>NC_140663.1:154599858-157389858 GCF_054131305.1 Coturnix japonica | reverse complement strand
CACACAAGCAAGAATACTCTGCTTTAGAAATGGAAACTAACAGAAATCTATTTTGTTTCGATGTTCAAGCGCTTTCAGAATACTGGCTCGCTGATACACGTGTGATCTATAGAATGGTATGGCTCGGAGACAATAAGAGTATTTATTTGGAGACAGTAAGTATTTATTTGGGAACTGCACTATTTACCTTAGTAATTGCACTAGTTTAACATACACCCACACGACACATCATGTTACTGGATACTCCAGGGAGTTGGGCAATACACAGGAGGACAGAGAACAGTTTTCCTTTTAGCTATCTAGGACACTATAATCAATGTTACTTTTAACTGTAACGGGACCTGTGTTTAATACTGTTCATCAGTCTAACAGCTTGTCTTCAAGGGCAACTGTTCTCCCCTTCTAACTGAAGAGTATTGAAGAACTTAAACATTGACCTCACTACAAATGAAGCAGGAGATAGATGCACATTCTAGCAAAGAAAGACATGGAAGAGGTTACTCTTCAGCACCAGCTATCAGTGTAGATGAGTGTGAAGCCAGCTTTTTGTGCTTTCCATAACCACTGAACTTCACACAAAGCTTCCTAACATCTTTACAGAATGCTATTACATGTAAAATGTTTCACTGGCCTACCACAAATGGCAAGTTGCAAGAATATTGTGCAAAAGACGTTATTTCAGTGAAGTGGGAAAAATATAACACAAAGAACTGGTAAAATTATGTTGCGTGCAGTAGAAAAAGAAAAAAAAAACCAACACAAAAACCACAAAAAATTTGAATTTATAGATTGTCCTTGGACTTATTCTCTTTTCACATGAGAGCATTGGTCTAGCTTTTCCATCTGGCATTGAGACATTACCTTATTCCACGTGTCCTATATTCTACGAATAAAGTTGTGATCTAGAAAAGGCATGACATTAATGATTGCTTTCACAGTAATAAGCAAATTATCCTTCTCACCTTTCTATACACTCCTTCACAATAGCAAAATTTCCATCTCCTATGGTCCTTCCGACTTTATATCGTTCTGCTATTGATGCTGGAACCTGGAAACCTTCCTCCAACACTTCTGAAAGAATCATTAGTACATTTTTATTGTTAGTGAAGGAAACACAGATGTTGCACATAACATGCATTTTAAGGCTACGGTGTAGGTGCCTGGAAACCATTCAGAGTCAGTATCTCACTTACTGTACAGTGAAACCATGCTGCTGACATTGTATATACTCAACAGGTTTCACGCAGATACAGTAAGGAAAAATAAGACTTCTGGGGGCTCAAACATACCACCATTCCAATGTTTCATAGTTTACCATTCCCACTGCAGCATGCCCCCAGGACAAAACCAAAATTGTATTTTTTTAATTATGAAAAGGCCTCTGTGAACTGCACAAGCGCAGACCAGCCTCCAAAAAGGTTTGGAACTCCTTGACACAGCATGATTAAATATATGTACCAAAGAAGTCCAACACTCAAGCACTTATTTTATTACATCCTGTAAACTGAGACATCCATAAAACTTCTCATGTGCTAAGTGCTAGTTCTTCCCCTCCCCCAATATTAAATATTTAGGTTTTAAACAAATGTTCTCAATAATACTACCTCACATGCAACCTGGGCACCAGATGTTTAGGTAAAATTGCATTACACAGTGCCTGAGCATAAGAAAAGTTTGTAGTTTCATGTGTTTTAGTGCTCGTTCATGTACTATTATTTTAAAATGTATTTGAAATAGCGTGTTACAAATACCTAACATGCCTCTAAAAGCTGGCAGTAAATTGCAGCTGATACAAGCTACCATATAAATACTGCGACGTACAAAAAAAAAAAAAAAGCAGCTCAGAAATGTGACTTGAATTTACACTCCTGAAGCCTTTTAACTATGTAGTTTTCTGTTCTTTGTTCCAATTTAGTATTAAAAGTGAATGTTATGCGGGGCAGAGTTTGCTCAAACTCATAGGCAGCATGAAGAGTTACTGCCAGATAACATCATACACACTTGTAAGTGCATGTGAACTGGCAGTACTAGAGCAGACGCTATACCTCATCCAGCTTGGTCAAAGCCCTGAGGGACTGGCCATTGCTCAGTAAAGGCCCAAGATCACCGTATGCTCTTTAGAACAATGACAGATGAGACAAAAGCAAAGTGCAAGAAGCCAGTCAGCACTGGGTCACCTGCAGAACTAGAGTATCCTGTACCAGAAATTCCTCTAAACAGGGATGTTCAGATCAGATGTGGTCTGGAGTGAACCTGAACTGCTGTCAAGGCTGATGTGCCTCCTAACTGGGAGTCATCCAGACTGTGATGCTCCCACTTTCTCTGGCAGGAAGGATGACTCATTTCCTACACAGCTGCTGTTATCACTACATTGACTGCTTTGAAATGTCAGCCTTCAAATGTTACCTTCTGCAGGTCCATCATTTTCATCCATAGAGCTGCAAACTTTGGTGGATGCTAATGAGGTAGAGGAGCCACTGTGTTGGGAGCTCTGGAAATGGAGAGACACAAATGAAAACAGATGATTGTTAAGGAGCACCAATACCCACAGCATGTCCCAGTTGTTCTGTATATAAAGTATCCATTTACTTTTGCAGTGATATGCAGAAATTTGTCCAATTTTTCCACTGAAGTTACACCTTTAAGTTACACCTTTGGTGCTTTATTTAAATGTAGGAATTCCCAATTCATTCTGTGTGGCAATGCTTTTGTGTTGTTCAATAGATTCTCCCTGCTCCACACACATTTTCTGCGAGGAAAACTGAAGAGCTGTGTGCCCTCTGCAGGCAGGGAAGTGTTTTATCAGCAATTATTAACCTAGCAGGCACCAAAGGACAAACATCTGTTTTGACTGAAGTTGGCTTTTTGTTATGGGAACAATTCCTCATTTTGCAAATCCCCCTCTGGTGAAGTCCTCTCCAGTCATGTTCTAGAAAGGAGAAATGGTTACAAAAATGTATGGAGAAAATAAAACATCAGGGTGAACGGTGTTTGATTTTCAGAAAATAAAGTGACTGAATATAATCATCTTGAGGCATGAGCCTGCATCATGGTGTTAAGCCCTTGTACACTGAGTGTCTAAGTTTGCTATACAACTAATGGGGGGAGGGAGGTCTCTTCTGCCTCCAGAAGGTGATCTCGACCCACACGGCTGGATGACGAAATTACAGCAGGCAGCATCACACGAGGGAAGCCACCTCTATCCATCGCTTGCTACATCTATCCATGTACCTCAGGAAGACTGCTTCATCACACAACTGGATGGATGAAACTACGCAGAGACACAGGACAGACTTGATGTCACCCTAAATTTTTATGCATAACAATCGTACAGTTGTAACCATGGCTGTTTTAAGTTAGAGGAAAAAGGAGCGTTTCTTCAGGTGTTTGTGTTGCAAATTGAGTTAGAAATATTCAGGGTATTTCTGAAGCTAAAACTTTCTTGGGTTCACATAGTTTTCATGCTGAAAGGTTACAGAGCACTGCACTCTATTACTCAAACTGCAGCCTGTACGACATGCAGCTAACACCACAGAACATTGTCTAGGTTTGCAAGGTATCTCGATGTCCCACATCAGTGTCAATCCACTTTACAAACGTAACACAGCTCCTTCATACCCATCCCATCTGTTGTAGCGCAGCACAGAAGACAACTGCAGCAAGAACAACTAACAGCGCATCAGCTGAGTAATTTGCAGAGCACAGAGCCAGGGTGAATGAGTTAGCAGCATCAGAAGCTGGCCAGTGTGCTGAGATCATTGGAAAAGACTTACTTCTAATTTCTCCCACAGTAGATTAAGGTCAGATGATTCAGACAAAGGCTGGACTCAGTCTGTTTTTCACTAAATAATCCCCAGAGCTTGCGCAGCCCATCTACTAAAAGATTCTTGGCCTGGTTTTTTGTTTTTGGGTGTTTTGTTTTGTTTTGTTTTTTCCTTTCTTTTTTCCCCCTTTTAATCAAGCCCAGCTCGTTCTTTTCATCCATCCAAGCATTTCTTCTGAACTTTGACTAGAATCAAAAATTGCATTAATCATTTCTTGGACTACTTCTGCGGCCTCTTGACAACAGACTGGTTTTACGTAGTTCACTCAGACACAGCAGCCCTCGTCTCACGATTAGGACATGTTTATGTATGTGCTATTCCTGTGTCAAATTCCGCTGCACATCTCAGTGACAACTTACCTCTGGTCCATTTTTTGAATAAATGAGCTGATGAGGATCAAGGAAACAGGAAAATGCTATGAACTCTCAGAGTTGGAGAAGTCACACTCGAACTTCATTGTTTCTATACACATAATCACAGAGAATTGTTTACTTTACACTCCTGCTTGTAAAATTAGCAGAAGAAACAAGCTTTCTCTACTCATTTTGCTGTTTCTGTTTGCTTTCATAGACTACACATCCAATTTCTTACTTCTTTTTTCCACTCCACAGCATTTTCCTAAAGGAATTACAATGTTTGGTGTTTGTTACATACACAAACAGGAATGAATCTTTACATTTAAAGGGTGCCACACAAAAAGGTCAGTGCCAGATTTTCAACAGATTCTCAAAGCGTTCTATTCAGATTCCGCATTTTAAATGGTCAAACTACATTTTCCAGTCGATGCTAGGTTAAGCACTGCTGCCTGTACCCCTCTGCAGCTTTCTATGGCAATTTGATGTTTCCTTACAGATTCTCATACTCATTGTTCTGTCTTATGAGAATGGGAGATGTTAAAATCTGGACATAACTTGGTAGCCACATTTTCTCAGAACAGGCACCTACGGAGAGCCAGATTTCTATTTGGGGACCTAATTTCTCAAGGATTCTCAAGCTCTGGTATAGCTGAGAACTGCAACTCGGTCCTGCCGCAATGAAATTCCTTCTAGGTCCCATTTCAGCAAACCACTTCAGCAAGTGTTGTCCTTACAACAAACAGTCTTAATGGCCTAGACACAAGTGAAATAAGTGAACTCACTTCTAGGTATCTTAGCTATAGTTTCCTAAATAATAATAATAATAATAATAATAATAATAATAATAATAATAATAATAATAATAATAATAATAATAAATAATAATAATAATAATAATAATAATAATAATAATAATAATAATAATAATAATAATAATAATAATAATAATAATTTAGCCCAGGTTTAGTAAATATATGTGTCCAAAGAAAATTTAATGAAAATAAATCATCAGTATGAGATCAATTCTTATATGCCCCTATTTGTTGTTATCATTATTGCTGCTATGTTTGCATCACTCCATAAGTGTGGGCATGCTAAAATGACAGAACAGGGTGCATACACTGTAGCGTCAGACTGCAACCAAATTACAGAGCTCCTTCAGTGGAAGCTGTGTGCAAGCACAAGTGTGTGATCAGCACAGCTCACCCATAGCAAGAGCACAGCAGCTAAGACAGCCGATAAATATACATACCGGGTTTCTGAAACTTCACTTTTAAACAAAGTTAAAAACATAACGAAGCATATATTGTATTACCTTTGCTGAAGCCCTCCTATTAAAACAACAGATGAAAAGAAAGCATGGACTGTTGTACATTTGCATATACTCAGCACACCTACTCATGGACCTTTTGCAATTAAAAGAGACATTGCAAGGTAAACATGACACACGAGTATTTTAGCCTTTATTCAGCCCCCTGGAACAACACACGGGCACTTATTTATTTATCTTTGCTTAAGCTAGAAGGACATTTCGTTTATTTAGACTTTAATTAGCTCGTTGTTCTCACAAGCTGAAAGCCCTCCGGGTCCAGCAATCCTTGTGGGTCTTGGTGTTCCTTCCAGTTGGCTTGCCAATCGTGCGGCAGTCTGTCGTGCACACTGCTGCTCTCACAGCTGTGGACCCCATTAGGGATATTACAGATGGAAGGAAAAAACAAACTCTAGGCAATGGTATAATCTCTTCAACACACAGACCTTAATACAATTAGCTGTTTTAATTTTAAGACATGCTGAGGTGCTTGAAATGTCATCGCTTTTACACAGATTTAAAGGCGTTCATTTGCACAGGTTGCCAGCACATGCTCAGTTTTATGGCACACCTCCATAAAAGCGATGGCATAAAAAAATCAGGTCTTTGGTGTAAGGATTTCAGATCCTATTCGAGTTTAAATAACAGATGGCCAACACACCACACATCTCATTGATGTGAATGGAAACATTAGAGCTCTAGAGTTTCATCCATGTCTCACTGGGAGATTTATTTAGCAACTGTTTTGTGAATAGCTTGTATCTCAGTGGAAACTGTGCTAAATCCATGAAAAAAGGCAGTAAAATAAATGTTATTGCAATTTTTCTCTCCCCATACTCACCTTTATCCTAAATTAATCTCAAAACCACATTTCAACTCAACAGCAGGAATCATTCTTGTGGACTATCAGAATCAGCAATTACAAAAGAAACTTAAACAAGTATGCCTAAGGAAGTTTGATTACGCAATTCAGATTCCTGAATCTTAAAAACCAAACACTGCATTATATTTTCCAAACTTCTCAAAACCTTTATTAGCACATATGGAGCCTACAAGCTCTCCCAACAATAGATTCCTTTGTATTTTCATGGCACGAAGGAAGCATCTGGATGAAATGTGAGTAACAGAAATTCACACAGGTGTAAAGCTTCGTTTGGAACTCATGTAGAGTTATGTTCTTTTAGTAATGACATTAATGAAGATTAAAATTAGTAAAAAAATGTGTTAACTCAGGAATGAGGCCCTGGCTAAGGGAATTAATAATGTATTTAAACAGTGCTTCCTAAGTTTTTTCCTATTCCCAAGAACACTATAGATTTTAAAAAAAAAGAAACCTGTGAAGAGAAAAAGCTATGTGTGTCCGCATGCTTAAGCTGAAAGTTCAAATCAGTAAGGATAAATAAAATCAAAGCCAAAAAAAATTAGCTGAGCAACCAAGCTCACCTCTTTTGGAACCCATCCTGGTGTTCAGTCAGGTTAAAAGTAACCTTTGTGAGGCAGCTGTCATGAATTCCTGACACAAGCAGCTCCTTAGCCTAAGATCATCATGGCTAACAATAAAATAAAGAAAGCAGTATAGAGTAGGTAGGACTTAAGATCCCCAGATTCCTATAATATGTGGCTGTGTTAAGCAGAAAGTAATACAACAAAATGGTACGTCTCCAGAAAACAAAAGGTTAAACAGATAGGTTAAGTTGGTGTACAAAAATATCCGGATGTAAATTGTGGAAGACAAACTCAGTTTTTTTACTGGTCAATTCAGGGAGAAGCAAAGGGTTACACTGAAACTCTATCATCTCCCAGCTCTAAGCAGCAAAAAATGTTTTTGATTTTCCTTTGTTTAATTGCTTACATTTTTCATCCCAGCCATTTCAGAGGGAGAAAAAAGTTTTCATGTAATCACTGCAGGGCTGGCAAAAAAATACTCCGAAGAGAAACGTCAAATCCTCAATCTTGCTGCAAGGTCAGAAGCCAATGGAATTCCATATATAGAAATAAAAATGACAAAACCGTTTTCTTTGCAAATTCGGATGCTGCACTAAACTGACACACAAGATTCACATTTATTTGTGAACTGCTTCATCTGGAAAGGGACAATTAAAAAATATACCCAAATCTGCTACATATCCACAGTTCTATATCCCGCACTGAACTGTTAGACAGTGGATTTAAAAGAGACCTTACATAGGGAAATGATAACTTGTTCATTTACACAATACAGGTTTTACACAGCTTGCAAAAGAGATAAATGTGAACAGGCAACGTAATAATCACTCATGAGCTTGTTTCTCTTCTTCAAGGGATCGAGGGACCCGGAGTTCTCTATGTGGTGTTCTGCTGTAAACTTGCATCTAACCTCTGCTAGTTCCTAACAGCTGCTGTCAGAGTGAAGCTGTGATTCAGACTGTAGGCTCGCTCAAGCTTTGGTATCCTCAAGAAATGACTGATGATCTAAAAACAATGTATATATCACATTCAAGGTACTGAAAGTACACCTAGAGTTCCTGTATCCATACCGTGGTTAATATGGAAATTCCATGTGCTGCAGTGCAACATGAAGGATTATTTTTTCCTTTTCTAAAGCTTAACAAAGATACAATTTCCCACTTGAAAATAATGCAATTCAAATTGCACACAAACTCAGCTGTCAGCAGAAGCTAGTGCCCTGCTTTGGATACAGTATACTGGTTTCCCACTTAATACTTCAAACCTGCCCCATTGCATGCACACAAACTTACCCATACGCAGTTCAAAGCAGGTATATTTACTGTCTCCAAAAGACCCATTAAAAAACAAATTCTTTCTTGAAGGATTTCTTATATTTACATACCAGGGCCCAGAGTTTATTATTTAAAAAAGCACTGAATGAGTCTACCATTAAAAGGAACCCATCAGAATGCATGAATCCCATATGCTTAGTCTACGTGAACTGTCAGATGGACAATGCTGATCCAATATGAACGTGCAAAACCAAGGGTAAGTATTTTTTTAAAGCCTGTTAATCATGATTCCAAAATAAACTCACTGAGCAGTGTGTATTTTTTAAATATATTTATTACATCACTTACAATAATCTACAGTAATGTTAAATCTAGCGAAACAACAAATTGCAACCGGGATGACATGGTCAAATATGAAACACAAGTACAACACAGTATGATGAAACAATGGCACAAAAGTGAAGGTGACTTTCTTCAGCTGTTATTATATGAAATAAAACATTCATCGGCATTTATTTTTGTGAGTTTTACTGTTTTGTTTTTTTTTTTCCTCACTGATTAATGACCAGCTATCTTTTTGGTTTCCTGCATCACATTGATACAAAATAAAAATAAAAATAAAAATGGTATATTTTCAAAAGCAAATATCCAAGCACTTTTCTTTAAAAAATAATAATAATTGTATGCATAACTTCGTAAAATCTTAAGCTTATGTTGGAAATGTGCCAATATTTACAAGGTCATAGTGCAACTAACAAAACAGAGAGACCTTAGCACAAACATTGGTAGCTCCTCTTTCACTACAGCTCAAATCCCAAAACACTGTATTGCAGGGCAAACCACAAACTATTTATCTCATTTAACATCAGACAACAAGTACACGCTGAAAACGATATACCTTTTTTCATACTTCACTGTTGAGGGCTAATTTAAGCAAATTTGAATATAATGAACATGCAGAAATACAGACACTTAAAATGCATACAAATGTGTATGCGTGCACTGCGTGTTTGTTTAACCCTTCCATAAACTGTGTGTACACAACCCATATATCTACATAGCCACTGGCTTTGGTGGGGAGATAGGGCACCCTAAAAATTAGGTGCATTATCAAACAGGCAAAACAAGCCAGCCCAAAGGTGTTACTATGGCAAACACATCTCCGAATGTCAGTTTTTGAGCAGAGGCATTTGCCCGGGAGGCATCACACTTATTTCAGAAGAGCGTGACAATCACTGCTCACTTTTATCAACTGTAAAACCACTGCAGGCTGAGCAACATAAGGTTATTTTTCTCTTCGTCACTCAAGGGTTGCAAGATCTCATGCCATCACTAACAGATGAACTGAAAGTGAAGATTAAACTAAGAGCAATCTTGCAGTAGGCTGTATACCATTAACTTGATACAAGATAGCACAGACAACATTAATCCAAGCATTCATCAGGTGATGAGGTAATTTAGCACCGTAACGATTTTTTGTCCATTTAGTTTTCCACAGTTTTTGACAGAACTAGCAATTTGGGTTGATCAGATGTTCTCTTCTGTATGACTGTTAATTTGTTTTTACTTTTACAGTCCAAAAACATTTTCCACAATATACTGTACTACACAAAGTTCACATTGCCGGTTGAAATACAGAACTGTAAAGGCAAACAACATTTTTTATTTCAAATGTTAAGCCAAAAATAATCTCAACCTATCTGTTCTTCAAGGAGATTTAATACGATGTATCCCTTCTTACAATACACATTTCATGTTCACAATATTGACTCCTCAGAGTTTTCATTTTACAGAGAGTGGAAATGGCTTGAAGGGAAAATATCCAAATATAATGCGCTGTCCCTGAATTATTTTAAAAACTGAAAAGCAATTTTCGCAATGGATAGTGAATGTTAACCATCTCACTGATTTCAACAACAACAACAAAGCAACTAATATCGTACACTTTACACCGCAGAACAGTGCAGCTCACAAGGAGATAAAGGTCTGATCTTGTCTACATTTCATTTCAACTTTACAATGAATGTTTTGTCTGTGTATATATACTTTGTGCATAAGGTCTTATCCTTCTCACCTTGAAGTCCATCACATTTTTGCCACCAGCTCAAAACAGACTGGAACCAAGCCCTTGTTTGTACATGAGATCTCTTAACATTGTTCAGAATTCCTAAGGGGAACTGCTCATTGTGGACAGATCGGTACAGCTTCATCGCCTTCGATAGAGCTGAAGCGATTCCCACCAGGGGAACATCTTCCCATCATATATTTTCCCCAAACATTTAATTCAAACAAGTCACAAATGTGACATAACTGTGCATCAATTTGAAAGATGTTAGTCTACATATTTGTGTGTGTGTGTGCACAGATGTACACAAACACACACACATTCTGTGCTTCACATATGAACTGTTTGTTGCATAAAAGAAAAAGAAAAGAGGTTACAAATAATCCAGAAAGTTGCAGAAAGCATTAGGGAAATAATCACAAGTATTCAGAAAGCTCAGAGGGAAGCAAAGCATTCACAAGCTATACAAGGCTCTTTAGCTACATCAAAATCACCTGATAATAGGCACAAATAATGCAGCGTACAGAGAACTATAAGAGGTTCAAACACTATAAAGTTACTTGAGCTATTCTGTTATTTAATGCAGCTGATAAAATCTAGGGACAAACTAAAACCTGTGCTGCTGCAAGCAGAACTACAGCATCATGAAACAATTTCAGTTTCACCAATAAACTGAAACCTCCTGGTCCTGCTCAAAAGAAACATTTCATTTCTGCTCATGTATAATGGGAATTACATTCCACACAAAAGGGATCTCAAAGCCTATAAACAGCGTACCTTTTCAATCTCTAAGGGACATTCATTCCTTAAATGAAATATTAATGATATGTATTGCCCCTGAATAGCCCCTTAATACAAGTCATATGTTGAAATGATTAAATGCAATGGACTAGAGTAGTCTTTGCTAGAGTCCTGATGGAAAACTTGCTATGATAACAATTACTGATATACGGCCCATTTTTCTTTTCCACAGCTAGGCAAAGCCGCGCCATTCCCATTTGCTGGCAATCTGGGCTCTTTACACAGAACAAACATTCTTAATAAACTGCCTTAAGCAGCAGTAGTCTGTAAGGACGAGGAGAGGAAAAATAAAATTCCCGGAATTTATTTTCTTTAAAGGAAAAAACAATTTGCAAAAAGTCAGTAAGCATTTTGTTCAGTCTAGTGGAGTTATTCGAGCTTTTGGAAGCTGATCCCAATGCACCTCAACAGTAGGCAGGTTTCTTGGGATGAAGTAATACATTTTACTAAGACATTCCCTCATAATAGGCAAAAATGCAAGTAACTTCACAGCTGTGAATATTTCCAGGAGAACAGGACAGCCCTGTGTCGGAGTATGTGAGGGAGACCGTTCCCATTGCTGGTTTTAGATCTGAACTCTGAAGCAGGAATGGCAAAACATGCATTTCAAAATGGAATGATCTAACTGCTTCAGCAAACCAACCAGAGCAATGACTGTCTCTGAAGGTGATACTGGAATCAAGTATTGAAAACAGAGAAGGTAAGTTTTGTATTCTGCTGCCCTTTCATTTATCTTTATAAATATTCTCCGTAAAGAAAACAGAAATGATACAGTGAAGCATTTCCCAGATGCTGAATTTTATTATGAATTTTATTATTTCACTGTATTTATAAGTTGGCATGTGGCAGCTAACCACTTTTTTTTTTTTTTCTAATAAGTACATTTTCCTGCTTTCAAAATATATTAAATCATCGCTAAGTAGATCAAAAATATAATCTCTATAGATTTTTGTTGAGGATCAAAATAACACTAATTTCTAATTCTTAAATCATGAGTAATTAAGGTACTAACGGGAAACATGTAAAACAGTAAAAGTGTGTCATTACTACACTCTAGGCTTAAGTAAAATAGATAAATACTAACTTTAATATGCAACACACAATGAGAAATATTGCTATCATGTAAGCTAAAGTAGTTGACTAATTATCTTACGATAAAGCAGCAGAAAACAAATAGAATTAGTAGATATTTGTTAAGCATCTGGTTATAATGCATGACCTACTTTAACACTAAAGGAGTTTTGCATATTCATGCTGTACAAAATGACCACCTCTAGAAATGATGCAAACAGAGAAATTAGGTCAATAGGATGATTTACAGTACCACAATTGCTGTATGCTTCCATTTTAAAATAACATAAAACGTCTTCCTGCAGCAAATGAAGGACAGAAAATGTTCTTGTCCTTAACATAAGTGAAAATAATCACTAGTTTCTCAGGCAAAATGTGCTTTACCAAAAGGTGTCATCATGTGTGCCACACTGTGCTGGTAGTTTGCAGGCCCACAGATTTCCTCTTTAGAACCGTGTCCACATTTACTTGCAACAGCAGAATGATCAGCATTAGCAGCCCTTGTAAGGGAAAACATTCACATTGCCTGTGACCACTCGTCTGCTTACACTCATCAAAATGTAAAGAGAACTTTAACACTGCTTTGAAAGCATCCACTTTCTGTTCTGTGGGCACGAAGGACTTCTTCCCCTTCTTTTCACATAGCCAAAAAGACTAAACTTGGAAGGGAATGAGACTGAAGTGTTCCAAATGTTTTCACTGGGAGCAGAGAGTGTGGCACAAGCAGCTTAATATGGTAGCTTTTTCTTTTCTGCATTTTACCCACACACTGGTAAAAGCAAAGCATTCGTTAGCTGTTCATATCCAAATGAATAAAGTTACCTATGTTAAAAACAGAACATATAATCAGTACCTCAGATGCTAAAAAGAGTGCTATTCATAAATGTGCCCACTATGGATTTGTGCGTTATATTCACCTTATACAATCTTCACTGCTTACAGTGTGCATAATGCTGTTTTGTATTTGATGGACACATTCAATGGCTCATTCATTACAAATTCTTGCATTAAAATGCAGTGGTAAAGCCAAAAATACCCCCGCATGCTACAATTAACTTGGCCCGACATTTTTAATATTAAATATGCAAAACTCTTTTGTGTGATTCACTATCACTGTAAATTAGCAGCTATTCTCTTTAAAAATGTTAAACCTTCACCAAATCACAAACCATAAACATTGTTCCATTTTCTCTTTTACACTGAGTCTCCTACTGAATCCAAATCATCCGAGGAGAGTGGGCGATACAGGTCCTGTAAGATGAAGTGCAGTATACATTTGTTTATTGTGCTTGATTTGTTGCACAGCAACTGTTTTACAATCTTTTTGATACTGTGGACCGGAAGATCTTGTTTAACATAAAATACACATTTTCCATATAATCAGGTTTTGTTGTTTTTGTGGTTTTTTTTTATTTTTTTTTTCTTATTTCCATACAGTTAATTTTTAATCTGCAAATAGATGGCTGGAGTTGTAATGTACAAAATATTCTGAGGCAATTATTTTTTCCTTTAATTCTTTCCTATTAAATGCTATTGAAGCCCCCCCCCCCCCCAAATAGACTCAATTTCTCTCAATTTCTCTATTTGCTGTTTTGTCCAAGTAGTAGGAAAGCAAATGCTTGCCTTCTATTACAAAGTAATCAAAACTTGCCTCCCACTGGTCATACAGCATGGCTCCAGAAGTATTTGAGGTCCAAATGCTAGAGCTGATCACTGCCCATTACTGACAATGGGACCTTTTCCACATTTTGGTGTGTGTGAGTAAAGAGACAGTATTTGAAATCCCCCAGTCACTGGCTCTTTCTGACGGTAGCCAAGCAACCAGCTCATGACAGCAAAGAGAATCTGAGTGTACGGATCCACTTCAGTTTTCCAACACCCACTTTGAGCATCCTCTGACTGATCAGATTATCCTCAAACACCAGAGGTGCCAGGGGATGAAGCATCACCCTACTCAACCTACTTAGCACATGGAGCTTCTCTGAGGCACACAGTAGCACAGAATGGAGGAGAAGGTTGAACACAAGGCAGTATGGGCTAGAGTAATATTATTTTAGAGTGAATTCAGCCTAGCTGGTGAGGTGGAAAGGTGGAACAGCCATGTGACTGGCAGTCCTCTGCCTCTCCAGCACAGATACGCACTGCTGCCTTTAGGCTGTTTCTGGGATCCTTCACATACTTACAGTACATGTTTACAAAGCGCAACAAAATGAATGCAAGACAAAACATTGGGAAGACCTACAAGGTACGAGAATGCATAGGAATGGGAAAGCTGATGGAGCCAGCCTTGGGTACTGTGTTCTTTTTTAATCCTGGGAAGAAAATAGAGAGGGAAAAAAATAATCCAAAAGCTGTGCTATGGAACAAAAGCTACCTAGAATGAATTCTTTACAAATTTCCAATTTCCAAGTCTCTGCGTGATCTATGTAGATCTCTGCATGACATAAAGGGGATTTTAATTCCCTTGAATGGGTTTTAGTTCCCTGGAACACTTGTTCTGTATGGGCACATGTACATACAGTAAGCCAGTTAGAAAATCAAGACTTAAATAAATTTCTATTTTTGGTTGAACAATCTAGGGAAAAAAAAAGACTTTCAAACAGACAAGCCCATTGCAAACTAGTTAATGACTAAGACTTTTCTGCTCGTACATTTCTGGAGTTTCTAAGATACAGTACAGAAAAAAAAGTGATTTAATGGCAACAAGGCAAACTTTTGAATGTTGAATGACATCTTTTAAGTGGCTGCTCACTTCTCTAAATTCCAAAAAAAAAAAAAAAAAAGAGAAAAAAAAAGAAAAAAAAGAGAAAAAAAAAGAAAGAAAAGAAAAAGAAAAGGAAAAAAGCATTGAAAATTTACATAGAATTTACATAGAATTCATTTGTAAAACTGACTCTGAATATCTGAGGAATATTTTTGTGCTTACTTTCATAACTACATGGTTGTTTTCAAGAAAATCAGTGCATGAGGTTTCAGGATCGTACCTCCTGCCCTTCCAAATAGCTTCAAATACCTGAAGCATTTTAAAGAGTTCCTTTCTACAAGAACTTTTCTTTCCTGTACTTTATCAATGAGCTGATCTTCTAAGAAATATGAGGAAAATCTATTTATTATTTTGATTATAGAAATAAAAAGGCAAAACCTGCTGAATTAGTGTGATTTCTCGGACTCATAAAACTGAAAAAACCTTTATATAAATAACATTCAACTTCAATAAATAGGCAAGAGGTACCTCAAATCTCTCTTTTTTTTTTTTTTTTTTTCATCCTGTAGGTTGTAGAATGAATGTTTAAAATAATGGCAAGCAACTGTGAAATCAGATATAAACTATAAAACCTCTCTGCTCTAGTTCAAATTCTAACACTGACTGCAAGACGCTGGAACAGTAGACTCATAAACTATTAAAAAAGTGTATTAAATAGAAGGGGAAGGGGGCTGCTACTGCATGTATTTTTTACTGTGATTTTCATGTCATCATTTCTTAGTCTTAGCAATTAACTATACTTTGATGAGGCAGGAACTATAGCTATGTTCAGTTTGGTAGCTGTGTCTACTTTAGCTGTCATAAATCTGAATTAGAAATATTTCCAGCCTATTTAGGAATACACAACTGAGTACATAATAAATAATTTAAGACCAAGAATCTTAATTCCTTATTAAAAATCAAGAATTAAACTGTACGAAAGCACAACAGTTCATAGTGTGCAAGTTTAAATACTCAGAAGCTGAAAAACATAAAAGTTAACATGATCCCTGGTTCGCTTTCAAGTCCTTGTATTACATTAATCTTTCAAATCTTGCCTTCATCGAATATAGACTGAATTTCAACAGAGATTATATACACAACTTTCACTGACTTCTGAATTTATAGAAACAACTCAGCCATATGCAAGTGAGAAAGGAAGAAACTTTTATCTTCTATGTGCTGGCTTTTGAGGGTCTAACATTTTATCGTTGGGGGTACAAGAGTAGCATTTTCGAGATCATAATAAACGTATCACAGCAGCATTCTTGGCTTAATTTACAGCAATGGAAAGCTTTGTGTCAAAGGTCAGAATTTACTTCTTAAAAGAGCGTATAACAGAATGTCAGTAAGAGGACTGATCCCTACTTTAAGTTGCCTAATGCATTCCAAAATTAAAAGGAGTATTTTCTTTAGAAAATTCTACCATCTGTACTATTTCTGTAGGTTTTTACTATTCACAGGGAGCAAACCCTTAGTCTGCAAAGTTACTTCAATTTCATCCCTTGGGGTTCAAAAGCACGACTTCCTTCCTCTCACCTGTATTTCCCAGGCAAAACACTGACAGTCTGCCAAAAGACCTGAGCATTCTGAAGTACACAACTCCCTCACAACACTTGGATGGGGATGCTGAAGAGCTGATCTACTCCTTACACCAAAGGGAATCAGGCTGTAGTAAACAGCTGGAGTAAACAGCCCTGACAGTCCATGCATCTGATGGCATGAGGGCACAGGCATTGAAACTGACTCAAACCACACAAGGAGAGAAAACAAATTACAGAGCTGAGCTAGCATTGCCAGGCCTCAGCATCTTATTTCAGCTCTAAAGAAGCAGATTTCTTGAACTCCATGTCAAGAGGGAAACCCAGAATCCTCATCATAGACTTTAATGCCAGAACACAGGCCTACAGGCCTAGTAGCCAATGCTCTTTTTTTGAGCACAGGGCAGTAAAACCTCACTTCCCAACACTGGGGGCAAGAAAGGCAGTGAGATCAGTCTCCTCTTCTATGATACCAAAACTTAGTTAAACTCCCAGAGAACAAATTTGCTTTGGCAGCTGGCTAGTCAGCCTGTGGTTGAACACAAAGCAAAATGCCCTGGGTTCAAACTTCATTTCTGTCGATATAAAACAAAAAATAACATGTCCACTAAAGAAAACTCTAACTGGTACATAGAAAAGATGACACTAAACCAAAACAGAATGCTATTCAGACTGCTAAGGAAAATTTAGATTAGTAAGCACTGTTTTTCATACAGCAGATTTAGTCACTGCAATACACATCATGACCTTTAATGACACATTCAGATGGTTTTGCATTGGACTTCCAGCTCATTCACTTCACAAGGTAAACATGAAAGAAGCAGATATAAATTCTCAGAGCAAGTGTAAAGCTCCCATCCCTTACTCCTCAGTACGTTCTTTTGTAAACTAAATAATACTACACCAACGTATTGTTATATGGCTGTATTTCATATTTCTGCAGCTACCATTTCTTGGTCTAGAATAGTCAGAAAAGCAAAGCTCAGAAAAGCTCCCTGACTGAGGTAATTGGGACTGCATATGAATATCTGATAAGATAATTCAACTCTTTAGCAATATCCTATCTCTCCTGTAATTTATTTCCATACTTGTTTTTTGTACATTTAGCAAAGTGATTGTGTTACCACTACAGAGCCTTATCCATTCATAATACTGATCCTATTACACTTTCACATAGGTAACCTGCATAAAAAGAAGCCTATCTGCCTCAGTCTTCACATCTGAAAGTCAGAAACGTTGTGGAAAAATGCACCCTGTGTCTGATGGTGCAAACCACATGGCTCCCACTCATACATCTACAAATGTTAACAGAAGAACATTTTTTCAGTGTGGAGAAAGTAGCATCAGCAGTGGGAAGTAAGCTGTGGAAAGTTACTAATGAAAAGAGACAGTCTTACCGCAGATGAAAATCCACTGTACACTGATACCATCCATCTTAAGAGATAACTTTACTTTGCTAATGTGTAATTCATTTAGAACTTTGTTCCCTCTTCAGTGACTTATTAATGATTCATTAACAAGCCATGAGGTTAGGAGCAAATGGGCACAGAAGAAAACGTATTTGAGAAGATTTCAGTACCCACTTGCTCATCTGCAACCTGCTTCTTTACTCTGTACCAGGAAACACACAACTACCTTGCGGTTTTAAGCTGCTTCTACTGGCTATCTGTATACTGCAAGACCACAGAGTACTTCCTGCTCAGCTTCCAAACCAATAAGGAAGTCATGGCAGAAATCCATGGCAGTACTGAAGCCTGGGATAAGACATGAGCACGTGCAATCCCTCAGTTCCCTGATATCCATGGAACAGAAAGAAGTGTACACAGGACAGAAAGAAGCTATGCCATGCTTCAGCTACTCCTGCTCTGGGTATTCAGGAAATCAGGTCTGCCCAAGCCTCCTAAGGTAAAGCAGTGTCTATTGTATATGCAATAACTTATTTAGAGAGAAACAAATAATCTTCACTTAAAAACTGAAAAGGCATAAAAAATCATGTGCTCAAACTGTGTTTATAAACAGAAGTCTGAGAAATAGAGCACTGCCTTAGGGAAGCTTTCATTGAGAACAGATCACAGTTTAGAAAATAGCAGAAGATGCAGAGACATCTGTCCCATTCCTTCTGAACGAATACCAATAATTAAATCAGCATATGGAGCCTTTTGGGTTGAACAAGTAATATTCTATCAGGTCATCACAGCAGTAAAATACATACTACCGTAATTCTGCATGTTTAGGTATGCTGTAGATTCTCTGTACAATGAAAAACAGTAGTGGGAAACTACAGCTGCTAACAACTCTGATCCGGCGAAGTGATTGATGAATCTTGTGCTGCCTTGGTACTCATAATATCTTCACTGCACGAGGCTATGTATCCCAGCTAAATCCCACAGTATATTCTTTTACCTTGGTTCAAAATCAAAGCTGTCTGTAGGTTTTGCAAGTTACATAACGTATGTGGCAAATATAGAAAAAAAAAGGTCTTTCACAACGAGTATTTCCTTTCAGTTGTGAAGTGTTTGGAAAAAGATATTAAAAACAAACAAAAAGTTTTGTGAAAAAAGGAGCAAGATATCCCCTACTTTCTCTTGATAATAAACCAAACCCCAGCGTACTTAGCATTTGGACAGACACACAACAGTTGTATCCCACTTAAGAATGTTGTACGAACACAACAAGGACTGCAAGCCAGGATCTTCCACCCTATGACTCTAAACAAAAGGTATCACTGGAGAGAAGGCTACATGAGAATGGCTGTGCTGGCCACTCTCAGAAATCAGTTTCCTTATTTCCTTACCCTCTGTTTCCGTAGGCTTCCTGGGCTGGTGGGAGATGGGCTTGGAGACTTCCCAGAGCGGGGAGTAGAAAGTTGGCTACCAGGGGTTCCATTCACTAAAATGACATTAAATTGAGAAAATAAATACAAAGCATTATTAAAAGAGAACAAATAGTTAAATCAAGATATCTCATTCAATCTCACTCTTTTTTTAACAGCTTAACTTCCCCCCCCACCCCCCCTCCAACCTGCCCTCCTTTTTAAACATAAAATAAGGTAATTCACAAAATAAATATTTCCTCAGAGTTTTGTCTCACTAAGCCCTTTTTCATACAGAATGCAAGCAAATAATGCATCTGAAAAGGCTGCTTAGTCAATGACTGAGAACACTATCATATTTTCTTCACCAATATTGTTCCTGCACTTGAAAGCAATGCATAGCAATGTGCTTTGTTAACTTTAGCAGATATTTACTGCACTTAAGCTTTTTCATTTTGTTTAGAGCTTCAAGTACAACCTGTCAAAGATAAAAAAGCAGTTCTGCTTTAAGGAACAGATCAACTGTTAGCTGTCCTTTAGCCATTTGAAGAGATTTTTCTATTACTACCTGACCCAAACATCACCTCAGACAACCCAGAAGGGCTTTCTAGGTGCAAATAAATTTGATGTAATATCTCAAGTCTAACATACATCACACCATCACTTTCTTAAATAAATAAGTTCCTTCAGACATGCCAGTGCTCATAATTGTAGAAGCATCTTTTCATGCATGTGACATTATCCATTAAATAAACAAAACAATACCAGCAGAGGACAGAACTCTACTACAAAGTAATCATTATCAATAATGTTGACAGTGAAGCACTGGTAGAAACACTAACAAGTATGTATCACACATCTATGTAAATATTCTCTGAGCAAGCAGCTGTTATATCACAGTCCAAAGCATCAGGAAAAATTAAAAAAAAAAGAACCAACAATTAGACTCCTGGATTCTGAATCTTTGGAGAATATTTACATACTAGGATATCAACAAGGCATTTGACTTACCTTCTATGAGTTCTAGCATGGACAAAATCTGACTGTTTAACCTGACAACAGCAAGCAGCAGAATTCCTGCTCTGTGCTAAGCCAAGCTGTAGCAAAACTGAGAAGCGACGGGATTAGTTAAGGATAGCTGAGGCTGCTCACAGAGTGAGCTGAAAGCGATGCAGGATTCATAAGCAGAAGCCTTTTCTGCGTAAGGCTGACGTCTTCAGAGCAGCAGTGGGAGGTGCAGGTGCTGTCTTAGGGCTACATCAAAGGTGTCAATTAAGCATAAAGCTGCTGCTTCACAACGCTGAGCCACCACAACCCCCACTCGCTTGCCATGGAGCCCCGAAAGCCTGAGCAATTTTATATGCTGTGCACTGAATCATAACGAGGTGCCTTTGGGGGCAACATACCAAATGACTCATCTGGAAATCAAAATGACAATAACTTGTAAAACCTTGGCTGACTGGCAATCTAGCAAATGCTAATTCCTTTGGATAATACGGTAGGTATTTCAAGTGGCTTTTTTCTTGTTTTTTTACATAACACATTGCTCTCACTGGCTAACACAGGGCCCTTATACTACAAGGAAGAAACAGCTATACCTACTACACTATGTGGATCAATAAAATACAGCATGCTGAGTGATAAAGCACAACTACTAAACAGTGATAAAGTGCTATAAGTGATTATATCTCAACAAAATTTTGTGTAAGGCACTGTTTAAGATAAAGGTGCATTTTCTTTGTATGACCATATGAACAACAAGAAATAGCAACTGCATTTACATAGAATGCCTTTATAGAAAACCACTACACTCATCTAGGCTACAAAATCCCTTTGTACAGAGGACAATGGTTTGTATATATCAGCACTGATTCAAACTTGTCCAAAGCACGTGTGGGGGAGTACATGCATATGGATGGACACATTCACTGAAGGTCATTTCGGCAAGAAAAATACACATAGCTCTAGCCAATAGTACAGACTATAACTAAAACTGAAGTTATTATCAGGACTTCTGAAAACAATTATGAAAAGGAAGACATTAAAAAAAAAAAAGTTTTTTTATAGTCACAAACTTTTAAAGTTTTAAAACGTTTCTTCTAAACAAATCTGTTATTATTTAAAAATCTTGTATTAAACTACTGCAGTTCACACAGAGCTAGATATCAAGACTGCTCAGTAGCAAGACTTCTGCTTTAACCCCAGCAGATTTTCTTAGGTTTAATTTATATTTTAGAGAAAATTTAAGACAACAGATATACTTTAATAAACTCCAATACCACCAGGAACAAGTTCCTGTTCCTTATGGATTGATTTCTCCATAATTTCCATCATTATTTTCTCCCAATCACTTATTTCCCATTACTACCATATATACTTGTTTATTTATTTTGTCTTAAGGAGAGAGACTTGAGGCTACCAACTGAAACCAAACAAATAGATGCAATGGTGCATTTGACTTGGTGCATTTCACACATGTACCATGTTGGCGAGTATGTACTTTAGATGAAAAAAGAAAGCATTGCAAACTCTAAAAACTCTAAAAAACACTCACTTGCCATCACCAGATTGTCCAGAGTGCTCAGGCTAAGCTCCAACACTTTCCTCAAGAGTATATTTTTAAAATGAAAATGATGAAAGCTGTTTTGGTGGTGTTAGATGTCAGCAATGTGTGAAATCAAGAGGACATGGATCGAGTCTTCAGGAGATCTGAATGTGCTCAATTTCTTCCTCATATCCAAAACACAAAGATGTGAAGTAATAAAAAGCACATCAGGGTTTTTGAGAACATACAAGGACTTCCTGTGAAAAGCTGTTTAGTAAACTCTAGACCTGACTACTAGCTCTGGGGATATGGATGTTTTTACCAGTCATTGCTGTTGTAACATGAGTTGTATCATTCTGAAGCAACTGACTAAAACATCTGGTGAGCCATATACTAGAAGTATCCACTGCAGTGTAGACTTCTAAAGTCAAGCAAGATGAATCCAAACCCAAGCGCTTAGAGGACTGGAATATAATGGAAACTTAGCAAAATTCTCTCCATCTACCAATTTGGGTGGATTTTATATCAAGCACAGAACTCCATTAAGTAAACTCTGATATCTAAAGGCCATACAGTTTCTACATTAGAGTCAACCCGAAATGGGATTTGGGTGATGTGGAATCTAATTCCAGTTCTTTGTATGCTTCTGTGTTAACAACAGACATAACTCATGTCATCCCAACCATTTTTCTACTTAGGCTTCAAGTTCTGACAGAATGAACTCCCAGCACACATCACATTGTCTGTCTTCTGGGTGCTCAATGAATGTGGGGATATAAGTTACTGTTACTCCAAATTTATTTAAAGGTTTAAGAGAGATATCACAAACAGGAAATGGTAATTTCTCATAATTCCTCAGTCCACTGCAAGGGCTGTACTTTATTTAGTCACGTATAACTTGCTGGCTAAAAACCATTCTAGTTTCTGACAAATCATTATATTGAATTTGCACATTGAGTTAATATTATGTACGGTGGAGCAAGAAGTGGTAGGACTGGTTGTGACCACCTTCCTCAACTGCATTTACAATCATGACATCAATCTCACATGTGCAGCTTATAATCAGATAACATGGCAGCAAATGTGAATAAAATCTGTAACATTTCTGTATTTTTGAACTGCTCAGAACTCTATTTCTAGGTTGAATGCTTTCTGGTTTGAAACTGCGTTCCTGTCCAGTATCTGCACTGCATTTTTCACTGACTGACTGATACAGTACATTCCTTCAGGGAACCATGATGTAGATAAAAACATATGAAATTGGTAAATCACTGTTGTGATTAATCATGTTCTTGAGTGAGGGAAGAGGTTTCTTGTCACTTTTATTCATAAAAAGGCAGGGGTCAGAAACATCAGCTCACCACACTGCCTTCCCATTGTCTCATGAAAAAGATTTATCCATTCAAAATTTCACAGGTGAAGTACATACTAGAAAGCTAAAATAATAATAAAATTATTGTGGCTGTTCTGAAAAAGCATATGCACAGTCTCAGCAGTTGTGAACTCCTCTGCTTACTGTCATCTCTTGATAACAGGGCAGCAACCTTTTCACTTGCTTTTGCAGGATCTGGATACCCACAGAACACTGAAGCTGGATATTAATATCCACTGAGATAAATGAAAAGCAGCTTTTCATATGAAGATATTTATGAAGATATAACTGGTGGAAATGCTGTAAATAAAAAGTACCTTGATAGCATTCCAATAAATAAGTCATCTTGATAGCGCATCTTTTTATTAAGTAATGAAAACAAAAATGAGAGAAGCTGAATTAAGCTATCAAGTGCCACTCTGACCAGCTGCCATTTCTTCTGCATTATATTAAAATCATACTGTCCCATAAAATTGCCCATTAATGTGTTAGCATTTGTAGATTATAAAATATATTGAGATTACTGTGTTTATGAAAGTGGTTTGCCAAACACAAAAGTGTGTGTGTGAAGAGGAAAGGGAGACTAAGAGTGGTGAAGGCTGTTTTGCAACCACAAAGCATTCATGACTAAGATGTACAACAGTCTAAACTGAAAAAAAATGATTTACAGAAGTTACAACATGTGTGTGTCATATTCAGCAACTGTTAGCTAGAAGCTGGTGATGCCAGGTAACTACTTGACTTTGCCTCAGTTACACCTGTAGTTTCCCCTGTCCACTTAACCAAAAAGCTTTCTTTCAACAAGATTATGTAACTACAAGGTATTTAGGGAACAAGAATGTGGCATTTAATTCATTCTGCTTTTATATTCTATTTGTATACAACTTGTAATTTTATGTCTTCATTGCAGAAGGGAGAGATTATCCAGAGCGCCATACTAAGCAAGTAGCCTCATTATTGCTTCTCAGAGAAGGCAAGGTTTTGCATGTTTTACCTAAGTGATAAACTAGTTGGAATAAGCACAGAATAATCAGTACTGCATTTTTTTTAAATGGTGCTAAACTTCCCCTTTGTACATTCAGTCCTTCCTAGAGTTTATGACAGAAGGCCATGACAATACAAAAAGAATCTCTCTCTTCCATAGTAGACAAGGACTAATACTTCCATAAAGAAGTTTTCAGTTCATCAGTAAATGAGAAAGGTCAGCAGAATTACAAAATGTCCAGACAAGAGGCTTGGCAGGTCCTCATACACACAGAGCACACTGCTCTCCATGGGGTGATCACAACAATGGCACTGCTACCGCAACCAAAGTCAGTTACAGCCGAGCTACAAGCACCAGCATACATTGACACGACAGACATGCCCAAGACCTCAGATGACAAAAGCCATCTTTGAAAACATAGTTCCCTGGAACCCAATAACTTTCTGGTAGATTCAGAAGGTGGCTAAGTAGTGCTTAATTTAAACAGCATCTACATGTATGTAAGATCTAAGCAAAATATCTCTTTTGAACTATTTTGCCTCACCGGAAAGACTAGGATTCTCTCAGTCTGTGTGAATGGAATACCAACTCAAGGATGTTTCTTTATTATCATTTAACTTGTTCATCCCATAAGAGTGTCTAACTAAATCTACTCCCCTTACTTTTGATTCTTATTATAAGCTATAAAATGAAAATATTTCATATTTTTAATGATTAGTATCAAATACCAATAGCATAAATAAAAAATTAAAAGGAAGCCAGGATCAAAGAAAAAATCATCTGGAAATCCCTGTGTTCATCGGATGACTCCATCACTCCCATGGGTTTGCACTCCTGGCTTCAGGAAAGTTTTATTTCAGCATATTCATTACAAAATCTGTCTGCTGAGTATCTGTAATAGTGTGAATAAAAACATGTGACCCCACCAAAGAAAATACGATATGTCATGTTCCTTCCTTTGGGATCCAAAAGACCTTCTTGAGTCAGGTGGTAGAAGAAGGGTTGTTTCTGGGTAACAGCCTATGGATGAACAATCAAACTAAATGAAAACATATCTTCTTACAAAGGAATGCATCTATTTTATTATATTTTTTTATTTTTTTAATAGATGAGGAAAGTAAAGTATAAGCATCTGCTCTAGAGAAGCTTTCAGTAAGATCCAATTTCTACATCCTGGAACACTTTTTCTTTTTTTTTTTTTTTTCTCTAGAGAACATCTACAGTTTTGATCAGCTTTAGTTTGATGTGTAACTTCACAAAGCCTTCAACCAGATGCAATTTTCATATAAAACACCCAGCCTGCCCTTCTTAATACAACCTACTCAAGACATTCTTCACAAACATTCCTTCTGTCAATTGGAACAGATATGTATAATGCAAGTTACTCTTGTAATAAACACTTGTCTCACAAAATAACCAAATTCTTGAAATAATTCTTGTTGGTACCACACTTGAGTCACTGTTACAAATAAGATTTAAGACATTTGAAATATTTTAGGTAATAGTTTGAGGGTAACAGGAGAAAGCACAGAGGGGATGAGAAGATAAAAAGAAGAAATTCTGAAGGAGGTGCTCAAAGTGAAAAGTCATGCCTTTTGTTAAAAGCAAGTCCTCAAAACTACAGTTTGTATTTTGGTGGCTAGAATTCACCTGAACACAGTAACTTTCCTTTAATTTAATGGACTAAGGATACAATAATTCCAGCTCAGGCTGCTCTTGATTTGATTAAAAATAATGATCATGAAGAAGAAAGCATTGCTTTCTTCGTATCTCTTACTTCTACACCTGCACTGAGGCTGCCACCAGTGGTGTTAATTAGTAGCTGGACGGAAGCCGACAGCTACTGAATTGCTGTCAGATGTTTATACTTTGCAGTCACTGGCAATGGTCTGATACCTGGTCTCGCTGAAATTCAACATCTCTTTCATTATATCCTTTCCTGAGTAATATTTGATGCCAACAAAAAAACCCAAACATCAAAGTGTTTTACAGGCTTTAAGAAGATACCAAGACAATTAAACAGAAGCAGGATTATCTGTTGCATATGGAAGTAGACTTCAGCATTCTGCCCGCTTGTGAGGAGATGCTGCTGTTCCCTTCTTTATTCCCTGCTTCATTTTGCAATTCAGGCTGAAAGCATTTTGAAGCAGACAATACCTCAAATGCATTTGTAAAAAAACATAAAGCAATCCTCCTGCAGAGAGATTTCTGTCTTGTGGTACTGTTTTGAAACACTGTCAGACATAAACAAAAAACTGAACAAAACACATAATAATAAAGTCAGCCCTTAGCACAGATCTTAAAGGCTTGCACGTACTCTTTTAAGAAATAAAGTCTTCTGTGTTTTTACAGAAATAGAGGATTCAACTGCCCTCAGGAGCTGTGGAGGATACCAGGAAAATGTAAGCGTAGTAAGCATGTCGTATTTAAAAACCAAAGGGAAAAAGCAAGACTGAAAGAAAGGTGAACATCACCTATCTAAAGGTTTACAATTCTCTTAAATATGTCGATCAATGGTGTAAAAGCAAACACTTTTTTCTGGGCTCATTTTAGGCTGATGACAAGAAAGGGTAAGGAGTGTGCATCTCCCATTCCCTTACTTGTCCTTCCATTCCCTTACCCTTCTTTAAAAGTCTGTTTTTCTTTGTTCTCAATTGCAAATTTGAACCTGCATTGCACTAAGTTTTGGTGCAGACTCAGGCATCACTAAGTGTCTCTCTCTGCAACCCTGCAGCCTGCACTCCACTTGTAGCTCTATCCTTTTTCCCCACACTGCCAGGGCTCTGTGTCGCTGAACCTGTAGGCTAGCATTTTCCTTGTTCTCATGTCCCATTCAGCATTGGGCTTTCAGGCTCACCACTTGATAGCATTCAATTATCTCAGGCTCACCGAGGAGAAGGGACATCTTTTGCCTGCCTCTGCACATAGCCAGGGAACACCAAGACAAGATGAAACTGAAACAGGAGGCTCTACGCATTAGGCCTTTCAAGCAAGATTTTCCCTAAAAGTCACTTGTAAGCATCTTCAAAGTATCAGTTATGGTAAAAAGGTATTTCTCCAAACTACAGATGTGAAACTGACATACACATTAAAGACAACCAGCCAACCAAACCACAAACCCCTTCAATTTCTGTGAACAATTTCAGAAATCATCATGACAAATACGGGCAACTTCATCACTCCATAACACTGTTTGCTCAGAACAAACACCTCGTGGACTTCACTGCATTTGGTTCAAGCCAAAGTTAAATTAGTTCACATCATTTACAACTCTGTGACAAACAGGGGAACAGTTCCTGAGAATGATGCTCAAGTACTTAAATCAAAGCAGTCTGCCTATATTTCCCAGCCTCACATCAATAATGTTGTACAAACAAACCCAACACAGTACCTTTGCTATCTTTAATAATGATGAATTCCTATTATCTATTCTGTGATGGAAGGAAAAAGAAAAAGTCTACCTACATTAAAAAGTATAACATACTATAGGTGTATATATGAGAGAATTGAGGGTAATACAATGATTTCCCTTCATTTTAGAATTTGGATTTTCCGATAAGGGCAAGAATTGATGACTGAACCAGGCATCTAACCATTTTCTGCAGCAACAACGTGCCAACTTTTACAACTGAAGCAAGAATTGACCAAGAGGAATCAGATTCTTCCTAATTAGCTCCTCATTTTTTCGTATGTAGCTCACAGCCTTTTTTTTTAAGGGTACAGTTTAAGGATACATTTGATAATGCTTTATGCCCAACCTATATCACTACTTTTCTCAACTTTCTGCCTTTTATGATACAAACCTTAACAAAGTTGATGACCCTGCACATAACAGGAGGGTTTAAACTAGATTATCATGATGGTCCTTTTCACATGTTGTCCTAGACCATTCTATGATTCTATGATTCCATGAAAACAATATGCTTTTGTTTTGGAATATATATATAGCCTATGATCAGAACAGCTGAGTTCTTCTCAACTATTTTTTATGTTTATATCTAATGAGAAAAAAATCTAAGACAGTAGTTTAAAGATGAACTAAAAGCAGTTTAAAAGCACAGAGTAAAAGACACGTATATAAACTTAGCAATAACAACCTGACAGCGAAAGTGTAAACTTATGTTTTATGTGCTGGTCATTTATTAGACTCTAATGGTGAGACATTTAATGTAAACAACATGGAAAAAAATTACCTGCTCCTATATGCTCCTGACAGTAATTGCTATATTCTGCTGCTGTTACACATGCATAATTCCAATAAACAGGAAGTATTTTTAGGCCTACAGGATGGCAGAACAGTGAAATCTGTATGTTGTTTCCACTTCATGGGAGAAGTGGAATTTTGTTTTTTTCCTATTACCTAAGTGTCTGCACTTTCTTTACATTGTTCTTTTAATGCAGTGTCTAACATCAGGTATTTAAAATAAATTCACTGTTTGTTATTTATTATTTTTATGCTTATATTTATTTTATTTTAGTTATTTTTTTTCTCTCTGTAGGAGATTTAAAGTTTATTCATCTACACTACCCAGGTATGTTTAAGTAAAAACATCACTATTTAATATGTGGCCAAAGCCAGTAATGGATCAAGTAATCACCATGGAAAAAATATTGCTAGTCTCAAGACAGAAACATTTTTTATGCATAGTAGCACTGTTTTTCCAAACAAAAATGAACATATATATATCAATGTCCATCACATGTACCCACAAATTATTGGCGGAAAGGAGCACTTGTAAGATCCACAGACCAAGTAGAACCTCTTTTGCTTAATTTTAATTTAATTTTGTTCCATCAAGCTGCAAATAACTGGAAGTATGTTTCAGAGGGAGTTAGTCTGTGTGCTTCTTTCTCCCAGATGATACTTCTTTCCATCACCTCTTTTCAGGCTTCTCTATTTCAGAAGTACTTAAGACGTGTTGGAGGCACACCGCCTCCCAGCCCACCTACACATGGATCTACGCCTCTGTCTTATGTATTGTTACCCTCACTTTCCTCCTTCCCTGATCATGAACACTTCTTTTCTCAGTCTACTCTTGTAAAAAATGTGGTTCTGCTTGGTTCACACTTCCCCTCCATAAAGCACCTAGGAGCTCCTTGGTGCCTGGACAGTTCTGATTGTCACCATCCTTTCCCCTAAGGACATTATTGTGCTGGATGCAGGTAAGAATCAGGTTCCAGTATGATGTTTACTTCCCTGCAGGCAGAATACTAAGGGCATGAAAGAGTGAGGTGACTTGCACGCAGTTCTGTTGCTTCTTAGAAAATCCATATTCACAAGCAGTCCTGCAACTGCTGAACTGTGTCTACTTAACTGGCCCATACCAAGTATTATTTGTACTTATAAGTAACGATTTGTGCTAGCCTCATAACAGACAAATTATCTAATGTACTTCTTTTGCTTATTTGCTTCGAAAAAGCTGTGGGGAGGAACTAGTCATAGACTGCTTACTAGGAGAACACAAATAAGTCCCTCCAGGCAGAATTACAACTTATTAGAGCTTTTGTTGATTCTCCTCACATTTGTACCACTGGCTTGTTCAGCCAACTCTGACTTGCTTCTTCCTCAGCTATCTTTTATCTTAAATTCACATCTGCGTTTTCTTTCTGTCCTTCTCCTCCTTTTCAATATGCTTAATGTCTTTAGTCTATTCTTTCCTCACTGCTGACTCCCTCAGAAACAAAATATGTAAAAAAAAAAACCTGAAATCTGCCATGTGCAGACACTGGCATTACATTGAGTGACTTGACTACTTTCTGAACTGTTTATTCAGTTCTTAGTAGAAATAATACTTTTTTTTCTGTCAGACTTTATCTACAAGAAACAAAATCATGCAAGAACAATGAAGGAAAATGAATAGCAATGCAATGCTGGAGAATAATTTATAGAGTAGTAAAGAATATTTTTATATTGGAAGACATTTCATCTCATGTGAAACTGAGAGAATAAGTGAATTCTTACTATCAACTATTATATATATATATATATATATATATATATATATATATATATATTTAAGGAAATGTTGTATTTTAAGCACATTTTCAATGCATCTAAACAGACTGCTTGCTGTTTTTAGGAAGAAATTCTTGCTTGCTTTACCTGAGCTGGTAGAAGCAGGAGACTTGCTGCGTCGAGATGGACCTGGGCTCTTGGTGGTGCTCCTTCGTGAACTTGAAGCAATTTTGGTATAGGAAGTAGATTTCACCACTCGACATTCTAAAAGATAAAGAAATTGCATAAGTTAGCAATTAAGAAAGCCAGCAAGATTCTGAAACAGAAAGAGCATGAAAAGCACAAACATTTAGCCCACGCTTGTTTTCATTCATCTTAAGGAGTTTTACGGGAAAATATAAAATCTGTATAAATGGCTCCATTAAAATCCAAATACAGTATGTACCACTCTTCAGACAAAGAACTGCTGCAGTAATACAGACTTTCAGATACCATGGTTACTGCAGGTACTTAGGACAGCTTAATTTAAGAGTGCTGAGACAACACATGAAATTCATTTGTTTTTGAATATTTCAGCACAAATAATGCAGTGTTTTGGGTGTGTTTTTTTTGTTTTGTTTTTTTTTTTTTGTAAATGATTTAGTTGCAGGGTAAGCATTTTTGTCAGCCTCGTAGTATCCTCTAGAACTGGAAGGCTGCATTTATATATCAAAATGTTAAGACTGTACAAGATGACGCAGGTGTCTGTCACTCATGAAAGGTTTGAAGAAAGTGAAGCAGGTTTGTTGCTCCTGCTTAATCCTCTGGTGAGCAACAGCCCACATTGTATAGCACACGCAATTCATCAAAGGTTGAGGGAAATGGCACTACTTGCTCATAAGAGACATCAGTAAAATCAGTGAAGAGGCGAAATTACCCTCCCACTTGAGAACACTGCAAGATGTTCAGGTTAGGGTTTATATACACCCACACAGCTCTGTAGGCATTCTTGCATTACGCCTGCAAAATGGTTCTTGGCCTGAGGATGAAAGAACTCGGTGTGCATAAAGCTGATGTCTTGCAGTCATAATGGATACTAAATTAATCACTAGACAAATTATACAGTCGGGACTAAAAAAAAAAATTCCACTTCTTAGCCAGTATACAATTAGAAGTCTGCAGCAATGTTTATACTGCATTCACCTCAAAATGTCAGTATACTTCACTTGTTTAAATATAAATAAATAGACATTTATTTCTGTATCAGACCTGTTCCCCATTTTCTTCCCATGGATAAGTTTCTCAAAATAGGTTAAGAGAAATAAACACAATTTTTTCCTCCCTAGTAAGAAAATACTATGTGCAAGCCTGCACATTATTTAGTCTCCACAGACGATCATTGAAGCCTGTAACATAGTTTGGACAGATTAGAGAACAAAGAAATAAAATTGAGCATAACTAATTAACTTAAATATCTCCACCAGTGAATGATGTCATGAAGTGTATTTCTCTTGGCTGCCCTAACTGCTTGTCTGTCGTCAAGCTGTTGAAGAAGATGGAAACAAGAACTGATGCATTACTGAAGGAACGTTGAGCACATCTGAGAGCAGAGGACCATAGAAAAGCCCTGGTCTTCCCAAAGAAGCTTTTCTTCCCAAACTCTTCCACTTTCCTAATGGCTAGTAGTAGTAGTAGTTAATTTCTTTCTGTTGACATTTTATGTGATTCATTCACTGCTAATCTCATTACAAATCAAGTGATGACTGGAAAAGGAGGAAAACATCTACTCTGTTGTAAGAGTTGATTATCAACTGAAAACAGCAGGAAATAGATGAAAGCTTTCATATAGACTCAAGTAGGCAACTACATCAGAAAACTTATGTGATGTACTTGCATAAATGCTTCAGAAATTGTCTATAAATTTCAAATGCAATCAGGTTCTTTACCTTGTTAACAAAGACTTAAAATGTTAAAACATCTAACAGCCAACTTCTTTGATTTTGGAAAACTAAGATGTTATCCTAATGTATGTCCCTATTCACAGGAATCAGTCAGGAAGGTAACTGAATATTCTAGGGGTCAATGAGCAAAAAGACTAAACTAACGTCATCTAGACAAACAAAAACCATCAGTCTATATTCACTTGCTTAGTAAAAAGAACCTATTTTTGTGAGGAAAATAGCCTGCTACTTAATGTAATATACCTTACTGTACATGAGGATTCCCTTTATTTTCATCATATGAAGAACATGGAATCTGCATCCTCTGCTTGCAATTCATGCTATAGGCTGCACTTTATCTTTCACCTTATTGCGATTATTAATACCTACTTATGTTTTGAATACCTTATAACCACCCAGAGTTGGAATGAGGTAAGAGATAAGATTCTGCATTCAAATGTACGTTCCCAGTCACATTATTGGAAACAAACAGGCAGAAGGTGTTGTGAAAAGTCAGAAGGTGTGTCTAAATGCACATCTAAGTTATTTTCCCATCCTATAAACAAAATCTTGTCTCAGCCAATATTCAAAATAGCACTTACTGTGCCCTGGTGGCGCAGTGGTAGGAATGCCATGTTGCAACACCGGAGGGCCCGGGTTCAAATCCCCCCTGTGGCACAAGTGGTAGAAGTGCCGCTCTGCTACACAGGGCTCGAATCCCAGGGCTTGGATCTCTAAGGTCCCTTCCAACCCACATGAGACTATTACCTATTATTACCTATTACTTACTTGGACCCAGCATGTTCAGAAATGTCAGTAATTAAGTGGGAAATGAAGATGTGTGCGAACTGAAAGACAAAGGCATTTTGTCACTGAGCACAAACGAACGCAGGAGGTTCCTTGTGATTTTTTTTTTTTTCACTTTGAGGATGAATGAGCACTGAAAGAGGCCTCATCCAATGCTCTTTTCCACTGGAAGAAGCCCGGAGGCATAGCAAAATCTCCGTCCTTGGAGACACTCAAAAGTCATCCAGAAACAGTCCTGGAAAACCTTAATTTGTTGGACAAATTTGTTGTTACTCTGCTGCTTACTGCAGAAAGGTCTGAGCTCCCATGAACAATTTATTTATGTCATGATATTGTCACATCAAGATTGGAGAATTAAGTTTTACTTCAGGCAAAGACCTCACTCAGTAAGGACAAAACCACGGCTTGCCTCCCCTAAGACATTACCATAATCTGCCTGTTGCTATAGGAAAACAATCTGTATATAAAGAAGGGAAAACAAAACAAAAAGGCATTGTTTCTAAAACCATATTTTCTACTCAGTATTTACACTGGCAAAGAAATAAACAATCTCTTCTCATCATCAGACAATTCTAGTAACTGTACAACAGGTGCTTTAAATGGATTTTTTTTTCCTAAATTTCTTTTGATTCCAAAACTACCAGAAATAGATCCAGACAGATGAGAGTTATGCTCCTTCTCACACTTGTGGGCATGCTCAGCCAAGAGAACACAATATTTTTCTATAGTATTTTCAGCGAGGGAAGAAAAGTTTTACAAAGCCCCAGTCCTTCCTCTCACTAGCAATGAAGATTAAAGCAACAAAATGATGATATCCATGGTAACATGAAGCAAAAGAAGGTCAATTTCAAGGTCCGATCACAGACTTTATTGCTTTCCAACTCAGTATATCAGATAAATAAGAATGTTTCTCCAGCCAAAACATCTTGCAATAAGATGTTCTGTTGTATAACTACAGACAGAGCAACAAAGTAGGAGAGGTTAACACAGAAAATCAGCACTGAGACTAACACACTGAAGTGCCTCTCTAGCAAGGAATATTAACATGGGCACCGGGGCATTTAAGTGGACTTTTAACAATAAAGTTGAGAAGAAACAGGAAATACCCCGGGGCTACTACTTGACATGACTGAGATACCTCAGGGCCAAGATAAGGAATGGAAAGTGCCTGAGATTACACAGTGATGCCACCAAATTCACCAAGAAGCTTGCATACTTGTGAGCTCCTGATTTTTCCTACTGTCAAATACATAAAATATTAGCATATGGTAACCATGAGATGCTAATGCGCAGAATCATAATGCCCCCAATCTCCAGCTCTGCGATATTCCACTTCCAAAATGTTTAATTAGCTTATGTGTTCATTAGATTTTACAATGGCAAGAAAGCAGCTGAGAATAACTAATCCACAATAAATATGTCAGAAAATGAATGAATTTTACTTTTTTTTTCTAGAAAAGGTTGTGAAAAGTTGTCTAAATTACCAAGAGATCAAAAATGCTTACTTGTCAGCTACTCAGAAGTTGACTGTATGAACTTCTTGAGCATTATTTTTTTTTTTTTTCTGGGTTAAAATATCACTCTCTGTTACATTTTGTCTTCTTTGAGGTCTGTGTGTAAGGGACAGATATTTATTTTTTGGTATCCTTGCCAATCTGGTTCTCTAGGATGAGAACATTTAACTTGCTTCAGCAACAGCTGTATCCTACAGATAAGCAATGCGGGAGGATCAAGAATGTCCATGCTTGTTGGTAAGCCACTTTACTGTAAGCCTTAGGCTGGTACCTTTTACCACTGCTTAACTATGTCAGCCTCACTATTCATGTCCTCAGGCCAATCAGTAGATCATTTCTCCATATTCTTGTTTTTAATGTTGAGTGATTTGTTCCATGTATCTAATTAGTAATGCAGCTAATAAGATTTTACTTTTTTGCTGCATTTATGCCTTCAATTAAAACCAGTAATCTTCTGTTTGCAGAACTAAATTTCTGTCTTCAGCAAAAGGGAAACAGCATCATCCTCTCTAGTGGCACTGATATATAATACAATTCACTCAAACCTACTGATGAATCAGAGGCAGTTATGGCTTGCAATTACAAAATGTTCACAAGGGTAACTATCAACCAGCTTCCAGAAAGGAAAAGGATATAAGGAGTTGTGCTGGGGTTTAAGTAATTTCTAATCTTCTGTTTTCATGGTTGTGTCAACTTTAATTTTGTTCTGCATGTCTTCCCATTCAGTGTGTTTTTGATGTAGATGGACAGTGATGTTTGAGCAGAATACAAAATCCTAAAGTTTTATCCCATGCATTAAGCTATCATCTGCTACTGTAAATACTTGTGGGTTTCTTTTTTTGTTTTGTTTTGTTCTTTGTTTTGTTTTGTGTGTGTGACATCATATCTTTTGATTTGATTTCTAACCACTTTTCTGCTATTATGAGGATTAGGATCCCTGATTATTTGAACTGTGTCAAATATTTGTAGCAATAAACACCTAGGTTTCTTTCTTTATCCTTGAGAATCATGCTTTTATTGGGATATAAGATATAAAAAAGCTGAATTTTCTTAAATGTGAAAAGTTGTTTTCCAATTCTGAAACTAGGATAAGTGTTCACTGACAAAGAAAAAGCTTCCTACAATAACTTCCAAGCTGTTAGGAAGCCAAGTAGCTTCATTCAACTTAATAATGCATTGAGATGTTTGGACTTCTCAAAAAATGGTTGGTAAGTTAGAAATAGTGAAGGTATTTGTGAATATGATTGGAATATCATGCATTATCACTGTTATCTCATTCTGTTAAATTTCCTCTTTTTAAACATTCTTATTTGTTTCTCAATTCTGTGAAGTCATCCAGAAAGTTTTCTTAAAAAGGGAAACTGATTTTATGTGCAATCATAACACTTCAAGAATTTTCTACTTTATCTCTTACTTTATGCTCCTGTGTGCATAACTAAAAGATGCTGTTGGCAGGACGAGACAGCTAAAAATACCACGCACAGGCAACGACTATTCACTCTACAGTCCTTCCTTCAAAAGTCATTGGAATACGTTAATTAGAATGAGTTAGGAAACTATACATTTTAAAATATAAATTTTATTCATGAAATGACCAGATGTAAATTACAGAGTTTGAGAACTGGTGAAAATACCCTAATTAAAAGCTTTGTATGAGCTCTTTTACTAAATGCACATGGTAACATATAGATATATATATTTTCTGTGTTCAGTGGTCTTGCTACAAATAGATTCTATCTTCCTACTTTCTTCTGCCAACCATTTTGTCAGGATCATCTCACACAAACCTCCATGTTTTCTTTCTTTGCTACACAAACACTATAATGTTATTTTTTTCTTTTTAATAGAGAATGAAAAACTCCACACCAGAGCACTGGCAATATGGAGTTAAACAAAACAAAACAAAACAAAACCACTTTTTTTTTTTTTTTCTGCCACTGAATAGCTTCACTGAAAAGGCAGAGTAGCTACATATTTTCTAACTGTGCATTTGCGAGCAGCCAAAATTAGAAGAATTCTTCAAAACCTTCTTGTCTAAATTAACTTGAAATACTTCCTACTGCATCCACATGCATTAATTTTTCTATGTAAAATACTGATTTCTGTAACTGACATTGCATTATTAGAAATTATGCTTAAAATCTTGAAGACTGACTTGAAAAAGGAAATTTGACACTGACTAAAATACATCTCCAGCACATATGTAATCTATAACATATATGTCTTGAATGTCTTGCCACATACTATAGTTCACTTCCAAAGCTTTTAATTACCGTTGCTTATTAATCTTACTTCACTCAAGCTGTTTCAATGCTGATTAAAATGTTCCTTCTTTTGCGTCTGCATTCACAATCCCCTCTGGCATAATACACTACGTGCACTGACCAGAATACTGAAAAGTTAGTTTTAATAAGAAATTGTTAAGATAATACAAATGATTACAGCAGCAACTGAACGCAATATACTTCTTTATGGAGTCAGTGCTATTCTTCATCAGACAAAGACATGTGCTGTCTTTGCTCATGGCTGTCTATTTCTCTCTGTGACAAAAGTATATTTATTGGACATATACTCTAACAGCAGATATCATTTACCCCTCAAATACCTCTGGTGAAGTCAGGGGAAACATCCATCATTAGAGTGTCTTACTTTATCTGCACAATTTGGATGGCATTTTCTTGGCATTCACACAACTGGCAATGAAATGAGAGGATGGTACAAATTCATTCTCTCAGTTTTTCTGTTCAGCAAATTCAATGCTTGTTTTCCGGTTCAGTACAAAGAAGTAATATTTATCATATTATCTATTAAAATCATTTTGCTCTTTACTCTGAAAATAAACAGGTCTCCTATTCAGTCCATATGGTAAATATTAACATCTTACTATGCATAAAGAGTACAGGCATTCCATCATTTTTATTTATTTTTTTAATGTATTCCAGCATAATAGAAGTGATGATGTTGCAATTTAACATATCCTAGGTTTTTGGTACTACTATCTCCTGTCTGATAGAGTATCAATTCTAAATCATCTTCCAATTCAAGTGACTCTTGGAAGTTTACAAACTTTTATCTCTTTCACAGATAGAAAAGTTTAACGTTCTAATCTGCAAATGCTGGCTTCAAGTAGAAAATATCAGCTAAGTATGTAACAGAGAAACATCCACTCAGAATGGTCAAATTTTACACATTTTATCCAGTTTTCTTAAGTTACAGAATATAGCTGCTAAATGATTTGAGGTGATGGAAGACAACCATGTTTTTAAACAAACAGAACATCCTACTTCTGCTTTTGAAACTTTTTTGTATAAATCTGCAAATTTACAATGCACTGTGGTCTAATAAGTTAATCATGCAAGATAAAGTTTTAAAGCCTGTTTACCCAAAGAAAAAAGCACATTGTAGTGGGATAAACATTGCTGTCAGAAAGGTTAAGCACGAACCAAATTCCCATGGCATTTACACAGATAACTCATTGTATTAGAAAGGTTTCTTGCACAAAAAGAGGATATACAAACAAACATTAACCACCAAATTAGACAAATTTGAGAACTGTAGTTCTTTTTTGTTTGCTTGTTTCAATTTTCATTAAAAAGACTAACTGCAATTACATGAATTTTGCAGCTTTACCAACAGAGGGATTCGAATGCTACAAGCAGAACAGGTTAGAGAGACTCCTTTGATAACATTTACAAATTAGCTAGACATGAAGATCATCTAGAGACAATCTTTAAGTCAGAAGGCATTATTTCTTCAGAACTGTGAAGAGCAGGTGAACGTCTAAGAGACAAGAAAAATCCAAAGCAATTGCTTATCTTTAAAAATGGGAGAAAGCAGTAAATTGCGAATTGCAGAACAGTCAGCCTAACTTGAGTTTTCAGAAAACAGTAACGGAAGTGAGCGTGCAATAAGGATGGAACCACCTCTCCTATGAGGAAAGGTTGAGGGAATTGGGTTTGTTTAGCTTGGAGAAGAGAAGGCTCCGGGGAGACCTCATTGTGGTCTTCCAATATTTGAAGGGAGTGTATAAACAGGAGGGGGAGTGGCTGTTGACATGAGTGGATAGTGATAGGACAAGAGGGAATGGTTTTAAACTGAGATAGGGGGGGGTTAGGTTAGATATTAGGAGGAAGTTTTTCACTCAGAGGGTGGTGATGCACTGGAACAGGTTGTGTAAGGAGGTTGTGGATGCCCCATCCCTGGAGGCACTCAAGGCCAAGCTGGATGTGGCTCTGGGCAGCCTGGTCTGGTGGTTGGCAACCTTGCACATAGGAGGGGGGTTGAAACTGTATGATCATTGTGGTCCTTTTCAACCCAGGCCATTCTTTGATTTTATTATTCTAACCACGTTCTTTTCAGTAGTGCCCAGTGTTAGGACCAGAGAAAACAGGAACAAACTGGACCACAGGAGGCTCAGCCTTTTTCACCAGGATTTTGAAATCCAAGTCTCAAGTTAGGCAAATTATTATCTACAGAAATTGTATTTAAGATAAGTATTAGAAAACAAAAGCAGACAGTTATCTACAGTTCCTTCTCTCCTAGTACGACAAGCTAAGGAAATCAGCAGGGTCTTGTTTCTGATCCTGGTATTATATCAATATTTTTCTTAATAAATTTAGTAAGCATTTTAAATTTGAAGATGGCATCACCACAGGTAAAATTACAAATGTGAATCCTGAAGCTGTCATAAAAAAACAAACAACAAAGCAGAACAAGTCCAAAGCACTGCATCCAGGAAAATAAGCAACAGAAACAAGTCAGAAGCCAACTCACCGCATGCATCAGTTGCGTAAATGCTAGACAACAGTTCTGCTAAGAGGGACATAAGTGGGTCACATGCTGAATCTGAAGCAAACAACTCAGCAGGCATCATCATCCTGCTGAGACAAACAGGAGCACTGCATAGAGGACACCTGAATTATTCTGCTTTCCTCAGGACTACTAGCGTGTAAACTTCTGTGCATTCCATTTAGAAATATTTAGAGTTCAGTAAACACCAAGAAAGATCACAACTTTGGGGCACATAATGAGTGAAAGATAACTAATATAAATGGTATCATAAACACAGGATGTCAGTGATAGGACAAAACTGCAGCCAATAGTATGCAGCAGATGGCCAAAAAAAGAAACGATTTCCTACCCAGTAGTTGTATCACAAGTAGGACAAAAAAAGAATGATCTTAAATTTCTACAAGGTAGATTTATTGAGACATGAGGAAACATGTTTTTAACTGCAAGGATAAAGAAGTGTTGGAGTAAATCACATAGAGGACTTGTTGAATTTCCCTAACTGCAACAGTGCAAACAGGTTAGCCAGAAACCTGTAAAGTCAATTTGGGTACAGCAAGTTCTCCCTTGGGACCTCTCAGGTTTCTTCTACAGTTCTTTTGATTAAGCCTTCCTTATATGACTCATCTAAGGTACTCTAAAGGTTTTTCACTGTCAGCACTTCTGTCTGGTCTTGGCTGAAAGAGAAGTAAAATGAAGAGAGGCATTCTAACATAAAACTGAATGTAAGTCCAAGAACATTTTAGAACAGGAAAAGTGCTTGCTTAATGGATGAATTAAGTCAGTAAAATTTCCTGGATGGGACGACCATTGAGAGATAAATTGCTTATTGAAAAGACAGACTGATTAGTTTTGTCTATCTCAGCAGGGCATTAGCAGAATTGATATCCCCAAAAATGCACTTTTGCCTTCATAGACAATTCAGAATCTTGTTGGCCAATATCCTGTCATACCATTAAGATGTATATACACTCATTCCAAACCAACAATATGACAGAACTTATTACTGAGAGAAACTGTTTCTTAGTGACTTCATGGATTACATCTTGTTTTACTCTCATTGAACAGACCTACCTGATATGATCCTGGAGTTGCCTCTACCTACATCTTCCACAACTCAATCTGCTCTAGAAACACAAGGTTTTCCTTAAGCAGGCATGTCCATATAAATTAAAAAGAAAACAAAACCATGCAATGAAACCAAACAAAACCCACAAATGCTAACCTAGTTCAGGAGAAGTTGTCATAAAATAACAAAATAAAAGCCAACCAAAACATGTTTGCCTACACCACATTCCGAAGCAGTCTTAACTGTAAACACTTAGAGGAAGGATTACAACTTATGCAGCTGAATCTTAAATAATCCATATGCAGTGTGTAGGCAAGAGCAGCCACAGAGAATGCTAACTACTTATTAAGAGGACTACATTTATATCGATTAAGCTATGTTAGAAACAGTGCTTTACAATATACATTTAAAAATCACAGATAGCACTCGAGATACTCTACAGTATTTCAATGGATTATTGGTTTTGGTCTCTTTTTTTGAAAATTTCACTGTTCAGTTGCACAAACTTAGTGGGCATTATACAATGACAGTTTGAATTGATCTTCAAAGAAATGAAAGTAATTACTATGAACAATAAGGTATCTTAATCAAAAAAGTGTAGAAGCTAAGAATGAGAGATGTGTGTCTCATTTTTTGAATCTTAGACCTATTTAATTTTATGCTCCACAAAGTGAGGTTCAAGAAAAATCTCTAGTTCTGTATCTTTTCCATTAATTTTACATATGTATATATATATATATACTGTAGAGTGGGGTTATGTTTTTGAAAATAAAAATAAAATTCTTAGCATTTGAAGAGAGTTGTTGTTTGGGTTGACAAAATACTGGGCTGATTCTCTGTTGAAGTCATTTCACAACTATGAAAAACGAAAAAATAATTAATTTAACAAGTTTTTCTATATTATTCTTTATGAATCATTCACAATTTCTCAGATAAGGTTGTTATTTAAAGTCTTATTTCACTGAAAAATGCATTTAGAAGTCTGGGATTATTCAATATTTAAGAGTGTTCCTAGTCTTGGAAAAGATGCAAGACTCAGAAGCTGTTTCAGAACAGATAAGGAAGAGCTAACAGTAAAGACCTGATGCTAAGCCAATGTTTAATAACTTATTTTCAATAAGCATTCACAAAAAGGCACTCAATTTTCTGAAAAGTCATTCCAACATTTTTTTCTTACATTACTATTTTTGAAAACAAAACCCCCTAAGTAAGAATTCCAAGGAAGCTGAAACCAGGAGTTAAATTAAAGATCAGACCTATTCATAGGAAATATTTCTATCTTCCTCATTCAAAGACAAAATTTGACTTGTATCTTGCAAACTAACTCAAGAACATGTATGTCAATCTTGTTCAAAGTTCCGGACACTGAATTAGGAAGTAATGCCAGCAAGAAAAATTTACTGCCTGAAATTCTGTTTCCATTCCACCAATATCTGGATCCAAAGAAGCTTTTGTGGAACATCATGAAGCGGCATGATCATCAAAATGAAGAAAAATGGAGGGCAAAATATCCTTGAAATAATTTTCCCATTGGCTCCCAACGTGGTTTTGCCAGTGTCAATCCCAGCTTTCCATATGTCTGTTTCTCCCACAAAAAAGCCTCTGCACTTTCTCTGACACCATGTCCTATGAATAGAAAGCCCTCCCTGGGGCTATCTGCAAAAAGCAGCTTTCTCCTCTGTATGATTCCCTGATGATTTTATAGTTCAAGTATTGCAATTGGGATGATGTAACACAACACAAAACAAACAGATGGGCAAGAGATGTAAAGCATGGCCAGGCCTAAACTGGAAACCATCACTGCCAGAAGTGTTGTGGGGCTCACAGCTGCTGACATCGCTTCTGGGATGCGTGTGTGCTGAAGCTTTGCTGGCAGCTGCACTGCTGGCCGAGGTTTGAGGCATGTGGTTCTACTTAGGTGCCACAAGCTGGGCTTTGTTTGCTTACTCCCCATTTACATGCGCCTGCATGCAAACCTGTGGAGATAAAAGGTAATTCTGGTTGCCAACACCCTGTTGTGTAGATCAGGCGTGTTTTCCTACACTGGAAGAATGCTCTGAACAAATGGTAGTTTCTAATGAGGCCTGTTTACTCTGTGACTGCAGCTTAGAGATCTGGAGGTATCATTTCCTTGGGCTTAACAGAGAACTGGTAGCAACCTCGCTACAGGAAAATGGAGCTCAGAAGGGTAAATTAGCATATGTACAGCTCCGTGCTGTTGCAGCAGAAGGCTCGATGGCAGGGGGGTATATTTAAATCTCACTTGGACATCTCTAACATTAAACTAAGGGAATTCTATGATGATACTGAAGAAAAACAATTAGTCCCAGTCCAATTCCTTTCTTACTTATTATCCACCACAGTACCTTTATGTGACAGAAAGTGCAATTCATCAGTAATGTAAAAGCAGAGAACCAGAGACATTTCTCTGAGGAAAAGTAATTCTAACGAGGAAATGTTAGAAGACACAACTGTTATAAACCAATGCAAGTGCAATGATAAACCACAAGGGTAAACCAAGCCCTCAAGAACTAATTGCCTAGTCTCAACCCATCACCACACAGAAAGCAACTGGGAAATGCTGTTTCTGCAGCACTTGTAGTCTAAATTCCTTGCAAGGAATTTCTGAGAGACTGAAATATGTGTCTGAAGTGACCACCTGAAATAGCTGAAGAAGTGCAGTAAGTTCCAGCCCCACAAGCAGTTTCAAACAAGCATAACCAACCTAAAGTGTAAATTGCCGTCTTGCTTGAAGAGGATACAGTATATCTCTACAAGACTAAAATGAGGAACCTCACTGGTGAGAGGAATGCCATGAAAATGTCTATCTTTAGATGCTGAACAAAGTACTATAAGTCTGGATTATTTATTGATATAGTAGTAAATTATAGATCCAGAAGTAGTATTTTAGATGGGTTCAAACCTGCTGTTGGGACAGGAGAAGATTTCAGGAGAGTATAAATACTGAATGCATACCTTATTTCCAGCAGAGCAGGGTTTGCAGGATCTACATCAGGATAAACATCTGCCTTGCTTTGAAATGGATGATCGCAAACAAAGATTTTTATTATGATCATTATTTCTTTGATTCCTTCACTGAGATTTATATTTTATGGGGTATATATTAAAAACATAGATAAAAACAGGTTTCTCTGCATTTATTTTCCCAAACCAAACTCTGTATTTTAACAAGCTTGAAAATTTCATCCTGAAGTCTAACAAGGTAAAACAGTTGAATTACACAGTTATTATCAGCAAAATTGGTCCACTTCCAATTATTACTCAGGTGTCAGGAGACATGAAAAGAATTAATTGACAAAGCAGGAGGATAAAATCATCCTTACACATTTTACTGAGGCTTTTTCTTTTTCCTTTTTTTTTTTTTTTTTTTTTTTCCCTGACTATTGATGCAAAGATGATGGAAAAATTTACACAATTGCTCCCAAAACTAATCACAGACTTTGAGGCAGAAGACATCATCAGCCACAGTTCCTACTCACAGGCACCTCATCAATGATTTAACACGACAGGGAGGATTGCAGCTTCATTATCTGGTAATATTTTATTTATTCATATTTAATTACTGCATATCGTAACAATTCAAAACTTGACTGCATTGCAGAAGATGAGGGAAAGAATGAAGCCGTTATAGAGGCTGCTGTACTAACACATCTGCTTCACAGACCTACAGGGATTCACTGAGCCACAATACATAATAAAAGTGAAAAAACACTTATATTCTACAAATGAGTTACAAATTCTCCGCATTAAAATTGGGTGAAATAAACAATAATGTCTTAACAATTCATGTAGTGGACACAAAGAATCCTATTTATCTTCATTATACGCTGAGAGTGTTTGGACCAAAATCCCCAATTTAGGTGAACCATGAGGAGGATAAAAAATGATGGCAGGGGAAAAAAAAGTAACATGACAAATTAGCAGAACCAAACCTCTCCCCCAGTGGGAGGGAGAGGTGAAGGCCAAAGGGTAGATTAATCTTGCTATATCATATGGTCTTGATCTTAAAAATTTCTCTGCATGTTTAGCAGGAATCACACGCACAATGGGGAGACTTTGAAAAGATCAGGAGCCAGCACAGATTAAGATGAAATGGGGCCAGATCCAAAAAGCCGTCAACCTCCCACCCTTTCCTGCAGACTCCCATGTGGGCAGGAGATTGTTTCATGGCTCCAAAGTGCTTGTCCGTGCTGAGCCTGTTGATGAGTATTCTTGCTCTCTGCATCTCTGGTGGAGGAGGAAAGTTTTGACTTCTCTTTTCACAGAAGTCTAAGCTGCAGCTGTGGACACAGGTCTTTGCAACCCCTGCCTTCTTCAGGGTCCTTGAATTAAAACGTGCAGAACTTGGTGAATCCAACCAAAAAAGTAGATCCGCACTCAAAGCAAACAAAAAAAATAACATAAATAGAACTTTTGAAAAGTAAAAGAAATGATAAATTTCCTTAGGTCATTTTAAAAAGAGAAATATGGGAAAAAGAAAAAAAAAAAAGGTTCAAGATGATGATGATCAGGGATCAGGTTATTGCAGCTCACCATCTTACTGAGTGTCAGCTGAGTCACAGCAATTATCTGCATATATCCATGGTAAAAGTGAGTAAATGCAACGTGGCTTAGCTGAGCCTACAATAGAGGAAGATTCAGTTATGTGCACATGGACAATTACTACAGCTCAGCTGATGTGCGCTTGCTTTTCAAGCTACTGAAATTGCTTGTGTAGCCAAACCTAAAGTCAACCAGCCAAGTAAATAAATTAGAATTTAAAAAATTGATTGTTCAGTGTCTTAAATTCTTCTGCGCATTCAGTGAGACCCCTGATCACAAGAAATGATGAAGGAATCCTAAAAAGTCCATGTGAGGTAGTCAGTATTGACCTGAAAATTCAAATATATCCATTTTGAAAACTGTTCGACTAACGTGCTTTCAGAGCATTCAGGTACAAGAGCATAAGTCCATCCACATAAATCTAACAGCAGTGTTTTCACTCTCCTTTAAGATAAAAGATAATTTGTTTCATGATTTATGATCTCACTGACTTCCCGTACTGAATTAGGCAGCTGACACAATCTCTATCATCCTGCCAATTACTCGTGATATGGTTACATACACACACTTACAACAACTGATACGTTTTACTTCAATTAATTGTTACCATAATTGAATAATTTTAGGAAAAAGGGTTAAACGTCAACAAATGACAAACTATTCCAGACATCTGCTCAAAACTTTTGTAATACCGAATGTACAAAGCAGGCAAAAAATAAACACTAACAGAATTCCCAATCTTATACCAGCACAACCACTGTATTAAGTAACTTGAGAGCAGTCTCGTGAGAGTCAGGTATTATGCAAGCCCTTAATTATGAAGAGTAATTTAACAAATACAGTTATAGCTATTGCTACTTTCTTTTTTTTTTTCCTTTTTCCTAACTGGATTACAAATCTCTTTGCACTTTCAGTACTACACAATCAATGTCTACCAACCCAATTGATACACACTGAACTATTCCCAACCTTTCTTTCCCTCTCCGTACTTTTTTTTCCCTGCAACCACAGCCCTTCACTGGATTCCCTCTGATATTTAAATGTGCTTGAATGAAACGTACTGGATTTTACCTAATGCAATGCATATGTTTACAGTACATGATGTGCGCATACTCCATTGTTAAAATACTGAAGAACTGAACTGGCATTTACAAAAGTTTTACTGTTTCTGATTCTTGCTTTCTCTTTGATTCTCCCCCCCTCAACTCCAAGTGGAACATCTGGGTGCACCAGATTAAACAGCAGATCCTTTATTTAAAGAAAATTCACAGGACACATTAAAATTGTCTTAAATGGAGAGGTGAGTGCATGGGAGGCAAGACAGAAAAACACCAAGGAACCAAACTGAAACCTATGTTTCTTGGGGCCAGACATTTAAACCCATCACCAATGGGTTCATTCCACAAATCATACCAGTCTTATTGAAGTAAGCTATAGGACAATTATCATGGCAGCTTGGGGTTCCTCCATCCCTCACATACTATACCTTCTCTGTCTTTTCCCTCCTATAGGGAAAAGATGGAAAAAAATCTCAGGTAAACAGGGAGGGATGAAAGGGGGAAGAAATTCTCCCTTTCCACAAGAAAGCCTTTCTTCAAGGCTTTCATAGATGAACTGTAATTCAAAGGCACAAAGAAGAATTAGATTAGGTGTTTTATTTTTGTCTTTTTCTTCTCAACTTCCTACATGTTCAAGCATCTCAAGAGGATATAAGCTACTTTTTTGTTGTTGTTGTTATTGTTCCCTAAATTGCACCTCAAAGAGAATAAAGGAGGTAACAAAATTTGGAGAAATTATACAGGGAATGTACACTGTTTCCCAGTTTGACTTGATGAGGAAGCTTTTTAGGTTAGCAAAACCCTACATTCTTGGTTTAATACAACACATTGCTTTACACTGTGGCAAATGAGCAATTAATTTCATTTTAATCTGAAGATTATTTTAAGTAATATGAAAAAATCCTACAGAATTTATTTTACATTTTAGTGCTGTGGCTTCTCTCCCTTCCCTCATCCCAAATCTCAAAGATCCAGTTCCCAAAGCTAACTGGAGATCTTCTATATCTGGATGCAATTGTATCTAACAAAAGATTTCTATATACGTAGGTCTCTAAATATTTTATGTCTCCCTTAGCAATTTGAAATGGAAAATAAATCTCTATGGAAGCAACAGAATTGCAGCACAGCAGTGTACAGCTAATCTCCACACGATTAATTTTATATCTCAGGCAAAAGCTATTTTCCTCTTTATGCACGTAGGGGGTGGGAAAATATGTGGTGATTTTACTGTACTGGTACTATAGGTGGGGAGAACACCTACATGAAGCAAAAGCCTTATGCCTCACTTAACTTCTCTGGCTTTCTTCTACTAAGCAACGAAGGGAAAGAGTCTTACCTGCTTTCACCTTCACAACTAAGAATATTAATCAACTGCTTTAAGCTGTTATCAAATGTTGGGTCTAGATTCACATTCTGAGACTGTGCTCAAAAACTGCACAAGCTGGATTAAGAAGAATCCCTGTACCCATCCCATTGAAACTTGACTTGTTCAAACTGGGTAATTCTTCTGTAAGATTACTGGTCAAAATCCACCTTCATTAGAGTAAGTCTAAATGAAGAAGAAAGTTATATATTTCAATGTTCAATGTGCACACTTCAGTGCACACTCTCAACTTGCACAACTTTAATTCAGTTACAACCAAAGGATTGTGTCATACTGTACTTACTTAGGAAGTTCTTAGATTATACTTAATTCTTAGATTATATGTAAAAAGCTTCCACCTAGACCTCCTCTTTTTACTCATTTTCCTTAAATAAATCATTATACACATTTCTGTAGTGATAGTTTAGACTTTTTTAACTATTAAGATTTTTTTTTTCTCTTAACACATAAAAAAGAAATTTCCACATACACTTTATTTAATAAGTATGAGTGAATGCTTAAATATCTGCCACCTTTAAATGTTCCAACCTTGTAATTAAGCTTTTGTTTGTTGGGTGTTTGGGTTTTTTCTTTTTTGAAAAAAAAAAATAATACCACCAGGAAATTTTTGGAGCTCATTCCAAAGACTGCCAAGTTAAAGCACAAAAGATGAAAAAAAACAATTAATTGAAAGACCTCAGTGCAATACAGTTTCTCCCATTTGGGTAACTACATCAAAAGTTCACAACTATTTCCAAAATAACCAGCTTCCATCAGTAAGAAGCAGGGCGAATAAAATCTGGTTGGTATAATTTTGGTTCGAAGATCAGCAATATCTTGAAGTGAAGTTTACATAAGAAATGTAATTCCCAAGAAATCTACTGGACACATAAACTTTGGCTCCATTACAGTACTCCAGAATGTCCTTAACTGCACTGTGCAGCCAGAAACGGGAACATTGTCTACCAGCATCTCATCACTTCTTGATGCTTATTCTGTCTGTCACCTCTATCCCCTTGTGCCTGGGAGTACGTGGGGGTTTTGTTTGTTTTTGCTTTAAGGATACACCAAGACAGTGAAGGAGTAGGAAGAGAAATTGGGAGAGAATAATGCATGAGTTAACTGTAAAGATATTATAGTGGAATATGTGATCAACAGTGCAAAACCCAAAAAGGATCAAAGAGAAGAATATAGCAAAGACTGTGATCCTGCTATGAATGGACAAACTGAGAAATCATATTTGATGGGCTGGAAATATGAGCTGGAGTACACAGAAATGATCACAAATTGAAGATCTGAGATCATGTGAGAGAAAGAACCTAGAGACAGGTGTAAGAAAGGTTCTGCCCTGGTAAAGGAGAAGCCCATAGTGAAGGACAAACACCAGTTCTGGGCATGTCCAAGTTCACATTCAAAAGACTGCTGCAGTTTGGCACAGTAGGTGGCTCAGCACCACACAGTTAGTTGTTCACTCACTTCCTTCCCCCCACACTGGGATGAGGGAGAGAATAGAAAAATGCCAACAAAACAGAACTTGTGTCTTGAAATAAAAATCATTTACTACAACAGAAAAGGAAAAAGAAAAAAGAAAGAAGTAACAATAATTATTCAAAATAAGTGATGCACAATTGCTCACCATGCACAACCAATGCCCAGATGGTCCCTGAGCTATGGCTGCATCCCCAGCCAATTCCCCTCAGTTTTATATTTTTTTCTTACAACGTCATAATAGTATGGAGTATCCTTTCGGGCAGTTTAGGTCAGCTGTCCAGTACCAGCTCCTTGTGTATCCAGCCCCTTCATTGTCAGGATAATACAAGAAGGTGAAAAACTGAAATGTTCCTGGCTCTTGCTCAGCACTGCTCAGCACCAACTAGAACACTGGTCTGTTATCAACATTGTTTTTATCCTAAAGACAAATCGTAGCATCATATCAGAAACTACAAAGAAAAAGAATACTTTGTTCCAACTGAAGCCAGAATGAAGACTAAAAGCGCCAAATTTTCTACCACAATTCTAGTTATTATAACTTTACCAACAACTGCTTTTGGCATTACTTTGTAAGATCATCACAGATACTGAGTTCTACAGTTAGCAGTTACAATGCATTAGAAAAGTCTCTAATCATCACCACTGATAACATCAATATTGTTCCAAATGCCTGAATTAGGAGAAGGGGCACTAAAAACACAAGTTCAGAAGGATGGATGCAACTTACTTTTTCAGTCTAAAGATTGACTTAAAACTTAATGTCAAGACTGGCTTCTATTTCAGGCTTCAGATTTAATAACAAGATCTACAATACTCTAAATTGTCTTCCTACTTCTAGACCTTCTAAATGCTTTTGAGTGTTGTGTTACTTGCTTTTAAAATTAACTTTTCTTTAACAGTTCAAACACTGAGCTATGTAAAGTCAGAAAAGATACAGTGTTTAAATACAACAGATATTTTTGTTTTTACCAAAACCAGCTCATACTCCACATTGAAAATTTTCATAAATTTTCATAACTTTTGCCATAAGTGATGTCCAATAAATTCTACTGTATTTTGTTATTTTTGCTTTGACAATTTATATATTCAGACATTTGTGAGCACCTGAATCTTGTGAAGACACAGCTCCCCAGGCTACTATTTGCATGAGAAATCCTACCTAGCACAGCTGCATTACTCTCTAGACACTAAACTGAACAGATACCAGAGTAAAGATGCATTGTTGTTTTTGCTGCTGTAATTAGTAGCAATACTTAATCTACATTTTTAAAAGAAAATGGCAATTAAATTTTTTTTGTACCTCGACTGAAGTGCATGTCAAGAAAGGCACAAAGAAACACTAAATTATTCCACTCTGTGACTCATATTTAGAACGCTACCACATTTAAAAGATATTTGGTACCAAGAACTTTTGTTTCTCTGTAACTCACGTGTATAATGCTGCCTAAAGCACACCATCAGCCCTCCTTTCTACTGCAAAACACATTATTGGGATTACATTAAGTGGAACATTACAGTTCACTTCAACCAAACATTCAATTGAACGTTATAGTTGAAACTGCTTGATACCTCGTTATAAAATGTTGTTTACCAGTCGCTTATAAAATATCATGAAAAACCAACTTTGTGGATTGAAATTTCATGTTGGCTGCCTGTTCCCACGGTGATTTACACAATTTGCAAGTTCTCAACTGATTCTCAAACATTAGAGAAGTTTAGGAAAAAGTTTATTGTAATTTGTCAGGATGAAAAAATTCAGAGAAAGCAGAGCTAGAACAGACCTGAAAACATCTGATTCCATAACTTTGTGTGTGTGTGTGTGTGATTTACACATCTATTCAGAAAAGAAAAGGTCTGGACAAAATTCACACCCTTAGAAGTGAATATTTATGTGAGTAAAAGAATTCAGAACTCTCTGGATCTTACAGGTATGCTTTATGTTGATCCTGCCTTCACCCTTGAGAACACACCTCCACAACCTCTGCCCACGGAGTGCACGGGTGCTGTGGCATGCTGTCCTACCAGCACTCAATATTTTTTACCCAGAGATGTACTAGGGAAACATATCTTCTCAGTTACCCTTCCTATAGCCTCAGGCTACTGTTATTGCAGGCAAAGAAAGGAGAGCTGGAGGCTCGGTGTCTTTTACTTATAGTGCTGCCTGTTAGCAATGAAAGGAAGAAACAGTCATGCTGAAACAGTGAAGGAAGCAGATCACAATGAAGAAAAAAAGTACTTCCAAAAGCAACATAACTTCTTAATTTTCAAAATACCTCTTAACCTGACCTAATATTTTCAAGTATCATTAAGAGAGGCTTTGGTTAAAATGTTTACATGTATTTTTAAGAGTGCTTATATAACATAGATGTTTAGAAATAGAAACATTTTAACAAGTAACAAACAATAAAGAAACTACCTCTGAGATTAAAACAAAACAAAACAAAACAGAAAAGAAAAGAAATCCTCTGAAATGAGCAAGTGGGAATAAAATCCCTAAATGACAGAATCTGTACACTGGCCTTTACAGTTTTGTTCTCATTTGTGTGTAACACACACGTGCACATCTGTTCGGAAGGTAAGTTTTAGATCTTTCCTTACACTGTATCTGCATTTATCAACCTATTTTTAGCTATTTCCACACTCCATTTCTATTTTTGCCCTTCTCTATCACAGACGGCACACTGCCACTCAGCTGGTTACAACATGAAGATAGAGGAAAACAAGCGCACCAGTAGATTCACTTGGAGATACTTTGAAGGTAAAAGATGTGTTATAAAATATTAGTAAGAAACTTAGCAGCAAGCTCTAACAGCTTCTCACTAGCATTCCTAGGCAATGTGGATCACCTTTATCCTCTGAAGAAGTGAGCCAAAGAAGGGTCTGCTTGAAAACTGTGCATAAAGCACATTTGGAATTGCTGCACCACATTTGGTAAACACTTTGCATCTTACAGAAGAAGTATCTAAGAAAATAACACAAGTAATATATGCAAATGTTGGAAAAATAAATGTCTTCAAACCTATTAAAAAAAATAATAATTCTACTAACATCCAATTTAACCAGCCCAAGTCAATTTTGTTTTTATTTTGCCACTGCTTAGCTGTGAAGTTACAGCTTCTATCCAACCCATGTGCTGTTTCATACCCCCAAGGATCAGATATTTAAGTCTGAGATTTTAATTAGCACTCTGTGGCTTTGAAATACCCAGGAGATACATATTACTGTTACAATTGATTCTGTTTCTTCTTTCTTCATTACTGGGTTTGCAGATCACAGGCAACTCCAAAGAAAATTAGGCCAACTTCAGCTGCAGTCACAATGGTGACAGTCACATATTCTGTCTAGTTAGGCACTTCTAATGCACACACTATGTGTGGTTTAAACACATCCAGAGTGGGAGACCTGACAACAATACTACTTCAAATGATAAACACGTAGCAAGTGAGTCCCATCATAGCAAGAATGGAATCAAGCTTTTAAAAGCTGTGTTTTAGGATGATCTCTTTTTTCTCCCTTCTCCCATTCTCAGTGCATGAACAGTTGCCATGTCAGTATATTGTATACTGTATACTGTAATGGGACATTATATACACCCAAGAATTATGTTTGACTTATCTTTCCAAATGTTTAATAGTTCACTTTATATGCTTCCAGAAATCCAAAATTCCAGCCACAAACAAACAAACAAACAAAAACATGGAATTTTTGCCTTAAGGAATTTTAAGGGAAATAATTATTCTGATGGCTGGACAGAATCATACAAAATTGTGTTCAGAAGCCCCACATTTCCTGAAACTTGGATTAACCCACAAGATAAATGCAATGGATGATTTTTGAAGAGATCATTCTTTGATCATCATGAGTTTCATGTCAGCCTGCTGTAGTTACAGACATGAAAAAGCTTGTGTCTAATTCAAATGCTGATGTGAGCCAGAATTTGTACAGAGACCTGAAATAGGAACAACTCTTATTGCAAATGGTGGTGAAAAATGGTATTGTAAAATACCACTGTAATTGAGACAGACAATGAAGCTGATAGAACACTGTGAAATATTCCTTGAAAGGGAGACAAAGACATGGAAACAAACAGCTTTTAACATTTCTGAGAAATATTCTTACAGGCAATTTGAAAAAGAAAACAAACAACAACAACAACAACAAAAACACACATTAATCACCAAATATTTTCAGATGCCCACTCATCTAACTGCTTCATGGAGACTCTGACAAACAATAACCTGCAAGGTTTCTCTGTGGTCTTTCATATCCTGTTGTCTCATTTAAAAGGTCTTTAAAGAATTAATCTGGTGCAGTTTGAGGCTACAAGGATTTGTCATTGTTTGAATATCCCACCTGAACTCACAAAGATTCCCATTCTGTACTATACTTACATGCTCCAGCTACCTTGACTTTAAACAACTCAAAGAAGTCCTACTGAACTACCTCTGTATTGCAAGCAATTCTTGCTCTACACCTTTGTCTCTATTAGTACGTGTTTGTCATCTGTAAGGAGTTCAAATACATAACGAGCACCTGCATCAAATTCAGAGTCAGAAATAATAACATCATATAAGTAGGAAGAGGAAGGACTCAATATCGTACTTCACTGAAGATGAAAGCTGTTAAATCACAGTGCAACACAAATTGTATTACAGACCAATGCAATAAAAATCCAGGGATTGCAAAACAAAGCAGGATTAACCTCTAAGACAGCAAAAATCTATAGTATCAAGGAACTTCTCATTTTAGCTAGAAAACTATACCATTACCTCTGCAAGAGTTAACCACTTTGACCTAATCTGGAATCAAACTCTGGTGCTGTAAAGGTCACACTTAATAGAGGATGCATTAAAAGGATTCAGATGACAAAAAACATGTTCTTCACAAATCCTTGAGTCATTTGAAATTGAGAACTTTTTTTAGCAGTCTTGGAGTCCAGAGAAACATAGCTTATAAGAATCTCAGCAATGCTGAGTAACCACGTCTCTGGTAATAAAGGATCTGCTCATGCACCAACTCTTCAATCATTTCATAAAACTCTAACCTCTATCATTGAATGGCAAAGCCTTTGGTCCCTTCCGAAGATTCTTCACTCCTCAGATCAGTTACCAAAGAGCAATGGGGCAAGAACTGCATGATCTCTGGTAAGGCTACCTACTAATAGTGCCACAAAAGCTCCAAGATCTAAATGCAAACCACATCTTTCAACCTGACCTAAACTCCAGAAATTCTAGCCTTAAATGAGAAGATGAGTAAATTGTGCACTCAATTACTATGAAGCAGAATGTAAATAAAAGTAGAGCATTTCTGTTAGGTTTTGGTATTTTGTTTTCTCACTGCATGCTGTTATACCACTGTTAGTGGACAAGGCAGGATTATACAGTTTGAAAGATTGTCATTTTTAAGCACACAAAGTAGAGTTATGTACTTAATTTGTTTCTTGCAACAGAAATTACTTAAAATTGAAAACAGGATCACAAAGAACTGCTACCAAAGCAGCCTGACTCACAGAGAAACATAAAATAAAGATCATAGATTTTGAGAAACACTTTTAAGAACTTAGGGAAAAATATTTACTTCACATAGCATGACAGAAATAGTTTTATCAGTTTAGTACGTAAAAGTAACCTTTAATTCTGTTCTCTCTTGGACGTTACCACTAAAACATACCAGGCACTGTACTAACAGAAGATTACTGTATAGAATGACTACACTATGTTCATTGATAAAATAGACAAAGATACTTATAAGAATAAAACTGAAAGTACTGGTGTAATTAAGGAGCTATACCTAATTTATTTTGGCTTATGAATGTGACTTGAAAAAGTCTGAAGCTTCCTATGGCTGGATCTTCATTTCCACAGTTCAAGGTCCCTTCACTCTTGAAGAGGATTCAGGAAGGCAAGCCAGAGTAGCTTATCTGTGTGACAAAGTGACATGGGATTTGCCCATGACAGCCAATGAGGACTGCACAAGTAAGAAAGTGCACACACGAGAGCATCTTCTTCCTAGCAGTTAGATAATTAAATTTAACAGATGACATTTAAGGTTTAGTGTTTTAATAGATGGTGTACATAGGTACCGCAAACAAACCCATGAAGCAGGGAGATGATTAGGAGTGCTTTTCCTGCCCAGGTATGCATTGTCGCTTACAAATCTACAGATATATGTACCTTCTCAGTTCTCATCTCTTTAGTTTCATGCCTCCTGCATTCCTGTATGCAAAACATCAGAGCTCTTGTTTCAGAGGCAAAAAATATGGCCTAGTGCCAGTGAGAAGTAGACTATCTTAGCTGAGTAGGAAGTCATTCATTTTGGTACCTAGTATAGCTCAATCAGTGCATGGGGTTTTGGGCTAATTATAGATCTGTACATGGCAACAATATCAGGTACCTTGGAACCCTGTCAAAAATGCTGCATATTCAGAACTATCTTCCTGTGTACCTACACTACTCACCATGATACTACTGGCAGGTTTACTCAGCATTTCTTGCAGGTTTTCCACCCATCTTGCTCTTAAGTAAACATCATCCAATCCACTTAAAGTACTGTGTTATATCACAGTGGATAAAAAAAGGTACAGATTCTTTTCACACCATTTTCTCCATCTTCACTACGAAAAGTCCAACTCACCAACCCAATCACACACATACACCTAAATAGCGCAATTATTCTAAATTGCACCTGGGTAACTGGTTTGAATTTGGTTTTGGCTAGTAGGAACATGTAAGTAGTGTAGATTGCTTGAAACTGGTACGGAAAAAAACATGAAATTCTCAAAACGTTACTGAAAAATGGAGAGGTGTTATAATAACCACATTTTTGTTCCATTTAAACAATTATGCAAGTGTCTGTTGCAGTAGGTTTGGTTTTTAAGAAAGTTAAACATGCAGACACTATCTGTCTTGCATCAAATAAACTTACTTAATAAACCTCAAGGAGTTCAGAATACTGTCTCAAATCTGCCTGCAATAAGAGTAGTGCAAGTTTCTAGGTAGCAATTTTTAAGCAGTAAAACCATAAAGTCGTGTGGTCTGAAGGAATACAACCACCTGGTATTCTAACAGCTTTTTAAGACAGAAACACTATTAACGTACCCTTAAGAAAACAAAGGCATGCCTACAGTTTTGCAAGTTCTAATCAAATTTTCATACATAAAAAATTTACTCAGTTGTGAAATTAGACAAATAGCAAATCAGCTGTGGCCTAAAGTGTTTATGAATGGACAAAAGAAAAAAAGGCAAAACTAGAGATTCAGTTAAATGTAGAGCTTCTTAGCACTGTATTTTTACAGATTAAAATGCTTATGCTCAGAACAATTAAGCACTGCACTCTATAAAGCGAATCGCTTTTAGACGCCGACACTAAAAGCGCATTCACACCTGCACACATCTGCTTCACACACTGACATGTGCTGTGACAGGGACAACAAAGCCTGCCTGCCATCACTGGGCACACACAGCTGCCAGCCCACCCACGCTCCAGTTTGCTCTACCTCCGTGATGGCACCGCTGCCTTCAGGACTCACTGCAACACTGCTTTACTTATCATCGGAAAAGACAGAAATCAGCTTCCAAAGTTCATAAACACCAACAACTCCAGGACTGGCTCTAATTCAAACATCCCTAGGCAGCTTTTCCCTCTAATATTAATGGGTTCTCCTTGAATGCTAGCCGGCTCAGGCAATTACATTTTGTATTGATTATTTAGATAAAAGTAAAGTAAACAGGTTTAATCGTGCTGGCAATGAGCAGTGGGATTGCTGGAACATAGAGTTTTACTAAGAACATCTGCTAATGCTGTAACACTTACTTAGGTGTGTGAAGTCCCAGTGTTGTCTTTCTCTTCTGAGAAATTTTAAGTATTTGCAGACTGAAAATGTTGTAGGGCTGGAAACAGGCTACAAAACCATTTTTCATTTTGTATATCACTGCGTATTTCAGAAAGTTATTCAGAGGAATGCTCTAAAATATATAGGTGAGGACATCAACTTTATGAACAAACTATCTGAAAGGACAAGGAGTCAATTTTTCTTGAGTATGAGAAGTTTTATTAGTAAAGAACTGACAGACAATCTGTATTAATATCAATTTCTTTTGCTTCAAATGAGGGTACACAGTGTTCAGATACTGTTACTGAGTATCTTAACAGCACATCATTTTTTTGTGTCTCCAGCACTAACATGTCTTAACTGCACAACACAATATATTGTGTAGCTGACATAAGGTCTATACTCCCCTCTGGGACTGCAATTTTCCATTCTCCAAATACTCTCCCTTGACAGGTGCTTTCTGCAAATGATATAATTTTTTTTTTAATTTTTTTTTTCTTTCCCCAAATACAGAAGCCATAATAATGAAACAGCAGAACTGTCATTACTTAACTATATCATCCCTTCCGTTCATTTGGGTTTTTTAATCTCTCACATGGCTCAAAACTTCTATCAGATTTTATTTCTTTCGCAAGAACAAAATCAGCAGTTTGGGAAAGCGTTACTACGTGTACATTTTCAATTACAGGTTTCGGTACAGATTTCTTTACTGACTCATTATTTTCTGTCATTTGTAGCTGTATCCTTAATAACAGATTTTGCACTCTGGGCAAACAAGAACGAACCTAAGACAGTCTCTAATTTAGAGAAATTCTAAATCTCCTGTATAGGCAGGTCCTCAGTCTCTGAAAGCACCATGAACTTCACTGATTAATCCTCTTGATTTTTTATACTGTCCTCTCTTAAAATAAGTTTCTAAAAAGGCCTTATTTGGTGAATTGTTCAATTTTCTTTCCTATTCAACATAAATGAAAACGATACATGATCACAATTTCCTGTCTCCAGGACAGCTCTTCTGTACATCTTTTTTAATAACAGCGTTAATCTAGAAAGATACTGCGGTTCACAGGTTCACTGTGTAAAGCTATTAAGTTTTGACAAATGGAATCACAGAATCGTAGGGGTTGGAAGGGACCTCCAGAGATCATCGAGTCCAACCACCCTGCAAAGCAGGCTCCCTACACCAGGTCATACCAGGCAGGTCTTGAATATCTCCATGGAAGGAGACTCCATAACCTCCCTGGACAGCCTGTTTCAGTGCTCCATCACCATCACTGTGAAGTTTTTACGCACATTCTCATGGAACTTCCTATGCTCCAGTTTCTGGCCGTTTCCCCTTGTCCTACTGCCATGCACCACTGAAAAGAGATTGGCCATGTCTCTTTGACTCCCATGTTTAAGATATTTATAAACATTTATGAGATGCCTACTTGGTCTTCTTTTCTCAAGGCTGAACAGACTCAGGTCCCCCAGCCTTTCTTCACAGGGCAGAATACAAATTCCTAGTTAGTATTAGCAGGATTTGTCTCCAGTCTGCATCATCTAGGAAATCTGAAATATCTCAGAACACATCAGTATTTCTCCCACTGGAAAAAAACTACAGAGCTGTCTGTACCCAGTCTCAGTTGTGATCCCAAAAGACTCCCACGAGAAGAAATGTCTTTTCCAAAGAGATTTTTAAAAAATAAATCCAGTTTTATTTGTGTAGGTTTGTCCTTATTATTAAATGCTCATGGATCATTTCAGGCAGCTTATTTTATCCCAGAATTAGGCTCCTTAGGCTGCATTCCCTCAGTCCATCTTTTTTTTTTTTTAAGCAGAAAAATACATATGCTGCCTTTCAGCCCTGCAATAACAGCAACCGCCACTAAAAAATTACTCTATTACATTTTCTCATGTCTCCTATTCTTTAGGCTGTGTTGTTAAAACAGAAAAAGCATCCCAAGTCATAGAATTTTTTTAATACAGCTTCAGTGCTCTCCTGAAGGAAGTTTTCTTTCTTAACACTGCGTCTTTATCAGAAGCAGCCTTGCTCTGTAAGCTGCATTCTCCTTTTTACTCGACAACCTTAACAGTTCTAAGCAGCTGAGAAAAAAAATTCTCATTCCTATTTCAAAGTAACAGAAAAGAAAAAGCAATTCCAAGTTTTGCCTCCTAACCACTCTCCACTTAGCAGTAATTAGTCATCTTCGGAAAACTTTTCTTGACCCAGGTACTTCAGTTAAGAGAAAGAGTTCTCAGGTTAGCTCCCCTCAAGCTCCAATACAATCTAAGTCCCTAGAGGACAGTCTTCCAAAAGAAAAAAAAAACAAAACACAAGTGTAACAATGCCTTCAGAACAAAATTTAAAAAGAGTTCTGACTGAAGAATAAAAGAATTCAAATTGTAGCTCCATGACCTACCACCTACGGGTGTTCAGTTCCATGGCAACATGAGACTTCCTAATGATTACTCAGCCTTATCTTACTTCATGCATAATATTAGCATACAATCCTGCCATAGAGAGCTATGCTACGAATGAAGTTTATTCGAAGGTGACTGTTCACAGAAACAACCTGAACTGTCAAGGTAGCACTTGGAGTTTTTTAAATGGGAAATATCCGTAGGTTGCATTTTGAAAATAGCAGCACAGAGGCAGTATTCCAGTATATCTGGTAAATGATCATTTAGGCAACACAGACCAGCATTATATAGAGGTCTTCTACTAAACTCTTAAAACTTGAATACACTTGTGTTCTTATATCCAGAATCTTATTACATATGTATGTGCATATAACTATGAATACCTACCAGTGATGTACTGTTTCCAATTTTACCACTTTGAAATGCTATCCAGGTTGGCTTTGATTCTCTTTTAGCTGCTGTACTGGGGTTTGAAAAGATTTCTTTTAGAAAAATCCTCTACTAAATATTAAGGATGAATACATTTTCCTTAGATGTCTTCTGAAGGCTTCTGCTTTCTAAAAGCTAATGAACTATGGATTTTAAATCATCTCTTTTCAAAAGGTTTTGCCAGTACAAAAGGAGCTGTAGATGCCTGGCTTTATAAAAACAATGAAGACATGACAGCACTCCGGGCATAGGGCCTGTATCTAGTATGAGAAACAGAAAATTACAGTTGCCAAATTTTAATAACTCAGACCAACTTCATCAACAATGAGCAGAGTCTAATCTCAATATAAAGTACCTCTGGCACAATCAATAAACAGGAATCTCTCCAGGGCACATTCTAGCACAGTCTAGTGGATGGCACATTGCGGTCAGGTTCTCAGACTGAATAATGAAGCACTGATACTGCAGGAACTGCTCATCACAAAGGTATCTCATACAAACTCATAATAACTGGAGAAAACAGGACTATGCTGCTTATACAAAGGATCTCCTGGAACAGGACTACAGGGCACATCTTTTCAGAAACAGATCAGATTCTAATAGCTTCTTGCACTGCAAAGGACCCACAAGCAGTGAAAAATACAAACATACCTCCCAAGATAACTAGTACTTTATATTCCATTACACCAAAACAAGATGAGAAGTACATAGCTAAACACATAGAAAAGGTATTCCTAAACAATGCTGAAATTAAATTCCTTTATGCTCATCACTAAAGTTAACAGCCTTGGGGAGTGAGGTACTACATACAGCCATCTTCTGTTGCTTTCATATCTACTGGAACTGGAAAAGCAAAAGGTAAAACATCTCTCTTAAACAGCACTTTCAAAAGAAGTTGGCACATACCCTGGTTTCAGCAGGAATAGAGTTAATTTTCTTTTGAATATCTTGTCTTGGATTTGGGTTGAGAACAACATTGACGACACACTGCAAAGCTGCACTTAGAATTCAGATGCTCATGCTGCCCTGCCAGAGAGGAGCAGGGGGTGCACAAGGAGCTGGGAAGAGACAAGCAGGACAGCTGACACAGACTGTCCAAAGAGATATCCCATACCATATGGCATCCTGCTGAGCAATAACACTGGGGGAGTTAGCCAGCGGGGAGGTTGGCTGGACACCGGACAGCATGTGGTGAGCAACTGCATTGCACATCACTTGCTTTGTTTACTCTTTCATCACTGTTCTTATTTTTGTTCCTGTTCCGGCTTATTAAACTGTCTTTATTTCAACCCACGAGTTTTACCTACTTTCCAATTCTCTCCACCATTGCACTGTGGGAGCAATGAGCAAACAGCTGCATGGTGCTGAGCTACCTGCAGGGTTAAACCACCACAGCATCTTTGGAAGCTATCATCTGTTCAAGATACACAATGAAGCATTTTACAAACTCTGAACTATGCCCAAAAGTGACTTCCATGAAAATGGAGATATGCATTCAAATTAAAAGTTCAAATGCCAACAGAATAATATGAAGATCTACCCTGTAACGCCCACTGAATTTCTGTATTACTCCCCCAGCACTGAAAATCTGCTTTATAAAGCTGGAAAGAAAAAAAATAAATTAAAACTGCGCTGTTTGTATTTGGATATACTGCTGAAATATTTATATTTTTATTTATATTTGAAATTTATATCTTATGAAATATTTACATATTTTGTGAAACTACCTTAAAATATGTTGCAAGAAAAATCTCATTCTGTCTACTCTGTCATTATTAACAATGCCTACGATGAGTAAAATCTCAGATATATATTAAGATAATACTGATTAGGTCTAACAAGTTTTTCTTTTATTTAAAAGAAGCTTGAATTTTCTATTATAAACTTCCCATTAAAAATGCAGTTTAATTACAAATTTGTTATTAAGAAAAGCTTTGTATTTTTGGGCCCATAATTTGTAATATTTTAATATCCAAAATGAACATTGTATTTGACAAACAAAAATAGGCGCACTCCAATTTCCTAATGCAAATGAAACAGGAATTTCCATCAGCTCTAATTTGCTGATGGTGTCTCATTCATGCTATTTTTAACAGGTACTAGAGAAAGCCAATATTGCAGAAAACATATTGAGGAACATTTGGTTCAGTGGAGGGAGTGAACTAGCCTGAACTGCTGCAAGAGTTCGGCTCTTTCAATGAGCTACTGTTTCAAGCTATCACGATTTTTCCTCATTATATATATACAGGCAACTTTTTCATAGGAAAATGCTGAAAGATGACAAGTCCGCAAAAACACACGGCTGGTGAGGAGGTAGGGAAAGAAGAAAGAGGGACTACAGCGTAAGCCTGTACTGGAAAGCACTTATGTAATCTTCTTGAAAGCTCAGATGTCTTTGTTCCTGTTTATAAATCTGTCAGTGGGGAGCAAAGATGCGTGGTTTAAATGACCAGACCTTCCCTGCAAGCTGTGCAGAGGCAGAAAGGTGCGAAGCAATGACTCAAATAAGTAGACCTCCAAGACAGAGGAGAGAATATTCAAAGCTTGCAGACAACAGACAAAGAAATGGGCTTGCATAATCAAGAACATATCTATATAAAAAAATAAAAATAATAAAAAAAAAAATCATATATTAAAAGAGAAATCTTGTGAAGGAAAAAAATAAAACAAAACAGAAAAAAAAGAACAAAGTTATGTGAATGTATTTTCCATGTGAACAATTCATTCAACAAAAGCATTATGAAAGATTTTCTTTAGCGGAACCCTACGTGACACTAACAACTACCTCATGATTATGCTAACAGCTGGTTCTCGGTATTTAACTGCACATTGGCATTCTGTTTTTAAGGGAACGCTACAACTGCAGGTAATTTTAACCCAAGAGAAACAAACAAGTCAGGCTCATACTACCATATGGCCATGCACTTCCCACAACCAGATCCGAGCCACTCACTGGGAAAATGCATACAGGAGATGTGTATTCTAGCGTAGTCCCCCTAGCTAACAAGCCTATTGTAATTACTGCCTGTCTGCACAGTGACTGGCATTTCTTCACAACCAACTCAGGAACATCAGACACTTTCTAGTCAGTCAGGGTTGTGATCAAAGGTTCTGTGTCAGGGTGGAGGCCAGTCACAAGCAGTGTCATTCAGGGGTTGGTCCTGGGACTGGTGCTCTTCACATCTTTATCAATGACACAGACAATGGGATCGAGTGCACCCTCAGCAAGTTTGCAGATGATACCAAGCTGAGTGGTGCAGTTAAATATTAGGAGAACGTTTTTCACTCAGAGGGTGATGACACACTGGAACAGGTTGCCCAAGGAGGTTGTGGATGCCCCATCCCTGGAGGCATTCAAGGCCAGGCTGGATGTGGCTCTGGGCAGCCTGGTCTGGTGGTTGGTGACCCTGCACATAGCAGGAGGGTTGAAACTGGATGATCATTGTGGTCTTTTTCAACCCAGGACATTCTATGATTCCGTGATTCTGTGATTCTGTGAGTTCAACACAGGTAGCGATGATCTCAGTGACAGCAGAGTTCTATCAGTTTTGTTAAAATTTCACAACTATCAGCCTGTTGGATTAAAGGGGTGCTCCACTAATGTCCTTACAGTGAGAAGGGTGAGGGGATGAAGAAAAGCAGGGGCAAACAAAGCGGGAAGGAGCTGAGGGTACTGTGCAGGTGGCTAAGACGTGATGATAGCAGGGGGATGACACTGGAGATCTTGAAGTAGGAGAGTAAAGGAGGCATTGGATGCAGATCCACAGGAAAGCAAGCTGCTTTTGCTCTGCCCGCTCTGAACAATTAGCATAGATGGAATATACAACCAGAGGACTAGTCCCTTCCTGCCTTTGTTTCTGCCTCATACATAGAATATGTCTCTAAGGCCCAGCAGTTGATGACATTTGAAAATATCACACTGTGCTGGAACACTTTATATTTATGCCTATGTTGAAAGCAAAGTTGTATCTCAAAGTCCCTAGAACCCACCATTATTTTCCAATTGCCAAAGCACGAGTTTTTGATGAGGGCAGAGTAAGTCAGCCAGCATACTCTCCTCTCCTAAGTCCAGCCAAAAGCTGCTTAACACATCAGTCTTTGTCCTATAAATCCTACAACCAATTTCCCCTTTCTCCCCCTTTTAGGAAGGACGGAGTAATGAAGGTTACAGAAACCTGACAGTTATTAACAGGGATAAACATGATACTCCTGACCCTAACCGCAGTTACTGAATGAGATGCGTGTGCATGCCTCCCAGCACACACACGTGTGTGGACATCACAGGACTCAGATTTTCCTGGCAAGCTGTCTGCTGCTGGCAAGAGAATGCAGTAAAACTGCTGGCACCGATATGCTGAACTGAGGATGAACACAGGCCAGCAAAGTCAAAGTGAAATTAGGTTTCAAAGATTCCAGTCTTAATTTTCCCCTAGAAAAGAGTCATTTTCGTCATTGTTTCCATAGCCATAACATGTGCTCTTGACAAGTGATCTGAAGCTGTTTCTACATCCAGTCATTTTATGTTGGTGACGTTCTGCTTGGAGGCAGATACTGGCTTTGGTCAGTCTAGATTGAAGCTTTTTTGCATGATGCATCTTCAATGTGATGAATTCTGTGACACTTAGGAGATAAACTGCAATCTTGAGTCGCACAAAGCACACAGCCAATATTATCTAAACATAAAAATAAAGCATTTTTGAAATTTAATTTTGATATTGCCAAAAACTATTGCATTTTACAGTGCTATGAAAGAGATCTCTGTATAAACCAAGATGTTTTCATTTAGGGGCAATCTCTTGGGTTACTTACATTGCCAGATCGTACTTAGGTGCCTAAATAATAGCTGACTGCAAATACTTGCTTGAGTATGGTTCTTAAATCCTAATCTCTGCCAGCATGAAGCTGAGGGTTATAGAAAAGCATCCTCTGACTTCTTTTCTTCTTAGAAAGCTGAACCACCACCAGTTAAAGAAAACCTAATATTTCTGGGAAAGTGTCCAGAGCTGCAAGCTAACAATGCCTGAAGCAGTCACTGCCACATTCTACACCATGGAATTTTTTCCCTTACAGTCTGCCTGATGTAATGGTGTGCTTCATTAATAAAATTCTTCTGTGCTTACATTTCCCACAAAACCTTCCTATGAAAAGAAAATCATCACTGGTGTTTGACAAAAAAGGGAATATTTACTCCTCACTGGTGTGGTCATTCTCACGCATTTTCATGTCCTATCTGTACTTCTCTTCATGGAAGTGTGTGAGGCCATCCTATCTATCAATTAGGTTAGAAGTGGAGATGACTGCTAGGAATTATGACAGAGGTGGTGTCTATTGATTCTGTATATCGTGTGATAAGTAGTGTGTTTAATATGAAAACCATCTGTACATCAAGAAAGACAGGATAAACTGCAATATATAGTGCTAACTGCTTACTTTGCTCTTTGATAGATCTCTAATTAACTTTTCTTAACTGTCTGCCAAAGGGATATGCAATGCCTCTTCTTACAGAAACATAAAACAGAGAAGAGAGATGATATAAAGAAAGAGCACTCTCTCTTTCAAGGACAGGTTTGAGTCTGCAGTCAAACCAATGAAAGGCTGAACTAATTGTTCGACTTAAAGAAGAAAGAATTGATGGTGCTTATAACAGTCCACAGACATTTCCTAAGAAAAAAGCAATCATCTGTTTCCCATGTTCACAGCAGATAAGAGAAGCAGCAATGGGCTTCTTTTAGAGCACGGGAATATCTGATGAGATAGCTGGAGAAAAAGCAAACTAGGAGAGTTCTATACTGGAACAGAAATTCTGTGGAGGTTACAGAATCCCCATTATCAGAAGCTTTCAAGGGGCACAATTGACAAGTATCTGTCAGAAGAGAAAAGGTAATGTTAATATACACTAGACAGGATGACTGATTCACTTCTAGACTAGTTCTGAATTTCTGATTCTATCACTTCTAGTAGGTGCTGGAAGCAGGATATAGAAAGATACCTAAGAATGGTGCAGACTGATGAGTTCGTAGTTGTTTTCCTTCCTGTTGGAGTAGAATTCATTCCATTCTAAAAGCTGGTTCAACAACTTTTAAGAAATACAATTCAGGTAATAAGAATCATTCCAGGCATGCAGATACCATTTACAAAAGCAAACCAGACATTTCTGAAGCATAATTCATTCAAACTGTTTTAAACTCTTACCTTCAACTGAATCAATCAAACATTTACCGCCTACTGTGTCAATAGGCCTACATGTTTTCTACCAAGCAAGGAACCTATTGGGACAGGCTCAGCTGCTTCTCTCAGTCTCAGTTACTTAGTTTTAACTAAGATTAATCCCAGTGTAGGCAGATTGATTTTCCAATCTCAAAAAACTTTGTTACTAATATCAAGAGTTTCGAACCTAAACTATAGAAATAGGGCATTCTTCCCGCATGAAAATAACTCCCTCTGTTCCAAGAGCCCAGAACACCTTTTTTTGGTGTTATTTTGTTGTTGTTGTTGTTGTTTTTGGGTTTTTTTTGTTTGTTTGTTTGTTTGTTTTTCATTTATTGTCCGCCCCTTTCTTTATCACTTTCAAATTTTGCTTTTCCTTACTTCTTAAGCTGCAACAACACAATTGTTATTGTTATCACGCAGCTGAAACTAGTAAACTTTGGAGGGAAGCAGATATGGAAACTAGAGCTTGTCAGAGAAGCAGAAAGTTCCTTCCTTCCCTGTTTTACAGTCAAACAGCACTTAATAATAATTTTGATGTTCTCAGGTTAACTGTGAGGAACATAAAGACGTGCACCGTGATCACACAATCCTCATTTGCTAAGCAGAACAAGATAAAATTTGGTTGCTTTTTTACTCTCTCTCCAAATCTTGCTCCTATATCAGGGAAGATATAGGATACTTACTATATGAATGGATACTTACTAGTTTATATGCCAGCTATTAATGGTAAGCAACCTAAACAAACTGTCTTGATTCCAAAATTTCCCAAAAACACAGAGCAATGATGACGTACACTTTGCAAAGAAATTTGAAACAGTCTGGAGTCTCACTTTCTTCTCTTAGTTCCAGTGGTCAAAACAGTCGATATTCACTAGAACAGCAAACACCAGAACATGTTGCTGAAGTTTTATTTCCAGTCAATACTTTCAGCTCTTCTTTTTTTCTTTCAACTCAGCATAATATGAGTTTAAGCAGAAATTTTCCCGAGAAAGATACTACTTACTGAAAGAAATAATGATATGTCAAACAAACAAAGACTAAGCAGAGTCAGGATATGACTGTGCTTTGACAATATACCTCCAAAAAAGAACAAGTTACTCAATTTAGACAAATCTGTTATCAGTACTTCTTGAGTCACCTCTGGAAAAAGCTGCCACAGGATGCAGTGAGGGGACACTAGGCAGTCACAAGTGCCATCTTTCAGGCAAGAGACACAACTGAATCCAGAGGATGTAGGCTGCTACACTGTTCTCCACTGCTGTAAGGCAAAGACTGCAGTGCTGGCCGCATTCCTACCTAGAAAACTCCCCTGATGTATAAGTACGGCCCCCTTACATTTCTAATTCCTGTCCTAAAGATAGCTGTTGTTATCCTTCCATTTCTACTTTTTCATTTGTACATCTTACATTAGAGGAAATCACAGCAATTTCCTTATTTTAAAGAGCAAACGTGTGTTTGCTTCTGCCTATGACTGATATAAAAAGCCCTTCCCTTGTTCAGTAGCAAAGATACCTGTTTTTTCAGGCACTGTATGCTCAAACATGAAATGTGCACAAGCCGGCTTCTTTTGTTCCTACTCAAGTTAACGGAACATTTGTCTGAATGCAGCCAAACCGTCCACCTCCAGGCAGGATGGCTATGAAGTAGCTACTGTTGTAATGATTTGTTTTCTGATTCTTCAAGTCAACTTTACTTTGAAGCCTTTGATATTTTGAAAAAAATATGAGAGAATTTGGTAACAAAGCACTACAGACATACTCAAGCCTGAGAAAGAACAGGAAAATTAAAACCTTTACTGAGTCTTGTTCTATATACAAAATAAATTCAAGTTAAATGGCAGCTGTTTGTTTTCAAACACACAATGTTTAGATTTTCTTTTCTTAACTTCATAACTTATGAGTAGTGTCTATAACAAAGCTACAAATAAAGTGTATTTTACTTAAAGGATTATGGATATCAAATAAATCATTCTTACAGCCAGTCTCTGAGAAAACACAGAATTCCCAGAATTTTCTCAGATGACTTCATCTACTTTTGCTAATTACATTTATCTTTCATACACTATCTGTGAAGCACCATTTATATCTCAATTATTAGGACTGTGAGGTTGAACAACTGTGACAAAGTACAGTAAATACAAAGACAAAAACAGTGAGAAAGACTTTGTGAAACAGGAGTTAGTGTAGGAATTAGTATTTCCTTTATGTTGCATGAGCAGCTTTGGTAGCTTTAAAGTTGCTTTCAGTTACCTCTTATTTTCATTATTTGGAATTCAAAGAAAAAGATATTACCTTTCTGAAATAAAAATAGGCAATTCAATTTTGACTTAGTTAGTTGGATATGAAAAGCTCTCTTTTACTCTAGTTGTAAACGTTTCTAAGATACATCTTCTTACCACTTTCATCCAGCAAGAAATCATCCTGGTAACGGAACTTTTCCGGTCCACATGCAATAAAAATGTCATCATCGCCAAAGAAATCCTGAAGGCACATCACCTGTAAGCAAAAAGGAAAGGAAGGCATTGTATGACATATCTCATCATCAGAGTTGTAAAAACAATAAATCCCTCCTTGTCTCCATCTGCATGAAAACTCGTCACTTTTAATGGAATCAACAGGGCTTCATCTCCAGATAAATTTTAAAGCTGTGCTCTGACCATCTGTTACAAGTAAGAAACACTTTTATGGACATGCAGGAAGAGAGAGATAAGACAAAAAGCCCTAACGTCACATTTATTACATGATGCATTGATGGGGTATGAGGTAAATGCCATCTGATTACGCATAAGGCCCCATTCAGTTGTTAGTGGATAATCAATTTGCTTTTGCGACCACATTTCTACTCGTTGACAGCCATGAATATAGGTAATGGTTTTAGATGCAATATGTAATTATTTCTGCAAAATCTCACTGACAAGGAATGAGACTCATACGGGTGAACTGAGTCTCCATCAAACATTCCTCATTTCTGTCAACAGTCAGCGTAATTTTTCTTCATGGGCACCAATCTGAACAATCAGGTGAGCTGGAACTGAGTAAAAGTATCAACTCTTTCTGTTCCCAAAAGAGAACAATCAGGTTTAGGTTGGTGCAGTTTTATGTTCATGCAGGAGATTTTGTTGCAATACTTTGCAAAGCACTGTTTAAAGCCAAACATTTTTAGTTATATGACTATTTTTACTGATGTTCTTAAAAGAACAATCAGTAGTTTTCCACTAATCTGACTACAGACTTACTGATAGTTTTGAAATATTTAAAATATAAATTAAATATCTGTCTACTTTAAAAAGCAGAACAAAACAAAAACAAATATACTTTGTAAACAGTATTACATACTGTTCCTCTTTCACATTTACAAGAAAATTTTGAAAGGTTTGCTTACTTGGATGTGATGTTATAATGTTTTGCAATTAAATAGTACACTAATGGTTGAACAGATAAATTTCACAGTTTCACGTCAAGAGCATAGAGACAGGAAATTAACATGTAAAGCATTTACAAAATTGTCAAAATAGCTGAGAACAGTCCAGCTGAAGCACTTCACCCCCCTCACTGAAAGCAAAGTCAGTATTTGAAGCCTGCAAAAACAGAAGTGAAAGAATTAACTAATGAGGCCAGACAGGCTTCTCCAGACTTCAGCACGAAAACAAAACACACACCACTTCCCGACCTGCAGCTACGGGTAATGGAGGGGCTATAAAATTCATATCATGCTTCCCAGACATATGCCAGAAGGCTCTGGTATCTACAGCAGCTATGAGTTGGAATGCTAGGAAAATCTAAACAAAGAAAAATAGTAATGCATGCCGTGACTTGCTAGAAGAGTAGGACTTGCCATTAAAACTATTTCCCTGGTAGAGAAATAGAGAAATAGAAAAAATGAGAAAATCAAGAGCAGAACTATCTGAAACAAATACCAGAAGAGAGAGGAAAGCATTCTCAAAATTGCTCTGTCCTTAAGCAATGCACATCATTTTAGATGCAGGTCCACCACAGCCCTGTCCCTATCAACATTCTTCTATACGCACCATATGGCATCTGAACACCAACATCAAATATGTAAATATTTCATGGATCTTTTTCCCATGTTCCTACTCAGATTTTGTTCTATTACTGTATCAGCATCAGCAACCTTTTTATACACTCAGTTCCCATCTTCATTTTTTTTTTTGTCCACAAGACATATCCTGCCTGTCTTCCCACCCCATACACCCACCAAGTTTCAAACATCTTTTCCCTTCAGTCAAGTTCCTCTGAAATCACCACCTCTCCCACATGCACAAAGCCACTAATTTTCAAAATGACAACAAAAATCCTACGAGTTCCTGTTTGCATCCCAAGTTTGACACTATTCTAGGGAGCGAGGACCTTTACATTTGTTTTTACACTAAGCAGAGCACTAGAACTGAACAAACAATAAGCAACTCATTTCACAACGCTATTTTAGCATGAATTAAAATTAAATTCCTACTAGGATCAGAAATTACACAGATATATTAAAAAAAAATACTCTGTTCAGAGGGTTTTACTCAAGTCAAAACAAGCCATTAAATGGATGTACTGAAATCTACACAGGTTCAACTAAGTTAACATTTAAAGCATCTACACTTAAATCACTGCAATTCATATGCAACTAAGAAAATAAAATTAGCAGAAAAATAATTTGTACTTAAATATACTTGTTTGTTTTATTAAATAATAGAATGGTTTTGGTTGGAAGAGACCCTTAAAATCATCCAGTTCCAATCCCCCCCCGCTATATGCAGGAACACCTCCCACTAGACCAGATTGCTCAAAGACCCATATAGCCTGGCCTTGAATGCTTCCATGGAGAGGGCATCCACAACCTCTCTGGGCAACCTGTTCTGGTGTCTCACCATCCTCACAGTAAAGATTTTTATCCTAATACCTAATCTAAATCTATCCTTTTCCAGTTTAAAGCCATTTCCCCTTGTCCTTCCACTATATGCCCTTATAAAAAGTCCCTCCCCAGCCCCCTACAGGTACTAGTAGGACACTATAAGGCCTCCCTCTTCTCCAGGCTGAGGAGTCCCACCTCTCTCTGCCTGTCCTCACAAGGGAGGTGCCCCAGCCTTTTCATCATCTTTGTGGCACTCCTCTGCACCCATTCTAACAACTCCATGTCCTTCTTCTGTTGGGGTCCCCAGAAACAGACGTAATACTCCAGGTGGGGTCTCACAAGAGCAGAGCAGAGGAGCAGAATGACCTCCGTGAACCTGCTGGTCATGCTTCTCTTGATGCAACCCAGGATACAGTTGGCCTTCTGGGCTGCCAGTGCACGTTGCCAGCTCATGTTGAATCTTTCATCAGCCAACACCCCCCAATCCTTCTCCTAAGGGCAGCTCTCAAGCCATTCTCTACCCAGACTCTATCTGTGGTTGTGACTGCCCCACTCCAGGCGCAAATCCTTGCACTTGACCAGTGAGGCTGGCATGGGCCCACCATTCAAGCCTGTCCAACTCCCTCTGGGTGGCATCCTTTCACTCTAGAGTGTCAACTGTACCACTCAGCTCTGTGTCATCTGAAAACTTGCTGAGGGTGCACTCAATCCCTGTCCATGCTACCTACAAAGATGTGAAAGAGCATGGGACCCAGCACCAATCTCTAAGGAACAGTAATCATCACCGGACATTGTGTTGCTGACTGCTAATCTGAGTGCGACCATCCAGTCAATTCCTTATCCAGTGAGTGATTCATCCACCACATTCATTCTTCTCCAATTTGGCAACTAGGATGTCACGTGGGACAGTGTCAAGTTCAGGTAGGTGACATCGTTGCTTCTACACCAGTTGGCCACTAGGTTTGTCAGGCATGATTTGCTCTTGCTGAAGCCATGCTGGTACCGCCAGTCACCTCATCTTTATTTTCCACATGTCTTAGTAGTGACTTCAGGAGGATTTACTCCATGATCATGCCAGGCAAAAAGGTGAGACTGACTGGCCTGCAGTTACCCAAATCTTTTCTCCCCTTCTTGAAAACAGGGGTTACATTTCCCCTTTTTCAGTCAGTGGGAACTATACCAGACAGTCATGATCTTTCAAATTTGATGAACAGCAGCTTGGCAATTTCTGCCAGTTCCCTCAGAACACATGGATGGATTTTGTTGGGTCCCATAAATTCGTATACCTTCAGTTTCTTTAGATGGTCTCAAACCTGATCTTCACTTAGAGAGGGTAAAATTTCCTTCTCCCAGTTCTTACCTTTGCTTTCTGCTAATTGGGTGGTGTGACTAGAGCCCTTGCAACGACACAGATAAATCATTGAGCATCTCAGCTTTCTCCATATCCCTCATGACCAGGTCTCCAGTTTCCTTCCAGAGAGTGCCCACATCTTCCCTAACCTCCCTTTTGTAATTGATATACCTGTGGAATTTCTTCTTCTTCCCCCTTATGCGCCTGGCTAGATATGATTCTATTGGGGTTTTAGCTTTCCTAACCTGATGCTCAGACAACTTTTTTGCATTCCTCCCAGGTTCCCCATTCCTGCTTTCACTACCTACAGAATTTCTTTTTGCACCAAAATAAGTCCAGGAGCTCCTTGTTGATTCACGGAGGCCCCCCCTGGCATTCTTGCCCACATCTCTCTTTCTCAGAATGCACTCAAACTTTACTTTTTAAAGTTTACCATTCTTCTTGCCTCAACAGATTTTATTCATTTGGAAATTATAATTCCCGTATATAACCATCTGCCACCTCATCTGCGGTGTTTTCCATCCTTTTTGTCACAACATCCTCAGCTTGCTCCGCTCTACAGCTCCTCGCAGGTTACACTGCAGGGCTTTTCCAAAAGATACCAAACAAATACACACACGCACCTGCAGGCTTTTTCACCAAAAATCTGCAAGTACTTTCTATTCACACTCAGCCATCAAAGTAAGCAGCAGAACCTGCATTTTATTACCTGTTTTCACTTCTGAAAATCACAGCTCCTCAGAAGTTACAGTTAAGAAGATCAAGGATTTGCATCACCTATTTTGAACTGTGACAGTGCTCTAGAGGTCAGTGTGCTCTGTTGCACATGATTAGCTTTCATACGAGTCAATGTTTTAAAAAGTATATTACAAATCCTCCCCAAACATTTCTGTTGTTTCCAAGTCACACGATCCTTCTCCTTTCACATAAAGAGTATTTTTTTTTTCTTCCATATTCCAGCAAGATGATTCTCACAGTAGGGAAAACAAAGTGCAGGAGCAGGCAAACATACAACTTCAGTAAAATGACACTGAAAACCAAATGTTTCCCTCACACAACTAGTGCTGTGTAGTGACATTTGTACACAAACAACCTGCTGGCATTTCTATAGCGAAAAGCATTGGTAACAGTAAAATACAAGAAGTCTCAGGTACTACAGTCCCTCAAGTGACAAGATAGAAGACAGCAGCCACAAAGAATACTGTTCACTAAAACAGGCACTGGGCAATACACAAGTCATATCAAAAAGACTAGCTGAGCTGTACATACCAGCTGCAAAACAGGAAGGAGGCAGAAGAAATTTTAATGACTGCGGTTACCTGAGAAAGTTTTACAGGCTGAAGCCTGGATCCCTCTCTGAAATCATCATCTGTCTTGTCCTAAGAAACAGCTAAAAACTTATGAATTCTATATGCCCTTTCAGCAGGGAAACATGGAAAGAACCCAACATGATTTTGTAGTTCAGACATTCTACTTGTTTTCTAGAAGCATGATATGAAAGCTACAGATGAAATCACTTCTTAGAACTGCTGAATATTGGATATTGCAAAGCCAGGGACCTTTTGAATTCATGTTTTAAAATACACATGCACAAAAAAAAAAAAAAAACAGGAGAAAACTCTTTGCATTTGACCTTTCAGTCGCAGCCGTTTGAATACTTTCCTATTGTTATACAGTTGACCATGTACCAAATTTACATTGATTGAAAAATATATATAAAAAGAATCTGATACTCAAAAGTTCCTCTGCATTCATGAATAGCTCACAGCACGAGCAATAGCATACCACCACCGTTAGTAACTCTAATGCTTTTATTACCATTTTCATATGCTGCATTTTGGGAGGGCAAGGGGGGGGCTGTTCTGTGTGTTTGTCTACTTTTAATAACAACTTAATTAGACTCTGAAAGCTATTTTGCATGAGCAATGAGAAAATCTCAAGCTGGAGTGCCCCGAGGCAATATAGTTGGTAGAGGGTTGGAAAGAAAATTAAGGACAAAGAAATGAAGAGAACAACAACAAAAAGATGCAGAATGATATAAGGAGAACTCAATAAAGGGGTACAGGAATTTTCTGGAAAGAAATGAGTGAAGGATGGCAAAAGGAAAACTTGAGGCAGAAAGGAAAAAAGTGAACATAAGATGAGATGTGGGTGGCAAGACGTGCTCAGAGGGTGACAGAGAAAAAAGCTCATGTGGAAAGAAACCCCCATGTGGGGGAACCCAAAGATGCAGAGGCAAGCACCCTCACTGTTTAAAGTCAGCTGGGAAGTTCTACAGAGATCTTAATGCACTTCAGTGTACCTGAAGCAATCTCATATACAGTTTGGTTTTTCAGTATTTCCCTTCCAATGATGAAGACATTAAAAAATATATAACCTTGGAAAAACCTCAGTGTTTGAATGACTCACCATTTCAGGACTCTGACTCATTGATTTGGTGCATAGTTTTATAAGTTTTATTACACGGGCTTTGGGGTGATAGTTTTTGTTCATTTCCCTGCTACTTTTGGTTCCCTCAGATACAATGCTTAAATCTTAAGCAAGACCCTTTATTTCACAAGAAACTCACTATAATTCTGTTCTACTTTGAAGTTTTGTTTTCTGTTTGTTTGTTTGTTTTTCATTAATGCAAAGCTCCTGCTTAAGATTTAATTGTATATGTTTTCCCCCTATCTTACTCCTTAACCAAATTATATTTTCCAACTATCACCACCCCTGAAGTATTTTATTATTTCATTTATTATTCTATCAATTTCCTCACAGATTGTCAGTTGCTTCTTGGGGGAACATCTCAGATTAGATCCTGAACTTATTTCACTCTCATTCACCTCTGGCAGTCAATGTGATGCCCTGTGACAGGTATGGATTTTCCTGAGCTTATAAATTCACACAAATTTACTGCACAGGAAAAGGCAGAATAGTTTTGTTTAAATTCATAATCCTAACAAAATTACAGGAACAAACAACCTTCTTTAATATTACAATTCTCTCCTGGACAGTACTGAGTTACTTTTCAGAGTACATTTCTGAATGCTTTTTTCAGTTTTGTAATGCATTCTTTACTGTGCAGATCTTCCTTTAGCAGCCGATGCTGCAGAAGGACCAGTAAGGTAAGCATTAGTCATTCAGAAGGATTCAGTGGTTTCAGAAAAATAGGAGATTTGTCATTCAGCATTGGTGTAATAGCTTTTTAGGCCATTACCTCAAAACTAGCAGTCCAAACATAACAATAAGGCTTTCAGGAGGAAGAAAGAAAAATACTGGTTGTTAATAGATACATTTGATATCAATCTTTTTTTTTTTTTTTTTTTTTTTTTTTCCCCCTAATATGCATACGTTGGAGGCACTTCAGCCTTCTCTATCCTTTGTGGACTATGTGACTGCAGAAAAAAAAATAAATCTCATTTCTAAGGTGAAAGTATTGGGCCTCAACGGAAATCCACAGGGCTTTACACTTAACATTTTCTCTTAATTTAAGGCAAATCTATTTTCCTTCTGAATGGCTGGCTCAGGCTCTGAGGCTGTTATTCACACCCTTTTACATTTATCTGCCATTATGCACACAACACTTCTTGCGATCCGGCCATCTACAAAAGCATAATTTTTCATCAGCATAGGTGTACTTCCTATTCTAGCTTCTGATCCAAGCTCTCTCCTCAGGTGGTGGTTTAGCCAGCAGCACTGGGAGGTATCTGCTACACGTTTCTGAAGCTGAATAGCACTGAATTCATTCTTTTTCACTGGAATGAAATCTCCATGGTGACAACTGCATCATCAAGCTGTGAGAGCTTTTCAGTGAAGAAGAGCATTTTATCATGAGATTCTCATTACAAGAGTGCCCTCTGTAAATGAAGAGGAGATGTTACCATAGGGGTTCAAGCTGGCTGAAGTTACACAGCAACACTGCCTTTACAACCGGCTTGTGAGGCACATAACAGAGAAATGGCTCCTGAAATAGCCCGTTCCACTCCTCCCCACCAGGTGAATACATGACAGTGCCATAACCAGCAGTTAGAAACGTTTTCATACTCAAACTCAGCAGCAATAACTCACCAGCCTGCTACTGCCCAGGAGCTGAGGAAAGCAAACCAGCATCCCCAGGCCCAGGGAAGCCTTCCCTCCTGTGACTGTGTATCAGCACCTGCTCAGAGCTGATCACTCTTCTGTTTATTCCTTATGTCTCAAACAGAAAGGCTGCTCTAAATCCTTTTTCATTCTTCAAAACATACTATCAATTTATTCTGCAATTTCTATATGCATCAGCATCTATTTCGCACCATTCAGGAATTTCATTCAGATCTGGCAAATAAATTAATAGGAACAAAGCTATTTATTTTCCTCAGTTAAAATAGGTATTACTGCATTGGTCAGTAAAATTATGCTTTAGGCCCTAATCTTAGTATCTTCTGTTTTGTTCTCCCACATGACACTAAATGATGCAGTGTAAAAGAAAAACTACTTAAATTAAGAATCCAGGTTTTGTAGTTGTGTCGTAACCTTCTCCTTGATGAACATACTTCACAGAATCACAGAATCACTAAAGATGGAAAAGACCTACAAGATCATCCAGTCCAACCATCCACCCATCACCAATAGTTCTCACTAAACCATGTCCTTCAACACAACGTCCAAATGTTCCTTCAACACCTCCATAGTCAGTGACTCCACCACCTCCCTGGGCAGCCCATTCCACTGCCTGACCACTCTTTCAGAGAAGCTGTATTTCCTAACATCCAGCCTGAACCTCTTATGGCGCAGCTTAAAGCCATTCCCTCTAGTCCTATCACCAGTTACACTAGAGAAGAGGCCAACCCCCAGCTCGATACAACCTCCCTTCAGGTAGTTATAGAGAGCAATAAGGTTTCCCCTAAGACTCCTCCAGACTGAACAATCCCATCTCCCTCAGCCTCTCCTCATAAGGCCTGTGCTCCAGACCTCTCACCAGCTTTGTTGCCCTCCTTTGCACATGCTCCACAGCCTCGATGTCTTTCTTGCAGTGATGGGCCCAAAACTGGACACAGTACTGGAGGTGCGGCCTCACCAAAGCTGAGTACGGGGGACAATCACTGCCCTGTTCCTGCTGGAAACACTGTCTCTGATGCAAGACAGGATGGCATGGGCCACCTGGGCACACTGCTGGCTCATGTTCAGCTGAGCATTAATCAGTACTCCCAGATCCATTTCCTCTACACAATCTTCCAGCCACTCTGCCCCAAGCCTATAGCGCTGCCTGAGTTTGCTGTGGCCAAAGTGCAGGACCCAGCATTTGGTCTTGTTGAACCTCATCCCATTGGCTTCAGCCCAGCTATTCAGACTGTCCAGATTCCTCTGTAGGGCTTCGCTACCCCCAGGCAGATCAACACTTCCAGCCAACTTGGTGTCATCTGCAAACTTACTGAGAGTGCACTCAGTGCCCTCATCCAGGTCATCAGTAAAGATATCAAAGAGGACAGGCCCCAGCACCGACCCCTGGAGAACACCACTCATGACTGGCCACCAGTTGGATTTAGCTCCATTTACAACCACTCTCTGGGCCTGGCCCTCCAGCCAGTTCCTTACCCAGCCAAGAGGGTACCTGTCCAAACCACAGGATGCCAGCTTCTGCAGAAGAAACTATTTAAAAACTTCTAAATTAATTCTCCTAAATTCAAAGAAAGATAACAGAAACAAAGGGGAAGCTGGCATTTCTGATGCACTGCAAATACCTGGGTCTGAAAGATCAAGGTGAGACATGAGCAGTTTCTTTGTCAGAGGAAAACAAGTTCATTTGTTACAGAATTTGAGGGCAGTAGGGAATATTTCCCACTCATGGGTCTATGCAATGTAGAGAAACACTGAAACTCGAAGTTTCAGTAAAAGTTTCTTAGTGGGAACCACTAACAAGGACAGCTCAAACTCTATCTGCCACAAATGCTTCATGTGAAACAGAATAAGAACAGTGCGAACACGACTCGATCCACACACAGAAATTACTCCTCTTCAAATGTTACTGCACTTTGACATCTGCACCAACGCACAGTGGCACGAAGTAGCTAACACCAAGCAAGGTGACACATGCTTATATGGGAAATAGGAAAATGTCTTATCTTCCCTACACGTGAGCTCTTTGAGCACACCCTTTCCATCCCATTACCCTTGCTACAGTTCTCTTTGGCATTAGGGCATCCTCCTCCCATTTCCCTCTCTTTAGCACCCTCTACAGCCAAAAACTTTATAATCTTTACATGGCTCTTTCAAATCTCTCCACCATTCCACTCAGGATAGCATTTGTAAACGTAACCAGTGTCTCTTCCTGAAATACTTTTTCCTCATTCTAAATGTAACTCCAATTTACCAGAGCCACACCATGTTTTGTGGAAATCTCCTTTCTGGTCTAATAGCATCACATTTAATTATTCACCACCTTGTGAAGACAGAAATCAATGCATTTCCCTGAAGTCTTTCTGTCTTTCACTCTCTCATTTCTAGAGTGGCTTACTGTACTATGTAAAAGGTGTTTTATGTCCTTGGTTACACAATTCATCAGGAAAGTCTACAAATTTTCAACAAATTCCTTTCAACTTCAGAGCCTACTAAGCCAGTTGCAAAACTCTAATAACCACTTCCTAAATCCATAGTCCTACTGTGTTCCTCTTTCACTTTACATCCTAAATTTAGGATACTATTTTGCCCCCATAACCCTGTATCTAAAACCAGCCCTAAGTACTTCAGCACTATTATTGAAACCTTAGCTCAGCATACTTCTTTCCCTTCAATTACCCAGCCCTTGCCTCATACCATTTCATAAGAGTAGGTGTTTCACACGAGTATTTCACATCTTACAGTTATCAGAAGTGAACAATATCAGAAGTGAACAAACACATTTACTAGCTTCAACTGGCTTTCTAACAATTGCAGATCAAGGAAGCACGAGCTTTTGCCCTTGCAAAACTGGAGTACACTGCAGGTTCAAGCTAACAGAACTCCCCAGCTCCTCTACATTCTAATTTCGCAGACATCTTAGCCATAACCACAAAATTTGTCTCTGAGTACAGCAGCATAATCAGTACAGCTGGTGAAAAGTTGACTGAGTTATTTATTACCATTGCTTTCATTAATGAATTCCCACATTAAGTTGCCTGGTCACTGATGGGGAGTTGGATTAAATGACCTTGAAAGGTCCTTTCCAACACCAGTGATACTATAATTCTCCAACTATATTACTGAAAATGTTATTACTATTATATTTTAATGATTAATATTTAACATTTTAATTAAAATCTAATATTTCTTTTTTATTTGTTAGAAAAACAGTAAAGCTGGATTAGTAGACAGATTATCCAGGCAAAAAACACACTTAGGAATAGTTCAAGGACTGCAGCAATTTCTTAACAATTGCACTGGGGAAGAAATGGGAAGACATATCCTGAGTACTTGGAAGTCCAGCTGGATTAGGAAGCAGGATGTGTCCATCTATGTGTCACAAACACACTCCCAAACGCTCCTCTTCCCTGTTAAATAAGCAATTTCTACATCATAACTAAATGGGAGGTAACATCACAGTCCCAGAGTCCAGACAGTCGTGCTCATGCATCAACTAAGCGTTTGTCCTAAATAACTCATCACTTGGCTACATCAATCATAGTCTTTTCTAGCAATAAAGGAAACTGAATCCTGCTCATTGGCACAAGATACCATCCCGTTAACCCCATAACCACAAAATTAATCAACATGTGTGTGCCTGAAATTTCAGATAGCACAACACAGCTCCAAAAGTCACAAGGAGGGAAAAACTATTCACACTTATTTCAAATAAATTAGCATCAAACTGTTTTTTAAATACAAGCATCAAAATCTGACTTAACAACAAAGGGTGCAATTAACGGGCCAATGGAAAAGCAGTTGAAACTTCAGTGGCTGAGGTGACCTATATCTGGATAAAGTTTTGTTGGCGGGTTGGTTGTTTTCTTTTTTCTTTATCCCTTCCATATTCATACACTTCTCTCTTTCAGCAGCAACACAACACTACCATTTAGTGGTCAGACACACGCAGTGCGGGACATCGCGCTCTGTAAGCCTCAGGCAGCCTTCATGCATTTTTGCCCAAACCCATAGTAACTATTTTATGGGTAAATTGCACACTTCCAATAATCAGAAAGTTAGCACTATTCTGTTTTGTGATTGCTTAAAAAAAAAAACAACAAACAGAACTGTGTTTGACTCAAGTGTTTGAAAAAGCCTTGTCAGAAGAACTAGAATAGCTCATAAGACCATGTAAATAACCCAGGAACACACACAATACAAGTTCTTACCAGGAAAAACATATAAGTATGACACACATAACTGTCGAAAAGTGAATTTCAGGATGCCTATACATAAGAGGAACAATCTACATAAATGTAAAAGCTGTCTTTTCCTGAAACATATAAGTGCAATATCGCCCCTGTGAGCTATTAACTTTATTCATGATGATTACTGAATTAACTTGTTAAATACTCAGGAATTAAGAGTTTCAGAGCTGTCTCTCAGACTATCTCAAGCACTTGTCGGTACATTCATCCTCCCCATGTACTGAGACTTGAAAGCCTGGGGCCCTCATAAGCTTTGTATGATAAAACCTCTTATGAGGAGCCTACAATTTGAAGGTCATACAGTAGAAAAGCCAAGCAGCATCTCGGTCATCGCTTAACCATGTTAGAAGTGAAAATGCTACTCTTCATTAGACTGTAGAGTGCTACTCTTTAGAATACCATGCCAGATACGTGCAAAACTGAAAATCCACAGCTTTGCTACGCTTGCAAACAATAGCAGAGCACTGAATGAGATTCCCACGTCTGCATACAAAGCTTCTAAATAAAATAAAATAAAAATCCTATCGTGAAAGTTGCTCACATTGGGTTATGAGGGGGCAAAGGCAAGTGAAGTGAAATGAATTCATTCAAAAGAAAAATTCAGTCAGGTGCCGATTTCTAGGAATTATAATTACAGGTTTTCACATTTCTTTTTGACATACAGGTAAAAATAGTTTTCAGGGTAAGCTTCCCCAGCGCTAGAAGAAATTGTACTCAGTCACTCTCATTATATTCAATGAATGCTTTCCATAGGCTCATTTCCTCATAAAGCAATTAGTGGATCTGAAATTTATGAAGCAGTTCTAATGTATTTTTTTTTCTCAAATATTTCAAACTTGGATTTTATTCATAAATTTCAAAATAAGGTGCTTGTGGCCAATTTTGTTCAAAAACTGGAATTTCTCCTTGAACTCAATAGAAACTTCTAGCCAAAGGTTCTCTAATCATTTCAGCTTACAGTGTGCAATACTGTTAATGCCATTTTCAACTAGGAGATCTATCAAATACATACTGTGCAGCAAGTATGACCTCTTGAATTAACATTTAGAGCAGAAGTGATATGTTTTTTTTTCTCTACCAAGGTCCACTGTACGATCTTCTGTATAACAGAGGTCTGCTTATTTTTGTGAAGCGCTCAGCAGGATTCTCTAAGCTGGTTCCTGCTCTGCCTGGCTGGCCAGATGCTCTCTCTATCTTCCCAGCTGGGAACTGTGGCAGCAAGCTGCAATCGCTTTGCAAGAAGCAGGGAGACCACATGTCCTCTGTTGGAGACTGGGAGACACCACTTTTCTGGGGATTGCTCTGGACCCAAGTCCAGATGGAAATCTTCTATTTGCAGTTTCATTTTAGATACTGCAAATCCCTCTGTAACAGCTATTTTATCATATACATCACCAACTGATGCATGCAAAGGTTGGAGTTACAATCTTTTTACTACTATCAAAGAATCAGTTAGAAACTATCATGTCAAGTCCACCTGTTGGCATTCATGGAGGCAGCTTCTGGAAAGCCACCCGAAATCCAAAGACCTACTTCAGTTTTGACTGATCTTTGGATTCAGAGCAATCTGCCTCCCAGTCTGCCTTTGTCAAATGGGGCAATATTTTTGGTTTTATTGTTCTTGTGAAAGAAAGAGAGAGAGCCCTGCAGAAGCAGAGAGAAACATGGAACACGTAAAAGCTACTAATATCTCAATCAAATCTATCATGTCTGGTGCCTGCAGCAAACCAGATTTCAATTAGTGAGTCAAGTAGCAGACGGACTGTGCAATAACATACGGACATTCGTCTTGAGATGGAAGATTTATTTTTCCTCCTTTGAAAATGTTTTAATTCCAGAATCCCTGTGCTACGACGCAGGCATCACCTTAATGTCCAGCCCAATGTTCTAACGTTAGCTTCTTGACTAATGGTGGACTCTGCTGATAATGCTGTGAACTGCACTTCTTTCAAGCACGATCATTAATAAAGTGTGCAGGACATCAGTCCATCGCATACTGTCTGGACCATAACTGAGATGTCTGATGCCTTTTGGTTAGATACACATGCTACGTTAAGGCTCTGAAAAAGAGCGACATGGTTGAGTTCTAAAAAAAAAGGAAGAAAAGAGAAAACAGATGTCAAGGTTTCAACAAGTCACTGCACACTGCATCTGGAACCAGTACAAAACCAACACAAGTATGCTGATAATGTAGCATTTCATGTAACGATAAGGGCAATAAAACAGCAGAAAATGTAAAACCTTGAAGGGCTAAGCACCTTTCTCAAATTCCGGAGGGTCAGTTGGGCTGAACAATAATAGTAATCCTTTCAATAACCAGATCATATGATTCAACTATTAATGTTCTTTATGCTGAAGAAAAGTGAAAATTGAGAGCTTCTCTTTCTTCCAAATGCAGACTATGGACAATAAATCTAACGTGCACACTAAACAGGAATTCAGATGCACATTATCTCATCACCATCACTCTTTAACTATTTGGCAATAGTTGCCATTACTACAACAGATGTTAACAAGATGGACAGAGACTATGTAAATTAAATATTACTATATTAAGTATATATCTCATAAAGCCACAGCTCAAATGATATACTTCCTCAAGAGCATTTCTTAGGGAATTAATCAGAGAATTTGCCTCATTGAGAAACGCTATAAATTAAGGCATTTCCATAGAAGAGACTGCATCCTTCAGAAAAATCATTAAGCAGCATGAAGATGGCCTACGTACACAATCCATAAGCGGAACCCAGTGGAATGATTCTTTTAATTGCAAAGTCATCATCATAGCATCATAGTATCATAGTCTTGTGTGGGTTGGAAGAGACCTTAGAGATCATCAAGTCCAACCCCCAGGATTCGAGACTCCTTTGTAGCAGCACTTCTACCACTTGCGCCACAGGAGGGATTCGAACCCGGGCCCTGGTGTTGCAAAGAGGCATTCCTACCACTGCACCACCGGGGCACACCGTCATTATCCCTGGGCTCTCATTCCTTAAGACAGAATTTCAAAGGTAACGAATCTATAGGAGAATGAATATATCTTAAAAAACACAACATCTGAAATTTTAAGAAATTTAGGTCTCAGTTACCTCTCCATATGGTCATTTACTACCGAGACAGGCTGGTCATCACAGTTAAAGTTCTGGAGCATGTTGAAAATGATCATGTAAGTGCTTCTTACTGAAACACGGGCTATTGCTAATTCTACGAGTCTTACAGTATGGCAAGTTCTGGAAGAGTACAAAATTTAGCAAGTAAAAAAAAATCAGCAGCATAGAAATCCATGAGCTATCAGGACTATAGCTGGCATCAAAGAAACACTGAATAAAAAATCAGACTGACACTTGAAGGAGAGTTTTGGAAGGATAAAAGCCACAAATGACGACTCAAAGCCTGGAGAATTAAAAAGAAACTTGCCAAGAGGTAGCTGAACAAAAACTTGCCGAGTCAGTTGAAGTTTAAAACAAAACTAAGTCAGCAAAACAAGGAATAAATGAACATAGCAGTAGGAGTTAGAGGATCAAGAAGAGGTTCTTCAAGCACATCAGAAAGTTTTAGCACAGTGACACAAAAAACAACTTCTTCAGAAAGCCTCCTATTTTGCATGAAGATCTTCTTTAAGACACATAATTTCAGCTGTAAACCGTGAAATATTTTTATTAAGAACAGACATTCTGAATTTTTTAAATTATTATTGATGTTGGTATTGGTATCAACATACTCTACAATCTATTTGTGGTCTAAAGAAATGTAAAGGCAAATATTTGGCTATCACACAATCCTCCTGCATTCACTATTGACCTGAGAGCTACATACTTATACATTCCACAAGCAAACAGTGGTTGGTGCATTCACGTTTAATTAGTCGAAAGTTCATCCTTATCTGTGCACCTTTAGGGTGACTTATTTTAAGCTGTACTCACAGCTGGGAGGAAAAACGTGGAGATGTAATAAATGTCAAAGAAATCTGGAAGTGCTTTGGTTCTTCTTGACATAATAAGATATAACAAACTGATATCCTTATGCAGATGTACCCCTCTTGAAGCACATTGCTTTCATGCAACAGTTGTGCCAACCGTATCCATCTGATGCACATGCACACAGTACACAGTTCAGCATATATCTGAAGACCTGGCTCAAAAAGAAACTATTACCAAAAAAAAGAAATAACAAGCAACAGGCAGCATGGGCCCAAGCACAATAGCTCCAAATAAAGTCCTGTTGAACTGGAGGCCCAGGAAGTTCAGCAAATCCTTCAGTACTGGCTATCTTTGCACAGCTTTACAATTTTTTCCCTCTTGACTTGTATCATCTGCGATATGATTCCACTACCTATTAGGAACTCAAACTCAATACTCTGCTCAAAAGCTTTTGCCTCTGAGGTCCTATATCTTTTGGAAAATGATGTGATAAAGAAATATTAAAGAAGTCGGGCTAAAAAAAAAACATACAAGAGCTTATTGCATTTGTAATGCAGGAAGCTGATAGTTACACATGTCAGAGAGCAAGATATAACAACAGAAAACCATGCTGGGAAAGGAAATTTGCACCAAAAGCAGTATCAGCTGTCATAATGTCCTGCTGTGTTTCTGAATTTCCTTTTTACCCATTGATGCTTTTCTTCAGCATAAAGGGTGACCTTCAGAAATTAAGCATTTGGTTCCAAAAGAACAACTCAGGCAACTAAGGCTCATATATGTTTCTTTACACATTAAATACATATGAGTATCAACAAATCTAAAGACCTTACACTGCACATTGAACCTGCTTATATATACACGAAAAAGAAAACAAAACCAAAGAGCAGAATGTTTGTCCAAACCGGTCATTCTCTTCAGTGAAAGGTCATTGTTCAAACCTCTCTCCTTCGCTTGCATTATTTCTCATTCTTGTTGTTTTGCAGTGACTTTTTTTCTTCTTAAACCAGAAAATGAAAGAACTGTGCTGACAGTTCAAAAGAGGGAAAAAGGTAAACATTTTAACCACTTGGCAACTAAAGATAAAACTGTGGACATGATGACAGTTGAAGGTGGATCCTTTGTGCAGAATTAGAAAGAAATATATACATATTTATCAGGTCAGGCGAAAGCAGCGAGGAATGAACTATGCAGTCCACAGATGGTGACACACTTGCATGGGGATGGAAGCAATTATGAGGCAGTCCTAGTCCTGGAACTCTTCAAGGAGCCCTTGAACAATACTCACAAACATTAGGCATGTGACAGGGGATAAGCTAGGCTCCTATTATTCAGACTGACTTCATCACTTTGAAAGCGTCATTAATTGCTTTCAGCAAGTGCAGGTAATGCCTCAGTAAAAATACAAGCTGCTTTGCCATCTTATGAGATACTGCAGTAACTGTGACATGAAATCCTTTACATTGCTTATGAAAAATTCTGGAAAAAAAAAAAAAGAGAGAGAGCTTTGCATCTATGCTTGCAGAGCACTAAAGTGCATATAAAGTGCATCATAGTTTAAGTGCACTCTGCATAGTTATTCTTTTCAAAGTATGTTAAACAGCAACATATATATGCATTCGTTTTGATTTATCTAATAATCACATTTTCTTCCAATGTGTAACAGATTAAGACTGACTTACCCAAGTCTACTTTGGAGCAGTAGCTTGTCATAGAAATCATCTAAAAGGATGAACCAACGAACTTGAACCAACGAACTTGAAGGCTTAAAAGAACATAAAGCTACTAACCAGAGTACATGTTAAAACAGTCCCTGGGCAAAAACTGTCTAGCTCACTGAGCTGTGTAGCTGGCTGCCTCAAAATGAAAGCACCCTTGAAAAAGAGCTGTCTGCTGTCTGAGTGTTAGCTCAAAAAGTGCCATGAATATTCAGGGAAGTTAATATTGGTTTTAAATGAAGTTTAAACAGTTCGTTGTCCATCTAAAGTTGCACCAATCATCTTGCTTCAATTTCAGTTATGCCATGCAGATTTCCAGCACTCTGCATGCTTGGCTTCACTTCAGAAGCACAGTAAAGAATCATAGAATCAGAGAATTGCTCAGCTTGGAGAAGACTTCAAAGATCATCGAGTCCAACCACAACCCAACCATACTACTCTAACAAACAACCCTCTGCTAAATCATGCCCCTGAGCATCACATCCAAAGGGTTTTTAAACACATCCAGGGATGGTGACTCAAACACCTCCCTGGGCAGCCTATTCCAGTGCTTAACTACCCCTTCTGTAAAGAAGTTTTTCCTTATATCCAACCTAAACCTACCCTGGTGCAACTTGAGGCCATTTCCCCTCATCCTGTCACCTGCCAACAGTGAGAAGAGACCTGCCCCACTCTCACTGTAAGCATCTTTCAGGTACTGGAGGAGAGCGATAAGGTCTCCCCTCAGCCTCCTTTCCCCAGACTAAACAGCCCCAGCTCCCTCAGTCTCTCCTCATAGGGCTGATTCTCCAAGCCCTTCACAAGCCTTGTTGCCCTTCTCTGGACCTGCTCCAGCACCTCCATGTCCTTTTTGTACTGAGGTGCCCAAAACTGAACACAGTACTCGAGGTGAGGCCTCACCAATACCGAGTACGGGGGCAGGATGGCTTCCCTAGTCCTGCTCACCACACCATTCCTGATACAAGCCAGGATGCCATTGGCCTTCTTGGCCACCTGTGCACACTGCTGGCTCATATTCAGCTGACTGTCCATCAGCACACCAAGGTCCCTTTCCATCAGGCAGCTTTCCAGCCACACCTCCCCAAGCCTGTAGGGTTGCCTGGGGTTGTTGTGACCAAAATGCAGGACCCGACACTTAGCCCTATTGAAACTCATGCTGTTAACCTTGGCACATTGATCCAGTCTACCCAAGTCAGAACAAGCCCTCTTTATCATGAACTCAGTTTCTATCATAAGATTAACAAAGCCGACCGTTAATGTTAAATGAACTTTTACTCTCATCTGTAAGCAACGTATTCCCACACCACAGCCCGCAGGTGCGCATACACACACGGGCGGGAGCCATCTTAGGAGGCGCCTGGCGACGCCGCCATGTGCCGCCAGGGGGCGCCGCCGCGCCGCGCAATGATGTCTGCTGAGGGCCAGCCGCCCCCCCCCGGGCCTCCAGGAGGGATTTCATGGTCTGCTGGGCTTGGGTTTTACTTTATTCTGAGTTCTTAAGGGTGAGAAATCTATTGAATCTGCCCAAGAGGAAACCATTCTGACATTTCAGATGCGTGAACTAGTTTTTCTTAAGGCTGTGCTTGCCTATGAGCAATCACCATAGCAGTTCTTGCAGTGTGAGATTTGCTTTTCACACGTTCCCTCATTTCTCCCTTCACTTCACTCTCTCCTGCCGTCACTCTCACTCTCTTTCATGTCCGCTGCCTCATTCCCATCCCGTCATCTCTCTGCTCACCTCGTGCTCTGGGTTTTGTTCTGGGGCACTGTACACCCCCCACCTGATGGGGATCCCAGCAGGACTGAGGCACTGCACCAGATGCAGGGACCATCCGCAGGCAGGGAATAACCAATGTAGGTGCACAGCTGGAAGCAGTAAATGGTGCCATTCATATCAACAGAAAAATGTTTCCCTGTGTCAGGGCTGCCAACTTGCTGGAAGCAAATATTCAGTATGCTTCATTTGCAGAACTGCCACATAAACAGTCAACGTTCTGCAAAAGCAAGCTGAAATTTCTCATCAGTTGTTAGGATGTGCAGAGAGAAAACCCAGAGGATTGGAGGCTTGCCAGGCGATCAGGCCCAGCCAGCATGGCTTTGTGAAAGGTAGGTCACCATCATTACCTGGACATCAAACTGCAGAGCTGCCTGTCTTGATTCCCCTCAATTGCAAAAGGCAAACCGTCCTCACCTCTCCACGTGAAGAGTTGTATTTGGCTCACCTGCTTGTGGAAATTTCAGTCCAGCTCCAGAGAGGGGAACCAAAGGCTCCATCCCCTCCTGAATCTCATACCCCAGTAGGGTAGTTAAGTTAAATTTAAGTTAAAAGAGGGAAGATTAAGGTTGGATGTTAGGGGGAAGCTCTTCACTAGGAGAGTGGTTAGGCCCTGGAACAGGCTGCCCAGGGAGGTTGTGGATGCCCCGTCCTTGGAGGTGTTCAAGGCCAGGTTGGATGGGGCCCTGGGCAACCTGATCTAGTAAATGTGTATGTTTGGTGGCCCTGCCAGGCAGGGGGTTGGAACTACATGATCCTTGAGGTCCCTTCCAACTCGGGTCATTCTGTGATTCTGTGATCTGTGGTACACGGCAGTCCTGGACAAGGTACTGCCAGCTCCAAACACTTCTCCCCTGCTTCAGGAAGTGGAACCACATCATACACTTGTTGGAAAGAAAGGACTCCCTCTGTCGCTTCCCTGAAGCCATTTTTTCTCTTGCAGGCAGCACTAACTGCAAAATCCAGTTACTTTTGCGGCTGGCACACTGTATGCAAGGGGCCATGCAATCACATTTTGGATGCAGGGAAACCATGCAGCTCTGTAGCCCTGAAATTACTCTGTGCTTTTGGCACCCTGACCACAACAGGTGAGAATGAGACTTCCCAGGATAGTTATGCATCTCTTCCTTCATTTTGTTGGTGTTCTTTAAATTTTACAAAAATCCTACAAAATCCACAACCTTCCATGTTAAATATTTATTATTTAATAATAACAGTGCTGTATTCCTGTGTAATTCCATCATTGGTCTATTAAATCTGCTTCTCAGCACAAACCCTCCATTCCAACAACTGCTTACTTTCTCGTTGCAGTCTCAGCTGCAGTCTGACAAATAAATGTTTCCATGGAGATGACAAATGAATATCATCCCTGTTGCAATGAGCTTCTGATTTCATCTTGAACCATTAGCTTTCAAACCACAGCTTATTCATTATTCATTTGCAGTAAGGAAATGGCTGAAACCCAGAGCATTACAGCAGATTAGAATCTGTGCGTGCAGTCCAGGAGTGCATTTGTTACCATACAAAATGAACTAAACTCCCTGGGATTAAAATAACAATTCTAAAAGCTGTCCTAAAGGCCTACAGAATTTTTCCCCTCAATTAATAGCATGCATACAGAAACGATGGGAATTAACATCTATCTTAGATATTCAGGCAGGCGAAGGGCTTTCCAAAGGAAAAAGCAGTAGATGTCATTTTCAGGTTTTTTTTCTTTCTTTTTTTCTTTTACACCACAAGAACACCAAGTGCTTTTCAGAAACTCGGGATCAGGCACAAACATATCCATGTAATTTTGACCTTCTTAGTAAGAACCTGTATAGTTTTGTATTTTTTGGACTGCTCTAGATTACGAAACCAGTACCTGATTCCCATTAAGAAAATGCCTTCCTTTTGTCTGACATATTGTTATAGCTTTGGGAAAATCTAAGCAAGAGGGAGAAAAACACTTTCAGTGTTCTCATAACCTAAAATCTTCACAGTTACTGCAGCTATTTTTAATAAAAGGAACTCAAAGCTTATGAGCTTTCCACTCTATAAGAATAAATGCGTTTGCCTATTCAGCTTAGAGGAAAATGTATTCTCCTAAATTTAACTAAGCAAGTGCAGTTTTAATACTGTCATTACATTAACATACAGTACTGGTGCATTCCTTCACCTGAAGACATTTTTTAAGCCTTAAGTCATGGCCTAGAAAGAGAAAAACAATTGCAGCTGATTACTACAAATACTTCTCAAAGATGCACATGAGGACTTTAAACCCATGATAATTCAAAGAATATTTTTTTAAAGAATATATCCTTAATGCTGGCTTAAGACTGGTCTCCTTAGAAGGAGATGCAGCTGATACACATGCACTGCAGCAATGTCAGTTCATTTTTACTGGCTGTTTGTTAGCTGTCATTGCTGGTATCAGCATTCACATTTAATGAAATAATGGTAGGGAGGATTTTCTCCCCATTTTTGACACAGAAGATGTTTATATGTACATGACCTGAACTACTTTTGTCTGGATGAAAGTTATCGTGCATCTGATCCAGGGAAACAAAGCAGGACATGTGTAAGTGGGACGTCCTTCACACTTGCCCTGGTTAATAATGTCCATGCTCCTGCTGTCTGAGTGCTGGAGTTGTCCTGGGAAAAGCACGTCAATTAGAGTAAGTTATAACCAATTACATGTCTCATCATTTGAATTACTGTCCATTAAGAAGTGACCTGAGTTTACAGAACCCATTTCATTCCCGTAATAGGCTTAATACTGGAGTGACAAGAGGTCAAAGTGTAACAAGAAAGGATGAACAGAGATTATTTTGTTACGCAGGAAGTGAACAATGAGCAAGCGGCTCATTTGTTCCACTAAAACTACATGCCAGTTTCATACTACTGTTATTTTATCTACTTTCTCAAACTGCCATGAAGCGGGAGTGACTACACGCTCTGTTGCACAAGCAGCCATCTCCAGAAAGTCTCTTCCTATGTCACAGATGAGGCTTTATCCAAGCATGACACAGGGATGAGATAAAGCAAGCAATAAAGGCCAACTCCTATTCATGTCAAGAAATATGGGGTCTAGACAAAACAGTGAGCTCTTCCTTGTGCATGTTTCTTTGTGTGGAGTAGCACCTCTATTAAATGACCTTTTCTGCAGAAACACCAACTTGTCATGGTCATTTGTTGTTGCAGATGGGGATGGGGAACAAGAGGAAATGACTGTAAGCTTTTTCAGCCTCTAAGAATTTGATCCACAACATTTAATTTAGGGAGTTTTTTCCACTCTAAATACAAAATAGATGCTACTATTTAATCTATTCATTTATTACAATATTCTATTTTAATTCACATTAGTTAAGGTCTGGAACTGGCTCAGGTTTTAACCTGAGCCATTTGGGACACGGGCTGTCAGAAAATGGATTTCCAGACCCAACTTGTCACAGTTTAAACTAAAAATCCACCTGCGTCCACAACAGGGACTGTGGGCCCCGCAGGGGCCCTAGGCCGAAAGGAAAAAGAAGTTAATTAGGAAAAGAAAACAGCGGCAACGATCTAAGGAGGCACACTTATTTACTAAATTACTATATTGAAATACGGGATAACACAATATAATACAATATAATTGAAAATTGAGCTAACGAATCAAGCAAAATAGGAGAGAGAATGAGTCCTGTAACCGAGAGGTCTACTGTAAATCTAGGCAAAACGGTGAAGGCTCCCACACACTCCCCTGAACGCCAGAACTTGAAAGACGTCAGTCTAGCCTGCGACCGAGTTAATATAGTGTCCAGGTCCCGTGACCTATCGTGTTGTTCTCTGGGAGATGTAGTCTTCTTCTGTAAGTTGCCAATTCAGTAAAATTATTCATGCTTTTTATGATGTTATGATGTGGAATACTGATAGCAAAATTACAAAATTATTAAACCATGACACAACTCTTTTCTTATTTGGCAAAAAATGTGAAATGCTCCCTCTTCATCATGCTCTTCATGTGCCTCTCAGCACAGATCCATAATGAACACTACCGCATGTTCTCACAAGCGCAAATGGTAAGTTCCTTAGGAAATAAAAGCAACATGCAGATAGACAACAAATGGAAACCTTTTACCACAGCACAGTCCGTCATTCAGCCAGACAACTGATGGAGGAATCCATGTGTTCTTTTCCCTTGATAAGGAAAACGAGGAATTTCAAGATGGAACAAGGTGTTCCAGGCCCAGTGCCACTGTGTACTTTTTCCTGTAACTGTCACTGTCACAGATGAGTACACAAAGACACTTCTGTTGATGATCCTTTCTGGAGCTAAAATGACTGCCATGAACACCAACTGTAGAGCACACAGTATCTTTTGAGAGATGATGTGATGTTATTAAGTGTTACGTTTGCAAATCCCTGTTTAACCTTCACTTCTCTGTGCTTGCATTCATGTAATTTTATGAACTTATTGCCATGCGCCTACCTCCTACAGCCCTTACATTTCCCAACTGGATACGGGGAAATAACTCCTTCAGCAGACAACACAAGACAGCCTGAATCCAATAAGAAGAAACATGATCCTTCAGCAGAAAAATCACTGTGGCCATCCTGCTTCACGCAGTGCAGAAGCAAGCCTTGCTGTCTGACAACTTAGTCCGGTGTTACTCACAATTAGATGCTGCCATCCACAATATACTAGACCCTGTGAAATCTGCAGCTCCCATCTGATTGAATGAACATTATCTTATGTGTAGTACTGTTTCAAATACCTTACAGCAATTTCAGATAATGTCTATGGGAAGACAAAAAGCCACGTATTTATCCAACTTACCATTTTGAAGTGACAGCAAGGTTTGCAAATCCATCCTGAAGTCCAAGACTAGAAACTGACATTAAGGAAGGGCTGATGAGTAGCCTCAATTGAGTAATTAATGCACTGAGTCCTAATGGGGAATAAAGGTTCATTCCTGTTTAGTCAGCACAGATTTAACCCTTAAGCCTAGGAGTGCACTATTCTAGGTTCTGCTCCAAGCTCAATTTCAGTCTGACCTTCCAAAGGCCACCAGATGATTTGGACCAGTTTTATCAGTGTGTTACAGCACAGACACACATTTCTACACATCACAAAAAATCAAGATTTTGGAGAGTATTCATTAAAAGCATAAAGAATAGCATAGAAAAGGAAGCTAATTCGGTTCTGAAGAACCTAAATCTCCTGCGGTAAACCCAGAATAAGATATCAAATGAAAACTATTTGGCCTTTGTTCAATTTCATGATATTAAAGAGCATATGATCTTCAAAAACAAGCTCACACTTTCATCCCTTTTCCTATTAGGAACTAACTTAAGTCCACAGAATATAATTTATTTTATTATGCTGTAAAACACTGTGATATTAAGGCAGAAAACAGAAAATAATTACTTCAGTCAAACTGCACAGGAAGAAATAGGCTTTTTGCCCTATGTCAGCTAAGCACAGTTGATGGTATGCAGTACTTCTCTGTGGAATGAGGCTCAGCAAGCCACTGGGAAATGCTGATTTACAGAACAGGCATTTCTATCTGGTGATAATAAAACTGCGCCTTATCTGTTTTTCTGCTTTCCTTCCTCGTGTTGATTCCCCCACAGCCTTCTGACAGAGATCTCTCACCTGGAAATTGAGGACAAAGCTGACAACAGGATGGGCAGGTTGGGTTTATCTATGAATGACACTTAGTCCCAGAGCCCCTCTGAGGACAAGATTCAGAACCCTCCCATCATCTCATGGCAAGAGAAGCCCCATGGAGAGACAGTGTGAGAAGCCCAAGTGCAGTGAGTGCAATCACAAGGCCTCATTCACATACTCCTTACTTATCAAGCATAAGTGGGGCCGAGTACACAGCTTTTGATGACAGCTTTTTGTCAGCTTTGCAGCCAAGCTGCAAGGCAGTTTCAGTTCTAAACAGCTTGCTATGCATTTTCAGGATGCACATATAATCACTGCAGTTTCAAATCTTCTTGATCACAAACTGCAAATCAGAACAAGCAAACCTTAAATGACTACCACTCTTCTGAAAGAGATTTTATTTTTGTTACATGAAACCTGATTTTTCTAATGTTGTCTTTTCCGCAGAAAGGAGAATTTATGCAATGTGTGGTGCTGGCTGCACTATGTACAGATTAGATATCTTCCACATGATCATCTCTGATTACCATGTTGAGACCCAAAACCACTTGACATTTTTCACACCAGCGTCAGTCCTAGAAAACAGCAGGGAAGCCTCAGCAGCAGCTGTTCAGCTGTTATCAACCAGCTATGATAAAACTCAGCTCGCAAGTGTGCTATGTAGAAGATTTAGTCCTTCCATTCTTTGGAGCAGGAACTGCTATACCACAAACAGAAACTTGATGTCTCTGCCTCCGAGACCTCCAATTTGCTCAGATTTTAAGGTGCACGTGCATTATTGCAGAAGTTTATTAAAACTGAATAACCTTTTCTATCACTCCACCTCCATAGGACAATTTCTACCACCATAAAGCACAAAGAATTAATAGCTATGATGTGCCCCTCCCAGCTTAACAGCAGGAGAACCTGAAAAGACCACTTTTTGCACATGCAATTGCTGCTGCAGCCACCAGATGTTACTGCGGCATCAGAACTGGGAGATGGAGGCTGTGGCTGCTGTCATCCTAATAGTCCCCTACTGGGGAATGGACGTTATACATAGTCTTTAATTATATGATCATACAGTACCTCATCCCCTGAGCATGAGTCCTTTGGAAGAGGATAATGAAGAAAGCTATTATCTATAGGAACCTTCTTCATTTGCTGGGAAAGTTAGTAGCTGTGCATGAATCAAGGTAGACTGAAGGGAAAGATGGTGGTATCGCAGCAAAGCCTGGTGAACACAATGAAACTACACTATTAAAAGGATTGTTAAAAGGGGCTGCACAGTTGGGAGCCAGGACACAGACACACCATTCTGGCTATTCAGAATCAGAGGGCATTTGAAACACCACAATTTCATCTTTAAATGGCTCGCTTCCCAATGTAATGTAGGGATAACACCTGCCAACATCAATGCAGTAACTTCATAAGTATTAATCAAATATTGGTTCCAACACATTAATGCACTCGTATATGAACTATAAATAGTAGTAAGACCTGGCATCGCACACAGCAGGATGGAGGGAAAAAAGCCCATTGAATACATTCAGGCAGTTTTATTTTAAACAAAAGCTAAATGCCTATGTACCTCCAAGAAAAAGGATACCTAAGATGCTCTAATAACACTTGACAGTGTTCCATTGGCCCTACTAGGCAGGGGGGTTGGAACTACATGATCCTTGAGATCCCTTCCAACCCGGATCATTCTGTGATTCTGTGATTCTGTGTGTAATATTTAAAATTTAAATTCCAATCTTTTTCCAAGCACAGTGGAAGGAAAACTTACAAACTATGGTCACAGAGAGGTCGTCCATAAGATGTAAAAGCACCTGAATACTACAGTCACTGCTCCTTTCTTACAGCAAAACTCCAGTTCTGATTGCCCAGCATGGGGCAAAAGCTGGTCATGTTCTGAAGTCAGGTATATCCTGGGGCACAAGAGAACAGGGATGGGTGATGGAGCCCACAGTAACTAGTTCGAACAAGTATCCAAACTGCACTGAAAGCCTAGATTCAGTCCTTAACCACTCAGAACTAGCAGAAATGCTGGCGTATCACCTTGAAGGCAGAAAAGGAACAACTCCTTCTCCTACCAACTGCTTTTGTACAAGTGCCTATACAGACTAGGCAGCTCAGCAGGAAAACAATTACTGTCCAGGAGGCTGTTCTCTGTAGCCAAAGGACCAGAAGGAGGAGAGGCACAGAAGCAGAATTAGTAGTGTGACTTATTCAAAGCAATGTCATCACCAAATCACAGGTAATCATATCACAAGAAATGACATTTTTCTTCCTTCATTTTTCGTCTTTGTATTACAATGTCCTGATAAGCAATCAGGCTCCAATCACTCAAGCTCAACATGCAGAATCTACAGTCTCTATGATTTCATTTCCTTTATATAGTATTTTTCATTCACCAAAAATAAGTCCTTATTTCTCCCCCTCTCTGCTATATCTGGTTCCCAGCTCCTTTCCAGAACCACAGTCAGTTCACAAGCTCAAAGCAGATGTGTTATCCCACTGATGGCTGCCATTCAGCAACTGCCTTACACTGTCAGATCTTCAGTCTTGCCTGCAACCAACGTATGGTATACAGATCCCTTTCTCCTTGTCTTCCCCTTTTCCTCTGCCAGAGAGAACAGGAACCTGTGACAAAGGGAAGTTTCCTCCTTCTCTGTACCCTTGGTTTTTGCAAGTTCATTTTGTAGGGCAGAGATTTCAAAGAGATTCATACAGGGATAGTGCTAAAATGCCATAGCTAACCTAAGCAAGCATCAGAGAGTGCAGTTTGTGCCACTGCCTGGAGCACAGGTGCAGGTGCAGAATTTGGATGGGGGGAAAAGCAGGTAAAAGGATGTCAAGGAGTGATACAGTAAGGGATAAAGGCTGAAAGACCATCCTATAAAAGCAGAAAAATCTAAGGCCAAGATCTTTCTACATGAGGACTTGAGCTTTATAGCTTTTTCCAGGGATTACTCATCTGGATCTTAATGTCAGAATGGTTTATGAGATCATGGTTGACTAAAGAAAGAAAGAGTTTGTCTTTTTTTGAACGTTACTGTGATTTCCCCAAGTCAGTGAGCCGTGAGCCCCATCCAGCCTGTCCTTGAATGGTTCCAGGGAGGGCGCATCCACATCCTCTCTGGGCAACCTGTTCCAGTGTCTCACCACCTCACAGTAAAGAATGTCTTCCTAATATCTAATCTAAATCTACCCTCTTCCAGTTTCAAACTATTTCCCCTTGTCCTGTCACTACACGCCTTTATGAAAAGTCCCTCCCCAGCTTTCCCATAGGTCCCCATCAGGTACTGGAAGGCCTCTATAATGTCCCCCTGGAGCCTTTTCCTTTTCTTTTCTGGTTTTGGTTGGAGAGGACCTAAAGGACCATTCAGATCCAATCACTCTCTGGGCATGGACACTTCTCACTAGACCAGATTGTCCAGAGCCTCATCTAGCCTCACTCTGAACACATTCAAGGAGTGAAGCATCCACAGCAATCTGTTCTGATGCCTCACCACTCTCTGAGTAAAGAATTTACCCTAACGTCTAATTTACCTTACAGGAATGGCTTTCAGTTCTGAAATTGCATACGTGACTCAATAATTCTAGGTCTTCGTCTACATTCATCAAATGCCAAGTGACAGAAAATGCTTCCTAAAGAGAGTACGAGGAACAAAAGCTCTATTTCTTCTGAAGACTTTGCTTCTTATAGAAAGTAATACAAATGGTGAGATAGAGATTATTACAGTAAGTTAAACTTGGACTAAGTCTAATAACCTCACAAAATCCTTCTCACATTCACTTTGCAGTTCAGTTGGAGCATTTTAAACTAGCTTCAAGCAATGCCAAAAGGAATTTCACTTCTTTCTATGAGCTTCTCCTATCACAATGATAGCAATCACATTGCAGCCATAGAAAACCTTAGAGAAGTAGCACTCAGCTGGCCTAAAAACAGCAGTGCTGATTATGATGGAATTTGACTGCCATTTTCTACTCACTAACCCTTTACATTCTTACAGTGCATGCTGTTATGCAAGGTAATTTTCCTGTTGTAATGAGATTTAAAATAGCTCAAGAGACAATCTAGAACAGAATAGAGCTCATGCAATTGGTATTTCTTATGCTTTTCAGCTTCATTATTAGTAAGGCTTCCAGCTACTTCTTGATGTACAGAGAGAGGTGTGACATTATTTCCACATAATTAAGTATAAGCTAAAAGGTTGATCCTGAATGTGAACTGGGCATTTTAATTTTTGTATGTTCTTTCTTTTGCTTCAAAAGAATTTTGTGACTTCTCTATTTCTGCCAAATGTGATAACAGAATAAAATGAAAAGCAACTGCTAGGAAACAGCAGTAGAGAACATCATAATGCCTGTGCTGGAGCCAGCGGGGTCATGCCCACCCTGTGTTAACAGCCTCTTCTGGGAACCTGGAGGGCCTCATACTGCTGAAGATAAACTCTTTCCAACATCAGTCTGTTCATTTAAAACAATAGTGAACATCTCTACGTTGTGCTCCTATGACCACAGCAGAAAGACAAAGACTCACAAAACATCATGATATTATATTCAGAAACGAAACCTTTAGCAGAACTTACTGATTTTATTCTCCTAGATTACTACTGTGCATCAGATAGAGGCAGGGAGCACAAACTGTCTATATCCCACTGTTGTAGAATCAAAGAATCAATCACGGAATATCCTGAGCTGGAAGGGACCCACAAAGATCACTTAGTCCAACTCCCAGCTCCACACAGGACCATCCAAAATTCAAACCCTATGCCTGAGAGCATCGTCCAAACTCTGGCAATCTTAGTGCCATGCCCACCGCCCTCTGATTCAGACCCTTTCCCTCACCCCCAATCGCCCCTCCCTGACACAGTTCCATGCCATTCTCTTGGGCCCTGTTGCTGCCAAAGAGAGCAGAGCTCGGCAGTGCCCCTCCTCTCCCTGTGAGGAGCTGCAGCTGCCATCAGGCCTCCCCTCAGCTGCTCTGCTCTGGGCTGAGCAAACCAGGAGATGTGAGCCACACCTCTTATGTCTCGCTCTCTAGATCATTCCCCATCTTTGTCGCCCTCCTCTGGAGGCTCTCTAATAGTTTCATGTCCTTATACTGTAGCACACAAAACTGCACACAGTGCTTGAGGTGAGGCCGTACAGCAAAGAGTAGAGGGGCTAATCCCTTCCCTTGCTGGTTGGCAGTGCTGGGCCTGATTGCACCCCTGGGCACAGTTGGTCCTTTTGTCTGCCAGGAGAGCAGCTGTTGGAACACTAACAGAACACAGCCCAATACAGTGATTGCTTGCATTTGAGCTAAACGTATATCAGCTTTGATGTGTGAAGGCATGCTGAGCTATTTCAATACTGACAACTCTTTGTCCTTCCATGGTTCCTACAAGGCGCTGAGTACGTGCCTGTGAAGGACAGCTACACCCCATTACAGTTCATGCGGAAAGACCTATGGAGCAGCGCTCAGAAGTGACTGCAGCAGATGGCTGTGCCATGTCCTTCCACTCCCAAAGGACTCCTCCTTCACCTTCACGGCCCTTTGGAGGACTAGAGCTCTCATTTGCTAGTTTTCAAATGGTTGACTTGTTAAACAGTGCCATGTAAGTCCCCACTTTCCAAGGCGATTACCTCACGCAGGCATCTGAAGGAGAAGAGTCACAGTTGTGCACACCTTTAGCCTGCCAGCAAGTGCCTTGGAGAGAAGGCACACAGATGCCTGATTGCTTACACACACAAGCAACTTGGATCACTGACAACAGGACTTTCTTACATATCTGTGCTGCTTTATATTGAGATGGAGAAGTCTGTTGTGAGGCTTTCAATTATCTATACCTTAAGACAAGTGTAACCAATTTTCTTAATACTACTTTTCATTGCATTTTAGATACATCTCAGTTCTAAGATCAAAGCTCTCTTCCATCAGAGAAAAAAGTTCCAAGCATAAAATGTGGTATTTTAAATGTAATCTGATTGCATTCTTTATTCAAGTTTCTGATGAACCCTACTGAATACTTAAATATTGATTTAAATGTCACTCCCATACAGAAAGGCAGATTAAAAAATGTGAGTAGCATGAAGAAATATAGTTGCAGGCACTTCCATCCTCAATTCTCTTCTTTCCACAATATTCCTCTTAGAAGAGCAGTTAAAATGCTAAAAATAGCTGCTCTAAGACCTGACATTTTAGTGCAGCTCAGCCTCATTTGCCCCTTTGCCCATCTGCCTCAGCAGTCACCCAAACACTTCCTCCCCAGAGATCAGGATAGCTCAGACTTTATCTCAATTGCCATTTTCTTCTTATTCCCTTCCACCAGAATGAGCAATGCTATTTTCCACTACTGCACAGTGACTGAGCTTTCACTTTCAGACACCAAGACAGGAAATGTGTGTCTGGCTTTTTACAAAACCAAAGTAGAGTTCACTTAAAAGAAAAAAAGAAAAGAAAAAAAAAAAAAAAAAAAGAAAGAAAAAAAAAGGTAAAACAACAAATATTCTATCTGCTGATCTTCTGACTTACTGAATGCTAAATTTATCTTTGGGATAAAGAACAGTTAAATGACAATATATGTGTGTTGTCTCTGAAGAAACAATCACTATCTGAAGACTACTGGTGAACAGAAACCAGTTTGAAATGAATGAACAAGCATTTGCAGTTCCAGAATGTGATGTTTTCTACATATGAGTTCATACACATTTCTTTTAAAATTATAGGCACAACCAATAGGAAACAATATTACAACCATTCATTCGTTGTCCAAAACCTGAGGCTTGGCCATGATAATGTGGGCTAAAAGGTACTCTTGGTTTGGTGGTTAAATAAAAGTAGATTAAAATAACTGTAATCACTCAAATAGAAAAGAAATAAAGAGTAGGGCAGTAAAAGTGAAAGTCAGGTAACTAGCAGGAGAAGGGCAAAAGAGACACATTCTCACCTCCAATAATTTAGAATAATGAAAATGTTCAAGCAAATGAAGAACATATACAGTAGTGTAGGTTCTCTGTGGATCAGGATGAAATAGTTGTTAATAATATGGAGAAAATGCCTCTCTATCTTGCATTTGAGAAATGTCAGAAAAGTTACCATATCAAGTGATGACTGATTACATTCCATTCCCCTCATGACTGAAGATGGTATCAGAAAGTATCTACTACAACCTTTTAAAATCAAAAGAGCTGAGTAAGCAGCACCCAGAAGTCCAGAACAGATCAGACTATTTTTCAGCAATCTTCTTGATATATAGATCTTTAGCTATTATAATTTTTTTTATTAAAGACTGGAAGGGTACCAATAAAAAAAACAAAAGTCATTTCAGATAACACTGGTAGATGTACATTAGTTGGCCTGACATAAATCTTGAGATAAATAATGGATTCAGGAAATAAAGAAGTAGAAGATAAGAATATAATTAGTGTTGATCAGTGCAGCACTCTATATCTTATTTTGTCAAGTAAACCTGTTTTTACTGTTATTTCTGTTCTATTAAACCTGTTTACTCATTATTTCTGATAACAATTTTAGTTGATGAAGTTAACTATATAAATGCAATAGACAATCCTGGATAAGACATCTGACTTACTGAATGACGTTCTGTTTTTTTCTTTAGAATATTAAAATAGTGCTGTGTAGTGAAGCCAATAATATCTGGATGAAGCTAAGTGAAAAACAATCCTTAAACAATGACTTCACTTGGGAAATCACCTTGAAAAGGCAGCATTTCCAGCAGGGTTCCACAGGGATTAGCAGTGAGTTTGCTGATGTTTAACAGCATCTTTTTTCTGTCAGTGACCTAAAAATAAATATAATAAAGTTGCTGCTGCTGAGATTTATGAGGAATGGGGACAGGTATAATATGTAGGAAATGCCTTGCAAATCATATTTTATAGATCACTACTCATCCTTCAGTGCTTCTCAGGACCCTCAAGTGATACCTATACAAGGAGATCGAACATTTTTCCAACATGGGAGTGTGCTAGTTAGTTCAGACCAAAGAGCAGCCCAGGAAGACTAGAAACAAGTTAGTATTTCAGACAACAGAACTCCAGTGCCACAAGATGTCATAAAGATAAGAAAGACAAGATGTGATGAAAAATATATAAAACATGACATGAGAAGAACTGAGCAAACCAGAGCTGTTTTACTCTGGAGGGGAAAATGGCTTAGTCACAAGTGTTTGTATTTGAAGGGAGTACAGCACTGGAAATATACGTGGCTCAGACAGGAAGAAATTTTATTATAAGCAAGGAAGATTTAAGTTAATCTTCAGAAGGAATCACAGAATTACCCAGGTTGGAAAAGACCTTGAAGACCATCAAGTCCAACCACAGCCTAACCAGAACCCTAACTCTAAAAACCCTACACTAAATCATATCCCTGAGCACCACATCCAAACGGCTCTTAAACACATCCAGGGATGGTGATTCAACCACCTCCCTGGGGAGCCTATTCCAGTACCTAACTACCCTTTCTGTAAAGAAGTGTTTCCTAACATCCAACCTAAACTTGCCCTGGCACAATTTGAAGCCATAAAGGCCTCAATGAAGGCCTTTTTTCCTAAAGGAAAAAAACAAACCACAAAAATCACTTGACAACAAGAACAGTGAGGAACTGGAATAAATCCCACAGAGAAGCTGCAGAATCTCTTGACAGTTGAGGCTTCACATAAGTGCATGCAAAGAGCTGTTCCTAACTTGGAAAAGAGAAGTTGAGTCAATGACCTCTACAGAGCTCTTTCATATATTTTTCTCCCAGCACACACACAAAAGTTGATGCAATTCCCCACAAATATCCTTCTCCCTGTTCATCTGCCAAAAACCTAATGAATTTTCTGCACTTTTTTTAACCAGTACAGGTAAGAGCATCTGCAAAGTCACAGAAAAGCAGTCTAGAAACATAAGCCCTGTACAAGTAACTTCTTATACTGACAAAGATAATTAAAAACTCGTCACTTTTCTGAGTCTTTAGGTAAGCTCTCTAGATAATGCTGATTTTGGTGTACAAAGGCCACCTGTGGACCACCACACTGAGAGTTTTTTGATGAGCTGTAAATGTGCCATTATCTGTGCAAAATAAATAAATGAATAAATAAAAGATAATGTTCACTCTGGAATTGTCAGGACTTTTGAAGAATGTTTTTATCTTAAATAACAGGAATACACGCCGTCCTGGATATTACAGTCATAAGCAAGTGTAAAATACATACTCAGTGCTTATTGCTTCAAGATGACAGATAATCTGAGGTACAAGAATGTGAATAATGCACAAGGGAAGAAGCTGACACATTTCTTGTACGATACAGAACAGCTAGTCAGTGTCTGCCAGAAGACCCAACTAACCAACCAAGATCATCTCTGACAGGAGGCAGAAGTGACAAAGGAAAAACCAGTAAGAACAGAAAATGCTTTTGGTGATTTGTTAAGGTACGTGGGCAGATGACTAGACCTCGAGCTGAGATTTATTTAACTGAACAGACCATGAGAAACTGCTGGATGTACAAGTAACAGTGTGAGAAGCTGACAAAGTTACATGTAACTTGGAGGAGTGGCCAGAACTGACAAGCACTTAAGGGAAGCAATGACCAAACTCCATAGATAAGCAAAGCTGACCTTTCAGGGAGTACCGTTCAGCAAATGCAGCAGGACAACTCAGTCTTATCAGTAATACCATGCAAGGCCAAGATGACTTAGATAACAGTACCAGAAGTAACAAATTTGTTATGACTATAGCAGAACTGGTACCAGTTGAGGCTGGTTGTTTACTTGTGACAAGTACAACAACAAAGAGACATCAGGGAAGTCAGGGAAAGAATAAGCATGGGAAAAAGGCCAAAAAGAGGGATTAAAAGGGCATGGGGATACCAGCAGGCAGCAAATCAGTCTGCTCATCTGAACGAAACCTACACCTGGCCACCACAGTTTGTCCCATCTTCTTCCTAATGTCTATGCCTGACTGTTACTTCTTTGTGCACATGCTCTGCCTGCTGTGTGTGCTGCACGTGACCACTTAGCAAACTTTAGGCTGGATTGACCAGCAAACAGGACAAGAGATTGGGATGCCAGAAGCTGGAGAAATGGCCATGAAGGGAGCTGAACCTTTGGCCTGTCACCAGACAGACCCAATGATTAGCAGCAGCTGTTGGAGGGTTACACCTTTCAGATGCAGGCAGGAGGAATCAGTTCTAAGGAATTGAAAATGAGAAAGTCTCCTGATTCAATTTTCAGTGAGGAAGTTCAGGTTGAAAACTGTGTGGGTGTGGATGGAATCCACATGCATGACAGATGATGGGTTATATGGGATCAGGACTGGGAAGGTGTGCTTTAAGTCCAGTAGGAGCTGAGTGGGGTCATCACGATCCTTCAGTCCCTGGGTCCTCCAATCCCACAGGACATGGTTTCTCTTAAAATACTTCTTCCCATGTAATATCCACTCTGCCTCTGAAAATATCCATGCAAGCTTCCTGACTAACAGACCTGAAACACATTGATGCACACTTCATAGGTCATGATGAAACTTATCTTAATGAATGTGACCAATCTCTTTCTGAATATGACACATGGCTTTTACAATATTTTTTGCTTCTGAATTAAATTCAGAAACTGCTTAAACATTCTACTGCATATCTGTCACCTTTTACTCATGAGATGAGAAACAGTGAATACTAATTTACTATTTATCTTTCCCACGTTATTTATGACTCTAGAGATCTCAACTCCTTGGAAGAAATTTCCATTCTTTTTCCACATCCTCTAAAAATGTCTGTACAAAAGGCAGTCTTTGCCATCAGCTTTAGTATTATCTTTCTGAATGGAGAAATTTGCCAACTCAAATCCGATCCCTCTATCCATATATCTATGAACATAAAAAACCAGACTGGCCTTAGCACAGAACCTTCTGAAACTTTGTTATAAATCTGATCTGACTTCCAGCCACCTGTTTCTCAGCTTCTAATTTGTTACAGGCTAAGCAACATGTTCTTACCATGATGCTCAGTTACTTACACAGCTATCACTCCAGCTATCTAAATGTAACTCAGATCATCGTTTCTTGGCTGACACACACAGCTCTACAAAAATGAACCTTGAAAAAATCTGAATTTAGAGGAGGTAAGAAAACTTAGAATCATAGAATCACCAAGGTTGGAAAAGACCTAAAAGATCATCCAGTCCAACTGTTCACCTATTACCAATAGCTCCCACTAAACCAACACAACAACCAGTTGTTCCTCGAATACCCCCAGGGTCGGTGACTCCACCACCTCCCTGTGCAGTCCATTCCAGTGCCTGACCACCCTTTCTGAGAAGTAATACTTCCTAATGTCCAGCTTGAATCTCCCCTGGCGCAGCTTGAAACCAAACTTATGTGTAATTCATATCAAGACTTTCATGTACAAGAAACAGCATTGCCATAAACAAAATAAAATAAAATAACCTTAACCTATTTAGTTATGAGCCATAATTTACAATTAAATAAAAGTTTTTTAAATGTATGATTTCGAGGCAAAATTCCCAACATTTAAATTCTTGCAAATTGTTTATTTTTATTTTTATCATTTTTGGACCAATGACATTTTATTTACTTGTGGTAACTAACACAAGGCCAGGAATAAAAGAGGTGTTTTACTGCATTCACATCTACTCTTCGCTTGCAGAAATTCACCTGCATATTACCTAGACATACCTGTAGGCTTCCCAGGCATGGTCTTACACACTGGACCTCATTCCTGTGATAAAGGCTGAGTTAATCAAAAGCAAAAGGGTTGAAGAAAAGCCACAACACAGTAAAGAGGATTTCATGGGAGTGTGAGACACAAGTCAGTTGTTCAAGTCCTACCTTTGAATTAAAAGACTTGGCAGCTCTGTTTATATTCCACTTTATTACCTCATCCATATGTGTTTCAGTTTAGTCTGTATATGTTTTGGGAAGACTAATGATGTGTATTGTCCAAAACTCAGCAAATGAAGTCATTTGTGCTTGACCCACATTCAACACTGTTCAGCTGAAAACTCTTAACCCAACTATTCCTCAGAAACAAGTTCCTTTGTGCTTACAGCTTCTTTTTCACTTTTACAGAATTATGTCCATGCAGCCATACATGGACAGGAAGGAGCCAATTGATCCATATGCCCAGATTCAGTATCTAGATTTAAGGTTTTATAGACTAAAGCACTACAACCTGAAGGTGCTTTGTGCTCAGTGGCTGCAAAATAATTTATTTTCAGCTTTTCATTTTATAACATAAACCACAATGCTACAGCCACAAAACCAGCCAACAAGAAACACACCTTTCCAAAGTCATTTTCCTGCACCTCTCTGTTGTCACTACCACAAATGTAGGTTCCCTAGAAAGGATCTGGGTTGAATGGAAGGAAGGTCATTTCAAATCTTTCTTCCTAGGAGGGGAGTCCTTAGGAACTTCCTTGAAAAGACTGATGCTAAAAGGCTGTCATGACCTCACCTCATATGAAATCCAGACTGGATTCTGACTTAAGCAGGAGGTTAATGAGTTGAACAGTCTGACATGTTCATTTGATAGGCACTGATGAAAGGCGAACTGTCAGATTTAATTTGTTGGAAGATAAGCTGATTTACTGCTTACAAGTAAATGGCTGACACAGGGCATGTTTCTCAGTAATGATGTACCTCAAACATTAAGTCAGAAACATTCAGATCTGGTGGAGCAGGGATATGTAGGGGTGAAAGCAGCTGAGGCCCCTGATTTGCTCAATCCAGAGCAGAGGAGCTGAGGGGAGGCCTTGTGATGGCTGCAGCTCCTCACAGGGAAGGGAGGGGGAGTGGAGTGGTCCTGTGTGGAGCCAGGGATCAGACTTCATGATCCTTATGGGTCCCTTCCAACTCAGGATATTCTATGGTTGATTCTGAAAGGAAAGTAGATGATGTACAAAATTCAAATGAAATGTTCCTTTGCAGAGGAGAAATTTAACCAAGGTAAAGCTTAAAAAAAGAAAGTTCTCCAACTATTTAATTGAAAGGAAAGAATGAGAAAGCTTTGAGAATCTACTAGATCTCTTCCAATAGATAGAGTACTGCACTGACCTAAACAAGAACAGGAAAAGGAACCAGCTCACATGGCCTGCCTAATGTAAGGCTGGTGGCTCCAGGATGGAGCAGCCACATGAGGACCGTTATCAAGGCAGTTGTTTAGACAGGTAGTAATGTGAAAACTGGACTTAGGTGAAAAGAAGATTTTGTTTTTAAGATCTGAAGCAGGCATTCCAGAGCAGCAAAATTAGCAAAGGAAAATGAAGTCAGATATCCTGTTTTTTTCCTGCTTCTGTAACTACCACTCCACCTTCTGTCCTCCTCTAAGCTGACAGGCAGGAAGCATTTGCTGATCATGTTCAGCTTTGGAATTCCTATCCTCATCTCTGCATCTATTCTGCTCTTGGTTTTGCCTTTCGATATCCACTGAAATTAATTCTGCCAAATGCCCAGTGTCCTCTTTGTGTCCCTACCTATCCCATACACATCACTGCATGCACTCTTATAACAATTTACTGTGTCAGGGAGTGCTGAGTTTGTAAACAACACATAGAAATGCTTGTAAAATGGGCCGTATAAGAGAAAAAAAAATGTATAGTTATTTAATATTTATTTTCTTTAGCAGATAGAATAGCTTAGAAGTATTTCAGTGGTTCATTAAAATGAGGAATCACTGAAGTAGCATTGATTTTCTAAAGGTTACTTAGATAAACACCAGGTAGCCAGATTTGGTATCAGGTAAACAGCACAACAGCATTTCATCTTAGCCAGGAGCATATATACTAGTCAAAATGGAGCAAATAAGTCTTCTTGTGAGGCAAGGCCATAAAGAAACGGCATGAGTCCCAGTGAGATACAAAGCCATTGCAGCCAACAGGAAGCTCACATTTTGCATGTACCCAGGGTTTTGAAGAGATGATTTCTCAAGGAACAGGGCTTGAATTGTTCTCGTTTTGCATTGAAAGAAAAGGCTACAGTTTTCACATGAAGAGAAAGCTCATAAGCCATTCACAATAATAGCAGCATGAAAGAAACATTTAATGTTTCTGAAACAACCAAAGAGGAAAAGGGAGTTGTAGTAAGTGTCCTAGGCATCACCATCAGTGTGACAAGGAACCCTCCCACCGAGCTTTACCAGAGCCATAACTTCCAGCTGTTAATGTCAACTCATGCCATGCTTGTCCCTGCCAGACTCAATTACCTCAGAGGTTCAAAGTAGTTGAGAATGTCTCTCCCTGGTAGCTGACTTCCCTGCCAAGAAAAGCTTCAGATACTTGATGGACATAGTGTGCTTTTCTTACAGCATACTGCTTCAAAGTCATTTTTTATTTCAGTCTTAAGGCAGGGCAATATAAAGCCATCTGATCTCTCCACAGCAGTGCCCTCTGTTGGCTGTTTCCTCAATGCTGTTGCTGACAAAAAGCTGTTCTAAAGATGCACCCTTGCCTCTAGAGATGCTTAAAACAGTTCTGTGAAAATTTTGCAACAGTTTAAGCCCTGCAGGCTGCAGGTTGCATAAAGAAATACAGATTTATCACTCCATACCACTGTCATTGCGAGATCTGATTTTTTAGGCCAGCTTTAAAAGAAAATCACTATCATTAAAGTCCTAGTCAATATAAAGTCATAGTGACACAAAGATGAGAGCTTTTATTCTACAGAAATTCCTCATTTCACCTCAAGTCATACCTGTAAGTACCTTATTTTTTACCTTTATCTCTAATACTGCATGAGAAGCCAAGAAAAGAATTGTTCTGTATATATAGCTGGGGGACAGTACCTCAGAAAAAGTGTTAAGCAGATACAGGATTTTAACACCTTGAATAGCAGGGAGAGGCTGTAGTCTATATCCTCAAGAACTAACAATACATTCTCAGTGACATCTGGTAGGGCTTGGGATATCCATGACACCCTAAGAAAAGTAAAAGTGGTTACTCAAGTGAAATAGGGTTAAAATTAGCAGCACCTTAGAAAAAAAATTTAAAGGATCACCTAAATTTTTCTAGGGAAAAAAAAAAAATGCTTGCCTAAGTTTTTCAAGTACTTTTAACCCATAAATAAACTTCAATATAGAGAGATTTAGCCCACTTGAGAACAGCTGATCAAAAATGCACTCATTTTGCATCTGACTCAAAGGGGAATCTGGAAGGTACCTGAAAGCTGTATGCACACAGAAGGCAGTTTTATTCCCAGTCTATGCTGCAACCTCTTGAAGGAGGAGGATGGTAGATGATGCAAAAGTAGAAAATAAATTAAAAGCTGGTAATTATTCTGAAGCTCTGCCAACTGCGCTCTGATATATATTGACAGTCTTTGTGACAGAAGCTGAAGAGCTATTTTCCTATCTATCTGAAACAGCCATTATCTGAAAACTCTTTACTCACACATATAAACATTGCATGAATATCATGCTGAAAAAAACTGCCAAAGAGTATTCCTTTACCACAAAAAAATCTTTCTTCTGTATCTACCAGAACTCATTGTTTTTACTTACTCAGGAGCATCAGACAAACACATTATCCCCTCAGCACTCACAGTGAGGAAGACCTCTGACAGTACATTTTCACTGGTACCATACATAGTATGGCAACTGCCTTTCCCACTTTAACCAGTGTTTTTCATATTTAGCACATTACTTGTATTTACCTTCAAAAATGTGCAGCTCTGTCATTGTAAATAAATTCAAATAGTCAGTTACAGCAATTTTTGAGGAAAAAGAAAGGGATTAAATACCCATTTGCCACCAGTGAAATGAGTCTTGAAGTCAACACAAGTAATGTGACATTCTGCAAGATGCCACAATATACACACTATGCCAAATTCCAGCTGACCTTTCTGAAGCACACAGATGGAGTGAGCAGCCAGCTCGCTTCACACATCCATTGCACTTTGCTTCTTGGAACAGTTGTGTTCTGTAAATATATGTTTGAGGCTGAAATTTTTGTTCTCTCTGTCTAATGAGGCTGGCACACTTGGTTAGGTACACAGTGGTATATTTGTGAGTTGTCAAATGGTCTGAATATATTTTGTAGCAAGAGAGACCTTAGTGAAGAACAGTAGCAACACCGAATCCTGACTCTCAATTTCTGGAGGGTTACCAAAAGTTCCTCTGCTGCAATGGGCCATATGATCCTATGGGAATTTACAGGAAGATTAGATTTAATTTGGTTTTAAGAAGATTCTGAAATTAAATGTGCATCTGTCATCAGTTCATTGATATCCACAAATTACTAAAATCTGAGTGCTAGAATTGCATAGAAGAATCCATTCATGTTAGAGCATCCTCCTTGTATTTCAAAAGAATGTAGCTGCTGTCACTTGGAATGTGAGACAATTGGCATACCAGCGTGATCCAAGATAATAATGCACTGGTTGAAATCAAGCCAGGCTCCAACATCATATCCCTAAGCTGCTGCTGCATGCCAAGCAATTGTTTATGTGCACACAGAACCTATTTGCAAAGCATTTAAATTAGGCTGGCATACTCTTGAAGACCCTTCCACTATCATGCAGGCAAGCAATTTTTCTAGTTGCATTCCAGGTTATTAAATGCTAGGCCATAATTAACAGTCTTGTGGATAAAAGGTGGAGATTACAAATACTTCTGACTGGAGATAGAAACTGAAGAGATTGACAGGAAATTGGGAAGAGAGGTAAATCTAAGCAGATGAAGAACAGCATTTACATAACTAACACACATTATCTCGTAGCATTTATTTTCATTCCAGAGGAAGGAAAGTCGTAGGAAGAAGGAACAACATTTTGTTTGGATCTTCTTCACCAGTACAACAGAACAAGGAAGGTTATTTCAGCTAGCCAGACCCAGCAATATAAGAACAACATGGTAGTGAAAAGATGGGTTCCCAGTATTTCTGAATGCTTCCTTAAGATGCAGATTTACATACCCTGTATATTCGAGTGTGACAGCTGGGCTCATCACAGCTTCAGGCAGGAGAAAAGCCTATAAATACAGGCGTTGATGACAGCACCAGTGAACTGAGTGAACAGACTGGCCTGAGACTATGATGCACGTCAGCTGTCATGGTGTCATCCCAGTGTTCATATCACTCTGGATTTTAACACATTAGGAGAAGTTACAGAAGATTTTTTTAACTCTAGAGATGATGAAATTCAGAAGTAGTTATCAGTTAATTGCTTGTAATTGTGATTTTATTTCCATTCCAGAAAGAGCAAAGACAAAAAATCGTCTGTAGATAAAGGGTAGATTTGCAGACTGCCTTGGTATGGTAAGAAAGTGCAGCTTTAACAGACAGCCTTAACAACACCCAGAAAAACTGACGCTGTGAGAACTGCTAACAAAATTTGCACAACCTAAGATATAAGCTTAACAGTTCTGGGTTGTGAACTTCAGAGAAAAGCTGAACTGAGCACTACAAAAAGTAGTCTTAAATAATCTACCTCCATTACACAGTATGTAAATGGTATCTGGTTGGAGAGCAGTGTTTCTATATATTGCTCAGAACATCAGCTATCAGTTCAGAATGGCAAACTCATACTAAAGAAAAGACCAATAAAGAAAAATAACAACACTGAATGCTAGAACTACACTAAACTAGAAATACATTGGTTTATTTTAAACTGATAGTGTTTAAATTGATAGGAATATGTAGAGTAGCACTCTCATCTGTAAAGCTTACATTTTAAATAGATACTATGTCACTTAGTAAACAGAAAGAAAGATGAACTGATTTGTTAAGAGTCTATATGACTAGAAGCTTCCCATGCTATGCCCAATCCAGCACTTCATCGACAACATTCCTTACTTGAGGCAAATACTTCTTTTATAGGAAATATTTATTAATCTGGTTATTGGTGAGACAAACTGAAAACAAAACAAGCCCGAGACTCATGCTGCTATTTTTCTTAAAGTCAAAAAGGTGTTCTCACTTTGCTGTGGGTTTTGTCCATGTTCTACAGAACAAGAATATTGCTTGAAGCAACGCAAAGGCTGTGGAAGATCAAAGAGTGAGGTCTGTTAGATCAACAAAAGCTTAGCAAATATACTTCACATGTTTCTGAAATGAACATCAGGACGTGTCAAAGAACACTTGAAGCCTAAGTTTTCACCTATCTCAAAACCAGTCCATATGCATCCATAAATGGAGGAATATTAATAATCATCTTTGTACTAAAAAGAAGTCAGCTTATGCACAGAGTACACAAGCTACGCTTTGATACATAACTTATTAAGACTATATTAAAAATAAACATATGTGATTTTTATTTTGCTAACAGCTGTGAGAAGGTTTATCCTACATTCACAAAGCCCGTAAAATCAATAGGACCTATCAAAAGATGTGGAGGATGGTGTTTCTGTTGAAGGAAATCATAAAACAGTGAAAAGGTAAAGAGAAAATGGAGGCAGATGGGAAATTAACCAGGAATGGTTAATTTTCTTTCTTTAATCAGATGCTGATAATTTTATTTTGAAAGGTTTTCATTTTCACTGCCTACTAACATTCTTTACTGTAGTTTCAAAGATGTTGGTAGTTAAACAGCTCTGAAGTGAAAACAACCTATTTTCCTCAGTGCAGTTGTTGGTATAGAACCTCTGATTAGTGACCCCATAGCCTAAAGATCTTTAGAATCCTGAAGCCATCCATACTCCAGGCTTAGCTTTAATTTAATTTTGGCCTTGTCTGAACTTCTGACTTCTGGAATCCAAACTAAACTGTTTTAGCCTTCATTAGTCTAACATCCATTCCTTAAGAGCACTCCATCTCAAGAGACAAATCCTCTGCACTCAGCAATGTCACAGAGGTGAAGGCTTGGATTACTGCGCTACCCCAACCCATATTAAAGCTGCTATTTCCAGTTCACTTCTTTCACTCTTGTTTGTTCACTTCCCCCATAAACTTGACAGCATTTCTGCACAGAATCTTTAGCATGTGCCTCGAGCTCCATCTTCTTTTTTTCATCTTCCCCTACATGTTCTGTTCTGTGGTTGGTAGTCAAAGAACCCTCTCACCCACTGGTTTCCAGCAATTTTGGAAAAGTTTTAAGGCAAGACTCTTTTTCAAATTAACTGTTCTGAGTTGTGTGTTCTATTTATATCTCTAATTAATGCTTTGTATCTCACCCTTTCTCTACTGAAATCGTTTTGTAAGAATGCCTGCATTTTTAGGATCAAAGACAAAGCTTGTATTTAAATAAAACATCAGTGTATAAGGCCTTTATTTCTTTCAAATGCTACAAAATTCATTGAATGCAACTTTGTAAAGCATTTTTTTTTTCTATTTTTATTCATTCTTTCAAAAAAATACTCATTACCAGCACAATCGTCCCTCTTCCTGCAGAACACAGCTTTGCCTCCTACAAGAAACTTGAATAATTGAAACTTTCATTTTGCTTGGAACTTCCACTAGCAATTACTCCCTAATAGCACCTTTCAAAATCAATTTCAAAATGCTTACCTCCTAGGAAGGAGTCTTAGGCTGCAATATAGGGTGCAAACTGTACTAGCTGGAACCTTTGTATCATTTCTGGTAGTCTCAAATCATGCTTTTTCTGGGAGAGTCAACAGTGACGACATGTGCCATATAGATATTATGTGATAAAACCGAAAACAAAACTAAACAAAGTAAAAAAGCCTCAAAATAAATAAATAAATAAATAAAACCCAAAACAAACAAACAGAAAAACACAAAGAAACCCACCCATATCTTTCACAGATCTGAATGTACATTATGCCCCTTACCTTTCACACATTTAGAGAACTGACAGTCTGCCATGCATTTACTACTTCAGCTATACACAGTCAGAAAAACAGACTGTGGATGAACAGGAAGACTTTCAAAGCTTTGAAACACAGCACTGTCTCAAAATGGACAACTACTGTGGTCCCCCAAGTGACTCACAGTGCTGCTATACACATCATTTAAGAGAGGCAACTGTGGCAGTTCTCAAGGTTGAAAAGATAATCCTATATGCAGGAAATAAAACCTGGAAATAGCAGACAGAGTTCCCTCACTGAATTCCCCAAACGATGATAAAGATGTGACAGAAATTCATATTTTCTTTCAAAACAGAAAAAGGGCTGCAGTGGATTTACATATAAGAGATAAAGCATTGGGGACTATTGCACAACTTGGGTCTACCATCATTAACCTCTTGTCCTTGGTATTGAGCTACAGAGTGTGGCTACTAAACTACTCAATCTAATGTGAAGTCTGGAAGCAAGGCTTCTACAAACTGCAACCTTCCTTCCTGTCTCTACAAATTACATATGCTTATACTTTTCATCAGGATAAGACTTTGAACACCAGTTTTAGAAGAACACAGAAAAAGAAAGCTGCAGAGAGCTGCAGCAGAGCTAAGCCAAAGCAGTGTTCTCCACAACTGACAAGGATTAACGCAGACCTGCAGTACTAATCCAAAGACCTTTCAATTATGATGATTCTGTAGCCATACTGCGTGTATTTTGACTCAATCCAAAAGCACTCACATAGCTCTAAAAGAATTACTTCTACATTTGCAGTTATGGTACCATTCCCAGTTCTGTACATCCATCTATGCTCTGTACAAGGAAACTGGAGAGGCTTCTCTCTGTGTAACTTCCTATGTCTTGTCTGAACCCAGGATATTAGTCCCTTCAAAGTCTACATGTGCCTTCAAAGAAAAATGTCAACCAGTTGTCGGGTGGCCTTTTTTTTCTTTTTTTAGCATCCTGAAGCTAGCCGAAGACAGCAATGAATCACAGCAACATGTTAATGACGTTATCAGTGGTAACATACTAGGCCAGTAAGTCTAGAATTCTCTTATATAGCACTCAGAACTGGAAACCTCAGATTGGAGGAATGGCCAAGTGAATTTCCTTGAGATGCCTCCTTGCAGTCAAAGTGAAAAGAATACAAAAAGGAAACAAAAGGGAACAAACAGCTAACTAGTTAAGTGATATAAAACAGCTCATAAGATAAAGAAATATAGGATGTCATAAGCATAAACAACAGTTGATCCTGTAAGGGCTTTGTATCAGCAAACTCTGGGATACTTCACACTGAAGACCTATAAAAGAGGCTGAATAAGGTTCTCTGAAACAATAATCATCCAGAACAACTGGGAAAATGGTCCAGGTACAATATCAAAGGGAACTGAATAGGGTTATCTGGATAATTAAAAGTCTTGTCAATCAGATGCTGCATTCAGGTAAAATCTGACAGTAGTTGATATGATGTTCAAGCAATTAAAAGAGGGAAATGTAAGGCATGATAACTGGGACAGCTATATGGAGAACAGGACTCATCAAATTAATCTGGTATTCTTTTAATGTGGAAATAGTTGCTTTAAAATAAGAGTGATAATCCAATGGGTGAACTGGTAAACGTCAAGCCTAATGTAATGTTAAGACCATGAAGAGTAAATAGAACATTGGGATGTACAAAGCAGGGGATCTCAAGCAGCGATACAGAGATGATGCTTGATTTGTGCTGAGTGTTCCTGGAACACTGTCTGCCCAGATAATGTTCAGAACAATGGCAGTGAGTTGGAGAGCTTAGAGAATATCCATTGGAACAACTGGCTAATCAGAACACATAGCACAACTAACACATCCAGGGACGTCTAGCCATCTATCTTGTCAAGGAGCAGACAAAAAGGACTACAGACTAAGCAGTTACACAGGAAACTGAAGCTTAATTACATAAGATTTCCATCTAGCTGACGAAGACCTAATCAAGACAAATTACTGGAAGATAGTATTGAATAAGTTCACACCAAACTACATACCAATTTTTTTTCAAGAAAAGAAGATATTAAGATTACCATAGGTTATGGTGTTTATAGCGTATTTTTCAGTCAGTATGGGTTTTCTAAAAGTCAGTGTTGATGCTACAGCAGATCCTCTTCAAAAATAGGTACAAGTATGGAAGCCAAGATGAGAACAGTAAATCCATTTGGGCTCCTTTCCATGGAAGATCGGGGTAGATAACCAGAAAAGACTTTTCTGATCTTTTAATCTCTGAACCACTGGAAAATTTCCACTCAATTATGTTTAAATAAGTAACCATTGCATTCTATTATAGAGAAAGTATCCCTCTCTGTTCACAATACACTGAAGATAGTAATTATTTTGTACTGCATTGCAGTTGTGAACTGAAGCCACTGCAGCAACATCGTCAGCTCAACAGTTCCAGGATTCTTATCTTACTCCTACAAAACAGCAGACCAAGTTATGTCAGAAAATGAGTTACTTGACTGAAAATTACAGTAAGAGAGAGATCAAATGAAAATATGATAAATACCACATCTCATTTAGCTATTTATCCCAATCTCTCCTTTCTAGTAAGTCTCTGTATTGAAGTGACGTGCTTTTGATTCACAGAGCATCCTGTATTCCCTGCAGATATTGGAAAGAAGGATAAAAAATATTTCTTTATGTTTTGTCATTAAGTATTAGCTGAGAAATGTCTTTACAGAGCTTTAAGCACATCTGTATGCTGACACGAGCAGTTGCCTTGGAAACTAAATTGTTCAAAATGTAATAAGGAAAGAAGACATGGTAGTCAGCAGCTTCAGAATTGTTCCCAGCATTAAAAAACTGCACAATTTTTCAATCTCTATATTATTACAGGAAGTGGAGCTAAATAATTCCGTCACTATATGTTTTGTCCAGATAGATGCAAAAGCAGAAGGTTCCACCCAAGAAGATAGCTTCTGACCCTTGTAATTTCATGGCATTTCAGATGATATTTTTTTAGTTGAGGGGGAATAGAGTCAGAAAGGAATATAGCCCTAAATTTCTGACATCTAGTAGCTTAGCACTCCGATACCTAGAAGATAATAAAACCTTACAAAGACTGTCTTCATGAAAGATGTGGTCATGGTCATAGAATCACAGAAATGTTTGAGCTGGAAGGGACCTTCCAAGGTCATCTAGTCCAACACCTCTACAGTGAACAGGGACATCAACAGCTTGGTCAGGATGCTCAGAGAGCCGTCCAGCCTGACTTTGAATGTCTCCAAGGGTGAGGCATCCACCACCTCCCTAGGCAAGCTGTTCCTCAGCCTCACTCCCATTACAGGAGTATGAACAGGAACTTCAGTCATACATTAGCATGTAGGAGATATGAAAGAGCATTTTTAAAAGAAAGAAAAAAGAAGAAAAAAAAGAAGAAAAAAAGACATGCATGTTTTCTTAAGAAGTGGCTCTCTGATTTGGGTGACTTTGGTGTTAAATAAAGGAGAGGGATCACTTGTGCCTACTTCAAGTATATCTGATAGCCCAGCAGTCAGCATGTCCTGGGGGAAGATGACCAAATCCGAGGAAGGGAAAAGATCTCACTCTGAGTTCACAGAATCACAGAACGACCCGGGTTGGAAGGGACCTCAAGGATCATGTAGTTCCAATCCCCCTGCCTGGCAGGGCCACCAAACATACACATTTACTAGATCAGGTTGCCCAGGGCCCCATACAACAGCCTTGAACACCATCAAGAATGGGGCATCTGCAACGCCCCTGGGCAGTCTGTTCCAGGACCTCACCACTCTCCTAGTAAAGAACTTCCCCCTGACATCCAATTTAAATCTTCCCTCTTTTAACTTAAAACCATTTCCCCATGTCCTGCTATTATCGGCCCTTTCAAAGAGTTTACTCCCCTCCTGATTATAGGTTCCCTTCAGGTACTGAAAGGCTGCAATGCAGTCACTCCTCAGCCTTCTTTTCTCCAGGCTGAACAAACCCAGCTCCCTCAGCCTGTCTTTGTAGGGGAGGTGCTCCAGACCCCTGATCATCTTCGTGGCCCTCCTCTGGACCCTCACCAACAGCTCTCTGTCTTTCTTGTACTGAGGGCTCCACACCTGGACACAGTACTCCAGATGGGGCCTCTCAAGAGCAGAGTAGAGAGGGACAATCACCTTCCTGTCTCTGCTGGCCACCCCTCACCTGATGGAGCCCAGGACACCATTTGCTTTCTGAGCTGCAAGAGCGCACTGCTGGCTCATGTTAAGTTTCTCATCCATCAGGATCCCCAGATCCTTCTCTACTGAGGTGCCATAATCTTTGTGCTGCTAGAAAGAGAAGTGTATGTGCTAAAGTGTTTGCAGAGGATCAAAATTGTATTAAGTTTCCATTTCATCCTGATGCAGGCTAGTTCTAAAAATAAAAATAAAAAATAAAAAAAATATATGTTGTAAGATCTCTAATGATGTGGCTCTGATTTTATTCTATGCCTGTCAGACAATTAACATTGATTTAAAACAGGCTATGATACAAAAATGTGGGAAAATCATTCCTAAAAAGTACATTAAGATACTAAAATATAATGAGAGAGAGTCTGCAGTCACAATGAGACTCTGAACAATTCAGGACAAAATAACCAGGTCATGATACCACCAGTAGCAGTGTGGATACTGTAACAATTCCCAGCAATACAAATTCATGATCTTTTTCTTATTGCTGCTAGGAATTCTGTGTTCAGGTGAATTCACAGCAACAGAATGCCATAATTCCTACAGCACTGGAGCAGAGTTCTCTATGTCCTGTCAATACACACCTCAAACTTCATATCTTTGTAAGGTACTACCTTGCACCTCTGCTGCTCTTGGAGGAATCTGTGACAGTTGTGGTTGATTAAACAGTTCAAAATGGCAACTTCTTTCCAAATCAATAATGTTTGTTCTCACCCAAAGCACTTGAGAAGCAGAGAAAAAAGGTTAAGAACTTAATGCTTGGAGCTTGCTTTCAGCTCATCCCCTTTCTTAAGGCTTAGATGACCCAGGATGTCCCACACATCCAACAGAGCCCCTCACTTTAATTCTCAATATTACTCTTGGGATGCAGCTCTCCATTCCTCTCTCCTTACTACTAGCTCTACCTTCAAAACACTCTCTTTTTACAGTTTAATTCACTGTTTACTTCCTACCATGTTCCAAACATTCATCTTATCAGCCAAAATAATACTGTGCATAATTGGCACAGTTAATAATCAATCCTTCAAAGTACTGGCATTTTTATTATTATTTTTTTAACACTTTCCGATCTATGATGAAGATATACAATGACGAGTCAAGTACGCGTACACTAAATGACTGGATCATGATAATTGATTTTGTATGAGCTTCTTTTTTCTTTCCTGGCCTCCAGCATGGCTGTGATCTTTACCTCAAGGGATATAGCAGCATCACAGCAAATTTACCTCCAGACCTTTCAATCTAAAGCTCTTCCTGCAATTATTCATATTGAGCTGACAAGCTTTAAGAAGCAATTTCCTGGTACCTTTGTATTAGCCTCCAGATGGTCTTTTGCCACAAGCAAGGCAGCTATAAAAGACCTGTTTGGGGAATTCTGCTCTCTTAACTGTGTGCATAGTATGGATGAGGCCTTTTCAGAAGGGTTCCCGTGCTGGGGAGGTTGCTGTAAGATGGCATCCTAACACAGGGCTGCCTTGTCTCATGAATGCATATGCAGGCTCCTCAAAGGAAAAGAGATGGTATGGTTGGATGGTAACAGATTGAAAGCCTAGCAGACTCTGAAATTCCTTTTTCATGCCAAATGTTGTTTTATGAACAATTAGTAAGTGAGTTTGGCTCGGTGGTAATAGGAAAATTTTTCTGTAGTATCAGAAAAAAACTAAGACTGTGCTGGCACTGCAGGTAAACTGCTCAGCCTCTGAGTCTATGCATCAGTTTTGCAGCTCTTCATGATGTGGTTTTAACCACACCGTCACCTGTGTCATTCAGGAACAATAGGGAGGCTAAAATTTCTGGATGAAGCTGAAGATAATGACTAAAAAAATGACTTCAGAGCATGTAGTGAACCAAACCTAAAACTGGCACGTGTATTTCTATTGATCATTTGCAAGTCCTTCACAGTGGCATTCACTGCATTTGGGGCTCTGCAGAGACAGATGGTTTGTTCTCCCCTTCCCCAGCTCTCCTACCCCTAAACAAAACAAAAATCTGGCCCTCAATTAAAGAGATAGAAATAAGACCAACAGCTCAGTGTCCCACTGATTTTAAACAATACAAGCGTACGTTTTAAGTTCTGATTAATATTTTCACCTTGTGTATGACCTTACAGGACAGGGTGAGAGTTCACTGTTGCTTTTTGGCTAGGGAGATGAGGATTGTTTTTTGAGAATGAAATAGGCGGAAGCTAAAGGGACTACCACATGATTTTAGAAACAAATTTATCACACAAGTCAAGGCAGGTTTCAGTTTGACCTCAGATATGCCAAATCTAACTCTAAGCCAGCTGTTAAGATAGAGTGTAGTCAGGGTAAGACAGCAAACCTGAAAGGGTAATTCATTGTATCAGTCATAGCAGACTATTTCAAGAGGAACTGAATTGACCTGTGGAGATACCTGCTGATCTCTAAACAAATAGCTGAGACTAGAAACTAACCTTTAGACAGGTAGTGTTAGGAAAAATGAATGAATCACCCCTTCCTTTATTCTCTCCTACCTTTGTACCTGTCTTTGCCTGCTGGAACATTAGGAGAATATTCTGTTTGTAATTTATGTAGAGTTGACACTCTTGTATCATGTTCAGCATCTCGACTTTATTGTGTATTAATGCCTCAGAACTTCTAACTGATAAGGAACCAGTAAAATACAGATATAGCTCGTTCTTATTAAAATAATAATAATCAGAATATCACTGAGTTTTTAATATGTTCATATAATAATGGTATCTTGGTTTCAACTGGGACAGAGTTGTTTTCTTCAGAGTGTCTGGTATGATGTTATGCTTTGGTTATAGGAGAAAAACAATGTCGATAACACACCAGTGTTTATAGTTGCTGCTAAGAATCAAGGCCATTCTCAGCAAAGGGCTCAAAGAAGCCGGTAGGGAACAGATCTAGGACAGCTGCCTGAAATTGGTCAAGGGGATATTTCATACCATATGACATCATGCAGAAGGAGATTTAAGGGGGTGAAGAACTTTACGCTCACTGGGTGGTCTAGCTAGTTACTGGTGGGAGGTAGTGTACAACTGCTTGTGCATCCCTTTTGACATATATATACATATATGTTTGAAGGTATGTAATAACTATCATTCTTTCTCTATTAAGTAGTTTTATCTCAATACATGAGTTCTACTTAGGTTTTTTTTTGTTTTATTTTATTTTATTTTATTATTTATTATTATTATTATTCTCTCCCTCCTCCCTCTGGGAAGGGGGGAGTGAGTGAATGACTGAATGACTGAGCCACCTGCAGGGTTAAACCACAACAACTGGTCTACAGGTGTTCTCCTCCACCTCCAAACATCAAACGGAAGCAGCTCTTCAAAGACAGTGAGCCAGTGAAGCCTGACTACCCACAGACCTCTTCAAATAAGACACAGCAGGTAGCTGCAACAAGCAAAACTTCAATCTATATTGCTATTTTCCTTGGCAAAACATTCATTTTCAGCACATGCAATGAATTTACTTATCTGCATCCAGACTTTTTTATCTAATAAATTCATTTTTGGATTTTTGTTTATTTAATGTACAAGCATATATCCCTCAGAAAGCCAAACATCAACTGAAAAACTATTCTGTTTCCCTTACTTCTCTGCCTACTAGATTTTGATTGAAGCATCTTAAAACATCCTGACCACTTTCCATATAGCTACATCTGCCTTTTTCATATTAAAATGTTTCACACGTAGGAAGTGATATCTCTGCAGTGTAGGAGAAAATAGTATCACTGAATAACCCCTAGAGGTTCTACTTCCTCCTTTTATCCTCCTTTTACTAACTACAACTTTGCTAAGTGTCCCACTGAATTGCAGCCCTGCGTAATCATGAGCCCAACGAAGTACGGTACTGATGCTGTCATCTCATTTCCAAGTGAAAAACCAATGAAGTTTTATAGCAGTAACGACTTTTCACAGCCTGCTGGACATATAACTAATGGATCTTGGCTGTGGAAAAAGAAAAGCCTCCACTGACACAGAAAGGAAGGTTACATGATTGAGCATTCATTTTAAAATATACCCTGGGACAAATGCAAGACACGGAAATAGCTTCTATTAAGCTTGCCTGTTTAAGATCAGAAGCAGAAATGTAAGGAGAGTCAGCAAATCAGCCTCAGTCACATCTTCAGAGGCAAAAGTTTGTTTAGGGATTGAAAACCCAGCAACTTGTTTTTAACCAGCATACAACGCACTGCAGCAAACAAGTAGCTTGTAAGCTGCTGTATATGAAGTAGGCAGTCCTTCAGCGTCTGTAGCAACTATGTGGTAGGTATTCCAGCTTTGTAGCAACCCTAACAGCAGACATTACAAAACATTACAGCTTGCTCTAGAGACACAAATTAAAAAGTATCACCTCTCAGACATAATGGTAATAGTACCTTAGTTATAATTTGTCACTCTAGCCATCAAAGTTACAGATAGGTACTAAACCTACAGATCCACAAGATGAGCCAAGAACTTGGAAATAACACAAAAAAAAAAAAATAATTATTGGATGCCATCCCATGAGCAGGGCAGTCTGAGCAGACAGACAGTGTGCTTGCACACTGGGACCCACACCGCTCGTCCTTTCTCAAGGTTCAGAGAGCCAGCAGATGTCTGGCAGTCAGAAATGAGCTCTGTCCCATTCCTGATGAGCCCTTCAAATGAACATCACTGCGAGAACAGCCACAGTTGCACAGCACAGCTCCGAATGGAAGCATATAAACTGCATTAACACATTCATTGTGCCTCACTGGCAAATGATTGCATGTCGAAACACACATTGCAAATTGTGCTTAGAAGCTTATATAGGTTATATAATCATGGCAAAAACATGAAAGAGAAAATACCTGATTTTAACTGTGAAATTATCTCCCTGCTGATTATTTCACTATATCTTTCAGAGACGAACACTATTTGAATTCATAACATGGATAAAAAGCTAACACAAAACATTTATGTGTTTAGCATCATTTACAATACATTGCTATGTAATTCCACAGTCCCGTTTCCAGGCAAAATGTTCAGATTTTTCACATAAATGTTCAGCATTGAACAGAACTGCAGGCTCTTACGGGTGCTATTTGAGGTCCTGGTGGAGCTAGTCCTGCAGCAATGCAGAATGCTCCATACTAAATAAATGGTTCAAGTTCTCACCAGTAAAGACAACTCACTGACTGATCACATTGGCCACTTCTGACCCCACAGCAGTAGATGAGAACTTGGAAGCAGACAGAGATGATGTAAACTCCTCTAGAAGGAAGATGAACTTTTTGCTTACAGAATATGGGGAACAGGAGTATATAGGAAGCTCAGGACTATGGATGGATGTGTCTCTTGTTTCTTTATTTGCAGAACCAATGAGAAGACAGGTATCTACTGATACTCCTCTGCATAGCAGATCTGGGAAGGGACAGAATGGAGCTCAGTGCAGTCACTATACAGTTTCAAAGAACTCCAAAAGGCAGCACACAAAGTTATTAATGCTGAAATGGGACTTGATAGCATTTCATTTTCAGCAAAGCTGACCCAGGTACTCAGGTGCTGGAACACAGCTGGATAAACAGTAAGGATGAATTTGTAGGATCTAATCAGTGCTTGAAAAACAGGCTTTCAGCTCCTCCATTCAGCAAAGCAGCAAGTGCTTCCAAGAGGAAGTATTCAAACTTGAAGTAGTATTGGGCCCAAAACACATTATTTCAGTGCTGAAGTTAGTAAAAGTATGAATCTAACAAAGGTCGGGTACTACAGAGGGGAATAGATAAAATCCAAAATATTTTCATGGCCTTCGTTGCTCACGATATCTATATTGGCTGTTTACCAAATCTGGGATGTTTGTAAAACCACCATAACACTTCTGCTCTAAATCTCTGCTGAAAATTTGCATGGAGGAGATAACTGCAAAATCATAGTGTAATTATAGTCTTGAAAAATATTTCTGAATGTTATGGACAGAAACATTTCTCAATCTGTGCTGCCCACCCACATCTACCTATTTTTTCAGGTACTGAAATGGCCAGCAGGAGCTGCAAACTTGTATGTTGTTGCAGGGTCCATAAGCACATCACTGGCAATTCACTTTGGTTAAGGATTCCTTTCCTGTGCTCCCAACATTTCAGAACTTGTTAGGTTTGATTTTGGCACTTTTTTGATTATTGTGTATTTAAGGATCAGGGAAACAAAAAATTATTGACATGATGAAGGGAGTGAAAACTGTATGCAAGAAGAAAACTTAAGGTACATAGGTAGCAGCTATGCATACAGATAACCTCAGGGATACTCAAGAATGATAAAACCTTGGCCAAGACAAATGAGGCAAGTATTTATCTTCTAGATTAGATGCTATCCATGAGTTATCTACAGTACTTCATCAGATCTCTCAGGAACAGAATCTAAAGCATCTAATTGCCCTCAATGGAGTATCTGAGCAATTAGCAGGAAAGCCAAGATGAAGGGGAAGGAGGGATGTACCCCAAATAGAACCAAATTAGATGCCGATCTAAAATGCTCTACTCCAAGCAATCTGAAGCCCTTCCATACGGAAGAAGGAGGAAGGAAAAAAGAATACTTTTACTCAAGGTAGTGGACAGGCAATATTCTAAGGGTTCAAGGAGATATTCCCCTTTCCGCAGGAAAGTGCTTTTATCATGAGGTCAAACCATTCAGAGCAACAGCACTTAACTCCATAATGAAGCTGTTTCACTTTGCAATGCACAACACACACTACTACTTGTTTAGAATGTCAATTAACATGGATAACTGTAACTTTCTAGCCCATATATTACTGCATTCAAGGCCAAGGAAATCTCATGCTGAGAAGCTTATTTGTAAATTTTCCCCCGTGGGGCACCTTCATCTCTTCATACTCCTCTATTTCACAGCTCTTCAAATTGACTTTCAGCCCCTTCTTCTTCCAGGTAAAGAGTTCTGATCCACTGACAAAGGGGAAACACTCAGCCTCAGCATTAAGTCTGCATCATTTGGCATTCATAACATCACAAATTCACTTGCTTTTCTTTTGTCTAAGCAAGGCAAGGGCTGATAACAGGCAGGTATCAAAATGTTGGCTCATAGTGAAACACTTTTTATAGTGCACTTTTTTTCCCCCTCAAGAATTTATCTAAGATATCTCAAGGACTGACTTCTTTCTAAAATCAAAAGCAGACAGAAAAGGCAGCTTTTAAAATCTGCTAGCAAAGTGAAAAATATGTTTGCAGTTCTATTGCTGGCAGAAGCCTAAGAAAAGATGAATGAGGAGAGAAAGAACAAGTGACACCATCCAGTTTTACTAATGGCAAGGTAATACAGCTTACAGCAAGCTTGTAGAGAATTTTTGGAGGTCCTAACACAAGGTATTTTTTTCTACAAAGATTACTATAACTTAATCACTGTTATTTCAAGTGCCATTAGACACTTAGGTTCATGATCCATATAGCAGCTTTCTCCCCCTTATTCCCACCTATTTTGCAGTATAACCTGAAGTAGCAACCATAAAGAATACAGGGCTTTGCAATCACTAAGCACATGAAGTATCGTAAGAGCGAGTTCCAGATTTCACACCTGGGATGAGGCGGCTCTGCATGTGTGTACAGCCTTTGGACAATGCTCTCAGAAATATGGATGTTTCTTTGTGGCTCCAGGAATTGGTCAATGATCCCTGAGGGTCTAACAGGCTGCCCCTGTACTTGGCATTGGTGAGGCCTCACCTCGAGTACTGTGTTCAGTTTTGGGCACCTCAGCACAGGAAAGACATGGAGATTCTGGAGCAGGTCCAGAGAAGGCTTGTGAAGGGCTTGGAGAATCATCCCTATGAGGAGAGGCTGAGGGAGCTGGGGCTGTTTAGTCTGGGGAAAAGGAGGCTGAGGGGAGGCCTTATCGCTCTCTTCCAGTACCTGAAAGATGCTTACAGTGAGAGTGGGACAGGTCTCTTCTCACTAGTGACAAGTGACAGGACGAGGGGAAATGGCCTCAAGTTGTGCCAGGGTAAATTTAGGTTGGACATTAGGAAACACTTCTTTACAGAAAGGGTAGTTAAGTACTGAATAGGGTCCCCAGGGAGGTGGTTGAATCACGATCCCTGGATGTGTTTAAGAGCCGTTTTTATGTGGTGCTCAGGGATATGATTTAGCAGAGGGTTGTTAGAGTTAGGGCACTATGGTTAGGCTACAGTTGGACTTGATGTACTTCAAGGTCTTTTCCAACCTGGGTAATTCTATGATTCTATGACTTGGGATATTCTGCAGTTCCTCAAAGAAAGCAAGATCACAAAATGTTTAAGGGAGATCAAAATAAAGAGACTCAGAAACATAACCTGAAGAAGGCACTATTCTCCTCTTGGTTTGTAAAACTAGCAAGCATCGGAAAGCAAAAGACAACAGAACCTGCTTTTTTGTTGCATAAGACATTTTCGCTGTCCAAAATCAGAGGAATAAGGACAGAATATGAAACAATGTCCTCCAAAATACATTGCATGGTAGTCTATTTTCCATCTCATTCCTGAATAGTAATATATCTGATTCTTATAGCGATAGAGAAGCTTTATAATTAAATACTTGCATATATAAGTAATATGATCAGCCCTAAAAGCTCCCTTGCTTCAACTCCCTTTTCTGTTCAGAGCAAGAGATCTATTATTCCCAGCCAATACCATGTATATTTTTGTTCAGGCTGATTGACCTGAGCTCACTATAAATAGAAAGCTGTTATGATTGATTCATTTTTACAATTAAAACAATGGATTTACCAACAGATGCAAGATATTTACCATTAATAATGAATCATTCCAGACAGTGCCTAAAGGCAATCATCCCTAAAAAACAGACTTATGCTAACACATTTTGAATAGACTAAATTTTATTCACAAATTTACTTTTAATACTAAAAGCCAGATGCTGCCTTTTGGAAAAATGTGCTTAAGCCAAAACTGTCATCATCTTGTACATGTTATAATGACAGCAGAATTTCTACCAGATTATGCCCTTTGATTTTCGCATATGTGTGTATGCAGATCTGGGCGTGGGAAGGACTTGCAGATTTGCAGTTTGGAAAAAGCAAACACGGTTAGCTAAGATCTACTTCTGAAGCTGAGGTTACATGTTATTCCTACCTGTCTCTATTTTCCAAGCACACACACACACACACACACACACACACACACAAATATGAACACAAATAAATGAAAATCCTACACCAACTTCCAAGGAGAAATTGATAACTCTCAACATAGTTGTTTCAGGAAGGAAAGAGTATAAACCTGCCTGCATGCACACTTTAGATAATTGTCTCAAGCCAATTAGGGTTGTTTAGGAGATTAAATCTGATAACAGTTCTAAATACTGCCATGTTACATTACCAGAGCAGAACCCATCCTTCCCAGCTAGCCTATAAAAGGAAAAATTATGAAACAGGGCAGCAACTGAGATTTAAGAATCCTGTAGATTTCGTTTTGACACCTGTTACTGTCTCAGTGAGTTCCCTCTTCATCTGTACATAGATATGCAAAAGTTTGCCAGTAGTAAATTACATCAAAGGTTTTACTCCATATATTTATGCACTACAAAATATTTGCAGTGTGACATGTGAACTTTTTATTGACTAAAGCAAATGATCAACTACTGTATTTATTTTCCATCTCTGTTTTGCTGTTTACATAGTTGGCGGTGCACATTGTAAATATGAAATAAAAGGTTGTGGTAATATTACCACAATTTCCTAATGTACATTTTAAGAACTGACTCAGATAGGAATAGAACCAAGTACTGAATCACATTAAACAATATTTCACATAGGATCTGAAGATTAAGAAGCTTCATCTTCCAAGTGAAGTCCTCCCAGTATTAAATCCTTTTGGATGGTTAATTCATATCAGGCATGAGTTGTTACTCCCTTGAGTGTTAGCTGGACTAACACTTTAAATGCAAGGCTAAACAAGCAAACACAAAATGTGGGAGTTCACAAAACTGAAGTAAGCACAGTAATATCATGCAGAACAACTTCACGCAACCTGTGAGTTCATCATGCCAACACAAGGAAATGAAAGCAAGCAAGACCCTTTATTCATAGTATTTGAGGGGAAAATTAGGTGGGTTTAATGGATAAGCATCTTAAAGATGCACTGAGAAAGAATGTCAGGACATAGAGACCAGACACAGTAACTTGTTTCACCCTGCGACAGGCTATTTTAAGCAAAATGCAATGGCCAAAAGGCAGATGTGTAGACAAGCAGCTAAAATGCTCCAGTCCTACTTCAAGTCAGAGCAATCATTATCTATTGTGAAACATCCACTACAACATACAAAATAGACTATGTTAGCTTACCCTTGAAACTGAAGGCATCAAAAGTAGGACAGAAACTTCCATACAGCGAACAGTATTTCTTAACTCCGTCCTTCTGATTCACTTTGAAACCAAGAAGGCTATGTCAAAGTCTATTTATTTTCAGTAATAATGGCAGCACAATAAGACCTGCTGTAGATGAAATTCAGTTATCACAATAACATGCTTCCTGGTGAATTCTGTGTGGTGCAGATCCCAAATCCATGCTCCATGGAGGCTGTTTTTGGCCTTTCTGAGGCAGTCATGCTTGGTCAGCCTGACCTGCCTAGTTGTATCAGAACCCAAAAAACAGACAAGACTGGTGGCACACGCTGGCTGCAGCAAAGTAGCTGTCTCTACCAGATATGTCTCACTCAGATTCTATCATCCAGGCACTTGTTTTACTTCTATGCAATTTTGCTTCCTTTTGACAGGAATATTAAAATAATTCGATGTAAGCTCTAAAGCCAATATACTGAAAGCAATCAGGAAATACTGAATATTTAACCAGTCACTCTATGAGATAAGAGAAGTCCTGTCAGCTCAGACTATCCTGAAGAAATGGAAATGGTTTTAAGTTAAAAGAGGGAAGATTTAGGTTGGATGTTAGGGGGAAGTTCTTCACTAGGAGAGTGGTTAGGCCCTGGAACAGGCTGCCCAGGGAGGTTGTGGATGCCCCGTCCTTGGAGGTGTTCAAGACCAGGTTGGATGGGGTCCTGGGCAACCTGATCTAGTAAATGTGTATGTTTGGTGGCCGTGCTAGGCAGGGGGGTTGGAACTACTTGATTCTTGAAGTCCCTTCCAACCCGGGTCATTCTGTGATTCTGTGATTCTATGAAGATCGGTTCATTAACATCCTTGGGAATGAATATGTTGAGCAAAGACTTAACATAGTGTTATTAAACAAAAGCCAAACCCCTCTACAACTTGAAAGCTCTAAACAGGTATTTCCAGTTTTAGGATAGGGTGAGTTGAAAGCAGAATCGCTGCAAAGTAAATTAGCACATTTGGGGTACCAAGGTTCTAGTTTTTGTTTCCTTATAGATATGAGCTATGAAAGAAAAAGAGCTCCCTGGGATGGACAACATTAGGATAAACAGCTGCTACAAAAGTACATCACAGTGACTGGAAAGAAAACCTGACACTTGTATCATACAAACAGAAGTGGGCCATGCAAAATGCCCTGTTCCTTGTACCAGTGAGAATGGCCCAGATCCCTGCAGGCCTCCTTTTGACATGTTTTATAAGTAAATGAGGGTCTCTAGAGAACTTTGGACAACACTTGGCCTTCAAAAGATTTCAAAAGAAATAACATTCAGAAAGTGGCTGGAGTCTGAGATTCTTTGTACCATAACAGCACACTGCATCTCACATCAGCAGAGCATTTATTGCTCAGAAGCACAAAGAACATCTCTGCAATGTAAGAGCTCAAGCTCTGTTCCATCAGGCTGCTTTTCACAAAGAAAACATTCCCTATAACCTACTCCAACAGCCGCTGTGAGCCTGCAAAGATTTTTCTGTGAGATAATTATATTTCAACATCCATTCGTTCTTTTGATCCTTCTCCTTAACTGCTTTTTCCCAAAAGCACAAAAACCTTGTTGTGTGTATCTGATTTGGTGTTAAACACAAAACTTATTCTTCAGAGACCCTCAGTTTCTTCAAATCCATTACAAGTCATGTATGCCCAGTACTTGGGATGAAGGGGCAGAAAGAATAATGGCAGACTGGGCATATCTTGCACTCCTGCCCAAAACTGGAATGTCTGCATCAAAAAATTTAACCTAATTATTTCAGTTGGAATGTCCAGAAAGCTGTAAGGAATTGGAGGCTGTTTCCAAGAAACGCATATTCATAGACAAGCAATTAAAAGTAAATTCTGGTATAGAAATAAAATTAGTCTGTAATCATTTTGGCACTAGCTGAAGAAATAGGAACTTCTAAATAAAAACCGAATTGAAAGAACTAATACCAGACTAATTTAGTTTATTTAGTTTGGTTTATTGTCTTTAACATCAATCCTGTAAAGCATGACATGGCAACATGGGACCTGAAACTGCATTACATTATTACAGTGCTGCTCCACAAATCCCCAACATAAAATACTTATGCAAATGCACCAACAGAATATGAATAACTGAGTACATTACCAGCTACAGTGAACAGTATACAGAGAGATTAAAATAACATGAACAGACTTGGGAGTAACTAATACTTTCTTCCCTGATCATTTTCAGGAAGCAAACACTTTTTAAACATTATTTCTACCAAACAACAAACAATTCATAGAATCATAGAAACACAGAATCACAAGGTTGGAAAGGACCTATAAGATCATCTAGTCCAACCATCCTCCCATTACCGTAGCTACAGCAAACCACTAAACCATACCTTGGAGCTCCTCATCCAGATACCTTGCGAACACTGCCAGAGATGGTGACTCCACCACCTCCCTGGGCAGCCATTCCAGTGCCTGACCACTCTCTGAGAGAAAAACTTCCTTCTTATGTCTAACCTAAACTTCTTCTGGTACAACTTGAGACCATTTCCTCAGGATCTGTTTGTTGCTTGGGAAAAGAGGCCAGGCCCCTCCTCATCACAACCTCATCTCAGATAGTTGTAGAGTGCAATGAGGTCTCCCCTGAGCCTCCTCTTCTCCAGGCTAAACAATCCCAGCTCCCTGAGCCGCCCCTCATAAGACTTGTGAATGGGAAGACTTGAAATGGGAAACTGGACATTTGAATACATGATAGAAGAACACATAATAGACATCTTTCAAAAATGCAAATGGTTGGCTTCTAAGCTGACAAACCAATATAAAGCTGTTTTCATAGCTGTAACTACAGTAGAGATATGCTAGTCCTTCTGTGAGCAAATCTCCTTTTGTCATTAAACACCCCTTATATTTTTATTAGCAGTTAAGAGAAAGTTTTTTATATTAAGACTGCAATGGCAATTTCATGAGTAATTCTTAGATCCCCTGCAATATATTTTTAGGGGTGAGGGGTGGGGGTGGGGGGTGGAGAGGAAATTAAATTTTTTCTGAAGTACAGATCATCTTGTTCATTGTTGTCTGCTCAGTTTGTTTCGAAAACAGTCAGGTTAGACCCACAGTCTTGGCTAACCTCCCTTTCTCCTTCTCAGTATTTGATTCACTATCAAACACTTTGGAAGAAAGGGGTCACATTAACAGGTCAAACCCCATAGGCAGCTATGAATGATGTGTAAATAACTGACAAGTAGCCCCTCTGATACTATTTAGATTCCCTACAGTAGTGTTGTATACGCTAACAAACTCCCAACCAGGAAAGGAGCCTTGGTTTTTTCTGTTTGTGTACAGTGAACAAGTCTTCTGCGCTGAGCTTCTAAAGGTATTCAACAAGGCACATCAGAAATGTGGCATGGCCACCCTTGGCATCACTTGGGCACAGCAGACACTTCACTCTGAGAAAGACACCTCAAGCAAATGCCCCAGTGGGCATGCCAGCAGATTTTCTCCATCCATCCATCCAACCATTCATTTATCCACCCGCTCTCTATCTCCTCTATCTCTCTCTCTCCCCCTCCCTCTCTAAAACCTCTGGCAGGGTAGATTTCATTCATCTGGTAATCAGATTATTTCCTGGGCTTTTTGAAGTTCTGAATTTCGGAGGAAACTTATTTCCTATCCCATCTCCTCCCCCTCTTCCCCTGTAACACTGAATCCAGCCATCTGCAACTTCCCTAAGTTAATCTATTTTCTTCACATTAGAACAGGGAGTCACATTGTTGGAAAACCTGTTAAGAAAACAAACTGCAACCAAAACTGGGGGCACTTTTCAGATCCCTTTCTTTAACATCCATAAGAATGAGCATGCAATTCATGCACACTGGTGAAATTAAAGTAGGTGTCTCTTTCTCCAAACTGCAGAGATGCAATGAGAACAGATACAGCCGCAACCTCTCAGTGTTAACACACAAAAGCACAACATAAACTTTGGAAAAGAAGCAATTGCTTTCTGGCTTACTTTCTAAAAGAGCTTGAAATGCTGCAGGGAATAAATGTCATAATGCTTACACACTCAGTCTGAACTCAGCATTGACTATCATTAACCAAGGCTAACTCAGAAAAGAATTTTGATGATATAGTAAAGGCAATTTGGAATTATCAGGCATATAAAGAACTTTTAGTGATAAAGAAGTATCCACATTGTCTTCCTTTGTCTTCTGCCTCTTTCCTTTGTGCATGTAGTATCTACAAATCACAGCATCACGAGCATTACATTCATTCAGAAGGAGGCTGAAAGAACCACATGGATTTTATTCTGTTCAACTTGCAGCACAGAGGTTAGATCTGGGCTCCCAGTATAGTAGATCTGCTTATGCTCCAGGTAGCTGCGCTTACTCAAGGTGACTTACAAATGTAAGAGAAGGGTCTGCAGGGCAAATCTGGATCCAGACTGCACAGCTGAACATGTTATATTCCTCATCTCTGAGGTACAAATAATTATTAATATCAGCTAATATCTACCACGCTCAAGAATAAGGATGGAAAAGATTAACGTAGTCTCAATGAATTTTAACTGGAAAAACAACATAGTAACAAAGGAAAGAGTCAGAAGTACTTTTAAACTGCAAATGTGTTGCTTTCGTGTCTGTCTGCAAATTTTTGAGACTAGAACTGAACTTAGCCATCTTTATGAACAGTGCAGAAAAATCAAACCTTGAAGTACAAACACACAAACACAGCGTATAATTTTATGCCTATTACTGCAGTGAGGCTTACTGACTTTCTCTACACTGCTTGGTAAGCACATATGCACTGCTTCAGAGTGAAGCTGTAGTAAAATCTAGGGTAGCACATAAGATCTTTCATTTCTTCCTCTGTATAAACACCAGGCACACTGGTACAGTCAAACCTCAACTCCAGCACCCTAATCCACAAATCTGGTTTCACAAATTCCTCATTAAAGGATGCACTGGTGCAGCACTGGTGCATGTCATAATAAATATGCTGCCCGGTTTAATTCTGGTATCCTACTGGAAAAGCCAGATCATTGAATAATCAGATTTAGCTATCAGCACAGCAGGAGATCTATGTTTTAAACCAATTTAAGGACTGCAAATACCATATGGCAGCTGACAAAATCAAGCAAAGTAATTGACTCAAGCGCTATCCTCTTCTGTTAGACTGTTGTTTATTGCAGGACAATCTACAAAGCTACCCTGCAAGAATAGTGACAGTTTGTTTTGTCAGAGGCCACTCAGCTGACAGGCTCATTAAAATGCCTTCATACACAATCTGCATGAACAAGTCAAGCTTAGCATTTAACCATTCAAAAGTTTAAGTGTGTTTGTGGAGAGAAGAGCACAGGGAGACGAGGAACAGAAGAGAGCTGTTTAACATGCAACAATTTCTTATTCTCCTCTCCATTCCAATAGAGACTGCGCGACTTCCTCTATTACATTCACTGAATCACCTTTGCTGAGATAGAGGTTCTTTTTATCTGCTACCTCCTTGCACCAAAGGCAATCTGTGGGAAGGAAGAAAAGCAAAGACAAGGGGTGGTCAAAACCTGTGCTGTTGCAGCCAGAGAACAGTCTTCAACCTGGCTTCAAGCTCACTCAACGTGCACAGGAAATAGCAGTCACACTCCAGACTGCATTGCAGACTTGCCAGAACCCTTTGTTAGTACAACCCGGGAGAAGTTCACAGAGAAATATTCAAGAGAACAAGCACACAGCTGTGACTGCAATCATTTCTGAGTCCTCTGCGATCTGTGGACTTCATACACAAGATGCAATTGTGGATTTCAGTTTAGTGGTCAGGAATCTTTAAGCTATCTCTCAATATTTCTTAGGAGAGGCACTCCTTCAGTCCTCCCTCCAAGCTATTATATTCAGTTTCTCTCTGCACAGCTCAAGGCCAAAACCGGCTGATGCATATGAGGTAAAGAAGAAACAGATTTTGTTATTTCAGTATGACCATCCAGCAGTACTGTGTGCTACTCTCAATTTTTCATCAGACAAGGATGCTTTCACAGTGATCTGCAAAGCCTATCAGTGATCGGACATCTCTGATAAGTGGTGTCCCTTGAGAGTCAGTATTGGGGTCAGTACTCATTAACACCTTAATCAATGACACTGACAGTAAAACTGGGTGCACACTCAGCAAGTTTGCAGATGACACCAAGCTGTGTGGTGCAGTCATCATGACTGGAAGGATGGAATGCCATCCAGAGAGACCTGGCTTCAGCAGTGGGCCCAGGTGAACCTCATGAGATTCAACAGGACCACGTGCAAGGTCTTTCACCTGAGTCCTGGCAACTTCCACAATCAGTATAAGCCAGGGGATGTAAAAATGGAGCACAGCCCTGCCAAAAAAGACTTGGGAGTACTGGTGGATGGCAAGCTGTACATGAGCCAGCAATGTGCCCTCACAGTCCAGAAAACTGACTACATCCTGGGCTGCATACAAAGCAGTGTGGCCAATAGAGTGAGGGAGTGATCCTGACCCCTCTGCTCTGTGCTGGTGAGAAATCACCTAAGTACTGCATTCAGATGTGGAGTCCTCAGTACTGGAGAGTATGGACCTACTGGAGTGAATCCAGAGGTGCGCCACAAAAGTGATCCATGGAATAGAACACCTCTCCTAGGAGGACAAGCTGAGAGAGCTGGGGCTGTGCAGCATGGAGAAGGCTTTGAGGTGACCTGAAGGCAGCCTATTAGAATCTAAATGGGAGTCACAAGAAGGAAGGGGACAGACTCTTTAGTAGGGTCTGTTGTGATAGAACAATGGGAAATGGTGTCAAGCGCAAAGAGGGTAGATTTAGGTTAGATATAAGGAAAAAATCTTTTAAAAGTAAGGGTGGTGAGGCACTGGAACAGGTTACCTAGTGTTGGGGTTGATGCTCTGTCCCTGGAGAATTTCAGGGTCAGTCTGAACCAAGCTCTGGGCAACTTGATCAATCTGTGGTGTCCCTGTTCATTGCAGGGGAGTTTAACTGGATGGCCTTCAGAGGTCCTTTCCAACTCTAACAATTCTATGATTAGAACTTATATCACCTTGGTTATAATGTATTTTGTTAAAGTTTCAAGATGGTATTTTTCCACCTTGCACAAGAGTTTTAGGGAAGTTCTGAAAGCTTTCCTACAGTCAACTTGCATCAAATCATCTTCTCCCATATCCAGCAGGCATGTTGCTCTGTCACAGAGGAAGATAAACTGATTCAAGATGACTCGCCTTTGACAAATCTGTGTTGAATCTTGCTTACCACCTCACCATCTTCCAAATACATTGTTTGTTCCAGTACTTTTCCAAGAATTTATCTGCCTGGTCTATAGTCCTGTGCTATGTATGAATCCTGCTCCTGGTCCTGTTAAAACTGGACACAATGTCTGACCTTCAGTTTTCCAGAAATTGAATTACTTTTAATCTGTTTTTATACACAGTTTCCAATAGCATCAGCCCATTTTAGTCAATTGCCGACATTTTCAATATCCCTTAGAATTATTTAGAAAAGCATACTAAGCTTTCACCTCTGTGCACGTTTTCTACAACATGTGCTGAAATGAGTCCCCGTGGCCATCCAACCAATCAGTGATGATGAGTAAAACAAAAGCAACCTCCAGCAAAACCTACTGGTAACTTCCCAGCCTTTCACCTTAATCATTTTTTTTCTTAGCCATTTTTAATATATTTACAGAATATTTTCTTGTTGCAGCTTTCCCAGCTGTGTCATTTTGTACCTAGTCCTTCTAACAATGCCTCTGTACATGAGTACTATTCCAAGATGTGTTCAAAAGCTGACCTAGTATTTCATTTTTGCCTTGCTCCTTCAGTTTCAGACTAATGAATAATTTCTACTTAGGTAGTGGCAATTATGGCTATCTTTTCTTCTCAAAGAAACATCTTGTACTTGTGCCCTTCCAGCATTTCTTTAAGAAACATCTCTTAAGCTTCTGTCTTCAGACTTTCAAAAAAATTCTTTGATTTTCTCAAGTATGCTTTTTTGGCCACTTCTTAATAGCCACTTTCATCTAATTCACCATTCTCTTCCACTCAATTCATTCCTATTAGTCAAAAGCAAATAAAGAAGACCTCCATGTTTTGTTTATTGAAATGTTACTCACCATATGCTCCCAAATTCTGCTAGATTATGTATGTTGTAATGCTATTTACTAAATTTTGCTGGAACAGTAAAGTATGGTGCCTTGGACTTCAGGAATACACACAAACAAAAAACAGCTTTCCTTACATATCCTAAGAAAACTAGTATTATTTTTATTTTATTCATTTCACCACTCAGTGCTTTCAACTTTGCCTAGTGGCTTAAATAAAGGCACATTTAAAATACAAAAGAATAATCTTCTCCTCTTAGCTGTAATTGTTTCTCTTTAAATAAATCTCAGCCCTATAGAATACAGCTTCAATATACAAACATGTTCTGTTCCCTCTTATGGAATCATATAATTCTGTGAACTGTAAGGGACCTGCCAAAGTCATCTGGTCCAACTCCCCTGCACCTAGACCAGATTGCTCAGAGCCTGATGCAGCCTGATCTTGAATGTCTCCAGGGACAGTACATCCATCACGTCTCTGGGGACCCTGTTATATTAATGTATAGTAATGCACCATTTCCACACCTAATGCAGAGTCCCCATGGACTAGATTCCTGGCTGAAATAGGAAGGGAATGGACCTTTACAATCTCCCAGTCTGAACAACTTTAGGTGGTAGAATAAAAATGGAGTATCATACTGGGAGATTTCAGCTCTCTTACTTCATTGTAGTGTAGACTGCAAATATCACATCATATCAGGATGCAAGTCACTTTTTTTTTTCCTTCACATTAAGTCAGTGTCTTTCACACAGCAGTTGTGTACGAATCCTATAAAAGAAAATGCAACCCTTGATATGGTCCTAAATATAGTGGCTCTTCAACTTGAAGATTTTTAGCTAGTTCCGCATGCAATACTGCAATATTTTCCCAGCAGGAACAGGGAAGATGAAAAATTAGTCTCCAGTTGCACCCAACTTCAGAGTGCAAACACTAGAAGTAAGAAAGCTTGTGAAGAGAACTCAAAAGTATAAGATAAAGAACCTAAATCTTTACAAGTGCTGTGGAGATGGCTAAAGAAGATAAGGTCAGAAAGACAAGGTTGGGATATGTTTCCTATTAAGTATAATCTGAGAAAGAATAAGAGGAGACCAGAACAGTTAAAGCAGCAGTGTAGGAGTGATGTTATCCTCAAAAAGGTCGCAGCACAGCCCAAATAGAAAAATAGCTCAATGAACACATCATAAGCAAATTAGATGTAAAAAACACAGCAAGTCATGCAAAACAACAACAACCAAACTGATGAACAACTAGCAAAGACTAATGATGATTCTTTCCTCAAACACATCAGGAACAGGAAGACTGCCAGAAACTCGGTGAGGCGATTCATGATCACCGTAGTAAAGGGGCACTCAGAAGGCAGAGGCTTTACAGAGAATACATTGAACAGATTCACAGCAGTGATGGTAACAGTATGAGACAATTGGGAGCCCCTGTAAAAAAATGCAATAAAAGTATTAAGATTGGTACAAATGGAGAATAAATGGTAGTGTTTGAGCAATGTAACATTAGGGGAAAAAAAAGAAAAAGAAAAAGAAAAAGAAAAAGGAAAAGAAAAAGAAAAAGAAAAAGAAAAAGAAAAAGAAAAAGAAAAAGAAAAAAAAAGAAAAAGAAAAAGAAAAAGAAAAAGAAAAAGAAAAAGAAAAAGAAAAAGAAAAAGAAAAAGAGAAAAAGATTAAAAAAGAAAAAGAAAAAGAAAAAGAGAAAAAAATTAAAAAAGAAAAAGAAAAAGAAAAAGAAAAAGAAAAAGAAAAAGAAAAAGAAAAAGAAAAAGAAAAAGAAAAAGAGAAAAAATAAAAAAAGAAAAAGAAAAAGAAAAAGAAAAAGAAAAAGAAAAAGAAAAAGAAAAAGAAAAAGAAAAAGAAAAAGAAAAAGAAAAAGAAAAAGAAAAAGAAAAAGAAAAAGAAAAAGGAAAAGGAAAAGGAAAAAAAAAAAAACAGCAGAAGGTGGTATGTAAGAATGGCAGGCATTGGTGGCACCTAGATTGGAAGGCCAACAAGGCTACAGAACATTTACGAGTAGCACTGCAGGATATCCTAAATAAGAAAAGAAGAAATCTAAGACACAGAGGTGAGAAAGTATGAAGAAACTGGCCGCTAACCAAGTGGAGACACATGCCTGCCCACACAAGGATCCAGAAGGTGAGATGACAACTCAATGGTGTGAGTCCCTTGTCCTCCATGTCACTTCAAAGAATCCTGGACCAACATCTTGATGCGCACATCTTGGTGCCTAAATGCTAAACAGCACTGACATACTTCTTAGTGTTTCTTAAGTACACAGGTGTGATAGCCTGGAATGAAACTCTTTTGTTACAAAATAACATCACTTTTTATTCCGTTGAAGTCTCACATCCAGTTTTCACTCATTCTTGTCACAGTATCAGAATACTTTCCCACAAAAACACTCTTCTTTCCAGTGGACTCTAGAGACCTGTTTAAAATTGCAATGGCTGTCCAAGCAGACATAGAACAAAGCAACAAAATAAATATTAACAACTTACCAGGATCAGACAGGAATTCTAAAGTAACTCAAGCTTGAAAATCCATAATTTACTAACAAAATTCTATACAATCTTTCTGTAAGTATATTTTGGTAGCTGACATGACAGAGCTTTAAGAGAATACAGGTGAGACCCTAAGCCTGAGATCTGCATTGTAAAAGCTAATAGAAACTTCAAAAACAACAACAACAAACAATCAAAAACAGATTTAGACTATATATGGACAAACTTGATCTGGTTGGAAAAGTCTGCATGACATTTGTAATGGAACATCCTGACTTACAAGCCTACTGAGGTTCCATCCATGAGCACAGAGAGAAGGCTAACCCAGCTCCTCTCATAAAACTGAAATACACACTTTGCCAGTTTTGAGAAGATCAAGGATGAGACTACATCTTTAACCTATGGACACCATTCTCTAATGAAGCCCAAGGCAATAACTATAATTCAATGTCACTTAAGCCTCAGGTATTCTGGAGAGTAGACTGAAACTTAGAACATTTTGAAGGACAGCTTCCATAGATTTTCTTCAGAAAGGCTGGGATAACTGAGTACTTTCTCTCATACTTACTATTCAGAAACAGTGCATTTCTGGGCTACTGTAAGATTTCCTCTCCCTACCAGTGACTCCTTCATTGAGACTTCACAGGACAGCTTCAGAAGAGCATTTATATTAGCATAATTCCCTAAATCTTTCCCAAACAGAAACATTTAATAGGGATTGTTATATTGATCTGTTTCTACGCGTTTTCATGTCAGATATAAGCAGAGAAAGTAATTACACCAACACGTCCTGCATTCTGACAATTGCCTTTTTATTGCAGGTTAACAAATGTAATTAGATTCTCTCAGGCCAGAAAAAGTACCAGGAAATCTCATTATCTTGTTGCCAATCAATCTGTTGAGACACATGAGGACACAGTAAATAAAAACTGAAAGCAAACTGAAATAATCTACAATCTCTGCTACCTACCATTTTTTCAGTAAAAGACAAAACTATTCCAGCCTCTTTTTTTGTGTGGTTTTAAAAACAAACAAACAAGTAATTCTTAATCTGCATTCTCTTTTGTTATGCTCATTTTTGAGGGGTCTACAAAGAGGTGTGTAGTAAAGGTATCCTGTACACAGCAGAACGAAATAATACTGTCCAGCTTACATATGCTGAAGTAGTAAAATCATTTAGTTCTCACAACACTGTCAGATCCAAGTGCCCCAAATCCAAGGAAGTGGCCCCAAAATTCCTAAGGCTAAAAGAAAATGGAGGATCTTTAATGGTTAAGAAAAACAGCACATGGATAACATGCTGAATTTCTTCATAATCAGAACATCTAGCAACTTAGAACTAAAAAAAGCAATCCAGATTCTCACACAAAGCTGTGCCAGTTCTGAAGCCACATTTTCAAGACAGACAATGACTACCACAAAATTAAGGACAGAAAAATTAGAGCTGCAAACACTGCAATTAAACACCTCCGAACAGCCCATTTTGTTTAAATTTCCTGAGCAAACAGCATCCTCAGTTTGCTCTTCTCACAGTGTAACTGTGTCACCATTCTCCCATTGTGGGTGTGCTGAAATTGCTGTTACATAACTCCCTCATTGCCAACTGAGATTTAAAGAATACATTTTTAAACTGAAAACTGATATCCTCTTCAAATAAGTGACCCTTAAGACAGCTCTATTACTCTATTGATTGGGGATGGGGAGAGTGAACCCCAGATAATGGGGAGTCCCAACCTTCCCCTATGTTTTATTAGTGCCCAGTCTGCTTGGAGTGTCTTCCTGCACAACGATGATGCTCTTCCCTAGCTGTTACTTTCCATGATGCAGATATCTATGTATGCTCTGGTTAGCTCAAGATCCATTTTAAAGAGTGACAGCTCTCTCACAGGTCTAATTTATCTCGTCTTATAAAAGAGCATGAGTTGCACCTTAGAAATGCCTGTTTCTTTCAACTGGCTATTAAATTGTCTCAACAATTTGCTTAAACTGATGAGGCTAGGCTACAAACAATGTAAGTAGAGCCAGTGAATCTCACTCCAAGACATGGCAACCTTAGCTCCTATTACCACTCTCCCCTGGCATCTGAGGAGTTAGTACTCATCTCAGTGATCCTGGAAGACAAACTTAGATTATTAATAATCACTTCTGAGGAATAAATTAATATATAGTTTTATAAAAATTACAGCTCATTACAACCATCATAAATAATCAAGCACATAAAAATGCATGTATGAGAACAGGAAAATATTCATAACAGAATTACTTTTCCATTTAAAAAGAGGAAATAGAAGTAAAAATGCAAATGAATGAGCTTGCTAAAATCCACTGTCACAGTCATACTTTCCCCCAGAATCAGTAATTTCACCTTAATAAGCAAACTAAGCCCAGTCCCACACAGCAGAATAAATTCAGAATCACATCTATGATTTTTCTGCTTTTAAATCAAAAGTATCTAGGCACCAGCCTGTGTTTTAGGACATTTCAAAAAGCATCAAAGAAAGGTAGGAATTCTGACTTTACATAGAATCGTACCAGTGAGTTACGAAAGAAGAGGGAGTCTGAACACAGCAAGTATTTTCAACAGCTTTTTCTCATGACATGAAACAGCTCCACTGATCATTGCTAAGGTGCGGCAAGCCAGTGTGGAACAGCCCCTCTTCAATAAGCAGCTGTCATCAGAGGTAGGACAGCTCACTAAACTTTTACTGTTCTTGCAATGGGAGAAGATCAGCCTAGTAACAAGAGAGGAAAATGATCTTCTACAAAAGCAGAGATGTTCCTTTTCTTGATGAAGGCTGATCTTCTGGATCCTTACAAGCATCAGGCAAGAAAGTAATCCTATTCTAAAAAAGGAGCGGAGGTGTACTGTCTTCTCCAGCATCCTCAGAAAGTCTCAGTCATTCAACCTAATGCTTGTTTCACTTTTTTCTTGTCTCAGACCAATGTCACCATCAAGGAGTCTGACAGCTCTAACTTCCAGCATACTCTGAAGTCAATCTACAAGAAAGTTTCTCTCAATTCCTCTGTTGTTCCACTGTTTCTGAACATCATTGTTTCACCGTTCACTGAGCTGTTTTTCTCACCCCTTTCTCAAAACCACAAACACTTTCACTGTAGTATTTGTGTGTGTGTGTATGTGTGTGTTTGTGTGTGTGTACACCTACAATTCTGCCTTAATTCAGAGGATAATTTCTCTCCATTCATTGATATGGTAGACAGCAACTCTCTTTCCCACCTCAGTGGTGGAGCCGCCATCACTGGCAGTGTTCAAGAAGCGTCTGGATAGGGAGCTAGGAGATATGGTTTAGGGGTTTTCTGTAGGTATGATAAAGGGAGGACGGTTGGACTAGATGATCGTATAGGTCCTTTCCAACCTTGTGATTCTATGATTCTAAGTGAGGTTTCAATTATTTCCAGAAGGTTGAAAGGCTAAGAGCACCTAAACTAAGTTCCTGCTCTGAACAGTACTTTCTGCCTTGCCCGTGGCTACATGAAGTACAGCAAGGTGTTAGGCTGGAATCAAGGAACCTCAACTGAATGTCAAAGTTAGTACACACATTTCCAGTGTCTGCTGGGGTTTCAGAGTACAGACTGGCAATATAGCATCCACATTATGACACAGAGTGACTTGTTAAAGGCTATGCCGCAGTGCTACAGAAATCCAGTAAGTGTGGGTTGGAACCACATGAGGGGGTTGGAACTACATGATCGTTGAGGTCCCTTCTAACTCGGGTCATTATGTGATTCTGTGATTCTGTGACATAGCAAAATTGCTATAAGTTAGTAAGAATATTATGTCTTATTTAAAAATTAGAAGAGCAACATGGGATCTCCACAATGGCTGCAGTCACTAGAGCACTGTATAAAAAAAAAGCTTCTGACCCAAAAGGGCAGCTGCTAATGCGATGAGCAGATGCACCAGCCTTCTACCAGCTGGTACACAGGAAAAACAGACACTGAGAACTGCCACTGCCATCTGAGCTGGCCTGCCACAGCTGTTCCACTGTAGTTTACAGCAGGAGTTTCTGCTTAAAGAATAAATTGTTTTGCGCAGCAGTAGATCAGCACAAAGCATTAACAGAGTAGCAGTTCACAACATTTACCTGAAGAATTACTCAACACCGCTGTAGATCTTGGTAAATGATGATTCCTTCAATTCATTTTTTCTGCATGAACAGTACAATTGCCTGAACTTAGCACACAGAATCAAGCAAGCAACACCATCATGCTCTCTTGTTTATGCCTCCATCCACATTTCAGCTTTGGACAGTCATGGACAACCTACAGCCTAAAAATAAAATTTCTCTATTCACCATACTCTAGAGGAAGACAGAAATTTGCAAAGCTCAAAAAAAACAACAACAAACCAGCAGAATTTTCTCCACTTGGGCCCCAATACGTTATTTCCTTTAACAGCACCAGGAAAAATGTGATGAGAAAGGAGTTTCTGAAAAACTGTATGTTAAAGTTCCTGTCACAGAATCATAGAATGGCCTGGGTTGAAAAGGGCCACAATGATCATACAGTTTCAACCCCCCTTCTATGTGTAGGGTCACCAACCACCAGACCAGGCTGCCCAGAGCCACATCCAGCCTGGCCTTGAATGCCTGCAGGGATGGGGCATCCACAGCCTCCTTGGGCAACCTGTGCCAGTGTGTCACCACCATCTGGGTAAAAAACTTCCTCCTAATATCTAACCTAAACCTTCCCTGCCTCCGTTTAAAACAATTCCCTCTTGTTCTATCGCTATCTTGTGCCTGTCCTACATGGCATCTCCAGACAAACACAGCTGGCTGCATAAGACTCTACCTTTGGCTGCCAAGACTCCTAGGGACACTCTGGTTATTTCATTCTCTTGTTCTGCCAGTCAGTCCTCTTAATTCATGAAGATTTATGTTTGGATCTGAATCTCAAAGACACCAAGACATGTGGTAAAGCAAGCTCTGGGCCACAAACATCAGAACATGCAAAATACATTCAAAGCTAATCTGATGACAGAAATCTGGAGATTCTGTAATATTAAAACCATAGTAAGGTCATGTAGACCTTACATAGACATAGTAAGGTCATATAGAATTCCCTCCTTTTCAAAAGTGATGGCAGTATGTCTGTGGCCATTTTTGTAAAGAACACTTAATTCATGTACACAGTCTGTCATAACGTGTTGTTGTAATAAAACCACTTAATTTAGATATATCATTCTTTATTATTCCAATAGAACATTAGACCTAAATATAATTTTAGGCCATACACACTTGAATCTGGAATTTTTCAAGGAATCCTAAACAAGATAATCATATAAGGAAACACGTCTTATGCAAATACACTGTGTACTGCATAGTGCCTACTTACCCCTACTTATCTCCACAATACTTAAAATCATTGGCATCACTCAAACCTGACATAGAATCAGAGGTTCCAATTGTTCATGCATATCTTCAATGTATGATACTTAATATAAACAGAGAAAGAAATATAGAAATTACTCCTTGGAGTGAGGGCAGCACAGGAACTCACTTTCATTATATAGCAAGGCTGTACAGTCAAGTCTGGTTACAGGGACTGAAAAGTTTTCAGTGGTTGATTTTTTTTTCTAATTTCAAGCCAGAGCAAAACCAAATCCATTTAAAATAACTGTTGTTTCCATAAAACTGGAAGGCAAAGGCCTCCTTAATTTTTATCAATCTTAATCTTATGAGCAAAAATACCATTGGCAGCCCAGAAGGCCAATGGTATTTTGGGCTGCATCAAAAGAAGGGTGGCCAGCAAGGGGAGGGCAGCGATTGTCAATCTCTACTGTGATCTTCTGAGGCCCCAAATGGAGCACACTGCTGTACTGTGCATCCAGGTCTGGGGCCCCCAGTACAGGAAAGATATGAAGATTTTAGAGAGGGTCCAGAAGTGGGCCACAAAGATGATCAGGGGGCTGGAGCACCTCTCCTACAAAGGAAGGCTGAAGGAACTGGGCTTGTTCAGTCTGAAAAAAGAAGGCTCTGGATAGATCTCATTGCAGTCTTCCAGTACTTGAAAGGAGCTTACAAGCAGGAGGATGAACAACTTTTTAAGCAGGTAGACAGGACAAGGGGAAATAGATTCAAACTGAAAGAGAGGAGGTTTAGATGATATGTTTGGAAGAAATTCTTCATTCAGAGGGCGGTGAGGCGCTGTAACATGCTGCCCAGAGAAGCTGTGGATGCTCCATACCTGGAGGTGTTCAAGACCAGGCTCGAGGGGTTCCTAGGCAATCTGATCCAGTGGTTGGCAACCCTGTATGTGGCAAAGGGTGTGGCAGGGGGGTTGGAAGTAGATGATCTTTGAGGTCCCTTCCAATCCAAGCCATCCTATGATTCTTACCTTCAAAGTGAAGCATCCTAGCAGAGACATGAAGCCCAGTTCTTTAAAACACCTCGAGTTTAAAAATAAAACAAGAATACTAAACAGCCTTTCCTACCCCTGGGAAAATCAAAGCATCTGAATAAAAATGATGCTAGCTGATACTGTCTATCCCTTCAGGGGAGGAAAGTCTACAGTGTTTAAAGTATTTCATAATTAACACATGCACATTCTATATTGCTTTTATCCCAAATGGCAATGCACAATCAATTTTTTTGTCCTATGTTATATGCGGATAAATCATTTTTATATGCACTCTGCATGGCCTTAAAATCCCAATATATTGCAGTAACAGACAAGGGCTATCAAGTGGGATAAAGAGTAAGTAATGAAAGCAACTGTTCGTGTGCATCCCTGACTGTGTACGCCTACAGCTGCCTGTGATATGAAGCATAACATGCTGATCTTGCCATCGGCCAGCTCTGAGGCCCAAGGGCAGGCATTTGCTTTCCTGAATAAGCAAAAAGAATTACTCCAATGGGCTGCAAACTCCCTGAGCTTTAAGAACCCTTAAATGCATGTCAGTTAAGAACTTTCCACAAGGGACTTCTGGGAAGACATAAAAGAATTTTCTTCCTCGTTCATACTTAAATACTGTTTTATCTAGAGACAGCATCACAATCATGCCCATCTTCATGTAACATTGTTGCTGTCAAAACATCATCTTCTAAAAATAATGTTATTTGCTACTATAGTAGAAAGTTTTACCTACCCCATAATCTTTATTTTAGGCTGAAAAGAGCACTTCACTTTCAAACAGAGGTTGTTGAATAACCTTTATTTGCATCAGTCATCTCTATATTGAAGTTCTCTCCCCTGAGGCACAAAGAAGGGAATCAATCAATAAGCTGAGGGCTTTTTTGTTTGTTTGTTTGTTTGTTTAAGACTGATGAAAAGAAACGAATAAACTTTTACGAAAAGGAAGAAACACATGACTTCAATGTATGCTGAGCATCACCAGTCACATGGGAACTTCCCCCTCAGATATTGCATCAGAAGGGAATAACATTGGAAGTACGTTTCCAGTACCCTCACCCTCAATACAGGAACAGAAACTCAGGAGTGGTGGTGAAGAAGCCTTCACTAGCAAGGCTAAGAGAGCAATTATTACATCTTACCAGAATTCTACCCTTCTGCTTACCATTTTTCTTCCCTTTTTATATGGAACAATGATGTTAATCCACTTCTAAAAATGGATATATCCTTCACCAGAATCTGGCAAGATGGGATGTATCTGGAGTAAAGCTTTTCATGCCATCTAACATTCTCACACCACCCTGACACGGGAAGACTTCACTAACTACTGCTCTGACAAAAGCAGATTTCTTCACATGAGAAATCTTTCAACTTGTATTTCAGTAAGAACTTCTTTTAATGCTGCAGTCTGGAGCACAGACTTGCCTCTTGGTTGGGAAGCTACAGTAAAGTTCATGACTTTTGAAATTCTTCTGAAAACCACCTTGAATGTGACCAAGCTGCAGGCTTTCCAAAATGCACATAACTCAGATATATTCAGCAGTTCTTTGCTGGGATGTGGTTTCATCAACAACTGCAGCCAAGCCACACTAGTGCTGCTGTCATGTGGCTAGTCACATTTTACCCTCCCACCTCTGTAGCACATTCTCCCCATCCCCCAGGTTGTACTGGGATTAATGGGATCCTGCTCAGTCACCTCCAAGTCCTGCTGCTGGCACAGAAGAGGCAAAAGGAAACACAAACACATCTTTTGGCAGCGCCGTCGACAGAATCTGAGCCAAACAGGAAACTGCTTTCTAGGATGCTGTTCTGCATCAATAGCCAAGTTCTGGAGATTGGATCTGGAGGAAACATGTTAATTATATCACACTTGCTAGAGCTGGTAATGAGAAAAAAATAAATCCCATCTTGCTATGACAATGATCATAAGCATCTTAAAAATAAAGCCGAGTTTCAAAACCAAGCAAATCTCAACTACATCTCCAACAACTACCACAGCTGCTTACAGACAGAGTTAAGAAGGTGCCAATTGCAGATTAGCAGTAGAACAAAAATATGATGAAGGGCCACAAGGATAACATTCTCCCTTCAGAGAAATGTGATAACCATTTTCTGCTCCAGCATTATCAACTGACCATGGTAACTAATACCTATCTGAAGTAACCTGTTTGAAATGGCTTTGGTAGAAAACAGAAGGTCGATAAAGTTATAGAAGGGTTAAAAATCAGAAGGAAAATAGGTTTCTGTCTGTGTATGCAGTCTTTTAGTAGTATGCAGTAGAGCTCCTAGAAATCACATTTATTTTTAAACAGAAATTAAAATGATAATATATCTACAATAAACCAAAAATAGGTACCAGTGCAGAAGCTCAGACATGTATACAGTTAAAACATGCTTTGACGTGAAGTGTTCTGTACACCATATACTTTTACATATTCTCTATCTTTATATGAACATGCTATACTGAGAGGTTATATTAAAGAACCCTACTTTACGCATGTTTGACTTAAATATCAAATCCCATAAAATAATCTATCTAAATCTCAAATCTGCATTGAATACAAATCCAATCTTACTAGGATTTTGAGGCAGACATGCTTGCTATTTTTTCCAAATAAACAGCTTTCAAAAGGGGTGCAAGACTAAAGCTTTGTTATAAGCTTAAAAATTAAATAAAGGTAAATCTAAGAATCTATGCATCCCCATCAACGCTACAGCAAGTCAAATCTCGTATTTTCACTTGATCACCTCCCATAAAATCTGACTGAACATACATACCTGCACAAATCCTGAATCTTTTGCACATTTAGCAAAGTAGTCTGATAATGCAGTAGTCTGGTATTACAAAAATGATACATGATGGACATAACACTGTTATTTCAGGGTGCTTCAATCAGAATCAGGAATTAAAATGAAACTCCAAGTTCAGTCTGTTTTCTTAGTGGTTTTTCTCAGCTGCTTCTGTGAAGGAGGAGCCTTCATACAGATCACCGAAAAAGCTATTTGACCATTTTTTTTTTGACTTTTTTACTTTCAGACCCTATATTTGCACAATTTTTTTTGCTCTGAAATCGACCCTGAAAAAGTACACCATACAATTCCAAGATCTGACTGGTTTTCTTATATACACAGCTTTCTATCCAAGACTACTTGTCTTAGCATGGGCTTTGAAACTTGATCATCAGAGCCAATTTTAAAAGATTCATCCCAGCAAAGCTCATGATTTTTTTTTTTGGCTGACACAGCTAATAAATAAATAAATAAATAAATAAGATGGCTAACAATGCTGTTAAGCAAATCATATGGCTTTTAGATTAATACAAGCCACCAGCTTCAAAATGCACATGAACAAACTCACAATCTTGTCAAGAATGTTAAGGTGTTCCTAAAAAGTAACAGCAAGAGTCTCACAAATTCCAAGCTGCTTCACAGCAGTGAGTCCTACCTACTTGCTTATAAGTCCTTAACTAGAGGTCTTTTCTGACTCCTGCATTTGCCAGCAAATCTGTTTGGAAATGCTGCACTGTCTCATTGGCACTGGCTTCTGGTGTATACTAAATTTACCATTTCAAAGACCTCTAATCTCCAGTAGCTTCTGCCTGATGACTTTGTTGCTCTAGAACAAAGCTTTAGAGCTTTAGAGCTTTGTTCTAGAACAATTCTAGGAACAACGGATTAACTTAGGAGATAAAAGAAGAAGAATTATTTGGGCTGAGGGATAAAGTTTGCAAACTCTGCAAAATACTTTATAAAATTAAATTGCACTGAACGGTAACATACAAAGAAGAGGAAGAAATAACACCCGTTTGTGTTTACTTACACACATTTTATACTTCAGTACGCTCTTGCCATGCTCTCACCATTGCTTCAAGCATGGTATCTTTGTACTGCATGTGCAGGATGTTTTTTTTTCTATATCATCATCCTGACTTGAAAATGGGGGAACTTGACTCCTTCGCCAAGGAGACTACTAATACACAATTCTATTTGAGAATCATGTAATATTTTGTAATTTACCTTAAGTGCCCAGTTCTGGTTTCTACCAATTATACAATACTTGTCTAACTGTAATTTCAGCATATAGTGCAAAGTACCACAGAACCGTTAACTATCCCCAGCTGAAAGAGCATTGAGTGGGGGAAAAAAGGCGGGAGGTGATGGAGGAAGGAAGTGAAGCTTCATTTGTTTAAAATAAGCACTTTGACTGTCATCATTTGTTCTTTCATTTTTAAGTGCTTGTGATAAAGAGACTGACACAGTTACTAATCTGAAGCCTGAGCAAGTAGCCATGCTAAAATAAACAGCTTCTGGTTCTGGAATTGCTTCTTAGAAGCAGTATAACAAAAGACATTATGTATCTGTGCAATGTACAGACACTTTTTTCAAACCAAATATTTTTTCTGACATTAGCCCAAAACCAAGATTAAAAGCTTGTCCAAGATAGGACAAAAACATTTGAAAGTCATTAGTACAAGAGTCTACCACTGTTCTGCAACCAGGCCAAGATCAGCAGGATGTGGAAAAGCTGCCAGTGTTCAGTTAGATCCTGCAGTTCACCACATACCTGCCAAGCAATGATTCACAAGGGATTTTTCAGAATATTGTACAGTGATCAAGGAAAGCCATCCAGAGACGCATTGTGGTTTGCTGCATAGATGCAAGCAAATCAAGACTGGATTATTCTAAAGAGATCTTAACTAATTAAAAACATGATAGGTTTAATGTTGATATTCTGATTAATGATCAAAGCATCAGACTAAAATGACACTCCTTTCTAATATCTGCAAGCAAGAAAGCATAAGCAAAACAAAATCCAATCCAAACAGCGAAGATATACACAGAACTCATATACTTTGACTCATTGAAGCAATACATTATTTTCCTTTGAAGCACAACTAACTTGCACACTAGAGGCAATGGCAGACACTTTTCCAATGAATGTTCAGCTTGCTCAAAACATTCTGCTATTCTCTGCTTCTCAGAACCGGACTTTACTGGCCTGAGTGTCGTGGTTTGCTATTGGTATTCCACATCATAACATCATGTGGAGCACAGAAAAGAAGAACTACACGTCCCAGAGGACCTCAAAGTAAGAGAGGGAAATACATCTTGGAAGTGATGCTCGCTGTCTCTCTCACTGCCTGGCAGCAGGTGTGGCTGTGCTTCCAAGCCGTGGCACCTTCAGTTTCAAAGTACGCTTCTCAGTCTTCAGAAAACTCTCTTTCTCTCTTATTTTCCTTGATTTATTAGCCTCAGTTTCAATTAGATTGTATTATATTGTGTTATCTTACATTCCGATATCATAGTAAAATAAGTTTTCCTCCTTAGATTGCTGCCACTGTTCTGTTTGTTTCCTTGAGCCCAGCTCCCATCTCCCTACTCCTTTCCCTTTTCCCTTCCCATTTTTGGGGTCAAGGGCCCACAGGCCTACTGCCCCCCGGTCATGGACATAGATTTAAATAGATAACTCCGTGACACTAGGCCAATGCAGTGCTTCCACAGCAGCTATTTCCCAACAGTGAAATAATTAGAAACTCATCCCTACCCAGAACTCCCTACAGCTGGCTTCCACTAGCAGCCTCACCTGGGAAGGCTGCCCAGTGCAGCCCATGGGACTGCCTTTCTGCTGCTAAATATCAGCAAACAGTCATCGAGCACCAGGCAAGGTTCCTCCCCAGATCTGAAAACATAATTATAAAGCCATCAATTTAAGAAACAAGGGTGAATGAGAAAACAGCATTTTGACTGAAATACAAATTGCTTGCAAGTTTTTTCTTTGAAATTAGCTGTTAGTTAGAAATTAAAATTCATTTTAAAATCTAAGGACGGGCTCTCACCACAGTAGTGAAAATATACTGAAGCTTGTGCATATTTGAATGAAAGCAAGTACTTCTGAAGTATTGCAATTACTGTGACCCTTCTTTTCTTTATTTCAAAGTAAAGCAAAAAAAAAACACATTAGTAATATTTGCTGTTCCATCAGCCAAAGCAGCTGGTATGTGGGCCACTTAGAAATTCAATCTTGGGTGATTAAACAAAGCAGTATCAATGTGATACCCTAAACTGGAGCATATCCCAATACATGCATTTTAATAAATCCAGATAATTGATCTAGACCACATTTAAACTAGCTTTGAATCTTGGAAATGACATTCTTCCCATGGACATATTTCTAATGTCACCAGCAATAGCTGCAGCTTGTAAGACAAAGCCATTAAGACCTCAGGATATAAAGGAAAGATCAAAAGGCAAAACCTGCCCAAGTTCGATAACAAAACAACTTTGTTTCTTCCTGATCTTTACCCTGCATCCAGATTTACCTGTTGCTCTGTAAAAGAGCTTAGCACAACTGAAACTGTGCAAGATTGCAGGAAAATGACCAAGAGTTAAAGGAGTATGAATATTTGTGGCATCTTAAAATGGCTCAGCCAATACTCCTCTACATGCAGTTATTAAAAATAGAGAAGAGCAGATAAATAAATAAATAAATAAATAAATAAATAAATAAAAAAAATTAAAAAACACCAAACATTTTTCCCAAAACTGAAGCAGCTCTGAAGTGAGGCAGAAGATAATTTTTCACAATGAGCACTGTGAAGCACAGAACAGGCTGCCCAGGGAAACCAAATGCCCCAGCCCTGGACAAGGCCAGGCTGCATAGGGCTGTGGCAGCCCAGCCAAGTGGGAGCTGTCCCTGCCTGTGGAGGAGAGCTTGGAACTCGATGGTCTTCAAGATCTTGCCTAACTCAAACTATTCTACCTGTCCATTTACACAACAACTGACAACAGCAAAAGGAAATTCCGGTCACCTGCTGAGTTTTAGTGAGGTTGCAGAAAGGTCTCAATCCTGTGCTAGTGATTGTCTGAATTACACTTAAAGGGAAATTTACCCAAAGATGTTGGTCAGCTGAACTCATTTCCTATGAAAATACAAGCACTCTAAAGAACTTTCTCTCACAGCCCAGCTTCGACATAGAGGCATCTTCTCATATCTAAATTTCAGTTGCATTAATTTGAAGATTTTGTATGAAGTAATCATGGTTAAAATTAGCATCTCTTCCTCTTTTCCAGATACTCTGAAGGCAGTACACAAAGAGGCTAATTTTCAGCTTGGAGTGGGATGTGTTTTAGTAAGCCACATTAGGCGGTGCAGAAACATTACAAGCAAAACTCATCTACTCTCCTATGAGACTGAACTATTAAGAACTTGTACTGTTAAACACAAACACTCCCCCAGCCATGATCTAAACAAGCATAACACTTTGATGGCACCAAAAGCTGGGAAGAATATACTTTGCAGGGCTGATAAATGTAGCTCTTGTGTTGATACTCACCAAGCAGCCCTACCAATGCCAGCATGTCAGGTAAGGCAAGCAAGCTACAGACTAAGGCCATCTCATCAGAGCCACAACAAACTGGGCAATTAAGAGTTTCTCAATTCAAGTCCTAATTAAAATATCAAAAATAAGGACATTCAGAAAATGATATTCACCATCTCACTTGATTTCAGCAGGGTAAACAATAAAGGGGGATGGAATGGAGAATATGTACTTTAAGTAAAACGTGTGGATTTGTAGTATCAGATCTAGATTTTAAAGTCTGTTACATAAGAGAAAAGAAAAAAACCCTCCAGTTTGACCAGGAACTGCACAATTTGAATGTCTGATCTCATTTAGATAAAACTCTAATAGTAACAGAGGAAAGAACAATCACTAAATTCCAGTGTTCTTTTCTCCCACCTAACTGCTTTTTACAATACATATTTTTTAATTTAATAAATATTTAGACCTTGACCACATGCTTTCAACTCAACTCTTCTCTTCAGAGATTAGAATACTGGTAGAGTTTAGAGTATCTACACTCAGCTTACAGCCTGTGCACTACCCTGCAGCTGGTTCAAAAGAACAAGTTCAGGTCAAAGACTTAATCTCGTTACTTTGCTTTTATCAGCCTGTGCTATAATTTTTACATTAAGTATGTTTTTGTATGTAATTGATTCATATAGTTTTTTAAGTAAATCATGCCTCAAGTGACTTGTAAAGCTATTTGGGCAATTCAAAATTATTTTAAGTGCATTATACAGAAAGAAATTCAATGTTCCCCTTTTAATAATCCCCAAATGGTTTTTAAAGAACATTGTAAGGCCTATATCATGGAATATTGTATCTGAAAGAGAGAAAGTACAAAGGATAGGCAACTATTTATGTCATTAGTTAAAATAGGTAACTTTTTACTTTATTCTCCTATGCCACGTCTTCCCTGTTCAAGTTTTCCAGATTATAGCAAATTTGGTGCAAAAATGAGGCTGGGGGCTTCCTGTTTTTACACTGTGAAATACCAACACTGTACCCACTGCTTTATTAGCAACTAAAAAATGCAGATGGTTTGCTTAAGGTGCAGTACAATATTTGAAATTTAGCATCTACATTATCAAACATTGATTTCAAGTCAAGTTATTGTTCAGGGATTTCCAAAAGGTTCATTAAAGATGACTGCACTATTGCTTTCCTTATGAATATCCTCACCAGCAAACTGCTTATTTTTATTGCTGCACAGGAAAGGTTTGTGCACTTCTTCATTTATATTAAGGCAAAAATATAATAAATTCAATAGTAAAATTGATAACAGAGATAAACCTGCATTCCACTCAGTCAGCCATCAAGGTGAGAGCACCAATCAGTGTCTAGCTTGAGACTGAACTCCAGTTATCTCAGGTCAAAGCATTCCTAAACTAATCCAAGCCAAGTCAGATCCTGAGATAGCCTGCCGGCACCTCACCTCATGTAAGCTGGGCTAGTACAGGGTAACAAAGATCTTTTAATAAACAGACCAAGAAGTAGAAAGTGTTTTTCTGGCCATAGTTATCCTAAGGCCAGCCTCTGCTCAGTGCCTACAAGTAACATGGCTGCAGGTAATCTAACTTTTTGCCCAAATACTAGCAAATTTCTTGTACACTGAAAGGCACATTGTGATGGCAGATTCCTCTTGTTTTTTTATCTACAGGAGAAAATAACTATTCTCGGTTTTTTCCAACACACAGAAACATGCAGTAGCTTTTCTATTACAAATGAGTACCTGCATTTCGGCATGCAACAAAATACTGGTTTACACCGTATACTCTTCACCCTCAGTGTGGATATTTCCAGTGCTAACTGATTCAGAAACATTGCTGAATAGCACTTGTGTGACACTGGAATGTGATGGCACTTCACTGGAAAACCAGCAAGAGGAGATAAACCAGATCTGAGCCACAGACTCTAGGCTGAGATCAAAAGGCCCTATTTGTGTGCCCTAAAGAAGAACCAAATTCTCTCATCCTTTTATTTTAACAGAAGTGGATTTAGTAACGTCTGCACTATACACAACATTCTGTGTAAGCATTAATTAAAAACAAAATTCCTTTACTGTTTGAAGTCTTGATTACCACTTAGAGAACTACAAAGCAAAGCAATTCTCTCCTTTGAAAATACTTGTTTGGAAAAGCCCAAAGAAACTTCTTAGCTACTTTGGGTCCATGTACTCAAATTCAGAACCAGACCACTGATGGCTGCAAGACAGCCTCCAAAAACAAATTTTACACTACCACAGAACTATGACTCAGAGTATGCTCGTACTATCTGCATCCATTTTAGAAAACTGATGAACTGATGACAGGTGTCAGTTTGTGCTTCTTCAAAGAAAGATCAGATGGGAATCCAGATTGTAGTTATCCAAGAGGTCAAATAAGAAAAATACTTTTTAGTGTTCCAGAGAGCCATGTGTTCAGGAGTGTTCTTCACCAGGAGTGTTCTTCACAGCGCTCAGTTCTAATTCTATGTTATGAGAACATTAATTGCTCTCAACAAATCCACAGAACTGAGAATTTCTTACCTTACACTGTTAAATATATATATATATATATATATCTCAAAAGGAGAATCACATGATTTATTTTACACTATATATGAATATAGTGTATTAAACCGTCTCAAACAAACATGCATTTTCCAGTGTGTTACACATACGCAAATATTACACCTCCTGTGCCTCTTACAGTCCACAGGAGTATTGTAGTTGTAGAGAACAGGAGACTTGTGATGACTCAGAAAGAGAAGCCAACACCTTAATTACAGATAAAAGGAAAATATAAAATTCATAAAGTATTCCTTCTAGCAGTCAATAAGGAGACTATACTCCAAAGGACACCAACCTTACACTCCCCTCTGTCTATAAGTGCCAAGAATGAAGTCACTGGGTAGAGTGTCCCTGTCCTTTGTGCAGCAGGAGCTGTTCCTTGGCAACCAATGCAGACAAGTGAGTTGCCACGGAAACAGGAAAGACTTAATATATAAAAACTCTGAAACAAAGCAACTGTAAAGGCAACCCTAAATAGGGTGGGTATGTTCTGCATTATTTCCTACAGAATTCCCATTGTAAAAATAAAATAATAATAATAGAGCAAAGTGGCATAAAACTGGATTTACAGACAGCTATTGTTTCGTCACATCAGAAGCAAGTAGTTCCTCTCTCCATTTGGCTCATTCTGTCAAATATACCTGAAGATTTACACCACAGCTGAAGATGAACTCTTCCCATTTCAGGCAGTGTTTTTCTTTCAGGGAAGAGGAACATTAAGGGGAAGAGGTACAAAACAACTGGCTAGGGGTGTGCCTGGAATATTTGCTAGCAGGATAAAACAAGTGCTCACATACTGAGAAGATAGAAAAACTGCTTCAAGGAATGTTCATTCACATTTCTTGTTTATTAGTAGAATATGTTTGATCTTCCTCAGTAGTTAAGGACACATGGCAGTGGTATGCACTTCCTGAATGTATTTTCTTTTTGTGGATGTGTATGTTTGGAGAGCACACGCAAGGAAAACAATTTTACCAGTGAAGAAGGAAAATATAAAAACTACATTCTGCATTTCTGAAGAGAAGAAGACAAAACAGAAACCAAGTTCTGTTTTCAAGGAGAAAAAAAGCTAATACATTCAGCTGCCTAGCCAGGAAGCTTAACTATTTGGTATGATATACTTGAAGTACAAAGACAAGAGCAAGAGAGCCTAATGACATTTTTGCACAGAGACCAGACCACTGATGGCAGGTTCCACAATGATTGGTGTAGGATGTAGTCTCCTCATGCTGCATTTACTGTAATTCTCTTCCAACTCACTGTAACACTTCCAGAGGGCAAGAGAGAGTAGTTATGGCTATTTGCAAAAGATCTGTGCACTGACTGGTCAGTCGGTATCTACTGTGCTTATAAAACCAGCTGGCTACTGCCAAAAACAACAGAAATGAGAAGATTTCTGTCTGCCTTACCTCTGTAAAAGGACCAATAAGTCTGCAGCACTGAGGGTGTCCATCTGAGGCTGACTCAGCCATAAAATTCCATGAAGTAATTGAAATAGCTTCTAAATTGTGACTGCTCTTTCAAGCTTGACTTCAGCAGACAAATAGGTTCAAAATGTATTAGGCAAGACCTGAAATAAATTGTCTCCGGCTTTATTTCCTTGGGAAAGTAGTGTGAAACTGAACACATCAGTAAGTTTAAAAGAACATGAAAGAGTAAAAAATCACCAGTCTCCTCAGGAGACTTTCTGTAAATGAGCAAAATTATTCACACGACTGTACTTATTCTCAGCAACTCAGTGAACTGTGAAAACTGGGCTGGTATTCTCACTACAATTTGGTGGTGATCAGCAAGGTTCTCAGGTGTGTTACACTCACCAAAGCTAAAGGAAAGGAGCTGCTCCAGAGAAGTGCTGCACATCAAACAGTTATTGTGAAATATAAAAGAAAATGCAATATAAATATATACACATACACACACACACCAGTTGAACAATTTTACAGAATCATCTATGTTGGAAAAGACCTTCAAGATCAAGTCCAGCTGTTCTTCTAACACTGTAAGTTCACTGCTAATCCACATCCCTACCAGTAACATCCACACCTCTCTTAAGTACTGCCAGGGATGGAGTCTGCACCATCACCCTGAGCATCCTGTTCCAATGCCTGACTATTCTTTCCATGAAGAAATTCTTCCTGACAGCTAATCTAACCCTTCCCAGCACCCCTGAAAATACCTTAAATAAAAATAACACACTTTCACAGATCAAAAGATCAGCACTGTTATTAAAATGACTCTATCGGTGATAAGTTTTTGTACAGCTCAAAAAGATTTTTACAAATATCTGAGAGCAAGTGGCAAGTTGTTTGCACAAACACATGGCAGAGCAAGATTAGGGACAGATTATCCCTAACTTTCTAGTGAAAATTTCCTCTCAAGCTACTTTATATGAAAATTACGACAGCTGGCTTCACAAGAAATAGAATAGTCCAGATGGGCTTTGCTTGGTGCTGGTTTCCAGCAGAACCAAATTTCCCTATGATGAGGGAAATCTGAGCCATACTAACAGAGAGAAGTGGTAGGAAATCCACCTGGAAAAATAACATGCAGCAGAATGCCAAGTTCTGGCTCACAGTCAACAGGTACAAACAAAGTTTAGTTTGTCTGGGGAAAAGGAGGCTGAGGGGAGACCTTATTGCTGTCTTCCAGTATTTGAAAGGTGCTTACAGTGAGAGCGGAGCAGGTCTCTTCTCACTGGTGACAGGTGACAGGATGAGGGGAAATGGCCTCAAGTTGCGCTAAGGTAAGTTCAGGTTGGACATTAGGAAACACTTATTTACAGAAGGGGCAGTTAAAGACTGGAATAGGCTCCCCAGGGAGGTGGTTGAGCCACCATACCTGGATGCGTTTAAGAGCTGTATGGATGTGGTGCTCGGAGATATGATTAGCAGAGGGTTGTTAGAGTTGAGGTAATATGGTTAGGCTGCGGGTGGACTTTAAGGTCTTTTCCAATCTGAGTAATTCTATAATTCCATATGTATACATACATGCACATGGTAAGTCTGATGACTGTATAACATCCTAGCATGCCAGTTTCCCTGCAGCATCTGGATAAGATGACTCAGTTTGAAACTAAAGGCAAAGGGATAGCCTTCCCTATTCAGTGGAGAACTTTTAAGGAGTGTTATTGGAGGCACTGGTGAAGAACTTCAATCAGTAAAGCCACAACACAGCTCCTTTTATTCAGAGCACCAGACTCTTACAGCAGCAGTCCTCCCAGTTATTTGCCTGTAAGGGAGGAAACAATTAAGCATTCCTCTTCCTACAGAGGCACCACATGACATTCAGTCACTCCCCTCTCCTTCTGTACATGTCCCTCAATCTCTGCTCACCATATCGAGGACAGTTAATGCTAATAGTAGTCTAACTTTTCTCATGTAAGTAAGGCACACAAATTTGAGTTTGCCTGTTTTAGGTGAAGAAAGCAACCAATGTCAACAACTGCTTTCACAAAGATTCTAATCAACAGCACTACCACTAAACACTCCTTACTTCATTCTCCCACATACTTACATTTTTCTGCCTTCCCATTGCAATGAAATTTACAGAACTTTTATTAAAAACCTTCATATATTATACTTTCTGCACTCTTATCTAGCTTTTGTTCCTATATTTCTGATAGAGTACTTGATTTTCTTTCCTACATTAACTGTTAGATTTTTGTCTTGTTAAATTTTACACTGATAGCTCTTTTTGTTCCCAATTCCCAAAAATCATACTCTATTTTAAAAAAGATTCCTCCAGAGTATTTGAAAAGCTCCTCAACCTGCCCCAGAACAGATATCATCTGGTTTAGGAACTGAAACATCTGAATATTTCTTTTTCCTTAAAGCTTGTACTCTTTCTTCTTTTCCAGGCTTATTTAGGAAAATGAATGTATTACTGATTTCATGCTGTATGGGAACAGTTATGGCCTGAATTACTGATTGATCACTTGGGAGAGGACCTCAGCCCTGAGCACAGGCGAGGACAATTCAGCTGTGTAACCAGAAGGGGTGGAGCCTGGCTGCACCTTTCTTAGACCTGACCTGAAGGACTGACTGCCAATGTGGAAGGATCTCAATGGTTGGAGATCCCTCTCTTATGGAGTCCTTTCTGCAAGCCTAGATCTTTGGAGATGGGTGAGCACCTTTACTTTTCCTGTGAAACACCAGCCTATCCATGCTGATCCCTTTGTTGTTACACTTCCAACTATCATCCTTCCAACGCAGTAATCATTCCCATTGTAATATATGCATAGAGAAACAGCAGGTTAAGCAAACATTCTATTTAAAAAGTCACCATGTGCATTTTGGACAATAAATGTCCTCCCCCACTTTTAATCAAAGGCATTCTACCCTTGCTTTTCCACTAGATGCAAGCAATCTTCCCCTACTGCCTGTAAGCTTAAGAAAATTATTACTTAAACCAAGCCAGAAAGATAATTAAAACCAGTTCAGACTGAGCTTTTACTCTTCATTCACACAATGAGTAAATGTCTCCTACAGTTTTAAGCTGTTGAAGCTCAGAGGAGTTTTACATAGAAGAAGTTTCTGAGATTCACTATTTAATAGCAAACCAAATCCACCAGAACAACCGATGCAGAAAAAGCAATCAGCCTTAACTACTTAACACAAATTTTATTTCCAGTAACATCAAACTTTGACTTCAAAGCACTCTAAAGCTTTGCTGCTTGCTTCCCAAAGTTAAACTTATCTCTTACAATTTCATACCCATCTGTTCTCATTTTTATTTATGTATGAAGTACAGTAACTCTGTCCTGCATGCCTCAAGTCCCCAGAGATTTCTTTGCTCTTTTGTCTGTGACTCCAAGAGTTTAATCCTACTGAAGAACCACAACTTCCCCCTCAGCAGCTTTCTCAAGCAAATACATCTCCTTGTAGCAGGTGCTCTGACATACTTCAAAAGTTCATGGGAGGAAAAGAGTAATGGAAAGCATTAGGTAAAAATTTCAGAACAAACCATGTTATCTTGCAGTCTGTTAATGGTGTGTGACATCATGAAGACAGTCTCATTGGGGGTGACTTATTTATAGAAAGTTAAGCCTTTTGCAGACATCTACTGTCTTCACGCAATACAATGGAAATGTTTTAACCTACTGGTAATTGTATTAGATCCTAAATCTGATTGAGTCTGAACATTCTGCCCCCATGAACTTGGGCACGGTAGTGGGAACATAGATTCAGAAGAGATTACTCCAATACTTCCTACAAGACTGAACAAATTAATGTCAAGCTTAAAGGGGAATAGAGAGAGAAAGTCAGAATAGATTATTCTTAACTGATTTAATAGTACTTAATGTTCTTGTCATCTTTAAGACCCTCTAAGACTCCACCTCACTTCTTTTAAAACTCATATATGAGTCCTCAGACACAGATTTAGAAAACCACAATTCTATCTCAAACTTCTATGTACAACAAGGTTCGTGACAGAGAGACCTGGATTCATCCTTAATTTGATGAGCACCTCAGAAGTACATTAGTGTCCTAGACTTAACCTTTACACAAGAACAGCTACTAGAGGCAATTCCTGCTCAAATATTTAGAATACCTGAAAAGATTCATGTTTTTTTCCCCACTGTCTGCAAGAAGTAACAAAACGCATGGCTAAAGGAGCAGGAAGGCATTGAAAATAAGTTAGGACCATTCACGGTTTATTGTGAACTCAGATTATTTTTTGAAAAGCTTAACTAGAAAAACAAGGCACAAAATTGGGTCTGCCATTCCCTCTACCATCAATGACTTTAAGACCATTTTGCCACTACACCACTCATCCCACACTCATCCACAGAAAATCTTCTTTCTATAGAACAGCTTGGCAAAAATGTGCCAAAGAGAAATCTAAGGAGAAATACGTAAATAATCAAGGACACTTTTGTGCTAAGCCTCATGTAAGTAGGCGTTCAAACTTGAATACAACTACAAAAAGTTACCAGCCTTAAGTTTTAATAACTCAACTTTGTCAAATGAGGAGTAGCCAAGATTTCCAAATATCAGTGTAAGAACTACCAACCTAACAATCCAGGAAGAGAGTTACACTAAAATTTTAGAGTGCTGTTTAGGCTGCGGTTGAACTTGATGATCTTCAAGGTGTTTTCCAACCTGGGTAATTCTATGATTCTATGAAAATGCATAGATTAATAAGCAAATACTTAAATTCTAGTAAGCTGTGCAGAGCACAATGAATTTTTGCTAGGAATAACACACTTCAATTTCTGAGGAACGACATCTGTACTACAGAAAATTGAGAAGAAAATTTCCTTTTCTTTTGATGTTGTTTTCTTTGTTTGTTCATTTTATTATTATTTTATTTTTTACAAATTAGTTTAGTGAAGTTTTGATTTTTATTTTTTATTTTCTTTCAATTCTCTTGTTAAAACAAGTTTTAGAAGGAACAGGTGGGGAAGAGAAAAGTTTACCCAAGATCCATTATCCCTTCATACAGTTTTAGTCCAACATACCACTTCAAAGAAGGAAAAACGCTTATCCGTGCCAATGAAAAAAGGCTATTGTAAACAATAACAGCTTCAGGGACTAAAAACAAAATCATTCCAATGGACACAACCATTTGAAGCATCCACCAATAAGTCTTCAAACCACTGAGTTCAGCTTGTTCAGTGGAAGTCACGAAATACAACATCCTAATGGGACTGGAGAGTGGAAGAGGCAAAGTTTACAAAGAGTGTTATTTCAAAGCACTACATGAAAATTTTCAGCTGCTGACAAAGAACAGCCTGAGGACCATGCATTACTGGGCAGTAGAAACCTTTCATTCACCGCCACTACACTCATTCCTGTGTCCACAAGCTATTCATACAACATCACAGAAATTTACAAGTGCTTTCCAAACTCGTCTTTCAACAAATCAAATAAATAACTTAAATTAAAACAAAACAAAACAAAAAACCCACAGGTAAATCCAATGCCTATGAAACCATAGAGTTGCAGACAGCTTCCATTTGCTTTTCTCCTATGCTCTACTAGTCAGCAAAACACAGAACAGAATTTAAATTGATAAGAAGCTCTTTTTAGTTACATTTCACACTTAAAGTAAAGAAGCAATAGTCAGCTAGGGAGGAAAATAACACTTTTATTCCAATAATGTCAATTTAGAATAACTGGACAATCTTCCCATTGAAGCACTATGTAAGAAAAGACAAGATACTCTGCTTTTGTGAGATGAAAAATGACTCTTCCAAAAGACAAATAAGTAATACTTCTGTACACAAATGCACTAGTATCTGGATGCCTTTATAGTGCAGCAAGATCAACTTACATGCTATTTAAAACATGCTGAAGCAGATTTTTCGGGCTTTCAGTTTTATTCATTTAATAAAAAGAGCTTCTCTTCTACATAGCATGAAAGCCAATCTAAAGTTTGCAGAAGACAGAATTTTCCCAGTTTTCAAAGCAAGCTCACAGTACATACAGGATGCCAGTCAGCAACCCTGGAAACTCCCATTGTGAAAGGGCTTTTAGAAACAGAACAACATCATCATCCATCTCAGTTTACCAGGAACCAAAACTAGACAAACAAACACACAGGGTTTTCAATTAGGAATGTGTTTTTGTTCATTCCTTTACAGAAGGCTTTATTTGGTTAACAATTAAAACTGTTAGTCAACATCATAATGCAACATCAAATCAGCCTACTCAGAGTGACGTGGGATCAAGGACTCAGCTCTCCTTTAACACCAGGGTAACTGCAATTGCCAGCAAACTGTCTGTCCTAGCATGTCCTTGTCCGATTTTGAACCAGATTTTGAGTCTTTTCTTATTAAGGTCTATTTTCAAGGCAAATACATTTTTCTTAGTAGGAATGAAGGAAATTATTCAAGGTCTCCAGTGAGCATCACCCCCTGCTGAGACCAGTAAGTTCCAGTCACTGATTTTTGCTTTTATTTTTTAGTTTATCAAGCCTACAAGAAGCATCTGGGGTGCCTTTTCCCCTCTTAAAAGATGATTATTTTTCTCAACACGTCCCTCCCCCCAATCAATTTCAAAAGGCCAAAGCCAGGAATGGTTTATCTTCCAGAAAAATAAAAAAAGGTGTTAATTAAATACACTACAAGGAGGAAGGAGGGAAAGTGTCAAGTATCAAAAGCTGGAAGATACTCTTTGCTCTTGGAAGGCATCTTTCATAGCTACCTAACACAACAGTACATCAGCATCTCTCTGATAGTACTCTAAATTTCATGTCCAAAATTAGGTAGCATGGGTATTTTCCAAGGTTTATCCTCCGGTGTTCATATTAGAACCCCTTTCAGAAAGAGCAACTTGTATAAATAGCCTAAGCACAACAGGTTTCAGCTCCCCACCTGGAACACTGCAGGTGCAATATTAATGTGCCCCTTCAAAAACATAAGGGCAAGTTTCCCTAGCTGTTACTTCCCTGATAAAACACTTGTGAGATTTGCAGATGCCATCTTCTTTAATATTTTTCTCCTGTTAATCAGTTTCCACACAGCTACATCTTGCAGAGAACTCAGCATGGTTCTTCCAGTCAATCAACACCACTCTGGCTGGTGGAAGCTGCAAGCCTCCAACAAAAGCAAGAAGTTAGTTTCTGCACTTGAGAGGTGTCATACATAAGATAAAATTGCACTTATTGTCCACGTCTTTCAAAACAGGAATAATTTTGAGTTGTACACATCAACTGAAGAATGAGCAAAATAACATGCAAAACTAATAACCCTTAGAACAAAATGTCTATTCTATACTAGGAATAGAATGAAAATTACAGAGCTCACATAAAACAAGTCATCTGCTACAAATAAACTTAGTTTTGTTTAATATTATTTTCATCTAGATTTTTCCATAACATACAGTACATGAACACTAAGTAGAGAATGCCTTTCCCATGACCAATAGCTACCTTGATTTATGTAGGCTTTTGTGTATCAAGGACAATTCAAGTCTAGAGAAAGAAATTTGAGTTCTTTAATCCATTCTACAAAAGGGTGGATTTGGCCAAGGATTTACTGTAGAATATAAGCAATATCACCGAACATGTTCTACTTGTTAAGAATAAAACAACAAAAAAGGACACAATCAGCTCAGCTGTAGATACAGTCATTTTCTTTTCCTTGAGAAACCATCTTCTTAAAGCTCTAGAACCACTTCTTTACTAAAAGCCAAGATATTAGATGCTGTCACAGAATTCTACAGGAAATAGAGTTTGGACCATAAGATATGTGCCTTGCAGCAGGGTTCCAAAAGATAAATAAACAAATAATAATAACAAATAAATAAAAATCAACACACTGTGTTGTATTAGGCGAAATCGGACCCTCGGGATGTAACGTGATAGGCCCTCCCCTGCTGGGTCATGCATATGTAAAAAAGATATAGATGAAACAGGATACCTATATAAGGGACCCTCACATTCCAATAAACGCCATTTTACCGCTGACCATATTGGTGTAACAAACAGCTGTGACTTGGTCGGGGCCGTCGATACACATTCACAAAGGGACTTGACTTTCCAGGTTACCAGATCAAGGTAACAACACTGTACTAAACAAAGAAGTTTCCAGCATTCCAGTACTGTAATACTACCTTCTGTAGTCACAAATTTATATTACTATTTTAATGGATTAAGGCAAAAGACTTGCTTCCCATTCCACCCCGTGCCTCTGACTTGCAAACACTTCTATAACCTATGTCCTCAAGTACCAGTAGATATATTTCCTATTTGTAACAGTAGTGTAATTTGAACATGCTTGTGTATTTTTTTCTTTTAATGACACAGAATGACATTCATTCTCCTATTTTTGCCACTGACCACTTGCCTTCCTGGAGTCAAATCCATTGCATAATTCATACGCTGAAAAATAATTTGCATAACTGCATCTAGTTAAGCTAAACAAACCACCTGTTCAAACAAGAGGGTCCCATCACACCACAGGTATTTATTCTCCAGAAGCAGATGGGGGACTGACAAGGTGATAAAGTGCTTTTGTTCAAACCTCAGCCTTTGTCTAAACATGCAAATTGAAAATATCTTGCACAAATACACACTACACCAATCCTTAAAAAAAAAAAACAAAAAACTAAGGCACAATCTCACATGGCTGCAAGGTGTGACCTTCACTGACATTCTCCCATTTGGTTTTATTCTAGAAGTGCATCATTATATGGAAGCCAGAGAACTGAGCTTGCAACACACCAACTTGGCTCCATCTCCAAGAGCACTTACATAAAACCAAATAGATGCAATGCAGTTACAGGAAAGCAATGCATGTTTTGGCTATGAGAAAGTGTTCCTTCCCTGCACAAGTACATGAGAATATTAAGAGTCAACACTTACAATGCCTTTTTTAATGTACTTAAACAGTCTTTTAATCTAAAATATGAGTAATACTCACAGTAAGAGCACAGCCTCATGATCTGAATTCCTACAGGCAGCATTAAGCCCACTCATTCTATTTTTGTTTTTCTTACACAGCAAAGTTGGCAAGAAGAAAATTTCAAGACCTCCTCCTGGATTGGTTTTAATTTTGGTCTGAGCTCATAAGGCTGTTAAACACTTCGTCTGAAAGTCCCACCATCTTCTTCAAAACTGTCTGTACCCTACAAGGATACAAGAATTCTCTCCTCTTTTAGAGCACAAATAGCATTAGTCCCTTTATCAATAAATAACAAAAAAAACCAAAACATACACATTAAAAATCGTACTGTTTCTAAAATAGCAGACGCACGAAACCTTTCCTTCTCTGAGAAGCCATTAATAATTTAACTAGGAGGCTCTACTAAATTCCGGCCACAGACATGTTACGTGACTAGATTACAGTTGTATCTTTGTGCTCCTTTTCTGCAAATTAAATCATATTCTAAAAGTTTCAGGAGCCTTGAGGTCAAAATAAAATAAAGTTGAACCTGAGCTGTAGGTTTTCAATAGAGAAATACATTTTAAACAAAACTGAATTATAGGCATGAAAATCCTGCTACTCCAGCACTAAAAATGGAAAGGACTATTACAGCACATTTATTTGATCAATTCCTCAGTTCCCGGGAACAACCAAAGAAGTCATAAATTGTGCCAAAACTTACAAAATTTTCCAAAATCAAGGAAAAATTAGACCACACAGAAGAAACTCCTTCCCACCACATTACACCAGCAACTTTGTCAGGTATTGAGTATCCAGGCACCACTTCTGTCAAATTTTGTAGGCCACCACTTAAACTCCTTTTAACAGAGCAAAATTTTAGAGATGCAAATCAAAATATCACAACCAACATGACTGTGGGAAGGAAAGCATTCAAGATTGGATGTGGTCTGACTTTTGAGTGGTCCTATATAGTGCCAGGAGCTGAAGTCAATGACCCTTATGAGTCCTTCCCAACTCAGGATATTCTATGTTCTACTCAATGTTTAGCAGCAATACGGGCCAGCTGACTCATGTAACCAACTACAACCTTGGTTCCTACCACTTTCTACTGGCTTGTCCGAGGCACCTTATGATGGTGCCCAACAACTGCATGCACACCCCAGGGCCCACCTGCATAGATGGCAAATGGGACTTACTCCACTTCTTGGCATTGCTGGGTAATTCCACTGTTGGTCTCATAAAATAATTCACAAGAGAATACTGCAGAGAACAGCCTTCCCTCCAAGTTACATTCTGAACAAATAATCCTAGGAGAGCTTTACCCTCTTATCCTTACAGTAAATTACTTTTACTGGCTCAGAGCTTTTAGATTTTATTGCTTTTTAAGTTACTGTTGAAAGGTTTAATCACAGATTTGCTAGATTTAACCACTCAACCCAAGGTTTCCCAGAAACTTCCATTCTCCAACAAGAGTTACAAGAGAAGTTCCCTACAATGAACGCTACTGGAAAAAGAAATATATATATATTTATAGGATTTACTATGGATTTCCTCCCAATAATCATTCATAGCTTGAGTTTAGCAATAAAGAAATCCATCATCATCCCTTCAGCACCATCTGGGAGTCCAGGCTTTTGGCAAAGAAAAATGGAGCAGCAATTGCCCAGCAGCACAAGAAATCAATGGCTTCCCTGCACAGGGGGAGCAACAGGCTGCTCCCACTGGCACAGGTCATTGATTTCCCTTTCTGCCAGCAAAGCTGCTTTGCACACTCAGGGATCAAAGTCTCCACTACATCACTGTGATGCACACCCCCCCCCAAGAGACCCTGCCCTTACTAATGTGGCCAGCAGCAAGTGATACAATTTGAGCAGGACAGAAAGGAAGAAGTGTGTAGACGCCTGCCTCTGGGTAGAGCAGTTAGGCACTGACGTTTCAGGCAGAAAGGCAGCTACTAAATGCCCAGTTTTAGGCTGGGTTTTAGGCTGTGACAAATGGTAACAAATGCCCGAGTATACTGTTGATTTAAACTTATCTCACATCCCTGGACTTGAAAACGTATTCAAGTGAACTCTGACAACATGCCTGACAGGAAAACCTGATCTTCCCTTCCTGCCCAGTAGCAGAACAGTACTATTTATTTCTAGCAATTAGAGCTGTGAAACAGATGTAAAAGTACTTCCTGATTTTAAGTACAATCGTACAGTGGAGTCTGAAATACATGACAGTCATATCACCAATGCAGTCTCATCTCAACATAAGATAAGAGCTTCCCCAGAAACACATTTTACCATTACTGCAAGTAAACACTTTTGCCTCGGGTCTGAGTTCCCAGAGAAGCCACAGTAATAGGATCATTAAAAGCATGTATGCAGTCATCAAGAACAGAACAACTGTCCGTAAATGGTGTCAGAGGTTACCAACATAAAACAGCAGATGGAAGGGATTTCTGGTCAGTCCAGACTTGGCTCTGATTTGGACCAGTGCTCTGAATAAGCAGCTTGTACACTAACCAGCCACCTCTCGGATCAGAGGGTACTGCTGTCCTTGTTTCCAGAGCTGTGCCCGCATATTGACCCCAGTAACCATAGATATGTGAGGCTCACCACTGGATCTAGCTGGCAGAGGATTTACCTGAATCAAGCATATTTTTCAAGCCATTTGCTGATAGTTACACTGTTAGCTGTATCTAGGCTCAGTTATTCACAGATAATCTGTAAAGCAGCTAAAATAGAAATACCTTAGTTTCCCTAGCAGTCCCTCAGTGTGCCCATTTGCCCATGTATCTGCCCACATTCTATACACCTATATCATGTTTTCAGATTAAAAAGGTTACATTTGGAAAATTCAGGTATCTTCGTTATTTCTCTAGAGTCATCACTGCTCTAAATCAATTCAGGTCATGCTGAAATTAGTCTTGTCCTTCATCATGTTAACTGCTTCTCCAGTTTTGCTATAATTAATATATGTTCATAGATAAACTACAAATAAAGTGAAAGACAAAAAAAAAGTAGGATTAGAGTTTAATATTTTTTTCCTTGTCTTTTCCTCCCTTAATTCAATAAGAAGCCTTTCAAAAAAATCTCACCATACCACAGTTTAATTAGTCAGCAAAGACACTGCTTCAAGGTATTTCATTGAACATGTTACCTACAAGAGAATCCTTAACAGATGTGGGTATCGCAGTTAACCCATCTCATTTCCTGTGGAAGGGAACAATCTCATGCTTTGTATGCTTTTCAGCTTTCTGTCTCCTCGCTTTTCAATTGTATAGCTTATGGAGAGGCAAATATAGTGATTCAAAAACTCAAGTTAACAGAACAAACTTCTTTAAAACAACATCCTTCATACCAGCCCTTGAGCATGCAAAGCCAAAACCACATCATACTTTTGACAGACAGATATAGAGCTATTACTTATCACAAACAGCCAGACCATCATTGAGGCCAATAAATGCTTTTTGATATGTTCTTGAACTGATCACAGATCTCACATAATAAACAGTAGAAGAGTTGATTCCAGATTCACTCCAGAGAAAAGTAAGTTTTCTACATAAATACTATTATCTTCCTCTTGGAAAATTTTCTTATGTTGAGAATGATTATGAGGAAAATTCTTACCTGTTTTCCATCTAGTGTATACAAGCGCTTAACGACTCCTGAATCGAGCTTGATGGCATCAGTTATATCAGTAAGAACCTGTTCAAATGAATGTGCTGTCTTCTTGTTAAGCAGAATCCGGACTGCCTTCCGTGGTTTCACTCCACTTCTGATGATAGTGACTAATTTAGGCCTAATGAAATCCTTATTTTCTTTTGTATCTGGAGTACCTCCTTTAGCAGTGGCAAGAGACGGCACTGAACGAGAAGTAGAAGTTGTCTTAACATTCACTGACCAGTTTGGGTTTACATTCTTCGTGTACTCCAGCTTCTTGAAGGGCTCTATTGAACCACATACATAGCTTTCCCCTGCAGAAACAGAAGTCAGCAAGTCAGATTGGAGGGAGGAAAAAAATAAAATCCTTCTCAATAATTAAACATTTATTGTTATCACTCTTGATGTACAGTGCGTAAGGCACTGATATCATCTCTTTTCAAATGCTACAGACTAAGGTATCTTTTAAAGGCCGCTGACCATAAAGTAAAGAAAATGTTGTTATGAACTGCTTGAGAGTAGTGGTTTTCTCTTCAGAAAGAACTACCAGAAGTGGACTGCTACCACCAATAAGCAGCATTCATTTCTCATCAGCTGTCCAGCCCCAGTCCATTTTCACAGTAGTCCACCAGCCCTCATGCTTCCTAGCAAAACAGCATGCCCCAAGCACTTCAGAGGAAACAGCATGAAAGATTATAAAAAACTACAGGTTATACATTACTCTCAGTAAAATGTAGGTGAAAACATCACAGTAAATTTTTAACACTGGATTATTTGAAGCTTTAAGTAACGTAAAGCTAGGATGCATGTACTCAAATCTTAGTATATTATTCTGTTGACTTGAAGTATTATAAAGGGGAAAAAGAAGGAACAGGAATTACAGAGCTCCCCTCCCACCATAGTGAGAACCACAGCTTAAAGAAAACCATAGCTTAAGGAAAAAACTTGGTTATACTTCAGATTTCTATTGGAACATTATCTACAGTGAAGTATTTTCAGCATTTCCACATGCACATTTTCTGTCTACATTATGGTTCCCCAGAAATAGCATCAGCATATCTTTATTCCTTAATCCATCTCAGCTGCAGGCTGTTGTGAAAAGACACCCATTTGCATGCTCCCAATTTCTCCCTTGTGTTTGACTGAGTGACTGCAGTGCCAGATGCACTAGGTAAGTTGGACCAGCTTATTAATTTGATGACATAGAACATAGACAGTACTTTAACACTGCAACAAACTGATTCTGTACACCCTCTGGTTGCAAGAGAGAAGAAAAATGCAACAACAACAACTAAAAAACCATATTAAACAACATTAGAACAAGCAAGACCACACCTTTCTGGCAGCACGTAGTTAAACTGGATTACAAATAAAGCAAAACCCTATCCTGAACTATACCACAGAAACATCTGAGATATTTCAATTCTTCTGAGTTCAATAGTTCAAAATAGATATTTATGTTAGCAGCTTATCCCAAAGTATCCAAAAAGAACAAAATGTAGTGAGATGTGAGATGTATGTCCAATGCCAAACAGCACAGAAGAACCAAAGCCACTCTACACACCAGAAAACAGACTTTTTGAAGAATCCTTACCCTAAGTAACAATGATTCGCTGTTTAATTAATGCAAAGAATTATTTAGTTTTTGTTGTAGTTGCCAAAAGATTTCAGGGCCCTCAACTTCCCAGACAGAACAGGACACAAGAATACAAAGAATGTCAACAGATACACAAAATTACCACAGTTAAAATTGGGAAGGAAACATAAAGGAGAACCTTCCTAAGATCCCAGGATGCAAAAGAGCTTCCAGCCTCATACTAGCAGAGTTGGCATGATGCTCAAAGGTGAAACTGTAACAGCATGCTGCACACTGATCACCAGCAAACTTGCTGAAGGACTCCAAGAAAAGACTAGGGAACTCAGAGCAATATCTGAAGGTGGTCTACTGAGCAGAAAAGATAAATGCAATGACAACGTCAGATCAAGCAAGAAGATTTTTGTTTTTCTTTTAGCACTCCTTTAAAGAAGAATACAAAATAAATAAATAAATAAATAAACAGAATGGGAGATGAAGTAAAACATTCCAATGTTTGCTAGTCGTTGTGTAACTTCAACCTTATCTGCACTTTGCAGAAATGTCTTAAGTGTTAAGAAAGGAATCTAAGACAGAGTGCTTACGCTAATCTTAAAGACAAAGGTAAGCCATTCCTTCTAACCATGACAGAAAATGATAGATATCTGGTAACAACAGAACAAAAAGGCTTAGCCACGATAATGATCCAGTAGCAGTCAAACAAGACCTGCTCTTTTATCCAAGTCCCAGTCCAATATTTTTAGCCCTAGCTACTCATTACTACATGGACAGAATTCACCCTCGATGACTTCTTGTCTTTACAAGTTGCTAATTTTATGAAACATCAATAATAATTTATACAGGAAAAAGGTTAAAGGATCCTGCTATGATATGAATAGGACTGTCCTCAATATGATAGTAACCAATGTATAAAATACTTTGCCAAACTGAATAAATAAATAACTAAATCATAGAACTTCTAGAAGTTTTTAAACAAAAAGTGACTCTGAGGGGGAAGGAAAAGAAAAAAAGATCAGATTTGTTTTCAGAGTCCTTATGATCAGAAGAAGAGTTCAGTTTAATTGCTTAAAATAAGGATTATTTCCTTATTAAAAGGAAATATATCCTTCATATTAAAACTCAGTTCTTAAAGGGTAGGAGCATAAAGAAATGGCCATATACTGCATACCCAGAAGACTTACATTAACTTTATTCAGAACACTTTTGGTTCGCTTTCTTTAAAGGATAGCATTCTGTGTGATTTCTAATATCTTCTTTATGTCAAGGTTAGCAGGCCTTTTTGTAATGTATAACAGTGTGTCAGCTCTTTGCTACAAAACTCATTTTGTGTAAATGATCATAAAACACTCACTGAAGCTGTGGGATTGTTTAACATCAGACTCTTTTCCCCTTCTTCATTTCCAACCAAACTATATTACACCAATAAGATATCTGCACCCAAGGGGAAAATATCTTTCTTCCTTTGAAGAGGCTCACGTTTAGATACAGAACGTCTTAGAGACTGAGTATCCAAACCCTTGTAAGATTAAGTATCAGTAATAATAGCTATCTTATACAAGGGAAAAAAATATATATAGAGAGAGAGAGACCTTTCCCATTGTGTTGAATTTAAGATTGTTTACACCTTCAAGACTGCCTGAAGCATATGAAAACTTGTGGTAAGTTGGCCTGAGACTGCTGCTGTCATTTGTGGGTGTTCCTAAGGGTCAGACTTGGAAGAACACAAACTGAAAAGGCTATAACCCATAGTCCAAAGAAGGATCTCTTCATTTATTTATTTTAAATTGTTTTGTAACCTTTGGCTACTTTCACTACAGGCAACAGCCTCACTGCAGTTGAACCACTAGAGCCATTAAACACTGAAGGACATTATCACAGGTCACAGAAGAACTTCCTAATGTGCTTCATATATTAGAATTATATGTATATACACATAAACACATATGTATTACACAAAAATAAATGGGTACAAGGTGGCTGCAGAGGAGACACTGAATCACTGTCTGTAAGCACTAATGCAAGTGTTTCATCCTCTCTTTGGTATTTGGGCATTAGCAGTTAATTCGTTTTCTGGTAACAAGAATATTAGCAAACTGGAGAAAGACCAAGCCAGTGTATCTTAAAAAGGATGAGTCATGGTGCTTTTCTGTGCTAAAGGCAACCCAGCCTAAAATGGCTTCATACAGAAGACTGTAGGTCTTAGGTGGAAACCCTGGAGAAGGAATAGAACCACAGAATAAAAGAATATTTAGCATTCGTTAGACAGAATGACTGTCAATTTATTGAAAATAGCCTTGATTCCTTTAAAAGAGCAAAAAACTATGAAAAGGAACTGAGCTTGTTTAGCTTGGAGAAGGCTCCAGGAAGACCCCATTGTGGCCTTCCAGTACTTGAAGGGAGCAAATAAGCAGGAGGCGGAATAGCTGTTAACAAGGGTGGATAGTGATAAGAAAAGGGGGAATGATTTTAAACTGAGATGGGCAGGTTTAGATTAGACATTAGGCGGAAATTTTTCATTCAAGGGGTGGTGACACACTGGAACAGGTTGCCCAAGGAGGTTGTGGATGCCCCATCCCTGGAGGCATTCAAGGCCAGGCTGGATGTGGCTCCGAGCAACCTGGTCTGGTAGTTGGTGACCCTGCACATAACAGGGTTGAAACTATCATTGATCAAAGGATCGTTGTGGTCCTTTTCAACCCAGGCCATTCTATGGTTCTCTGAAAGAAAGTTCATGTACAAGACAACCAGCAGGGCAAATTTCAGTCACAGTCTTTGGTAGTGAGATATCCCAGTGAAGATTCTTAGTGCAGCAGCCATTCACTGCAGTTTGTTTTCCCAGTGGACTGGACAACAGATAGTTTAAGAGAAAAGAGAATGGGACTGGTACCCCCAGCACAACAGGTATTTCTTCACTTCCATTCCCTTAGTTCTGTATAAGCAAAGACAGGAAGAATCTCTCAAGATGTGTGACAAGGAATTCAGACTATCCCCCACCATGAAGCGCAGGCTGCACAAGGAAGATGACCTGAACCAAATAAATTACTACTAGATTGCTCCCAGATGTGTTAGTTAATAGAGCAATAACCTAATTAAACTATATTACTGCTGCCTTGTCTATCTTCAGTATCTGAAAAAAAATGCAACACTGCAAATGATATGGAGCATCAATAGGAAATACACCTGATCTGCCCATGTTCACCTACCAATCAGACACACCAAGAAGCTTTAAATCAGGTCTCCTCAGATTTTTTTGAAGGACTTTTTGGCACACAGATATTTTTGCTCAGTTTGGCATAAATATACACATATATATATATATATACATATATGTGTGTGTGTTTGTGTGTATATATATATACACACATATATATACACACATATATATAAATTTAAATATATAAAAATATATATTTAAATATATATATTATATATTATATTATATATTTATAATATATTTTTAAATATATAAATATATATAATTTTAAAATCCTCTTTGTGATATAAAGGGGAAAAAAAAAAAGACATCTTTCCATCCTATTTGGCCCCTCTCCTCCCTCCAATTGCCTCAGTCTTGCTACAATCAAGATGAGTCTTGTACACAGTTCAAAATAAAATGACCAATTCCTCCAATGACTTGTTTAGGAAGGCATAATGTGGATCAACTGGCTAACAGACTAACCTTCCCAAATTCATGATATTAAATAATCAAATAGTGCCAAAGCAACCCTCTATCATTTGTGCAACAGGATGATTCAGCTGTTTGTTTATTAAACAATGTAAGGACTGAAGTCATTTCTACCACAGGATCCAGTCCAAGTTTTACCCACTTTGATAGCCCTGGATCAAGTCTATGGCAAATATCCAGTACAAATGCAATCTAACAAACAAATAGAATCAGCTCTACAAAATGTAAAGATAGTTAAGTATTATTATTTTGTCTGCACATACAAACCTTTCAATTCCCAGCCACTAAGGTAGGTAAGAGTTAGAGGAAACAGGATTAGCTCAGGAGTACATTGCAGATCAGGTCAGTCAGTTCCTGCAGTCTGACCAGGGTGGGATTCTCACCAGCACTGCTGGAGCGGGCAGCAGAGTTAATGAGGTGGCAGCAGCAACAGGCATAAGAGCAGAACGCAGAGACGTGAGAAATGAGGTGACAGCAAAAGCTACAAGACTCACATCCAAAGTAGTAATGAAATCTGGTGCTGCCCACTGCCTCAGCTAGGAAACACTGCTTTTTGAACCCTCCACAGGAAGCTTCTCTGCTGCAAACTGCCTCTCTCCTCTACCTACCAGGGCCTTTCCCTCAAACCTTACATCATATATTACCTCCTCTGCCACTCCAGTGAGATTTCTAACTTCTAAGAATCTTTAGCCAGCGACAGCTATTACCAGATTTCCAACCTGGTACATTTGTGTTCTTTCAAACAGCTCCTTCAACTAGGATGACAGCTGCAAGATAAACCTCCAGGAGACCCACCAATTTTGTTTTTCGGATTATCACATTAGGAAGGAACATTAGGAAGTATTACTTCTCGGAAAGGGTAGTCAGGCATTGGAATGCACTGCCCAGGGAGGTGGTGGAGTCACCGACCATGGGAGTGTTCAAGAAACGTTTGGATGTTGTATTGATGAATATGATTTAGCTGGGAAGTATTGGTAATGGTTGGACTAGATGATCTTCTAGGTCTTTTCCAACCTTGATAATTCTGTGATCACTGAAAATTATTTTTATGATTATATCTACACAAAAAGGGCATGTAGCTCATGCAAATCTTTATAACAGTTTGGCAGCACACCCAATACTGGCATGTGATATTATTGTTTCCCAGTACTCTCTCAGTTATCTTGCGGTTTGAGGCTTTTTGGTTAGTCTTTGCCATTGCTCTGCTTCAGGCTTCATCTTTTGTGGTAGGTATTGTGGAAACTTCAAACAATTGATTCTGGTTCATACCCAAGGCTCTGAGGTAATATTATAATTAAAATTAATGAGAAAGGGATGCAGTTCTAGCAATGGATTGATTCTGTGGTCTTTGTTTCACAAAGCAGGACCCCAAGAGTAAAAACTGTAAGTAATACCCTGTTCCAAATGTATCCTACTCGTACTCATCTATTACAGTTCTTATTACCCTGTTCAATGGTACTTTCTTGGGGAAAGAACCATTAGTGCACTTCCATCTGCAGCTTTCAGGATAATATCCTTTTGGAAAAGCAAAGGAATTCAGTCTTTTCCTTACCCTTTGTTTCCATCTACACAATTTAGCCTTAAAAAGCAGCTAAGATTCTATTGTTTTTCCATACTCTGATTACTTGCTATACCTAAAGAGTGAAGTCATTTCACATTTTGAAACCATTTTGTAGAGGTAAGAGGGCTCTGAACATCAGGTCTAACAAAAAGAAGTTACTTAAATCCATGACATTCTTCACCTCATCTAAGGTGAGAGAAGCTGCAGAGCACACAAAGCTTTTGCAACAGTAGATATCCCTGGTAGAGTCATAAGTTTAAAGCAAAAATTGGACATGTCCATGCTCCTCAGAATAACATACAGCACCAGTACATTCTCATACTGGTTCTGAGTTGTATGCAGGATAGAACTAAATATTACTGAAGCAAAACAGCTCCTTTACAGTCTTGGCTCCTTTGGGACCATCCTTTGCACAGTTCCATAGATTTAGCTCCAGGATGAGAGGCAGTGGCTGCTGACTTGTTTTCCCAAGGAGCTTCTCTTTGTTCACCCTCCAATACGGAAAGGGAAAAGTAGAATATCTGTCTCACAGGCATAAATACCAATCTCTGAATCAAGACTTCACATATTTACCATACGATTCTAACACCAACTCAGTACCCACTAAAATACTTTAAGAAATAATGACCGGTATTTAAATTCCTAACACTCTCACGGAATTAATTCATATAGTAAAGGAATAGCCTCTGCTAAAAAAAGGGAAAAAAAGTAGTAGTTTGTATTTGAGTAGTTTGAGCACAAATTTCACTTGACAAGAAAAAAATAATTAAGCAATTTTCCAGCTATTTAAGCACAAAGCACAGCTTCAAGCTAATTAATGCTTTACCAGACTAGCCAAACTCTAATAAATTTGTACGGTAGAGTGGAAGTAGCTTCCATAAAAACCACCACCAAGCTATTATGTGAACCTGTGCTGTAAAGTATAGCTTTATGAGGGAATCAGAACAAAATAAACCATCCAACAGTTTTACACTAATAGACAGGAAGCTCTGTTTCAGATGGAATATGGACATAGCTCATTACTCACATGTGAAAATTAACTTCAGTAAATTCCAGTGTCAGTAGCACAATAAGACTGTCCAACATGAATTATACACATGAAGAAAGGGTGCATTCATTGTAAAAGTAAGGAATTACGTCCCACAGAACAAAGAATTGCCAAAGCCCTTCTTTAAAATGGAACTTAACTGATACCATTATTCACTCTGACTATTTTATAGGTAATAGTACTATTCTCTAGAATGCCAAATTAAACTAATTTTATAGGCTTATAAAATCATAGAATGGCTTGTGTTGGAAGGGACCTCAAAGACCATCTAGTTCCAACCTCCCTACCACATACAGGGTTGCCAACCACTAAATTAGGCACTAGATCAGATTGCCCAGGACTTGAACACCTCCAGGGATGGGGCATCCACAGTTTCTCTGGGCAGCCTGTGCCAGCACCTCACCACTCTCTTCAGTGAAGAATTTCCCCCTAACATATAATCTACATCTTCCCTGTTTTAGTTTAAAACCATCCCTCCTTGTCCTGTCACAATCAGACCATGTAAAAAAGATGATCTCCTTCCTGTTTATAAGCTTCCTTAAAGCACTGGAAGGCCACAATGAGATCTCCTCAGAGTCTTCTCCTTTCTAGGCTAAACAAGCCCAGCTTCTTCAGCCTGTCTTCATAAGGGAGGTGCCCCAGCCCTCTGATCATCTTCGTGGCCCTCCACCAAACCCTCTCCAAAAGCACCACATCTTTCACGTGCTGGTGGGCCCAGACCTTGGTACACAGTAGTCCAGAGAGAGCCTCAAAAAGTAAGAGTAGAGAGGGACAATCACCTCCCTCACTCTGCTGACCACCCTTCTTCTGATGCAGCCCAGGGTAACTCTTGGCCTTCCAGGCTGCAAGCGTGCACTGCTGATTCATGTTGAGATTTTCATCTATCAAAACCCCAAGTTCTTCTTGGCAGGGCTGCTCTCTATGACTTGCTGAATTTATTTCTCAGTTTAATTCATTCTTTTGAAACAGCTGGCAATGACTGGCACCCAAGGCTATGAAAATCCACATTAACATCAGTGACACTTGCTTCTCAATGAGCAAATGAATCAAATAAGCCCAATACACAGTTTTTAAACAGATGTTGATTAACATCATTCTTTCCTTCTGGCAATCAATTTTCCCCACCAACACCACCCTGACTGATACATTTCTAACACCACCTTGGAATTCATAACATGGATCTTAAGACCAGTTTCCTTTCCATTTTGCTAAAACTGTGGTCCTAAACCCAAAGGACCCTTACTCACATAGGCAATCCCATATTCCAGTTTTCCCTTTGATCATCTTCATGTTGTTTTTCCCCTCTGCTTTTTATGAAGGAGGATTATCAAGTACACCCTCTTCTCAAAACTTCTGCATAAGAAGCTTTCCTTTGCTATGATATCTAAAGAACGCAAGTGAACAGTAATTGAACACTACTCAGAAGATCCGCTCCTTTGATGGCAACCTTATTCAGCATTACCCCTTTCTTCCTTTCACAAATTTGTGTTCTTCTGATCCTTTCATTACATCCTGACTCTGTAAGTCCTCTCATTCTGCGCTAAAGATGAAAACAGTAAGAAGTAACAAATTCTGTTACAACTTTAAATTGGCTCCCCAGCAGCTATATGACCATGTACTAGCTCACAAGTTTGCCTGAGGCACCCTGAGGCCAAGGAAACATGGAAGCAACAAGAAAACCACAGTTGTTTGCCTTTTATTTGCTTTGAACACAGCAAAAATCTGCACTTTTGACTTTACAGATAAAAACACCAGCTCAGTTATGCCTGCACACTAGTTAAATGCTTTCAGGCCTTCTACATCTTCATGTTTTATACTAAGAGCTACTGTCGACAAACATGAAAACAAATCCACTTCAGGCCGCAAGCACTTAAGATGCCAATGGACAAGGGAAAAAAATCTTTTTTCTCCTCTCTTGTTTCACTCTATTTGAATCAACCACCCCTGCTAAGCCACAGCTACAGCATTAGGCTCTGAAAGGTTGTCTACATTTATTCTACTCCATGACTGAAGGGAACTTCATTTATCATGTATTCCTTTGTAGAGAAAAGTTGGAGAGTTGACTTTACTATAAAGGTGAAAATATCCACTGACAAAACTTATAGAAGTGGGCACCACAGATCTTGTCATGTATGACTGACTAAACCACCATAGTTATTTTTCAACGTGCAAGTTCACAAGAAGGAGCAGAAGTGGCCTTTGAGAACTATGGCTATGAACAGAGGGCTTAAAAAACAAAAAGGGAAAACTCAGACACTGTCTTCAAGAGGGAAATAAGCAGCAAGGCAAGTATATTTCAAGGCACAATGTAAGAAATTCAAAGTCCTAGTTATACAACTGATGATCCTTTCTCCATCTGTAAGTACAATACCATTACCTACCCTCAAAAGATTTAACAGATTAAACAAACACTGACTCAAACAAAACTTTACAATTCCAGTTCTTATTGCTCACCTTCTACTAGCTGGTCCAAGGAGGAAATCTTCTTGGAGCCATCGATTGTGTAGATTGTTCTCACTCCCTGGGGCAGATTCACATTGTCAGACAGAGTTCGGGTCAGATCAGCCAGCAGAGCTTCAAAAGATCTAAAGCGGTCAGGGGAGATGGCGTATACAATCCCTTTGAAATACCGGTCTCCATTACGATAGAAACGAACTTTTTTGGCTTTCTTCTCAGAACTCAGGGTCTGTAGAGTACGGGTTCGGTAAAAGCTGCAGTGGGCACTGTGGGTAGGGCTGGGCAAACCATTTACCCGAGACCCTCGGCCATACCGCTGCGCTTTATCACGCTCATCAAAATGTTCCAGCTCCATATCTCTCCCAAACGACATCTTGAAGTTCAATCTAAGGGATATACAAGTAAAGAGGTTGAACAACTTACACATCTTAGGGGAGCTCACCTTTATACATCATGTTATATACAAGACAGATATAGATGACTACTTTCCCGACTGAGAAAAATGCTTGAATGGAGCCATGCTACATTCACATGTTCCTTTTACAGCCCTCCTGACATGCCATAAAAACTGGTTTATAAGTTAGGCTTTTATTTGCCACAGAAACACCACTCCGGAAACCAATTTCTGGGCATACACAAACGTTAAAGTTTATTCAGTAAGAGCACTGAAAATGAGGTGACAAAGCACAGCTACTGGAAAAAGAACAAACGGGTCAGCTTTCTACCTTTTCCTCATCTTATATTCAGGTGATATTTGAGTCCACTCTACCTTCTAGACCATTCGAGCCCACTATAATGTTTGTTCCACCCATGATCTCAAAAGGCGTCACTTAAAAACAGTAATTGCTCCCTGCTTGGCAACAAGTAAGAGCTCCTCAGAGGAAGACGTTGCAGGTTAGTGATTAGAATCAGAACTATCAATACTAGTAATGTGACTTGGTGGGTCAAGCCTGCTGTTAAAATGCTTTTGCTTATTCCAACCACTTATTTCAGTTGTTTTTGTACAAACACTTTGCACACTCTGAACCAACAGAAGTGCTCAGACATCATGAAATAAGGAAGAAAACTAATAAAAGATAGAAGGTAAAGAAGGAGTCACAAAGCTAGTATTATTCAAAGGGCAAGCTGCTTCTGTGCTGAACCATACTTGAAAGTTTTGTCTAAGTCCTAGCACCAGCATTCAAGCTCCTTGCTGGCAAGAAGTTCTTTTGCCACAGAGACTATCAATGGAGTGATAAATTCAGTGTTGATGAGCAAACCAGCAATTAGCATCACCCATGCTTGACAGTGGCAACGAGCTTTCTATCCTGGCCAAAATGGTCCCAGTAGTTCAATGTAAGTTCACTTTTTCAGAAGTGAAATCAAGGTTGCATTTACTTGCTTTCTTTTTTTTTATTATTTTAATAAGTGACACAATACAATATACTACAGATTGCACATTAATCTTCATAAAGAATTTTTAAGTATGAACAAAATTTAGAACAACCAAAAGATTATTAGGTTTGAAACACATCTATTTGAGTCACCTAATTTTACAGTTCCCTGCAGAACAGCAAAGCGCACCAAGTGTATTTATAGTGCAGATACAGAGACCTAATTTAGAAGTGGTCACTCTCATTGATTTCCAGTAAAAACAAAGCAAACTAACAAAAAAACCTCCAAGCCCAAGCTTTGTTTAAACCACTCGTAACTGTGTGTCCTTTAAAAAAATAAGGTAACATCCACAGAATCACTGAATGACCCGGGTTGGAAGGGACCTCAAGAATCATGTAATTCCAACCCCCCTGCCTGGCAGGGCCACCAAACATACACATTTACTAGATCAGGTTTCCCAGGGCCCCGTCTAACCTGGCCTTGAACACCTCCAAGGACGGGGCATCCACAACCTCCCTGGGCAGCCTGTTCCAGGGCCTAACCACTCTCTTAGTCCAGACCTGATGCAAAGCAGTAGGAGCAAACAGTGGGAGCAAACACAGACAGAATTACAGATGCTCTGAGCTTACACAAGCTTGCAATAAAACAGTGATTACAGACCTGGACTTTGATGCTGAAAAACTGTAGGAAATGTGCTCCATAACTTCTCTGAGCTGTTCACATGCATGACCAGAGCCAGTACCTAAAACAACCACTGTGAGCACAGGGTCTTGAAAACAACTTATCCTGGCTGGAGACAGCTTACTACTTACTCTGCTATGTACACACTGAATCATGTGCTCAGGCAAGATTCATATCTGCAACACTTTGAAAGCTACTGATAGTGCATGCGTGTGGGGGGGGGGGGGGGGGGGGGGGGGGGAGTAAACTCTTTGAAAGGGCTGACAATAGCAGGACAAGGGGAAATGGTTTTAAGTTAAAAGAGGGAAGATTTAGGTTGGATGTTAGGGGGAAGTTCTTCACTAGGAGAGTGGTTAGGTCCTGGAACAGGCTGCCCAGGGAGGTTGTGGATGCCCCGTCCTTGGAGGTGTTCAAGACCAGGTTGGACGGGGCCCTGGGCAACCTGATCTAGTAAAGGTGTATGTTTGGTGGCCCTGCCAGGCAGGGGGGTTGGAACTACATGATCCTTGAGGTCCCTTCCAACCCGGGTCATTCTGTGATTCTGTGATATACACACACTATAAATATATAGTGCATGTGTATATATACACAAATAAATCATCGCATGTATTGTATGTGCATGTAAATATGTGTGCATATATGTGCATACACAAAACCATACAGATATAAATAAGAATATACACATAGGCAGGAAAATAATCTACCTTTCCCCTCATCAGTATATACACACCAACCCACAGGGTAAGAAATTCACCATGGTATTTCATGGGCAGTTCCCTGAGCTAAATACTAAATTTAATGGACACAGTTTAGGATTGAGACCATTTGCCACAACGTTCAGATGTTAAATAAATAAATAAATAAACGAAAAGTTGTTTCACTCTATTTTTAATGTCAGAAAGAAACTGGTCAGGCAGATGTACACGATCTCAGAACTCGCAGTTCAAAACCTGTATCTAAGGAAGCAATGGCAGTGATGGGAGAAACAGGTTTTCCTTAGGGCTGCTGTTTCCATTCATCTCACACATGCACAAAATAGAAGGAAAAATAAGTTACACCAAGATATAGTTTTTTAAAAGACTCTCGGCTCTAATAATTATGGAGTATGGGGGAGAGAAGCGTGAGCCGCTGCCCTTCCTTCCACACGCTTATGCTTCAATCGATAATGGCTGTAATTCCCAATTACGTCCTTTAGAACAGAAATCGAGCTCCTGGAACGACACTGTGCTGCTAATTACGGCCAAGCGTGTGCAAGCCGCAAGGTCGGAGCAGACAAAGAAATTCTAAATAATCGGATCCGATGTCTCAGCGTGTGCACACACATCTACTGACACACGGAGATATAGGAATAGAGGGACACACCCGAGCACACCGCCGTGCCCAGCACTCACAGCATTGAGATCTACTAGCGAACCGCTTATGGAGCATCCAATGCAGGTGTGGGCGCTTCCATCCGTGCACACACACGGCGGAACACACACCGACGTGACAAGGACCGGCCAACCATCACCTCAAAGATGAGAGACCGACCTCTCAGTCGCCGCAAAAAGGATAGATATCGATAGATACAAACGGCAGCAGCTTAACAAATACAGATGCCCCGCAGCGCTGAGGAAACGCGTGTGAAACGCACTGAGGAAACCTCGTGAGAGACACGGAGCACGCAGCCCTGCCGCAACGTCAACCCCCGCTGACAGAATGGCACCGGGCAGCACCTGACGCGTTACCCAGCGCCGCTGCCCCGAGCCCCGCAGCGGGAAGCGCCGCTGCCCGCGATGCCGCCCAGCTCCGCGCCGCAGCCAGCGGAGGCCGCCGCCCCACACAATGGGCACAGGTGCACCGCGCCGCATAGGCAGCCCGACCAACGGCCGCGCCCCAGCGGCCGCCACTCCGCAGCCCCCGGGCCCCTACCTGCTGTGTGCAGCCCCCGGGCCCCTACCTGCTGTGTGCAGCCCCCGGGCTCTTACCTGCTGTCCGCAGCCCGGCGAGAGCTTCTCTCCCTCGAAGCTGGCGAGCTGGGAAGGCGGCGGCGGTGGGGCGAGCTGGGAAGCGGCTGAGGAGCGTCGGCGGCGGCTCCCTCCCTCCCCCCCCGGCGACCACCCGGCTGCGATGGCAGGAGCTGCCGCAGAAAGCGGCTCGGATGCCTTTGTTACGCCTCCCCCGGCTGGAGAGAGCTGCTGGGGAGCCCGGGATGCAGCTGCTTCGCCTTTCTGCTGCTGCTGCCGATTGCAGTGATTTGCATTAGCCCGGCCCTCATTGAAATGCGGCTCTTCACACCAGCCTCTCCCGGCTCTCTCTCCAGAGGGCGGCACCGCCGTCCTCTCCCCCCCTTTCTCTCTCACTCACTCCCTTCCTCCTGTTCTGCAGGGCTGGTCGGCAAGGGAGCTCGCTGAGCCGTTCGCTTTCGCTGCCCACCATCTGCCTCCCTTGCCCCCGGTGAGCTCGAGGGGTGAGCGCTGTGTCCCTGAGGCCCCGCACCCCAGAATGCCTTTAGGAAACATTTTATTCCATACATTTCAGTAGGTGTCTCCAAAGGGATCGCTTGATCCCAAAGTGCTGAGAGCCCAGGCAGTCACTGGAGCCCTGTGACCAGGACCTGTGTGCTCCAGGGGCAGGTTGGTGTGGAATGTGGGCACTAACGTTGGAGTTAGGTTTCCTCACGCTACCCACGTCTTTGCTGGCTGATCCCAGAGGTGATGGATCTCCACAGATCCTACAGTTCTAATGTTTAAGTTTCCCAGAGGATGTTTTTGCCCAAAGGTGTCTTAGACTTCATCTGACTGACTCTTCCTCTTATGCCCGATCCCCTCAGGTCTTGGGCTGCACAGCAAAATCAATTCACACAAAAATTCAGTTATAATTGATGCTTTCCCCACTAAGACTTGGGTATTCTTGGTGTTCATATGGAATAGTCTCATAGAATATCCTGAGCTGGAAGGGACGTGCAAGGTTCGTGGGGTCCAATACCTGACTTCACACAGGGCTACCTAGAAATTAAGCTCTATTTTTGACAGTGCTCTCCAAACTTCTTGAACTCTGTCAGTCTGGGGCCATGACCACTGCCTGGTGGAGCCTGTTCCTTGCCCACTGCTCTCTGGTGAGAAGCCTTTTCCTAACATCCAGCCTGACCCTGCCAGGTTGAAGCATTCATAAGGTGAAGAAGTCTATAAATATCTGATGTTTTGGGGGGCAAAGTGGCGAGGCCAGACTCTTTTCAGCAGTGTGTGGAGAAAGGACAAGGGGAAACAGCCAGAAACTGGAGCATAGGAAGTTCCACACGAATGTGTGTAAGAACTTCTTTACAGTGAGGGTGACAGAGCCCTGGAACAGGCTGCCCAGGGAGGTGGTGGAGTCTCCTTCTCTGGAGATATTCAAGACCCACCTGGATGCCTACCTGTGCGACCTGGTGTAGGAAGCCTGCTTTGGCAGGGGGTTGGACTCGATGATCTTTGGAGGTCCCTATCAACCCCTATGATTCTGTGATTCTGTGAAGGGCCTAGTTTGCCTTCCTCTATGCAACAATGAATTTAATTCTCTTCTGCTTGCCAGGTAAACAACACATAGTCCAGGGGGACATGGAAGGAAACAAAACACTGTCTGTCCCTTCTGTTTGAGCTGCTCCACTTTGCACTCTGAAAGAATTAAAAATGCATTAGAACGGAGAGAGGGAATTGGTCTGCAACCTAGTGGTTATGGCACTTGGTTAGGAAGGACAAAAGATGTCTTTGTGTGCTTGTATTGGGGACCTTTGTTGTGTCTTATATCTGTACATCCAGAAAAAAAAACAGTGGGTGGGGACTTCAGCCCAGGGTGCCTTCTCCCAGTGAAGGTCTTTGATCACAGCAGAGGCTCCTGCTTCACTTTTCTCTTTGGGTCAGCACTGGCAGGCTCTTGGGAGACAGGAGATTGCCTGATGGAGAAAAACTCATTGGTGTTCTGTCTTCATCTTGGAGGAGTTCTTTAATAACAAAAATAAAGCAGAGAGCAGAAGTAGCAGTGCCCTGGCTACACTTCCAGTTCCCCTAGTTTTTGAAAGATAGACGAGCACCTAAAACCTTCCGCAACACCTTTTCTTGAAGGAATATGAGCCACTAAATTCCTGAACATCAAAGCAGTTCGGAGCTGATTGTAGCACTCTGTCCTCAGCACTCTCCTACCACCTTGCTTTGTTTTAGTGCATCCTGGCACTTGACCCTCCCCATGCAGCCCACGGGGCACTATGACACTTAACTATGGACTGTCATTTTTCAGACACAAGTTCCCAAAAGCTGAGCACCCCAACGCTACATATTTCACCAACTATATTGCTTTCTTGTCTGTTGTTCTGAAGCTCTCCTGATCTGTGTTTCAATGTAAAAGGTTCAGTGATACCGGTAAACATTAGCGTACTTGATTGGAAAATATTTTTTAAAGTATTCTAGTAATCTCACATTAAAATTATATCCTTAAAACCCCACTTTTGTAGGTCAACAAATAAAATATTCATGGTGTTCTTAAATGATAAGAAGAAACAGGAGGTTGCAAAGATTACTGATGGCAAAGATGATCACGGTCCTGACAAAGGGCTGTTCTTTAACATTGTTCAGTGCTGATTTGTCTGACACTGTGGCTTCCCAAAGGAGACATCTCTTCTAAGTGGAATTCCTTCAATTATAAGGTTATTTATTTATTTATTTATTTCTGACAATCAGGTTAATGGAAAATTTCTTATGTTTCAGTTCATTACTTCCAGCTATTGTGCCCCGTGTTCACCGTACATCATTTATTTATCCCGTTGGTGTTTACTTCTCTCTGGCATGTATTATTTACGCCTAACCTAAGTGTGCAAAACACTTTGCAGATGTTCAAGAAAGATCCTCACTCTGATTACATTACACCTTAATATAAATTTAAACAAATACACAAAGGTTCAAATAACTCAGTATAAGTAACTGTTAACGTATAAGTCTAATAGGGAAATGAAATTAAAATGTGTTATATTTCATCCATTTTCAGTGTCATGTTTAACATAAAGATACAATACAATACCTTGTGGTCTGCTTCCCCTTGTTGCAGGTGTGTGTGTGTTTTGTGTTTTGAGAGATGCTTCTGCTTTGCACTTTTTGTCCACAGCTTGCATGAACCAACGCAATTGTAAATAGAAGCAAAGATGACACAGATTGTTTCACTGTCATTCTGTTAAATAAATGCACTCTTTTTTCTAACATGGAATTGTCTTCTTAACTTTCCTTTGGATAGAGTTAACCCGAGACTTCCTATCTCTGTCATTGTTAGTCAGGTTTTTCAGATCCAGTGGCATTCTTGTAGTGCTCTTCTGAGCTTTTCTAATTTTAAAGCCCTGCTTTGAAGGAACTGGATACCGTGGAATTGGATACAGTTATGTCACCACCCAACGTGTCTGTCTCTTCAGGCCCTGCCAACTGCCTTGGAACATTGTTCTGGGAGCTTCTCTTATCTGGCTAACCACTGTGACTCCTAAATCCCAGTTAGAGCCACTGCTTTCCAAGACACAGTCTCCAGACTTCTAAACGTGACCTACATTCTTTGTTCCTTCTGAATGACCTTTCATACAGCTGTCTCAAAAAGCGCATTCAAATAATCCTGCCTTACTAAAGGATGTCAAATTCCCTATAGAAAAAGTGTTTTTTCTTTGCATTATTTAGTGCTCTATGCATTTTAAGTCATCTGCAATTTTACTAGTCATGCCGTTAAATATTCCTTCAGATCACTCATAAATTTATGTAGTAGTAGAGGACAGCATTTTCCGATATATGGGGCTTGATTCCCTGAGGTAAGAGTGCCAAGGGTGTGTTTGGAAGTCATTCTACTTCATGTCAGAGTGGCACCTGGCTCTTGGGATGCCGACGCAGGCTGAGAGCTCGGCGTGGTTGTATGTGTTCTGTCAGCAATCAGCCTGTGCCAGCTCCCAGCAGGGACCCAAGCAGCTGGAGCAGCACCGGACAGCTTCCAAAGGGTTCTGAGGTGGGCAGCATGATCCTTGAGACTCCTGAGATATTTTGGAAAATAAAATAAAGATCAGAGTTCTACAAAGTGCTTGTGATTTACCCAAGGGAGAAGTATTTGCTCTTTATAGTCACTTTTGGAGACCTATCATTCAGCTGGTTTTTAAGTAATTATTATCTATTACACTGATTTTGTGTAACACTAATCACTTAATTAGATTGATGAGCTGCTGAGAGTCTGTTGCTTTACAGGAGCGTATGTCAATACAGTTACCTCCATCAATCATATCAATCACAGGCTCACCCAGAAGGCTAACAAATTTGATATGCTCATTGACACTAATTACACAATCATTATTTGTATTGATTATATCACATATCAGGCTTTCAGTTATCTTACCTGCTAATGATTCCAGGATAGATAGAATTTTATTCTGAATGTTATTTTGTATGTTATTTAAACACTAGCACAACCTTAGCTCTGAACGCATATTTAATACTTCCTTAATATTATTTATTTTCTTAAACAGTGACATTAATTGCTCAGACACTCCAGTCATAAATTATTTTTAGACTTAAAGTGCATTAGAAGTTATTTACATATTATAAAGCAGCTGCATATTATAAAGCATGCCACATTCATAACAAGAATGTGACTACGTTATTCAGAAACATCCATTGAATACTTCAGCCTGTTCTGCACTGGTTTCGACAATCTCAGCTGGTTCTAATAACAAACATATGATATTGCTAGTACTTATTTCATTCACAACAGAGGCTTTTTTAAATTTCTCTGTCATTAGTATGACTGACCGTCGAATTTCTTTCTGCTGATGTATAATGTTTATTGCTGAATGAGTAAAGAGAAGACTTATACCATGTTTTCTGTCCTTCCATATTTCCTCTCCAGTAAGGATATTTAGAACAAAGGATGACATCCTCTCTCACTACACAATTCAATTTTTTGTTTCTAGTAAAATTATTCACAGTTAAGAACCTTTTATCTTGTTTATTCTGCCACTAACTAATTTTATCAAGAAATTCATTCTTTTGAAACAGATTATAGATCAGGTCTAAACTTGGTTAGCTTACAACAGATGTAATTACATGCTGGTAATTGTGTAAGACATTCTTAAAGCTATTTATACCAATAAATATATACCATAAATTTATACCATACACATCCATTGGAAAGGAATCCCACTCTAAAGTGAATCTGTCTTGGATGTAACATTATTTTCTTTTGTCTCAGAAAATTTTGGTGCTTTGCTTTTTGATACTATATGGATATTTTAACTACATCAACAAAAGACCTCCAGTATGGTTTGTCACAATTCTGTCTCCTGTCTTTTTTCTTTCAGACACTGCTCAGATATTTTAGATGTTACAAAATACGTGCTTAAAGAGCTGCCTACCTGATTTTGTTTGCCTGTACCAGTTAACAGGTTGGTCCCCAAACCTTGTCATCTGGCATTACCCAGTAGAAACTGTCTACGCAGGTGGCAGACCAAGTCCTACCTGTGAAACAGCTCCATATATCTCCATAGCATGCTGTGCCATCATGTACTACAGCAAGATAATTATCTAAGTAAACTGCTACTATAATAATCATTCTCCTATCTACATTGCCAAGAAGCTGAATTAGAATGATTCTGAAATGCAGGATTTGAATTTTTGCTGGGCTTTGGTTCAATCTAATTAAAGCAAATTGATATTCTTTGCTGACTGCTCACATTTGGCAGAAGCATTTTTAATAATTTAGAATATGTACATTCACAATAAACCCCAGTCTCGGTAGTATTCACATGCTCTGAGAATATGGCAACTTTTTCTTTACGAGTGAAACCTGGAATGTTTTCTGAGTATAAATGCACAAATTATACACAGACCTTTTGGAACGACCCAAGAACAACATACGTGGTAGCCCAGCCTTAGAAAAATAAATTAGACAGGTTAGGATTGGGAGACATTTTCTATAAGTGCTATTTTTATAAAAATATTTTCTGTCTGGATGAGGTTTTGAATGCCATTCTCTTCCCTGTTTTTCACTCACAGATTGGGGGTGTTGCTTCGACTGAACTGCCATTTCTTTCCTCATGCAGCTGTAGAGGGTTCCTGATCTAATATAGTCTGAAGAGGCGCCTTTACAGGGTCTTTCTACTCATCCACTGCATGGATAAGCACAACACCCACTGGAGGTGATTTCAGAATGTTTAATTAAATAATAATCATTGAGATTAAATAAACTGCTAATAAGCAAAGAAGGTAAGTAATCATAATTGGCAGCTTTCTCCCCTTCCTCCAGAGAAAGAACTTAAATGCCTAAAACTGTATTCAGGCTTTAGATGTCCCAGTACAACTTGAAATCTGCCCAACACGCTTCCCTTCTAGATAGTTCTGGATACCTGCAATTCTACCACACCAAGCTAGGATTACACCAAAGTACATTAAAACCATGATCCTGAAAGCTCTCCAGATGTCTTTTAAAACTTTGAAATGACATTGATCTTGGACGATTCAAAATGAAACATCTTCGAGAGCTGCTGCTTAGCATTACTCTTTAGAAAAAGTGATGCAAAAGCTCTGAGCCGCAGTAGATGTCTTTTGGATTTTTAAAGCTTTGGAGACTGACAGCTCAATCATCCGATGAGAAATAGAGTATTTCCTGTCTCTACATGGCAATGATTTTGTGAGAGAACTTATGATGAAGAGAACTACAAGAACTAGAGGAGAACAAGGTAAAAAGCAGTTTTTCATCACTAAATAACTGCTTTTCTGCTTGTCCACATGGTTATATTTTCAAAGCACAGGTGCAGTCAAATGAAACATACTCCTATATAGCTTCAAACATGAATTTTTATCATAAAAACCTGTTATTGGTAATAACCAGGAAGAACTCAAATGTAAATCTTAAGATTACATTCAGACCATTGTTGATAGGAAGGAAAGTCGTATTAAGAAAGTTAATCCGCACGCACTTAGATATAACAAAGCAAAACTTAATTTGCCATGAAAGTGGGATTCAGAGTCTTGTGTCTTGACGAACTCATTAATTTGGATTTAGTATAGGAAAGTTTAGTGTAACAAATCCCTTCAAAATTCATGAACAGCTGTTTCACAGAGTTTTATATAGACCTTATGGAGTTACATCTCTTTATATCTTTAAAGAAAGTAACCTTAAATATACATGGTTTAAGTCTGGGAAGCTTTGGTAGTGCTTATCCTTGTGGATAAACTGCATTGTTTGAATTTAATAATTAACTGATGATATGGCACTAGATAGTGACATTAAAATCTCCCTTTTCATTCTTCCCTTTCGGTTGATTAAAGCCTAGAGGAGACTGCCTCCAAACTGTATTTATGTCTTCTTTCCTCAGTTCAATTTTACCAGGGTTATTATATTTAGAATGATCTGAACATCAGAAAACCCAATTGTCAAATGGCACAAATGCCTGGGATTTTTTATTCTCTGAAATGCCGCTGTGGAAGGAATCAGAGGTTAAATAGATGCAGAGCCAGCATGGGCTCAGAAGCTCTTGTGGAAGCCATTTTTCAATCTTGTTAGTTGCACAGGTATCAGAGAAGAGCAAGATCTTTTCTGTTCTTTCACATGTCAAGTTTCTTTTCAAGTCTAGTCCTTGCATAGAATTTCTTTTTCAGAGATCTTTCACACTGATGTCAGCATTTCCACAGTAAATCAAGGTTCCCCTGTAAGGCAAGGTGACAAACTTAAACACTCATTTCTCACTCCTTAACACTGCTGTAGTGTGATGTTAACACCTCATCTTTCCAAGTGGTAAGTTATTTTAGAGTTCAAAGAGCGACCAGTATGGTTACAGAGAAATCTTCAGCAAATATTATTATTATTATTTTGGTCACTCCAAGTCTGCCTCTATTTATCCTCTTTGGAGCCTTGCATTTCTCCTATCCCTCAAACAGTCTCAGAATTGAACTACTCCATTTATCACCCACAGTTTACCCAAGAAGCTGGTTGAATTGGTGTGCCTTTGGGATTCTGTATGCAGCAGAACCATCAAGTGTCACTTACTGAAACAAATCCTGCCTCTCCCCTTTAGCTCTGCCTGTACCTCATGCATTCATGCAGCACAGCACGTTGCTTTCCTCGTGCTCCTGAGATGGTGTCCTACCTCTGCAGTCCCTCCCTTCCTCCTCCTCACAAGCACATGCCATAAGGTGCCAGACACATCCCACACCATAGACCAGCCTGCAGTGCTCTCTCATGCACAGAAGAAAAAGATAATTAAGGAAAGAACAAAGATGTGAATGCTTTTTAAAAGCCAAGTATGGCTTACTTTGCAGAAGGAACAAAGCTTTTAGAGAAAATTACTTTAAAATGATCTAAAATGTGTTTGTATTACCTAAAGCCCTACAACATTTTCATGGCCAACTACAAAGTAGCAGTTTTAATGAAGTATCCCAGAAGTGCTCTCCATGCCTCAGTTTGGTTCTTGTTCCTTCTGTCTCATGAGGTCCTTTTCTGCCCTGCTATAATTCTTTTAGTCTATGTATTCACAGACCCTTTTGGTTTTGCCTGCTCAGCAGGAGCCTTTGGAGCCTATGGCTCTGGCTGTTGACCCTTAGCAGCATATATGTTTGTTAGAGTAGCTATATTGAGCAAATTTCTTCTTTACTGCCTGTTTCCTCTGGCATAGTACTGCCAGATCAGTCCTAATATAGCAAGCATCCCATACACATAATCTCTCTCAGAACAGCACTAAATTTAACACGGTCATTAAAAAAATGCTGTTAGGGATTCATCTCATAGACCTGTTACTATTCTGCTGCCTGCAAAATAAAAGACTAGCATGCCATCTTCATTGTGCCAAATATTTATGAGTTGCAATCAGAGACTCTTAAGATAAATTTACCTCAGCGACTGGGGGGAGTGCATGAAAAGGGGAAGGAATTAAAATGAAGTTGCTAATAAAGCTGAGAATTTCTGTGCTACAAGCGTTGCCATGTCAACCCCAGTTATGCAGCATCACATTTCAGTTCTATTCAAGCCCTCTTCAAAGGCTTAGCAACTAACCAGGATGTTATAGATGGATTTTTAGCTGATTATGGCATCTTTGCGTGATAAATCTTGCTTAACCACATTCTTTCTTTTCTGGGTAATATCAAATGAAACTGAGTGACAGAGTACATCCACGCAGATGGTTTATTATATAAGAGATAATTGTTTGTCCCACTTTTAAAGTACTACATCCTGCAGAAAACATGAGGCTCAATCGCTTTAAGATGGCAAGTAATTTAATATAAATTACTATTTCTTACACATAGCAGTGAGAAGCATGCAACCTCAGTATCCTGTGTTATGTATTAGTTTCAGATGCCATCCTTTTAAGCTAGTATGTAAATATTTCCTCTGCTCTAGCGACCCTCTTGAAGTCAGCATAGACTTCCACTGCTGTCTGGCAGAAGTCTAAAGGTCTTTATTGAAAACTGAAACAATGTAAAGTTTGTTAGATGAATTCTCAAAAGAAACTTGACTTTATTCTTAAACACTGACATACTATGGACTTTTGAATTATTAGTTTACCATTTAAAACTTTATAAAGAGTATTAATTCCACTTTCAGCATCATGTTTTTGAGGATTATATGCTGCTACTCAACAGAATCTGGTGAATAGCAGCTATTAAGGAGTTCCATTTTTACCACTTCTCATTTCAATTGAGTTTATAGCATTCCCATTTAAATATATTTCCAAGAACAAAAAAAAAGATGCTGGAAAAAATAATAATAATAAGACTCTGAAGCAAAACAAAAGTATCAGCAAACAATGACTTAAAATTGCATTCTTAGTAAAGATCTTAGGTGCTTTATTTTTCTTTTATTTTTGAGTAAAACTGTCCTAGATTGGTTAAGGGAAAAATGATAAATGAATTGCACGATACCATGGTAATTACTTAGCCAGCTGAAAGTCACCAATAATTTAAAAGTGATTAGAAACAATTTATTATAAGGTGCAGAAAGTTCCCATGCAGAGATGCTGCAAACATTATTCTTACAGCAGCAGAATGCACAGGGTTCACTCAGTAGCTCCTCTTGCCTGCACAGATCTTTTGAAGTCTGATGGTGAATGAGCTCTGTCTTTAGCCTGGATGAAAACACCCCGGCTTCACTAATTTCTCTCCTCTCCACCACTGAATTTCTTGACATTTTAAAGAATTCAGTACTTGAACCCAGTGTTTGAGCTCTTTTCTTTTGTCCAGTCCAAGCTGCCAGAGAGTGTTGAGGTAGCTGATAGACATGTCTTGCTCCTTGTTCGTTGTGCAGCCCAGCACATTCCTCAAACATCTGTAACCCATAGCAGGAAATCTTGTCTTCTAAGGTTAAGTTGCATTGCAGAACAAAAGCAGATAGATTAGAAAGAAAGCAAAGATAGTAATAATAGTAACCGAAGAATATAACTTAAGAAGAATAATTAGTTTTCAGGTACAGGAGTAGTATTGAAAAACATACTCAGAGAAAAATATCTGCTTTTAGCAGACTTAAAGGAATAAATAATGCTGATAGAAGTTGGTAGCTGTATTTCTGTGAGGGGTGAAGTGTGCCTGAGCAAGCTAAGGCAGAACTCCAAGAGATACTTGAGAACCCAGGTTAAAAAATGCTTCTTCCTCCTTTCTCATTAAATAGATATCGCCTCATTGTAGCTGGGGGTACTGTCAGCCCAGCTGAAGTCCTTCTGTTTCCCCACTGACATGTACTGTATAGTGCAAAGCCAGAAGATTTGCCCCAGATTCATCATCTTTTCTGTTCTGTCTGTGTGAGAAACCACAAAAAAAACCTGCAGGAAAGAAGATGTAATAGAGATTTTCCTGAACTCCCTGCTGAGTTTGTGCTCATTCTTTTTCATTCTGAGAATAGGCAGGAGACACAAAATTTCTGGATGAGAAAGGACAAAGCAAGCACCAAGCTGGGCAAAAAAAGAAGATGCAAGGCTAATACAGACCTTCACAAAGGATGCTGCATATTATAATATGGTATATATTATATAATTATATAATATGGTATATATAATATAATATTATGGTTGTCTAATGACAATATGCACATACAAAGTCACTGGTGTTATTAGTGGGAATACTCCCACATAGATCATCTATCAAATATCTATCAAATGCTCTTACAGTTAATGTGCAAGATGAAAGTTAACATTAAATGTTTTAAAAGGCACTAATTGCTTCCCACGTTTGGTCAGACTCACTTGTATTCCAGTGTGCTGACTGAAAACAGTGAAGTGTGGTACATCTTCCAGGCTGTAAGCAAAGCAAGCTTTTGTGGGGATACTCTCTACAAATAACGTGGCTGATTTTTTATTGTAAGACAACACAGCTTTATTTAGTGGCTACTTTTTCTTAGGCATATAAGGATTCCCAGCATACCCTCACCCAGCAGAACAAAAGCAGGATGGATATGTTCCTGAGTTTAAGAAAAGCTCTGTGAGTGTATATTCTGAGAACTGAAGGACTGCACATCCATATAGCAGAGAGGGATGATTGCCATGTGGGAGCTGAGTGGAAGAATCTGAGAAACAGGCTTCTGGGTGGAAAGCTGAGGGGGAGACTGGTTGCGTAACAACTAAGAGGAAGGATGAGGCACTGGCTACAAGCCAGATAGAAGATGATATTCTTTGAGGAGAATCAGTGGTAATCAAAGACAAACAGGAATAGGATATGTACATACCCATATACCCACATGAAACAGATGGCAAAACTGGATGAGAGAGGGTAACTTTCTAGATTGCACAGGCCCTCTTGTATTATATATCCTACCTTCTCTGTCCTCTTTTACCTGAATCTTAAGTATATACATTCTTTTTTAATTATTTTTTTCCTGAGATACAAGAATGAGCTAATCTGCAGGTAATCTAATTGCCTTGCTTTTAAAAAGTCAGAAATGTGTGTCACTGCTCTTGAAGGGAATTCAGCCTAGCCCAAACAATCATAAATCTGGCTCTCAGAAATCCAGGCATAAGCCTTTAATGTCTATAACACACCTGCTCTTTGAGAGGTGCATCCATTGGTTTCTAGGCCTTTCATTTGAAAACGCTTGTCATGGTGTGATCTCTGCAATGCTGGCACACGTGTCCTTCCTATCTTAGTGCTGCTAAAGAAAAGACTGCCATTTGTTTTATGAATCAGCACAGTGCATAGAGAGAAGGTCAGGTGGTGGCCATTTACATGTGACTGTAACACAGATGGTGCATAAGTAATCCTTAAATGTTGATGGGGAAAATAACGGGCCACTGGGTGTAAGATACCCCTTTTCTACTTAGTACCAATTTAGATCATAACCAAGAGTTTAATCTTGCAATTGTTAGATTACACATAGAATGTGAATGCGTTTAGAAATTTAACTATTCTGCTGTACAAACAATTAGAAACTGTTGGTAGTTGTCAATTAGACCAGAAGCCTGTAGAAATTTATACTGTGTAACAGTGGGAAAAAGAAGGTATATCTGCATATCTATCTATTCCTCTCCTTAGCAAGTACTTAGGGAATGCTGTGGAGACAAAACACTAAGTTTTTAGCACAGTTGTGTTTAGTGGAAGGCAAACCCATTGCCCTTCCAGTAATGCAGCTTGTATAGGGCTCCATGCAGAACTGTGATACCAGGTATGTCTTAAACAGAAGCAGACAACATGCTCAGCTTACGTTCTACCCTGCACCCTCATAAAGCCTTAATCCTTCAGTTTGTCCATCACCCTGCAGCACCTCTATGGTCCTTAGGCACTATCTAGACTCCTCTCTTCTGCCATACAGGTGCAACATGTCAGTGCAGGATTCCTTTGTTTCCTTGAATTTTCTAGTTGTTTTCTGAGGCTGATTTTAAAAGAGAGGTGAGGAGATACATTTTAATACTTCATGTTTAATCTTGACTGCAGCAGCAAAAAGGTATCAGGCTGAGAGCATCTGCAAATTAATTTTGCCACTGATGTGGTTTGTCATGATATATGTGATATATCATATAATCATGCTCATAAAAATTCAACTCAGTTCTTTTTAGATTTGAAGCATCTTCATCAGTAAGTACAGATGCTGATGTTTCAAATATATCTTGTGAAAACTTAGGTGAGACTTCTGTATCATCAGTAGATGAGGTTTTATTGTTGTTCTCTTAAAGAAAACGAAGTGATTCCTAAATCCCCAAAATAAAAATAGAAAAAAAAAAAATACCAAAGGGATGATATCACAGAATCATGGAATTGAAAGGCTTGGAAGGGGCCTCAATGGGTCATCGGGTCCAATCCCCATGTAAGAGATTATATGAAATTGAGCTGAGTGTAGGTGACCTGTGCTGAGAGATATAGGTCAGATAATGCAACTCCTATCAAACAAACCAAAACTATGCATGTGTTAATTGACATCCGCACATAACTTAACCTGTAAGAAATCAATAAACTTAAATACTCAGTGAAATCCCTTCCTTTTGATGGAAATTTTTATTTTGAAATAACACAAAATACTGTGCATGCCTGATATTTTTAAGGAAAAGGCTGGGGAATGAATTAAAACGTTATTACGTAGGAAAGATTACATCTCCACAAAGCTGTGAGAACAGCTCTCACAAATAAGAATGTGAAAAAAGCTCTCACCTTAGGTTTACATGTTGTTTGGGTCTAAAGAGAACCTCAAAGAACCTCAACCTGATTCAGTACATTGTTAACAGAGGAGGCAAAAACCTTCATCATTTCAAGGGCTGCAGGAGCAGTAGAACCCTGGGATGTGAATGAACGTTGGGGGTGGATTTAACAAAACTTAGTTTATGACTGGACATACTTTCCCGAGGTCAACAGAGCATCTGTTTTTTTTATGAATCATAGAATCATAGAATTACCCAGGTTGGAAAAGACCTTGAAGATCATTGAGTCCAACCGCAGCCTAACCATAGTACCCTAACTCTAACAACCCTCTGTTAAATAATATCCCTGAGCACCACATCCAAACGGCTCTTAAACACATCCAGGGATGGCGATTCAACCACCTCCCTGGGCAGCCTATTCCAGTACTTAACTATTTTTTCTGTAAGGAATTGTTTCCTAATATCCAACCTAATCTTGCCCTGGCGCAACTTGAGGCCATTTCCCCTCATCCTGTCACTTGTCACCAGAACATGAAGAGGTATAATGTACCCAAAGAGCTGACCTGTGGTCTTCCATGTCATTGGGCTACAGACATTTTTCTTCAGAAGACACAGCAAACAAGGTCTGTACAAAGTGGTATTGCTTGCTTAAACTCTGAGTACAGTTTGGGACCCTGCGCACACACTGAAGTGGGAGCCGAAGTCGGGTACACAGACTTATCTGAATGTTTTTTTGGAGTGATATATACTAATGTGTTTGGATGGCTCAAATTAAAATAAATAAATTAATTAATTACATGAAAGAAGTATAGGAACAATGCATGCATGTGCACATACTGGAGCCAGGATGCTGAGTGAGAGTTCTGATGGTTTAGTTTGTTGCTGCTAATGCAGCTGTGAGTTTGGCCATTGATTAGCTTGAATAAGTGTTTGTATCTTTGGCTGTACCTCCATTGCTAAATGCACTCACTCCAGAGGCACAGTTGCCTTGTGCCATGTGATGCAGAACAGCACATGTTCTCAGTGTCTGGGGCTTCCTCCTCCCAAACAGGTTGGCTGCATCCATGCCGCTGCCCAGCTCTGAATTTCCCCAGGGTCCTGTATGCTGTCCTGCTGCTTGGAGACATGATTAATTTGTTGTATGCTACAATTTTTCAAGTTGAAAATCCCTGAAAAACATAAGGAACTTGTTTTGCTCTCTCAAGATAAATATTTTTTCCGCATGAATCAGAAAGTATGTAGTACCTGGCCAGGGAAACATGTATGTTCCTTGAGGCTGTACAGTCTTCTGAGAGTGGGCTGGAGGAATGTAATGCAGGAGTTTAAAATGGAGCACACTCCTACAGATATCTTTGGAAAACTTTTCCTGGACTCAATGACCCCCAGAATGGTACCTCGATTTTGCTGGGAACCAAATATTTCAGTGTAAATTCTTCTGTCTGAACCACCATGGAAACTATTGATAGAGGAGACGAGACCCAGAGGACAGCTGGGAGGCCAAGATATCTGATAGTTCTGAAGTGCTTTTTGAGAGTAGATTATAAATACATTATTCCCCAGCTATTAATTTTAGTCTAATAACTCTCTGTAAAAATATAAACAAGTCAGTTGTTAAAAATGACAGGGTGAACCTTATTGCTCATTCCTTATTTCCTCTGACATTCACCTCCTGCCATACAAATTCCAAAGGTTTTACAATGTCTCAAATTCTTAAAATAAATGTATTCAGAATTATTTTTACTATCTCCAGTTATCAGTGGGCATGGCTGACTTTTAATAAGAAATATCATTTCATTCAATGGTTTGCTCTAAATTAATTATCCCTCAGGCTCAGCAACACATATACATTGATGTTTATGATAAAACTGATCTTATTAAAGTCGTTCTTAATTGTATAATAAGGATTATACATAGGTGAAAGTTTTGTGAATCAAGTCCATACAAAACAATCGCAGTTCACATATTTCAAAGTGTCAGAGTAATTCTTTCCTAATATAGGCTCTTGTTTTTCCAGTTGATTATTTAAGCAGAACGTCCCTCGGAGAATAAAAAACATTTTGTTCATAAAGCACAGCTCTGCTCCAGCTACTCCAGAAATCTTCAGCTACTATAAGAGGACTACAAGAAATCACCTATTTTAGAAACTAAAATGTATGTTATAAATGTATAAAACTATGCTGCATAGTGGGAAAAAAATACAAGAGATAATTGCTTTGTTCCAGTAGAAATCTAAAAAAAGTTCAATTTAATTGAGAAATATTTATGGTGAACAATATTTACAGAAATCCCAGTTTTAAGGTAAAAATGATTACACATTAAGTTGCACCCTGTGAACTGCCATGCTATTATCAACTGTTTGAACATTGTGGTTTCTGAAGATTAAACCTACAATAAGTGAGGCTGTGCTTTCATCGAGCTTGAAAAATAACTTCAAGATTTGAATACTGATGCTGTTTGAATATAATTTGGCCAGAAAATGAGATAAAGGTTTCTTTACTGAGTTATTGAATACCTTTGGGGGCTACAGTGGTCTCAAAGTCAGGAAGCTCAGGAAGAATATTGGGTAATAACATTTACGTTGTATATGATAGTACTCGTTGCCTAACCTTGTAACTAGATGTGACACCAGCAAAATAGCCCTATTTCAGACTGTTTCAGAACTGCGATAAAATGGCAAAGGTGCTAGCTCCACTGTAACTTTCCTTATGAAAAGCTTAGCATTGTTTCCCAATAACTCCTATCTATGCTCATGAGAACCCCACAGAGAGAAGAAAATTTTCATGTTTGAAAAGCAAGGTCTCTAAAAAAATGAAGAGTAGCATTTTTAAATGAGACATTTTATGCTTTGGACTGTAAAACGTACAGAACCATATACAACAATCCAGCTGAGCTTCATCAGTCTGAATTTGCCCTGCTGCTTTTATTTAATAATCTGAACATGTCTGGCTCTTTAACACACATTTTGGAGCTTATGGTCTAACAGGGACAGAAAAATAATGTGGCAACTAATTAACATTTGGAAAACATTTGGGCATTCCAAATGCTTTTGCTGTGAAGACCAATTAAAAAATTAATATTTCATGTAACAGGTTATTTGTCTGAATTAGGCATAAAATCACAAAAATCTTGATATCTCAGTAAATCTTGCACCACAGCAGTAATTGTGTATAGCATTTCCTCCACATAAATCTTTGAAAAGGAATGAAAATTAGGGAAAAGGCCTTGTGAAGGAGGACAAGTTCTCAGCCACGTTCTCTGAAGACAAAAAATTAATACAAAATAAATTTCAATGAAACTGCTCACTCAGTAATATGTGAGGTAACAGAGAACACGTCCTTTCTGTTATCTCAGGTTGGCAGCTGATTCAGAAGTAGTTTTTTAGATCATCCTCCTAATGCTGCTTTCTGATAGGGACTCCATGTAGCAGACATCAAACCAAATCTTGATATCTTTGACTGCAATATTGCAGCAATAAAAGATTAAAAAAAAAAAACAAAACTAAAAAAACCAAGAAAATGTCATAAGGCATAGATTTACTAAATGGTATTCAACCCATACAGCCTGGAATATGATAGATGCATATGCATGCTGTATATATGAGACTCCCACATTGCCTCTTTGACTGGTGCTGTCATACTGCATTGGTTACGTATCTTAAAAAAAGGAAAAAGAAAAGAAAAAGAAAAAAATAAATTTGCCCATCTGACTGTATTCATGACTTCAATGAACTGACTTTGAAATGCATGCAATGTTTGGAGCTTTCCATTCTGCATTCCAAACAGATTGCCTTCTGTGCTTTTCTAGCTTACGTGCCGATTTCCACAGAATTCACTGGTGACAATGCTGTATGTATTTGCAGACTGTTTTCATATTGTGCTTTAGTGAATCTACATCAGCCTATGCACGAAGCTGCAAAGACCTTACATCAGACTGACGGCCCACAGTCAACCTGCAAAGTCAAACTAGCTAGGAAAAGTGTTGTCCCAAAAATTCTTCACTTGGTTACTAAGTCTTTTTCAATACCTGATTGCCCAAGGCAGTTCACAATGTTCTCAGACAAAACATTTCTAACCAAATATTTGTCAGACATATAACTCTGCACGATTCACTTCATTCCATACACTTTCATCCGTTAACTGTGTTAGCCTCTTTATTAACCATACTTCCCACTTTGGCGATGCACAAGGACAACATGAAATTGTTTCAAATCAATACTGGGCTCAGTGTGTTGAACCGCTTATTGGTTTCCGGCACTGTGAGCTCAGTTGTTTTCCACTACATTATATGCATTATTTTACAGCAAGGCTTCAGAGGCTTTTCTGCTGCTGGAATCCTCTTGCAAATGCATTCTCTTTTGACCAGATGACAGGGTCTCAGCAAGGGATGAGTAAGAACAAGCAATAACCAAAAAAACCCTTTCACTCTAGGAGACCCAAACTCAGCTGGAATACAGCCTTCTTGTTGGATGGGAAGGAATTTTTAATTATGTAGAAAGCATAGCTGGATAAAGGAGAAAATGTAAATAATTAACAGCTGATTTCACCCAACAGCGGCAGGAATTTCTTTTGATTGTTTTTTTTAAAAGAATTATTTTAACATTTCAGAGTTTGAGAAAGGAACTACTTTTTCAGGTACTCTTTTCTGTTTCCTAAAACTCCCCAATGTGACTGCGTCACTCAAACATTTCTAAAGGGAAGAAAATCCTCTCTGTCTCTTTATGCATATTCTGATTAGCTCATGAAAATGTCAGTCTTCACATGCATAACTGGAGTGTGAAAGTTTTCAGCAGCTAGAGGAAGAGGGGGGAAAAAACCTACGTAGTCTGCCTTCATTGTAATTGAATAGATTTTGCAATCAAATAGTATCCTGATTTAGAGAAGTCAAAGTCCAGATTAGAAGCCGAGAGTAGAAACAGGTCAGTAGCTGTTAGAACTGAAGGAGTACTGAAGAACAGAACTAGATTATTACCACTGTACAACAAATTAACAGTGGAAAGCAATGCTGAACTTTGTCCTGGGCTAGCATGTGGTAGTAGGATTCCTTCAAGATAAATCAAACTGGGTAGACCACTGAGTAATCCAAAAAGTCCAAACTCAACAGCAAGAAAACCCTCCTCAGTGAGAACTAAGGATGCTTGGTACAAGGATGTGGCTGACACCTGAATTCCACGCTCCTGACATTAAGGATAGAGAAAGTGCAATAAATTCCATCGTACAGGATTCCTCTTTTCTCTGGGTCTGATATGCCCGTGTCCTTGTATTGAGGAGATGAAAACTCAACACAGTACTTTAGATATGGTCTCACAAGTGCCACCCACACTCAAGGGAAGAATTGCTGCTCTGGACAGGTTGGCTGATGCAGCCCAGGAAAGCTGTTGGTCTTCACTGATCAACGGGTGCACTGCTGGCAACATGTTCTCCGCCAGGACCCCACCATCCTTCTCTCCAAATCTGTTTTGCAGATGTTGTCCCCAGTCTGGGCTGGTGCATGAGGTTTTGTATTCCAGAGGCTGGAGTTTGTATTGGCTTTTGTTGAACATCATGAGATTCCTGGGGTTCTTTTAAATCCCTAAGTTCATTTACATTAAACTCTGAATGAACTGAATAATTCATAGATTAAAATAAAAAAAATGAAAATAAAAGCAATGAAAACAGCTTTTCATTCAGATGGTTCTTGGAAGTATTGCAAACCTTCAGGGCTGAATTCCATGTCCCACTATGTAATGTGTCGGTGAATCCAGTAAATAGGCAAATAACCTGTGGTGCTCTCCATGTAAGAAGTGTTTTCAACTATTAAAAGTTTGGTATCTCAGATAAAATTCTTCAGTTTATCTTCGGGCATGCTGCTTCACTTTGGCATGGCAGCAACATAAAGTTATTTTATCGTAGAGGGAGATATAGGACTGAACAAATCTCAGTTATTGTTTGAAACCTCAGGCTTCTCAGATCTGACATTTTCATACTGGACAAAGACATTCTTATTTATGAGCCTGATGTTTGTTTTACTTAGAGCTTTATATATTGTTTGTAGTCACAGGTAGCTAAAATTACTCCAGGAAGACAAGGTGTTAGCAGTATTTTTATTCAAATTTTGCAGTTATTGCCAGTGGAATATATTGCCTGTGAGTTCTCCATTGGCCACAAATGATGACAAAAGATGGCATGAATTTCATTCCTCTGCAAACTGGCAAAGCTCTGCTTGGGAAAAAAGAAAGGAAAAAAAAAAAAAAAAGAGGAAACGATCTTATTATTGCTATTATTACCTTCAGCAGTTTCTCCTGCTGACAGCAAGGGTAATCAAGGTGATGGAAACCCACACACTTAATTCTCTCTCAGTACATTAAAAAATGCCAAGAGACAAGACCTGAGCTCCTTAACATAGAAAAGCCTCCACAAAAAATCCAGTTGTATGAATGGTAATTTACACTTCAGAAATTCAGGCAGCCAATTGCCATTGCTTTAAGAAAAAATCAGTCTAATTTTTCATCTGTCTCTTGGTCTACGTTCAGGTTGGTAATGCCATGTATAAGCTGACTAAAATAAAGAAGGTAATATTTTACCCTACCCGGATAGCTACACATTTAAGGTGATGTATTTTTATGGTGAATCTAAAGATTTAATTCAGCAAATTGTAATATTTGCTTTGCCCTGACAAATTATCTGCATATACATACAAATATGTTTCAAGCTGTGTGGTAGGGTGCTTCAAAATGTTAACTGGGGAAAGACCCTTTAAATCTCAGTGAGAGGAAATATTCCCTGAGGAGAGCAAAGGGCCTTTCTGCACACACCCCAGCATGGCACAGACTGTAGCAGAGGTGTTATAACCCATCCAGAACATCATCTCACTTTCTCCTGAGAAACCCATCCCTTACATAAGACCATATATGTGGATTTTCTGCTACATCTACATCTGGGCTGTAGCCACTGGACAGGAGCTGAATCTGGTGGACCTCAGGGCTGAGGCCCCCTGCACCACAGGGCCTGTCCCATATGGCCTGTCCACTTCAGGCCCTGACCTGAGGCCCAGTGCAGGCACACTATGAAGATGCCACAAACAGCTTCCACATATGCAGGAAGAAAATAGATAATCAAATCCTGTTACTTGACAGATTAACTAGGCCCAAAGTTTGCTAGAAGCCCAGACTCCCACAGGTACAAACCTGCAGTACAGAGAGCATCCCCAGACAAGAAAATAGTTATGAGCGCTGTTTAAAAAGGACAGAGAGCAGCTTAGCCAGACCACCAGCTTATTTAGACATAGATGGCTCTTTTACTCACCCCTCCTCTTTTTCATGTGCTTGCTCCTTCTACATCCATTCCGGCCTCTCCTGAGATTACCTCGAATATCCTATAGTGTTACAGACTCACCAAGGTTGGAAAAGACCTACAAGATCATCCAGTCCAACCATCCACCCATCAACAATAGTTCTCACTAAACCATGTCCCTCAACACAGTGTCCAAACGTTCCTTGAACATCTCCAGGGTCAGTGACTCCATCACCTCCCTGGGCAGCCCATTCCACTGCCTGACCACCCTTTCTGAAAAGTTGTATTTCCTAACGTCCAGCCTGAACCTTCCCTGTCACAGCTTGAAGCCATTCCCTCTAGTCCTGTCACTAATGACACAAGAGGAGGCCAAGCCTCAGCTCACTACAACCTCCCTTCAGGAAGTTATAGAGAGCAATATGGTTTCCCCTGAGCCTCCTCTTCTCCGGACTGAACAATCCCAGCTCCTTCAGCCTCTCCTCATAAGGCCTGTGCTCCAGACCACTCACCAGCTTTGTACCCCTCCTTTGAACATGCTCCAGAGCCTCAATACCTTTCTTGCAGTGAGGGGCCCAAAACTGAACACAGTACTGGAGGTGCAGCCTCGCCAGAGCTGAGTACAGAGGGGCAATCACTGCGTTGTTCCTGCTGGCAACACTGTCTCTGATGCAAGCCAGGATGCCACTGGCCTTCTTGGCCACCTGGGCACACTGCTGGCTCATGTTCAGCTGAGCACCAATCAATACTCCCAGATCCATTTCCTCTACACAGTCTTCCAGCCACTCTGCCCCAAGCCTGTAGCGCTGCCTGAGTTTGCTGTGGCCAAAGTGCAGGACCCAGCATTTGGTCTTGTTGAACCTCATCCCATTGGCTTTAGTCCAGCTTTCCAGACTGTCCAGATCCCTCTGTAGGACCTCGCTACTCCTGCACTCAGTGCCCTTGTCTCGGTCATCAATAAAGATATTGAAGAGCACAGGCCCCAGCACTGACCCCTGGGGAACACCACTCGTGGCTGGTTGCCAGTTGGATTTATCTCCATTCACCACCACCACCATCATTCACCTCCAGCCAGTTCCTTACCCAGCCAAGAGTGTACCCGTCCAAACCACAGGCTACCAGCTTTCAGGAGAATACCGTGGGAGACAGTGTCAAAGGCTTTGCTGAAGTCTAGGTAAACCACATCAACAGCCTTTCCCTCATCCACCATTTGAGTCACACAATCATGGGAAGAGATCAGGTTGGTCAAGCAGGATCTGCCTCTTGTGAACCTGGCTGAGTTCGTGAATCAGGCTGGCTAAGCCTGATGCCCCAGTTGTCCCACACATGCTGAGTAGTCTCTCTCAAGACAATCTGCTCCATAACCTTCCTGGCACTGAGGTCAGTCTAACAGGCCTGTAGTTCTCTGTGTCCTCCTTACAACTCTTCTTGTAGACGGGAGTCACACTGGCAAGCCTCCAATCTTCTGGAGCGCTGATAGAAGATGGAAAGCAGCTCAGCTGTCACTTCCACCAGTTCACTCAGCACTCTCGGGTGAATCTCATCCAGCCCCATGGACTTGTGTCAGTCCAATTGATGCAGTAGGTCTCTGACTGTTTCCTCCTGAATCGTGGGGGGTTTTGTCTGCTTCTCAGCCGAAACTACCAGGTCAGAGAGTGGAGTACCCTGAGGATAACTGGCCTGACCTTTAAAGACAGGCGTAAAGAAGGCGTTCAGAACCTCTGCCTTTTCCTTACCCTCAGTGGACACATTCCCAGCCTCATCCAGTAAAGAATGGAGATTTTCCTTAGTCGTCCTCTCATGTATTTGTAATAGAGTTTCTTGTTCCTTTTGCCCCAGAGGCCAGGTTACATTCAAGCCGGGCTTTTGCCTTTCTGATTTTCTCTCTACACATCTTAACAACTTCTTTGTACTCTTTCTGAGTTGCCCATGCCTTCTTCCACAAGAGGTAGATCCTCTTTTTCTCCCAGAGCCTCAAGAATAGCTCCCTATTCATCCATGATGGTCTTCTTCCCCACCAGCTCATTTTGCAGCTCAGAGGGACAGCCTGCTCCTGCACCTTTAAGGCTTTTTTCTTGAAGAATGACCAGCAGTCTTGGACCCCTTTACTCTCTAAGACTGAATCCCAGGGGACTCCCCCTATTAGTCTTCTGAACAATTCAAAGCCTGCCCTCCAGAAGTCCAAGGTAGCAGCTTTGGTATTCCCCCTCCTGGCTCTACCAAGTGTCGAGTCAAAGGTGTCAGGGAAATTTCAGTGAAAAAATGCTCTTGCCTCAATACTGAATCAAATCCCAGGAGGAGCTCACTATCTTTCTGGTACTGAGAGGGAATTTTAAGACTATTGTCCCAAACTGAGGACTGTTTGCATCCTACATTTGAGATGATAAATTGGATTAATTGGATTATTTACTGAATATGGGAAAATTAAATCAATAAAATAAATTTCTACGTCTTTCGAAGCCTTCTGGAGATTCCCAAAGTAACATGTTATAAATAGTTTAACATAACAGGATTTAGTCAGAAAAGTTGACCAGATGGCAAAATGCTGAACAGATATCTTCCCTGTTTGGTATTTGTAGTGTCGGTCACTAAAGCCTGGCAGCTGGAAATTTCACAGTCCATTAATGCTCTTGATCCAGAATGCTTCTGCTCTTCTTGTATGTGCTCAAACAGTTTTTCTTCCATATTTTTTGCAACTCCACTCCTTCAAGATGTGTATCTCAAGCAGTCTTTCTCCTTTCTGACTCACATTGCAGCAGAAACCTATCAAGAGTTGGAAGCCAGTAGATTCAGACCAGGAAAACAGCCACCTTTGAGTGCTGAGCAGGCTTTGTGGCAGTGGGAAGTAGCATTCCCTCCACATTATGAAACAAACATTGACTCCAAACCCAATGGTACATACCTTCTTACAGAATTAATAAAGAAGAAACAAATCCTGAGCATTCAGATGTCGGCATTTTCTTGATGATTATGTCATCTTGCAGTCATACAATTCTTTCAGTCATGAAATCTTGTCTTAGTAAGGCTCAGCTTACAAATACAGAGAAATAAGATTCTGCTTTGTACTTCTGCATCCTGAATTTGAAACCTGTCAAGCAGGAGCAAGGGAAGTTAAGGACAGTCATTGAGGAGAATGAAATTCTGGCATGAAGAACAGGATCACAGCAACATGCGCTTGCCCACCACCAGAGGAAAGAGCAACTTGTGGTCTTTTTAACTGCAACTTCTCTTTGTTCTCAGGGAGCTCGGCTGCAGGCTTTCTGAGCTGACAAGGAAGGGATGATCGACACTCAAGTAAAGAAAGCACGACAGCAGTCCGCTGCCTCTAAACCAGCTCTGCCAAGGGCCTCAGAAAGATCCTCAGGACAACTGACAGCACAGACTAATGCTCAAAGCATCTTTACATTTGATTATACCTGCTTGTTCATGAATGAAAAGCTAAAGGTCACCTAAGTCAGATCTGGTTTAAGTCTCATGAAGTAACGTTGCAAACTACCTGCATTTCTTTGACTAGGACATTGATGCTACCTCACACTGCCTCTTGTGTTGGCACATAGATCCTTTGGCAGCTGGAATGGCGGAAAAAACAACAAGTTCAAACCCCTGGCCATGGGCAGGGCTGATCCACACCAGCTCAGGATGCCAGAGCCCCATCCAACCCAAGCACCTCCAGGGATGAGGCATCCACAGCTTCTCTGGGCATCACTGACTGTGCCTCACCGCCCTCTGAGTGAAAACTTTCCCCTTGACACATAATCTAAATCTCTCCCTTTTTAGTTGAAACCATTCCCCTTTGTCCTATTACTATCAGACCATATAATTCTGTCTCTCTCTTGATTATGAGTTCCATTTGAGTACTGAATGATGGATGACCCTGAGGCAGCAGTCTGGCCTGGCTTCCTGGAGAGAAAGCTCCATGCACACATAAATTCATGACTATCAGGACTACTCATGGGACAGCCTCCAGGTTACTCATAGCAAGATGCCAAGGAACTTAAAGAGCATCTGTGAGGGATCTACCTGTACCTGGTACCTTCACAATGGAATGTCATCTATAGATGTACAAGCAGCATGCAGAAAACCTGTTACCAAGGCATTGTAAGACTTAGAAAAAGTTTCTCTTGACAAGGAACAAGTTGTACATATGCCAAGATCACCTTCTTGCGCATGCTATGTACAGACAGTGTATTCACACTCATCTGCAAAGACAAATGACTGAAATACTGGTCCTGAAGGGAGCACTGTGTTGTGACAGGGGCTGGTGGTGACAGATGCTCAAACGTAGGCGCCTCTTATAAGACCTCCCATTGCTTTCAAAGGTTTATTCAGTGTAAATATGATAGAAGAAATCATTTAATCACATTTAAGTAGTCTTTTTAGGCAGGGTGTACAATACTACAAAACATCCTAGAAGGAGATCAGAGTACCCTAGAAATCCAGTCTTGAGAATAGCTCATATAATAAGTCTGAGAAGTGACTCTAACATAATTTCCCCTTTTATTTGCTGCAGATCAAAGAACTGCTCATGCTAATAACTTAATTTGTTCTCCAATTAAAATAATTAGGAGAATGGATGCTCCCCTTGCAAGCAAGCTGTACGAGAGTGGTTGCTTAATGCATTAACACTATAGCACTCACCCTCTTGGCTGCTTGCATTAGGAGAAAAGCAGTGCAAGATCTTCCCAAAGAACACAAGACCCATGTCAATGTGTGAGGGATGGCTTTGTACCATGGCAGAGGAGTGCATAGGGAAAACTGTTGTGTTCCTTGAAAACTAATGCTCAATTCTAACAATTTCTAATTGATCAGTCAGGGATCTTACCCTGTGATAATTCTTTTCTACAAGTCTTACTTACTGGAAGTTATTCAAGGTGCATTATCTCTTTCCCTGCCACAGTGAGGTCAAGTTTCAAACCATCACTGAGGGGTAACTATCCACATTGCAGTGGATAGTTATGGGGTTTTGCTCACAGGGATTTCTGCTTTCTGTCCTTCCAGAAGTAGGGAGAGAAAGAGTGTGCAACCATTAGGGTTATGCCAATTTTGTTTGCATCCAGGTGAATGTCAGCATTTTAAAATTGAGCACAAAGACCCACACGAACAGACTGTCAATGGCAGACTCTCAGGTGAGCAGAGGGCTGTGGGAAAGCAGATACTGACATAGAACCATAGAACTGTTAGAGTTGGAAGGGACCTTTGAAGGCCATCTGGTCCAACTTCTGCTTTTAGCAGGGACAGCCACAGCTCCATCAGGTGCTCAGAGCTCCATTCAGCCTGACTTTAGGTGTCTGCAGGGATGGGGCATCCACCACCTTTCTGGGCAACCTGTGCCAGTGCCTCGCCACCCTTATTGAGAAAAACTTCTTCCTTATATACAATCTAATCTCTTTTAGTTTAAATCCATTTCCCCTCGTCCTGTCACAACAGTCCCTGCTGAAGTGTCTGTCCCCTTCTTTCTTGTGGCCCCTTCTTTCTGTTTCCTTCTTTTTTATAGTTGCAAGCAGTGCCTTACAGACATGTTCATGCAGACAGCAGGAAGTTTGAAAACATCCTTCTGTGTCCACCACAACTAAAGTTCAAGAAAAGTTTAATCCCTCGTTTGTACTTTTGGTCTATTTTTGTCCTGGAATGAGGGGAAAGCTGGTTTCACCTTTCAGTTCTTATGTAACAGAGCAAATTTAGAAAAATGTTTACATTTCTTCCGACAGGCTTTGCTCTGACTGGGGCTATTATGAAAGCGCTGTATCAACAAGAGCTCAGAAGAAAATGTCTCATTTCTCTGATGCGCAAATGACAGCTCTGCGTGTTTACCCAGACTGTACTCAGCACAATTTAGAGAGTTATAAGCTGAACAACAGCCCCTTACAACTCATTGGGTTCTCCTTGTTTAATAATTGTGTTGTTCTAAAACTACAAGATAACAACAACAACATAATAATAATTCAAAGGGCCAAAGAGAAGGAAGGAGATAGAGGGTGCTGTGTACCACAGATAAGTTAAGTTCTTGTACCTTTAAGGAAGGATGCAGAAGGCTGCAATAGCACACCTGTGCCATAGAACTCATTACGTTTGCTTTGCTGTGGCTATTTGACCTCTAACAGACAGGAGCCTTAGTCATGTTTCAGCAAGTGACTTGTATGTATGAGTCTTTACTTTTAGGACTTTATTCCACAGTACATGGCAAGTGAAACTCTCCCTACTGAATTTCAAAACCACCTGACAAGGAGAACAGCAAGCTTCGTTCTCCTAAATTCTCTTTCTGAGGCTCTTCCACACATCATCTTTGTTGTGATCATGCCCTCTCGATGCATGTTGGTGCTTCTTGACCTTTAAATGTCAAAATCCATTTGACTGGTGTTAACTGTGAACTCTGCCACCATACACCTCCCGTGAATGGCTGATCTGCGTAAGAATCAAGAGATGCATTTCATCGTGCACAACTCAGTTTATGGATTCATTTTATTATTCCTATCACCTCCCCACTCCCATGGAAATAAATTTTCAACTAGCTATTGCTATTTAAAGAGGAGAGGAGGGGGAACACACACAGGCGAGCTGACTGACAGAAGTCAGCTAACTCTTCCAGCGAGAGGTCTGAGCCTGCAAGCTGTTTCTTGTGGGTGGATCTCTTGCTTAGACTGAGAAGCCTGCAGAATTTAAATTGAAATCAGCTACAGCTCAGCTATGAGGCATAAACTCTTATTTTAAAGGTTCAAAAGGAAAACCACTGAAAAACTGAAATCACTTTACAAGTTATTATTACCACTTTCCATTTGCTGCCGTCACTTTTAACATAGAAATAGTCTTTCTTTTAATGTTTTATATTTCCCTCACATTGGGCAACAAGAAGAGGTTTCTGTCACTACATCTGCTTGGGTGAAATCTGAAATCTGTACTGAATATCTCATCTTCTGCCTTCCAAAGAGATGAGCTGGTCAATAAGAGGAACTGAAAATAATCCCACTGCAGCCAACAGTTTCATTCAGGCTCATCTCTCTAACCCCAAACTGTTTTGGCAGTGATTCAGTCTTATTAGATGTTCCAAACCCATTTCAACTAAGACAGAACAGCATATTTTGTTCAGTTCTCATGTCAGTAAAAAAGGAAGATAAAGGGTCCCTATCCAGTTGGATGTCTGAACACAACAGATTCCAAGCCATTTATTCAAAATCATGCCCATTGCATGCTTAAGAAGACTGCATTTCCACTCGTCGCTGTCCTTCTGACTGCAAAGGTGGACCGTCCTGTTCTACTCATTTCTGCCTACACAAAAGAGATCTAATCTTCAGGAAGGGAGAATGAAGAATACTGATCAACTTACCACTGTTTCTCCCACTCTGTGAAACCCATTTGGTCTGTACCGTAAGAAATTCCTTTGAGAAGGAGATCAGGGCTCCGCTGTGCTGCAGAAACAGCCCACAGCCTAACAGCCCACAGGAAATCATTGTAAAAAACTTGGGGATTGCATCCCGCTGGATGACCAGACAATAAAGTCCAACAGCCTCACTTCTCTGGTGTACAAAATATGTGGGCACACACAGTTTCCACCACTCATTCAATTTTCTTGTTTCATCTGCTTGAGTTGGAAGGCACTGACTCATTTGCAGGCATTCACCAGTGATGCCTGTCACTTTGAGATGGAGACACCTCTAAGACATGACAGAGCTACAGTTCCTGCAACACCCACAGGAAACAGTTGTTATCCCACAGGCAAGTGAGAAATTGAGTCACCACACCACCGTTATCTCCCACAGTCTAGTGTCCTAATTATAATAGCATTCCCTATTCAGAATCATTGAAGTAAAATGAAGTCTTCAAGGTCAAGTGCCTCAGAGGTGATGCCAAGTCTCACTGCCATAACTGGCTGTTTCACACATGAATTACAGGCCAAAACCTATGTGATGACTTTGGGAATACGGTAGCTCCAAGCAAGGGATGCTCAGTGTTCAACTAGTGCCTTCTCCTACCTAAGAACTTTCTGCCCAGCTCCCTCCTGCTCATTCATCAGCACACATTGCTGTGTAGGTTTAAGAGCCTTCTTCCCAATCAGAGGAGCTAATTTGATTACTTAATAGCATTTAAAAGGCAAATTTAAAAGTGATAATCTATTTTTAGCTGAGCTATTCCTCCTTTCAAAGATGCTTTCCCCAGAGCTCAGGCCAGATGAATGGGATGATGCTCAGTGCTGTGCAGCCTTCCTGCAGCTTCCACTGACCACTCATCATTGTAATATGAGAAAATCCTCAGATTATTAACCCAAGAATCCTCCTCTGGTTAGATAGCAACCACACAACAATGACATTACAAGTACTGCAGTTTTTTGTGGTTTTGTCATATATTAGACTCAAGTCTTCTCATGCTGTTCAAGTCCCCTCCATGTGGGTCAGCATCCTGAATGCGCATTCCCACTGGGAATCACAGAATCACAGAATGACCCGGGTTGGAAGGGACCTCAAGGATCATGTAGTTCCAACCCCCCTGCCTGGCAGGGCCACCAAACATACACATTTACTAGATCAGGTTGCCCAGGGCCCCGTCCAACCTGGTCTTGAACACCTCCAAGGACGGGGCATCCACAACCTCCCTGGGCAGCCTGTTCCAGGGCCTAACCACTCTCCTAGTGAAGAACTTCCCCCTAACATCCAACCGAAATCTTTCTTCTTTTAACTTAAAACCATTTCCCCTAGTCCTGCTATTGTCAGCCCTTTCGAAGAGTTTACTCCCCTCCTGGGAGTAAGTTCCCTTCAGGTATTGAAAGGCTGCAGTGAGGTCACCCCGCAGCCTTCTCTTCTCTAGGCTGAACAAGCCCAACTCCCTCAGCCTGTCCTCATAGGGGAGGTGATCCAGCCCCCTGATCATCTTTGTGGCCCTCTTCTGGACCCTTTCCAAAATCTCCACGTTGTTACCTCTGATGGTAACAACTGTAGGAAACAAGACCTGTATTGCTAGTACTGACAACATTGCCTTCAGCACCTGAAATGGGGCCTTCCCCCTGAAAATTCCCCCTCAAAACCCACCTGCATTTTGTAGCTTTGTGAACAACCTGTGAAGATACAGGTGCATGAAAGTAACTTCAGCATTCAGCTTTAATACTGGCACCTTTAATGACACCAGAGTCTTAGTTTAAATATCATAGGATCACAGGATCAAAGAATGGCTTACTTTGGAAGGGACATTAAAGATCACTGAGCTCCATCCTCCTGCTATGGGCAGAGCTGCCACTCACCAATTCAGGCTGCCCAGGGCCCCATACAGAAACCTCCAGGAATGGGGCATCCCAGCTTCTCTGGGCAGCCTGTGCCACTGCCTCACTGCCCTCTAAGTAAAGAATTTATTCCTAACATCCAACCTAATCTCCCTTTCTTTAGTTTAAAGTCATTCCCCATTGTTTTATCACTGTTAGATCAGGTAAAAAGTCACTCCCACTTGCTTATAATCTCCCTTCAAATACTGGAAGGCAGCAGTGAGGTCTCTCTGGAGCCTCCTCTACTCCAAGCTAAACAAGCCCAACTCTCTCAGCCTTTCTTCTTCGGAGAGGTGCTCCAGCCCTCTGATCAACTTTGTGACCCTCCTTTGAACACACTCCAACAGTTCCACATCCCTCCTGTACTGGGCCCCCCAGGCCCAGATACAGCACTCCAGATGGGGCTTCATGAAGGCAGAGCAGAGTCACACCTGACTGATTGGCTCACAGACAGAATAATTTTGCTATCACCTGATAAAATCATCAAAATTGCAACTTCAGACTCTTTAAGTTGTGTTTAAGGTTAGTGAAAAAGCAGAATAGGGAGACTGACCTGTTCCATTTAAACAAATGCTGCATGAGCAGCAGCAAAGAAAAAAATGAACATGGATAGAGCATCGCTCCCAGGGACAAACATGTTAGAAACACTGACTGGCCACAGAGAGGGTAAAAAGGTTACAACAAATCCTCTGTGACGTTCCTTATTAAGGAGACCTTTTCATTCCACTCGACTATGATTACTCTCATATTTTTTTCTGTACAGATCTATCTCATAACATAAGGTAACATTCAACCCCCCCTCCTATTCTATTGAAACATTCTTGAAGAGCTTTCTGCGTTTGTGAAACCCCGTGGAATTCTAGATGGCAGCAGAAAGCACGCTCATGGCAATGGTACAGGTGATGACATCAGCATGGGCTTATTTCTGTATCGCGGATAACACCGTTAACAAGAAATCAGCCAAATTATGAAATGTTTGTAGGCTTTTGTGGGATTGGAAATGGAGCATGTCAAAGAATTTCTGGTTAAGCTGCACCTCATAACAAAGTAGTCAATCACTGAAAGTGGAGCTCTCCCCACAAATAACTTGCCTGCTTGATTTGGAAGATTAAGCAGATTTGAAGGGAGTTCTCCACCATTCCTGAATACAGTCCCAATAACTGCATTACTGAGTGGCTGCTTTCAGCTTTTCCCCTGTCAGCATCCGAGTGCTGCAAATCTCATCCTCTCATTTCTGACTTTTCCAAATCACTACACAGAGGACATTCAGCACCACAAATTCACATTCTGGGATTTAACTTTTAATCCTCGTATGATTTATTTCCTCTTTGAGTCTAATCTGTGAACTCCTTTGAAAATGTGGCTCACTGCAAACCTCAACAGAACATTGTGTACTACTGCTGCTGGAAACCTCTCTGGGAACCCACTGGAAGCTGATGGACATTCATTGCACGGATAGATCAGGCAAGCATCTCAGCTATGTTTACACTACCTCTCAACAGGAACACCAAAATCTTACAGATTTACTGGAGGACACCATCACTCTCTATTTTGTTTAAGCAAAAATTCAACCCATCCATTAAGTTTGTTGGCTTCATCTTTCTGAGTAAATACATAATGCCCTCAGAGAGCATCTTTTCTTCCATAGCAGAAAGATCTTCCTTGCCTCTGAGCACACTTCTAGGTTTAAAATAGTCCCTCAAAGGTATTTCTTCAGTAAACCTTCTAAAGGGTTTTATAGGGTGAGTTTCCTCCTCTTCCCCCGCTTTGTTACTGGTGCTTGTTTTAAATTGAAGTTGATATTGAGTTTAATACTACAGTGTTTTTATAAAAATGGCCCATTTTCCCTTAAAATACCTCAAGCTGAAGCTTTTATGGATCTATTTCATCTTCCATGGCATAAATCTATTGTTGAGATAGATTTGCACAATACAAATACAGGGTGCAGTTACACAAACCAGCCCGGAAGACGTGAAAGGCAACTTTTCAATTGCAGCCGCTTATAACTTTTATTTACATTGCTTCTCTACTTCTGCTATTGGATTTTTTTCCTTCTTTTCCCCCTCCTTTTTTTTTCCTAATGTTATTTTGCACATCACCAGAGCTCTGGATGGGAAGGAAGCAGGATCTGTCTGTTCTATGGAATGTCTAAGTGTTCTTTTCCTAATGTTCTGGTCTTTGGGCACAGACATCTCCTTATTTCATCCTTGGCAATTGATAATTATTGTGGGCACTTACTGCTGTTCCTTGATGTTCACTCCTTGACCAGACAAGTAGTCCACAGAGCTGTATTAAGTAGTACAATTCAAAGCACTTTTGGTTAATGCTTTGCTGGTTAGACCAGGGGAGGAGAGGCAGCTCCAGTGGGGCACAGCAGTGACCAGAGCTGGTGTCAGACAACAGATGGTGCCAGGAAGCCACCGGGCCAGCTCAGAGCAGCTGAGCTCTCCTGTGACTCAGGCTTCCATGTGGCCAGCTTTAATGTAATGCGATGAAGGAATGAGTTTGTGGTACTATGAAATGTTACGGTGAGAAATCACATGCTGCAGATAGCAGAGAACACAAGAGCAAGCATCCATGAGAAGGGAACTGGTAGGAATGTGCTGCATGCTGAAATGGTCGGCACTGGGCCGCCAGTAACAATCTGGGGCATGGTAATCTCTTAATGAGTAACAGCAGGTGCTAAAGTGCTTAAAGTAAATCACTCCTGCATTTTAGGGATCTGTTATTTGTGTCATTGTTATCAACAAGTGCAAATCTGACAGGACAGGCAGCAGCTGGAGACCTCCACTACTGAGGCAGTGCTGGTTGCTGGGTGCCCAGTGCTGTGGGGTTCTCTCCAGGGCCAGGACCAGAGGCCTTGAGCACAGAGTGGAGCACAGGAGGTTCCCTCCAAACACCAGGAGCATTTCTGTGTTGTATCGATGATGGAGCACAGGTTGCCCAGAGGTTGTGAGGTCTCTTCCTCAGGGATCTCCCAGAGCGGCCTGGACAAGGCCCTGGGCACCCCTCAGTGGTGTCCCTGCTGGGGCTGGGTTGGGCCAGGTGGCCTCCAGAAGTCCTTGCCATCTCCAACCATTCTGTGATCAGCACACGAGTGGCATTTGTCCCTTATTTTCATGTACCAATCAGAGACAAAAGGCTTGGCCTAAGGAAGGATCAATGACTTCTGATGGCAGATGATTTCATCCAAACACTTTAAGTGTATTTGGGCAAATTTTCTTTGGTGCAGAAATACATTATACTAATTAAGTTATGCTGCCAGCCACTGCAGGCCTGGCAGGACCTGCACAATATTTTAATCCTTCCAGAACAACTTTGCCCGGCCAATAATCTGACCTGTCATTAGTAAATTCCTAGCTCAGCTTTTTAAGAGACAGGAACACAAAAAATATTGATCTCTATGTTATTGATTCCTACCAAATGATTGCACCACATTTCTTCTGAGGCCTGTAGTGCATTGATCTATGGGCTGTACTTCCCCACCTGTGTCCTGGGGTTCCATACATTTTAGAAGGGCGTTTTAGAATAATGCACATGTTTGTTGCTTTCAATTCCAAATTGCACAGAGCTTGCCAAACCTCTTCAAAAGTAAGAAAAAAACGAGGTAATTTGCCCTTGTAAGTGCCAATGTAACTTGAGAATAGATCACCTCACACTGTAAATACAGCGTTTGAAGAACAGGACTTGTTGTGAGCTGACTTGTTGTTGTTCTTGATAGAACAAGAGAAACTTCTCTCTCGAAGTTTCTGTTCTTTCCATTGCCTACACATGGAACATACAAGGATTAGCTCAGACATAGATGTTTGACTTCTAAGCACTGGATTGGGCCACACAATTCCCAAATTTGTATTTCCTTCTTCTCTTTCTTTCAGGACATATCAGTATTCTATTCCTAACCAGCATGCCATGAGTCAAGGGGCACACCCTTCTTGCTTCATCCAGCTCCCCAAAATAACTCTTCAGCTGTGCATGACTCCTCTGCTCCCCAGCTCACAGTGCTCAGTCAAACCACATCATTCCTGAGCAGATTCTCCAAGAGAAACGTGTGAGAGGGCTCGGATCGCTGCAGGAGGCATCTGGTGCTGTGCTGCAGGGCAGTGGGGAACAAAGAATATGACCAGCCACACCTCAAGGTGAGCCCTTCTTTCCATCATTGAGGTTTTCCCTCAAAAACTGGAGTGTCACTGCTGGGCTCTGCTCATTGGAGAATAACATGACATGGATATTCACCAGTAATTATTTTCAATCAGATGTGGCGGCTGCAGCTGTTAAGAGTCTGCACCAACATAGCTGCAATGTCATCCTTCATCCCTGTAAGATAAAAGAAAATACCCATTTGAGTTAGGTTAGGCTTGTCTAGGCTCGCTGTATTTTTACCAGTGTGCTTGCTTTCATCACTGGTGTATTTATCTTCACATCACTTTTCAGCACCAGAAACATACTGTTCTCCTCGCTATAGAGCTGGGATGCTGAAGCAGGGTTGTCTTGATACAGACAAAAATAAAAGGGGTTAAAAAGTTACATGGGACCCAGTATGTAGGAATTTTACCAGCCTGGAAATGAAGTTCATCTCTGTCTGTATGATAAAAAGTGCACCAAGGAACCTAGTGATATTAAATCACAAAACCACAGGAAGGTGTGTGTTGGAACCTTAAAGCCCATCCAGTTCCAACTCCCTGCTGTGGGCTGATTGCCACCCACCAAATCAGGTTGCCCAGGGTCCCATTGACTGTCTCCAGGGATGGGGCACCCACAGCTTCTCTGTGCAGCCTGTGCCATTGCCTCACCACCCTCTGAATTAAGAATTTATTCCTAATAGCTAATCTGAATTTCCCATTTTAGTTTAAAGCCATTAGCCCTTGTCCTGTCACTAGTAGACCATATAAAAAGTTGCTCCACAACTAAGTCATCTCATCATCTGTGTCACTGATAAAGATGTTGAGGAGCATCAGCCACAAGACAGACCCTCAAGGAAATCCCTTATCACTGACCTCCAACTAGATAGAGAGCCACTGACCACAAGCCTCTGTCTGCGACCATCCACCCAGTTCCTTATCCACTTAACAGTCCACCCTTCAAATCAGTACCTTTCCAATTCAGAAAAGAAAGTGCTGTGGGACCACATCAAGGGCCTTGCGCAAGTCTAGGTAGATGACATCAGTTGCCCTTCCTTTGTCCACTGATGTCATCACTCCATTGTAGAAGGCCACCACATTGGTCAGGCACGATCTACACCTGGTGAAGCTGTGTACAAATGTAGTCCGGGAGAACGGGGTTCCAGGCTGTAACCTGTAAGAAACCACATAAGATGTTTGTATCCTTGGACAAAAGGGTTGAAGTATAATATACCGCCACCTTTGAAAAGCTTCCTTACCCAATCTAGAGATGTCTGCCATTTGTGCAACACTTGCTTGTACAGAGATAAAACTGTTGCAATTAGATGTGATTTTCATCTGTGTAGTTTACTTTGTTTCCAACCAAATTGCTGCTTGACACTGTTTGACACTGCTCTGGTGGTAACAGCAGAAGCTTTAATAGCACAGGGGTTCATTTCATTATTTATTTATTGGTTAGTTGTTGTGTCCATATCACATTTTCTAATAATGCCTGTGCAGCATCTTCCACTGCTGGAAATGTTTTAAGAGGAAACCATGCATCTCATCTGTACCAGTAGAAATCACCAGTAGGTATTACCAGTGGAAATGGAGTATCGTAGGCATCAGGGAAGCTGTGAACTGCACCACCTAATCAGTTATCTATATGAGGAAATCATTAAACAAAGCATTTAGGCAATAAAACACTCTTTTACTGTTAATGATGAGGAAACCTATCACCCAAGTTCTCTGGAGACCATGGTTATGCTGACTAAATCATCCACACATTCAATGTCTATCCAGTAAGCATTTTCATTTCATTCTGCCACAGATGAATACCATGCCATTATACTGAAAACAAAAATCATGTTTTAATACCATCTACATCATGAGAATTAAAAACTTTGGTCATTTGTGAAATACTGTTTGCTTATCAGCGCTTGAGTTTGTAGTTCATATTTTCCAGCAGCAACAGGCTTCAGTACTTCAAAAGACACAGTTCCTTCAAAGTCAGAGTCATGACTTGCCTGAAATCAGTGCAGTTACATGAGCAACCACGTAAGGTAAGTGTACCCTCAAGTCTCAAGAGTTTGGAGATCAAATTTATTGGTCCATCCATTATAGACACACTACAACCAGTACGCTCAAATTCTAATTACATTCTGCACTGCAGCAATGAGTTTGGCCAGATTAAAACCCCCACATCTAATCCTATCTTCCTCTGACGTTTAGCTCCATTCACTCACTGACCGCAACTATCAGCAATTCAATTTTCCACTTTTGTATTCAGATTCATCCACTGTTTAGAAGAGAGATAAAACTTACCTTACAGTGACTTAGCAAAGCTAACAAAGGTCACCCTGTCAGGAAAACAGGAGAAAAAATAGACTTCACTAGACTCCCGTTTACTTTAAGTTCAGTCTCCTAGGCCTAAAATGAGAATAACAGTACATACTGTTCATTGAAGGATTAATGACTCCAAAGTGTGCTGAAATCTTTCATGTAGAAGATATTGTGTAAAGATATGGAATTGTTCATCATTGGAAAGTAAACACGAACCATTTCACATTGCAGCAGAATAATGAGAAAAGTCCTTGAAGGATAAATGCACGTATTTTAAAACACCTTTCCTCCTCCAAAGCCCAACACAAGTACCTAAAAACTCCTACATGGTTTTCAAAAGCTCTTAGAAAACAAACAAACAAACAAGTAGAAAAGTAACAGTGTAGATGTTTTATTTGGGTCCAAAGATGTAACAAAACACTTCTGAGACCAAGGATTACCTTTTTCCTGTTGCAAAGAATCTCAACTCATCAAAGTCATCAGCCTACCATTATGTTCAGAAAGACAGGAGGGAAATGAAGTGCCAAGTAATTTCTACAGTAAAGAGCACTATAACCACACTGCAAGGCAAATGGTACAGCTGGACACATAATTAGAATGGTGAAACACATGTTTCAGGGCTTAATTACCATACTGCTGAGTTTCAAATCCTGATCTTGCTCCTGGCATGCTGAAACAGAGACTAAGAGGACACAGACTGCTCCTGTCCTCAGGTCATTATTGCACCAACAATATCAACAAATGTCTCCAGTTAAGCTTCAGAATTCTTACCTCAGTAAGAACTACCCGTGAGGGGAGTAATTCCCTCTCCAGCTGTGAACAAAAGCTGTTGTGTCATGCTGGTGCAAAGTTTCCAATCCTTGTGGAACGTTACAAGTACCACAGTCAACAGCACTGACTAACATTTGATTTAGAGACAGCAGTAATGTCTGCTGCGTGAATCCAAGAACTGGATATTCTTTGCTACTGCAGATGTCCTTGTCTCTTATGCCAACAGAACCATTATGGTGATTTTTTCCCTCTTTCCCCAATGACAAAATCTGGAAACTTTCCATGTAAAAACAGGAACAGAAGAGTGCTACCCTCATCAGCTGTGCTATGCAGACAAGCCTGCTTAGGACAGAATTACACCAGGTGCGTCAGACTAACATTAGCAATACCTGTAATAAATCTCACACAATGTAAGAGAAAAACGAGTTCTGCATACTGAATATGCTGTGCAATACTGTAGGTCTTCTTCCCCTGGATATTATAATGGCATCATTGATCTTTTTGTAAGAGTTTAATTACAGCCTCGCTTTAATGCTGCCAGTAAAAAGGAACTATTTGTACTGCTCTTAGAGAGGCAAAAAGCTTTTCTAGATACTGCGAAGAGCTGGGGATGCTCTTAAAAATCATAAAGGGCAGTCAATCAATCATACTTGCTTTGCCAAGAACTTTTATGATGTAACCCAGAAGCTTGAAGCTTCATTACAGAAACATTTTTTTTTTGTTGCTTCTTAAAAGAATTCTGCCAAAGTTTAATGACTAAAATGCTGTAGGTAATGAAACTACAACAATTGCATTCCTAAGAATGAAGAGACAAAGTAGTCCTACTGTTCATTGAAGAGATCATTTTAAAGACTGGAATGATTTTGTGCCCTAAGCATATATGGATCAGCGCCACTGAGCAATACATAAACAATAGAGTCAGGCACTGGAATAGCCTGCCCAGGGAGGTGGTGGAGTCGCCATCCCTGGCAGTGTTCAAGAAGCGTCTGGATAGGGAGCTAGGAAATACAGTTTAGTGGTTTTCTGTAGATATGGAAGAGGGAGGATGGTTGAACTAGATGGTCCTTTTCAACCTCATGATTCTATGATTCTATGCTAAAGATTTTTATGGAACCCACGGTGGATAAAAACTTACGCAGAATTCAAACTGCAAATAGCAACATACCAATATCAGGAAATGTAATGTGTGTATAACGTTTAAAAGAAACAGCCCCCCTCTCAAGAACACGTTCTGAAGTCTCCCTAATTAAAAACGCTGACTTTTCCTTTCATTTCTCTCTGTAATAGCGCTGACAATAGCTGAGCATGACAGTGTGCTTCTAAACCATGCAAACAAAATGCTCTACAGCAAGCCCACTTTTAAAAAAGTTGAAATTGAAGGTGTTTTGTCTTTCTGCTGGAATAATAAAGGTCATGGGAAAAAGAACTTTATGTTGGAAAGGAACAGAACTCTGTTGTAAGGTATTGGCCATGTGCTGGTCTTCTTAGAAGTGAAATGAAAGTCACGTTCAGATGTACGAACATCAGACAACTTGGATGTTTTCTTTGCTGCTGTACCAGATGCTTTTGGATGGAATTTCTGCAGAGATTTACTGTTTTGGGTAGAGAGATTACATTTCAGGTTATATCACTCTGCATTTGTTTTTGTCCTTGGTTGAGATGTCAAAAATAGTACAGACTCAACAGTACTACCTACCAGTTCCACCAGATCGACTAAATGCTCTCCAAAGCTCCCAACTCCCAGATCCCCAGAATAACTGATGAGAACCAGAATGAAAGCAGTCAGAGATCACCAGAACAAAAATGGCTACTACCTTAAAACTACCATAAAACTACCATAACAATTTCACCAGGCAGAAAGAAACTTACACTACGGCTGCCAGGAAGATGTGCTGGTCTGGGTTTGGTGCAGTAAAGCATAAATACGTTCATTTTCAATTCAGAAAATTTCAGTTAAACAGAAAGTATAATAAATCAGGGGTTTAGTTTTGGAAGCTGCTTCACTCCTGCAGTCTTTTTAATTGGTCCTTTTTGGGGATTAACCATCTTCAAGCTATGCGGAATGTTGCATCTCCCTCTGAAATAAAATGGATGAAGTTAGTCATCAAATGTCACATTTCCTGTAAGCTTCCACTGCTCAAAATTTGCATGCTTTTTATATTAACATAACTGATTATTATGGTGAATTAATAACCCTGAGAGGAAAAAGCAAGTACATTTCTAGGTTGGAGGGTTAGCAGAGCATTTAATTATTCTGCATTCTAAAACAATCCTCATCTCATGATTCCTGACTACTTCCTGTTATCTAAATGATGGCATTCAAAGAACATGAACGGAATACTAAACATCTGCACAAGGAGAAAGCTAATGAGACATCTTCATCAGTTACATAATCCCAGTCAAGAAATGGAAAACCACTCCATGGAGGCACAGTTTCAGCTCTCCGCAGGTGTGTCAGTCTGTTGATCATTCTCTTGAGCGCATGATCTTACATAGAAAATGCTGTTAGCAGACTTCTGAAGTGTTCTTGTCATGGATACATACACCGCCTACATGAAGCCTACTGGAGCTGTTCTCATTTGATCTAAGAGAAGTTGGTGAGAATGTAAACAAACCTCCAGGGGGGAAATGGTGAATCCACAAACTGGAAGGCTCATTCTCCCCATCAAGCAGCATCTCTACACTTACACAGAGTATCTTTGTTCTTCTCCCTGTTCATCACTACACCAGGTAGACAGCACTGTATATCTGCCCTAATTGCCAGAATGGTTTCAGTGTCTCTCTCAAATAATAAGCATTCGGAAGGAAAACATGTCACAAAGCCATATTTTAACATTCATGACAGCCAAAGAAGTGTTTTGTTATGTGGTAGGAGTTGCGATGGCATGATCTGCACAAGCTTCAAATCTCTGGGCAAACAGCCAGTAAAGCTCTCCCGAAGATTCCTTAGTCTTCTTGAGACTGACGCATCCACATAAAGGGAGAGCTGGTCCCACAGGAACATGGAGCTGTATCCATTTAGAACTTGGATGATCAGAACCATTGGCCTCAGCATGCAAAGTAACCAACTGGTTACTCAAATTCAGATTACTTACAATCAAAGAGCCACTGCAGAACTGGACCAAGCAGACAGCATATGTCTGTGTGGAATTCTGCACACAGCTCGACCTACGCCAGATGCAAACTAATAACTAGGCAGTTGCAGCCAGTGCAGTGCTGAAACTGCTAATAAGCCCTGCTATATGCCTCAGTACAGCAGTGAGGGCTCAGAATGACATTAAATTGGCTCCTCAGACTACATCAGAGACATGAGTCATCAACACATCCATGCTTTTTTCCCCAGTTGTCAGCTACTCTATTTTTTTTTTGTGTGCTGTGAAATAACACAGAAAAGGATCTCTACTGAACTTGTCCTCTGTGTTTAGATAGCCAGGAATGGGAACATGACAAAAGTTAGTATTCATAATTACAACACAAAAATGTCACAGTATTCTTTTAATAGATGGATTGGGCTTCTACTGTGTCTCTACCTAAGGTTAAAACAAACATGAAACACTGTTTTATAGTATGGTTTCAAATCCAGTGACTGCAGGTGGTTTTTGAAAGGCTAACAGAACAACCCTGGACAGGAAAAAAAAAGAAATTATTCTCAAGAACAATTGATTTTCAATCACACAGGTCTCCTCTTAACTGGAGTGAAATTGTTTCTCATTAATGTCAGATTGAATGAACAACCTTCAGGTAGTAAATCAAAACATAATGAAAAGTAAATAACAAAACAGCAGCTGTGATAAATTTGTCATGATCAAGGGACATTTGCCTGTCTCTAGTACTTAAAATACAAACTATAGAGAAGTCTCATTCTTATCTCCACGTTGTCTACCAACACCAAAATTTGAGGTGAAAACTGTAAGCTGCTGGTAATAAAAGCCAATGCTTTGAGAACCAGGTCCCTTGCTACTAAGGACAACTAAAAGAAAAAAATCCTTTGAGGTGAAGTGGGTAGAAAGGGGTATTTCGTTACAATGCCTACTTTGTGAGACTGGTGGTTTAACATTGACATGCACTAACACAGCGCCATACTACTCTCTCACTCCCAGGGAACATGGGAAGAAAATATGATGCTGTTTTTCTATATTGGGAAACTTCAGTTAGAGACACTAATTCATATTCTATTAAAATCCTCTGGAGCATCCCAGTTTCTGAAATCCTATGATTTGATGCTTACACAGAGCAAAAGGATAAAGCAGGTAAGCAAATGTGTACACATTTCCTGTTTATAAATTATTCATTATGTTTGTGGATGTTCCTAGTATGTATTATGGATGCTAGTATTAATAATATAGGTAAGTGGATTCATAGAAGAGTATTTATTGTGAGATACTGAACACACAGAAACCGTATTAGCTCAGGAAGTATCCAAATACTTGGGAGAGTCCCAAAAGCAAACACTGTATCTGTCTGCCCTTTTGTAGGCACCTACTTATCTCAACTGGAGGCGGGATACTGGGTTCAACACAAATTTTTGTGTGATCCCCTATATTCTTTCTATATTATATTATTAACATTTTTGGTTCAGTTAAAAAATACATCTCCAGTTTCAAGCAATTTCACATGCACTTCAATCAGAAATTAATTGTATTTCTCTGTAGTTTGGAACAGGTGGGCTCTTCTCACATTTAAGTTTCTAACCCATGTAATTAAACAGAAATGCATTGAATAATGAAGACCTTCTGTGTTGCTAGCTAGGAGTTGGACTCAACAGTCCTTATGGGTCCCTTTAAGCTTGCGGTATTCTATGGTCCTATGATCTAAAATCACTCACATTGTCATTCTAAGAATCCTTACAATCTCTACTCAATGAAAAGTATCAAGCTAAGCAATTATTTAAAATAATTACTCTTAATGGGCCAAAGGGGACATTTGTTGCCCCCAACTCCACAGTAAAACAGAAGAAAAGATCCCTCTTTAACAAAACACATTGAAAAGGAAGAACACAGAGAGATGGTAGATTTCAAAAAGGCTGCTTAAAACATTTGTATTTCTAACCATGCAATTTGCTAATAATCAAGCAAAACTGATTGAAAAGCAGTATAAAAAATGATGTTATTAGCATGTTTCCATAGGATTGTGTTTAGTGATATTTAACATGAACAGAGAGTTGCAGTATTCAAAAAAAAAAAAAAACAAAACAAAAAACAAAAAACAAAAACAAAACAAAACAAAAAAAAACCCAAAAAACATATATAGTTAAAGAGTAAACCAGAAAAAAAAGGAATATAAACAAAAACATACCTCAGCCTCAGTGTCTGATTTTCTCCCTTGCTTGTCAGAGCATCTGGTTTTTGCCTTTCAGCAGTTTTAAGCATAGCTGAGGTCTGCAACAGCAGAAATTTTACATTTGACAGAATTTGGACAGGATCAAACCAGTTGCTTCTGCTGTACCTTAGTTTGCAGTGCTCACTCCTCACCCAGCACTTGCTTGCTCATCTAGATGTTTTTACTAGCACGACCTTTCAGAGGGTCAGCTATGCCATGGACAGAAAACCAGAAAATGAATCAGGTGTAGGGCTTGTCTGGCTGTTGTGTCATTCAGGGAACTCCAGTGAAGACAGTGGTTACTATCATTTACTACCTTTCCGAGCAGTGTTGCTGTGACAAAACCACAGAGTCCTAGAATCATAGAATGGCCTGGGCTGAAAAGGACCTCAGTGATCATCTCATTTCAATCCCCCTGCTATGCGCAGGGTTGCCAACCACCAGACCAGGCTGCCCAGAGCCACATCCAGCCTGGCCTTGAAGCCTCCAGGGATGGGGCATCCACAACCTCCTTGGGCAACATGTTCCAGAGATAACAATCAAGTGCTGATCGTTTTTCAAGTTGCTTTTTATTTATATGAATACAGACTGTTAGTGTATAAGATTACTGTTCCTAGCACTTTTTTTGCTGGCACAGTTTACTCCAGGCTCATCCTAACTAAACTGAGCCCGAGCTGTGCAAGCAGCTTTCCAGCTGTTCCTATCTATTATATTGACTTTTTAATGCAAAGAGATTCCAATCACAAGTCAGCTTGTTATATGTTACTATAAGTTTGCAGTAAAAATCTGGCCTGAGAGAATGGTTTTTATGAAGATTCACAATTGTTCATCCTTGCTCACTTCTCTAACAGATTTCTGAATACTACCAGAAAGCACTTTGGTATTTGAGGAATCCAAATCAAAATCCAACATTTTGTCAGATTGGAATAAAACATAAAAAAGAAAACCAGAACACACTGCAGAACAGCAGTGCTTTTAGCTTGAATTCTACAATTGGCGAAGTCTTCAACTTTTTCAATAATATAATTTTAAATCAACTGTATGCTTATGGATTCAGCCAACTCAAACAACAAAGGCAGTCAGATAACACGTGCTTAAAAAAAACCCCAAAACAGTAGAAAAGCCAATGATAATAAAAGGCAAATTAAAGAAATTGCTGCTCAGAAGCACTTCTCTCTTTTGTTTCTGCTGAAGGCTGCAGGAGGGATCCAAAACAAAGCAGAAAGGAAACCAAAGCTTTCAGCATCTTCTCATTTTTAGTATCTATCAGTAAAACCTCCATTGTATTTGTGTTGTTTTGTTGGTTTTTTTCTTTCTTTTTTTTTTTTTTTCATTTATTTTTGCTGTTAGCTAAAGAAAAGCATTAAAATAATGAGGAAAGAAGGCCTAATGAGAAATTATATCCATTCTCTGTAATCAAGTGTGTGTTACTGGAATATGCTGTAGTCACAAGATAACAATGTCTTGTGGTATATTGTTATCCTTCTAACTGTACTGCTGCCAGCATTGCAGCACAGACTCAAACAGGGAGATCTTCATACAACTGAAAAAGTCTAGGCTGAATGCAAATTTGCTTCTGTCTCTGATGATAAAATGAACTGTTAACTAGGAGTGCAAGCCTACACTGATTTGAAAACAGTCTAAGAGCAACAATGAAATTAAGGTCATGGCAGTGAAGTGTCGGAAAGAACCAGACGAGCCAGTAATTATTTTGCATCCATGATGAGGACGACTATCCTGTTCAGATTACCAATGTAAAATGTCCAATCTAAACTGCTCACTAGGCTCCCCTTATAGCGCGAATATACAGACAGGGAAGTGCCCAGGACATCCACTTCATACAAAACAAACGTGATGTTCTGCACTTTAAATATCCTTCTAGCTCCACAGATTACAGAGGATCCCTCTACAATTATTTAAGACAATGTTTGACTGCCAGAAAATTGGAGATTGGCAGATTAATAAAAAAAAATGATTATTTTGCCCCCAAATTATTCTGAAATCAGGCAACTGACTACTGAAAATATAGTACACACTAGTCCTCAGTGTCCTGCTTAAGCAATGTGCCAGTGCAGACACCTCACTTCGAACAATATTCTATGTAGGTTTAAGTGCTTTTCTAGGCAACCAAACATAGGTATTGCTCCTGCTAGTAGTATAGTAATGTATATGTAATAGTATGTATAGTAATGTATAGTAAAGAAATCACCTTTTTATGTCCTAACATCTTCCTCCAACAGTTCGCAGCTTCAGTGTTTAATATAAAGATACTAATTGTTATTATTCACATTTCCTGGGCTATTTATGTCTTTAATGCCGGAAGGCTAGCTTGAGAAATTCTTATAGATTTCCCAAAGCAGCAATGAACCACATCACTTGCCCACTGAGCAAACACATGGAAACACTGCTAATTACAGCCCTTCACTCTATTTACATATGACATCGAGTATGTGACAATCATTCTTGAGTACAATACTAAGCTGTTTTACGTTATTCAGGAATCAAAAGTTCTTTCGCAACAAGAAGTAAGAAAAATCTTTACAGGTTCCCTTCAGTTTATACTATCAACCTTTATGTGTTACATAATTTTCAGTAATAAAGTTTAACCTCCGAGTTCATAAAAACAAGGTACCTTGTCCCTTATCTTGTAAATTTAATTGTATTGCCAATTTCAGCTGACTGGCTCCCTTGTCTTTAAAAGACAAAAAGTGGGAAATGTAAAAAAGATGAATTTTCTTAAGGTGTCGATGCCATTAATAATTTGGTTCTGCTCTTTTCAGCTGAAACATTGAACTGCAGCACAGTAGTCTTGTCACTACTGGACAGGCCAGCAAGCATCAGAAAACTGCTTCAGCTTTCCTCAGTTAAGGGTACTGACCATCTTGGTGAGCAATGAAATTCCAACTGATACAAAAACAGCCTGTTCCAGTGCTCTGTGACTCTCAAAGTAAAGATTTTTTTCCTCGTGTTGCATGGAACTTCCCATATTTCAGTTTCTGCCCACTGCCCTTTTTCTGTCACTGGGTACTGCTGAGTAGAGCCTGAGAAGAATCCATCCACTTGACTCTCGTCCTTTAGATATTTGTAAGCAGTGACAAGATCCTCTTCCAGTCTTTGCTTCCCCAGGCTGAGCAGTCCCAGGTCCTATAGCCATTCCTCACAAGAGAGATGCTCCAGCTCCTATCGAGTCACACAAGTTTTTTCTTACCTGCAAAATCTCTGAAAGGTACATGCGCCGCTCATCGTTAGCTTTGTGGTAAGCCTGTGTTTAAAATAAATAGCACAGGATACCATTAAGCAAACTATTCTATTGTGTGTCCTACACACCTTGTCTGTCTGTCAGACAATGTAACAGCTTTTATAGATGAGATGCATACAGTGATTTACAAACCTTTGCCTCTTGTTCCAGTCTTAGTTCATAATCTTTTAGCTGATTCTGGAGACTTTTCTTCTCTTCTTTTAGTTGTTCGAGAACCTCCTTTAAGGAGCCCTGTGGTTACAGTAAATAAAACAAATATTTCCATTCTGAACAAAGACATCACTACCACATTCCTTTTCCCTTCAGGCACTGATGTGTTTGTCACTCTGTTTGCTTCTTGTGCACGTTTTGTTTACAAGGTTCAGGCTGGCACACCATGGAGACAAAAGCAATTAAACACATGCTAGAAGTATCAGTTGTGAACTACACATTTCCACTGTGTTAATATGATACAAATACAGTCTTCCATACTCACGTGACTTGTTAGATAAGCAAAGTCACTTTGTTGTGACCAGACAGAACTGCTCCTTACTTCTAAAAAAAATTCACTCTCCCTGCTGCTTGTTATTTTTTTGTAGGAAGATTTCAGATCCCATCTGCGCATCCATTTTCAAATCTCTTGGAAAGGGAGCTGCTGGACTTGCTAATGAGGCACATGGGCACAGTGGCAAAGCCTAAGAACTTGGCTAGAACACAGTACTTTGGGGCGATCTGTTTTACATCTGAAGCCATTTACTTTGTGTACAACTGAGCTGAGATAAAGTAACCACTGCAGAGTCCATTTTTGGCTGCTAGTGCTGGCCAGTTCTTTGCAGTGCAATCAGAACATACATCCAAGTACCAGAGGAAACTGCTTCTCGTAATCCCTTTCACAAATTGATCCCCTCTGTCTAGTAGATACATTCTTATTAGGAAGCTCTAATAGCAGACTATATGATGTAATTCCCTGCCTCAGATTATTTAAAGTCAGTTTTGACCTGCTTGTTATTGTATTTAAGATAACTGCTCTTCTTCTTCCCTGGTGTTACATACAGAAGCCAGGAATGTCTTTTTTCAACATTCATTTTACTAGGATAAACAATCTGAGCTTTTAACAACAGCCTCTCACAGAGTAGGCTGTCCTTTCACCTAACCATCTTGGTAGCCCATTTATAACCCACCCGGAGCCCATTCCCACAGCTGGAGAGCAGAACTATACTGGAGCATGAAGTACTTCAGAAGCTATCACACTGCCTTGACCAATGTCAGTAAAGTTCTTTCACAGCTGCATGGCGATGGCTCACAGTCAACATGGAACCAAACAGAATTCCAGGAGATCAGCTCTCAATTTGTAACGATTTTTTAACTTCTTCCTCAATATTTTGGTCTGTGTTACTATATTTTAATGCCATTTTTAGTAATCTCATCTTCAGTGTAATTCTTTTTCTGAACATCCAAATCTCTATTTTATTATGTAATCAACGTAAGGAGAAAAAACCATAATCTATTTCTACATTGTGTATAAAGATTATGCATAACATGTTAAGATTAGTTCTAAACCTGGTCCTGGAAGAACTCTGCTTGTACTCTCCCAGCAATCTCCTATTCAGTCTTACATTTCATTTGCCAGCTATTTTCTCCTTCAGCAAATCTACTAGCTTTCATTCTCTATGAACTATCAGCTACTTCTCTTGTGACATGGTATCTTTATTAGAAGTTACATACAGAATTACTGTACTCATCCTGGCAACAAAAACTATCACTTAATCACAGAAATCAACATATTTGCCTATCATGAACAACTTTTAATAAATTAATATTTCAGAAATGTTAGCAGTAATCATCTAATAGCATAACTTTCAAATTCATATCCATTAAAATATCATACAAATATTTGACAGTATGGATGAGATTCACTCTGAGGTGAGAATCTCTACATTTGAGTGTCCATGTGTGAACTAAGCTCCTACTAAGAGTCATAGTCAATGCCATCAACGATGCTTAGAGTCATTCAACTGAACAGCCACAGAGGGCTCAATTCAGCTGTCATCTGAAACACTCCAGGACGTCTAAGACATCTTACGTGGCAGATATTTCACATGGGGTACAGGAGACACATATACTTCAGGAGCAGAAGCAGGTTATTCTGTACCGAAATGTCTGCAAGTCTCTGTTGACACAACTGTTCTACCAAAGATGCATACTGAGATGAATTTAGATATGAATCTATACGCTCAGCAGACAGTATTGACAAGGTTTCCACTGCCTGTAGTAAGAATCAAAGATTCAGCTAAGAGGTAAACAATACATACAAACAAGAAAAACTACTCAATATTATTGTGATAAATTTTTTTTCTATCCTTCCTCACCATGATTTCACCCAAGCAGATGATAAAGAAATAACTTTAAAGCATGTAAAGTCCCTTTTATCTGCTGTGCACCACATCTATCTCTGTTTTGATTGCTTCTGCAAATTTTCTATCTTTAATACTCATTATCCAACCATTTCAGTCTCGTCAGGCTCGTCAGGCTCTTTCCATTTGCCTGCTTAGGCCCTCAGAGTAAAAAAAGAAGTATCTGTTTCAGTATTTTATTTTTTTATTTCTAAATCAAGCATCTTCTTACCCAGAATAATCAAATTCTTTCAGTTTCAGAACCATCTGACCACCTTCCTAGCAACACCAGTTAATTTTTCTCAGTGACTGTAAGCCCATGCAAAGCTGCAGACATAGAATAGAGCAGCCGCCCAGTGGAAAAGAACCTGGAGATAATGGCTGATAGTTGGCTGAATATGAGCCAGCAGTGTGCTCAGATGGCCAAGAAGGCATTCCAATGGCATCCTGGCTTGTATCAGAAAACTTGTCAGCAGGTGTGGGGAAATGATTGCCCTCCTCACACCTCAAGTACTTTGTTCAGTTCTGGGCTCCTCACTTCAAAAACGACATCAAGATGTTGGAACATGTGTGAAGAAGGAAAACAAAGATGAATGGTCTATAAAGAACAAGTCTTACAAGGAACAGCTAAGGGAACCCTGATTGTTTAGCCTAGTAAAAAAGAAGCTCAGGGGACATGTTATCACCCTCTATAACTACCTGAAAGGAGTTGGTCACTCCTTCCAAGCAACATGTAAGAGGACAAGAAAAAGTGGTCTCAAGAAGCAGCAGGGGAAGTTTAGGTTTCCAACCTATCAGGAAAAAAAATATTCTTCAAAGAGAGGGTTGAGAAGCATTAGAGCAGGCTGCCCAGGGAAGCAGTTGAGTCACCATTCCTGGAGGTCTTTAAAAGAGATAGAATCATCGAATTACCAAGGTTGGAAAAGACCTAAAAGATCATCCAGTCCAACCGTTCCCCTATTACCAATAGCTCCCACTAAATCACGTCCCTCAACACAACACCTAGTCGTTCCTTGGACACTCCTAGGGTCAGTGACTCCACCACCTCCCTGGGCAGTCCATTCTAGTGCCTCACCACCCTTTCTGAAAAGTAATATTTCCTAATGTCCAGCCTGAATCTCCCCTGCACAGCTTGAAACCATTCCCTCTAGTCCTATCACTAATGACACTATATCTACACATGTAGATATAAAGCTTAGGGACAAGTTTAAGGACTTGGCAGTGCTAGGTTAATGGTTTCACCTGATGACCATAGAGGTCTTTTCCAAAAATAAATGATTTTATGATTCTGTTAACTAGATTCCTATGCATTAAATATTGAAAAAAAGATAATAGGAATCTCTCCAAATGTTGACCTCTCTCCTAATAATTTTTCCCTATTGATCATAGAATGGTTTGGTTTGGAAGGTACCTCAAAGATCACCTAATTCCAATCCTCCTGCAATGGCCAGAGCTGCAAGCATTGTATAAGTATTAGATTCAGAAAGCCAGTATCTGTGTATAGCCCAGGTCCATAGCTTACATCCTCATCTTTGGACATTAAAACATCCTATTTCTAGATCTACAAAGTGATATATCTACTAATGGCTTCTAGCAGATACCCACCAAACATGTGAATCTGTCTCTTGCATCTGCCTGCTCCAAATCTCCAGTCTTCTTTCTAGTATGTGCAGATCATTCCATCTTTTATTCTCTTTCACACATTTTTCTGTACATTATGTTATTTATTCATCTCTACACTTTATTTTTCACAAAATCACTTCTGCTGTTACTGATTTCCCTAGGAGTGATTTCCATTAAATTCAAGATTTTGCAGGAGCATGGCAGAAGACACAGTGCCTTTAAAATACATTGCCAAGAGAATAACTCCTCACACTGTCCAAAAGGAAAAAAAAAATAAAAAAATAAAAAGAAAAAAAGAAAAAAAGAAAAAAGGAAAAAAAAAGAAAGTAAGTCATACAGAAGAGCTGTATCTTTCAAGAATGTTTCACACATGACTGAACTGTTACTATCTTTAATCTGTTATAACAGACACACTGGAGACATGAAAAGAATTGAGTTTTTGGTTTTTCCCTAATTAAAGCTGAAGGATCTTGGATGCAGATGAAACCTTTGTCCTAATACAGAAAGCTCCTATATTCAATGCAGTTCATGTTCTCCAATTCAAGGACAGAAAGAAAAACCAGTAAACCACAGATTAAAGATCTGGCTAAATTCCACTTGGATCATGTGCTCTTTCACTGCTTCAGTGTCTGTACAGTATAAAAAGTCAGATAAAGAAGGTTTCTAATTTTTGACCTGATTACATTGAAGATCACAATCATATGACTACTTATTTTGTGCCACCACAGTAAGCTGAAACACAGTAAACACAAAAATTCATGCTGTTCTCAAGATTTCTTCTGTTAATTCTGCACTCTGCTACTTATTTACCCTTATTTACTGTCCACCAGTTCTTGAAGACAGCAAGTCCTGGTGCTGCAGCTGTTAATCACAACAGAGCAATTGGATATATCCTCACTGATGGTTTAATTTCTTCTAGTTCTTTCACCTCAAGAGCAGACTACTTTCAGGTCTTTTTTAAAATTATTATTATTTTCCTTTCACCTTTTCAGAAGTGTTGTCTATATTTTGCTGCCAACGCAGCTGGTGTTGTGCAGATGTCTGGGCAGTGATTCAGCTCTGGATCAAGAATGATATCCAGCTGTAAGCAAATGTACTGCACACTACACCACCGCTTTTGATGAGCAAGCAGACAGAAATAAGTTGATAATATGGTAATAAAATATCATCTGTGTGCCTCCAGAGAAGTAAGAAATTGAAATCACTCCCAATGTATAGATTGGGAGAACATCCAAAAAAATCAAAATTAAATGAATAAATAAATTAATTTAAAAAAATCAGAAAGAGACCAGAGTCTAAATGACACTTCAAGCAAAATTCAACACCCTGAAGTGAATTATGCAGTATCTTTCATTCTTCACATTGGTTTTTGCTGTAAAACTTAGATAGGCATCTGATTTTTTTTTTCTTTGACCTTCCATAAGAACACGCTTAGTCAACTTGCTTGATCTTCTGCAGAAAGCCCTTATGGAGCTTGAAAGAAAAGCAGTCATGGTGGTCCTGGTTGTGCATTGATGAAACACAACCAGATAAGCATATTCTAGCCATATTATACTAGAAATTCAATCTCTTCTGCCTAGCAGACTAAAACTTAACTAACAAATTATATTTCATTTTAGTCCTCTGCCACTGAACAAGCTTTAATTCACAGTATATCACATCTTGAGATTGCCCTTACTCTCTAACGCTGAAATAATTCTTGAGGTCAGACAAGAAAACAAAATATAAAGGGATGAAGAAAACAAAATATAAAGGGATGGAGAAGGAAGAAGTCACAGTTGCTGCCAGGTCATGTATACTTCTGGAAAGGAGAGAGGATTTCAGACAATTCTTTGTACCTTTCTCACCAATTTCCCAATGGTTTTCTATCACTATTATGCACTCTGTTGTGAATTTCAGTTTAGCTTTTCTTCTCCCACTGAATACCCAGGAAATTCACACAGCAAACTCAGTTTCTAATTTCTGCTTCTGGGTTCAGGCATCTAACAGATGCTGCAGAGCTCAGAATAGGAATGCTGAAGTTCTGATGTGAATCCTGCCAGACAGATGTTCCTACTTAACTAACAAAATTTTCCAAGTCCCCACACTTTACAGAAGGCAAATCCAAAAACAGAATGAGAAAATTCCCAGTGGTAAAACTTCAGAGAGGTCCTAGAGACCCACGTTAGTAAAGACTGGTTATAAGTTACCTCTCATCCCTACTGTCAAAGCAATGACTGAAGAACTAGCTGAGACCTTCTATATATATACCTTCTATATATACCTTCTATAACTGAAGTCTTGCTGAAAAACAATACAAATCCAGAAGAGGGAAACACCAGCATATGAGCTCAGCTGAACCATTAAGGACTAGGTTTGCCCTTCCTGAATTCTACGGGAAGCAAGCAGAGAAAAAACTCTCTGAATGAGATTCAGTTATTGATGCTCATAGTTCCACAATCAGCTTGGCGCTTAAAAGAGCAAAATAACACAAATAAATGGCTTACATTAAAAAAAATACTTAAAACATATAGTAACCCTGTATAGTAGCAGAGCTCCAGGAGCTCAGAAACAAAATGTACAAAGCAAGGACCAGTGAGAGATCAAGAAAAACAGGAGACCTTCAAGCAATGCAGCAATCACCCAGGAGAAACTGTCAACAAGACTTCAAGATGAGCCAGTTAGATACATTCTGAAAATGATTTTTAGAAGCCAAATGAATTTATTAATGCTATTGGCTTAGCTGGATACTGAAATATAGTCTAGGTCAGGTTTATAGCAGGTTCTTCTACTAAGCCTTGAATAGCTAGACAATGTACTCCTAAAAAAGGAGACATAAGCTGACTAAGGGATTTAACCTGAATTTAAGATTCTTAGTTTTCATTAAGTTGCCCATGTCAAGCCACTCTCAGCATGCTGGTAAGCCAAAAGACACACTGAGATTTTAACTGAATACTTTCTTTATGTAATGGAATGCTGCAAGGCTTAGCAAGATTCCCTCTCAGAGCAATGATACATTAAGTTTTGTGTCCAGCAGTGGAAAAAGTCCAGAGTTTCACAAAGGGAACATCAATTCTGGAGTTCTTTTCTTCACATAATTTTCTTTTCATTTGTCTGAAGTTACATACTTGGCTCAGCACTTGCCAGAAAATGAATTTATAGAGAAGGGAACTGCAGCCGAATTTTAAAGCCACCCACATGAGTTATTCTCATTCCAGATTTTTCCTTGCCCTGCTACCAGTGGCAACAGAGGTGACAATTTCTATTAATCACTCTACAACAGACAAGGTGACAAATACATGACATCGTCAAGAGGCTGAAATTTGCTTTCATCAGAGCTCGTGAAGACTATTGATCTGTAAGGCAATTTGCTTCAGCTTTGATCCTCTAATTTTTCCCCATAAATTAGAACAGAATAAATACATCTGTCAGTTGTGTAGGAAAATCACCACCGACAAAATGACATAAGAAAGATAATTCTGCAATTCACTGTACTCAACTTTTTAAATCAAATTAATTTTGGCACAGTAAATGAACTCCCCTCCTTCCAACACTTGCAGCTAAGGATCAGCAGGTGATTTATCTGAATCTTTGAACCTATTTTAAACTCACTAAGAGCAAAAAGCAACACCACATCTTTAGCTTTACTGTAACTGAAATTCATTTTAAGTTGATATCAATACACTTATTTAACCATATATTGTAGCAGCTACTGAAAAAGACGCATTAAAAATTACCTAGCATAGCACATTCCTATGTAAAATATGCAACCAGTGTGCATGCAATAGATGCTGGAAAGGCTTCAATACAGGTGAAGAAAAAATCACTGCACTTGTTTAAATGCCAAGTGCCCCCTTGTGGTTAGCATGCTCTTTGTATTCAAAATAAAACAGTTGAAACACATGAATCACAGATAACATTTGAGAATGCAGAGTCCTGTTCGCATCACATATTGCCAAGAACCAGGGTGAGGGAATCTGTCTGGAGATCTGTTGGAAAGTTCTGGTTCCTCCAGCTAAAGAGGTGTAGGGAGGTGCTACCCAAATCTTTCTATTAGTGATGCCCACAGCATTAGCATCTGCTGAAGTGGGAGGAGGAAGATAAAACCCAGACCTCCATTGCTGTGCTTGAGATTGAAAACAAAAGATGATGTCGAATCCAAGCTGTTTTACTTCATATCTCTACTGTGAGGCCTGGGAAAGGCCTTAAAATTCATTACAAATCTTTCTTGGGAGAAATCCAAGTGTCCCAGACAATTGCTAAGCAATTCCTGGAATTCCTGAACAGGCGGCAATCTGGAGAATGGCCAGCTAATAATGTCAGCAGACTGCAAGTTTTTCCCTGATTGTTTTCTTTGAAATTCAAAGTGCATTCTGCCTCTGGGAACACACAAAGTGATTGGTGAGAAACAGTCTGCTGGTTTGTGCAAGGCTGCCAGGAGGAACAACTAAAGTAACGTGACAAGGAAAGGGAAAAACTGCGAGTCAAAAAGGTCTCTTGGAGACACCCAAAACACTTGTCCTAAGACAGATGAAAGGAGTCTGGTAGGAGGCAGGACGCAGCTCAGGGCTGTGAGATGGGCTACAAAACTTTATCCAACATACTTCCAGTGTTGACAGTGAAGACCAGATACCAGACCTGCCTGTCACAGAGCGATGGGTGATGTAATCCAGCAAGAGCAACAAGATTCATTTAACACTGACTTGTTGAAAGAATTGTCAACATTTCCTGTGCCATTAGGAAGTGATGATGTTCCCTATAGGCAGTTAACAACACCTACTGCAGTACAACTTTGTGTTTTTATAAGCACTGGATGCCTCTCCTGTTATGTTGCCAACACCCTCTCCAGTATGACACTGCCACAGGTTCCACTTATTGTTTAAAAGATATAGAAAAAACCCTGAGGTCGATCTGCTAGGATTGCTGCACGCAGTCACTCTGGTCTCAGAATGGAAGTGCTTTAAAGCAAGTATCTGGCTGATACTGTGAGAATTTTCTCAGCTATGGTGCTGGGCAGTGCTGAAAACAGTGATTTATCACAGAAACCTTTGTTCCTTGGCTAATTTTAACTAGAGCGTTGCTAGGGCAATGCTATCAGGAGTGTGCTCTTCTGAACTGATTTTGTAGTATGCTTTCTGTATTTGCATACTAAAGCTGCTATCTAGGGATCCTCTCCAGCAGAAACGGTGAGAGAGAATAAAATCATTTTCCTCCCACTTACACAGGAAACCAGCAGACAACACGTATGTCAGCAAAACAAACCTAATGGAAAAATGAGAACAAAGAATGCTTAATATGTTTAAGAGTTTTATGTTTAACATTCATACCATGTTAAGCTTTGGAGAGAAGGCACTCTTTCTGTGGTTATTCCTGTAGTGGTGTATGACATTTGTATTATTCTTTGGGATATAAAAGAAAGAACTGACTAAACAGTTTTCAGTGTTGCAGCTCCTGTGTGCTTGTCACCATTTAGGTTATTTTTAATCAACCCTCAGCACATAAACATGGTTTTCTAAATCCTGGCTATTCTGATTTGTGTGTTGAAGGTAATGGATCTGCATTTACTGTCCTGTGATACCTTCATGATATATTTGAAATAAAACACAAGGAATACATCAAGAACTGTATTTTTAAAGGATTTAGGGGTGTTTTTAACAGTAAGGAATCATTCATCAGTGGGATTCTAATTCTGAAATGAAAACAGTGCAAGCCATCTGCAACAATTATTGCAATTTATGAAGACTGAAAATCCTTGTGCTTCCTTCTTCATGGCTCCAGAATTTGCATTTGTATTCTCCTCTTTCAGTTTTTTTATAGCTCGCTCACTGCCAGGGTCCCTGATGACTAATCTTTATTTTCCCTGTTGTGCTTGAAATCAAGGAAGTGCTTTATCCTACCTATGTCTAAATGAGATGAATTACTCTATGGATATGCTTTTCTCCTTCTATTGACTACATAAGACCCTAAATGACAAGCTGAGTGAGACAAATATCCTTAATGCCTTTGAGAAATCTGCTCTGTTAAACGTGGCTGAAATTGGTAATGAAATAAAGAATTATTAGAGGTGCCTCTAATAACTCAAACCATGTAACCAACTTCTTTGGGAACACAGGTTTTAACTTGCAATTGCTATTTCATTTTCTAAGCATGTTGCCCAAAATCTACTGTCTGTTGTTGCCATATGTTTGAAATGGTATCATCTTGCTAGAAGAATCACCTTGCTATCTTTCCTCTTCATATGCAACACCAAGCCTAGGATGAATATCACAGTGCACTTCTCATTTAATGCACTATTTTTATATACACACTCCCAGCATTTTTACTCTGAGTGAATGTAGATGGATGATCGGCTGCTCTCTGCTTTTCTACACCCATTCACCACATCTGTTCTTTATTCTCATCTGCAGAGAAGCTAAATATTCCCCGATGCTCCCCTGAACAATTCCCAAAAACATAAAAATGATTTGGATAAGTCTTTATGCTTACACACCACAAACTGATCTGTGCATTTTTTACAGATGTTTTATCTGCCAAAATTGAAAAGAAAAATGAGCTCTGCATCCTACAAGGGTAACTATAAAAACACAGGAACTTTCCTGATAGCTTCATTGAAAATAAAAGAACAGCAAAGCCCCACAAACACATCCATTTTCTTTCTCTTTCCATCTCAAGTCAAAATGAAGTTTTTTTCCTAAATTCCAAAGCATTTTTTTCCACTCTTGGGTAACAGACAAATGTATTCACTCTGAACTGGAAGGGGGGAAAACTGCAGGACAAAAATCTACGGTGTGGTACATGAGCTCCAGAGTTCCCTAAGTGTCACTGAGAAAGTGTAGGACTCTCCAAATTGTTTCCTAGGCTCCATTTGGCAGAATGAATCTTACTGTTCCACTGTCATTCTTTCATTCAACTTGAAGTCTTACGGCCTCAAGTTGCGCCAGGGCAAGTTTAGGCTGGATATTAGGAAGAACTTCTTTACGGAAAGGGTGGTTAAGTACTGGAATAGGCTCCCCAGAGAGGTGGTTGAATCGCCATCCCTGGATGTGTTCAAGAGCCGTTTGGATGTGGTGCTCAGGGATATGATTTAGCAGAGGGTTGTCAGAGTTAGGGTACTGGTTAGGCTGCGGTTGGACTTGATGATCTTCAAGGTCTTTTCCAACCTGGGTAATTCTATGATTCTATGATTCATTTACATGAACAGTAATCAAATCTTTTAGAATGACAGCTCATAGGTGAGGAGGGCAAAGCAAAATTTAGTATGGATTAGAAACATACTGGATTGGTGCAGCACAGCTTCTGATAATGCTTACAGATTATCTAGCCAGTAGTGGCTCTCTGGGTGCCTGGCAAAGGTGTAATTGGATTGGTTAAGAGAACATTGGAAATCTGATAGAAATAAACACTTTTAATACTGTCAGTGTGCACGCCAGTCCATGCTTTACAGGCTGATGGGAATAACCCTGTCTGAGGCAGACTGCTGTAAATTTTCTAGCTTGATGTCCTGTGCTCAAGACTTCTTTTCAAACATAATTCCAGCTGTATTTTTAAATCAAGTCTCTGAAACAGGCAAATGGGATGGGAAGGACTTTCTTCTGTCATTACTTTTAATTGGCTGTTTGAAAAAAAATAAAATTCTAGCCATCTAGAAAACACCATGGAGTCTAGGACAGTACTAAACCTAAAAAGAATATTTACTATCCAAAAGCCATGAATTAGATCAGAATAAGCAATCAATTATTCACACTCTGCTTAAAATGGGTAATAATTCCCACTAACACAGCACGCAGACTCCTCCAGGCTCAGTGAACTCCCATTAATCTTCAGAATCTGAAGCCTGGGAGTCAGATGGAGCCACTTCTACTTGTGTGAGTGCATAAGAAGTTGTTTTCTGCTTTGTTGAAATGCAGCTGGTGAAATAAAAGCACATTAAGCAATAAAACCTAAAAAACATATATAAAAACCCAATTTGTCCTGTGTTGCAAAAATGGAGTACTTACAATACAGCGGGGAATTTTCCTGGGACTGCATTACACAAAATGTAACAGCGATTGTTAATATTTATTGTCACATATGCTAGAAAGCTGGGAGTAGTGCTAGATACACTGGAGGATTGTGCTGAGGAAAACCTCTTGGAGTTCAATTAAACAAGCAAAAATTTGAAGTCTTCATGCTGGTGTGGAAAACTCCATGCACTGGGATATGTGGGGAGGCTGAGAGATGGGTTGTTCACTGTGGAGAAAAGAAGGCTCAGGGGATCTTATCCATGTGTATAAAATCTGAATAGCCAGGCTATTCTCAGTGTTGCTCAGTGACCAGACAAGAGCTAATAGGCACAGTCTAAAACATATGAAATTCCATCTAAACCAAGAAAACCCATCAAACAGTGAAACGCACTGCCCAGAGAAGTTGAGAATGTTCCATCTATGGGGATACTCAAAATCTCACTGGGCATGATGCCAAGCAACCTGTTACAGCTGACCTGCCTTGAGCAGGTGTGTTGGACTATGAAATAACAAAGCAGTTCCTTCCCAGCTTAAGTGATTCCATCCTTTTTTGATCAAGGTTTTATATTTTTTCAGTTACTGACAGCAATATTCCAGCTTCTCCATCTCACAGAATCACAGAATTGTAGGGGTTGGAAGGGACCTCTAGAGATCATCAAGTCCAACCCCCCTGCCAAAGCAGGCTCCCTACACCATGTCACACAGGTAGGCGTCCAGTAGGGTCCTGAATATCTCCAGGGAAGGAGACTCCACCACCTCCCTGGGCAGCCTGTTCCAGTGCTCCGTCACCCTCACTGTAAAGAAGTTCTTCCGCACGTTCATGTGGAACTTCCTATTCTGTACTTTCATCCCATTACCCCTAGTCCTGTCCCCACACACTACTGAAAAGAGACCAGCCTCACCACTATGGCTCCCACACCTCAGGTATTTATAAACCTGGATCAAGTCCCCTCTCAGCCTTCTTTTCTCAAGGCTAAAGGCTATCTCAAGGCTATCTTATACTCCTCACTACAGGTGATGTAGAATCTTCACTCAATCAAAACATCTACCACATTTAGATCTTATGTTCCCACATCATTATTTTGTTCTATGCCTTATAAATTTATAAGCAACCGCCTAACTGATACAATTAAAAAAGTGGGACTGTTTGCTTTGGTTTCTCCACAGGATCTCTGACATTTTTTTTGTCAAGGAACAATAACAACAACAACAAAAACTGTACTATGTATTTAATTTAATCTCTTCCATGGTTTTGAAGCTTAAGCAACTAAATTCCACTGTACTCACCACAGGCATTTGATCAAAGATGCGAACAATGGCCAGTTTATCTACAAATAAGCAGAAGGTGAAACTCACTGATTTCATTCAACATACGATCACTAGTTTTATTGAAAAACAATTATGAATACCCATTTCTACCTGTTGGATTTCCACGAATAAGCTCCACCTTGTCTTTAAGAATATTAATTTGCCTTTGCAGCTGCCTGTTCAATTCTACTTGCATCTCGTATCTGGTTTTCCACTCATTACCTTAAAAACAAACACAGGGTTATTCTGTTTCCCAGATTATTTCATGCTGTTTCAAGTAGAAGCCAACATTTTTTTTCCAAACAGTTCTTACTTTTTTTTTTTTTTTTCCAAGAGACTGAGAAGGTCTCCAGTTACTCATCCTCATAATGAGGAAGTATTCATTTGAATTACAAAAGAGCTCGAAAATATAGATCAAGGGATTCTTTTTTTTTCCACAGGGCTCAGTGTGGCCGGAATATTAACCAACTACCTCTATGAATTCATGTCATCCATTATATCTTTAATAGCTAACAGAAATAAAAAAAAGCTAACATGCAGCATTTAATACTCCACAACTTCACATCTTTCATTTCATATTGATTTCATTTTTCACGTTTCACAACTAGAACAAGTCAGTTTTGAAAAGGAAAAACTGATATTCCAAAATAATAATAATAAAAAACCCAACAATTAATTTGCTATGTTTCCTATTCAATTAGTAAGACACTGTTGTAATTCACTTACCTTCATCTTCAACACTGCTAAGCTTCTTCTCCAGTTCTGTTACTGTTTTTCTCAATTCAGATATTGAATTTTCAAGCATTTGCCTGTGGTATTTAGAAAAGTCAATATGATGGCTTAGCATTCATCTATTTATTAAAAAAAAAAAAAAAAAAAAGGACTAAATCAAATATATTTTCAACCCAGCCCCAAACAAAATGCAGAAAAACACATTACAAAAGCAGTTTCTGTTTATTTCATATCAGGTTGTTTGGATGATTTCCTAAGCCAACCAAGGCTCTTGAATGCATCCATTTGCGAATGTCAACTTGAGATCTTTCAAAAGATCTGAGAACACAACTGTGTAAACTAGAATATGGTCTACGGTACAAACATGTAAGTAATTTATGACATAAATTAGATGTATTTTAAATCTTAGTGTAGATCACTAAAACATGCAAGAGAGAAAACCATTCTGTGTCCTATTTGGTGTGTTTTTTAAGGGAAGCTTTCACATCAATGTAAATCTTCCCATTCCGAACACATTCATAAGAAGTGTTCTTCAAGAAACAGGTTAGCTCTATTAGAAATAAAGTTTTAGATGTCTGCTCTGGCATCAGAACGGTATCATCTATTGCTCATCCCATGATCACACTCAATTAGCAGCATTTTATTTTCCATAGCTTGGAACATCAGTTCCAACTGAAAGCTACAGAAACCAGGCCAATCATGATTGCAGATGCCTGGAATGGGGAGGGAGAGGGAATGAAGAACTAGAACAGCATAGAAGTTTAAAGAAAATAAAATAAGCAGAAGAGTAATTAAAGGTAATTCAGGTAGGTTTTCAGTGCAAGAAACATGCTGAGTCACAATTAGAGAGAAATCTCCCATGACCAAAGGAAACTGGATCTTCCAGTCTCTCTTTGCTCTAATGCTGTTCTTTCTTACCAGCTTTAAATTAGAGGGGGAACAGAGGTGAAGAAATAATGAAATTACAGGCAGCATAGTGGAGACAAACAAGGTTGTGGTGAAAGTCTCACCAAAGATACAGTTGAAGCACAGGAGTCAAAAAGCTTAGATCCAGGAAAACTGGAGGAAATCATTGCTGCTTATTTGTTCCCACTCCAAATGGCAGAGGCAGATAGCTAAAGAGGAAGACAAAATCTTATTACATCACTGGCATATTCTCAATATGAATATTTCCTGACATCAGATTTCTATCAACATTTCAGTGCTTGTAAAAGAGGAAATTGTGATGAAGGCAAGTGTTAAAGTAGCTTTTTGGGAAGGAAATAACAGCTGGAGTTGGACACCAGCACAGATGTAAATAGAACTGAGCTATTTCCAAACGAACTTAATTATTCCCCTTAAAGAAAATTCAGTGTGCTTAGATGGATGGAGACGAATAGCATGGTAAGAATCACTCCTTCAAATGGTGTTTTCAGCTTTTAACTTCCGTCACCATTTCAAAACCACACATAATATCTCTTACAGTACATTAGATGTTATTCCTTGTGCATCACTAGCAAAGCTGCTAACCAGCTTCCAATTATACCCCTTCATGAATAAAATGCATACTGAAATGATACAGTGTGAGCTATCAGGCTGAAATTGCTGAGGAAAATCTTATTTTCATTTGGAAATGAAAGCCATTCTTGTTAAAAAATTAATTAATAGTAAACACCTAGTATTCCAATAGCAACTAGAAAGTAGCCAGGGTTGTAACTCTCTATTTATTTAGTGTATGTACAGTAATATACGCTCTCCGTATTGACAGGAGTGTAGAAATAAATGACTGACCAACTTGCTAAATACTTCAGCTTACTATTGCATTGAGAATACTTGGCATCTATGGAGGTATTTCTAACTGTGGTAGGAAACAACAGGCCAAACCACTTGTCTGTTACCATGAATATAAAAAAAAGCCCTGTACAGCTGCTTGCCCACAGCCTTGGGCTGTATTTAAAGGGACACTGACACTGGTGCAGTTTTACCAATAGCTTCACATTTATTAAAAGCCAGACATGTTCAAGGCCCATGATCTTTTCCTGTATTGTTACATACAGATACAGCTTAAAGACCTCTGTCTATTAAGAAGTATAATGCAGTATTATGATTTCTCTCTAGCTTAGGAACATTTGTCATGGCAGTTCCCAAAAAGAACCTGTGCTAAATCTCAATTACAGTAATTCAGCGTCAGATTAAGCTACTGACTTTCATTAATGCCTTTCACAATATTATATCCACAATCACTGAGAATCAGTAGGTACTTTGGTAAAGACCCCTCACTGACACAGATGATTCAATTTACTCTTTGAATTAGAAATCCCTTCTTAAAAGAGAGTGGTAGGCGGGCTGTTACCAAACTGCATGGTACAATAATCAAATAAACCAGCAAAAGGGTGAGACTGCACTTAGGAATGCTGACATCTATCTGCAAGCCAGTCATCCTCAGCTTTCTTTATATCCAATGGAGAGAAAACTTCTCAGGGTGTGAGTCACCTCCTTCTGAAGCAGCCAACCAAAGTAGGTCAGATGAATCACACCTTAAAGCCTTCTGTATTCACTGACAACACAGGCGCCTGGTTCAGATGTTGATTACTAACAATCCTGGTTGCCAACAGTTGAATAAATAACAATACAATAATGGCACTGCCTGTTTGTACACACAAGATAAACATGGGACATGGCTGCAGAATCCGCCAAGAGCAGCAGGCTTTTCACTGTGTTTCTGTCATGCTATAGAAACAGAGACTTTTGTTAAATACATTTGTTTTTAGTTTGGTCAGCACAGAAGAAGCAGATTCTTCATGTGACCTGGGCTTTGGGCCATGGCTGCAGAACATTCTCAGGGATATCAGAAAGAACTTTTAGGTGCGTAAAATACCCAGATTTTTCATTAGTTAAAACAATAATAAATCACAAGCAGTGAAACAAAGTCAGTACCAGCCAGCTTTTTATTTGAGCACCACCAACAAAATGGTTCACCTGGTAAATAAGAGTCAGTGTTTGCCTCAGATAATTTCTGTCTTACACTACACCATTTTGAGCACAGATGCTGCCCAGCCACACTGACTCTGTGATAAACCCCAGTTTCCCCTTCCCGCAGATAAACATTTCATAAAGTACAACTGCAGAATAGCTTGCACAGAACCCTCAGCATGGAGACTGAAATAAACACTGTCCTGGGGGAAAACAGACATGGAACTGAATGTTTGGAAACCATATACAAAGTAAGGGGAGCACCTCAAGGAGGCTAATATCAAGCTGTTTAGTCTGAACCCTGGAATGTTTGTCCCTTAAAGCAGTCACACACTGCAGAACTACACTAGGAAGATGTCTCAGGGATAGTTACAGTGAAATCTGGTTTTCCAGATTTCCACACTGGATAGAACTGTGTATTGCCATCAGCTCATCACCCACTCCCGTCTCCCCACTAAACATCACCCCTCCAAGCCCTTATCTGTCCCACAAACCAGTCCTTACCCCTCTCCAGCTCCCTCTCCCATCCCCATTCCCCTGCCCGTTCGCTGCTATCTTCGTTCTGACTGCAATTATTCACCCACTTCCTCAGGCTCCTCACACCATCCCCAGCCCCATGACCTACCACAGCCCACCGCGGCCCTACACTTCTCCCTGCAATCCCAGATTTTCACCAAGCACCGCACCCTGCCAGCCCACAAAGCACTCCTCAATCCCCACAGATGCAGAGAACACTGCGGGACCCCCCGACAGATACCCGTGAAGTACCACCACCCTCCATTTTGCCGCTCCCCCCTGCCCGCAGACCACTCCTTCGTGCCCAGCCCCGTCACTCACTGCCTCCGCCTCTCCCGCCCCAGCTCCATCTCCAGCCCTTCGGAGTCGCCGCGCTCCCCCATGGCGCCGGGAAACGGCCTCTGTGTTTCTGGCGGCCGCCTGAGGGAGCGGCGGGGCCCGCCCTGCCCCGCGGTGGTGGTTCTAGCCGTACTTCGAGTTTTTAAGGCAAAGCTTTCTCGAGGCCGACCGTGTTAATCGCACAGCTCAGTGCTGCATGGCGGCACCTCTGTCTCCCTGTCACTTTCTCTGGCTGCTTCAGTGCCAGCTCTGACATTCAAGTGACTACTCAACAAGCCCATAAAGCCCAGAAATTTCAGGGGGTTTGTGTCCTGAAATGCTTCACCATCTGCTCAGAAAAGCGCCGCTTGGTGCAAGAGACAGCATGATACTGGGAGAGTCAACATGTCGTGGACCGGGTGCTGACTGGAGACATGATCTCTGCCCTTTCTCAGGAAGATGGGCTGCAGTTTTGCCTTACTGGCACGCTATGAAATTAACAAAGGCTCTAGTTTTTCATTTACTTCTGTTGTGTGAGGGAGGTTGTGGATGCCCCGTCCTTGGAGGTGTTCAAGACCAGGTTGGACGGGGCCCTGGGCAACCTGATCTAGTAAAGGTGTATGTTTGGTGGCCCTGCCAGGCAGGGGGGTTGGAACTATATGATCCTTGAGGTCCCTTCCAACCCAGGTCATTCTGTGATTCTGTGTGATTCTGTGTGATCAGCAAGCCATATGTAACAGCCCTCAAGCTTGCTAGGTAAGACAGACTGCTTCCCAAATTTCAAACGAGTTACGTTTTATCATTACTTTAATGTAGCCAAAGCCAGCACTGGCATCCAAAAGTCATGTGCGAAATTATGTGAATTTTGGCTTTAAGACTTGTGACATTGGGATGGGCCAATCTGCTTCCTTGCTGATACTGAAATGGCAGGGTCCTGATCCTCATGTTTAGCTGCACACGTCTGCTGCTTACCTTATGCCAGTTCTGGAAGCTGTCAATCTTCTCTTTGAGCCAATTCCATTTGCTAATTAACTCAGCAGAAAACCAGGAGGCGAAGAGCCAAGCAGTCTGATTCCTGTTAGATCCAGTAGGATCTGACGTATGAGGGTAGAACAATAGGATACAGTATGAAACCTTACCATATGGACAAAAAGTCATTTTAATTTGTCTGATATATATTAGGACAGGTGATTTTTGAGTTTGATCTTAGAACTGATGCTGTTAATCAGTGAATTATCACTTGATTCATGGACTGAATGCAAAATTACCTGCTATGAGCTATTTCAAGAACGTTTTCAAGAATGTAATCAGCCTACTGAACAGTTGTCAAACTAGAGGCTGTATGCAGACAGCTCAGAAAGAGACACAGAATTACATCTCTGAAGATGTATCCTGGCCTCAGCATACCATCTGCCCTAGGAGACAGTTCTTTGGCCTCCTCCCCAGGAAGCCTTCAGGTCCCATCCTCCACTCAGGGATTAATAGGTGCCCTAACAAGGTGAGATCTCAGGAACTGGGTCATGGAGTGCATGTGAGGATGAGCCCAGACCACACTAGTTGGCTGGGTTGGCAAAGGACAGCAAATCTAAATACGTGCCTCACCAGATGGTTTGGAAGCTGGAGTGGGAGCACAGCAAAAATATCTTGCAGACCAAGGTCATGTGTGAGTAGGTCAAAACTTCAGACCATCAAGATTATTACCAGTTACTTCAGGAACAGTAGTGACTATGCAGAACGTGGGAGTTTCCTCCATTTCTTCCATTTCTTTATTCCACACAAAGAGATACATGGACAGCTATAAATGTATTTTTGTTGTTTTCAGGCTTTTAATTTCTTTTCAGACTAATATTTTCAGTGACTATAAGAAAAGTTAGAAAACTTGATCATAACACGATGTGGTTTAAAATAAAAGTGAAAGATATATCTTCAGATTATGTGAAGGCAGTAGATGGCAAGGGTTGCTTAAAAACAAGGTAGACCAATAAACATTTGGATTACAAAAAAAAAATAACTTTGACAGGGAATTAAATTTATTTATTTCAGTAGCACCAATGCATTAGGGTATGATGATATGACTGGCTACATAGACAAGGGGAAACAAGGGAGATTGTTGTGTGCTTTGATTTCACCAAGGCCTTTGATATAATCTCCCATAATACCTTTATAGACAAATTACTGAGATTGGATGCATTGGATAACTGGGAAGTAACCGTGAAGGAGGCTTCCATTCAGAGAGGACTGGAGAGACAAACTGCTGTAAGAAACCTAATGAAATCCAGCAAGAACCTCAGTCAGAGTCCTACAAAGTGCAGGGTAGGGGCACTGACCAGAATGCAGATTCATAGGAAAAGACATGACAGTTCCTGGCAAACAAGCTGATCACAAGCCACTGATGAATCTTCCAGCAAAGGCAGCCAACTGCTATATGGGCTACACCATCAAGAAACATAGCCAGCAGATTAGTGGAGGCCATTCTTCTGTTCAGCATTCATGGGACCACATGCTGGAGTGCTTAGCTTTGGGTTCTGAAACAAGTCCTAGAGGCTGTTAAAGGGTGGCAGGCATGATCTATTTTCTGCCTGAAGAAGAGGAGGCATAAGTAGATCTTGGTGCTGTCAACAGCTTTCTTAAAGAAAAGTGTAGAGAAGAGAGAGCATCCAGACTCTTCTGAAATGTAAGCATGAATAGCAGCACAGACAAATGCATATGAAAAAGTCTTGACTCAATCCAAGGGAGAAATATTTACTTTTAACATCGTTAAGCATAGTAAAGGTTACATAGTTTGTTAATTTCAACCTTGAAGATATGCAAAATGTGGGATGATGTGATCTGCCCCAACTGAACCAGCAGGAAGTTGGACTACAGACCACTGGAGGTTCCTTCCAACCTACACTACTCTATGGTGATGGGTGACAGGACAAGGGGAAATGGCCTCAAGTTGCGCCAAGGTAAGTTCAGGTTGGATGTTAGAAAACACTTCCTTACAGAAAGGGTAGTTAAGTGCTGGAATAGGCTCCTCAGGGAGGTGGTTGAGTTGCCACCCCTGCTTGTGTTTAAGAGCCATTTAGATGTGGTGCTCAGGGATATGATTTAGCAGAGGGTTCTTAGAGTTAGGGTACTATGGGTAGGCTACGGTTGGACTTAATGATCTTTGAGGTCTTTTCCAACCTGAGTAATTCTGTGGTGATCCAAATAACTAAGCTTCATCAGCTTGTTTTACTGGAAGGTAGGATTGCGTGCTCTTTTTGAAAGATGACAGATTTAGTTGAGGGCTTAACAGTGGTTTATACCTACAGAATGGTGAAGATACCAGAGGCTGCAGTAACTTGGAACGACATAGGGATCATTAAGAGTAATCTTCTCAATACAGGATTTGAGAGCAATACTGCAGCAGAAAAGTTTTGAATACATAAATTTGGAAACAACAGTGCATTAGAAAAACCAGTTGCAGTGCACTCAGTAAACAGCATTAAGGAGAGTACTACAAGGATTACCATACATCAAAAGATGGCCAAAGTAAAAACCATACCAAGCCAAGAATAGAAAATAAACCTAAGATACAAGGCTTAGGGAGCTGATAAAGCGTATAAAAGGATGGGCTGAGATAACACAGCAAACATGTGAAAGCTTTTCTGTATGGCAGAAGAACTGGAGAGAAGCCTAAGGATTTGCTACTCAGGGCTTAAGTAGAGACAGCTGAAGCTGGATATGTTCAGCAGACAAACAGACTCAGTAATGAGAGTGATTAAAGTCTGTAATAATGTGGAAAAAAAAGCTTTAATTTTTAGACAAATTTGAAAGGCTGAGCTAATGTGAAGAGGACAGCGAGAGTGGGTTGAACAGCACAACAATGTGTGGCCTAACTCTGATAGTATTTCAGTCTTTTTCCAGCTCAGTGTGTTACAAGTTGGTCTCCTGAAAACAGTAACAGTTCAATTTCAACTGCTGGTTTTAATACAGTGAGTTGGTTTTAATAGTTTATCAATGGAACTGTATACACTATATATAGTGTATGTACATATAACACTATATATGAAACCCAAATGACAGGGAGAAGGAAAATACAAACATTTCTGTTGCAAAACTGATTGATGACAACAAAGATCCTTTTGGCCAGTACAGAAATCTGTATTTGCTTTAAAACAGTTACACTTACTGACAAGTGATAGACCACAGTAACAGAAATTGTTATGATGTGCTTCTGATGGGCCTTTTTAGTTTGAAATAGTTTAAGCTCTTGCTGGTGAGCATATTTCTATTGTAGACATATTCCTAGACTGTACTTCAAAAGTCCTGTTTGTTTTCCAGTCACTTCACATTAACTTCATATCATAAGAAGGCCAAGCACCATTTGACCAACTTTAGTTTTATTTTCATAAATCAAAGTTACACATCAAGTGATCAGTTCCTTTGTTTCACTTTTTTTTCCACCCCAAGTGCACATCTTTAGTACCTACCATAAATGTGCACTTATTATGAGTCTAAGATGTTTTTTATAACTGTGATAACTTGCTGATGACCATTTACAGTTATTTTCTCTGATTACTTAAAATGGAGACAAGTTGTAAATTCATGGTGTTCTTTTTGCTGCAGGTCCAGCCAAGATTAGAATGTAGAATAGCTTTAAAACTCAATAATGAACTGTTAAATAAGTAGCAGTCTAAAAGCATCTCAAGAGTTCTACATTTGTAATAGGAATAAGTTACATGAGGAACAAAATGAAAAATCTACATAAAAGTATCTGTTCTATTCCACACACCTCTCCTAACTAGCAATGCTTGTTATACGCTTTGGAGATGTCCCTTGTGCAACTAGGAATTCAGTAGAATAAAGATGCTGAGTTAGATCTACCTGCTGAAATAAATACCTACTGCCTTCCATCAGGTTACCTGAATCTTTCTGGACAGGTGAAAAGTACAGAATGCATAGAAGTTTCCAGTGATCTCAGTAGAATGTTTTTAAAGAAAAATATTTTCATTTATGCAAAAACAAACATTGTCTCTCTATAAAAAAAATCTCAATTTTATAGAATCTTTAAATATTCCTTATGGACTCTCCTGGAAAATACATTTTTTTTTCTAGAGCTGTAAATACTAGAGCTATTAAAATAAATACCTAAAAATCTTTGGTTTGCTCATGTGCTGAGGGGAAAAAAAACAAAGTTTTAAAAGAAATGACTATCAAGTTACCTGAGGCTCATCTTTCATTTCTTCTAAAATGAAATTTGAGTTAGACTAGCTGCTTAGTAGCTGAGAAGAGAAATTCTCTACATAGGAAAGAATGAGACACAACACTTAAATTAAGTCCTTATTAAATACGAAAGTTTGCTTTAGTTAAATTAACTTAAGGACAGCTAAAAACAAAAAAAACCCCAATGAACTAGTAACCCTATTTCTGTGATAATTAGCAATCGTATTTGTTCAGTATCACCGCCTTCTTTACAAATATAGTGTATTACAAAAACATCTATAGTAACATTTCTGTGTTAATCTCTTATTCCATATTATGTTTTGAGAAAGTGCTTATAGAGGCAAGTTGATTAACTGAAGACTCATCAATAAAGAATGAGGAATTAAGAATACTTTCCTTTTTCCTTCTAGGAATAACCATTCTGTATTTTCCCATGGCAAATTAAATAACAGTTGCTCGAAGAGCACAATATGATTTGCAGTAAATCACAGGTTAGCAGTGTGGTTACTTCTAAATGTGAAGTCTCATGTTGAATATAAGGCTTGGAGGAATACTTCACTGTTTTCATTTTTTATCCTTTTTCTCCTTATCCAGTACTTTATATTCATCTAATACAGCGTGGCCAGTTTCCTTTGCAGTTTTCTTTACAACGGCTTTGATACCAATATGGTCAATGTTAAATGCTGTAACACCAACATTGATTGCAGAGCTCATAGCATTGTCAGTAGCACGGCCAGCATCATCTCCATACCTTTAAGAAAGACAACACATTTGTAAATGTATACTTAATATTTTTCTCCTCACCATTATTATTAATTAAGAATTAAATACATACAAAGATAAGCAGACAGGTAAACGTCTAAGGATTGAAATGAGAAATTACAAAATAATTTGAGTAAAGGCTGCTCTTCCAGTATGTAGATTTTTCTTTAAAGACACCACAGAATCACACAGAATCACAGAATGACCCAGGTTGGAAGGGACCTCAAGGATCATGTAGTTCCAACCCCCTGCCTGGCAGGGCCACCAAACATACACATTTATTAGATCAGGTTGCCCAGGGCCCCGTCCAACCTGGTCTTGAACACCTCCAAGGACGGGGCATCCACAACCTCCCTGGGCAGCCTGTTCCAGGGCCTAACCACTCTCCTAGTGAAGAACTTCCCCCTAACATCCAACCTAAATCTTCCCTCTTTCAACTTAAAACCATTTCCCCGTGTCCTGCTATTGTCAGCCCTTAAGAAGCACCACTGTGCTTCTGTCCTTCTATCTAAAAAACTCCAGTGTTTGCTAGCAGCCAGACATTTCCTGAGGTAGCACTGTAAGCAGACAATCCAGGCCAAAGGGAAGTATTTCTTGCAACATTAGAATCTCAGCAGTTAGTGGAGTTAATTTTCCCTGTGCTTTTTATGACCAGAGATTCTCAGAGGACCTCAAAATAAGGCCAAAGTGAAACACAGAATATCAGAGGATCCAAAAAAATCTGTCATGTTCTCAGAACAGCAGCCATGGTACAATGGTGGGAGCCAACAACAAAGCAATTAAAAGAATCAGCGTTTTTGTTTTGTACCCATTTTTAATTGTCTGATACCAGTGACATCCTTGAATCACCACTGTCTGATTTGCAGATCCCAGAATCGATGTCACAGCAAAGGAGCACTATTTGTCAGCTTAATTTTTTTTATTCTTTTCACTTCAGGAATATCATAAGTCATTTTTCTGTAATATCACTAAAGTAGGGGGTTTTACTTTGTTAAGACTATAGGTTATCCAACACAAATCATTTCTTAGATATTTGATAACTGATTTTTACCTTTGCCTGTTTGAATCTCGTTGCTTGTACAAAAGAAAAGAAGCTGGGGAGATGCACACACTGCAGATGTTCATCCCTCTGCAAAAACCCAGCAGATCAACAGCCAGGTACTTTTGCAGAGCTGTTACTTCTGAAACTTACGTTCTCTCCCAGCTCTGATTATCACACTCATATTACAAGCATCTCTTCCATCAGCAAAGGCAATGCAGCTACATTTTAGCTGAGTTTTTTGATGACTTTAGAGAGACTATAATAATGCTCCTTTCGCTTTGTTTCCATTAAGGGGAATTTAGAAAGTTCACCACTCAGAATGGAATTATGTCTTTCTCTCATTGACACAAAAACCAGTACACAAAAGATATACAGAATTTTAGCACAGTTTAGTAATAGGATAATCTAAACATAGAGGAAATCCTCAATTACCAAATATTTTAATTGTATTATAATAACTTGTAATTACTTTTTGTCTTTCACTTAGTGGCTGTTGCCTGCTGATCTCCGTATTTCCTATTTTTATATCTAAAAGAAAACATTAGTGTGAATTTATGTGAAAAAGCACCAATGAAATACCTCCTGACATCTCTACTGAAAACAAATAGTAGGGAGAAAGCACCACTGTTAGCTTGCCATCTAGCCTATTTAAAATACATCAGAATAGAACCCCGACTGCCAGCCAACCCAGCACTATCTCCTGCTGTTTACCCTCTGCTAGTAGCCTGGATGCACTTTCAGCAATCCTTGTTAGCATCTCATTTGCTTACTATTATTGCTCATTTCCTTATCGTTGTCACCACTCAACCTACATGCTTTTGCTTACTCTCTGTATTCAACTATACCTACTGCACATCTTTTTGGAGGGGTGCATTTCATACATGTTGCATGTATTTCAGTGTCTTCCCTTATTCTCTAGAGCATCTTTCAGTACAAACATTTACCAGCTTAGTTCTCTGCATCATCTTAGTAACACAAATCACACAATCTAACACATATATTTTGCAAGTCCAGCCTACTTGGTTTCATTTTATCATTGCCATTTATGCCTTAGACTTCCTTACATACTTTTCCTTTTGTACATCCTTGCTTTAATGCAACCTGCTGATAGTTCTTTCATTTTTTGAGGTCCAGTTAATTTTACAGAAAATCAGGATCACATGTGAGAGGTTTAAAATGGCTGCTTTATGTCATCCATAATGACACACTGTAGAACGATATAAATCTGAACATTATGTCTTAACACTGCCAGAATCTGTAATAGTTCCAGAAAAGAATACATATATATATTTAACCAGAAGCACTCATTCATTACATATTTTCACTCACAGGAGATGCTCATTGCTGTGGACTCAGCAGCTTATCATATGCTGTATGATTAGGGTATTTTAGTAGCTTTCCTACACTTTCATCAGCTTTTTTTTGCTAGTATTCATTCACAATGACAATATGCTGTAGAAGATGAAACCCATCAAGAAACATAACTTACTTGTGCTTCACAGTTTTTACGGTCTCGGTTGAAACACTTTTAGCAATGCACTTAGCTGCACTTTCTAAACCTTGCCACACTGTTGAAAAGCCTGTAAAAATGAAGAGTTTAATTGAGATCACAGCACTGAAAAGTATGCCATTAAAAAAAAGCAGAAGGAATTTTTGTTACCTTGAACTCCACTTGCTGCTACCACCAGGGCACCATCGAGAGCAGATTTGCCATCTTTGTCTTTCTTAAGGGATTCTGGAACTAATTTGCTGCCATGCTTCTTCACATGAGGAGCCAGCTCCTTTCCAACACAGCTTGCTATTGAACATACTCCCTCAACTGACATAAGAGAATTGCATGGATGTTACTTAGTTAGAACACAGAGTATCTTTAAGAGTCTTTACTCCTAAATCAGAAGTACATTTCACTGAAGTTCTGAATGTTACTTGTATTTAAATATGCTTATTCTGAAGAGAAACTTGAATCCATGCTTAAGTAACTGAACTCATATAGAAGCAAAGCTTGTTTTCAGATTCTGCTCACTTCAATTTCCTAAGAATCAAGTAGGGCTGATCTAGAAGCACTAGAAAATAAACAGGTACTTGTCATGCACTTCATTTTCAAAGAAGTGCTTCCATTGCTTAGTTATCCCCAACTAGTAAATGGAGAAGAAAATGTCTTTCTTTCCTTTCGCATCTTCTGGAGAACACTTAGAATCATTCAGGTTCTTCAAAGTAGTTAGGCACCATCGAGCACAGTTTAAAAGTAAACTTAGATGAGTCACTAGACACTAAACATAAACATTAATACAAATAAACAACAGAATGAAGTTCCTGAGAGCTCTTACGATTCCCATGAACCTTTGAACATCAAGTGGTTACTATCTGGAAGTCTACACATAGTCTAACAGATTTGCTTTGCAGGTGCATGTATCAACAAATGTGCATATACATTCTGTACTGATAAGATATAAGTTAATAGTCAGTGACAATACAGCTTTTAAAATACGTGGTGATTAATGTAGAAAGAGACACCGTTCTAAACTGCTGAAAACTTTTAAAATGTGTATAAATACATTAACCTTCAAACCACAGAAATACTTTGCTACCTACACTGTTACTTCAGTCAAGAAAAGGATGCATCAAGGCCATACAATATATAAATTATTCCTCATTTCTCTCACATAGCAGATAACCAGGTACAAACATTAAGTGTCTGAATTTCATCAAATCAGTCCTTCCTCAAATTCCCTGGCTAAATAAACCAGGTAAGGCAAAAATACAGTATGCTGTGATGGAACATCTTACCTAAGAACTGGCTGACTTTCACAGCTCCTCCAGTAGCCTGTTTTGCTACATGAAGGCCCTTTGCTACAGTTGGGTTGACTTCCAGAGGTTTTTCTTCTGGCTGAATGTGTTCACGCAGTTTAGAAGCTCCTTTGTGAATAGCTTTCCCAGTAAATTCCGCTCCTTTTACGAGGCCCCAGCTTACCCAAGATGCACCTACAGGGCATAAATTGTTTTTCTTAAAACACGTGGAGTTTTAGAGACTAGAATTCCTACAGCTTTCCCTCCTCTGCTCCAACACAGATCTCAGAAACATTCCCAATTACATTCTGCAATTATATTATTTCCTGGCTGTGCCAGCATGAATTCCTGCATTGAATTCTGCTCCTACACCACCTACATTTTAGCAGTTCATTTTATTGAAGTCCAGCGTACAGTAATTCTTTGTCCAAATGTCAGCTTAATACAGAAACTTGATTGTTTGTGGTAGTTTTTATTGGTTTGACTTTTTTTTTAATATCCGGGTCCCAGCAGGGTCAAAAGTGATAGAAATGATCATCTCAATGCTGTTAACATTCTGAAAACATACAACCTAACCTCTCTGCCCTTCTAGCAGATTCATATTTACTCCAATCTTTTGCGCACTTGTGTACTCCACAGCTTCTCAGAGGAAAAACTGTTAATCAACAGATGCAGCAACAGAAGGTTGCGGGGTGACCTCATTGCAGCCTTTCAATACCTGAAGGGAACTTACACCCAGAAGGGGAGTAAACCCTTCAAAAGGGCTGACAGTAGCAGGACACGGGGAAATGGTTTTAAGTTGAAAGAGGGAAGATTTCGGTTGGATGTCAGGGGGAAGTTCTTCAGTAGGAGAGTGGTTAGGCCCTGGAACAGGCTGCCCAGGGAGGTTGTGGATGCCCCGTCCTTGGAGGTGTTCAAGACCAGGTTGGATGGGGCCCTGGGCAACCTGATCTAGTAAATGTGTATGTTTGGTGGCCCTGCCAGGCAGGGGGGTTGGAACTACATGATCCTTGAGGTCCCTTCCAACCCGGATCATTCTGTGATTCTGTGATCTCCTTCAATATAACTGCTTAAACAAGAGTAGAACTGTGGTATCACAGTGGTTTGAATCACATGGGACAACAGCTAACTTACGCAGTCAAATTAGGAGTCTAACCCATTTGCAGTGAGCAAGAATGTTGGCAGGGGATTCAAACTCTGCGCTGTTTTCATAAAACACAGAAAAGTATCCTTCATGTTATTAGAAATGGAGCTAGTGAACAATCATTTCTGACTACTCATCTAACTGTGTGCTCGTAGAAGCTAAAAATATTGTTCGACTTGCAGAGGTTTATATTTAATGTAATCCTTTTATTACAGTAGTACCTGACAAGATTCCGCGGGCAACTTTCTCACTCCATTCCGGCAACTCTTTCTGATTTTCATCTTCTTGAGGACGTGGTTGGATATGTACAGTCTGAGGCAAATTAATCGCATCACTGGAGGCTTCCGGAGGCTAACAAGTGAAAATAAATATCTGAAAATCCACTTCCAAGATATCCATTATCAAAAAAAGCCAGTCCTGTGTATTCCTCCAAATTCAATTACTTTTGCTCACTGTACACTTTCTTCATACAGTTACAAGATTTGCTTGCCAGTAAGGCCATATGGTCAACTAAGCAGGCAGAACCTACAGCACAAGTTAACTAGCAATAAAGGACTTATCCATTTATCATTCTTATCTCCTCAAAGAGAAGCCAACTCCCAACTTCCAGCATGGGAACTGCAGTCTTTGCTCAGAGAATCCAGCTGCGCTAAAACAATGCAGCTGTTGTCATTTGCACCCCACCCTTTCCTCTCAAATCCAAAAATAAAGACATTATTCATTCCCTGTGCTGTTGATGCTTTTTGCTGACTGGCACAGCCAAGGAACATGCCAAACTATTCATGATAACTGCTCCACATTTAAAGCTGGGCAGATAGGTTCTGTGCAATTTCATGTCAAGCTCTAGAGTTTCTTTAGACGTTAATCATTCAAAAGCAGCAATCATCACCAACAGTCTGCTTTGTGTTTCTAAAGTGTAACATCACACAGTTCACAGACAATGTACAATTGAACTTTCACTAGAAAAGGCAGAAAAAAAATGTAATGGATTTAGGTTTTACTTAGGATTCTCTTTTTAGTACTTTTGCAAGGTAAAAATGTAAAAATAAAAGAACAATAAACATTTCAGAGATTGAAAATGATGCTTATTAGTGAGGGATAGAAAGAAAATTGTTTTGCCTGGGAGAGCCTACATGAAATCAATCATAAATGAAACCTATCAACAGAATAGAATACATAATATGGAGCAGTATTTGATATTGCATGGAATTCTTAGATTCACCTGCAGTGTTAGCAGGACGTAACACTGAGGCCCAAATATGAATGTTACAGTAAAATACAAATGAGAACACTAACAGGAAAGACCAAGTTAAGTCTCAGTTAGTTGCTATCCAAAAGATTAACAAAGTATCTTGCAGGATATCATCAATTACTGTTTGATCACAGTGTGAAATCCTAATTTTCCTGTAATGCTTTTAGCAGGTGAGCAAAACACAAGTGCGGGGCAGGAAAAATAACCTTAATATATATATCTACAATTAAAGGAAACCTTTAAACCTGTTCAAACAAACACCAAGTTATGCTCCAGGTATCATTTTTTTTGCTGCAGTCTGGGTCCCCATGTGGAAAAAAATTAAAAGACTCTTCTATGGGCTTTGCTAAAGTGCAGAAACGGTTTGCCTAAGACTCTTAACTATAGTTACATTAAACATAAGTTGCTAGTTAGACCTTTGTGACTACTATGTAAAACATACATAAAACAGCCAGCAGATTAGGCTTTGAAATAATCTGTCAAAAGGAAATGATATCTGAATGCTACTCCAAAGTTATTAAAAATCCAGAAATCTGCTACTGAATTGCAAAGCAGGACAGTCTGCAGCAATTGAACCAGCTCTTAACAGGTAATACATAAACAAACAAATAAAACCACAGGACACACCATGGGAGAATACATTGCTGTGGTCAAACAGGTCTGGAATCAAAGCAGTTTTAAGGTGTTCTTAAGTGATGACTTTTCTTTCGTTACTATAACATTTTAGAATCACTGTCCTGGAATTTACCTGGACTTTGTGGCCAGACATCTGTTTTAATTTATCTTCAAAATGCGCTCTCTCTGTTGCTGGGAGCTGTGATGGTAACCCTACTCTCTCATGGGATCCTGGCACCTGTGATATCATATCAGGGAATATTAACAATTAGGACAATTAAGGGACTAGATTGACATCCAATTGGAACTACTTCTACGCAGGAAAGACTACAGATTTATCCAGTAAGTCCTGCACTGAAACATTACACAGTTCTATAGTACTTTTCCCTTTTATAGATATATATTACCACTTTCACCTTTCATCGTTGGCTTAGAAAAGGTAGTTGGGCAGTTTACCTGAAGTCGAAGGTCAGACATCTGCTTTAACAGATCCTCAAAGAGCTCCCTGTCAGCTGCTGGAAGTTCTGAAGACAACACAACTCCCACATAGGATCCCGGTACCTGGGACATCATGTCAGGGAACATGTAGACCCCTGTATTGCAGCACAGAACAGGAGACTGGTTGCACATTAGGGGATACAACCAGTCACAAACCTGGAAAAGATATACACACAAAGGAATTAAAGGATCTTTTTAAAAAGAAAAGATCAAATGCTCAGATTAGCAGTAGAAATTTAATTTTTCAGACAGTTCAGTAAGAAAAAAAGCCTTAGATATCTAGGAAAATAAATACAAAATCAAACCAATAACCAACTCAAAAAACCTTTGTGACTGTGGAGATAGCAGTCTTGATTAGGGCTGACAGAGAAAATACTGATTTCCACAGGACCATAATTCAGCCTGGTAGCCTCTTAACTAAAGCCTAGTCTTGAGGCCTAGTCACAGAAGGAGATGAAGTGCACTGCCAAACAAATCAGGACTCACAGTGTCTCTGACTTTCTATAGATCCCAGGACACATCTACATAACTGGATAAAGAGAATGTATGGCTGTCAATGGCCTGCTAAAGATTCCTAACCAATGGAGCCAATAACAGGAATAGGTATTTTTTTGTTCACCGAAGTTTCTCCTTCATTGTTGAGACAGTTCCATCAAAGAGATCTCCAACAAGGAGACCCCAAGTTGGAAACAGGATCAGAAATACAATGTGCAGTACAGAAGGTGCCCACAAGAAGTAAGCACTAAAATAAATAAATAAATAAATATAAATATATATATATATGTCCAAATAACCCATCTTTCTTATTTGTGGCTCACAGCCTGGATTAACACGGGCTCTGAAGTTCTTCATTAAGACTCTGTAATTTGACCACAAGACCTTATCACTGGTTGTGACTAATGGGGTACTACATAAATCTATTTTATACTGGACATTTAAATGCTACAACATATGAACCAACATTTCTTCTCAATGTTGAAGAAAGGGAATTTGGTTTTATGAAATGACAAAGAAATATTAACTAATTCCTTTAGAAAGTGGAATTCATCATAACAGCACTCAGCCTTGGGAAGACACTGAGGGCGTTTTCTCAGAAAAGCCATAAAACTGTTTATTTGCAGAAAATCACCTTTTCCAAAGGGTATTAAATCCCTCATATCATCACAAAGACAAGAAAAGCAAGAACATAAGATTTCTGCTTAAAACTTTGACATAGATATATATGTAATTAAAGACAATTGTTTTCTTGTTACCTGAAGAAACGCAGGTGGACGATTCTGGGCCATCTCACTGTCTGTATCCAAGAACTTCACAATGCGCAGATATCCAGGATATGAAGGAGCACTGACCTGCCCATCAGGAGTCACAAAGAATATCTGTACGCCTTGGGGAATCAAGATCAGCTCATCTGCATCCACTCCCAGGTTCTGAAGGGGAGGTGGCTGAGTACACTTTCTGTAATAGTCCTCACTGACAGAAGAAAACTCCCCTGAGTCCGTGCCGTAAGACACAGTAAAATGGCCATTGGTAGCTTGAGGAGTATAGGCAGGAGGTGCTTCGTTTGGCAGACACAGAGGTTTTGCAGATGATGGGCTCATAGACGGAAGCTGCCCTGGGCTTGCAGCTGCAACGCTTCCATCTAGTGCAGGTGGCTGACTCGGTACAAACAGAGCATTAGGTGGGGGGGGCCTTTCTGGCTTTTCTGTGGAAGGAATGGTTGGGTACAACCTGGACGCTCCAGCAGAGGCATCCATTGCAGCAGGGCTTGATCCTGCAGGTGGAGTGTTTTGTTCTAGAATATCAAGTCGAGTGCGCACGTTTTGGAGGGTCTCCTTCATCTTCTGTTGCATTTGTCTGGCAGACTCCCACTGGGGTCCCACACATGCAGGATCCTGTGATGGAATACTAACTCCTTGGAGCAAGTGCTGAAGTCCTTGCTTGTAGTAACTTCTTGCCTCTTCCTTCTGACCCAGTTCATCTGCATGTAGTCCTTTATTGATAAAAATAAAGGCTTTTGTGTACGCTTCGTTAATAGCTTTAATATTTGCATCTTCTTGCGTAGCTGGATCCCGTAGTTGTTCCATTGCTGCACACTGGAATACAAGTTGATAAGGGTACACATAGATTAAACCAAATAAAGTTTACATTACAATGAAGTAGCCTATCTAAAGGTGATCATACTGTATTACCAGGAAGCTATCTCGATGCTTGGTACAAATTCTGATGTTTCAGTTATCTATTAACCTTTAGAATGTATGACTTCCAGTCAGCAACTCAGTAACCATCACCTGTAATTACACCAGACATTTATTTCTTAAGAAGTATCAAAAAAATATTACTTGTCAACAGTCTATTAATATTTTATTATTCAATACTTCTTTACTTCTTATTATTATTTTAAGAGAGTGTTTCAGGGATTAAAAAACAAGGCAAAAGAGCTCTCTGCTGTAAGCCGGGTAGAATGGAGAAAAATCTAGAGATGCTTTTCAGCCACAGTGACAATTAACTACAAACAGGCAAGTAAAAAAATCAGTAGTGAAAAAACAAGAGTATTTCTGTTACACACTGTAGCATTAATACCATCGTATAAGCACAGGTGAGACTCCCCACACAGTGCTGCCCCACATTTAATAAAGCTGCACCAGAACAGAAAGAGCAATGAAGGTTACTGAAGCTTCTGATGCACCAATTACCTCTCTCTAGGGAAATAAGTTTGACTCATCAAGCCAGTAAAACAAAAGCTAAGAGATTGGATTAGCCTCTATAAATATACTGAGTGCGATATTAAAAGGAAGGAAGAAAAGAAGCCAGGAAGGAAGAAAAGAACTATGGACATTCAAACTCAGATTAAAACCCTCAAACACCAGCTCTTCTTGGTTTATGCCACTGCAAAGCGAAAGAAATTAATATCTTTCTCCTCCTTCAATAAAACCAGACTAACTTCAGAAGTGAAGAACGTTTTAGAGGCAAAGACTGAATGCTGTGCTCTACTCCCACACTCTTTATTATCAAAAAGCAGATGGCATTTGTGTGAGTGATGCATCTGCAGTCAGATACCAGAAGCGTCACACAGTTTATACTGCACCTGTTCCTGCATGACGTGTCACAGCTCTACTGCATGCAGGAGACAAGCTGCGAGCATTTCAGCCCAGCAGCAGACGTGTTGTTAGCAACACAAGAGGGATGGCTGGAGAACAGGTCACAAGCCCCTGAAGTCACCAGCCCTGCTGCCCATTCTGCATTCCACAGCAGAAAAAATGAATTCATTGCTGGAGGTGATTCTTTGGCTGACTGACTTGCTGCCAATAGGTTTGGTATCTTTGATTTAGGCTGAAGAACACTGGCATATGAATCACAGAATCACAGAATTGTCAAGGTTCGAAAAGACCTAGAAGATCATCTAGTCCAACCATTACCAATACTTCCCAGCTAAATCATATTCCTCAACACAAAATCCAAACATTTCTTGAACACCCCCATGGTCTGTGACTCCACCACCTCCCTGGGCAGTGCATTCCAATGCCTGACTACCCTTTCCAAGAAGTAATACTTCCTAATGTCCAGCCTGAATCTCCCCTGGCACAGCTTAAAACCATTCCCTCTAGTTCTATCACTAAGATAGATATGAGAAAATATATAGTTAGTAACAATTAAACATAAAGATTAGAAGCTATGAGCATGTGCCCAACTAACACAACAGCAAACAACTAGAAAGAAAGCAACCTGAAGGAGCAAACATTGTGGTAGACACCGCTTCATCCCTATATGAAAGATTATACACCATGGTGAAGATTTTATGGTCTAGGAGAACCTTTGTTTTGTCCTTACATCACTCATAGAAAGTGCACTAAGTTTCCTCATAATAAAAAATGATGGATGTTAACTAAGCATATGGAGTCATTGAAGATATACGCGTCAAGTAATTTGCTGGCAAAAAAAACAACCTAGGGACTCCTAAACCACTTCATCTTGCATCAACACTCGCATTTACTGAAAATCATTTTTCTTTTAAAGAGGACATAAAGACAGCTCAACAGTGAAGAACACTGATCTAAAAATTATTTGAAGCTTCTAAAACAGAAAAGATTTAAAAGAGCAATAAAGAAGGTCAGAGTTTAACCCAACATCACAGTTAATTTCTTTATGAGCAACACTCTGCATTTTGACATTTTTAGAGCCTGTGAATTTAAACAAGTCCCTGCTTAGGGCAGTAACTACTTGCCTGTGTGAACAAACACTGCAGCATCATCACCTGCTTTGCCCTGTGTGTTTTGATTTGGTTTTGTTAGGACAGCTAAGGCAAAGATACTATCCAGATTTTAAGTAATTACTTTTCCTAACAATTAATACCTTGTCTTCTTTTACAGTGACAAGTGAAATGCAAAAGTAACAGCTGTATTTCTGCTTAAGAGTGAGCAATAGTAAAGTACCACTCTATATGCTCGCTGCACTGTCAACAGCACTGTTCTCACTAAAGCAAAATCTTTGTTAACTCGAAATAAAAGACGTGTCAGGAAACTGAGATGTCAGCAGGTCCAGTGCATACAAGGCAGCACTGCATGGCCATGTGTGACGGAGATACAAAAACAGGCTTAGCAGCTCAGAAGAGTGGGAGCATTGTTAACTCATCTCTGATTGTCTGAAACATCCCAAATTTGTGCTGCGTGTACAGCAGTCAGCGCCAAACTATTCATTTGTGGGACAATGCACTTAGGAACAGAGGAAGGGATTCACAGTTGATTTTAATACAGGAAAACTAAAAGTCAGCCCAAGTGTATAAATTTAATAAATAAAAATGACTTTCAATCAATACAAAATAATGGTGGGTATACTGAAGTAAATAAGCCAGCTGGGTTGCTCCCTCAGAATACAAGAGGAAACATTCCCTGAAATCAAAGTAGTGTCTTGATCATATGCAAGGAATATCAGTTGTCATTATCTTTTTCAGTGATTTTAAATACTGTATTTAAGTGTCCAGTATGTTGTAATCTATTTCTGTACATTGTTATTTCCTATGTTTTAAAGCTAGGATAAATGGCCAAGTGCATACTGTTAAATACAAGAGCTCCAAAATTGAGCCTTTGGTTCTGGATGTACAAACTGGGCCAGATATTTTCTTAGTGCTCAGTAAGACTCACAGGAACTTGTCTTTGAGAAAGCTGATTCAAAAGAGAGCTAAGAAAAGAGCTGATGAACACGGTAGATAATCACAGATCAAACCAGCACTTGACTCATTCCTCAGCCCCCTTCCAACATCATTACAGATATACTGTCTGGTGCCAAGTGACTTGGCCAAGGGATGCTAGAGGGCAGTGGGGCAATGTGGGCCAGCTTACAATATCAGATTCCATTTGATATTGTAAGCTGGCACCTCAGCTTTCTGGCTGACCACCCTTCTTCTAATGCAGCAAACTCCATTAAAATAATAAAAAAGTTTAAAAATCCAGTTTGGTTGTGGTTCTAACTGTGAAAACGTAAACAAGACGCCTAATGCTTATTAAGGGGATTAAATATCCTGACTGACGGAGGTAGAACATGCCATCCAGCTCCCTGTATTTGTAGGTGCGGATATGGGAGAACAAAACCAACCCCTTAATCCAGAGATCGTCCGATATGTCACCTGTTTATCTGTCAGCTGCTGATTTCAAAGATGAAGACAGTGAAGGAGAACTACAACACAGACAGAACTATTTAAGCCTCAATCTTAATAAAAAGCAATTAAGGCATCAGTAACTTTTGAGAACATACTGATCCAGAGCAACTATTATAAAGGATTCAATTGAACATAGCAGATACTAGCTGATCAACTTCATCTCTTTTATTTTCCCCCCCCTTTTAGCTTATTTAAATTAGTCTCTTCAGAGTAGCGCTTAAATTTTTCATTAAGTGGTGGCCTACAGCTGATATTTAAGCACTGAGGGCTGGGTAATACGAAAGCCAGCGATCTGACCCGACACGGTCATTCCTACCCTCCTCTCAGCTCTGCAGTCTCAAGCCTATTTTCTCCTCATAAACCAACTTTCTTCCTGACGCCGTGCATAGTGTGAGCTCCCATCACAGGGTGTCAGGGCAGAGCTGTCAGCTCTCAAGTGCCAACCCAGCACATCTCCGGAACGGAAAGTGAGCACACGGCGGGGCAGCTGGCGGCCCGGACTGCGTACAAAGGCACCATCACTATCTCGTGTTCTCCGGGAAAGGGAAATGATTCCAATAAGGTCCGCAGTTACGCAAGACTGTTATTTAACGCTTTTAATTACGAGCAGGCCTACCAGCTCCCAACGCCATCACCAACAGGTTTCTCACCAGCAGATAAAAATAACACAAGGCCACCCCGATCCGAACCTCTCAAAGCAGGCGGCACACACGGAGCAGGGAATTCTACTAAACAACCCCTCAACTTCCGTACCGAGCCGCTTACAGGATACCTGCTTCTCAGCGACACTTTAACCCGGAATGATCCGGCCCCGTCGCTCCCTTTAAGCAGCACCAGCCGGTACCCGACCCGGCTCAGCCCGCAGCACCACCACGACCAGCCCCGGGCCCAACCCGGGGGGCAGCCCCGCCTCCCCACGGCCGCCCTCCCACCGCTCGCAGCCGAACGAGCCGCCTCACCTCAGCCCGCCGGGCCGGCTACAGCCGAGCCTCTCCGAAAGGACCCGGCCCCCAGTCGCGCTTACCGAGGCAGTTAACAGCCGGACAACCCCACCGCGGCCTGTAGTCAGGCGGCGGCAGCCGCTCCGCCCTCGGCTCGGGGCGGGGCCTTGCCCGGGCTGTGCCCCAAGTCCATGCCCCGCCGCCGGACGGCCCCGCCTGGGCTGTCCATGGGACTTGCTTGGGGGCGAGGCTGTGTGCCCGAAAGCGGCTATTCTCTGTGAAAGGGACGTAGTGTGCTTGCTGCATCTCCACGACACCAAAAATATCAGTGAAACTGCGGCTGATGTTTGAATATCTGATGGGAGGAGTGGTCCTTGAGAGCAGCTCGGCAGAGAAAGACCTGGGGGTCCTGATGGACTAAAGACTCAACATGAGCCAGCAGTGCGCTCTGGAAGCCCGGAAAGCAAATGGGATCCTGGGCTCCATCAGGAGAGGGGTGGTCAGCAGGGATAGGGAGGTGATCGTTCCTCTCTACTCTGCTCTTGTGAGGCCCCATCTGTTGTACTGTGTCCAGGTGTGGAGCCCTCAGTACAAAAAAGACACGGAGATTTTGGAAAGGGTCCAGAGGAGGGCCACAAAGATGATCAGGGGGCTGGAGCACCTCCCCTATGAGGACAGGCTGAGGGAGTTGTGTTTGTTCAGCCTAGAGAAGAGAAGGTTGCGGGGTGACCTCATTGCAGCTTTTCAATACCTGAAGGGAACCTACTCCCAGGAGGGGAGTAAACTCTTCAAAAGGGCTGACAATAGCAGGACACGGAGAGATGGTTTTAAGTTGAAAGAGGGAAGATTTAGGTTGGATGTTAGGGGGAAGTTCTTCAGTAGGAGAGTGGTTAGGCCCTGGAACAGGCTGCCCAGTGAGGTTGTGGATGCCCCGTCCTTGGAGGTGTTCAAGGCCAGGTTGGACGGGGCCCTGGGCAACCTGATCTAGTAAATGTGTATGTTTGGTGGCCCTGCTGGGCAGGGGGGTTGGAACTACATGATCCTTGAGGTCCCTTCCAACCCGGGTCATTCTGTGATTCTGTGATTCTGTGAATATAATCCGGCAGCTCGTTGTTTATGTGTCACTGACCATCATGTTAAAAGTTTTGTGCAGCTGGACTTTTCCACACTGAAGATTTCAGGCCTAGTTGAACCTAGTACAGGTGCTCTCCTGGTGGGCAGCAGTGAGCCAGCAGTGTGCCCTTATGGCCAAGAAGGCCAAGGAGAACCTAAGGTGCATCATACGTGGCATGGCTTACAGATCGAGGGAGGTGATCCTCCGCTCTGCCCTGCCCTTGTAAGGCCACATCTGGAGTGCTGTGTGCAGTTCTGGGCTCCTCAGTTCAGAAAAGATAGCGGTCTTCTGGAGACAGTCCAGCAGAGGGCCCAAAGGTGATGAGGGGCCTGTAGTATCTCCTGTATGTGGAAGGCTGAGTAATCTGAATCTGTTGAGCTTAGAAAAGAGAAAAGCAGAGCGGGAATTTCATCCCTGTTTATAAATATCTAAAGTGCAGGAGTGAAGTGCATGGGCTGTTTTCAGTGGCATACAGCAACAGGACAAAGGACAGTGGGCAGAAATTGGAGCACAAGAAGTTTTATCTGAACATGATGAAGAACTTCTTTACTATTAGTGTGACAGAGCACTGGAACAGGCTGACCAGAGAGGCTGTGGAGTCTCCTTCTCTGGAGATATTCAAGACCCTTCTGGATGCTTTCCTGCTCAACCTAGTGTTGTAGGGAACCTGCTTTAGCAGGGGGTTGAACTCAAGAGCTCCCTTTCAACCCCTACAATTCTGTGATTTCATGTGTGCGCTTGTGCAAGGTTCTCCCTGTGCTGGTGCTTCCAGAGGTGCTTTGGGACTGTAAGCTGCTGTCTGAAGGCTGTGCCTGCTTTTAACTGACTCTGCTGAGTGTTAATCAACCTTTGGCACCCTCAGGTCCACAAAACATATGAGGTTTGTGGTGAACTATGTATTTAGTAGGTGGCAGCCCCATCCAGTTGCGTCCAGGACCCCAGTCCTGGATGATGAGTTTATCTCTATGCCCCATTTAGGTCTGGGTTGTCTCTAGAAATGTGTCACACTGTAGTTTCCAGTGCAAAAAATGACCCAGGAATTCTGTGAAAAGGGTAGATATGGCACTGAGAGACATGACTTAGTAGGCATTGTAGTAATGGGTCAGCAGTTGGACCTGATGATCTTAGAGGTCTTTTCAAACCTTGATGATTCCGTGATTCTGTTCTATGATTCCAGGTGACACTAAGATATTTTTCAGTCAGTATAGGCTTTCTTATTTTTAACTATGCAAGTATTCAGACACTGGCAGTTTGTCCTCCAGCCCTGTGGTGTTGTCAGCTCAGCTGGACAAGACCCTGAGCAACATGGTGAAGCTTCATTGCTGGTTGTGCTCTGAGCAGAGGGTCAGATTAGACAACCTTCAGAGATCCCTTCGAGCCTGATCTTTTTTTTCTGTGATTCAGTGAAATGAAAACTGGTCTCTAAATAGAAAAAAAAGTATCGAAGTAGTGGCCATAAATGGATTTCTAGGGAAGTGTAAGATCAATGTATAATTCTTCATCTCAGAACTCACCCACTTCCATTTTGTTATTTCTTTAATACACGGTTTGCTCAGAAAATAGAAATAAGTCATTTGAAAGATGACTGAAACACAGATCAGTCTCAAAAACTTGTAAGTGATGAGACTGGTTTTTTATATGCCTGTAAGTGCATAAGCTGCAAGCAGTTTACATAGATCACTTGAAAGGATTCCTCCTCAAGAGAAAAAAAGTATTATTTAGCATTCATTTCAGTCAGTAGAGAGAACTCAGCATTTTCACTAGTTCAGCTTTTTCTAGAAACAGGCATAGTCTCTTCTATAGAATCACAGAATCATAGAATATCTTGAGTTGGAAGAGATCCATAAGGATTATTGTTTTCAACACCTGACTCTACATACCACGCAAAAATCAAGCCTGGAGCAGTGTCCAAAAGCTTCTTGAAAGCCAGCAGCTTAGGGCAATGCCTGCTGCCCTGGGCAGCCTGTTCCATGCCCACCGCCCTCTAGTGCAGAACTTTTCCTTAACCTGCCCCTCCCCTGATATAGCAATAGATTGTCTTGTGGGAACAGCCCTTGTTAGGCCAAAAATTGGTAAAGGACACAGCAGCATCAGCAGTGAGAGGAGAATAAACAGAGCAGATGCACATCAAGGCCACCTGGCTGCATGTTCTCAGTTATCAGAAACACGCAGGCACATCCATTGTGACAAAGTCTCCATCTGTGCAGGTGCTGCTCTGCCATATCAGACACTTATCACAAAGTGAACTGTATCTGCAGGAAGTGGATGTAAGCACTTGCATTTCTGCTTTTAAGTCAGGATTTGCATAGATAGAGGGATGAACCTCACCTGTTGCAGTAGAAATAAGCTGCTTCTGCCTGACCTGAATCTGCGAAAATTTGACAGTGTGTTTATTCTGGTGACAGTCTTCATCCTCATTTGCAAATGGTTGGTTTGTGGCAAGCTGTATCTTCAGTGATTTTAAACAAAGCAACCACAGTGTGCTTGCTTAATTTTTGTATACACTTTCACAAAAATCAGTTTCCCCAAATCTCACTTTTTAATGCTTTAATAGTACACAAATGTTTACATGAGATAGGCAACATGTATGCTTATGTGTCTGTGCGTATGTCCAAGTTATTTAAAACCTCGTTCAAACAGTAAAGTCATTGTGGCATGCCAAAACAACCTGTGAAAGTTAGCGAATGTGGGGGTTGTGAGGCTGTGAATAGAACATGCAAGGATTCTCCAAAACCACTTACTGGTTTACAAATCAACTTCATTGCCTTACACCAAGTGGCAGTATGACAGAGACCTGGTTAAACATCTCATGGGATACATGCTGTGCAGACTAAGTGCTTGTTGTCAGTAGCCCCCAAAACACTGATGGAAACATACTAACGCTGTCTAATCATTGTATGGCTTATAATAGTTAAAAATATATGTGGTAGAAAAGTAGAAATTCTTACCTATGTATGTTCATCAGCTTTTTTCCTGCCTTCAAGCCCTAAGTCATTAGTAGACAAATTGTCCTGCAGCAGAGTGAAGAAATGGAAATAATGTCAGCCAAAGGCCTTTAAAATGGTGTGACTACTGAACTCAGGGTGAACCAGCAGCTTGTTAAGGTGCAAGAACCATCCTCAGTGTGAATGCACAATGTTGATAGGCTTGAACTACAAGCAGAGGTAATGCACATTGCAACCCAGACAGCAGATGAGCATGAAACATCTGGAAAGGGCAGCGGGCCCCCGAGGAGACCTCATCTGAAACTCCACATGGCCCAGAAGGCACTGGATTAACCTGGCTGTTATCAGTATGGTCCAGGAAGGGAAGAGGCTCAAGCCTTTTGGAAAAATAAAAATAAACATAGAGAGATTCAGATATCAGCTGCAATTTGCATTTGGTCATTTGCCAGCCATCTCAAGTGTGAAGTCCTTCCCTGTGAGCAACTGTGCAGTTGTGAAACATTAACTGCCTAAATCTGCAGTATTCCTGTGTTGAATGAGGGTACCCACAGAGTAAGCACATAAAACCTAGTTCATGTTAGGTGACCCCAGGTTTAATGTTTCTTGCCTTCAGAGATGCTGCAAGTGTGGTCCTCAAATCAAGCCTAAGCTTTCTGGAGAGCCGTCAGAGTGACATTGAAGGCTGTGCTGCAGCAGGGTCTGCTGCAATGGAGACAGGTGTGCTCAGATTAGGCAGATAGGGGACAGACTAACTTCACTTTGACTGACAGTTCGATTTGTTAATTCAGCAGTACAAAAGGAAGTTGGCAACAATGGTCAGAAAAGAATTACCAGGAAAATGTCTGGCTCCTTAAAGACTAGCAGAAACAATGCTTTTCTCTTGGGTAGCATGTAGCTAAACTTGAACCTGCTGTGGAAGATGACAGCAGAGTACTCTGGTTACTCACACATTGCTGACAATATTGGGATGTTGCTTGTTCAGAGGAAAAATAAATTAAAATGCTAATGTGTTATTCTGTTGTGCCCCTCTGTAGCACTTGGAATAGCTTTGTGAGATAGCAGCTCTATGTTTTCCAGAATCAGAAGAAAGATTTGACATACTGTCAGACTGCAGAAAGTAACTGAAATGTATTTCTTTTTTTCTTTTTTTTTTTTTTCTTTTTCTCCCACACCAAAAGTGCAAAATACATTGTTGACACAGAATGAAATAAAATCATAGAATCATAGAATTACCCAGGTTGGAAAAGACCTTGAAGATCATCAAGTCCAACCACAACCTAACCATAGTACCCTAACTCTAACAACCCTCTGCTAAGTTACATCCCTGAGCACCACATCCAAATGGTTCTTAAAAACATCCAGGGATCATGACTCAACCACCTCCCTGAGGAGCCTATTCCAGTACTTAACCACCCTTTCTGTAAAGAAGTGTTTCCTAACGTCCAACCTAAACTTACCTTGGCGCAACTTGAGGCCATGAAAATGGCCAAAACGAAATAAGAAGGAAATTTACACTTAACAAGTCTGGGAGTGAAACTTTATGCGATGATTAAGTAATTGCGACTTATGCAATGTATCCAGTTGTTGGATCGTTTGATTTTAGAGCTTGTGGCCACACAGAAAATTAAAAATGCAGAATTAGGAAGCAGCATTTCTCATACTGTACCCATAATAAAACATTTTCTTACTGCTCCTGATATTTAGGAGAAACAGATGTCCACATGCTTTTTTTCACATCGCCAACAATGAATTTTTTTCAGGCAATGTGAAAGATAACTCAGTGTTTCTTGTAGCTCACACCACCATCAAGCAGTGATGTGTAAAACGGAAAAATAAGTATAGCTCTAGTGATAGGAAGCGTTGCTTTTGCTATTGCTTCTTAATGGCTGAGTGGTTCAGCATCTGTGATCAATCGACTTAGTCATTTTATGGTATGTAGTCCCTTCATCTTGTAACAGGAAGCTGTGATTTTCAGTCAACTCTGTGTGTGTGTGTGTCTATATGTGTACAAAAGCACTACACTTCAAAGTATGCTTTTCCAAAAATACTGGCAGAATTAGGGCCTTGTGATATACTACATGTCAGAACAACTGTCATCAGGATTTGGGTACAGAAGACATGGGGGAACATCTGCTTTCCTAATGATTTCAGTGAAGCAGTCTGGAGCCCTGCATGTGGCAGTTCTGCCTTGTGTTGTCTTAACCCTTCATAATTTGAAATCGAGGCAAATCTTTTGCTTGAATTAAGGATCTGTGGGCTGTTGTTCCATAAGTTGCAATGTATGTTTTTGTATTTTCCTTTGATGAATCTGGTGTTGGTCAGTTTTCAGACCAGACAATTCTATGAAGTAGTCCTGTGCAAGGTTATATGTCGTTTTGTGTTTTAAATTTGGTAAGGATGTAGGAAACATGAGCTGTGAGATGTGGAAGTCTGGTGGCCCTGCCAGGCAGGGGAGTTGAAACTTCATGATCCTTGAGGCCCCTTCCAACCCAAGTCATTCTATGATTCTATGATTCTATGATATCTGCTTATGTAGATTTCCTGGCTTTTAGATTTAAGATTTGTCTGTCTTTGCATAGATTTTGCTTCTAGTCCCATTGTGTGTGCACTGGTTTTTGTAGGCTTTTTCTTCTTCAGGTGGGAAGTGGACAGCTTTGCTCATACTTACCTCCATACTAAAAAGTGAGACTGATTGTTTAATTAGGTGACATGTCATGCCATGTAATGAAACAAGCTTTCATCAGTCTAGGGAGGAAAGTTGAAGGAATCACAAGACACAGTTTGTTTTGAAATACAAATGAACTCCTCAAACCAATGTGCAGGAGCTCAGCCAGATAGAACATAGATATCCCTTGAGTAATCTCATACAACAATCTGGTGTTGCGCTACTCTGTGTATTATGCTCTGTATGGCATGTTGAAATGTGCTGTGGAAATAACTCTGCTGGTTCCAAGTCTTTGTGTTCAGCCATCAATGGCTCATTCTCTCTCTGGGCAAGTCCTGAGCATACGAATCCAACTTTCAATTACCCAAAGAGGTACTGGGTAGGGAGCTTGCTGGGTAAACATCTTGAATATGCAGTGATGTGCATTCAAAAGTGCCTCCATTTGGTTTAGACTAGATATCAGGAAGAAATTCTTTACTGTGAGGTGGTGAGACACTGGAACAGGTTGCACGGAGAGGTTGTGGATGCCTCCTCCTTGGAAGCACTCAAGGCCAGGCTGGATGGGGCTTTGGGCAACCTGGTCTAGAGGGAGGTGTCCCTGCCTATAGCAGGGGGTTGGAACTGGATGGTCTTCAAGGTCCCTTCCAACCCAAACCATTCTATGATTCTACAATCCTATGAATAGCTTGTTCACCTTCTGGTGCAGCAATTTGAAGCTTTGAATTGTTCTTCTTTTCACTTTGCTGTCCAAATAGAATTTTATAATTTTATATTACTCTAGCAATGAATGGTGCCTGTATCTTTTTCAATTAACATTCCAAACCATTCCAAACTAAAACATAAGAACTACGTTTAACAGGGCCGGACAAAGTATATACTGCTATTGAAACGTTAGATGGCAGTATTCACATTGCTTTGAAACAAGCAATCTTCTTTAAAAGATGCTCTGAAAAGCCTGTCTGCTATGTAACAAATAAATGACGTGCTCCTGTTTTGAAGTGTGCTGCATAAGAATGCCTGAACACCCGATAAACATGAAAGTCTGTCCACCAGGTTTAGGTGTCCAAATCAGTGCTGTTTGATTTGGCTGTAGTGATAATGAGTATGATATGTATGACTTAACTCTTTTTTTTTAATCTGATAATATATATACATTTTTCAAGGCAGGTTGCTATTATATATGGTTCTTTGAGTCTGAGAATTTTGTAAAGAAGATATTTCAATAAAATAAAGTAATAGAATTCTTATGCATAAATACATATATTCAATTTCCTTTAAATTTGAGTCAATGTAAAAAAGAATTTTTGCCGTTGAGTCATCAGGCCTTGACTCTTATATTGAATTATTGCATTTTACACTTTTCAGTAGAAAGCCTTCCAAACCTCATTCATTTGATTAAAAAAGCAATTGAATATAAATGTACAACTGTAATTGAATGTAAAATTCGAATGCTATTGAACTTCTCTATGATAATAGGCTGATCTGTAAACACAGTGAATAGCAAAAGAGATTTGGCATCAAATCACAGGAAGTTTCTTCAGACTGTACTAGAGGGAAATATACATTAATGGTGGTGTCGTGAAATGCAACTATGAGCTTGTTTTGGTGATGCAGAAATTTTATTCCCTTAAGAAACGTAACAAAACATTTCTCCAACAATGTATTTATGAACAGTAACAAAGTCCTTCACAAGGACACCTTTCAGGACAATATCACATTTTTTTCTCTCCTCTCTGCAGGTGTTTGTTTGGCCAGTCCAGGCTACTGAGCACAGTGATCCAAGCTTTCCTGTCCTAATGTCAACCCATGTGCAGGTGAGCTTGGGAAGGTCTGGGACAGGGAAGTTCTCTCCTCTGGCTCACTGAGGCTCACAATCTTGCAGTGTGAGCTTCTTGCTGTAGGTTGGCTCTATGTGGTCCTGTCAGCTTTCTGTGCCATGTCCAATATCCCAAAGGCTTGTTTACAAACAAGTCTGCATTGTAACTATGTGCAGCTTTGGATGCCTAATGTTTTATTAAAAAAAAGGGTTTGCCTGGACTCAGCTGAAGATCAGAACTGCAAGGAGCTGTGAGGCAATAAGCACAGAGAAGTGAGACAGGGAGGTATGGGAATGAGAAAGAAGGGTACAAAGCAGGTTTGGGCTGTGAATTTTATATATCATGGGAAATGTTTTGTATATTAGTAAATTCCACCTCAGTCAGACTTGTTAATATTTTTCTTATCTACTCATTGTACAAAAGATAGAGTGAGCATGGCTGTGAATTCATCTAAAAGGGGTAACGAAGGGCAGGCAGGTCAACAGATGTGCTGCTTTCCCCAGTTGACTTTCTGTTGGTGTGAATCAGGCACTGATCACAGGTATTGTAAGGGATCTTTCCACATTGAGACCATCACTTTGTAAGAAGTGGACTTTGGTGGAGTGCGAGTGGGATCTGTGTGGGCTGGAGAAAGGTAGTGGCTTTGGTTGTAAATCTGATGAACTATGGCAGGAACTAAGTAACTCAGATGAAGGAGATGTGCTATTTATGCTGCTGAGTTTATGCACGTGGAGTTGTGCTGAACTGATTCCTCTCTGTCAGGAGAGACAGTCATCTGTGCTATGCAGCTTTATGGGATATTTACTGTTGGATGTAAGATGCTGCCTAAATGACCAGTGACATCTCTGGATCATTTAAGACATTTGAGGGAGCATTTTGGAAGCTGAGTACTCTGAACACTTTTCTGTTCCCTCAGAAGATACTCTAGGAGCTAGAATAGATGCATTCTTGAGTTATTTAGTCTTGAGAGTGTTGGCTGGTGCATGGACAGAATCACAAATTCTTTACTTACTCTCAGTCTTATAAAATTATATATTCATTTACTAGTGAGATGGTATTTCCTAAAATCCCCCCACCTGTGACCTTTGTGTGCTAAGGGCTGTGTAGACATAGAGAACAAAGAGCAAGCTCACCCACTGGAAGGATTTGCCTTTTGTATGGAGACTAAAGGCAGCAGGGAATAGAGATGAGTAGTCCTAGAAAACTATGGAACTGTTCAGAGCCACATTCAAACCTTTAGACATGTTGTCTTTTCTGCTAAGCTGTTGCTGTGGCCTCAGCATTAAAGCAGGGCTGAGTTTAGTACTACTATCATAGTTCAATTATTTATGAATTTCAGTTTCAGTGTCCTTGGAGGCACCATTGATAAAACCTTTTCTGCTGCTCTTTGTACTTTCTTATCTCCAGCACGTAGACTAAACTGCAGAAAGCAAAGCAGTCTAGCTATGTGGTATGCAGAGGTGTCAGCTTGAAATCAAATAATACTGCACTGAAAATCAGGCGATGCTCAGGGTCCATCTACACTGCACACAATAGCACACAGAGATATTTATACTTATATTCAGGATTTTTTGGGTACCAGACCTAGTTCGGTTTGCTTCTTAAAATAAGTTAGGCTGAGTGGAACTCTGTGATGCTGGTATGCTAGATGCATTCTTTAAACATATTTTTAGTATTTCTGCATAACACTGAAGTTTATATTGGAGATATCCAAGAAGTATTCAACACCTAGAGGTGTTAAAGATCAGATTGGATGGGGCCCTGGGCAACTTGGTGTAGTACCTGCTCAGGAAGTTGGTGGCCCTGCCTGCTGCAAGAGGGTTGGAACGTGATTATCCTTGGGGTCCCTTCCAATCCAATCCATTCTGATTCTATGAATCTGTGATACTATGGACATATCTACTTGAAATGATAATGTTGAGTTCTGAAGAAGGATTTTATTAACAAAAATGTACCATTAAGTTTATTGTCAATAATTCTACTCTTACAGCCCAATTCTGACTGCACTGCTTGCTAATCAATAGACTAAGAGCTTTCTGAATTTTCTTTATTTTTGTAAGTTGTAAATTTTCTGTAATTGTCTACTACAGGCCACCTGATCAGGGGTTGATGACTCAGCACAGATTTTTATGTGCATAGTTCTCAATAGTTCTCAATATGTACTGTTAGGGAATTAATCTTGTTTGAAATCTGTACTTGTAGGATAAAAATACCTTTTCATTTTCCTTCTTGCAAGTTCACAGAATCACAGAATTTCCAAGGTTGGAAAAGACTTTCAAGATCATCCAGTCCAACTATCCACCCATCACCAATAGTTCTCACTAAACCATGTCCTTCAACACAGTGTCCAAACATTCCTTGAACACCTCTAGGGTTGGTGACTCCACCACCTCCCTGGGCGGCCCATTCCACTGCCTGACCACTCTTTCAGAGAAGGTGTATTTCCTAATGTCCAGCCTGAACCTTCCCTGTCACATCTTGAAAGCCATTCCCTCTAGTCCTGTCACTAATGACACGAGAGAAGAGGCCAACCCCCAGCTCACTACAGCCTCCCTTCAGGTAGTTACACAGAGCAGTAAGGTCTCCCCTGAGTCATCTCTTCTCCAGTCTGAACAATCCTCAGCTGCTCCTCATAAGGCCTGTGCTCCACACCCCTCACCAGCTTTGCTGCCCTTCTTTGAACATGCTCCAGGGACCTAAAACTGGACGCAGTACTGGAGGTGCAGCCGTGGAGCAGTGGGAACAAGTGGGGTGGGGAGTGCAGGAATTTCTTAAAACAACCTTGTTTGCCAACACCCTACCAATCTTATGTGCACTCTCTAAACTATTTCTGTTGTGTGTAGTGGATTTCCTTTCTTTGTAATCTTATACAGGCAGTGGGGCTGGAACAACATTCTTCACTGAGAACAGAGGGCCTGCAAAACTAAGGTGTAGTGAGAAAGGTACACTTCTGTGCAAAATGAAGGACAAGCATTTGTAAAATGGTGGTTTACATCTTCCAGGAAAATGACATCTCCACACAAGGTCAGCTGTAGCAGTGAAAGCTGAATTAGCTTTCCTCACAATATGCCATGTTCCATCATGGAGTGTTCAAATGATTACTTAGTTATAATTTAAATGATTACTTAGTTATAATTTAAATAAAACATATATTTGAAGACATTAATTCTCTCCAACTTGTTTTTACGTGTAAAACATTTTTAGTTCAATATATATTCAATACATATTTACTCAAGTGGAAGTTGTTCATGTCTGCTGCATTCATTTTACGAACATTTCCAAAAGACAACTGAGTAACAATACAGGTGTTCAAGAGCAGAGTGGCTTTCTCTAGGTTTCAAGGATGGGTAGTTATGTGTTTTATGCAGTTTTCTTGTTTCATTTGAAATATTTTAAAACAAAATTGTCCCTGTAGATATTTTTAACTGACAGGTGTGAGAACAGTGAGTGTGGAAAAATGATTTTGGACTGAAATTAACATCCCAAATTCAACCTAAATTTGAGTTAAGTTCTACGGAACTGAATTGTGTATTAACTGGATTATGTATATCTGAGGTGAGACAAACTCTAGTTCTTTGCCAAGTCTGATTTGAAACACACAGGATAAGTGAGCTTACATCATCTCCCACCATCTCTCTTGATTTCTTGTATTAGAATCTTTGACCTCAGCTTTTGATCTTTTGGCAGACCAGCATTCTTCAGTATTGTCAACATTTGCCTTCTGTACAGAACTATGGTCAAAAACATTTGGAAAGAGTTGATATTCTTGTATGACCTTCCCCTCTTCCATGTGGTTTTAAGCCTGGTGCATCAAGTCCTCCAGTGCCATTTTGTCTTCAAAGTCACCATGGATTTTCAATTTTTTCCTCTGATTCACGTATGTACCATTTAATTCAAGCTGAAACATCCTTCTGTAAATGGCAGTTTTACACCACTGTGTAATGCAGGTATTGACAATATTCATTTCAGGATGGGGTGTTAAAGCTCTGCTCCTGCAGTATAACTTGGAAGCTATTAAAACACTATTCTTGCATTAAATAAGGGCCAATTGCTTCTTCATCAGTAGTAGACAAATTATACTCTTGTCAAAATAAGTAGACATCAACAAAATAAGAAAGTGCTGATGTCCATCCATTGACTGATGATTTTTGTCTGTCTCATTCAAGTTCACAGATTCAGTTTCTCCATGGCTTACATTTTTCTGGCTGAATTAAGTCTGCCACCACTCTGCCTGCGTTGACAAGCTAGTGACTATGTAGCTTCTGACCCTGAGTGATTTGTGTCATGCTGTGCTTCTCTGTCACCAGTCCTTTAAAATATTGCTTAATGTTCAAGGCACGGCATGGCAGAGCAGGGACAATAATTACATGTTTAAAGCATGTACATAAACAAACCAGATCAAAATGCACTAAATCAGCTGTTAGTCACTTTTTGTTCATTGACTGATGTTACTTGGTTAGACTTAGGACAGGTCTTTTTCACAGGCAACATTATCCAAATGCTGCCTGTGACTGGTGACTGATGTACTGCAGTACAGAAAGTACTTCAAAGAGTAAAGTTTCCTTTGGTTAACCAATTTTTTGCAGAATGCCTTTGCCTTCTTATTGTTTTGCCCCTGGAGCACCTGATATGCAGGGTCACAACCCTCCAAAGCTGGGAGCCTCATGGAAGAAGATCAAGTAATGTGGAAGGAAACTTCAAAAGACCTCAAAATTTAATCTGATGTGGAGGACAACTGGATGGCACAACACCAAGCTGCTCAGAAGTATTTTGAGCCTGGGAGTAAGCTTTCCAGACAAAGAATTAGAAACTAGTAGATATATGCCAGATTTGTGTCACAGCCCTTAGCACATATAAGTGCTCTGCAACTTCTTCCCCTATATCCTCTCCATGGCTCTGTCTGTTCAAGGCCATCTCTGGCACGATGGAGCTGTAACCTTAAGTCCAGCTGCTTGGTAGGAGCTGTGTGAGAAAGATCCTTGAGGAACCTTGCTGGGTGCCTCCTCCTCAGTTCAGGGGCTGCATGTGAGCCCTGTCTGAGCTGCACTGTAGGGATGTACCTGTGTCCTGCACCCAGACTTGTGCTGCACTGGCCCTGGCTCTGCTCCATTCACTTACCCTCCTGGCTTGACACTGGACACTGGACTGTTGCCACAGACCTTTCTGGTGATCAAGGCCTTTGGTTGATCATGGTTGCCATTCCTGGACCTGCTCTGATCCTCTTTGGTACAATGGGATATGGTCCTAGTTCATGGATCTCTACCCTTCCTGCCTCATTGCCAGCCTTATCTTGCAGTTCATCTCTCCTCACAGAACTGCTCATCTCTTGCAGCATATCACTGTCAGCAAAAGAGTGGGCCCAGTCAATGGAGTACATGTACATGTTAACAGCTTAGAGGGATGCGTCTTAGCAGTTATGACACAAATTTTGGTGGTTTTGCTGAAATCACTTGTTGAATGTTATAGAGCTTTTGGTAACATTGGAAACATGATATGTGCTCCTAATTCTTGATGCAAAGCTCAGCATGGCCTTTATCTAATAATTGCCTTGACAGTCCAATAAGCAGCTTTCAGTAGCACACTTCTTTTGGAGAGGCATTGAAAGGGTGAAGATTAATCATTTGCTTTAAACTAGTTTATATGACACTTGATTTTAGGTAAATGAAAGGCAAGGAATACTTGATCAGTCTACAGATAACACCCAAATAAGAACTCATACTATCAGGAAATTCTGTAGTAGAGGCTTATAGTTACCCTTATGTTGTAAATTATCACAGAACACAGAATTGCTGAGGCTGGAAAGGACCTCTGGAGACTGCCTAATCCAAGACCCCTGCAAAGAGCAGGGCCAGCCAGAGCTGTTGCTCAGGGCCACGTTCAGTTTGGTTATGAATATCTCTAAGGATAAAGACTGCACAACCCATTTGGGTGTCCTGCTCCAGTGTTTAATTACCCTAGCAACAACAACAAAAACAAGCTTTATTTTCGTGCTTAAAAAGAGTTTCTTGTATTCAGTTTGTGGCTGCATTGATGTATAGGTTTATCCTTACCCAGGTGCAGGGCTTTGGATTTCCTTTTGCTGAGATAAACAAGATTCTTGTTGCCCCATTTCTTCAGTCTATCAAAGTCCCTTGTCTTCTTGATTCTGATACACCTGCAGAAGCCCTTCTTATTGCCTTGCATGTCCCTCACCAAATTCGAATCTTCATGGTCATTCACTTTTCTAATCTTACCCCTGCACAGACAAAAAAAAGCACAAAACTGTATATCAAAAATGCTTCTCAGGAAGAGTTTGAATGGATGGCCAAGTGAATGAATTATTTTGCGCTTTGTTGTCAGTGTTTTCCATCTGCGCTGAGAGAGGACAATTTACAGACGTTACCTTAACTAAATCAGATACTTTAATCCTGATTAAGGACCACAAAATTTAGCAACAGTGCCTCTAGGGCTATTCACAGTGTAGTTGCTTCAAGGGCATTCAATACTAATAAACTCCTATAAAGTGTCAGGTGAGGCAAGTACTGTATTTCTCTATGCAAACAGAGAGGATGTTCCCTTCTAAGACTATTCATCCACCTATAGCCTCCCAGATTCTGTTCACTTATTAGCCAGCATTGATTACCCTTCCTTGTATAACTTACACCTGATGACAACATGCACGGATGATCCTAGACTTTATTCTATATACAGCAGACTTCATTCTATATTAAATAAAATTAATATGCCTAGGTAGCCGAGAAGGCCAAGGGCATTTTGACTGGTATGCCAGCCAAATTAGTGTTGCCAGCAGAAGCAGGAAAGTGATCATCCAAAAAGCATTCATGTTCATCTTAGTCAATCTAAAGTTAGCACCTTGGGCAACCAATTAGTATAATTAAATCAGTTTGGTCAATTATGCTGGAAATACGTGCATCAAAGCAGAGATGATTCAGAAGTTTCTTGGATTAATTTTGTCATTATTGCAGAAAAATCTAGCTTTTTATGATATATACTGTTTAAACGTGTAGATGTGCTGATCTTTCTTTCTAACTCCTTTAGAGTTGGAACTGCCACAGGAGAATGCCTGCAATGTGCCACACTTGCAAGGTGGTTGCAAAGTGCACTAGCATGTATGGTATTAAAAAGAAAATTAAAGGACACATTTCCTGTAGGATTGCTAGGGCTTCTGCCTCAGAAATGAAAGAGTTTTGTGATTCCTTTTTCTAGTGCCTTCAATTAACTAAAAATCTCTGGGTGAGAAGCTCTACTGAATGAAATGTTCTGTAGAAATATTTTATTATCACTGTCAAAAGCGATTTCAAAACCCTGCTTATTTCTGGTTGTTTTGTTGTTTTTTTTTTTCCCCTAGTTTGGTTCCTTTAGAAAAAAGGCATAATACTACTGACAGGCAAAGTAATACTGAATAATGTGACACGATACCATCTTTTTCCATTGCTTTAGTTTCTGGATGTGTATTATCTTTCTCAGCAGTCATCATTGCACTAAGCAGATATAAGCTCTTATTAGGAGACTGCATTACAGCTTAAATTGCACATTGCAATCACCTTGAATTTGCTTGTCTGCCCTTCAAGCAAATTCCAAGCCAGAAAATCATTAATAATACCTCACTGCTCCTAATACAGACCTTTTTACAAACAATTCATGTGTTAAAAAATTAAATTCACTCAAAGAAATAGTGTCTCATGCTCTTGGAAATGAAAACAAAGCCTGTCACTTTACCGACCTCTAATTAAAGCTGGACAAACACACAGTTTCTACTTTGGAGGCAGCAAGTAAAGAAGCAGCACCCATTACTCATCTGTTCTTCCCTTCTGAGGCCAGTATCATTTGGAAGCTGCAAGTAAACATTCTGCGCTGTTCAATAAACAAATGTCAATAGATGTATGAAGAAGACATCTCTTGTTAAACAGTCTTTTATTAGTCTGCTTACACAAACTGTTACCAATGGAAGAGAGTGGCCTCCCGTGTGTTTGCTTTTGCTATCTATGAGTTTGTACAAGTCATTGCGTGCACCAGCCCCAGTTGGCATGGCTGCACATCACAGCAGCAGTGCTACATCAGCTGTGTGACCCAGCAGTGTGTGGCAGTTACCACTGTGCTGCTCCATCACAGTCATGCAGGTATTGCAAAAGAGTTTGTGTCTGGAGGACCAGATCAGTGCTTTGGATCTTAAAGCAGTAGGGTCAAAATTTACATCGACCAACAGGTACATGAATTATGCCTTGAAAGACACTTTGGTTCAGTTTTTTGGCTGTGTGCTTCAGCATTCCTTTGAACCTTCACATCCTGTGGTTTGTCTTTTTTTTGTTCATCAAAAGGAGATAAAAGGAATCAAAATCTTTGTTCCAATGGTGATAAAAGCATGCAAAGGAGAGATGACATCCTGCATCTTCCTTCAAACCAGCAAAATTCAGTTTGATAGAATGCTTTGTTTTCAGGCTGTGGGTTATAAGCCAGTGCAGGAGGGGAATGTGATGCCAGGACAGTTTGCTTCCTCAACCTGTAAACTAGCAGTAAGAATTTGCAGAAAGAAAATTACTGTTTCCAGTGACTCACATATATTTCTGTGAAAAGCATACATCACTCTGTGGGAAGACAAACAGCGCCAAATGGTTTAAAGTCTTTAGCAGACAAAAAATCCTGACTCCTGTGAGTTGAACACCAATATCTCCACTTGGATGTGGCCCTGGTCTATCTGCTCTGAGAGTCACGGTTTTAGCAGGGGTTGGCCCAGGTGACCTCCAGAGGTCCCTTCCAACCCCAACCATCCTGTGACTGTGTACAGAAATTAAGGTGTATATTAGTTCTGATCAGAAGCCTGAAGTATGTTTTATGTAAATATATTTTTTGCTCTGCTCAAAAACTGAAATGATTATATTTGCCAGTGTCATGGTCAATTTACATTTTAATTCTTCTGCTGGAAGATATTCTCACAAAGACCTGCCCTGACTACTGCTCTGGAGATGTAGTGATGAGGGCACAGAGGCAAGGTAAGATTTCCATCATCTTTCTCAGGGAAATGACATGAAATTTCCTTCCATCTTACTTTGGGACACTCATTGATTGGATCATCGGGTCCAACCCATGGCTTCACACAGCACCTCCCAAAATCCAAACTCTAGGTCTGAAAGCTCAGGGGAGACCTCATTGCACTCTACAATGTCCTGAAGGGAGGTTGTGATGAGGAGGGGCTTGGTCTCTTCTGCCAGGCAACAGGACCCGATGAAATGGCCATAAGTTGTATCAGATGAGGTTTAGACTGGGCACAAGAAAGAACTTTTTCTCTCAGAGAGTGTTCAGGCACTGGAATGGCTGCCCAGGGAGGTGGTGAAGTCGCCATCCCTGACAGTGTTCAAGAAGTGTCTGGATAGGGAGCTAGGAGATATGGGTTAGGGATTTTCTGTAGGTATGATAAAGGGAAGACGGTTGGACCAGATGATCTTGTAGGTCCTTTCAAACCTTGTGATTCTATGATTCTATGACTCTCCAAACACTCACTGAACTCCATCACTCAGGGCTGTGCCCACTGCCCTGTGCAGGCTGTTCCATGCCCACCACCTTCTGGTGCAGACCCTTTCCCGCACCCCCAGCTGCCCGTCCCCTGATGCAGCTCCATGCTGTTCCCTCTTGCCCTGTCCCTGTCACACAGAGCAGAGCTCAGCGCTGCCCCTCTGCTTCCCTCGGGAGAAACTTGGCCCACTATTGGCCCAATCCTAACCTGCATCACCATGAAGCATCAGATACAAGGGGGTTTATTACTGTAAGAGTGGGGTAATGGAGCTCACTGTCAGCCCATGGTGAGACTCTCTGGCAGTATATTCAGCTGAATCCAAGGCAAGGCAGTTAATATGGCTCTCTCTACAGAGAGTGATTTTTATTTTTTCCTTGAAAATGTCTTGATTTCTCCTTACTCATAACCTGTGAGCACTCTTTTCTTCCACGTAGGAGGCTGGATCCCTGCTGCGATTTCTTTATCATGGATTAAATTAAGTAATGTCAGAAATGACAGACCAATTATAATTAAGTTGCATCAGGGATAAATTAGGACAAATTATTTCAGATCTGTAGGTGCTTTTAACACTGTTTGAGTATAAATAATAAGAAAAGAAGTTTATAAGCACCATCCATTATCCAGGTTTGAATGTGTCATTTAGTTCTCACAGTTACGGCAGTCCTTCAACTTTAGCTGTCTAAGTGGGCTGATTTTTCTTAACATCTTAACACTTTCACTGATCTGTGTCTCATTCAGTTATTACTTTCAATTGCCAACAAGCCACCTCGCTTTATTTCAAGCTACATTCTTCTCAAAGCCATTGCCAAAGGTAGGAAAAATTCTTTTTCCTTAAGTAAGTTTAGTGCAGCTTATTTTTCTTACTATGATCTTTCTTTGCAGTGCTTTTCTTCTACAGAAAAGGTTGTACAAGGTACATACATGATGGCATTGCTGCAAAGTCAATTAAGCAAGTTGCAAGGAGCAGGAACAACAACCAAGAGGCAAGAAAGAGGGAAGAAGATAAAAAGTCTTTCCAAGAGGCCTTCCCTCCTCTTTCACCAATGAAACAGTAGGAACTGTGCAAGGCAAAACCTTGTGAGGTGATGTTCTCATTAACAGGAACAAGAGTCTCCTGGGAACATCCCAGCTTTCAAGACACTCAACTTTGATTTCCTCTCAAGAGGATACTGAAGAACACCCAAGGAAGTTCGGCATGTAATCACACAGCTGGCACTTATTGGAGGTGGTAGAGTCATCGTCCCTGGAGGTGTTCAAGAACCGTAGAGATGTGGCACTGAGGGATGTGGTTAGTGGGTGTGGTGGGGATGGGCTGGTGATCGGAGTATATGATCTTAGTGGTGTTTTTCTACCTCAGTCATACTCTGATGGCAGCATCGATGGAACGAAGGCAGCATCGCTGGAACGAGTTCTTTGCAAATGGCTGCGTGTTAGCTCACCTGCAGCTCTGTACTATTGCTACTACAGGCACTGCAGGGCAAATCAGCTAGAAGTTATGAATGCACTAATAAAGAATAATTTTTAGTGCTTATTGGACAGGTCTGTGCTGAACTTCAGTAAAAAGTTGCTGCAGGTGGCCATAGGGGTTATCGATTTTGAACGTGGATGTATGTGTTTGATTTCTCACTGCCCTGGATTTTTGATAATCAAATGCAAATGAAAACACAAAATATATATATACATATATATATATATAAAGCTGGAAGCATGTGTCAAATCAGACTGGTAGTTATGGGCAGTTGTTAGTGACTACATGGCTGAAGAATCAGACCCTTCTGTGAAGGCACTGAGCAGAGACCAGGCTCCAAAGGCTCCCTGGTGCAGTCAGAGATAGGAATAACTTTGCTGCCATTCAATACATGTTAGTGCGTTCATTCTATATTGTAGTTGCTGTGGTGGGTTCCAAATGTGTTATTTTAGCAGTCTTTTTTTTTTTTTTTTTTTTTTGTTACTGAGACTCAACAGATCATGCACAAAACCAAATTGTGACTTGGCAGTCACAACATTAGTCTGCTGCACATTGAAACAGACTGTTGAAAGAGAATTCTTTAACAGCAAAAATCCAGCACCTGGCAAGCAGAATGTTTTGTCAGGAGATTGGTTTATTTCAGTTGACAGTTTTATTAAAGTTTAATCACCTTCTCAATGCTTGCACTGTCTGATACTCACTGTTCCTATTGCCTAAATCAGGGATTTTTAGAAGGATGAATACTTATTTTTCTGATTTTCAAACACAGTGCATTTCTGCTGTCTTTCATTATTAACAGTAAATCAGAGAAAGAAATTGGTGAGATAAAATGAGGCAATAAAGCAAAATTAAAGTGCTGTCAACTCTAGACTTGTCAGGAATTTAATGAGCTTTGCAATAATGGGCGCTGATTACAGGCAGTATTTCACAGTTCCATTTATCGCTCAACAAAATGATACACTTCTAGGAGACAACTGAAACTGGTCTGATATGAGGGAGGTGCTTACTGACAGGACAGAAAGCTGCGGCAGGCAGGTGCCTTTCCCACTGTGCTCCAATTAAAGGCTGTGTGAGTCGTACGAGGTTAAAGCCCTCTCATTCACAGGAAAAGCTTCAACAGCAGTTAACAGAACACCTGTTTCTCTGCTAGCCATTCCTATGGTTTTATGCAGATCCCTGGATCCTCCCATTTCTCATGAAGGTCAAAGATTCTCCCATGCAGAAGGAATGCAGCACCGCATGGTAAGGGTCGGTAGCCATATGTTTAGTAGGATAAGGCTGCTGTGTATCCCTTGCCCCACTGAGCAGACACCCTTTGGCAGCCAGCTGTCCTGGGGACAGCCTTCAGGGCAAACACTGCTTGAAGTTCAAATTTCTGTCATAGGGATCGTAGTGAAACATTTTAATTGCTCTGTTACTGCCCCACTACCTGGGACACTCACCATTCAGTTGCACTGTGAAAATCATCTAGATCATATGTAGGAACTTAAAGGTGGGTTTTCCAGCTTGGTCTCACTTGTTTACCTTTGCTGTGGGGTTTTTTTCCCAGCCATAAATCTAGTAATTTCTGTAGGTTGCTTTCACTTCGTGGTCATGAAGATGAGAAAATGAGGTCAGTCAGATCTGACGGATGTCATTCACTGCTTATTTGCACTTGTGTAACTTAACTTAGTTGCCAAGCAGTGAAAACAAGAGAGAAATGAGGATCTATCAGCACAGTGACTCACACCTGGTGGGTGTGTACAAGCTGCATCCTAAGTGTCTTCCTTGGTAGGGAATGCGCTTAGAAACTGGTCCTTTGTGGACAGGAAGGAAAGACAGGCTGAATAACTAAGCAAGTGACTTCAACATGGACACAGGTACTTAGAGCTCCTAAAGCTGAAAACCGTTTCAATTGCAGCTGCACCTTTATGCTGTGTGTTATTTTCAGCTGCAGTCATGGAAGAAAACATTGGCTGGTTTTCTTGTTATTAGCAGAGCTTGAGAAGATTATATCAAAGCTAAACAAAAAGGCAGTCTTAGAGCTTAAAGCTATGCCATGACAATCCAAGTCTTGAAAATTCTTATTCATCCTGGTAGCCTGACTCACACAACCGCTTCCTCCTTATCAGAGCCCTGCCAAAGAGAGAGAAAATCTGTATTACCTAGAGCTGGCTCAGTACAGCTGTAAGATTCAACACATCTGCGTTTCTCAAACACAGTCATTTATATGCAGGAAGATTTTAAGTGATACCTGGAAAAATAATATGCAGTATTAATTAAATATGTACTCATTACTTTGTTTTAACCACATTTTGTCACCCACATGCTGTCAAGACATCAGGACATCAAGGCATATGTATCGTAGGCTTGGGAGTATGGACTCCTGGGCACCCTGCTCTGAGTCCCCTGCTTGATCAGAGCCTGGGCCAGATGGACCCACGTCTCTTCCCACCTCTGCCATTACGTGATGCTGTGAATATTATGCAAGGCTACGTCAGACATTCTGTGTAATCTAATATAGGCAGAGGGGGAAAAAAAAACAAATCCAGAGTTAAACACGACCATTATCAACAGTTCATACCTTGAAGTGTACACAGAACTGGACTTGGCATTGACGTGTAAATTACTCATCCCTGAATAGGTTAGGGCAAGCCAGATAGCTCTGAGATGTTTTCTGGTATCCTTGTAAATGTCAGCCAAGGCATATAAAGCATCATTTTGCTTTTTTATGCATGCCAAATTGCTTCTGGATTGAGATTTATAGAAATGATTTTCTTTCCCTTGGGTGCTCTCTGGAAAATACTGTTAAGGATGCGCTACTTCTACATACTGCTTCTTTAATAAAGTAAACCCAGTAACTGCTGGAGAAAATAAGAAAACTCCTTTTGTCTCTGGTTATGGCTGGGTAAAGAAGACCCAAATCTTCTGGAATTCATCACAAAATGCAACAGCCTGAAAGCTGTCTGATCAATAAGCAGGGAGTTTCTGGGCTGGCAGTTTCCTTTGGATCATCACAGTCCACAGATATTATCTTTCATGTTCCTCTTATTTCCCAGGTAGGAGATCCAACCAACACATACACACAACCCAAGACACCTTCAGCCCAGCATCACCTGCATCACCCCATGATGCACTTTGGGACTGAGAGAGCATTTGAACCAACCACATTGTCAGTGGCAATGTTCCTTGGTAACCCCCTCTTCTGAAAACACTGTTATTCAGGGCCTATTTCCCTTATGTCAGTTGCTTCAGTCTGGTTTTATTGACTGGGTAAATAATTCTTGATTACAGTGGCTACAGTTTTCCCTGTGGTTATGTTTGGCAATAAGCTGCTTTCCCTTCTTTAACTGCACTGTTAATTGGGAGATCTATGTTTCCCTTCTTGTCAAAAGCAACCAGACTCCCTGTCACTGGCATTCCCTTCTCCTTCCTTCTCCCGGGGTGAGGGAACAGAGCTTGTTTGCTTTTCTATGCCTTCAATCCTTTAATAAAATCTGTAATTAATACTTTGGGAGGCATTTTATTTCCTTGTGGCAGCACACGTCTTGAGTATAGTTTTTAATGACAGTAAACAAAAATGGGGAATACTTAATTGTGCTCCCTGCATGACTGGCATTTCTCAAGCTGTTGCAAGAGCCTTGGGTGGCAGTGTATATGGAAAAAAAATCTTTTCTTTATTCAAATTGTAACAACCTGACTTCATTAACTAATCAAGCATTACAGGAAAAAAAATACACTGCTGTCTTTGGCAGTGCTAAAATCCAGTGCTAAATGACACTGGCTGCTTAGGGAAAACAGAGTGAGCCATTAGTGTCCTTCTAGGTTGCAGAAGAAAGCAGCAATAATGTTTGATATGTAAAAATGTATAAAGAGTATGAAAAACCCTGAAGTGACTCCAGCAGAAACCAAAGAAAAATGAGATAACCTAAGCTGAAATTAAACAAAACATTGTCCACACATGGGAAACTGATAATGGTATTATTGCTAATTGCAGTGTATACACTACTTATTGCCATCAGATACGGCAAACTGAGAGTTTAGTTTTAGGCTTTGAAAAAACTTAGGCAATAATATGCTTCTAGTTATAAAATAACCATGAAAGATTGTGCTCATCTTGCATAACTTGCTGAGACAGCAGGGAGCCAGTGGAGGGAGAAAAGTGCCTCCTGACGTTGATGCAGATCCTCAGTGTTAGATCTCAGTTTGAAACGAGCTGTGTCCTTGTCTTGTGAGAGAACATCAATTTCTAATTTACCTTCAAGAGAAGATAAATTTTCAAGTAAAACAAATGTTTTTTAGCACACCTAGACTACAAGAAAATCGTCTCTGATGTATATGCTGCTGACATCTACCAAGGCCAGAAATGTGGAATATAATGAAGATGCAGCACTTTCTGTACTCACACAAACTGCACATAAAACGAGTTTTGTATTTTTATGAAAAAATAAAGTGTTGGTCCATGCCTGAGGTGGGCTGTACAACTACATAAACCACAGGTCTTATGGGAAGAATGTCATCCTTACAGCTACTCATATATGATAAATATTGCTTATTTTCAAATTCTTTGAACAGCCTTATGTTTTAAATCCTCAACTGTTTATCCAAAAAAAGGCCATATATTTGAAGCCATTGAATGAAAAACATGTTTATCACAGAATCATAGAATCACCAAGGTTGGAAAAGACGTCTAAGATCATCTAGTCCGACCATCCACCTTCCACCAACATCTGAAATTATTTTTACAAGTTCTAAAATGAAGTTTTGCTTATTATTTTTTACACACGGGAAACTAAAATGTGTGTCAGACTCATATGATGTTTCAGGAAGTTTTAATTTCCAGCCGGCTCAGAATTCTGTTTCAATTCTCTCACTTTCTCCAGTTTAAGAGTGTTTTGTTCATCCACTTCAGATGCAGCAACCAAGGAAAGACATCTAATGAAAAGAGGAGGATCTCTACCCTTGGGATGCTATGCTTATAATATAAATGAGCTGAAATTCTCCCACAACCAAAGGAGAGTTTCTTGTGTCATGTAAGTAGGAATGAGAGGAGAACTGCGTATGGAGATAACCAGTAGAATAATTAAATACTAATCAACCTTTCCAAAACTTCACTACAGGGAGAAGAAACTTTTCTGGGCATTTCCAGCCTGGTGCTGAGAAGCCTCAGTCCTCCTGAAATGTTTACACATATTAATGATGCTCAGCAGTGACCCAGTCTGGATCTAGATTGTCTCCAGTGAATGATATAGAAACAGCCACCAGTACCCAAATCATATATACAAGAGAAAAGGACCACCAGGGAAATTTTTAATGGTCTTAAAGTGTTTTTATGCATTGTCATCCAAAACTGAGATCTGAAACCCTGACAAGCTCGTGAAAGGGTAAAAGCTTTGTACTCTCTTGATACTAGGCAAAAAAACCATATGCTAGGCACTGAAAGGAAATCTGAATTCAGTAAGTTAAGCAGTTCTGTAGGTACTATCTCTGATGGTATATATTGGCTTGAGAAAGGATATTTGTTTCCATCTTATCAGTACCACAGTGCTATCCTGTAAGATGGAGATGAGTAGAAACTACTTTTTATCCTCGCTGGCACATGCGTATTTCCAGGCTTGGGCTGTTTTACAGATAAAAACTTCTAAAGTGGCTGCATTTCCTTCACCTCTCAGATGGTGGAAGGTATGAGAAGCAAAGATTATGTTCAAGGCAACCTGCAGATCACGTCTCTATCAGAGGTCAGGACATGGTTGGATTCTGGGTGGAAAGTAGGGAACGATGACAGCATGAAGAAACCAGCACCCGGAGGACAGAGGAATGTGGCACCAAGCGCTTGACTCTCCAAACAAGAAGGGATGAAAAGGTTTGTAGTTCTCTTACTGTATTTTCTGGGGGAAAAAGACAGCTTCCCACACAGGGAACTAACTGGGCAAGTATAAACACACAGGAGAAAGCTTCTGTGGTCATCATTCTGTGGCAAGGGTTGCTATAGCCCAAATGCAACTCTACAGGAAATGACTGTCAGACAAGTGTAGCACTGATCTTATAGGCCGCAGGGCCCATCAAGTCATCTCATTGAGCTTTCTATTGATTTGTGTATCACAGGTTTTTTCCTGTTGCTCCAGTATACAGCCAGGAAATAGATATATCATTTAGACAATGTATGTCTTAAGTATAGGTATGCTGGACATGTCAAAAGACATCCTGTTCCCCTGGGGTTTGCTGGAAGGGTCAATCAATGTCATTGTTACAAACATTTGCTGTAAGTGTCTAAGTGGAATTTGACTGTTTTGAGGTACCTGACATTGGTTCTTTTTATCACAGTGTCTTCTAGATTAAGTGGACCTTTTAGGTTTGGTATCTTCTTCCCTTGGAGTACTGTTCCAATCCTGTCATCTTTCAGTCTTCTGCTTTATCAGATGTTGAGATACTTAAATCTCTTCCTGTAAGGCTTTTAAAAAAAACAGTAAAACAGCACGTTTAATTTTTTAATAATTTCTGCTATATTATCTATTTTTTTCCTGACGATGGTTTGATCTGTTAAAGTCATCGGTCATGTTTTATAAATTATACATCTCACAAGCTCTTGTTCACCACCAGATTCAATCTGGAAATTCCAGCTCTGGTTTCAAAGCTCTCTGCCTTCCTAAGACACAGTCAGAATGCATGTCAGCAAGGCAAAGAGCACAGATAACAATCTGAACAGTTCTGCTCCGATTTTAAAGAAAGTGAATTAGACGTGCTGGATTTTCCCCTCCTTTTTAAGCATTAGAGGGGGTAATTAGAAAGGGAAAATAAACGGATTTGCTTTCTATTTAGTAATTGGATTATCCTATTGTTAGTATTTCTTTTATTCATCCTAGGCTTTGAATATCTCTCCCTCCCACAAGGTCGTTTTTTTTCCAGCTACATACTGCATTTTCATGAGAGGTATACACTTGCAGTTACAGGTGCTCTATAAATCATCATTGTGAACCACGGGCATAAATAAACAAGGCTGATAAAAGACCTTTTACTGCCATCAGTTATAAAATGGGTTCCACAGACAAGCTGTGACCTGTGAGATCAGATTGGTATCTAGAGTTTTAATCTCTGTTCTTGACTTCAGGGAAGAAAAATGGCTGTCATTTAACACAGCAAAGCATGCAGTAAGCATTAAGAATGTGTGAACTCAACTCCATTACACAGTAGCTGCTGTGTACCTACAAGAGCAGTGCTGAACCATACATCTTCTACAGACATTTGTTAGCAATGTGCTGCATTTATGAGCAGAAATTAATTATGGACAAAGCAGAATCCAGATAATTGCAATGGGAAAGTTTAATTGCAACGAGCAAGCATCATTAACTAATTTACTTGGATAATCAAGGGCCAACTTATCTTACATTGTGGAGAAACCATACAACATTCTAATTAAAATACCTAAGCTGAAGAAAAAGGCTGGGGAACTCTCCAAGTAATGACGGAGTTTGGCTGCTTCTGTTTCCTCTTTAACTCTCCTGGCCAAAGGGCTAATAATCCTGGCATACAGTTTGTGATGAACCAAGCATTGTTGCAAGCAGCCATATATTTGTATTGTTGTTTAGTCTGAAAAAGGCAAGCCTGCAATGCTCCAGCTCTGTTCCATACACTACAGCCCGTTTGCTTCACAGGTCACTCAAATTCATGCTGATATCTAAGGAATTCATTTTACACTCCTGGAGAATCTTATCAATGACTTCTATGGGAAACAGGCATCAGGGACACAAAACCACCAGGCAATGGCTCTCATAGCCCACTCTCTGTTCGAGCACCAGTACCTCCCTTCACCACCTGCAGGGTAGCATGAAGTATAATACACTGAGGATATGTTCAGAGGACAAACCAGTTCAGGTAAAACCATTGTCAGACTCAAAGCAGAAATTTGTTTTGCAGAGCTAGCTGGAAAACAACTTGTTTTTCATGACTAATTCAGATAAATAGTTGTCATTCTGATTGTTCCTGCAAAAAAAAAAACATGCCTTGCTTTTGTTCAGAGATTATTCCTGCCTTCAACAGAGAATAAATGCCTGTAATAGCAAAAAGCGATAAAATTTAAGGAAATATTTGGTATTTGTTTCTTCTTATTACACAACATAATGCCATAGCAATCTACTGTTCTATTAATAATACTACAAAAAAGCCTTCAAATCCTGTGACCACATCTGCTCTCATCCTTTAGTTTAACTGCAACAAAGCAATACAACATACATTTTAGCATATGAAAAGTCATAGAAAAGTCACCACCTTATCGACATCCAACACAAAGCTGTGGGCTCAGCCTTTGCCTTCGCAGCACTCTGCATGTTGTTCCCTGCACCTCCCTTTCAGAACAACAAGGATAAAAAACTACTTTCTATAATTACTGCTGCTATATTTTTCTCTCCCGTTTTGTTACAGGTAGTTGATCTTCACCGAAATATCACCAATCATGCATACAAAACTCATCTGTTTGAACGCCTACTATCTCTGTTTGATTTACTAACAAGAGCACAAAAAAGCGATAGCAGCAAATTATAAATAACTGCTCTTTTAATGTCCAGATGCTGCAACTTGTCTGTACCCTGAGAAACAGAGCTAAAAAGGCAGCCTCCATAGGATCAATGAGTCAAAACAGCAACTCTGAAAGTTTTCAATGATCACTGTCTGAGCAGAGATGAACAGCAGCTGCCAGAAATGGCTGAGTAACAGATGCTGTGAATACAGGAACCATAAGATAGGGGTCTGATAAAGAAAGCACTTGGCATAGAGCAAAGGCATTTTAGCATGCACTTCAGTAAGCTCAGATGGAAAAGCCTATGCATTAGTCAGGTACTTATTGAACAGAGAGTTATGAGTGTTCTTCTGTGTTGTTTTGAAATGAAAAGCAGGTTTCAGATATTAACGCCGTGTGAAGGACATTCATTTAAAACATGCACAGCGCTGAAGTGTGCTGTTTGCTGTTTCGAGGTACAGCAAAGTTTGTAAGGAATACAGTAAAGATGGAAAGGATGTTTGATTTTAAGTTCAGAATTTTCCCTTTATGTTTAACAAAAGTTTAGTTTTATGATTGTTTTGATATCAAAAGACCTCGTAGTCTCGTCCTTCTGGGGTGAATAGTGTGTAAATGCAATGCAATGCTGTTGCATTGTGCCTACACTGCCACAAAGCTATAGGCAGCAGCCCCTGCCTGCTGTGAGGAAGCCCCAAAGCTCTCAATGTTTGAGGCACTGCAGTGCAAGGCACTGGGGCTAAGGGAACCTTGTGATTCCAGTAGGAAAGGAATTTGAATTTCATAAGCTATTGCTTCATTTACAGATTATTGGAGGTAATGAAGGAAAGAAAAAGAAAACAGGTAATGTTATATGTCCTTCTGGATGCTGGGAACCACAAGTGGTACAGGAAGCATCCACAGCCTCCTTGGGCAACCTGTTCCAGTGCATCACCACCCTCTGTGTGAAAATACCTTCCAGATAAAGGCAAGGCTATACAGTTGGTGCTGTTGCCAGCACCGAGTGGGACCTGCCTACAAGCTCTGGTACCATCAGCTGTTCAGTGGATCTGCAGAGCACATTACCAAAGGACAAGCTGTATGTGCTGCCTTTGCCTGCCCAGAATCACTTCAAGTCAGATACAACAGTCTTCTGCTAAGGATCATTATAGCCCCTAAGGGGAAAATGTGCACTTGCTCAAGGCTTTAGATTTTCCTTCCCTGTGGTATATATAATTCAGCTGCTCTTTGATGGCAGTTTGGTAGCTTCCACCTCTCTCTGTGCTTGCAGTCAGACATGAGACAAGGTGTCCAAGTATAATTTTTGGAAGGCGTCTTTATCATGCAGCAGGAGGATGAGAGGGATTTGCAGACAGGCTGTGCTCCAAGGTCAACTTGCCTAGAGATCATAAAGATATGCAGTGCATCGGGCTGCTCTCAGCACCAGCCAGGCCACTTTCACAGGGTGATTCTGCTCTGTACAGCAAGTGAAGGATGAGTATGTTCACCATCAAGGCAAATCTTGCAGTCTTACCTATCTATGGTGCAGATAACTGAACTGCCTGGTGGTGTACATTTTTTGTCCCTTTTTAATGTGTTAACATATATAAGGCAATGTAGGCTGTGTTTGTGACTGCCCACACTGCCAGCTGTAAGTAATTTTGTGTTAAGTTTTTGGGTGCACAGAGGTTTTACCCATTAGGTTGCAGAACCTGTCCAACTCAAGGTTCACTGTGAGCTTTTATGCACTGGTATACCGGAGGAGTCTGGATTTAAGTGGTGGTTTCCATTAAATATTCGGTAGAAGCCCAAATGCTTTATTCTGTACATGTGGAGATCTGGGGTCTGAAACAAGGCTGAGTCTTGGACTTGTTTTTATTCCTTGGCCAACAACTCCTGAACCTCAGATTCATGTTTTAATTGTTGGCCATTTTTCTCTGATTCAGCTCAGAAAAACACAGGAAGGAGAGGAGAGGAGAGGAGAAGAGAGGAGAGGAGAGGAGAGGAGAGGAGAGGAGAGGAGAGGAGAGGAGAGGAGAGGAGAGGAGAGGAGAGGAGAGGAGAGGAGAGGAGAGGAGAGGAGAGGAGAGGAGAGGAGAGGAGAGGAGAGGAGAGGAGAGGAGAGGAGAGGAGAGGAGAGGAAGGTCAATTTAAAAAATATGAGAAATGAGGGAAGAAAAAAACATAGACTTTAATACAGCTTGGATGACAAGAAGTGTATAAAATAGATTTGGCTTTGCTTGATGGGTCCAAAATCTTTATCTGAGCTCCTTCGCTTTAATTATCCTGGAGAACTTCTCTCAAAGCAGAGACATTCCTGATGACAAGTTCTCTGACTTGATCTTACAGATCAGCAAAGGGGTAAATCCTACAAACCTCCTGTGCCATCTCTTCTGGAGCATCACAGTTGTGATGCCTAATCTAAACCTCATGGTGTAAAGCCCTTATGCTGCTTGCTCTTGCCATTGCAAATAAAGAGGTTAATTTCTTTTGTAGTCTCTATGGACTTTCAGAGGGCTCATGTGCCACTCAAGCTATGTTCCTGCTTGTTCATGGCTGTCTAGCGTAAACATGGAGACTCATGCTCCACTGGAGGTTCCTGTAAAGCTGCTGTTGTCATTTTACATCCTTTTCTTATACTCTAAATGTTTAGTTCTTAGTGATTATTTGTTCACTGAACTCTTATGGGAGCTCAAGGTAACCTCTCTCTTGATTCCTGACTCTCTCAAGGTAACCTCTCTTGATTCCTGTCTCCTTTTGAGCCTGGTGGCATTCCTCTTATAACTTGGAAACCTGTCAGAGCTCACAAGGAGATGGAGCACATCTGCCCAAGCCTTCTATCAGCACCAGGCAGAAACGACCTGCTTCCTTCATACCTGGTTGTTCATTATTTAGTGACCTTATTTTGGTCTTACTAGTGGTGACCTCCTCAGTGGGAACCAAAGCCAGAAGACGGAATGCTTCTATGGGCTCAGTGCTGCTCGAATCTAACCCTCCCCTGGCCGTTTTCTCTGTTGACCTTGTAATCGTGGATCTCTTGTTATTGCCTGCTAGCTCTATCTTGTTTGGTCTTCGTTCCTTCTGCCTGCTCCCACTTCCCACACATCCCCCTTGCTTTCGCTAATCCCTCTAGCTTCCCCTCTCCCTACAAACACCTTATCTCTGGGACACCGCGTACAAACTCATCCCGTTATTCATATTAATGCTTTAAAACCGCTCTGCTATTGCCCGAACGGCTCCTTCATCAGGGTTCGGGGTTCAAAAAACCGAGAAACCGCCGCTGGCCGCCACCGGCCGCGGGGCTGAGGCGGCTCCAACCACCGGCCCGAGCGGACCCGGCGCGGGGCGGAGGCGGGCCTGCACTTCCCCGCCCCGCGCCCCGCTCGGCCCGCGTCGGTCCCTGCTGGGTCAGCCCGGCTCTGGTGGAGTCTCCACGGCGACTCGAGACCGCTTGGGTTACCAGGGCGGCGGCACGGGTGGTTGCGGCCCCGGCCTCCAACTGGCCGCGACCAACAGCCGCCGCCGCGCCCATAGGCCGCCGCCTATATAGGGAGCGGCGGGTGGCAGCAGCGAGCGGCTCTGCGTTGGGAGGGGGTAGCGTAGCTGAATCCATCGCCACGTCCGAGGCAGGTGCGGGGCTCCGTAAGCAGGTACGTTTTGTTAAGTGTTTTTAATTAATTAATTTATTTTTTTAAGTGCTGTTATTTTTTTTTCCTCTCGTCCGGAAGGTGCCGAAGTCGCGGTGATGCGCCGCACGGGGGAGATGAGCCAAGCGGGGCGGAGGGAGCCTCTCCCCGCTGCGCCCCGAGGCGGGCGGACCGTGCTGGGGGTACTGGTGGAGAACGGGCAGCAGCGGCCCAGCGCCCAGGTGAGACCCGGAAAGCCCCAATGAGCCGTGGGACCGGGGTGGGCTTTGTGGTCGGCCTGGGGAATGCCGTGCCGGCTGCGTTTACTGGGAGTAAGGGGAATTAGCGAGGCTTTCCCAAGCCCTCTCTCTCTGGTCCCTAATTGGGGATGGCTGGTGTGGCAGGGAGAAAGCAGCTGTGCTGGCTTACAGGACATCACCCAGCTGTGTGTGCCTGTGGAATGCTTGGTTTTGGTGGTGTGAAGCCCATAGCTCAGTCAGTAGATGGTCGATGATGGGAAGAATTGTAACCTGAAATCTTATGGATTGTGGTGTTTAAGTTCAGAAGTTCAAAGTTTGCTTTGTAACTCAACTTATTTTGGCCCATAATGTCCTTTGTTAAGCCTGTGATGGTGCCTGAATGCTTCCTTTCATCGCCATGACGTGCTGTAGCACCTTCTCCTTGCTAGAAGTGAATATGGAGCAGACCCTGCACATGCCAGGAGGTTGGAGTCAGGCAGTGTCCTTGCCTTACTCTGTGGGAGTGAGGCTGCGCTCCTGGTTTCTGGCTTGCACTGCCCATCGCCTCCTGTAAGGTCTCTGTTGCCGAAGCAAGCAGTATTTCTTGAGTAACAACTGTAGCTGCTGGCTTTCCCAGCAAACTTGTAATTATTTGTCCGTTAACCAAGGAAAGTGATATACCTTCTCTAAAACAAATGATACTGCTGTTTTCTTCTTGAATTATCTTGCCACAGCCTTATTGTGTACTCTGTTTCAGAATACTGCTATTACCAGACACTTATCTGGCTCTGAGAATGCCTTCCCTCCAGCTGGAAAAGATGAAATATCCAACTGTGTGGTCAGTACTACATCAAAACAGGACTTTGCTATTTACACTGATGAACCAGAAGAGAAAGAAAACTTCAGCTGCCAAGAGGATGAAGAACTGGAGTCAAGCCTGTGTGAACTGGATACTAGTGCAATGACATCCAGCATTCACCTACTGTTGGATCTGAGTACAGGTAACTCCTGTTAATGTTCACATGGTATCACAGGTACTTGCAATGTGGTTATGAATCATGCTGGCAGTGAGCTAGTGAGTAGCCTATCTTAAAATAATTACCACTTCATGATAACTTTAATTGAGTCAGTGTGATGCACAACACTTCTATGCTAGAAATGGACAGAGGTAGTGAAGAGACTAATCAACTAAATGCCTTCCTGGCTTCTCTTTCCTGTTAGCATCTCCCATGCTTGTGGACACATCCTTCCGGTCCCGGCCTGAGGATCAGATGGGAGATCCTATAACTCTAATGACTGTGGGAGAGTATGCAGAAGACATTCATCAGTACCTCAGAGAAGCTGAAGTGAGTATATTTTAACAAATGTAAAGATGTGTAGGATCTTCCTTAAAGGCTGCAATGCTGCAAAGCCATATGGCTGTCACACACTAACTCTAGGCTGTCACTTTACTGCTAGAGAGCAGTAAAGGCTCTCTAGCCATTACTGGAGCTTAGTTCTTAGAAATCTTCTAGACAGTGATGATGTTTTTCAGGCATTACTCCACATTCTGAAGATGGGATGTGAGTAGATTATTGCAAAATACTAACGCATGTGACTTCAATGGCTGTTCTGTTTCTTAAATTGTCTTTCTAAACAGGTGAAATACAGGCCCAAGCCCTACTACATGAGGAAGCAACCAGATATCACAACAGAAATGCGTGCCATCTTAGTAGACTGGCTGGTGGAAGTAGGGGAAGAATATAAACTTCGAACAGAGACACTGTACTTGGCAGTGAACTACCTGGACAGGTTTCTCTCTTGTATGTCTGTTCTCAGAGGGAAGCTGCAGCTTGTAGGAACAGCGGCAATTCTTCTGGCAGCGTGAGTGTTTATCTCATGAAATCTTAGTGAGATAAACTTATTTTTGGACTTTTAGTTTAATTTGAAGGACTTTAAGCTTGTGGTGGTAGGTAGGTTTTCATGCTGTCCTAAGATGGTGCCCCATCCCTTGAGGCTTTCAAGGTAAGGCTGGATTCAGGCCCTGGGCAACCTGTGTGTGTCCCTGCTTATTGCAGGGACTTGAACCAGATGATCTTTAAAGGTTCCTTCTAACTGTAAGGATTCTAGGGTTCTGTCATTAGCCACTTAACATACTTTAACACTTGCAAAACTAAGAATTTAATATTCTTTATTAAGGAACTGTAGAGGGAGAACCTTGTAATCATAATACCAGAAGCAAAAACAGTGCTGTATTAAGCCACTAGACCATAGTAGGTTAAAAGTTGCAATCTGCAACTAAACTTAAACTGCTTTAAATAGTCAGGGTATCCAGCAAAGCCTAAGGGTGCGTGGATTTTTGTCTAGAGTGCATGATGTTACTGACATTTTTTCCTTAAGAGTTTTCTTATTCGTCAAGAGTGCTAGTATGAGTGTATGACTATTTAGGCTGATGACTTAGAGAACATCTTTGCCTTCCCACCAATCTGATCATCAAGTCTCTCCTATTCTGGAGAAATCTTAAACTAAGACCTCTAAGCCTGTCTTAGAAATGTCATATGCTCACCTTGATGTGGGCCCAGCAGAAAGTTCTGTTACTTTAACTTTTAAGCTCACAAAAATCTGGCTTTTCTATTTTTTTTCCCAGGAAATATGAAGAAATCTACCCTCCAGAAGTGGATGAATTTGTGTATATAACAGATGATACATATACAAAGAGGCAGCTGCTAAGAATGGAACACCTGCTTCTCAAGGTTTTGGCTTTTGATCTCACAGTGCCAACCATCAACCAGTTCCTACTTCAGTATATTCACAAGCATGGAGTCTGTTTCAGGACAGAGAATTTTGCAAGGGTATGAATTACCATTCTTTTAGGATAGATTTGTAGGCTGCTACCATCAAAATGCAGGCTTCCGTGCTTCTTTATTTCTGGATAAATGCCTGGGAATGCTGAGCTTAGCCTGTGTCTGGTCAACTAGACTATCTTGGCAGCAAGGTCTTAGGAATCCTTTCTTCCAATGAATATGCATGGGAAGCCTGACCTGGACATGATGATTCTTCATGTTGCTGCCCAATGACACAGCATATTCCCACAGAATGTTTGGGAAAACAGTGCTTCAAAATGGTGTGTCACACAAGCTTATAACAAAACCTCTGACTTGCTGCTTAGCTCAAAACATCTGAGATTTGTACAGTGCTTATTCAAACAGACCAGATTTGTTTCTTAGGTGCTCATTTAGCCCAGGTCACCAATTAAGTGAGGTTCACCTATGTGAGCAAAATCCTTACGGGAGGGGATAATGGTGGTAGTGTGTTTTTTGTGTTTTTTTTTTTTTTGTAGATAGGTTTAGAAGATTTGATTGGAATTTATGCGAGTCTTGGTTATTTAGGCTTTGACAGATGTGTGATCTTCTTGCTCCTGCTGGATGATGCTGAAAGTCCTGTAAGATCAACAGGACTGGAATGCTACCTACCACTACCTACCAGATATGTAGCTCATGTTTCTTACATAGAACTGAGGACCAACCAATTCAAGTGCTCAGTATATTGGCATGGTTCTACCTGATAGAGCCACTCTATTTGAAAGACTTGTGCTTTTTCTTTTTTTTTTTGGTTAAGTATCTTGCAGAGCTGAGTCTCCTTGAAGCCGATCCTTTTCTGAAGTACCTTCCTTCACAAACTGCTGCAGCAGCCTACTGTCTAGCAAACTATACAGTGAACAAATCATTCTGGGTAAGAATAACTGCATACTGATGTTTAGCTCAATTGTTTTATAACTAGAGATCTGCTGAGAAGTAGGAGTGGCTTCAAATCACGTTATTGTAAAGTCTGAAATGCAAGGATGAGCAGCTTTATCCAAGCTAATGGCTGTATGTAATTAATGAATGTTAAACTAATCTGAATTATCTTGCCTTCTCCCTGAAATGGGAAGGTCCTTTCTGTTTTCACTTAAGTGTGCACCTTAGGCCTTGTCAGTAGGTAGTCTCAAGTTTCTACCCTAGATAGAATTCAGGGGCTTTTTGGGAGGGGAAGAGAGAGCTGAATGCCACTACACTGCGTGGCAGCTGTAATAGAAATCTTGATAGGCCTGTCAGGTATCTGTGCTTTAGCAGGAAGCAGAATCCAGAAGAAACATAATGAATGCAGTGGACTTAAAGCAGGAGGAGGTTCTTCTCAGACCTGACACCAAGGAAGACTTAAAGTAAATCTGATGGTGGATCTCAAATCTAGAGTGAAAACAGTTCTTGCTTCTATAGAAGCATCTTACCTAAAGTAGAATAACATGTTTTTTTCCTCCCCTTACCAGCCAGAAACACTTGCTTCATTCACTGGATATTCATTAAGTGAGATTGTGCCTTGCCTGACTGACCTGCATAAGACATGCCTTGATGCTCCGCATTGCCAACTGCAAGCAATTAAGGAGAAATATAAACATCCTAAGTAAGTAACCAAGAAACTAGCATTTCCTCACTTGGGGGTTGTAGGCACAGAATGATTCTGCTTGAGCAACTTGAGTAGTAACTCTTATAGTTCATAAATTTCTTATACTGGACATATTTTGTTGCTGACTTTGGAGCCTTCCTCAGCATCTTGAGGGGAATACTCTTCTGGACAGGAAAGAAGTTGATTCACAGATAGAATCGTGATCCACTATATTTGTCTATTGCAGTATGGCTTGATGGCTTCTTTCCTACTGTGCTTCATCAGAAGGCTCCTTGCAGTACTTTTACATCTGTCACCTAAGCTATTAGTTTCATTGGTTGTATTTCTATTCCAGGTACCTGCAGGTATCTCTTCTGGAGCCCCCAGCAGTTCTTCCTCTACGCTAGAGATGGTGGATCCTCGACTTAGGTTTATTTTGTCTCAATGAACAAAGCTGGTCTAACATCTCATAGAGCACTGCTGGTCATGCGTCTGTGATCAGAAGTATTTTTAGCTAGTATTTTTTAATTAGATGTCTTTTTAAAAAAGTATATTAGAACATAGCTCTTAATATAATTGACAGCACTTTTAATAAATGTCTTATTACACTTCTTCTGAATCTTTTGATTCCAGTTAATATATGCAGTAATGGTGCGTGGAAAGGTTTACTTACAAAATCACTGAGATGGGCCTTTAATAGAGCTGGAATGGGTCAAGTGGTAGGTCCTTCAATCCAATACATTCTACGCAGATATGGTTGACTACTTCTTATTCTATGACAAGATGATGTGCCCATGAACAGAAACTACTTTCTGGGACTTGTCTGCGGGTGCAAGAACAAGTGGGCTATGAATACTGATGACTGTTGATGCTCAGCTAAAAATTCAACTCCCATTACAGTGTGATAACATAGGATTTTCTCTGGGGAGGTGGGTGAAAGGGGAAACTGAGGCTTTCTAGAGAAACCATCACTCTTAACAGAAAGGAACAGGCAAGGGGTAGGAAGCTTTCCTTCCCAGTTCTTAACTATCTTATCCTGAGCTCTGTTATCTGTACAGAGAATTATGTTTTGAAGCAAGGATATGCTGAATGCTTGACACTGACATGCAGTTCAGCAGTTGAAATACTAGTTAACAAGCCTATTGCTTTATAAAACCTGATCATACCAGTGTCTGTGTCATGGAGCTGTTAGCTTCAAGCATTTCACTTTCTTTGATAGGCACACAAACTTTCTCCTGCCTCCTCCTCCTCACCAATCCTGCTAGGGATGTAGACTATACTGTATGTCCCCAAAATGGGGTAGGGGTAATAACTTGATTTACTTAAACAAAATAATTTGTAAGGGAGGGGAGCACTCAGTTTTGAGCCTGCCCTGTGCAGTTTTTAGTTTCATTGCAAAGCTTGCTAGTAGAGTGCGTGCATCTGTGTCACACTGACAGATGTGACCAGGTATCCCTTACTGACATCTCTGGTACGCATGTTATGATTGGAGTTAATACTACCAACCTTTTTGCTGCAATAAATTTCACAGCTTATGGGTGAATGGTCTGAAAGGTGGGCTATCTACTGTGCCCATGCATTCAGGCAACTCCTTTAAAGTAGATGGCTAAGGAAAATGGCCAGAAGCAGCAATGTCTAGCTACAGTGTGGAGTGGAGGGTTCCTTGATTCATTGTTTCATAATGGAAAAATAAGCGTACTGTATAGTCCTTCTAAATCTGCCAGCTATGAGTACTGGCTTTTTTAATGGTGTTTTAGGCTGACTATGAACTATCCTGAAACCTCATGTTAATAAGCCTTAATTCCCGTATGAGGTACTGTTGCTTACTGAATTGCAAGCGCTATAGAGCTGGGTATTTTGGAAGCACTAATGAATGCCTCAAGTGTGAAATTGTTTTCCTAGTGCTCTAGCAGTTGCAGGTATTCATACAGTCATATCAAGCATAACAATGAGGAAGAGTTTCAGTCTTAGGAATTCTGCTACCACGGTCACATCTGATCTTCGTGGGCCAACAGACTTGGTGCATCTAGAGCAACCGGAGCCGAATTCCCCATCTAACTTAGCTGAACGTTTTACCATATGGTGTCTTCCTAGAGGACAAGTTTTCCTTTGGTTTTTCTTTTCAGATTTATGTAAATAGAGAAAAGGTGCCATAATTGCATTTAATTTCCCTGAATATTTAATTATCTGGTATATTAACCCAACTGTCTGATCAAAACAAGACAAAACACACAGTGATGTCTGAAATACACTGTGCTGTACCTTATTGGCTTAAGTGCTTCCATTTTTTATTTGTTTTTAATCTAAAGGCTAATGGAGGCAAATGTTTAAAAACAAGCAGCAAAAGGTAGCTGAGATGAAGAATCCCTTAATCATGTAGTGTGAATGCAAGCAGGTTGGTATGAGGTAGATTAAATCTGGGGGACAGAAGAATCTGATCTTTGTTATCACCTGTGATATGAGGGCAACTTGAAGGTTTGTGTTCCATTTTCAGCTTTTTTTCTTTGAATTTACCTGGCTTATTCTTGTACAAATGAGCCTTCTAAGGTGAAAGCTGGATGCTTTCATTCATGTATGTCATGGCCCTTAACCCTGTCCTGCATCTCCTCTGAAGCTTGTGTTTAAGAAAAGCACAACAGCTGTTTCTGTTGGGCATTCTATGATGAAGGTGGCATAATGCTGCTTTAAAAAATACTTAAATACAGGTAATATAATAATACTTAAATACAGATGCAAAACACTTAATAATGCTTAAAACATAACCAAGTGTACGGAAATCTGTATTTGTAAGGTGGGAGATAAAAGCAACCTAAAAATAAAGTCTGTGTTGATGTAATACCTCTGCGACACAGAAAAAACAAAGCCTGTGAAGATCACAGCTGTGTGTTAGGTTTGAAACTAACAGAACCAGACTCTGTCACTTCAATTGCAGCAGTATCCTGTAACTGAAATAAGGGGGAATTAGCATTAAATAAAGGAAGATGATTTTTGACTATCCTATTTATTGGCTAATAGCAGCCAAAAATAAGATCTCATTTTCTTTGCTCAATAAATGTTTAAGCTGTTGCAGGCTCCGAATTGTCAGGCTTGATCTTGCTCAACTCCACTGCAAAGGAGCTCAGTACCCCCGGAGTCTCAGCTTATGTACAACGAAGGCTGAAAGCTGACTTCTATGAAGGCCACAGTCTCTTCCCCCTCCAGTTTAAAATGTATTGGGCTGGAATGATGAGAGTAAAATTTACTGGTAAGGCAGCAACGTGAGCACATTTAAGGAGCTTTGAATGATCATTCAGTAATCCAAAGCGAGGTAGGGTGAAAATTGTAAAGTTAAAGACTTTAATTTTGGTTCATGCTAATTAGTACAAGAGCTCTTTGTTAACTTTTGAACAAGAAGCTCATTAACCTTTTCTAGCAGTTTCCATGCTACAGCACTGAGCCATTCCAGAGGACTCAGATACATTGTGGTTGCCTGGTCCAGATTCTTCCTTGTTGTAGTTGTGAGTTGTTGGTCAAAAAATTAAATATTACGAATGAATCTGGTATTCTTGAGTTGCCAATGATAAGCTGTTATTTTAGCTGGGGATGTTTTTAATCCATTGATCTCTTGAGATTAATACAAGCAAGCTGAATTCAAAACCGTGCTCTGTGGGAAGGTACAGTTTCAACAACTAGAGTCTGTCTTACTCTCTTTTTCTTTGAAGTGAGTTAAGGATGTCTGAGGGATAAACGGGTGATTAGGGAGAATGATTTAACCGTAGTCAGGACAGTTAATCTGTTAATTCATGACTGAAAGGTGTCTGCAATGCTGGGAGTTCTGGCTGTGTGATTACTCTGTGTGCACACCTACATGTTGTCGGTTCCATAAATGACTAGAATTAGCTCTGATAACTGCAATTGGTACTTACTTTGCCAGTGACCTTGAAACAGCTTCAGTGGCTGCTTTTAAGGATGAGAAAGGGGCCGGCAGCATCACAGATTGTTTCCTGGAATTAAGGTCTTCTTTTTCTTGCAGTTTTTCTAAACTTCCCCATAGAGAAATCATCTTATTTTGAAGTGCTGCACAGACTCTGCTGGGTAGATGTGAGCCAGAGGAAACAAAAACCTATCCTGTATCACCCAGAATTTGAATAATAGGATTGTTAAGGTTGGAAGAGACCTCTAAGTTCATCTAGTCCAGCCACCAGCCCATCACCACCATGCCCGCTGAACGTGTCCCTCAGTGCTACATCTCTGTGGTTCTTGAACACCTCCAAGAACAGGGTCCTAATATCCAACCTGAATCTCTCCTGGCTTAACTTAAAGCCATTGCCTCTTATCCTAGAGCCCTGGAAAGTGTAATGTTTTACAGACTTTAGTAGGTGTTCTGCTGATTATAGTGGATAAGTGCATTTTTCCATTGCATCAGACAATCAACAATATCATTGATTTTTTTTGTTTGTTTGTTTTTAATCGTTCTTTTAGATCTTGTTTGATTTATAGTTCTTGTATGGTTTGGACTTTCTCTTGGATGCTTGTTTGTCGTGGATCTGCTTAATATAAAAATATACAAAGCTCTTTGAAAGGTCTGTGTGATGATTTCCTAATATAACCAGTTGTATCCATTCAGTGCTCTGCTTGTGATTTGTTAATGTATATGGCAACAGTGCAAACGTTTAAGGGAATGAGCTCAGGAAAAACTTCCAGGACAGCCCATAGAAAAATATAGAGCATGTGACTGAATTCATCCTGAAGTTTGTGCTCAATTCTCATTGAATTAAGTAGTGTCCAAACAAAACCACGACAAGAAAGACCAATTGGTCAAGATGGCCTTAATCCCTGTGAAGAAATCCTAAACCATGGCTCCGTTTCCTGGAGTTCTGTGCTGGTACTGGGAAATAATGGTCATCTGATCAAGGACTGCTTCCTGGCTGAATGTCTGTCTCCATTTAGCTTGTTTCCACGATGCTTAGATCTAGCAGGTTTGGAGCAGAACACAGCAGCCTGTATGAACCATCAGGCTGTGTGGGTGGTTGTGTTGAGTGCTTGTGCTTTCTGTCTGCGTGTCTTTTGTCTTAGCAACATGCCCAGAATGACCAAGTGTCCCTATTGCTAATACCAGTAAATACCTAGATAAACTGTAAATGAGTCTTAGCTCTAGACTTTCAGATGTTCAGGCTCTATTTGAACACAGAGAAGCATTACTGGAGCGAAGTGCTGGAAGAACAGGTTTATAAAGCAGTGAGTTTTGGCAAGAAATAAGTCTTCTCTCTCCACCATCTGCAGCCAAGCTGCTTTTTCTGTTTGTTTATTATTGTTTTTGTTTTGATGCATAACAACTTGAAAAAAAAAAAAATAGGGGAAAGAGAGCCCTAGTGCCCACAGTATTATTCATTAGGCAGCAACAGATTAGGTATTTGGTTCTAATCAGTGAGCTGAATACTATTAGCATTAGGCAGAAACTGGACAGTCTTGCATCTCAAACCCAAATCATCTTCCATTTCATTCTTTGTCCTTCATAAGAAGGCTAGAAATATCTGAATTTAGCAAAAGGGAGAAAGCAAAAAGGACTGCAGAAGAGCAGCCACAGCAGAGATGCTGTTCCCTCTGATACAGTGAGACGTTGAGGTGGCAGAACTAGGTTCTCCCACATTACATGTACTTAAGAACAGTACAACTGCCCCAGTGCCCTAAGCATAAATATACTCCATTATTACTGAAGAGCCACATAAAGGCATTCTCGGGCTTAGCCAGATCGAAAAAGAATGTGACCTCTTTCTAGTGTCCAGAAGCAAGTAGTGAATTTGCTTAGAGTAAAAAAGACCACCGATACTGTGTGCTGATGGTGTCCAATGAATACAGCCAGGAGAGGGCACCAACGTCCTTGTTCCGTGGCATGAGGGGCCCTCACCCTAAACGCTTCCCAAAAGGATGCTGGCTCAGAGCTCAAGAGGGCAGCTCGATCTTGGACTCGTTTTTACATATTTTTGGGGTCAAAGTAGCAACACACAAAACACACTGTAACAACAATATCATTATTTTCCATTAAATGAAACAAGAATTTCTTGAAGCTGCAGTGTGGACTCAGCAAGGCTGTCTAACTTTCATGTAGTGTTTCAGGGATGCTTGGAGGAAAATAATAATAATAACAATTAATAATAATAATAATCTTATTTTCACAGTTGTGTACTCTGGAGTTTGACTTTTTTTCCCCCCAGTATTTAATCCAACACTTTCAGCTAGATCTGTTTTTCCTGGCTATACAAACCAGAATACTTGATGTAAACTTAAATATCAAACCTTCTGCAGATATGGGGAAAGTATCATAGAATCACAAGGTTGGAAAGGACCTACAAGATCACCTAGTCCAACCGTCCTCCCTTTACCATACCTACACAAAACCACTAAGCTAGATCTCCTAGCTCCTTATCCAGACGCCAATGATGGAAGACTTCCATATGATGAAAGCAGTTCATGTTCATGGCAGGTTTGTGTTCTGTTGAAGCAGGTCTGGTGGGAGAGCATCTTGTTATATTGCAAGCTGGGCAGATGAAGCACTTGTAACATGACAGAGCTTGTGTGGTTTGTGCAGAAAAAGAAGGAATTCCTGTGAGATTCCTCTCATTTAGCAAAAGGAAAATAGACAATTAATGATAGCCTTTACCTTAGAATAAGCTCCTCGTTCTCATTGAAAACTTCAGTGTCAATTTTTCTTTCAAGGTAATTAGCTAGATGGAGAACTGGTATTTAGGACAGTAATGTAGTTATTGCCTAGCCTATGGTGTCTGTTTTTCCCCTGGTCTTAGTCATATTTTCATTCTTCTGTTCTTCAATAGAGTTTTTATTTTCACCCATACAAATCTACGCTTCATTCTTTGTCTGCAGCTGTTTCTAAAACGTATTCATTCTCAGCTTCGGCATCTAAATGAGAGGGCAGGAGGTGCGCTGGCAGTCAGTGAAAAGCTTGCATCCAGGCCAGTCATCAATGGGTGTTAAATTGTTGGAATTGTTAAATACAGAATTTATCACTGGTAAGTTCTGAGTCACATGGAAGCATTTCCTCCTTGGTCAGTTACATTGATAGGCTGTGACTGGGCCCAGCTTCCTTGTTCTTTTTGGACTCTTGTAGAAATCTGCACAGGTGTATTTTAGGATGGTTGCTGAGCCAGTTTTCTTGTGCACAGATGCATGAAGGGCTAACATGGACACTGGCTAGATGAAATGCTTTGTTCTGGCTGTAATAGTAGCAACTTTGGGGATGTGTTCCTATTCTTGAGTAGCAGAGATATGAAGGAAAGGAGAGGAAATTCATTTGTGTGTGTATTTGAATTTGTATTATTTGGCTCTTAATCTTTTTTAGCTGATAATCCTGTGTACTATGTCACCGGTTAGAAAAGATATAAGCCTTCTAAAGAGAAAAGAGACTCTGATGGTTTTATTTCTGCAGCAAGCAGGATGGAAAGCTCTGTTGCACTTTGCCAGCTTGTGTATCTTAAAACTGTATTTTCTGTAAATGATTTTGTTTCTTACTGAATGAACATTAACCTGTCGTGAAAATTACAGTACAACTACTGCCAATGCTCTCAGTCTTTCATAAACTGCTGAGTAGGGATGTGTGTAAGGGATGCACCAATAGATTCTGCTGTTTAATATGGCTCTCTGAGACAGATCAGATGTTATGCTTTTACAATTTTACACTTGTAAGATACATCCCTATCTACACTGTGTAACCTAGTTTGATGGTGATGATGGATTGTGGGCCCACGGGAACCTCATGAGGTTCAACTACACCAAGTGCAAGAACTTGCACCTGGGTCATGGCAATCCCCACTATCAGTACAATCTGGGGGATGTAAGAATGAATCACAGCCATGCCAAAAAGAACCTGGAAGTACTGGTAGATTGGAAGTTAGATGTAAGCCTTTGCAGCCCAGAAAGCCAGCTGTATCCTGGCAGCATCAAAAGAAGTGTGGTCAGTAGGGCGAGGGAGATGATCTGGCACCTCTGTCCTGTGAGACTTCATCTGGAGTACAGTGTCCAGATGTGGAGTCCTCAGTACAGGAGAGATATGGATCTGCTGGAGCAACGTGCAGAGGAGGGCCACAAAAACAATCCAAAGGATGGAACACCTCTCCTACAAGGACAGTGTGGAAGACCTGGGGACTGTTCAGCCTGGAGAAGAGAAGGCTTCCAGGAGACCTGAGAGTGGCCTGTCAATATAGAAAGTGGGGCTATAAGAAGGGGACAGACTCGGATGTAAAGAAGAAGATTTTTATAAGGATGCTGAGTCACTGGCACAGGTTTCTCAGAGATGTGATGGATGCTACATCCTTGGTTACACTTGAGGTCAGGCTGGACAGGGCTCTAAGCACTTGGTGCTGTAGGTATCTCTGTTCACTGTAGGGAGTTGGACCTGGTGACCTTTAAGGGTCCCTTCCACATGTGATTTCTCAAAGACCATTAATCCATTAATAAAATGAATGCTGATCCTCACTATTTGGTAAAAGGCACAATTCCTTTAATGTCTCTGTTCTAAAGAAAAGTTCTTCTCTTCGATACAGAAAGCCAAGTGAACAAACTTATTAAAACTCCAGTACTTGTTGGCAAATGCTTGGACAAAAATACACGGGTGATTTCCATTTGGCTGATCCCATCCTGCAGGAGCTGAATTCCTGTTTTACCTTTTATCCAGTGGACAGGACTAGGGGTAATGGGATGAAACTACAGCATAGGAAGTTCCGCACGAATGTGCGCAAGAACTTCTTTACGGTGAGGGTGACGGAGCACTGGAACAGGCTGCCCAGGGAGGTGGTGGAGTCTCCTTCACTGGAGATATTCAAGACCCGCCTGGACGCCTACTTGTGTGACATGGTGTAGGGAGCCTGCTTTCGCAGGGGGGTTGAATTCGATGATCTCTAGAGGTACCTTCCAGCCCCTACAATTCTGTGACCCCCTAATGTGATCACCTTCTTTCTTAATTTGGATTAATTCTATCTTTGATTATGAAATGTTTTGTATGGTCCTCCTTAGCAGAATGCTTCTTATGTGCTTGACCAGTAGCTCTGTTTTCTGGAGTTTTAAGTTACTCTGTGTGAACAATCTCATGTTGTACTTCCTCCATTAAAAAAAAAAAAAATGTGTATCACTTGAGACAAGCACCGTGTCAAGATAGTTGTGGGCAATAGTTAATGAGATAGCCAGCTGCAGTGCAGAGCTTTGGCAATAAAAGCTTGTTTTATCTCTTATTATAATATCAGAGGCCTTCTTCAATATGTATGCATACATTTTGGAGGGAATATAGAGGCTTTATTTGGCACTTGTCTACACAGATGCAAAGATTTTTAAGGTCAAGAGAGATTACCATATTTTCTGATGGCCTTATGCATCTTTAACTATATTTGATGGTTGCTAAGTCACCCTTGCAATTAGAAACTTTGTGTTTATAACTTATATGCAGCTGACTTTAATTTTGTGTCCTTTCATTTTTCCTTTTTCCAACTTGGTTAAAAAGCCCTTCACTAACTGCATTTTCTTCCCATGTGAGGATGTAACCGCAATGATTAAATTATCCCTTTTTTATTTCCTTGTAAACAAAATGAAGTTTCTATGTTTTCCACAGGGAAAAAATATTTCCAGGTTGTATGTTTATAGCACTCCTCTCGAGTTTCTGAACATCCTCTTAAGCAAAGGCATCTGAGGATGGGATGCAACCCTTGTCGTGTCTCCTGTATGCTGTATGTGTTCCGAGTAAGACTCTGAGGAAAGTAACTTCTAAATTAATATTTTAAGTGCTGGCAGCTAAAGCACTGCTGAAGATATGATTCTTCCTGAAGCCTACTTGTAATGGAAGCTGATTCACCAGCTTTTTATTTTCCCAGTGTATACAAACCGAAGGCAGCCGATCTGCCTCCTGGCAAGTTACCAAAACCATCATTTAGGCAGGAGTTGTCCAGATGTCTTCTACACTGAGAAGCACTGCTAATATATACTAATTGCACTGATTATGCCAGTATTAAATATCACCATCTGTTTTCATCTGAGGTCAATGCCACTGAAGGATTTTAACCTCTTCAAGATATGTCTTTATACTTCAGAGTTGGTGGTGTGGATTTCAGGCCCTATTTTGCTTCTAGGAAAACCTACCTCAGTGGTGCTTGGATGGTCAAACATGGCCGGGCCTTCTTAACTCTTCTTTTTTTGTTGAGGAATTAAGGTAAAGTAGAATAGGCAGCTTGTGTATGTAACAATCCAAATTGGGCAGGTGAAGGAAACAGCAAAGCCTGAGGTGTGTAGGGGCAACTTTCCTGTCCAGATTGTGCCGAGGCCTCCTGTGTCTCTGAGGGCTTTGTTGGGAAAAGGACTCATAGCTGGTGATGACAGAGTTAGGAATCATCTAACTGAAGTAGTGTTTTGAGTATCCATGGTCAGGCTGTGGCAGTGGGGGGCTTTCAGGTCTGCTCTGTGAGGGGGAAGTCCCATGCCACACAGAGCTGACTTTAGATGGCCCCAGCAGCCCCACAGCAGCACGTGGGATAAAATGTATTAAAGAAAGGGAAGAAAGTACATGTTGGAAGTGGACAAAACATTGGGAAAATGAATGTTACAGCAGGAGGAGGTGCCTCAGAGCTGACATCCCTGAAGCCCACTCCTTGCCAGAGCAGAGAGAAGATTGAGGAGGAGGGAGCAGCAGAGAAGAGCCATCCTGGGATGACCGTGCTCCACTTAAGAGCAGGAGAGGAGCCCTAAGGCAAAGCTGAGCCTGAGGAAGGTGGAACAGAACGCTGTTGTTTGGAAGTTTGTCTCTGTTTCCTACTACCTGACTACCAGTTATTGTTTATTTTTATTGGTGATAAATTAGGTTATTCTTCTCCAACTCAAGTCTGTGTTGCCTGCAACTGAGGAAGCAGGGTTTGTTTAGAAGAGAAGAAAAAACTAAGGAAAATGTAATTGTTTTCAACTGCCAAAAGGAAACCCTTTAGAAAGGCAGGGTGGGATTTTTCTCAGAGGCATAGCCGACATTCAGAGGCAGTTGCCAGAAATGGCAGCAAGGGAGGCTTAGCGGGTACATGAAGAAAAATGGGACACTGTGAGACTGGCAAAGAACTGGCAGAGTTTATCCAGAGAGGTGGTGGAGGCATCCACCTTGTCCCTGGAGACATCCAACACTGGAGATGCTCAACATGACAGCCCTGAGCATCTGCTCTGGCTCTGAGGTTAGCCCTGCTCAAGGCTGGTGGCCTCCAGGGACAGTCCCACCTCAGTCCTGTTTATCCCACAGGATGTGTGAGTGGAATAAGGAAATTTAATCTAAGAGTGGCCTGTTTTGCCCTATGGCAAATAACCTTTTGGTTATTTTTATACTTTTATTGTATATGCTTGCACACACTGAGGAATAATGATGAAGAACTGTTCTCAGCTTGCCCGTGGTCAGGACATCATGACATCCAAGGCTGAGCAAATGTTGGGCACCTGTTTCTGAGATACAGTCCAAGTAAGAGTTAAGCTTGAACAGTAACCAGTCTTCACAGGATTGAATGATAGGATGCACATCGCTGCTTGGAATACGTTCAGTAGAGCCTAGATCAGAGCAGAGGTTTAGCAGTTGTTGTCTTGCTCGGCTTTGAATAGTAAATAAGTTGCTTTGCTGCCATACCTTCCCGGGGAACAGGTTTTTCCTAATCAAATTTATTTGATACACACATCTTCTGCAATCTAGTAGCCTGGTCCTCAGAAATGTGAAGCAGGGGATGGATGGGTAAACTATTTTAATGGTAAAAATTCTCCACTGTTGGAGTTTGTATACACTTGTGCACACTAACACTCTCCTGTTGGTTTGAATGCTCTTATTCAGCTCTTAACAGAGCTGGCACCCTCTGTTAATTTTGACCTGCTGCTCAGTGCTTCAGTGTGAGATCTGCTAGCTATGGCCTTCAGCTCCATTACAGCCATCTCTGTCATAACTGATGACAGAGATGTTACCTGTGGCCATAACTGTTTTCATGCCCATTGCATCCATTGTGCAATCTTCTACTCTGATGGACAGCCATTTCTTAGTTTTGACTTTAGTAACCCAGAAAAAAAATAAAACCAACTTCCTTGGAGTTATTCATAATTGTTAGGGAAAAAAAAAATAAGAATGTGCTAAGGCTGAACTTGCTCATTAGATGTGAATGGCCCCAGTGGATGACCCAGACCATGGTGAAGGTTGTCAGAAGTGTCTGATTACCCAGAAACCTGTGTCTTCTTGACTCTGAGAGACTTACACACCTGAATTATTTAGGGATTCTGAAAATGCACACACACTAGACAAGCTCAGAGGGAAATATTTAAGGACAGCCTGCAAGTACTTTTTCTTACCTGAGCTTCTGAACTGAGTTGTGGTCTGCCAGCTGTCAGCTCTGTGCTGAGGGCCTGGGATTTTGAACAGTACAGGGTTTGGTGGTTACATTTCACCAGAGCTCACTACACATCATGTTTTCGTTTTGAACTGCACTACGAAGCCAATTGATTCACACACCCCTAATTTATTTCAGCTGATTGCAGCTGCTACTGTGGTGATAGGTTGCTGTAAATCATGGCAATGTTTCTTCTGTGCTATTTAGGAAAATCTTATTAGTGTGGCAGAAACTGAAATGTTGTTAGGTACCGTGAGCAGTGACGTGGTGCTGTGAAAGCTCAGTGAAGGTTTGCAGGGAAGCAGTGCTGAAATCAATTGCTGGCACCTTCTAAGCTGGACTCACACTGTACTGTTCCAATCAGCTAATGATTCACTCGATGCTGTGAGGATTGACCTTGGTTATGGAAGCAATTTGAAATACTCTTAAAAGTCATTTTAGTTTTGAAATAACAGTATAAACACATTTACACAAAATTCCACAGAAACCAGAACTGTAGAAGTGTCTCAACAGTAACCTAACAAGAAACGTCTGTTCTGTTCACCCCAGGGTTCTGCGTATTTACATACTGCCTCTACATCATTAATAATTCTAGTTTGATTTCCATTTCTGGAAAAGACTGAATATCGCACTAGATGCGTTGATCAGATTAGCAGCAGCAGTGTTTGTAATCTTTGTTTTGCCATGTGTTTAATAGGGAACAGCTTCAAATCCGTGTTGGTATGACTTACATCTCAGGAATTTTTGTTTGGTTTCTTTATTTTTCCTGAAATTCGATGCAACTGTTCTTTAAAATGTTTTGTTTATATCTTCCTAGAAACAGATGTAATATTTACTGACTTAGAGTAGTGTGGGAGTTAGGTTTATACTGCTTTGAGGCAGCAGACTAGGGTCAGATTTTTCAAGGACACTCAGTTTTGACCTCATCTTTTATTCCTCTTGAAGTGGATGGGAGTGTCAGAACTCTTAGGCTCGCTCTCAGGAACAATGTGCAGCTTTCCACAGTTGTTTTAGTTTGTGTTCCTTGCAGTTTCTCTGTCTGCAGTCATGAAGGCAGTGATAATCTGCTACAGCCATGTCAGTTAATGTCTGGTAAGAAGAACAACAAAAATTTTCTTCATATAGAAGGAAAAAACGGTGTACTGGTAGAATCATAGGATCGTAGAATCCTTAGAGTTGGAAGGGACCTTTAAAGGTGATCTAGTCCAACTCCCCTCCACTGAACAGGGACATCCATAGTTAGATCAGGCTGCTCAGAACCTGATCCAGCCTCTACCTGAAAGTCTCCAGGGACAGGGCATCCACCATATCTGTGGGCAACCTGTTCCAGTGCCTCAGCACCCTCACTGTAAAAGACTTCTTCCTTATATTTAACCTAAACCTATCCTCTTTAAGCCTGAAACCATTTCCCCTTGTTTTTACCACCACAGACCCTGCTAAAGAGTCTGTCTCCTTTTCTGTATCTCCCCTTTTGATACTGACAGGCCACTGTCAGGTTTCAGTCTTCTCCATGCTGAACAGCCCCAGCTCTCTCAGCCTGTCCTTATAGGAGAGGTGTTCCATCCCTTGGATCATTTCTGTGGCCCTCCTCTGGATGTGCTCCAACAGCCCCAAGTCTCTCCTGGTCTGAGGACTCTACGTCTAGACTCTGTACTCCAGGTGAGGTCTCACCAGCACAGAACAGAGAGCCAGGATCACTCCCTTGACTTGCTGGCCACACTTCTTTTGGTGCAACCAGGGATATGGTTGTCTTTCTGGGCTGCAAGGGCACATTATTGGCTCATGTCCATCTTGCCATTCACCAGTACCCTTAGGTCTTTTTCAGCAGGGTTATGCTCAATCCTTTCATCCCCCAGCTTGTATTGGTAATTCAGATTTATTTCTGGTTTGATGTTAAAACAACCTGATTTTGCTGTCTCATCTTCCCTGAAGAGAGACAGGGATTGGTGTGACTGTGCAGGCATCTGGGACTGGTGGCACCTGGTCAGAAAAGGCATGTGGTTAAGAACAGAAGCAGCTAACAACATGTGAAGGACAAGGTGCAAAGAGAAGTTGTCACTTGGATCTTGCAGAGAATGAAATTCTTTGTAGCCTAGGATTTGATGTGCTCAAAGGGATGAGCGTGGAGAGGATGTAAGAGTCTGAATCTCATTAAATAAGCTCTGTAATCTACCCTTCCTCTCCACAGAAGCCCTTACTCATGTGTGTCAGAGCTTTCAAAAGTGCTTATACAATCAGACAAATAAGGAGGTGGAAGATATTGGAAGAAAGTAAAACCTTGCAACTTGTTTGGGCTGGATGCCAGTGCCATCTGACTTCTGCAAGTAATTGTTGAGGAAAAGAGGTGGATGAAAAGAGACTATTTCCAGCCTGCAGTACTGGGACATCTTGCCCTGGGGCATCTCTGGATTAAAGCTGTGGGGCAGAGGCACTGGCTGTTGCTGGTTTACATGCTCCAAGCTCCTGAATTCAATCCCATCCCTTCTAGGGTAGGTTTAGCCTCTTCAGTTTTTCACAGTAATTATGACAAATGGGAGCCCAAAGGCTCAGCACTTTTCCTCTGAAAATCAGGTTTTCTGTGTGGGTGGTCAATAAATTGAAGCCTTGAAACTTAAAATGTCTGCCTTCTGCTCTTCTCTATCAATTTCTCTCACCTGTGAAGGTAAATCCTTCCAGTTTTCTTAAGATATTTGGATCCTTTTTTTCAGAGCAATTTAGCTGGAGCAAAATTGTCTATGATATATGAAAACAAATGCATTAGTAGTAAGAGTATGAACATGATAACATTTCTGAGGGCGCCCAAAGGAATGTAAAAGCAATCTAGTCATTAGTGACATTGGGAAGGTGGAAGTATTAAATGCCTTTTCTGTTTTCACAGAATCACAGAATCACAGAATGACCCGGGTTGGAAGGGACCTCAAGGATCATGTAGTTCCAACGCCCCTGCCTGGCAGGGCCACCAAACATACACCTTTACTAGATCAGGTTGCCCAGAGCCCTGTCCAACCTGGTCTTGAAGGCTAACCTGTTTTAGCCTTCTCTAAAAGAGTGCCTGGATTGTTAGCTGTTGTCAGTGATGAGAATTTGGCTGTGATAGATTAGATGTAATGCTGAAAGAGAGAACCAATAGCAGTTACCTCAGAGAAGTGGAGGGAAGGTGAAGTTTCAGAAAGCAGTAAAGGACAAATGTAGGGCTCCTTGAGAGGAAAACAGAAGAAAGAAAGGAGGTGCTGTTTTTGTCTCAGAAACACAACAGAAGCAGCAGCAATATTCAAAATCAAGTGATTTCTAACCAGATAAACAACCACTAAGGTAAATGACAACTACCACTGTCAGATGGGACATAAACATATCACATCTGCCTGATGTCCTCCTTTATGGGTGTTGTGTGTAAAGAGAAAGAAAAGTTGTTATATTTTGTTGATTTTGGTAAAGCTTTTTGTCTGTCATGACACTCACACACTCACATAAGTGAGGAAAACCTGGATATAATCCAAATGGATAGTCGTTAATGGAAAATCACTTTTCCTAATGACTGAGATGAAGTCGAGAGCACACTTATGAAAGCGTAGGTGAGAAGGGAAGCAGATTATTTGGGACATTGCCTCATTGTTCCAATGGTCCTGCCAAGCTGAAGAAGTGGTCTGAGTGGAGGACATGCTTTGATTAGGAGACACACTTTGACTCAAGCAGGAGCAACAAAGCTGGGTAATAGAGAATGTCTGCTGGGGAAGAGATGAATTTCAGGCAGGGGCCAGCAGTGACAGGCTGGGAGGTACAAATTCAGTCCCTATGTGTTACCGAGAGTGGTAAGAGAGGATCTGAAAGGCTCTGGGGAAAGCACAGCAGATGAATGATTCAGGCCTTCGGATAATAATAAGACAGGAAAAATTACAGGAGCAATTTAGAATAATGGGCTTGCATTACAGCAGCAGAATTTTCAGTTCTGTCTCAAGGAAAGAGCTGTTTAGCTGGACTGCTGTGCATGGAGCAATAGATCATCTTGGTGGGCTTGTTTATGGAGGGTTTTAAGAGCAAGTCAGGCAGGTAAATATCAATCAAGAGCAATACAGGTTGAGGTACAGCTGCCTTAGGAGTGGGAAGGGCAAGATAACTCCATAAGGAGACCTTCCCAAACCACTATATGATTTTTGTGAAAGAGCTATAGAACTAGTAATAGAACTCATGCATGACATTATTTTCTCTTTACTCTGACTTAGTATATGAATAAATATATGTATTTCCAGCTACTGCTTGTAACACAACATGATCTAGATTGAGGGCTTACTAACTGACCAGTTGTCTATTTCTGCTCATGCTGGCACCTGTTAAAATATGGCTTGGAAATGCTGCCGATTCTAGACCACAGAATAAAAGCCAGCCCATGCTCCCATGGCTCTGTGGCTCAGCGCTGTTCTTTGTGTTCATGCTGTCTTTGATACATTTGCAAACAGCCCCAAGCAACAGAACAGCTATATAGCTAAAATGAACATTAGCCATAGGGACTTGACCCTGTAGTACTTGTACACCAAATAATCCAAATGAAATAAAACAATATTAATAATGAAATTATGGTGGGTAAGCAAGCATATCTGATAGAGGCTTCTCCTTAATGATTCTAGAGATCAGGAGCATAAAATGGAAAGAAATGTTGACGTGAAATTGCAGTGAAAAAGGAGGTGGTTTATTTCTGTGCAATGTGTGGCTGAAGAATGAGAGCTGTCTTTCAATAAACCTAAATATGTAGCACCTGATGCCTCACTTCTGTGCTGGCAGTAGTGATAACTTACATCACCCAGGCTTTGTCAAGTGAAATGTTTTTCTGTAAAGGATAGTCCAAAGAACTCTCAGATCTGCTTTCTAGGAAATGTCAATGGAGCCTGTTATTTAATTTTTTTCCACCTCTGTTTTTCTAAGTTGATTACATTTTCTCTTTCTTTGTTTTGGAAAAGAGGAAACTGCAGGAAAGGAGAAGGTAGATAAAGCAATTTTCCCTGTATCAAACTGGGGAGAGTTCGTCATACTGTAGGATTATTAAGGTGGAAAGGTACTTCAAGAGGTCTCTTACGCAATCTGCTCAAAGCTGGTTTTCTCATGAGGGCAGAGCTGGCCGCCCAGAGCTTTGTTCCACCTGGTCTTGAAAATCTCTGAGGACAGAGATGGCACAGTCTGCCTGGACAGCCTGTTCCACTGCTTGACTGTCCCCTTGGTGACAAAGTTCCTCCATACATCCACTTTGAGGCTCTGTTGTTTCAACTGACCTCATATTCTCCCCTTGTGCACCCCTATGACTAGCTTGGTTCTACTCGCTTGATGGACCACCTCACAGATACTATACAACCCATTTCCTTCCCCATTTCCATTACTGAAATGAGTTTTTTCCAGTTTTATCATCTCTAATATCCTTAGGTGCCAGGAAACTGTCATTCCCTCCATTTTTTACATTTAGAAAACCAATCTCAGCTAAGTGAATTTATTAAATCATGTTGATGTCTTGTTGACCTGGCAGTAAGGTCTAACTTGGCTCTCAATTTAGACACCTAAATTTAGGTTTCTGCATTATGGCTGCCTTCATGTGAACTGACTATCTGCACTCCCATTATGTTCAGAAGGAGTGAAGGGGAAACAGCTGACAGAGTGCAGAGGCCATTAGTCTAACCCTGCTGCAGGCATCTCGACATGCTCAGCAATCTCATTCTCCAGAGTCCATGATGGTACTGAGTAGATCTCCACTGGCTGTGATGGCACTGGCTCATACATACACTTGCACTGCAGAGGTGAAAGGTAGGGCTTGACCCTATAACTGAATCTCACTGTGGGAAATTGGCTCAGACTGATGCAAGTAGTCAGGAGCAGAGCATCATTTGAACTCACTTCTCTCTAACGGAGACTGGATGTCCCATGTACTGGAAGAGCCGTTCTGCTTTAGAAGAACCTTATGACCCTGATCTGTGAGAAAGACAAGGAGGGACAGTATGTTCAGAGCAGCATTAGTAATTTAGAGAAGGGAGCACAGGTAGCATTTTTTGGTTTTGTTTTCTTTTTTCTTACAGACATTTTTTTTGACATTTCTGCAGCAGCTTTTTTGAATGGTTTCCTGTTCAGCGACATTGGGTCTATACACTAAAATTAATTCTCTGATGTCATTTTGTTAAACCTCTGACAGCCTGCTTTTGGGCTACATGTGGGAACGAGAGCAAATTCAATACTGAACGACACAAATGCCTGTTACAGAGGTGAATTCAAAGCACGTGAAAGTGGGGCAGCATTTGTAATGATGTAATGCAACTTTTAAGACATGGATAGTTGCTGTGATCATAAAAAGCTTTAGAAGTGATTATTCTTTTTGTGGTTACTGAAAAGAGAGTGCCTTAGTAAGTACATGAAATAAGATGTATTTCTGAGAGATGTGTAAAACCTTTGCTGTTCAGAGGATATTACTTTCTGGTACGTAGCTGCCCTCTGATGTTTCTCTGTTCTGTAGTTTCCCAGGCTCTCTCAGATGGTGCTGCCCAGTGCTTGCCTATTAGGCAACGTTAGTGGTGTTATCACCAGTTTCATGGTGCCCCAAGGAGTCCTTGTCTTTTGGTATGTGTTTTTTTGTTTAACCAAGCTAGGAAAACGGTGAATGATCAACTGGAAATGAACACAGTCTTACACTGTTCATTGCTAGTGATCAGGAGGTGTGATGACTACTGTTTGGAAAACCTCCTTATTTCCAACTCCATTCCTGTTATGTATGACAAGTATTTTGAAACTGAACAGGTAAATTTGATCTTAAAGTAAATAGGATGGAGATCTTCCATATGCTTAGTGCTACAGTCATTTCATTTCATTTATATGCAATTCTTCTACCGAATAAGATTGTAGGATGTGGTCCTTTCTGATGAATCTAAATTGTGGAAGAAAAGTAAAAGTGCCTTACTAATTTATATAATAAATTTTAGGGTCAAGTGGGAAATATTTAGGAGCCAGCACCAGAGTCCGTACTTCCTTTCAGTATGTGATATAGCTTTTTCCTTTACTTTCCCTTCTAGGAGTATAAATTGATGTATATCAGAGTCAAGCACATGTGCAAACCAGTATTTAGGCAGTAGGCAGCATGGACACTTGGATACTAAATGGAGTAGAAAGCAGTCAAATGCAATCTCATTTAGACATCACTAGATACTGGAAGGCTTCTTCAAATCTTGTAACTTCTCTTTCCAAGGGTGGAGGTCTTTGAGAAGCCAGTGGTATTCACAACTGGACCATAAAAGCCTGCCCAGCCAGGGTAGAGTGTCCTTGGGTAAGAGATTCACCATTGATATTCCAGTTTCTGAAAATGACAGTGGTTAGTTGTTCACTGAAAATAATAGTGGTTAGTTGTTCACTCAGAGCAGGACAGTCTGAAGAGCCCCAGGGCACCTGACTGCTCAGTTTAGACCAAAGAATGAGCTGTGTGTGACATCCGTCCAACTGAAGTGGCTGCTGTAATCGGTTCCCAGATCCGCTCTTCACTCTGACATGTTCCTGAAACTATCTATCAAGCAGTTTCAGTTAATGGGTGCTCTTGCAATAATTGTGCTCTCATACAATGAGAGTAGGAAAAGTCCTACATTTATGAGATGTTCCTATTACTAGATCAACCGGCCCAATGACAGGAAGGGTGTTTTGCAAAGACATTTCATATTTTATTCAATTTCATGAAATTATACCTCTATTTTACCCTTATTGCTCATACGCAGAAATGGTTTTCCTTCCCTTATATATACGCTCTTTTTAAGTGTAATGTACTGCCAGATTTCCCTGTGGCAGTGATGGAGTTGGTAGCTGGCACTTACCAAACTGAGGCCATCTCCGCCATGGGCTGGAGCAGAGATCAGAATGTGACACACAGCATGACCTCAGGTTTGGATTTTCCAAGCTTTCTGACCATAAAGCAGCAAAGATTAGAAGTTCTTTCATCATTGAGTAGCTGCCTTTCTGGATTGTTTTTATTTCAGCACGTGCAGATGAGAAAGATGTGCTGCTGAATTTCCTTTCTGAGCAGCTTAGGTGCTGATAGGCGCTGAGATTTATTTCATGTTGTAAGAGATACAGCTCACTTTTTGAGAGACTGTTGTGAAGCTTATTCCAGAATATATTGTGATATTTTGCTTTCCTTTGAGAAAGCATACTAGTGTTTCAAAACCAGCATTCTATGTTTACACACTGTATGAAGCCTTTCTTTTCTTTTTTCCTTTTCTTCATTCTTCCATAGTCTTCTCCTATTCCCTTTTCTTTTTAAACAGAATTAATAGCCATCAGTCAACTAAAAGAGAATCTTTGATTAATGCTAGGTAAGATCAGAAAATTAGTTTATTAGTGAAAAATATGATTAATGAAATATCTTGCTTTATATGTGCTCTATCTGTATTGCTTTTCATTGGTCACATGGGAAGAGAAACCATTTTATCGTAACTCCTTTGGGAATGAAACAACAGCTGAATGATCTGATTTATTTATTTATTTATTTTAAGGAAGATGTGTTTTTTCCTTTAGTTTTTTTTCAGAATAAATTTAGAGTGGTTTAGTTTTAACTAAAAATTGCATGCTATATGTTATCCAAATATACAATCCTGGTTTCTTTTGTTTGTTTTTATAACCCAAAAGTCTATGGTTCAATTTACTTCTAAAGTCCTTTATTCTTTCCCTTCTCCTAATCTGTTTTACACGAGGACATTTCCCTCATCTGATGTTTAAAGATTATGATCCTGTCTAAGTAGATTTTGCTGCAGTAGGTAAATGTATTTTAAATTTGTGTATTCAAATATGAATTCTACTTTCATTTATTTTGAAGCTGTAAAGAGGTTAGAGAGGAAATATGGAGTTTTCAAGCAAAAATAAAACAAAAGTCATGCCCACATTTTGTGTACAAAGGTTCCTCCATCACTCAGACTGAGACACTGTACCATCCACATTCATAGCAGAATGCTTCAGAACTATTTTGCATTTGCTGCAGTATGTCATCACAGATGAAAAAGACAAATGTGCTCTCTTGTTTGATAATTGAAAATGAGGGCTACTTCGTAGTGGCTTTGGGATACTTTGAAGTCTGTCCATTTGTCTAAGTAACTGACCTAATACATACAGGCCAGTCATTATTTCATTGGCTTTGGGATTTTACAGGAAGCATCTCCTTGGATTTTAATCTGATTTGAACAGGCTAGGAGCATATTCTTATCTGTACTCCCAGGAGGAGTGAAGTAGCAAAGCCCCTCCTTTGCCTTTTCATTACATTTAAACTCACTACTCATCCTTTAATTGGATTTTTATCAAGTGACTTGAAGCTTCCAGGCAAATGAACCAAGGTTAAATTTTGTGTTTATTATCTGCTAATACAAAAACCACATGGCTATCAACTCATCTGATTTTTCCTAACCCAGTACCATTACAACTTTCATCAACAGAGGCAGGCATTCCTTATGGAGACCAGGTCTCAGAGCCTAAGTGGCTCGTTGGCAGTATGTTAACCACAAGCATGCAGGCTCTGTCCTGTCCTCATGTTAAGCAGCGGTAAATCGTAGCTTTTGGTAACATGGTAGAAACAGATAATCTGTGGAATAGCAGGGCCCTTTGAGAGGAAATGAATTTCAGCAGTATTGTATGATAAGCCAATCCATCCCTCTGGAGTAATCTTGTGCATGTAAGTGATGCTTTCAGCAAGAACATGACAAGCTGCTTTCCCAGCAGTTAAGCAAAATGTTAAGTGCATTTTCTTCAGCCAGGCTCCATGATCATCCTACAGGAAGTTTAACTTTCACACCTAGTCTTTAACATGCCTTCTGAACTCAGAAACATTTCCATTCATCATTTTGTTGGCATTGCAGGTAGTAATGGTGACATAATTACTGCAGGAAAAATAGGCAGATGAGAAAAAAGGGAAAAGAAAGGCAGATATGAAGAAAAGATGACTATGCAATAGACAATAAACAAAATAAAAAGAAACAAAAGATAAAAATAACAGTGGTCCTATAAAAAGATACATATATTTTTTTCCACTGAACAAGCTGATAGGACATTGAATAAATGCCACCACTTAGTTATTATTTAAAGGTACCTTCTGTCTTTCAGTTGTGCTTATATATCCTGTTTATACGTCTGTCTTTTCTTGTGTTTTGGCCCTAAGATTAAAAACCTCTGCATTGCTGAGTCTTTTCTATTGGGTAATTTGGATGCCTCTTATCCTTCCACATCATGATCTTGTATCTCTGTACTAATACCTCCAAAACCTGCATGGGATTGTCCAGTTTCTGCCTCTGATCTTTCTCTTATTTTTCTAACTCTGCCTCCTGAGAATCTTAGCAGCCATCTGCAACTGGTTAGCAATGACCCATTTCTCTTTACATTCATAACTCAGATCCTTGCTTATGCTTCCTGAGAAGCTAAACATAATTATTCCCCCAGAAAACAAGTGAATCTCTTGAGTGCTCCAACAGCTCTGTAAGGCATCCCCTATGCAATGCTACTTTTCTGTTATGATGTGCATTGAGTATTGTAGGACCCAGAATTACTTCCTCAGCTTCTGGCAGTTCCTGTGCCAGTGTCAGGATTTTCCTTAGCTCAGCAGAGTTCTACGAGAACACACCTCCTACACCAGAGCACAGCTCAAAATACGTAATGTTAGAATAAAAGTGTCTTCTCCAAACAATACAAAAAGTAGGGGGAAAAAAGAGTATCTGAAAAGCCTGAAATCCTTTCTCTTTTATGTCCTTAGGGCGTGAGGTCAGAAGTTCATTCTTTCTGAATTACATAGTGAAACCTACTGTAGATATCATGTAGTCAAAGTATGTATTGAATGATGATACTTTCCACTGAAAAGCTCCTAGGAAAAAAATAGATTTGTGGTCTGATATCCTTGAATTTCAGTTTAAAATTTATGTGTGTGTATATATATATATATAGTTTATTGGTGCTGGGAGAGAGAGAGAAAAGGACTCTGCACAAGTGTCTATATTTTTTTAATGGGATGCCTCAGCATCAGACAAATAGAGGGGTGAGCGATTCACAAAGTGGGGAAAGTCTTTGTGCATGTGACTGAGTTTAGAGAACTCTCCTCCGAATGTCCTGTGTATGAGTTGAGGTGAACCTTGCTGTTTTTATGTCACTGTATTTGGTGGTAGTAAATTCCATTGAATCATTGTGCTAAAATAGCTAGTGGTTAAATGCTGATTAAATGCTACCAAAAATCATATACTTCAACCCTGTGATCTTCCACCAAGATCTTAATAAATCCTAAACTGCTGCTACAACCAAAAGCTGCAGAAGCAATGCGGTGTTTTTGTTAGCAAACAATCCATGATGCTACCGTCTTGGTCATCGTTCCCACTACACTCTAAAATCTCAACAACAATGATTAGGTTACTGAAATAGTTAGGATATGACTATTCTGCCTGGATAACTAGGCATGCAATCACTGAAAATTTCTCTAATAGTCAGAAGTGTGATCTTTTGACTTTTATGTTTACTTTGTGTTTCTATAATACTGGAACACACCATTTTGCAATTAATACAGTATATTAGGACACGTTATCTACAGCTTCAGAACCATAAATGACAGAGTCCTTAAAAAAAAAATTTATTAATTAAGCTGTACTTCAAATATCTATACTGTTTTACTCAGTCATCACTAGAGTAAATCTGTGTAGCTTCCAGAAAATCAGTAGATTTCTGGCAGCAGATTTGATCTATATAAATTATCAAATATAATAATAAATGTTTTCTGGTATGTCTGAGCTTGCTGTACAGTTAGCTGAGTTAGGATGCTTTTGAGGAAGACAGCACTGTAAGTGCAGACTTGGTTTGCCTGGCTTTGTGCTTGTGCTTGGGCTACCTAAGACTGAGTGCTGGCCTTGGAGTTTCATAGGCTGTGTTGTTGTAATTGTACAAGACCTTGATGTCCAAGAGGCGGATCAGGATGTAAAATGTGAGTGAGAACTAAGCCATAATAATCCTAGAAATTGCATGTTATGCTGAGATAACTCAAACTTGAAAAGTAGTTGATGAAGAAAGTGCCTGTGACCCAACAAGAGTGTTATCTCACATGAGCATGGCCCTTGGGGTGTACCGCTGGAGTAATTAACTTGCAATGAGAGAAAAATATTCCATGCATAACTACATTTTCTTAATCTCTTAGGGAGCATTATTGAGCTTTCTACTGAAAGTGGCTTCACTAAAACTTTTTGATATTGTTTAGGAAAAAAAAATCTAGAAATTTTTGACAAGATTCTTGAAAGTGTTCAGGTGCTGAAATGACAATGAAAACCTGGCCTCGGGTCCACGTGTTTCTGTGAAAATGCGAAGTGTTGAAGTTATGCTCTCTTCATTTCTGCATAATTACATATCTCCCCAAGGAACGAGTTTTATTAAGTTTGAGGTGGTTGGGTTTTTGTTTGTTTGTTTGTTTGTTTGTATTTTAATTTCTCATCTAGAGCATTTAATCATAAAGTTTAGAAAAGTGTAAGATCCCACAGGGGGATGGGACTTTAGAAAGAGAATGGCCACAATGACATTATTGACCACATTCTGTGATATTGACAGATGAATGTCATTCCCTTTTGCCTGTATCTACCAGTCAGCAAATGGTTTGTCCTTGGGTTTCCTTGCAATGTCTTCCTGGCTCAAAACCTGGTGGGCTCCTCGATATCATCTCTGATTTCCTGCAGAAATTATGTTTCATGCAATTTATGTGGAGGCTGGAAGCTCTTGTGGTTGGCCAATCCCAACCAATGTGTCCAAAGGAAGCCATCTCAGTTCTGTGCTACTGCCCCATGGCTTTTGTTCAAATAATTGAGTAGGTTGAGAGGAGAAGAACTAGGCACCCTGACTGTGAGAAATGCTGCAGTGTTCACCTAAATAATATGTATAGAGTTGGATAGAGCATATGCGAAAAAAGGCAGTGCTTGCTGCCATTCTTGATGAGGTTTGTATGCAACTGCTGACACCTTTTCAGTCATCAGCATTAATCAACCCTAAGACAGAAATCCAGGAGAAAACAACCTGCATTACTTCTGCAGCTTATCAGCCCTTTAGTATAATTGCTTCACTGATGAACTGGAGACACTATTGGATATGTCTCTTTATATTACACAGGTCACACTCTGAGCTAGTTAGGGGAACTTTGCTTGCTGAATCATATCATTTAGACATGTTAAATGCTATTAAGCATCTTCTGTCTTCAGATTAGCAAAGTGTGGTCTTTTGATCTTCAGAAATAACAGATCCAAGGGCAAGTAAAACAAATGCATTTCTTTACTAATGAGTATCAGTAAAGCACCCTTTTGAGGCTCTAGATCTGACAGTGATAGTTAGGTGAAGTACAAAAATTCTAGTTCTATCTTGAGGTATTGAGGTCCATTTAGTTAGGAGACAAATAGCTAGTGAATATGAGGCAGATGCACTGTATAGCAGGTTCTTTGGTTCTCAGTGTTAGAGCTGAATTTTTCCCCTCAATAACAATTAAAAAAATTCCAGTTGTGTGAAGGACAAAAGTAGTTTTCATCTTGTGCTGTTTCTGATGTACAACTAAAATGAGATTACATTCATATAATTTTAAATTCATTGCATTTTGAGGTAAGGGTGAAATGAATTGAAACATGGAAGTACATTTTCTTCTGTAGTACTCTGGAAAATGAGCTGTTACAGTTGGTCATTTCTGGAAGGAAAAAAAATCTATTATGCTGAATTTCTTATTTGATGCCGAGCTGGTCTGCTTGGTAGAGTTAATCAAACATTGATTCTGAAACTAATTTTCACTTTGCTGTGTGAATGTGTGATAGCAGAGAATAGTCTGTACTGATGAGGTATGCATTCTGGTTTGCTCTTTCTGTCTTTGCTTTTGCAAGGCTCAGGAAAGCTTTGAACTCAAACCACGAGGGAGCTAGAAGGAATTAAGAGGCAAGTTCTGTGATGAGAGGCAGCAGATATGGAACTGTCTTGTGCAGTCTGGACATTTGAGTATTTAGTTTGGGAAAAGCCCCTGTGGCTTGTGTTTTTTTTCTGATGTGGATTCGTTTTGGGGAGCTGTGTGTGGTTAGCATCCAGAACTCTTTTTCTTTACAAAGAAGGAGGAAAATTCTTCCTAAGCAACATGAATTCTTGAGCTGGGCTTGTTGCAGTGCTTTGAAGTCTGAGCTCTTCTTTACAGAAAGGGTTGTTAAGCACTGGAATAAGCACCCCAGGGAGGTAGTTGAGTCACCATTTTAAACACATTCAGGAATGTGTTTTAAAACCATTTGGATGTGGTGCTCAGGGACATGATTTAGTGGAGAGTTGTTAGTTAGGGTAGTATGGTCAGGTTATGGCTGGACTCTATGATCTTTAAGGTCTTTTCCAACCTGAGCAATTCTATGATTCTTTCTTTGGGCTGAGTTTGTCAGTCCTACTCAAAGTGTGAAGCAATCCAGGCATCAAGTCAGCACTCTCATCTCCAAATGGAAGTTGGCCCAGGTACTCTATGTCTACAGCTTCTCCATGGGTGTGCAACACAGGTGAAACACTTCTCTCTGTGACATATTCTCCTGTGAGTGAAGCCATTTTCTTTGCTACACACTGTCTAGACTTCTTCTGTGTCCAGTCATTGCTCTTTCTTCCATCTCCTATTCTCTTGCAAGTTCTTTTGCAAGGTCTTGACAAGTCCTTCCGTTAGGGCTGTTCTCAGTGCATGTGCAGAATCCCATGCAGTCAAAGAAACCTTTTATTTTTCATTGTTCCCTCATAAAGTTATATCATCCCTTTGTCTCTTCTCCCTCTTCTCTCTGGGATGATTATTAACTTTGCACTGGTTTCATTCCCATCAAAAAAGCTTATTACTGTGAAGAGAATCCCGCCTTTTTTGGAGTTTCTGCCAGTTGGAGCAGATTTCTTGTAACTCTCCACCACACTGACTTACCATTTCTCTTATAAAAACAAATGCCCTCTCCCATCTCCTTCTCTTGGTTCATCTCCCTCTTCAGCATGGTGTGCCTTATACCATATACTTCAGCCATTTTCTAATTTGAGGCCTAAACCCTGAGTCTTCTTTCTTGGTCTTTTGTCCTCCTCAGTATATTTTGGAATCAGAAGATGTTCAACCTGAACAGCTTTGTCTCTTCTTAGAATGTCTTAAAAGAGACGAAATTTCAAACACATGTACAAGATATTAGATCAGCAGAAATGTTTCCCGCTGTTTGTTTTATGTTTCAGAAGACAATTTCTTTTAGAAGAAATACACTTTCTCTGTCAGTGAAAGCAGCATAATCAGGAACATACAAAGAATTAACTACTGACAAAGTCACCACTCCTGGAGCTTGTCCATCTTGAGGGGAATTGAAATCATCAATAATCAGATGGAAAGCAAAGATGAGATTAAAAAATTATGGAAAGTTGTCATTTGTGAGATTAAAGAGAAGTCCATTCTCCACCTGCTAGAGAGCACTGCCTCTGTAGGTATAAAGGCTCGAATTAAGGCTTCACACATGTTCCTTCACTGTAAAGAAGGTATGAATAAAGCACATAGTACTCTTTCAGTACCTGTGCCTCTGTAACTCTAATAATGGTAGGAATATTTTTCCATTAGAGCATGAGGGACTTAGGTCCATAAATAGCTTGAATGAATAGAAATGATTTCCCATCCCTCAAGTGACCAAATTGATTTTTTTATGACATACAAAGAGAAAGGGTGCCATTAATATTGAATGGGAACCTGTCTGAATGGATGTCATGTGATTTCTGCACAAAAAGGCATTCTCTCTGAAGCCAGAGAATGCCTGCTGCACACTTGAAGCACTTTACAGCCTTCATGTACTTAAGGTTAGCAGTGAGAGCTAAAGCAGCAAAGCCAGTACACTTTCTAGACTATATAAAATGGATTTATTTTGGTAAGAAAGTCAGGACCTCACATTGCCAATATATTAATGAAACATCACAGATGCTTTAACAAAGCCAAACAAAACAAACAAACAAAAAAAAAGTGAATCACTTTGTAGTCGGAGGATGAAATGAAGATTAGAGTGAAATATTTCAAAGAAGAAAGTTTTTCCAGATATCATGCAGCGTGTGTATTTAATCCATCTTCCTGGCTGTACATGAGTGTGACAGAGAGGCACTACCTGGAGAGCTGGGCTTCATGCCCTCCTTGCTGCTCCATATGCACAGGCTGGCTGTAACCTTGAGATGCTGTGTTTGGAGGTCAGCTTCAGGATCAATTTTTCCAATTCAGCTTCTCTAACCAGAGTCTTAACTGTCAAGGATTGCTATGTGAGATCTTGCCAGCCCCTGAGCTGGTATGAAAGGAACTTTAAATGAAAGATGAGGACACGTGCTACATTTTTATTCTGAAGCCATCTGTGTGGATGGGCAGGTAATTAATTCAGCATGAAAATTAAAAGGCATAGCTGGAATCTGATAGATCCAGTAAATAGACTTGATAGCAGACTGCTGCTTGGAGGAGCTCAGTTTATGGCTGTGAGGTCATGCCCTGTGCTGTGCCTTCTGCCGTCACAGCAAACTTTTATCACCATGGATGCTTTCTTCCAGCACTGGCAAGGACACCAGCAGGGATGGAAACCCACCTGCATGGAAAGGTCAGCACCAAGTCAGTGCCAAATCTGCAGAGCTTCAGCTCTGATGACGGTGCCTGGGCTAGTTAGTTGAGACAGACCTACACACATAAAGGCTGGTGCTGTAAATTACCAGATCCAGCCCTGCATGCACTGTCAGGTCTGAAGCAGTTTCTGGCCATACTGGGAGCAGCTCTGTATTACCTGTGTCACAGGGCAGCTCAGACCTGAGCATGTGCCACTGGGATCAGCGTGTGCCACAGTGCCAGGGTTTCTGGAGAACAACATTTCAGCCTCAAATCAGCCTTTTGTTTCCACAAAGATGAAGAAAGTCCCAGAATCCAATAAACAGCTGTGAGAGAATATAATACAAAAATAATTCACTGACATTTTCAGATTGCTGCTTGCGCATTTGTTTTTGTTGCTTGTATGAGTTGTTGTCAACTCCTTTCCAGATTAGGCAAAGCCCACACATCCCCTACTGCTGGGAATGAGGTTCAGAGTGAGTCTTGCTGACAAGATATTTTCTCACTGAAAGGCGTTTCTGCCAGAGTATTTCTTTAGACTGGAGTTTCACAGAGGGTGGCACAGGGAACTAACTTATATTAACTACTTAATACTACTAAATAACTGAAGTGTCATATGAAATGTCACTGGAGATCTTGAAGTAATTATACCCACTGAAAACTTCCAATTAAATGTTACTTTCCACCAGAGACAATGGGTTGGATTCTATATCCAAGGTAACTCCACAAAGCACATTAGAGAGAGCTTGAAATTATACTCCAGTCAAAAGTAGTGCAATTGATACTATTGTTTTTAATTTCACTTTATAGTAGTAGCTCACCAGGATCCTGGAAAGGATTTGTCAAAGTTATTTATGTATGAGATGATATAAGCTGAATAAAGGTATATTTTACAGCCTAAAACCTAGTAAAGAGCATCCACCCATAATTTAGGTTTCTTATACCAAGAAGCAGCATCACTGTTGCAGCAGGTTTGTTGTATTCTGATATCACAGAATCATAGAATGGCTTGAGTTGGAATGGACCTCAAACTGGTTAGACTTTTGGGCCATGTTAAACTTTCTGTCACAAGGAAGATGTAAAAGCACAAAAGCTTCAGCTTTCACCTTAGGAGCATATTCAGACTGGCAGCACAAATTGCAGATTCACAGCAATTTGTTTATGTTCATTGCAAATCCTTTAATTCCTTAATACTCATTGTAGCCCATCCAGTGAATAAAACGTATGTACATCAAGATGAGAAATATGGAGGAAGGAAGAGCAGGATAGCAAATTTAAAAACATACAGAAGTTATACCCAGTTAGTAAAACCCTACCCAATGGAAGACCATCCAAAGACACTACAGAACAGGATGCCTTCTCTGTCTCTGCTGAGGTGGATCCAATTCACAAATGATTTTGTTGTGCACACATGGCTCATGGGCCGTGGGGGAGATAGGGTCAAACATGACAAGAGGAGAAGAATGCTGAATGATTACAGCAAAGCCATGGGTGCAGTCTCTTCTATTAAGAATTTTAAAACTCCTAGCCACTAGTAGCATTTACGTCCTTTCATCCCATGCAGATTTATGGAGACCATTTTGGTTTTTTAGTTCCCTCACTGGTGGCATTCCAGTGTCATTAGTTGTAACTTTAGAGCTATAAAGCTGTGGCTAGTTGTAGTAGCAAGATTCTCCATTATTACTTAAAGTATTACTTTAGAAGCAGAAATAAAAATTCCCCCTCTCCTGTAATGTTAGGTGGATGGTTGGACATGATCATCTTCATGGTCTTTTCAAACCTAATTGATTCTATGATTTTGGGGCAGCAGAGCACCTGGGGTCCAGCAGGCCGGAGTAGCTACAGCCAGCTGCAGTTTGTGCAAGCTGACACGTTCTGGGAATGGAAATGCAAATCTTAGATCTGAATAGCAAAATTTGACATGAGCTGCTACAACTCCCAACAGCTATTACAGCATGTATTGATATTGACAGAGCAGTTTAAACCCACAGGGCACAAAAAGACAAGTGTATTTCCTCGTTCTTTTTTCTTTTATGATGTTTAAGAAAATTTTAGCTGCATGTTAGTATAAGCAAGACTGATCTTTAATTTAGGCTGCCCTTGTGATGAAAGGTCTTAGACTGACTAGCAGGACCTCTGTAAGTACTAATGGCTCTGAAAGTAAAACTTATTATCTAAATTAAAGTATTTCTAGCAGAAAACGTCAACAGATTGGATGTATGATGATGTTTTGGAAAAAATCTTCAGTTGCTCTTTCTGGATTCAGATTAATTTCATTTCACTTCCTACTGTTCTTCTATACCATTACTCTCCTTTACTAGACAATGTTATTTGATGATTATTCTGTTCCTGTGAGTTTGCACATGTATGATAATGATCCTGGTGTCCAGACCTAACATGTTTGTTAATCACGCTCTTACTTTTTGAAGACTGTGTACTGTTCGATATTGTATGCCTCTTTTTGAAATGTTTCCTTTCTCTTCATGTTATCAACTTCTATACTTAACTCATGACCCAGATCCCCACTGTTTATTCTCCTTGCAACTCCACAAAGATCATCTAGTCCAACCATCCTCCCTTTACCATACCTACAGAAAACCACTAAACCATATCTACTAGCTCCCTATCCAGATGCCTCTTGAACACTGCCAGGGATGGTGACTCACCACCTCCCTGGGCAGCCATTCCAGTGCCTGACCACTCTCTGAGTGAAAAAGTTCCTTCTTATGTCCAATCTAAACCTCATCTGATGCAACCTGTGGCCGTTTCCTGGGGTCCTGTTTGTTGCCTAGGAGATGAAGCCAGGCCCCTCTTCATCAAAACCTCCCTTCAGGAAGTTGTAGAGTGCGAAAGAGTGCTTAATGTTAACCACAAGAGTGCTCTTGTAGTTAACATATCTCATAATAGATACTACTTAAGTAAGGGATCAGCTGGACAGTTTCCAGAAATGTGTTTATGATGTGGGAGTTTTGCTAACTCTTAGCCTCAGTGACACACTTTGTTCCCTCAGTCTGGAGTGTGCAATGGTCTCCTGAAGAACTATGGCATGCAGAAAAGTAGGTGGTTTGTATCCTTTCTAGAGGAGAGCTCACAACCCTGCCCTGTGCTGTGCCTCAGCAAAAGGAGTTTGTCTCTTTCAGTCAATACTTTCTGGTTTAAATTAACAATATGCAATTACAAATTTGGCTCAGTGTTCTGTGGTTCTCTGTTCATATGGGGAATCAATAACATTAATTGAGAGAGCTGCTTTTTCCCCCTCCAAAATAGGGTAGTTTTTTTGGAGTAATTTCACATGCTTGGGTAACTGCCTTACTTGACACTGGCATTTAGTTCCTTTCTTTCACACAGCCTTCCTATGGCAAGAAACCTGCAAAATTACATGTGATGCAGACGTCTTTATTCAGTCTCCAAAACGCTCTTTTTCCTCCATTGGAAGTTAGCAGAGAACTGAAATGCATTTCTTGCTCTCTCTCCATATTTACCTGCTATCAGCACCAATGCACCAAACAAAACCGAGAAGTCATCCAAGCCAAAGCCACCGAGGTAACAGAGCTACCCACAAGTAAAGAACAGTATGAGGCCTGGTACAAGGATTTAACCTACGGAGGCACATATATTTGGGTGTTAATCATGGTGATAGAATACATATATTTAACATGCAGGCTAATAAATTCATTGCTTTTCACTTCTATCTTTTGTCAGTGGTTTCAATCAGAGTAGTGTCTGATCTTATGAATCTGATAGTCTGCAGTATTTGAAGTGCATACTTAATACTTTCAGTTCTGCCATTTAATATTTCTTGGCAATTATATATACTTCACATTACAAGAATTATGTAACTATTCTTGCAGCCACTTGCTTTCTCTCACCTTTGGATTAGATAATTGCAAACCCTGATGCTTGATATCTACTAATCACTCACTTGCAGTATTGATCTGCAGCCTTCAGGTCTCCTAGAGATGAGAAATGACCACCTAATAACTTGAATTCTGCAAGAAGAGAGACAAATGGGAAACATGATGTGCAGTAGGTTTCCTACAGAAAACAGCATTACCAGAGGTCTTACCTGCCATCCAGTTCAGTCTGAAAAATGAAAGCCATCCTCCAGATGATACACTTTTCTCCAGTGCCTACTGACTTGAGATTTTGGATCATCTCACATGTAACAAGTAGCAACACTACCCATTTCTATTCACAGCTTCGGAAGTTTATATATCAGAACAAAACCATTCAATTTTTAATTTCCTTTTTTTATGTTTTTAGAAGACTTTCATTCATCTGTTGGAATCAGAAGCTCTCTTTTCCAGTTCATAAATACACCCATGTAAATAAATTAGGAAGAGCGAGAAGTTCAACAAACAAACTGCCTCCCACAGAGATCCAATTAAAGCTTGCTGGGCTAGGATTCATTCTGGGGCAAAGAAACCAACTGGCCTCAGGTTTTTACAGCTGAAGCACAAGTGTGTACTTTTCATAAAATATATGTGTGTACTCAAAGCTTTGCAACTCAATCGTGGTCTTGGGTTTATAATAATTTACATGTTACACTGAAGTCTGCACTTTTAAAGGCATTTTGAAGAAAAAAAAAAAAAAAGAAAGCAGATCCAGGATAGGATGGAGAATTAGGAAGGTTACCAAGAGCAAATAAGAACCAAAATTATACTGCTTTGTGCCACACATTGTTAAACATTAATAAATGCCTCAGAACATGTTACTGCTTAATTGTTTTGAAAGTGAATTATTAGTGAAATTGACATTTTCACTTTAACTAAGTAAAACCTTGTGGTGAGAAGATCTCTGTGTTAAATCACCCAAGAGAGTGATTTTGCCTGCAATTCAAATGTAAGCACCTGCCTTTGCAATTACCTAATAACTTGCTTCCACTGTATAGTCACCCCTGGATGCAAGCTGTTATCACAGGTAGAGACAGAAGCCAACTTCAATTTTTTATACAAGATCCTGCTCTTGATTTCTTCTCTTACAGCCTATCTTTCCACATTGATTTGTTCAGAAGAAATAGGGGACTGTGTGGGTCCAGTGTGTGTGGTGAAAAGGCATTAAAAATTCATATAATATGTTGGAACCACTACATTAAATTGGAGCAGACACCTTGCTGGCCCAGTAGATTTTCTTTCATAGAACTCAGGCTTTGATCTAAGAGGCCAAACCACAGTGCTAGATAATTGGATACTTACCTGTTTGTATAATTTCTACCCACTCCTTCACCTCCACCAACTCACATAACTGTTATTGGATTGTTGAGGATTGTGGATTTCCCACTACTTATACCTCTTTCAATTGTCCAATTTCTCTATAAGATACTGCAAAGTTCTTTCCTTGGTTATGTTTGAGGCAATACTTCCCGTGGCTAATTGTATGTTTAAAAATTACTTCTGCCTTTGAGTTTCATGGATGGTCCCTTGAGAGAAGGTAATAGGAGAATCTAATTTTCTTCTTTATATTGCATATTCTTTCATGTGCCAAACCTGCTTCTTATTTTCTTCCTTTAGGTTAATAATCTGTGGTTCTTTACTCACTCATCACTCTAAACACCTTTCATCGTTACTGCTAGTCTTTGAACATGTTGTAATATTGGCTAGACTCATTTTTCAGTTTAGGGTTAAGAGAAATGCAGATGCTGGTTAGATTGTACAATGGAATTACAAAAGGATAATAAGAAGCAGTGGCTCTGAGATACTGCACTCTCTGCAGTAACAAAGGGATTAGTAAAAGGGAATTAATGGAAGGAAGGAAAAAACACAACACGAGTAAGAAAAATAATGAGGAAAATGAATCATTAACTACAGTGTCATAACGATGCCCAGGGATTCCAGGTTGCTGTCTGCAGGAGGCACTGATACTCTGAAGTCAATGAAGAGAGATCAAATTGCAATGATTTCTTCATTCTAACTTCAGCAGCCTAATCACAACAAACTGAAAGACCTTTGCCTCGTTTTAGTATGCCACTGTTTTTAAGCTAATCACCTGAGATTCCACATAGCTTGTTGGTGTGTTGTCCTTGTCAGGAGCTGCCCACCAGATTTATAGCACAGATCTCTTGTAGCAGGTTGATGGATGTTGTCACAGCCAAAGCCCCAGAGCTGACATGAATGGAGGTGGGGGGTAATCAAGGGAAAGTCCAGTGGCTGTCAAGTCTACCATTATTGTGTTGGATTTTGTCCCTACAGAGAACTGACAAAAAGGGTGGATTCCTCACCAAATGTGCAGGGAGACTTTGGAACAAGATTATGGACAGGCTGCATGAAAGCTACAAGTTTAAAGAGTTCAAAAGGAAATATAAAGAATTTGAGATAGACATCTGTTGAGAGCTTTTATATATATAGAAATTTTCTCCACTTGAGGAAGAACCTATTCCAAAAAAGACTGGAAGGTGTGGACTTTTATAGACTATATTATATATGTTCTTATTCTTTTGTGATGAGGTGGTGTGGACATGGTACAATAACTAATATATTCTGAAAAGAACGTAAAGTATGAATTTATTATGATCTATATACAAAGGATACTTCTAGTGACACTAAAATTTATTGAACATGGATGTATAAGCACAAGAATCACCACAAAAGCTGTAATGATCTCTTGCAAAATAATCAACTATTAATTAATCTCTTACTATTATGTTCAAGTTTTAGGATCTACAAACTTTCAAAGCATAATAGTGATAGGGACAAGGGGGAATGGTTTTAAACTGAGACAGGGGAGGTTTAGGTTAGGTATTAGGAGGAATTTTTCACTCAGAGGGTGGTGACGCACTGGAACAGGTTGCCCAAGGAGGTTGTGGGTGCCCCATCTGTGGAGGCATTCAAGGCCAGGCTGGATGTGGCTCTGGGCAGCCTGGTCTGGTGGTTGGTGACCCTGCACATAGCAGGGGGGTTGAAACTAGATGATCTTTGGAGTCTTTTTCTATGATTCTATGAGGATGGAATCAAAGGAGAAAATTCTAACAGATGAAGGACATGGACTCAGAAGAACTAGCAGTTTTGCAGCACAGGAATTTTCTCACATCCCTTCTCATATTAAATCATTATTATACTACAGAGGGAAAATATTTGTCTCTTCTGCTGTCTCACAAATGTTAATGATTTTATCATCTCTCCCCTTGCTAACATTTTGCTCTGCTCAACAGGCATAGGCAGCCTATTTGCTTGAAGTATCTGTGTCTTGTACAAATCTAATAGTTAAAAACTTTACTATTGCTCCCCATCTGCAATTTAAAATTGTGCTGTTTCCGCTGAAGAAGTTCTTGTGTGTTCTGGGGAATTTCTTGTGTGCCTAAAAAATCATTAGTTTTTCCACCTAAATTAGTTCTAATGGAAAAAACACAACTTTCTTTCCAAGCTTTGCACCAGTTAGAAAATACAAAACTTGGAAGAGAAACAAAGGAGGGAGGAAACATAGGCCCAAGGAAAAGACGACAGAATGGGTAAGTCACTGTAGATCAGATGTGTTAGATCCCTATTAGACTAGGAAAACTGTGGAAGATGTGCAGTTTTTTTCCTGACTGGTGATATTTTGTGGTGTCAAAGGGAGATCCTAGCTGAGTCATGAAGCAGCCAAATAATAAAGGCGATGATCTCACTTCTGAACTTCTGAAGAACAATGTTATAGTTCTTGTATTGAGGAAATGTTTTGTTACCGAATAACGACACTTATTCTCTCTGCCCAAGGACCAGACTCCTTTTACTATCTTCTGTTTTCTGCTGTCTGTAGTGAACAAAGACCCTGAAACAAAGAGAAGTATCTTATCTATAAACACTTGGCTTTGAGGCTGATTCCGTGATCAAAGCTTTGTGGTATTTTATACAAAGGAGTGGCAAACGGCATCAAGCTTTCAGATACCACACAGGTTTGTTCTGTCTCAAAGAGGGAAGAGGGTCCTTGGGGAAGAGCTAGCAAGGCTCACTGGCATAAAAGAGTGAATACAGTGTCAAAATCTAAAATGCTTTTTAGACATTGTTTTCAACTGAAGGACTACCATAGGCGAGACTAAGTACAGGACACAAATATACTCCTACTCAGTGCTTCAAATTAGTTAACACAAAAATAGACAAAATACTTCACAGTGCATAATGAGGGAAAGAAATAAGATTGTCGCTCAATATGTATTATTCAATTATTTAATTTACTATATTCCTTCACCTGTCATGCAAGAACTTTCTGAAATTAATTGGATATGTTAAAGAGTTTAATACCTCCAGTCTGTAAAAACTTATTCTTTCTTCCATTTTAGGAAATGAAAAATCTGCCACTGGTACCCATGCATTCCAGCTAAGATTTTCCAAGACACGGTATATGGCTTAGTCTCCATGTGCAGCAGAAGGCAGAAGGGGAAGTCAGAATCTTTCTGCATTATTACCATGAAGATATTTGCATAGGCTTTCTACATATTTGACAGGAATCTGCTTCCAACCTGAAGGTGATGGCATTGGAAGCATCAGAAGCAACATCTTTGGTTTACATCTTAAGAGATGTAAATTCTAAGATCTTGAGATCTTAGTGTGAGAAAGCTGGGGCCCTCCGAACAGAAGCTGTTTTAGGAAATAAAAAAGATAAGATTCACCTTATCAAAGCTGTGCTGTTGAAAGACGTTGCATCCAGCCTAATATCCCTGGATGAGCCTCACAAGATAGAAATAGAGAGAAATTATTTTTCCACCTGCTACATCTTCCCATCTTTCTCCAGTGCCTATGAATTGCCTCCACTAAACTAAATATCCAACTAAAACAAAATGGCGGCAATTTCCATGCTTGTTACCCTGAAATATGAAATATACATGTAACAAGACACACTTTGAGCATGCATGCCTTGGTGTTTACTCAATTCATCCTCCAGCCTTGTCCAGTTCCTCTGCCTCTCTTGTATAACCATGAATAGTACCTGTGCTCATCATGTTTCTATGAAATGGAACAAGGATTCTGTGAAGTGCCTGGAGGTCTGAAGGAAAGAGCTGACTTCTAAAATACTATTAACATGATCTGAAAAGTCTGTTTAAATCCAAGGAATTTTCAAATGAAAATGAGAGAAGAAAATTACTGAACTGGACAGCAGAAAAGAAAGATTCACGTAATGAATATGAAAATTTAATCTGCAATATGAAAAGATAGTTCAAATTTCGAAGTACACTGCAAAGATACTGGCTTAGCTTTCCATTCCAGATGATGTCAGTAAGAATTTTATTAGGCAGAAGCCTTTTTATGCTATCTTGATCTCTGATAATTAGTAGTAGTGATAAATTTATAGCGCTTACAGTTGGCCACCCGTTTCACAAAAACCATAGCATTTCATCTTCTGTATGGCGTGAGGTGGCTTCGAGACTGATCTCACTTTCTCTTTCTTCCCTTTCCCATTATACAGCCTGGAAGCCCCTGGGATTTTGTGCAGAACCAGCTCATCATTGATCCTTCCAAACGTATCCCCATAAATAAGTACTTCAGAAGCATCTCCTGCAGTTGCTGCTTATACAAGGGAGGGAGCCTTTCGGCTTGCTTCAGACAAACTCACCATGTCATACAAAAGCAGACCTAAGTTTTGCCTCATTTAGGGTGACTGATGTTTAAAATATTTATGAATCACTAATCATACTGACTCATCCACTGCCACTACTTGAGTGCTTTCCTTATTTATTTTTTTATTCCCAGGGAAGCTGCACAGTGCTTACTTGCTGTTTCTAGGTTCAGTGTAAACCTATTAGTTAAAGCTAATCAGACAGCTGGGTCTGGATATCAGCAATGCACATTAGGGCAGCTCTGCTAGTTGAACCCCACCTAATGATGCAGTCCCCAGTGTCTCCACCAGCAAAGAAGCTGGGGGAGAATTTGCATGTTGGCGTTTAGTTTACTCTTTGAATTTGTTTGGAAGACTTGAAAATGATTGTTAAAAGACAAGGCTGTGACCAGGGTAGTTAGGAGTATAATATGCCCACCAAACTTGTTCTATTAGTAGGAACATATCCTAGGAGGTCTTTTTAAAAACAACCCATAATCTCATCTCAAAAAGACACCTGAGTTCCATGCCAGTTGTGGGCCACAGTGAGTAGTTTGTAGCTGAGATGCTCAAGGCTCTGCTGACTGATAAGCTCATTGTTATGTAATACTGTCAAGCTGTTGCTGGGCAGCAGCACTGCTGCTGAACCTGCTCAATGATGAAGTAAGGTGCTTTGCTTTGATTTGGGCAGTACCAGTGACCTTCAGAGAGAAAACAGAGAGAGTAAACCAAGCACCAGGCAATGCTGAGGTGGCTGAAAGGATAAAAATATCACAGTATTGACATTTGGGAGCGTGACCTACAGATAAATTAATATAAATTAGTCATTAAAAATTCCTTGTACAAATCTCAACGTCTGTTTCCTCTGGGACCCTTGAGGATGCTCTCACATTTTTATAAGGCACATATTTGGCAATGTCACTACATAGTTATAGCTGCCAAGTGTAAAGTGCCTGAAGTTCATAGGAATTGCTTTTTTCCTCACAGAATCAAGTTCTTGGGTACATTTCCAGGCCACCTCCTAGGATTTGTTCCCAGAGGATGGAGGAGGTGTGACTGCCTACAGATTCCTACACAGCCTTCTTCTGACAGTCACCTGTTGGTGGACGTGGTAGCACAGCCCACAGAGCTGGCTCAGGCCACTGAATGCATCCATGTTTCATGACAGAATTCCCCTGGAGCACACTCCACATTTGTGTCCTCACAGCTTTCTTTTGCAGCTGTAGTTTTCCCATTCTGCAGTTCCTGCTCTGGAAATGAATCATAGAATCATTGAATCACCAAGGTTGGAAAAGATCTAAAAGATCATCCAGTCCAACCATTCACCTATTACCAATAGCTCCCCCTAAATCATGTCCCTCAACACAACATCCAGTCTTTCCTTGAACACCCCCAGGGTTGGTGACTCCACCACCTCCCTGGGCAGTCAATTGAGGCCATCATGGCCCCTCTTGTAGCCGTTCACCTACCCATCTGCTCTGGTGCTCTCTCAGCAATGCCAAGGACCACCAGCACATTGAGTCCAATCTTATTTCTGCTCCCTTAGTGTGCATTTTGAGACAGATTCTGAGATGGTCTGTTGCTAGAAACCTTTCTTGCACTGGATGATACTTGAATATCAGATGAATATTGTAATGTTTTATTCTCTATGGCCATTGCTAAAGTTAATGATCAATTGCATTGTGATCCTTACCAACAAAAGTGAACTGAGTGCCAGGTTGCTGTCAACTAGGAGTAAGGAGGAGCAGGACTAACAATAGCCATTTGAACACTGGTGGCTTCACAGCATTCTTTACTTGGATGTGCTTTGGCCAAATTAGATGCCACAGGGAAAAGTCCCAGCTCCTACCAAACCCTACAGGAGATGAGGAAATTGAGCGCTTACGGGACTGTCTGTTGGCATCATTCACGCTGAGCAGGTCATCTTCTGCAGCTTGCAAATCTCTAAATTCAGCCCATGGAGGGGAACAGACACAGCAGCATCAACCAAAAGACTGACAGTTGTGATTCATACTGAAGTGTTTCCTGCCGGGATGGATTGTAAGCATTGGAAAAATGCAGGTGGCCTCTTCAGACAAAGAGGCTTTCTGTTTTGTTTTGTTTTTTTTCCCAGTTCTATTTTGTACTTCTTGTGGAGGGTGCATTTATTCTTTTCTCCCCTTGTTCATTTGCTTGTTGGAATTCTGTCTCTAACCTGAGACTGATAAAAAATGCTGCAGTAAAGGTGGACTACCCCAAAGAAGGTATAAGAACTCCACTGGTCCTATTTACCACTTCCTCTTTTTGCTGATTCCTTCAATTTTGAGGACAGAACATTATAACAATTTAATTATTTCAGTTCACTGAAGTCATTTTTCCATCTCAGAACTGGAAATATTTGTGGATCTTCTTAGGATCTGCTCTGGGAGGTGGTTTGGACTGCAGCGTGATCTGTGTGTGCACAGTGACACACCTGCTTAAACATCAGCCTGGTTGCACACCCAAGTCTCCCAGGTTTAGGGTTTAAGATTTGCAGCACTTTTTTCCACTAAGGTAGTTTGAGACTGCAGATGAAAGCAGACTGCTGTGAAAACAAAAGCCAGGGACATGCAACACGAGCAGAGCACAAGCCCACACACTGGGGTCTTGCTGAAGTCCTATCCTTCTAATTTGCACCACGAGCTGCTCAGTACAGGGGACATTTGTGGCTGGTGCTGTCAGAGAGATGGCTCTTGGCCAGCATGCATCAGCTCAAGGGCCCATACAACAGCACGTCTCACCCATCATGCCTAGATGCTTGAAATACAAGCAATTACTGTCTGTACGTGATGCTTGGAACAACCATATTTTATCATAACTTACATAAGTGTTACACTAATACTTCTTTATTTCTATTATTTATATTTATATAAATTATATATATAAATTATATTAAAAATAATAAATATAAATTATATAAAATATTTAAAAGAAAAAGCCTGAAACAGCAGAAATTGTGATGAGTGGAAACAATGACAATTTTGAAGGGGCACCACCAGCAGCACAAATCTCTACCCACTGAAATGCAAAATTGATTGTATTTACTAACTTGTGCCTTATGCTGAAGGGATACTTGACATCTATTGCTGTTAGTAGTCAGCAGAAAGATGCTCAAGATGAGAAGTCCTATATTTTCTGAAAGAACAGAGAGGATCACAGAAAGGATGGCTGGGATGGTTGTTATCCTGCTGTAACACAGCTGAGTTAATAAGTAGGACCTGAGTCATCCATATTAGAGATTCCCAGCTCGTTCCCAGCCCTAATGCAAGTGACAGCTCATCTTTCTGCATTCCTTGAACTGTAAAGTGAAGCAATGATACCTGACTATCTCCTAGGGCTAAGAGATAATGTCTTAATAAAAAGTTCTACGAAGTATTTTTCAATAAATAATAAGCAGCAAGGAGGCAGAAAATTTGAAGTTAGCAACTTGCTCTTAGATAAATACAATATTCCTGAGAAGAAATTGAAAAATTGCTCTCTATCGTACCCTATCTGAATGGGGTTTTAGAAGGCTACATGAAGGGATGGTTAACCTTGCCTTGTAGAAATAATATGCTGCAGCTTTGCACAAACGAATAACTTCCTACACTCATAACATATAAGGACAAGAAAGAGTTCTGCATCATTGGACCTAACCAGTCTCCTAAGCTATTGCATTTCATGAACCATCCATGTATGAAAAGACCTTGTCTGACTAAAGTATGTCTGTCAGAATAGTTAACTAGTCTGAATTTGAAAAGCAGCAAAACGTGGAGGATCTCACTCCTTTCTTGGCTATCCATTGCAGTGGGAAATAGTCCTTACTTTTAAACATAAGTCTATAATTTTGTTATCAATATGTGCACAGCATCAGCTTCCAGTACATCTATTAACTCTTCTGACCATGCTTTTCTTCACTAGATTTTAAAACCACTGGGTACTCAGACTTTTCTCCCTGTGAATGTGCTGAGACAAAGTGAGCAAGTCATTAGTTATTCTACTCTGTGACACATTAAATAGTCTGATATTGCCAAGTTTTCACTGTAAAACATTTCTCTGGTCCTCAAATGCCTTACAAAAATTGTACATTTAGTACAAGTGTAGTTAGCTCTTTTTACTCTGTGCTTCTGAGGCCTCATATGGAGTACTGTATCCAGGCATGTGGCTCCCAGTACAAGAGAGATGCAGAGCTGTCGGAGGAGGTCCAGAGGTTCCTGAATGCTATTAGAAGAGCTCTCAGTGCAAAAATACATTTTTTTTTCTTTAAATTTCCAAAATTCGCATTAACTAATTTGGCAAACTGCAACATTTAGAGATGAAGCCTTTGCAGAGACCACAAATTGTAGCTTGCAGCAATTATCCTCTAAATGATGGAAAACTCCCTTTTGATGACTAATGGAAATAATAGCAATGCCAAAACTTTAAATACTTCTCAGTCAAAATCAAATCTTAATATCAGTAAGAAAATGTCCTCTCACAAAATATCACAAGCAAACAATGCAACATTTTCCTTTGACAAAGATGCAAAATATTTTTAGGTGAGAGAACATCCTCATTCCTGCCTAGTTAGATAGATACAGTATAGTTATCTACAGCTGAGCTTGACATTTTTGGCTTCCCATGGGGCAGCAAGGAATGAAGAACTTATGGGACATATTTCATGAGGTCTGTTTTGGATAACTCTTTTAGGACAAAATGAATCCCCCTCCAGAACTATCCAGGTTGTAAAAAAATCCAGAAATACACATTTTCTTGTGTTTGGGTCTTACCCTTCTCACTTTCTTTTCCACAACATGCATGATATTAACTACAAAATTCCTTCCCTTTTCCTCGAAATCTTCACTAAAACAAACAATCTTCCTCTACATCATGTCAATCTTCCTCTACATCATGTCAGTTCTAGCTTGTAAGGATCTCTAGCTTGTAGATCTCTTTGCCCTCAGCTGTGTTACTAGTAGATGCATTCAGTGATGTCAGGGAAAGACATGATTGCTTTTCTGAGCTTCAGAAAAGCTTTGGTTCCTGGGGCCTGAGTCACTTTCCCAGTGACAAATTCCTTTCTGCATTTGTTGTCAGCCCAGACTCTGAATTAAAACCCAGCAGATTCATATCACGAAGACCATCTTCATCTTTCTGAGTAATAGCAAAAAGGCATTACTTTTGGAGTGACCTAGTATTTCTTACCAATCTCCATCATGGAAACATTTCTCAACAGTTAAATAATATTTAGAACACAGTGTGTTCCATTGTGTATTTTTGTTTTGGTTTGCTTTGGTGTTGCTTTTGCAATACAGATCTTGGTTGTATGTTTCAGCAATGTTTGGTAGGGCCACTATTCATGTGGTATTCAGTGCCTGATGTAATGTGCTAATAGTGACAAATGTGTTTTGTTTCAGAAGAGATGATAATAATTTTAAATTAACCTATGTTAATGCTATTTATTAGGACATCATGAGGATCAGACTATTTAGCACAATTCAACCCAGAAGTACCACTGTAATGTAATTGTAAATGTTAGCCCTAAGCAGGTAAGCATTCAGGCAAGACTATTTGCTCTGCATGTTGTTCTTATACTGTCATCCTCCTGAACTGCTGGTGTGGGAAGCCTAATGCTTTCCCTGACATGGAAGTCTTGACAGAACCAATGACTTGATATAAATTGTTTTACTTGCTTGCTTTTCATGACTCTAGGAAATAGGAAAGATTACACAATTATCCCATTTATGCAGTAATATATTTCTAATCTGATTTTGTCTCCTCAGCTGATACCATACCTGCCTCAAATCAAATTCAAACGGCTAAGGAAAACATTTACATCTGAACTAACTGTATATATTTCTTATACAGTTTTATTTTATATGGACCCTAAACACTTCCAGGATGCAGTTCTGATCATATAAAATAAATATCTAGAATAGTTAGAATACAAGATACCCTGAAAGTGACAGATGCTGACTGGTAGCATAAGACCTTGGTTTTTGATCACAGTTTATTGATGTAACAGCCTACCAGTCCCTTCTGTTATTTCATAAGACAGAAAATATCTTAATCTACTTAGCATTTAAATAAGATCCACATTAATCATTAATGATTTCATAACAAATTCTAGTTAACCTTGTCTTGAGATTTTTTTTTTCTATACATGACTACCCAATGTCTTAGAAAAAAAGAGGACTTACTTAATCTTATCATCCAGGGTAGAACAGCTGATGGATTCCTTCAGGCAACACACAATTTGTATAAAGCCTTTTTCATTTACTAACACTGTGAGAAAATCTTCCTACAACAAAAGCTGCTACACTGAACTTTGATACAGGTTGTGAAGAGAGGAAGCCATGACTCATCCACACCTAGTACTTTGATGTCCTCTCTCACTGGTAAAGCTTCTCTACTCACAATCTCTTGCACCATCTGTTGCTTTTGATCTAGTTGCTCTCAGTGCTGTCATTAGCACTGTATTACGTATGGCAGGCTTATCCATTAACAGGCTGTCTTCCTGTTAGTTAGATGTTATATGTCGCTTTGTCACTGTGGATGATGTGTAGTACCTGTCCAAATTCCACCCCAACTTTATGGTGCATGCATCTATTGGCTGAATCTTTTACTTTACTGGCTCCCACATGGCTTCAGAAATGAAGCTGGGCCTAACAATAAAGTCACTCCTTATTACCAGTTTTTGCAGAGATTACTTCCAGAGAAATCAGAGAAGCCTTCTAACTAACACACCATCTAACCAAAAAGTATGCAGTATCTGACTTGTCCACCCTGTATGTTTTTACTCAGTTATTGTTGTAATTTTATTTCTGAAAATATAACAGTAAGAAAATTAATGAAAATGAGCTTCCTCATTCAGAATCTTTCTCCTGACGATGGCAATGCCCATCTCCGTGTCCATTTTCTTTGCTGCAAGATTTTATGTTTATAATTCTGTATATCCAGCATTACTCTGCTTCTCTATCCTGAGAAACACTTCTGGGCTTTTCTTTTTTTCTGTTCAAAGATACATGTTGCTCTATCAGTTAGATTTCTCAAACTTTTCCTAGAAATTTCTTCTCTGCCTGAGTCACTGCTGTCTTTCTTTCTTGGCAAAGTGCTGGTCTTAATCTACATAGGTCGCTGTGAAAGTAGTGTCTCCTATTTATTCCCATGGAAACTACAACAGATCTAAAGAGCACAATAACACTATTTGGCAGTGTTATTCTCAGCTACAAAACACTGTTTTTTGACACAGTCATCATCATCAGCTATGCATTTTTGCAGATGATGAACAAGAGCCTGTATGCTGCGCTCATAAAAATCTGCACAACTGGAGGTAACAGCTGTGCAGGGCTGTCTGGAATGTGGTTTGAGTTTCATGTTGCTATCATCACTGCTGAAACAGACCACGCAGTGCCTCACTGTGCTCACATCCACTGTCTGAGCTGCACAAACATCCAGAAAGTATTGATGAATGTCAGTGGGTGCCGTTCTTCCACATGGAGGAATTTAGCGGCACACCTTTGCTTCACATGCACTTCCATGACAGATGTCATTCTGTCAGTCTACCTCTCTGCTTCCGTCTGCTACACAGCAACAAAATGGAATGGAATATTGGTGGAAAGGTTCAACTCCTACTGCTGTACCACCAACATCCACCTCTGATGTAATGGGCCAACATAATAAAATAGGAGGCATTACTTTTAGAGGAGCTCTCATATTTCACTCTAAAGCTGCAGTGACATTTTGGTGATCCGTAAGTGCTTCATTCAAATATATCAGCTTCCTGTAGATTTCTGCCAACATCAAGAACTGGAACATGCTGGCAGCCGTCACCTTGTAGGACTGTAATATGCATCCTGAAGTTGTGTGGCACCGCATCTCCCAAAGTTGGTGAATTATGTATGTTTTTTTTTCTTTTTTTTTTCTTTTTTTTTCTTTTTTTTTCTTTTCTTTTTTTTTTTCACTTAAAGTTTCCATTGGCTCATCTTTAGAGTTTCATGTTTATAATGGCAGTTGCCTGTTTACGGTGAGCTGCTACCACTTCTAACCCATATTGTCATCGGCACGTGAATAAAATAATCAAGAAGCATTAGAACAAATGTATAATCAGAACCAAAAACTGTCACAGAACGTTCTCATTTCTTTAAATATAGAAATGCTAGCATTAAAAAAAAAAAAAAAAAAAAAAAAAAGTCTCTATTAAACCATGCAGACAGACAGATATTTAACCTGTCAAGTTTTTGTCAGGTCTCAGCTCTTCTCTAACCCATCCCATATTATATTATCCCATATCCATATTAGCCATCCCACCCAATATGGATGCAGCACTGAAACAGGCATTTGTGGGCCACACATTGACAGAAGAGAGACTTGAAGAAGCAGGAGGGGCTGTTGGGCTTCGAGTTGTAGCAGAGATCTTGCTGAATGTCTCCTATTAGCATGAAGTGTCTCATCAACTAAGTTATGAGAACTTAGTTCTCAGACCAAAATTAGAATAGTCTGCTTTAGACAGGCCAAGTCTTAACTAAACTGCAACACTTCAACCACATATTGCATTTGTCTTAGGAAGAAAAGCTGTTCCCAGTGGAGATTTTTTTCATTGCTGGTGCCACGATGAAAATATACTTTATAAAATTGTTCTGCATACTAATGAAGCAACCACTCATCTTAAAGCCATGCAAACTTTATACTTAATGGAGGTCATAAATCTTCCAAAGTGTCAGAGAATGTGTTTTATTTGGCCTTTTCTCTGTGGAATAGCAATATTGGTGATCTTCCAGTGGTGTCTAAGTCCATCTATCATTTCTTAATGAGGGAATATAAGAGGGTCAGTAATCAAATCTTTTATGTCTTCTATTCACATGGACAGTATAATAATAATAATCTTGGAGGGCTTTCCACTTCAATCTGCTCCACAAGAGATCTTTCATTTCTGTCTGACTCAAACCTCTCAGGGAGTTTTTCCACAGCCATTTTGTTTTTCTGAGAAATTGATGATCTTTTCTGAAACACTCCCATAAGCCCAAAGCAGAATGAGTCCCTTGAGCAACTGCTGTCCATGAGCAGACATCATCCTGCCAAGCCTGAGTCCTTGTAGCTACCCAAGGACCCAGTTGTTCTACCCTTCTACTCCTTGGGGCTTCAGGTATCTGCCAATTTACTCCCCAAATGGAGTCTGTAAGCCAATACTATTTATAAATATTTAACTCATCATTTAAATTGAAACTCAAAGGGGAGTTCTTACTTTTTACCCAGATCATCAGTTCCATGAGTTTATACTGACATGTGGGACAGATTAGCTTGGAAGCAATAGAGATGGAGAGATGAAAGAAGGTATTTGTGAGGTCCTGTTCCTTGCCAAGTCTAGTATTTTATGAAACCACATGCTTTGCAACAAGCAAATAATTTCCATTTATTTCAGTTTTTATCACCTTGTACCTTTGTTGCAAGGTTCCATGTTTTCATGAGATGATCAGAGGTAGCCAGAGTTATACTGCTTCATTTCTTCTTATTGAAGAAATGTTTTATTCTTCAAGTAGACTCCATTGGCCTAGACTCAGTGAAAAAAAATCCAATAAAATAACTTCTGCAGCTGGTAATTTCTGTCATACGAAGATCTTTCAAATCTCCACACAGGCAAATGTGAAAGGTAATAAATCTTTAGGATAAATGTCACAAATATTCTGATGGTGAAAGACAAATTCACTAAAGATTAAGCAGATTAAGAAAGTATGATATCTTCAAGGCCTGCCTTTAAAATATTGTTATTTTGGCCAGATGAGGAACCGATCCCTACAAACAAAACATTTGCATTTATTCTTTTGGCTTTCTAAATATAACTGTTTGAATTACATTTGTTCACTAAGGCAAAACAAAATGGATACTTACGTGCTCTCATCCCATCTGTTTTATATGTACATGATATATATGTGCACAATGTGCTTCTGTTGTTGCTAATTTGCTAATTATATTTCAGGTTAATAATTTTTTAATGATTTCACTGTTTATACTTGAGTAGGGTGCCCTTTTTACTCAGGATTTCTCTGCCAACAAAGCCCAACTCTTCCAGGTATAATTGCCATTCATAAATATTCACTCAAAAATTTATGCAAATAATTTTCAGGAATAATTCATTCTCAAGAAGGTTCATTGAAGCCATTTGAATTCTGAGTTATGATGGTTGGAAGCTTAATCGTCCTGTATGTTTCTACCCTTGACAGCAGAAGTGATTGAATCAAACTTCGTTCATCATAAGTAAGTGCTCTTCTGAATCGGGATGGCTTTGCATGTGTGATTTAGTACCTTTCCATAATGGAAGTAAATTGGCTGCAACTCTTTCGATCAAACTCTTTTGGTGCAGCCTGAAACTTCTGATGACTGAATTCTTGAATTCTGTACGTGGCCAAAAAGCAAGTTGTGTCGTTAATCATCCTGCACACAAACTCCTCACCAAAAGATTGCTAAAAGGCAAGCCAGCGAGGGAAGCTAAAATCCATTTGTTTTGAAAATTGAAGGAATATTTGCGAAGGTTGTTTTGATCTGCTGTTGCTAATTACTAAGTAAAAATGTACTAATTAGCACAAGAATATGTAACAGTGTATTATTAAGAAAAATCAGGAACAAACCACAAGCTCTGCTGACACACTGGAAGTCGGACAGCTTCAGGAAGAAGCCCTTCTGTGTGTGTGTGTGTGTGTATGTTTGTGTTCATGTTTAAGCGTGCTACCTTGAGATGACCACACACCTGCAGCTGTATAAACAGAGCATTAAGTGTTCTCAGAGGCTGAGACATCATTGAAACTCTAGGAGCTGCCTTTCTGGAGAATCTGCCCTGAAGGGTATGGAGGACATCAGTATCTGCACAGCCACCAAAGTGAAATGGACACCAAAACCCCACCTGCCAGGTCAGTGCAGTCCTGCCTGGCAGAGCAAGGAGAGAAAGTGTTTGTCACAGCCACGATCCTTTCTCTAGCACCCAAAAAAGACCAGATCAAGAAGCCTTATGTGCTGATAATAGAATCTGGTAGACACTGGTGAATTAGTTAATCGGATATGTGTGGGCCTGCTGCAGCACTGTGTCCCTAGGTCCAGATGGCAGCAAGGCTGAGCATTTTTGGAGGCAATGAAGGGAACACATACATAGTCATATGTATGGCTGTCTACACAGATCAGTACAGACCAAAGACTTCCATCACTCACAAACCATCAATGGCACAAACGACCTAGTCCTACTTCTTCTCTTCTGCCCATCTGGACTGAAGTTCTCCATGGAATACATACACATGTATACTAACACCCAGTACAGATCCTTCCAGCAGCCAGTTCTAGTCAGTTATTCTGTCTGCTAGCATCTCCATCCCTCAGTCTACCTGGAATTTGGACCTCTCATTGAGCCCTCAGAGCTAGTGAACCCCATGGGCAGGGTGATGGGGCAAAGCCTCTTCCATGAACCATGTCCTGAGGCTGCTCAGCCACCTCGGACACTCAGGGGTGGTTGTGACCGTTACCACCTTTGCACTGCCAGGTTATGGGATTTCAATTGCTGCTGTTCCTCTGCTCCTTTTCATCCACAGCAGTCAGCCCTAAGCATGACCCGACAGATGCATTACTGAGATACTGAAGGCAGTAATTGGCAGTAAAACTAGCAGTCATATCCTTGTTTTATTTCCAAGTCTCAGCTGATATGATTTTTTCAATAAACCCTTCAAAACTGACTCACAGTAAATGAGCTAAATGTGACTTTGCCACTCAGCAGCATCCGCCTGAGTGCCACTATGGGCAGAGCTGTTCCTCATTCACAGGGCAGAATTGACAGCATTTAAGTTCACAATTAGCAATTATTTTCTTGTTCTGGTTCTTAGATTTTTATTTTTTGTCCCATAACTAATAGAGAAAACTTTGCCCATTGGATATTTGTCAGAGGAATCAGCACAGAGGAAGAACGTAGATAATCATTAAAAACTGAAGAGACAATTGATGGTAAGGCCCATGAGCAGAGAGGAGCCGATATTGCAGTTGTCTTCCTACTAAGTAGCGTTTTTCTGTTCAAAGAGAAGAACTGGCTGCAGCCTTAGCTGGAGTCTGCTTATCAAGAGGCATCTGAAGGAGCGTGCTCAACAGTGTCAGATACATGGAACAAATCTGTTCGGTAGATGTCAGTTTACACTTCTGACGGCCGCAGCTTTGACTGAAGGCTGAATATGGTCTTTCATGTTGCCATTCAAGGAACATTTCCAGGAGAATAAGAAATGAATCAGACAAATGTGATATCAGGGGAAAAAATATTATTATTTAAAGACTTACTTACTGTTTACTAAACTAAATCCTGTTTTGCAAAATAAATTCATCTTCATCAGCCTATGACTGTTGCAAGGCAAATTTACATCGAAGCTCAGATAGCTGGAGAAAATAATGTAAGCAATGTCTTGGGATTCATTACTCTGATAGATCACTCTGGCAGAGTCATGTCTCCACTTGGGATTTCCCTGAGCTCAACAACCATTTCAGTAAATCTTTAATTTGCCATTATGTACATGTGGCTGTTGTCTAACATTACAGACTGCTGGGGAAGGAAGTCTTGAAATAATATAATCATAGGATCATTAAGGTTGGAAAAGACCACTAATATCATCCAGACCAGCCATCAGCCCAACCCCATCGTGTCCACTGACCATGTTCCTCACTGCCACATCTACATGTTTCTCAAACACTTCCAGGAATGGTGACTCCACCACCTCCCCGGGCAGCCTGTTCCAATAAAATTCACCTTGATGTCCTACAAAGAAGTCAGGAAAGGCTTCTGAGAAAGGTTTACAGGACTCTTGCTCACACATTACATTGCGTACACCTGCACTGTGCTATGAATCATAGAATCACCAAGGTTGGAAAAGACCTAAAAGATCATCCAATCCAACCGTTCACCTATTACCAATAGCTCCTACTAAACCATGTCCCTCAACACAACATCCAGTCGTTCCTTGAATACCCCCAGGGTTGGTGACTCCACCCCTCCCTGGGCAGTGCAGTGCAGTGCCTGACCACCCTTTCTGAGAAGTAATACTTTCTAATGTCCAGCTTGAATCTCCCCTGCGGTAGCTTGAAACCATTCCCTCTGGTCCTATCACTAATGATGGATTTGGTGGATTCTAAGCACCAAGTATAAAGGGCTCCTCAAGCAAAGGCAAATGTCCTCTCTGAGGGTGAGAGACACCCTGCAAATCCCACCTGCACTCACTTTCAGGATACCAGCATTTTAAACAGGCCATCACATGGATTGTGTCCGGTAGGAGAAATTTGATGTATGTCTACTGGGGACAGATTTCAACTTTCCATCTCCAGAGAGCATCACAGCATTCTGTTTTCATCATTTGTTTCTTCCTCCCCTTCTCTGTTGTGAAGATATAGATTGAAACTCATATTTTCTGGCTGTATATTGAAATGGAATTATTTTCTTTTTTTTCTTTTTTTTTTTCTTTTTTTTTCTTTTTCATTTTACCTGGAATCAGAAATCATCTCTGAATCAATAAGATGAGAAAAGGTCAGGTTTTCACGTCCAGTGAATCTGTAAGGTTTTAACTCTTTCATTGAGTCTTTCTGCTCCCAGAGAAAAGCTTTTCAAATCAGAGATGTGTTATTTCTGTGTAGATATGTGCATATTTATGCACATATATATGCTTCTGAGTTTTGTCTTCCATTATCCTGCAGAAATATGGGTACCATCCAGTTCCAGACTCTCCTGTAGTGGTTTCCATCAAACAGCATACAGAATAGCTGTGGCCTAAAGCTAGTGTGTTTGAGAACACTTGCCAACTCAGTGCAGGACTTGAAGCAAAATCTGTGCCTGATGGATTTCTCACTGTGCTCTGAAGTGTTTCTTTATCTCTTGTTCCCCACCTCTTAGGAGTTACAGACTCAAAATTCTTGCTCTCTAATTGCTGACACCGCACCTTCCCTTTCTGCTTCTCTTTGGTCTTTGAAACCAGCTGAGCTGTCATTCAGCAGAAGAAAGCAAGCAACAAACAGGAGGGCTGAGAACAGCCAGGTGATTCTCACTGCTCTGAAATCAAAAGGTGTTTTTCTGATTGAGAGACATTTTGGATACTGCTTAATTGCTTCTGAAAAACAGGTTGCTGCTGCTCCCAGATGCTTTGATGAGGAGAGCTGACCTGCTGGGTGGGTGCCTGCTGTCTGCTTTGTTGGCTCACCAGCTGAGCTGAAGTGTTGCTCTTCTTTTCTCTCAGAAATCTGCTTTCTGATTTTCTGTATTAATAATTGTATGTGCATCCTGATACACATCCCTAATCAATCCACAGAGAAATAGTCACTGACTGTAAGCCATTTCTCTTTTTCCTTTGGCACCTGTGGGACACCAGCATCAATCAACTGGCCTAAACGTGAAACAAATTAATACTTGATAACAAAAAGACCTTGTGCTTGCAAAGGAAATCTTCTATCCAGTACCTTTATTCTTTACTTTGCTCTCCAAGTGAACATCTGGGCATCTTTCTGAGTCACATGCAGCTGCCCGTGGGAGTCCTATAAATACAGCATTAACACTCAGAAAAGATCCTTCAGATATACTTGCTTGGTTTCTCATTCACTTTCATTTCAGAAAAGAATGTAACATCTTTGAAATGAAATCTGAGTTTCTGATATCTGTAACCCACAAAAGCTAAATATCTTATGAGAAATGCCAGAACGAAGTGGAACACTGAATTATTCAGAAACTTGCTGAGAAGATATGGGACTTATCATAACACAGGTTAAATCCCTGTCCAGGTTACTACTCGCAGAAAATTGTTTCTATTTGCTTTAGCAGCCAAAGTAGGTTGTGTTTGCATTCTCATTGCAGAGCCTTCGTCGTCAGTCCTCTTATCATATGATGTCTGCACTGCACTACTTATAGTGTCTTGTGATGCCCACTGCAGTCTGAAACTCAAAAGATTGAAACTGTTGAGCATCAACAAACTGCTGAGCACAGGAATGGGGTCTTCTCAGGGCTTGCTGGTTTATTTTAAGTCCATTATGGATATCTACAGATGCATTTTTTTCCTTTTCAGACTACATTACACCGTAGTTGCATGTCACAAAAATACCGCTTCTGTAGCAAATGCAGATGTGCTTCGTATAGCTTGGCATGGGGCAGAAGGGCATATGAGAGTGCTTGAATGTGCATAGGAAGGTGGGGTAGTGTTAGAGGACTATTTGGGACACATAGAGCCAACCTGGAGCGGCCTCATCCACAATGTCTTTGAGGAGCTTTTTTGCTTGTAATTTTACCTAGGATAGAACTGAGTGACAAGGCCCAAAAGCCAGTAGGGAATGAACTAATAATTAAGCAGTGTGGTCAGTCAGGGTCTGCTGTTCAAGCCTGGTTCCTGGTTCATTCTCATTAGCAATGTGAAAGTAATTACTCTCTCTAGATTTTCATGTCTTCTGAGAACTCCTGGTGGTGTGCAGAGTTTATGAAGGAATCTGTCACTCATCCTTCAGGGAGGCAACTGCCATAACAGTGGGAACCACAGTGGGAGATTTTCTTCTGCTCTCTTTATGGCAGGAGCTGCATGACTTAATGACCACTCAGGAATGCTCTGGCTCCAATGTGTCTTTTCCTCTCTGTATTTAGAAGGCTTAGATGCCCATTGACGTGATACATTATGTCTTACAGCACAAGAGCTGCCTCCAGCTCCAGTAACAATCCTTCAGTGCAGCCCTCCACAGGAGGGATCAATCTGCCTCCCTGTGCTTGATAAAGAAAGGGAGAGAAGATTTGTCATAGCTCTGCTCTGCTTTATCATTAGGAGAGCCAAAGCCTTCAGACATAGTTGAATAAAGTGGGTTGTTAAACCCATTCTGAGACGCTAAAATAAAAGGTGCTGGGTTTGCAGGTCTTCTGGACATGGGAATCAGAAGAAGCTATACCTCATCAGCAGTCCTGAAAATAAGGCCATTTCTAACACAGTAACTAAACCCTGCTCTAGGCTTGCAGTGTACAGGGAACCAAGCTGCAAATGTCAGGCTTTCTTCCACATTTTGTTCTGTAGTGGTATTCAGTAATATAGATATGTTTTTGTGCTGATTCAGAATCCAAGTAAGAAATGTGTGGTGTGTGAGAAATGCTGCTGTTGCTAATGGCTGCTTACTAATTGCATAGGAGGGCCTTCAAAACTTCTCTAGGACAACTTCTCAGGCTCTTAAATCCACAGCAACCTCTATAAATGCAATTTGCTCAATTTAGAGATGCCCTAAGATGTCAAATCTTCACCATGGGGCAGCCCACTTCTTCCAGTAAGCACTGCAAATCCAAAAGGCTCTAAAAGCACCTCAGTTGTTACATTTCTTTTTGTGCCTTAGCCTAATTAATGAACTTAAGCTTATTTTCTCATTTAACTGTCAAGATTCTTTAAAGTGAGATACAGTGAGGGGAAGAGAAGTAGGACATGCAGCCAAAATTTCACCTCTGCTTGCGCTTTGAATTTGCAGCCTGACAATAAGTGCTGGCATTACAAGTAAAGATAGCAGGATGGAGATGAAATTTGGAGGCATTTTAATAATACAACCTGCTTCAGGCACAAGATAGAAAGATCTATTTTATTTAGCACAGCTCTTGCCACAGTTTTCTGACAAAGCTTTTGTTCTTTGTGCTCTATTTTTACATCAGCATTCACCCTCTTTTTGGTTGCCAGCACAAGTTTCAAGTAGTTGCTATGGATGGTACTTTTAAAATAACCTTTTTGCTTAGCTTTTCTCAAGGGAAAGAAAGAGCATTTTAAGGTTCAAAACTGTGAGGTGAGAGTCTCAGTTTTAACCCACAGAAATACTGGGCATTCATTTGGCATTCAGTCCATTGCAGGAAGGGTTATTGCAGCCTAGCAGTTGAAATGAAAACAGGGAAGTTGGAAAATGCAGGAATATTGTGCTTGTAGTACAGGTATTGATTTGGGGTTACTTCCTCTGAGCAGGAATTTAAAGAAGAGGCAAACATTTCCAAACAATGCAGATTGAAAGGGGAGCAGAATTCTGAAAAGAATATAGCTTTTTTTTTTTTTTTTTTTTTTTATTATTATTGAGGAGGACACTAAAATGATTTGTAAAATAATGTAATAAAAGGAAGGGGGAAAATAACTTGAAGAGCTTTTTTAAACCACTATTTGTCGGGATGAACAAATATATTAAAATTTTACTTTAGAAATGAGCTTGTGAAGTTTAATTATTGACAACACACTGCACTGCATTTTGCAGCAAGATTTTTCTTGTCAAAGTCTTGGGTCAAACAAAAGCAATAGACAGCATCATGCCAAGTCTACATATTACAGGTAAAATTCCACTAGCAAAAGGTGTGATCCAGTCAGCTCTTCTAGAATAGTCTAGGAAAAGAAAGACTCAATTATTCCATCACTTCTCACCTGGGATCCAAACCAGCTGAGATGACACTGGAATAAGGACCAACGAGATATCCTACATGCATTTTTAACATACAGGATGCAATTCTGCTTTGGTTAATATAATGTCTTGCTATCTTATTGCTGATAGTCTAAATTGGTGCAATCTGGCAATCTCTATTTGTAAACTTAGTTTTAGTAGTTGTCATTTGCTGAGTAACAATTGAATGATAATAAAAATTTCTAAACTCAAATATCTGTAAATTATTCAAGTTTGAAAAATGCTGTGTGCTTCTGAAGGCAAGAGAAGTAATAGATGCTCAGACACTTGCAATTCAAATGCCCTTATTAGGGATAGAACTTCTGGGTTGCATTTTCAGATTTTTGCTTTATGTAATCAATGCTTTGCAAAGTCCCAGGAGGGGGTCTGTCTTAACAAACTTAAAGTCTTAAAGGTAACTAGAATGGACTGCAAGAGCTTGATAGAAAATCAGTCTATTACTTCAGTTGTATTTGTATTTCAGGTCTCTATAATTGACTAACTCCTTCAGGAGAGCTGCATGGGTTACTATCAGCTGAGAGCCTAATGAATATATTTTCAAATAATGAACATTCTGGCTGTAGGGAAGAAAATACACTACTTTACCTTGGAAAATTCTTCAGACTTGCAGTGAAAACTTAGCTCCTCAGGATTTCTCTGAGAAACGCACACTGCTGCTCAAGGCCGCGTCTCTCACACTACCTGTTGTAAGTTAAACCTGGTACGAAGGGGAGTTTACCTGAAAGGACAGCAGAAATGTAGCTGTTGTGGTTTTTTTGTATCCAAACTGAAAAACAGTCCTGCAAATGGTGGGAGACAGGATTGAATCCAAACCCTAATCCTAGCTTTGCTCCTGGCTCTGATGGACCAAATCAGAAATACAGAGCCATGCTGCTCAAGGAAAGAGATGGCTGCTGAAGCCAGATGGTGTTGGTTCAAGTAAGATGGAGTTTGTAGGATGAAGACAGGGCACTGGCAAGCAGGTGGCAGTCCAGAATCTCAATCTGACCCATAATTTATGTGTCCTCTAAAAATAGTTTCAAATGTTCAAATACCTGGAAGCCCCATGTTTCCATGTTTGAAGCTGACAGCATGGAACTTTGTTTTTCAAAGATCTGCTCTTTCTGCTACAGGAGCGTTACCACAGAAACGTCTTGTGACTTTAAGCAGCCAGTTTTAGCAAACAAAGTCTTTGGTTTAAACATTTATAGAGTAGTACTATGAAATAGACTTCTTCCATCTTCTTATTTTTTTAACACTGCTGAACAAACATAACCGAATCTTTAATTTCCCCTTGTTTTTTTAACCTTATACTGGCACTATGATCATTAGCTGCATCCTTTCGATGCACACAAATTACAAAGATTAACACCTACAGACTGCATGCATTTTGTGCTCCTCTTGTGTACTGTACAAAAGGAAAGAAGGCCAAGGCACTGGGGAGCTTCATTGCACTGCTGTAAGAAAGTGTTCCTTGGTTTTTAGTAATCTGGCATGGATTTCTGTGGCTGAGACAGGAACAGTTCTTTGGCCACGGTACTTGTAGGTCATGTAATTTTCAAGCAGAATGGGAAGTGCAAACAAGACTGTTTGTTGTGGTTGATGCAGATGGTGGGAATTGCCCAACAGTACTGGGTTACCACAAATGCAGGAGGAGATGAGAGCTGGAAGGATAACAGATAGTGGCTTGGGGGATTAAAAAAGAGAAATGCAGCTCTTGAAACTGACAGTTATGAATCACTCATTAAAAAAAGATGGTTGAATTTGTAATTAGGAAAAAAAAAAAAAAGAAAAAGAAAAAGGAAAAAGAAAAAGAAAGAGAAAAAGAAAAAGAAAAAGAAAAAGAAAAAGAAAAAGAAAAAGAAAAAGAAAAAGAAAAAGGAAAAAGAAAAAGAAAAGGAAAAGGAAAAAGAAAAAGAAAAAGAAAAAGAAAAAGAAAAAGAAAAAGAAAAAGAAAAAGAAAAAGAAAAAGAAAAAGAAAAAGAAAAAGAAAAGAAAAAAGAAAACCACTGGTGATTTGGGAAGCATTTATGGTCAATAAGATGAGAGATGATTCTACCTGTTGGAGAGATCCTTATGATTGCTCATAAAAAATTCAACGGCAACATGGTCCCCACTCCACAGCATTTCCTGTTTAGAAGATGAATGTGCTAAAGAAGCCACCACTGAGGAAGCTTTCTTTATCTCTTTTAGTTTGACAATTGCTTTATTCATTGCCTTGCGGGGCATTATGTAGGAAGCGGTTCTATTGGAAGGCTGTAAATGATTAAAGGTCAGGAAATGAAGACAAAGATCTTCTATTCCTGTGTAGATACTACAGGCCACTAACAGATGGATCTTGCAGGGAGAAGCACACCTTTTTGTTGAGCTGGTGCTTTGGGCCTTCTCTTATTGTGCACGAGTACAGATGCCAACAAGAAGGCCAGTGAGTGGCAGAAGGGATATGGACAGGTTTGGGAATTTCAATGTCAGTTATGGAAAGAAAAAATAGGCTTTGAAAAATGCTCACTTCTGGAGGAATGGGACATCGGATGGCTGGTCAGTAGCTCTAGAGGAATTAGAGAGATTTTACTTGGCTATAGAAGAACAAATGGAAACGTAAAGAAAAACCAAAAACAGTGGTAGCTAACCTACAGTTAATGCTCTGATATTCTAGTATATGCATCACCAAAAGCATCAATTTCACTCCCTTTTCTTCCACTTATATCACAAATACCCAGCAGAGTATAGGAATTCATCAAATTCCAACTGAATGCAACAGCAGAGCAACTTAACTTTGTGAGTAAGTCTGGGATATGAAAGGATAATGGTAAAGCAGAAATCAAGATGAATTCATACTTTTAATTCTTAATTATTATTTAATAGTACTATTAATTGTTTAATGAATGCTTCACAAACTGTAGCTGTGTTACAATACAGACCAGATAAATGGTTCTCTATGAATGTATGGTTTAGATATTGTTGGTACAGTCTGAGCTCAAAGGAAGGATTGAAGTGGTGAATAAAGCTTTGAAAGAAACACTACATGTATTTTTATCCTTTCAAATTCATAAGGTTTCTTCCACTTGGGAATAATGTTATCATCTGCTGACATGCTCTATGGGAAAAAGACTTCAGTTAGGAAACTTCAGAGAAGACAGAAGCACAGAGAAAAAAAATGCACTGTATTGGTGGACAGCTCCTAATTGCAAAATATATATATATATATAAAATAAAAAATATAAATATAAATAAAAATAAAATAAAAGTCTATATTTTGTGGCTTGTAGGCATATTTCTCACCATGTTTGCTATATCTGTCATTCTCTGAAAGTACTAAGGGTGGCCTTGGTATTGCAGTACCTGTGAGCCTCATATGCTTCCATTTAATTAGCAGCAAAACTCCCTCCTGCAATTCAGGGAAATCACATTAGCTGTATTTCCAGCAGAGAACTAAAGTGCAAAGAGCTTAGGCAGCCTGTCAGTGTTGGCACAGGCAGCCTGTCTGTGGTGGGGCAGGAAGTGAGCAGCACTGGGTTTGCACTGCAGCTCATTCCCCCCACAGTCTGCTGCTCTCCCCCGTGGCCTTACATCCCCCTCTGCATCCAGGACTAATGCACTGGTGGGAAGCTAGGTGAGCTTACCATAGCATGTAGAGTTACTGGAAGTAAGTTTACTGCTTCCTAATGGCTTGGGTTGTTTATCCTTCAATATTCCTTGGGGAGTAAGCATCCAGTGAGTTGAAACACTGCTGCTCCAGCTAAAGCTGAACCCAGCTTTGGCAGTGCACTCAGATTACACTTATGGAGATTCAAAATCAGAGCTCATCCCAACATGCCTGATAGTTTTTCTCTGAAAAGTGTGAAAAGCACTCAGTGATTTTCTCCTTTACAGTCAATATTTAAAATTTAGCTTTTGATGTCCTTGCTGCTGGGTATTTAATAAGGAAGGCTAGATGGTATGCCAGTAATCAGAGCTTCTGTGATCTTCAAGTAGGTTCTACTAAGGTCTTTTGGTAAGATATAGCAGCCAAGGTCATATAACATGTTTACTGCTATTACCTTGCACCATCTTATCCCTCTCTCTCTGCCTCCTCAAATATATATATATTTATATATAAAACTGTGTTAGAACCAGTGACTCTCAAACTGAGAGTCTGAGCTCAGAAGGAGCAAGTGGAGGTTTTGGTACCTTTCCTTTGCTTTTTCTAATATTACTTTCTGCTTCAGTTCCTGTTGCTATTTGTGGTTGCTGCTTTTTGGCATAGATCTGTGTCCCGCTGGCCCTGCATAAAGTCTGTTGTTATCACATGAAAAATGTCACAGCCCAGATGACTGCTATACTTGTTGGACATTTAGTAAAAACAGGAAAGGCCTTCCTCATCTGTTGGATGTGGACAGCAGTCCATTGGGACAGCCCTCCTACAGGACTCTGAGCAGAATTTGATTACATCCAATCAACCAATGCCTACTGATACTTCATGGAGGAAGTGTGAAGTCAGAAATGTGGCTCTGGTGTCTGGGATCTACCAAGCTGAGCTCTTTTGCTTCTAGAGGGACAGTCTAGTTAATGCCAGGTTAAAGGCAGCCTAAGGTCTGGGTTTCACTTTTGAACAGCTTGTTCATGTGTGGTCAGATGGAGTGCAGTCACTGTAGTGCCAGGAAACTTTCATGCTTCATGAAAACAGGACCGTCTTTTCTTCACCAACAGCTACACATTACACAAAAAGGTAAACAGCTACACAAGCACACTCCTCTCCAAGTTACTGAAAGGTGCAGAAAGACTTGAGCATGCCCTTCTCTTCTATTTTTCCAAGCTGCTAGCTAGCTCTGGGAATTGAATAATCCCATCACACAAGCCGCAAAGGAGAGGTCCTGTCTGTATCTATTGATGAGGACAAGCAATGACTGTCTGTGACCTTGCTCACGATACATTTAACAACCACTTCAATCACAGTCACTGTACTGCTTCCAATTCGATTCGTTGCTTGAGCATGAATTTTTCAGGAGTAATTACATCTAATCATGAGTGACTTGAGTATGTGAATTAACTAAAGGTTCAGCAGCGAGGCTTGAGATGAATGAGAAATTGGTTGGCAAGGATAAAAAGCCAAATTTTAAGCTGAAAAGAGACAGAATGTAGCAAATCCCAAAGAGATACAGTGAAGCACAGACTGTTCATGCAAGCTGTGAAATCCACAGGACCTACTTTCAATACATAAGGTAGTTAGGTAGTTACAAGGGGAAGGCTCTCCTTTGTTTCAAGCCAGTTGAGAGGACAGGATGCAAGGGGTCACACCACATAGGAATTGCCTCACATCAGGAGGAGGGAACAAGATAAAGTGGGTTTTGAAGAAGTGAATTTCAGTAGATTGGGGCAGCTGAGCAGTAAGGTCTCAGGGGAGGTAATCAGACTGAGAATGGAATACGTCTATTTCTTTACAGAGGTACTCTAAAGTGCATGCCTGCCAACTGTCCCAGAGGGGAAGAGATAGAAGTTTAGTAAGAGGTGAGCTTTGCTAATTACCAAGCTTCTCACTGACCCAGACTCAAGGGGGCACACAGAAAGAAATGAGAAGTGATTGCTGAGTGCAAGTCTAAAACATGAATAGGGGACTCAGAAAAAGAAAGAAAGGCAGGAAAAGAAAGTGTGGTGCTTTCTATCTCTGGTCATAGCATAATTTCATGTTAGCTTCAGTAGGAACAGCAATAATAAGCAGATAAACAGGAAATGTGTAATCCATTATCGGTAGAGGAGGAAAGCTATTAACTGATTATACTTAATGCTTTTTGCCTGCATCAGTGCTAAATGGCTTTTTTGCTTCCCTTAGTAAAAAGGTTAACTGCAATCAATTGACTAATCATTTCACAGCTGTGACAGGGCAAGATGTACCTTAGGACATCACAGTTGCAGCAAGCACAGGGACATGGGGAGCTGGGTGAGAAGTGAGCTCATTAGAGACTGTAAAAGGCAGAGATAGATAGTACTGAGACTAGGTGAAAGGGCAGAGTAGTGACAGACAATTCCTGAAGAATTCCTGCAGAAAGATTATGCAACTAGCAAGCACTGTGGGAGCACTTAGAAGAAAGCCTGGTGAGTTTGACTCTTACAGGTTTGCTGAGATTCCTTAGGAAGACATGTCCCGTTCCAAAGAAAGTTTGGCAGAAGATTGGTTGTGTTACTGCTGGTAGTTGAATATGAGACTGAAATTGCATGATTTGGAAAAGGAAAGAGGGCAAACACCATCCCTACGCAGGAAGATAGCCTGCAAATGAGGCAGGGAATTGTCTGCTGCTCTCACCTATGAAACGTTGGCTCTGAAGTTGTGACCAATATTTGGTGCTGAAGAAAGCAAATAAAGTGGCCAGGGAAAGTCAGGGGGGATATGGATAATAAGGACTAATCTTCTGGAGAAGAAGAGGCTTGGGGGAGACATTATGGCTCTCTAGAACTGCCTGAAAGGAGGCTGTGGTGAGTTCTTCCGAGTAAGTAGTATTAGGATGAGAAGTAATGGCCTTAATTTGCACCAGGGGAGGTTCAGATTGGGTAATTAGGAAACATCTATTCTCAGAAAGAGTAGTGAGGTATTGGAACAGGTTGCCCAAGGAGGTGGTGGAGTCACCACCACAGGCATAGGTTTATGGTTGGACTCAATCTCACTAGTCTTTTCAACCTTAACAATTCTATGATTCTATAATTCTAAATGAATAGGGATTGATTAGCCTGCAGAGGGAAAGCTGGTGCCTAGGCATGAGACAGAGCACAGATGACTATCCAAAGATCTTCCACATGTGAGGTGGAATCAGGGTGGAGATTCCTATGCGCTCTCTAGTGCACTGAAGCTTTTGCCCCAAGCATAGGAGTGAATCCAAGCAGCTCCCATAAACAATCCCACTGAAACAAGTCTCTGTAAAGGCCTTGCAATTGCTTTTCTCATCTATCATGAATGTGCTACAAGGACAGAGAGAGGTGAAAAAAAGCAAGGAGCGCTTACAGATTTTGTGAAATATCTATGCGGTCAAATCACATGCTGCATGGAAATAGGCCCTTGTCATGAAATGCTGCTGCTGAATTTTAACTCTGATTATTGTAGTTCAGCCTTGCCAACTCAGCTTAGCCAGTGGAACCACACATAGAGCAGACAGTGAGATCAGCAGCTCAAGCAAAGGGCTCTGAGCATGGATGGTGCAGCAATCAGGTGAGGAAGGCACAGAAATCACCCAGCCACCCTTCCAAGGGGTGGAGTCTCCAAAACATTCAGATAAGCTAGAAAGATTTGTTAGGAAAGCAAAAGGTGGCTCTATGGAGCTGTGGCTCAGTGAGGGTTGGAAACCAGCTGTTATGATCTGACTCAGGAGACATGCAGGAGGTATGAACCAAAGAGGTGGCCCAAGTGGTGGGACCAGGCCTGCTGTAACATCGTAGGGTCAGTGTGGATTGTTTAGAAACATTTTGTTTGGGGCTTGGCATATTCACTGGTTATTGGACTGCCATCTAAGGGGATGTTCCTACCTCAGCCAGCTCAGAAAGGATTTGATTTACATAAAAAGCAGTTTCAGCATAATTACACAGTGAAAAGAAGACCAGCAGGCAGAGTATTTGCAAACTAGGCATAATCCTTCCACACAGCCTTTGACACATAGTGGTAACTTTACATTTTGGTATGCAAGGTTTGCCTTGACCAAACTGCTGAGCTGAAAAAAGCACATATGCCACCCTCAAAGCCTGAAAGCAGCATTGCCAATTTTACAAGCCGTTAAACCAGCCCTGGAGGCCTCCTGCTTTCTGAGGCAGGAACTAACTGTCTCTAATAGGTCCTTTCCATCTCCTGCTTCTCCGAAGATATAGTCTTTGAAGACTGTGACTGACAGGCTCATTAGCACTGAGCAGTCTCAAATGCACACTGAATAACATGGTGAGCTAATTAGAGGAATGCTGGGATAAAGGGTGCCTGACAATACAATATTTCTGACGTTAATTAGAGGAAGAAAAAATCAAGGCTGAGCTTTCTGTAAGAAAAGCAAGTGTTGGTGAGCACTCCTGCAGGATACTGAATGCCAGGGACCACATCCAGCAGAACACCAATGGGGGGGACCAACACAGTGGAGAGAAATGTCCCAAGCACTAAAACACAGGAGAGGAAATAGCTTGTAGAAAGGAGTGAAAGGAGAATTCCCTTCTGCCTGTCTCCAATCTTGTATGTAGGTTTTAACTCACAAAGACAAAGGCAAACTCCAAGCAAGGGGAAGGAAAGCAAGTCTAGCCCCCAAATATAAAAAGCTCAGGAAGAGTAAGGAAGAATGGGAAATGGAGAGCAACTGTGGGGCTTAAGTGGTATAAAAATGGGTTTCAATGTGTCTTAACCATCTTTTGCACTGTTTAAAGAATGGATTTGTGTTGTTGCTTTTTTTTCCTGTTTCTGGCCTCTGGCTCTCTTTACTTGATTCCAGTTGAGCTGCTCCAGGGTATGTTTTTGCCAGGTGTGCACTTACAGCTCTGCACGCTGAGGTTCCTCCCTATGGGCTTCAGCAGTGGGAGGATTCTGGGGGAAGAGAGCCATGAGGACAGGCAGCACTGGCAGACAGCTCTAGTGGGAGCTGCCTCCAGGCTGCAGAAGGGATCCAGGTAGTTTTAGGGAGCAGGGGCTGCTCCTTAAATAAAAATTACTTCAAAAATGGCTACAAAACAAATGCTCTCTGTTTCTTCACCCCTTCTGAGTCACCTTTGGGGAATGGAAATGCACCTCTTTTTTTTTTCTCTTTTAAATGACAGGCAAGGATAAATGGCTGTAACTTTCAGAGAATAATCCTCTGGACACACAAACTGGTAAGCAGCAGATGTGACTGCCGTGTACATCCTGAAAGTTGTATAGTTCCACTTCCTATAGGTAACACAGGCAGGAAATCAGTTACACAATCGATTCAGCCCCCTGTAACCAATCCTTTCTTCTTTATTGTTTGACCTCAATGTGACATTTGGCTTTTCTCGTTTGGGGCTTACCCTGTAGAAATTTACTTTCTCATGTAAAATCGATGCCTTTTTACTTATAGTGGTATTAAAATATTATTTGTGGCATTTTTAGATTTGTTCAAAGGACGAGGGGTTGAACGTCACATTTCTTGGTCTGCAGAATGTTCATCTTCTCTTAATATGCACTGTTTTTCCTATAGCAGTTAATCATAACATTTATCATAATTATTTTATGCTTATTTCTGATGAAATAGCTCAGAAGAAGTTGGACAGTGTGGTTCAGATAGAGATTAGAACAATATAAATAATAGAAAATCTACCACCAAAAAATCATCAGGGTCACTATGTTGTTTTTTGTTTAAATGCTTTTACCACTATCACATCTGATCACTGTTTTCATATTTTATGACCAAAGGCAAAAAAAGCTGTTACTATGCAAGGCACGGTTTCAGTGTTGCATAAGGCTTTCTGAAAGCGCAAGAGATGGTCAGCCAGCTGTCAAGGTTATGTTAGGAAACCTTGTCCAAAGAAATATGTTCTGCATAAAGCTTAAGAGCTGGTGACAAGACAGACTTCTGATGGGGGTGTATTTCAGCAGACAGAGTCTGTCATCTCCCACCAGTGGAAATGTGGTCCTTTCAGGTTGGAAAAGCCAGAGCCACCTTTTCAGATCAGCCAAAATGGCAACAAAAACCTGGCCTGGGGAGGTGGAAGAAGAGATGACAGCATTTTCCTTCCTTTTTTCATCTTTCTTTGGTTTTATGCCTGCTAAGCTCAGAGATGTGAACTTTTGCTTTGAATGAGAGTTAGAAAGGCAAAGGTATTAGCACACTTCCTCCTTGGCCAACTGATGTTTGGAGCCAGTAATAAAGAGGTGCTAATATCGTGTGTGTTTGTGGGGGGGGATGAAATCCAAGAAATAATCCTCTTTTTGGCAGTAACTGATGTCTATGAAATATCCTGCTTGCTTCCCTTGTAGCAGTAACTTTGCAGTGGAATTCCAAGCACTGCTGAGCCCGTCCACAAAGAAGTCATACCTTCCCACAGCAAATCATGGGAAGCATTGAACACCACAGTTATTTACCTTTTGCTGTCTATCTTGACTTCTATATCTCATATGGTTCTTTTTCCTCAGTTCATTACTTTCCTCATTTTCCTTACTTTGTGCATAAAATTCCTATTTTTATATTTTATTTGCTTCTACTGCAATCTCAGAACATGCAAAGAGCTGTAAATAACAGCTCTATTGCTAAATCATAGCAAAATTCTCACATCTTTGAGTAACCCCAGAAGCAAATGATGAAATATGAAGCACAGGAAGCTACTCTCTATGCAAATGTGAAAACCCAGATAAAAAATGAAATCCAAAGCTTTGACATTGCTTCTATATTTCTATCACTTTACCTTACAGAGCTAGAGGCAATCTCTGAGAAGTTCCAAATTGTGGAACTCCAAACTCTCACCCAGTAAATAAGATTCATTGACTTAGGGAAAAAAAAATCAACAGCCTGATGGTATTAGTCAGTTCTAATGTTTAAATACATGAACTACCGTCTGAGTTTATCTGTGATCGGTAGAATTTGGTCTGAAGCTCTTTGCAAATCGTGACTTTATGCCATAGAGAGCTGCTTTTCACTTTCTGGAAAACGAGAAAGCAGGACAAATGAAGAAAGTTATTTCAAGGGATTTAAAAACTGAAGTAGATAAATTCATCAATGTGCTAAAGAGAACAAAGTACTGTTAGGAGAAAAAACACAGAGAAAATATCCTAGCATACATATTAGAAAATTATAGTCTTTCTAAGCTTTTTAAAGAGCTTATTAATAACCTCAAAATGAGTCCTGTCCTGTTTAGAGCCTTTTGTGCTTTGCTGAAGTGTGACCTGAAAACTCAGGGAAGAACAGAAATCTGCTATATACATGGCTTAAAAACATCAGCTCAAGGGTATTAAATATCTACTTTATGTTATAATTACCTACATTAGTGTCACTTGACTTCTCTAGGCTTTTAGGAAAACTTCCACAGTCCTTATAAATGTGTTGAAAATGCTATCAGCTTCATTTATTTCACTGCGACCTTTCAATGTAAGGAAGAATATAGATAATTGTATAAGTAAGATTTAAAGTTGTTTTCTATTGTTTTGCTTTGTTTGTATGCTTGTTTTTAAATCCCAGTCATGGTCAGAACACTGAAGTTCACCCATACTATGAAGGAGCACTAAGGATTTTCAGCTGGGCTAATACAGTTGTCTCAGGGTGTCTGCCTGCCAGTGGGCTCACTACTGATTCAGTACTGTTGAATGGCTCTTGAGCTACCTACACATAGGAGCATAATTCTAGTTTTTAGCAAATTTCAGATGTAGGTTGATAAATTACGGATCAGAAGTGTAGGAAGTAATTACACAGCCATGTACTGTAAACAAAAAAGAGCTATAGAGTGTGTTTCCTTCAGCAATCTTTACTTGAGAAAAAGGTATAAGTGAGCCTTTTGCCTTTTAACCGAACTTCTAAAAGATTGTTTCTGGTCAAAAATAGTTGGCTGGGCTTCCTCAGCTTAGAGGAGAGACTCAAATAAGGCTGGTTTGTCCAGCTGGGCTGCAGACAGGAGGATCTAATGTTTCAATAAGCATCGTCTTTCTCCCTTGACTCTCACATGATTAGAAGTAAAGGAAAACCACACTCATGTTGACACATCTGTTTCATCCTGCCCACCATTACTCTGTTCTTGTCTGAACTGAAGCCTTTCATCTGAGAGTACACAAGGACACCATTTGTGCCAAGAAACATGTCCAATATGATCTCCATCTGAAATAAATACTCATAGGGAAGTGCCAACTGTCCCATAGGTAAATGCCAACTATACCTGGATTCTCCAAATTTCCATCCACAATTATGTTTTCTAATTAGATAACTGGCAACTGATTCAGTGTATTTGTTGTACTCTGCTCTCCGCATAATGTCCTTTTTCTTGTGCTAGAGTTGAAAAGCTGTGTGATAAAACTGTAATTCATACTCTTGGACATCTATAGGTATTTTATCAAAAGTCTGTGGTTTTATAGTTATTATAGCCCAGACCACGTTACTGTTCTTGCTCAGTCTAGACTGAGACTATGGAAGCCCGTTACCACTTTTCATTGAATCACAGAACAGTTTTATATCCTTATTATATTGTAGCTGCCAAACTATGCTTGAGGTGGGGCCACCCCAGCATCTCCCAGTGTATAAGTATAGATGAGGTTACCCCTTCCCAGGTGCAGAATCCAGAGCTTGCTCTTGTTCAGTTCCATGTGGTTGGTGATTGCTCAGCATACTAATCTGTCAAGATCTCTCTGCAAGGCCTCTCTACCCTGGAGGGAGTTGGCAGCTTCTTCTAATTTAATATAGTCTGCAAACTCAGTATACCTTCAAGTCCTGGACTCAATTCATGTATGAAAACCCCACTTACTATGCTGCTCTGAGCTCAGCTTAGCCGGTTATTCACCCACACATTCAGTTTTTCTCAAGCTGTATTCTGGCTATTTTGTTCAGAAGGATACTATGAGAAACAGTACTGAAATATGAAATCCAAAACAATTACGCCAGCTGGCTTCCCTTGGTCATCTAGGACTTTTCTCTCATGAAGCCATGTTGGTTATGACTGATGACTGCATTGTCTTTCAAGTGATTTTCAGACTTTCACTTTGTGAGACCTCAGGTTCTGGCCATTAGCTATGATATACCACAAAAAGTCAGGAGACAAAAGTAGCATTCTTGACTACTGGCCTTTGAGACAGTGCTTTAATAGGTAACTGCTTGCCATCCCCCTCCAATTTGCCTTTCTTGACCTATCAGAACAGTATATCTAACAGACCTTGAAGGTACCTGGGAGACTACCAAAGAATCAGTCCACTGATATATTATTTTACAGCACATATTATATCATTTTAATATTTATTTCTCTGTGGTCATATGTTTCACAGGGCATTTGGAATACCTCATTCCACTGGTTAAGCATACATTTATTTATAGTACAGAATTTCTGCAGTAAAAAAATAATCAGGGGCCCGGTGAACTCATGAGTACATAAAGCACCAGCCAAGTTCCCAAGTGGCTCATCAGACCACATCGCTCACATTAAGCACATCCTAAACCAGCAGCTGTGATTTTATCACTTTCTCACCTGATTAGCAAAGACAAGTGAGAAATAGAGCTGAATTACTCTCTGCTAAAGGAAGGATTACACCCATAGTATATTCCTCAGATACCCAATAACAGGAATCCAGATACTTTCCTCCCATGCTTCTACAGCTACCAACAAGTTCATAGGTCTAGGATGGATGTTATGACTATACAGTGCTAATTCCTTCTTTACTCTTCACAGAGCAGTGTGCTCTGGCAGCCCGGAAAGCAGATGGGATCCTGGGCTCCATCAGGAGAGGGGTGGTCAGCAGGGATAGGGAGGTGATTGTCCCTCTCTACTCTGCTCTTGTGAGGCCCCATCTGGAGTACTGTGTCCAGGTGTGGAGCCCTCAGTACAAGAAAGACAGAGAGATTTTGGAAAGGGTCCAGAGGAGGGACACAAAAATGATCAGGGGGCTGAAGCACCTTCCATATGAGGACAGGCTGAGGGAGTTGGGTTTGTTCAGCCTGGAGAAGAGAAGGTTGCGGGGTGACCTCATTGCAGCCTTTCAATACCTGAAGGGAACTTACTCTGAGGAGGGGAGTAAACTCTTCGAAAGGGCTGACAATAGCAGGACACGGGGAAATGATTTTAAGTTAAAAGATGGAAGATATAAGTTGGATGTTAGGGGGAAGTTCTTCACTAGGAGCGTGGTTAGGCCCTGGAACAGGCTGCCCAGGGAGGTTGTGGATGCCCCGACCTTGGCGGTGTTCAAGACCAGGTTGGACAGGGCCCTGGGCAACCTGATCTAGTAAATGTGTATGTTTGGTGGCCCTGCCAGGCAGGGGGGTTGGAACCACATGATCCTTAAGGTCCCTTCCAACCCGGGTCATTCTGTGATTCTGTGATTCTGTGATAGCAATTGTTGGCTCCCAAGTTTCTGGAAATATCTGAAAATCAGAGTCCTACAACTTTCTTTGCTAAAGGACATATTTAACACAAGCTATGGATATTTAAAGATGAACAAACTTCAGATATGCTCATTGCCCAATAGATAAACTGATAACATGGTGAGTTTTTCCAAGCAAATTTTCCCAACTATCTTTTATATATATTCTATATAAAATACAGAGTTGGACTGAGTCAGCCTACTTGTTTGCCCCTTAACCTCACGTGCCAAAAACAGACATAGGTCTGGATGAATATACACACCCTAGCAATGTAACAGAGAATGACAGTTGTTTTCACCATGGTCTAACTGACTTTTCTCTCTGTCAAGATGCAAAAAGTGTTACCTGGCTAAACTCCAACATCTGAATCACAATTCAGGATATGGCTCAATATCCACTTAAACTATTTTATCTCATAACTCATCATAATTTGGCTACTACCTGCCAGTGAGCTGTGTCTGCATAAAGTATGACTTTCAGTGAATTTATGGTGAATACTCATTCACCAATTAATCACTCCAGCCTCCAATAACTATTCTGTGAAGAAAATTAGATCCTACCTTGCTTGTCAACTGGAAAGGTATGGAACACTATTTTTCATTTCTTTAAATTGACTCACAAAAAGTGTTAAAGATAAATCAAGGGCTGTGAATATTCTTTGAGAATAACACCTGTTTTTGTCAGAGTAACTGGTCTCTCATAGTCTGCTTTTAAAACCATTTCAAAAAGAAAATAACCTCACTGCCTGCACAAAAACTTATATTGGATGGTATTCCATCATTTTATGTTACTCATAAAAGTGGAAAGTTGCTTGAGTACACTTTCTTGGCTGGAAACATTGCCTTGGGGAAAAAGTGAGAGTTTTTAATGGTAATTAGATGGTAGGTGAAATAAATAAACGCTATCTGGAGAATAACTTTTAGTGGACAATTACTTTTTCCAGTACAATTAAAATAAAAAGGCTGTGACCCAGCAGATAAAAATTTACAGCATCTGCAAAGTAGCAGTGATTTTAAACTGAAACCTGGAGAAAGCTGTTGAAATGTGAAACTTCTTGAAATGTGGGAAATATTTGTTAGGGCATGGTGGTTCTGTATTCAAATGGTAAAAGAACTGAAGAGAGTACTGCAGAGACTAAAATGAAGGCAGAGTACTACTGGTACTGGGGTTTTGGATACTTCTGTCGGTAAGCAGAGGATCTCTCTCAGGAGTGACCCTAACACAGCTTAGTTGCCTAAGATAGTCTGGATGAGCATTTTCTGATGAGGTGGATCACCATCTACAAGTGCCTGTTCCTGCTTCTTGACTAAGAGAGCCTGATTCGCAGTCTGCACTGCAGATGCCTATGTTTGGCTTTACCAATCCCACCCTTAATATTTAGGAAAAGGGTTGGCAAGGCTTCAGAATCTGAATGTTCTTAATGATGCTCTTCCCAACTGCAGGAACTAGACTGCAGCTTTCAGGCTGAGTGGCTGAAGCTCATGCCTTGAAACCATCAGGTGTAAAAAGTAATTGCACTGTAGCCTGTACACAGGGTAGTCATCAAACTGGAATTCCAACATAGCCTCACACAAGCTTCTTAGCTGCAATGTATCACATAGCAATCCCCAAGTTATCTAATTCATGCTCTTTTTTACACTTTATAGAAATAACAGAGGGTAGTCTGCTCTGCCAGTTCGTTTAATAGGCTCAAAATATTTGCAAGCAAGCTTAGTTCTGGTTAAACAAAATCCATGTAACAGAAAGGACAGTGATAATTATTATGACAAATTAAAAGTATTTTTAAATTATGCAGTTAGCCAGAAATTGAAAACACTTGTAATTCCACATACTAGTTCTTAACATAATTTCTGGTAGCCCTGTAGAAGTCACCTGAATTTCATGATTAACCACTGACAGAAATAACTTTTAACTAATAAGCAGAGATATGCCATGGATATCTCCCTTCCTGAAGTGTGAGAAAGGTCTGGATGTAAAAAGCCTTACCTAATACACCTAGACTTAATTTTCCCTGTGAGTTTGTATTGTAAGTATTGATTACAATGAACTCATTCTTCCATCCAAAATGAAGCTGCTTTAGTATGAACTGAAATTACTACTCGTCATTGGTATATTGGAAAAACGGGTCCACAGAAGTCAATTTGTCAAAGTGAAATTGGACCAGGGAAAACATTTTACAGGGAAACTGTCAGTTGATGCATGAAGTAGAACAAGTTTAGTATCCCTTTCTGTCCGCAGTTATCACAGCAAGTCAAAAGCCTGATCTACACCTTCGGATCATTGCTGGATTCTCAGTTCATTGCACAAATAGACTCAGCAGATATAAGAGAAGTTTTCCTCTGGTGCAGACATGAGAGTTTTCCTCTGCAGGAACACTATGGTAGGTACAATTAGCACAAGGACCTTTGAAGGTTTGCCAAAATCTGAACCATTAGGGATAAATTAAGATGGCAAAAAGGTGGGTGAGATCTGTGAGACAATAAAGAAGTATCTTATTCAATTAAAACAAATAAAAATGATAGTGGGAGTACTGGATGAATGCAAAACAACTCTAATTCACCCATCCTACTGATGATGGGTATTGGACTAATTTATTCTGTTGAAATCTATTAGATATCACTCACTCACAATGTTTATCTGACATATTACTGATCCCCTTTTGTTGATGGAACTGAAAGTTTTTGGTATCAGATAATTTTTTACTTGAATTCAGGTAACTAAGAGTCATAAAAGAAGACATCACATTATCCTCAGAGGAATACCCCTGTTCTAGACAAAAAAATGCTATTTATTCCCTATGACCTCTGAAAATTGCTATTTGCATCACAAAGATCCAGTTGCATACTAGTAATTGTGTTTTATACAATTAGAGTTTTAGGTGAATTCAGATATTTTTATGTGTATTTTCATCTGGTGTGACGCTTCTGTCACAAAACCCATCCCATCATCTCTTCCCAAAAGAAATTTGTGGTCAGGAGTAATTTTCTTCCTAACAGCATTTGGGAAGAAATACGTGTCTGGTCCAGAAATAGGTTTGATGTTTTGAGGTATGGAATAGCTTTGCAAGGACATAATAAAAAATAAAGCCCAACTGTGAGCACAGTATTCATAAAAGTAAGGGACACTCATTTTCACAGTGACCACATAGCAGGGCCCTGCGTTATTGCTATAATCAAGATAAATTTCCTTCCTAAGGGAAGTGAAGAAATATACCCTATATTAATTTTAATTTCAAGATCTCAGTTCTGCAGAATTCTGCTTCTTCAGTCTCCCTGGTTATGCAAGAAATTCATTAATCCCCTAATGAGCAGAGGCAAGTAGGATGAAATGGGAATTGCTTTTTTCCTATTAGAATTTACAGCAATAAAGCTACAAGAAAGTGAGTTTTACAGATAAACATTCATGACTTGGTATGGAAGTGGAGCTGATAATGTCTTTCTACAATCTTGACTGTCTCACCCATGTACAACTTTATGCCTCTTTATATCTTTTCAGCATTAGCTATTTCCACTCAAATTTTACCAAGATGTGAAAAATCCCAAAGTTATTAAATCCCATTAATTTCATGCAAGCTAGCACGGTGATGGAGGGAGCAAATTCCAATCAGTTAATGGAAAGGCTGCGGGATGAGCTCAGTCATATTATCAGATACTGCAGAACACACAGGGAAAGAAGCCATATAGATGAAGATGGCAAATTGGTTTCGTGCTATAGATGCAACTAGATCTTGAAGAGGCAGCCACTGCTTCAGCAGGCATCTACCTCATTGTGACACAAAACTATTGACACATTAGACCCTAGACTTGCAAATACCTAATGTAACAAAGTTCTTACCTGCATTTTTAGATAAGCTGCACTTTTGTAACACAAATACAGGCTGAGATTGCACATCTCTACTTCATCTATCATTTTAATATCACTAATGATGTTCTATGAAAGTAAAGAATGCAAGGTGTGCTAATGAAATCTGTCAATAAGAATTAGAAAAGAGAATGAAAACTGTCAGAAGAGAAAACAATCTGAAAATAATCAAAAGAAGTGAACATTACAAAATTCTCCTTCACAAAGGAGAACTTCAGCTGAGAAGAGCAGCAAGCCGAGCATTTGGTCAGGCTCTCAGAGAGCAAAAGTTACTGAAGGTCTGAAGAGATTCTTACATCCGTTGAAGCTGTTGGCACGATTTTCTCTGTCACCAATTAAGAAGATGTATAGGATACATTACAGAAATATTTTGCTTTTGAGCAAAGTTAATGTCTCTTTCCCATATTCAGTTGATTGAAAACACTGGAAGAGGCTTGATTTTCAGCAATAAAAAAAAAAAGTAATTAGAAAACCTCCATCATCAGCAGAAAATATGAACACAAATCATTACAAATGAATAAAATAAAACATGACTCTATTTCAAATAATAAAAAACTAAGACTAATACTTCTGCCAAGTGTATGCGTGCATATACAAACACAGCCACAGAAAAATGTCTCTGTATGGAACCTCTTTTTTCTGGTTAAAATCAAAAGTTTTCTGGATTAAAAAAATAAGCACCAAAATACCTTAATAAGAGCTGTAATGGTGTATTCACATATGCATATATGTTCATATTCATGTACACAGAGCTTTTCTAGCACAACAAATGTGCAAAAGTTATGAGTATATATACATATGTGCACTTGGACCCAGAAATATATATTAAAGTGCAAGTACTCACAGATCAGACATTATTAACTAACACTAATACATTATTTTTTTTAACGGAAAGCATAGTAATGGTCCAAATACAAATCACACCATCAATCCAGAGAAGACCAAAAAAGTCCCTTTAAGCTTGCCTGAAGCCCTGCTTAGTGTCTGTCAGGATTTGACACCTATCTGTCAGGCTGTGATTTCCCACTTCTATGTGGCACACAACCTGCTGTTCCCATGGCTGTATATCTGGAGGGTGCTGCTGAAAGGAGGCAGTGTTACCTGCAAGAGATGTAGATGATATGTACTGCCTGCAGAATGGTGATAGACCATTAAAACTCTGGAAGCAGTCACTGTTGGATGAGATGGGCACAGACACCCCTTTTCCCCTTTGCCTACTTTGCTTACTATGTGAGAGCAGCACAAACCAGCCTAAGAGGAAAAAATAAAGGAAAAAAAGAAAAATTTTTTGTATAGACATATTGCTTTGGATCCATTTGTTTGAGTGCAGCTGAAAGCAGCATGGACAGAGAGGTCATCACCCCAGCCAGCCCAAGGGTGTCCCACGTAAGATCCTCACCCTGACTTCCAGGGTCCAGTGGCTTAAAGGCAAAAGCTAATGCAATGTATGCTCTGCAGCAGGAGAAGTAGGAGCTAATGTATAATTCAAACACTGTTTTAATTAGTGGAACATAGATTACAAGCCCTGGCAAATGATGGGAGAACTAGTTTCTCTTTGAATTTAAAAGCACTGTAAACTTGTGCCTGAGGATTATTTAACAGATTTTCTCCTATCAGATAATTATTAATATATCAGTTTTAAGGATAGGAAGGCCTGAGAAAAAAAAGAAAAAACAAGAGAATATCTGAATCAACCCAGTCACTCTAAAGATTCCCATGTACCCTCATATGAAAATACTTTGAGTGTCATCGCAGAATAAAAACATTGGGAAGAAAGGGAAAGGCCCACTTAGATAGAGATGGTATCCTGGGGTTCATTCTCTAGATAGATTTAAAACTCAGTTTCATCTTATTAAGTCCCAAACAACTGACAGAAATGTCTTTTGTGAATCTGAGCTTGACTTTTCCTGCCTGCTACCCGAGTTACCACTATTTCTGCTCAACTCTTAAATGTTAATCATAATGCTAAATCAGTGCTCTCAGGCACAAGTACCCATCAATAACTCCATCTGACATTAAGCCCACACCGTCTCCTAGAGAATGTCACGTAGGGCCACTTTCCCTGCATGGCACTGGTCAGGTGGGATGCTATTGCTGAGCACTGGATCCACCATGGCACTGTGTGCTGTCAACATCACCCAACACCCTACGGCAACTAAATGCTCCGTGCTCCTAAAATTTAGCTCTTTGCATCCTTGTGCTTCTGGGTCTTCGATAAAAAGGGAACTGAAAAGAAAGATGTGGTTTAAAAAGTCTTGGTATTTCCCTTGATGATCTAATGGGGGAACAGTTAGATTCTTTGTAAATGGACATAAAGAACTTTGCAGAACAAAAATGATGTTTTCCACTCTGGTTCCTCTTTATATTATATAGGAATCTCAGACTCCTAAATCAAGATCCTCATGTCTACAGCCTTGTCCCTGCCAAGGCATCCTTAAAGGATATCATAGAATCATAGAATCAAAAGGCTGGAAAGGACCTACAAGATCGTCTAGTTCAACCGTCCTCCCATTACCATTACTACCACAATTAGCACATATGGAAGGGTTCAGGAAATCAACATTATGGACTGAAGTTTATGGGAATCAGATGAAAGAGAGAATATAATATTCACTACTACAAGGCAGTCTGGCCATTACTACTAGTCTCACTAATGTCAGATGTCCCTTCCCCTTTTCCAGGTGGCAAACGAAGTACATGCTACTTGCCCCATCAACCACCTGCAGAGATCAGTGCTACCACCTGTGGGGAAATTCTGCCTCTTGCTCAAACACCACCTCACTGATGAGGAATTCTCCATCACTGGGGCTGGTATGGTATTGTGCTTCCTTCCAAACCACAGGGACCCAACAGCACTGGGAAAATTCTGACAATGAACATAAAGAGCTGATACATTCCCCTTTCCTTTTTCAAATAGAGCTGTTGCACTTCAGCTTCCTCCTTCACTTCCTCTCCATCACTCTCTGCTGTTAACCACTCTACTCAGATCTGCAAAGAGCCACGTGTGTCTTGGGTAAAGAAGTAATAAATCAAGGAGTAAGTAACACTTCTCAAAGAAGAAAAGCTTTGAAAGCTTCCAAAGTGGCTATTCATTATTTATTTGTTGCCATCAAATTAATAATTGCTGTTTGCCTTTCAGGATATTGTTTTATAACTGTCTGCTATATGTCTTTTGTTAAAAAAAATAATAATACAAAAATGAGACATTCATTACAGTAATAGTCCTTAGCTCCTGCACTTACACCTTTTAAAAGCGCTACGTAGCATTAATTGTCTGGTGTATGTTAAATGCATTACAAGATTATTTTATATATATATAGAATGCATACAGAATAGATATAATACAAAGTCTATTACAGCGCATCCTTTATTTCATACTCTGAGCAAACTGTTTCTGAACCCAACCTGAAGTAGCCCATTTGGCTCACTTCTTTCTTTGACATGTAGAAATAATTCATGTGAGGTGGCTGTACTCAGATATGTCTGCTCCCTACAACACAGAGATCCATAAGGTACCCAAGGGTTCACCTCTGCATCCTCAGCCCTCAACTACCACCACCCCTCTTTGCTGACCACATGTCTTCATGGTTGTGGTGTGGGGCACCAGGACAGCAGTCCCAGTGTCCTGGGGACATGTCCCATGTCCTATGCTGCTCCTGTATGTGGTCTGCTAATACACAAAGTTATCATCTATGGAAAACTGTAATGGGTAGAACAATATTTTCCTGTACTTCTGTATGCAAAACTCTTGGTGCAATTTACCTTCAAGAATATATTACTTACTATATTACCTTCAAGAATATATTACTTATATATTAGACTTCAAATTTTAAAAGATGGAGTTTGTGTTTAACTACTGCTATCCTGTTGTCATTTCTGATGATTCTCATATTATTAACAATCATGATCATCAAATGTGACAAACCAACCCAGAAGACCCAAAGAAGGACAAAAATCCAACATATTTTTCTGTGAATTTTTTCACTGAAATACAGAACTCAGCTGACTGGAGAAGAATCAGACATGCTTCCTTTGATTCCCTTTGGATGAATGGGGACTTATCCTTTCAACTCCCTTTAAATTCATGGCTGAGTGAAAGGTTCGTTACATGAATGGTAATTTTATAACTAGTTACCATCCTGCCTAGCATAAGATTACACTGAATAATCCTACAATCAGGCTTTATATTGCTTCCAAACTTAGAAACAGTGACAGAAGCCTAAAGCCAACACGATGTCTACTATTTCTCTATGTCTTACCTTCCCTTCTACCAGGTTATTTTACTCCCATCTTGTGCAGCAGTCACACAACACTTTACATGCTATATCCTCTATTTATATGCAAATCTTATGTTACCCATCCAAGAATCTACTCTGCTTGTGTAAACACATTTTACTTGAGCAACTGATGAATGTCAGCAATTTGTGGGTGAAAATTAAGCAATAATGTTGAAAGCAGAGAAGCATCTATGAGAAGATTTTATTATTTTTTCATGTAAGGTTTATTGAGTAAGGTTTTTAATTTTGTAACTGATGCGGTGTCAGACTGTTTCATTTGCTTTCAGCTGAGGTGTTGTGGATGTCAACCACTGCTGCTGCTTTATAGATTCGGAAAGAACTTATTTTCGTTGAATTACAAGAACTTGGTGATGAATTCCCACCAGCTAAAGCAAAAAGATGCATCCTTTAAATATCTATAAAATCAAAATTCATGTAATTCATGCAAAGTTTCTTGAAACTTGCATGTATCTGGCTGTCTTTTAATGTTATTCAGAGGACAAATAGCATCCAATTGTTTCAGCTATATCCAGAAGCAAATATTTCAACCTCAGGATTGTCAGCATCTCACAAAGAAAATGAACTCCTGTGAAGCCACAGCTTTTGGGGCATCTTTTAGAAGAAAGGAGACAAAATATACCCCAGAGAGGAACAATGTTCAATATTACAGCAGAACTGCTCAATACAAAAGAACCATATGAGTATGCTTGGATAGTCCTTTTACTTTCAGATATACCCTTGTTCTCCTGACACACATAAACTACTACAGCAGTCAGTCACCCTGTCTTGCTCCTTCATGTACTTCAGTTGCCAGAGTGATGAGTTTTAAGAGTTTGCAGCCTGTAGAGCTGGTATCAGGGCATTTCCCTCCTGTGACTTGCAACTGGTAATTTAATTTTTCTACTTAGGTGTTCATGCTGTGCTTAGGTTTTTAGTAAAGCTAATGAAATTAAGTGCCCTCTTGGAAATGCTTTGGCATCTCCCAGAATAAGATTAAATGGATGAAAGAAGATTTTGAGCACATAAAATAGCACAGCTGGGAGAGATAAATGAGGAGAAAAGGCACATTCATACATCACTGTAGTATTTGTATAGAATCAAACAAATTTGGGCTCCATATTGGTAATGATCTTAGCTACAGATAGCAGCTTTAAATTATTTCCCAAGCTAAGAGTAGTGATACGCAACAGAACCTCAAGTATCCTGGTCTAGTTCATGGTAACAAACTCTGGCCTTACAATCCCACTGTTAGATATAGTGGGAGTAAAACTGAAAGGATGGGGGCAAAGGAAGCAGAACTTCTTGTTCCTTGAGGTCTGATAGACCTCCATCAACATGTAGGCTCTCTCTGCTCTAGCCACTATGTGACTATATACCAACCTGTGACTTCACATCCCATCTAGCAGCACTGCTTTCTCTAAAGTTCAGCAACCTAAAGAGCAAACTCAGCCTGATGCTTGCTTACCTTGTTAGTGGTTTTATAACAGCCCCCTGGAACTGTGTCTAGGATTAGGGTCCTGCATATCTGGGTGCTATAGCAACGCCTAGAGCTCTTTTTTTCTACTGAAGGAAAACATATTTGTCCCCCTTTAGCAGAACTAAGGTCCAGGAAATTGAATGGCTGTGGTCCAATGCTTCCTCTGGTGTAAAGCATAGACTAGGGCATCTTTTGCAACAGCAGAGCTTAGGAAAAATGATCTGCTTTTCATTCTTGATTCCCACAGCTGTCAGACATTCTGTTGAGTGGGAAAGGGAAAGATAGTCATGGTCAGCACCCCTCTGTGTTCCCATGTGAAAAAACCATGCTCACAACAGCATGCAGTGAGGTGTAAAGCCTTGGTCCCCTTCCCATGCCCTTGGAATCAACTCTGCTGATGTGCGACCAAGATTGCTATCTAAGTTGGCAAAGTTGCTTGTTCAGCTTCAGAAGCTGTGCTGTGTCTGGCAAGTACCTGAAAGGGGATAATTAAAGCAAGAGATGGAGTAGTTCAGAAGAAAGAACATCAGTATAAGGAGCAGAGACTGCTACCAGACCTGCCTTAAGGGTCTTGTGGCTATAGCACTGTGGTGAGCCACAGGACTACCTGGAAGAGAAGCAAAATAGCTGGGCTGATTGTCTTGGCTTCTTCCCCTTCCCCTAGATACATGAACACTGTCTGCAGACTGCCCATGTAGCATTGCAGTAAGCAGCCCCTTAGTGAACAAGGTGCTCAAAGTCCAAGCCCCGGACTTGGCGGGGTTCAGACAGAGAAGCGCAAAGGGAATTATTGCATTTCCAACACAGCATTAACTTATGTGTTCAGATTACAATTAAGGGGCTTCAGAAGGAAAAAATTAATAAATAAATCTGTTGATGAGGATGTTATGGTTTGATGCGGGCAAGGTGGACAGGACTCTCTGCCTCTCCTGGCTCGAGGATCCAAAGCTCACTCACCTCAGTGAATACCAAGTGCTTGCTGAGCAGTAAGTAGTTCCATCCACCAGGGTAAGAGGAAATACATACACCTACAGCTCAGGGTAAGAAACAGGAAAATAAAGGTATCAACATAGGATGGTGTTAGAATTAGTTTGAAATGTCAATATAACTAGCATGGTAAACATTTTGTAAATACATACTGTATTTTTTAATATTTACTCTAGATTTAAACCTCTGACCTCCCACTCACCACCGAATTGCTATTTCCTACATATATCATCATACATTACTGAAGTAAACTGAAGAAAAATTAAAACCATATTATTCTGGTATCAGCTAGTAACACTGTACACTTAAGTGAACAGAAAGCCAAGAGCAGTAGTATCGCAACTTTCCTTAGAAAAAATAGCAACACAAGTTTAATAGGGATTTATCTGCGAGGAAAGTGTGATGTCCGTTTAAATTCAAGTGATAACTTTGATTTTGATACACATTTTTGTGAAGCTGTGTCTCTGGCATTCATACAAACATGTCAGAGCAGTCAATCAAGCATGTAGGCTAGCAGCATTCCGAAAGTACACTGGTAGAGTTTAGAGCTATCGAGTGCATTTAATACTGTTACCTTTGATTTCACATGAAAAGCACCATGCTAATCCATCTCACAGCGTGGCTGATGAAGTGAGAAAATCAGTTTTCTTTCAAATGGGCCAGCAAATAACCAGAAAGTGGTAAAACCGTATACTTCGGTCTTCACTGAGCTGAGCAAAGTGTGAGTAAGTGGCCCTGGGGGAAAGGCTCCAGTGAATGCCTTCCATTGGCAGCCCCTAAATTTTGAGAACTACTTTTCCATGCTTTTCTATTCGAAAAATAAAGAAAAAATAGGAAAAAAATCGTACTCATATATTCAACTCCTTTTGTGAGAATTCTGTAGTGACACATAATAGTAACTCATTTGTTGTCATTTACCAATTTATATGGTTTAAAAGCAGTTACTTCAGCTTGAGGATAAAATAAAAACACTAAATCAGACCTTTCCTTCATCTGTGATGTTATTTGCTGACGGTTTTGCATCCATAACATTCCAATATGTCTAAAACTTGAAAGGCTGGCTAAATAGTACTCGTTAATGTTCTCTTGCTTCCAAATGTCAAGTCCTCCACAGCTCATGTGATTACAAGCAGGCAAGCAAATTTAGTTTATACTGATAATTAAGATTGCAGACCAAGAAAACCAGCATCTTACAATGCATCCATGCACATTTAAAGGCAGCAAACACAAATAGGTGCATCATGAAAAAACAGTAGAACAATAAATCTGTGAAAAAACAGATAGTCAAGAGATGCCAAAGGCAATGGAGGACCCTCCTCCTGTGTTATGAAGTGCATTTTCTGTCTTTCTCAGAATTTATTTAGACATTGTCTCAAAATAATAATAATTTTAAAAAGCTCTGAAAACTGTGCTTGCTATTGGCAAACCTTTGGGAAGAAAGGTCCAAGTTAACCTCAGATTCTTTACCTTTGGTATTACCAGATTCTGAACTGGTAAGAAATGCAGTTTTTATTTACGCCAAAGTGTTGAATTTGAATAACAAAAAGAGGAAGGAACAGCTGTTATTTCTTCACTCTTGGTTGGTGACAGAAACTGCATTTCATTACAGGGTTGAGATGAAAAGCTAATTTCCTCAGCACACAGGCTGCCTTGTTTGGGTGCACGCTCAGGAATTGGTACATTATTAGAATTGTTCTATTTCAGTGCTGATGCCAGAGCATTTTATGTTACCACTCTCTGAATAATTAGCTGGGGTCATCCCACAGTTCACAGATCTCCTCTGATTTTGATGAAGCCAGGGCACTGCTGGATACAGTGGTGTTACCCTTTGGAGACAAAAAGAAGCAGTGGGCACTGACCTTTGAGATATTAAAATTATCAAAAAAACCTCTCACTTCTCTGAATGATAATGAACCCTCTTTCCTTAGATAGCTCTACATTTCCCTCAGCTTCAAACCTATTACTGTTTTAAAATAAAAAATAAAAAGAGAGGAAAAAAAAAGAAGTGTCTTCTAAAAAGACCAGACCCCTTTGGGAACACTTCATCTGACACATATAAGGAGATGGGATGCTGTAGCTGTGCTTCATCCTTTGGGTAAAAAGCATATCCACGTGAGACATGTCTTGTGCTTTGGTTTTATTTCCCTTCCTCTGTCTGCTCCTCAGCAAGCTGTGTAGGTTTCAGACACGAGGCCCCAATGAGATTTGTCTCTGCAATCACTGCTTTACTATTTTGTGAGCAGAAGATTCATCTTTTTACTGGATTTACTCTCTGTGGTGGAGGTCCTGGATTTCATTTATGTTTTGGCCACTTTGGAATGCTCTGGCAGTGTAATGGGGCATTAAAATCATCTCAGACCACATTTGTACTCACTCTAAAGCACTTCTGCTCTGACAGAGTGATATAAATTGGCTGTAGAGCGCATGAGGATCAGACTTCCTGGGTTCTGATTAGCTAACAACTACATTGTTGTCTTTGAAAATGGCATCAACATGAAGACATTAGAGGTAAAGACTGCAGAGTACCTCTGTCCAGGGTATATGCAGTGCTCATCAATGGATGTAGTTGCCACAGCAGCCAAGTGTGTCTGTGGAAAGAACTAATACAGAATTATGTCTAGAAGGACACTGTAAGGAGAGATGCTCTGAGCTGGAAATGTATCAGAAACTATTAGAGAGAATAGCATTGGCTCATTATTTTTGTGAATACAGTCATGAAACTGAGGAAGCACACTGTGCAGCCGAGACTGTGCTGTAATGTTTGGAGGCCATGCTCAGCTACTCATGGAAAAAGGCACATGCATATAATCAAACAACAATCAACTGCCTGTATCAGTAAGGGCCACAGGTATATATAGGTATATGTAAATGGATAACTATTTGAGTACAGACATGGTTCAGCCCAGTTTGGCCTAGTTCCATGACAGGGGTCAAAAGGACCCCACAGACTCACACCCCATTGAAAATAGGGGCTGTGGAGTACATTTGGGACAAGCTGGAATTTGGAAATCCTGGTTTGGCACTTAAAGCTCTTCTGTCCCTATGCTGAGATCAATGCAGGCACAGAACCCTGCCCAGATTGCATTTCAGTGCTCTGACTTAAGTCATCAAAGAAAAAAAGGGCAGGATTTGGCTGTTAGAGTGCACATATTCACAGGTATCTTGTGGGAGCTGAGTGCCCAAGATCCCACTGCAGACAATGGAGTACCTGGACTCAGCCCAATTGTATGCCAATGTCATTGGAGATATCCCTTTGCATCCCACTTGTTTCCCAGTTACCAGCTGAGAAATGTACAAATTTTCTTATCTACAATCACTGTACAATGCCTCTGACATCTAAAACATCATGGATGCCTCTCTGTGGGCAATGGAGTTAGGCACAACATGCCACAAATTATGAGTTTAATCTGATTTTGCCAATCCTTACACAAAATAGAAATCACTAAAATCACACACACCACTTATCACACAGTTTGTACGGAGTTCATTGCAACCTCCCCATCGGGCTTTGTTGGTTGTTCCTGCATCTGTTCCCAGAAGCTGGACACCAGAAGACAGCATTGGCTGACCTTGGACATTATGTGTGTACCCAACACACCTCACTGCAGACATATCCTACACAAAAAGCTGACTGAGAAACACTGAAGAGATGCCATGATAGATGTTAACTATTAACAGACAAAGCTGCTCCACGCCAGAGCTTCATTCCACAGTCTGTGAGATGCTTGTCCTTTTATTAGCATCTCAATTGATTTATATTATACAAATGACATTTAGGGAAATGAGCTGCCCATTATACTGCAGGACTCTCATTAAAGATAACCCTTCCTTAGACTGCCTGATGGCAAAGTTCCTAAGTGGATCGGTAGGAAGCACTGAGGGAATGGATGAGCGTTGTGGTGACTACTTTTAGCGGAGACTGAAGGTAATTAAAAAGACTATAGGTGTCGGGAGTATTCCAGGTCTAATAGTGGCCTAAAAGTATTTTAAAAACATCTAAAGACGGAGTCAATTGAGCTTTAAAAATCATTTAGGATATTAGCTTGCGCCTGCGTTAATAAGTAGCTTCTTTGTGACGGAGGAATTAGAAGTTAAATATTGGCTCATAAGGTCTTTAAAGTCTTTTCCTACATGCAGTGTTGGCCATTATCAAACTGCAATGTTTATGCAAATTGTAGCGCAGAAGCCTGTTCGGTATCCAACAGTGTTCCCCTGCAAACTCATTAGCTTTCAGCCTCAAGATAAAATATATGCTGAACACAGTGCTACAAGCTGAGGACAAATTCAGGTGCTAGGAGAACATGGTCATGTTTGGGAAGGAGCAGCTACTTAATGGAGGTGACAGTGTTTATTAGGAAAGAACTATCTGTCCAAATTGCAAAGAGTTTTATTTTTATCTTAGCTCTTACCAGACCTGAGTTCTCTATATGTAAACGTTTACAATGTACATCTCAGCTGGACAGCTAAGGATCTGATACTTCAAGCAAGGATTTAGTTCATTTAACTGCTGTGTGCCTCTGTCTTACGAGTGCAATGAGGCAGCCCTTTCTGAGCTATTTCTTAGATTTCCCAGACATTCAAATTGAGAAAAGTGAATGGATTTAAGGCTATCAGAAACTGAACTCATGTACATAGACTTCTATGTATAAGAACTCCCTCTGGAGGATTTCATAGTCATCTACCTCTTTCCATTGACAGCTAAGTTTCAACACTCCAGAAAGCCTAATCCTATTGACTCTGATGTGCAATTTGGTGAGCAACATCCAACCAAGTGCTTCAGCGTGTACATTACAATGCCTTGGTGAAGGCAAAAAGAACCAGATATAGTTCCTAACCAGGAAGATAAAAGGAGAAATTTGGACAAAACATTTCTGTGTTGATCGATTTTATGACAACGGGAAAAGTTCAGAGTCTTGCACTGTAAAATCCCAAAGGAGGTTGGGATTACATCATATTCTTCAGTCTAAGTCCCCCAGACTGTGGCACAACTGCAAACCACGTTCAGGAGGTGAAACAAGCAGAGAGCAACTCCTAAACATAGTGATGAGTGATGCAGGAATTCTGTCGGCAGTAATGCAGGAGAATCATACTGCTGCTTGCTTACTGCACCACTTGCAGCCTCAGAGCAGGTATAGGGAAATGTATCAAGAACTCTTAAAGCAGAAACAACAATAATAATAACAACAAATTTCTTGTACTCTGTGGTAGAGAGTCCTCTCCAGACAAAGTGTCTAATGGGAAGCCCAAGGGCAGTTATGGTGACACAGAGCCCAGGTGGACTAAGCAGTGATCAATCCAGATCTTATCACTATGCCTTTTCCAGAGTTCCCCACCCCCACACAAAGTGTTCTCCAGTTCTCCAACCGGCTGCTCTGGACTTGAAGGCAAAATCAGTGCATTGCTGACTGTAGCATGAAAAAAATATATATTTATAGTGGCTTTAAAAGGACTTTTTTTGTGCTCTTATCACTTGGAAGATACCCACATGTTTTTCTGCTTTGCTGCTCCTTCATCCATTTTTCAAAGCTTCTCTGAGAATATCTTTTGTGCCTTCCTGTTTCTTTCTCCCCGTTTAATGCCGCAACCAAACATTTGGCTTTGCAAAGCATTTTGAGATCCATTATTCATAAAAGCCTGTCCTAAGGAAGGGCCAGCTCACTCTGTGCTCTTTGCTCAGAAGGAGAGAAGGAGGAAGAGCAATAGAACCATGAGTTAATTACTGCCGAGCAGCAGTGCTTCCCACCACCAGCCTCCTGTGTGAGGTCCTGATGCACTGCCAAAGCTGTATCTTGCTGACAAGTCCCCTGGGGCTGCTTTAAGTGATGGCATTGAGCTGTTCACAGCACATGAACACAATGAGCAATAGGACATCAGTGATGTAACCCATGCAAAAAGACATCCAGAAATGTCAATGAGAAGCACCTTTCTGCCCTGGCACTTTGTGTAGCTTTACAAGCTAGGATGGTGTGTCCTAGCACGCATTGTGAGATAACCTGAGTAGGCGTGCACCTGACTTCTGAGCTTCCCCCAAAGTCCAGGATGATCACCAGCTTGATGCATTCACCAGCATTTAGGATTCTCCTCACTCCCCAGTGGATTAAGGTTTCAACTCTAATTCTCTGGAGTGAAAAAAGACCAAGGTATCACCATTTGTTTTCTTTACAAAGCACCGACACTTTGGTCAGTGCTAGCAACTGCATGCCTGGCTCAGCAGACACTTCACTGCTGTTCCATTTGTCTTTTTTCTCTCTTCTTTCTCCTGCTTGACCTCAGGGGAAAATTCTTGCTGTCTGTCCCAGTTTGTAATTACACTGCTGGAATAATTGAGCTGTAATGAGAAGAATCATTTCCAAAGCCAATCATATCCTGGGCTGCAACCAAAGCAGCGTGGCCAGCAGGGTGAGGGAGGTGATCCTGCCCTTCTGCTCTGAGCTGTGAGACCCCACCTGGAGTACTGTGTCCAGATGTGGAATCCTCAGTACATACAGGAGAGACATGGAGTGCATCCAGAGGAGGCCCACAAAAATGATCCAAGGGATGGAACACCTCTCCTATGAGGACAGGCTGAAAGAGCTGGGGCTGTTCAGCCTGGAGAAGAGAAGGCCCTGAGGTGACCTGAGAGCAGCATTTAAGTATCTGATGAGAGGCTATAAGAAGGAAAGGGACAGCAGGGTTTGTTGTGGTAATTCAAGGGAAAATGATTTCTAACTAAAAGACAGAAGGTTTGGATTGGATATAAGGAAGAGATATTTTACAATAAGGGTGCTGAGGCACTGGAACAGGCTGCCCAGAAATGTGGTGGACAGCACATCCCTGAACATTCAGAGTCAGTCTAGATGGGGCCCTGAGCAGCTGATTGAGCTGTAGGTGTCCCTGTTCATTGCAGGGGAGTCAGACTAGATGACCTTTAAAGGTCCCTTTCAACTCAAACAATTTTACAACTCTTGCTTTTTTCTCTTTTTGAGTAGCAAACATTTTACTTTACTTCTTTTGCTTCTCCCATGTCTCGGAGCATTATGCCTGGGCCCCAGTTTATATGACAAATCAATATGAGAATTTCAATCATCGTCTCTTTCTGTTTACAGCGAGTGACATCCAGCACTCCTTCAGCACTGCTTGAAGGAGTCAGAGTACACAAACAAGAAAGGATATTGCAAGTTCTCAGTGTTTTTGTTAAAATGGTTATGGCAGGATTCTTCACCTCCATAATCCAATCATTGCTAAAAGGGCAGTAGGTGTCCTCAATATTTATTTCCTTACAGTTTCAACAGGTTTAGTGTGTTATTGCCTCAGTAGCTCATGTAATCAATCAGCCCACTGGGAAATGTGACCTTTTCGGCAGCTGCTGCACATTGAGCTGAGCCAGAGGTCTGCCTTCAAGGCTGGGGATACCAGAGCATAGAGCCACAGAGTCACTGAATTGAGTCCAACCCCCTTTGCAATGAACAGGGACCCCTGCAGCTTGATCAGGATGCTCAGAGCCCATCCAGACCAACCTTAAATGTCTCTAGGAATGGGGCATCCAACACAGTTCTGATTCTCTGGTCTTTTTATGTTCCTGCACCACAGACATCCCCTCGAGCAGCCCAACCCTAAACACCACCCAATCAACCAATCAAAACCTCCGACTTCCTTTCTCTTGGTGAAATGCAGAAATGGAATTTTTGCTGCTTATAAGTCAAACCCATCTCCTTTGTGTGCCACTGACATCAAGGAGAAATTTGCTTCATTCATTCATTCATTGTGAATGATTTTCCCTTTATAATTTCTCTTGTATTTACTTATTCAAGCACGTTGTTCCACACAAAACCAGCTCCGTGTCATGGCATCCCAATCTGCTCCTCTCTTGCAGTCTGTATGAACAAAAACCCAACTCACAGCAGTACCTCCACAGTACATCATAAGCTGTGTGGCTCCCAGAAAGCAATTTAAAACAAAGAACAACCTTTCCCAACAACCTTTTCAGAACTCCACATGGACATTAGCCAGACACAAGACTGAGCTGCAGAGGTTGCATTAAACTCCCCATCTGCTCTTCATGCCGCTCACTGCTGATTTATAACCCACAGTAAAGTCATTTGGCCCAAAACAAATCGTCGTGGCTCAGATGAGTGCACCAGAAACCAGCTGAGCCTTTTCTCCCACTGTCCCCAGGCAGGAATATGTTCTAGCCAGGAAAAATTGCCCAATATTTATGATTCCAGAGTACGTGATACCTGCAGCTACGCCACTCTCCAAACAAACCAGCGAAGCCAGATTTTGTTCTCATTTATGACACTTTTTAGGCAGTGTCTCGGTTGCTCTGGGCTCAACTATTCCTTTACTCTTGTGTCAACGATGGCAAAGCATCCCTGAGGGTCTCAGCAGCTGCTTTGAGAACTCGGAGCAGTGTTCAGAAGGACACTTACAAGATTGTGTTCACCTCCCTGCTTTCTGTGGGGGCCCAGCTCCTGGCTGCAATGCTGTGCAGATAATTCCTCCACGGAGACCCCGTGGCATTTCCCATGGGCTGCCTGCCCGCTTCGATGCGCTTTGGGCAAGGACCAGCCTCGAGAGATGGAGAGCGGTGCGTGTCAGCTGCGTGTTACAGGGCTACCATGGGATGCTGTGCCAGCCGTTAGGACGGGCACGTATGATGGCATTAGTGATGACTTATATCCAAAAACCAGCGCAACAGAAGGATTTCGGGCAATCTGCGAGGGGACCCCGCATCGCACCGCACCCACCTCCCCCGGGAGCCGGGGCCGAGGCGGGCGCTCCCCTCCTCCGGTTCCACCGCACCGCCCCGGGGCCGGGGGCCGCCCGCGGGCAGGGGACGGGCGAGGGGCGGGCAAGGGGCGGTGCTGCATGCGGGGCCGCGCGGGACGGCGGCGGCAGCGGAGCTGGAGCTGGGCAGGGGTGGCCGCGACGGAAGCGGAGCAGAGCGGAGCCGGGCGCGGTGAGCGGAGCTAGAGGGAGGGGGGTCCTCGGAGCCCGGGTCTGGTCCTGTCCCTGAGGGCTTTGTGGTTTGTTTTGTTCTTTTAAGGGAGGTTAGCACTTGGCTTGGGTTTCGTTTTATTGGTTGTGGGGTTGTTTTGGTGTTTTGTTTTTGGGTTTGGTTGTTTTTCGTTCCGATTGCTGGCGGGGCCGTGCCGCTGGTGTTGATGCTCGGAGCTGCGCGGGTTGCCCCGATTCTGCTGCCACGGGTCAGCCAGTGCCCTCCTGTCGGAACCCAGAGCGATCGGCTTTCACAAGCGTTTGACCTCGCGTTTGGTTGTGTCCCAAAGGTGCTTTGGCAAGAACCCGGTTTTGTCCTTCCCGAGTCCGCGCGTTGTCTGAGTGTTTGGATGGAGCACTTTCTTTTATCAGAGGAATGGCTTTGGCTGGAGGCAGGCAGGGATGCACAGGTTGCTTTCTCCATCGCAGGGACGCTGCAGCTGGGAGCTCTGGTGGTGCAGAGCGTTGGGGCATCGCCTCGGTGACTCTCTGGGCACAAGGAGTGGTTGCCAAACGTGTGCTCGTTTGCACTGTTTGTGGGAAGACAACAGCAAAGGAACCGCTCCCTCTGCGAATGAATTCTAAGGCGTCTGTCCTGTGGGCTGGGTGATGAACAGAGCTTAGATTACACAGTGCGGAAAAATAAACCTGGAGGGATGCACAGAAATGCGCCCCATCCAGAGACTTTGTGTCCAGCTATGAGCTCTGAGCTGTCACAGTATCATTTCAGTGGGGGTAACAAAGTTTGGGACAGAGGAAGCAAAGTGAACTCTGCCCATCCTTGCAGATGTTTAAGTAGTAGTGACAGGGAGATGATGAAAATATTGCTTAAAGCCTGGGCATGTGCCAGCCTTCTTAGCATGTATGTAAGTAAAGAAAATTAGGAAGGTATAGTTAGTGTTATTAAATGTAATTTGTAGATATTTATAGCAGATTGGAACAAAGATAAATAAAAGAAGTGTATGAAATCTGGAGGCTAGAGCAGGTACATGGTGCTGGCAGCTTTACTCCAATAAAGGATCCAGCTGAAGGATGGATATCTGTTGCTGTATTGTTTTGCTTTTCTGCGGTCATTTTGACCCTGTGCTGAGTTTTCTGAGCCTGAACAGTCTGAAATGATGGACAGTCTGAAAGCAGTCTCCTTTTCTCTGCTGTATTGACTAGAAGGGCCTGTCCCTGTTAGGGATGGTGCTGTTGGCTATCACTGTGTGTCTGTTCTAGTGTGCAGGCATGCCTGCCTGCAAGCTGCTGCTTGTCATGTCCAGGATGCTTTCACTGCAGTCAGCAAGAGAAATGCTCTTGCACCTGGAGCTGATGAGGAAAGGGTCCTGGGCTACTTCAGCATCTAAGTGTACTCTAATATCATCACCCATTTGGTGGGTGTGCATGTATGGTAATATTTGGCATAAGAAGTTCTTGCTATTTGCATTTCGTTAACCTTTTCAAACGTAAAAGGCTGGCTGGGGTAGCTGGTGTCTGCCAAATGTCTTGGTTCATAATTGGGTCTTAGTGGTGCACTGCAAATTATAAATGGTGTTCTGTGAATTCCCCATCAGAAGCAGGAAGCAGCGCAGTTCTCCTCCTGGCGCCCCATCGACGCAGAAGCGTAAGAGGAATTAGCTCAGCCGTAGAGCACGTCTAGAAGTTACTGATGTTCCTGATGGGTTTGAGGCTTGCAATTTAAATATTGAGAAGTTGTGACATTTTCATCTCTCTTTCTCTAACACCCTCCTGCAAGCACTCCTGCCCTTGTGTCTTCATAACTGCAGTTGCCTCCCTTTCCTGATTTGCACAGAGGAAATCCTGTTACGGCACAGCCTGTCTGCATTGCTGTTGCAAAAAGCCACCTCCAAGCCTTGGCTGCATCTCCCCTCTCTGTCATCCTGCTGTCTGTTGCCCTTTCCCTGCTCCATTGGACACATCAGCTGCAGGCTTCGCATTCAGAATCCTGTCTGGGGTCCTATACGTGACATCCCAGCTCTCCTGCTTTTCCAAGATATAGCCCCTGAGCTTCAATCACCCTGTGTTCTTAGCATCCATCTTCCTTCCTATCACCTCTGTATTTCCCCAAGCTTTGCCTTGCGCTTCCTTGTCATATGGGTGCCCTGTCTGACACGTCATTAATTTCCTTGATACATCCAAACACGTCCACTTTTGATGCCTTCTGTAGCTGTCTGATGCAGAGAGAAGCCCTCACTGCACTGCCACACATCCCTGTCACTGGAATCAGTCTGGGGCTGGATTTGAGCACAATGCTGTCCTCTAAGGCTGGGACACCTGACAGGCAGTGTTGCACAGATAACTCTATCTGGCACCAGCAGCAGTGTCCTTCCATGCTCTGTGATTAGCGTTAGCTCTCTGCACTTGCTCCTTTTGACATTTCAGGTGCAACCCTGCCCCCTTATGCTTACACATCACAGCTTGGTTCTCTGCAATGCCTTTTGCAACAGTTTTATCGTGGTGTCAGTTACTGCACACCGCTTTGCAAGCAATGAAAATATGTAAATGCTACACACACACCTATAGAGATGGTAATGCCACAGTCTCTTTGTCAAGGGAGGGCATGCCGCCTGTGTTGGTAGGATAAGGATGGAGATCTTTTCCATTATACAGCTGAGAGGAGACGGAGAATCAAAGCAGGAACGTTGAGTCCAGAAACAGAGTTACAGCGAGCAGAGTTGCTGTGATGGTACATCTGTGCCCAAATTCACGGGCATTCAAGCTGTGAACCACAGAACATTGTCAGTAGTGAATCTGTTTTTCTGAGGAGAAGAAATTCTGAACCAAAATGGTGTATTAACAGAGTTCTGTTAAATATATCATTCAATTTCTGTCCCAGCTTTGTATTGTACCAGGATTTCTAAGGTTTACGTGAAGTCTGCTTGATATTAGAGGGCTTCGTGCAGGCCATGTACTCAGATTGTTTTTATAAAATATATTGCTACCAGTGTATCAGCTGAATTTTACAGTAGGAAAATGTTCTCTTTTTACTGTGGACACTACTTTCTGCATAACTGTGTCACTAATTAAGGGCTGATAACCCCCTTGACTTGGTTCAGGGCCACATACTGTTCAGCATGGTATAGTGCTGCAGCACTGCTGGGGTTAACAGAGACCTGAAATCCATTCTCCTTCCGATGATCCATATTTAGCCCTTAGGCTATCTACCTGGTAGGTGACAGGGCTGGGGCCTGGTATTTCTGAAGGTTTTTTTCCCCTTTCCCAGGAGTGATGCAAAGCAGAACCCTGCAAGGTGTTAGCTTCACAGGTGAGTGCAGTGGAGAATGAAAGCCAGCCTTGAAAATCAGGACTGCTTGCCCTGGGGCTGGATGTTATATATGACAGGTTTTTCTCTGAATAAATGCTGAGGATCTGTCCCACCGGGAGCCCACACAGCTTCAGGGGGAGCTGCTTGCCCTCTGCTGCCCCAAGTCTTTGGCCACAATCATGGAGCCCCACACCAGTCCACATGCTACAAGTACAAAAGCTGGTGTTTGGGAGCTACTGCTAAGAACTAGGCACCAGCTAAAAAAGTTTAATTAACTTCTGTTTGCTCTGAGATCAATTTTATCACCCCTGGCACTAATACTGGTTGGCTCTGTGCTCCGGATGGGATCCTCTGCAGATCTATTTGCAACCTCTGCAAAGAGGGGCGGCAGGAATGGGAGAGTAAAAAGGGCAAGTAGTGAGATCTAAAGCCATTAGGGGGAAACAAATGGCTGTTTGAACCGCGGTGTCTCCTCTTCCTGTTCATCTGGTGTCACTGAGCTTTCAGAGCTTGAATGCCTTTGACATTTGGTTGAATTTGGCAGGTGACCAACAGGAGAAAAAACAATATAAGAAAGACATGAAATGGTTGGAGAACACCTAAAGGAGGGCTACAAAGATGGAGAATCTAGAGAGCAAGGCATATAGGGAGCAGTTGAGGCCCCTGGTTTGCTCAGCGCAGAGCAGAGGAGCTGAGGGGAGGCCTGATGGCAGCTGCAGCTCCTCACAGAAAGCAGAAGGGCAGCGCTGAGCTCTGCTCTGTGTGACAGCGACTGGGCCTGAGGGAATGGTATTAAGCTTCATACTGCATCTCTGGTGTGTTTTATCAGCTCGAGGTTTTGTAGGCTCTGTTCCTTTCACCTCATTGGAGACCGGGCTTTTGTATCATGTGAAGGGTTGGATGGGCAACAGCAGTGCTCAGTGCATGTCAGGGGAGATGCCTCCTGCAGAGCCAAAGGAAAGCTAGAAAAGAAGCAAAACCATTTATATTTGCTGTGTTTAAAATCTCTGCTGCAGAGATTTGTGCCTCTTTCCCCATAGCAGAAAGAAACAAAGGGAAGAGAAAGGTTCTCTGTTGTGGTTAGATGAAATTACAGGGCAGATTTGTGAAAGAAGAGCTTTGCATTGGATTGTTGCGTCCCTTTCTCCATCCTAACAGCAGCACCTGCCTCAGCCTGCATGCTCCACCACCCAGAGAGAAGCACTCACTACCCTCACACCCAAGCAGGAGCTGGGTCCAGCCCTGGGTATGCCAACCTGAGGCTTTAACTGCAGCCTCACAGCTCTTCTCCTAGACGAGGAGATGGTCAGGAAGCTGTCTGCCTCTCTCTAGGTGGAACATCATGACACAGTCACTGTTATCAAATACAGTGTTAGCAAAACATTTGCATTTCAATTATGCTGACTTTTAACAGCTGCACTAGATAATTTTCTTTATTGAACTTGGACAGGCTTAAGCCATAAGTGATTCAGTGATGGAAGGGATGAAAGCAACATGACAATGCATTAACATTCATCCCCAGAGATCTGCTTCTCTAATGCAGTTCAAACCAAATGTGCTGAAAGGGTAGTGCTTTGAGATGTATAATGACTGTGACCATCTTTTCTTTCCTGGAGGGGAGTATCTTCTTGAAAGTGGCCATACTTTGTTTTAATCTGTGCTGTCTGGGATTGTTTTTCAAATATAAAATCAATTTACTTTGCTTTATTAAAGGCAGTTCAGGGGCCAGGTTTTCATTTGAAGTATTGAATGAATTTAGAATGCAAAAATCTACTAGCTCTCCATGTGTACGTACAATATTCAGTTTGGGGATTTCAGGTAAGTGAATTTAAACTGCAAATTGTCTGAAATAAAGAGGAAAATAAGTGATGGTGTATAACATAGAAAGACCTTATTTCTGGCAGGAGTCTTCAGATGATGATGTGAAATAAACAGAGATACACAGCTCCAGTGCTTATAGCAGTGCCAGGGGACAGCAGGCTGTCTTGGTCCAGGAGCACCTTGCAAAAGAAGAGGGGAAGGGTATTACTGAAACAGGTCTGTAAAGCACAGAGCAGGACATAAGTGTGATTGTTGTATTATATATGCAGTGCTGTAGGTGGACAGCTAGCAGAAATGTGGCTAGCAGAAATGGAAAACATGCCAAGACTCCATTCGCTTTGTTTTCCTCTGAAATTTCTGGCGCTGAAAAGAATCAAAATTCAGTACTTCTCTTCCATCATTTTCCTTTCTTGTTTGTTTGTTTATTTGTTTAATTAATGTGTTTATTACTGAATTCTTCATCTTTTGTTTGTTTGCTTTTTTAGAGAGGCTTTTCTCAGCATGCAGTCCCTTTAGATTTGGGTGCGATAACCAACCTCATCCGGCACATTGGATTTCTGGCTTGCATTCTTCTGTTATCCTGCTTGTAAGTATTCCTTCCTTTTGCTTATATTTTTAAGGAGCACGTTCAACTGACAGTGACTGAAGGGGTGGAAGCTTTAGGTCTAATCTCAGGTCACAATGTGAGGTCACAATGTCTTTGCTTTGCACTGATGTAAATAACTATAATGCGCAGGTGCACGGGAAATGTAAATGATAAAGGCATTTTGAGCCTACCTGAATTAATTGAGTATCCTTATAGCTCTGAGGGGTTCCTTTTCCCAGCCCCCAAACCCCAAACAAAATATAACTTGATTTTGACCTGCAACCAAGCCATCTGGGCTGTTGTCCTCATAGATTTTTTAAATCATAAATTTAAATCATATTAGATCATAATAAAAGATTAAATTAGATCATAAATTAAAGGAAAGACTTTTCTTGTGGCAGGAAATGGATTTTCCTTTTCCTTGTGTACACTTTTATACTGAGTAAGTAGATGATTGATCCTGTTTCTCAGGCAGAGTGGTAAAGGGATTCTGTGCTCCTGGAGAGTCCAGAGACATGAAGAAACAAGATCTTCTTATGTACTTGTGGTTTTTCAATTGCCAAAGACATTTATGAAAGGATAGGAAGAATTAAGGATCACTACTTTTCAAGGCTGGGTGGTTCCCTGTACGTAAAGTTCAATCAGTACTTTGGCATGAGCATGTAAAGGTATTTTAATGGCATTAAATGCTTTGTGTAGTGAGTTGTTCATTTGTGGTGAAATAATCCTATATGGAAAAGGAAACGAATGCATAAAACAAAGGTGGTGGGACAGAAGATAGACACATTAAACAAGAAGCTGTCTGGCCTTCACATCTATATCAAATTGACAAGGGTTGTGAGAAGTCTTAATCTCTTTCACAGATCTAGTGAAAACTTGCTGCCAGCTTTTGGAGGCAGTAATAACACCATAATAATAGGACTGAGGATGGAGGCATCTTTAAGCATCAGGAGTTTTCATACTAGAACTGGCATCACCTTGTCTGTCTTCTGGGAGTCTGCACAATTACTCTCCTGTCAGGTCTGCTCTGATGCTGAACAAAGGAGAGGGAGTTTTTTTCCAGGTCATGAAGGGATGATATCATTATCCACTCACTCCTGGTTCTGACTTACCAGAAGGACAAAAGAGAGCAGAGAACACATCTGTGAGCAGTACAGGGAGCAACCCCATCCCTCACTCCCTCTGTGCTTTCATCTGCTTCACGCACATGATCACTGCATGTGTGCTTCTTCCATCTGCTCCTCTGTGTCCCTCAGGACACACGTATGTGCTAGCAGGGGAGCTGGATCTGTGGAAGGACAGTGTACATGGAGGGAATGAAGCCTGGTGCACTGAGGCCATGTGGACAGATACCTCTGGGTGAGCTTCACCAGTCCTTCTTTGGCTCAGTGAAAGGTCCCTATCATCCCCAGAGCCATCTGTTTTGAAGAAGATTGCGGAAACCTAATTTTTTAATTGCAGCATTGCCCGGAGCAGTAAGGTTGAAGCTGCCTGATCTCTAAGGTCCCTTCCAACCCAAGCCATTCCATGATTTATCCTCTGCCTTTGGGCTGAAGTCAGTCGAAATGGCCTGAAGTTTTTAGGAAAGGAAGGCAGATGAATCCTGTATTGATCTCTGAAGGGGAAAGGAAGCTTATTGTTGTAACAGCTGTAAAAGCAAATTAAGTTCTGCACTGTTAGGAGTTGCTTACAATACAGTAATGACTTTTTAAGATACCTTCTTACATGAAAAGGAACTGATGGAAGATCATGACAAAAGTATTATTTACACAAAATTAAAAACACTGATTTCCCTTGATGTCTGTTTGTATGCTTAAACACTTTGAAGCCTATGAAATAACCAGTGTGTTTCTCAGCCTGTAGTCACGAAAAGCCTGGAAGAGCCAAGAAAACAAAGTGCTTATCTTTGGCTGATAAACTCCAAAGAAAATGAATCTACCAGACTTATCTTTCCTTCCTGTTCCTCATTGTTAGGCACTCAGTGTAAGAGAGTATGTGCCATTAACTTACATTTCACTGTGTCTGGAGAAACAGAGTTGTTGCATCAAGGTATTCAGAGACACACAGCACAGCCAGCTGCATGGTAAAGGATTTATGACGTTGGGAAATGTAAAAGCTCTCTGTTTACTTCATGACTTCTTGGATAGCACTGCAGCCTCATTTAAAATTCACCTTAGATTGAACAGGGAGATGACTGATGTCTCAGTGATGTTCAAGATTAAATTGCATGTGTTACACATAGCTGGGCTCCATGGACATACGCTAACTAATGACCTCCACCCCTGACCACACTGCAGTTTTCAGAAGGAGTTTTTATGATAGGTGCCATCAGAGATGTGAGCAGTTGGTAGCTTTGACACACTTTCACAGACATGCTACTGCATGGCAACTGTGATTTAGCTCTAACATAGAGGCAGTTTCTTAATCTTCACCTCCCCACTTTATCTTGCTTTCTGTGAAGGTCAGTTTGTCTATCTCTTACTTACCATAGAATAGAACAAAAGATGACAAGGCAACTGGGGCTTCTTGAAGTATCTGTCACGTAGCCCTGCTCTCAGAATAAGAAAGAGTGAGTATCAACAGCTTTGAAAAGTGATTTATACAGAGGACGGTGCACAAATGGAGAACAATACCTGCATAATGGTCTGTTTGAAAAGTGTGTATAAAGGACACTGTGTATCTAGCAAAGCCTTGTCTGCTGGCCCTCATATTTGGGTGTTGAAGTAGTAGAATAAGACTTTCCTCTCTTTTGTATCTAAAGCCAGCAGAGAGTGGAGCTGAAGTCTGTGCTTCAGAGCAGCAAAGCGGTGTAACGGTGGGGTAATAGCAGGGTGGAAACTCAGCCAGATTGGAAGGACAGTATGTATGACATGGTGCAGCAGTGGGATTGGACTCAGTGATTCATGAAGGCTCTTCAGGTTGCACATCTGTGTCCTGGGATTACAGAGTTGCCTCTGAGAAAGTCATCTGAATCCAACTACATCAGAGATACCGAGTCTTCCTGCAGACAAGTCTCAGTTCTCCTGGGGTAACGAAAAACAAGAGGAACACAGTCTCCTGCTTTCAGATCAAGAGTTCATTTCCAATCATTCAGCAACAGTACTTTAAACTTAGTCTTTAGTTTAAGGAGAAAAAACCTTTTCCAGCAGTAGACAAGGGAAAAGTATGGACCACTGCAGAAGTTGAATGCCTTGATCAGTTTGCAGGTCTCAGAAGACTGTGGGTTTATTGAAGTTAGCCACTTCCAGTTTTCTCATTATACTTTGAAGTCAGTGACAAACTTCGTAATCATTTTGCTGGGACCAAGTTTGGTCTGTAGTTATTCTGCATAGTTTTCAGAAATGCACAAACTGATTTACAGAGGAAGAAGGTGAAGCCAACATCTGGCTTTACTGAAAGTTATTCCTTTGGGAGGACTAGAGAAGAGAGACAAATTGTTGCACTACTTACCTCCTCATTTCAGAAGGAGCAGGAACCTGATCCAAGGTGGTAGCTGTAGTGCACAGGATAGAGCTGTTCTTTGAAGCCAGAAGGTCTGGTTTGCCTTGTGGAGGAGGTTTGTGCACTCCCAGGGCTGTATAGTTGCATTCAGTCCAGAACTGCACTTCCACCTGACAGTCACCAGCTGAGCTGGCTCTGTCTGATTTCTAGCTCTTTCTGCAGTGCAGGGATTGCATCAGGGAACTTCATCAGGGATCAGCGCTGGATCTGTTTTATTTCCATAAGCCTTTCCTATGAACGCTGTTCAGATGTTAAGAGATGATATGGTCACGCTCTCACAGGGCACTGCTGGTAACTTATTTCAGTTGGGTACTGATCCTTTAAGGCTGAGAAAGACCCAGCGTTTTAGGTGTGTATTTTTTAAATGTGTGATTAAAACAACACAATTTGCTTTGTTTTTTTTCTTCTAAAAAGATTAACTAAAGAGTCATTTTAGCTGAAGATGTATGATGAGCTACAGTTACATGTTACATCCCCGTGCAGTGTGACTGAGGCAGCTGGGATGTGGGCCATAGTCATTTGGAATCTAAATTGATTGTGCCTCTGATCTCACCACAAAATACTCAGTTAAAAATAGCCCAGCTGGTATTGTAAGACCTATAAGGGCTCTGATCTAACAAAGCACTCACATCTCTGCTTAACTGTAAGCTTCTGGTTAGTCCTGTTTATGACTATAAATCTTTACTTGCTTCAAAGGCAGTCTTGTGCCAAAGTTCTTCCTTGTATCAGAACCAAAACCATTAATGGTAAAAGTAGAACACAGCAGATTTCAAATTTGTGAAGAATTTAAAGGCTTTTAACATCTGCCATTTTAAAGAATTTATGTGAATTAATTCCTTAAGTTATTATAGGGAAATTCAATTATTAATGGATCTGCTTTTCATTATGACAGTAATCAAGGATAAACATCTTCTATATCAAAGCTTATCTTTTAAAAAGGATAAATTAGCTGTAAGATGCTTAACTACTTCCAGAACATGAAATGAACATGTGTTGTTCTGTTAGTTAATTTTGGATCACTAAATGGGAGCTAGTTCAAAAGGACTATAATCTCATAAGGATCTCTCTATTCAGTCTGTTGTGATTCATTTCATAAGGTGCTTGTAATAAATACTGCTTCTTGTTGGGATAAATATTATTACTGTTTTATAAATCATTTATTTTAAATATATTTTAGATGTCGGTATGAGTTACATACCGCAAAGGTAGGAATATTTTTATCTGGTATTTGCAGATGCAGTTTCATACTCCTGTATATCTTGTAGGCTTTTGGGATACTTGATTAGGGTTACCAGAAGCTCTGCAATAAAACATCTGGAATGTAAGCTTTTGTCCATCAAAACATTATGGATGTGAATATATTAGTAAATTAATCCAGGCCAGGCCATACGCCTGTCATTAGCTCTTGTGTTGAATTAGTAGCACACTTCCTGGCATGGTTTCAGCCAGTTAGCCCTCTACAAGATATGCCTGGACATATGTGAGGTTAGCAATGGCCATCATTCACTCCCAGGGGCAGCTGTAAGTTGGCCATCCCCTCCATGGACATAAAGAGAGTTCAGCCATCTTTGTGCAGTGTGCCATGCAAGTTGTTTTCAGCATGAAAGAATAGACCTGACTTGTTCTGTTTAGTAGTATAGACACGGTCCTGAGGTATATAAAATAAATTAGGATTAAAAAAAAAAATAGGATTGGATTCTGCCATTTGTTTAATATTGTCTTTGTCTGCTGAGGCATGGGGCATAACCTCCTAAATGTAATTTACAGTGCAAAAATACCACGAGTAACTGTGCAAATAACTTCAGTATATGCACAGTATTTTTCAGTCTTTTTATTAAGCTGAGACCACAGAACAAGGCCTAAAGTAAGGTCAAGATGAGAGGAACCATGCTAGGAACTTAGGGTTGTATGGATATTGCCTTCCTAGTGGGGAGGAAATCTCAGTTCCTTTCCTTGCTGTGTCCAAGTATCTGCAATGAGAGGTTGACCACAGACAGCAGAAATGGTTTCAGACTGAAAGAGTGGGAGATATAGATCGGATATAAGGAAGAAGATTTTTACAGTAAGGGTGGTGAGGCACTGGCACAGGTTGACCAGAGAGGCGATGGATGCCCCATCTCTGGAGACACTCAAGATCAGCCTGGATGGAGCTCTGAGCACCTGATGGAGCTGGAGGTGTCCCTGTTCATTGCAGGGGATTTGGACCAGCTGACCTTTATGGGTGCATTCCAATTCTATAATTCTGTGACTGTATAACAGATGGACAGAAAGACTGTATGTAGAAAATTACATAGAGAAAATGAGCTTCATTTCCTCCACACTTACACCTTGCATGATTTATTCTGTAAGTAGGCAATAACTTACTGTGTTTAATTAAGCTGGAGCGTGTCAGCTTTTAACAAGCAATCCTCTGCCAGCAAGCCTTCTCATGCTCTTCTGGGCTGCACATGGGAATTGACCACATTGGTTTTAAAATAAAAAGACTGAGCAGACCTCAGTCTGCTCCTCTTGTTCAACTCTGAACTTGATCACCACAGTTTCCAGGTTTAAACACAAAGTGGCTGAAGGCAAAGCTCTCCTGCTCTTGGGTAGTCCTCTCTTTGTTCCTGAGCTGCTGGGGCTACGAGTGTGAGGTGCATTTTGATCTTTGAAACCATCCGATTTGTTTCATAAGTAAGTCGGGTCTGCCGGATTTTCCCATTCTGGTCACCTCAGGTAAGACATTATGGAATAAGTGACTGAAGGTGGTGGATTTGTCACCCCCAGTGGTGTTGTAGAGCCATCCTCTAGGCTGACAAACTGATGTCTTGAGAGGGATTTTTCATTCATTGATTAGCTTTTATCCACAAGGTGAGTTTGGATTCTAGTATGGCTGTCCCATATAAAGTACAAAGCTACTCTTATTGGTCTGCTCTGCAGTCAAAGAAATCCTTGGGAAGAATCAATTTTATAGGATTGATCTTTATTCTTGCATTTTGGCAAATAGAGACAGTAGTTAAGTAATGCCTCAAGAATCACAGCTCTTAAGAACTGGATTGCCGCGGGTACACATTAAATAACATTAACCAGTAAATTAATCATACTCATTTGTTTTTTTTCCTTGCAGTTCTGAAGAACACGCTATTCCTTTGCCCTGGGCTTGGGCAGTAAAGGGTAGATCTGATCGCTGGCTGACTTGTTACTTCTTCGCTGTGATGGAGAAGTGCTCATCTAAAACAAGCCCTCTGTTATGCTGCTAAAACTGCCTTTGAATACGAGATCTGTGGTGATTGTGAAAACACAAAACCCAAAATGTCGGAACCCGACCCTTCATCTGGTTTTGTAGGAAACATGGAAAATGGGACTTTTCTGGAGCTATATCCCACGTCGCTTTCAACATCTGTGGATTCATCACCTGGCCGTTTATCCAACGTCTACGTCTACGTTTCTATATTCCTCAGTCTCTTAGCTTTCCTCCTTTTGCTATTGATCATTGCACTTCAGAGGCTGAAAAACATAATTTCTTCCAGTTCCTCATACCCAGAATATAACAGCGATGCTGGAAGTTCCTTCACTAATTTAGAAGTCTGTAGTATTTCTTCCCAGCGGTCTGCTCTTTCAAACCTTTCTTCATGAAACTAAATGAAAGGGAATATATAGGGCATGAAGAAGCTTTGTCTAGTTTCTAGGGGAGGTAGTGCATGCAACATTTGCCTTAGGAGACAATGATGAAAAGGTGGCATTTAAAGTTTACTTAGTTTTTTCTTTCCTTTTCTAGTCTTCATTTTCCCTTTTACTAATGTTGATTTTCATTTTGGATAATGACTCTTAATCATTGTTTCATGCTTGTAACTGTGATGCTGTCTTTTTCTCACACGTATGTGGTGTACATTAGGAGTATTCCTGCCAAACTGTAATATGGTTCTAAATAGATGTGTCATTTTTTTCTGCTCTAGTTGTGGCCCCTTCCCTGGTTTTGTATCAATAATATGCTGTTTTTCCTTTTTTAATTAGGAAAGGATGAAATCTCTATTGCAAAAGTAACAAAAAATGAGCTTAAATTATCGGTATAGTTCATAGGACAATTTAAAGCTATTTACATTGTTTCTTTTTTTCATTTCTCTTGTCTTCAGTATTTATTGGTGTTTATTAAATGCAACTAAAATCCACCTCCTGAAGAATGTTACATTTGTTTATTTGTACTTCCAAATCATTCTGGGTATGTTGTCTGTATTTCAGTTTTTGAATCTCTGAGATCTTTGGTTAAATTAGTAAAGCAACTACAATAACTATGGTCATTGCTGAATGTGTAGAGGTATTTTTGGATTACGCTGCAAATAATTTGCCTAACAACGTGTTCCTCTGGGGGGCAGCTTTTGCTGCTGAATCACACATCTCACACAACTCCTGTGCTGACTGTGCAGCCTATTGGTACTGGGTTCCAGTACAAACCAGTGGTTTCTTTTAGAAGATCCATGTACTGTGGCTGTGGCTAGTAGCTGAATAGCTCCTGGAACTATCCTTTAAGCACAAGATGTTTGCAAAGCCAGCAGGAATGGAAATTACTTGGACTGGTAAGGACCCACTGGGGTGGACTTTGCCTTGTATTTCATATATGCACACTGGGGTGGAGGGGGGACACAAGGAGATGTTCCATTCATAGGCAGACATGCTTTGACACTAAGGAGGTGCATCATGTCCTTGCAGAAGGTGGAAAGAGTTAGGGAGAAGAAAGGCAGAGGCTCTGCTCCTTTTCTCCATGAGCATAAGGACAGGCCAGAGATGCATGACCTTTCCCAACTCTGCTCCTTTTTGCTATGCTGTAGAATTGTAGAATCACAGAATGGCCTGGGTTGAAAAGGGCCACAATGATCATCTGGTTTCAACCCCCATGCTATGTTCATGGTCACCATTCACCAGACCAGACTGCCCAGAGCCACATAACCCTGTAGCCCGTGTTATGACTCCCCTTGCCTGCAATATACATTAGCACTCAATTTCTGCAGTAAGACAAAGAGCATTATTGTGAACAAGAGCCTAGGGCCAGCTGTGAATTAAATCAAATGATCAGAAAAATGACTCAAAATGCCAAGTGTGATCTACCATGATTGCAGTCCCATGCTGTGCTGCTCGTTGCTGTCCTGATGGCTGTGTGTGAGGATAGCCCAGTTCTGCCACTCAGATACATGCAAATGATCCTCTGATGGTGCCACTACAGTCACTGGAGAGATGGGAAGAAGGCTATGGAAATACCACTGCTGTATCTGTTACTGGGATAAGAGCTTGTATAGCTCTGGGTCATCAACAAGATACATTGTGCCATCCACAGTCTTTGGAAGAGAAATTTGGAAAATTCAGTGTAAATATAGTCATTAAAAACACAGCTGTTCAGTGTCAAACAATGTGCAGATGATGTTAAGAGTTGGCTTTTCAAGGTGAACCTGCAGTATGTGGGTAATTGTTAATTGATGATGGCATTGATTAGCTCCTTACAAAGGACAATGAACTTACTGACCAAGAGATAAATTAAGGCCACAGAAGCTCTGAGACAAACTGTTTTTATAAATTTTGGCTCTCAAATGTTTTATTTGGACCAAAATTTCTTGTAGGTTAATTTTCACTGTATTTGATTGGAGGCCTGGGAAAAAGACTGTAGTATTGAAAAGTGATCAGCAAAGATTATTGCCATTCTGAAAACTGTTCAAAAATCCCAAATCTGTAACAGAATGTATTTGTGTGTTGCCTTGGAGATAAAAATAAATGAACTTTAAACCCAAACAATCATCTGTTACCTACAGAGTTGTAAAACTGTTGCTTCCTTTACTGCAAATGCAGGCACTGAAACAAAACCAGGCTTTTAATTGAAGCACCTCCTATGAGGAGGGGTTGAAAGAGCTGGGACTGTTCACCTGGAAAAGAGAAGGCCCAGGAATGGAAAGATGGGGAGCCAGGAGCATCTCAGCAGTGCCCTGAAAGATTTGCCTAATTTTTCTCTGTAAACTTAAACTATTGCCTAATTTTCCTACAAATACCTTTTAACTTGGAAATGATTCTTATCCTCCTTCCACACAACATGTTATTATCTCTCTTGCCTTCTGACCCTGTGGTGCTCTGGTGAGGATTATGCCTATGAAGCATCACAGTGCTCTGCAATTGATCTTTTTTCCCTTCAGAGTCTTCTTTTCAGTGAGACCACTGGGAAAGACATCTGTGTGGGAAGGTTATTTAAAGAGCCCATGCACCTCCCATTCTCTGTGGTGGGACTATTTTGGCTGCATCTGTCACAGTTGCCTAAACACAAGCACAGCCCAGCTGTGCCCAGAGCTGAATGCTCTTCTCATGCTTGCATGCTTGGACACTCTAATAAACATGGGCTTGTCCTTACCTAGGTCCTTGGCATACTATAGAGCAAGCTTTAAGCTCCTGTGCTCTAACTGAACTATGGGATGCATCCAGTCTGCATTCACAGACTAATCACAGAGTCACCTGAGTTAGAAGGGACCCTTAAAGATCATCCAGTCCAACCTGAAATCAGCAGGCCCAAGACCCTGCCCCAGGCTGGAACTAGGCCAAGGACACTTTGCAGATGCCACATGAAAATGCTTTCAGGGTGGATCCCAGCACAATATTCTGGAGCAAAAAAAGCACATCACCCTGCTGTTTCTTTGCTTTTGGGGACAGGTAATCACTTTGTATAACTTTGGGAATTTCCAGGCAGGACCAGGTGTGATAAGCTATTTGTCACTTGTTTGAGTTATTTCTTTGCTTTAGATTGGAGCAAGCTGAGCGCTCAGCTTAAGTCTGAAAGTCCCAGCAGGTGGTTATCAGCATGTCTAGGGTCATGGAACCACAGAATATTGGGGGTTAAAGGGAACCTCTGGGAGATCTCACCAACAACACATTTGCTGGGCTCTGTCTTGAGCCTGGGCCCAGCAGTTGCTTGTGAGAAATAAGCATTTCTCACGTCTCGTAGAGCTTCAGGTGGTTGTTTCAGAAATGTCCTTTCTATGCCAATCTTATAAAATGGATTAAATCCTTGCTGGCCCCTTCAACCTAACAGCTTCATCAGGATTCAGAAGGTGGAAGCAAACACTGAGACTCACAGATGATACTAAACCAGGCTGAGCTGCAAACACCTGGCAGGGCAGAGAAATAATGCCAACAGAAGCGTGGCTGGAAGCAAAATGAGATGCAGCCTGAAAAATATGCAGAGTAATGTCTGAGACAGAAACAAAGTAGAAAAGGAGCACTCCAGAGAGACATGGGCAGCAGGGACAGAAAAGCATCTAAGCTGCATATAAGCTGCTTCATATTCAATATATCCCACTCTTATAATGGTTATTTACTCTTATGTTATGCATAATTACTTCTATGCTTTAAGAGGTTTTGTTTGGAAAATAACCCCTAAGTAAGTAAATGTCTATTGTATTTCTGCAGGGATTATTTTCATTCCTTAACTTCTCTATACAACTGTTTACATAGGTTGATAGTGATAAAATAAGGGGGAATGGTTTTAAACTGAGGCAGGGAAGGTTTAGGTTAGATATTAGGAGGAAGTTTTTCACTCAGAGGGTGGTGATGCACTGGAACAGGTTGCCCAGGTTGGTTGTGGATGCCCCATCCCTGGAGGCATTCAAGGCCAGGCTGGATGTGGCTCTGGGCAGCCTGGTCTGGTGGTTGGTGACCCTGCACATAGCAGGGAGGTTGGAACAGGATGATCGTTGTGGTCCTTTCCAACTCAGGCTGTTCTGTGATTCTATAATTCTGTGATGATTCTGTATTTGTGGAATTTCCAAGCACGCTATTCCTGATTATAACCCCCAGTTATATTGACAAAGAAATGGCCAGATATGCAATTTCAGCCCTTCAGGGAAAAAGGGTAAGACCAAAGTCTGACCTCAGACAAAGGTTAAAGGCTGGGTTAGATGCATTACACGCAGGCAGACACAATTTCTGGAGACACACAACTAGTGACAAGAGAAATGCCACATCCTCCTGTCATATCTGCACCTGCAGTACACATCCGTCAGCCCAACGACAGTGTTTTGCTGTGACTGCAGTATAGGGTCAGGTGTTACAGACCAAAGGATGCTGCCATCTGCCATCTCCTGTTGAATCTCTGTTGTTTTGTGTGTTTGGTTTATTTTTCATCTATGAAGCAGAACTTTGTTTTCCATATAATAAAGACTATTAAAAGTAAATAAAAATGTTATTTATTGATGCACTCTGAAACTAGTCTCTATCTCAAGCCACAAGTACGTGTTGACATGGGACCTGGCAGTGGTTTGTAATATAACCAGTCCCACTCTGCAGAAAACCCTTCAGAACAACATAGCAGTAAACTCTCCATTGAATTAGAAAACACCGTGTCTCACGCTGGAGTTAAAGAAGATTGGGTTGACAGATTTATAATTGCTTGGATCTACTGAGAATTCTGAACAAGACAAGCTCTTTGACCAAAGGCACTTTCCAGCATCTATCTCATCAGTATTCATTAAGTGGAAATGTAGGCTGCTGTGATGAAGGATACCAGATACAGCAACGTGAACTTCAGCAACATCAAAAGCAATTAGCTAGGTACTAGAGTCAGAGTACTTCCTCCAAAGTAGAAGTGAGCCAGGAAAAAAACAGCTTTGCAAGATTTTGCATTACAAAAATGATTGCAGTTTCATGATACAAGTGTGGTTACTGAGAAAAAAAGTGGAAAAAATAGTTACTACAATATTCAGATGGACTTGCCAATAAATGTCTTTGCTCAGCTTGTGTCTGTCTAGCTTCCATCATCCAGAGTTGTTCAAAATTGATATCAAAAAGGCAAAGCTCTGCCTCTGCCCTCTCCGATGTCATAATTTAAATAGATGTCCTCTTAAAGTAACTGCTGGGAGAGTCTTCGAGGGCTGGAATCTTCTCTTTTGCTTTGTTTCCCCAAAGACAGATCCCAGTAAAGAGAAAAGCAAAAAGCAAAGAAGTTTTACACTAAAAAACCCACAAATACTTAAGTAGGTGTGCAAATGAGTACCTCATCTCATAATGTTTTAAAAGCCCTGCTGAAAGCAGAAGTTGTTCTAGTTCAACACATAGAAAGCGCAGGAAATGATGGCTCCAAGAGTGTGAAGGAGACCACCATCATAGCTGGAACCCTGATTATCATTGGCCTGAAATTAGCACCATTCCTACAAGTGCTGGAGTGATTTTTGGTGTTCCAACACAACCTGGTTTCTCAGGTAGGATACCAGTTCAGTCTGCCATATACTACCAGTTTGCTTGCTCTGATTTCCAATAGATGTTTTGCGAGAGTTGTACCAAACTAGATTGTGTCTCTGCACATTACAAGTGAAAAGAGATGAGAAAACAATACTAAAACATGACTTTAATTGACCTTTTTTTCCCAGTAACATGATTAGTTTTCTTTAGCTTTGATGCCCCGTGTAAGTTATATTACAGTAGTACTCAAGGTGAGTGATACCTCACTACAAAGGACATCCTGAAACACAAGGATGGGGCTCTGCCTATCTCCACATCACTTCAGTCAAGATCATTTTCACTTATATCATGCTCCTATCTCAACTCCATTTAAAATTCATCAGTAGGTACTGTCTTTTGGTCATTATTCCCATCAAAAGATCCTATCATTATTCAGCATGGTTCATCTTATTTTATTCTACAAGCCCCCTGGAGCAGAAGGCAATTTAAAGTAGCTATGATTAAAACAATGAACCCGCTTAGGAAGCAGGGTATAAGGTACTGGTTTCAGCAGAAAAGAAAAAAACTCAAATTTTCGTTGTTGTATTCCTGAAACAAATGATGTGCAGGAAGTAGTCAATAATTTTACTAGAATTAACCAACAAGCAGTCACACCTGTGGCAGAGTCCCATGCAGATATTTCTTCTCTTTTTCATCTTCATGTTCCCTGAGAAATATAGGCTACGTATCACTGTTTGAGTTGAATAAAACATTGTATAAACTGAAATGTTTTATTACAGGGAAGTGATTGAGTCACCATCCCTGCAAATGTTCAAGAAACATTTAGATGTTGTACTGAGGGACATGGTTTAGAGGGGAAATATTGGTGGTACATGCATGTTTGGATTGGATGATTTTGGAGGTCTTTTCCAACCTTGCTGATTCTATGGTTCTGTGATTATGATAATTCTGAAACAAGCACTATTCTGAATATATTTAAGTCCTTCTGAAATTAAAGGAGTTATTAAAAGCATGCCTGTACATATGAAATGGAATAACTTTTTAACATCTAAATCGTAGAATGACAGGATGGTCTTGGTTGAAAAGGGTCATAATGATCATCTAGTTTCAAGCCCACTGTAGTAGATTTTTTTCAAAAGCATAGTCATGGTCACGGATTGACCTGGGATTAATTTTTGTTCAATTATTTCATTCATCTGGGAAAACAAGAAGTCAGTTTTTCATGAAACCTTAATTTAAAAACCTTAATTTAATTTTTGTTCATGAATTGGACCTAATGCAAGTTTGAATGCAGACCTCCTGTTGACCTCCATGGAAGTTACGCATCTAAAGGGAAAGCAGAACCAGACTCAGCAGACAAAATTAGTGTTTTTCTAATTGCTATAATTGGTGTTCAGTTTTTCCACTGTTTAAAGCCCAAGTTACTGATTTTTAATGTGAAAAAGAAATGTATGCTGGAATGAGAATATAATCAGATAGGAAAAATGGGTAACAGGATTAGAGCTCCAGAAACAGAGCAATTGGTAAATGTGAATGTTTTCATCTGAGCTACAAATACCACCAATTTCCATTTCCGTTGTCACTTCAACTAATTTGCATTCAGGAAACCACATCCCTGAAAACGTGTAAAACATCTGTTTTGAGAAACTGGGTGTCAACACAGATACGTGTAGTCATCATACGGAGACCTCCGGAGCTGTGAAGAGGAAAATGACATTATCTTGGTTAAGGACAGTGATTGTGAGTTGGCCACAAGGTGGATCTAATTACATTATTCATTAATTCAGCCTGGAGGTGGGGAGGAAATGACTCAGAATAGTCAGCAATGACACACTGGAATTATACTGTTGTGTGTGGTTTTTTTTTTCAATTGAAACCACGCAACAGTGACTTCAAAAGCATATCCTTACCACTGCCCTTTGTTCAGTACTACCAGCTTTGTTTAGTATGCAACAGAGGCCTTCTGCTGATAACAAGTAACATCTGCTTGGGAGCAAAAGGGCAGAGAGGTACTTCTGCAGGCAGACTCTGCTCATCCTGGGTGCTTGTAGACAGTTTTGAGTGGAATGGGTATGTCACAAAAATCAGAGCTGACAAGATGTATTCTTAGCCACACGCCTCTCATCTTGACATCAATATGCAGCATTTCTTTGGGTTTGGGATTTGTAACAGTAATGAAATCCTTGCATCTCCAAGTATCTTCTGAGTCCTGGTAAATTCACTGTGCCTACCCGACGAGCATGAAGAGTGAAAGGTCCCTTTTAAAGGATGTGCCAATAAATGCAATCTGGGACAATACACTTCCTCTGTAAGATGAAAAATAAAATGGTTTTGGTGCTCAAAGGTAGAGTTGCAGCAATCCTTTACAGTTTTCTTTATGAAAATACTCTCATCACTGCATGGCCTATTGCCATTCACTGGGGCCTCTTCATTTCTTCATTTCTGCATTAATTGTTAGAAAAGACAACTATATTTCTATATTTCTTAGGGTGGCTCCTATGCAGAAAAAACCCTCAGCCTTGAATTAGGTGTCTCTTCTCCTATATGCAGGCACAAGGAAGGAAATATGATTACATATGGGATCCTCAGAAGGAGGCAGATGACTGCTCACACTGGGAGACATGGGGATGGATGGTGTGGCATAATCCCTTTTCCCCTTCCCTAAATGCTGGACAACCTGTGCCAGCGTGCAGAGAAGACACTACTCACTACTTTTTCCTACTCTAAATTGTTCAGAACTTACATCTGGAAGTGGTTTCCCTGTTTTCATTTCTAGGAATGTGTTTGTTTCTTTCCTTAGAAACATTAAACATAATGTTTTCTTAGTCAGACAACTGGTAGGGAACTTTCAGCCCAAAGGAATATAAACCAGCAATCCAGAAGTAAGTGTAAACAGGATGTGAGAATAGAAAATATGGGTATTTGCATAAATGACAATGGGGTGCTATATCAGATGCATCTTCATTCAAGTTTTATAACATCATTCTAATAAAATATAGTATCATAAAATGACTAACAGTCAAACTTAAAATATTGGGGTATGCTTACCATAAGTTAACTCTTGTGGAAGCAGTAGCCTTGGACCCTTGAGGGCATTAAGCTTATTGAGACTCTTCTACTGTCCACAGATGTAATACAAGAAACATGTCAGTGATGCATATGAAATTTCTGCATCCATAATCTGATAGTCCAGTTCTGAATAAGTGGTGTCTCTGGGCTAACACCCAGTAAAGGAATTGTCAAGTAATCACTTCAAAGACAAACTCATTCAGTGCAGAAGGATGTCCATGAATTTTAATAGGTTGTAAATGCACAAAGAAGCAAAGATTTTGTTTCATGGTGTGGTTTCACCAAATGTTCTTGAATATATATTAATACATTTTGTGATGTAAATGAATTCTTAGAAGCCAGGGTTTATCCAGAAGGATCACCTTTGGGGTGATTTATTATTTGCTCTTACAACAGCACTTGGTATTATTCTCTAATATGCATTCTGAAAACATTTTCAAATTTATTTAAGACACTTTCTATTTTGCTTTCATAACTCTCCACTGGAACAGTTAAACCTCCATTCCACTGCATCCTGGTTTTCTGTGTGTCCCCAGAGATCTGGAGTTTTGCAGAGCTGAATCCTAAATCCTAATATGTTATGTTGTGATTTTCATCCAGCAGTACTTCAAGTTCTTCTCAGCAGTGATGCTCGCAAACCAGTCCTTACCCACCCTGTATATTTGCTTGGGATTGCCCCTGCCCAGATGCAGGACCTTGCAGTTGGCCTTTTTGAGCTTCAGAAGATTTGTACTGGCCCACCTCTCAAGCCTGTCAAGGTCCCTCTGGATGGCATCCCTTCCCTCTGGTACCACTTAGCTTGGTGTTGTCCACAAGTTTATTGTGGGTGTACTCAATCCCACTCTCTGTGTCAGCAGTAAAGACATTAAATAATACTTGTCCCGATACAGACACCTGAGGGACACCACTTGTTGTTGTTCTCCACTTGGACATTTAAGATTTTGACTGGAACTCCGAATGCATACATCAAGTGATTCTATTGAATTCGTGTCTCTACATTTTAGGGACAAGAATATCATGCAGGACAGTATCAACCACTTTGCACAAGTCTTGGTAGATGACATCAGTTTCTCTTCCTTTTAGCCTCTCTCTTTTGGTACTGTAAAGCTGTTGAGTCCAGGGTTCACAATTTCTGTAGGGTCCCCAGAAATGTGTACCTGCAGCAAGTGTAGTCCAATGCTACAAATATTGTTTTCAGTAAAGATTCCTCATCCAAAGAAGAGCCAGAAGATAAAGCCTCACAAGTTAAGGTGTGCTAAAACAAAGATTTCTGCAGTGAGCACTTGTGAAAACTATGTCATGTCAGACACTTCACCAGGCCACTCTGTATTGTTCCTCCTTTGCGTTGTGTATGGTCCAAGTAGAAAAGAAGAGAAGGTGACCTTGTGTTGCTTTGAGACAGCTTTGTCTTTTGCATCATGCAATGGAAACATGGCCCGGGAGGAGTGTGGGGACAGACACACCTGTCTGCTCACAGACACATCAAGGTAAGACATGTAACATGAGAGATGGGAAGGTTTATATCATTCCCCAACCTCCCATGTAGGGATATATTCAAATTTACCACCAACTTCCTGCATCACCATCAACACAAATGTATGGAAAATACAGACTGTCTGAAGAATACGTGTGTGAAATACAGATTTACCTGACATCCTGGCAATGCTTGTTAATAATCCAAAGGAGTTGGTTTTACTTTCTTTCACTCTCATGCACAAATCTACATATTTGCATGCTTGTGCGTATGTCACACAGTTGAGCTTACCCACAAACAGTGTCTCACCTTTTTCCAGTTCAAAACTATTATTATTTTCTTCTTAAGTTTTTCATAAATCATTGCTGTATACTTACCAGTGGTGTTGTTTGGACACAAAAGAGATTGCTGGGGGACCTCGCTGTGTTAGATTCAATATTTAAGTCAAGTTTAAGTAACACTGGAGGAAGTAAGCGCAGTTACATGTCTGTGGGTTAAGCCACTGGTAACATACAGAGAAACAGTTATCCCTATCCTCCAAAGTACATTAGAGTCTGAATCCAATTAGAACCTGTGAAAGCCTGGGCAGAGGGAATATGTGCATAGTATAATCAGAAAAGACTGGTCCATTCCATTAATCCCAAAACCATTAAGCCATAAGCCAACCTTAATAACACTTCACCAGTTCCTTGTCTCCCCTGTGCTCAACTTGTTCCAGCTTGACAAGATGAGATTTCTTTTAATACTCTGTTTACTCTTTCCTCCACATCAGTAACTAAGATATTAAATATGTCTGAATTCAATACTAGTCTGAGCAGTAAGCAATCAAGCACCAAGTTGGTACACTAATATTCATTATTACCCTTTGTTTACAATTCAGGGAGTTTTCATCCAAATCAAAGTAGCCATCAAGACAATTACGAGAGAAATATTTCTTAACTAACTCTACCAAGTACATGCTAAAACATAATTATATGGGTGCAAACTGTCAGAACTATCAGCAGAACTAGGTATGTTATACTTGCAGAAGACCACTGCTTAACATCCTAATTTGCCGATGTGAGGCAGCACCAAGGCTTAATAACAAAGGGAGAGCCTGGAACAGTGCACTGAGCCATGAAGTACTATGGAGAAAGCACTGGAGGGAACGATACAGACTGCTACTCTGCATGGGCATACTCTACAGTACTGTCCTCTCTGGTTTCTGCTTACCTTTCAGAGACCTGTGGGGTTTTCCTCCCTCAATATTTGCTCCATTATTTGATGTAGGACAGGAGCTCATTCTCATCCAAATGCAGCTACTGAGTCATTCCTCCCTTCCAGTGAAATCAAACTACATTTGATTTTCTCTTCTTGTTCCTGTACGTCTTAGAGTATGAACTGCCTTGCTCTTCAACTCCATCAATTAACTGACAGTCTGGTAGACCTTCCTCATCACACACGATGCATGGATTTACAGGGTTTCCTTCATTACTCTACATCCACTTCTTCCTGGTTTAAACCATAATCACCTGTTGAAAGTCTCTAGCAAACTCTGCCTTTTCTGCACTGTCTCATGATCTGGGAAACCCAGTTAGGTCTTCCTCCAGCTCTGGGAGCATCACTGAAGCAACCATGTATTGATGGCTTCTCGCAGACATCATCTTACCTCTCTTGGGCTCTGAGGGAACTGGTAATGTGTTCACTCCTTATTAAACCCTGTTTGCTGCATAAATATCACATCTGCCATATGACCTGAATTCACTGATAATTTTATGTTTATATTTTCCAGGAGTCCATGTCTGGTTTACATTTAACAGGTCTCTTATTAGATCTCTTTCATTTCCTAAATGCAGTTCTTTTTCTCATTATAGATATGACCTGTTAAGAATCAAAGATAAAACTCTTCTGGTGTGAATTCAGCCTCCTGACCAGCTTCCATTAAGGCAGTCTTTTTCAGACAAGAAGCAGCCTTTTTATAGTTTTTGTTCGTTCTTTGATCATTTCCAACTTCATTCTATCAGCTTTTCTACTTATGCCTTTTACTTAAGAGTCTTAGCTGATTCTATTTTTTGCTTTTCTTTTATTATTGCAAGTGTTTATAATCTCAGTTTTTTCTGTGCAGCCCATTAGTCTAAACTTAAAGACAAGGATGGTGAGTTGGATGACAATTAAAAAGCATTCCTGGCATCTCAGTCTTGAACAGGAAATTAAAAATAAAAGGAACTGTGCATTCTGCTATAAATTCTTTACAGTCCTATGAGCAAGATCATCCCTGACTTCTGAAAACTCTCAGAATCCCAGTCAGCGGCATTCAAACTCCAACCACGTCAGCATTGGCACACAGTGCACACCTCAGCCTTTATTCAAAGGGGGTATTTGCTGAAACTGCTATTAAATGATTGAAAACCTGTGAAAGTCAAACTAATTTAACTTTTCATCCTATCACTTTGTCTGGTGTTAGATTAATTTGCCACAGTAAATTCTAGTACTACCTATATTAACAGTGAAGGTTTGAATGAATAAATTTCTGCTCAGCCAGATAAATATAAACATGTTGAAGCCTTTTGTCAATTCAGAGAGATTTATCTTACTACAAGATACTATGCTCCGTAAGATAGGTGAACATGGTAGTAATGTCTTTTGCTCTTAGTTATAAGGACAAAGGTTTTAACAGAATTCTTTGTAACATAGAATGTTTGAGTATTTCTAAAATAGACGTTTATAGGGCATGAAAGCTCTGGATGTCCCTGTTCATTTCAGGGGAGTTAGACTAGATGACCTTTAATGGTCAACTAAAAGGATTATGTGGCTCTTTGATTCTATGATGTTTACATAGCATTCAAGTTCCTTTTATCTGCAATCAGGCCATGCAACCATCATGCACCTTTCCAAGCCACCATGTTCAGCAATGGAAGTCACTGGCTTTCAGGAGCAGTGGTCAGACTTACTATAAGACCAGGTGCCAGACAAGAATATCTTTGTAATGCATTTCAACAGATATATCCTTGAGAATGCCCTGTCCAAACACAGAAAGGAAACAAAGAAAACCACAGTTACTTCTCTCTTTCACAGATGGACAGGTTAGGTCTTTCACGCAGGAAGTTAACAGCTTTTGACAAAGTTATACCAAAGGTAAACAACAAATAACATGAGTTGGACCTCAGCAACTCAAATATTTGGCCAGGGTCTGACATGGAAAGGTCTTTGAATATTCAATTAGAGGGTAGATACACTTTGTGTCTCTCAAACTTCTCTCTAACACAGCAAACAAAAACTGTTAAGCATACAGTCAGTGCTAAGTGCTCATCTCTTTTACTTATCAGCTGATAAAATGTGACAAAAATTTACAGTATAAAAAGAGGCTCACACTGGGGACTTCCACTATCATAATGACATTGAAATGCTTTACTTTTCATTATCTTTTCATTATGTTGGTTTTGTTACTAACTGCTAGTTAACCCAGAGAGAATAAGCATCACATACCAGAAAGGAGACATATATGCAAATACAGACTGTGTATCTATCCATCAAAAGACAAATAGTTCTGCATAAGGCCAGCTGAGTAACTTTCCAGGCTTCATCAGCAGCACTGAACAGATTTTGGCTTGCTTGAATGGATGCCAAGACTCTGAAATTGTCTGTAAATGCCCAGATGTAGATGGTATCTTACATGAAAGCAGAATCCCACCTTAGTTATCTACAATGCAGGCATCCACTCTCGAAGTACCTACTCCAGACTCCCATAGCAATGAATGGAGGAAAACAGTTAAGGGAACAAAGCCTCCCAAGATCCAAAGCATCTGACCTGTTTCAGGCAACCAAAGACTGATGATGCATTTTGTGGTGTAGAACTGATCGTTGACAATCATGGAGACTAGAGTGAGCAGTTCAGATCTTTCCACTGCAGAGCTTTACCTGAGAGAGACACACCTACTCTCTGAATGCCCTGCTTGCTGAACTATCACTAACTAGTTTTAGATCACTGTTTCTTCATCTTGTTTTCCTGGACATCCTCCTAACAATGACTTTCTTGCATGATAGTAAAAAAAAAAAACGGTGCAGACACTCATTCTACTGCTCCTTTATCAATGGCTGTTTGCTGGAACAAGTTTCATTATTTTCATATAAACTGGAAATTAGCCATTAGATAGTTGAAAATAACACACCTCATCAGCAAAGCAGCAATTTCCAATGGAAAGATTGTTTTTGTTTTACTTTCCAAGGTACACAGAAGGAGAAAAGCAATTAGTTCTCATAATTTAAGCCAAGTAAGGATTTAAGCAGATACACCACTCAAATTTGTTAACAATACATAATTCGCCACAACACATTCAAGATCAGTATCAACAATACAACAGATTAACCACATCTCCTGCATCAGATGGATGGTCCATCCCTCCAGATGATCACTTGCTTCACCTCATAACATCATGCGCTACCCATGACCACGGGCTCCACAGGACATGTTCCACCTGATGAAGGCAGAGGTTGCAGAGCTGTCAGGGTAGCTTCTAGCAGGTGTGATTATTGCTGGTTACCCTCCAAAGTGTCTCCTCTTACTACCTATTTTCACTCTCCTTTCATACTTATTTTCAGGTTGACTCCTTTTCTATTTCAACACCCTCATGAGTTTCCCTGGTTACTGTTTAAACCACCGATGGTCTCTCTTCTCCTTTAACACCACCATTTGGGGAGCTGATGGTTTTCTTCCTCTTTGATATGATCAATTTTGGGAAAATATCTTTCAGACAGTTTTGTGCATTCAGTACACACATGCACCATTTACACTCACAATCTTCATCTTACACGCATTTTTATGCAGGCCATTTGCCAAGGGTGGCTGTGTGAGTAACCTCACATAGTTATTTTAGAAGTGTTGTGAATATTTATCCCTTCCTTGTTATTTTTGATTGCTTCATGTAGTTTGTGGTTTAGTTTGATGCTTTTGTGGGTGTCTGAAAATGTGTATTCGTCTGTAAACTTGTTATTCATTAAAAAGCAATCAGCAGCACTGACAGTTAATTAAAGGTAGCACATCATAGCTTCTGATAATCATACAGGAAAAAACAAATGTTACCATGCCCAGTCACTAAACTATTGGTAATATGTAAGATATAACACAAAGCATACAACATATGACATATAACATACGGTCTGGGATCTGGAAAGAGCTTAATCAAGTATAGGCTGGTGAGTATTAAAGAACTGCATCCAGTTGTGGAGTCCTCAGGACAGGAGAAACAAGGACCAGTTGGAGTGTGTCCAGAAAAGAGCCACCAAAATGATCCATGGAGCAGAACACCTCTCTCTGGATGGCATCCCATCTCTCCAGCATGTTGACTACACCACATAGCTTGGTGTCATGTGCAAACTTCCCAAGGGTTTACTTGATCCTACTGTCAGTGTCATTGGTGATGATGTCAGAGAGTATCAGTAACACCACCCATCCCTGAGGGACACCTCTTGTCATTAAGCTCCATCTGGACATTGACCCATTGACCACCACTTTCTGGGCACAGTATTGCAACCAGTTCCTTGTCCATTGAACAGTCCACCCATCAAATCCTTATCTTTACAATTTTGAGAGAAGGATGTTGTGGGGGATCATGCCAAAGGCCTTTCTGAAGTCCAAGGAGATTATATCAGGGGCTCTTCCCTTGCCCGCTGACATAGTTACACCATCATAAAAAGCAACAATTTTGGTCAGGCAGGAACTGTCCTTGATGAAGTCATGCTGTTTACCCCATACTATCTCTTACATGTGCCTTAGCATAGCTTCTGGGAAGATCTGCTCCATGACCTTCCTTGGAGCTGGGGTGGTACTGAAGTGGTACTGAAAGGCTGGTAATTACCCAGGTTGTCCTTTCTGCCCTTCATAAAGACAGGTGCTATATTGCCCTTTTTTCCAGTCATCAGAACTTCACCTGACTGCCATGATTTTAAAACATGATCAAGAGTAGCTTGGCAACTATGTCAGCCAGTTCCCTCAGGACTCTGGGACTCATCATCCTGTAGGGATCCATAGACTTACAAAAAGTCAGGTGACTCAGGTGTTTTTGAACCTTATCTTTGCTTATAACAGTTCCCAGTTGAATTTTGGTGTCAGTTAGGCATCTAGTAAATAAGCACCTCGAAACTAAAGTGGTTTTGGGCCTGAAAAGAAACGTTACTTAGGTATACAGAGACTAGTGTATGGAAAACCAAGTGTACTACAAAGCACAGATGCTCAATTGGATACTGAGTAAGAGAATTCAAGCCAAACCTTAGCAACAGCTGTAGGTAAGCCTAAGACCAGGACAAGCAAAAAAGACGTGTCACAAATCTTCACATAGCAAGCAGGTCTTCATCTGTCTCAGCTCTTGGCAGGGCAATGCACAACAGCGTTGCCCTGCCACTGCAATTTAGGAAAATATCCATCTTGAAAGATACAAGTGAAACCAGATTCTGCTTTCTCTCCTGCATGAGATTTCTACAGTTAACAGATACACAGAGACTGTGATTGCTTTTTGTCACATCTCTATGTCTGAAGTGCATATGGCTAAGCAGAAATGTCAGCTGAGGTGATGATGTTTATTGGCTTCTAAGAAATTGTCCAGCACATGATTTTTTTTAGAAGGGGAAACTGATTTATGAACTATTGCGTAACAATGTTTCATTATAAAACTGAAATTTCATATATTTTCATATTTGTTGGAGTTGCAGTTGGCCTGTAAACCTAATAAGGATAACTGTATTATATCCATAGTTAACACTGAAAATTATAAGGTTATATGAATTAAAAAAGAAATGAAGTAACACAATTAAGAAAGTAGCACTGCCAAAACAAGGCTCTTGCACAATAAAATGAAGATCTATGACTTAATTTCACAGTGCATTTTCAAAACAAAAAGCGATGTAAAACAGCATTCCGGGATTCTATGTTTTTTTGCATTTTGATTACTTACAGACTGAACATGTTTCCTTTATCAATAACAGATGTGCTCTGCCAGCCCTGGAAAGCCTGACTGCTGCTTTCTAAAACCCAGAGTAGCTCCCCTTCTCTTTTCAGTGCCTATAAAATCAAGCTGTGAGTTCATTTCAGATTCATCAAACCTAAGATCTTTCAACTATGCTTTCTTTAAAAAAAAGAAAACGTACACAGCTGACCCCAGATCTGACGATTTCCATGTTGAAAATGGCCTTGAGGGATTCTACACATTCAATTTTAATGATATTATGTATATAGGATGTTTGTTGAACTGCAATACAAAATCTATTTCTGCTATAAAACAGGCAGGTCTGAATACAAGAATCAAGGAATTGTTTTGCTGAGTAAGAAGATGGCATTCTCACATATCTGTTTTCAGAGTATGACCACAGTATAATTATTTTTGACAATACAGGAGAATAATGTACTCTAATGCATTCTGTAAAATTAATAATGCCATAGTAATGGTAGGTAGAGCAGCAGCACCTGGCTGTTCAGTCCTCAGTGAGTGCTCCATTATAGAATCAGCTCTTTAAAGCACGAATTTGTCCATTCTCCTGGTAGCAGAAGTAGAGTCTCAAGGTCTTTGGAGAAAAGTGATCCATAAGTCAATGAAATACAAGTTAACAAAAATAATGCAATACACTTGTAAGATAAGTAATAAATGGTGGCAGATCTTTTATAGAAAGAGACCAAATTATTCTGCTCAAGGAATCACTGGGTACACCTGCAAAACTGAGCTGTTTGCTGTGACCTGCTTCTTAAAACACCAGCTACCATGGAAGTCACTTTATCTATTTAATGGAGACTCAAGTGTATATGTTGCAGCCGTTTTTTGATCTCAGGAATGAATTAGCTGCTGAGAAGACGTCTTGCTCACACTGTGAATAAATTAAAGGACATATTCAGTTTTTGTTGGATCTCTTAAATCCAGGAAACAATGTTGATTTTACCTTCCTGAATCAATAAATTCCTTTCTAAATGGGGAATCATCTCATTTCACTTTCTGAGTCCTCATGAGACTTATTATTGGTTAATTATTTCTGAAACTACATGAGCGGAGAAGGTAAATCCTACATAGGTTCAGTGAGAACCAGAGCTAAGATCTTTCTGGAGCACATGGTAGCTGAAACTCTAAGCTTGTTCATACTCTGTCAGTTTACCTCCAGAAGTTTTTAAACCCTTTGTCAATTCCTACCAAAAGACACCAAATAGAAAGAAAATTGTCATATATCATTAATGCATTCTATCAGGAGGAATTATAGCCACTTTGGGTTTGATATTTGAACCTAAGAGAAAATAAATCACTCTGTTATCTTCAGAAAAGGCATAGAAGCCAGACTATTTTTCTTGCAGAGTGCTGTTACATATAACCCTTCATAATTCCGCAGCTTTATGCATTAATTTTGAGTCAATCCTTCATAGATACTCAGCTTCAAATTTGCCTATTGACTTTGTCAAGACTGAATATGTTTCCAGGTATTCTCTAATACCATTCTTGTACTGACTGAAGCAGGAATATGTACAACATATACTAGTAGCCTTGTGTAGAGCTCTCTAAATGAGAATGAAGGAGAAGAATGGCCATACTGCTCACTGCTAAGTAAGAAAAATCCTTGCATCTAAGTTGATGGTAGGGAAATCAGAGTAAGTGGAAACAAAAACCCAATACTTTCAAAGATGTTCAGTCTAATACTTTCAAACACTTTTGCACTCTAAGCTTTATATTTATAAGGGTTTTTTAGGGTTATGAGAAACAGCTGGTGAGATGGAAAAAAACAGTTAATCACATTCACACAATGTAAGAATGTGTTAATAAGTTCCCTTCAGTCTTATCATTTAACAGTTCTTCCAGCTGCGAAGATGAGAAAACATTGGCAAGTCAACAATACCAATATCTTGTTATTTTTTACTTGCTGGCAACAAAAATGAGAAATTCTGAAATCACAGGAATGCAGTGATAAAAGATCTATGGCACATCAACTCATTTTTTCTACATTTCTTTTTGACTTCTATAATGGTAGGGCAGAAAAAACAAGGTTCCTTTACCTTGCAGAATTGTAAAACATTTTAGAATTCAGTATAACCACTCTTATCAACTGTGTAACTAATAGAGATGAGGAACCTGTCACTAAAGAGAAGTGGAGTTAGTTATGGGCTAGTGAGGAAGCAATGGATCACCATTGATGAAGGTTGTCAACACCTCCCCTTGGGTGGAAAGTTGCCAGCTTCTGCTATGGAGGTTACAGTACCACAGCTACTGAAAGTGTGATCCCAGGCACATTCTCAATAACTCTTTGTTACCCAGTTCTTCCTGCTAAAACTACACGAGAGGCGGTTCAGTGTGAGCCAAACTTCAAATTCACAGCCTGCCTCTGATATCTTGTGATGTTGTCAGTGTGTGGATGACATAAGATCCAGACACACAGCTAATGGAAATCAGGACAGATCTTTGAAGCTGAGGTCTCAGATATTCATGATGGTTTTTGAAAAAAAATTTATATCTCCAGGGCATGAAACACAGCTTCTTTTTGCTCAGATATGTAAGGAGAAAGGAGCATGTAAAAGACTGGCATGGTATGTTTTTAATAGGATAACATAGAGGGGTCCTAAACAGATTTGCATCAAAGAAAGTCTTCTGAATCTGTGCCAGGAGGACATAGTTCTGTTGAATTTAACAAAATGCTAATTTGGTACGTTATATTACAAGTACAATTTGGTACAATATAGTAAGTTTGAAGCTACTTTGAGATTACCATTTATCAGGCAGGCACTTGAAACCCTTTCAATTTTCACTCTCTTGTAATTTCTCTTTGTGCAACAAAATGAGAAATGTCAAAAATGTGAATATATATACGTATGAATTATTTGGCCTGAATTATCTGCCCATAACAGGTTTCATGCTGACTTGCCACCAGTGGGAAAAAAAACAGCATCCTGACAAGGAATACCTTGTCCTTAGGTAATACAACCTATAGTAGATGGGCTGATAACTCCTATTTCATTAAACTGATTTCAGTGAAAAGAAAGAAAGAAAAAAAGAAGAAAAAGAAGAAGAAAAAAAAAACTGAGTAAAAAAAAAAATTAGCACATGATTTTCACAAGTCTTTGTGACAGCCTCATATTTGCATTTAAAAAGACCATTCAAAACAGGCAGTTTATTATTTACTCATCCCTCAAGTTACAGAGCAGGGTACTGAATTTTTTTGTCACTCGATTTTTCTTATGATATCATCAACAAAAATGAAGTCCGAAGCCAGCCTATCTTCTTGAATAAATTGGCACTGACAAGCGTTAGAAAGGAGACTATACAGATCAAGTAATCAAAGTTAACACAAACCCATCATGGAAATTCATTTCCTGAAAGTATCTCTGCTTCTGTGTCTTACAGTGGTGTGAATCTTTTGCCAGGTGATATAAGAGTAAGCTGGTCGAAGACTTAAATCTGGCTATAAACTACCATGCGTATTCTTCAGTCTGCCAGCCTCGCCTGATAGCAGACAGTGAGCTCTGTCTATGCTTCAGTGCTCCTCTGATGAAGACAGGATCCTTGGTCCAAGGAATACTTTGGTATTGAATAAAGCATCTTTAAATTTGCATTGCACATTGTAGAGAATCAAGGCTTAGTAATTCCATTTAATTTTAGTAGGTAGAATTACCAGCAGTACTTGGAGAACAGAATCAGAATCACACTGATGTCAGCATGAAAATTTGGAGGTGAAATCAAATACTATGGTGGGCTCCACACAGCATTTTGCTGCAGAAAGGGAGAGATTTGGATTCTCTCTCTTACATGTGCTGCACCTGCACAAAGGCATTCACATACATCACCACCTTCACCCCACTTTTAGGGCTATGGCTGCCTGTGTTTGTGGCCAGCTGCCTGGCCTTCAAGAGCTGTGAGAAAGAGTTGCAAGCTAACTCTTTGGGATTACTCACCCATCACTCAGGAGAGGCTTTTAAGTGAGGCTGCTGGCCTTGTTCCTTACTAGAACTGTACTGCAGCCAAGCCTAAGTCTGGCAGGGCTTCTCACCCACAAGGCCATAGTCCACGCTTCTGGCTTCACCTCAGGCTGTGCCTCAGTATTATTCCTTTGGCTGATGCTCTGGGCTCCTGGGTACAGGCAATTACCTCCAGAAGACCTGTTCCACTCACTTTCCCTTTGGGGCTGTGGGGTCTTTGCCCTACCAGCTCTCTCATCACCCCTGGCTCCTGGCTTCTCATCTCTTGCAGAATGTCCTGCTCCATAGCTGTCTCACTGTGCTCACCACTCTGGCAGAAAGCAACTTGCTTTTTTGTCCAGTCAATCATCTGCTGAGAACTGTTATTACAACTTATTACTGCTACAACACATTGCACAGCAACAGCACACACCTTAACCTGTGCCCATGATGAGGCTCTCCTCCATCAGTGCAAGACACAGAATGGTATCTGTGGTGGCATTTAGATGGGTGGTCAGTGTTCCTTCTCAGAAGGATGACCCTTCTAGGAAGGATGCAGCCAAGCCAGCAGCCCAGCAACACCAGCAGACTGTTTGAAAAGAAGGTCAGATAAAGTATGTCAGGTCTGCTAATACCCAGAAACACTTGGAAGATAGCACAGGTATGCCACAGTGAGTCATAACATCCATCTCTGTTCTACACTCTTGTAAGTGCTTGAGATTAGTTACATTATTTGTCACCCTGATAGTATATTAAGCTCTGTTTTTGGTGATTGCGATATAAAACAGTAAAATTTAGGAGGCCTTATGTGCTTTTGCATGCAAAATACATTCATCTTTACACCAATTAAAATGTTTATTCCTTTTGCTTAACAAGGAAGCAACATGCCCCTAAAATAATTAATCTTTTCTAAAATATCCCACGCCTGGAAATCAGTACATTGAAATAAATGCATCTGCAGCAAGAACCTTCCCTTCTCTTATGAGGGAAAAAAAAAAGATTTGCTGCTTTCTCTTCTGTAGTTGGTCATATTGCTTTCTAAGCTTTGAAAGTAGAGATGGGAACCAGAGAAGCAAGCCTATCTTCCCAATAAATACGCTCAAACAAAACAGCAACTCCTTATAATATGCTCTTTCCTTCATCAGCCTGAGTGACTGGAACACCTCCAGGGAGGGGTGATGTTGAGAACAGCATGAAAGCCAGCAGGAGAAGCAAATAGTTTTGTTGTTACTAAAGCTGCAATGCCCAAGAGTGCAAGAAGGCTTAGAAATACCAAAAACAGTGCTGGATTATTAGAAAATACTCATTCCTGTCATCCAAACTTGTGAAGTAGATCATTTCTCATTTACCTTGGACACTAAGTACCTACTTCAGAGCATCTCAGACCAGTGATAAAACACAGGCACACGAAGAGCAGGCACGATGGTCAGAAGCTTTTAGCTACCTACTTCACACTGAATTCACTTATTCGCTTTGCTGACTGAAAGGGAAGCCTAAGAAGGCAGATATAAATATCCCAAGCACTACCTATTGCATCTTCACAGGTACTCTTCAGACACCTCCAGTCTCAACACAGGATACTTCTCACTGCAGAAAAGTGCTAAAAATTATAAAATAGAAGAAAAAGGAGGGAGAGAATGAGGTTCACTGAGAGTATAGAAGCAAAGTGTTGAAAGGAAACATACAGAAAGCAGCCAGCTCCCTCTTTGTCTCTTTGTGAAGGCTTTTATGTAACATTCAGGAATTTTATTTTAAAAAAGGTTAGTGACTTTTTCAGAGAGAAAAAAGAAACAACAACAACAGAAGTTATTTCAGCCCTATATAGATAATTGTCTCAAATGAAACCAATCTGTCATGCTGAAATGCAATTTGGTGTCTCATTATAGAAATTACAGGCAGAAAAGCTGCATCCAGTTCAGGCTTTAAATGAATCTTCGCACTGATTTACAAATGTTAAGTGGTTTGAGGTATTAATACTGTGCCCAGAATGAAAAGAAGGTTGGATTCTTTCAGGGTAGCTGCACATTCCATTCAGCAGATGTAAGTTCATTATTTTATTCATGATCATCCAAAATCAGCATCACAGAGAGCTTCATTCTTTACTGAAAGCTGACCAAAAGTGGTAGACGAGCTGTCTGGGTTGAACAGCTGAATATACACATGAATGTGATAATCAATAGCTGGCATTTTTTACCAATTCAAAATGAGTTGGTTACATTTCAAACTGACATACAACAGAGAGGAAACACACTCAGTATCTCTACAAAACCTGGTTGCATGCTCTCTCAACATGGAGAAAAAACTTAAGGAAGAAAAAAACAAACTGGCTTTTTTTGAAGCAATGTAATGTAGCTATACTACATTGTAGTTACAGTAATAATGACAGCTTACACTCAGAAAATCCACAAGCTATATATGCAAAAAGGGTAAAGTGGACTATTAATGCCTTCTGCTTTTGTTCTTCAGTTGAGGAAATGAAGGACTAATCCCAGATCCTCAAGCGTGATTAATCACAAATGCAGTGCAAGTGTGGGACTAATTATTTCCGAGGATTAGAACCAGTGATTTGCTAAAGGTCACCAGGAAGCCTGTGACCATTACAGAAAAGGAATTTGAATCAAGTGAATATGAGTCCAAATCTAGAACCGAACACTGCTTCTGACTTCCACATAGAGTTATTTAGGAACCCTGAGGAGACAGCTTTGATGGGAACCTTGCCGCTTCTTTGCAGCTATGCAAACGACTTACTAATGGGCAAAAGAAGTTGTAGTTTTGCCAAGTATTTGTCATTCTGCACTGACTATTCTGTAGGTAGTGGTTAAGTATCAACTGGCTTGACTTTGGCATAAACAAGCTAAGATAACTAAGTGACAGGATGAGGGGAGATAAAGAGTTTTGAACTGGAAGAGGGAAGATTTAGACTAGATATTAGAAAGAAATTTTTACTGTGAGGATGGTGAGACACTGGAACAAGTTGCCCAGAGAGGTTGTGGATGCCCCCTCCATGGAAGCATTTAAGGCCAGGCTGGACGAGGCTGTGAACAACCTGGTCTGGAGGGAGGTGTCCCTGCCTATAGCAGGGGGTTGGAACTGGATGTTCGTAAAGGACACTTTCAACACAAACCACTCTATGATTCTAACTCACACTTGCTGTAAGAATGAAAATGTTCCCATCAGAATAGCCGCCATAGTGTAAACTTTCCTTTTGGAAACTCATTCATGTATTCATTTCTGGATTAGTCACTTCAAGGATTAGTCCCAAAGGTGAAAAGCGACCAGCTCTTTTTAAATTATGTCAAAGCATTTTGTGTGGTGTTTTTTCGCTCATCTAGTTTTGAATATGAAATTCTCTGCAATTCTCTGACAGAAGTTTTATCATTGCTAAGCTGATTAGAAATCCAGGAATAACACAGCTGAGCTCCATTAGAAGCTATCAGTAACAATCACCACTGGGAATTACTGAATACTCTTGAAGAACAAAATCCGTTTTAAATCAGGATGAGAGATGTAGGACAGTCAAGGAAGCTTGGAAGGTGACTGGGTAGTGTTATCACTTAAACAGACTTTTAAAAGTACCTATTTTTCAAAGCTTTATTTTCTAACATAGTATAAGACCAGGCCCTCAGGGATTCTGGATCTCATCAGAGGCAAAACTTGGCAGCAAAGAGAGAGAGTTGGCTGTAAATCATTTCTGATGGCTTGGTTCCTTGAAAGCCTGCAGTGGTATAATCACTGAACTCAGAGCACTCAATCACACAACTGCCACACTTCTAAGAGGGCTCCAACAAAATGCCTCTGATGTGCACTATCAAGCACCACAAAAAACTACCACACGTACAGAACCTCTGACATGGACTGAAGACTTGAAGGCTGCATTCAGCTGACAAGGAACTTTCTGAAGTTGAAGGAAATTTTTTCTCTCTCCCCACTGCTGTCTGACATCATCATCATGATCCACACCATCTATGTGCTGCTGTATGAATGTGTGATGAGAAAGGGAACATGCCATCAGCTCTGTTACAGACCCAATACTGATGCCTCCATTCTCAGAACAGCACAGGGTGATGTACATGGTGGGGTGGCAATGGAAAATAAGCTCAGTTTATTGCCAACCTTCAGCATCCTTAAATTTATTATAGAACAGCGAGTTCAATAAACTATTGGTTCTTCCTCCTCCTCATCTTCACTTGAAATAGACTCTTGTTACCTTGCTGTTATTCAGTCCTTATCATCATCTGGGCCATCTCTCTGAGCGATCGTTGCTGCCACTTAATAAGGAAATGTGGTCTTACGTAAGCAGCTACATTAACAGGCATTAATAGTACAGTAAAATTATTGAAATTTCCTCAGGCTTCTTTTTTTTTTTTTTTTTTTTTTTTTCTTTAGCTACTTCCTTCCTAATTTGGAATAATTATCTTTATTTGCAAGAAGAACCATACCTTCCCTTCAAATCCAGCTTTTATCTGTGTTGAACTAGCTAACACACAGCAAAACAAGAAGTTGAAGAGTGTAACAATTCTCTCTCCCCAGAGACCACAAAAGAACCTCAAATTGTCTACTGACAGTGATCTCAGATGGCTGAGAATACTCATTATATATGCTTTTTTACATTTGAATCTAAAGCTTGAAAAGTACATCAAAGGGTCATCCCAAAGCCCCTGCTCCCATGGCAACATTATCCAGGATCCCATACTAAGAAACTTTTCTTCTTCTCAGTGTGCCCTCCTCCCTAGATGCTTTTATATACATCTCCATAAAGTGAAAGCTACCAGGATTTTGCAGTGACTGGCAAGGAACACTTTCAAACAATGCACAGTACAGGCAGAGAATGATGCTGGACTGTGGCACCACCTCACTCTAAAGATGGTGTTAGCTCACACCCCTGCATTGCTTCATGACAAGCACTGTGCTTTTACTCCTCACACTGTCCCTTGGCTAGTAACTCATATATTATAGCTCATCCGCTGAGGTTGAAGGGCCACTTCTTAGTTATAATACCTGTGTGGGAGGCAAACCAGCAGGTGTTGTGGATCTTTTTTAAAGTAACATAAAAATAGTAGTCTTGTTCACTGTAGTGATCAGGCTAATCAACTTCAGCCCAAATTCCCAGTTGAAATTGTTCTAATTTCTGTAAATGCCAATATAAGACAGATATTTAACTGCTGCTTGGATCTCAGCTATAGGTCTATAAAAATTCTGTTACCCAGATTTAAAAATGATTACTAATCCTATTACATGATGCCAAAATTCTTGATTTCTCATCCCCATCACCTCTTCTGGGGCTGAGGCTATCTGCATCTACAAGAGAAGTATGAGTCAATTGTGACTCATAAGAAGCCAAATGCTGCACACAATTAGCTGCCTATTTACGGTTTTAAAGACACATTAATCCTGTTAAGAGTTACGGTGAGTTACAAGCAATTAGGATTCCTGGGATAGATTTCATTCTTCCTGGTTGAGTAATAGATTGACACAGTCAGTTGGCACTTTTTCCCAGTGCAGGCCCAGTAAAGGCCATACACAAGTGTGTACATTCCTGTGCAGGAAGATCTGGTGCTCAGAGCTGAATGGAAATCTGCAGCTTATAGTAAACACTTGTAGTCCTAATTCCAGTATTTAAACTTGGATGTTTTCACATGTTCTGTTCTATCTCATTAATGGTTCTTACATCTCAACTATGATTTAGACCCTGCTAATATTTACTATAACTGATAATGCTTGTTCTGTGGTGCAGGACAGCCTTTATCTAGAAAACCTATTTTGGAAGCTAAAATTGCCTGCCATGTGGTAGTTCAGGTGAGACAGCACTGACCATAACAGACAATTTTTGGTTCACTGTGTTGGACCCAACTCCACATAAAACCCTGAAGTCTTCAGGTATCCCACACAGTATTTGGCCTTTGTGTTGCCTCCCCAAGTACTGCTTATGCCTCAACTATGCAGCTCTCTTTAAACTTTCCTGTAATAATAACAACCTCTTCTGCAGATTGTTTGCAGATAGAAATCTTCACATACTATTTTGACAAACAGAATAGACTTCAAGCCTAAAAGTCAATGGCAGACACTTTCTGCTCATCTAAAATCTTTCATATTAGAGACAGCACCAAATATTAGGGACTGCATCAGATGGCTACTCTTCCAAGACATTTCACAAACTGATAGATAGAGGTTAAATGTGTTCTTAATGGAGGCAACAGCAGCCTGCAAATAGAGATGGCCAAGTTTTAAAACATAATGACAAATGTATTTAGCATCTACTGCAGGTACAATGTCATTCATTCCTTTTTGCACACAGAAACAAGCATGGACATCATTTGTATGCTGTTGTATTGGGATCTTAATGATATTTGCCTCAGTCACAAGTGGAGTCTTTTGTATGATTGTTAACAGAAAAATATTCATTTCCTTGAGTTGTTTAAAAATATGGAACAAAAAATGGGATAGGATGCCATAAATGAATTATGAGAAAAGTTGGTCTTGTACCAGTGTCTCCATTTTTATCTTGTTTTTCCACTGAATCTTTCAGAATCAAGTCATTAGGGAGAAGGCCAAGTTCAGGACATCCATGGAGTTATGTCAAGAGGGAAGTTCAAGCCTCAAGCTTCAAGCCTCATCACACGCAGGAGGCTTCAGGTGGTCCCTCCGCTACACCGCAGGCATCGCTGTCTTTCACTGCATCCTCTACAAGTACTAAGGCTGGCCCTTGTCCTTTTCCAGATGTGGTGCAGAAACTCTATGAAACCCAAGCACATCCCACTTTTTAATTCCATTTCTCCCACTCACTGAAAAAAATAGCATCATTCAGTGGAGTAGAGCAAGAATTTAGCAACTTTTGTGCCTGTGGCACCAGCACAATCTCAAAGGCAGATGGAGTGGATGATGAGGCCACTATAGTCAATGGATATTTGGTAAAACACTTCAGAGAGCAGTTTTAAACATGCCATGCAGTTAGAACTACCTTTGTTGAAGGGGAAAAAAAAGAAAAAAAAATAGGAAAACAAAAATCTCAAGAAAAACAGATGTCAGTATGCTTGACAGAGGTAATAAGAGTATGCTCACAGTAGTACTTCTGCCAATAATTATGAGAGGACTTTTTGAATTGAAGATATTATTATGTTTATTAAAATCATATTATATCATTTTGTTGTACACCACAAACAGTTCCATGTGGCACCACTGCATATAAAACAACACATTCATGTCTTACTTTGGGTGTAGTTTTCTTTCATGAATTTTTCCATTCCCCATTTGAACTATGTAAACTTGTTGAATTCATACATTTCTGCAGTGAAGACTTCCATGGCTTAGCTGAAATACTGTATGAAAATTCACATCCTTTGTTTGCTCTTATCTAGTTACTTGCTAGTTTTATTCAACGCTCTCTTGCTTTTGTGCTGGGAGAGGGAGACAATAACTATTTATAATCATCTTTTCTCACCACTCATTTTCACAGACTTTTCTACCTTCTCAGTTATCTCTCTGTAAAAATATTCCCTTTTCTTTTTATTATTTAGCAGTTCCATAGTTTTGATCATCTTCATCACTCATCTCTACCATTTCCAATTTTGCTGTCTGACCTGAGATAGAATAACCAGAACTGTACTGAACACTACCTAGAAGCACACTGTGCTTATTATTTTATGCTTAGTTTGCTTCTGCTTTCTTGCAATTTTGAACACACCTGTTGCCTTTTGCACAGTGAATTTTCTCCAAGATCATGCTTTGGGACTTTGTTCCTGCAGTTGAGCTTAATTTTTAATGTTTGGATTATTTTTTCCAGCTGCGCTCCTTTTCTTTTATTCACATTGAATTTCAACTGATCCCTCGAGAGAAATGGTAAGGGATGACATTTCCAGCAAAGAAGATTCAGGTTAAAACACTGACTCAGTTTCCAGTGGTAAGTAAATCATGGATGCAGATTGTCTAGAGATGGTCCAGATCTGCCTCTTAAGAGTAATTTTAGAACTAGTTAGGCTATCCGTATTCATGTCTACTATATGGTAAATTATGATTTGGATCAGAGGATGGACTAGATGACTCTTAAGAGTTTTAAAAGCATTTCCATTAGTAACTAAAACAACAGTTTCAAAAGACTTCAGTAAGCCTTTCAAGGTTCATACACCATCATTAATTTTCTTCTTTCTGATCAAGCTGGACATTTGCAAGCTTAATGCATCTAGAGAGCAAATTACTCTCATGATGTAAAGTTAAAGACAGAACGATTTAAAATATAAGAAATAACAGTGAAATATTCTAAGTCATCACTTACCACCAATTATGGACTGATCTTGACTTACCAAGTGCAGAAGTAGTAAAGCTGCTAAAGTAGAAAGACTTTCAGCTGTTAAGCCTTATCTATAGAGCAGAGCTGTTGAAGAGAAAATTGAAAAAATTAAAAGACTGGACAGTACTTTCCCATATTCACATGCATTTAAACATTTAAACTCACTAAACTTCTAATTTATCCCATCCCCACCAGGATCCTACAGTACTCACTATTTTAGACCTTCTTCAGAATGGAAACACTTCCATGTTAAGTACTGGAGAATCACAAGGAATTGCATGAGGACAAATCTAAATTCCTTCTCTAAATTAGAATTTCTTATTTCATTGACAGCACTCCAGACTTCACAATAATGAAATTTGCCTTCTATCACTTACTGTGTTTTGAGAATTTGGCTCATTTGTTATATTTAAACATGAAAAAGATTTGCAAACTATTCTAGCTAGTATGAATGGTCTCTGTGATCCTTAATATTAATAACCTTAGTACTATTAAAAGTAATTAATGGTACCTGAAGTTAAGCTGAAGTTGCTTTACAGAGTTTAAAACAAGAAGGGGGTATTAGATTATCTGATTTAGACCACTAGTGTTCCATGGACCATTTCACAGGTGCATCATCTGGTTCCCTTGTGTCTGGTTAAACACATTTTCCACCAGCTTAGTAAGGCCTGAGTCCAAGAAACAGAAAGCTCAAGAATCCACCACCACTTTATTAGATTAATCCAGTGGCTATTCATCTTCACTTAAAAAACTGCCAAATGTTCCATCTGAATCTGTATGAGTAAAGTATCCTAAACCCCTCCACGTCCCCTTTTTTCCCTAACATTTTCTTTCTTTAATTCAAGTTCCTTACTATTATTCTCACTTCATAAGGGTACTTGCAATGGTATCATGTCTCGAGTCTTATTATTCAGAGAACATATTTTGTATCTCATTCTAAAGCTATCCCTGCATGCTCCTCTAGGTCTCAAACCCTTTTGTGAAGGTTTTTCACATTTACTCTTTTATACTTATTTATTTTTAATAAAGAAGCTGGATTTGCTACTTGTATTTGACTTTCAGTGGTGTTCTACAGGAAAGTAACCTTGTCTTCCTAACTGTAAATATTGAAAGTGACATTTTTTTACCAGAGCATCGCTGTGAGTTTTTAGTGAGATAATTGCACACTGTGACCTTTAAATCATTTTCAGAACCACACTGTTCTAGTAAAGGTTCAGCACTTTTTAAGCTTGGCTTGAATTTCATGTTCTCAGCTTTGCATTTGGCTGTGATAATGACTATCCTGATTGAGGGTGCCAAGGACACAGCCAAAGCCTCACTACAATTTAACATACCATGCATCTGGAAATGGTCTGCAAATTTCATCAGCTGTGAGTTTGTATTTACTTCCAGATCATTAATTCAAATGTTGAAAAACATAAGGATTAGTACAACCCCACCACATTTTCAGCTGTGGATTCCATGAGAACAATTCATCACTCACATCTGATTAAGGTATCAGTTTCCAGACTATTTTCTTTGCTATTCCTTTCAAATTCATATGCAATACAGATTTCTATCAGAATGCACCAGTATACTGCCAATTTTTCTTCTACCAAAACCTAAGTAAGCTTTGTATTTTTAATCAAAGAAACATATACTATCCTAAAAATATAATTTGAAACTCAGACTCGCTCGAAACAAAACAAAACAAAACAAAAAACCAACAACCTTATTTCCTATTGATGACCTATTCCTTTTTCTGTTTGCTATCCTATTTCTTAACAGCTATAACTCACATCCAGTATTCACTATTAAGATTTATCTATCTATCTGTGACTATCCTGTAAACACTGATTTGAGCCATCCTCCCTGCCTTTGGAATATTGTTACAGCACTAACAGCCTTCCTGTCTCATGGAATAGCTGGAGATGCTCCAAGATTTATTAAAACTAAATTTCAGCAGGCAAGAGATCTATCTGGTCAACTCCTTAAGCCTCTGGGTACAAATTACATAGGTCTGTCGACTTGAGAAAAGTTTTCTTCAGCAGATGTTTAATATCGTCCTTAGTTGCTATTAAACTATAAAATACATTTCATTTCTTCTTCTGTTAGAAGAAAAGTATCATACTTTTAGAATCAGTTAACATAAATATTTATTAAATTGTTGTTTTCTTCCCTATTAACTTTATCATCTCCATTTAGTAGTGAGCCTAAGCAGGATTTATTTTCTAGTACTCTTCATCTTCTCATTTCATTCTATGTGATGCTTGCATTCTGTAGCAATTATTCTACATTTCGTGACTATGCATTAATTGCTAGAGATAGCTCCTGCCATATGTTTCATTACATGCTTTTTAATTATAAATCCTATTCTGTCTTCATTATGGTGACAAGACTGGCTCTAAGCCAAAGCTGTCCCTTTTGATAGATTGGAACTACTGCAACTATAGAATCCATTCTGCTCTTAAAACAGCCATTTTCATTATTTTATTTTTTTTTACTTTATAATTTTGTATATATTTTTTAATTTTAAGTCCTAAATCTAATATACATTCTGTGCATGTCGTTGTACAGTACGTTTTTTAAATTACTATTTAATGGAAAGTCTATTTTTCCACAGTGACTGCAGTTAGTCTTGGTTACTGGCCTACACGTAACCACGAATTTTCCAGTCAGTAATTACTTGTTGTCTAACATAATCGAGCACAAAACACTCACCCTCTGTTTGCTGTAGCATCACTCATGTAAGAAAATTACTGCCTTGCATTTTTAGAAAGCTTAACAATATCTTCACATTGGTGGCCTGAACCGCTCATAGGTTCTCTACTTTCAATCTAATAGGATGATGTATCTGTTATAGCATTGACTGTTGATCTGCTTGACAAGGACATGCTTGAAAGACCATTACTCTAAGTTATTATATGGGAATAAAGAAGCAGATAAGACTAATAATGCAAGAGATAGGTTAAAGAGCAACTCTCATGGATTACATTAATGCACTTAGTAGTGCTAGCTGTCTTGTCTGTCAGCAAGCTTCTGAGAAATTAAGGATATTATCACTAAGTTCATATTTAATGCCAGGGGAAATAGGTCAAATATATCTGCAGCTCATCAAGTCAATGCTAGCATGTGACACACTAACCTCTGAAACAACAGATCCGGGTCATGGGCAAACTAGAAAGACTAAACTCAGTGAAAGAAATTACCAGCCTTCACAAATATCAGAGTAGTCAGTAGTGGTGAATAATTTTCATATTAATGCTCCTCTTCATTTCTTTCTGTAAGCAAAATAGATCACACAGTCTCACATGAATAAACAAAAAAAGCATTGCAACTTTCTTTGGATGAAGGCTGGAGCTGCAGAAGGCATTGTCAACAAATAAATAGCTTGTAGGTCCAAATTCTGCTTGAAGTGCAATTTGCCATAGATATGTAGGAATTGGCAGGGTTGACTTTGTTCTTACCAATTTCACTATGGTCGCTCAGGCTTTAAATCACAGCTGAATTTGGCAGCTGTTAATCTTCCATAATAGATAATAAATAAATATATGTAAACATTGGTTCACATTATTAATACTGTTTTAAAAACTAACTGCTTCTTGGGAAAACTATGGATCTGCAGATGACCATCTCATATGTACAAAGCCGAATAATCTTCTCTAATTTTTCTGTACCAGCACATGAATCCAGGAGTGTGATTCAGCACAGCCATTCAGTTTTCAGTGACCAAATTAACTTTTAGCATTCTGTATACCAGTAGCTGCTTCTAAAATAATAACCAGGATCCAGAGGCTGAATATCTACTGAATAGTAGAAGCCATTGATCCCAGCTGGGAGAATTTCATCCAGTGAATCACAACCTTTATCCCTCTGTCTGTAATGGCTAGGAATTATGCAGAAATAGATGTGTTTCAGCCAAATGGGTTGGCAGGCTACAAGGGAGTTTGCAAAAATGTCCTGAAATAATACATGGAGCTCTTTTGCCTGGAAATAGCTGTTAATGCTCAAGTGCAAAAAAGCTTGTCATATGCTTCCAGAAATACTTGCATCAGGTGTATGTAGCTGCAAATGCCAGTATGTTATAAAGACTATAAATACAGGTGCAGTTGCATGATGGGACCTCAGTGTCTTAAAGTGTTCGAAGTATCAGCAGCCTCAAACCGTCTAGTAACTAACCAAGGAGTCAGTCCTAGATGTCTCAAAGAGAAAGTGGATAAAGGCAATTAGAATTCAGAGAGAGAAGCAAAAACCTATGCAGTGCTCCAATTGCTCATTAACAGCCCAATTTTGAGCTGTCCAAGAGCTTATCTTGGTCATGTTCTTGGATTTTGAGCCAAATTGATCCAGCTGGAAGTCTGGGCTCTGATTTAAAGACAGATTCAAATGGACTTTCCAACAGTCTCTCAGCTCTAGAGGTTTGCAGGCAAGCATTCAGATCCAAATTAGAAATGTTTTTGCATGTCAGGATGAAAGACAGAAAATAGCTGTATGCACAAAGAGAGCATAGTTGACAAGAAAATGTTATTCCTGTTCCAGAATATACAAGTCATAGAATCATAGAATGGCCTGGGATGAAAAGGACCACAATGATCATCCAGTTTCAACCCCCTGCTATGTGCAGGGTCACCAACCACCAGACCAGGCTGCCCAGAGCCACATCCAGCCTGGCCTTGAATGCCTGCAGGGATGGGGCATCCACAACCTCCTTGGGCAACCTGTTCAGAAGAAATAATTTCTTAGGCACAGGTTACTTACATTCTGAAGCTGTGCTTCAGTTCTGTAGAGTGCTAATTCCTTCCTTTTCCCCTGCAAAAAAATTAAAACATTTTGTTTAAATTTGATCATTATGAAGTCCCTGTCTGTAATTTTCTTTTGTACGTGTGTTTGTCAGACATCTCAAAGAGAATGGGAATAAATCAGGAGCACACAAATCTTATTAACTGATTGTTATTAACATGTTACTTTATAAATCAGGGCATGTTGTCTTTCCTTTACCAAGAACATCCTACACTTTTGTCACTCTCTTTCTTCAGAAATGGGTGCTTTCTCTTACACTGCAGTAAAATAGACAAGAATTGTTACGCTCTCACTTTTTGAGAGCAGTAGCTTAAACAGAAGAAATCCAAGAAATATAATTTCTAACTTCTTATTAAGAAACAAGGCAGCAGAACTTCTGTGACTGCATAGAAGAATTTGCGAAGTTGCTATTTCACAGCTTCAACAAAGTGACAGAAAACTGTGTAAAAATAACTTCAGTCCAAGTGAAGAACTTTCTGTGAATGGGTTAGAACCATCCATGAAGGGGACTCTGAAGTGTGAAATAAAGCTTTCAGAAAGCAAGAACTTGTATGTAAGAAATGTGTGGCATTAAGCCAAAAATAGAAATTACAAATTTTGCTGCAAAGATAACTGCCAGAACTGCATCTTTCAGCTATGTGGAATGACATGTAAAACCTTATTAAGAGAACTACTCAGGAAATACTTTGTGGCTTGATTAAAGTATAAAAAGATTCCTCAGGAGAAAATGTGCGTGAGTAGCTCTAAGCTGGGAGCGACCCCAAGATCTTTCAGATCATGAAACAATATCAGTATGAAGGTAAAATAAAATGTTAGCAACATTACCAAACATTATAGAAAGAAAAGATGCTGAAATTCAGACATAGACATGTGTTTCTTACACTTGTCAGTCGCAGATGTTAGCAATGGACAGTGCAGCTGATCAGATCTATCTCCTGCCAGTAGAAAATTGCTTCCCTTATCTAGAGCTTTGCTTCCCTCTAGTTTTAACTTTCTTAATAAGTGAGGATCTCCCTATTTGTACTGGAAGATAATGTTTCACAGTGAAAAATTGAGCATATTGCATTTATTTGTTCTTATTTTTGTTCAGCTATCCCATTATTTATGTTTACTGCTTCATTAAGCAGAGTGACTATGCTTATTTTTACTAGTGTAATTTTTTTTTCTCAGTTATCCACTCTTTCTTGGTACACAGAGATTTTCCTGCATGTCGTTTTAAAACAGTCCTGGATCAAATGATTTAGATTGAGAAGGGAGGTGTTCAAGAGCCATTTAGATGCTGTACTGAGGGATATGGTTTAGCAGGGAAGTATTGGTGATAGGGGAATGGTTGGACTGAATGGTCTTGGAGGACTTTTCCAACCTTGGTGATTCTGTGATTCAGTTATTCCGTAACTCCCTGAAATAAGGCTGTGGTGAGGTGGGAGTCAGCCTCTTCTCTCCGATAACAGTGATAGGAGAAGTTAGACAACCTGATGCTCCCCTTGAGCAATTTGAGCTGGGTATTAGGAAAAATGAAAATTTTGTTATTGGAAAGAGTGGTTAGGCATTGGAACAGGCTGCTCAGGGAGGAGGTAGAGGCACTGTCCCCGAAGTGTTCAGGAAATGTGAAGATGTGGCACTTAAGGATGTGGCTTAGTGGCCAGTATTGGTGGTAGGTGCATGGTTGAACCAGATGACCTTAAAGGTATTTTCCAACTTTAGTGTTCTGTGATTCTGTAATTCTAAATAGAATTAGCAGATACTGACCTCTATCAACAAAATACCTGCTCTGAATCACAAACATTCAGACTCGCATGGATACAAGAACATTCAGGGATGCTGGTCCTGCAGGGCAGGGGAGTATGCAGAATGAAACTGATTTGCTTATGTGCTAAAAGCAATGCTCTTCTATCCATAAACAACAAGTGGAAATCATCTAGACTAATAAAATGGCCTCTAGATAAGGTCTGCTTCAGCAACTGAAAACATCATCAATGAAATGCTGCTCTGCAATTTAGAAATGTTGAAGTAATTGAAGCTGTTGAGATCATAGGGCCTAATAAATTCCTGTAAGAGATTTAAAATCATGGGTTTTCAACCTTTTGGTTTGCCTGGGCCTCAATGAGCATAGAGAAATTGCCTTGGGCTGCACATAAAATACATAATACAGTTAACGTGTAGAAGCAACAAAACTTCTTTGTTAATAAACACTTTTATTAAAACAGTAAAAAACAGGAGCGAGAACAACAGAAAACTAGTGGGAAATCTTAGTTGAATATGTGATTGCAACTGCACATTCCATTTGAAAACCTGTAGGAAATGTATCTATGTCACCTAAAAATGGAATTGCAAATATACAAAAAATGTCATGGCTTTTTTTGGCACTCCTGAAGCCTATTCTCAAATTCCTTTACCAAGAAAGAAAGCACAGTGCGTATTTTTCATTGTTCACAAATGAGCCAATGCTCAAAATACATAAAACTATTTGCTATGACTTGAGTTAGCACTGCACTGTGCCTTTGCCAGCAAATCAAGACAAGTGATCTTTCCCTTCTGCTCAGCACTGGTGAGGCCACATCTGGTGTGTTGTGTCCAGTTCCAGGCTCCCATGTATAACAGAGAATGTTATAACAGATATACTGAAGAGAATCCAGTGGACAGTTACCACAGCCACGTTCTGGAGAGCTTCTCCATTTGGGAAAGGCTGAGAGAGCTGGGAATGTTCACATGGAGAAGGCAACATTCAGGAAGATCTCATCCATGTCCATAAATGGCCAAATACCAAGAGGATGGAGCCAGGCCTCAGATAGTGATGCCCAATAGCAAGACCAGAGTCCATGGACACAAAGTGGAGCACAGGAGGTTCTCTCAACACCAGGAGCACTTCTGTTCTGTGTGGATAATGGAGCACTGGAGCGGGCTGCCCAGAGGCTGTGGGATCTCTTCCCTGGGGATCTTCTAAGGCCAACTGGATATGGCCATGAGTACACTACACTGGTCTGGGTGTCCCTGCTGGGACAGGAGTTTAGCCACAGGTACTCCAGAAGTCCCTGCCAATGTCAACTACCTTGTGATTCTGTGATATATAAGCTGGTTAACTTACATTTAATTAAAAATAAATAAATGAAAGGGGAGAGTTGCTTTCAGCAGGTTTATTTATCTGCTCTCAGAAGAGAAAGGTAAAGATGAGAAGGGTCTGAGGAAAGAAACCAAGTATCAAAGTATCAGCGAACATATTGATATCTGCGCTTTGCCTTCCTTTGAGGGAATATCTGTTTTGAAGTTTCTGAGGTCTTTGTGCCTTTCCATGACTGTACCACGACAAGAATCCAAGAGCAGGTGGGAGTAATAAATGGGGGGACTGCTAAGCAGTAAGAGGTAGAATAAAGAAAGAAAATCTGTTACCGATATGCTGCGTTTTGATGATCAAATGAAGTGTTTCTAAAGATACGTGCTTTAAAAATAATTACTTCTCACATTTCTCCACCACTCCTCATTCCCTTGTATCTTTCAAGTACCTTTCAAAACTGTTTTAAAAATCCAAGTGCTCTCCTTGACTTGACCTTTTCATTTTATAACTGAGCAATAAGGTTACAAGATAATTTGCATTTAGATTATGTTTTCTTTGTAGGGCCATCACACCATTGGATGTATGAATTTCACAGTCCCACTTCTCACTGAAGTTCTTAATGTGGCCTGTGCTCTTCAAGATAAAGGCAAATGCACTTCAGTGTAAAATATGCAGCAATTGAGTGAACAGAATTCATACCACCACTCATAGGAAAATGTGGGCATGGCTTCCAAAATCTGAAGGTATTACAGCTGAACTCCTTAGCACTATTTCGGCCTGTAAGTAGGACAGCTCAGGCTCTCCAGTCATTGCAGTCAGGCACTGAAAGTTTGATATAATGACACCTTGTATTTTTTAAATAGGTGGTTAATCTTTAGAATAAATCTTTGGAATAAACCTTATTCCTTGCCAGTCTGCTTGTCATTGGTTTCAGGTAGCACTGGCTTCCCCAAAACCCAGATTTGTTGATTATTCTCCTGAATTTTATCTCCAGGCAGGAGAAAAAAAGGAAAAGAAAAAAAGCATCAATGACAGCTTTTTAAGAAGGGATTTATTTGTTAGTAGTTCCTAATTTATTTTCTGTTTATGTTTTTATGCCCTCAGGCAAGCAAAGGACAAGGTACTGGAGTAATGAGAATTGGAAAATACCTTACATAACAGTTCAATAACATGCTCCCTAAATATCAAATCGATTTGCTAATTAATTAACCCCCTCAGGATTTTTGTAAGGCGCTGTTAGTTTTCTGATTTATTTTTTCCGTCAGATGAAAAAATAAGAACTAGGGAATGGAAATACGCTTCTAGAAACACTCTCCAATCAGATCCCCAAGTGTTACCAGGGTGTCTGAGGCAGAATCCAACTGGTTCAGAAAGACAGGGCTTTTCCAGAAGAGCATTTGCATGGAAACCTTCACACTGGAAACAGTTTTCTACTTTAGCTTCAAGCTGTTTAAATCTGCTGGTCTTACTGGCCTGAGCCAAAAACCAGTTGTCTCAGTTTGGTTAGAAAAAAGCAGTGGCACTTCTTCCTTGAATATCATGGCTATCAGCCTCCAACTTCTTATTTGCATTTTAATTATAATTATGGTGGATGCGTGAAGTGAGTGTGGGTGGAAAAAAATGCTTTTATTTGGATTTTGAATTTATTTTAGTTCATGTCAGGGACACTTACAATTTTAAGTAGGCGTTCTTTCAAGCTGTGTTCAAACTTGAAAGAATGAACAAAAATGATTTCAATTGAGCTATAATACAAAAAAACAAAACAAAACATATACTGATACTCTCTACCGAGGTCACTCCCCTCCCCTTCCCCCTTTCCCTCTTCCCTTCCCCCTTTCCCTCTTTCCCTCTTTCCCTCTTTCCCTCTTTCCCTCTTTCCCTCTTTCCCTCTTTCCTCCCAACCTGGCTCTGAGTGCCTCCAGGGATGGGACACCCACAGCTTCCTAACAACTAAATTAAATCCTCCCTCTTTTAGTTTAAAGCCATTCCCCCTTGTCCTGTCACTATCAGATCTTGTAAGAAGACAGTCCTCCAACTGCCTGTAAGCTCCTTCAGTTACTGCAAGGCTGCAGTAGGGTCTCCTGGGAGCTTCTCCAAGCTAAACAAGCCCAATTCCCTCAGCCTTTCTTCATAGGAGAGGTGCTCCAGCCATCCAATCATATTAGAGTAGTTTACTTAAAAACTATTTGTAAAGGTACAGATTGGGTGAACATGGTCTCAGCTGCTCAGATGAGTCTTGTAATAGCTAAAAGAATCCACAGGCAATGCTGAAGTGAGCCGAAGTGATAATCCATGCACAAACTAACAACAGGAAAGGTGAGAAAGGTGGAAGTTGTTATCCATTCTACTCCATCCTCATAATGCCCTGCCATCTGAAATCTGGGAGGAAAACTCTATAACTCCAGTGTGGTGTTAGAAAGCAGCATTCCTTTATTCCTCAAGATACATACCAGGCAACATGACAAGCAAGCACACCCTCTCAGAGATCAGAACATTTAAACCATTAAGACATACATATGCAGTACACTGGCATACATTCATTCTTTTACATGGCTCATAGGTTCCTTTGGGGATGCTCAGTGGTATCTAGGGTGATAAGTGCACACCTACTTCTTCCCCTTTTTTTCACCATCAGCTTCATCACTTAAGCCTTTGACCCACTTCTACCCACTTTTCCCCAGTTTGGAAGATGTCCGTTGCTTATTAGGCCACAGTGAGCTACTTTTTAAAAACAATGTACATAGAATCGGAGGAAAACATCCTTGCATGTTTTGAGGCAAAAGACAGAAGTATTCTATTGTGACTCCACTACTTCTCATGAGGCAAAATTATTGAGGTAGAAGATAAAAGTATTCTATTACATCCCTAATGCAAAATTATTGAGGAAAAACAAGACTGTTCACTCCCTAAAGATGAAAGTTTTAGACTATCACTTACGGATTCCTTTTGCTAAACTAATTTACTAATCCCCACTGCTAAACAAACCAACATATATCAACCCCATCTGGTGCATCAAGGCCTGGGGTCCCCAGCCCAGGAAAGATGTGGAGCTGTTGGAGATGGTCCAGAAGAAGGCTGCAAAGATGATCAGAGGGCTGGAGACCTCCCCTACAAAGACAGGCTGAGGGATCTGGGCTTATTCAGCCTGGAGAAGGCTGCGAAGAGAAAATGCTGCAGCCTTCCAGTATTTAAAAGGGGCTTATAAACAGGAGGGGAATCAATGTTTTACTTGGGTAGACAGTGATAGAACAAGGTGGGATGGTTTTAAGGTCAAGCAGGGAAGGTTTAGACTCGATGTCAGGGAAGTTCTTTACAGAGTGGGGAGGTGCTGAAACAGGCTGCTCAGAAAGGTTGTGGATGCCCCATCCCCGGAGGTGTTCAAGGCCAAGTTGGATGGGGCCCTAGGCAACCTGGTGTAGTACCAGTTCTGGGGGCTGGTAGCCCTGCCTGTGGTAGGGTGGCTGAAGCTCCATGATCCTTGGAGTCCATTCCAACCCAAACCATTCCATGATTCATAAGGAGGCTAAGGGGAAGCAGAGAAGCATGCTTGGGTACCCCTTTCCCACTCGCAGTGGCTACAAGCACAGCCAAGGGACGGTGCACATGCAGAAACTCATCAGGACGGCGTGTGTGCAGACAGCCACAACTAAGAATCACAGAATGACCCGGGTTGGAAGGGACCTCAAGGATCACGTAGTTCCAACCCCCCTGCCTGGCAGGGCCACCAAACATACACCTTTACTAGATCAGGTTGCCCAGGGCCCCGTCCAACCTGGTCTTGAACACCTCCAAGGACGAGGCATCCACAACCTGGATGCCTGGGCAACCATACATGAGGTTGCCCAGGGTCCCACATGCACGCCAGTGGGGCCCGCAGCAAGGAAACCAGCGCACACCAGTTGCTGTAACAGAACTCGGAGGTGGCTCATCATCAGAGAGGCACAAAACAAAACTCAAGGCGTTACTCGGAATCCCTGCCATGAAGGACCGCCTTCAACCAGCGACCAACATGGCGCCCTGCGGTGCATGCGCGGAGAGCGCGGGGCGGCAGCGCCTGCGCGCTGAGGCAGCTGCGGGCTGAGGCGCCGTCGGCCGCGGCGGGCTCGGTGACCGGCGTCCTGCGGGCCAGCCCCGCCGTCGCTCCCCCGTCCTCCGCCTCCTCGTCCGCCTCCTCCTCCTCCTCGCCGCCGCAGCTGGCGCTGCTCGTGATGCAGCCGTGCGGCGGCGAGGAGGAGGCGGCGGCGGCGGGAGGCGGAGTGCTGCCGGTCCCCGATGCGCCGCTGCCGCCGTCCGCAGCGGGCGGCCTGATGCTGTTCTACGAGCTGGGCCCCGCCGACGGCGAGGCAGAGACCGGGGAAGAGGAGACGGCGGCGGCGGGGGCGGGCGGCGAGAGCACGGCCAGCCCCGAGGAGCTGGAGGAGGAGGAGCAGGCGGCGGCCTCCAGCGGAGAAACGGCGGCGGGCGGAGGCTGCAAGAGCTGCACGTACCAGGGCTGCAGCGAGACCACCACGCAGGTGGCGAAGCAGCGCAAGCCGTGGATGTGCAAGCGGCACCGCAATAAGATGTACAAGGACAAGTACAAGCGCAAGAAGAGCGACCAGGCCATGGGCGGAGGCGGCGCTGCGGCGGCCAACGCGGGGGGCGGCCCCAGGGCTGAGGTGAGGCGGGGGGCGGCGGGCAGCTCGGCTACGGAACGTTGTGGGTGGAAAAGTGGTTTTAGCTGTGCGAGTAGTGCCTGCTTTGAGCTTCACCCATTGCTTTTGCTTTGCTGCGGGAACTCGTGTGCTTCTGTCTGCTTCCCCTTTGTCATCTGTGGAGTGTCTCCAGCTCTAGTTGCTACTCAGCCTGTAGAGCAGAAGGCTTCAGTGAGGCATCGTTGCAGCCTTCCAGTACTTAAAGAGACAGAATCACAGAATGACCCGGGTTGGAAGGGACCTCAAGGATCATGTAGTTCCAACCCCCCACCAAACATACACCTTTACTAGATCAGGTTGCCCAGGGCCCTGTCCAACCTGGTCTTGAACACCTCCAAGGACGGGTCATCCACAACCTCCCTGGGCAGCCTGTTCCAGGGCCTAACCACTCTCCTAGTGAAGAACTTCCCCCTAACATCCAACCTAAATCTTCGCTCGTTTAACTTAAAACCATTTCCCCTAGTCCTGCTGTTGTCAGCCCTTTTGAAGAGTTTACTCCCTAATGACCTAATGAGTGGGAGAGAAATGAAGCTTTAACGTGGGTACATAGCGATAAGACAAGAGGAAGCAACTTTAAGCCAAAGGATGGGAGACTTAAATTAGATATCGAAGGAAACTTTTCCTTGGCAGGGTGGTAAAGAGCTGCCACAGCTGCCCAGAGAGGCTGTGGGTGCCCCATCCCTGTAGGTGTTCAAGGCCTGGCTGGTTTGTATGCTGGGCAGCCTGATCCAGTGCTCAATTTAGTAGCTGGCAACCCTGCCCACAGCAGAGGGGTTGGAACGTGATGATCTTTGAGTTCCCTTCCAACCTGAGCCATTCTGATTGTATTACTTTCTCAGCTGACAGGAAGAAAAAAACCTATCACCAGTATTTCCCACTAAACCGTGTTTCTCGCTATAACATTAACTGTTAATTGAGCACCGAAATTGGTTTGAACTTTCTGAAGTGTAAAGACTGACTCGTCTGTATTGCTGGAGCATTCTATGTGACTGATGGAACACTGAAGATAACATGGAAAGGAAAAGAGTCCAGGTGTTGAATAAATACAGTTGCATTCTGTCACTGTTATTTTCCTCTCCTCATCAATAAGATGAATAGATCCTTCAGCAGTAAAATGTAAATGTATGATACCTGGCTTCATAGTCTCACTTCTGTATTTTGTTTTGTCTTTAATGTTCAGGATTGTGTTGAAGGTTCAGTTTCTGCTACAAAACAGAGAACAGGCTCCATTGGAGATCGCCCAGCAAGACCGACTCTTTTAGAACAAGTATTGAATAAAAAGAGGCTGGTAAGTTATGTCCCAGAGGTCTGAATTCAGATACACAGAGGTGGCGTAGCAATGTTTTACTGTCACACTTCTGTTGTTTCTGTAAGTCTTCTTAAGGAATTGTGCCTAATGAAGGGGAATAATTCAGTACTTACCTATTGTTTGAGCTTTTCCATTGCAGTTCTTTCTACTTCATTGGTTTTCTTACAGTCTCCTTCCACCAGAAGCTAATAGAACTGTCTGCCTGCTTTCTGTTAGCCATGCAAAGCAGCTTTACAATCCCTGCAGCCCTCATTCAGAAATCTTAAGGAAACATCAGAGAAATCTTAAATATACAGATTTATTTTCTTGACTACTCCATCCATAGCTGTGGCTGGAGGTGCTGATGTTTTGTATCAGAGGCTGCAGCAGTCAGGGGTAGTAAAATGGGGAAGAGTTCATTGAAATGCCATAAAACCTCAGTGATAGAACTAGAGGGAATGGTTTTAAGCTGCGCCAGGGGAGATTCAGGCTGGACATTAGGAAGTATTACTTCTCAGAAAGGGCATTGGAATGGCAGACTGTAACTGTTCGGAAAGGGTTAAGCAGTGCTCTTTCCAAGTATCCATGTGCAGTTTTAGCCTTGTTTCTCTCCTTCCCCTTGTTTCAGCAAACTTCTGTTCATTCATAGCCCTACAACGAGAGGCTAAGAAAGCTGGGGCTGTTTAGTCTCGGGAAAAGGAGGCTGAGGGGAGACCTTATCGCCCTCTTCCAGTACCTGGAAGGTTCTTACAGTGAGAGCAGGGCAGGTCTCTTCTCACTAGTGACAAGTGACAGGACGAGGGGAAATGGCCTCAAGTTGCGCCAGGGCAAGTTCAGGTTGGATATTAGGAAGAACTTCTTTACAGAAAGGGTAGTTAGGTACTGGAATAGGCTGCCCAGGGAGGTGGTTGAATTGCCATCCCTGGTTGTGTTTAAGAGCCGTTTGGATGTGGTACTCAGGGATATGATTTAGCAGAGGGTTGTTAGAGTTAGGGTTCTGGTTAGGCTGCGGTTGGACTCGATGATCTTCAAGGTCTTTTCCAACCTGGGTAATTCTCTGATTCCCTTCCATCTAAGCTGACTTAAAGGGAGTTCAGTCTTAAAAATGTCATGTCTAGTGATAATTGGCTTCATGAGCAGCAGTGGAATTTCTTAAGATGTATTCATCTAATAAGCTCCTAATTGGTTCTCCCGTTCTAGGTTAGAGGCTAAGATGCAAACAGGTTTCAATACTCTCATCTTTTGACTGCAAGCAGAGGTTTTTCTAATGCATTCCTTGTGGCTGTAGTACTTTTTTGAGAACGTTGGGAAATTACGGAATGCTCATTGAATGATGAGGTTTACTACTCTGATTTAATTTATTACAGCTCTAAAGTATTACGTACATCAGGGAACATGGAAATTGGCTCAAAAACTAAAGCACAATTGGAATGTGTTCATTTTCAGTATGTCACATTGCATGCTGTGTGTGCTCACTATGTATGTTTTTAATGCTCTGTATGTGTTTGAGTCTGGTTATAGAATATCCTTTAACGCTGGTTGTAGTTACTTGCTGATTTCTTGCAGCAGCTTTAAATACTATTGTGAATGTGTTTTGTAATTCATCACAGAATCACAGAATGACCCGGATTGGAAGGGACCTCAAGGATCATGTAGTTCCAACCCCCCTGCCTGGCAGGGCCACCAAACATACACATTTACTAGATCAGGTTGCCCAGGGCCCCGTCCAACCTGGTCTTGAACACCTCCAAGGACGGGGCATCCACAACCACCCTGGGCAGCCTGTTCCAGGGCCTAACCACTCTCCTAGTGAAGTCCTATCACTAAGGATGATATTTCAATTTTCTGATGCCTTTAAAGTCGTGTCTGTTTTCTTGCCTTGCAGTCCCTGCTCAGAAGTCCAGAAGTTGTGCAGTTTCTACAGAAACAACAGCAGCTGTTAAGTCAGCAGGCTTTGGAACAACGGCAGCAGCAGTTTCAAGGAGCACCTGGGTAATGAGAACAGACCATGACCTGCAGATGAGTCTAGTGCTGAAGGAGGAATGGGATGTATATTTTCTTCAAATATAAGAAAAAGAAAATGTAAATGTTTAAAGGAAAAGTAAAGCTGCTGTCGTGTATTTTACTTGGTTCTTGTTTGCACTTTGATGTTTTGAGCTGCTTGGGTGTCTGCAAACTTGTGAGCAAATCTGGAGGAGTATCTTTTTGATTCTTTTTAAAACTTAGTTTGATTTTTCTTTTTTAATGGAAATTTATGTCAGTAACGTTTAGCTGTACACCCTTTTCCTACCAAAGTCTTCCACTAAATTAACATTTTTCTATATGAAGATTTACTGTTACACAAGTCACTCTTTGATGACAATCATTGAAGGAAGTCAGTTACTTTCTATGGAAGTTGTGAGATAGAGTCCAATCTGAGCCAGTCCGGTGGCATGACTTAACAGCAATTCCTCAGGGATATGAGAAGCTTATATCCAGTATAACCTTGCACTAAAGGCTAAAGACAACGCGCCATCAAGAAGTCAACCAGTGGCTCAGAAAAGTGTAAATCAGGTGATCCTCCTGCTTTGTATTCATTATATGCAAGTTGAGTAGGTTTGAAATGCTTCACTGTCTGTGCTAAGGAACATTAAGGAATATTTGTTGAAAGTCTCCAAATGGGAGAAATAGAAAAGTGCTTTCGAGAAGAGTTAGAGATGTAATGTACACAGTGGAGGGTTGGACCGTTTTGTGAAGTCATTTTGGAGGCCCAACTTGTAACATGTGGAATCCTCTTTTGTGAGTGAATAAGTTCAAGCTTTTAACTCAAATGGCTTAAGGTTTTTAACAGCAAATGCATCCAAAATGTAAAACGGGGTTGTGCATTTGTTGTCCTTTCTCTTCCAAAAAGGTGTAGTTAAAGTTATGTTAGTAAGAGCACGCATAGCAAACCAGTACAAGTGCTGGACTTCTCAGGTTTACAGCCAGTTCAGACAAACTTGCAGTTGATTTGGTTAAGAATCCAAACGCTTTATTATCTAAGTAATGAATTCCAAGTTTTGTATTAAAACCTTGTTTCCTAATGGAATCTATCTGAATGGTGGAGGTGCTTACTGAAGTACAACTTTGATACTGCAGCAGTTTGATCCACTGAATAATACCTGTTCAGGAGTATTTGTACGTCTTATGGGTTTTTTATAAGCTGTGTTTTTTGTATGTATAAAAACTGTTCAGTAGGGATTTTTGTATTCAACATTGTGTAAGTTGTTCTTTTAAAGAAAAAAAAAAAGAAATCCAAAAACTTTGTACTGACTGTTCTGGACCAACAAGTGTTTGAGTAAATCTGTGTTGTTTTATTTGATTTCTTGTTTGATGTTGTTTGGTTACATTTGTATGTTGCTTTGTGGGGGCTTTTTTTCTGTATTAAAATGGCCAGCTCTGACTAGGTCACATGAAAACTGTTGTGTTCCCACTCTAAAGTTATTTTAGAATACTTGTGACAAGTGTTATTTCAGCCAATTACAAGGAAGCATTTGTTCTCTTGTTTCAGATTGTCGTCTTAGGAAAGCATTGAGGCCAATGGCTCTGTTGGGATGCTTCTAAAAAGTGAAGTAATCCCAGGTACCCAACTTGGCCTTTGCCAGTTTCACTGATGGTTATTTTTCCTCCCTCTCCTGCTTTCCCATTTCTGGTTTTTATCGTGTTATTTGCCATTATTAAATTCTGAAGGGATTTGTTGCAGTTATTTTTCAAGGAAGACCTGATGTGTAAAACATGCTCTAAGACCATTTGCTTTTACTGGACGAACAAGAGTGATTGTAATGAGATGATTTCAGACATTTTAGTTGGTGGTGTCTCTATTCAATACCTGTTAATTCTTCACAGAATCACAGAATGACCCGGGTTGGAAGGGACCTCAAGGATCATGTAGTTCCAACCCCCCTGCCTGGCAGGGCCACCAAACATACACATTTACTAGATCAGGTTGCCCAGGGCCCTGTCCAACCTGGTCTTGAACACCTCCAAGGACGGGGCATCCACAACCTCCCTGGGCAGCCTGTACTCTTGTATTCTTCATTATATATTATTCTTTGTACCACATATATTGTATTTTTGGAGACACCACACTCTCAGCTTTACAGATATTTCTGCATATGGTCTTGTAGTAGTTGGAGTCCTTACTTGTGATTTCTTTCATTGTAATTGTATCTCTGTTCTATTTAATGTGTGGAGGTTTTTTTTGTTCACTTTCTGCACTTCTCTCTGCATTTCTTAGGGACTGATAACTTGGAAAAAGTGCTCAACATTTCTTTTTACACCAACAGAAGGATAAAAACACACGCCCTTTTTGTTTTATGTAATACAGTTGCTTCAGCAGATAGGAAGATGTGCTGTACCACTGACAGAAAGCCTTCTTCTGAAGAAAGGAACATTCTTCTTGCATCAAAACCAACCCAGTGTCAATAACCTGACGTGGAGGGCCATTTAAGGTGAATTTGGGGTTGTGGGTTTTTTCTTCTTGTATATTTCTACATTTTCCAAACATGGGAGCTTCTAGAATGAATGGCGTAACCCACTTTAAAATCTATAGAACACTGAGTTACGTAAGATGAGCCTGGAGTGGCCTCACCCAGTTGGGTTTTGAATATCTCCAGTAGGTTTTACAGCTTCTGTCAATGGTGTTTGATCACCTTCAAAGCTTTTAAACAAAACAATTGGACGTGGTTTTTTTTTAACTCAATTTAGCACTCATTTCTCCAGCCCATACATCAGTAGTTTGAGTAGGTTATTACAGGGTGTACCCAGTACAAAAAAGACAGGGATCTATTGGAAAGAGTCCAGCAGAGGGCCACTAAGATGGTGAAGGGCCTGGAGCATCTCCTCTATGAAGAAAGGCGAAGTGAACTGGGTCTGTTTAGCCTTGAGAAAAGAAGACTGAGAGGAGGGGACCTGATCCAGGTCTATAAATATCTGAGGTATGGGGGGCAAAGTGGTGAGGCCGGACTCTTTTCAGCAGCGTGTGGAGACAGGACAAGGGGAAACAACCAGAAACTGGAGCATTGGAAGTTCCTCACGAATGTGTGCAAGAACTTCTTTATGATGAGGGTGACGGAGCACTGGAACAGGCTGCCCAGGGGGGTTGTGGAGTCTCCTGTGGAGATATTCAAGACCCGCCTGGATGCCTACCTGTGCGACCTGGTGTAGGGAACCTGCTTTGGCAGGGGGGTTGGACTCGATCTCTAGAGGTCCCTTCCAACCCTGCCTCCCTTTAGATATCTATAAACACTAATCAGATCCCCTCTCAGTCCTTTCCTAGATTGCTTCCAAATGAGGTTGAACAAAGTGCTTACACTTCTTTTATCCCCCCTAATATTTCCTTAGGGCAGTGGCAGAGGCACTGCATGCTTTGGACATTTGCAATTCTTAATGTTATGGCAGGCCTGCATTTCCTAGTTGGTAGCTGAATTCAATATGCCTTGGGGCGCAGCCTGTCTTGCTGCAGCCTGGCAGGTAAGAACCTACTAATGGCCTTTGTTCCCGTGTCAACATGGTTTCATAGACCATCATCTGTTCTTGTTTCTGCTGTTGCAGAACATAAATAATGGATTTTAGGAAAATTAAAACCTGACTTGTATGACAAAGAACATTTACCTACATTTTTCCTTCAACCTGCACAACTGCAAATCTATCTGATCAGGTCGGCCTCTTCTCATTTAAGATGAACCATTCCCTTGAATCTTCAAATCTCCCACAGCAGAAGCTAATGAGGGATGCATATACTTTATACCAGGCAGATTTTATGCTGTTACAATTTTCAATCCATCGTATGTTCATATATTAACATCTCATTTGCTGGGACGTCCCACTGCTCCTCTTGTATGAATAAAGGCTTTCTAAAAGCTCCAGTTTCCAAAGTCAGGTGGGGACCTACAGCTTTCCGAAGCCAATCGCTTTCAAATAAGAAAACAGGAAGGAAGAAGGCAGAGTTCTTAAATCAGAAATAACTTTATTAACAGTAAAACACAAGACGTGAATAATCCCTTTTACAATAGAATAGTTCCAGCTGAAGAAAATGGAGTGTGTTGAGAAGTGTACTGTTCAAATATCAGGCTAAATATGTTGACCTCAGGATGCCTCAAATCAGACGCAACAGGAGGAATGCTTGGGAGAACATCCACTTGATTAGCAGTGCTTGTATTTTTGTGTCAGGGCACGGGGCTGATAGAGGACACTGAGCTGCCCCAATGCTTCAGGCTCCTGAAACTAAGCAGGTCTCTGAGATTTTTTGTTCTCGAGAGGTACAGGTGGCATTATTTACGCAGTGATCCAAATTGGTCTTATAGAATCTCACAAACCGTGAATACTACTTACTTCCTTCTAGGTGGTGAAGAAGTTTTGCCTCGACTGTGATGGAAAAGAGAGAGGGCAGAATTGTTTGTAGACAGAAGTGGTACCATTAAATCTTGATGTTTTTCACAGCTCTTTTCTGCACCAGGCTGTGACAGCTACTGCTTTACACAAATAACCCACGCCTTGCTCAAATCCACCATTATGGCCCCTTGGCTGCACACAACACTGCAGGATTATGGCTTCATTAATCCACACCAAGGCCTTCGCTTTCTTGTCGCATTTCTCAACCTAATTTAAATCGCAGAGGTGACAATGAAATGATGGATTAAAGTGCTAACACTGAACTGTCTGAAGAAAACACGCTGTGATATGCTTACCCTGTACTCATACAGTACTATAAAGAATTAAAAACTGAAATCTGGTTGCTTGAATAAGTGAAAAAAATTATCTAGAGGTGCCTCCTCTCTGCTTACCATTGTGTTTGTTCCCTCGCTCTCTTGTTCGCAAAGCATCTGTTGGACATAACTGAATAGTAAGACATAACACACACCTCAGCATCAAACACTTGATGTGCTCCCTACAGTGGAAGTGCAATGGGACAGACTTTACCAGTTTTTTTTTCCTAGCTTTTCTTTGCTGATGAGGTCTGTATTTAAAATTACTGTCGGGTTGGTCTATCTCTTCCTATGCTATATTCATATGCAGTATAATTTGGAGATTAACACAGACTATAAAATAGCAGCATTCATGGATAATAAAAACACTATGACTGAATATCTAAAAACTGTTCACAATTGGCTGCAAATGTTCACATTGGCTATACTGGAAGAGTAGCTGACTGGAGGACATAGTGGTTATTTTTGTCTCGCAGAATAGACATGCCCTGCAATTCAGCCTCATTACCTATCATAGAATCATAGAATGGCCTGGGTTGAAAAGGACCTGAAAGATTATCTAGTTCCAATCTCCCTGCCATGGGCAGGGTCGCCAACCACGAGACCAAACTGTGCAAGCCCAGCCCAGGTGCAAGTGGAGCTGTGCTCTTGGTTGGACTCACACCTCACCTCCCTAGCAGGTAAGTGTGACAGCAGTATGGCAATGCAACATGAAGCACACCCAAGCAAGCTGGCTGGGAAGCCCTGTAGTGAAACAGGCAACAGAATTCTGGTCAATCTTGGCCACTCTGGAGCTCCTATGAGTAAATGATGGTCACAAACTAAAGGCTGTATCTTATGCTGGTGCATAGTGTGTGCACTAGGGACACTGAGCAGTTTCTCTCCACTGAACAAAGACTAAATGCCCACTCAGGCTTTCAGCACCAGAGAAGTCAATAAGGAACCATGTACTTGAGACCCCTTTGAAGTCTACTAAGGCCTATCAAGTTCCTTGATTGTTTGCATCCAACCAAGGAGCTGACATGTCTGCCTGAGCAGCCTCTGAGGTTTGTGCAGTACTGCTGAAACTTTAGAATTACCCATAGAATTACCCAGGTTGGAAATGACCTTGAAGATCATCAAGTCCAACCGCAGCCTTTGACTTGGAGCACTTACCAGCCAGGGATGCCTGCCAGGAGCAAGGAGGAACACGGGTGAATTAGACAAAGCTGTAGTCACAAATGCCTGATTTGCTCCATTTTAAGAGCTATGTAATGGGATGATGTTTACAATGAGAGACGTTTCCAGTGCTGGTTTTATACTCATGAAACATTAATATCTAACAACTTCGTCCTGCACTGAACTCATGCAGAAATAGCTAAGGGTAAATAAATATGCTTCATCTTGACACTGTCTCCACTAACAGAGAGCTCCTGCCTGTGACAACCAGTTACCGCTGAACATCTACACAGAGCCATAAAACAATGTAAACTAGAAGGGATCTCCGTGGGGCACCCACTCTCATGCCCTGCTAGGGGCAGAGACCTCTTCAAGGAGGCTGCTCAGGCTGTAGGAAGGCTTATCATGGTGCTTGCTGGCTGAGTTCTCTGTAGAGAGGGATCTGAAGGGAAGCAATGCCTGTGCTGCACTTCTGAGTGCTCCAGCCACTGTACTGATTGTCTGTTGTAGTCCAAGGTTTAGACCCAAGCAGAGCAGCAGTGCCATTGGAATGGCTTCAGGCAGCGTAAGACCTACGTCAGACCCCTCTGGATGTGAACAGCACGTTAATGCTGGTGCTGCTGATGAACTGGCAGCAATTAGACAGTCTCTTCTCAACTACTTACTAAGAAAACAAGAGGTCTGAGTACCATGATAGATGTTCTGTATGCCACAGCCTGACCAAACTCCCATCGCTGCCCGCTGATGCACAGTACTTCTCCACAGAAACCTTCAACGAGGTTTGATGCTGATGGCTCAAAAGACATTAAAAAAAATCTGCCTTCAGCTAAGCAGTCTCCCTGTAAGTGGTTTTAAATCCCTCAGGAAATCCATCTCAAAAGCCTGGGTATTAATGAATGCCTTTGAAGGCTATAAATTGAATACATGGGGTGATGGGTTCGTGAGGACCTTACAGCACATAAGATCTTCCAAAATGGGGAGGCATTACAGAGAAATACAGAGGAATACAAAGGTACTTTGCTGTAAATTAGGAGAAATCTCAATTTTTAATGCACATTCTAGAGAAGATTCTGAGGGTCTTTCAGCAAATATTTAAATGATTTGACTGATCTTACTGTAGGCATTTAAGTTGGTCAGAAGAAGCACGCTCCAGAAATGCCTGTTTCTTTCTGTTAGGAGGACGGGCACATTAAGGTGACAGCCTTTAATGCAATGCACACATGGACTGCACAGAGGCCAAAAGGGCTACCTGTGTGAGAACTGCCGCAAGAGCAGGAATACAGCAAAGAAAACCTGCTCTGAATTTACCAACTTGCACTTAAACAGCACAGACGCTCACTGAGGAGGCATCATTACCAAGCTGTAACATCACCTCCCCACGGGCTCACCTCACCTCCTTTTGGATGCATCCAGTGTAGCGGTCCATCTCCGACCATGTGTTCCCCTTACACACAGTAGGCAGACAGAAGAACGCTCAGGCTGCAGTGTATCTGATCCACCTGAAAGACCTCGTGATGAGATGAACGATGCCTCAGAAAAACTGCTCCTCTTCACTGTCTGCAATTCTTCCTCTGCAGCATCAGCAGGAAACTGGGGTCTGGAGCTGCCCAAGAGCAGTGCACCTTAGCACAGCCCCCTTTGCTCTCTGGGAGAGAGAAGACAATGCTGGCGATGTCTAGAAGCATCACCTAGGCTTCTCTTTGTGTGAGGAGGGGAGGCAGTTTCAGCCTAAGAGGCAAGGAAGAATTTAGGACAGGGGAGCTGATTTCCCTGTCCTTAGCTGCTAAATAAAAGGGATAAGCAATATGAAAAGGACAACTGTGGAAATGGCACAACAGACACCCTGAAAACAATGGTATCAACAGCTAAATACAGTAACACTGAAGACCAAGGGAGCTGAGGAGAAGGTCTGTTTCCAAACCCATCTTTCTTCATTCTGCTAAGCAGTAAAATGGCACATCTGGGACCTTCATACTGGAATCACCGCCACAGGTCATGCTTTTCCTACTTCACACTGATGGTGTTGATGGCAAATGGTGACAGAATTGAGTTCTTCATATTTATGAACTTCCTATAAACCCACAATTCTGATCAAACTTAACAACCATCTGTTCCTCCTGTGCCCTGCCAACACCGGAGGCAGCTGACTGTGTGTTTAGAGGAAGTAACCCCTCTGTTTTATGCATCCTTCTGCTCCGCTCACAGCTGCCACCTTGTAACAGGTATTACATAGCATCTAAAAGACACTGAAAGTCTTTCCAGTGAATATCACTTGCTTTGCATATGTGATGTACCTGAAGATTTCACTCGTTCTCTTGCAGTTAAGCAGTAAATTGTGTAGCACCAGATACTGTGTGAGAAGAAAAGAAATATTACATAGAACATATTTTTCTCAGTGTAACGCTAGTGTGTGAGATTTGAGAAGTTACCACTCTTGTTGACCCTTAATACAAAGCAGTTTTCAGGGGCCTGTTACGCTTGCAGGGAAATAATCCTTTACCCTTTCAGCAAGGTAAAGGGGACCATCAAAATGTGGTACTGCTTCCCATGGCTCCCCAGTAAAGAACAGCACTTGGAAAGGCTGGCTCTGGGGATTACAGTGCGGATCATAATTCCTCCTGCTTACAGTATCGCAGACAAGGAACTGTTAAGTAATCTTTACACGTAGACTCACTCTTCTCTTGCTTATGGCTTATGCTGCCTCATCATCCTGTGCAGGCAAGGCCACAACACCGCAAATGCTGAAGCCTATATCCAAGATAAGAAACCATCCGTGCGCATTAACAAAATGCCAGGAGCCCCTCTGCCAAAGCAGGGCACTGCAGTCGGTTTGAGGATCGGCACAGCGCAGGGCCCAGCCTGACTGCCTCTCACCTCCTCCTCACTGTATCTGGTGAGCATGGCCCTTCCCATGCCCGACACAGACTGTCCTGAGCTGAATGATGGTTTCATTTCTCAGTTCTTCGATGCACACTTCATTTCCTTTTCCTGAATCACAGTTCAAGTCCCTTTTAGACGTACCCTCGGTATCAGCACAGTAGTCTAACTACAGATAGTCCTAACTTCAAAACAAACAACATCAATACTGTATAATGGATAGGATTTACATGCCAGATACATATGTAAGCATGTACGTACTTTGCAAAAAAAAAAAAAAAAAAAAAAAAAGCACTGGAAGTTAATTAGATTTTAAACTTCTAGGCATATACTTCAATTTTTCTTTTTTTTTTTTTCTTAGGAGCTTGTTGCTTTTCAGTGCAGCAGTACCATAAACTACTGTGTTAAGTGTATCGGACTACTCAGATGTGTTCAGAAGGCTCTGATAAGGCGCCAGAGCCAAAGGCATCCCTCCTCAAGGGCTCTCTCCTCCTGCCAAACCCAGGGGTTTCGGCTCCTCACAGGATCTGTTGTCCCACAGCGCTTTGCAGTACGGAGACAGACTGGAATTGCTGTTTAATCCTTCAGTTCACTGGAGAAAAGTCATCTCTATGCTTACATCCTGTGCACCATCCAAAGTCCTCTCTTAGATCTGAAGTTAGGATGTAAAATGAAGAGAAATGGTGCCAATATCTGACTTTTGTTGCCTGCAGAAGGGTGAATTTCACCTACTAGGAACAGCTACAGCCAGGTTTCTGAATCCATGTGAAAGTGCTTCGAACTTGCACTGTTTACTGGCTTGGCTGGGGAATGAAGGTGCTCACGGGAACTGCTTGACACTTTTGCAGGAACTTGGCTTATTTTGAGAACAGATATGCTATACCTGAATTCTTATAATTATTGTACTGGCATCAGAGTAACTAGAAACCACAAAACATAGCATGAAAAAAAAATAATAATAGGAGAGTAGACTATGTATAGATATATTTACAACTGCATACATCTACATATAGAAGCTTCTGTTCACTGGAAATCCTATAAGCCACTGCCTGCAATAGCATCCATCCTAAGGGAATTCTAGAGATGATTCTTAAGAGACAGAAGAGATGGGGTTATGAGGTGAGCCCATCTGTGTCAGAACCTTATCCAGCCATTGCAATGGTCCGTGCAGGTGGATCTCAATCCAGCAGGGCGTGCTTGTAACATCTTGGCGATGATACTCTGCTCCCCAGCCCTACAAAAGCACCAGAGGACCAAAAAGTGAGACTTTACAAAACAAAGTACATCAGTAAATCATAAATCCAGTGCTGTTGGTCTAGGATAGCTACAGGTAGCCCACAGCCCAGCTCACCAAGACTTAATGCTCTGTCCTAGGGATAATTTTCTTTAAAAAATGCACTCCTTTTAATGTTTATTACTATCATAGTTACCAGGAACTCTGTACTATTGGATTAAAAATGCCTCTCCACACTTCCAGCTGGCGAGGAATGGGCTGTTTCTGAGTCTGGCTGCCTGCAAACAGCCCACAGGGAATGGTCCCCACTGTTTGCATGCCAAAGACATGGCCAGGAAAGTCTGCCAGGCTCTTGTCTGCACAGACAAAAAAACAGGCCAGGCCCTGTCATAACACTTCAGCAGGACTGGTAATGTTCCTGGGCACTGCTTCATTCATGGGCAGAGATGCACCCTGCACTCTGAAGTTGTACGTATTTCTCTAAGTCTTTGGAAACTTCCAGCAACGTTCCCTTGTCCTCTTTACTTTTAATTTAATTAATGCATGGACATTTTCCATAGGTTTTCTATCCTTGAACGTGTCCTCTTTTCCCAAGGGAATTCCTGTCTGTCTGCCACAGGAAATCCTGCAGTAACTTCTCCAGATCTTTATGGGAGACAAGGAACGTGGAGCTTGTCAGAAGATGGGCATGTAGTGTAGGCAGGGAGAAAACAGAAACAGGAGTGCCTCACTTCAAGTGGGCACAGTGTCTGCTTGTTAAGCTGGCAGCCATTCTGCCAAGGTTTGAGCTAGATACATTGATTTTAGCCACCTATGTGAATTCCTAAAACAGTGTGATGGGGTTAACAAAGTGTAGCTGGACTCGACCAGGAGCTTTGATGAGCATAGACATACAAAAAAGAAGTCATAACATTCAGCATCCAGCCCCAGAGAGTTACTTCTTGCTTCTTTTCAGCCCAAATGCATTAGCTTTGAGTTGTGATGCTTATGCATAGTACCACTCTCTGTGGTTACAGCAATGCAAAGGAGTCCAAAAGAGAGCACAAAGTCTTACAGTTAACTGGCTGCATCACTGACAAAACAGAGCTCAGATCTCCACAGGTCAACATGCAAATGCAGTCCCACTACAGGATGAGGCTCTTAATTTGTGGGCCTCAATTTGTGTAATAATTTTGGCTTGGAAAGGGGACATGGAGACTGACGCTTGCCTTAATGCTACCTAAACCTAAGTGTACCTAAAGTGTGGAGTGCTGAATGCTTCAAAGTACTGAGGCTGCTAGAAGCCAGTTCTCTAGAAAACCAACTGGAAAACTAGGATCAACACCACTTAGATGCTGTAAGTGGCCTAGATAAAATCCATTTGTACTTAATGAAGAAAAGAGGTAGAGAACAGATGAAGATGTGAATCTAACAAAGCCCAAAAAGTGCTTTTAATCAAGAAGCATTTTTTTCTGGCCTTCGGGACATTTATCAAGCTAGAAGGTGCCTGTATTCATAGGCGCCTCAGATAAGTGTTCTGGAAATGTTTGTATAAAATGCCACTCTTCAAGTGCTGTCACGCTTCTGACTTTGTTAAGAGTCTTAATTGCTCAGCTGCACTGAAGATACATGGCCAAAGGGTAAGTGTCAAAGGAGATGCTGCATCTCATCTGACTAGCAGGATGGAAAACCTAGGTAGGATCAGTAATTACAGGTTGCAAACACAACCTGTCTGACTGTGAGTTTGGCAGTCTGTGTAAATGACTGGGCATCTCCCTCTGCTGGCAGTTCCCAAACACTTCCAGCCTCCTTCCTACTGCCCGTGCTGCCTTCCTGGGCTGGGACAGGGGCTGTCAGAGGGTAAAATGCCTTGGAGGAGGACTCCCCTGTGCTCCCACAGATAACAAGGCCTCCCGGGGTGTAGGTCAGCCTCAGGGCCAGCATGAACTCATTGGTGGAGCTTTTCTAAGGATGGAATAAAATGAGAACGACTCACAGAGCTGTGGTGTTGTTTTGCTCCTCAGAATAAGTGGTGAGGTACTGGAACAGGCTGCCCACAGATGTGGTGGAGTCACCGTCACTGGAGGTGTTCAAGAATTGTGCAGGTGTGGCACTGAGGGACATAGCTTAGTGGATATGGTGGTGATGGGTTAATGGTTGGCATAGATGATCTTAGTGGTCTTTTCCAACCTTAATTATTCTATTCTATTTTGTGATTCTGTGGTTTTACCCTCTGGCAGCTCCAGCTCCAGCCTTGTATGGGAGTGTAAGACCAAGCCCTCTGGGTCACCCCCTCATCCCCATAACTTGGAGCAATGTGGGCAAGAGGGCACTGCATTCAGTCCTCAGTTCAGTGGAGAACTCTTGACTCTTGGCTTTGCGCATCAGATGCCTCATCTGTGGAGAAGGGACAACAGCCAACCTTGTTTTGTTGGGTTTATCAGCAGCACCGTGTAGATTGCAATTATTACCTGCTCTTCCTGGTGATACCTGCACATGTGCCTGAGAGTTGACCTCCTCCCAGCTGCTCCATGGGCATGCTAGGGGTATCATAGAGGAGAGGAGCTTCAATTCCCCTCTCCTCTGTCTCATGTCCTGCCTCTAGACAGTGACACAGTCCTGGCAAGCTTCTCATGATCTGGTGTCTACCCAGATCTTCCTCCCAGCTCAAGCATTGGTGGTGTAGGAGCCTGGGACAGACAACATGTTCCTCTGCCCACTGCATACCCAATGCTCAAGAGTATTTATGACCCAGAATTGAATACGCCAAGACTCACGCCTTGGAAAATAAATCATTTGAGAAGAATGAGTACAGGAAAGGGTTTTTAAGGGCTAGGAAGAGTCTAGTTGACATTCACATAGCCGCGTTCCAAAGGTCATGGGAAAAGGTTCAAAGTAACTCTGTATACCAGTCTTCTGGTGCCTGAGGCTCTATAGTGGCTGCTATTGTTTCAACAAAGCAAGGTGATAATATAGCAGCAGTATTATTTAGTGCATCAGTGCCACCACTTTTTGCTGCCATGTTGGGCTTGGAGGCAGATAACACATCAAAGAGACTGCCCCTGAGCTGCTGAGATAATAGAAATATTGAGTAACTGGCTATACTGCCTTTACAAACAACATGCCCATTCATGTCTTCCATTAAAGAAAAGGCTGCTTGTTGGGTTTCTTGCTTTCTTTTTTTTTCCCCTAATGCTTGCGTGTGAACAAGATGTCAGTCCCTTCCCCAGAACAAAGCAGCGCCATGGTCACAGGCATGGAGATTGTGGTTTGGACTCTTAGGAAAAGTTACAGGGCATTCTTAATGCTCTCAGAATTATGCAGAGGGATCCCTAAGGATGACTGGAAAGAATCAGAACCAGAAAGCTGTGCAGGACTCAACTCATCTGCTTTTCAGAATATGGAAGAACTGGGCTAGAGCCTCAAGCAGTTGTGTTACATCTTTGTGAATTCAATTGGCTTGACTCACTCATTTGTTTGGAACCAAATCTGCTTGACAAATGGACACACACTCAAGCCACTTCTTTTGGTGTTTAATAGGACCAACTTGCTTCTAATGGTGCACCTTCCCTAGTTCGCAGGCTGAACACTGTTGCCAGCTCTTCCCAGCAGCACTACGGGAAGTCACAGTCTAGTACATCCATAGTCTTGAAGCATACACTATTCTCCAAGGTTTAAGTGCTACAACAGACACCAAAGTAAATCCTAAATACTAAAAAGGGTCAAGAGTAAAAAGAGTAAAAAGGGTCAAGAGTCCAGTAAGAAGGCCATTCAGAAGATTCAAGAAACTCCCACAAAGACCAATACATTGCACACAGAGCAGTCACATTGCAAAGTTCAGATTTCAAAGACATGGAAACAGCAAAGGCTTTGGTTGCCTACTATCTCTTCTAATCAGGGGAAGATCAGTTGTTCTTTTGGGCACTGTATGCTGCTCACAAGAAGCTCTTCCCCTTCTGTTTGTGTGACTGCCAGTGTGAATGCCATCAGGAATTAAGATAATCTCGAGGCAGGGATCAGACAGGTGGCAAACAGTGACAATTCCCAACAAGTTCAGTGGGAGGACCTAGTATTTCTTGACTGACCACATATATGTGAGTTTATAGTAATGGTGAGACTGTAAATTTGTCTAGAGACATAAAGACATTTTTTCAGATGTGTGACTCTATCAAACTCAATTGTAAAGCCGTAACAATGGGAGAGATCACAACTGCCTAAGTGCTATGGTGGCTAAGACCACCCAAGATGAATTCCTAATGGAGGAACACCACCATTCAGTCTCTACTTGTTTTTCGTATGAATCCGTGATATATTTTATTTCTGGAGTCCATGAAGTTCTTAGGTTGATCATAGAATTTACTGATTTTAGCACCTACCAGTTTAAGGCAACACTGGAGAACAAGAAGTCTGGATTGCAATTTGCAGCTTGCATGCCTATCTCTACTTGGGAAGGATTTGATATGGTCTAGTTTTGCACTAAAGCTAGCAAGTGATGGGATTCTCCTTTTCATAAAGGCAAGAGAAAACAAAGAAGCCTTACTTTAACAAAGCTCATTCGAATTGTGCACATCTTCGTCAGCTCATATACCACTTCAAAACCGTGATTGACTGATTGGGCAAGCAGCTGGGCGAAGAGCTGGTTGTTGAAGATCTTGAGGCTGCAGCCACTGGGGATCTTGCAGACAGTGGCTGGGTGGAAACCATGCTGATAGTTACAATTGCGACTTTGCACGAAAATACTGCTGTCACTGACACATTCAGCATACACTTCCCCACCAACATAATAAAGATGAACGCCTAGAAAGAGAAAACAAGACAGATATTATTTCTCCATTGTTCACAACACATTTTATATCTGTAACTTGGTTTGGCTCTGTGAATTCTTTAACTGTTTAACTGGCGTGGGCATGTAAGCCTACATCACTCCAGGAACTTAGCGCCATTTAAAGGACAGAAAACTTTGTCTGTATCCCTATGTCTGTACAAGGGACCCATCAGCATTAAGAAAACAGTATTTCAAGGTATGAGTATAGGAGTAAAATTCTTTTGCTCCCAGTTAAGCCTGGTTTAATTCTTTAATTCAATAGCATTGTACTTTATGACACACACATGCACATACACACACACAAATGTCAAACATATGCCAGCCATATTAAAGTATGGATCAAATCTGTTGAAGAACTGACAAATCTGTTACACATTACACATCCAACTCTGTTTTCACCACTGAGCACATGCATGCTGACCAGGACCCACTTCATTGCACGCTATGCTTTACTATAAGGTCTTGCCACACACCGTTCAAACACACATGGTGTGCACTTAAAGAAGTCATACAGAACCATGTGTTTACATTTGCACGATCCTGACTTACTCACCAAATCCTTCCTGTTAAAAGCAAACTTTAGCAAGAAAACGGTTGATTAAGTGAACTTCTCAGTGTCCAAGTGACTTACCAACATAAACTCTCAAACTTTTACTATGTCTTGGAAAAAGGAAGATGGAAGCGCTTCCACCCATTCAAGGACTCTTATCCACCCAGGGTGTCTGCTTGCATGAAAATATATATAAACTGGTGTAAGCATTTTTCTCTTATCTGATAGATGAGAGGCACTGTCACCAGTGGATTCACTCCATCCACCACAGAGTGCAGGTTCACAGCCAACTCAAAATGATGGAAGTCTGTGCTGGTGCAGTAAAGGCTTGCTCTTCCCCTGCCCTTACTACTTCTACCTGCCTTCAAGCTGCAGCAGTGTCTGGAGACCAGGCAGACACCCAGGTCAGGGAACTGAACCCAATGGAAACCAATAAACTTAAAAACAAACAGAACAAAACAACAACAAAGATCTATTTGCAGTAAGATCTTCTTGAGTGCCAGCATGGCAACGAGGAACTAGACAACTTAAATGAGAGCATGAAACCACACCCTGAAAGGGACCGAGTCATCCTGTGAAGACACCTAGACGTTCGACCTTCCCATGGCTAGATTAGGGAAGATTAACCTCTCCCATGAGCAAGAGAGGTGGAAGAACTCTGTTCTTTATTCTCACAAAAACCACCACTAAATAAAAATAAAATTCTCCTTTCTTCTCCCAGAGATGGCATTCACACCTTTACATACAAATGTTCACAGAGTCTAAGTGTAATATCTGCAAAGCTAGTGATAACTTTGCTTTATTAATTCAGTTGTAATTTGCTTTATTCCTGTTTTCTTTCGTACAAAAATGACTGGCTACATATTCCCAGTCTCTGTTCCTGATTCTGTGGTCGTGACAGCAAGGGACAGAGGTACATCCTTAAAATAAAAACAGCCTCTGAAGAGGAGTGGGAAAGGCTTGGGGAAAAGCAGGTTGAGTGGGAAAAGGATCTGGGAAAAATACACTCTCCCAGAGACTTCCAGTGTGACTCAGACAAGAACCTTAGTCTGTCTTCAAGCCATCACTTGAATTCTACTTCTATGCATCCATGAGATCTCAAATTAAATGTGAGTGGCAGGGGGTGTGGCTCACAGCACAAGCTGGTGCTTCACTGAGAACACAGGTGAGACCACAGCTCCATTAGACCGACCAGTCAGAAGCTTCAGTCCAGATGCAGGCTGAGATGCACTTTGTGACTGCTATGATTTCACCAGTGTCTCCTTTCCATTCTTTAGAAGGGGGATAAAAAGGAAGGACGTAGATACTAAAATTATAAAGGTCTTGGCTGACACTGACGGGGTCCAGGTAAATTCCTGAAATATACTGAGAACACAGGGAAGGAAGGGAAGAATAAGGGCACCTCCTTCAGGTGTGACGACTGCTTTAGGGCGACTGCACTTCTGGGTGCTAAAGTGCAAAGCTTTAAAGGCTGACTTTTCACACTGAATACCCAACTTCCGAAAAAAAAAAGAAGAAAAAGAAGAAAAAAAAGAATGCTTTCAAAGGCATTACCCAAACTACAATAACAAAAACACCAGAGTCTCTTTTGAAAGTGGTTCTAATTTTCTTTTTCCTTGTGGACTCTTAAAAAGCAATAAATACAGCAGTAATGAAATGTTTGTGAATATTTCCATGCTTCTGCTATTCACTCACTGGAGACAAGCACCCTGAAGAAGCCAACCAAGCTGAATGCATGTTTATAAAAGACCAAATTCAAGGTCCATGTGTTTTAGCGGGATTTCATTGCCCTCTGCAGAAACTGGAGATTCAGCAGCTTCCAAGCATCCACTTCTTTTTGACGCTCTGATCAGGAGTCTCTTTTTGCCCTTGAAGTCTGACTGCTGAAACAGGTCCAATTGCTAGTAGATGTTGCATTGTGTTCTGGATTGTTTTTAGCTTTGATGTGGTATTTCCAGGAAACCGTTTCACGCTGATACACTAGATGACAATTCAATCGTGTATCCTTATCCTACTGAGCTAATCTTGTTTACTCACTCTTTTTTCTCCCTTGTTAGCATGTGACAATTGTATCAATTTCAGCAGCTTTCATCTGTCCAGTGTGCCTTTGAACTACACACTTTTAGAGTTGCTCTGCGCTCTTTGCAGGCCTGTACTGGTGCAACTTCTATTCCACTTAAACGTGGGGTTTTTTAAGATTTGCATAAACAGAGAATATTAGCATTAAGGATCTCAGATATACTAAGCTCCTCTCTAAGCAACCTGCTCCCTTCCCTTGGGCAGATTCCTAGTGTAAGACTTAAAAGAACTTTTAATCAATGAAGACACATCTTCAGATTTGAAAGGACATAGACTATTAGCATTTACCTCATATTCATCCTGTTCTGTCTCTTTGTATTCTGGGGCAGGAATTCACAGGCTTTAAGATCCCCAAATAACAGCTCTGACTGGGATTTTTTGTTGTTCTTTTAAGGCCAGGCTCAGCTTTGATCTATTTGACAGCTTATGCTGGTAGAGAAGCTTTGCCCCGTTTTCTGACTAAGTTAAATCTAGATGTACGATTCATTTCCACTGAGAAAGACGCTTGTAGCATCACACCCCCTTCACACAGTACATCTGTAACACAGGTACTTTTTTTTCTTCTGGAGAAAAGTGTGATAGCTGAGTACAACATCTTTCAGCCTTCAGGTTCACTGTTGTTTGTAAAAACTATGTCACATTTGTCTCAGACCTTCCTCATAATCGATCATTCAACACCAGGCTATCAAGAGTCAATTAAAATATTGCTTTAGGCCTGGGAAATGAGGTGAGGTTGACAAGATAATAGGAGTGAAACAATTAAGAGTTAATTAGCCCAGTAGGGAATCCATTCCCAGGAAGCTACTGGTGAGAGGCTGGATGGGCAAGATAATGAGTCTAGACTGGATCTACTAGAAGAGGCAAAGCTCCATTTGCAGAGAAGTGGCCAGTGCAGGGCTTCTGTCTCACTGCCACAAACAGCAATAAATACTACTAGAATATCAAGCCCTACCCTACCCTAGCAACCTGGGATGGAGTGAGTGTGGCCATGTGTATCCAGGTGTGGCCTCATCCTGCTTGTCACCAATAGCAGATGATCTCGTCTGCACAGGATATGCATACTCCAGAAGTGAAGCATAAAAGGAGAACTGCTGGAGGCAGAGCCCAAGACTTCATTTTACTAGTGAGAAGTTGACATGGCAGGGAATCAGATTGGACTGATTTCCTTACATTGCTAAGGGAAAAAAATCTATAAAGGCAACTCTCGTAGAGTTCTTCCACTAAATAACTCAACTGCTAAGTGTTTCATCCATCTCCCTTTGTTATTTGGTGGTAGAAGAACCAGCCCTGAGGCACCAGCAATTATCCTTTTAGTGGCATTTCAATGGCAATATTCCCAGTTGCCAGAAGCTCTAATAAATAAAATGAAAATACATACTGCTAAATTAGAACTTACAACTATAAACAACATTTTTCTCTTTGCTGGCCAAGTAAATAGCTTTTGTAAGGAGATACTCTGCTGATTGTTACTCAGACAGAAAAGAATCAACTCCTTCTGTTTCAGAAGTAATCTCAGCTTTGGTTTTAAGACAAGCACATCTGACAAATCAGCTAGAATTGTTAATGCAGTGTACGGTTCTTCCGAGCTCTGAGTATTCCAAAGGAGAAGGAATTTGCTCTTACCTTTTCCTATGTGCCTCCTGGTGTTTTCTATAGTAGAATTGCGGTTTACATTTGACAGCAGTCCCAGGCAGAACCTGTTTTTGTTATTCGAGGGATCTGTAAATCCATCTATAAGGATACTTCGAGAGGAAGCCTGGAAAGTCTCTCCTACCCTGTTGTTGAGTTCATAGTAGGCAACTGAGCACCAGTGTTGTGGTTCCTCATAGCAAACAGGCCGAAAATCTGCAGGAAACAAAATGAATTAGCTGCTGGGGTCTTAGTAACATTTTTTCAGACAATCGTTCTCTGTCTCATTTCCACCCTTCTGTCTCTTCAACACTCCCAGCTCTTCATCTAAACAGTCATTTATGTCACATAATCTCAACAGCAGCTTCTGCTTCTTAATGTTACTACCAAACCCCCAAAAGTGCAAGGGCTGGTGCACCAGGTTAGTTAACTATGAGTCATTGAGGAGTCCTATTTGTTCTTAAAAAAATGGGAACCCTACTGCATTAAATTAAGCACATTCCTTGATGAACTGAGGACCAATCTCTACAATGAAAACAGTACGGGATACATCCACTCTGCACACCAGCAGGAGCTAGTGATGACAGATGGGCTCAAAGTAAGTCAAAACTGATGCAGGCCTTAAGTCTAGTACCAAGTGCTGGAGTTCAGAAGTAATCATTTCCTCCCCTCTACCCTTCTTTCTTAGCACGTTTTGAGGCCTTCCACTTCCATGTGGGTGGGTCTGTGAGTAGAAATGTTATCAAGGTCACTTCTTTCAGATCTACCCCTACCCAGGTTTACTAACTCAGAGACAGAAAAAGACTCAAAAACATAAGAGAATCTCTGAACCCTCACTTGTCGTACAGGAATTATTGGGAAACTTTATCCTGCTTGCCTACCACAGGTATATGAGACCTCCTGCCCCAGAGCACCTTTGCCCATAACCTCTAGTAAACTTCCAACCAAGATTCATGAGGGCTGTGATCAGGGAAGGAAAATTATGCTTAGGAGGTTAAAGTCTCAATAATTTATTTAAAAACATTGGTGTCTGATAGCTAGTAATTACTTAGCCATTCTGTGTACTCATCTGTTATTAACACTACCAACCTCAACTTCCTTCTCCTCCAGTTCTGATACAGACATGTTCCTCACTGTTCCAGAAAGCTGTGCTTCACTAGAATGTCCTTCTATATCCCAGCCAGCCAGTAATGTAACATTAATGCAAAGAAGGTAATAAGAAAGTTTCCAAACATAAGACTTTAAAGTACATGAAACCTAGAACTGATGGTGATAAAAAAGAACATTTTTATTTAGATAATGTTCTTTTGTGTTGTATTACTCCCCATCCTTGATTTCATATCTTTGTGTTTACAAAGTAGATAACAGAGTTTGCTTTCATTAACAACTTTCTAACTGTAGTAGTTCACGGCTTCAAGTAGGGTCTAATCTCTCTAACTTCACACGTTAGTCACTGAATTCTTAGATCATCTTATTCTCATAGATAATGGATGGATTTAATACACAGCCTAACCCTCAAAGCTGTCTGAAACCTATTATAACAGATCACTGAACAATGTTGTTCAAATACTAATTTATTGCTTAACAATTTTTCATTGAAAAATAGTATAAATAGTTACTTACTTTCAGCTTCTCCATCGGCAGATTTACCTCCGTTGGGCAAAGACAGTACTAGTTGGCTTTCAGCTATTGCATCCATTGACCGCCCATTGTGGCTTCCTGGAGTTTCTCTTGCGTGGTAGGGTGGGGGCGGAGTTTCCACTATTAGAGAGAAGGAAAGAAAGGAAAGAATAAAGGACATCTAAATCATTACCTTGGTAAATTCTACCCAGCCTTTCCTAGTGAGTACATATACTACTTCTTCGGCACTGTTTAGCTACAGAAGGGTTTGAATCAAAGCACAAATCTGAATCTGATCTCAGCCTCCAAAGTAAGACCATCACATGTTCAGGAGGAATGGTAAGGAAGGGCAGTCATGTTGGATTCTGTACACTTGACTGAAGGAGGGACAGTCAGAGGATGGCCACAGGCTCAGACCACCATCATGCCAAGTTTTCTGATAGTAAGAGCTGTTACACTGAGAAAGCAAAGCTGTTTGATCCTTTGGTTCCAGGCTTCTCTCCTAAATGTTAAAATCCTTGCAGAGGATGATTTAACAGCAGAAACTAACTTTAATTTCCCCTCAGGAAGAAAGTTCTCTTTCTTCACAGACTATAAAGAAAGCCTGTGGAAAGTTTTTTATTCTAAAGTGAGACTTGGCAAAACTCCCTCCAGATTTGTCCTTTTTACTTCTGTCCTAGCTATATGATATTCCATTGTATAGCAGTGAATGAAGAAAAAGTACTGACCCACAGCGTGCCTAGCTCCTGGTTTGTTTCCTTCATGTCATAGTAAGATAGAAAATGGAAGGTGGTTCTCTGTAGTGAGGATTCTCAAGGACAGTAGGCTTTAGAAAGCCAAAGAAAAAGTGATTTTGTTTTTACATCAGAAAATATCAGTGTTAAACATTCAGTGTTAAACACAAACTTTGACCACAAACTTCATGGGCCTATGTGTAAGTTACAGTGATAACTGAACTTGTATGGCTATGTGTCTCTTTAAGAAGTTTATCCCAGTTTCAGGCTGAAGTTTCCACTTGTGTATGGGCCGTTGGTTGGCCCTTGAGACAACACAAATTCATCCAGAGTGGATAAATGTGGCCTGTCTCATAAGATAACCACTGAACCTTCCAAGTACATATTGCACAGTAGTGTTATTAATTATTCTATTTAAGTAGTATTCATGAGATAGGAATCTCATACACTACACAATAACCATCCCACAAAAATGCAGCACGCTAAAATAGTAAAACAAAATAAAGAAGCAATGGAAGACGATAACGTTAAGTTACAGAAAGGAAATAATGAAGTTATACAAGTATTTTTGCTGTCTACACTTCCCCTAGTCACTATAAGTGTTCCATATGCTCACTTTATACACGATGCAACTCAGCAACTTTAAACATATCACAGAATCACAGAATCACAGAATTGTAGGGGTTGGAAGGGACCTCTAGAGATCATCGAGTCCGACCCCCCTGCCAAAGCAGGCTCCCTACACCACATCACACAGGTAGGCGTCCAGGCGGGTCTTGAATATCTCCAGAGAAGGAGACTCCACCACCTCCCTGGGCAGCCTGTTCCAGTGCTCCGTCACCCTCACTGTAAAGAAGTTCTTCCGCACATTCGTGTGGAACTTCCGATGCTGTACTTTCATCCCATTACCCCTAGTCCTATCCCCACGCACTACTGAAAAGAGACGAATATACCACAAGACGAAATAAATCTTATTCTAGGAGTGCCTATTTTTCTCTACTGACTGCAGAGCAGAGAGCAAATAAACAATTGCATCAGATGTAGAAATTTGCATTGCTGACATCTCTGTTTGGTGTCACCAATCCCACTCAAGGTTCCTGATACAATCCTAACTTGCTTTAGATAGTTGTTCAACCCTGATTGTTATACAGGCAAATGATGTTTATCAGCATTCCCAGTGCTGTGATACGATGAAGTTCCAGCTGAGCCACTTAAATTTTTAAGTAGCTTTGCAAGGTCCCAAGTTCAGTTAAATTACGCGAGTCAGAGCCATTATATACTTTGCAATGGTCCTGATTTACCTGTCAGGACCAGCTCCACTAAATCAAGCGTGGTTACAGTGAGGTGAAAGAAAGAAATGGGAGAAGACAAACAAGTCCTACTGCTCATGAACATGCTTGGATGTTGCTAAGTGTGAGTTAATCTGAACTACAGATCTAGAGAAGAAATGAACAATAATTAATTGAATGTACAAGGAAGAGAAAACGTGTTAAAAGTGTCCGGCTTAAAAGGAAGTTCAAATACTACAAATACCTTGTAAAACTAAACATCTTTCTTGTACTTAAAAACACAATTGGCATATCATTAAATGTATGAATTCGAATACTTTGTAGTTGATATATTAAAACATTAATCTGCAGGATTCTGCCCTGAATTCATCCTTTTGAAAAAGCTGAGTTCACTGATATTATTTCAGAGTGACAACAAAGTGCAGAAGTGAAACTGCTTTGATATTAAAGCTAGCTCTCAGCTGTGTTGTATGATACCTTCTTGGTATATTTAGTTTAATTTTCAGTAATTAGAGGAGTACCAGGTACGGAGTTCAAAACACAAACGACCTGAATGACTTAACCCTCTTGAGTATAGAATTGTGGAGCAGATGAAACATATTCCAGATTCATGGGAATTTGCCTATTGTCTTCACCAAGTTTTGGACCGAATTATTAAACAACTTACTGAAGTTTATAGTCAATGGGATCATCATGTATTAAAAAATATAAATTTCCCCATTTTCTTCTGTCTCTCGTGTGGAGTTTATAAAGGTCCCATCCTCACCACTTCTGTTAAAGGTGCCTAACTTGGGTGGGCAGCCCTGGGAAGAAGGTGTCTTGGCACACCTAATCCTGAACTCTTCCACTACAGTAATCATGGAAAGTTCATTCATGCATTCTAGGAGTGGAATGATTACAGCTCTTTCTTAGCTCCTTGGGTAGCCATCAGAAGCACTGGGAGACAATACTAAGAAACGGTCCCAAGAAATCCCATTCTAAATCCACCCTGTCCAACATTTCAATTTGCAGCTACAGCCTGGGGGGAGAACAGAAAATTGGCTCCTGATCCCAAGCCCTAGCAAGAACTTTGACTGCCTCAGATGGAATTTCTGAAGCTCATTCTTACCCGTAAGCTGATACGGACTTCCAGGTCCAGAAGAGCTTCCTGGTGAGTTGGGGTAGCTGATGCTGTTAGGCGACTGGGAGAACATGTGGCTGGGTGATGGTGGAAAAGGTGTGCATGGAGGATGCTGGAAAGAATCAGGATAGGTGGCATTGTGAGGCATCAGTGGCTCACTGTGCAGAGAAGTGTTTCGAAATTTGGCGAGAAGGCTGAGGTGAGGGTTGAACTCGCTGTGTCTTGGAACAAGTACAGGAGGTAGGACTGAAAATAAAAACAAGAACAGAAAAAATCTGTTCAGAATTGCACTCTTGAAAGTGTACATCTTTGTCAGTAAATAAAGAACTGTATTCCTTGCTACTTATATCAATCTGTATATACAAGTCATTGAGTAGCAACAAATCTGTCCAAAAACAAGAATCAGAACCAGATATCTGACCATCTTCCAAGATTTACAACCAGTTTCCACATATGCATGCGCAAAATAAGGTGTCATTCCTAATGTAAGCAAGGTACCATAAAATTCGCATGTACAGCATGTGCACAAAGCCTTCTTACAGAAATACAAATGGCATATCTCTCTCTTCCTTCCTGAAATAATGACTAAATCAGGGGTTTGCTAAGTATTATCATCAATTTTTTTCCAAAATCAAAGCCAAGCTTAATAACAATTAACAGTGCTCAGCAATACAATGCATTATTTTACCACCAGATTGGCAAACAGAAGCACAAACCAGAAGCTAAACACTATATTTAAAAGGTTTTCAGGTACTTGAAAATGCTGCCAGACAGACAGTGGGATTTTTAAAAGGAATTATAAATGGCAATAGAAATATTGCAGCAATATTAATCTAGTTCTTGCAATATAGTTAGAAAAGATCTAGCATGAAGAGATAAATGTAAATAGTTGATAGTTAAGACATGAAAAATGCAAGAAAACTGAAATTCAAATTCATCCATGCAAAAACTGGTCTACTAGAAGAAATAATCCTTCCTCACCAGGCCCCTTCACTTACCTCTTACACTGTCAGTGCTGTAACAGTATTACTGCACTGAAAAACCCAAAGTTCACCCAAGTGGTTTTCGATTTTCAATGTTGACTTACCAGGAATAAGAACAGAAGTGGAGTCAAAGAACTTCTACAGACAGTACAATCTGAGTTACTTAGAAAGATGTTGCCCTGAGACTGGAACACAAAGAAGCTTGCTAAATATTTCTGCATATGGGAGTTCAAGTTTAGGTTTTGACTGGGTCCCTCTGTAGTTGGTGTGGAGGGAATAGCACCTACAAGGTGCAATTCATGTAGTCCGAGAGTTCCCTTAGTCACTAGCTCACTTAGCACCTGATTGTCTTTGCTAAGCCCTTAAACATAGGCATGGGGAATGAATCCCCAAGATCTAAATGCCACAAAAGAAGATATCCGCAATCTGCTCTATTGTGACAAGGATGAATTGTCCCAACAACTGGAACAATCCAGTGAGCTCATATTGATTGACCTGGTGTCTAGAGTTCCTCTGGCCTAAAACCTAGCAGCAAATAATCCTTCAGTCTCTCCTTACTAACTTACGGAAAAGGATAGAGATGTGCACTTTTAGTTATAAATGCTGACACAAATATATTGTTTGAACATGTTTTAACATATTGTTTAGGCCCAAAAGCTCTGTCAAGGTAAGGCTAATTCTTTTTAGGTAGCTAGCACCTTCTAATTACAGTGAGCTTTCATTTATACAGTGTAATGAAAGAGTGGAATAATTGCTACAAAGCAAATAATACAGAAATAATGCAAAACGTGTGCATGAGAAGGGATGCATTCCTTAGAGATCAATGTACCACACCACTGGCTGAGCTGGGGCAGTGGAAACAGAAAGGCCCATGACATGTGTCCAGCTCCTTGTGGCACCATGCTGCTGCAGGGCTAAGCCACGCTCCTGTCCCACTACTGGCACACACCATTTGGGCCCTGACAGTCACCAATGAACTGCCACTTATCTGCGTGGTGATGTTTTTGTTGCCTTTTGGTGCAGAAAGCTATTTCTGCCTCTTCACTTCTCCCTCATGTTTTAGAGGACTCATTCAGGAAATACAGGCATTCACATCTCAGCCTGTTACTCCTTCATAGACACTGGAGAGAAACAGACTCCTTCAGTACTTGATTCTTTTGCTCTGTACAGGGACAAGGCACTACCACCACTGCAGATGTGGTTTTGGTCAGTTAAATCCCTCCCAATTCATCATCCTGAAAGCAGCTCCAGGCTGTGAGAACAGCTCCAGGCTGTGAGCTGCTGCTTCTGGAGTTCCCCCTTGCTGCTCCATGGAACTGATGTGATGCTTGCCAGCTTCACTGCTGCCTGGCCAGCTCTGACCAGTAGCCATAGAAAACTATGGGGATCCCTTTGCACCCAGCAGTGGTGCTGAGTAAGGCTGTGCAGGGCTGGGGGGTAGGCACCTCACTGCAGGCCCCACTGCTAGGAAAGTAATTTAGTCCAACCCTGTGAGAACTCAGCACGACTCCTTTTCTAAATGAAAGCTGAGAACTGAGATGTGTCAACAGCACTTGCCAGGGAAAGCCTTTGACTTGCCCTGAGTGAGTCAGCAAGAGGAATTTTCTAGCCTTGCAAGGCCTTGAACTCATTCCCAGCTCTGACCAGGCTACTCTTTTAATTTCAGTGCTGCTGCACAGTTTTTGCCACCTCAGTCAGTCTTTCCACTGGCTGCCCAGAGGGCTAAAGCTTCTGTGGTGGTGACGAATACAGAGGTTTTTTTGTTTGTGGCTAAAAAAAATCCCTTAAGGGCTCTGTTCTTGTTCTGTTGGTAGCAGATGCTGTTCTCCAAGGCTCAACAGTCTTGAAGGAACTGCAACCAGAGGCATGAAACTGAATGATCGAGTGCACCGGGTCTTCACAATTAAACTGCATTGCCACCACTGTGTGGGATCTATCTCCTTTATGCTAGGTAGCCTAGGTCCTAGCTGTGCTGTCAAGTTGCACAAATAGAGGAAATAATTGTGGTTTGTTGTTGTAGTGGTTTTTTTGTTTGTTTATTTTTCTAAATGGCACCAGTTGCATAGCAGACCTGCAAAGAGGAGCTCCACTGGAGACACTTGCAGTAGCAAGGAATGCTACACACAATCCAGGCACTGCTGGTCAACACAGACTATGATGTGTCTGGGTTAGTATGAGGACACAAGCTGCTCTCTGATAACATAGGCCTAGGAATCTGCCAGGTCACAAGAGAAAGAGCAAGTCCCTCGCCCATGCTGGATAAAAGTTAATGGATCAGGCCACAGAGTTGTTGATTCAGTGAGACAGATTAGAATAATGAAAGTGAGCCCCAAAAGGATGGACATTTGTGTTAAAATAATACTGGCTTCTGGAGTGTAAAGAAATGTACTGCTAAATCACTAACAGGTGGATTCTGTAACTCAAGAGGATGAGGTTCAGAGAATCCTATATAACCCTAAGTTTTCTGACAGCCTAGATATAGAAGATTTCCTTTAGCTAAAAGAAGCCACTTATTTGAACAGACTGGCACCTGGATCAATTGCTCCCAGCCTATTTTGTGGTGACCCCCCTGCTACCATTTCCCCATCAAGCTCATTTGTTCTCTTCCTTCAACCCTATCTCTTCACAGCACTGCTTTCTGACTGCGGGTCAGAGCTACATTACTACCACTTGCAGTGCTTCAAGTTATTTCTCCTCCTGCTGCCCCAGCACATTTGAGTAGGTTATGCTCCTTGCTGCTCCTCATCTTTATCAGGGAGGTAACTCTCTTGGGAGCCTCAGCGTCTCAGCTGTCCCCAAGAAAAGTGTGACAGGGTGGAATACAAGAACAGCTCCTCGATCCTGTAGCAAACAACACAGCATGAGTCTTTCCAGCTGTGCTTTTCCCCCTACAAAAGAAGGTGGTCATGTCCAAGTTTCCCAAAAGCACCTTATGTGGACTGAGCTCTGCACCCTGAGAATCGCTAATATGTGATAGTCTGCACAAATCACAGCTGTGCTACGGAGCACACAGGCATTTCAGCAATTCTCAGTCTGTAGCCTAGCCATGTTTCAGTTAATAGTATAGACATAGCCAGCCTGCATTTAGCCAGTCAGGCTAAATAATAGAGACATATCCACAGCTGAAGCCAGAGCTTCATGACTGGAGGAAGTTCTGGAAGCCATTTAGCAGCTGCTGGTTAACACAGCATTTGTACTAGCTATCTGTACTATTTGTAACTAGCTGCTGGTTACTAGCCTTTATAGAACAGATCAGAAGACAAGAGTTTAAAACAGACCTGTGCAGAGCTGTCAGCAACTGCACTGAGGAGACTCCATTAACTACACCAGAGGTACAACAAAAGAAATGAGAAAGCACCAGAGACTACAGCCTTAGCAGAGAAAGATACACAAAATGGGATATTTTATGAGCATCTTTTCTTAGATTCTTGCAGAGTTTACTTTAGAAAGGCAGAAGATCGGCTCTTTCCACTGAAAACTGTTGACAACATGCACTACTCCCTGCAGCTGCAAAATTTTTAGTCCTGACAATGTTTACAGCGGTTCAGATGTAACTTCAAAATGACAGCTCTGCTGGTGTGGAAGGACTATAAGGAAGGGGAACAGCCCCATTCAACAAATGTTAACAAATGTCTTTCCCTTATTATATCTGCAAGAAAAGAAACATCCCACAATTCGCTTATCTGATGCTAATGTCACCTCAGAGTAAAGTTCATGCCAGACAAAGAGTAATCACAGAATTATAAGTATACACTTACCAACCATATCCATTAGTAAATTAAATTACTGTGATTTTTGGCAGCAAAGAGAGCAAGGTTAGGCATTAGAAATCACTCTGAACTGTAAAGATAGCAAAGCAATAGATTCACTTGCCTGGGGAGGTTGTGGAACCTCTATCACATGGGATTTTTAGTGCTAATTAGGAAAACATCTGTCAGGAATGTACCTGGCAATTTGTTTTGGTTTGAGAGTAGGGGGAGAGAGGAACAAGATGACCACTTGAGACCCCTGCCAGTCCTATGGAAGTCAACACTGAACACTACAATTCTCTAATAGCTGTTTCACTGATACAAAGCCCAATTGAACGACCCATCAGTAAGGTCATAAATTTTCAATGCTGGCCAAGTCTAGTCTAAAGAGAATCATCAACTGAAGAATTCAAAGTTTTATGAGAAGTTGGGGGATTTTTTTTCACATAAACCACCCACTGAGGTAATTAAATCCCACTGAACTCAGACCATCAAGCATTTTAACAAGAATCAACTAACCTGGTTTCACATCCATAGCAACAGAAACCATCTTGCTGCAACTCTAATCTTTACAGAGAGAGCTAGAGATGTGTTTTTCGTGTGAATCAATGAGTTTTGTTGTTTTTTTTTTTGGTTTCACACAGTGTAGCATAAATCCAGCCGAGGTGATAAGACTAGGCTAGTGCCAAGCCTATGCTCAATGTCATGAAGCCATGTCCACAGAGGAGCCTTGCTTTCAGCACCCTGGACAAGATACTTGGGGGTGAAATGGAGCAAGGACCCCAGCCAGCATCCTGCTCCTCATAGCTGTTATCTGTGATGCTGATAGACAGGGAAAAAGCCAGGGTGCTCCATCATCATACAGAGCATACCTTTTCAGGTCTCAAAGAACTCATTAGAATGCATCAGGTACAGAACTGCGAACACAACAACTAACAGAGATGTGAATCATTTGGAGATGATATAATTACCTGGAGTTTCCACCCGCCGGTAATGGTAGGGGTTAATGCACACTTCTTTCTGTTTTGAGCCAAATGGGAACTCACAACATTCCAGTGGCTTCAATTCATGGTGAGATTGTAAATCAGGCCAACGCCACACTCTGCAGTATATGACATGGGGGAGCCCCTTGCGGTGAGACACCTGCAGCCGCCCATCCAAGGAACGTGGGATCGTGACACATTTACTGGGCTGACCTGGGCAGCTTAGAGCCCTTTCCAGTTCTTCCATGGCACCTTTTTTCTTCTTTAATTTCTTCACCAAGGAATCAACAGCTTTTTCTGCCCACTTTTCCTCTTCATCTCCTTGTTTCCAGCCCAGCAGCCGTTTCACTGCAGGGCTGGTGAAGGAGAACAAGGAACTGATAGGGGTGCTGGAGTGCATAAGAAGCAGAGATTACACACCAGTGTCAGCAGAAGCACAAATCACTCTCCTGCCTTGTAAGGCCTGGATAGAATTTTCGCAACAATTGGATGGATGCTTCCTTCAGAAAGAGATTCTTCCACACTAAGTTTCTGTAGCCCTAGGTGCTGGTTACAAGTAGTCCAACAGGCTGGGTCTCAGAACTTTCCAAACATCAAGAAGCTGCCGAAGCCTGGAATAACAACACAATACATAGTTAAAGTTCACGTGCTCCTTTCATTGTTGCTTCAGTAAAATATGTTGAAAGATAAATGATTCAAAATGTGTATTCAGTTTTCAGTGTATTCCTGTTGTTTCTTCTGCTGTTAACTTTAGGTCCAAGTCTCTCCTCCTTACAACCCTCCACACTCATTTTAGACTTGAGCCTCAGAAAGCATTAAATATCCAGTCACATTCATTTGCAATTGGATTAAGTGCACTAGGCAAACTACTGCAGAGTTGGGATTACATTTAACAGGAAAGAAAATGTACCTTATTTTTTTTTATGTTGGTAGCTTCATCTCAAGCATCTTCTAAAAAATAAAAAATAAATTTATAATAACAAATTGTATGGGAGCAACGAGTAGAATATTTTTCTGAATTCAGCTGCCACTCTGTCCCTCCAATCTCATTTTACTTGTCAAGAGATGTACAATATTAACTGCAAAATTCTTTTTCAATTCAACAATTCCCATTTAGTGCATTTGAAAGATCTATCGCTATTCTCTAAGCTTATTTACATTGTCTCACATGCAAGAGAAAATCTTGTTTGCCCAGCCAGTTCGTTTGGCTGTCTCCAACAACTCCAAGTTTTTTGGATGAAAATCACAGGCTTTTGGACACAGTTTGTGCTGGATGGATCCTGGGATATTTCTGCTAGGAGCCGCTACATCTGACAGAGTCCAACAGAAAGAGTTTAGTTCTTGAGGGTTTTTCTTTGTTTTTATTTCACTTCTTTCTTTCTTTCTTTAATTTTTCCTTAATGTAGCTGGAGCCAGCCTAATTTTAGATGAAAATGACATATTTCCACTGAGTAAAAGTCTGAGGGAAAATGTCCTTGTATGTCAAGCTATTTACTGCTTTAAAAACGCTTCATGGACCCCCTGCACATATCAAGTCCAAAGGGCTGAACAAAGCACTTAAAGCAGGAGATGGGGGCAGCTAAAATGGATGCCTCCACAGAAGCAGCACCACAACTGCCTTTGTGAGAGGACCTGAGTCCTTCCCAGCCCTCCTGCAGACACTGAATAGACAGATACTGGGAGTAGTAGGGCTAGTGTTATTCTACAGCTTTTTTAAATGCACAGCTATAATAAAAGTTCAAAGGGCGTACGGGGACACGGAGAGCAGACACAGGCAGAACATGTTGAGACAGGATGCCAATCCCAAAGCCTGGTTCTTTGGCAGAGTCTGACACCCTCAGCACTGCACAACTCCGCAGCACACTTTGGAGTTCAAGAAGCACTTGGACAACGCTCTCAGACATATGGTTTAATTTTCAGGTAGTTCTATGTGGAGCCAGGAGTTGGACTCGAAGATCTTTGCAGATCCTTTCCAACTCGGGATGTTCTGCATTTCTATACTTCAGGATATGCACACATGGCCTGGGCACCAGAGCTGCACAGGCAACCTGCTATGTTTGCTGTGGAGTAATGACTGCCTACCACAAAGGTGACTCCCTGGCATGTCATTCTTTCCCCCTCTGTATTTTCAAACATACAGTGACCTGGAGTATTTAATTGGAGAGCTGCTTATGCCTCTTAATCAAAACTGAGGTCTGTTCCAAACATTTAGATGGTACAAGTGAAAAATAACAAAGTTCAGAATTATTTACTACAGGAAAGTAATGTTGATCTGCTCGTACTAGGGCTGCTCTGAAAGTAATGCTTCCTATTTTATGATGCTATCCCAGGACATCAGAGGTAAATGTTGGTGGTACGGCAGTAGAGGTTGAACCTTCCCATCAATATCCCATTACAGTTTGTTGACGTGTGACAGATGGAAGCATAGGGGCAGTCTGAGAAAATGGTATCTGATACGGGAGTGTGTATGAAGCAAAGCTGCGTCACTGAATTCTTCAATGTGGAAAAAATGGTACCCACTGACATCCATCAACATTAGCTGAAGGTTTATGGAGCCCAAACAGTGGATGAGAGCACAGTGAGGCAGTGGGTGGTGCATTTCAGCAGTGGTGACAGTGACAGTGGGTCACCTCTGCTGGTGCAGATTTTTACAAGCACGGCATGGAGGCTCTTGTTCATGTCTGGAGAAAATACGTAACTAATGGTGGTGACTATGTTGAAAAAGTGTTTTGTCATTGAGAATTTCCTCTATGAAAGAGAGTTATTGTGCTCTTTGAATATATTGTCATTTCCATGGAAATAAATACAAGGCATTACTTTTGGAGCAACCGATGTATAACATAATGTGGTTGAAATTTAGGCAGTCTAATGCCTTAGAGAGATGAGGCTCGGCCCACAGAGCCCAGCACCTTCTACGCAGGCTGTACACAGTTGCAATGTCTATCCCCTGCTGCCCCCATCACAACCTGCTGGCTTCCACATGCCGCTGTGCTGCTGTCATTACTTGGCTGCACTGAACCACATCCTCACGCGAGAAAATAAAACAATGCTGGGATGGCTGTGGATCAGTCCTGGAAGCAGCAGCAAGCGAAGACAGCCTGGGATGAAAGCCCACAGCACCAGCAATAGTGTGGATGCCTCTGCTCCAGGCTGATGGGGAAAATGGCTCCCAGTTCTTATCGGAGGGGGTCTCCGGGGTGTTAGTGTGTGTCAACAACTGCCTCTGATAAGTTAATGCGACACTGCAATCATCAGATATGAAAACATACACGTTCACGTAAAAGTATTGTCCCAAGATTTTCTTTTCCATTTTGACCAAGGTTTTAAATAAACACATTAATCTCTTTCAGTCAAATTAAATAACTCAACAGTGACATCAGTATGAGTCTGAGAACTATTGTTGCTAGTGGGAGAGTCGCCAAGGGTATGTGTACAAAAGCAAAAGCAGTGCTTTGCAGACCATGTGATGCAGCCTCAGATAAGTATATTGCACAATTTCCTATCATTTTCCCCCTAGTTTCTTCTGAAATCTTTTTCTCCCCAAATCAAACTGACATTCAATATACAAGTAGCATTAAATATACTTAAGTTTTCAATCAACATCATAATCAGAACAACCCAGTTTAATATTATTTCATTACTTAATACTTTATAAAAATTCAGCAGGCTAAGCCACGTGCTGCCATGCTTAGATACTCCATTATGAAATACCTAGGCAGCCACTTTGTTCCAGGTCCGTAAAGATAAATAGAGATATTAATCTACAATTTAATTTTAATGATCTCTTAGAACAGCAGTTGTTTAAACTATATGCCTCTTGTCCAGGCAACTTGTCCATCAGACTGGAAACTTCCAATGCTGAAATGTTTTAAAACTGTTTGACATACTTGCTGGGCTGCTGACCAATTTCATTTCGTAATGCTCCTGATTTGAGGATGGAGGGAAGCCTTACAGTTTTGACCGATCTCCCCAGCATTCATATAAAGTCCTGGACCATACCATGATGATTGCTTGTATTTCCTTTGTCAACTGTACAAGGCATGACTGTGAGGATGACTTACACATCCTTTAGGGTACCTCATTAACACGATTCCTTCCTCTGGGGCAACATGGAAAGCTTTGTCTATCTGTCTGGTACGTGACTGGTGAAGACCAAACATAGTCAATCGTCCATGCTTCCATTATCAAGTTTAGCTTAAGTTATGAAATGTGCTTTATGGAAGAAACGAAAGACACATACCATGTGAACATGGACCCACCCTTCTGTGTCTGTGGTCTAAGGGAACAGGAAAAGACTGCATTGGAAACATCTCAGCCTAGTTCACACGTTCTGTTCTCCCTGCACAGGTGCCTACCTTAACTATGTCTATGCTAGTAGATTAAACAGTGCTGGGGAACATTTCAAAGCATGAGAAATTGATGACAAATAGTGTAAATTGTTCCCACAGTAACTGAAATGGCTTTGATCTGTGCCAATACCAATCTCTCTAATGTTTCTTGTGCGTGATTCAGGAGTTAGTTAGAAGGGTCCAGTAATCACTCCAAGTATAAAGTCTGCAGAGAGTCACCTGGTTTAGGAGGGTAACACAGTTACTGCACAGAAGCAAGTATCTCCATCCCAGTTGTGCTCACAGCCAAGAAGAGTATTTGGCATGTTTGATTTACTAGTTTGGAGGTGGCCTTGGAGTAGAATTCACTTGGCCATATAAACATGTCCATAATTGTTGACACTCGGATCTGACTTAGTCACCCTGAAATCCCTAAATAAGTAACAGAAAATCATGTGTGTACATGGCATGATATATTCCACCTCACTGTCACCTAAGAAAAAAATCAGCAAAATCATGCACTGCAAACAATGAATGTTTAGTGAGATGAGTCTCATTGTAGATTTGAACGACTGCTGTTGACAGAGAGCAGAAGGGACTGGAATACTTCCTCCTACTCCTAAGCCTGTTGTTCACCTCCCAGAGTAGAACTTGCCTTTGGGCCCTCGGGTCAACAGGAGAAACGTGTTCCTCTACAGTAACTTCCACTGTACTACTGATATACCATACTCAGAGAAAAGCAGAAGAAACACTGTCATTATGTGCTTGCTGTTAGCTGACCTGAGTGAAGGCCTGCTGAATTCAGTAGGAAAGATTGCAGAACTCAGGGAAATTGAACATGTCCTCCTCTGTGCCTCACATGGCAATATGCTGACACTGTGGAAAGATTTGGAGAAATTTAGATTTGGCTTAATCTATAAAGGACTTGCTGTGTTGGGGAAGCTTTGCATCATCCCCCAGCAGAACAACTGTGCAGGCCACTGTGTTGCTGAAGTTTCCTGCTAATTCAATTTCAGTGGAATTGTATCAGTCCTCATTAAATTCTACTTTAAGCTGCATGCAGGAGCCTAAAAGAAAAAAAACTACTGGAATGCTGTTGAAAACAAGCTTAAAACATAAAAGCACAGTGCCTAATCATCCTCACAAGACTATCTGTGCATGGGTATGTATGCAGATGTGTGTATGCATCTGGTCTCAGCAAAAAACTCCAAGACTCTGCCCTGCCTCAGCTAACTAAGCCATGAAAGGCACGGCTATCAGTCTCGAAAATGGCTGACATCATCAGTCTCGGTGTCATTGCAGCAGCTAAGTAAGGCCACGGAGAGAGATTTCTCAGAGGGTCGTCTAGACATAAGCTGTGCTGTTCTTATAGATTGCACGCAGCTGGAAAATGGAAGAGTGAGACAATTATAACTGGAAGTCTGCAGCTCGGTGACGAAATCACAACAGAATTGGAAGGGAGAAAATTATTTTAGTCAAATTATGTTAAAAAAGAATGTTACGAACACATGTGATTAGTTATTTTTACCTAGCACTGAATTAGTTATTGCTTCCTATCACAAAAGAGAAAAGCCTGTGGGTTTTCTCAGAGCTGTTACTGCTGTAATAAGAGACTTGATAGCAGTCAGCATCCATCAAGAGCTCAGGGTGGCAAAGATCTTCCTCTGTCACATCATCATTGCTGTTTGCAACATGGATATCCCACACCTCAGCAGGGGGAAGGGCTTTAAATAAATAAATTAAATATTGTTTACAAATTCTTCAGGTCCCAAATGAGAAACTTCCCCGAGCTTGCCCTGGGCGTGCTCCCACACCCTGAAGCACAAATCCTGCACTAGCAAAGGCTTTTGCAGGCACAGATGTTCAGTGACTTTTACCCATGTGTTTACTCCTGAAGAGTGTCATGTAAATGCCTATGTGAGCTACACACACACACACACACACACACTTTCTGCTGTTCTAGTAAGCAGCTCACAGCTCAGTAACAGCTTCCCCACGTTACTCTTTATACACGTAAATCACATTCAAAAGACTCCTGTCCCACTTGTGACACCCAAGGCTCAGTCTGGGATCCTCCAGCATTCTTCTTGTGACGGGGACCAGCAAGACAAGGTTGTTGTTATGAACCCATCCAAAACCACTTGTTTTGCACCCAACAAAACACAGTGAATGAATTATTCATCGCATTGTTACCAAGCTCTTCCACAACCACAGAACCTGACACCCAGGGTTTTAATTAAATGGGATGTAAAGGAGGTGGGTTTTTTTTTGTTTTTTTAATTAAGAAACTAAATTTCTTCCTGGTCTGACCCTGTTGTGCTCCACTGAAAACAGCTGTGATGATACGAGGTAAAGTACTTGAGACTCAAATTTGTCCATGTTTCACACAGCCCTGGCAATATCTCATTCTTTATTCCTATAAAGCTTCAATGAATAATGCAAACTTCTGAAACTTATTTTCTTGTTTATTTCAACTTTGTTCTGAAGGCTTTTCTACACTGAATTTTAAGTGAAGCCATTGATACTAAAAAGCAAATCCCACAGCACTTTGTGCCTCTCTGGCCACTCCTCTGCACTGTGGAGACTCCACTACATTCGCTGCTTCCAGGTTAAAATGAAGACAAAATCTGATGCCAGTGTCTAAACATCTGTGACTTCTAAATAATCTCACTGAGCTTGTGGAACCTCTCAAATATCACCTCAGCTACCAGGCATAGTCCAGCTTCTCTGGTCAGGAATAACACATTCATTTGCTACAAGGAGGGACACATTCTGGCATGTAAACCGTGCGACTTAACACAGTTACATAAATTTCCATAAGCAAGCACTTGAGGCTGTGTTTAAGAGGCACAGATTCAGTCACAACAGAAAAGTAGGTAACCTACTCACTTTTGCTATGTCCGTGATGCCCAACTGGGAAGGGATGTGCTAATTCCTGCAGCGGGACCACTCTGAACACGCACATCCACAAGACACAATACAGCTGCAGACTGAACACTGAATGACTTCATCTTTTGAGTACCAGAAGCTGTGTTAGACAGGAAGAAGGAAGGGTCACGGACATGGCAACAGTCTGCAAATGTGCAAAATGTGCAAGTAAGACAGCAGCAATCTGTCTTTCATGTGAAGAGACAAGGAAAGCATCTAATACTAGAGAGCTAAGTGTTGGGACTGCTGCTGGAGGTCTGAGAGAGCAAATTTACAGTATCACACACAGTAGAGGGAAGAAACTCTAGAGGACACCTGGCCCAACCCCAGCTTGAGCAGGGACACACAGAGCAGAGTGCTCAGGACCACATCCAGGTGGCTTTTGAAGCAAGGAGGGGAGTCCAGAGCTTCCCAGACTTACACGGTTTTCTTAACTGTGCTGGCATTAAGGAAGAAGAGTTGACTGGAAAGCCCCCTGAGAACCCTCCTGGCCCTACGGCTCTCTATTGTGATCAAGCCAAAGAGTTTCTCTTTTCAGGTGCAGCACTATGCTAACATGGTTGCACTGTTTCAAGCCCTAGGCCAACTCGGGCAGTGCTCCTGCATTCCACTGCTCAGGATAAACATGCTCACCAAAAACACAGGACTAGAAATTCTCACTAATTTGTGCCTTTGAAAATCTCCCACAATATTTGAAAGCACCACACAAAATTACCATAACCAAGATCTGTGTAAAAACATGAAACTGGACCAACTTATCACTATGATCTCTCTTTGACCACGTTTCCTTCCTCAGTATTAAATTTTAAAGGAAACCAGCGACTGCCATGTTTATATGGAGTTGACCAAAGTATATTCTCTGGCTGGGCCGTCCTGAAGTCTCCGAGATGCAATCCCAGAGGATACACCCTCTCTTCTACTCCATGCCCTGCTCTCCCCAGGCAGGAAGAAGACACATTCCCCTTATCCTTTCCTGTGGCCTGGCTTCCTCTGACCAGTAGTTCTGACAGTGTTCATCTCTCAACTGCCTTCCACCTTCCCTAGATAAGAGGCTAAGGAGTATGGATGCCACAGGGAAGTTCAGATGATGCATTCGTGGGGAGAGGGCAAAAGGCAGCAGGGTATGACGGTGAAGTGCATCAACCTGCCTTGGGGAGCCAACATTTCTTCTCGTGGCTCTGGTTCTCCCCGTTTCATAGACAGTCTGTCCTGCATTCTTCACATACTCACCATTCCCAGAGAAACTGTAGCAAAGCCCATCGGTGTTTCTAAAAATGGAACAGTTGGAAATACGCAAAAAAAATAGAGTTCCTGCTTTTAAACTAAACGCTGACTCGTCTCTAATATAAAGCATGCAGCCAAGTGCCTCCAGAACAAACACTTCACAAAGGAAGAAGAGGACTAGAAAAGAATTTCAGCTTCATTGCTGGCCTGAAGTTTATATCCACACTAATCAGATACTGTAATCCTTGTTATCAATCACTGGTGTTCTTGGAGCAATTCCCAAATACCCATTTTAGGAAAAGGATTTGCTTAGTTAGATATTAAGAATGTTTTAAATAAGGATACTTCTAAAGAACAGTTGCTCCACCTAGGATCTGATGCTCAAGGCTGGTGGGGAGGCTACCCTGCAAGTTAAGTTGGTGGAAAGGAATGCACTTTTTGAGTTCAAGATGTACATTTACAGCACATACATGTGAAACGTAAGGCAAATCGTGTAGCACATCCCATCCGCCAGCAGGAGGTGTGGGCCTCGCTCTGTGGTACTCCGCACAGTCCCTGATAGCTTCATTTCCTGCTGGGATGCACAGAAATGAAGGGAGATTGGCTACCTTAGGTAGATCTACAAGGTTTCATCCTGATACGCGGGATCTGCATCTCATGCTTTGACATCTGCAGATCTCTGCCTATTTGTGTCATGTATCTCAAGTCATAGAACCAAAGGCAACCTGTGATGCTGAGAGTTAGCTAAGTACAAGAACAATATGCATGGCCTACATGAACTCCATGTGACAGGGCAGCTCTAGCCACAGGCCTGGCTGCAGCCCAGCACATAGGCTTCATACCTGACACCTAAGGCCCCAGACAAACATCAGGGAGGCCTGCCTAAAGGGCTACTTACTCCATTACGGAGTTAATGCAGCAGACATCTTTGGCAGATTTAGTATCGCTGAATGCACCACACAGCTTGGCGAGTGAAATATAGAACAATAGATCACACAGACTGTCAATAAAACACTCAAAAGAAAGAACTTCCAGAAGTGGTCCCTCTTGGACTGACAGCAGGCCTAGAGACAAACTCTCCCTGTGGGCAAAGTCCACACACAAAACTTTCAACATATCTCATGGTAGCAGTATTCCACAGAATCACAATGGCATTTCATTGTGTTCAAGCCATACTGCATTCAAAACTGGTTTTCCTAAAAGGCTTTCGTTGCACATTGCTGTGGGAAACTGTTAGTGCAATAAGATTGATATAGGCTCTCCTGCACCAAGAGCCGCAGCTGTCTGTGCTAATTGGGCCCTCAGCAGCTTGTGAAACCCTGTGGGGAGGAGGGATGGGAGCATCCACAGGGTTTACATTCTGGAAATCTGCACAAAAGGACTATGAAGGACAGGTAGGCACTGATACAATGGGTTTTATCTATGTAGAGATCTGATTGAGTAGATGGAATTGCCTTGGACAAGCGGACAATGGTCCCAAGTATTTCCATCAAGAATATCTGGATATACTTGGACTCTGTATGGAAGCTATTTCACAACAATATGACTAAGAGCAAGAGGAGCAAGAACTTGTCTATCTAGTTCCCTCCTGCGGGGTGTAAAGGAGGAGACAGCTGGCCGTTCCCAGTGACTTCAGCTGAAGATGTGGGTGCTCTGCAAACCAGAACACTTGTTTATGAGATTAAACTGCCTCCATATGCCTACATTTGAGCCTGGGAGCATAAAATGACGGCTGAATTCTCTTTAACATGCAAGATGGCAAGCCATGGTAACAGTCAGCTTCAGAAAACGCAGGGTACCAAACAAAAGGCAGAAAGAGGGCAATGAGTCTTTAGAAGGAATGCATCACTCCCTTGCTCATCTGCAGGTGAAGGGAACACCTCATCTCTCCAGCTCCGTTTCTCCCTTTCCTCTCCCCTCCTACCACTCAGCTCTGCCCATGTCCCATGCAGGTTCCCACCAAGAAGCCGATGTCCCAGAAGAAGTCTTGCAGGATATGCAGCCAAGGGAGCTGCAGGCTGTGCCTTACACCAGAATGAATTTCAGTTTCTCTACTCTAGATGTCCCTGTGGAGGCCTTGTGCCCTCCGTGAAGTAATCCAAGATCCCTCAATTAAAGAGATAAATTAGCTACCTCATTTTTGCCGCAGGGTAAGAAACTGCATGTTGGCAGCTGGGCACATCCACAGCAATTGGATGGAGACAAGTAAGTTTGGATAGCCTACGCCAGCAAGCAACCACAGGGGAGTCTTGAAATCCATGTGAAATCCTCATGCCTTTGGTCCCTTCTGAGCCTACCGGGCAGTGTGTGGGCTCACATCCTGCCACAAGCCTCTGGGTAAGTGATTTTCCCTCAGGTTTCTGCATCTATCACATAGGAATCCTGACAGTGACTGCTTTGCAAAAGCCCTTTGATATCTCCTGATGAGGAATGCTACACAAGAATGCTTAAAAAATGATCTTTCATTATGGAGAGGCATAGCAGGAAAACGTTAAATGATTAAGCATTGTTTAAATGTACTGACCTCAGTAACACAGTTATTTGCATTATAAAGTATTCTTAATTACATGGAGCTCTGCTGTTAGCAAACACCACTTTACGGAAAGGTCCCTCCACCAACAGCTCACTATCTTGTGTTCTCACAGCACAGCTGCCTGACCAAGTACAATACAAGGCAGAACAAACACAGAGTAGCAGTTATCAAGCAATGACCAATCTTGCTCCTTTTGTAGCCACATAATGAGGGTGAAAGGAAGCCTGAAGCAGAACAAACTGGAATGACCCAAGGGTCTGCTAATTTTCTTCCTCTTCCTCTCAGTTTTGCAGTTAACCACAAGACTGAGGCCAATGGATCTGGAGAACTCTGGAAGCAGGGAAAAAATCATGGTCTAAATGAAGATTACAAGTATATAAAGACTCAGTAAGACAAGTCAGCATGGAGACATTTCAGAAAGAAAAGCAGAAGATAGAAGATTTTGGCAGGGGTCACACTGACTGTGAACAGAACGTAGGTGGAAGAAGAGAGCTTGTTGAGAAAGGGGAGGTTGCAGTATCAAGCTGGATGGTTGCCACAGTGTGGACTAATGCTTTGGCAGCTGCAAACAAAAAGAAGAAGGAATGTAAGAAGACATGCAACAAAAAAAAATGTCAAAAGACACCTGGGAGTACCGGCTTGTAAGGAAACAGAGCAGTCAAAAGATGATGCTGAGTTTGGTAGAGGGGAGGATGACGGTGCCCCTGACAGTGAAGAAGAGAGGGAAGGAAACAGGTGATGGAGCCCGGAAAGCAAATGGGATCCTGGGCTCCATCAGGAGAGGGGTGGTCAGCAGGGATAGGGAGGTGATTGACTCTCTCTACTCTGCTCCTGTGAGGCCCCATCTGGAGTACTGTGTCCAGGTGTGGAGCCCTCAGTACAAAAAAGACATGGAGATTTTGGAAAGGGTCCAGAGGAGGGACATGAAGATGATCAGGGGGCTGGAGCACCTCCCCTATGAGGACAGGCTGAGGGAGTTGGGTATGTTCAGCCTAGAGAAGAGAAGGTTGCGGGGTGACCTCATTGCAGCCTTTCAATACCTGAAGGGAACTTACTCTGAGGAGGGGAGTAAACTCTTTGAAAGGGTTGACAATGGCAGGACTAGGGGAAATGGTTTTATGTTGAAAGAGGGAAGATTTAGGTTGGATGTTAGGGGGAAGTTCTTCACTAGGAGAGTGGTTAGGCCCTGGAACAGGCTGCCCAGGGAGGTTGTGGATGCCCCGTCCTTGGAGGTGTTCAAGGCCAGGTTGGACGGGGCCCTGGGCAACCTGATCTAGTAAAGGTGTATGTTTGGTGGCCCTGCCAGGCAGGGAGGTTGGAACTACATGATCCTTGAGGTCCCTTCCAACCCGGGTCATTCTGTGATTCTGTGATTCTGTGATGGAGAGCAGGATGCAGGAAAGAGAAGGCATTTCTCCTCCCAGTGAGAAACATGCCTGGATCTTCACGCTGTCTCCATTAAAAACAAAAAAATAAATAGATAAATAAATGAAAAGCATAGAGATTATCATTTTTTCTTTCTGTTTTGTTTTGTCTATTTACACAGAGGCAACCACATCAACTGGGAAATTGTCTCCACTTCCACTGTGTCCTTGTTGTGTCCTTGTCCTGAGGAGCTGAACTTCAAAGTAAAACTGCTTCACCTGTCTGAGATGCTGCAATAGCTCTTTCAGAATCCTGCTGTCGGTCCTGCGGAGCAACTCATCTAAAAATCACAGGTATCTTCAGTAAAACCTGGGCAGAAAAAGTTTCACCTGTTTTGTTTTAAATGCGTACATCTGTTTGTCAGGATCTCAGACTGGGCTCTGATCCCGCAGTCTATTAGATCTAACTCATCTGCAAAAGCACAGCGTGGTTTTCAGCTACCATAATAAATACGCAGAGCCCTGGACTCTTTAATTCACCTCTTCATCTGTAAAATTCCCATGCTATTATGCTATTACCATTCAAACAATATAAAAGAATGTAAGATGGGAAATAATTGGGGATATTTTTGAAAAAAATTAATTTTATTACACTGTATTCAGTCTAATGTTTCTTAGAACAAATGCTCTCAAAGACAGTAATAGGAAAGCAATGATTCTCTCAAATTGTCATTGCTATTACTATCTTTTGCTGTTAATGTACAATAACACTAATGATTCTTTATACCAGCCTGCAGCAGGAAACCAGGCAGCCTACCATAACAACCTTCTGTACATTTTTGCTGTGCTGTTTTCAGTTAAAATATTGATGATATTTTTAATTATTTCTTCCTCATCCATGTCGTTATTATTTGCAACAGACACACTGCAGAGCAAATGGAATCTATGGACACTCACACTACATTTGTACCACAAATGACCCAGAGCTTATGTATTTTCTCCCCTTTTAGCTCCCTTTATTCTTTTGGGTTTCTCTGAAGCAGGGTGCCCCATAGAGCTGATGCTGGAATTACTCTTAGCGAGTATCAGCACCAGCGATAAATGCTAACTGGTGTTTTGGTTAGAGGTCACTTGTAATTAGTAGTCACTGTCCTTTGAATTTAACAATGGAAAAATAAAACTTTATCGAGAAAGATTAGCCAGGCCATCAGAATTACAGCACTTTAGCATTCAGCACAGAGGATTACATGACACCCTATCTGCCGAGCCGATAACAGCAGATATCTGAGGATTCAAGCTCGAGATACACAAAGTCTGTAAAAGAATAAAAGGGGAGAAAGGAGGATTAACTGTCCAGATGTTACGTGATACGCTACAGCAACATTTCTGTGGTCCTATTTTAGTGGGTTGGGCCTTGCCTTGTCCCCAGTGAAGGCAGATGGGGAACCACCACCAGTTTGTGTGCAAGGGCTCCGAGTGCCTCGCCTCCACCTTCTGTAGGTATGCGACATACGTGTATGTGCTCTCAGCCTGGGACAAGTGCATTGATAAAATATTAATGCTTAACTGCTCTGCAAAGTTGAGAGCTCAGAGCAAACCTTTGTGTGTGTTCAGTTTAGTTCTGCACGTAAATAAGAGCATCCATCCCCAACTCCAATGAAAACAAAAATCCTGATCAAATTGGGATAAAATACAAGTGACCCTTATTTGTTTTTGCGGTTATTGCTTTATCGCTTGTATGCCTGCAACAGGGTGAGGAAGAACATTTGTAACTCCACCATAAAGGGCAGAGAGGAGCAGAAATTACTGCAGAACTCAGAAGGAAGAACACAGGGTGTTTCTTGAAAGGATTCACTTTAAGAATACTTTGTGGCACACTTTGTGGCCGAAGTAACTCAGTATGTCAAATAAATGAAACAAAAATTACACCTGAAGCCTCAGCTCTGAAGTCTAGAAGGAAACAAACCCAAACCAAGCAGACGCGGGCACATATCAAATCTGAACAACGGGAGCTGTCTGCCTGGATGACGTTTGGGTGAGCGATGACATTCATCCTCCCGTGGCTGACGGGAAGACTTTAGTGGCGTTTTCTCAAGCTTATATTTTGGGATCCGAGGAGGGCATCGCCACCCCATACAGCCGCACATCTCTGCACACAGGAGATGCAAAGCACCGAAACTCGTGCTCTCTGCAGTGTCCTTCCCCGGCAGCCACAAACTTGAACGTGTTCCAGAGACGTGCACATCACTTCCTACCGCTGCCAAGGCAGAGCTCATTCACCGAAGACTTGGCCATTCTGGGCTGTGCTTTTTTTTCCCCCCCTCCCCGCTCACAAATCTGTAAAACGCCAGCAATTAACAGCACGCGTGTGTTTGTACGCACGCATGTGTGTGTCATTTATTTTTATTCCCACTGACGTGCCTTAGCGAGCAGCCCCGGCAAGGATCAAATTAATTCACCCATCAAATAAATCCAAGTGGGAAAACACAAAGTTGCCGACACACGAGATCGGAATCGGATACAAACGGGCCCAATCGCGGGTCACCCCGGTTCGGTTTGGTTCTGAAGGATCCCGCGCCTGCAGCTGGAGCGCAAACCCAAATCTGTTCTATTCGGGAGCGCGTCCGGCGCCGGGATTTCTCGAACAGAAAATAACCTCTGCAAGGGAAAAAACTATCTCCGAACGAGTCATGTGGGTTTTGTTTTCCTTAAGGAAAGCAGCCCTCGCAGCGGGAATGCTTGTCAGCCTCCAGCCATCCACAACAACGCTCTTTTCTCCCCGCGCTCCTCCTTTTCGCTCTCAGCCCTGGCGTCGCCGTGTCTCCCGCATCCCGCCGATGGGCACCGTCCCGGGGGATGCCTCCCTCCCTGCCTCCCTCCCGGTGGTGATGCCGCCCGCACCGCCGGCCCCAGGTGCGCCGCCCGACCCCGGCACGAACTTTCGGCACCGCGCTGCGTCCCGGGACGCGGCCGGGATCCCGGCTCTTACCTGCCACCGTTGCGGGCTGGGTGGGGGTCTCGGCGCGCCGCGGGCGGGAGCGGGGCTGGGGCTGCAGCTGCGCGGCGGCGGCGGGGCCAGGGCGCAGCGCGGCAGCGGCAGCGGCAGCAGCAGCCCCGGCCGGCGTCAGTCAGGCGGGAGCCGCCAGCCTGTATTAGTGCGCCGGGCTGGAGCGCGGCCAGCAGCGCCGCTGCCGCCGGCCCGCCCCTGCGCTCCCCCCGCCGCCCGCCTCGCGCGCACACTCGCTCTTTTTCCCTCTCTCTCTCTCTCACACACACACACTACATGGAGTGTGACACACTCATACAGTTCACCCTCCGCACCCACTGCGCGCCGCTCGCCCCGCTCACTCTCTGCATCGCACCCATCCCGGTCCCCGAGCGCCGCCATTTCCCGCCCCGTCTCTCTAGGGGCAGAAGCCGGGCCTGGGCACCCCGAGGGGGCGAGGAGAAGCGCACAGCCCTCCCTTCCCGAGTGTCCCTCCGGGGATGTGACCAGACCCCTCACAAATGGCTCCGAGCACCGCGGGGTGGCTGTGAAGGGGACACTGGGACAGTGCCCTGTGAGGGAGCTGGGCTCCGGTTGTACCTCCCCGAGCTGTGCGGGACCACCAGCTCTCCTCAGGATCCTCTGCCTGGACGACACGCCGAGGATGTCAGTATTGGAGGTGTCCTCTTCGTCCCACTGTCACATCAGTGCTTGAGGCTGTGGGATCCAGCTGCTGGGGTCCCACCAGCCCAGCAGGCAGTGCCTGGAATTTGCTGCCCAATGGTTTTGTGAGCCGGTCTCTTTGAATTTCCATTTACCTCCTAAGAGTAATTCGAACATAAATTGTGTTACAAACTGGGTTGTAATACCTTCACAGGGTTGTGAGTGGTCCCATCAGTCCGTGACACTGCCCAGAGAACAGTAAACTGCTGTTGAAAAGTGGATGTATGATCTGCCTTAGGTATTACCCCTTAAACCCTCGAATTACCTACAAGTAACCATTTCTTACGAAATTCTAATGTACTGTATTACCTGTAGTAAGGACAGGCTGAAAGGAAGCTATCAGGGAACCCTGCTGCAGGCACTGGTACCAGAGGACACTAAGAAGTAAGAGGTATCTGAGAATGCAGGGCTTGAGGCAATGCAATAGGTACTGGCTGAGCCCGACAGATTGCATAGAGGGTTCCAGTTAAATTGAACTGAGCTTTTGAAGTCAATCAATAAGTATGATTAAAGATAGCATCCTGCTGACATTTTCGCCAAAATTCTTTTCCTTGTAAAACATGACAGAAAAGCTAATGTTGTTTGTGTAGACATCAGAAAGCCACAATGGAATTACAGCTCCGCAGTACAAATTCATCAAGGCATGTGTGTGAGGGAGAAGGGGGATGTAATATAACTCCCTGAATTCCTCTCTTCACCACTTTGGTCCAAAACATCTTAAAATATCACTGCTTCCCCACTGCCGTCTCCTTTCTCCTTGAGGAGGCTTCTTGACAGATGAGTGGCAGAGGAGATACTGTTATTTATATATCACTGTAAACATTTATGAAGTGCCAATCACACATCCAAACTCAGCACGCCTGGAGATTTTACATCCACAATGCTGTTTATTTTTAACTTAGCCACTTAAAATGTCAATCTGTATAAAGATTATGAGGAAAGTGCCATAATTACATGAAATACATCACAGTTCTGTGATAGCAGAGTTGCATATTTAGGTCTAAAAGCTATTGGTGAAGCTCTCACCTTGGACCACTCTATTAAATCCTTCACTTTCACCCCTGCAAGCAGCTGCTGTCCCACACTGCATCAAATGGATGGGGATGGCCTCCCTCAGCCTGCACGTCACACAGAACCCTTTTCAAAATAAATAAATAAAATAAAATATCCTTCAGTGTCCACTCCTCTACCCTGCTTGTCTTAAGTATTGCTAAGATGCATTAGCTCATGTTGGCCATCGAGTAAAGCCAGACACATGGATGGTTGTGATGGCTTGGTTGAAGTGGGGGATAGAACTCTCTGAGGAGAGTTGATGAGAGGAGATTCTTGATCACCAATCTGAGGGCTTTCATACTTGAGTTCCACTGAATCTCAGTGCTTCCACTCCAAGTACTAAACTCACTGGTTTCTCATTTCTCTGCTCACAAATGCTGCTGCCAGCAAAGAGGTGGCTGAACAAGGTGGTCTGCAGTTCATTGTCAATGGTGGTGTGGATCGGTTCTGCTACTGAAGCTATCGTGACCAGCAGGGGATAGCAGCAGACAGCCAGTGCTTGGACTTGTCATTCAGTCCTTGAATCTTTATTTTAATAGTATCTTTGGGTTAAATAGACTCAGTTAAATTTGAAACAAGTAGATTGCATTCATGTGTGGTGGTGCCAATTTTAAGTGTACCATTTGGAAAGAAGTCTAATTAAGTGGTCAAGAGGGTATACAGATTTCTAGACTTTGATATGCTACAGGTGATACTGTGTGGAATACAGTTGTTTTTCAGGTTATGCTGTCTTATTACATTGTCTGTATGTGTATGCATTACCTGTCATCTGCTAACCTACCGATAAGGAGAGGGGTTCACGTATCACACCTCCTCTCTCCCCCTTTTTCCACACACTCATTAAGACCCTTCCCTAAAGTCCAAATTCTTGTCAGTGTGGCTTTCAAATCCTGTTCTCTCGTGTTCAGGATTCATTTCTGCTGGTGTGACCACCTGTCAGTTGCTGTACCGCTTTGGATCTGCTAATTCCATTCCTCACATGCTGTTATCCCTGATGACAGCCTGGTTTCCTGTAAGAGAAAATGCCCTACTTTGGCCTGCACACAATACAGCTTTCCTTCTCAAATCCCATCCTGTAAAACATGGACCAGCCTTCTTTACTCATGAACCAAAACCTGATCTGAGAATGGTCCCCTTTCTTTGGTCTGCCTTTTGTCTTTTTATGCTGGATAGCTCTGTAAACAAAACTGTGAGTCAAGGGATATGTAGAAAACAGCAGATTGGATGTAGCTTTGAAAAGGAAGAACAGGTTCTAATTTTTATTTCTTTCCTTTTTTTCTTTTTTCTCTTTTTTAGCACAGGAACTCTATAAAATACATAGAATAACATGAATTTTCCACTTGGAAGGGACTGCAAGTTCCTAAGAGCTGTAAATATATCTGCTCTGTGTATGTGCTGTTGCAGTGCTCCACTGAAGTACTGGCACTGTCCACCACCCACCAAGAAATGACTGCTATAACAGCAGTGTCATGAACTCTGTGAGGGAGATACCTCAGCCCTCTCAGTGTTTTCTGGCATGGTCAGCATCGTGGTTTTACTGTGTGAGTTATATTTTCCTCGTGGGCTCTCTCTAGGCAAAGACAAAGCAGACACTTGCCTCTGGCAGCAGATTCTTGGGAACAGCAAAGTAGCTGTGGTTCTGCTGCCTGCTTCTTCTGCGCCAGAGCTCTGGAAAGCAGGAGCTGTTCTGCTACTGGGAATGTAGCCAGGTGTGCATTGCTGTGAAAAGGAAGGATGTTACTTTAAGTAGCAGCAATCAGCATCCCTTAGTGGGTACATGAACCAAACCAAACCCTGCCTGGATGTGCACTCTTACTCCTTTTGTTCCCCCTCCCAGCATGGGACTGGATCAACCCCAGTCTCACATGCTTGGATTTAGCTAAGTTTGGTGTTGCATGCGATGTCCAGGAGCTTGGAGATTGCTCAGTTTACCTTCTTATTCACAGGTTGTTTGGGATCTTGGTATCCAGTCATAGCTCTGAGCAGTCTGACCACATCTGTACCAGCTTTTACAATAGACACTTGAACAATCAGGGTGTCCTCTGCCACACATCTTTTCCAACACAGGCAGAATAAAGCATTTGTCCCATACAGGCATGTTTCATGCTGCTCACATCAATTTTCCTGCATGTTTGTAGCATAAGATACAAGTTCTCAGAAGAAAAACAGGTGGAAAAAGCAGCTGCTATCTAATGCAACAAGTTGGTCAATACAGAATCACAGAGACTGTGCTGGGCAGCTGGTTTCTTTGTTTTCTCATAGGAAAGAAATTAGAATTTCTCTCGTCTCACTACTCTTTTCTTCAGACTCTAGAAATAAAGCTATAAATTCAGAGCATCATAGAAGCAGAAGATGGAGGCAGCAGAAAGGTTTGGAGATGCATGACTAAAAGGAGAGAAGGGGAAAAGGGGATCTTCAGTAGAATGGACATGTAAGAAGCACCTGAGAAAACTGTATAGCAGTAGTACAGAAATACTAGGAGATGCTGAGTTGAGCATGCTGAGTAGCTTCAAGTACTGCCACCGCAATGTGGATTCTATCACTTTTGGTGGTTAGATAACTAGTAAGATCCAAAGTTCATTGTTTCTCTTTATGGTGTTTTTCATTCAGATTCAAAAAAGGTGTCAAGAGGCAAATGAGCACAAGGGTGGGGAAAAATGAATGTTAACTTTCAGTTGCCAAACAAAAGTAGCTCAGAAAAGAGTTTTAAATGGCTGCAACTAAACTTTGTACAGTTTTTAGAACTAGGAAGAATGATATTTCTAGTCAGTATTGTAACTGAGCAAAAGATATTTGTTTCGGTGTGTATGTAAGTACCTGCTGAAACAGCTGCATAAGAATGAAGTCATATTACCTATGATTAAAGATTTTAGGGGCAAATTCTACTCTGAGCTGCAAGAACATTAATTTGAAGTAATTCCAGTGAAAGTTGTCATCGTCTTATTATATCAAAGCTCCATATATTCCATCTTTTTATTTCCTTTTTTTCCTTCTTTTCTTTTTTTTCCTTTTAAGTCCTGACTTTAGACCACTGAAGTCTTTAATGAATTTAGATCCAGCTATCCATCTTCTTATTTGTGCTGGATTTGTTCTCTGCTGCAGAGAGCACAACTCTGAGATGCTTAGAAAAATGTGACCATTGGGATGCCTTTTTATTCCAGAAGATGTGGCCAGACCCCAAACTCGCTGATAGTACTTGGAAGTGCAGGATCTTCCTGTCGACAGTCTCTTTTGTTCTCCTCAAAACTATGAGATCGGATGGACAGAGACAACCTACTTTTGCATCTGTTGTACTTTTTGCATAACAACGTTGATGACTGAGTAGACCTTAGAAGGTGAAATCCAGAAGGATTCTGTTTCCATTCTGCTTCCATTTAGCCAGCACTGGCTGAAATATGTCACTTCCCTGCATTTTGTCTGACCTGGCTGAAATATTTATGTGTCTCAGTTCAATAACCGGTGTTATTCCTTGCTAATTCTTCGCCTTCTGAACTTTATGCCTGATGTTGGGAAGAATCAGATGAACCACTTCATTTGATTCCATCTTTCATCCCAATAGTCTGTATGATTTCCCTGTTGAAAATTTGCTTGGACGAAAAGAAACAGCATGTAAAGACTCACAAACATTCACAGGCAGACTGAACCACTGTCCACATATATCCAGAAGTTATAGAACTTTGGCTTCAAAGCCAATAGCAATGGTTGAACTTGAGCAACTCTTCTGGAGAATGTGAAGATTTTGAAGCCTTTGGTGATGGAAAATTCATGACAGATTTTGCTGTTGTACAATTTGCACATCTGTTCCATGGTTAGGTTTATCCTTCCTGTAAAGTAAAATGGCTACCACATAATCACAGAATCTCTTGGAGAGATGATGCTCAAGACCTCTTCAGATTCCAGGTCGGAGTCTCCATTTTATTACGTGTCTGCCAACATTCCTTGCTTCTGTACATCAGCTTACTTTCAAGCATGTAGACACGTGCATCATTTTCTAGCACTTGGCTTACAAACAGGTACTGGAATAAATTCTCTATCGATTGGCAGAATTCCTTCTCACTGACAAGCATATTAGCTAACTGTCATCTGGTCCTTCCTTGAAGATGGAGTGGTCCTAAAGTCCTCACCTGCCCTATTTGCAGTCTGACTATACTGTCCTGATCTTTTTTCCTCTTCCCTTTTTTTTCCACTGCCATGATTTGTGTCATTGGCAGAATTCTCAGAAACAACTTCATAGTTTGTTCTGGGTCATTGTTAAAACCATAGTTAAATACTGCAAGGTTAAGGAATTATCTCTTTGGGCCCTCATTAAAAACCCATCAGGTTGATAAAATTTTCCCCATTTACGATGACATTTTCAGATGTAGGAACTAGCCAGTTTTTAATCAGTTTAGAGTAATACAAATTCAATACAGCTTACATTAATTTCCTAATTAAAATGTCAGGTAGTATGAAGCTGAATACCTCTGCAAAGTCTGTAATATCAGACCCATTTCCTTCTACCAGCCAAACTTTTAATTCAGTTTTAATTTCAGCAGATATTTTTTGTTGACCGGTGTTAACCCACATAGTCCTCCCTTAATTCTTTATTGACTAAGACCTGTACGGTCTGTCCACTGCTCTACCTGGAAGTGTTTTTAGCTCTGAGAGACTGCTAATTACACCATTCATGCTATATATCTTCCTTAATATGCTGACATTGTATTTGCTGTCTTCTGATGTAATGTTACCAGCCTTCCAAAACCCACTGAAACAACGTGCATGGGTCAGAGAGCTCCTGAGCATACACCTTTACAATTCTTGAGATCAAGGTATCAGGACCTGATGATTTCACGATGTCTTAAGTTGCACTTTGCTTTTTAACATCATCTTCAATACTGTTAAAATAGAAATAAATTTTTAACTTGTAGCATGGATAATGTATCGTTTCACTTTTTTTATCCAGATACATCTTGAAAAGTTTGCTTCATTACTCACAAAGTTCTATCATTTCCACCTGGTAACATCATTTCTACCAGTGACATGAATTGAAGTACTCTAATTTATGGGATGCTTTGCTCCTTTCTTACTTTTAATTCTAGCAGGCATGGATTTCTTTTGCTTTGTTCCTCCTTGTTTGGGATGGTGCTTTTTTTCTTCTTCTTTTTGTCCCCCTGACATCTCTCATCTGGTTTTCAGAGAATCTTTTAGAATATTTTAGGCAGTTCCTAATTGTTATTACATTTTCTATTTATGTTCTTTCTTTTCAGCTCATTTAGCTTTTAACTGTTTTCAGATTTATCCCAGACTGACTTTTTGCTTTTTGTTTGTTTCTTTGTTTGTTTCTTCTCTAAATTACTAAGTACACGTATAGTACATGTATAGCTGTCTGGACTGCTACACAACACAAATACAACCAAGTCACTACACTTTGTACTCCAACACTTTCCTTAGCTTAACGACAGATCTCTCTAATAGTCAAGACTAAGTTTAATCACACTCCTTTCACGTTAGATGCAAACACTTTGAGGCTAGAAATGTCACCTTTAATTAGCAAAACTTCTCAAAGCAATCATTGACCTCAAAGGATATCCCTCATGACCCCTCCTGGAAGTACATATTTAAAAGTGAGGCTGTAGAGGCATTTTTCATTTAGCCATGTTTTTAATGAAGATTAGTTGTGAAGTTCATCAACATGTTTTGAAAGATATTTAAGATTGTGATCAGCATAGCCTACCTATTCCTCTCTTGTTTTTGTTGTTGTTGTTTTCTTTGTTTGTTTGTTTCACTTGAAACTCATCTGAACCAGTTCCACCTACATAGCATTGCTACAAAATAGATGCAAAATACTTTTGTCTTTACAATCATAAGAGAAAGACATATGGAAATATTACCTCAGTAGCCTGTGAACTTCTTGATAGTTCTCACCACATTTTATCTTCATAAACCAGCACAGTGGAACAGTGATCCCTAAGAAGTCCTTGCGTGTTGTGTTTATTTAGAAGGTACGGCTATTTGAATCCTCAGAAGCTCATGTGGTTTCTTCATTTTCTTGCTGTAGAAACGGAAAAACAACAGTCAAATCAACAGGTTGGTAACATTCTTTTATTTTTTTTTCCTGTCTTCCTCTTTCGTGGACTGACAACCTCATTAAAAAATGTCTCGGAATAGAAAGGATAATCTCTGTGCAGACATGCTACATTTTCTATGAAAGACCATCTTGGAATGTTGTTTGAAACTCTCCTCGCTGAACTGTGTCCTCAGATTTCCCTCTCTCTCCAGATGAAAACATGAAAAGATGTTCACAATTAATGTTGATGGCAAACATCTCCATAATAATGTTTTATTTTAAAACACTCCCATGTTTTAAACAAAGATAGAATATATGCCTTCCAGGAGGGAAAAAGACATCTCTACAAACCAGACTATTTAAAACTCAAAGTATAATGAAAGGAGGAAAAAAAACAACTTATTGATATTTGACAGACAAAAACATTGTACTGATAAGCACAGCTTATTTGTGCAGTGTCAGCATTAAAGCAGGATACAGTGAATAGAAGGGCAAATGCCATTTGTGTTAGCAAACCCACTGTATTTTAATTAAAAACTTGATTTATATGGATCAGACCTATCTGTATTTTCACTATCTGGCTGAATTAAAAAAAGCCTCATAAACTTACAGTTGCTTCAAGCAATGGGGTCAAGCAATGAACGATTTTACAATGTAGTTGCTTTAAAACAAGCTGAGGACTGACCGAATATTTTGTCTAGAGGCTCCAAGAAGAAAACTGTTGAGCTGCAATCCACCCCTTGAAAATACATCAACAGCAATTCGGTTGGAGATCATGAAATTATTTCTAATTCCATAGGACCAGTAGCAAAGGTCTGTTTTGAGGTCTATGCCTCTCAAAGGGAAATGCATTTGATAATTCATACCTTGATTTAAAGTTGACTTCTGTTTATGGGAACTATCACCATTCTTCAATAAGTTATAGATCAAGCGCTTATTAAGTAAAGATTGCAAGACTAAGCATGTGATAAATTCAATCCTCTGGGAATCACCTGGCACCAAATACCAGGCCTCATATTTAATCAAGTTATCAGAGAAGCTGAGTTATATGAAAATCTGTTCCACTGAATATCAGTTCAGCTAATATTTGTTAGACATCCAAAATACACAAACCATAATGACTATTTTATAACTGCGAAGATTTTTTAACCCACTCATTACCTAAGACAAAATACTTTGAGACAGCACATTAGTCTCACAGCTGTAAGACTTCTTATCTTATTATAGAATAAATAGTTTTCCTATATAGAAAAATAGATCAACATGTAAGGATGCTCCACTAAAATATCCATCCACATATTTCACTATATGAAGGCAGGACAAAAGGTATCTACCCCTTAATTTGTGCAATATTACTTATTTTCTAGAATCTTACTGTTTTTGCATCACAGAGACATACAGATGTGTGTACAACATTGCCTTTTTATTTGCTTTCATCTTCTTCCATCTCCCAGTCCATATTACATAGACTTTTCTCACTCCTTTAGCTTGAATGTGTATAAAATGAAGCTTTTTTGTTTGCTTGTTTGTTTTGTGGCTTTTGAAGATTTACTTCCCTCCCTCACAAGACTTAAAGGCACCATATTCTACAAACTATCACATTTAGATGCAGTGAAACCCCATGTTACTGCACACTAATGCAATAATGAGAAATGTAATTAAAGTCACTGCTATAATAACATCTTATCGGAATGCACAATGAAGATAAACTTGTGTATTCCAGAGACAGAGGGCTTATTGCATAGGAAGCAGTGTGTTCTGATGGATTCTTTGATCTACAACCAGCATCTTTGTTAACTGCAAGGGTGGGGAAGGGCTCGGTATATATTGCTACATTTTACTTCAGCTGCCAAGGGAAGAATAATGAAAAATAAGGGGGGGACTTCAGGATCAAAGACATGGAAAAAGTTAGGCTGCCTAAGTTAGGCTGCCTAGTGAGCAGGCTGAGGGGAAAAGGTTTTTAAAAGTCCTTCATGAGTAAATATTTAGAAAGCACAGATGCTGAATAAACACCTAATTTAGCTGGATTTCAGCAGGACAATTGCTGTACGAAGAAAATCAAAAGACTTAAGAAATAAAACAAGGTTGGTGGCGAGTATGTAAACTGTATAGAAATACAGCTGTGCACAAGGTATCAGGTTTTCCTCATAAAGGACAAGAAATTACTCCTGCTCACCTCTCCATATTCTGTATACAAATGAGACCAAATGGTAACTGACGGCCTCAGAGACATTTCAGAAGTCATTGCTGGTTACGGGGTGAGATGGTGTCAGCATACTGACCTGTGGCACTGCCTATCTCCAATGGGTAGTGTTAGCTAGCTCCAGTCTTTCCCAGAGGAGCCACTAATGAGCCGGGGGAAATAAAGAAGAATAGGACTGATTTCTTTTTCTCTGCTTAAGGCTTGCCAACACACAGTGCACGGTTCCATGTTTGCAGAGTCCAAGTGGAAATGACTCAGCACGAAAAAAAGAAAAAGAGCAGGCTGCCCTGTTGTAATTCACGTAATTAAAATATTCTGCCTAAATGCATTACATCTCCCCCCACACACATCAAAGGCTTGCGTTTCCTCAGACTCTCCATTTGCGTTTAGGGAAGGCAACGTTCTTAAGCTCCTCAGAGAGAGTAAATGTGGTGCGGCCTGGGCATCTCTGTCTACGTGTGGATAATGAATCACAGCTCTGTGTGAAAGCATAAGGTCTCAGGGAAATGCCTTGTGTTTAGTAGGTACTGCAGCAGTGCCACAGCTCTGTTACCCTTTGCTGTGCTAATGGCTGCACGGCTAATTCAGTTTGCATGTTGGCCTGTGTGGACACGGGCCTGCAATAGGGCATTTGGGGCCATTAAACCACCATCAGCCCAGATGTGTAGGAAAGCTAAGTTGCAAGTGTTAAGGAATCAGCATGGGGATTTATATCCCAGCTGGAGGTGAGTTTTGTTGTATTTGGCATTTCTGTTATGGATGGCTCAAGGGCCTGTTGTGCTACTGTTGGTATTTGAGTAGCAAAGAGATAAAACGAAGGCTTTCTGCAGCAGCCTGTGCGAGGTATTCACTGTCTTGCTTTGCAGCCTCTGTGGTGGAAAGCACCGCCTCTTAGCCTTCATTCTCGGGAAATAAGGACTTGGAGATGCTGGTGTGGGAAGATCATCAGCTGTGAGTTTTGGCCCAGAAATGAGAGTTACAGATCCACTGAAAGCAATGCAGAGCCAGAAGTACTTCGTATTTGGATGGTCTGAACTCAGTGACAGTTGTGGGGCAGGTGTGGACTTGTGGGGCTTTGCTGGAGAGAGAGGTGGGTAAGGAAGATGAAGGGAAGGCACTTAGTGCTCCTCCTACCCCTGTGTCAGGTCCGAGAGGCCAACCCATGTAAACAAAAAGGTCAAAACAGCCTTGGGAAAGGAGCTGTATGCTGCCCTCCCCTCCAGTATTTAGCTGGGCTTAGTCTGGAATGGCACCAGGCCAGGGATGCTGGGGCACAAAAGAAGTGAGGGCAAGGGCCAGGCCATGGTAGAGATACTCCTGTGTCTAGGTGTCAGGCCAGATCTTTACCTTAGGGGTCTGTGTTCTGGCTCACTGACAGCATCAGGGGACTTTCCCAGTGGAGTCGTTCACCCCATGAGCTGGAATCTGCCACTCAGCCCTTGGCTGATGCCACTCCTCTCTCCACGTTTCCATAATGTAATTTGGTAGTTCCAATGGACTGGCACCACGTCTTGGGGAATTGCACTGTGCGTCTTGCTAAGGCAAGACCTGACAGCGTGTATCACTGACTGATAAAAACTGCCCCACAGTGGTTCTTCAGGGGAGGTAGAAATGAGATCATGTGTGGGAAAACTTTCCTTGCTCAACTTGTTTGCTTTTTCCTTGAACCTTCTAATCTGGTTTTCTCTAAACTGAATGGTTTGTTGCTTACAAATCAGCAGTTTCCCAATTAATTAAGCCTTAATAAAGAGTTTGGAAGTGGGGCTCATATCTACAACAAGAACATATGATCCCCTTCTGGTAAAGCTTTGATGGCAGCTAACATGATTTTCCCTGGATGCCCCAGCTCTTCTGATGAAAGCTGTTGTCTGCAGGCATGTGGTCACAGATCGGGCAATTTCACCATTTGGATACGGTGCATGGGGACGTGATTTAGAGGAGGGTTGTTAGATTTTGGGTACTATGGTTAGGTTGTGTTTGGACTTGATGATCTTGATCTTTTCCAATCTGAGCAATTCTGTGACTCTGTGGCCCAGGTTGGTAGCCGGGCTTTTCGCACTGAACACAACAGGGTGCTCCCATAATGGAGTCAGTGCACAGCTCCATGATGGTCTTCAGCTGATCAAAACAGGGCTGCTATCAGCAGAGGCTGTCCTACCTTCCCTGGCTATGCCTTCTTTTCTACAGGCATTTGTAACTGGGTCTGAATGAGGGGAGTTTGATGGATAACAGGAACAGCAGAAAACACAGCACTCTTCAGATGCATTAGTGTTCAGCTGGATAACATGCTGATATATGTGTGGTTGTGCAGTAGTGACATGAGGGAAGAGATGAGGAAATACAAGATCAAGATCACACCTTTTAGCACTAGGGCAGTTTCACAGTGATGTGCCTCTCTATTGATGGTAGAGAAGTTCTGTATGCTTTTGTATGGCAAATTCGGTTTTAATTTTTATATTGGGGGAGCAAAGCCATTTGGAATCAGCTGCTAGGAATCAACATTAAGAGGTGTGTTGTAAAAAGCATTCGACAAGAGGGCTTCACAAAGGACTTGCAGCTCTCTTTTGGAGGGTGAGTACCACGTTATCTAAGGAGGAAGGCAGGAAGTGAGGGCTGTGTTAGTGCTGTAATATAAAGGTTGTAGCAAAATGAAGCAGAGGGGCTCTGGGTCCTCCTTAGCTTACCATTTTAAACCGTGGTACTTCCTTCCTAAAATACTATGGAAAGATATGGGAAGGTGTAGCATCAGGTCACACAGAATCACAGAATGACCCGGGTTGGAAGGGACCTCAAGGATCATGTAGTTCCAACCCCCCTGACTGGCAGGGCCACCAAACTTACACATTTACTAGATCAGGTTGCCCAGGGCCCCGTCCAACCTGGCCTTGAACACCTCCAAGGACGGGGCATCCACAACCTCCCTGGGCATGTTGAAATTGGGCTGTTGTCCAGCAAAGGGTGAAAGACTCTTGAGGACACAGACTAAGTGGAGGAGTACACAGCCTCCAGAGGGACGTGTCTGAGAATGGGAATTCTTGGTTGTCGTCCATGTGCTGGGAAACTGCTTCACAGCTCTTGCCTGTCAAGTCATAGAATAAAATCAATCTGCAGCTCTGGAAACAAGACCCAGGACTCCTTCCCAAGAGGATATTTAAACTTTTCATTGGAAAAGATTTAAACTTTTCATTGGACATATTTTGTCAGCAATGATTTTATTACTCAGTAGCTATTAATCATATGCCTTACTGAGGCATTCATATTTCATGTCATTAGCCTTTTACTTTCTGGCAAAAATGTAGTAGATCTGTAAGACTGACTGTTCCCTGCTGTTGAAAAATCCATGGCACCATAAAACTTGAGAAGCCTCACACTAATACAATCAATCTGCTAAATGATGTCTATATCTGAAATGCAGCGTGCATGTATAATGCTTCACAACAGAAACCAAAATACTCATAGAAGAAGCACCTCTTTGGGCATTTGGTGGTACCTCTTCTGGAATGTGGTGAGTTTCACGTAGGTGAAGATCTCTACACTCTGATTTAATGGCAATTAGCAAACACAATGCTGTGTCGTCACATGATGTTTTGATGTCAGGTTTGTGGCTTATTAAAATAATGGCTACATCTTCCTATGATTCTATGGTACATTACTGCCTAGGTACAGCTGAGAATGCCAATCCATGTGGTTGCTAACTTTTCCTAACTCTGAGATTATCGGATTGAGTGAGATAGCTTTATACTTTAGGGGAGTAAACTCTTCGAAAGGGCTGACAATAGCAGGACAAGGGGAAATGGTTTTAAGTTGAAAGAGGGAAGATTTAGGTTGGATGTTATGGGGAAGTTCTTCACTAGGAGAGTGGTTCGGCCCTGGAACAGGCTGCCCAGGGAGGTTGTGGATGCCCCGTCCTTGGAGGTGTTCAAGACCAGGTTGGACGGGGCCCTGGGCAACCTGATCTAGTAAATGTGTATGTTTGGTGGCCCTGCCAGGCAGGGGGTTGGAACTACATGATCCTTGAGGTCCCTTCCAACCCGGATCATTCTGTGATTCTGTGATAAATGATCACTCTGCGAATGTTTTCCCAAAACATCTTGCTTGATGGAAAAATAAAAGCTCTTGCTCATTGCTCAGTCACGTACAACTTTAGTATGCATTAGAATTGCACTTAGTAGCAGAAGTAATCTCCCCAAAATAATCAGCACATAATAATATGTCCTTAAAGTGGGGAATATAATTGATTGATGTTGATTGTACACCTACAGAGCTACACGCATAATGCTCATATTAATAGAGAAGAAAGGAGCTAAACCCCCAGGATTTTTAGTGCAGCCTGCTGAAAGGGTAAACAGGGTCAGTGAAATCACTTCATATCCCCCTGTGAATGCTTGATATTCATTGTGAGAAGCTTTTATTCCAACATATTAATATCTTTTGCCCTCACAATGGAAAATTTAGTAGTTGGATGGGTTTTTTTGAGTGTAAATAAATTATCATGCCCATCTTCCAGATAAGGGATAGACGGATGTACTGTATAATCTTACGTAAATTACAAGTTGCCAGGAATAGAAAGAATGCTTCATTATTTTACAACCCAGAGAAATCAGTACATGTAAAATTAGATTCCTTTAAACATGCAGGTCTGTTCAAGCCACTCCTGAAACAATTCTTTCATAGGGAGAATGATGCAGCAAGAACAACCTTCTCTCACCGCTTTATCTGAAACTCTTTCAGTACTGGAGGTGCAACATCCATGCATTCGGGGAATGGAGTGCACCTTGTATTGTTTCTTCCTTCCAGTCCTTTCAGTTTTCTGATTGTAAGAAAGATGCAAACAGGTGTAACTGAGCAGTGACCCTGTGTTTGGGATTTTATCGTGACCCTCTTCACTTATCTAGAGTAGGCAGTGTACAGGATATGAAGTTAGCTTTTCCTTGGTTAGCATTAAGCTTAGGATGGTGAAAGACATCACACACATAAGCAAAATGCTGGGCTACTTCTCCATCCTGCGTTATTTGTGTAGGGTCTGACAGGTTACAGTATTGCATATTTTTTGTCTACCACTTAGAGAACAGAATAGAATAGAACAAAATGGTTATAGTAAGTAATGGCTAGTAAAACAGTAAATAATGGCTAGAGTAAGTAATAGTAAAGGCTATAGATAAATGGCTGTAATATGTAGTTTGGGTGTATATATTAATTTTGGTAAACAATTTCCTAAAAAATTATTCCTTTGATAAATGAAATGAAAAGGTCCATATTTTTTTGCTTACTTACTGTCTCCTTTACGGAAGTAACTGGTGCTTTTTGCAGTCCCATTGCAACACTTCTGCTGAAAACTGTTGATTTTTAATCTGTTCCTATTCTTATGAAACATTTTACTGAGTAAATCAATTGAGAGCAATAGAATTAGACATAACATCAGAAAACATTTTTTTTTTTTTTTCTGAGACCAAAATTTGATTAAAAAACAGTAGAGTCTGTCCTGGCCTCATCTGTTCTTCAGCTTTCATTATCTCAAAAGCTTCTACCATATATATTCTGGCAGAATACAGCCAGACTTGTAAAACAACCAAAGGAAGAGCTGACACAGTGGATTAGCACTTCCAAAACTTATGACTTGGCTTAAAGATTGGAAGATGGCCATGAGCATGGTGTTGGTTTTTTGTTTTTTGGCAACAAGGTACAAAAGTTATCAGCAGTTCTGCTGTTGAGACCTCAAATGGCATCAGACACAGTCAGCCAAAAAGAGCTAGAAATTCCTTGTGGTTTTAACCTAGTTCCTGGTTTGACAGCAGATGATTTAGAGTATGCGGCAGGATAGCTCATGACAGTCCGTGCAATTGAGCTTGCAATGTGGCTACAGGATGCAGCCTGTCCTTGACATAATTGAATGACTTCCATAGCTAAACCTCTTACTGCGTAACAAAGATAGGAAGATAAAGATTTGTCCCACATGTGGAAGGCTGCTTTCCAGAGACCATGCAAAGTGGATTTGCCAAAACTGTTTGCAGAACTGAATGACTCTTCATCATTCTGTGGTTCAAACAGCTCTTCTGATCTCCAGTCCAAAAGCTGACACTCAGTGTTTCTCTTTGTTTTGCAGCAGGATCCTTATACAGATTCAGAATAACCCAGATGAAATATTAGAACATGGCAAAAAAAACAGATGGGAATTCCAGAGTTAATGTCACCTCATTCTTAAAGAATATTGCATAGAACATGCCAGCAGCAACGGCTTGGATTCAATCTAGATTTTGAAGCTCGCTCTACTAAAACAATAAACTATTGATAGTTCAAAGGAGGGCAGTGTTCTCAATAGCAGAACATGAAGACAGAAGGAAAGCAGAGCCTGGCTGGTGGAGTCATGGACCTGAGAGGGACTTAAGGCTGAGCAGGTAAGAAGGATCACCTGTGGCTGACATTGCTGGAAGATGCTTGTCTGGTCTGCTGCTGTTTCTTGAGTACTGCACAAACACATGGAAAGAGGCTGTGAGCTTGAGGAGGTTGGTTGTATAATTTCCTGCTTGTATGGCAGTGCTGGGAAGTGTGGCAGAGTGCATGTAGACAAAGATAACCACTCACAGCCTGTTAGAGAACTGATGACTGAGTACTGTTCAGTGATGGCAGAACGTGTCCTTGGAAAAGGTACGAGTGAGGAGGATCTGATGCAATACCTGGCAGCTGCAAGGAGTCCCAGGAGGAACACTCCCAATTAGTAGCTTTCCTCATGGGCAGTTTGAAGCATTCCCTGCGGGCCTGCTGTAGGAGTGCTTACACTGCAGTTGGCAACACACCCTGCTACTGCAACCCCTGTGCTGCTGCAGGTTGGCTGCTCCCATATGCTCGAAGTACGTCAAATTACTCCTAATGACTGCCATTGTGCATTTGCAGAGCTTCAGTGCTGACCAGGCTGCTGATTTGAAATGCCCTGGCTGCTTCTTTCTTCTAATATGGGTGGCCTACATTTGCCAGCTATGGAGTGCTCCTACCAGTAGATTACATCCAGCAAGAGCTCACCTCCTTCTGCAGAATGGGAGATGTGGAACATATTGCTTTAGAGAAATAAGGTTTATTCATGGCAATAATGAATGTGCATTTACTAAGGCTGTGTGTATATATATCTAGTATAAGAATCTGGCAGACAGTCAACTTAGAAACTGATTGACTGCTACCTGCAAAAGTGTGCTGGTACCTGGAAGACACCTGCAAACATGAAGGAACTGGAAAAAAAGGTTTTTTATTTTCTTTAGGCCAGGGAAATCCCTATTTAAGCAGTTCAGGCAGTTGAACAGGTTTATGAAATGGATGGATCTGTGAAAATCTTAAAAATTATCCAGGAAAATGGAGGCTAGTTAGCTCTCTCTACAGATAGATCTTTCAAATGAAATCATATTTAACCCGCTCATCTCAAGCTATGATCTCACAACTATTATTTAAGTACAGTCATATAAAAATACCATCTCTTTTTCTAGCAAGAAACAAAAGGTTTGTCTGTAGCTTCTCCCCTGAGTCTTGGTGACCCCCTGGGCAAGTGTGCTCGAGACTCCCTTATGTGCTGTTGGCTAACGCAACAGGCACGACACAGCAGCTTCCAATTCCTAACCTCTGAATCCCTATCCCGAAGAGGTAGATAACTTATGGTTCAGTTGGCAGGGTGCAGTCTTGAGCAGTGCTTGAACACTACTTTAATTCATGCCCCTTGAGCTATAGCAGACGTGCCTCTGCATCCCTAAGAAACATACACGGATCATAAATAAGGTTAGATGCTATTTTAAGTAATAAACATTGAGATACAGAAACATCATTGCAGCCTCCTATCTTTGCCTGTCTCTTCATTGAGATTATTTTTAGTTCGCAGTCAGCATGATGACTATGAACCTAAAAGAACACTTGGACAATAGATACATAAACAATTGTGGATGGGTCTCCAGAGTCTTGAACTGTAGTGGAGGAGTTCAAGTTATATATTGGCTGGGACTATGCAGTGCCTTTGAGTTTTTGCTGTGTATGTTTATACATATGAATATAACTTCATTCTCTGTGGTGAAACACTTACCTGGACTTCTCTGCATTATTGGTCTGCACAGGAGCTGTGAAAGTTGTAAATGATACACTGCTATTGATACAGGATGAGCTGGATGAGCTGGAGCTGTCTTCGGCACTTGGCTGTTTATGATCCACAGTAGAGATTTCTGATTTACTTTATATGGCTGAAAAGTGCATACAGCTGTGTTACTATTCATTTCAGAGTTACCCGGCTTTGTGATAATGCTGGAGAGTTACCAAAACTAGTTAATTATAGAATCATAGAATGGCTTGGGTTGGGAAGGACCTCAAGGATCATCAAGTTCCAACCTCCCTGCCACAGGCAGGATTGCCAACTGCTGTATCAAGAAGTTGTTCAGGCTGCCCAGGGCTCCATCCAGCTTGGCCTTGAACACCTCCAGGAGTGGGGCGTCTGCAACATTTATGGACAGACTGTTTCAGCTTCTCACCATCTTCACAGTGAAAAACTTCCCCCAATATCTAATGTAAATCTTCTCTCCTTTAGCTAAAACTATTCCCCTTGTCCTATCACTATCTACCCAAGTAAAAGGCTAATTTCCCTCCTGTTTATAATCATAGACTCATGGAATACTTTGAATTAGGTGGGACCTTTAGAGGTCATCATAATCAGCCTTTAAGTATTGGAAGGCCATAATGAGGTCTCCTCGCAGCCTTGTCTTCTTCAGACTGAACAAGCTCAGATCCCTCAGCTTGCAGAGGTGCTCCAGCCCTCTGTGCATCTTCATGGCTCTCCTCTGGGTCCTCTCCAAAAGCTCAACATCTTTCCTGTGTTGTGGGCCCCAGAACTGGATGCAGTTCTCCAGATGGGTGTTCATGAGGGCAGAGTAGAGAGGGACGATCTCTTCCCTCTCCCTGTTGGCTGCCCCTGTTCTGATGCAAGGTCCCTCTGGATAGCATCCCTTTCATTTTGTTGTATCAACTGCACCACTCAGATTGGTGTCGTCTATTCCAGATCATGTTTTAAAGATTGAAATAATATTTTTGAAGGCACAAAGCATGAAAGGATCACTGCTGATAGAAATGCTACAGAATTACCATGTAGATGTACTCTTAATTTCCATTGGATGTTTGGGACATTGGTTTGTTCTGAAGTTTCTTTGGGTGGATGGATCATGCTGGAGACCATGTGTAATCTGAAAGTGTTGTTTCTGAATGGGTTGCCCCAGCAAGAGCGAGGACAGGAGGAAACAGTAAAGATTAACATTCCACTGAGACACAAACACATTGTTTGTACCTCTGCAAGTCTATACAGAATCATAGAATGGCCTGGGTTGAAAAGGATCTCAAAGATCATGCAGTTCCAACCCCCCTGCTATGCCCAGGGCCGTCAGCCACCAGACCAGGCTGCCCAGAGCCACATCCAGCCTGGCGTTGAATGCTTCCAGGGATGGGGCATCCACAACCTCCTTGGGCAACTTGTTCCAGTGCGTCACCACCCTCTGAGTGAAAAACTTCCTCCTAACATCTAACCTAAACCTCCTGTGCAGAGAGGAATGAAGAAAAGCGAGGCATAGTCCTTGTTTGGACAAGAGGCTTTGTGATCAGGGAAGCAATCTACTTACAATTCAGCTCCCTATAGAATCTCTGGGGTTAAGTAGGACTACATCAAACTCAAGTCAATCAGTGTTTCACCTAATCGAGCCTTGCATTCTGTTTTGTGGAAGAGGTGGCTTTGGAATACATGAAGAGACAGCGCCAGGACTTCCCTGCTGGAGGTCTGTACCTTCAGCTTTCATCTCGGCTTGAAAGAGGAAAGAAGAAATTTACATTTGCATTTTCTACTTTAGGAAAATGGCTTAGTCCATAGATGACAAATCATTCTATGAGCTTGTAGTGAGTTTGTGACTGTCAAAAGGTGAAGTTCTCCTTTTGCCGCTTTTTAATGCCTGCTTGCTGAGCACTCGGTCATTTAAAATCACTGAAATGATAGAAAATTATCTCAGAAGAAACGCAAAAATGGAAGATGGCATCCTGCCATTCTACTAAGCGGGACTGGATGTGGAGAGACTCCAAGCAGCCCCAGAACAGGTGTAGAGGGAACGCTCCTTGTTATGGTTGTGTGCAATTAAACCAGCACAGCTGCTTCTGAAATGGTACTTAGGAACAACTTCTGCCGCTTCTGGGATAGCTGTGCAAGGATTCCAACTATGCTATGCTGGAAAGAACACAAAGGAGAGTAGTACTTTGAAGAAATCTGTCCTTGATTTTGATGTAAAAGAGTAAATATCCTGAAGAGAAGGGCTGGCATCGAAGTCTTCCTCACCCTCAGCTAAGTGCTATGATAAATGTGGTATTTAGAGAACATCTCATGGGACAGATGGGTTTGATCTCCCTCCAGTGTGGGAGTTTGCACTTGTTCTCCCATTTCTTAGGTACTGATTTGAATTGTAAGCAGGCTTCTGTCTCTGTTGAGGGAAAGCTCAGACCTGTTTTTCTGAAAGGCTTCTATTCTGGTCTGTGCACTGAGCAGACAGACCTCCCCGCCTGCTGAAGGGGCTGATGTCAGACAGCGCTGACTAAAGCCAACAGGCTGGTCTGGGACAAGTAGTACTTCACATGGGTAAAAGGTGCCTCGTTCAGGATTCTGGATTCCAATAACCACAAGGTCAGGCACCCAGGAACCTGCTGGTTAACTTCTGAAGTCATGTATTGGATTCTGTCCAAAAGCTGTCATGTGATGTGATCTTCATGGGAAGATCAAGATACATGATTCCAAACTTCCCATTGGCTCAGATGATAGCTGCACACAGATATTGGAAGTACACTAAACTGAGTCATCACTAAGTATCTAAAAATGTATGGGTTTCACAAGACAAGCTCCTCCTTTTAAGGCAAAAGCTTGGAGACGATCGGATACGACTATCTTATCCTTTATATTTGCTCAGTACTTTTCAGCCCCTACTTGCCATTGTGCTTCTTTTTCTCTCCGTTCAGCAAATACATGGATTAAGTTATTAATACATTGTTATGTATTGATGTGGGTCACAAGGCACAGGTGACTTCTGACCCAAGCCTGGAATTTGTCAGTGTTCAGAATCTTTGCTCTGCAAAGAGCTCCTTGTTGGGTTCTATAAAATAAGAACATCTTTGCCTCAAGACTGTGATGTTTATGTATGTCTGCCCAACATACAGTTAGAGGAATGCTGGTCACCAAGTAAAAGCCTCAAGCCAAGCATGAGTTTAACCTTCTGTTAGAGCCCGTGCCTGGTGGAGCCCTGCTCACCTGTGAGCCTATGCATCTTTCCTAATCTGCAAATATAAGAAGTTGAAGATGCTACCCGGGAGACTTCTGAGCACTAAGTATGACAGCCCTGTAGCACTACAGGGCTGCTAATGGATACTAACATTGTGAAACATTAACTATTGTCACTGACGGATCTGTTTGAAGTAGCCTCAAGACATTACTACCTGTAGCTCTCTCTGTTAACTCCAGTTCTGCAGCAGAGCTAACCATTCTTCTCAGCTAAAGTCAGTATCCTTTGTTGCTTCTGCTTCAACAGTGGAGAGGCAGCAAAGAAAGCCTGAAGCACTTGCTTCAACAAGGGCAGGAAATTTTTCGGGACCTGAGAACAATCCAAAGCACGATTAGAAAAGCAGTTGATAAGTGCTTCAACCCCAGAACATGCTGTAGCAAACTTGGAACTCATTTTTCTCAAGTCTGATCTGCTGAAAGACAGAGATATTGCCACATCTGCACCACTGAACTGTCCACATGCCCTCTTGAAGTGACTTTCAGAATGGTTTGGGAATTCTTTCACCATTACTTAACACGTGGGCTCAGATTCCCTTAAATATCCCTTTGAATGCATTGACCATTTCATCAAGAGGGAAGAACCACCATCGTCCTGTCTTGCTGTAACCTTAAGCTGATGAAGGAGAGTGCACTGCCCCACTGTTATCCTCGTCTCATGAACATGCGATCCAAGCTTCCAATTTATAAACAAGTCAATCAATCAAGACACCTTTGCCATACAACTTATTAATTCTCAAATCAGTCCAAAGTGCTAAAAATATGACTACAGGAAAAGCTGTCCTTATTCAAGCAAACATTTCCTCTCAAGGCACATATACACAATATGGGGAAATGTCAGAAAAGCTACTTTTGTTTCCTGTGTTCTTCATACCTGGATTTCTAATTCGGAAAAGCCATCTTTTACTGAAGCTTGGTTTGTAAACTCTCCTGCATCTTTGTTAAAGATTCCATTGCTCCTTAATGCTGTTCAGAACTGGAGCAGACTGCAGTGACCAGGGCTGGAAGAATAACTGATACTGGCAGCAAGTTAAGGACTGGCACAGAAATATGAGATATGATTTGCCAAAGGATTTTGTGAAGGTTAAATAACAACCAAGAAACACTTAGAAAGGGATCCTGGGTTACAGCCCAGACTCTGAATAGTGCCGTATCCACAGTCCCAACTTGCTTTAAACCATGCCATTTCTGTCCTAACCTTATTCTTGTTGAGGACTTGGCTTAGTGAGCCCCTTCAGCTTCCCCTTCTCTCATTAGCAACATTTCTTTTTCCATTCCTAATTGATCTGTCTTCTTAGCCATTCCCTTGCTCTTGTATTTTCTTGCTAGGTCCAGTGCTGTTCCATCCCATTCCTCATGCAGTCTCATTGCCTGGTCTCCCATTTCACTCACTGCCCTCCAGCCTCAGCCCCAGATCAGCCTCCTTGTCAGCTTCTCCCCATGCTCTTTTTGTCCCAGTTTACTCTTCTTTTTCATCCTAGTTCAACTTTATCCTCTCTGCAAAGGAATGTGTCAGGCCACACCTATACAAGTAACCGAAGTTGTGCCAGGACCCCTCAGCTGTCACACGCTCTTAAAACATTTTTCAGGCCCACTTTTGGCAGTGAGTGCAGGCTCAGGACGACCTCCAACACAGCGCGTGAATATGGCAAGCCTGCTCTGAAAGGCAGCTGAGGAGGACACAGACGCATGGCTGTGAGCTGTGCCATGTCTACAGACCTCAGAGACACAGAACGGGTTCTGGACCATTTCGATATGTACTGACCTTTCTCCAGGGCTCAAATTTACTGAGGAATCTGCATTTGAGGGCTGACTTCATTAATCACAGCCAGAGTTACAGTGACCCAGGTTTCATCAGGGCGATCTCTCTCACCAAAGCTGGGAAGCTGGTATCTTACTTAGGTGGTGTCAGCAATCAGTCACGTGGTTGGTTGTGTAGAAATGAGAGATATGTATGAAATCAGCTGATTAAAATCTGTGAAATCAAAGATGTTTTCAAGAATTTATTCCAGCAGTTTATTGTACAGAAAACTGAGGTAACTCTTACAGAAGCAGAACTCGGTATTAATGTACGCCACTGTGGAAGGAGTAAGAAAAATCATCAGTCGAAAAGTATGTGAAAGTACAAAACATTTACCCTTCATCCTTCAAATCTGTTAATATTTGTATTTGGCTTCGTTTGTTGGCAGCCCACAACTGTTCTGACAGCACTACAGCTGTGTGCTGTAACAAGGTATGGCACTATAAGAAAGACTCAAGCTCCTTCTCCTCTGATTGCATCCAAAGAGTGAGGACTTCATACTGGCATGGCTAATGCACAGGCCCCCAAATGGTCTCATTTCTGCATTAGTTTTCTGTACCCTTTTCGCTACAGATTCAGAGGTGCCAAGGACTCCTAGCCTTGAACATGCAGTGTTAATTAGTATGCACGAACAACATTTATAAATGATGACATTTTAAAATGAAATGTTGCTTTCCCTTGGAACTTCTGCAGTTTGGAAGTGATCTGCTGTTTGACTTCAGACAAACTGTTTTAGCTTCAGACAGCAGTATAGAACATTTGGAATGTCACAGAATCACAAAATCACAGAATTGTAGGGGTTGGAAGGGACCTCTAGAGATCATCGAGTCCAACCCCCCTGCCAAAGCAGGCTCCCTACACCATGTCACACAGGTAGGCGTCCAGGCGGGTCTTGAATATCTCCAGAGAAGGAGACTCCACCACCTCCCTGGGCAGCCTGTTCCAGTGCTCTGAGTGTCAAGAGACAACTGAAAGTTCTTAGAACAGCCTTATGAACATTGCTTTTATAAATTAGTAAAACCCATGGATGTTTCCCATAACACTGAATCTAAATACACATTAGTGCAAATCAAGATCGATCCTTCAAGTTGTAATATGGCCATACCTTTCCTGATGCTATGGAGAAAAGTGGTTGTGGTCATTCACAGCCCAGTATTGCACCTTGTAGAAAAGAGTGACTCTCTTTATTTGTATAAACATTACCAGAAGAAATTCTGAATGTACGATGATACAAAGATGCCTTTATATGAGTTTACATGATACGGTAACACAACTGTTTAGTAAAAGGAAGACCCAACAACCAGACAAGAAAATCTTTGGAAATGCTTTCTCTTTACAGGACATTGTACCAATTCCTCATTGAGACTCTTATAAAACACATACATGCTGCAAAAATGAAACATACAGCAGGAGCAGTAAAGAATTACCTCAGCTTTCAACACCATTTCACTTGATTGAAACTGTTCTCATGTTCCATTAAGTATAATAATACATTTGGAAGATGTAAATAACCTAATTACATTTTCTTGTTTCAAGCTGCCAGGCACCAGTCATATATCGCAGTCGTATAAAAAGAAGATCCCTCCCCATCTGCAGCCAGCTCCAAAAGGGAACTAACTTAGAACCTGTGATTAATGAAGAAGAAAATCAGAAGGACACTGTTAGAAAAAAACGAGGAATGGCAAAGCATACTTTTACTATTTGTGATCCTCTGCATTCTCAGCACACTCAGGCCTACAACACCGACTTTAATTTTAATTGAGAAATATTACAAATTCTGTAAAAATATGTATTAAAAATGTATTGCCTTACAGTCATTACATTATACCGTAAGCAGGGAGATATAGTTTGGAAGCAGCACAATAATTCAGTGTATGCCACAAGATACACAAACTGCCCTGCAGTAGGGCTTTGTTCAAGTAAGTAGGAACCTGAACACCAACACCTAAGTAAAGGATTTCTGAGTGACTTTGTAGAAGATGATCATCTCCTGCTCTCTAACAGCAATTTGAACATGCCAATGTCCAGACAATGTAAGGACTGAACGCCATAACTCCTGTTCCATCAGTTATAGTAACATTTATAGTAGATGCAATACACCTGGAACTGCCCTAAAAGAAAACATTCTCTTTTAACGTGAAGTCGGCTTAGGATGTTCTCTGCTTGCCACCACTACTTTGGTAGCCCTAGCAGTATAACTACCTACTTTGTCTCCAGCGAGAGTTTCTCTCCCTTGCTATCCATTCACCTGCTCCTCCTGTTCCTCTATTACCCTGCTATGACAGAATCTTGCAAGAATTCTGAATTCGTATGGAAAGAAGGCTGTGTGCTATTGAAATTGGGTAAAATATGATACATTTTGAGAAAATCCTCAGCTATTTTAGTCTGGATTGATACTTAAGGAATCTTGAGAGAAAAAAAAGCGCTTCCTTACCTTCAATTTCAGTCCAGTTGACAGCGACTTCTGCTATAGGTATTCTCAAGTGCTGGGCTATATAAAGGAGTTCCACATCAAATGCCCTGCAGCAGAACAGCAAATAGTAAAATTCAGTGATATTTATTTCCAGGAGAAAGATGGTGGCACTGTTAATTTAAGAGGCTGGCATTCAGTTTCAAAGTTGATACCAATTCTCTACAGATCCAGTGCACATGAAAGGAAAATAAATTTCCTGACTGAATGACTAAGAAAACAGCCAACATACAGATAACAACAGTTGGTTGCACTCTGTTTCTTGAAGGCGTATCTCATGCTGTATCTACTGGTAGCTGCTATTGACACCAACACAGTTAATTCCAAAGCAACGTTTTGAAATGGAAAAAAATCTGCTGCCACTGGAGAAAATGTGTGCAGAAATCTAATAAAATAGCATTATTCCATCGTGCTTCTAGTGTTGTTTGAATTCAAGGTGTTAATAACCCCATTTGACACTACACCTGTGGGACAAAAAGATGCAAGCAAGCAAAAAGGCATTCTGAAGGCGGTGGCCAGACACATTCAGGCATCTCTTCCTTGTACTATGAATGAATGCAGCAATAGGAGTCACTTTTAAATATGCACTCAGGTGTGACACATACGTGTATCGACATACACTGAAGCCCAGACCGCAGCACACTGGCCTGAAGGTGAGGTTGTTCTCAAACATACATCAACCTGGACTTGCACCATGCATGTGTGTGACAGAACTACTGACATCACTGAGCACAGCAGCAAAACATGCAGAGGTGGCACAAACAGAAATTATCAACTGAGACTGATGAGCACTTGAGCACTGGAACAGGCTGCCCAGGGAGGTGGTGGAGTCTCCTTCTCTGGAGATATTCAAGACCCGCCTGGACGCCTACCTGTGTGACGTGGTGTAGGGAGCCTGCTTTGGCAGGGGGATGGACTCGATGATCTCTAGAGGTCCCTTCCAACCCCTACAATTCTGTGATTCTGTGAGACTACAGTTATTTTGTTTAGAGAATTTAGAACCGGTCCGTAAATCTGGATTAGAACACAGGCCTTTTAATTGCCATGAAAACAGAGGAATAGTTTCATGTTCTATGTAACATAGATGTTTTATAGATGTTTTCTTTTCCCCCTGTCAACTTAATCTGAGCCAAGCAGCCCTGCCGCTTTGCTGGGTTCTTTTTGTTTTTGTTTATTTTTAATTAGGGCTGAATATGATTTTAATAATTATGCCATGGGTCTCTTATTGAAATCATGTTATTTGACATTTTGCTGACATTTTACATTTGTAAGCCAAAAAACCCCACGTATTCACCTCTATGAATGTTTATGAGTCATGTGTATAAACAGTAAATAGAATTTTGCAATATTTACTACTTAACTGGCTAAAAAACTTAAGAGACAGAATAATTGTCTGATGAATTATACTGTATGAACTGCTCTAAAAATATTACTCCATAAAGTATTAGCCCAGCAAACTAATGGTGATTTGCAACAATTCCTATGGACAACCAATTACCCGAATGTCAGCAATATACATCAGAGCACAGCAACATTAAATAGTTTGGAGAACTACTGCGCTCAAAGTAAAAGACTAAAAGGACAGGAATTAATCAGGTTGAACACTAACGTTGTTACATGTGGTTGCCATTAGTGCAACAGTGAACATAGCCTGAAATATACAAAATGCTGTTCAAGGCTGGAAGGAGAACAACTTCTGTAGTGCACGGCTTGGGCGCAGTTCATCCTCTGCTCCCCATGACCTTTTGTGCACTTCAGATGTATGCTACAACAATTAATCAGGGAACGTAGCTTGCAGTGCATTCCATACATGATAATATGACCCTCACGCTGCAGAGCATCAAATCCAGGTGGTACAAAGTTATAAGACATAAGTGTGGGTATTTTAGCTGGAGCCAACTCTAAGAGATCAAAGCAATGCCAGTGGATAAGTGAATGCAATACACGTGTTTTGACATGAAGCAGCACGTCAGCCATTTGCAACCAGTTACTGTGTGACAGAAGCCCTGCTAGGAAATGCAGGGTATTATTCACACCATGTACTTCAGAGGATCCTGCTGCAGAGAGTGGAAGTAAGAACCTCTGGGCAAAGGAACACAGCTCGGAGTACCTGAGTGTGGCTCTAGCTTGAATGAGTTCCTAGAAAAGCTTAACACTGCCTTGATCATGCAGGAACTTCAGCCTCTAATTTAAGCACCTCAAGTCAGACATCCAGAACTATATGGTGTGAAGTTTGCCCATCTATTTCTAGTAGTGGCTCCATTACGTGTTAATTAATACAAACACAAAGTATAAAATATTGGAAAACTTTTCCACGTGGCTCTATTTACGCTAAATTACTTTTTATTTACTTTTTTATTACGCTTAAATGCTTTTGTCTAAGTTACAAGTTATAGCTATGCTGGCTAAAACTCAGTGTGTTCAACTGAAATCAAACCCCTTTTAAACTGAACTTGTTTCAGTTTGTAAAGTACCCATTAGGGCTGCTCTGAAAGTAATGCCTCCCATTTTATTACGCTGTCCCACAACTTCAGAGGTGAATGTTGGTGGTATAGCAGTAGAAACTGATCCTTCTCACCAATGACCACACTTACTTTTGGAGCAACTGACGTACCCTGAGAATTTAATAGTTGTTTTGAAATTGCTGTTGGGCTCTTCTTTGCTCATCTAATACTGAATGTATCAAATATCCAACAACATTTGGCCTTCTGTTACACCATTATGACTGGAATTCATAACTTTTCTTTGATAATATGTTATTCAAGAGACATAACTTTCAGTGGCCAAAAAATGAAACACTGTGTCAAGCTCCAGCTGTAACCAGGCTTTTGAAAGTACCCGTGCACCTGCCAGGAGCAGGATATTTTAATTCTACAAGACAAAACAGAGATAGTTTTAACAGCAAAATATTTCTGTGTCGATTCTGGAGATGGCTCTGGGGAGACCTCATGGTGGCCTTCCAATACTTGAAGGAAGCAAATAAACAGGAGGGGGAATGCCTGCTTACGAGGGCGGATAGTGATAAGACAGGGGGGAATGGTCTTAAACTGAGACAGGGGAAATTTAGGTTGGATATTAGTAGGAAGTTTTTCACACAGAGGGTGGTGACGCACTGGAACAGGTTGCCCAAGGAGGCTGTGGATGCCCCATCCCTGGAGCCATTCAAGGCCAGGCTGGATGTGGCTCTGGGCAGCCTGGTCTGGTGGTTGATGACCCTGCACACAGCAGAGGGTTGGAACTGGATGATCATTGTGGTCCTTTTCAACCCAGGCCATTCTGTGATTCTGCGATTAGAAGTTCATAAACAATTCTACTCGTCCTGCACAAAAACAGGAAAAAACAATTCATTCCACTGCTTGTGTTGGCCTATGGTGCCAAAGCAGTGGAAAAATATCCATGTAATAAATATTTGTATGCTTTTATAAGCAATATTTACTTATTTTCCTTTAATTTTTAAAGACTCACATTTACAGCTTAGTGAAAGAAGAAACAATCATAGGATGTCTCTTATGCCAAACGTGTGAGTTTTAGATGTGAAAAAAAGGCCTGTCCAGTGCAAAAGGCAACTTTTATAGACTAAAACAATACAATTTGTTCCATCAGTTTTACTCTATAAATATTTTAAGCTTGCAAATCTATTTAACCAACAATCTGCTAAGTTGCTTAATATCATTACAAACTGCTTCTTTGCAAACTGTCAATCAAGCCAGGGCAAGAACTACGCTCTGAGTTCCCACTCCTTTCATCAATAGTCCAGGTAGAAAAGTATCTGCTGCCACATTTTGTTCTTCTGTTACTAATTATCATTATTTCTTTGATAATAATAATGATCTTGTGATATGATTTAGTGGAGGGTTTTTAGAGTTAGGGTACTAGTTAGGCTGCAGTTGGACTTGATGATCTTCAAGATCTTTTCCAGCCTGGGTAATTCTATGATTCAATCTGGAAAACTGCGATGATTTTTCTGTAGTCAGAATTAAAAAAAAAAAAATCAATGATCATATTTTGCATAGGGGAATTCTGTCAGTTTAGACAATCTAATTTTCCCGCTTTCTTCCCATTCATTACAATTTAACATCAAAATTACACTTCTCCAGGCCAAGACTGGACGCAGAAATGGAGCTTCTTTTGGGGTCTGAAAGTGAGTAATTCCAACTGTCCTCGTCATGTTTTTAAAATACCTCTTCTTTAATTTTCTTTTAAGTCTTAATTTAAAAAACGTGCTCCGTGTTTTTCTGTAGAACAGATTAGTGCTGGAATCAGATTCAGTACCTAAAACATGAAGCATATGCTCTCTGCTCAAAAAGTTGCTCTTATTTCAAACTAACGTCAAAACTTTGCTGTGTAGAAAGTAAATTTCAAGAATGTTTGGGTTTTGTTGGTGTATATACAGCCAGCTTGCGGAGGAACAGTTACACCAGAAAGTAAATAAGAACATTAACGGGAAAAGAAAAACTTGCTTAGGATTTGAGTATGACTTTTTAGTATCAAAAACATAAACAATATCCAGTATCTATTAATTTTAGAAATGCTTTCTAAACTTCAGCATAGTAAAATATTCTGGGAAGTATCTCAGTCTCTCTTGAAAAACTGCTGTATGATTCTCATCACCCTAAAGATAAAAACATTATCTTTCTCTGTATATTTCAGTTTCCTTTTAAGATTTCGTAACAATAAGCACCCATAAATCAAACTTGGCGTAGCAAGAAGATAACTGTGCCTTCAGTTTTCTCGGCTTTTTAACATTAAAGAGGTAATTTTCAACTCAGCGTCAGCTGAAGGAGAAGAACGATAAAACCAGAAAAAATCTGGAGGTCTGAGCAACTGTTTCTTCATTTCTTCTATAGCTGAAATTGAGTCATTTCCCTCTCTTTAAAATAATATTTTAAACTGCCAAAAACAGACAGAGGATCACATATAGGAAGATCCTGATGCCATGTCCCATTGCTCCCCACTCCCATTTTTGTCTACGGAAAGTGAACGTGGAAACACAAGGCTCCATTTCACAGGAGGTGCTGGTGAAATATTAAAAATACCATAAGCGTTTAATTGTGGTCTTTCTGATAATACCATAAGTGTGGAAACTTACTTAGCAGTCTTTTGTTCTCTCTGACCTGGCAGCAGGACAGCTATGTTGCTTACATGGGCATATCTATTAACAGAACATGAGATGTTCAGCTTCCAAAAATGCACCTGTACTCCTAACACTATTTAAGTGAGGTATGTTATCATCCTGCTGAGATACACAGACAAAACCTGCGTTATTTAATGGGTAAGTACTGCTCTGCGTTTGACATCATCCAGAACTTCAGTGCAGCCTCCTGCTACTTAGTGCTAATTCAACACTTGTGCTTTTTGCGGTGCAGACACTTTTAAATTCATTTAGCAAAAAGGAAGAATTGTTTTGGCTTTTAATCTATGGAGACCACTGACATTGCCTACATGGACCAGAAACTGAACTGCCCTAGATACAAGTTTGGGTTAGTAGTCCAAATGGCTTTTATTGAATGGTTTTATCCTTTGGATGCAACTAAGGCACAAGCCACTGACACATTTTGTTCCTACTCCTACACTGAGTGGAACATACTCTGCTGAACTTCAGCCACCTACAGTAAAGACAACTCTTGTACAAGTTGACTGAAGTTTCTTTGTAGTTAATGACAGGAAATGAGCACTTGTTGACCATGCCTTACTTGGCCCTGTATCAGGATGAAATGAATTACATCCTGAAATTATCCCTTCTTCTGTCACCTAAGATGACAAGTAGATACTCTCTAGATGTTATGGAAGAAAATCTTGTTCTTTGTGTGTGCATATTTATACTCTGAACAAGCAGCTTAAAAATTCAGGGCAAGGTTTATTTGACAACCAATTTTATAGGCACTTTATGTTAACACTGAGAGCGAGCATATATTGATGTTTAGTTTAAATATTACTGTAGAATGCCTTAGATTGAAAGGGACCACAAGGATCATCCAGTTCCAACCCCTCCGTCACTGGCAGGTCCACCAACCTCCAGATCTGGTACCAGACCAGGCTGCCCAGGGCCCCCTCCAACCTTGTCTTGAACACATTGTGCTTCGTAGTGGTTACAGTGTGGAAATTCCTTCTCCAAAATCATGTCAAACAAGAAAGAAAAGCAACAACAACAAAGAAAATTTACCAGCGCTCTACGTGGAGGGTTGAGAATGTCCGCAAAGCAGCTTCTCTGGTTAAAAGTTTAAATCCACACTGCGTATCCCTGATCTTTTTGACACAGAGAAACCACACAAGGAAATGGAAGCCGTACATAAGAAGAGTTCGAAAGTAAGAGCGCTGTGAACAAAAGGGAAAAAGTTAGATGGTTTCTTTTAGTGGACAAAACTACAGCAGAAAAGGAGAGACCTGCCAGTCAAGCTCATGATTAGGATACATGCAGAGACATCAAAACTGCACATTCTTGTTGCTGTTTTCCCTAATCCATGGCAGCTTTCCATTCTGGACAGTACCATATTAGGTGCAGCAGAAGCCCAAACCTGGGTTTCAACTCATGATACTGACAGTCTGTGATTCTCCCAGTTTACCCTTTGGTTACATTTGTGTTCTTTACATCATATTATATGGATATGTTTGTCAATGGAATACAGAGGCTGATTCTGTGTTTGCAGAATCACTGCCAGTCCTGCATTTGAGGCAGCTCCTAAACAACTCTAACTCAGATCCATCGCTTTTGAACTCACTCCTGAATTTGGTGAATTAAGTTGAATTTCAGATGATTGTATCTAAGACCACAAGCTAAATACCATGCAAAAAGGAGACAGCAATTTAACTGTTAAACATCTCTGGGTGATAAGAGATGCCTTAAAAGCAAATAATTTCAAACCTTGATTGCAAAATGAGATGATGTTCAGCTTATTATGTAACAGTCTCTGGCTTAAGGAAACTCACAGCTCTAAAAAAGCGCTCTGGCCCCAGGTTAATGGTGGATCTGGTGAGGATTCTTTAGCATTACAGTGAAGGCGAGCTACTGTGTGACAGAGAACACAAGGTGACTTGTGCATGACTGTCATTCAGTTAACACCAAAAGTAAAAAACGGGGAGAAACTGAAAGCAAGGATGGAACACACCTACCCTGCAAACTGTATTTCTGCAGTTTGCACCCAGTCAACAAGTAAGATCCTTCAAAGGTGCTAAGAAATATGAATGCACTGAAGAAAATGTACGTACATTCTGTGCTTGAACACAACATGAAGCATTTTTGCAGGCTACGGTTTATCAGCTACATGATCTTCTTCTACATTACCAAAGTAACTTCTTTTGGTCTTCTGCAACTATTTGATAATTCATATATATATGTATATATTCTCATATATGCATATATATGAGAATATTTTTGAGTATTAAACATCAGTATTGAAAAAGGTCATTCTTGAGAATGTTCAAAATGATGAACACATCCATATGATGCTGAAATTTAGTCCACCAACGTCTGTTGCAATACAAGTTCCATGCCTGCACTTTGTCAACTACTGTCTGCCAAGACATCAGAAAACCAGATGCCAGATAAGACCGTGCCTATGCAGCACTGTTTATTCTACAAGAGCCACACGCTGAACAGTACCCATCTGTGTGTTCAAAACTCCAAACTTTCACTATGAGTAATACAGAAAAATTACAGTACTTTCCCACTGATTAAGATACCCTTCAAACAGCTTATTACTAATTAACCCTAACTCATTTTGAACAGATCTCAAGATTTGTAGATCAACAAGATCCTGCACTGGAAGAGAATCAATAAAAATGAGCTCATCGGTTGCCTTGCACTCCAGCACCAGTACTGGCAGAAGATGTACATTTGCACAGAGACTGCTCTTGTAGAAGCTTTAACTCATCGGTCACAAAATGTTACCTTCTACAGACTGTGTCTAAAACTTTACCTCCTAATAACAGCAAACCTAAATGGCCTTTAACTACTGATTGTCAGGAACTTCTGCTTCTAAGATGCTCTCAACCAGCATCCTTCAGCTGGAACACTAATTGAAACCAGTTCAACATTGGTGGCGCCTGAAATGCAGAACACATCCTCTGTAACGTGATGGAGCATAACATCCACTCACGGCAATTCTTATTTTTAAGCTCCCATTCTTTTATAGATGTTTATTTAACTGTAAAATCTGTATAACAGAACGAAATAGTGGAAATATTTTGAGTACTCGTACACAGGAGGAAAGGGAAACCAACCTTTGCTATTGAATCCTTTTCCAGATGAGCTCTAGAACCACAGGAAATAGCCATCTGGTTCTGCACAAGAATACACATTAAAGACTTATTAGTTAAACTAACATTTTCTGAATCACTGGAATCTCCTGTTGAGACTTCACATGAAACCTTAAAGAGTGATAAGGACCGTACGATAAAATCTTCAAAGCCATACACTTTTCTGCTTTCTGTAGCTACGCTTTATCTGGTGCTGGTTTCCAAGGCTAAAATAAATCTCTCCTGCAGTTAACAGTGCTAATAAACTGTGTATATGGTGCATACAAGTTGCTGCAGTTTATTCATACCCATCAACTATAAGCAATTTACATTGTTCCTCTCAAGTACATATACAATAAATGTGCAAGGTCTTGCACCTGGGTTAGGGCAAACCCAAGCAGATACAGGTTGGGTAGAGAATGACTTGAGAGCAGCCCTGAGGAGATTTTGAAGTGCAGGTTGATGAAAGACTCAACATGAACCAGCAGTGTGTTCTTGCAGCCCAGATCAACCATATTTTGGGTTACATCAAGAAAATAATGACCAGCAGGTCGAGGAAGGTGACTCTGCCCCTCTACTCTGCTCACATGAGGCCCCACTTGAGTACTGCATTCAGCTCTGAGGCCCCCAGCACAAGGACATGGAGCTGTTGGAGTGGGTCTAAAGGAGGGCCATGAAAATGATCAGAGAGCTGGAACACCTCCCTTATGAGGTCTGACTGAGAGCTGGGACTCTTCATACCAGAGAAGAGAAGGCATGGGCAGCACCTTATGGCAGCCTTTCAGTACCTGAAGGGGGCCTACAGGAAAGCTGGGGAGGGACTTTTAATAAGGGCAAGTATCAACAGGACAAGGGAAATAGTTAAACTGGAAGAGTGTATATTTAGATTAGATATTAGGAAGAAATTCTTTACTGTGAGGGTGGTGAGACACTGGAACAGGTTGCCCAGAGAGGCTGTGGATGCCTCCTCCTTGGAAGCATTCAAGGCCAGGCTGGATGGGGCTTTGAGCAGCCTGGTCTAGAGGGAGGTATCCCTGCATACAACAGGGGGCTGGAACTGGATGATCTTAAAGAGCCCTTCCAACCCAAAACATTCTATGAAATGTAGTGAACTGCACAGATAAGCATAATATATGTTTTCCCTTGAACCTGCACTGTGAAAAGGTTAAAAACACATGTTCTACTGATGCATCTTCAAATAAATTAATTACCATGGTATCACTCATAAATATAACCTCAAATTAAATCAAAAGAGGCAATCAAAACAGAATTTTTTACATTTATTCTCAGAGTCTTTCTATAAAACCCCCAAACCTGCTGTATTCAAATGTGGGACTGATGCCGGAGACTCAGCAGCTGCAGTAGTAGTGAGGAGCATGAGGGAAAGAAACGCTGCCACCCGGCGGCCCTTGCATGCTTACACTCACAGATGGACAGTGGGAGCAGCCACCTCTTGCACAGGTGCAGCCAAAAGGGCTCCTAGTGGAAAGCTGAGCACCACTTCTTGCTTTTTGGGAACCTCACCAGATGTGAGGTTTACAGAAACGGGTTTACAGTTCACAGAAAAGGTAGTTAAGTACTGGAATAGGTTCCACAGGGAGGTGGTTGAATCGCCATCCCTGGATGTGTTTAAGAGCCATTTGGATGTTGTGCTCAGGGATATGATTTAGCAGAGGGTTGTTAGAGTTAGGGTACTATGGTTAGGCTGCAGTTGGACTTGATGATCTTCAAGGTCTTTTCCAACCTGGGTAATTCTATGATTCTTTGAGCCTCTGTTCTGGGTTAAGCACTGGGCTAATGAAACAAAACCTCAGTTCTTTCAGGTCATGACAAGACAAGGGCTATCCAGGGAAGAGTTCTTGTTTCACAGTTTTTGAATTTATATTTACAACAAAAGGTATTCCAAATATTGTCATTACACTAACAACTATGAAAGAGAGTTAAAAAGCAGGGTGAAATTAAGATGCATCCTTAGCTATACAAGATGACATCAGATAAGAATAAAATACTGCCCTTACTAAGCAAAATAAAGGACACTTTTTAAGTGAGTAGGAACACATGCTATTTATAGTGACTGTAACAACTTCATAGGAAGAATGATGAGTAGAACATAATGTGCTGCACATTTCATAGGCACAATGAATGCAAAGGAGGTAAGAACTCCACGCAAGCTACCTCCTGACAGCCCATTATAACAACTTCAAAGCATGCTTTCAGACTTACACCTACAACTTCAGCTGGACTCCAAACAACTCAAAGTGAATTATAAAAATCAGTCCGTATGTATTAAACTTAAAAACAGAATTTATACTCACAGGCCACGGTTGGAGATTTTTTAGACCTTCTTCCACTTTTTCAATGTCTGCAAATTTTGTAGCACCGTCTGCATCAGCCATAAGAATTTTTTTCCCCCGAGAACTAAGAACACCCTGCAATCACAACAGCCAATAAGAGTCTGTACCTTCCAATTCAGTGTTTGTATTTATATTGCAATAACATCTGGAAACTTCACACACCGCACACCATCCCATGACAACAGACAATGCATGAAAATGGGACCTTAAGCAACCCTCCCATCTACACAAGGTTACAAGCTAAAAGCTTCACAACTAAAATGGTGAGACAAGTTGCTACAGTCAGCTACACAGGAGAACACGAAGCACTAATAAGTGGTTACCACTGCACTGGACAGCTTTCCTTTGTCATTTCAGCTATGGAAAGGAGGATGCAGTTCAATGTTCTTCTAACATATTTTCAAAGAAATTCAAGTGATTATCTCAAATTAGTTCTGAGAAGTAATAAATCTTAAGTCCCAGTGGCACCGCAAAACATCCGTGATGCAGCAGGTTTTGTAGCTTGTTTTGCCACATTCTTGACAGTGAGATCTTTGATGCTTATTGAAGGGCATGAAATATAGAATCACAGAATCATAGAATGACCTGGGTTGGAAGGGACCTCAAGGATCATGAAGTTCCAACCCCCCTGCCTAGCAGGGCCACCAAACATACACCTTTACTAGATCAGGTTGCCCAGGGCCCCGTCCAACCTGGCCTTGAACACCTCCAAGGACGGGGCACCCACAACCTCCCTGGGCAGCCTGTTCCAGTATCTCACTACTTTCCTAGTAAAGAACTTCCCCCTAACATCCAACCTAAATCTACCCTCTTTCAACTTAAATCCATTTCCCCTTGTCCTGGTATTATCAGCCCTTTCAAAGAGTTTACTCCCCTCCTGGATATAGGTTCCCTTCAGGTACTGAAAGGCTGCAAATGAGGTCACCTTCAGCCTTCTTTTCTCCAGGCTGAACAAGCCCAGCTCCCTCAGCCTGTCATATAGCAGAGGGTTTTCCAAATATATGGTCATAACTGAGCACGTGGGACTGAAATTAAGGGACCCCACTCCACACTTTGAGCTACAAAACTGTGTCACATACACAGTCAGCACCCTTCTGGAATAACTAATAGCATCCTTTCCAAGAATTCGATGACTTGACATCGTGCTTTCTCCATATGCTATATATAAAATACTAATGTTCCCTAAAAAAAACCCCTAAAAACTGGACATGCTAAAGATTTGGCTTAAAATAAGCATACATAGTATGCACGAGTAAAAATATATGTGGAATCATAACTAACTTTACATTTTACAGTTTTTCATTAGAATTATAGAACCACAAGGTTGGAAAGGACCTATAAGATCACCTAGTCCAACCGTCCTCCCTTTACCATACCTACAGGATCCCCCTAAACCATATCTCCTAGCTCCCTATCCAGGCGCTTCTTGAACACTGCCAGGGATGGCAATTCTACCACCTCCCTGGGCAGCCATTCCAGTGCCTGAACATTCTCTGAGAGAAAAAGTTCCTTCGTATGTCCAGCCTAAACCTCTTCTGATACAACTTGAGGCCATAAAGGCTCATAAAAGCTCTGATAGCTCACAAATGATAACATCCTTTTCCATAAGAGTACAGTGTCAATTATACTAGGAAAAAAATGCCCCTCCTAGCGTGTAACAATTATTTTATGTTTAAGGATATGGTGATTGTATGACAACATCTAAGTGCAAATGTTAATATGTGAAAGCATAAATTCTGCCCGTTCTATGATGAAATGGCCTCAAGTTGCGCCAGGGCAAGTTTAGGTTGGATATTAGGAAGAACTTCTTTACAGAAAGGGTAGTTAGGTACTAGAATAGGCTCCCCAGGGAGGTGGTTGAATCGCCATCCCTGGTTGTGTTTAAGAGCCGTTTGGATGTGGTGCTCAGGGATATGATTTAGTGTAGGGTTTTTAGAGTTAGGGTTCTGATTAGGCTGCGGTTGGACTTGATGATCTTCAAGGTCTTTTCCAACCTGGGTAATCCTATGATTCTACGAAACAGAGGTGATAAGCAGTGGGACTAAAGTACAAACTTCGTTGTACTTTTCTCTTTTTTTTAATCAAAAATAATGATCATAAATTCACAGAATGGCCTGGGTTGAAAAGGACCACAGAATTTGTATTCAGCTTTCTAGGAGCCCCTTTGTTACTATACTGAATTCAAAACGTGCATCGGCACGGCTCTGTTCTTTGCGTATCTGGGCACAAGTAGTTCAGAGATATAAGGAGATGAAAGTATCCATTACCATCCTGACTGCTCCTCCTTTCCCTCGATTTTTTACCAAAGAAAGCACTCGCACTTTGTCGTTTCCATATTTCTCGCAGTACTTCATTGCAACCTGATAGACATACAAAGAAAAAAACAGCGTAAAACAGAAAAAAAGACACAAGGTAGAAGTTTACAATTGCTCACCCTTTCCTTTTTTTTTTTTTTTCATTTAATACCACAGAGCTATAACCACTTCAGTCTCAACAAATACACTGCCAGTGTTTGCTGGAGTCTGTTTGGAAAAATAAGAAGTAGTTCACAGTCAACAAAAGAAGTCTGAAGGAGGTGTTCGTATTCAGGAAGCACAGGATATTCCTCCAAGCAATTCTAAAGACCAGAAGACTCACAGTCCTAACATAATTTATACAGCGCTGTTTCAGATCTTTTATACTAACGCAAACATTTAATTAAAGAGAAATAGTTTTCTACTACTGCTACCTATCTCTTACTTGTCTTTACCTACTTTCTCACTTGTCTTCACAGAATCACAGAATTGCAGGGGTTGGAAGGGACGTCTAGAGATCATCAAGTCCAACCCCCCTGCCAAAGCAGGTTCCCTACACCACATCACACAGGAAGGCGTCCAGGCGGGTCTTGAATATCTCCAGAGAAGGAGACTCCACCACCTCCCTGGGCAGCCTGTTCCAGTCTTGCAGCTTTCTGTGGTCTTAAACAAAAACTCAGTGACCTAAAATCCCATTCACACTGCAGCGATGTGCAGGTTTTGTTTTGTTCCATGCTATGGGGGAAAGAAAGCATGAGCTTTTTCCTCTCATCTTCTCTCACAGTTGTTGCGAGTCGATGTTCATCGAAGAAGACAGATTTGGGAAACACTGCTACTGGCATTGGGATTTTTAAGTGCACAGTGTCATGAGAGTTATGGCAAAGAGAGAGACAAAATGTCAGCTCTCCTGTCAATGACAATATGAACCAGGTACTTTAAAGGGCACGTTATGCTTTCTCAGGATCACATTCACATCACTTGGCATGTGAAGAATAGTTCAGAAGTCATTTATTGAAGCCAGGGTTAGAATATTTAGAATTTCAGCTGCTGGAAAGTGTCACATCAGCCAATTAAGAACATGAGCATCTGAAAAATAATTCTATGTGTATGCTTATGTATGTGTGATATTCATACTGCATGTACGGCAATAACAGAAAACGTTCAGAAATACGAATTTGAACCAAGTATTTCAAGTGCCAAAATACATCTTTATTATATTTCACAATTGAAGAGTAAAAACTCATACCTTTGATTACTTCCTTACCTCTGTGGTCCGATCTTTACTTCCATCATCGACCACTATTACTTCATAAGTGAAGGAAGGGTCTCGTTTCTTAAAAATAAGAACAGAAATTTAGTGTAGAGTTTTTAGAGTTAGGGTACTGGTTAGGCTGCGGTTGGACTTGATGATCTTCAAGGTCTTTTCCAACCTGGCTAATTCTATGATTCTATGATTTCTGAAGCTTTCATTAGGTCTTCCAAGCATCAGCATTCTTTCTCTGTGGCAGACTTAAACTCATTCACGCGTGCAGACAAGCTTCAATACGATGCAGTAAATTTGCTAACGTAGTTACTTCATTGAAATTATTTCTCCATATTTGTTGCCTCTTCATTGGTTGTCACATTTTTCCTCAAGTACTATTTAGAATTGAAAAATCAATTTAATTTATAAAAACATGAAAGCTCAAAGCAACATTAATGCCAGAACAGATAAACAAAACACCAAATGGGCTTCTTAACCCAAATAACCAACCCTAAGGAAGAACCAATGTTTAAAAACTGGTTGGGACCAACCAATGTGTAGTTTAGAATGTTAAATGTATCCTCATTTATGTCTTGGAGAAATATGATGCGTCATACAGTAGCACATTCCGTTTAATTAAAAGAATCATGGAATCACAGAATGTCCTGGGTTGGAAGGGACCTCAAGGATCATGAAGCTCCAACCCCCCTGCCTGGCAGGGCCACCAAACTTCCATGTTTACTAGATCAGGTTGCCCATGGCCCCATCCAACCTGGTCTTGAACACCTCCAGGATGGGGCACCCACAACATCCCTGGGCAGCCTGTTCCAGGACCTCACCACTCTCCTAGTAAAGAACTTCCCCCTACCATCCAACCTTACAGCATTCTATCCAGAGGTAACTGAACTGATAAGACACGTTTTACTTCCAAGAGGCTGTTACGCCGCTTTAACATACACCAAAATCACACAGTTAATAGATCACATGCTTCTTACACACAACACATAGAAAGATAACATTTTTTGAATGCAAAATTCAAATACCTGTCTTTTTTCTAGATAATCCAAAGCTTCATCCATCATAAGAGGCACTAGAGGGGAAAAAAAAAAGATAAAGTTAGTAGTTGTAACCGGCTAAACACCAAAGGCACCAAAAAGCATCTGCACAAGCAAGCTTATGATAACCAGAAAGATAAGATGAGCGAACTGCCTCATTCATACAACACTAGCTGATTTCGCCTGTTCAAGCAAAGACATCAAGGGATTTTCCCAGTGAACCATGGGTTCATTAGTACCATTATCCACTCCAGCACATATGGAGAACCAGGACTGAGGAATGCACTCTTCTCTAGAAAGGGTCAGGTGTGCCTCCTGTCCACGTCTTTCTCAATGGAATCCTGAACAACTCAGTACTTTCACTCACCAAGAACAGGAATAAAGTCAGCTACCACACATCAACAAAAAGTACAGCTCTAGAGCTTAATCACAGAATTGTAGGGGTTGGAAGGGAACGCTAGAGATCATTGAGTCCAACCCCACTGCCAAAGCAGCTTCCCTACACCACGTTGCACAGGTAGGCGTCCAGGCGGGTCTTGAACATCTCCAGAGAAGGAGACTCCATAACCTCCCTGTTCTAGGCTGCCCTAATGATTTCTATCAGATAGGAAAGCACTCACTCTTTAGTATTTTGTCCTCATAATTACAGTCACACCAAACAGCAGAATCAGAGCCAAGAGATCACCCTTTTCCTTGTTTGTCTAATACTGCAGCTGTTGCTTACAGAGAGGGAGGCTCTCAAATGAATTTCAGAAGTCTGTATCTATGTCTTGCCTTACAGTAACTACTGGGGCAGTAAGCAGCTTTCTGCTGCAATTTATTAAAATAAAGTAGATTGCTACAAGAGCTCCATGCTATTTTTAGCATAAGAAATTAAATTACGCAATATCTTAATTTTGAAATCCAATGTAGTTGGTCAGTTTTCTGGAAACTATGTAGAGGATTATAATCCAGCCTGTTAAAGACAACCAGCAACAGAAAACAACCCCTGTGTTATCACAGTAACAACAGACTTTAGTTCTTTTTACTCAAAACAAGACAAATCTTACACCGGTCTTCCTCATTGTATGAAGGCACAACAACAGAGAGTTCCTTTGTAGGGGGGTCGTGGATACTCGGTACAGGTTCTTTCCTGCCTTCAGCACTGACAAAGAATTTTTCTTCCGCGTGTCGTTGGAGGGTTGGCATTTTTACTGCAGTTATGTGAGCAATCACACAAACCTGTGATGAAAAAGAAGAGAAAACCTTCAAACTCTGTTTATAGAATCACCAAATACAATCATAGAATGGCCTGGGTTGAAAAGGACCACAATGATCATCCAGTTTCAACCTCCTGCAGGGCTGCCAACCTCCAGCCCAGGCTGCCCAGAGCCACATCCAGCCTGGCCTTGAATGCCTCCAGGGATGGGGCATCCACAGCCTCCTTGGGCAACCTGTTCCAGTGTGTCACCATGTAAGCAAAAAACTTCCTCCTAAGTTTACTTCCCAGCATTCTGTTAAAGGTTTATCTAGCTGCTGAATGCACAAGGGGCAACCAAAGATACTATGTTAATAAGACACATCATCAGTACAGGATTTTTTCATTGAATTATAGAGCGCTTGAGTTGAAAGGGCCATCTAGTCCAACTTCCCTGCATTGACCAGCCAAGTGAAGGTGCTCAGAGCCTGGTCCAACCCGAACACAAACGCTGCCAAGAACGGGGAATCCACCACCTCTCTGTGCAACCTGTTCCAGCGCACACACTGCACCACAGAGGGCCAGAACCCTCCCACGTAGTCGCTGCCACTGCACGACAGGGTTCTGGCCACAGAAGTGGGTGAGAACCCACTGTTAGGCGCGGTGAGAACCCTTTCCCCCCACAGCATCTCGGACGAGCACGGCCCATCCTCCAGCCGCTGCCAACGGGACCCCCAGCCCCGCACCGGGCCCCACCGGGCTGGACCCTCGCGGGATGCCCGCAGCTCTCACCATGAGCAGGAGAAGGGCGGCCAGAGCCGCCAGCACCGCGCCGAGCTCTGTCAGGGACAAGGGCAGCGGTATCGCCATAGCCCAGGGGCGGCGAGGAGCCGCAGCTCCAGCGATGCGGAAGCCGCCGTTTCTCCGCCCCGCCGTACCGGGCCGCCAGCTCAGGCTTCCGGGCCGGGTCTGTGCGCAGGGCCGGAACTACGGCCATAGAGAACAGCGGCGGCGCCATGGCGACGGCTTTCAAGTGAGTCGGGGCGTCGCGGTCCTTGCGGTTCCTGTGCCGTGAAGGCCCGGGTATAGTCGTACTGTGGGGCCGCAGCGCTTTGGATAAGGCGGGACTCTTCTTCTGGAGGCCGCGGGTGCGGGGTTAATCGGTTACCGGGCTTCGTGAGGGCCCGTGGGTGGCTGTGTTAAAAGCAGTAGAGCTCTGTGGGACCACGAGTTCCCGGCTCTGTCAGGGATCGCCCTGCTGAGCAGCTTTCTATCCGCCTTCCTCCTCAAGTGATGTATTGCTGTAGGCTTCCAGCTTGCTGTTCCCTCCTGCTCTCTCCTTGGGAGCTTGCATGTAAACCCCCTTTTCTGTCTGTTTTAGAACAGTGGAACCGCTGGAATATTACAGAAGATTTTTGGTGAGTAAAAGATGATCATGTATACGTCGATGCTTGCAGTTTTCTTTTGCATGCCTCTGGTTTTTAAACTTAGAATCATAAACATCCATGTTCCTCAGAGCCCTGAATGTGTCCACACGTCTCTTGAATGCCTTTGGGGTCAGTGACTGCACCACGTCCTGGGCAGCCCCGTTCTGGCACCTCAGCGCTCTTTCTGAGAAGAAATATTCTGCTACCCAACCTGAACCTCTCCTGGAGCAGTTTAAGGCCATCCCCTGTCATCCTATCACTGCTATCACAGAATCACAGAATGACCCGGGTTGGAAGGGACCTCAAGGATCATGTAGTTCCAACCCCCCTGCCTGGCAGGGCCACCAAACATACACCTTTACTAGATCAGGTTGCCCAGGGCCCCGTCCAACCTGGTCTTGAACACCTCCAAGGACGGGGCATCCACAACCTCCCTGGGCAGCCTGTTCCAGGGCCTAACCACTCTCCTAGTGAAGAACTTCCCCCTAACATCCAACCTAAATCTTCCCTCTTTTAACTTAAAACCATTTCCCCATGTCCTGCTATTGTCAGCCCTTTCGAAGAGTTTACTCCCCTCCTGGGTGTAAGTTCCCTTCAGGTACTGAAAGGCTGCAATGAGGTCACCCCGCAACCTTCTCTTCTCCAGGCTGAACAAACCCAACTCCCTCAGCCTGTCCTCATAGGGGAGGTGCTCCAGCCCCCTGATCATCTTTGTGGCCCTCCTCTGGACCCTTTCCAAAATCTCCATGTCTTTTTTGTACTGAGGGCTCCACACCTGGACACAGTACAACAGATGGGGCCTCACAAGAGCAGAGTAGAGAGGGACAATCACCTCCCTATCCCTGCTGACCACCCCTCTCCTCATCTGATCTGCTATCTGTAAGAAGAGGCTGATCATTTAGTAGAGAGCAACTAAACGATCCCAGCTCACTCGGCCTCTCCCCATCAGACTTGTGCTTCAGACCCATTGTAGCTCTGTTGCTCTTTTCTGGCCTTTACTAACAGAAAGAGAATGCTGTATTTTTAACTTTGATAAACATGTCGTTCTGTTGTTTGATATAATATGTTATGTTTGGTGTGTTATTTGACATAATAAGTTTTCTAATATGACCTCCGTGAATTTTGTTTAGAAAGAGAACTGTCGACCTGATGGGAGGGAATTAGGTGAATTCCGAGCAACCACTGTCAACATAGGTAAGTACTTTTTGGAGTGTCTGTAATGATTCTACATTTCTATTTAGGGACATGGTTTAGTGGTGACGGGTTGAGAGTTGGTCTAGCTGAGCTTAGTTGTCATCTCCAACTTATAATGATTCTATGAATAATTGTAATAATAATTGGAGTAGAATTGGAGGTGTTCAAGGCCAGGTTGGTTGGGGCCCTGGGCAACCTGATCTAGTAAACATGGAAGTTTGGTGGCCCTGCCAGGCAGGGGGGTTGGAACTTCATGATCCTTGAGGTCCCTTCCAACCCGTGTCATTCCGTGATTCTGTGAGAATTAATCGCATAATAGGCAGTACACTTAATGACTTGCTGATCACTCTTCGTGATGGTCACATTTTCAAACAAGAGAGAGCATTTTTATTTGTAGTTCCAACAAGCATTAAAGATAACAGCATGCTTGGATCTATTTAGTGCTGCTCATGGGCTGGTGTGTAAAGCATTATTTAGGGGGTCTGGGAAGCCTGTCTGTCTCAAAGATGAGCAGCTTACACTGTAGATGCTGAAAGCAGCGTCTGTGTCAGCACTGACTAGTTTTCCACTAGTTGGACTGGGGCAACTGGACTGTTTGGCTTAGAATGATGGAGAATAAACACTGTAAAAGGGGGACGTTAAGGCCCTTTGGATGGAAAAGAACAGAATTTACTGAACATCACTTTCTCTCTTCAGGTTCAATTACAACTGCAGATGGTTCTGCCTTGGTGAAGTTGGGAAATACTACAGTCATTTGTGGGGTGAAAGCGGTATGGTTGGTTTTATTTTAACTTGTCTGTTAGCTGACTTTGTACATTCATTTGTAGAATGCCTCTCCCACAGATTTACAATAACATGCCAGTAAGTGGGTTGGTGATGAGCTGGCTGAACTGTTGAGTGCCCCTTCAGCTCAGCTCTGCTGGTGGTCTGCTATGATCCTTGAGACAAATCACTTTACACCCCTGCAGTGAGTTTTCCCATAGATAAATCATAGACAGTTTGCTACCTATTAACTTGCAATGAACTCGTTAAAAATAGCTCTTGTAAATCTAATTGTTGTAGTAACTGGCAAGAAAATGATACTTCATAAACAAAATGGCAGGAAAATCTTTTTGAATGGAACTGAGCTCTTTACTTTTACCTTTTTTATTCCAGGAACTTGCTGCACCTGCAGTAGATTCTGCTAATAAGGGATATATCGGTAAGATTTTTGGTATCATTCAGTTCTTTTTCCTTCGGCTAAAGGGCTGTAATCATGGGATAGATGGAGTGTGCTGTGAAGGTCTCTTAAAAGAAAGAAAATGGCTAGAACTGTATTACCATCCCTGAAATGAGTTTCCAAATTGCCATTCAGGGAGTGGTGTGTCAGAAATTCCAGAACTCCCCTGTTTTGTTTGTGAGTTTTCTATGCAAAGCTCTCTTTTCATTCCTGATTCCAGCCCAGGTTGAAAATAAGAGGTAGGAAGGCTTGACTGACAAGGTCTTAGTCTTACCTTTCATTTGAAGTGTATAAAATGGTATTGAGGTGCATATTGTTTTATTTCTATTTGCAATTTCCCTTTAGTTTATAACTAACGACCTTTGCTCTCCAGTTCCAAATGTAGAATTGCCATCTCTCTGCTCAACGAGGTTTCGCTCCGGACCTCCTGGTGAAGAGGCTCAAGCAGCGAGTCAATTCATTGCCGATGTGATTGAAAAGTAAGAGCCACTGTGCTGCATTCAAAATATAAAACACTACAAATGAGTTCCTGTTCCCTGGTTTACACTCATTTTATTTTAGTTCACAGATGATAGCAAAAGAAGATCTGTGTATTGCAGGTGGCAAGGTAAGTTCTGTCTCCAGACGAAGAGGGTTGTAGTAGCAAGATCAGTGTTACAACTTTAAAGAAAATATGGGGCTTGTAGAATTGTTTTTTTTAGTCTATATGGCTTGATTTATGTTTAAAGTGTAAAAATTTCCTTCTCATGTAAGAAATAAGTCTATTTGTTCAAGTGGACAGTGTTTTCTTAGATATTGCATCACTTAACTGCTGTGATACCTCACATACGCAAAACTTTTTTGGTAGCTTGCTTGGGTGTTATACTGTGATATCATCTGTCTGGACTATGATGGGAACATCTTGGATGCCAGTACCTTTGCTTTGTTAGCAGCACTGAAAAACGGTAAGTCTTCTGTTGGAGTAAAACACTCTGACTACTGCTGCTGGCAGAAATGGCCACTAACTTAAATGTCTTACCTTGTTCGTCTTCTCTTGTTCATCGATTTGGAGTAGGTATAATAAGTTGTGGGCTTTCTTATTTGGCAGAACAGAATATTCCAAGCTTAATGCATTAGAGCTTGAAATAGATCATAGAATCACAAGGTTGGAAAGGACCTATAAGATCATCTAGTCCAACTGTCCTCCCTTTACCATGCCTACAGAATAGATGTTTTCATGCACGCAGTATATGGATTGATTCTTCACAAGGTGTGGGTTAAACATGTGTAGAAAACAATGTAAAGAGAAGCTTACAGTAAGGCCTGCTTTCTTAGTGTGACCTGCATTGGGTGGGAATAATGCTTTTTGTTAAAGATATTGAAAGCGTATGGTATTTTGGAAGCAGAAAATGCTTCTGTGTAAGGAAGAATGTTAGATATTTACTTGAACAGGTAGTTTCAGGTTAAACACTTTCTTTGAATTTAAGAAATGCTTTATACAGGAGCATCAATAATGTAGCCACAACTCTATTCTCATCTGTTTTCAGTGGCTTGCCAATATGGTAAAACAACAGCTGAAATGTTTCAGTAGCCTTGGATGTCTCTGGGCCTACTGAAGACAGCAATGCTTAATATCATACTAATGCAGTGCTTTCATTTCTACAGTACAACTGCCATCTGTTACTGTAAATGAAGAAACCGGTTTGTCCGAAGTTAATTTAAAGCAGAAGAATCCCTTGGTTATCAGAAAGCATCCAGTTGCCACATCGTTTGCTATATTTGATGAGTAAGTCTGTAACTGTTTTGTACTTAAATTGCCGAGTGTTTAAAAGAAGTAGCAAAAACCAGAAGGTGATTAGGATGACATTTCTGCACGTCTCATCCACTTCTGCTAGTGAGGCACATTCAGGCAGGCCTGTTCCTCTTGCTTTTGCTTCCAAGGCCTGTCCTGATCTGTAGCTCTGTTATGAATGAGCACGCAGCAGAATGAAGCTAGGTCTGTCCAGCTTCTTCCTACAGGAAGTTACAACTTAAAGCAACTTAAAATTACTTACAACATTACTTACAACTTAAAGCAACTTAAAGTTACAACTGCTTTAAGTTACAACTTAAAGCAGAATGGTTTCCCAGCCTAAGACAGGCTTGAAAGTACTCTAGGATTGAAGTTCCTGGCATAGGTATTGTATGCAGTATCTTAGAGACAGAAGAATGCTAGGAACACTGATAACCTTTTAGAAGTGTATGTACATAACTGATATCAAAGATGGTCGTTTTTGAACAGCTTCTATCAAGTATTTGTCAACAGAGGAAGTAAAAAATACCAGTCTAGTTAGAACAAAATCTCTTGATAATGAAAACATAATTTACTCAACTTGAAGTATGGTCAGCACTCCTTGTTCCTGCAGGTAAGGAACATGAGAGTTCAGAATAATCACATCTGATAACTTGATTGCTCACCTGAAATTGTTTATTGGCTCTTCATTATGTTAAGTATGTGTTCTTTTGCTCCATAGAATAAAAGTAGGAAACCGCAATTATTATTTACTGTGCTACAAAACTGATGAAGTATTTAAGAGAAGTTGGGGCTTTATGGTACATGAGATGGAACAAGGGGAGTGCTAAGCTTGAAACGTCGTCCAAGTGATTACCAAACTTAAAAGTACAAAGCTCTCAATAACTTAGAATGCTTTTATTAATGGCTTAAATATTGGTTCTTGAACCTGAACCTTGATGTAGACTGAAAGTGAAGGAGTTGGGATAAAGTGACAGGGAGACAGTTGCCAGGAGTTGTTATTATATGCACGTATTTCCCAGTTGACCCAAAATTGCATCTGGAAGAAAGTTTTCCACTTGGTCTTCAATTACTTCGCTAAAATTGAGTGTAGCATCAGGTTGTTTAAGAAGTCTCGCTTTTTCTCTTAAATAAGTGTGTGTTTCTGAATTCTTACTTACTTTTCTACAGCTGTTCATGGGGTCATAGAATGGTTTGGGTTGGAACGGATCTTAAAGCCCACCCAGTCCCAGTCCCCTGCCATGGGCACCTCCAGGGATGGGGCACCCACAGCTTTCTGGGCAGCTGTGCCAGTGTTTGAGACTTGATGAAAACTTCACATACAGTTTTCCTTGTTGAGATACGTGCACTTCAGTATTCTGTGCTATGGATGCAGCTAAACTTTAGTAACATCATACATTAATACCTGCGTATGTTTCTCTTTCAAAAGCACGTTACTCATTGTTGACCCAACTGCTGAAGAAGAAGACTTAGCAACTGGAACAGTCACTGTTGTCACAGATGAAGATGACAGACTTTGTTCTGTCCACAAACCAGGTACTTCCAAGCTTACCACACAAGAACTCAAGAAGAGGATGGTCTTTTCTTGACCTACCTTGTACCTGCATTTCTTTGTAAAATATGGGTCCTTTATGGTGACAGATTGCTTAAGTACACTTTCAACCACTTACTATTAAAATTTGTCTTGAAGGAGGCAGCACGACTGATGTTAAAAAGTCATAGTTGGTCCTACGCATAGCAAAAGATAGATTTTGAGCATGTCTACATTTTAGCCCTAGTGTTTCTTTCCTGTGCTTGAGGTTATAGTTGGGGAATCACAGAATCACAGAATTGTAGGGGTTGGAAGGGACCTCTAGAGATCATCAAGTCCAACCCCCCTGCCAAAGCAGGTTCCCTACACCATGTCACACAGGTCGGCATCCAGGTGGGTCTTGAATATCTCCAGAGAAGGAGACTCCACCACCTCCCTGGGCAGCCTGTTCCAGTGCTCCGTCACCCTCACTGTACACCCCAGGTGAAAGCTGCTGGCTGGGAGAATTACTGTATTAATACTTTGATTTGGTAAATACAATTAGGGATATGGAACTTAAGTACAACTAGAAAACCACTTGTTTTTCTCCCCTCCATTTCTTAGGTGGAAGCCCTCTGACAGGAGCCAAGCTTCAGGACTGCATCAGCAGAGCCATTACGAGACACAGAGAAGTAAAGAAGCTGACAGACAAAGTAATAAAAAGCATAAAGCCCAAGTGAACAAAAAGGTCTTTTCAAAAGTGGATTTATAAAAATTGTATTTGTTACGGTGTTCACAAACCTTTTTTTTTAATACTCAATAAACAAATACTAATACTACATTTACAAAGTTCATTTCCTTCTAAAATGCTTTTCACCCTTTTACTATGTACAATGCTGCTCAATGGTAAAAAATACAAGATAAAACATTCTGTTTAAAAAAATTAAGTGACTTAAGGAAGCCAGACCTCAGCTGCTTTATTGATGAAGTCACTGCGCTGTGGAGGGTTGGCTTCCAACAAGTTCATCTTTTCTCAGTGTTACGTCAAAAGTTCCGTTTCCCAACAGTACTATATAAAACACTGATTTGTTTTTAAGCTTTTTAAACAGGGGGGAAAAAAAATCACCTTCAAATCATTTTTATATTGAGGAGAAGAAAGAAAAAAAGCAAGTCTCAGGATTTTGGAGGGGCAGTTGTGCCTCTTTTCCTTTTACTTTTTGAGTGGCTGCCTGAATGCTGCTGATGTCGCAGATGAGCTGCTTGTGCTGCTGCTGTTGCTGCCGCCATAGCCATTTGATGCTGCAAGAATCGCAACTGCTGCCACAAAGGAGGAGGAGAAAAAGCTTGTTAGTGTTAGCTACAAAACTTCGGTTCACGTCAGAAAGGATGACAGGTAAGGTGGTAATGGGGGGGGGGGGGGAGAAACAAAAATGGAAGAAGTGCTAGGATAACAAAAGAAATGTATCATGTACAGGGGCAATGAGTACAGTCAAGCAGCACCAGTGGCACAGAAGCCTGAGGGCATGTCTCATGTTTTACACATATTCTCAGACAGCTGCTTCTTTGCCCTTTCTATCCATTGCAGTAACTCAGCAACTTCAGCGAACAAAGGTGACACGCTTTTAGCATAATGAATCTTCCATGCACGTATTATTTTCTATGTACCTCACAAGGAGGCTGTGCAGAAGTACTTCAATATTTTCACAGACCATGTGAATGATAATACTGAAGGAATGCTTTGCCAGAGCTGCTTCCGCATGCTGATGCATTACATTTGAACTTGCAGGTGCTTACAGTTTTGTTGCTTTGGAATCCTAATGGCACCTGGCAGTTTATTTAGTAATGTGCCACAAGCACTCCTTGAATGTTATCAAATTGGGAAGGTAGATGGCTTAAATGAGTAAAACTAAATTCAGTGCTCCAAGCTGAGAGAATCACAGCTTTCAGGTCTCATCGGGATCATCTGCCAAAATTCAGAGGTTTGTTTCTTTGTGAGACCATAATGACAGTTAAAAAACAACCAGAAAACAAGATTGTTGAGTTTGGAGCTAAGAACTGTGCTACTGTTTTCTTGTTTTAAACAGTCAGAGTGAAGTTGCTGGATTACTTGTATCTGTTGCTGCTGCTGCTGCAAGGCTTGTTGTTGCTGTTGTAAGGCAGAAGAGAGCTGGAGTCTCTGCTGAGGAAGGCTTTGCCCAGGTCTGTTCATGGCAGAGCCAAGCTGAGACAACACTAAGAAAGGAGAAGGGGAAAGCAGGCAGGTCAAAGAGGTCGGGTCAAGTTTATCAGGGAAGGGAAAGGAAGGTGCAGGAAGAACGTAACAGAAAAGGAGAGTCAGTAGAATTAGTCTGAGTAAAATTGGAAACAGTACATAATAAAATATACGTGATATACATACTTGGTTAGTTAGAACATAATTAGATTATGAAGTGCTTGTGGAGACACAAAGAGGTTTATTATACTAGATGCTCAGTACACAGTTAAGCATTCCTCAATGAAGTCTGGCATGGAATTTTCCTGTATCTTGTTCTCAGATCAAGTGTGACAGCAATATATTAAATTTACTGCACTTAACTGCCAAACAAAGCAGAGAAGTGCATGCTTTGAAAGTCAAATATTTCTTGCACAATTCATATGCCGATAATACATAGTGCAGTGTAGACCAAACTTCATTTCAGTGTGAATTTATCAACGTACACAGATACAAAAGGAGGCTCAGCAAGCACATACCTGTGGCTTGAGGCTGCATGAAATTCCCTACTCCCGTCAGGTTAATGACAGCAGCTTGTTGGGCAGACAATGCCTGATCTTGACTTGACGGACCTTGGTCAGACCCCTAGCAAAAATGAAAAGCTTGATCCTTATTACCAAACTTTAGTACAAATACGTAAACAAACAGATGCTAATGCTCCCCAAACAGCTGTGTGGGAGAAATGGTATTATGCTCATTACCCAGCAGAAGTCCCATGCAGCAGGTAGCAGAGATTACAGTTTATGGTTGTAAGGGTATCATGTCTCTGCCCCAGCTCCCCACCCCAAAGCCTTCAGAGGACACCTGAAGCCATCTATATGCAAAAGATCCTAATTGTAATCAAAAGAGGGTAAGCATGAACTGTGTGACATGTGCCTTAACTTCATGATAAATACAAGTACTGCTTTTCAAGTTCTGTTTTCTAAACAAAATAGCTCTGACATGAATCATACAAATGGCATTACTTGAACCCGATCCAGTGTCTGCTGATGTGAAAGGGTGCTGTGTCATAGAACGTAAGTTATGCATTTGTTCAAGAGGTAGGAAAATAAAGTATGTATTACACATATGACTTAAGACATTAGCCATGCGATTTCTTTAAGGAGGAGGAAAAACTCCAATAACTTTTTAAGCTGGTGCATTGCCAGCAATTTCAACATTGCAGTTTGAGACTTACGTAACTCAACCAAACTGATGAGTTTCCCCCCATCCTAGTATGAATGACACTGATAACGATGTACTCCTTGGAGAATTAAAATAATGATAATCCTTTAAAATGGATTGGTTTACAATTGTTGTTTGTGAGGAAGCCTCACAGAATCATAGAATTGCTCAGGTTGGAAAAGACCTCAAAGATCATCGAGTCCAACCACAACGTGACCATACTACCCTAACTAACAACCCTCTGCTAAATCATGTCCCTGAGCACCACATCCAAGTGGTTTTTAAACACAGCCAGGGATGGTGACTCAACTACCTCCCTGGGGAGCCTATTCCTGTACTTAACTTCCCTTTCTATAAAGAAGTGTTTCCTAATATCCAACCTAAACTAGCACTGGTGCAACTTGAGGCCATTTCCCCTTATCCTGTCACCTGTGAGAAGAGACCAACCCCACTCGCTGTAGCCAGATAATTTTAATATAATTAAAATATAATTATTCTAATTAATATAGTACATTATACCAACATCAGAAATGTAAAGGCTAGCCTTCAAAAGCACTGCAAATTAATTTCACATTCTGAATATTCCACTGAATTTTAGTAGATTCTTCTAAGAACCTGCAAGTTCTGATGCAAAAACTGTTATAAGAATCTTGATTCCTCTCCTTTAACCCATTCTAAATGATTCTCCTAATGGTATCAATTTTTTGAAGCATGGTGCAACATTTCACAGAATCAAAGAATGTCCTGGGTTGAAAAGGTCCACAATGATCATCCAGTTTCAACCCCCCTGCTACGTGCAGGGTTGCCAGCCACCAGACCAGGCTGCCCAGAGCCACATTCAGCCCTTGTGGCATTTTGATGCTGCACCCCTGCAGTAATCTGAATATCCAAAAATTACACCCTGTTCTGCCCAGAAATGGAGTTCAGACTCTCGCTCATGTTTCTATCTGTATGTACGATTAAAGAAAACAAAATATTTGAAGACCTTTCAAACAGCCTATTCCACATCAAATCTTACTTTCATTGCCAGCAGCGCTTTAAATTCAACACTACACCTACCTGTGCATGTTCAGGTCCACTTTTAGGCCTTATATGCATAACCCTGATTGATATTACTATACTGGTTTTTGCTTCTCATGTAAACATAACATTAAAGAAAAAAATCATTTGCAATAAGAACTCGAACACAGTATTTTTGGATTAACCTCTTGAATTGGCGCCTCCGGTGGCGCAGTGGTAGGAATGCCACATTGCAACACCGGAGGCCCAGGTTTGAATCCCCCCTGTGGCGCAAGTGGTAGAAGTGCCGCTCTGCTACACAGAGGCTCGAATCCCAGGGGGTTGGACTCGATGATCTCTAAGGTCCCTTCCAACCCGCACAAGACTGTGATACTGTGATAATTCAAATGTCAGCGTTTCTACATTGATACTGAAAACTAGCTGCTTTGTTGTGAGTTGAGAACATCATTTCCTCCTGACATCTCTATGGAAGTAACTTTACCCTCCCATTTTGAACGTCTTAAAACAAAAACAACTCACAGTTGCAGTACATGCGTTATCCAATCAACTGGCTTCAGAGATTCGTGTAGGCTAAACAGAGTATACAGCACTAAGCACGACTCTATAGAAATGTAAGAAATGATGTGTCCATGTGTATCAATTACCTGTAGGAGATTTAAGGGCCGAAGATTTGATGCATTTTTCAAACCAAAAGGGCTGCCTGTTAAAGAAAACATCTTTTTATTAGTAGGAAGTCTTCACTTACTTATATACGTGTATTGCAATCAATACACCCTTCCACTGGGATTATCTGTAAACATTTGGAAGCTGGAAAACTGGCTTAAGTTTTGTATTTAAACATGAATGCTACATTTTCCATTAAGTTGAAATGTTCCCAGTTATTATTGTACACCGTAACCTGCAACTTGTGTATGCTTACAGGACAAAGATGAATGTGGTGAATAATACAGCAGTTCTTTCTTAGCGATTCTCCTTCTGGCTTTGGAGCATTTTATTGTTTGCTCTATAAATTAATGGCCAAGAACTGAATGAATTAGCAAGTCCATTGGTTCTCAATCATTAAAACCATACAACACCGATTAAAACCTTAGCAGCTGTCCTCCCTTCCAAATGCCCCTGAGAAGATTCATCTGACTTGTAGGGCCTTTGACATAATTCCGCATGGAACTCTTTCAAGCTAAAAAGGTTTAAGAGTAGTTTATTTGTGAGGTGGGTACCAAACTGAGTAGCTGTCAAACAGAATCCCCACTGAGGTCTGCCATGGACTTAGATAACCTCACTGCTGTCATTTGTTACGCGAATGACAGTGTAGAGTGTAAAAATCTGTGACAAAACTGGCAAGGGTTGACGATGCCTAAAAGGACAGGATTGGAATTAGAAGTGATCCTAATGAGTTGGAAAATAAAGTCCAAAATCAGTGACGTTGAATTCAAAAGGACAAACGAACAAGTACAAAACTGAGTAACCAGCTTTGCATCTATAGACAAAGAAATGAGACATTACGGAAGGTACAGGTATATCTGAATAATCCGTATCACAAATTACAGAACACAGAGAAGAAAAGAACTTCTTCACACAATTTACATTTATAAACCTGTCCCAAAACACTGCAGGTAACAAATATACAAACGGGTTTCAAAAACCAATCAAATAAGTTCCCAGAATTAAATCTGCCATTGGTTATTAAGCAGTCTGCAGCTGAGAAAGCCCTAAAGCTGGAGACTGCCAGATGTACAGTCACAGAGGATACATAGCAATACATACAAAAGGATGTATTGCTTTACATCTGCTTCACCTTAAACTCTTCTCTAAGCATCCTTTAATGCCCACCGTCAGAGACAGAGTGGATTTTTGGCCTAAGCCACTACATCCAATCGTAGGTTAATGCAATGCCATTGCAACAAAAAATGCAAATAAAAACAGGCAGACCTCACTTGGGGAAATGTTAACAGGAATGCTGTGGAAGAGATGAGATGCAGTTTATTCTGCTGTGCTCCACAGTGGTAAACCAGCCAAGCTCAAGCTTATGTCCAGTTTTGGGTATCACATTTTAAGGATGTGAGCAAATTGGACAGTCTAGAAAAGAGTGACAGGATTATGAAAGGTCTGAAAAATACAACCTAGCAGAAAGACAAGACAAATGTGGGACACAACAGCACGTTTCTGACAGAAGGTAAAGAGAAATGGGCAACAACTATATTCCACGTCTGCATGGAGCAGGAGAAAAAGTAATTTCACTTGCAATTAAGGAGAGGAGCTGTGATTAGAAGAAAACATTTTATAAAGATAACAAACTACTCTAAACAGATAGTGGGGAGGACTGGGATCTTTCATCAGCAAAGGTATTTATGGATAAATTAGATACAGACAGCTCAGTATGAGTTAAGGCAGATCTGACATTGTCAGTGTAAGAGATGTGTATTTTGATGTGCCTTCTGTCCTCTCGATTCAATAATCATACTTCAGGGTTCTTTGTCTTAGTTTTATTTTTTGGAAAATAACACTAAATACTGTTTTAATAAATGTTGAAGCAGCCTGATTTATTTGTATAGTCATGTTTGAAAGTGATAAGAAACAAAATGGCATTGTCCATCTAGAATGAAGTAGACAGATAGAATAGAATAGAATACACTGCACATTTGAAAAGGGAGGCCTCTTTCTATTCAGTCATGTCTATTTCCACACAGTTATTATCAAAGTCATAACTGAATTTGGGTATGACCTGGAACATCCTGCTGGGCATACCACGTGTAATCTGGATGTAGAGTACATTTCCCCAGCCTCGTTTCTAATAGTCAAATAATCTGTCATCTGCCTCCACTCAGAATGTGAAAACTATTTATGTTGTTCCAAAGCTCAAGTTATCATATAACCATCCATTCACAAACAGCCAGTTTGGCCCACTGGTCTCACAAGATATTTTCACACTGTCCCTCTCTGAAAGGTGGCTTTTCAAGTTATTCACACTAACCTGCTTGAGAGGCAGACTGCATTGTAGCGGGCAGTGCACTTGGTACCAGACCTCCTGGTGGTAAAATGCCACTCAGATTTATACCTGCAGGGGCTATGGCACCAGTGTTGCACCCCAACATAGGGTTTGAACCACTCATCAATGTCTGCGCTCCACTGTAGAAGAGGAAAGACAACACATCAAATCCAAGCGGTACAATCAAATTCGAGCAACTGAGGTTTTGCCCTCTGTCTTGTGGAAAGTAATTCAATTGTTTGCTGGAAATAAGATTCTGGATGAAGCATCGAGGCAGCATAAAAGAAATCATTATGGCTAGGGTCTAACAAACGTGTAAATCCATATTCCAGCAAACAGCTCATGTTTTCCTCTAGCACCATAATGAAGTCTCTTCAGCTGATCAGCAGTGATCAACTGCCAACACCTCAGATGAGCAACTCCAGTGCCTAGTACCTGCCTTGAAGAGCATTGTGTATCTTACACTGTCCATCCTATACTGACCGTGGTATTTTCATTCAGTCTATAAGGAGCTCACTTTATACCACATAAGCTCCTCTCAGCAGCACCGTTATTTGTTAAAACCACAAAATGGGCTTTACAGATCTAAAGACTTTTAACCTCAGTGTTTGATTAAAATGTCAGAAAATGTATTTGCTCTTTTCTTAAGTTTTACACGCTTTTCATACATCTGGAAAAGCTGAAAGTAAAATTTTCTTCAATTTTTCATTGATTCTTTTGAATCAATTTTGAATTCTTCATTGAATTCTTTCAGTATTTTTGACAGTAAAGGCCTTAAATTTCAGAAATATGAATAGTTTCCATTGGGTTTTCACTTCATAATTACAAAGTGAATGATCTTTTTGTACTGCAGATATTGAGGAATTCCTGTCCTAGTGGACGCTGAACAGCTTTGTGCAAAAGAACCAAAACCAAACATAAAAGAAAGAGAAAAAAAAACCATCCCAATCCACCACCAACCAACCCACACCAGATAAATTAGGAAATGGTCGTAACAAAGAACTTACCACACAGAGCCCACTACATTGATGAAGTTAAGTCCTGCAGGGTTTGCCATGACCTGGGTGGAGGTTGTTCCTGTAGTAATGGATGTTACCATGGTGGAAAGAGGAATGGTCATTACAGGCAGTGCCTGGCTCAGAGACATCTGCTGCTGAGCAAACGGGGTTAACAAAGTGGGCTGAGGGGTGAAGCCTGATTCTTGGGGAGTAGGGGTGGCGGAAGGGGTAATAGGAGTTGAGCTCTGAGCATCAGAAGGGTGTGGGGTCGATGAAGGGGTGTTGGTTGGAGTAGGAGTAGATGGTTTAGGAGTTCCAGACCCTGCTCATTGAGAAAAATAAAAAGTGCTAGTTCGTTATAAAAGGCCCGTTCTTTCTGTATAATAAGGTTAATGGAATCTTATTTAGCACTGAAATTTGTCCCACTTTTTTAAATGGCAAGTGTTAATTTCTACATGACACGAGTGTTGCAGCACGCACTCAGTGTTAAGGATGCAGTATAATCACACAGAAAGCCCATTCTCCGTCCTTTAAGCCAAACACCGTTTTGTATCCTACATTAAGAACCTCCTATAATTTATCATACATTAAGTCATAACTCTATTTAGAAATACCTGAGCCAAACCGAAACAATTTCTTAGTGATCAGTTTAAGCTAATTAATGTTTCTGTCCTTAGATGTTAAACACACAGTCTATATGCGCTGCCTGCACAATAGCACCATGTTAAGAACGTACCATGGAAAACAACAGATTCAACAAAGAACAGATACTGCCACTAAATCATCACGGGGGTCACTCTGAATTTCATCAGACAGCTGAACTCCCATTTGCCACCTTCTGATCAAATAAAACGAACAGCTTCTTTTAAAATAAGAACCGGATGATAATACTGCATCTTTACGGGGTACTGTTCAGTGCCTTTACATAAATGTAGTTTGCACATAGGAATATTTGTTGTGGATGCCGTTAGCACGGTTTATCAACAGGAAAATGAAACAAAAAAGAAACAACCAAAAAGCTCAGTGTTTTTCTCTTTCTCTCTCTCTCAAAAAGAAAAAAGAAAAGAAAAAAGGCTTTCATGTCCTGCAGAAAGAAAGGAAAGAAGTGTGAACGTCCAGCTGTTGTGATCAGGGCCTTACTTCTTAAGGTAACAACTGCAAGTGGTAGATCTACAGTCCATACCACTAGATCCATACCAATAGATTTACAATCCATAGCACTAAAATAAGCACTGAGTAAATCTGGTAGGAGAAAACTCGTCTAAGTTTTCTAGTTTTTCTTTGTGCAAAACAAGGCGGCAGAAAAGTTACACCTTATGAGCTACAGAGATTTTAAATTATTTAATGAAAAAAAATGCATATTATACCACTGTGCAGGATACTGGAATGTGCAGTACATGGTTATTCATTAAAACTGAAACTGCAGCTATGGTTTCTTTGTACAGATCTTTTCACAGAATGCCTCACGACACATACATCTTTTAGAAATGGTGTTTGGTCTGTAGCTACGATTACAACGATCCTGTCAGTGTTAATGAAAATAATTAAGCTAGGATGTCATTTATTATTGAAATTTACATTTTAACACCTGAGGATACGGTGCTATCATCATCAGCATCACCACCACACTTGCAATCAGCAATGATTTGTAAAACAGTGTAGGAGTGTTTTAAAAAATCAGCTTATAGTTTATTGTATCACCACCTTGGGACTGATCAGATTATATACATACATAGAGATACAACTGCATCAGCTCCTATAACATTTAAAAAAAAATCAGATGCTTCAGTTATGTCAAGGCAAACTGATCTAACATACTGTTTTTACACTGGAGGAGAAATCTACACTATGGAACTTCATCTTATCACATCATCTACCAGCCTTTCATAGAAGAGGAGATCATACTAATTGCATAAAAGGTATTAAAACGTATACACGAAGGGTGCATACATATATACAGAAAAAACGAACACAGTTACAATAAACATAAAAATACATACAGTGAACAAGAGACCTGCCTAAGGCTGCATAACTTATACAATTTAGGGTACACTGTACACTTAACTTTCATCATTCCACAGGTTAAGAAGTTTTATCTCAGGAAGCATTTATGCAAAAGCCTAAGATTTAATGGAGAATTTAGGTCGTGACTCACTTTGTGAAGAGCTCGCAGGAGACATGGCAGCTGGAGAGAGCATGCTAACTTGGTTAAGATCCATAGATTGTTTCCGAGAAAGACCAGGTGGCTTAGAAGAAGGTGGAGGAGGTGGCGGAGTTGGGGATTTTAGATGGCCACTTGACTGCTGTGGACTAAAGATATTACCTGAAAACAAACAAACAGAATTAAAACATCTTGTTGTTCTACAAGTACAAGATAACTCAAATATCTTTTAGGATACGTGTCTGTAGAATGTTACAAGCAGAAATTAACAAAGTGGTACGTAAAAACCTCTTTTCACAGAGAAGATATTGACTTTTAAAATACAAAACCTTACTAAAGGGACAGCATATCACTACTGGCTAGAATGTCATGCCCACCAGGTAGTGGTTAATGGTGTTAAGTCCAGCTGGCGACCCATTACAAATGGTGTCCCTCAGGGGTTGGTACTGTGGCCCATCTTGTTTAATGTCTTAATTGATGACCCAGATGAGGGGATTGAGTGTACCCTCAGTAAGTTTGCAGATGGCACCAAGCTGGGAGGTGGTACTGATCTGCCAGAGGGTAGGGATGCCCTTCAGAGAGATCTGGATAAGCTGGATTGCTGGGCTGAATGGGATGTGGTTCAACAAGGCCAAGTGCTGGGTCCTGCACTTTGGCCACAATAACCCCATGCAGCACTACAGGCTTGGGGATGAGTGGCTGGATGACTGTGACGAGGAAAGGGACCTGGGGGTGTTGGTTGATGCTGGGCTGAACATGAGCCGACAGTGTGCCCAAGTGGCCAAGAAGGCCAATGGCATCCTGGCCTGTATAAAAAATAGTGTGGCCAGCAGGTGAAGAGAGGTGATCATCCCTCTGTACTAAGCACTGGTGAGGCCGCACCTCAACTACTGCATTCAGTTTTGGGCTCCTCACTACAAAAAAGACATCGAGGCCCTGGAACATGTCCAGAGAAGGGCAATGAAACTTGTGAGGGGTCTGCAGCACAAGTCTTATGAGGTGCAGCTGAGGGAGCTGGGATTGTTTAATCTGGAGAAGGCTCAGGGGAGACCTCATTGCACTCTACAACTTCCTGAAGGGAGGCTGTGATGAGAAGGGGTTTAGCCTCTTCTCCCAGACAATAAACAGGACCCAAGGAAATGGCCACAAGTTGTATCAGTGGAGGTTTAGACTGGACCTAAGACGGAATTTTTTTCTCTCAGAGGGTGGTCAGGCACTGGAATGGCTGCTCAGGGAGGTGGTGGAGTCACCATCTCTGGCAGGCAATCTTCAAGAGGCATCTGGATGAGGAGCTATGAGATCTGGTTTACTGCTTGTGGTAGCAATGGTGATGGGAGGACGGTTGGACCAGATGATCTTGTAGGTCCTTTCCAACTTTGTGATTCTATGACTTTATGATAAGCAGAACACATAGAAAGGAAATGCTCAAGTAGATGAATAATTACCTGAAGAGCTACTTCCTGAACTTGAAGGTAATTTGATGGGAGGAGGTCGGTGTTTTACACCTTTTCCCAACACTGAAGACTGAACAGAGCCTGATATACTTTCGGGCTGCTAGGAAGGAAAGAGAAATTAACACTACCAGAGCGATAATGTGAGCTTCCATATATTTGACAGATAACATAAGTCAGTTAACGGATAACAGAAGTCTCAAAATGAAGACAGAATATCTTTGAAACATTTCAGGATTGTATTTGTTCAGAAAATAAGCTACAAAAAGCCCTTTTTACATAAAGAGCTTACCATCAAAAAGATACTCTATGCTTCCAGCAAAAATTAAACTGAGAAAAAAAATATTAAGGACTTTGTTTTTCTCAAATCTGAAGTCTTTGGAGCTTTTTACAAACACAAGTGACAGATGCACTTAAATATAAAGATGGTTTACTCTTACTTAAAAACTTGTGTTATTTCATTCATTCACCAACTCTAAACATTCGCTATTCCAATCAATAAGGATCTCTGTTCCTAGGAACAGTGATCTCAGCACATTCAGGAAAATCCTGAATGCGTACAAATCAACACATTGTCTCACTGACTGCAGTGGGATCAGAATTTCCCTAACCTGTTTATATTAAATGTGCTGGGTTTTGTTTTTTCTCTGTTAACATGCTTATCAAGGTGTTTAAAAGCAATTCAACTTCATCAAATCAAATATATAGTTCCTAGTCACCCACAACAGAACCTAAATCCATACTTTCAATAGCTGACATCATCAAAAGACTCAGTGAAACACATTCACATATATAGACTAAATACAGTGCATGTACCAATAATTAAAAAGGGTATCTGAACAAGACTACTATCCACAAACAATCTGAAACTAGAAAATCAAGCTCAGAGTAAAGGAAACAGAATATTTCAGTGCTGGAGGTCTAACTTAGATTAGCACCAGAGCATCCAATACTATGCAGAATTAACTCCTCTGGAAAGCTGAGCTTCCACAGACTTGCAGCAAAAAGAGACATCTCCCTATTTCTAATTGCTTTCTAACAAAAAGTATTTTGAGGAAAACTGCGAGCATTAGTTTCTTTTCTATTATTAAAGACTCCTTTCTCCATTCTGAAAATAAAGACTAAAGCCCCATTCAAAATAAAACAGATCACTAAATAAAGAAAACTAAGTAACTTTGGTCCACCCTTCAGTGGGGGCTTTTGCATCTGGACAAGATGGCTTTTGGAAAGACTCTTCCAACCTATGTTACACTGTGACTTTACAATGTGTGAGTTGAGTGTAGATGTGTACACATACACAATTACACGTAGATGTGTACACACACACTAACACACACTCATTCTTTTCTATAAGTGCTGCAGCTCGTCTGGCTGACACAAAGAACTCTCCGAGCACGGTTGTGGAACTTTAGAGGAGTAGAAAGATGTAGCAACGCAAAAAGCCACAATGGACACAAATTCATTTACTAGCTGGAGAGGTCATCTTAAATACAGCTGACCACTACACTACTGAATCTCACCAGGAAAGGAAGCATAAGTAAGTAAGGCACAGAGCAATGTCAACAAGCATGAAAACTTAGGAATGTAGGAAATTTCTAACAGATGCATACATATGAACATATGCGCCTACAGTTTTATTTGAAAATTATTCTCTTCAAATTAAGAGGAAAGTAAGTTTTAAAGGTAAAAGAAACGTTTAGTGACTATATCTGCTTTTACGTTTACTGATGCATATTACGCAGCATACAGGTGCACTGTACTATACTAATCTGAGAAAGGTTAATCTGAATAGAGAAAAATGCCATATCAAACCACTGGAGCTATCTCTAATATAGATTACTGTAAAAGAAGTCATGGCTGAAACACACAACTACTGAATAGTAAAATTGAAAGTGCTTTCCTCTAACTTTCTCAATATATTCACCATAAATGATGATGACAATGTGTTTAGGATTAATTCAGTTTGAATTTTTACATTATTTTACTTATAAATGTGAACGATGAGAATTATAATAATTCAATAATCAAGTGCAAATAAAAAATATACAGCTCAATAAACTCACTTCCATTTCCTTCCCTGGGGAAAGATGACTAAGACTGATTGATCCACCTGAATTATGAAACATTTTCACAGGACATTTAGCTTCGCTTTTTACCAACTCGTGATATTGGTTCACCACCCTGAAACAAACAAGTACATAAAAACATTTTGAAAGATTAATAATTTGAAAATAATATAAAATAAAATGATACATAAGCATATAACTATGCATAACAGGGACTTCAAATATACATCTGTGTAAAAGATACGCACATGGAGACATAGATTTCTGGGTTCTGTTCTTTTTCTTTGAAGTTAATTTTTTCTTTTTAATTTTTAACCTCTCTTTTCCCCAATGCCAACTACAGCTCCCCAGATAAAGCCATTTCCCATTTAAAGCGTGAGCTTCTATAAGACCTGCCTTACCAAAGAAACACATCCCTCCCTTCACAATCATGCCTTATTCATGTCATTGCGTTCTGTCAGTACATACATTTGAGAACGACTGTTTTCAAGGATGAAGAAGAGGAAAACTTCAAAGGTCTCTGATGAACACCCTAAGAGCTCACTAAGAATGGCAACTGCTTACACTGGACCAGACTGACGCATTACTTTCACAAATATCCCACTAGTTTTGGTTTTGTTGCTCTTTTTGTAATGTTTTTATACAAAATATTTAAGATTAAAATAAGTTTTGTTACATTTGTACATTAGCTATCATATATGTTTTACAAGGGCTGCTCTGAAAGTAATACTTCTGTTGTTGGCCAATGACATCAGAGGCAGATGTTGGTGGTATTGCAGTAGAGGCTAATCCTTCTAATAGATATTCCACTATATTTCCTTGCTGTGTGACAGATGGCAGAAGGGCAAGTCTGACAGAACACTGTCTGACATGGAAATTTTTGTTAGAGCTCTCAGAATTTTATCATTACTTGAGTGATTGAGAATAACCATGCAAACAACGAACAACATGCTTGAATTTAGGTATTGGGACAAGCCATATTGCACACTTGTTTTCCTCTATATTTCCTTACTCATTAAATGTGGGGACTGCAGGCTATCTCCTGCTTATTCTCATAGTAATTAATTCTTATTTTGTTTATCTGTTCTGCACGTTTCCAGAAATACAACATAAACAGTTATAATGGCAAGAAAGAACGAAATTAATTATTTGGCATCAAGTCAGCTGGTTGTATACACAATGTCTGTTGTACATGCAATTTACCTTTCAGCATCAGTCTTGGAACCAATCAGGAATCTGAAATGCAAAAAGGTAAGAAACATTTTAAGTGCTGAACTGCATGAAAAGAGTATGATTTTTATAATTATGAACCCTGAAAGAATATCGATGCTATTCTCTTTTTAGACTCTCAGACACAAGAGATACTTCACTCATTTGATGGACTGGGTATTATTTGGTACCTGACATAAAAACTTAGCTTTGTAACCATGGGTACAATACACATATGTTGTCTAATACAGAGGCCTTCAAATTACTCACAAAGTAAAAGGTAGAATATGGAACTTTTTTTCTTTAAAAGAAATGGAAGCAAGTAACTACTACAGCATTGCTTCTGTGAAAAGAATAAATGAACATACCAACCTGGAAATACAGAAATACCCATATAGCACTTTTGTCTGTATGTCAAAACCAGACCTATCTGTAGGAATTCAACCTTTGGTTTCCATTATTTGATTTCACACGTCCAAATTTCAGTTTCCCACCATTTTCCAAAATCAAGCTTTTTTCTTTAGTTTAATGCTTCTGGTTTGCAAACTACCTTTTAGCTCTGTTAATGTTTCAATTTAAGAAAAAAAACAACTCCTCCTCCTCACTCCTACTGTTATCATACAGTTGTAAACTAGATCTGTTGTTCTAAGTAGATCAGTATTAAGTACAGAAAGAGAAGAACCTTAGATTTTAACAAAAAGAGCTGTATACAGGAATTATATACCTGACAACGATAAAAATCCTTCTTTTTAAATTAACCTGAAGCTTACACAGACTAACTGCTCCCTGCCTACTCTGCTGCACAGGTTTCTCCATGCAAAGTAGTGTCACATACAACAAGAAGAACTAAGAATTGAGAGCCTTTTTAAGAACTGAAGCCAACAACAGCAGGTTCAAACCAGTATTACAAAGAGGACTAAACTTTGGGAGCTCATGTTTACTGCCTTCATTTGTTTAGCCTTAATTAGGTAAATGTAATCACAGAATCATAGACTTGCTCAGGTTGGAAAAGACCTTAAAGATCATCAAGTCCAACCTCAATCTAACCATACTACCCTAACAACTCTACACTAAATCATGTCCCTGATCACCACATCCAAAAACAGGGATGGTGACTCAACCACCTCCCTGGGGAGCCAGTTCCAACCTTAACAAGCCTTTCTGTAAAGAAGTTTTTCCTGATATCCAACCTTAAGTTACCCTGGCACAACTTAAAGCCATTTCGCCTCATCCTATCACCAAGTCTTATGTTTTCACAGCATCTGGCAGATTTCATCACAATGATCAAAACTGTGATAACCATTGTGAAACACACGCTAACCACGTCTGGCAGCATGAGAAGTAGGATTTTCTCAGCAGGGGATTTTTCTTAAAACATACCTTTAACACACAAGAACATTCAGACTTACTAAAAAAGAACATTTAACATACGATGTTAATAGAAGCTTTTTTTTCCTCCTCATATTTTTTTAAATGAGGTTTATTAACTGAAATATTCAAAACAAAAAAACCTCTTGAATCAGATTTTTAGATCCTAAATGCTCTCATGCCAGAAAACGTTAAGTAGTGTTTGTTGCCTCTCATTTGTTGGATCATAGCACAGATTAAAAGAGCACAACTTACTGTGGTGGAACTAATAAGCTGTCACTCTCATCATCACCTTTGAGTGTCTGGATTTTACCATAGTATAACGGATTGCCAAGAGACTGAAAAATGGTCAGCTTTGTTTTTTGCAGCTGATTACCAACTTCACATTCAAACACATAATCATCTTTTACTTCCTAGAAGACAGGAAAAAAAAAAGATCAAATAAATATTACAAAAACAGTAGCAAAAGAGAGCCAGTAAAATAAACCAGTCCTATGCAATATAAAAGATAAACAAATTATGAGAAGGGATGTTTTTGCTAAAACAGCATTTAGGAGGAAAATAATAAATACCATAACACTGCAAATCTTAAAGCAATGATGTACAATATTGTACAGAAGACTGGGTATATGTATGTACAAAGTATTATAAAAACAGCAGCAGTGCAAAAAAAAGAGTTCTAAATAAAATGCCAGAGATGAAAGTGAAGCTCTATAAGGAAGTTTTACTTTTTCCTGCTATGAGACTGAAAAGACATTTGATAGATGCTTTTAATTAGAAAGAATTAATGAACTGATTTGCTACTAATTATGTTAAAATGAACTTTCTTTATCAAATCATGCAATTTGCACCAAATTTGCATCTTCTGTAATAATGTTTCCAAACATGTGTAGTACATGTAAGGTTAATTACACTGGATGAGAGAAGATTATTCCTACATTGATTTAGATTTTATTGAAATAAGGGACACTTTAAGTAGGGACAGAAGAGCTTGGCCAAAGACCTAAATTACTCACGTGTGCTGGCCAAACAGTTGGTTGCGAGTCATCAGGCTTGATAGAACTTTCCACTTTGGCGTATTTTTCCACCTTAAAATGGAGATAGAAAAAAAGCCCAGAAACAAAAATAACACCAAACCAATGATCATACTGGGCCTGAGTTAATGTCAGCCTAGCATAGTTTCCTCTTTTGGAGTGGATAACACTAAAGCCTTCAAAAAGTGAGTACAACCCTCTGTATTCAGCATTCTGAAAAGTTAAACTGGAAATCCTTACATTTATTGTTACACCACACTTGTTATGTTAAACTTAACAAAAGTGTGGCTTAAGACTATAGCATCATGGGACAAGTGATGTGCACTGCCATCCTTACTAAGCCCACAAAGCTACAATACTGGCTACTCTACCAACCCCTTCTGTATGCTAGTAGCATGCAGTGCCAAAAGCCAAGAATAGGCATGCCCTTGAGATCTGAATACGTACAGACTAATGAGAAGAATTTCCAATTAATATTTTCAATATCATTTTCAATTTTTTTTAAACAGATAATTCTACATCCTGTCATATACATTACAAAGAAAAATTCTACCAGGCTGAGAAGAAACTCCTTCTAAAATACTTTACTAATTTGTTTAATATATTATCAAGACAACTTCAAATAGACAATTGAAGACTGTCCCACAGATGAATAATATTAAAGATCAGTTTGAACTGTTGATCTTATCCAAACTATCACACTGCAGTTGCAACGTATCCCAGTGTAGCTTGTTTTTATCCTAAACTAAGGAGAATTCCACTTCAACTGCCAATTTTTAAATTACTGCTATTTGAGATTGGATAATATTTAGCCGCTTCCTTTTTCCCCTCATATAATACAACTGAATACAATTGCCACTAATTGCAAAAGGTAACAACCAAACTTACATCCACTTCAGAAGGTGCAGTCAAGTAGCAAGGGTTCTGTTTCCACATATCTACACACTAGAAGATGAACAAAGTGGTGTTAGTGCACTAATCTTTAAAATTAATAGCAAAGAAGTTCACCCAGCTATGTCTTACAACACTCACATTTCCAGCTTTAGAAATTTTGAGGTCATACTGCTGAGCTACTTTCTTCTCCTTCTTCTTCTGTACATAGTCAACTAATCTGAGCTGAGGTGGAGTTGAGTAGTGAGCTACTTCCTGCTGCCTGTTCAGAGATGACTTTGAGTACCTTTTGAAACACCTATGGAAAGATGACAGATAAGTCTGTAAATCCATCACGCGAAATTCCCCACTGTCAGTGTACAAGCACTAAAACATGCAGTGAAATGCTAATTGAGAAGAGTTTTTGAAATACTCATTTGTGTGATTATACAGCATAATTCAAACTCAATCTCTGATTCTTAAGATTACCAGTATTTTGTTCATGCTAAAAATGGTGTTGGTTTTGAAACATGGAATGAAATTGTCGAAACAAGTACCATACTTTAAGATTAGCATACTATCAAAGATTTCAGTTCTGCCAAAATATTCATGTACTACTTGTGAATCTAGAAAATTATAAGAACAGGAACTACCCTTCATTCTTTATGTCACACCCAATCCTTCAGCACATATTCAGCTATCCTGGACATTCATTTAACACCTGCGTACTCTTCTGATGGAACACTCATTGACCATCATGCTCTAATTTTAACAGCAACCTGGCTGATCTCTCTATTTACATTTAATCAGCAGCACTGGATGTTTTAAATATAGCTCCGTAAGTTGAAACGATCATTAGTACTTTTTAGTTCCACAGGGTGGATGCATCTCCAATTTCACAACTGTTCTCTACACTCTAGATATTTAAGTAGACATTAATTTGAGCACTGCATAACAGAAGGCCAAGTTTTTGAGTAAAGTACATCTTGGTTTTCTTTGGAACACACCCATAAAAACTTGAAAAAGTCTTAACATGTTTCACAATGAAAAAATACCGTTTCATGGGGCGAGTATTCATTTTCTGCTTGTTGTACAGGAGTCTGTTTGTAGTACAGGTCACTGCTATTGACGGATCAAGACACAGAGGCTCGGCTGTAGCCAAAATAAGTTGGCTCTCAAGTAGGAGTTTGTCCTCCTGTAATACACATAGCTATTAGTAAACGTAAAAATGAAGACTTTAACATCAAGTCATTACCAACCTATACTCAAGGAGAGAAAATACCCAATATTTATGTTAGCAGTCATTAAAAATTACAGAGCTTTGGTTGGAGTTTCTAACAGGAAAAGAGAACTTACTGTACTGTAGCATGGCTTCTTTTCTTTCCGTTTTTATTTTTATATCACAGTAGTGGTAATGAAGAATTTTATCTTGATTGACTGGCAATCAGTGACATAAGGATTACAGAATCACAAAATGTTTTGGGTTGGAAGGCACCTTTAAGGTCACCTGGTTCCAACCTTCCACTAGACCAGGAAACTCAAAGCCCCATCCAGCCTGGCCTTGAATGCTTCCAGGGAAGGGGCATCCACAGCCTCATTGGGCTGCATAGGACTTTGGAATACAATCTGAAATGTAGTTTAGCAAGACTGTGGCTCTGAAAAACAAATGAGAGGTTGCTTGCTTTTCAACATTTAACTAACTTTAACTATACAATCAGAATTATTGAAGATTCTCTTTACTGTAATAACATCAATAGCAATGTGCTGCTGAGGGAGAATTGTATTATAAGACTATAATTACTGCTCCAGAGTCGTATGTTGAAGATTACTGAAGTAAGGTAAACCAGTTAGAGTAATTCCAATAATGCCATTCTGTATTATCAAGAGATAAGATCTGATTCTATTAGCAATTCCTACTATTTTCTGTGACATCTTAGGGGAAGGTACTATTAACAAGTTAATACAGCAGTTCCGAGGAGCATGTAGCATGCACCTCTATGCACATCATTGTCAGTTTGAGTAAATCCAAAATTTTGTGAGTTATGCTCATCAGATTTTTTTAAGCTAAGATTATTCACCACATCACTGCAAAGTATTAACATAACTGCTGACTCACCTGTGTCCACTTGTGGTTGTCACTTGTTATAGAATGAACATCACAAATTAAAGTCTGATGAGAAAGGCATAATTATAGTTAGCTTTGTGAGTTACTAATATATGTTCAGTAAGAGCTGTACCTACCGTAACAGTGAGAGATGGATGAAACGCTTCTTACCTGCATTGTAGGACGCAAAAGAATGTGCTTGCTTTGGTATGTTGGAGATTTCATGTTACCAGACTGCCTATAGTCACGTATTTCCGCTATGACACATCCACAGTGAAAAATATTAACCTGGTAAAAACAAAGAACAACCCTGTAAATACCCAAATATTTGTTTATGTGACTCAATCCCAGACTCAATAAGTATGTTACTTATTGTTTGGTATTTACTGATACTACGGATAAAAATACCAATTTTGTCAAGATCAGGGATGTTACCACAGATGTCATATAAAAGCTTCAAACGTTTTCTTTCACATGTGAGCAACATAGGTTTAAGATCTTCTCATATCAAATACTTCATTACAATAAAGAACAAAGAATGTTTTGCTAAGCACAGAGTCTAAGTTGCCTGTCAGCCGAAATAACAGCAAAACCTTCTATCCTGTTCTCCCTCATTGCTATTATTTTTTTTTTCTTTTTAGTTATCAATAAATTATTTGAGGCATCCAGTATATCAGCTTCAAATGCACAAGCACTTTACACCTTCTTTTTGGCATCACCTATGTGAAGCATTCACACTTCAAAGTCTATCTAGGTACAAAGCAATTCATTTTTTGAAAACAAAACTTTCAAACCTGAGATTTTTCTAAGAGATCAACCAAAATAGGTGGCAGCTCCTCTGCATCCAAATATTCAAGCAGCTCTCCTTCCTCATAAGGCAGTCGAATGGTCTCAGAATCTGAATTTAAACAGAACACTGCTTATCTTTTGCCTTTCATATTCAGACTTTAACAAAGTGAAATCAAAAGCAGGGTGGGTAGAAGCTTATCAAAATCACCATTTTTTTTCCACTATATTAATTTTTATATGCATTTCTGTTCCCAGAGAATGATTTTATTCTTATTATGCTAGAAAACAGTGCTTCTTTATATCTCACTGGACACTGCATGTTTTTACTGCATGCCACAGTACCAGGTGTCATGAAGGTGCAATCAAAATGGAAAGCAGATGACTTTTAGCAGGTGCAGATATAGGAGGTAATGAAACAAATTATTTAAGAGAAGGAACCTGAAGTGAGGAAACTTAAATAAGTGAAAAAGGGAACAGTTATGAAGCTATGGGGAAATAAGAGAGCGATAGGCTATCAGAAAGATCATTATCTACTGATATATGCTATGCTATTAGAGAAGATTTGAAGTACAGGGGTTTTTTAATGTTAGAAGCAAAACAGTTAAATATAAGCAATAGAAACACAGTTATAGAGTGTTCTGAATAGTTTAAAAAATTAAATAGCAGTAATATTACCTGAACCATTTTTTCCCCTGAGCATAAGTGAATAACCCTCATTTCCCGGATAGAGGTTCACTACCAGACATGACAACGTCTCCTGCATAACCAGCTTCTCAAGTAAATTCACATTTCGCCTCAGCTTCTGCTTTAAAAGTAAACATTGCTCATGAACATAATACTATCAAGTAATTAGTAGCATTAAAAACAATTGCCAGAATCAGAATACTATTAAGATACATGCTTTGACATTAATCTAAATAAGCTCAGTTAAATTTAATTTGAATGTATTCAGTAGATTATAGTCATTATGTATTATTTTACATACTTGCACACATATTTTTTAATCACTCATTTCAATAATAAGAAAAAAAACCAATCTTCAGTCCACAGGTAACACAGTTAGCAAGAATGGCCCTAGGCTAAAAATTACTATGTGATAAATCTATGGCAATGCCTTTCTTTGGTAATGTTACTGTGTGCACTTATAAAATACAATTTACACTGTTTGATACCAACAACAAAGTATTTACTACTCTGAAAGAGTGTCCATTTCCCAGATTAAAATACTGAATTACAGCATTTCCCCACTTACCACATCCCTCAGTACAACATCTAAATGTTTCTTGAACACCTCCAAGGGTGGTGACTCCACCACCTCCTGGTGCAGCCCATTCCAATGCCTGACCACTCCTCTAGAGAAGGTATTTTTCCTACTGTCCAACATGAATCTGCCTGGAGCAAATGGACACCATCCCCTCTAGTCCTAAAGGAAGAACTTGTGGAGATCATCAAGTCCAACCCGCTGCTAAAGCAGGTTGCCTACAGCAGGTTGTACAGGAGGCATCCCAGTTTTGAATATATTCAAAGAAAATGACTGTACTACATCTTGTAAGTAACATATACAATGTTGATTCAATTATAGAAGTATTTAAATTGAGTTAATCGCTTTACTATGACTTAAATTTATTCAGGGAAAGACATTAGGTTTACCTTTCAGTTTTTATTTTCTGTTCAGTAATTGCTAACCAATTACAGCTCAGCAGGTGTTTTTGTTTGTTTTTGAGGGATATGAGAAAAGACTGAAAGGAAAGAGTAGAGGGCAAACACACCTGGGAAGTTTCCTGGCACTTCATCTATATGAGCTGGAACAGGCTGCCCAGGGAGGCTGTGGATGCCCCGTCCTTGGAGGTGTTCAAGGCCAGGTTGGACGGGGCCCTGGGCAACCTGATCTAGTAAAGGTGTATGTTTGGTGTCCCTGCCAGGCAGGGGGGTTGGAACTACATGATCCTTGAGGTCCCTTCCAACCTGGGTTATTCTGTGATTCTGTGATCTGTGAGCTAAACTTCTTCAGATGAATGCTAAGCACATTTTAAAATACAAAACCTCTCCAAGCCATCAGAGTAAACTGGCATTTTAAGTACAGCAATTTCAATAAGCAGGCAGTTACCTCTCACTAAGATGAAAATGTCTGTAACCACAGAATCAGCTTTCTCCTTTGAGCTGGCTACTGCAGTTGCTAGCTTTGGACTGATGTTAGGCTCAGATGTATGGGAACATTTTTATGTTTAAGATGTGGATTGAGGTGGATTAAATTTCTCAAACATTCAGAGTATAATGCAAGAACTCGGACACAAAACAACCACGTCATACTGCAGAAACATCAGCTAATACTTCCAACCCTCTCTGACATCACCTGCAGAAAAGTGGCACCCTTGTCATCCTGAAAACACCCTGAGCACACAAACACTGAATACTTCTGCCTAACAAGACTTACACAGTGGCTCTATGCTATGCTTGTTACTTCCCCATTCTTGGCTACAATTAAAACACTAACTTTAATATTCTAGTCTTCCCCACAATACATCACTGTTGCACAAAAATTGATTTTACCATTATTATAACTGCTTTTCTTGCCACTCTGAACTTCTATTCCGAACTTGCCAGTTCAGACAGCAATGGAAATCTGCTGAGAAATTTTCACTTACCTTTATCTCGGGCTCTTTTTCACATTCTTCTATATATAAATCATAGAGTTTTTGAAATACAGATTTTCTGAAATAAAAAAAGAAAAGAACAACACCTTAAATCGTAACCAAAACAAAATCAAATAAATGCTATTTAAAAGATATTAAGTCTGAAACTTTCACTACCTTCCACTGGATAAATATTTTCTTTTGGGAGGTCTCTGACGAGCACTTTCAATGATATACTGGAAGAGAAAAATAAATAAAATAGTATAAATCCTACATAGAAATAGAATTCTAGTTAACAAGTGATTTTAGTCATTAATGGGCTTTATTCTAAATGTACAGTAAGAAACTAACAATAAATGGTTTAAAAATGTACTAAAGGATATTTACTATATGCTATGTTTCTCAACAAGAAGCCATCTCAAGTTTTAGCAGAGAAATACAGCATTACACAGCTATGGTGTAAGCTGCACACAAGACTTAATTTTACATCCATGTTTTATAATTACAGTAATAAATATTTGTTTAAGTTAACACAGCAACATACTGAAGATAACTTTCTAAGATAATCAATTTCATGTGTCCTGGCTCAACAATGTTTATAAATCATGCATTCTCCAACATAGCCAACTTACAGAAATGTAATTGTACCCTGGTCTCTTGCATTCATGTTAGATTTTAATTAGAAAAGAATATAGATTAAACAACAATCTCATTAAATGCAACTAGTATTGTAACAAACTCTATCCAAATGCTTAAATGTTTCTCCAAAGTATTTCTTAAAATAGTTTAGATTAACAGTATTTCAGTGAAAATGTGTTTCTATGGGGAAAATTATTGCCATGAGCACTACTTAAACTCTTCGAAAGGGCTGACAATAGCAGGACACGGGGAAATGGTTTTAAGTTAAAAGAGGGAAGATTTAGGTTGGATGTTAGGGGGAAGTTCTTCACTAGGAGAGTGGTTAGGCCCTGGAACAGGCTGCCCAGGGAGGTTGTGGATGCCCCGTCCTTGGAGGTGTTCAAGACCAGGTTGGACGGGGCCCTGGGCAACCTGATCTAGTAAAGGTGTATGTTTGGAGGCCCTGCCAGGCAGGGGGGTTGGAACTACATGATCCTTGAGGTCCCTTCCAACCCGGGTCATTCTGTGATTCTGTGATTCTGTGTAGGAAACCATTACACCAACACGAAATAACATGAATATAAGGGCACTTGTCCTTTCATTCCAACTGGGCTACTGTTAACCACAACTTTGTCATATATTTCTGCTATCCACAATCACCATCTTAAAACTTTTTATTTCACTGCTCACAGATTTGCTGCTTTTAAAAAGGGAAAAACTAAACTGTTGCAAAGTCTATAATCATTGCATTAGATGATGTTCTCAGTACAACGGATAAGAGACAGACAGCTGGCTTAGCAATTGTAGAATATTGCAAATCCACTGCGAGATGTATGGGTCATTATTTATACACACACACTTACATGAACACACCCTCTGTCTTCCCACACTACCTTCCACAATTGCATTTCTTATATTTTAAGTGTGACCCCAATATACTGTGCTCCAGCAAGTCATTATTGCTTACCTCTGCACGATCCAATGCCTGCTCTAAAGCTTGCTGCTGCAAGATTATAAAGACACTTCTTTAGAAAGCATGTTAACTGTTTGAACAACTTTGTACATAAAAGTCACCATAAAAAACCCTCAATTACTACTGATATGAATTAATAGAATATGGTATCAAAGATTCTTTGGCCCCCAACAAACTTTGTAAATGAAACCTCAAGTAAGTACATTAACAACAATTAATACCACTTACCCAGTGTCTACATTTGTAAAGTTCTGGCTACATTACAAAGAACAAGAGTTAAAAGTGGAAACAGAAATTATACCTCAGAAAGGTAATTATAAATATTAATAAAAACAATCACAAAGAGTAGAAAATCTGTACTCCTTTAAGCTGGCTGCTAACTCAATATTAAGCCAAAGTCTTCCTGAGCAGCACAGCCCACGCAGAAAACATTTAACATTCAGATACTAATTCCAAAGAATGGTAGTTCTTCTACAAGAAGGGAACATAGATCCTGCACTCAGAACATTATTCCTGTACACAAAAAAATATGGGAAGTTTCTTATGACACAGTATTAAATATGGAGGAATCTGGGAGTGTTGATCAGTGCCTGCCTGAACTATGAGCCTGCCAGTGTACCCAGGTGGCCAAGAAGGCCAACAACATCCTGGCTTGTGTAAGATCTGGAGCACAAATATTACAGGGATTAGCTGAGGGAACTGGGATTGCTCAGGCTGGAGGAGGCACAAGGGAGACCTTATTGCTCTCTACTACCTAAAAGGAGGTAGTAATGTGGTGGAGGTCAGCCTCTTCTCTCAAGTAGAAGCAATAGGACAGGAAGAAATTGCCTTAAGTTACACTAGCGAGGTTCAGACTGCATTATCTTCTTTGAAAGAGGCACAGGAACAGGCTGCCCAGGTAAGTGGCTGCGTCACTGTCCCTGGAGGTGTTCAAAAGCATGTAGATGTGGTACTTAGGGACATGGTTTAGCAGGCAATACATAAGTGTATGTATTTGGTAGGTGTATGATTGAACTAGATGATCCTAGAGGTGTCTTCTAACTTTAATGATTCTATGCTTCTAACCTGCTTGACAGCAGATAAAATCCACGACAAAATGAGTAACTGCAAATAGAAAAGCATTAAAAAAGGTAGAGCAGAAAAAGGACTTGCACTTTGCACTCAATTGTCTAATGTCACACACGACTGACAACACATTGCTATCTTTATGTGATTCTCCCACAATGTTCTGAGCAATGACTAAGCATCTAAGATGAGCTACAAAGGAAAACTGAAAAAAAGAAAATGAAAAAGAAAAAGGACAGAACTCAAGAGCAATAAGACCAATTTTTTTAAGGAGATCAAACGTTAATCACTTGATCTTCATCAGCCAGAGCTAGCAGACTCCAGTGAAAAGATCGGAAAATAAATTATCTTAATATATTATTATAACTTACCATTATAATTGAAGCCAGGTGACTAAGTTGTGAGATAAGTAGTTATGAAGTTTGGTGCAGCAGGCAAAGAATCATATTTTATGGTCACACCTGGGGTACTGAAAGATGAGGGAGAAAAAAAAGATAAATACCACTACACAACTAAATAATAACTCTGTTCAGATACAAAGTTTTAAAACATAGAACGGCTTAGTTTGGAAGGGACCTCTAAGATCAACTATCTCAACCCCCCAGCCCCAGGCAGGGATGCCAATCAATAATCCAGCATCCGTTCAAGCTGCCCAGGGATCCAGGCCCCATCCAACCTGGCCTTGAACACCTTCACACAATTGAATTCATACAACTGAAATTAAACAGCCAGGTACAGTTTTCTGTCACAGGCACCCCAACCACCAAAACTAGAGAAGCACAAAAGGCTCATATACTTAATTAGAACTAGTCAGAATATTTAGCATACCCTATTATGTTTTTTCTTTTATCTCATGAAGTTTAACAAGGCCAAGTGCAAAAGCCCTGCACCTGAGTTAGGGCAATTCCAAGCACAGATACAAATTGGGCAGGAAATGGCTTGAGGAAGGCCAACCATATCCTGGGTTGCATCAAGGGAAGTGTGACCAGCAGGTTGAGACAGGTGATTCTGCTTCTCTACTTTATACCAGTAGAAAGTAGACCCCACTTGGAGAACTGTGTCCAGTTCTGGGGCCCCCAACAAGACACTGAGCTGTTGTTGCAGGTCCAGAAGAGGACCACGAAAATGGCCACGGACCATTTCCTCCAAGCTCAGAAACAGTTTATCTTGAGGAAGAGGAAGGTGGGTAAGAATTTGCCCAGAGGCCTCTGTGGCTCAACAAGATGGTCCTGGAATTACTTCTGCACAAAAAGAAAGTCTACAGGAAGTGGAAGCAGGAATAGGTTATCTCAGAGGATAACCAGATTAAGAAAGCTAAAACTCAGATAGAATTGCATCTAGCCAGGCACATAAAGGAGAACAAGAAGAAATTCTACAGGTATATCAGTGATAAAAAGAAAGTCACGGAAGATGTCAGCCCCTTTTGAAAGTAAAAAGGATACCTGATCACAACCTGGTCACATACTGAGGAAGCTGAGGTGCTCGATGGCTTCTTTGCATCAGCCTTCACTGGCAAGTGCTTTAGCCACACCATCCAAGCTTCAGAAAGCAAAGGTAAGAACTGGGAGAAGGAATATCTGACTGCTGTAAGTGAAAATCAGGTTTGTGACCATCTAAAGAACCTGAAGGTCTATAGAACCCAATAAGACCCATCCACAGCTTCAGAGGGACCCAGCAGACGAAGATGCCAAACCACTATCCATCATATTTGACAGATCATGGGAGTCTGGTGAAGTTCACACTGGCTGGAAAAGGGGAAACATTTCAGGAAGGAGCAGAATATCATCCAGGAAACTACAGGTCAGTCAGTCTCACCTCTGTGCCTGGTAAGATCATGGAGGAGATGCTCCTAAGTCCCTACTATGGGAATGAAAATAAAGAGGTGATTGGTGGTAATCAATATGGCTTCACCAAGGGTAAATCATGCTTGACAAACTTGGTGGCCTTACATGATGGAGCTACAGAATCAGTAGATAAAGGAAGAGCAACTGATGTCATCTACATGGACTTATGCAATGTGTTTGACACCATCCTGCATGACACCCTTGTCACCAGACTGGAGAAAAAATGGATTTAATGGATGGACCACATACTGGATAAGGAATTGGCTGGATGGTTGCATTCAGAGCGTTGCAGTCAACAGTTCAATATTAAAGGGGTGATGAGTGACAAGTGGTGTTACTCAGGGACTGGTGCTGGGATAGGTGCTATTTGTAAGCAACATGGACGGTGGGATCGAGCATAACCTCAGCAAGTTTGTGGACCAGACAAGCTGAGTGGTGCAGCTGACACACTAGAGGGAAGGGATACCATCCAGAGGGACCTAGACAGACTTGAGAAGTGAGCCCATGCCAACCTCATGAAGTTCAACAAGACCAAGTAAGGCAGCTGTCCCTGTCTATAGCAGGGGGTTGAAACTAGATGGTTTTAAAGGACAGAGATAAAGATCGCAAGAGCCAGGCCGAGCCCAGCCGCCAGGCCGAGCCCTCCGCTCCCGCGGCCCACCCCATCCCGGCACCGCCCCATCCCGCCCCGTCCCTCCCTCCAGGGCGCAGGGGTCCGCCAAGGCCCCGCCTCCCACCTCAGCCACCCCCGTCCCGGCGCTGAGATCCCCGCGGCGCAGCGCTCCATTACCTGCCGGCCTCCCACGGGGCTCTGCCCCCCGCACTGCGACCCCCGCCGCCCGCTCATTCGCCCCCTTCTCTACCCACGGCGGCGACCACAGCCGCTTCCGCCCCGCCACTTCCTTTGGCTGTCGGAAGGGGCGGGCACAGTCACCATGGCTCGGGAGTGGGAGGGGACGAAATGCCGGCACGCCATTAGGATTAAGGTGGCAGCTGATTGTGGAGGGGTTGTAGAATCCCGGGATCCTGGAGTATCGTGAGAAGGAAGGGATACATAAGGACCTCTCTACCCTCACAGCAACCAACAGCTCCTCCCATTTTAGTATCATCTGCAAACTTAGTATTCAAGTCTTGCATTCAGACCATGTATATAAACACTGGAGTAGGCGTGTCCAACCTACATCCTGACCCAACGTGTCTTGTGGCTGCCATCTGCCTTGCACCATGTTTTCTTGATTTCATTCAGCTTCTTCCAGTTATCTCTGTGTTCTCTCTGTTCTCTCTGTGTTGAAAAGCCTAAAGATTTTGAACCTAGGTGTTCAAAGAAAGCTGGAAGTACAGAATCGATCCGCTTTTCTGTGAGAAAACTGGAAAACCAGTCCTGAGGGTTGATAGTCCATCTATACTGCCTTTCAATTACTTCAGTCTGTCTTCAGATTTATTCTGTTGTATTAGGCGAAATATGGGGAGCTTATTGGGATGTTACGTGGCAGGCCCTTCCCCATTTCTGGAAGAATCGGTGACATGTAATGCAGTAGGCATACATGAAAGGCATAGTTTATGTAAGTGTGTGTTTGCTTCAATAAATCGCCATTTTACTGCTCACCACCTTGGTGTCACTTCAGTAATTGGCCTAGCTGCGAGTTTCTAGGGAGTCACGATCGTAAAGTCATTAACGATCATAAAGCCTTCATATCCTACTTCTTTTGAACCACGTATCATTTTAAAAGCCATCCTTTAAAACTCATAAACTGAGAACAGACCCAATACTGTATTTCTGGATGGGTCATTTCAAATGCATGCATATTGTTTGCAGATTTGCCTCTAGCTTCACTTTGACGTTTACACACTTTAAAGGGAAGGCCTTGAGGAAAATAAACACTCTACATTTACATGAAACATTTCCTATAAACCCTTTTAGCACTGATTCATCTGTATTCTCACACCTGCATCCCACCATTTACTATATTGCTGGCTTCTTAGCACTAACAAGGCCCTCTCCTAGCCTTTAGTAACACAGCAACTTGAGTTCTGTCATCCAACAGAATGAGAGTTGTCCATCCACAACTTGGTCTCCCAGTTTCTTAAAGCAACATCCCGTTTTCAGACCTCAGACTTTCACCTATTTGAGTCAAATATTCTGTCTGGTGTAGCAGAAAAGATGAACTGATTAGATTCCATCTGCTTTGTGCTTCTACAGGCCAATTTGCTTTGTTACATAAATGACTGCAGTGTAGATCCATCACACTTCTGGAATCCAGAAAGATAATAACAGTTGTGTTACTGCTGCTTTTGAGCTCTCATATTTAAACAGACTTCCCTTTAAGGTCTGTTCCTCCCACATTCCTTTCTACTGTAGTGTGGTATGGATTTTCTGCTTTGGGTCTGCAAAATGGGTTTTGTTCTGTTGTACTTACAGAACCTGACATTTGACACCTAACACTTGACACTCAAAACTTCTAATTCTCTTAGTATTTCTTCTTGGCTGAATTTTGCCTTGAAATCATCTGGTCCTATAGCTGTAAAACCCAGAAGGAATAGGGACTGACTGTGCTGCTGCAAGGCTGTAGTGGAAGGTGAACATCAAAAGAAGTATTTGCAATGCATCTTTTTCTGCCTTCTGAGTCTGAAGGAAAGGTAACCCATTTACTCAGGAAGGTACTTTCCTGCACATGCAACTCCAGATTCTTTCCTGGAGAGCAAGAGTTTTAAACATGTTTGTGCAGCTGAGAAGTCAGTCTCATTATTCATCTGTCTAAATCGGATTATTCTTTAATAGCAACAACAATATGCCTTCATTAATAATGCTTATCTGTCTACAAACAGATTTGCTTGTTGAGTGTGTTTGATGCATTAATGGGAATGGAGTCTCAGACTATTGTAGCCATGGTGATGCTCTTGACCCAGCACAAAAATTGCAAAGCTGTTTTTCATTTTCCCGTGCTGTTTCAAAATGAAATGACATGCAGGCATACCAATCTGAGACAGATTTATGTGCTCTGAGGCAGAGCTGAGACAGTGATTCAAGTATGGCCCTCTCATCTGAGTACAGATGAAAAGAGAAATGACAGCATGCTCACGAGTAGAAAACTCTTATTCAAGTCAGCCAGACTTTGGGCATGTGACTTAAACTTAGGGCAAAGAACCATGAACTCCTGAATTCTGAATCAGTTATGTCACTGACTTTTTGTGTGAGCTCTCATAAATCTTTGTGGCTAATATTTCCTATCCTGAGTATATACATCAATATTTGAGTCTCAAATGATTTGCAGATATGCTGAAGACCCACAGTTTCTATTTATTTTTAAGGTCAGATACACCTTTTCAAGTACAATTATCTATTATTTTTTGTTAGCACATATTCGTAATTTGGCTGTTGAAACAGAGTTTTATAGTTGGAAAAAAATATGAACCTTTTTATTCAGTTTCTTTTCAATTTATCTGAACTTTTTTTTTTCTTCATGAAAATACAGAGAAATATTTGTTTTCAGACAGCAGAGATGAAGAAAACATGAAATAGCTGCCCAGGGAGGTGATGGAGTCTCCTTCTCTGGAGATATTTAAGACCCGCCTGGACGCCTACCTGTGTGACGTGGTGTAGGGAGCCTGCTTTGGCAGGGGGGTTGGACTCGATGATCTCTAGAGGTCCCTTCCAACCCCTACAATTCTGTGATTCTGTGTGATTCTGTGAAGTGACTATTGATAGGAGTACAGTATAAAACTAATACACATCAGGTATCTAGGAATGTAGTGTTTTTATACTCAATAAAACCTAGAAATCAGTACAACTCACTCTAAAGAAGGTATGAGTAAGCTTTAGTTGCTTGATTACAAATATCTAGACTCTTCAGTTAGTCTGTGGCTGTCAGCTGAATCATGTTCTTGGACTTCTCCACAGACCATGTGAGCATCAACACATGCAGACACCTGAAATTCTTGTCTACATCTCAGACTCATTCTTTCTCCAAGAGCTCTGGTGCCTCAGTTTTGAGAAGCTCAGCCAGAGACACCTTCAAAACAGTGATTTTCAGAATGTTTTGACTTACAATCAATTAATTAAGCATTTTTTGTTGGATCTCAAACTTGATGGCTATAGAAGATTTATTTGTGATTTCTATTGGAAGAAAATATGCCAGCTGATGTCAATCAGTTCCAACTGCATGTGTTGTTTTGAATTTGCTCTTTGGATGGCAGCTGCAGTAAAGCTACTTAAAGCTAGACTACTTTGTGTTGCAGGACAATGGAGCTTTAGGAGCATGAATAGGATGTTAATTCTGCAGATATGTTGGGACATTTGGAGGCAACCTTTATCATAGCGATCATTTTAAATTCTTCTATGTCATCACTCTGTTCTATTCTTGCCCTGAATTATTTGCATCTTTAATATTTTACTTTACTGTCTGATGCAAAAGACTGTCTCACTCCTAGCAGTGTCTCACAGCAGTAGGAGACAATCAGTCCCGTTTCAGAATATCTAACTGCTGTCTCTTCTTCATTGCTTTCCCTTTACTTGAACTTGGTGGCTTTCAGAAGACACAGAACAAACTTTGATAGGAGTTGAAATCATAGAATCACAGAATGGGTTGGGCTGGAAGGGACCTCAAAGATCAAATAGTTCCACCTTTCTACCATGGGCAGGAGCACCTCGTACTAGCCAGAGCTGCTCAAAGTCCCATTCAGTCTTGAATGCCTCCAGGAATGGAGCATCCACAGCTTCTCTGGACCAACAGTTCCACGCTCTGAATTTCTGAATATCAAATCTAAATCTACCTTCTTTCAATTTAAAACCATTACACCTCATTCTATCACTACACTTTCTGTTAAAGAAATATGTAAGGACCTGCTGGGATTTCTGTGCACAGGAGGGTGAATAGTAGAGTCTGAATTTAGGAGCTAACATTATTTTCAGGATAATAAACAAAGCAAGAAGGTTTAACAGCAGACCAATGGTAAATCTGAAACGTGATGAGCTTTGAAAGGTGAGTTGGTGGCTGAGGTTACTAGGACTGAATTTTGGATGTACGTTTTCCTGGGTTTTTTTAAGAAAAGGAAGGTGAAAGCAGTGGAAAATGGAGAACAGTCAGAGTAGATCAGCTCCCTAATTATTTGAAGGCAGGCAGGCAGGCAGAGCTAATTGGGGCCAAAGTAAGGAAGCTATGCAGTTCAGATTGCATTTTATATAGAAAAGCCACTTTGTTAGTTTTTTCCTGCTTCATGCTTACCTAGAAACAGTTATGACTGACCAAGTGTGCTTCTGATAGTTCCAGGATTCTGTCTGAATTCTAAGCCAAAACGTGCTACCTGGCAGCACTTTGCTTGCTGTTGGATTGCTGTCTTTCTCTGTCCAAAAGCAGTTCACTGGGGTGGAGGTGTGCAGTGCTTGAGAAGTTGTGCTGCAAAGCAATTCAGGGCCAGTGCACTGTAAGACTGAGTCTGCTTGTGCTGTAGAAAGAGCCTTGTGGAGAGATGCAGAGTTTGGCATTTAGGGCACTTTGAGGAGAACTCAGGGCAGTGTAAATACAGCCAAATGGTTAAGTCTGTAATGCCAACCTCATGTAATAGATGGTAGCATACAAGTACATGAAAGTAGGAATACATTTAAACCACCTCTTACACTGGCTATTTCAAAGGGCAGTACCAGTTAGTACATCATGACAGATCACAGTGGTCAGCTTGGATTTACTAAACGATGAGGTTGCCATGATAAACTACACTGGGAGAATAAAATGAAATCCTCTAATTAAGGCTATGGTGTCTGAATGCAAGATTGTCAGTCAAAAAATGTAGAAGAAACTTAGGAATCCCTTGATTTTTTAATCAAATTATTCTTCGTTTGTCAATATATATATATATACATGCTTCTATAATGAACAAACAGCATGGATATTGAGATAATTAATTGATAATAATGATAGCAAGATAATGTTTTCCTTCAAAGATTAAAAAAATGCATTATTTATTGAACTGCTTCTGTAATAAATAAGCAAAGAAATGTACTATTCCTACACAACTAATTTTTAGATGAAGTGCTTTGGCAACACATTTTCTGGTCTTCTCTTGAAGTGGTCAGAATCTGGAAAACATATCTGCATATTTAGATTTTGATCACATGCAGATGTGCAATTGTGGCACATAAGTAACTCTTTGGAAGAGTTTTTTTTGTCTTTTGCTTTTTATTTTTTTATACATGATGCACTTGTTCACTGTCTAGTTTGGTCTGATTCACTTCTGTTTAGTTAATGATAAATCGGAGCAACATTACATTAATGTGGATATGTGACTAAGAGAATTAACTGCATGGATGCTTTCATTAGCATTACTGTAATGGAGACTAAAGGACATAGATGGTGGAGCATAGTTTAGTAGCTGTGGCTATCCTGTTAAGAAAGTCCAGATACAAAGAATTTCAAAGAGGCTGCCCTCATTCCTATCACTTTGTGTCTTTCTTTGGCTTTATGTATGAAAATAGTGTATCTTGTATATTTTCTGCAGTCTTCATGTGGAAATCTCCCATATTTTACTTGAAAATCATTGCAGCAGTCGTTTTGGAGCTCTGGATTTAATTTTCACTGTGGGACAGAAATAGCAGTAAACCAAAGATCAAAGATCCCCAATCTACTGTGTATCATGGAAGTGTTAAGGGCCATCAGTTTTCACTGAATGCCATAATTGATGATACTTCTCAAGTATCAAGTAAGGTTAGATTATACAAAAAATGCAATTTGGTTATTCCAAACCTGCCTTGTCTGTTTTCTTATTTATTTTTTAATTTTTATTTTTTAAATACAATGTTGGATATCTCTTGGTCAAAAGATAAGCAAAAAAGATAAGTCAACCAAACTATGCAGATAACTAAGAGGCTAATAATGGGTTTTATTTAACACAGAGCTCCCAGCAGGCATCAAAATTCATCTGCTGAGTCTCATAAACACTTCATCAATCAGATGGATTTTGCCATAAAGCAAACACAGTGCTGCTGTTGGCCTGTGCTTAGTTTTCATCTGTTTAATAAAATAGATTGCCCTTGGCTCCTTGTATGGCTTTGCTGGAACTCCTACATATTCTAGCTTTAAATTAAAATTATTATGAAACCCAATTAACAAGTTATCCTGCCTGCAGTAACTGTTTCACTCAACCCACTAGAGGTCAGGGCTGTACTGCTGAGGTGGATAGTTAAAAAATCAGCAAGCAAGAATGTGGGGATACAAGAACTTTAACAAGATGTTTCCAGAAGTGAAAACTCTGTCAGTGATTTCTGCATTTTAGATACTTGTAATGTTATACATACTATTTAGTCAATGTTAAATATGGGCAAAATAGGTTCCTTCAGCAGATCTATCATTAATATGAAGCTACATAGGCTGATTTTGCAATGACAGGATATTAATAATATATTTTGTAACCTATATATCCCCAAAATTTTATTTAAATGTTACTGAAGCTTTATTTCTAGCTCTGTGTTTGTATTCTATACCCTGATAATGAAAGCATAGACTTAAAGAAGATCTGAGACAGATTTAAAGAATATTTTTCAGATCAAGGGCTAGATTCTTAGTGATGTTTTGAAAGAATGGGTTACAATAGAAATGATTTGTAATCCAAAGAGTAGGCAGGGTCTTTGAAATAACATTTTGGTTTGACCTCCAGTCTGGTTATAACACTTACTTTGTCTTAGTATCAATGAAGATAATATAGCACACAATCACTTTGCTAATATTATTTTCTTCTGTTCTCTAATGTTTTCTTTTGGGTAATATTTGGGTATATTTCTTTTGGGTAATACTTGTTCATGTAGAAGAGAGCCCCAGTGCTCATGGCAACTGTATACAAATGGTTAATTACAATGGCCACGTAACTATTGGCACAGAGAATCCTGGAACAGATCCCTCTGAAAGCTGTGCTAAGACACTGGGAAGAAGACAGGGAGATGATATAAGACAACCAGCATGACTTTGCCAAGGGCAAGTCCTGCTTTATCAGCCTAGTGGCCTTCTATGATGGTGTCACTGCATTGGTGGACAAGAGGAGAGCCACTGGTTTTATCTGGACTTCAATAAGGCCTTTGATACGGTGCCCATAACATCCTTCTCACAAACTGGAAACATGGATTTGATGGGTGAACTGTTAGTTGGATGAGGAATTGGTTGCAAGATTGTATCCAAAGAGTCTTTCATTATCTAAAGGGGGACTATAAGTAAGAAGGGGAACAGTCTCTTTAGCATACTTTTGTGATAGGGCAAGTGGAAATGTTTTCAGACTGAAAGAGAGGTGACTTAGATTAGATGTAAGAAAAAACACTTCTAAGGTAAGGGTGGTGCTTTTGTTACTCACTAGTTGCCAAGAGTTGGGTTAACAATGCTGCAAAGAGGGAAGAAAGGCGATCTTTTTCTCTACAGGGATGGGCTAATGCATTATGATGGTCTCAGGCCATCCAGAGGTGATTTTCTGCAGACAGCTGCAGAAAGATGGTCCTCTCACCACTGCTGGTCATCCCAATCACTACATAATGTCACCATAGGTATTAGTCTCCCTGGCCTGATATTTCCTTCTAAATGGTAACATGTAGCAGCCTTGGACCATCCTTGCTGCTATTGGCCTCGACAGGGAGGCCTGGGCCTCAATATCCATTTTATTTTGGGCATTGCCAACCCCAGAACAAGATATGATAGGCTGGTGTTATAGAGCCTATGCTGAGTAACATTTCTGTTGGCCTCAGCCAAGAAAGTAATCCTCAAACAGCCTGAGAAAGCATAAGAGGCTGTCTATTATGAATATACATAACAAAAACTCAAAGCAGTAAGAGCACTGGGAACACAAGCATCAGAAGGCTTAATGAAAGCAGCCAAAGGCAGTATGCTAAAACACACTGTGCTTAATAACTGCTTACGAGAGAGCAGCTGTAGTGTGAAGCTGTCTGCAATGTTGGGCAAATGAAGAGGTATGTTCCCTTTAGAATATGCTAGACAGGTGTATGGGCAACTTCAAAGTTACATTCCACGGTCTCTGCCACCTACTTTGTATTTGTCATGAGACCATCCTGTTTAAGAAGATGGTGAGTCCATCATGCTATGCCAGCTTGTTGGAGATGGCAGAGCAAGTGCTTTGGCATATTCATTTTACTAGTATAAACATATTGTTAAGTCCAAATTGAACAGAGCTAAGTATCTGAGTAGCTAAAGCTGTTTACCCTGAATGCTGATATACTGATTGGGAAATCACCTTTGCTCTGTTGTTGAAAATACTGAAAACAATAGTACCATTAATTGTAACTTCCCACATTTTGTGCAGCAGAATTACTTCCTATTAACTGCTTTGAAGGTAGAGCCCTCGCAACAAAACAGAAGAGAGACCAGAAATTGGAAAGGCACCTTATTTGGTTTATACATGAAATAGGTGCTGAGCTTCTCATAGCTGTCAGGACTGCATTTCTTCTCAGGATTCCCAGATGGAGCATTCTAGGCATCAGATGAACTCTGGTATCAGAAAGCTGCCCTGACGCATGTTTTCTCCTCCAGACTGAATAGATGCTGAATGGTGATTTTGCTGGGCTTCTCTTCCAATTAACACATCTAGAAAAGCAGTTGAGACTCAGGCACCTAAGGAAAATCTGGATTTTTATTATTAAATTTAAGTGCAGTAAAATTAATCAATGATCAGTGATACTTGAAAGCAGGACCCTTTTGTTTTCTCAAGCTCGGAAAGAACCAGTATTTTATGATTCTCTTTGTGTCCCACAGAATGATATTTTTTTTCAAAACACCTGTTTTAAGTCAATTTCAAACTTGATTCAGTAAGATTAATATTGGTGTGCATTCTTTTTTTAAGTAGTTCTGAAAAGAAGTCAGATTAAATATTGCTACACTGACATAGCATGGAAAAAATCACCTGTTGAGAAAGCCAAGTATCCTTCTGATGTATCTTTGTCTTACATACCAGCTCATAATTTTGATTGAGAATATTCTTCTTTCCAGCCATTGGAAGCTTCTGCTTTTCAGCTTTATGAGCCTCATGTGTGTCTATTAAGAAGAAAATTGATTCAAAGCCATTTTCTTTTTGTTGCATTCCAGCTAGAATACAATCACGGCATCTTCTTTTTGTGTAGATAATCCAGAAAGCTTTCTTATGGGAATTTGCTTCCTGTTTAATTTGGCTTTTTGTTTTCTCTCATTCATTATTATTGGTTTACAGTATGCTGTAAATGATAAAGAATCCAAAGCCTTGAGCTGATTCTAAATTCAAGAGTATTTGGCCAGTTCTTACACGACCAAAGCCAATTTGTTCCATTGTGATTGATTTGTAATTTCCTCTTATGTTTCAAAATAAGTGCCTTATCAATACTCTCACACACTCCTCATGATTCTAAAGACTTTTTCATAGTGAGTTCAGCTCAGTCTTGGAATGCTATATGACCAGGCAGACTTACTGAAGAAACAATATGTATAGGGCAAAATGCTGTCTGAGGAGTAGCATATTTTTGTCTCATGTTATACACATTTGTATTTTCTCAACTGGATGGTATTTTTAATTGTAGTCTAAACCCTTGACATGTCATGGTAGTTTTTGTCTTCTGTACTAACAGTATCCTATTCAATATGGAAAATAAAACGTGTGTTATAGCTTCCAGTGTGTATAAGTGTAAGGAACGGATATTTCTTGCTTAGGACTTGTTGGCCTATGACTGCATTGAAGTGGATGTGATACAAAAGAACACCACTTCCATTGTTATCTTTCACTGCATTTGTAATCTCTATGGAGCTCCAGACCACTCATGCTGTTTCTGTTTGAAAATCTTATGTATTTTCATATAGCATTTTTCTATTTGTACCTTCAAGAACGAAATATTTAGAATATAGACACTTTCCTGCAAGTTTCTTGACATAGCTGGTAGGACTGTGCGAATGTCTATGACAATGCAAATCTCTTTAGGCCACTAAATCTTATCCTAGACCTGATATAGGAACACCAAAATGTAGTCTTTACAATATGAAATTGATTCCAGCCTTTACTCTTCATTTTGCTGCTAATCACCTCTCTGTTGATCCACTTTGATTTTTGTGTCATGCCCAAAATTTGGGCACTGGTCCTGTGCAACCTTTTAAACTTGATGTCATACAAACAACTCTATTTTACATTAATGGTCGTATTCAGACAATATAATGTTAAAAATGAAGTTTTTAGTTAGAAAGTTGAATCGTATATTCTATAATTTTATGTTCTTCTATTTTAAATGCATTATGAACAGTATAACATACTTCATCGAAAGTATCACTCCATGTTGTCTTTCAGTTGATTAACAAGTGATTCTTATTTGCAGTTTGGGATCTTTCTAAACTTGTGTAATTAATGTCATTGTTACTTGCTTTCAAGAAGGATTCTACCACCATTGCAATTTGTCTGATGGAGTTATAAATACTGGATGTCCTTTCATTTGACTCTCACTATTTAAGCAACTTGAGCAATTCTGATGTAGACAGCAACTAGACACTCCTGCAGACATTATGAACAGTCTTAATTATAATACCTCACTCTTCTCCTCAGCAAAGAATATTCTGAATTGCTAGACAAAAAAATCAGTTGTTGAAGTTGGTCCAGATGTAAGCTGGAGAAGTCTTTGGCACTGTCATTTCTGTCTGAAACCAGTGCCTTTTACAGTAAATAAGCTTTATGTCATTTCAATCAGCTACCTCTTTCAAATGCAGAGTTTACTGTGGAATATATAAAGAAGTATACATTTTATGACAATAATGAGGAGAAAGCCACATAAGCAACTAAAAGAAATGCCTCAACTGGTTCTTATTCAGGTAGTAGAGCTGCTGTCCTGGGCTTCAGTGTCTAAATATAGGGTTGCAATTCTTGACAAATAAAGCCACCTTTATATATATGTTTATATTTACATATTTATATTTAATATCATTTTGCTGAAGATTTAGTTCAGTGCTCATTGACCTATATCTGATAACACTCAAATAGTGTCTCAGTGCTGAATCGCTTACAGTCCAAGGTGTTGAAAGAAGACTGTTGACAGCACAAACAAGAAGTCTGAAGAGATACCATTCTCACAGTGAAGGCCATCTTGTGGCTAAGTCATTAGAAGTAAAGCTTTATTCACTAGCTGTCCCACTACTGTCCCAATAGTCTCTATTTAACTAATTGTCAGAGTCTAGTGGGGCAGGCTATCCATGCTACATACCACTATTTTTGCAGTGTTTCACCATCCTATGTAGGAAATAATTTAGGTTTATTTGCAGGAGCATGAAGGACTCATAACTTGTTATTGAAATTGGGAGGTTTCTCAGTAAATATTACCAAAAAGGAAGAGGTTTTTATTGATTGCATGTATGACTTCAGTTGTGGAGAGCTCTATGTATCTGTCATGGCTTTGCTAAACCACTGGACAAATCGTTTTCTGGTGGCCAATAAACAGTCAGTATACTGCTGCCCAGATTGAGATCTTACAGATAAATTTGTAGAAGTGCTAAGGACTCACGGCTGGATGAAAGTCAAAGAGAGCTATCCTTTGAAGTGTCACTTAACGCTTAATACACCCAGGAGACAGATAAAATTTCAGTTACCTTAAACAGCCATGAAAAATTATCCAAAAAACATTCAGTGATGTTTTCAGAATAGCTTTGAATAGCCTATGGTAAATAATGCATGAGCGTGAACATGGAGTAAACCAACCACTGAACAGCTGGACACTCACACAGAGGTCTGTGTGCAGAGAGAGCAACGAAGAATTTGACAGAAAATGAATGGTGACATGATCTGGTAAATCACAACTCAGGTTGTAGTTGAAGTCACCTTCACTGCTATACTGACTGGGGTATTCATTTCAAAGTGTTGTTCCTGCAGCTATGGCTGAGGAAAGCCCATTGTCCACGTGGTATCCAGACAGCATCACACAGTTCCTGGTTTCTTTTGTGTGTAAAATGCACTTTTTTTTTTTTTCTTTTCTTTTTTTTTTCACAGTATCTATCTATAGAAGATTTTAAAAATATTCTTTATTGTATTGCTTAGTGAATATTAGGTTTGCTATTTCTATATTTCCTCTAATTTTCACTGACTTTGTACTCTAATAATTTTATTACTGCTACAGTTAAGAAAAATTGCCATGTAACTGGATGAGAAAAAGTTTAGCTAAAATTAATACTTCTTGCCCTGCTAGCAGGTTGTTTGTTTGTATTTTTTTTAACTATTTTTTTAGGCATTTTATTTTTAAAGCTAAGCAATGCTGAAATGACTACACTGAAATACAAGGTAAAAGAAATATGACTACTGCAGCTGGTCAATAGTACATACAATATATAATTACCTTCAATCAAGTCGTAAATTTTGTCTGTTACTATCATTGCTTTGGAGTTGTTCTAATTAAAAGAAAAAGCAATTGAAAATGTACCCAGTAAGGGACAGTTGTTTCATATTTCTGGTAGGTATTCAAGAAAAAAAGATCACTTTCCAATCAATTCAATATAAGAACAGTAAACATGCTGTAAATGTGGAGAAAGATTAAAGTTAGCCAAGCACTTAAATGGAAAGCCCGAAAGTTAATGAAAGGAGGGGAGAGGTTTCAGTAAAAAGCAGATTAAGTTGTTCGCTTGTTATATATCTGATTTGCCTCTGATAAATTTTCCTTTCCTGGCTCCCAGAAAACAGCACTGTGCAAATAATGTATGGCTTGCATAACAGATGCAGTAGATATGCTTTGGACAGATAAATTTTCCAACTGGAATTATCTTGCAAACCCAGCAAGAGGTGGATTAAATACTTCAGGGCTCTTTTATTCAAAACTATTTTTTCTTTATTCCTTTTGGTCTTAGAAGAAGCAATTTTTTTCCATGCATTTTTTATTTTCCTTCTCCTCCTCCGTAAGTTTTAGAACATCTTCACTGGAAAAACGATAGGATGGCAAAAAAGAAGTGGAAAGAAGAAATAAAATACATCTGTACACAGAGGGAAACTTCTGAACTTTACTAAGTCAGTTGTATTCAGTGCTGAAAAGAGGAAAAGGCATTTCCAGTTATTAACTGTTTGGCTTTCTGAATACCATTTGGTAGAGAGGTTGAGTACAAAATGACTTTGCACAGTTTAACATTAAACAAAAAGAGTTAAAGTGAACAGACCTCATAAGTAAAATGGATGAAGGATGTCCTGTTTAACTTTTAGAAGTGGTGGTCTAAATATAAGCTTTGGTCCAGCTTATATCTGGAATGTTGACAGTGGGAACAAAGAAAATATTATTAAAAAAAGACCTCTCTATACTTAAGCATTTCCTGTTGTTTTCCTTAAATTTGCTGCTAATTCACTGCAGTAGCTATGCTTTGGACAGATATATTTTCCAACTAAAATTATCTTGCAAACCCAGCAAGAGGTGGATTAAAAATGCTGATGGAAAAGATGGAAAGAGGTTAGAAGGTTACGTGAAGTTGCCTCCATACCTGGAATGGCAGTTCTTACGATCTTAGGTGCCTACACTGTTCTCATTTTTAGGGTATTTTGATGTGTTAGCAACTGTTTTAAGTAATATTACATTTTTAATTCCATGCATATTGTCTTATGAATGAAACGTCATTCTTCATTTTATATTTTCAGTGTGAGAATAGGATGCGTCTGAGCACACTCTTTGATTATCTGTCCCAGAGAGATGGGGAGAAGTCAACCCTGTCACTAAAGCCTCTGTGTCTGACTCACATTCATTTGTGTATTGTGTGTTTCCTGCTGAATCACTGTATGACTTTCTCACTGTCTTTTCATCCTCTAGTGAGTTCATGTTTGAGTGGGAAGTTATTTTGGCTGCAGGCCAAACTACATCAGACATAGTTCTGTGTACTGTGTATGATGAAAAAACATGATGTGAAAAACTAGGAAAAACAGATGAGGGTTGACCACAAGAAAATCATTTTTCAGCAACACAGGCCATTCCTGCAGTTCGGTCACAACAATGCCATGCAACAGTACAGGCTTGGGGAAGAGTGGCTGGAAAGCTGACTGGGGCAAAAAGATCTGGGGGTATTGGTCAGCACTTGGCTGAACATGAGCCAGTGCTGTGCCCAGGTGACCAAAAGGCCAACAACATCCTGGCTTGTATAAGAAATAGCATAGCCAGCAAGAGCAGGGAGGTGATTGTACCCCTGTACTCAGCTCTGGTGGGCAACAAAGCTGTGAAGGGTCTGGAGCACAAGTCTTATGGGGAGTGGCTGAGGGAGCTGGGATTGTTTAATCTGGAGAAGAGGTGGCTCAGGAAGGACATTATTGCTCTCTACAACTGCTTGAAGGGAGGTTGTGATGAGGTGGGGGTCAGCTTCTTCTCCCAGGTGAGAGCAATAGGACAAGAAGGAATGGCTTTAAGTTGCACTGGGGGAGGTTCAGGTTGGATATTAGGAAAAACCTGTCCTCTGCAAGAGTGGTGATGTACTGGAACAGGCTGCCCAGGGAGGTGGTGGAATCACTGTTCCTGGAAATGTTTAGAAACATGTAGATGAGATGCTGAGGGGCATGGTTTAATGAGCAGTGTTGGTGTACAGTTGGACTAGATGACCTTATAGATCTTTTCCAACCAGAATGATTCTATGATTCTAAAACTGTGACCTAGTCTTCTTGCCATTGGCAGGGCATATGTTTCTGTAGCAGCTGTCAGCATGTGGAAGACAATCTGCAGGTTGTAATTTGGACAGGAAGATCCCATGCTCTTTTTGTTGATTTACAGGGTATAAAATTAGCTGCTACACCTGAACGTTGCAGTTTTCCAACACCTGTATCTCTAGAACTGCCTGCAACAAACCTGCCAATCAAAAAACTAATTAATACAAGTATAAATATAAAAATAATGAATATGCAAACTAATAATTAATATAGTATATATGCTAGTAGTTAATAAAAGACTAAGACCTGGTTTTCTCTTGGTGGGAGCATACTTAGCCTCTTAATGCATGTGTCAGCGATGTATACACCAATGCATACCCTCTTCCTTTCATACCTGTTTTTTCCACTTCAGTACCTAAGTTCTGCTTTTCTTTCTTTTTACACTGTTGTGAAAGTTTCAGTAAATTAGGGCTATGTATTTTTAATAATGTGTTTGAAAACTGGAGCTTGTTGTAACGCATGCAATCTTACCACCAAGAATCCTGTTTTCTGCAGTCTACCCAAAGGCATTTTTCCATTTGCTGTGTTTCTGCAGATTGTGCATTTGCATTTTGGACTGAGTCTATCAGGTTCTATTTCTATAATGCCTTACATTAAAGTTACTGTCAGGTCTTGAGGCAGAAGCAAGCAGGAAAGCAGTGGAGTTTACTTCATGGAGGTGGTACAGCAATACTTAGTTTTGTCATTAATTAAACTGATTCTAGCTCCTTGAATGGGCTGTTCATACAGCAGCCACACACAGCTATTGGTTCAGTGGCTTGAAGTAGCGTAACATATAAGCAAAGCTGCAAAACAAGACACTGTGTCACAGATTTCTTGCATGGAAATTGAGTTTCTTTGACGAGCTACAGAATCAAGAGACATTCCTTGTTGTTATACAGATTGTGTAGCAGTGAAGGACCTGTATGAGTCCTGGGTTTTGTGCTGCTTTACTTAAGAGAAATTATAGAACCATGATTGATGATTCAATACCACAATATATTAGAAATAATTCTTTGTATCATACCATCAAATGTTTTTTTCCTCAAAGGCAGCTTCTTTCCATCCATCCATTATTTTTCTCTTGGCAGTGAGATGCTCTGATAATAGATGAGACTGTAACGTTTAACCAAGAGACAAAGATATGCATATAATTTCCATTTTTTTACCCTTTGGTATTTCAGAGACTGGCTGTGATCTGCCTCTCTCTGATCGCTGCATAAAGGAAATAACAAGTACTGGCCCTTCTGGGCTTGCCTCTGAAAGCTGTGGGATGCTGGTGGTTTGGATCTGTAGATGTTTCTGGGACTGAGAGGTTTTCGAAGAGGAATCTGATTGCACCCATTAGAGCAATCTTTCTGAACACTGTTACAATGGATTACTTGACATGGATCAGGCCCCAGTACAGTCTTTCCCCACTGAATGTAGAGGACACCTGGCTGTTCACATAGATTAGTTCAAATTAGTACATTTTTGAGTAGGTGGAAGACAATGAGATACATCTCTGCTCAATGGTATAAAAAAAATCAGTCCTAAAAGGACTCAGTCATCTTCGATTGTTCATCAAAGATGACAGATAAACCATGCTGTAGAAATATCTATTTTTTCACCACCTACTGTTTCTGTATAGAGGTCTGAAGGTAAGTGAAGTGGATCCCGTGTATATATTTTTCACGTTCACATTTATTACAAAATCAACATTCAATAAACTAAGCTAATGTTGACATCGTATATCCAATGTCTACATACTGATATCAAAATCCATAGTGACAGAGGCTGAGACATGGCCAAATATTGAGATGAATCAGCATTTTGAGTATTCAAGAAGATATTGCATAGCTTCTTCAGCTCTTCACTTTTGTGAATGCAGATGTTTATATTTCTGGCAGAGAAGTGGTGAAAATTATGGCAGGATTGTTTTAAGCTCTCTTTTTGCCTTGGAGTGTGGAAATGCTTATTGGTTTCTTGTGTCCCTTGCACTATGTTGAGTGTGTATGTATTTCTCTAGGGTTTCTGGATGTACAACAGTAGGTAACTGCTTTGAGCAGTAGGATGGAAGGCTGCTGCTATAAACTCTACTATGTGTAATGCTGAAAGCAAAGGCTGAGAAGTAGTCAGAACATTCACAAACAGTCTGCTTCTCCATTGAGTCATAGCTCAAGTTGTTCCAGCATTAGCTATGTTGCTTTAATCTGCTCTGTGGAACTATGCAGCTGTTTCTTATGACTGATTCCAAGTAATTCTTTTATAATATTTGATTTTTTTGTGCTACAGAAATTTTGTTATGGAAGAAGCTTAGCAATACTCATTGGCACTGTAATTCTGTTTCTGTGTTTACTAGCATGAAGTCATTGACATATGGAAACATTTACATGAGTGTATCAGACAACCTAAACTGAAAGAAACTGACAGATGTCCAGTGAGTTAAATATGTAAATCTTAAATGCAATTACAGGTACAGTTGTACCTGTAAAGCTGAAGTGATTAGAGCAATGAACAGATGAAAAATCACCATATTAAAAATGAACTGAATCTGTTCTTATGCCGTCTAGGAGAGTTTTTGTGACTCATATGATTGTCATAAATACAGTGTGTAGCTGTTTTAGTATAGTTTTTGATAATTTGCACATTCTTTGTTATTCTTATGCTATGTGTTTAGTTTTCTATGCCACAATATCTAACCAAAAATAAAAATACAGTTCTACCTTTTCTTTGTACATTTTCACCACTGGAACTATATGCAGGTACACAAAACTTGATTGTTGTATCATAGAATAGTCTGGGTTGAAAAGGACCTCAAAGATCATCTAGTTTCAACCCCCCTCCTATGTGCAGGGTCACCAACCACCAGACCAGGCTGCCCAGAGCCACATCCAGCCTGGCCCTCAGTGCCTTCAGGGATGGAGCATCCACAACCTCCTTGGGAAACCTGTTCCTCCTCCTAATATCTAATGTACACCTCCCCTGTTGCAGTTTAAAACCATTCCCCCTTGTCTTATCATTGTCCACCCTTGTCCTGCATTTACTTATGATTTTAAACTACTGAAGATTGCAGGGTTTTGCCACTGGCTGAAGCACAGATGGATTGATCAGATTTAATATGAAATGCATTTAATTACAACAGAAGGGATTAATTTCTGCCTTGCAGACAAACTAGTACAAACTAGTTACTTAAACTTCCTTGGAAGACAGTGCAGAGTAGTGGTGGAGGTCATAGTAGAATCCTGCTTTAAGTTAGCATACCTTTTGTCTACTGCTGAAGGAGGTGACCCCTCATGCCTCATTCATTCCATTGCTCCTTTTGTCCCTTTTAGCAGCCACTGGAGTGAACCGGGTCAGGGTCTAGTATCCTTTGTGTCTCCATAGGGGTATGCAGGAGCATGGGGGAATGTGGAAAGAACCCTTTTGGTGGCAGTTTAGGTTTCAGTTGCATGAAAGCACCTGTTTAGCCACGTTTAACAATGCATGAAGAGAATTATACTGCCTGTAACAGAAACTCAAAGTACTGATGTACTTACTTACCTAGGGAGATACAGTTAAATGAGATGAATGTTCACCATTCATCAGTGTTCATAATTCATAATTCTAAACAGAGCAGAACTTAAATGTTCATGAGGACACCACATGCTCTAGAAGGATGCTCTGATACCAGTTGAGATGTCAGTCTAAAAATCTGGATTCTAAATGTTGCCTCTACTGACGCACTCCAGCTGTGAAAGCAGGAAAACTGTCTTTCCTTCCATTGCCTGTCAGTCTGCTCTACTTTGAGCCTCAATTCATAAAGAAAGGAGCAGTAAGCAAAATGGGTAATGAGGTTGCCCTCTGTTTCCTCACGCCCTCTCTGAAGTGAGGACAGCTGGACTTGTTATTTACCAGCTGTTGAAGTGGCAAAATTTGTGGAGTCATGTTTTAAAGTAAAGCATCACTAGCTTTGGTCTGCCTGAAATACCACAACCTTTACTGGACCAGCTTAGAGGGAGACTTGTGAGTTTAGCACTGCTTTTTCACTCTGCTGGAGACAAGGTAGACCTCTGGGGTGGAAGTTTTGACAGTAGTACTGTTTTGTGCTGTGTTCCTTTAGGAATCACAGTGCTTAAATCCTAATTCAGACCTTCAGAGCTGGATTGTTCTCTCATAATGAATATTAATATATTATCTCCCATAAGAGGCCCTGCATGTTGCCTGGGACTTTCGATCATTATGAGAATACAGACAATAACAAGCTAATGAACATCTGTGCATGATTACAGGAAGGCACTACGTAACAGGGTAATAGAGAAGAGATCTCATTAGTCTATTTTCAGAACAAGCCAAAGTGTGGGGCTTGGGAGTGTCCCTGCTCTGTGGAGCTGACTCAGTTATGACTACTTTCACCAGCAAAATTTGGGTTGATTATATGCCCTAAGGATAGGATGTCTTCCAAATGCTGGTCTTCCGGTTCTCTGTGGTAACCAACAGCATGGACTTTGGATACTGGTTTTTGACCCAGTTTCGGTCATATCTAGAAGACTCTCTGGGAGGTGCTAACCTACTTTTGTGGGGAAAATGATGTTACAGATGCAAAGAGTATACATACATAAACGTGAATCACGCAGCAGCAGCTATATACTGAGTTACTGATCTGTATCTAACAAGAGCTTTAATTGATGTGCTACCTTTTCTATTTTGCTTTTATCATGTGAGCAAAGGATGTACATATGCTGTAATGTGTTGCTTTGTTTTTTCAGATAGACTAATAGTCTGTGTTTGAAAGATTCATTTTTATTCACTAAAAGGAGGAAAATACTAGTTTCATATAGCCCTAAGGGATATTTGCAGCAAGTAATTGTTCAAAATTCTGACTAATTCCAGGATAAATAAGTTACAATTAAGAAGTTATTGTGCTTCATAGATTGAATTTACTGTGGTAGACAAATATGAAGTATACTACAAAATATTTACCAGTGGAGAGTAATGAGGTTTGATGGCTTTCTAGACCATTCCAGAGTAATGTGACTCATCCTCATTATGTATTATTTTTTCTTGCCTGATTTCTTTTGCACAGTATGACCTTAAAAATAATTCCAGCTAGTGAAAGCATACGTCTGCATTCTTAAAATACTTATCTGTCTAGGTATTAAAAAAAAAAAAATTAGTCCTCATGATTTCAGTTATTCAAAAAAATATTTGTTTTCTCGTGGTGGTCAGACTGCAAGACTAATTCAGGCAAAAGAGAAGGTGGTGAGATCAGGAATGAGGGTGGGAGTAAGCTTTTTAATACAAGAATTGGTCATTGTAAGTTAAATGTCAGAAGAAATGCAGATGCCAGTTCTTATGAGCAGAAAACCACATTTTCCGTTAAAACACTAAATTCTTACTAAGAAATTTGATTCCTATTTATAAAGTTATTGCCTGTCTCCTTCAGTACTACACAAACTACTTTGGGGCCTGGCCAGACAATAGCAGCGAAGCCAACATTAACCTTTTACTAAGGTGTCAGAACTACCACTTTGCTTAAAGCAAGTTTGGGCGCTGACATTTTGGTAAGTCCTTAAATGTACGGATACTCTTCAGTTTCTTTGAAAGTGAACACACATATATATGTTTCTATGCATGGATTTAATTATCAAGTCTTGAAGTCAGCCACAATTTTGATGTCCTTTCTCATATTTTAGACACAGGAATTTGTCTCCATTGCCCCTGCTGTATTTTCCTGTGTAAAGCTCTAGTTTTATTATGATGGACCTCTCTAGTGTTATTATGATGGACCTCCCTCCCTATTTGTTCACATAGTGATATGCATTGTGTATGTTTGTGAAATAGAAAGAGTCTGCCTTGCTGTACTCATCACTTATCAACATGATAACTATTTCCACCTCAGCCTACTCTGTCTCATTCACACATAAAATTCCTCTTGGGTCATTTCATCTTCTGGATCCAAGGAAGTTATAAAAACATAAATTCTGTCCAATGGCCAGCTTTACAACAGAAAATCTCCAAAGAGATTTAGGCAAGCTTTCTATTATTTCTGATTTCCAGGAGTTATACATCATCTACTAAGTCTAACCTGAAATATGTAGTCAGCAGCATCTTTAATTATAGATTCTTCAGAATTAAAGTAAGGAGTCATGCAGAAAGTTCTCATTTTCCTCAGACATAAAAGAAGTCTTAAAGGAAGAAGCAGAGTAAAAAGCAGAGAAGCTATAAAAGTAAAATAAAAATGCCAAAGATATTTGCAAACCTGATGCTTATCTACGGGCATTGACTTAGAAGGGCAGTGAGTAGGATGAATACAAAACATGTTCATTACTTGCACGTGAATCCTTAACGGCCACCTGTTAAGTTTATCTGCTGCCAATAACTTATTACCTTCTCTTTCTAGACATCCAAGCTAATGAGAATGGAATATTTTCAACTTATTTTTCCCTCTGTTCCCATCTTCCCTCCCTCTGTGTTCTTTTTAAATTCTATGCTGTTAAGAATAATGGAAACTTGCTGTCAAAAGAGACAGGGAACCTCCCCTCAGCTTTTCATGGAAGACTGTGGAATGTGGAGCTTGGGACATCAGGACATATTTCAATTTGAAAGTAGACCTTTCTTATAATGTGATACACAGAATCTCTTTAAACTGAATCTCAAGAGAAGGTTTAGAATATTTAGGTCTTGTTTTGCATCTACTATATTCCACCTGGTTTACAGATGACTTATTAGAAAAGAAAGACAATTCTCCTAGTCTTACAATGGATATGTATACTATCTTGGGACTATTCACTTAGGTAAGATTCCACATCCAAAGGAAAGGCCTTAAATTTATAATGATTTAGCCACTCCAGCAAGAGGTTTTCCTTGAACTCCTTCAAAAGTTCTTTCAACTAGTAAGTTTTGCCTGACAAAAGATTAAAAAGTGACAGGGCTGTGAATCTCCTAAAAACACTATAGAAACCCATCTTAGTTATGTAATTTCTAGCTGTCTGACAATCTCTATAACATACTTTGTTCTTCAACAGTTTTACAGGGTAACTGGCGGAGCACCGTTTTCATATTCTTGTAAAAATTGCTTATTTTTTAGCTCATTGTCAGTTTGTCTCATGGAAATGATTCCATCTATGTGGAATGAAACAGACAAATTTTCCTAATAATGAGCAGAGGACTGGTATTCATGCTAATCTGTCAGGTCTATCTTAAGCTTTTTGACAGTCCTAACTATGAGGTATCTTGTCTCAATTAGTGTTCTTTGAAAGACTTATGATCTGAGTAGCACTAGCTACTGCTCTAGCATTTGGTCTGAACATTCCCTGTTTCCTCATCCACTTCTCATCAATCTTGTGCTCCAGACCCTCACAGCTTTGTTGCCCTAATCTGGACACGCTCCAGGGCCTTGATAATCTTCTTGTAGTAAGGGGCCCAAAACTGAACACAGTTTCAGAACTGACCTCTGACTGAGAGAACAGGAGGATGATCACCGCCTGCTGGCTGTGCTACTTCCGATAAAAGCCAGGATTCCATTGGTCTTCTTGGCCACCTGGACACACTGATGGCTCACATTTAGCTGAGTATCAACCAGTTCTCCAGACCCTCTGTACAGATTGCCAGCCACAGTATCTTCCTTTTTTAAATTTTTCTTAATAGGCAGTAGCTGCAAGATAAACAGAAGGAAGTCACTTTTTATATAATGAATAAGTAGATCACAAAATGCTTGAAATGACAGAAGGCTAAGTTAGACATTGGAAAAAAAAAATAGTTTAACTAGCCTGTGGAGGATAAATCCTCAGATAGCTAATAAAATTCATAATCAAAATATGATATTTGGCTCAGGTACATCCTAAACCATTGTTGATTAGCAGCTTGGATGCTATGCCAGGGAAAAAAATCTCTCTCTGAATCAGACATATTTGTTACATGGTGCAATAATGCTCAAGCAGTTTGAATGTTAAGGCAGTTAATCATGACTTTATTGTATTTTTTATTCACTACAGCAATGTTACTTATCTGGACATGAGTCTTTTTAGCTCTTAGGATGTCTGAAATAATAAAGTTTACTGCCGCTTGTCTCCTCAGTTATAGAGGGGCCAAGATCAAACTTGTCCTTTAGACAAACCCTGGCTTCCTGATGTCATTTGTCACTGGTTTCAAGAGCTCATTGAAATACTTAGTGACTCAGGCCAGGGATAGCTAAAAGCTGTCCTAACTCTCTAAGTCAATGATGTACTTCTCTGCACAATGCAGCACTCATGAACTTTTCTTGGCAGTCTGAAGATTTGGAAAGAAGTCACTGGGGAACTAAGGATCATTACCAATCTCAGTATATTTTGTTCTTTCAAATGAGCATTTTCTAAGATAAACACGTCACCATGTATTTTAAAGAATAAGCTAATACAACATGAAAATAAACAACCCCCTAAGAAAATTCAAATGTCAAACTAAGTAAAACCCAAAGTCAAATAGGACAAAACTGACCTGTTTCTGGCTCTGCTCTTTCCTGCTCCTGGAGAACTGATGAGAAAAATACAAAACACTGCACGGTTCTTTCTGTCCAAGTGAAATCAGCTCAGATTGTACTGCAATAATCACACAAGAGAGCAAGAATAAAAATGGATGGATGCCATGGTTTATGCCAAAACAAGTCATTACATAATGTTCAATCAATCGATAACTATTTATTTTTTTTCCTTCTTTTCCTTCTAAGGAAGAATCAACAGAGACATTTGGCAGTCCACTGTAGACCCAAAATGCTAATGTGGCAGTTCTCTAAGCCATTTAACTTCTGCTTATGGTCCGTTTTTATATTCTTACCATGTTGTTTGTGAATATATCTCTCAAGTTTCTATTTCACTTTTCCAAAATTTATTTTGCTCCTCTAATTTTGTTTGTAGAAGGAATGGTATTATTGTTATCAGGCTAGATCATCAACTAAAATAATCTGAAGATATATGCATGAACATGCTAAAAAAACAAACAAACAAGCAAACAAACAAAAGCATAAATCTGCATCATTTCAGCTTCCTCTGAGGATGTATTTTTCTTAAACTTGCATCTCTCCAGCAATGAACCCTTGATATCTCTTGGAGGGAGAAATGGAGTCTGTAGAGGCTCAAGAAAAAGCCATACTTCTATTTTCCTTTTTGCATCATAATTTCTAGCTTAACCATTGGAACCTGAAATAATCCAGCCTGGCTAACTGTTGCACAGTTGTTTCCATTTCTGCTAGGAAAAAACAACAACAATAAAAAGACAACTCAAACCTAAGGCATGTATGTATTCAGTACGCATTCAACATGCTTGATCTAGTAAGCACTGAACCATGTGATGCTGCTTTACAACAGACTTTCAAACAAGGACAGTCACAGTTTTAGAAAAGTGATGGAAGTCAGAAGGCACCAAATCCAGACTATACAGATAGTTCAGCCAAGATTAGCAATGTCCTCCATGGTCACACAGTGTTCTTCCTGTTCCTCTCTGAGCATATGTGGAACTTCCCTGGTGCAAACTTCACAGTATTCCAATGTTGCCATCATCTTTTCCAACTCACTGAAGTCAATATTCAGCTATGCACACAGTTCCCTGTTCATAATCTGCTAATTCATGTTGATGAGGTGATCACGGCACTCTTCATTTCTTGGTGTGACAACACTGCATGTCTGTCAGAACATGAACTGTCTTTCACTGTCCCTAGTGCTGAAATGCGCCACCCACTGCCTCACTGTGCTCACATCCACTGTTTGGTTTCCATAAACATTCAGCAAGCACTGATGGAATACCAATGAATGACATTTTTTTTCTTCCTTGGAGGAATTCAGTGACACTCATTTGCTTCATATTTGCTTCCACATCAGACACAGTTTTGTTAGACTGCCCCTCTGCTTCCGTTTACTGCACAGAAACAAAATGTAATGGGATACTGACCTCCACTGCCATACCAATATCTGCCTCTGATATTGTAGGCCAATGCAATAAAATAAAGGGGCATTAATTTCAGAGCAGCCCTTATATACTTAAGTTGCTAGAGAATTACGTACTCCCAAAGTATAGATCATTATCAGCAAGGACTGAACTGAAGGCTAGCGCCTGACTCAGACAGAAGTCTGCTACTAAATATCTGTAACTTCACTGTGTATTCTGTCCCAGAATCTACCATGGTCCGTATTAGAGGAACAGGTTTAAATTTTACCTATCATAAATGCTATACTTTACATATCTTACAGCCCTTTAGCTGGGCATTGATACTTCACAGTTTTGACTGGAAGTGAATTCAAGTGATCCTGGCTGCATTGGGGTGCTGAATGGGAAAGAATAAAGGTGTATGCACATGCATGCACATAAATCACAGTAAACTGTGGGCTGAGAATTTTCTTGATAGGTTTGGGGCATGTTTGTCAGAGGAACCAAGAGTGAGCATTATTAGTCTTTATATTAGGGGAGATAATCTACTTCACACTCTTTTCCATTCTGCAAAGCTTTTAGCTAGTTTTCAAAAGGAAAAAAATGATGACATTTCACCTCGCTCCATTTATGATATGTCATTGAATGCCTTAGTTTAGGTATCTAGTAGAGTGTCAGAGACTCTGGATCATCCATAGCTTCTTGTTGTATTTGTCAGCCTTGTGTCTTCAGTACTATAAGTAATCAAAAATGACAGTAGATACCAGGTAACTAAATCAGTTTGGCTTGCTTTTTCCCTGCATCTCATTAATCTGGTTTGGTAACCTTGATCTTGGCCAGATCAGCTCTCCCCAGAGTCCTGGCCTTTCTCTCAGTCACATATCTTCAGCTTATAGGGGCGGCAAGGCTTCTGCCCAGGGAATTCAGGTTTCTTCTATGAGAATAACAAGGCATGTGGGAGGAAAAGGGGTGTAGGTGGGTGCATACCCATCTGGATGAGAAGATTGCATATGGACACGTGGGTTTGAGGACTGGGGTGAGTACCTGTCTGTGGGGACTGGGCCTGGTCTAGACTATGTCTAGACATGATCTAATGAGAAGTACTAGTTTTTGGCTAGTGAGAGACAGCTTGAAATCTACCTAGGTGTGGCAGGAAGGATGCTGAATCAATTGTTCTCATCCAGCTGTGTCCTCAGATACGGTAATTTTCACGGCTGAGCGGGTGACAAGCAAAGGCAATAATAACACTATTTAATAGAGTAAATCTTCACTGTTTTTTAATGTAAGTCATTACGTGATTATGTTTTGCCAGTAACAAACAGCATGTTGTGCTCAGAAAAATCTGCAGGGCTGTTTGAAATGTGCAGAACAAGGGTTCAGCACACTGATGTCGAAAAAATGCAACTCTTCTCCAAACCATGTGAAAATTTCTGATACAAGGTAGCAGAGAAAATTGCCATGTAAATTCTTATCATTGACTTAAAAATTGTAGCTTTTACACTGAAGTACTAAAGTCTATGGTGACTCTTAAATGAGCAGCATTGTTGAATAAGTCTGGGTGGGCTGTGGGAAAATTACTGGAAGGTAAATCTGCTGGGAATTTCTCTTTTAAAAATACATGCCTTTTTATTCAAACATCCAGGCAGAAAATCATTTGATCCTACTAAGAAATTTTTCCTCAGTGACTTTCAGTCCTGAAGATTGGCTCAGTTACTAAAAGGTTTGAGTCTTTCCTGGATGAAGAAAGCATCTCCCACTTTCATCTGCAGAAGGTGAGAGATGTGGCCACCAAATCTTTACTCCCACATGGGAGATAGGTTGGATTTGAAGTGGATATAGGTATCAATTTCAGTGAATACAGAGCAGGGGAGCAGGATATTCCTCCAGAGTTCTTGAGATGTTGCTTCTTTCCACTGATGTTCCAGAATAATCAGGTGCTAATTTTAGGAGGCCTGAGTCATTTCCCAGAAGGTGGTACTGAACATTAAGGGAACTGCAAGTGTAAAATGGACAACAAATCTGTGTGCTGTGAATTACACTCAAGATTAATAAAGTCCCTTAAAGGAAAGTTTTCACAAAGCTCTCTTTAAGGAGCCTTATGCATGTTAGAAGTAGTTGACTTACACAGTTCTAACTAATAGAGAGGAATTGATTTAAACTCATTTTAAGCTAATCTATCTTTCCTTTACCTGTTTCTTCTTGCTTTATTTGGCTGTCATTTGACACAGACTGTTTTCAGATCATTGCATATTTTACTAGACAGGACTTAAGTGGTAAAAAAACCCCAACACAACAGGAAATGTTTATTTTAATAATTTTTGATCACAAAACCTTTTGTTGTTGTTGTTGTTGTTGTAATGAAAATTCTTTGGATATATTCTCAAGTAGATCACTTGCTGTGTGACTCTTTCGTAGCATTTGTAAATGATTTCCTCCCCAGAAGTTGCACAATGTCCACAGGCATTCTCATAGCAGCACTCACTTCACATCTGCACAGGGAAAACACATCCTCTCCAGGGGATTATTTCATTATACTTTCCCTTCTTGCATATATCTCTGCCCATTCCAGGAGTGCATTTTCATATGTGGATGTGAATCCCTCACCACCTTGTCGAGGCAGACAGCGGAGGTTTGGCTTTGGGAAAACCACAAGCTGTCTTAGTCACCAGCCCTTTGTGTAACCCACTTGTGCTGTAGGAACTTGTTTATGGACAGAACCAAAGTTTATTGGAGAAACCTGTCTCTTTCTCTCTGGGCTTCAGACTGCAATGAATATAGGGGGAAATGCTGCTCTTTGCTTCAGTTCATGACTACCCAGAGGCTTTGAAAAGACTGCTCACTAAAATTAGAATCATTAGAAGATCAGAACACTTGGAAGCCACTGAAATGGTTTAATTCTGTGTTTTTTTAATTTAATTTTGTTTTGTTTTGTTTTTTATAATTTATTATTATTTTTTTTTTTTCTGGTGAGAGAGGGCTTTTGGCAGGATACAGAGTTTTTCTTTTTGAAACCTCATCTGTTCCCACAGCTTCTAATCCAAGAACCATGGAAAGCAAATGGAAAAAGTTACTATGGTTTTGTCAGTCTTTACTCTGAGCTGGGAGTACAGAAACAGTGTTAGGAGCTCAGTCCAAGATGAAATTTAGCATCAGGTGTTGGTCCAAGCATAGCCATGGAGCCCTGTGTCTTGTGGTGGCCATTCCACCTGAAGGTGTGAATAATAGCATACATCCCTGTGCTACATAACAACTGTGGGCAAGGAGTAAGGCATATTGCCTGTTTAGGGGTAAGGAGAGGGGACATCACTTGCAAAGAAGTGCGCTGAGGATGAACAGTGTGTAGCTGTAAGCTATATATGGAGCAGGACTGTTGGCATCACAGATAGTACTCTATGGGGCTGAGATAGAGAGCCTCACAGCCATTGGGGTGGCTGGATTTCAAACACAAATTTTTATCCTCTCATATTTTTGCAAAAGCAGATAATTGAAGTAAACTCAAGATACTTTACACAGCCAACATTTCTAATTTCAGTATTTGCTTCCTGCAGTGGCTAAGGTTGGAAAGAGCTTTGCAAGACTGTAGAATAGTGAACATAGCAATCTGTTTACTTTGTCAATATGTAACCACAGATTATAATACTTTTGCTATTCCTCTCATTCCTATTCAAAATGCACTTAATTGCACTGTTGCCGATACAGCTTTTTGTTGTTTTGGTTAATGAATAACTTGTTCTCACAATTTCTGTTCTGAATGATTATGCTCTGAAAGCATTTTGAGATAACCAATCTAACAACCCAGTCTAAACACCGGAGCATGTTACTCAGTGCATTGTGCATTTGTTTGATGAGACTGAGTGTGCTTCTCTCCCTTGCGCTGCATTTGTTGGCAGTAGACGAGTCAGCACAAGATGGTGCTAAGCAGAACACTGTTAATTGTTTTCACAGAATCATAGAATGGCTTTGGCTGGAAGGGTCCCCAAGGATCATCAAGTTCCAGTACCCTCCAGATCTGGTTATAGACCAAGTTGTCTAGGGCCCCATCCAACCTGGTCTTGAACATTGCCAAGGATTGAGCATCCACAGCCTTTCTAGACAGCCTGTTCCAGCACCTCACCACTCTCTGTTTTCTTGCATACAGCCCTGAAAAGAGCTTTTGGAAAAGGCAGTTAGCAGATAATCTCTACCACAGTTAAATTAAAATATATATACGTATATAATTCATTTATTTCTTTCTGTCTGTTATGGTTGGGAAAATTGCCCCATTACACCTCTCCACTACGACTGAAGTTTGGTCAGCTCTTGGCCTCTTTGCTTTGGGTTGGAATAGAAGTGTGTTTTCTTGTCATTAAATCACCTCTCCAGCAAGAACGTTCCTGAGACATCCACAGGCAGGGATGGACCACAACTCCATAAAACATGTTTGTTCTTTTTTTCTGAGGTAAGGTGAAATTGGTCTCCCTGAAAAAAAACCAGACAACCAACCAATCAGACCATGTCTTTGCTAATCTACATAACGTAGACCAGCAGGAGTTAACTAGCCAGGGAACTGAACTTGCTGACTCGATGTCATTCTAGGAATCTCTTATCACAGGAGACTTTGACTGTGTATTTGCACCTCCAAGAACTTCTTTGGCATCTTCTGCTCTTTAAAAACATGATTTCATGGAAATACAAGGTCTCTGGGAAAGCTTGGAACAATATTTCCTCTTGCAAAAAAGTTGAAGGTTGAAATGGGTCTTATTTCCTTTTCTCATCATGTAAGTCTGAGGTTCAGCAGGAGCTTTCTAGGATACCCAGAGGAAGCAGTTATTATCCTACACTGGTACTTGAGCTGTCCTTTCATGTTTGCCAAATGTGCATTTTAATGGGCCTTTCTGCTTACCACAGTACTGATATATAGCACTGGGTGCAAGGTCTTTTGCGGGGTGACCTTATGCGTCTGTTTCTCTGTGTCATATCAAACAATGAATAGCCAAATTTATACATTAATATATGAGGGCTGCTCTGAATGTAATGCCTCTCATTTTATTATGTTGGCCCACAGTGTCAGAGGCAGATGGTATGGCTGTAGAGACTGAACCTTCCCAACAATATTCCATTACATTTTGTTGCTGTGTGACAGAAGGCAACAGAGGGACAGTCTGACAGAATGGAGTCTCACATGGAAGTGTGTCTCAAGGTAAAGGGTGGAACTGAACTCCTCCGTTCAGAAAAAATGGCCCCCACTGACGTTCACTGCCACTTGCTGAATGTGTATGGAGTGGATGTGAGCTCTGAGGGCGGTGGGTGGAGCATTTCAGCAGCGGCAACCGAGACAGTAGGTCACCTTCACTGGTGCTGATTTTTACAAGCATGGCATGCAGGCTCTTGTTCACTGCTGGTGAAATGCATACCTAATGGTTGCGACCATGCTGATAAATAGTGCTTTGCAGCTGAGAATTTGCTCTATTAGGTAGTGTTGTTCTCTTTTTATTTATTGCATTTTCCACAGAAAAAAAACAGAAGGCACTACTTTTGGAGCAACCTAAATATATTTATCCACCAGTCTTTTCAGTATTGCAGGTTTTGAAATGTAAGCTGAGAGTCTTTCTAGTTGCTATTGTCTAATTTTCCATCAGTGACATGAAATCTCTGCAAGACATTTGTAATTGCAGTAACACATTTTCTGCTGGCATTTAAGAGCAGTTCAGGAGTTGTTCTTTCTGCACTCCAGTGACACTCACTTTCACTACAAAAAAATTATTTGATGATGAATTGATACACTTTCTCTTGACTCTTTACCAGGCTTACTGATGATGTTTATGTAAGTTAACCTGCTGACTCATGTTCTGGAGCTAATTATTAGTAGGCTTTTTCATCCGGAGACAAGTCTGGGCAACCCATCAGGATTTAAATTTATAGAGAATAGTTTCTTCATAATGCAGCATTACAGAGTTTCTGAATTGGTACTGAAAGCAATTAAAAACTGGAAAAGAGTAGCACAAACTTCACAGCATTAGTGGCTTTTATATCTAAGGATCCTTCAGTTATCAGGGGAGGCTCAATGGGGAAAGCAGCAGACAATGCGACATGCAAAGGTGAGAAGCTTTGGCATAACTACATCACACCAAGCGACTTGAGTGCTGAAAGTGGAGAAAGTGGAGCCGTTTTCCTCATTTTTAACAACACTGCCTTCAGTGGATGTTATAAATCATTTGGCCATTAAACTCATTTTCCTTTGGCCTTCTGGTGTTGTCCCTCCTGCAGGCTGGAACATTGCTGTGAAGCACAGTGTATTTCTGGGAAAGTTGTGCTGGCATTTTCAGCTTGAGCTCCTCAGGAGGATAGAGCCCATGCATGTACAGAGAGGCCTAATGCTTCCCTTGCTGGAAAATTGTTTGTACTCTCCGTGATCTCAGGAGCTTAAGTTAGTAATGACTGCATCTTTCAGGCTTCCAGGCTCTTATTCCTTTAGGAAATAGAAAGTGAGAGCTTTGATTTTTTATTTTTTTATTTTTATTTTTAATTTTAATTTTTTTTTGCTTATTGAAAATACTCTTTTACCTATTGTTCGTTCAATTTAATTTTTCACAAAATGAAAGATAAATATATGTGTATACATACATATATATAGGAAATCAGAGATCCTAACGTTATAGAAATTGTTTTCTATCCAACAGCATGATGTGGAACAACTGAAAAAAAGCAGCTCTCCAAGGCAACATTGACCTTCAAGAGGTGATACAGTAAGCACCATATGACTAAATTTTAAACATAAACCCGGCCCACGGTGTCTGATTCAAATCCCAATTCACAGACTTTGGTAAGGAGATGGATCATTAGCACAGAAGCTTACTTTTCCATAACTGCTAGTTTGCAAATAGGCTTTGGTTTGGACCCATTTCCTTAGCACAGACGTGGCCCTGTGTGTATGATTCTGGCATACTGCTGCTCTGCAGCGTACTTCGGTTTCCATCAGATCTTGGGAAGCTCTTCTGAACACCTGTGAAGTTCAGACCACTCTGCTGGGTCCTTCCCTCCAAGTCCTTGGGTGAGAAAGAGGCTGAGATCCTGCAGACTGATTTTATCACATCTGCTGTAGCTCTGCACTATGGACACCTCACTGGAGCCTCCAGGGTCAGCTGATGGACTGAGAAACCACATGAGGCACAATGTCTTCAGGAGCCACAAGGAATGGCATGGTACGGAGTAAGTCAAAGTATGTTATTTTTCTGGGAGGCCTCTGGAAAATACCTGTGAGCACCGGAGATAATAGCAGGAACACTTTATTTATCTGTGAGATAAGGAGGGCTGCTTGTTAGTTCAGTATCCAGTTCTCGGCAGAGCCAGCATCCAAGAAAGACATATGCACGGTCAGGCTGATAGTTATGGGCAAAGTGTGAATTTCAGAACTGTTGACTTGGAGAGATCTTTGGTTTTGTTTTTATTCTGTTTGCTTTTATGTTTTGTCATCTTGATGATTTTAGCTAAGAGAAGGTACATTCATTTTTTAATATAAGAAAAGCTGTTACAGGTTTTGAACCTCTGAGAGGCTTTTGAGATTACTGGAAAGCTGTCATTCCTGTGAAGCACCTATTGGCCATGTCTCACGTGCTTAGGTTGGCTTAGGTTAGCCAAGCTCACATACTTGTCTCTGTCCCCTTGGGCTCTCACTGTGTGTATGACTGTGTGTTAACGTGACCAGGAGAGCTCACATGAGCTGACACAAAACTACCCACTCTATTTAAAAAGATGCACTGGCACAGGCTGCTCAGAGAAGCTGTGAATGCCCCTGGAGGTGTTCAAGGCGTGGTTGGATGGGATCCTGGACAGCCTGAGATGCTGGGTAGTAGCACTGTCCATGGCAGGGGACTGGCACTTGACAAACTTAGGGTCCCTTCCAACCTAAACCATTCTTAGATTATGTGATGATTATGTGATGATTATGTGATTCTGTAATCTTCAGAGGAGCTCTCTACAGTCAGCAGAGCATCCAATTTATACGCAGGAGCCCACTCAATGTTCTTGCACTCAACAAAACATTTCTTCTTTGACTCTTGTCGATTGTGGAAGTGCCTTCTATAGAATGAGTGGCTTTTCATAATGGGAGAAAATCCATGGAGAAGTTTTGCAGGACCTGACTAAAACTGCAGATTAAGACTTATCAGCAGTGTTATCAGAAACTGAATATCTTCTTGAGCTAAGGACACAAATCTAACAGAATAGACTGAGGTAATACAGTGTACAATACAGATGCACTGTCTAGTAGTCTAAATGCCATGAAAAACTTGGAAAGTCTAACATTTTATGTCATATTTTTAACTTAATTAATCACATGTGTGATTAATTTATTTTATTCTTAATATTCTTCAGGGAAACCAATCTGATTTAGACCAATGGAAGGTGTGATCCAGCATGTATTATAAAAAGCAGGAATAAATTTAAAGGAATCTGGCATAAGCTTTCAAGTAATCTTGGAGGTTTGAGCATTGCCCATCCATGGTACATATACACCTATTGTGTGATGTTACCACACAAACTCAAAAACTCTTTGAAGGTTTATTATAATTGTTACTGATTTTAATGGACCAGTACATCCATGCTGCCTGAGTAGTGAAAAACCTTAGACTGTGATTAGACTGTTTATTGTTTGCGTCTTTCTTCTGCTGAACCTAAAGGTGATCAGCTTTTTTTTTCTTTATTTCTTCTTATAGTTCCTCCTAAGTATTTGAACTGCATTCTGTCTGTACAACTTTAGCTGCCTGAAAGAGTGCCCGTTCAGTTGCCTGATGCCGGAGCACTGTGAAAAAGGAATAAAGAAAGGCACAGCAATACTGTCAAAATTAAGAACTGTTCTGCAGCAGCAGAGTGAGTGTGAAATAATTTCATTGAGTTTAAGCTAAAGCCTTGGCAGGACTATAGAATGGGATTAGAATGGCAGATTGGAAATACAGTGTGTTTCTACTTCATGCTTCACTAATGGAAAGTATGAAGTAAGTGATCCTGTCAATTATTCTGCAAAGAAAATAGCAAATATTTATTTTTTGATGAAAAATTATTTGAACTTTTTTTTCAAATTATTCAATTTCAAATTATTTTCAAAATTGGATTTCAGGCCATTCTACTGCTTACATTATATCTTCATGAAATGTATTGCTTATTATTTCTTCCGTCAGTATTGAACTAAATAGAATTCACAATACTTGCTCCAGTACTATGAAAATACACACAAGTTACTATGTGTAGTGGGCTATTTTTCTTCCATTCCCCAGCAGAATTCTATCTCCATGCCTCAGGAGTGCTACCTGTTCCTCTGTTATTCCTCTGTCTTTCCAAAATCAGTATCTATTCCACACCTTTATTTGTAAATCTACTTTATTTGTTGTTAGTGTTTAAAAATATCTAATACTTCTGGTAGCAGTAAAAGGATAAAATAATTCTTGTTCCACTCTATGAAATGAAAGATAATTTATGATTTAGCTTTCTGGCTGCTTCTGTAGATGCCATTGGATAACTTTGTTAAAGCTGAGTGTGGTAGATGTTGGTGTAGAGCCATGGAGCCTCAGTTAATATAACACAGAAAAATGGAAGAGCTGTAATTCCTGGAGTTCTTGGACAAAAAGAAAAAGAGGTAAGAGAAAAGCTACAATAACCACTTTAGCAACCTGATAAGCCAAATATGAAATTAATATGTGGACTGGCCTAACTAACAATGGGAAGTGGAGCTTAATATCTGGTGACACACAGTTGTGATTATGCCTGTGTAAGTGGACACAGATGAATGATTATGGGTGTTCTCTTGGAACAGCTTGAAAGGCCACCCATCAAAGTGCCAGGGAAAGAGCTCCTGTATTTTCCTTAGTCTCACAATTTTTCCTGTCAATTCAAAGCCAGTAATAGACGGATCTCATAATTACTGCTTTCACTGATAGTTTTGGGAATGTCCTGCACTTCTATTAGACTTCAGCTCTCGTCAGTACTGCTACCAGCTCTGCCTACCACAGGTAGACATACAGTTCTGACACTTTATTTATGGAAATGTGGAATTATTAAAAAAAACCTCACAAACATCTCTGCAATTGAAGTCTGCTTTTTAGAGCTTCCCCCCACTGAAATCAAAGCTGGAACTAGATTCAACTTTTCTCTATCTTCTTTCCTCTTAGGGTAGCAAGAGCACACATAATTCCTCGAGATTTTAAGCAGAGGATTACATAGTTCACACTCACACTCATCCGTTGGAAGACCTTGCAACTCTTACTGGAGGAACGTGTCCAAGTTTCTTATCAGTGCAAAGGAGAGTTGGAAGGAGATCAGGAAGAGAAGCATCTGTTTCTCTCCTTTGTGGTAAGGCATGACTAGGAGCCTACTAACACTTCCAGACGTTTCATGTAGATGTATTACAGTTAAAGCACCATGCTACATTCTTTTTTGGAGTACAAAGACTGGCTGCAGAATAGGCTGGGACAAAGGATCCAGCTGAAGGAGGAAAGGGATTACTGAGAAGAAAGAGTTAACTTTATTCTGAGGACTTGGACACTTGTTATCCCAATTTATGTGTAATCTGATTGCTACTTTCAATATTGCCCCAATAATATTTAGAATTAAAGTCCATTATTTTCCTGGATTGTGGTGTCTATTTACCAGTCTTTCCCAAAAGACTGTTAAAATATAACTGAATTCAAGTTCACCTTAACATTGTATCTATTTTTCCTATTTTCTTGGATCCCAGAAGGTTGATAGTACAAATATGGACCATTAACCAAAAAGTGAAAATAGAGGGAGAAATGTGAAATAGAAACCCCAAACAGCCTGGGACAAGTTCACACAGCAGTCAGTGGTGAAGCTTGGGTTACATGAGCATTCAGCTCTTTTGAGCCTCTGTACATTATTCTAATGGTTAGCCTATAGGTGTTCTCAAATTCTGACACTTAGATGCCAAGGTTTGAAATACAAAATAAAAGAATGACATAGACTGCTTATGTATGGGATTGTACTTTGAGTTTTTTCTTTTTAATTATTATTATTTATTATTACCATTTTCTTCTGAATCAGATTATTTATTTATTTATTTTAAGCTGTTTGTGGTTACAGCAGTAAATTATGAAAAACAAGTATGGATTTTGAAGTGCTTTTGTACACATGATATCCGCTGGATTTATTGTGCTGGACCCTGTGCAATTTATGTAACCTTATGGGCTGGTTGCATAAGTCAGTTGTCCTTTGGAGAGTACAGATTTTTCAAGAACAGTCTTATGCACTGATAAAAAATATGAGCCACATAAACAGATACTGATGCCATGTCCTGTGAATGATGTGTGACATAATGCACTTAAGTTACTGATTTTTAAATCCCCATTTGTTCAGGAAGGCAAAATAAAAGGAAATTTCATTTAGTCTCAGTTTTTATTTTCTCTTTTCAGACTTTTTGTTTCGTGTGAGTCTGGCACGACACAACGTTTTGCAAATGGCCAGCTGGACTCAAAATGTGGACTATTTAAAGGCACAACCACAGAACCTTGTGCACAAGCTTGTGTCTTCCTCTTTGTTATCCTTAAAATATATGTAACAACTAAATATATGTAACAACTAAATAAATCAAAATGCTTCTGCAGGTTCTCCAATGGTTTCATTGGAACACATTTACATGTATACAGAGTAGATCAGAAATCTGGGAGAACTGTCAGATGAAGACTGGCCATCATATGAGTATAAAGGACATCCAGCAGATGATGTTCCTACTGCTGTCAGCAACTGATTTTGAATGTTATGTTATTAAGGGAACGATCAGTTGATTCACCATGCTTAGTGGTTTATATACCCTCCGATTCTATAATCACAGAATGCTGAAGAGAGTTATCTTAACCATGAACAAGTCAGCAAAGTGTGCAGCTGTGAAGAGCAGTAGCATCTAGAGCCAGTGCATGACCTGTATTGGCTCTCAGCTTCTTCTTTTAACGTCTTTTACATTTATGGCTATTCACTTCACAGACTCTAGGGTCCTTTGAAGCTGATTTGGCCAAGGTCTGAAACTGAAGGCAGAATGACATTCTTCATATTTCCTGATCAGAATTTCCATACAAGTTTCACTTCATGCTGCATTCAGATAATGCTGTGTTAATGCCCCATCCTTGGAGGTGTTCAAGACCAGGTTGGACGGGGCCCTGGGCAACCTGATCTAGTAAAGGTGTATGTTTGGTGGCCCTGCTAGGCAGGGGGGTTTGAACTACATGATCCTTGAGGTCCCTTCCAACCCGGGTAATTCTGTGATTCTGTAATATTTATTTATTTATTTTAATGAGAAGTATCCTAATTTTTCTTAAAAACAATCCTGCTGTTCGTCTCATACAGTGTACTGGGTTTCATTTATAATCAGCTGATGTTTTTTTAATGGTCATTTACTAGACATTTCTACTTTGCATTTTTACATGGTGAGAACATGTATGCTTTGGTTTGCGTGTTTCACAGACCAGTCATATTACTCTTGTGTCTTATGCACTACTTACAGATCCTGAGATCCTATTTCTCTAAAGTAATGGTTTCCTATCAATAGAATGTGGGCAACAAGCCCAGCATTACTTACTGTGCCTTTTTTTTTTCTTTGTAGATTTTGCTTTCATATAGCCTTAAAAAAATAAGAGGCACATGTCCTCTGAAAGCAGCACAAAGACTCAGTCATGTTTCTGTCTGCTCCTCACATAATTTACTTATACTTTACTATCTTCTCTAGAAGACTGGTATTTTAATTAACCAGATACAGTCTAAGGAATGAGTATATATCAAAGCATGTTCTGACTGCACAAAAGCACTGTTTTTGAACCTTCATGACTTATCACTCATGGAAAATTTTCCTATCAATAACAACATAAAAAATGAAAATATCTAAACATTTACTACATCACTGGAAAATATATTTTGGTATTTTTTTAATCTTTTACAGTCTATGCTAAATAGTCGCTTACATATATTTACTTTCTACCATGAACATTTGAGAGTATAAGCCCTATGGGCAATTATGCTTGACCATGATTTCTGGAGAAATCACCTTATTTGACTTTTTATCATTGTTTGACTTTCCACTTGACATTATGTGAGGCTACTGGGTTATTCCATTCTATTTTGTGTTCTTTTGGGAGCTTCCTTACCTCTTAGAGATGTCAAGCTCTTACTCACATATCTTTGTTCAATCTCTAGTACTTCCTCTGGACAACAACAAAAACAAAGCATGTTTTTTAGCAGTTCAGGGATATTATTACACATGGTATTCATTGCAATTTGCTATTTGCTCCCTCCTATGTTTCCTATATTCCTCTATCAAGGCAAAATTGATACTTTAAGTCTGGGATTTTTCTTCTGTTCCTTCTACATTCTCCTCCTCTATCTCTGCTTGATTTCATTTTTGTGCCTCACTGACTGACATGTATATGTCTAGGTTAAAGGTGTAATTATATTGGTTCTTCCTGCTCATCTGATACTAGGAAAGGATTTCCATCCACTGCTTGGGCTTCTGCTGTCATCTTCTTTGCCCATGCTATTCTCATCCCAGTGGTACATGCAGATTCTTGCAAGATGTGTAATCTGTTGTGATCTGACTGTTTTTGCAGAGGCTGAGCCATTCCTGGTTTGTGCTATTTGCCACAGCATCTAAAATTGCTGAGTTTTTTTTTTTTTTTCACTCTCAATTTAAGCTCTGTGTATTTTCTGTCTCAAATTACTTTCCTTTTGCTTTGCTGGTTTATTTGTTATGTGTCCAATAGCCAAGGATAAAACATAAAACACCCTTCAAAAGCTTTTTAGAAGGGATAGGCAAGTCCCTGGTGACTGGAAAAAGGGAATGATCACTCCCATTTTCAAGAAGGGGAGAAAGGGTGACAAAGGGAACTACAGGCTGGGAAGCCTCATCTATGTATCTGGGAACAGCATGGAACAGATCTTCCTGGTAGCTGTGTTAAGGTATATGCAAGACAAGGAGGTGATCCAAGTCAGCCAGCATGGCTTCATGAAGAGTAGATCATGCCAGACCAATCTGGTGGCCTTCTCAGATGGAACGACAGTATTGGTGGGCCAAGGAAAGGCAACTGATGTCAGCTACCTTTACGCTGACAAAGTGCCTCACATTCCTACCTCTAAATTGGAGAGATACTGATTGAAAAGTGGACTATTTGATGAATAAAGAATTATTTGGATCACTGTGACCGGAGGGTTGTGTTCAGTGGCTCTATGTGCAGGTGGAGAACAGTTATAAGTGGTGTACTTCAGAGGTCCATCTTGGTACTGGTACTTTTCAATGTCTTTGTTAATGACCTAGAGAATAGGATTGATTGTACCCTCAGCAAATTTACTGATGACGCTAAGCTGAGTGGTGCAGCTGACACAATAGAAAGGAGGGAAGTTATCTGGAGACACATTGGCATGCTTGAAAAGTGAGCATAAAAGAATCTATCAGGTTTAACAAGGCCAAGTGCAAGGTGATACACCTGGGTTGGGGCAATCCCATATATGCATACAGACTGGGAGAAGAACTCATTGAGAACAGTCCTGATGGATGAAAAGCTGAACATCAACCAGCAGTGTGCTCTTACAGCCCTGAAGACAAACAGCATCCTGGGCTGCCTCAAAAGAGTGGCAGACAGCAAGGACAGAGGTGGTTGTCCCCTCTACTCTGCCCTTGTGAGGCCCCATCTGGACTATTGTGTCCAGGCCTGGAGCTTCTAGTACAGAAAGGATATAGGGATGTTGGAGTGAGTCCAGAGGAAGGCCATAAAGATGATCAGAGGGCTGAATCACTTATGGAGAATGCTGAGCTGGACATGTTCAGCTTGGAGAAGACATAGGGGAAACCTCATTGTGACCTTTCAGTACCTGAAGGGAGCTTACAAGCAGGAGGGGAACCAACCATTTATACGTTCTAATAGTTATAAGACATGGGGAGATTTTTATTTAAGTAAAAGAGATTTATGTTAGATATTAGGTGGAAATTCTTCAGAGGGTGGTGAGGGAATGGAACAGGTTGCCTGGGGGAGTTGTAGATGCCTCATGCTTGGAAGCATTGAAAGCCAGGTTGGATGGGGCACTGGACATCCTGAGCTAGTGGGTGGCAGCACTGCCCACAGCAGGAGGTTGGAACTAGGTGATCTTAAAGGGCCCTTCTAACCTAAGCCATTCTTGATTTTATGATTCTATGATGTACAAAGGTAGATTGATAGACTCACTTAGCAGAGCACCTCTAATTTGCAGCCCAGTGTGTAGCTGCCTTGTTTGTAGGTAGAAAATTTCCTTTTCCTATTTTAACTTGTGTTAAACATCTTCGTTTATCTTAACACTTGGCAGGTGTCCAGGCTGGGCACAATTTGCACAAATTCATTTTAATTGCAACAATTATTATTTTTTAACTTTACATCTGGAGTCATAGTCCATTTCCAAATCCCTAAGTGCCATGGAATCTCCATTTTTTGTATGGTTTGTCGTATCTTTCTGGTGCTTAATTAATCATTTTTCACCATTTCACGTATTTGCTTGCAGTAGAATTTGGCAAGGCCTTATTCAACCATCTCTAGCAAATCTTGGCCCCTCTTGACCTCTGACATTTTCTGTTCTGATGAATGAGTCAGAGGCTGCAGGTATTGATTCAGGCACAAAGTTTTCCTGTGTGGCTGCCAGAGAATTTCTTCAAAAGAGAAACCAAGTACACTGTTCTTTAGGAGTTCTGTCTTGCTTTCTTTTCAGTCTTTATGTTCACATATAACAGTACAGAAGAGTGCCATATATCATGACAGTCGTGGTCACTTGCTGGTCTTCAGGCAGCAGATTATGATAAATTGGAGAACAACGTGCCTCTTAGGAATCAGTACTGCACTGTCTGTTGAACATTCTCCAGTAGATTTGGGGGATCTGTGCTCTAAAACAGTTTTATTGAAGACATAACCAGAAATAAAACTGCGATTATATGCTGTCGGATACATCGTGATGGAGATGAACTACTTGCAAAAATGGAGAAAAATCTTAAACTCGTCTTTATTTAGGACATTGTTCACCATCAAAAGGGGAAGGCAAGAGACTCGAAGGAAAGTCTTAGGGGTTTTGTAAACATCTTCCTGACCCTTCTCCTGGAGGCACTTATGAACTGCTAGGATGGGAAAAGGAAAGTATGTTATGCAAATAAAATATTACCCTAGTTCTTTTTTTCCCAGGAGGACTTCCTGCAGTTTTGGTATGCTGTATTTAAACTCCAATAGCTCTTGCAATTGTCTGAGAGGCCATGGAAGTTTTATGGTTTAGGCTAATTAAGAGGTGTTCAAATGACAGGGGCTGAGTAGTCAGGGATTATTTCCTCCTGCACCTGCCCTAGCTTCTGGCATAATGCTGAAGTGTTCAGGAAGATGCATTACTGACATGCCATAACTTAATCCTGGACAGCTTGTATGCTGGAACCATTAGGCTCCTTTTTCTCCTCTATATTCATAATTTACAAGTTAGTTGCATCTGAACTGCAGCAGTTTTCCATGAATCTGTAGCTGACAAGCTCTGTTTCTGTATCTTGTTTGCTTTCTGTTGACTCATCAGTTTCATGCTTTGCAGTCAGAAATCTGCTGTCCTCTTGTCCCATTCGTACACCTATGGAGGCAGTGACTTGGTGAATTTACCCAGTAGTGTAATATTTCTTATGTAAAGCAATGAAGTTGTGTTTCTTTTGAAAGCCTCACTGAGTTTTATCCTGCCCATTTTATTCTTCCTAATTCCTCTCTGCCAGGCTTATTCCTTTGTGGACAGCTTCTGAATATTCATTAGAAATGTGATCACATGGAGGAGACATTTCTTTCTTTTATTTAAGGCATCAGCAATTGGAACATCACTGCTTTGTACAATGGCATTACGTTGTATTTAAACAAACTTCAGAAATGGATCTGAACAAATGTGCTCTTATCTGTTAATAGTACCTAGGGATATGTTTATCTTACACAGGTAATTAATCTCATTGAAGTTGTGCATGTGCGTAAGTGCTTTATTGGATCAAGGCCCTTGTTCCTTTGACATCAGGGTGAAAGAATGCTAATGAGAAACTGTGCTGAATTCTTCATGTTTTAAGAGAAGGGAATGAGTTTTTCATTTTTGGCAAGGTCTTTCCAAGAAAATTTTAGGTAAATTGTTATATGTTTGGAACCGGAGTGTCCATTACTGGTGACAAGTAGTAGTGAAGCCTTTAACAGTTCTTCCAGATTTGTCATACTGTGAGTAATCTCCTTTTTCATGGAGTAAGGAAGACTTCCTTAGAAATTATGGTTTCTCAGAGGATGTCTTCCTTTGATTTATTATATTTGTCCCTGTGGAAACCACATATTTTGTCTGTCAGCTTGGAATGTATTATTATGGAGAGCACTCAGCAGAAGACATCTGCTGGTGGTTGGTAAGTATTCATGTGAATAAAAACACAAATAAAGGGACTGCATTTGCCATGCAAGATGAAGTAAAGGCAGCAGTTATGAGAAAAAGATTTTTAATACTTAAATATGACTGAGATAGTAGAGAGGATTCGTTATGAGATACCTCTCACCTATCTTGAGGAAATGAACCCACTCTTTCCTACCCCTGCTCCACAATTTGCCGCATAGTATTTCTGGATTACAAAGCAGAACAATTCTGGCAGTTCTTTGCACTGACTTGTCTACTTGGGAACATTTTCACAGCTGGCAATCACAGAGATTCCTGGGAATACTGTTGCTGAAGAATGCAGGTAATGTCTCAGAACATTATAAGAAAACGATGTGCAGCTTAAGGTGCAGGGCTGACCCCTGGCAAAGCCTAGTCAGCCTCACAGGGTCAAATTGTGCAACCATGGGGAGATGTGGGAAGCATCCACGGTGCCAGCTGTCAGCCAAGAAAGTCCTGTCTGAGCAGAGTGTTCTCCAGTTCTGTTCTGGGATGAGCAGGGATAGGTGAGAAGCCAGAAGCTGTCAGTTTACTGCAGTGATAAGGCAAGAAGGAGAGTGTCAGCATGAAGAAACTTTCAGAAACTCTGTGAAAGAATAGGACCTTGAGTTAATAGCTATATCAGATCGCAGATTTATGAGTAAACAGAGCCTTCCTGAGTATCAAGTAAATAGTGACAACTAGTAATTGTGTTATATAAAATATTATCTATTTCATATGTAATTTTTGTACAATTTCAGAATTATTTATATATATATATATATAAAGAACCATAATGTATATTAATGGTTTTTAATTAGATGACTACAAAACAAAACAAAAAACTTAAAATGAGACCTCCTATATCTCAGAATCAATAGAGTTGTTTGGGTTGGAAGGGATCCTGAAAGACCATCTAGTCCAACTCCCCTGCAATGAACAGGGACACCTACAGGTAGATCAGGTTGCTCAGAGCCATTTACAGAAATTTGCATGTGAAGAATTCCTAGTATTACTTTATTAGTAATAAAAATAGCACAGGTCTGTACATCACGGAAGAGGTTGCAATGTAATCTGTTGTTCTGTAGGAAAACTACACACAAAGCAATTCTACAGAATTCATTTGCAGGAGTCTGTTCCTAGAGTTTGATCGGCTTCAAAACAGCTCTTCTGTATTTAATTCATTTCATCTGCCTCTACAAAGATTGCTCTCTCTAGACTGCATTAAAAACTTCTGCCTGGAAGAATGTCTACATGTCTCCAAGTAATATTTCTGAAAATGGCGTGAATTCTTATTCTGGGTTTGATAGCTCTCCATTGTCAAGTGGATGTCAGGAGAATGATGTAAGACAAACAAGTTTCTTTTCCCATTGGGAATGATTTCTACTTCTTTACAGGTTTAGTATTGACTCACTTTCTTATTTGTGTATTATAGCAATTGTGAGTAGTATGCATAGACCTTCCTTCATTTTTTCTAAATCTCCCTCAAGAAAGAAAATAAGAAAACTTAAAAAAATAAAAATAAAAATCTAGAGTGTGTTAATTGATATTGGTTCTTTCTTATGGTTTTGCTTGTCCTTTTGGCTTGTACTGTTAGAAATGTTTTGTGCCTACAGGAATGAATGACTGTAAATCATGGGAAAGCATAAGCAGTATCTTTTGGCTATAAATTGATGCTTCTTGAAAGGCTGATTCATGGTTATGATAAGGAAAAGGTCAGATCTTTCCCCAGCAAAATGTAAGATGCCCATTACTGGAAATATTGAATTTAAAAAATATCTTGGATGCCTCAGATGTGGCTCTGTGTTGTAGCTGCATAAAAACTAGCAGGTAGCAACTATGAGCATTCTTTAAAATGTGATGCACGTAGCCTTCATAAACAGATTGAATAACAAGTGTTAATTCCTTGTCCTGATTGTGTGATTATTCTTGTTCCTGTGAGTTTTCTTTTCCATGGATATTACTTAGTTTTGCTGGAAATAGGCAGGTTGCTAAGCCTCTCATCTGTATGTGTGATTTCCTTCTGTCATCCTGCTGGCTCTACTGGCTTCAGTTTGCATTCCTGACACATCTTGTTCCCTCTCACCATCCTGTAGTAATGCTGTTGGCATAGTTTCATGACCAGAGTGCACACACCAAGCAGTGGGGCCTTGTCATGCTCATGCTCAGTTTGAAGTGGGTGGTGTGAGTGTTCTCAGAGAAAGAACAAAGAAGTGCATGTTGCTTCTTCCAGCTGCACGCTGGGGCCAAAGGTTTAATCATATCAATCTGCTTTGTCATATTCATTATTATGCTGTAAGAAACTCACATGGCTCTGTTGCCCATCACTACCACTAACCCACAGTATGCAATATAATTTCCATCCTACCATCCTTCTGTACAGTCTTATTTCTAGAATGCAACATCTGCCATAATTTTCTTTAATACATATATATTAGTTTTAATTTTTGTATTTTTACAGTAGGTTATGGAAAACTTACGTTTTCATTGCTCTCTTCTCATCCTACTGAAAACAGATGTGAAAACTCACCCATTAAATATAGTCTGAGCATGCCTAGTGTCACGGGTTACTTAGATTTACCTATGCCCGTGACAGGGGAAAGCCACCCCGTGGGCCCCCCTCCCGGGGCCCGGAAAGGAGGGGGAAAAAGGGAGTGGGATAAAACAGCGACAATCTAAGGAGGAAAAACTTATTTTACTAAATATGATACCGAAATACAAGATAACACAATATAATATAATTGAGGCTAACAAATTGAACGAAACAGAGAGAGAGAGTCCCCGAAAACCGAGAGGCCTACTGTGAACTCTAGGCGACACGGCTGGAACGCTTCCCACTCTCCGAGAAGTTCAAGAGAAGAAGGAGGGCACTCCAGCCTGGGAACGAGATTATACAGCGTCCTGGTCCCGTGACTTATCATTAACCCTGTTGTTCTCTGGGATATGTAGTCTTCTTCTGTGGACTGCACATTCAATAGAAGTATCCATACTTTACATGATGTTATGATGTGGAATACTGATACTGATAGCAAAATTACAAAACCATGACATTCCACCCCTTATTCTACATTATTACATCATGGTAAATATATATATACATATATATACACGTATGTAAAATTATGATAGCTAAACAGTAGAATTACATGTAACATAACTAAATGTACAACTATAATAACTAAAATACACTACACATGCAAACATATATACATATAAATACATAAAATTATTGACTGCACTCTCCCAGCATCAAATTCCCTTGTGGCACACATTGAACATCCCCATCCTTCTGCATTACCCACCAAGTGCACCCAGGTCCCTGGGCAAAGACAGTTCCACGGATAGGTTTGCCCTTTCCAGAAGCTGGAAGGACCCAAACAGCTTTTCCCAACATGTTCTTTACATGTACAACAGGGACCTTATCTCCTTCTACAGTGTGTAGGGGGCTAGATTGACTAGGACCATCACGATTGACAGATCCTCTAGTATTCACCAACCAAGTGGCTTCTGCCAGATTCTTCTCCCAGTGCTTAAATGTTCCGCCACCCATTGCTTTCAACATAGTTTTCAACAACCCATTATATCGTTCAATTTTACCAGAAGCTGGTGCATGGTAGGGAATATGATAAATCCACTCAATGCCATGATCTTTGGCCCAAGTATTTATAAGGGAATTTTTAAAATGTGTCCCATTATCAGATTCAATTCTTTCTGGGGTGCCATGTCGCCACAGGACTTGTTTCTCAAGACCTAATATGGTGTTTCGAGCAGTAGCATGGGGTACTGCGTATGTTTCAAGCCACCCAGTGGTTGCCTCTACCATGGTGAGTACATAACACTTACCACTGCGAGATCGTGGCAAGGTGATATAATCAACCTGCCACGCCTCCCCATATTTATACTTTTGCCACCGCCCTTCCTCCCAGAGAGGTTTCATCCTTTTGGCTTGTTTAATTATGGCACATGTTTCACAATCATGAATAATCTGCGCAATAGCGTCCATGGTTAAGTCCACCCCTCGGTCTCTGGCCCACTTATATGTCGCGTCTCTTCCTTGATGACCTGAGGTCTCATGAGCCCATCGAGCTAGAAATAATTCACCCTTATTCTGCCAGTCCAAGTCAATTTGAGCCACCTCAATTTTGGCAGCTTTATCTACCTGATGGTTGTTTTGTTGTTCTTCAGTAGCCCGACTTTTGGGCACATGTGCATCCACATGACGCACCTTTACAACCATATTCTTTGTTCGGGCAGCAATGTCCTTCCATAATTCAGCGGCCCAAACAGATTTACCCTTCCGTTGCCAGTTGTTTTGTTCCCACCTTTGTAACCACCCCCATAAGGCATTTGCCACCATCCATGAGTCAGTATAAAGATACAGCATTGGCCACCTCTCCCGTTCAGCAACATCTAAGGCCAGCTGGACAGCTTTTACCTCTGCAAACTGACTTGATTCTCCCTTACCTTCGGTGGCCTCTGCAACCTGTCGTGTGGGGCTCCACACAGCAGCTTTCCATTTGCGATGCTTCCCTACAATGCGACATGATCCGTCTGTGAATAGGGCATATTTCTTTTCATTTTCTGGTAATTCGTTGTATGCTGGGGCCTCTTTAGCACGTGATACCTCTTCTGCTGGTGATGTTCCAAACCTTTTATCTTCAGGCCAGTCCATGATTACCTCTAGGATTCCTGGACGATTGAGGTTTCCCATTCGCGCTCGCTGTGTAATCAGCGTAATCCACTTGCTCCAGGTGACATCGGTAGCATGATGGGTGGAGGGAACCTGTCCTTTGAACATCCAGTTCAGCACTGGCAGTCGAGGTGCCAAAAGGAGCTGTGTTTCAGTCCCGACTACTTCGGAAGCAGCCCGAACCCCCTCATACGCGGCTAAGATCTCCTTCTCAGTTGGAGTGTAGCACTCTTCAGACCCCTTATATGATCGACTCCAGAATCCCAGGGGTCGGCCTCGGGTCTCTCCTGAGGCTCTTTGCCACAAACTCCAAGTGGGGCCTTTCTCTCCAGCAGCAGTATAGAGGATGTTCTTTACATCCTGTCCAGTCCGTACTGGCCCCAGAGCTACAGCTCGGGCTATCTCTTGTTTAATCTGTTCAAAAGCCTGCTGCTGCTCAGGGCCCCATGCAAAATCGTTCTTCTTCCGCGTCACCTGATAAAGGGGGCTTACAATGAGGCTGTAGTTTGGAATGTGCATCCTCCAAAAGCCTACTGCACCCAGGAAAGATTGTGTCTCTTTCTTGCTAGTTGGTGGAGACATGGCAGTGATTTTGTCGATCACATCTGTTGGGATGTGACGACGTCCATCCTGCCACTTTATACCTAAGAACTGAATTTCCTGGGCAGGTCCTTTTACTTTGCTTCGCTTAATAGCAAAGCCGGCTTGTAGAAGAATTTGGATGATCTGCTCTCCTTTTGTGAAAACCTCTTCTGCTGTATCACCCCACACAACAATGTCATCAATGTACTGCAGGTGTTCAGGAGCACCACCTTGTTCCAGTACAGTTTGGACCAACCCATGGCAAATGGTTGGGCTGTGTTTCCACCCCTGGGGCAAACGGTTCCAAGTATACTGAATGCCCCTCCAGGTGAAGGCAAACTGTGGCTTGCATTCTGCGGCCAAAGGAATAGAAAAGAAGGCATTGGCAATGTCAATGGTGGCATACCATTTGGCTGCTTTTGACTCCAGCTCGTACTGGAGTTCCAACATGTCCGGCACAGCAGCGCTCAATGGGGGTGTGACCTCATTCAGGCCACGGTAGTCTACTGTCAGCCTCCATTCTCCACTGGCTTTACGCACTGGCCATATGGGACTGTTAAAAGGTGAGTGAGTTTTACTGATCACTCCCTGATTCTCCAACTGGCGAATCAAATCATGAATGGGGAGCAAGGAATCCCTGTTGGTGCGATACTGCCGTCTGTGCACTGTCTTTGTAGCAATCGGTACCTGCTGCTCTTTTACTCGTAGCAGCCCCACAACAGACGGGTCCTCTGACAGGCCAGGCAAAACAGACAGCTGCTTAATGTTGTCCATATCTACAGCAGCTATCCCAAAGGCCCATCGATACCCCTTAGGATCCTTGAAATGCCCCCTTCTGAGGTAATCAATACCCAGTATACATGGAGCCCCTGGGCCAGTCACAATAGGATGTTTTTGCCAGTCTTTGCCAGTGAGGCTTATTTCAGCCTCCAGCACAGTCAATTCTTGAGAGCCCCCAGTCACTCCAGAAATATGGATTGATTCTGTCCCTTCATGACTGGAGGGCATTAGGGTGCACTGTGCACCGGTATCCACCAGCGCCTTATATTCCTGTGGTTCTGATGTGCCAGGCCATCGAATCCACACAGTCCAATAAACTCTATTATCCCTTTCCCTCCCCTGACTGAGGGCAGGGCTCCTCTATTGGTTACCTGTGATGACTGGAGCAACTCCACTGGTGGTTGGTATGTCTAGTAGTTCTTTCACCCGTGCTCGTAGTGCAGAAGTGGGCTGATCATGCCACTTCCTCATGTCTTCTCCACGGTCACGTAGGTAGCGCCACATGGAAACACGCGGTGCAATCGTACTGTTGTTCTTTGCTCGAGCTGGGAAGCGTGTGCGTTTAACAGCTGAGACTTTTGATGATGCAGGTGAGGAGTAGGACTGGAATACTTTGATCAGATCCTTCATTAGACCTGGTGGCCCGTACGAGGATTGACCTTCATCAGTTGTTTCTGATACTATTACGGGATCATCATTACGATTAGTTGATGGAAACAATTTCTTGCACATTTCATCTACTCGGTTTTCTAGCCGTGAGATGGCAGAAACTGCGGCATGCAGTTGAGGGAGCTGCTGATCGGTGGTTTGAAGCATTATAATCAGCTCAACAACTCGGGGCCATCTGTCCACGAACCCTTTAGATCCTGATACCAATGACTGTGCCATTCTCTCTGGTGCTGTACTTGTGATTTTCTGCCACATGTCAGGATCGGCCCTCACTCTCTCAGGGTCAAGTTCGCTTGGATCAGGGCTGTACAACATTTTCGCCATGGCCAATTCCCTCAGGCGCTGAATACCTTTTTGGACGGTATTCCAACTATCAAATTTAGGCTTCAAAGCATCCTTATAGGGGTACCTTTCTCTCACGGCTTCTAACAGCCGCAACCAGAGAGTGGCAGCTCCATCCGAACATCTGCTAATCCCTCTGTCGATACCTGCATCTTGGGCAATGCTTCCTAGTTGGCGAGCTTCATTACCATCTAGAGACAAGCTGTTGGCCCCGTTGTCCCAGCAGCGAAGCAACCAAGCAAGGATACCTTCATCTTGACGCCGTGTGAACTCCTTTCTTGAGCCTTGGATTTCAGTCAGCTTCAGAGGTCGACAATAGGTGATTTCCTCCTCATCATCAGTCTCTTCTTCATGCCTCTTGGTTTTTGCCTTTGCTTTTTTCGGTACTGCTCCATGCCCGGCACCTGGGTCTTCTGCAGCCCCCCCCTGTGCTTCTCCTTCTTTTCGTTCTAGACGCGTGGACACCCGTTTCCATTTCTTGCCTTCCACAGGGGCAATTGATATTGCTACTGATGCCTCCTGTGACTGATCAGAATTAACTTGGGCTTGAATCTCAGATCGGAAGCTCTCTCTCTCCAGAATAGTATGATACAAAGCACGGTATGCATAAGCCAAACCCCACATAAGGTTTACCTCCTTAGATCTCTGACCCAAATACTCACTTAATTTCTTAGGGTCCCTTAGGTGTTCAAGAGTGAAATCCCATGACACTGCGGGTCCCCGTGCTTCTAAGACTTTTCCTAAACCTTTCCATATTCCCTGCCAGTCATCATTCTCTGGTTCTGGAGGAGACTTCCGCATAGAACGAATGCATAGGAACATATATGCATTCATTAATAGTGATAACATGGATGCAAGTATGAACCCTATCTCAGTTATTGAAAGGCGTGTGGAAATCTGAGAGTACAACCTAAATAAAAAGGGTTTTTTTAGCCTGTACAATGAATTAAACATGGTGGTGTTTGTAAAATTGCCTGTTCCATCTGGGATGCAAGTGCTTGTAAGATTCGCAATTCCATCTGGGATGCAAGTGTTTGTAAGATTCACAATTCCATCTGGGATGTAGGTGCCAAAATTCTGACCATACCACATCTCATAAAAGTACCAGGCAGGTGTCTCCATCAGTATCCACCTTATTAGGCTATATACCTGCACAATTCCACAACACCAAATTATGGTGTTAATAGTTGACCAATACTTTAAGAAGATCATAATTGCTTTCAATCCCTTAAACAGAGCAACTGGGATGAAGAGTGGATTCATAGCTGGCAGGCTCTGTAAAAGTCAGAGCTAGCTAGCTTTGCTCTAAGGGAGAAAGAAATCCCTTTGTTTTCTACACAAAAGTTAGATAGCAGTGCTGAGAATGTACAGCAGCCCTTAATGTTGACAATTTGTCTGGTATTTCAAGGTCACGTTCTCAGTGAGCAGCTATGAAAAGATAACACTCCCCTAACGAAGCTCTTTAAGAGTAAAGAGAGAGTTGTTCTAAAAGCTAAAAAGCTCTATGCCCGCATTCTCCACCAAAAATCTGTCACGGGTTACTTAGATTTACCTATGCCCGTGACAGGGGAAAGCCACCCCGTGGGCCCCCCTCCCGGGGCCCGGAAAGGAGGGGGAAAAAGGGAGTGGGATAAAACAGCGACAATCTAAGGAGGAAAAACTTATTTTACTAAATATGATACCGAAATACAAGATAACACAATATAATATAATTGAGGCTAACAAATTGAACGAAACAGAGAGAGAGAGTCCCCGAAAACCGAGAGGCCTACTGTGAACTCTAGGCGACACGGCTGGAACGCTTCCCACTCTCCGAGAAGTTCAAGAGAAGAAGGAGGGCACTCCAGCCTGGGAACGAGATTATACAGCGTCCTGGTCCCGTGACTTATCATTAACCCTGTTGTTCTCTGGGATATGTAGTCTTCTTCTGTGGACTGCACATTCAATAGAAGTATCCATACTTTACATGATGTTATGATGTGGAATACTGATACTGATAGCAAAATTACAAAACCATGACACCTAGTTTGTGAGTAAGGTGCCATGCTCACAGCATTGCCTGGCATGTCTTACAAACTCACAGTCATGGTTCATGTTTGTGTCTCTGTGCTCATCCCAGTGCCTGAGCATTCTCATGTCTGAGCATCATGAATTGCTGCCTCACCTGGTCTTATCTTTATGGGCTTTGAATCTGTCTTCTCAACCTTCTCTGTGTACACTTAAGTAATCAGGCTCTGGTCTTTCCTTGTAGAGGTAAACAGCAGTGCTTGGGCTGGTGGATGGACTGCTTCTCTGTCCCCACACAGAAACAGTGCTGCAAAAACATATTCTCATTTCTTGGTGCAGAAAGTGAATTTTATTGTTTGGGTCAGTGAATCAGGACTGAAATTTTAGTTTTTGGTCCCTCTCAAGGCTTCTTTAACATTACATCTTATAATAACTTCATGCAAAATTCATTTTAGTGGTGAGAAGAAAGGCGCTCTCTCTTTCCCTCCCTGCCCAATGCCAGACTACAGTCTTGCTCCACCTCATTAACAGATACACTTTGTTATTAAGTTTTATTTGTATCGTTTTACAAGAAAGAAAAAGTAAACATCTTTTTTGTTTCATAGCCCAATTCTGCTGTCAGTGTAACTCCAAATGAGTTTCAGAAGAATGCTGGGTATTGTATTTCTGGAATTGTTTACCCACTTAGTACATAGAGATAATAAACTTAGGAAGTGTTGATAAATGTGACTCTTACAGATAACTAAACAAAATTGAATTGAAGATGAATTTAGCTCTCAACCACTGTGTGATGTAGGAAATAGCCTAAATACTTGGTGGACTGCATTACAGACTTACAAGAATTAACTTTTCATGGTTCAGCTAACAAGATTTCACTTGCCAACATTTATCTCTAACAGAGTTCATTATGGTGAGGCATGAATTCCTTGTCCCAGATACAGGATTTCAAGTACTGTGCACCAGGCAGTAGATGCAGAGATGCTTAAGTTCGTGGTGTCAGGACAAAACTGTTGGTGATGCTGCACTGCTCTGTGACATGGGATATTATCTCCACAGTGCTCTATCAGTGTCTCATGTACATATCTATCTTATTGGTGATAGATTCAGCATCACCTGTGTAATGTGAAGAGGCCTGCAAAGACACAAGATACTCCAGAGACAGAGAGACCACAGGTCTGTCTAGTGGAGTTGTTGGGCAGCAAGGGAAGTGATGACCCTCCTCTGCTCTCCTGAGAAGTTGAACACTCATCTTCAAATCATTGACAGTGATGCCATTAACCATTTGTACTATCAGCTGTGTTCAGATTCCAGAATCACTGCTTCTCTGTGACACTTAGCAAGTGTTTGACAGTCCTAAGGCTACTGGTCTTCATTTTGATGGCTCACTCTGTTTGTATCATATGCTGTTCTAGTTAACTTAATGGAGTTCTCTGATATCAAACTGGAGTGAGACCAAATTTCATTTCTTATGAGAAAAAATGGCATAATTTCCATTAGATGTAGGTCTCAGTTGATGGCGCATTTAATTCCAGTACTGAAGCAGCTTTACACTGTGCTTGCGTCTTTTCCAAACTTCTGTTTCACAGGTATAACAACATCTCATTGAACTTCTTTCATTCAACACTTTGTTAGGTCATGGTACATGTTCCTAGTTCATGTTGGCCTGATAGCCTAGTGACTACTGATTCAGTTGTTTAAGTGGGCATCAACTCATCAGCTTCACGGGGAGATATGTGTTACTTTTGGTTTACATCTGTTTTACTGAAATAATGACTTTTTCCAGACTTTCATAACATTCTTTTAAAACTTTGTTGTTCTGGAATGGGTATTTTAGGCATTCCCTGTGTTAGAAAAATCTGATGAAAGGAGTGACATTTTTTTGGAAAGTGGTCTGTTCAGGAGCAAAGGGAGGAGCAGCTCTGTGCAAGGCAAAGACTCTTGCTTTTATAACAACATTCTTGTTTTCAAGTACTGAACAAGCCCATCAATTACACATGAAATATGTATAACATTTATTTTTATGATGCTTATACACCATATTAAAATGTTCTTTAGGGGTATATGCATTATGAATGGAATTCAGTTCACTGATAATTGACCTGTGTGAGTAAGAAGAAAACTGGAATGAGTGTTTCTGAGCTGCAGCTCAATGTTCTGCTCTGCTGCTACATCTTGCTAAAGACAGCCTCAGTTGGCAGAGTTCAATTGAAGGGAACAATATTTCCATCTCATCATCACCACATTAAGTTGTTTTGCTGTGGGAAGCAATGCATAGAAGCCAAGTAACTAATGAGAATCAGGGGGTTAGGAAAAAACTGAAGTAAGGAGTGGAATAATAATTTTAAAGTGCTTTAGATGTACCTAATTCTGATTCCATACAACTCAGTCTAAAATGATTATTTAAGTAGATCTCAAGGAATTATCAACCTCTTTACATGTGATTTTGGTTTCTATTTAGCTTTGATCTTAGAGGACACAAAGAACAAAATAACTTCTCCCTGTCCCAAAGTGGCAGCATACCAGTTGTTTATTCTTAACTTCTCTGTGCATCTTGCCTATGCTTGATGTTTAAAAATATGATGGGAAACTCTTAAGGCAAATTTTGTTTTGTTTTTGGATGCATTTTAGTGATACACATAGGACCACTGATGAAATTTTCTTACAAAACCCAAGGTGTGTGTATCCTGAGGATACACTGTGCCAAGGATTTTGGCTTAGCGGGCACTACATCAGAGATGCTCTCCCTTTCAGTCACTTCTCCCAGTGCTCTCTTCTTGGGAGGCTGAACCTGATTAGGACTTGCACGGGAGGTCCCTGATGGAAACACTGCAGACAGTGACACAGCAGGTTCCCTTTCAACTCCAACTATTCAAATATTCAAATAATTAACTCATTCTTATTAAAGAGAGACTAATACTTTTATTGTACATGCAAATCTAAGGATATATCTGAGAATGGCAGTAAGTCATGTCACAGACCCCCATGAATGTGTCTGCAAAGACAACTAATGCTAAGAGAGCTAAGCTCAGTCTCTGGGCTGAAAGCAGAGGTCCTCAGCAGACCTTGCATCTCACATCCTATTGTCATCTTTCTACTCCAACTCCATGTATGAGCTATGGGAGTGCTACCACCAGTGTAGATAATGGGTTGTGGAGGCTTAAGCTTACCCTCCAACCTATGCTTTGCCATTGTGGGTCTCAGTGGAACCATCTACTTGGGGTCCCATCCTGTTCTCCACAAGACAGGAATAGTTACTGTGTTTTAGTAAGATTTTGATGTATATTAATGATCTGCTGCTTGGCACCACAAAGTCTCAAGTTACTTTGATGAGATAATGCTACTCCTTTACATTCAGCACTGAAACCAGGCGAAGCTACTACACTTCAGCCCAGAATGATTGAAGGAAATCAATAATTTTAATCAAATAGAAAGTGCTGCAGGTCAGTTTATGAGTAAATTGCATTGACTAATAAACAATATTTAAGAATGTAGGGCTTGCAAGGCAGGCTGATAACTCACGACTGCATTTTTTTCTCACAATAATGGAAAAAAAATACCATGTGATGATGTCACAGATCTGATTTCTTTAAACATTAGAAGGCACTGGTACTATTACGGATAACCAGGTCCAAAGCTATTATTTAAACCTTTGCCTCTTGTGAGTGAGAGTAACATAGTGGGTGTTGGCACCTATGTATCAGCTGAGGTACAACGTTCAGGCCCATAGTCAGTTGGTATAAGGAAGAAAGGTGGCCAAACAACAGCTGCTCATGGCAAATGTATAGTTACCAATGTGGCAAAAGAATAGCATCACAGCTAAATAAAGTCTGGAGATTTATAACCATGGTTCCCAGGTAAAACTCTGCAACATATGGAAAAATTCAGAGAGCTGAAGGTGAAGAAAGCCTGCAGGCAGACAGTCCAGTGGGAATATCCATCAGTAAGCAGTTATTTACATTGTTGGGTGAGGTGGAAAAAAACAACAACCCCTTTCATCAATCAGACTGAGAAGGGGTACCTTGAAAGGTTTTGTGTGTGTGTGTGTGTATGTGGTGGTGGTGGGGTTATATTTTCTGTTTTGTTAGGGGTTTTTTTTTCCCTTTTTTTTCCTTTTTCCTTGTTCCTTCCCCCTTTTTCCTTTTCCTTCTTTCCTTTTCCTTTTCCTTTTCCTTTTCCTTTTCCTTTTCCTTTTCCTTTTCCTTTTCCTTTTCTTTTTCCTTTTCCTTTTCCTTTTCCTTTCTTTCCTTTTTTCCTTCTCCTTTCCTTTTTCCTTTCTTAAAAATACTTTGGAAACACATACTTAAGAAGCCAAGGCAATTAATTACTACAGGACTGAGAATGCACTGGAAAATCACATGGAAGCAGTGTTGTGAGGTGTTTGCCAAGCGAAGTACAAAAATTGGCGGGGAAAGGTCTGAAAAGGAGCAGAGGTACTGAAGGAGACCAACAGTATATGTCTGGAACCATTGTGCAGTAACATCTGACACTGGAGCCTTAAATGCAGCACGGTGTGCCAACTGCAGCTGAGTGCTGGGAGTGTGATATAATGAGACACCTCGTGTCTGGCACGATCTGACACTGCTGGAGAGGAGGCTTGCACAAGAGCTGTTGGGGGAGTGACCAGGCCACTGGAGCTGCAATCATAAAAGCTCAATAGCCTTGTTCCATTTTTGGGTGAACTCAGTCATATGCAAAATACTGAGATGAGCTGCAGTCGAGTGTCCTCTTTTCAGAAGAGTCTGAAAGAAGTAAAAAAAAGATGAAGGACATTTGTATCTGGCATCTACATTCTTACTGCTGTGTGAGCATACTCCTGGAAAGTAGGACCTAGTGGCAGGAGAATGGCTTGAGAGCAGCCCTAAGGGGAAGATTTGGGGATGTCAGTTGATGAAAGGCTCAACGTGAGTTGGCAATGTTCTCTTGCAGCCCAGGAGGCCAAAGGGAGGTGATTCTGCCCCTCTGCTCTTGTGAGATCCCACCTGGAGCACTGCATCCGGTTCTGGAGCCCCAGCACAAGAAGGGCATTGAGCTGTTGGAGAGGGTCCAGAGGGCTATGAAGATGATCAGAGGGCTGGAGCACTGATGTAGTGATTTCCATTTTGACTTTTGGAGGGATCCCTGCACGGCCTCAGAGCCATAGTCAGACTTTGCCTAGGAGAGTCCTAGCTGGAGTGTGCTGTGGAAAAATCTAAAAATACAGCAGTACGGACAGCCGGTGTCAAGCTGTGTCCCCAGCCTTTTCTCATTTAGTGGTGCACGTATTTCATTGCTTCTATTTGCCTCCACCTCTGAGCAATCTCTAACTTACATAGACGGGACGTGAGGAGGAACAGCAGGGACAGAGAGGCCACTGGGAACTATAGTAGTGATGCTGGATTCACATTTAAGTTGCTTTGAAAACTGCAACATGAACACTATCAGAAATAGTTGCACTGAATAAAAACCCAGAATAAAAAGTTCAGAGCAAGGAGAAAATAGGGTCACTAGTGGATTCAACAGAATGCCTCTAACAAGCAGCAGAACTGTGATTTAAAGGGTTTTAAAAGGCTACACGGTGCTTGGGCTGTCTTTATAGGCAAATCTGTCTGTTTTTAAAGCTTCACTGCAGGCAGAGATGAATAAGCAGATTTAGAGATGTGTCTCCCATGTTTGAATCTGATATCCAGAATTATAACTTAAATTTCATAATTTCATAACTTAAATCTGGTTGAGTATCTGGAAATTGCCCTGGGCCTGCTGTACATGTCTCCTGAGACCACAAGAACTTCTTTCTAGAGAGAATTTTGAACTTCAGAAATAGTTTTCTCTTCAATTCCAGAAATCCCCAAATAAGTTTCCCATTTTCTAAGTTCTCCTGGGAGTGTTACTGATTCATGGTGATAGAGCTGGCTGCTGCTGCTCTGCAACTGCGGGCTGCCCATGCAGGAATGCAGCACCCTGCCAGGGAGAAAGTTCAAGGCATACCTGATGAATCTTGTTGGAATAGCATGGTTTCCATCAGGTCATGATAAAACAGCATAAAAATGTTCTCTTGGAAACTTCCCAAATGGAAACACCCATTAGTGACACCACATCAAAAGCATCCAGTCTCGTCTCAATCATAAGCAGAGAGACAAGCTTACTAAAGCACAGAAAACAAAAAAGTTTTATAAAGATATTGTAGAAACATAGAATAGCCTGGGGTTGAAAAGAACCTCAAAGATCATCTAATTTCAAGCCCCTGCTATGTGCAGGGTCATCAGCCACCAGACCAGACTGCCCAGAGCCACATCCAGCCTGGCCTTGAATGCCTTCACAACCTCCTTGGGCAACCTGTTCCAGTGCTTCACCACTCCCTGTGTGAAAACTTTCCTCCTAATATCTAACCTAAACCTCCCCTGTTGCAGTTTAAAACCACTCCCCCTACATGCTGTCCCTAAAAATGCCTTGCAAATTGAAAACACTTGACAGCAGGAGGATCCAGTTCTCCTGGAACTGGGGTGCATCTTTTTGCCAAAATGTAGGCTATTTTATTTATTTATTTATTTAATAAATCAGGGTTTGGTGGTAATTTGCTCTTATATGTTGTGAGGTCATGATATAAACATTAATTGTAATGAGCCTGTGGAGGGTTTCTTTTACAAAATGCGCTGTGCTGGGTTTTGGACATGGGGAAAGTTGTTGTTTCCTTGAGAAAGGAATACTTCTCATTGGGCCCTTGGTGACAGGCATAGCACAACAGCTTTTAAAAATGAGGTCACTAAGTGGACAGATCGCATAGGCTATCAGTGATAATCAGTTCAAGACAAACATAAAAGAAGAAAAGTCAGGACCAAAGCATGGAGGATGAAATGCTTGGAAGGGGAAAATTTTAAGTCTGGAGTAGGTATCTCTTAGAGATGCTCTTTATCTTCCATCTCTCCTGGATTCCTTGTTTGCAGTTTAGTACTGAAAATCACCTTCAACAGACAGATTGTATAATCATAGAACTGCTCAGGTTGGAAAAGACCTCCCAGACCATCAAATCCAACCTCAACCCACGTTTCCCATCCAGGGAGAACCCTGGACAATCCAGGAGGTATAAAGAGTTAACTCTCAAAAGAAATATTTGCAAAGCAAAACAAAACAAAACAAAACAACACTTAAACAAAACACTTTAAACATTAAATTTGTATACAGAAGAGATTGAAATCAGAGACCCGTATTAAGTGGTTTCAAAGCTCTTGAAGCCCGTAGCAGCTACACCATTGCAAAAGCACTGCAAGAACAAAAGGAGACAGAAACTCTGCAAAGTTTTCTAACAATCACAGTCCTTACTGAAACTGGAAAGGAAAGCTTTAAAAACTTATACTGAGTCTTGCAAAGCACAGGGGAGAGATATAGTGCAATGAACACTTAAGGTCATAATATTATAATCCGAGAACACAACCACTGCTGGCAGTTATGCTGTCAGAGGGTGCCAGCAAGAGTCTCAGTGCCTTTGTGATGAATGATCTGGAGCCCTCCTGCAGCCGTGAGTCATTGTGCTCGGAACTGCACAAACAGGGCTGACACCCAGCGGTGTGCTGGTGGTGTGGGAGTCTGGGAGGGAGAGTGCTGCATGTGAGTAGGTGGTGCTGGGTGGAACTGCCCTGGTCCTGGGTGGTGTGGGCCTTCGCTGGCACTGCTGAAAGAGCTGTTACCTCAAACCCCTGATGGAGTGTGACTGGATTTTTCCCTGCAAAATAGAGCGTACATTTTCTCATTGCACCCTTGTGAGTTTGCAGGAGTAGTTGTAGCTCGTTCAGTATTCTGTTGGCTGAAATTTGCATAGTCATATCACTATATATAGTCATATGTAGTTATAATAAAAGAAGTACTTATCTTATTGTTTGTTTGTTTTTTCTTCCTTGCCCATCAAATGAGATATAAAGAAAAGGTTACGGGTATACTATAATGTGTGTCACTTCTACATAGCCAGCTTCTTTGTTCTGGGAATGGCCGGAGCTCACCTCTTGTTTTTAAGAAAAAACATTAGCCATATTTAAATACCTAAGCCTGTGGTCATTTGGCTGCATGCAGTGATGCATAGGTAGCTGTATATACACCTTTCTCAAATACTCGTGAACATTTTTTCTTTATTATGGATTACATAGGGTTGCATTGTTCCCCTCAAATTGTTGCATCTCTTAGCACTTAGTGAACATCCCTGCTTTGGCTCTGCTTTTCTTCCTCATCTCCACTCAACTTCATGTATGGCCTCATCCTATTTATCTGAAGCTGTCTTAAGGATTTTTCTTCTTTGTTGCTCACTGACCCTCCTTCAGCTCCTACTAGAATTTGGTCGTTGTCATTGTCACTTTATCCCAATGATTCATTTGGAATCAGGAAAACCTATTAGTACCAAATCTAATTTCTAATGCTGGCAGGTGATGGCTTCATTCTGATGTGTGCACAGATACCTGCTCTTTCTGATGGAGTCAGGTGCATTCTCCATCTCTGGATACACCACATGGAGAGCAGTGATGAAGCAAGCCCAATTTTCTAACCATTCTTAGGAATTGAGTCCTGATAGCTAGCATTAATCCCAAGTCAAAAACAATGAAATTAGATTATTATGATATTCTGAAATATGGTAGTAACAACTTCTTACTGTATCCTGGCTGGAGCTTGAACCTGATTACCACTCCACATGTTTTTGTTTAGCACCAGTGTGTTACTGGAAACGTGGAGAAAACCACATGCAGAGAAACATGACAGTGCTTTTGAAAGAAGTAGCACATGATGAAGTTAAACTTAGAAGTTATGACAAATGTGACAGACCAACCCTTTAAGCTGCTCTAACGCAGCTTGTGCCTACATTTGTCTTCATCTGATTCTTTGTAGCTTCAGTTGTTTAGTAGTGAGAAACATCACTGGGAGGACTGTTATTGGTAACAACTTGTTTGGTCTTACTGGAGCAGGAGCAGTTTGTGAACCATTTTCAGCCTCTGCCTGCCATGTTCCCAGGCATCTGGAACTGGTGTTAAGCATTTACTCCTGTCATTTCACTTCCATTTGAGATATCCAAACATAAATAGCCAAAATATTTTTGGCTCTGACTGTTGCGGGTCCACTAAATTCTCCCTTAGTTCCTGTAATATAGTGGTAGATCTCACCTCATTTCTTTCCAGACGTTTTCTTACAGTGCCACTTTAAAAAGACATCTTTTACCATGTGTCCTCTTTGTTGTTGCCAAGCATTTGTGCATTCATTACAAAGGAACTTGCTAAGCGGTCTTGTTACAGGAGTCATTTGCGCTATCTATGATTCACTGCTGCATTTCTTTCTCTGATCGAATTTTCGTTATGCACACAACACCTTCAATAGTTAGATTTTTTTTCTTTTCTTCTTTTGATACTACTTTGCATCTCTTACGCATGTTCCTGTAATTGGCTATTTTTAGTATTGAATATACTTCCTTGTTAATTTTACAAGGACATTTTTTGTTAAAAGCCAGCATAACCTGTCATTTAAAGAGCCACATTCACAGGATTGGCATCTTACTTAGCCTATGAAAAACTTATTTCCTATTTAATCCTCGTACTTTGCTTTTATCCCAAGTGTATACATGTATAAGTGAGAATAATATGATTATAAATGAACGTTTTCCAAGTTTTTCATCCGTTCTTCAGAGCTTCCCTCTTCATTGCAGCTCCACTGGGCACACTGGATGGTTTCCCAGCCAGGCAATGCTGTGTGCAGGTGAAAGATGTGCTTGGATTTGTAACCTCTCTGGCTTTTCTATCATGTTCAGCTTGCTGGCTGAACCCTTTCCATACATGTGTTTCTCTGGATTGATAGGGTTGGTGTGAATCTCCTTATATGGGCTCCTTGGTAGCCATTTGAAACTTTTTGGCACTCTGTATAGTACTCCTGGCATCACTTAAATTTTGTTAATAAGCGCAACTGGTTTCAAAGTGAAACTGTTGTTAGAACCTGAAAATACATGCAGGAATGAAGTAAAACGATGTCCTGAATTTTGCTAGGGGTAACCAGGGAGAGAACTGTTGAGCTCATTGTTTCCATTGCAAAAAATAAGGAATGACATTGACATCAAGAGTTTTTCTCCTTAAAACTCTTGTGGTTTCTGACTCAAAATGCTTGTGCTCTGGGCCAACAAACACAGTGAACATGGCTCAACTTGAGGGGTAAAAGTTAATGTAAATCTGTTAGATCCGCTTTTCTTCATTTCTGGGTCACAAAAACTACAGCCATGAAGTCATAGGATGTGGTCTTCCTGTATGAGTTCCCGCTAAAGTGTTTCACTAACAGCTTGGTTTATCACAATAACAGAAATCACAGTGTGTGATGTCTCCTGACAGTGAGATTGGACTTCGGAACACTCTTACTGGAAATCAGGAATGTTCAGAAATGACAGTATCATCTCTCCCGGTCAGTCTTCCAATCCCTTCTGAGTGCCTGTCCATGTTTGCTCTCCATACATAAAATAATCCGAGAGACACATAACTGCCTGTCCCCACTGCTTCTTTCTTCTCTTCAGTATATAACAATAATTAATTAATTAATAGTTAGTTAATAATAACAAGAGAAATATTACTACAATCCATGCCTGGAATCATTTCTGGGAACAAGGAAAATATGAGCTTAAAAAGGTTGGGCTTGGAAAAAATTAGATGTGAGGGAAGGGACAGTGAAAATGACGTCAATATGCAAATGTAAAATTATTAACATGAATGCCATGGTTGAAAGCCAGGAAAAAACAAACAAACAAAGAGGTAAACAAACCCTAATATTATATATTTACTACTTCCATATAAGAGAAATAAATAAAAGCATTTGCGAGGAGCAGTTCAGCAGCTTTTAGAGTCTGTTTCGTATTAGTGAACACCTGGTTGCTTGTCTGCCATGCTTTCTTATTTCACAGCTGTTTATATATTTTATCTGAAGCGAAACTCAATTTTAAAAAGGGAATTGAAACACATTCATTACCAGTGCCCTCCAGTTCACCCAGATGTACCTGAATGATTTACTATTGATGCTGTCTTGTAGCATATATAAAACTATCATCTTGCATCCCTTAAGGAAAAAAACTATCATTGACTTCAGGAATTGGCACTGTCTGGTTTGATCTTTGTTCACAGCAGTGACCCCAAAGAGACTTCTCAATTATATCAATTCTACCTTAGGCTAATCTTGTTACTGAGTGATGTTGAATGGGTTGATTTTGTGACTGGTGACCTCTGGCAGATGAAACACTACTTTGCTGCAGATAGCTTGAAAAGATCTGCAAGCATGTCCAGAGCCAGTTCATCTTCCCAGGAAAACTGTAGTCCCATGAGAAACTCTGTTGTGTTTCTGTCGTTAGGACTCTGTATTGATGTTGTTGGCATGGAAACATTCCCATGGTTCTTACAAGGCCATATTTTAGATGAGGCAGATAACTTTCAGAATAAGGTATTTCTCAGAAGTATCTGTCAGGTTGTTTGTTAACAGGAAAAAGTGATATAAACTCTTTCTTTTGATAGTATTTGAAATGTAGATGTTTAAAAATAAAATGTAAAAATTGTTCGCAATAGATAGAAAACATAAATCTGAAAAGATGCTTCAGAAATATGAAAAAGAAATGGATCTACTCAACTGATCTCCCATATTATGTCTTGAGTTTTGCATATGATATATCTGAGGATAGAAGAAAGGACCTCATGTCTTCTTTAGGGCTTTAGTCTTCTCACTGACTTTAGACACGCTGAGTGAAGCAGAAGCTTTCTATCCTGCTCTGAAATTTGTGTAGATACGAGCAGATCAGTTTATGCATAGTAAGTTATTGTGCTCAGCTTCAAATGACATGGAAGAAGGAGATGTTTAATTCTGCAGTTTTATGATTAATGCACATTTCATTGTCTATTTATTTATTTTCAACTGAAGGAAACTACAAATGTCAATTTGAGGCTTACATTTGCCTTTTCTGTCAAAACAAAAATGTTTATCTAATCCTGAATTCTTCTTTAACTTCTTCCTGTCCATTTTTTGGGTCTACTTTTAAAACACAGATACTGTACTCTTCAGCAGTTTTATTAATTATCTTCTTTCCTTAAGAACATCTGCTGCCTGGGGTAACAGAGGAAGTACTGGTTTGGCTCCAGACTGAAGAGATGAAGAATGTCACACCTCTGCTCGTAATAACTGTGGCCTATTTTTCCTTCCATGTCTGCATGTTCATCTCCCCAGTAATATGCAAATAGGAACAGGAACATGAAACTTAAGGACTGGATTGCTCTGAACTATGAGCCAACTAAACCACATTTTTTATTGTCTCTTTTTCATTTCCAAGATAATTTTGCAACTTAGGGAACTGAAATGACAACCAACTGAGTTTTGATACACCCCAAATAGCTAACCATAAGTACGTGGAAACAATTCTTGTAATTCTTGTATTTTCATTATAATTAAACTAATAATTAGTTATTATTTAATTATAATTATTCACAATTACTTAACAGTTATTTATTATTCCAATAATGAAGTTGATACTGATGTTTTTGAATAAAATTATAGTTTGGGCCCAAGTCAGTAGTCTCCTTCTTTTTGTGGTTCTTACCTGAATGTGCCATGAGTTTGTGTTTGAACCCTGAGTCTGAGGGCTGGATAGCTGAATCTGCATGCATTAGAGGTGATCTAAGTGAACAAAGCACTATGACGAAGAAGAGATGCTGGACCAGAGAGTGGAATGCACGAAGTACTACTGCTGCTCTTGTGTCTGTTTGTCCTGAAGTGGACTTAGTGGGCTTGGTCACAAACCTTCTCTTATAAGAAGATAGTTTTGATGGAACACCTGACTGAGCCACTACACTTCGGCCAGCATAGTGAAAAGCAGCATCACTAGACTCTGTCTCTCAGTATTTGCTCCCTCCTGGCATAAAAAAACCATTCTGCAATTGCAAGAAAGAAGAGCTCTGCCTGAGCTGTCCTGTGGGGAACAATGCAAAGACCAGAGCAAGATTTCTGTTGGCCTTTTTCTCTGTGGCATGATGGGCCTACTGACCTACACTGGTGAATTTAGCCCCAACTTCAATTATCCTGGGTTTTTCTGAAAGACATTTAATAAATCTATTATCAGACATAGGCAGCATGGTTTCAATAAGGAAAAGTCCTCTCTTAGTAATTTGATCTCCTTCTACGATAAGGTCACCCACTTGGTAGATGAAGGGAAGGTGGCGGACATGATCTTCCTGGATTTTAGTCAGATCTTTGATAATGTCCCTTGTGAGATCCTTCTGGAAAAATAATCCAACTGTTAGATGAACAGGTTAATGCTACACTGGGAGATGTTGAACAGACCTCAGTGAGTCATTGTGGGTGGGGGTACAACTGGTTGTCAGCTAGTCACTGGTGATATTCCCTGGGACTCAGTTCTAGGGCCAGCCCTGCTCACCATTTTTGTCAGTGATCTGATGTAGGAGTGTAATGCATCCTTAGCAAGTTTGCTGATGATGCTAAACTGGGAGATGCTGTTGACTCTAGAGGGACAAGAGGCTTTGAGAGAGGAATCTAGATGGATAGACTGGAGTAATATGCTGTCATCCACAGCATGAAGTTCAACACAGGAAAATGCTGAGTCCTGAACCTGGGATGTAGTAGTTCCAGACATGGGCAGAGCCTGGGAACCCAGTGGCTGGGGAGCAGCTCTGTAGAAAGGGACCCGGGGATGTTGATGACAGCAGGCTCAGCATGAGCCAGCAGTACGCTTGGACAGCCAAGAAAGCAAACTGCATATTGGGATGCAGATGGTCAGAAGAGGTGGGTTTTTTTCCCCATACTTAGCATGAGTGAAGCCTCATCTTGAATACTGTGTGCAGTTCTCATCTCACAGTCTAAGAATAATGTTAAGGTTCTTGAATGCTTCCAGAGGAGGGCAACAAAGCTGGTAGCAGGACTGGAACCATGTTTTCTGAGGAGAGTCTGAGCACACTTGGGCTGCCCAGCCTGGGGAGAAGGAATCCAAGAGGTGACCTCAGTGTCATCTGCCAGTCCATGAGGAGGGGAAGCAGAAGGAGGCTCTTCTCTGTTAAACAATGATGGGATGCATAGGAATAGCAAAAAGCTGTGCTAGGGGAGATTCTTACTTGACATTAGGAAAAATTTCTTCACTTTGAAGATGTTCAAACACTGGGACAGGCTTCCTGGTAAGCCAGTTAATGCCCTGATTGTCAAGAGGCTTCAGTCTTGCAGGAAGTTCTGGTTGGAGTAGGGCACTGTAGTTGCTCAGAGAAGCTCCTGTCAGTTCACGGGAGAGCCTGTCAGGAGTTTAACACCCAAAATCCCTTCCCTGCCCAGGTGGACTTTCTGGCATTAGTCCATTCTCAGGCTGCTATGGGTGGGGATGGGAGTGGAGGGGTATCTCTCAGAGCACACTGTGTGCAGAGCTGCCAGCAGTGGCAGCCACCCCTATCAGCCTGCGGGAAAACTGTCATTCAGCATCTTGGGAAAACATACTTGATTTGTGAAGGTGTTTTCATCTTGGGGCATAACATTAGAGGCAAAGCCTGTGGTGCAAGGTCTGCTCCCAGCCTCTGCCAGTGCTCACCTTTCCTCCCAGTCTTCCCAGTGCAGCCATTTAGGGAGCTATGGGACTACTTTCAACACATGGCTCAGTTGCACCCTCACACTATACTGCTCAGATTCAGCTGGTCAGATTATTCCCTTGGCTCAGTCTTTTCCTGCCCTCACTTATGAAAGAAGAAAGCATTTACTCTTTAAAATGCAACCAGTGGTTCAGGCTTTAGGAAATCCTCCTATCCAGTTTATCAGTTCTTTCCTACATAATTTTTGTTTTCCTGGGCTCCTCTTCTGTGTTTTCTCCTTTGAGTAAATCATGGCAATTTTCTGTAAAAGTCAGCAGGCTCCTGTGGAGGAGCAGACGTAGCCTTTGGGTACCTTGTAGGCAGCAAATGATGGCAGAAAGGAGGAATGTGGTGACCTTGGGAAAATCATAGTTGTTTCTACAGCATGGATACTAATAAGGCAGGACTAAATAAGTTCTGTTATCCCAAACTGCTTTGTGTTCAGTCTGGATGTCTCTGCTTCCGTGGCAAATTTTGGCCACAAACCAGATAATAAACCAGTGCTGACACCAAAGAAAAATGTTTTTTCTATTTTTCTACATCTGGGACAATTTAGACACTAATGTGATACAACTTTTAATTTAGATGTCACATTTAGTTATCAAACAATGCTAGGGTTATAACGCAGTTTTCTGTGTTGCTTTATCAGGTTAGATGAAGATATACTAGTTTAGTAAAAAAAAATTGCTGAATGTAGCTGTTTGTGCTTCATTCCACTACCAGGCCCAAGACAAAGAGCCATATTTCCTATGTTTTTAATTAGTGAGGGTAAGACTCATATACAATGGATGGTTCTGAGTAGCCGTGCTTGTACTATCTCAGAAAGGAAGAGCACACTTTAGTGAGAAGGAATATATTTTACTTAGATCTATGTCTAGTTTAATGAAATGGGATATTAATGGAATTTCCATGCTGGTTAAATCCTGCCATGGATTTTGTAAGGTAGTATGAAATCCAATGAATTACAGAGGTAATCCAACTCAAGCCATTTTATGGTTCTGTGATTAAAATAAACAGAACGAGAGATGCACGTCAGTAAATGAAGTGGATTAGAATCAGTAGCTGGCAGAGATGCATTAACATTTCTTCATATGTTCAAAGCATTGGTGCACAGTTATTCTTGCTCTTACACAGTATATTTATGCTGAACTGCACCAGGAAATAAGATAAATCCTAGTAATACAGCTTTGCTGGAAAGGAAGAAATGGATGGATTAGAGAAGACAGCATATTTTAAATGGCCAGGAATTATAAGGCAAATGGCAACAAATTGCTGAAGAGTGAATGAAAATTTACATGTTCCTGTAATATACAGTTACAACTTTTCACCACATTCTTCTTTTGCATTTTAATAAGAGGTTGATTTCAAGGGGTGAAAACTTAGTCTGACAATAGCTGAAAATAAAATGCTCATTTTCTTCCATGTGTGGACGTTGCCAGATATGTCTGGTTTCTGCTTTTTCAAAAAAGAATGTTCTAGGCATCTTTGTAAATCATTAAGTATCTTCCGAATTCACACCTCAGAACCTGCAAATCCAGCCATCACGGGGCAAAATCATTACTGGTTTTAAAAGAACACAAATTTATTTATTTATTTTGGTATAATCTCCATTTGGTATATTCCACATGCAGGAAAAAAAAATGCACACAGCGTTTGAAGGCAGCAGAATTTTTGCTTAACATAATCTCATGTGTCTAAGCTTTTTTTTTTTTTTTTTGGTCTTTTGTTTATTCTAATAGTCAATTTAATATGTGCAGAAAATACTTTTTTTTCCCCCTCAGGCAATAAACATTTGCAATTTCAACACTGAGTTGTTCAATTTTTTAATGGCACTGCCGTTTGTTTTTGAAAATATTTATTGTACAAGTCAACTAGACATTAATCTTTCCGCTGCAATGTCTTTCCAAGAAGTGTTTCTTGCAGAAGATGAGCAAAACTGCCCCTGTAATGGTGTAAGGCACATTGCTGGCCCAGGTGAAACTGCTGCTGGTTTGAATGCTAATAAAACAGTACTTTTTTTTTTCTTTTTTGTCTCACTGGCCAGAAATGAAAATGGAAAATAATCTAGATTTTTTTTGCATGGAAATGTCCTATATGCTTTTGATTACCTTGTGTTGACAGCCCTTTGGATTATACTGCTTCTGATGCCAGTTTGCACTGAATTTGCAGACAGAATTTACGAGGTACTGTCACATCTCTAAGCTGTGGGTTTCATATATTTTCATGATGCGCACTGTGTTTTGACAGAAACATTGCTTCTTGGAGAAACTCCCTTCCCTTTCTGAATCTTTTGTCGCCGATGAAAAGTACAGCTCACAGTTTTTGGTACAGTCATAAATCAATATTATGTTACTCATTATTTCACTGAAGGCTCCAATTTTTTTCTTCCTTTTTTTTTCTTCACACTTTTTTTTTTTTTTTTTTTTTTTTTTCCCCTGTCCTTTTGCCTTTCAAAACTGATTTCTACATTAGCTGATACTCTGATCACTGTTCCCCTTGCCCACGTACCCTTTTCCTTAGGTCTCCTCACTTGGATCTGCTGTAACTCCTCTTTCTTTCCACCATGTTGTCCAGAGACCTGTGTGCATTACTTCTGGGCACTGCTGTTATACTGGTGGCAGTGAGATACTGAGAAAGTAACTCAGAAAATTGTAACACTAGATCCAGTAGAAACTTGCAAGCGTCATCTGAAATAATGTTTTTAAAACAAATGTTTAATGTGTTGCTTGTGAAGGAAAGTTATGAACTTTGAAACACTTATGAGCTTTGAAACAAGACTTCCTTACTACTAACCAGAGTTTTGCTGTATCCCTTCAACAGCATCTGCCCCTCCACTGATTTCAGAATTCAAGCTCATGCTTGGAGGATTGCTTCATCAGGCCCTTACAATTAGATATGTAAGCCAGGGATGTAAGGCGAAGAGCTGAGTTTTCAAACACATTTAGTACTGCATTGGGAACAAATAGAGTCTGAAAAACTCTCCATGTTGGGTGGAGGTCCCCATCTTATAAACACTGAATTTATTTTCCTACTTGCTAATGTGTTTAAAAATATTCATTAGTATGCATTCTTTTTGGACCCTCGCCATAGCACTGAATTCCAGATGTTAACCTTATTCTAATAATGTTCTTCACTCCTATCACCTCTGGATCTCAGATCAGAGTCTCATAGTTGGAAAATCTTGCACACTTCTACACACATAAAGCAATACTTACATGCTTAATAGCTAAGTCAGGAGTTCTAGTAGCCATGGTACTTCTGAAAGCTTGTAATTCAAATGAGGAAATGTCAGCTGGATTTGCATTCTCTTTAGAACCAATGGAATCCAGGATTAAGTAAAATCAATTTAGGAAAAATTTTAATACCTTCTGGCTTAATGTTTTAACATCATAGTATTTCTGGTTGACTGATTCCTATAAATAACATATAAAGCCCGTTTAGAAAATATAAAATCTTTGTATGTATCTCAATGCATAAAGTGATATCGCTTAAATCCATCCAGTTACATATATAATGACATCAAGTAAAAAGGGCTCAAAGCTCAAAGGGTGCTATAAAACCATGGCCTTATAAATGAAAAGTTCTAGAGATTCAGCCTTGGCAGATATAATTTGATATTTCTATCTCCAGAGAAAAGTTGCCTATGAGGCCATGAAAAAAGTGTTAAGGTGTCTGACTTTAATCTGCTTAAATACAAAGTTTCTTGCACTTTCATAGAAGTTTCATGTAGAAGCTGCATTGTATTATTACTGTTAATATCAGATTCATTTTTTTTTTCAGATGATGGGAAATTTTCCCCTCTGCTTTCACCGTTTTCTCATGAAACAGCTACAAATACTCTAGGTGCAAAAGCCGACTCCCTTCTAGTATCTAAATGTGCCATAACTAAGCTGCAGAAGTGGAAAGGAAGACAAAAAGAGAAGAAAAAAAAAAAAAAAAAAAAAAGAGTGTCAAGTAATCAACTAAACTTATAAGTTGATTAGTTGATTTTTAGTTATTATTAGAATTATATAGACAATAATAGATGAATAATTTACATGAAATCAGAGAATTTTGTGAGCATGAAAATCTGTATAGGGTGGGAAGAAATTGCTTCAAATCTAAGTTTTACTGAAAGCATACAGTGAATCTGTGGACTGCTGTCAAGATAACACTTTTCTCAGGACAACATCCACAGAAGGCATCAGCAAGTAGATAAATCCAGCCCTGGAAAATTCTCACTGAAGCAATAGCCAAAATGATAGGGATAACAGCAATTTCACCAACATTAGACCAGAGGGCTTCCCATGGAGTTTAAAAGCCACGGATATTTTGGTGAATTTGGGTTTTCTCTGAAAAATGAAGAGATAAGGAAAATGAGAAGCAAGGAACAAAGAAACACAAGAGAACACTGAGAAGAAGCTTGGTGAGGGGATTTGAGGGCCTGCTTCTCCCCTCTCCCACCAACAAAACTCACTGCAATGAAATAGCTCAATCAACTTTCATTTTATCTTAGTGAAATTTTTATGGAGGCCAAACAGTGGCTGTGAAGCTGTGGGTGGCGTACTTCAGCAGTGGTGACAGTGATGTGAAAGTTAAGCCATGTTCTGGATGGCCATGCAGATGTTTATGAGCATGGCATTCAGGCCCTTGTTCATCATTGGTAAAAGTTCACAACCTATTGTGGTGAGTATATTGAAAAACAGCATTTTGTATCTGAGAATTTGCTTTATCAGATAGCGCTGCTGTGCTCTTTTTATCTGTTGTAGTTTTCATGGAAATAAAAAGGAGGCACTGCTTTTAGAACAAATGATGTCTTAAGGAGCACACTGGTGCCATGCTGGTGAAAAGCAGGTGCTGGGCTCTGGCAGTAATGGCAAACTGATCTAGATTTTCTCTCTCCCTCTCTCTTTCTTTTCAATTTTATTTTTTATTTTTTTTCCCCCGATGAATCAGTCATTAGAATTTCCATGTTCTCTTACTTGTGCAAAAGATTATTGGTTCAAGTAAACGGTATGTGATAACTTATTCTAAGACATATCACAGAATCACAGTGTTTAAGAGATCCAGATAAGAAACCTAAGGAAAATTTGTCAAGGGCAAACTCAACCCCTGCTCCCTGAAGCCTTGTTTAATTCTAAGAGGACAGAATTTTTCTTGAACAACTGAAATAGAATTCCCTCCCAAATATCAAATATTCATCCCTTACCCAAACAACACTCTTAAAACTTTCACTTCTCCCCTTTTTTTTTGCTTGTCTTCTATGAACCTTCTACATTCAATCTGCACTAATAACATGAGTTTGAAGTGAGACCTTCGGAAGGCCCAAAAGTAAGAGGGGAATTTGTCTGAAAAGTTTTATCAATTTGCCACTGAAACCAGGAATCTTTCCATTTGCTGCCATGGGTGAGATAAAACTGTCTCCACACTGATAGAAAAAGTTCCTTAAGCAGGAAGTATTAATTACATGTGTGATTAATTGCCTTCATCAGAGCCTTTTATGAGATTTTTCAAAACTCATGTAAAGAAATCTTGTCTCAGTGTTTACTTCACAGAAGAGGTTCATGTTACTGTACCTAGAAGAAAGGTTTTGGTGTACTGAAAGTTTTGGTGTACTCTCAAAGCTTCTTAGAAATTATGCAGTTCTTGGCAGTTTATTTTTCATCCCAAGTTAAAAGATTTTAGAATTAAATTACTATGGAAAATGATAATAGTAAGTTTCCAATACTCTTACCCAAAGAGGCAAAAAGTGTGATATTTTAAAAGGAATGCAAGCAGAATTTGGCTCTGAAACGTAAAGTGTAGCTTATAACATTCCTTGGGTATTATTTCATCTAGCATACAGCAGCAAATAAGGTTTTTTTTGTTTATTTTTTTAAAATTAATTTGAGATTTTTTTTTTAATTTTTTTTTTTTTAATTTTATTTTTAAATTACCAAGAGATCTGAAAAAAGAGAATCTTCCAAACACATTGATTTAACTTCTGGAGAGTCCTTCACTGGCTCTTTACTGCCAGGAACAAGATGCTGTTGTGTTGATCTGGAGTCATGGCAGGAAAACACAACAAAGATGAAATCAAAGTTCTGTGTCACACATGTTGGCTGGAAAGCCTTTAGGCAGTTAGGAAGGGGATACTTCTCTCTTCTGCTTTTCTTCTCTTGTCCACCTAGTTCTGAATTTACCCAGTGAATGGATGTAAGAAATATTTTGCCTCTTTCTGTGATAGAAAGCATTCACAATGTTTTATTTTACTCAAATATTCCCTTTTACTCAAATAAAAACTATGCAAAGCTGGAATGCCATTGTTTTGTTACGTATTTCAGCAGAAAATCAGCTCAAATCATAATGACTTAATCTAAACCTCTGTGAGCTTCCCCAGAGAGATGTCTGGAAGCTGACATTTGAAAAACTATCATTACTAATATGGAGACTTAAAAAAATGGAATTTAACATAAGATCTGGGCTAGCTGTGTAAAGTTTAACTTAGAAATTGCGTGTCTAAAAGTACCTGACATTTTCCTGGTAATGCTTTTGCAAATCAGGCCTCTTTTTCAGTATCTCAGATTGGATGCATGATTGTTGGCCTTACTTGAAAAGCATTATGATCCCAAATCTCACAGAAGTACACATAATAACAGCTGGAATCAGATGGATTCTTCCATCCTGTGATAACAAAAACTGAGATGGCACTACTGCACAACATCCATGTAGTCTACTCCTAAAAATTTCCAGACAGTAGAGCTCTGAATACTGTAGGCTTGTCAAAAGTGCATTTGTGCTGCAGCTCACAGGTGAGGACGCAGATGAGGCCCATGGAGTCTGCACATACGATCTGGATGTGAACCTGTGGCAGTAGGTGATGCTGCACAGCTTCCATAACTTTATGTTATTCTGTTCAGTAGGGCTTCTTTCAAACAACAGCTGTACTGTGCAATGCTCGTCTAGCTAGGCAATATGACAGTTCTCTGCATTGGGAACCTGTGTGTCAGCTCTTCTAGCTTGTCTCATTGCAGAAGTACCTGCTGGCTGGTGTTTGCTGCAGAAGGATAGGTGTTCCAGGAGAAGGTGGTGCAGCAGTGGAGTATAGAGGAGACCACAAGGCTTGACACAAGTCTGATAGCATATGGATTTTGGCATGCAAAGACTCCACTCCAAGCCTACCTGGGACTACAGGGACTAACGTCTTATTTCAGAGTGAAACCATCTCATCTGGAACATGTTTTGGCTCAAAGCATAAAGTCAAGGACTGTTAGAAAAACAATAACCAGGATCATACTTAAAACTCCTCTAAACTGAGGAGTTGGACTAGATGGTCCTCAAAGGTCCTATCCTACTCTAAGGATTCTATGATAAATCAATACTTGTTCAGAGTAATTGTCTGTTTCAAACCCCTTTATACTTATATACTTATTATGAACAGGGGAAGGAGCTCAAAGACGTTTTAATTGTGAAACAGAATTTTTACAAAAATGAGGTGGTCTGAATATTGAATTCAGTATGATAGCGGTTTTTTTTTTTTTGTTGTTTGTTTGTTTGTTTGTTTTTTCCTCAACATAATCATATACATGGAAATATCTCACTTCCCTCCAAACTGCATCACCTACCGGACCAGGAAACTAATTATTTTGAAGTTTTCATCACTCTTAACCACTGAGACTACAGGCATGATGTCTGCATAATGTTTTCTCTTACTTTTGTGATATTCTTCCTAAATTCTCAATATGAAAAGTAAAAAACAAGGAAGCAAAAGAAAAAAAAACAAAAGCAAAATTAGAGCTTTCTCATATTTGTTAATTCTTTGGAAATAAGTTTGAAGATTTAATTAAAAACAAAGCTGAAAGAGTTTTTACACTGAAATACGTGGAAAAATTGAATCTTTCTATTTTGAAATCATTGCACAAAATGCACTTTAACTGAAACCAGAGCAAATATCTTTTTCTTTTTTCAAGTTGCTGAATCTTGTCCTTTTTCTAAAAGAAAAACAAAGTGTCTGAAAAAATTTGCTTAACCTTATTTCTAAAGCCTCAGCTAGGCCATTTCTAAAGAGACAGTCTCAAATGCCCTGGCTATCACTGTTCTTCTAGTAGAACAGTACACAGCAGCACTTTTAGCACCCAGTCTTGAATTATAGTATGATAAACTGGAAGTTTTATCCTCCTTCAGTTTTTACTTACTGGCTTTAGACTCACTATAATCCACTGAGCAAAATGGGACTACGTAGGAAAAATATACTGTCTTCACAGCAGTTCCTAATCCTCAGTAACTGTAGCTTGCCAGTCAGAAAACAAAGCAAGAGGGAAAACATCATAGGAATGTAAGTGATCCCTGATTCACTGGTCCATGTGCTTGGTTACCACTGGCCGTCATACAGCCTCAGCTGTAGATATATCAATATTCATCTTTAAGTCTTCTGGTTTTAAATATACTTGATTTTCTAATGTACTTGATTGTCTAATGTATTTCTTTTAAATATTCAGTAGAGCTGTTTACTCATCATGGTGCTAAGTAGCATAAAATCAGGCACTAATACATGCTAAGTCTGAAATTATAGATAGATAATATTTAGTTCATGCACAACTCATTCACAACAACTACAACAAAAACAAAACCAATTGTTTTTCTCCTTGTTTTGTGTGATGGAACATTCTATGCAGGGTCAGATGACAACCCAGAAGCAGAGCCTGGGATTTAGAACGATGAGTTGGACCACTGCCATCAGCAGTTTGATAGTTTCAGGTTCCTAAAGTGTCAGTCTTCTGTATTTGGTATAAGCAAGCAGAAAACCCTTATGAAATACATGCACAGAAATTTGCTAGCTCTTGCTGGATAGCTGAACAGGATTTTACTGCTTCAGACAGCTACAGCTGAGGAGATCAGAAAGAGGTTATGACTGGAGGCACCCTGGGATGTAGTGGCTGTGCCATGGTTTGCATTTGGGATCTCAAGGAATATGAGGCAAAAGCAATGTAATGACTTTGAACTTTAGGGGACGAAACTTCATGACCTGATAGCAACAGGACAAAGAGAAATGTTTTAAACTAGAAGAGGGAAGATTTAGAATAGATTTTAGGGGAATTTTTCACCCAGGAGGTAGTGAGGCTGCCCAGGGTAGTTGTAGATGCCTGATCCCTGGAGGTTTTCAAGGCCAAGTGGAACAGGGCTCTGGGCAACCTGTTTCTGAGGCAAACCTCAGAGCCTGATTTAGTGGTTGGCAACTCTGCCATGCAGGGTTGTTGGAACTAGATGATCTTTGAGTTCCATTACAACCCCAGCCATTCTATGATTCTACAATCCTTATTTTTTTTTTTTAAAAAAAAAAAAAAAAAAAAAGGAAAAAAGAAAAGTCTTGATTAAAAAATATAATTAAGAGGTACCATTGCTCTTAGGAAATCGCTGCAGTACTTCACCTGATCTCAAAAATGAGGAAGAAAACAGGACAGTTCTGTATAGCATATGAACTTTGTAATGGCTGTAAAATCATGTTTTATCAAGCATCTATTCCCTTTGTAAATAATTATCACCTTTGGATGAGTAGCAGTATGCCATTGAATTGCCTACTTTGAGTTAATTTATTGTTTTTGATTCTCAGATGTTTCTCAGCACTGTCATGCAGTGGTTTCTGAATGAGGTTTTCATAGTGACCACCAAGTCATCCTCAGGGGTTTATTCCAAGGATAAATTGCTCTATCATAGATGTCTGACCTCAAATTTGGTGATATTTTAAAAACATATTCTTATTTCACTTGAAATGGGAAAAATAACTCTAAATTATTATGAATTACACCTCTCATACTTCTGTTATTTGCAATCTTTAGCAGGAAGGGTGTATGCTTTTAATTTCATTAATAGGAAAGTCAATGACTGATCCTTACAGGATACCACCTGAGTGATGTCTGTGTGATGTATCTTTTCCTAATAACTGTTGGCAACTACAATTTGAAACCCATCATTAAGGAACTAAGCCAGTAGCATGTCTAGGTTTTTTTTTTTTCCTTAGTTAGAATTCATGTTTTTACTTTAAGGTTTTAAGAGTAAAATTTTCTTGAGACTTCTAAAATTTTAAAGTTCACCATGATTATTGTCTTAAAGAAGTCCATTCTATGTAGACTTATATAGAGAAATAGGCGTTATCAAGAATTTATTAATGGACTACAGTACCAGTGAGATCTGAAATCAACTAGTCAGAACTTGTATGCTTAGAAAATTATGCAAGTTATACACCAGTGCTGAATGTTTTTAGGTCAAGAAAGAAGCATCAGAAGACATTTTTGTTTAAGAAATCCCATCAGAACAGTAGCTGAAAATACTTTCATATCCCTCAAACATTTAAGCGACTACTTAAGAACGTTTTACAAGTAATTATTAGTGCTCTTTTTAAAAATATTAGTACTGATCCATGGATATTACGTTTTTCTCTGGAAAAGAAATACAGCCAAATTACAGTCAAGTGAAAAACACAGAGCAAATATGTGAATTGCAGTGTCTTTTACTGAAGGAGTACTTTTGTCAATAAGCATTAACATTTGTACTCCTTGAGAACAGATGTTTAAATGCTCTCATGCCTGACTCAGTCTTTTGGCCTTTCAGGACAGACAAACCATGTATTGTTGTCTTTTCACTGACATCTTAGTAATAAATCTAAGTCATCAGTGCCTCTGTGAATACCAGAGGAGAATGGGTTTGTTCTATACCCTTGCACAAAACAGCTTTTCTTTTTGTGCCCTGATTATTTGTCTACCTGCCAACTTTGTGAGATCTTTATAAAACACTGCTTCATGCATTTAGTCTGTGAAGAGGATAATCTGTAGAGCTCTTGAAGTTTAACAACAAAAAAATTGTTTTTGATGTTCACATAAGCCACTCCAAACCTCAAAAATTTGCCTGGAAGGAAAAAGTAATACATTGATTTTCTTGAAGTGCTACTGTGGTGCTTCATCACACTTAGTTTTTGGCTGCCCTAAGAACCTCTGTATTTCTGTGCCCAGTACTGGACCTGGAAACTTTATAACCAGTCACACACCACTGCCTTTGACTAAACTGATTAAGTGCTATAGATTATGGTGAACGATGGGATATGTAGTCTAGGAAAGACACCCTCTGTCTAGACAGGAGGGTGGGATCATGAGGAGTCCTACTTAGTATATACTCCTGTGAGGGACTGTGGCTGCATTTCAGAAATAATTTGGAACCTATTTTTCAGTTTTGTAACTTTTTCATCTTTTCTATGAAGAACATATTTTCTGCTCTTTTTAATACATGTATCTCATTATAAAGTAAAATTCATCCCAGGTTTGGTGACTTGAGTCAAAGTTTTGAGAGAAACAGGCTTTGATCATCATTTGTTGGTACTGCCCAGATGAAAACAACAACAATAGCAAAAATCAGTAAGGCAGTTTACAAACTGTTTCCTGCGCTGTTTATGTGGAAAATATTGGTAAGTAAAGATAGTGTCCAAATGGCAGAAAAAAGGTTTATAAGAGTGGGAATACACACAGTAAATCAACTGAAATTAGTCAGAATTTTGTTGCTAGTTGCAGCAGGTCCAGAATTTAATTCTTCAGATTACATCTAATAACTCACTTTAACTTATGCAAAATGAAATATAAGCTAACATTTCAATCAAAGTATTCAGTTCAAAACCAGAGGAATATTTGGTCTAGACTGATAGATTCTGTACAGTTAATACTACTTACCTTGTGCCTTGCAAGGTCAGGGTTTAGCACAGTAAGTAAGGGACGAAGAACTTTATGCTCAAAAGGTCAAGTACCAAAATACAAGAGAAAAAAATGTACTGGTTGAAGTGAAATAACAATTAAAATGTACAATATAGTCAGTTTACAAACACCAGGCTTCGTGGCATTATTCATACTTTCCCTCTATTTTTAAGGAGAATAATTCATCATCTGAGGTCTTCCACTTTAGCTAAAATCACTTTCCAATGCCATTAATCTATAAGTACCACTGAAGATAATATTTATCTGTCTTCGCTCACAGTAGATACTGTTTTTCTCTAGGAGCTGGACAATGAAGGTCGATATTTTTAAGGTATATTATTAATGTGAAAGAGAGTGGCAGAATCTGACTTCTGGAAATTACTTTTTTTTTTTTCTTAAATCCTGAAATATTTTAAACACGTAATTTGAAGTAGTTTGTCACAGACTCCTGTGGGAGGTATTTTCTTATTTTCATACAGCAAAAGGTGAGATATTCTGCTTTGTCTAAACAGTTATTCTGTGTGTATGTTCTACAATACGTCACGTACGGACTGTAGCTGTTCTGAATACCTGTTATAGTCAAGGGCAGGCATAAAGAAAGATGTAAATGGGAACACTTTTCCACAGTTTAGATATCTTACATAGGTTTGATGACAGTGTGATGATCCTGGAGCAGCTGCTTTTCTTCCACTGACAGTGGCTCAAATGACTAACTCAGGTAGAGGACCATTTATTCTGTGGTTATTTAAAATTAGATGACCAGATTCCTACCCATCCAAGAGCAATACTAATCTTCTCAGTTAATATACAGAGCACCTAAAGAATCTATACTAATGAGTACCTAAATCTATCTGCAGGTCTTCTTATGCAGGAATAGCAAATCTCTGTGACTTAGTGGAAGATTATTATAGAAATATAGTAATGTAACCTGAAGGAAAGAAACTAAAAAGGTGGATATTTCCTTACATATACCCACTCATTTCCCACTAATATTGAAAGGTTCCTAAGAAGCTATCAAAAAGAACCTATATTATGGCATTGTAAAATCATAGAATCATACTATTGTAGTATAATAGAATCACAGAATGGCTTGTGTTGAAAGAGATCTCAAACATCTTGTAGTTCCAACCCCCTGCTGTAGGCAGCATTGCCAATCACTAAATCAGGCACTATATCAGGTTCCCCAAGGCCCTCTTGGCCTTGAACACCTCCAGGGATCAGGCAAACACCTCCAGGGATGGAACAGATCAGGCTGACTCCTTGCTGCCACTGATAAGAGAGTGCAGGACAATTCTAAAACTCATCCAGGATTTTCTGGGCCATGAGAAATGAAAAGTGGTCAGGGTTCAAAAGATTTCTTTCACAATTAGTGGACAGATTTTAAGAGAAAGTGTAGAAAAGGTCTGTTGGTTTTAGCACTCTCCATGCTGTGGTCAAAGTAGGGAAGGGCCATATATTTCGTTGAGTTCATCAATGGAGCATGTCCAGAGAAGGGCAAGAAAGCTGGTGAAGGGTCTGGAGCACAAGTCTTACGGTGAGCAGCTGCAGGATCTGGGATTGTTCAGTTTGGAGAAGAGGAAGCTGAGGGGAGAAATTTCTGCTTTCTATAGTTACCTAAAAGTAGGCTGTGGTGAGGTGGGGCTCAGCTTCTTCCCCTGGTGATCAGTAACAGTGATGGGATCAAAGGTATTGGCATCAATTGCACCAGGGGAGGTTCAGAAAAGGTGGTGAGGCATTGGTACGGGCTGCCCAGGGAGTTGGTGGAGTCACTGTCACCTGGTAATGAAAAAATGCGTAAATCTGGTAATTAGGGACATGGTTTTGTGGGCAGTATTGGCGTTAGGTGGACAGTTGGAGTGGGTGATCTTGGAGGTCTTTTCCAACCTTCTTGATTCCACAATTCTGTGATTCTAAGGTACTATGACACAGATTTTTGTCTGTATCCTCTATGGGACAAAAGACTGCATATTTAGTACTTTTTTGCTCTAGCTCTTATGTGGTGTTGGGTGAATCCTGATAGATTAATACTTAACAGCTACAACAATATTTCTCCTAGATAAACTGCACAGAAATAAGCTTGAACTGATTATCTAAATAAGGGAAAGCTAATTAGCCTGGTTTAATTGTTAATTGTGACATTTCATGTTGTATTTACATTACTGTGACACACATAACTATTTTTCTTAAAGCAACTATGTTAACTAGGATATCATGCAGCCTTACGGCTTTGTGTTCTTCATGAGTAAATTTTATTGACTTCTTTTTACCATGCAAGTGACTTCCCACAGTGATTTCTAATTTATATAAATGCTGATTCTAGCAAAGTTTCTGAGGAAACAGATTGCTCTGTGAACTCCCTCACTGTCAGTGGGAAGAGAAAGTTGTCTGAAAGCTATTGTTCTGCTCCCAGGAGCATAGGTTTCACGGGAGGGTCTGGTTCAGTAATTGTAGCCATATGTAAATATAGTTTATTTCACAATGATTGAACAGTTGTGGATACTATTCAAAAAAATAAAACCAATTCCATATTATGCATAAATGATAGACTGGCATTTTCCCAGTTTGCACAAAAATATGTTTATTCCTAGAGGTGATAGATGGTGCTGGCATCAACGTTCTGCCTTGTTCATTCTAGTATATTCTTCCTGTCATTTTTAATAGATGTTTTAAGGCTCCCTAGAAGTTTTCTTATAGCTTCACTGTATCAAAGGCTAACAGTCCACAGGCATTAACCATGAGTGAATCAAACACAGTGTAACCTGAGGTTATTCTTGGTCAGCTGAGCTTTCTGTTATCTTTTTTTCTTTCGCAAAGCAGCACAACAGTGGTCACATGCCATCATCTGATCCTGGTCTCTGGAGTAAAAGTTGGTAATTACACAAGCTGTTGCATGGAGCATAAGAACACCAGCTTAACTTCCATGTTTTTGGAGAGATGAAGTGATAGGAGTTCAGGAAAGAATTAGAGACCTGCCAAACTATTTGAAACATCTGACATTTAAAAAATTGCCCTAATCAGATTTTCACTTTAGATTGGTAGGAAGCATTTTACAGGTGCTCTAACAATCGGAAAGAACCATTCAACATTCTCAGTGAGGAAAATATTTTAGCATTAAAATCAAAGAATATAATTGATATCTGATCAATGTTTCTTAAGGGGACACTAGTGGATTTGAAGGATTGGCCCATACTGGTATTCTGAATAAAATCTTGTGTTATTTTAACCAGAAATAAATTCTTAATGCCTAATGCCTCTCAACATGTTACTTGCCATTGATAAGACTGATAATACCTGAAGAAAACCAATTTCTCTGCACTTTCCAGTGCAGAGAACTTTTTTTTTACAAGTTCTCTGGAGCTATGTTAATATTTAAGTTCACATACTGATTAAGTGCATGGAATCAAGGAGACCATACAAATGGAAGCAGAGAAAATCCTCATATTTATCGGTTTTAAGTTTAAAGTTCTGTCTCAGATTAGGCTATTCACATTCACTTGAAACTCTGATTTGAGTCACCTGAAAGTAGCTGGTAGGTACAATTGCAATTGTAAAAGGATTTTAGGTAGATTAACCCAATGTACACCAGCTCATTTGCAAATGATTAATAAACTATGTGTGAACTGATGGTCAAAAAAAGAGGGTGAGACAAGTGGCAGTGAGGGGGAAGTGAGAGCTGTTGGAACAAGTCTCACTGATGTGGAATGAGGGCAGCAAATGTAGCCATAGAATTTACAGGAAATGGTTGAAGTGGTTGGGTGGCATAAATTCTTGTCTAAAGCTGTAGTTTGCTGAAGGGTGTGACAGAGCACAAGGAGATCCAGAGTACAACATGTATCTGGCTCTTTCAGCAGTTAGACTGTAAGGCGGAGAGGAAGGAAGGGCCACATCACTTAGATTTTCCTCTTTCTGGTCTTCTTACTTGACATTAATGGTCCTGGTATATTTTATTTTATTTTATTTTATTTTATTTTATTTTATTTTATTTTATTTGGCAGTGAAACTACTTCACTCCTTTCCTTTCTAAACTGGGCAGACATTAAGGAAAGCCAAATGACACAGCAGTTTCTGAGTGCTGGAGGCTAGAATGTTAACAACTTTGCAGACATCATAATGAGAGCAAGAAACTAACAGTATTTCCTTTTCCTCTGTAATTTAAAACTAACTAAAGTATAATTGCTATTGAGGACACACTAGCTGGGGGAATTGTTATGACTGTATGAAACTGACACATTGGCTTGAAACACACCATGGCCATAAATGAATAGTGGCTGACTTAGAAATGTAATGGTTTGCTCAGTCTGTACAAAACTGGAATGAAAAATACTCTGGGTATTGCAGAGAGAGAGGTCTTATTTTTCTGGATTGCAGTTTTGATTGACTCTGAGCTATAGCAAGATTCTTTATAGAAGAAAGTAATGGATTACAGGACAGATCTTGGCACCGTGATTGTAGGGTCTTAAAGTTCAGAGAACACAACTTGAGAAAACCAGATGAATTACATTAATGGTATGTCCATGGCTTCAAAAACTGGGATGGGCTCATGCTTCTTTCTATGCTAGTGTAACTGCTAATGTGTATACTTACAGAAATGGGTGTATATGTAAAACGTTGAATCTATATGGAACACAATTGTTGGAATGCATGACACATAAAAACACATTTAATCAATCTTACAAGTGGGAATCATTAAGATCTTGCTTCTGGAGACTTGCCTAATTAAAACAGAACCCAAAATACATCATGCCACTTAGTGGAATTTAACTGTTAGTAGTTTCAAGCTAGAAGGCTCACATGTCTCTTGCACAAGAAATCAAGCATGCAAAATTTAGCTGTATTCAAAGTCCCTAGTGAGGTGCTTTTTCTTGAACAAGGTTGATATTCAGCATTTATGGTAAATGAGAGCATTCTCTAATTCCTCCTTAATTAAAACAAAGAAACATACTCATAAGCTTTAGGGACAGACTTCAACCTTGTTGTATGATGGGCTACATAAAATATTTGCTCACTCTGCAATAGGTCACAGAACTGAAAGCTCTCAACTCTTACACTTCTCCACACGTGAAATTTGCAGATCTGTGACATTGCTCCTTCTGAATCTTTTCTCTTTCCATCATCAGTTCTTTCCCCCTGAAACACAGCATGTCTTCCTTCATATAAACATACAAGATTTACTTAAAAAGGCAATATATTTTATTAAAAAAAAGATCCCTTCACCTCCATGTGTCAAAGTAAAAATGAACAACTGCTTTTCCCTGCCTCTAATTTAACCCTGCAGCCACTAAATAAAAATGATGTATGATTACATTATTTAAAAAATAAAAATCTATGAATGTTTAAAAGGTAACACATTATTTGGATAACAGGACAGGGTGCCTTCAGGTACTGAAACAGAAGTATTTATATGAAAATTTTAGCAGTGACTATTAATTCAGCTATTTTTACACAAAATCTTTTATCCTCTGTAGTCCCAGTGTCTCAGCATCTCTACTGCTTACCTACCACAAAGCTGGAATGTGGCTCTGCTTCTTCACAAGTAATACTGCATTAGGTTTATTTAAAAGGAAGGTAATATGCACAATTTAAATGAAAAGTGATGTTCTGAAGTTAGTTGAGTAAAATGGCTGAAACAAAACCTATCCAAAGTTCTCATTAATGCTTGCTCTTAAACCCAAAGCAGCAGCTCTGCAAATTCACTGCTTCTCCCAGGATACAAAACTAGTAGAAGCATTTCAAAAGGAAGAGCGTGAAAGCATGAAAGTAGGGAAGAAGCTGATAGTTTGGTAATGCTTGGTCTCCTCAAGTCTCCAAGGGATGTACAGAAAAGTCTTTTTCTGCATGGGATGAGATAGGTAACAGAGCAAACCATATCAGAAAAATGCCATTTTTTGACAGATCACTCAATTTATTCTCCTTTCCAGACTATATTTCATACTTCGTTTTCTAGTTTCCTTTTAGAAACACAAGACTGTCAAGGTCTTTCAGAGCCATTTTCTTGCTACTGCCTCCTTCTTGTGCTTACCAGGAGACCTTTGAGAAAGAGCCTTCTGCTGCAGTAACTTACTTGGAAATTCATTCCAAAATATAGTTGTCTTAAATATCAGGAAACTGCTGATTTCTATGATTATTTCACTTCCTTCTGCTTTGTGAGCATGTTGATTAAATTTTATTTTCTATTTTCTGCTTCATTTGCAATGCACAAATTGCTGACAAACAAAATAAAATCTGCTACAGAGACCATGAGTTTTTACTTCGGGTATGTAGCTAGTCTTAATCTCGTTGTCATGATTTCTTTTTTTTTTCTTACTTTTTTTCTGAATTATACTTACATCTATTATATCTGATAATATTATTACAATTATTACAACTAAAATGAGCTGGGCTTCTTATAAACCACAAGAATTTAGTAATTTTGTTTTCACATTTTCTGAAACAGCACTTCTGACCACAAAGAGTTTCAGCTACTCTTGGAAGTTGTTCAGGTTCATATATTAGCTAATGTTGGTTTGCTTATAAGATAAGATGCTGTTCCAAGAAATATGACTTTACAAATTTACCAGAGTGAGACATAGTAAGTACTCAAAAAGCTGGGATGCATGAATGGCTTCAAACTTAAAGTGGGTAGATTTAGGTTGGATAAAAGTCTTTTACATTGAGGGTGGTGAGGCACTGGAACAGGTTGCCTAGTGTTGTGGTTGATGATCTGACTTGAAGAAAACCAGCTAAAGACAGAAGGATGCCTATATGGATTAACAAGGAGCTATGACAGTCTATGACTGTCTAAATTAGATGACAAGAAAGAAATGTTTATACTTCAAAGTACTCAAAAGTGGATGAACCAGTGATCTTTACAGTAAAAGGGAAACATTGTGCAATAGTATTTCCAACTGGAAACAGATGTTGAAAATTAGGCGCTATTCAGGGAAGACACAGTTAAAGAGGTTACAGATTGCAAAGAAATATGTGACAAGGCAGGTAAAAAGTAATCGTCTTGTGTCAAAATCAACTAGAAAAAAGTAGAACTGAATAGTGTTATAGTATGATAATCTTAAGTATGTTTATAACTCATGTGTTAAACTTAAATAGAGAAGATTGATACAATAAAGGAAAAAGCTAGTGACATTAAACGTTGAACTCTGGAAATGAAGTACAAAAAAGCCTTGAAATTTCTTCATGAAAGAGGTCCAAAACTGTTTGGAACTTACATTCAAATGAAAAGGATTTGTAAAATATCCTAGCATAATTGAATGATAAATCACAGGCAAGGATGCCAATGGCAGAACCAAAGGCTACTGGGAGTGGAAAGCCAGACTTATCAGCAGAAACGTTTGTCCATTAGGACTGTATGCATTGCCATAAAGTGAGGAATTCTGGAAAGGACCAGATAGACTTTGCAGTTGTAAGAATCATAGAATCATAGAATGTCTTTGGTTAGAAAGTACTCTGAGAATTAGCAAATTTCAACCCCATTGCCACAGGCAGGGCCACCACCTAATACGTCTAGTACTAGACATGTTATCCAGGGCCCCATCCAACCTGGCCTTAAACACCTCCAGGGATGGGGCATCCACAACCTCTCTGGGTAGCCTGTTTCATCACCTTACCACTCTCTGTAAAGAACTTCCCCCTGACATCCAACCTAAATCTTCCCTCCTTGACCTTAAAACCATCCCCCTTTTTCTATGACTGTCTACACAAGTAAAAAGTTGATTCCATCTCCAGCAGCTCCACATCTTTCCCTTATTGGGGGCCTCAGACTTGGATGCAGTACTCCAGATGGGGCTTCGCGAAGGCAGAGTGGAGAGGGACAATCACCTCTCTGTCCCTGCTGGCCACCCCTCTCCTGACGGAGCCTGGGATATCATTGGCCTTCTGAGCTGCAAGTGCTCACTGGCTGGTTCATGTTCAGGTTCTTCTCCATGGGGCTACTCTCAAGTTCTTCTCACAAAGGCCTGTCTTTCAAGTTTATTAAGGTCCCTCTGGATGGCTTTACTTCCTTCTAATGTGACAATCACAACACTCAAATTGCTGTCTTCGGCAGACTTGCTGAAGGTACACTCAGTTCTATCATCAAAGTCATTGATGAAGTTGTTAAAGAGCACTTGTCCCAAGATAGACCCCCGGGGGACACAGCTCATCCCTGGCCTCCGCCTGGGCATAGTGCCATTCATCACAACCCTCTGTCTATGACCTTCCAATCAATTTCTTACCCACTGAATAGTCCACCCCTCAAATCTGTATCTCTCAAACATAGAGATAAGGATGTGGTGGGGACTATGACAGAGGTCTTGCACAAGTCAAGGGTCTTGTACAAGTCCAGGTAGATGACATCAGTCGCCTTTCTTTTGTTGACTGATGTTGTTACTCCAACATAGAATGCAAACAGATTGGTCAGGCATGATCTTACCTTTGAAAAGCCATGATGGCTGTCTCAGATCACTCACTCATCCCTCTTGAGTGCCTAAACATGTCTTCTTGGAGGATCTGTTTCATGATCTTCCCAGGCACAGAGATGAGTTTCACCAGCCAGTAGTTCCAGAGCTGTTGGAGAGGGTCCAGAGGAGGGCCATGAAGATGGTCAAGGGGCTGGAGCACCTGCCCTATGAGGACAGGCTGAGGGAGCTTGGCTTGTTCAGCCTGGAGAAAAGAAGGCTGCAGGGTGACCTCATTGCAGCCTTTCAGTACCTGAAGAGTACCTATAATCAGGAGGGGTGTAAACTCTTTAGAAGGGCCAATAATAGTAGGACAAGGGAAAACAGTTTTAAGTTGAAAGAGGGAAGATTTAGGTTGGATGTTAGGGGGAAGTTCTTTACTAGGAGAGTGGTGAAGTCCTGGAACAGGCTGCCCAGGGATATTGTGGATGCCCCATCCCTGGAGGTGTTCAAGGCCAGGTTGGATGGGGCCCTGGGCCCTGGGGTTGGAGCTTCATGATCCTTGAGGTCCCTTCCAACCTGGGTCATTCTGTTATTCTGTAGTTCCCTGGGTCCTCGTTCCTCCCTTTCTTGTAAATAGGAGTGGCATTTCACAGAATCACAGAATCACAGAATTACCCGGGTTGGAAGGGACCTCAAGGATCATGTAGTTCCAACCCCCCTGCCTAGCAGGGCCACCAAACATACACATTTACTAGATCAGGTTGCCCAGGGCCCTGTCCAACCTGGTCTTGAACACCTCCAAGGACGGGGCATCCACAACCTCACTGGGCAGCCTGTTCCAGGACCTAACCACCCTTCTAGTAAAGAACTTTCCCCTAACATCCAACCTAAATCTTCCCTCCTTCAACTTAAAACCATTTCCCCTAGTCCTGCTATTATCAGCCCTTTCGAAGAGTTTACTCCCCTCCTGGGAGTAAGTTCCCTTCAGGTATTGAAAGGCTGCAATGAGGTCACCTCGCAACCTTCTCTTCTCCAGGCTGAACAAACCCAACTCCCTCAGCCTATCCTCATAGGGGAGGTGCTCCAGCCCCCTGATCATCTTTGTGGCCCTCCTCTGGACCCTTTCCAAAATCTCCATATCTTTTTTATACTGAGGGCTCCACACCTGGACACAGTACTCCAGATGGGGCCTCACAAGAGCAGAGTAGAGAGGGACAATCACCTCCCTATCCCTGCTGACCACCCCTCTCCTGATGGAGCCCAGGATCCCGTTTGCTTTCCGGGCTGCCAGAGCGCACTGCTGGCTCATGTTAAGTTTCTCATCTATCAGGACCCCTAGGTCTTTTTCAGCCGAGCTGCTCTCAAGGACAACTCCTCCCAGCCTGTACAGGTGCCTGGGGTTCTTCCGGCCCAAGTGCAAAACCTTGCACTTAGCCGTGTTGAACCTCATTAGGTTCACCCGAGCCCAGCTTTCCAGCCTGTCAAGGTCCCTCTGAATGGCATCTGTTCCCTCCACCGTATCGACTGCACCACTCAGCTTGGTGTCATCAGCAATTCCTTTTTTCCAGTCCCTTACTGCCACAGCTTTTCAAATATGATGGAGAGTGGCTCAGCAAGCACATCAGTCAGACCCTTTAGGACCCTTGGATGCATGTCATCCAGCCCCATGCACTTGTATACATTCAGTCGGATGAATGTACACAAGACCAAGACCTCATGAGGTGCTCTTGAACTTGCACTAGCCTTACAGTGGGGGACAGTTTACTCCCCTAGTTCCTATCTAGAGGCTGAGGGATGCAGAAATATGAGAATCATAGAATTGTAGAATCATAGAATGGTGTGGGTTGAAAAGGACCACAACGATCATCTAGTTTCAACCCCTCTGCTATGTTCAGGGTCACCAACCACCAGAACAAGTGAGGGAAAAACTTCATTTAGTATCTCAGCCTTCTCCATATCTGCTGTAGCCAGTTCTCCTTTCCAGTTACCAAAGGAGGTACACTCTCTTTGGCCCACCTCTTCTGGCCAATGTACCTATAGAATCCTTTCTTGATGTTTTTAACATCCCTCACCAAGTTCAGTTCCATCTGCAATGAAGGAGGAACTGTCAGTTCCTTGCTTCTTTGCGTATAGTCATTCCTATATGGAAACAGAAATGTAAATATCAAGACAGAAGTATAGCTCTAGTTGCAGTGCAGAGTGTAATAATGTCTTTCATACTTAAGAATGATGAATTTAAGTTGCTTGAGTGGGGAAGATATTGCAGGAGAAGGCTATGAAGACAGAACATACAGCTAAGCATCTAAAGATTACTTGTCTAAACAAAGTGAGAGGTGCTGATTCTGTTATGCTCTGGAGAAGAACATGCATTGTCACAGGGCTGTCCATCTGCAGCTGCTACTGACTAGGCCCTTGAGGTCTGTGAGTGCTGGGTCTCCTGATGGTGGTATGCGGTTATCTTGTGTGGGCTGAATGTCTTCCTTTTTTACGTGTTCACTGCTTGCATAGACAACAAATTCCTGGCTCTGTAAAGCCATTTGGATTTTACAAAGAAAATGAGTCATATCCCTGAGTGGTGTGGCTTCACTGTGTGAGTCTCATCTTTTCTACAAAATATTTTGTCTTAAGCATACTGAATCCGAGTGGTCAAGACTTCTAAGGAACAGATAATATAAACAAGCTAATGAATTCGTTGTTGAAAATTTCCCTGCAGATCACAAATTGTTTAAAAATGTTAGCAGATGTCTTCTGAGATAGCTTTTTGGTAAAAACAAATAGAAATAGAGTGTCTTTATTTACCTATCCTTCTAACAGCAGTTGTAGGGTCCAGAATGAATTAAGATAAATTAAATAGACTTTTGTCATAGAAAGTTGCAATTTACTGTTCTTAAACTGGTTTGGTTTTTTTTGTTTTTGTTTTTGTTTTTTTTGTGGTTTTTTTTTGTTTTTTTTTTTACATGAGCACTTGATACTCTGCAGCTATTGCATTTCTTCATTTGATTAAACAAAACAAGAAAAACCATGAAGACAAAGAGAGTATATCATTGCTGGACAGATAGGAGCCAAATGTAAAGACTGAGGAAGTATGATTTACTTTAGCTATTGAGATCTGTGTCTGTCTTTACTCCACACAAATCAAGAAATAGCTGGTCTTAGTTCTGGTTCCAGTGCTGCTGAAACTGGGATTTCAACTGGAGGTTTTGAATTTATTCTCACTACGTATTCCAACAATTGCAACTTATATGTAAAGTCTGCTTTCAAATGGGAACAATACGCATGACAGCACACTGAAAAAGATGGTGGAACAGATTAGCACATAGACAGGGACAATCTGTTCACAGTCACTGAAATCTCCATGAGTAAGGCTTCACATTTTCCTTGGGCAGCTATAACTTTAGTGCCGTACCTGGGATTTCAAATCAGAGAAAAATCAAAGCATACTATTTTTTCAGAGACATATATATTAGCCAAAATGCACATGATAGTAGTCTGTATACATTTCATGTCCCTTCCAGTGAAGAAGTAGGTTTCTTTTCATTATCGATTTGCTTAAAATAAATATTAAATATATTCACATGTATGAGGACTACTGTAAAAATAACACCTCCTATTTTATTATGTTAGTCCGCAACATCAGAGGTGGATGTTGGTAGTATGGCAGCAGAGGTCAGACCTTCCTGCAAATATTCCGTCATATTTTGTTGCTGTGTGACAGATGGCAGCAGAGGGGCAGTCTGACAGAATGGTATGGGGAACAGAAGTGCATGTGAAGGAATACTGTGGTTGAATCTCTTCATGTGGAGAACACTGCACTCAGTGACATTTGACACTTTTTAAACTTTTTTGGCAGTGGGTGGTGCCTTTCAGCGCAGATTTTAACGAGTGTGGCATGCAGGCTCTTGTTCATTGCTAGTGGAAATGTACAGCTGATGGTGGTGACTACATTGAAAAATAATGTTTTTTATCTGAGAATTTGTTCTATCAAATAGCGTTATTGTGTTTTGTTTTTTTTTTAAAAACCAAACTGTTGTAGTTTCCATGGAAATGAATAAGAGGCATTACTTTTGGAATGATTTACTCGTGTGCATGTGTATGTATATACATATGAAGCACAACTTCATCATGAATGAAGGATTTGTTATAGCAACGTTTCTATGGTCCTCATTTACTCAAGTTCAATGAGTGTCTCTAATTTCCTGGTGTGCTTTCAGCTGGCTTCACCTTTTGGGTTTTTGCATATGTTACCTCAGAAATAACTCTAAAAATATTCCTCTAGACATTTTTGTTGTGCAGTGTGTCTGGAAGGAGAGATTCGTCTGTTTGCCTTCCTGAATCAGACTTTCCTGAATCAAACTTTCCTGCAGAAAAGCCAGAAGAAACTGCAGAATACAATTAAATAACCAAAAATGAGAATTGCAGAAATGCTGGATTTGTCTTGAAATGTCTCTTGCAGTCCTGTAGGAGTGTTACAGCCTCTGGAAAGAGAAAACCATATTGTGATAGGTTTATCATCTCAAAAAGCACATGATCTGATGCTTTGGGCAACTCTTTAGGTTATTAATTTATACTGTATCCTTCTGTACATTACCTGATCATAACAGGGAGGTTTAAATAGTCACGCTCTGAGCCTTGCACTGACTTCGTATTCTGAGCTCTTTCTTTTCCATACAGGAGAATAGCACCAGGCAAGTATTTCATACTCAGTACTGCAAATGAAACCACTTTCTAAGAAAATACCTTTGTAATAAATAAATCAGTAAATCTCTGAGACCATGTTCAAGACCAAACCAGTGATTTCTAGAGAACATCTAGAACGATGAAGTTAGAATGGGGGGAACTCCGTGGGAAATGTGTCAGTAGCTCAAAATGTAGGTTTGAATTCTGAGAAAGTTCTCAAACAAATTAAATTGTCCTGCAAATTTTCAAAACATGAAACTCCAATACGGCATCTATTTACTCACTCATTCATGCTGAGAAGCAAAGAAATCTACAACCTTCTGTTTCTATCAGTATTGTTACAGCGTTCACCATCAACAGAGAGGCCCAGCTTCTTGATCTTTATTGTCTCTCCAGCTTTATTTTGGATTTAAAGAAATCAAAATTGAACTAAAGAAATGTGTTTTGGGTTGCTAAAATAGAAAACAAGCCTTCTTTCTAACTTTGGTCAAACTGAACTTCTGAGCAGTTCTAAATTATTATTATTTTTAAAATTATATAGTTTTTCTGGACATTTTTCCAGCCTTCTTATCTCCAGACAGTTCAAGTTTCTGTTAGTCTCCTCTCTTTGAAAAGTCATATTGATCATATTTTATCAGATTGGACACATTGGTCATGCGTCCAGTTCTGGGCCCCCCAACACAAGGACACTGAGCTGTTGAAGCAAGTCCAGAGGAGGACCATGAAGAGAGCTGGAGCACCTCCACTGTGAGGACCTGGGGCTCTTCAGCCTGGAGAAGAGAAGGTCATGGGAGACCCTCAGGTCTTCCAGTATCTGAGGAGGGCCTACAGGAAAGCTGGGGATGGACTTTTATAAAAGCAGGTAGCGACTGGAGGAGGGAAAATGACTTTAAATTGGAAGAGGATGGATTTAGGCTAGATATTAGGAAGAAATTCTTACTGTGAGGGTGGTGAGACACTGGAACAGGTTGCCCTGGGAAGTTGTGGATGCCCCCTCCCTGAAAGCATACAAGGCCAGACTGGATGGGGCTTTGAGCAACTTGGTCTAGAGGGAAAAGTCCCTGCCAATAGCAAGGGGTTGGAACTACATGATCTTGAAGGGCTCTTCCAACTCAAATCATTCAGTGGTTCTATGATTCTATAAAAGGACAATGCTTTTAGTTTCTTCCCTGTTTCAAAAGAAACCACTGATCTCAAATATTTATATAATATTTAATATAATCTTTTGTAGTGGGGACTGTTTAAGATATTACAGCAATGAGACAAATCTAACAACCCCAGGCATTTGCGCCCTTCATCCGTATTATTAATTATGGATGTGAACAAATAATTGACCAAAGTCAGTCTTTGCACTCAAATCTCATCTTACAGCACAAATAGTAAGCTAGTAGGCTGCTATTAAGAACTTTTCCGCATGAGGGAAAAGCACAGCAATATGTAGTTGGGTATCGGGTCACTTGTTAATTACATATGTCATTTCTACAACAGCAAGTATTTAGAAGAGTAATGATACAGCATCTGTGCTTACAAATCTCTTTTACTGCTTAGGTTGGCATTAAAAGTTTTTGAACTAATTCTTTTGCATGTAAAGTTATATATTACATATAATTTATTTGCATTTGATTTGATTCTTCTGTTATAATTCATAGCTAATGTCATACTGTTTTAGTAGATAAGCGTGAAATTCCAAACTTCTCTGTTCTGGAATATTTAACATCTGTGCTTGTTTTGGCTGACCATGTCAATATGATGTCTACATTGTTAAATACTCTCCAGTTCTGCTGCAAGACTGGCCACTTCATATCAGAGCTGAGTCCAGATTCATGATTGTTGGCTGATGCAGGGAAGGGAAGCTGCTTAATAACAACAGCAACAAAGTTATAAACCAACATCTGTCTTCACCTGTTATTTTTTTTTTCCCTTTTATTAAAAAATAGTTGTAGCACTGGCAACTATTGCTCTGGAGAGACATCATGCTGGTTAAAGCTCTGCAGTTGCTGTTCTCAGTGTTGCAGTCCCTGCAGTTCTTGGCCCCCTGTGGAAAGTGGGGGCATTCCCAGGATGCAGAGGGACATGTGCCCAGTTTTGTCCCTTCAGTCATCTCTTTCTTTAGAACTGAAATAATAGAATAGAGTAGAATAGAAAGAAGGCACCTACAAAGATCATCAGCCCGTCCAACTGAGGCTGGTAAGGACATTAAGAGGGGGTCTGTTGTGGCAGTGACGTAAACTGCTTGGCAATGTGGCTGAGCACAATGATGTGCTGGTTCCTAACCCAACACAAATGCATTTTGGAACTTCGGTATTTTGGAACCACATTTTGGCTTAGAGGTTGGTGAGAATATGTGAAAATGAGTTTGGGAATGGAGAAGGAAAGGTTCCCGGCTTAGGCTGAGCCTGGGGAAGGAGTACTAAATGTATTTACTTAAGTGTACATTTTATTATTATTATTATATTCTCAATACCAAATGAGTGACACTGGGGGCTTTTGTTCATCACTGTCAAAACTATGTAGCTGATAGTGGTGATATCTGAGAATTTCTCCTATCAAACAGTGCTATTGTGCTCTTTGTATCTATTGTAGTTTCCATGGAAATGGGAGGCATTACTTTCGAAATGACTTATATATTGATGGGGAAGAAGAAACTAACTTTTCTGTGCACCAGAAAGAAATCGAATTTCTCAGATATTAAATTTTAACATAATTACATATGTCTTGATGACACATCTGAAAAGACCTTCCTGAAATATTTTCTTTCATGTTTTTTGAACATACTCCATTGTAGATAGATAGATAGATAGATAGATAGAGATAGATACTAGCAGACTCTACCTTTCCTAATACTATTTCTTTGTTCTGTTTCTCACTGATAACTTTTTATTTCCACATGAAATTAGCATGCTTAAATAGGTATGCAACATTCTAGCATCCTGATACACCAGAGCCAGAGCCAGAAACATGCCTTCAGTATATGAAGAAGCAAAAATGAACAAATGAATATGTATTACAAGTAAGTCACTGCTGGAAGCAAAATCTGAGTATTGAGAAGCTCATGAGAAACGCTGTAACTAGGTCACATAAAGAGATGAAAGCTGTTCACTTCTAGAAATAATACTTCCACAACTGATTTATTTGGAGACAGATTTTGAGGGAGTCTTTGTTAAGGCCCTTTCAAGCATGTGGAAGATGCCCAAGATATGATTTCAGAAATATGCACACACATTTTCTAGAGTTCACAGTGCACAGACTCCCATCTACCAGAAACAGTGTCAGGCCATAAACTTTCTGTCTCTTGCTAGCTTGAATTTCTGGGATGCTTTAGGCTTGGTATTAAAAGAAAAAGATATATCTGTATGTTTATGATTTGCATAGCATCACTGAATATCCTGAGATGAAAGGGAGCTGTCAAGATCTCTGTGCAAGGCCTCTCTTCTACTGAAGGAGTTAACAGCTCCTCCTAAATTAGTATTGTCTGCAAACTTAATTAAGATGCATTTGACTTCTGTATCTAGATCACTTACAAAAACATTGAATAGAACAGAGCCTTGGAGAGCCTTATCAGTGGTCAGCAGCCAGCCTGATGTAACCCCATCTACTATAACCCCTTGAGTCCAACCCATCAGCCAGCTGTTTACCCATTGTACCTTTATAGCTGTATGCTGCACGTTTTATCCAAAAGGATATACTGAGAGGAAAGCTCTCCTGAAGGTAAATCAAGCTACCAGGTAGCTGAATTTCTTCTTTCTGCTTGTATGTTTTTTATTTCCAGAATAATTACATGTCTGTTTTTTGTTTGTTTGTTTTTGTTGAATTATTATTTGGGAAATTTAATGGTCCCACTATTTATATTGTGTGGTACTTCTAACTGGGCTTGTTTGCCTTCCTGCAGCATATGTACAAATAACAGTGCAGGGTCTGACAGTCTGGAAAGGTTGACGGATGCTGTGTTTGCATGCACACCGTGAATCTGATCACTCTGCATCAGATTTACTACATGGATTTCTCATCATTTTCTCAAGATATACAGACAAGAACTGATATTTCATTCCTGCATAAAAATGACTACCCAAAGCACTGAATATTAATCTCTCTTTGCTGATGGTTATTATTATTAATTTTTTTTCCATGGATTTATTTTTTCTTCTCAGTTTGCTGCTGCCCAGAGCAGAGTGGATAAGGGCAGACTCTTACCTGTGCTCACCGAACCTAATTTCTGTGCTTAAACCCTATCAACAGAGCTCTTTGAGAAGAGAATCACTGAGGAACTTGTTACACAGTCCCTGAGAACACTGATCAGCGCTAGCTGGGTTGGACCATATCAGGACCCTCCTGAAAAAAAGAGTGTGGGTATTTTTTTCCCCCTCAGAATGTTGGCTGCTCAGAATAGTATTTACTGCCAATGCTCCTGTTCTTCAGAATCATAAACAGTGTTTACTAGCTTTTCATCCTCAATGCGTTGTTTGGTTTTTATAAGTTTGGCTGATCTTATTCTGCTACTCTGGTTAAATAAAGTTCTTCTTGAAAAGAGAACTGGAAGCAGTCTTATGGTAAGTAAGGCACTTTTTGGAATGAATACTGCTTATTTTTAAACAGAATATAAGGTGTTCTTAGTTCTTCCTATTCAATTGGCATCAGTGTGTATCAGAAATTGTCAGACCCATCTTAATTTATTTCAGACAGTAGAAAAATGTTTCTATCTAAAGTAATGTACTCTCCATAGGAAAAATGACTCAATGCCTTACAACTTCCATGTGGAGTATTTTAAACATGAGGTAATGCAGGATCAGATTATGCTTAGGAAAATCTTCTGTATAGAACTTTCTGCCATGAAAGTCAACAACTACATTCAAGTGGTTCTGCAAATCTTCACCGAATTCATAGTTTCGAGTAAAAATACAGGAGAACCCAAATGGGAGTTAGGTTTCTGAGTGGAGATATAACAGCAGCATGATCTGAAGAACTGAGATCTGGTTGTGAGAACAGGGCTTGGTTACAAGAAAGCTAGAAAAGGAGAATAAAATCTAAATGAATTAGCTAGAAACAGTCAAAAAGCAGTTTGTGCAGCCACGTTTAGGCACAGTGCAGAGTTTGGCAGATGCTTGAAATCAGTGTGGGTTAAAAAAGATCCTGAACAGTGTGATCTAACATGGAAGGAGACTCTGCTCTGAGCACAGGCTGGACTTGATATTTTGAGGTCCCTTCCTTCTGAATTTGTCTATGATTCTGAGAACAAAGATGTACTTCCCAAGTGGTACAAGAAAGGAAGTTCACAGCTAGACAGGTATCCTTTCAGGAAAATAAATTTAGCTATCCAGACCTATTTAGTCTGAGGATTAGAGGCCAGAACTACTTCCTGTCTTATTCCCTTCTTTGGGATGCACAGGGGAGCCTGGACTAATGCTGGGACTGACTGAGAAGCTTTAATTGAGTGGTTCTAGTTGGAGCTGATCTAGGCCTTAGAGTGACCATTAGGGTCCGTGACAACACTGATGGAGCAGAAAGGGACCCTAAGGGGCAGCAACAGCAAAACTGATAGCCGCATAGACACACATTTCTCCCCACATTTCTTATGCCAGAAGTCCTGGAGCTTAATCATCATTTATCTGTTCTCCAAATTGCACAGCAAGAGACTGGCTCCCTGAGGCCAGGAGTCTGTCACAAATAGGAAATAATTGTTTTAACCCACCCTTCTCTGATTCAGTACTTAAATGTATATCTCTCTGCCAGACAAAAAATACACAAATTTGTTAATATAGTTTAGTTACCAATCGGTCCTTTGAGAAATCATATTTTTAGTTGAAAAGAAGCTATCATCATAGCATAGTCAACAATATCTTGAAATACAAAGAAAGAGTGTGCATCATCTGGCTTTGATTAAATTATCCAGAGAATTGCTATATGAAAGAAAATCCTCAGTTCCCAAGGAGTTGAAACCGCTGTTGAAATTAGCCATCAGAGTCTTAAATTAAAAGCTTTTTTTCTTTTTGAGAATACATTAATCTGAGTATCTCTGACTGGCCAAGAAAAACAAATAAATATCCATTTAATAGAATGATGTACTTGAAACAAGAAGGAAATGTTAGATCACCTAGTTTCATTTTCTGTTTGAAATGGATCAAACAACTGCATTGAGTTCTCTTCTACTGTGGCTAAAGCTTATCTTTTAAAAAGACATTTAATCTTAATTTGAGGACATAAGAAATGTCTTCACCAGAAGGGTGGGATGTAATCTAGAGACACTTTGGTAGGCTGGAGAGGTGAGCTCACAGGAATCTCTGCTTTATCTACATCTTTTCCCCGTCCCTAGATGATAAAGAAAATCCTGCTGCAGGAAGCAAAAAGGGGGTAGGAAAGCATCTGTAGTGCCTCTCAGATACCTGTTTGCTGCATAATTTGTATTTCCTGTGGAAGAAAGTCTATGTTTTCCTATTATACCTATCTCCACCTCTGATACCAACTTTATGTCAGACTTTGTTTAAGAAGTATTCAAATTTTTTATCCTTAAGAAAATACAGATTCATTTAATGGGTTAATATAAACTGAGAGGTATTTTTTCATTATTTTTCATTAGCTAATAGAGCAAATATGAATGACAGTAATTTTCTTCCAACAGCCAGTGTTAATCTTCCAAGTACATGAAAATTAATTCCTGCATTTTGGGGAATATGGTGTGAATTTCTTCCAATTTCAGAAGGCGAATTGGCAACAATATTATATTCATTCTTATGCTTTTGTTTTCCCCCTATTTATGATTTGGGAAATCTGTAAGAGTAAAACAATAATTTCAGAGGACATATTTCTTTTGTCTTTAGAATAATGTTCTTCACTACTTCTTTCACACATTTTCACATATTTCCATGGTTAAAACACATCACTTTGTTTTTGCAGCTTTCTTGATAATGGGAAGAACAATAAATACTGCAAGAGCTGAAAGTCAGTTTGCAAACTGCAGTGTGAATGACACATAGGTGAGTACCTAAAAAGCTTACTGGAGCAAAGCATATGGAGGCCTAGACTGAATCCAGAGAAAACTGGATGAAGTTCCCAGCTTGGGATACTTTCAATAGCCTGTTTCAAACAATGCTGTTTTGTGCAGCAGTAATATTCCATATGGCAGATTTCTAACAAAAACAGCAACCCAGGACTTTGCCTGATTATCTCCCATCACCTAAACTGAATTTAAATATATAATTCTACTGAAGAAACGAGGAATGTTTCTCTGGAATTAACTATCAACCTGTAAAGAACTCACCCTGTTATTCCTCAAGTCTTAAAGTTATTTCCTGAGAATTTTCGTGTTTTCTGTCAAATGAAGACAACCTCTGTCTCTGATGGAACATGGAAGACTGTTCAGCAGTAAGTAAAGATATTAACATAAGAGAGAACTGAGACATATGTCCCTGACATTGAAAGGATACTTTCATGTCCTTTGCCTTCTTCCATTAAAAAGATGAAAGAAATATTTCTTCCTACAGAGAAGTACCTGAATATTGACCTGAATATTTTTTTTTTAGCATCAGCTGAATAGTTCAGACTTCATACCACGTGGATTACTTGAGAGCATCTCCTGGATGGCAACGACAGGAAACTGATCTGTAGACAAAAGTGCACAGGCAAGAAATGTTGATCAGGAAACATAATTAATTGCAGTCAGAGAGTTGTTGCTTTGCTCAAAGGTTTACTCAGACTCTTTTAATATTTTTCTTTTTTCACCCAGCCACATTTTGCACTTTCCCACTAGGGAGCTCTTCTGGGGTAACTGGTCATTTCTAGGTTCCTTGGGTAAACTGAGAAGGAAGAAGTCTTTTCTCAGCTTGTACAACTTTGTTTGTGGAAAAGCAATTGTACAGGTGGAAAAGCATTTGTACTGACAGATCTTCAGTGCTTACTGCTCCTTGCTCTACAGAAATACTTAACCTTTAAATGGAATTTGCTTACACATCTAAATATAGCTTTTATTCAGCAGTGGCTTTGCAATTTCCATAGGTTTGTTTGGTGTTTTTCCTTCTGTGATGATATATTCTGCAGAAATAGCTTTCTAGGAATTTGACATTATTAACATGCTGCATTGAACTTAGAGAGCATTTAATGGTTTGATGATGCAAATTTAAGAATGTCCTTTTGGTTTATTTAACATTTGCTGTGCATACAGAATCTTGTTTCATTGTCTTTAAAATTAAATTATATGCTGTATGTTTTTTCTATTATTATTATTGTTGGCTCCCACTGGTAGAGGACTAGATTGAATCTGGCTTTTATTTGGCAGTTATGTAGAACTCTATATTCATGCCCAGTTGATTTTTTCATTAATTCTTTTGTGAGTTGGTTTGCTCACACACATACAAATTTCCAGCTGCTTCCTGAGAAACTGGTAGAGAGTAGACAGAACAGATAAGCCTCTTGCAACTTGTTATTTTGGGGCTGCTTTTCAGCAGATGTTTTACTCATATCAATAAATGACAAATGTATTAACAATTCAAAGAAAAAGATTTTTTTTCTCAACATACAGTCCCAAATAATAAAATGATGTGTATGGTTTAATAAACATGCAGTTTAATAAACAATATACTGTTTTCCTCTCCAACCAGTCTAAAAAGTCACATAATCACAGAATCTCCAACATTGGAAAAGACCTACAAGATCATCCAGTCCAACCATTCACCCATCACCAACAGTTCTTACTAAACCATGAACCTCAACACAACGTCCAAACATTCCTTGAACACCTCCAGGGTCAGTGACTCCACCACCCCCCTGGACAGCCCATTCCACTGCCTAACCACTCTTTCAGAGAAGTAGTATTTCGTAACAGCCAGCCTAAATCTCCCCTGGCACAGCTTGAAACCATTCCCTCTAGTTATATCACCAGATACACAAGAGATGAGGCTGACACCCATCTCACTACAGCCTCCCTTCAGGGAGTTATAGAGAGCAATAAAGTCTCCCATGAGCCTTCTCTTCTCCAGGCTGAACATTCCCAGCTCCTTCAGCCTCTCCTCATAAGGCCTGTGCTCCAGACCCCTCACCAGCTTTGTTGCCCTTCTTTGAACAAGCTCCAGGGCCTCAATGTCTTTCTTGCAGTGAGGGGCCCCAAACTGAACCCCGTACTCAGCCTCACCACAGCTGAGTACAGGGGACAATCACTGCCCTGTTCCAGCTAGCAGCACTGTTTTTGACGCAAACCAGGGTGGCATTGGCCTTTTTGGTGACCTGGGCACACTGCTGGCTCATATTCAGCCAAACATCAATCAATACTCCCAGGTCCACTTTCTCTACACAGTCTTCCAGCTACTCCGCCCCAAGCCTCTAGCGTTGCCCGGGGTTGTTGTGGCTGAAGAGCAGGACCCAGCATTTGGTCTTGTTGAACCTCATTCTGTAGCCTGCAGCCCAGCTATCCAGCCTGTCCAGATCCCTCTGTAGGGCTTCACTACCCTCAGGCAGATCCACACTTCCAGCCAATTTGGTGTCATCTGCAAACTTACTGAGGTCGCACTCAATGCCCTCATCCAGGTCATCAATAAAGATATCAAAAAGGACAGGCCCCAGCACCAACCCCTGGGGAACACCACTCATGACTGGTCGCCAGTTGGATTTAGCTGCATTCACCACCACTCTTTGGGCCTGCCCCTCCAGCCAGTTCCTTACCCAGCCAAGAGGGTATCTGTCAAAGCCATGGGCTGCCAGCTTCTGCAGGAGAATACTGTGGGAGACAGTGTCAAAGGCTTTGCTAAGTCTAGGTAGACCACATCAACAGCCTTTCCCTCATCCACCAGACAGGTCACTAGATCATAGAAGGAGATCAGGCTGGTCAAGTAGGACCTGCCTTTCATGAACCCATGCTGGCTAGGCCTGATCCTCACGTTGTCCCACATATGCTACATGATCTCCCTCCAGACAATCTGATCCATAACCTTCCCTGGCACTGAGGTCAGGATAACAGGCCTGTAGTTCCCGGATCCTCCTTACAACTCCTTACAACCAAAGTCAGATAACTTTGAAGGTTTATGTGATGACTAATTACCCACCAAGTCTGAGTGCTCCCTGAACATTCTGACTCTACTTTATTTTATTGGATCAAATATATAAATTTGTTAAGATAAATGGGCTTAAACAATAATCTACCTGACTAGTTCCTTTGTCAGGTAGTAAACCAATACTTCTAATTTTTTATTATGTTAAGCATTAAAGAGAAGAAATAGCTTCCAGTCCTGTCCTTGCCCTTCCTGTCACCACCAACTCCTGGGCCATATGATTGATAATTGCTGTGATACTTGGTTTGGCGCTAGCAAATTGATTATATTTAGTTTTCTTTTATAGTTGGGAAATGCTTGCAATCTTTCTAAAATATTTGAAAAGGAGATAGATGAGTGATATATTTATGTTGTACCTGAAAATTATTGTAGGCAAAGTTTTTTCATTAGTGTGCATACTGGTGAGAGCTTCTGCATGACTCATATAGACTGTCAAAAAACTGCAAATACTGCTTTATTTAGAAATCAAATAACTGCATAAATACATATGCCTTTGGTATTCCTCACTGTTTCCATCAATAAGTATGTTGTCTGACTCAAACAAAACCAAATAAAATTGAGAAAAAGATCACCGCGGGCAAGGAAAAGCCAGCACGGAGAGGTGAAAAACGTGATTCTAAGTGGAAAATCATGCTGAAAATATTTATGCCCATATCCAGGCATCTGTGGCTTTAGTCTATTTCCAACTTCTACATTAAGATTCAAATACAATATACAGAGTATGCTTTAGGCTATAAGATCTGAGAAGTAATACTTTCTCTGCTTTAAAAAGAACTATGCTTAGATGTTCCTAAGGGGCAAAATTTTGAGAAAAATGTAGATTTTTCTACAGGGGAAGTTCTAATATTTGAACCAACTTACTAAATTTTTAACAGAATTTTGTTAGGTGCTTTCTACTTCCATTCTCTCTGACTTGGGCCAGAGTCCACCAGAATTTGGTCTTTTGGAGGTAACATTTTATGGCGTGGTCAGTTTGGTTGTTAAAGAGGACAAAGAATTTCTCTAAGCCTATCTAGATTTAGGACAATTGAATAGTAGGATATATTCTAGAAACCAGGAGATATGGAGTCTTTAATCATCTCATATATGACCTCTAGAAAAAGCTATTTAATGATTAACTTCCCATTTCCTTTCTGTCACAGTTCCTTTTCATTTACAGTTAATCCGTTGTGTCTTCTCCCACTCAAAGGTCTTTGAAATACAACCTGGCTCTGCAGATGACGTGTAAAGTCCCTAGATATTGAAATGCTATGGAGAATTTCCAGTTTTCTACACTAAAAAGTTTCCCCAGATATATTAGATCTGCAAGAAAACTGTCAATAAATAAATAAATAAATAAATAAATAAAATAATTCTAATGCTCATTTATATGAGCTCTTGTCAAAAGCAGCAAGTAAGAAAATTGAACAGCAAATAGCTAAAAAGGTAAAATATCTGTATTGACCTTATACCTTGATCAGTATCTTCTACATCACAGTCTGCGGTCAATGCTGCTTTCTCTCTCTCTTTTTCTCAGAATTGCACTGCAAATACGCCTGGGTCTTGGGAAGAGGATCAAGATCTCTCACACACTAGGCAACTGCCATAATTGCTAATCTGTGAGTACAATTTCTTGACAGTTTCTTGCTTCCTTTGTCTGTTTACTTAGTTTTTGCTTCTTCCCATGGAGAAAAAAATAATAATAAAGCCTGTTAGGTTTGTTTTGTTGAGGACTAGGAACATTTCTCTAAGCCCATAAAGTTATGTGAGTTAGGAATACTCTTTCCAAGTTAACTCTATTAGGATTTTCTAGATATTCTGTAGAGCAAATAAGAAGTATATTGTCAGCAATTGCAGGCCAATTACAGGCCAATTGCAGGTGTTGTTAACTGTAATCTTTACTGACAGCCGTAAGGCTTTTGGGTTAGGAAGAACAATTTTTTTTTTCTGCCTATATCCTAGAAGCATGGCTACTACCAGCTGCAAATTTGTCTTTACAATTGCTGCCCCCACTGGGCAAAGCTAATCACTAGAGAATAATGGCATTGTGAGTTGCCTGAGTAATCCCTTTGCTCAAGTGGATTTTAGGTTTTTAGTGAAAATACCAGTGATAAACCAAAGTAACCAGTTGGGGTAGAGCAGTGCTTACACAGAGTCAAGAACTTTTCTACTTCTCACGCTGCCCTGCCAGTGAGGATCTGGTGGTGCACAAGTTGCTGGGAGGGGACAAGGAACTAGGGAACAAGGGCAACTTACTGAGACCAAAGAGGCGTCCAATACCATATGGTGTGATGCTTAACAATAAAAGCTGGGAGGAAAGGGAGGAATATTTAGAGTGATGGTGTTTGTCTTCCTAAGAAACCACTCACATGATGAACCCTGCTTTCCTGGAAGTGTCTGATGATGGGAAATAATGAATGAGTCTCTTAATTTGATTTTCTTACATGATCAGCTTTGGTTTACCTAATAAACTGCTTTTATCTAAACTCATGAGTTCTTGCACTTTTCTCTTTCCAGTTTGTCTCTCCCATTCCATGTGGGGAGACTGAACAAACAGCTGGGTGGTACTTAGCTGCCTGCTGTGGTTGAACCAACAGATGTTAATGTATAATCTGCAAAAATACAGGTCCTTCCCAAATGAATAAACAGTTCAAAGGTTTAGCTGGGGATAAGCTAGGACACAACTAACCACAAATGACAGATTTGTGTTCATATCCCTTACTGGGATACTGGAGCTGCTTGGATGTAGTCACAAGACAAATAATCTGCAGAGGCCAGACCAGATGAAGTAAAATGTATGTGTGCCTCAGGAGTGTGGGAGCCACCCAGTTTTGTCAGTTGTCTAGTCAAAATACTGCATCTTGCATGCCACTCAACAGAAGATTTCAACTTCCTATTTCAAAATACAGCCCTTTTCAGTCGTCTCCTGTGATATACAAGAAGTCTAACCTGGCTGTACTTGAAGCTCTTCATCATTCGGAGGGAATCAGCAAATGAGAGAAGTCTGGGACTAGACTGATAGATTAGCTACTAATTTGCAAATCCCCTTCTTAGACTTGCCTGTGCGCATACCTCGGTAGAATTCATTCTCTTCTACTCAATATCTATCACAAGCAGAAAAGGATCAGAAACTAAAAGCTGCAACCCCATTGATATTTATCCATGAGTTGTGAGTCTGACTCACCAAGTCCAAGGCCTTGCTTTTGTACGTAACAACATCTGTACATATTTTCAAGGTCAGATCTATTTGGATCTTTTGGTTAATCTCATCCGTTAGTATCTGCTGTGGCATTTGTAGAAGTTAAATTTATTAAACATACCTAAAAAAAGACTTATGCAGAAATGGAAAACACCTTTAGATCATCCAGGCCGTGTCTTTGCCAAGGGGGCATTGTTCCCTAGAGCATAATTTCTAGGATTTGGAATAGATTTCCAGGTTGTTTTTTTTATTTTATTGTTTTCCTCTTTTGAATGTTAACCCAGGACTATTGCTATAAAGCTCGGATTGTAAACTGAAGCTCAGTGTTTCCAATGTGCGTAGACTGCTGATCCTTTTGGAAAAATTGTTCCATTTTGGACTATGTTTCTGTGGTAAACAGAAAGAGAAATATCCATTATTACGTTTTGAAGACGTTAATATTTCTGAAATAGAGAAATGGAACCTTTTACTTCAGAAATACATGTTAATGTTCTTCAGGGAATGCTGTCCTGCATTTGTTCTCCTTTTTGTAAACTTTTTGATATAGGCAGAAGAAAAACATATATGAGGCAGAATGGTGAATAGAAGTGTTGTTGTTCACTGTAGATCTCATTTGCTTGATCTCTTCCTCTCTCTTCTGTCAAGAATTGAAATGATGTGCGGAGTTGTCAAACAGAAATCTGTTTGAAAAATAGATTAATTTTGTTTTCAGCTCAATTTATTTATTTCTAAGTGCGGTTTCACTTAAACCACAATTAAATGTGGTCTTGATTTGCATTGGATTTATGTTTAAAATCTTGGTAGTAGATTGAAATGTTCTTCAATGTGATATAAAATAGGTTATGATGGTACATTATTTTAAGTGAAATCTCCTTGGTCACTTAGAGAGGCTCAAATAAATTGTTAACTTCAGAGAAAGAAGTTAAATTATAATCAGGAAGTCACAGAAGGGCTGAAGAAATGAATCAAAATGCCAACACAAGTTCTATTTTGATGTGTTTACATAAGTCACACTGAAAGTAATGCCTCCTACTTATTTCCATGGGAACTATGACAGATAATAAGAATACTACAACAATATTTGATTGAGAAAATTCTCCAATACAGAACACTCTTGCCAAAATAGTCACCACCATTAGCCATGCATTTTTGTTAGTGATGGTGCATGCTGTGCTCATAAAAATCTGCACCAGCAGAAATGACTTACTGTCACCACTGCTGAAATGCACCATCCACCACATCACTGTATTCACATCCACTGTTTGATCTCCACAAATTTTCAGGCTACAAACATCCAACAAATTCTTTATCCACCTAATAGGCCAGCCTTCAGATCCATATCTCTCCAATGTGGAGATAGGGAGAAGTGATGCAGGACCATGTCAAAGGCCTTAACAAGTCCAGGTAGATGACATCAGTTGTCCTTCCTTAGTCATCACTCCATCATAGAAGGCCACCACTTTGATCAGGCACAATCTGCCCTTGGTGAAGACACTCTGTCTGTCTTAGATCATTTACTCATTTTGTGTGTGCTTTAACAAACCTCACAGGAAGATGTGCTCCATGATCTTTCCGGGCACAGAGGTGATGCTTAGTGTCCTGTAGTCCCCTGGGTCTTCCTTTCTCCCTTTCTTGAATACAGGACTGATGTTTACTTTTTTCCAGTCTCTGGGACTTCACCTGACAGCCAAAAATTTTCAGATATGATTGTCAGCAGCTTGGAAAAAACAATAGCCTTTTTTTTTTTTGTTTTTTTGTTTTTGTTTTTGTTTTTTTCAGAAATTATCCTTCTCTGTGTCTGGAGAGGCCAGCTCTCCCTTTTCATTTATTGGAGGTGGCACACTTTCCTTCACCTGTATCTAACTAAACCCTTTTTTATTGTTTTTCTTATCCATCACCTAATTCAATTCCATCTGTGCTTTGACTTTCCTGATCCCATCCCTGTACATCCTGACAGCATCCCTGTATTTTTCCCAGACCACCCATCCCTAATTCCACTTCGTATACTTTTCCTTTTTTTTTTCCTTCACCTTGGACAGCAGGTCCTGCTCAGCTATGCTGGTTTCCTACCTCTTCTGACTCATTTTTTATTCTGGAAGATGGAGAACTCTTGTGCTCTCAGAAATGTGTTCTTAAAGTGTTGCCAGCTCGGTTCTGTTCCTTTGCTCCTAAGGAGAGTTTCCCAGGGGATCTTGTCCATCAATTTCTTAAACAGCGTGAGTTTGCTCTCCTGAAATTCAGGGTCTAGCTTAGACTTCAGTTCACTCCAGAGTGTCTCCAGATGAATCACTGAAACAAACTAAAGTGAATAATAAGAGTAGCTGTTGCTAAATCAATCAATAAATTAGAAATTAGTATTAGAATAAATTAGAAAAAATTAGACATTTATCTCTATTAGGTAAGAGTTTATTTTTTAAATCAGCAATATAAAAACAATGAAAAGTTTCAATACATAGTAAAAATAAAAGAACAAAGAAAACTTTGTTTTTAGACGAACATGCAGATAGTCTCAAAGAAGTTTAAGCATTCCTTTATGTTTAGGTAAGTTCTCTAAAATTAATGGATGCAGCCAAGTTTCTAAATGCAAAAATGTTCATGGGAAAGAAAAAAGAAAGCTGAATTGGAAAGAAAAATGTTCCCAAGAGAAGAGGGGAAGGATAGATGTGAACTAGCCATTTTTCAAGTAGAAAAGCCTATGCTCCAGTTTACATCAGTAAATCCAGTTTTTCATGCTATATTCTGACATACTGGACCCTCTTACATTCTTTTATTCCCATATAATGAACTTTGTGAACATGATTAAGATCAGCAATAGGCTGAAAGGGCAGAGCTGAGACATACGCAGAATTGCACGTCAGTCTTATCATAGACAGAATTCCCTGCAGTCATTTCTCATAAGTTGCTGTAAGTAATCATATGTGAGGGCTTCTCTGAAAGTAATGCCTCCTATTTTATTATGTTTTCCCACAACGTCAGAGACAGATGGTGGTGGTATGGCAGAATAGGTTGAACCTTCACAATAATATTCCATTATATTCTGTTGCTGTGTGACAGATGACAACAAAGAGTCAGTCTGACAAAACGGTGCCTGACATGGAAGTGTGTATGAAGGAAAGATATGTGATTGAATCCCTCCTTGTGGAAACCATTTCACTCACTGACATTCATTGATGCTTGCTAAATATTTGTGAAGACCAGAGAGTAGATGTGAGCACAACGAGGTGGTGAGTGGTGCTTTTCGGCAGTGGAAACAGTGATGTGAAAGACAAGTTATGTTCTGTATTGCCATATTCTTCTGTCATGCCATGAAATGAAGAGCATCACCATCAGCTCATTTGCACATAATCAGGAACTCATTACAAAACTGAATGTTGGCTTTGATGAATTGGAAACAACAGTGGCAGTATTTGAATACAGCAGTTTGCAACAGATGGATTCCTCAAATACAGGAACAGAGTGGAGACTTTCTTCAAGTTTTTCAAAATACAAGGCAGAAGAAGCCATTTTTGAAGATTTCATCATTACCTGTGATGAGATGTTATGTCACTACTGTGAGCTGGAGTCAAAATTGCAGTCCATGGAGTGGTGACAGGTGAATTTCCATCAAATAAAATGTTCAAGACACATCTCTCAGCAGGTAAAATGACATGCACTGTCTTTTGGGATAGGAAAGGTGTGATGCTTCTGTATTTCCTGGTATCCAGACAAACCATCAAATCTTACCACTACATCATGGTACTGTCTAATCTAAAGGCTTTAACTTCCCAAATTAGACCAGAGAAGGAAATGATCTCCCTCTTGCAACATGATAACGCCAGGCCCCACACCAGTTTGAAGACTGTGGATTGCATTGCAAATCTTGGCTGGACTGTCCTACCACACCCACCATCTATTCTGAACTAGGTGCCTTCTGACTTCCAACTGTTAAGACTGATGAAAGACAGACAATGTGGGCAACATTTTCCTGTCAATGACATTGTTACAGCAGTTGTGAGACAGTGGATCACCTCTGCTTGTGCAGGTTTTTATGAACATGGCATGCAGGTCCTTGTTCATTGCTGGTGAAAAAACATAGCTTATGGTGGCGTCTGTGTTGAAAAACAGGTTTTGTAGGTGATAGTTTGCTCTCTTTTGTTGCGTCTGTTGTGGTTTCTTCAGAAATAAGAGGCATTACTTTTGGAATGACCAACACTGTGAGTTACAGAATCATAGCTTAAGGAATAAGAAATCATTTAAGATGCCTTTGATATGAAACTTTGGATATGTTAAAAGTAACTAAACTCAAAGGAAAAAAGATTTCAGACAACTTGAATCAAGAATCAATTAAAAACACATTTCCACTTTGAAATAGTAATGCAACCAGTACTCCATTATTATTGTATTTATAAATGGCCTAGCAATGTCTGAGTCACATAATGTAGGCCAGACTGTGAATTCAATTTCAGCCATTCTAAAAGTAGGAATTACAAATCTTTGACTGGTATTTGTGCTGACTGGATTTTATTTGCTGATGACTGGCATTGATGAGTATGCGTATTTCATATTCTTTTTATGATCTCTTGAAAGTTAAGTGCAAAAAAAAAAAAAAAAAAAAAAAAAACGGGGCCAGGACATAAAATACAGATTCTTTCAATCCATCAATCCTCAACTCAGACCTAGAGGTGATAGAAATGAGAAATTCAGAAAATCTAGGATTCAGTTTTGTAATAGATTTTCTTGGCAATACCTGTTTGTCTGCTAGACTTATTAGTGGTACCTACTTGAATTCCAGATACGCTGTAAACTAAATACATAACCAATGATAAAAATGCAGAAGATTTTTTTTTTTTTCTAAATAGTATCTGATGATATTACATCTGGAGCTTTTTAAAAATGACAGTTCTGAACAGAAGGAAAAAGGAACAGAGATAAATCTGCTGGAATAAATATTCACAGAGGGGAAAAAAAGAGAAAGCGATCCAACCAAACAGCCCTATGTGTTACACTCTTCTCATAATGCAAGTCTGAATCTCACATGATTTGGATAGGCCTGATGTCTCATACTGGGTAGCAGTTGATGGCGCCAGATGCTCCATCAAAGAAAGATAATCGCAAACTGAATCCTGCCAAGCTGTTGATGTATTAAACACTCTGTCTTTAAGTAGTGTTATAAACAGAGAAGCTGTTGCTCTCATCAGTCCTATAACTGATGATGTTCTAAACCAACATTTAAAAACTTTTTATATCTGTTGGTGTTACAGAGGCAGAGATACCTTAGTTTCACAGATTGTGCTCCAACAACAAAGCTGCCTGTTGCTGTTCCTGCCTCCATGCTTATTCCCATCCATAGCTCATCTCATTAGTGCAGAGATGCTTATGACACAATGGATTTGCCAATTAACCTCAGCTGATTAATATCAGCCGATTTTGATTAAGAATACATTTTAAAAAGGGCTATTTTTAACCTTAAGGCTTTTAATCCTTTCCTTGTATTGGTTCATCTCACAGACTGACAAACAGCTGTGCTGTGCAAGGAGATGGCATGGGAACAAGAAAGAATACCTCTGGGCAAGGGTGGAGTGAACTGAGGAGCAGCCAAGGGAAACATCCGCTGAACCACAGTTCAAGCCATGTGATTTCCTTCTGGGCAGTCAGGCAGGGAGCCATATATGAAATCAAAAGTAGTCCTACAGCAGAAAGCTAATAAGGTAAAAGAAAAGAAAGACAAAAGGCTCTGGTGTCCTGCTTCACTAATGACAGCTGACAGGTGGCTTCCAAATGCTGATGGTTATCATGATTATCATAATGATGAACATCACGGACCTTTCTTTTGCATCTATGGTGAATATAATATTTCTGGATTAGACCTACGAGCCTACTTTTCTGCAGATATGAGACTTGCTCAGCACAAGAAGAAGGAAACTCCCTGAGGATAACTGACAAAAAGAGAAAGAAAAAGAAAAAGAAAAAGAGAAAGAGAAAGAAAAAGAAAAAGAAAAAGAAAAAGAAAAAGAAAAAGAGAAAGAAAAAGAAAAAGAAAGAGAAAGGAATAAAAAGGAATATATGATATGCTCAAAACAAACAGAATAGGAAAGTTCCCTACACATACCGTGGAGTGTATAACTAGGAGTAAAATCCCACAATTTCTGCTCATTGTTATCCAAAAACCACACAGAAAAGTCAGAGAAGATAATACTCTGTCATAAGACACCCAAACATACATATATATATATATATGTACTAATTAATAAGGGTGGCTCAAGTAAATCTTACCTAAATTTACATTATTATGGTCTTTTATTTGACCGTGTATTTGTAAAAATAAATATAGCACTTGTTACTGAGACTCATGGTTTATAAGAAATACTTCCTAGAGTTTTTCGTCACAATTCTCTCAGATTCATATAAATTCTTTTCCTCTCAGCAACTGTATATGCTGAACAATTTGAAACTTCCTTCCACAGTGTTCAGTGACAAAGTATGGAGAAGGGAGAATCTCATCCTTGTTAAAAACAGAAATCTTTAATTCAGAATACATTGGAATATCTCCATAAACTCTTCTTAAATATCAAACAGCGTGGATAATTTGTAATAATACATATATTTATTTTCCCATCCTGAAAATTAGTTTCATAAGACAAGTACATTTTAGAAGAGATTCTGCAGTGGCAAAAGTAGACCGATGCTGCGACTTTGCTTAGCAGTGAGAAAGAGTTAGGGAGCATACCATCAGAGCCTTAAACTATCTTGTAAAGTAAATGTTTTTCTTATTTCTTTCCTATTCAGTGTAAATCTACTCAGAAGATGCATAATATTTTCTTATTGAAAACTTCAAACTATAACAACAAAATCCTATCATTTATAAGGGCAATCTGAATCTTTCACAGTTCAAGAAAAATACCGGTGCCCAGAAATATTCTGTGGAACATCTTCATTCCTTCAGAAGAATTTATTTTCCCACTTAAGGATGTGACCTTTCATGATATATGCAGTGACTGAGATAACAAAGTTTGAGGTTCTTGGCGAGCAGCATCACAATAACTCCCTTGCACTGGTGTTACAGTAAAGTGAGATGTCCGTGTCTGTCTCAGCAAAGTCTCTAGCACTGCAGTTGATTTTTAAATTAAAAAAATTCTCACTGTTTATACAGTGTATGTCGATTAGTTATTGTATGTAATATACACTGTTTCTTGCAGAGTTTGAAGAATGTTCTGAGGGGACAGGGATAAGCTCCAAAGAGATAAAGACTTTGTGAGAAGCTGTTTACATTTTAAATTCCTTAGTTTGGAATGATTATTGTGTCTTCTTTATTTATTCTTTTATAAATATTTCTATAGGAATAGAAGAGTTCTAGCATTTGGTAGTGTTAAACTAAGGAAAATAAAGCCTATTCTTCAGAAACGAACTACATGAAAAGGAGCATCACAGTAACAGTAACCCAATAGTTCCCTGCAGAAAGAAAAAGTGAATCAAAAATATCATGTATCTACACTGAAAAAATGTATGTTAATCAAGAAGAGCGTCTTGGAGTGAAATTAAGATGTAAAATCTGCTAAGGAATTAACAAGTAGCAGAAGATATAAATATTTTCTGTTGTTTCGTATCTGGCTGTATAGGTCATGTATTACTAGAGAGGAAATGTGGATCAAGTATGGATAAAGAAAAGGTTAGGACAAGATTTTTTTAAGTCTGAATGTTTTCATTTTCACTCCCTCGAAGCTTCTTTCTGCTTGTCTTTGTCTGAGTAACTAATGAAGTTTTCTTTCATTTCTTGGTATTTAGGATTATGCACACTTATGATTTGAACAGTCATACATTTCACTTCTTTGGTAATACATTTAGTGATATTAAATAAAAATACAGTCAGCAATATGAATAATTGTTTTCTGCCTTGTAAACATCTTTGTCTCAGTTCTGAAGTGATGATCAGTGACCTAAAGGCCTGAAAGAATGATGATTCTATTCAGAACCACCATCCTCAGGCTTCATCTAGAAGGCCTTTGCTCCTTGCTTGGAGCTATCTTCTCTGACATCCCAGAGAGAATGGGATGGACTCCTTTGGAAGGAAAAACCACTTGAACCTCCCTAAAACCAGGAATTGTTTCAGACTGATAGGAAATGCAACACTTTCCCTTTCCTCGTAAAAACATTATAACGAGTCCTTGTTTGTTTTTGTTCTGGTTAAAAAATGTATTTTTTTTACTGACCATTCTAGCTAGATTTGATGCAGTCTGACAGGTGGTTTCTGTTCCCTAAAATCATGATAAAATGCTGTCCCTGAGTCTATCTGTGAATGAACTCATTATTTTTTTTCTTCAAACCTTGTCAATAAACATGATTTACACAACGTGGCAAACCCCATAAAGGACAGTAAGATGTTAAAGTGGAGCAACAAACACAGAAGCAGCTGTTGCTGCACATATAAAGCTGGTTGGAACTGAGGCCTGGAGTTCTGTGCTGACAGAACAGCTGTTGACCTGAACACACAAGCACAGGAGGGTGCATTCTGCCTTTCTAGCATGTGGCCAGCAGCATTGCCCAGCTCCCATTTTTCACTGTTATTTTCTGCACAAGTAGGGGGTTAATATTCACACCATGTATTTTTGATATCCCTTCAGGCAAACATATTTTTGTTGGGACAGATAAGGGCGCCTGATGTTTCCCCTCCTTTTACTGCTGTTTGGTAGTCTGACAGCATATTCTTCCACTGCCAGTGGAGTAGAGCCAAGCCCAATGAGCTGTGCAGGAGGAATACAGGAGCAGAGAGAGGTTGCTCTGCAAGACCCTTCATGGCTGTCTACACTACTGATATTGTGGGATGAAGATGAACCAGCTGCTTTCTCTGTTGTATTTCTTTTTTTACTGCACTTTCATCTTTTTCTTTTCTTCTACTGCAATGAATGTACATGGAATGCTAGCTTCACAGGCATTAGTAGTGTGCTTTTATGAACAGAGACCAGGGTCCTCCAGTGGGTCTCTATCTTGGTTTGCTCCCCAGCTGTATGAAGAAATCTCTTATCAGTTATGCTAATATTATTTTGGGACACAGAGAGATCTTGAGTCACTGTGGGAAGCAGCACTAACTTTGAGCTGCAGGTGACTTCTGTTTTGTTTATTTGCTTTATGCTTACATATGAGACATGACAGGATTGCTCCCATTGAGGAATCTCAGAGAAATAATCTTATCTCCTCAAAGGCAGCAATTTAAGAGGCTATGTGAGTTTTTTCCTTATCCAGTTTTCTTGAAAATGACTTTGCCACTGTAACAAAATATGTAAATTAATGCACCAGAAGAGCCATAGATTTTAGCTACTGATCTGGAAGAGATATCTTCCTGCCAGCATTAGTTAGAAGCTTTTTCTTGAAGGGCAAAATTATGCAGCAGTTAAAACCGTTATCCAATATCAGGTTACTTTGGTAGTGCACAGCTGGATTCCATGTAAGATATTTAAACTTTTATTAAGGGATTCATCTTTTCAATCATAAATATGATATTTATGCAGGTTTTATAAGAAAAGTAAAACAAAGATTAAATAATGTGATGTTCCTTTGAAACAGCAATATTTGGTCCTTCTTGTCATTAATGGAGCATATCTCACTTTTCAAGTAATCAGTCAAATTCAGCAAGTAGTCACAGAAAACTTACAAACACCTGCAAACTCCTTCTTTGTTTCTATTTGTTTTCCTTTGTTATTAGGGTAAGTATGCACGTATACATACTTATGTACACACACACACATAAGTATACCTTAGGCACTCAACACAAAAATTCTGGCTTCAGTAATAATCTCAGTCACTGCAAAAAGATTTTCATATATAACATATTTTACTCATAATCCCTGAAAGCCCTTGTAGCCAGAGAGTCCATATTTATCTTTTCTACCTTAAGAGTCTGTGCAGGAGCTCTACAATGCCAGTGAAGAGCCCGCCACCTGTGATTTTAGTTTCTTTTTATACAGGAGTGAAGACTTTGTGTTTCAGAGGATGTTAGGAAAGCTATAGAAGAAATTATGCTGGGAAAATGAGTAGCACAAGCAAGTGATGTGTATACTTGTTTTATTAGCTATGACAAGTAGAAGTATCTAATATTGGTGATGATGGGTTGATGAGTGAACTAGATGATCTTATTGGTGTTTTCCAACCTTCGTGATTCTGTTTTTATCTACCATTATCTACTATCACCTAAGCATGAGGAAATCAAAACAAGAATATTCTCAGTACTTTGAAGAACAATGGTTCAATGCTGTAGTTTGGTGACAAAATTTACCATGAGTTGTCTATTCAAAAAGTTACTGGATACTTGTTTAATAATAAGGCGATTTTTCCCTTAAAAAATTACTTAATATATGCAACTCCTTTCATGTGCTAAATAGATATTTATAAAAAGTGAAGAATGTAAAATGAATCTTCAGATGTTTAGTATTTCTTAGCTTGAAAGACTGCAAAGAAAACCTAAATATGTTGGAGCAGTTTCCCGCAGTGGTATATATTCTGCTTCATTTACATATGCAAATCCTACTGGGTATTTCTGTTGGTTGAAGTATACATAATGGTCATAGTGTTTTAATAGCCTCATAGGGAGAATATTTGTTTTTCAAAGTCAGTATAATACAATACATTTCCCCTCAGTATTCTTTATGGATTGTGTTCTATATAATCTTAGCAGATGGGACTGGGATTAGCAGATGTTACAGAATGAAATGAAAACCTTATGTAGAAATTAATTACCATGTGAATGAGATGGCTGTGGATTTATATGTAAAGACCATACATAAGTCTCAAATGTCTAATTTTCCCCTCCAAACAAGGAAACAGGACTGAAATTTGTGTACATAACTATGTGTAATTTGCTGAAGCACATAATTATGGATGCATTGATAATCATGCCTGGAAAAGACTACTCCACCTTCTTTTCCCTAGGAAGAATAAAACTTTTTACTCCTTGTAGATGTTGATTTAGCAATTTCCAGTAGTTTATCCCTGAAATCAGTATACTTAGAGATGAGGTATGGATGACACTATTTCAAAATTTAATTATTAAGATTATATTCTTTTTGTCTTTTGATTCTGTTTGATTCTATTAGCATATGAAGGATTTTCCTTCCTTTGGTGTTAAGTACTTGAAAGCCTCCACTCTGTAGCTTACAGAAAGGTAAGGCTTCTATCACACTTTTAAGGACATGCACTTCTAATAGATGAGAATCTGTTTTTCAGATGAACTATTATTTTTCATTGGGCAGTGATGATACATGGGGAAACACTTTATTTGACATATATATTTGAACTCACTCTATATCAATATTCTTAAACTTCCTCTTGGGAGAAGAGAATATAATATCCATATTACTTTATGAACAAAACAGACTTTTTCTACTTAGAACACTGCCTCCAATCCTAGCTTTAGATATTTGGGGGTTTTAGCAGATCACTGAGATCTGCTGAGGCTATTATGGAAAAAGCTGAAAATCTGTAGGCAAAATTTAATACAGGTGTTTATCAGGCAATGCAAAATGCAGTGATTAGGAAATCACCTCTTTACTTGCTTTAAATCATATGTATATTTTGTATTTATTCATTGTTTATATAAAATGATTTCCTTTAGATTAAGAGATACATTGTACTGTCTACTACATAATTACTTTTGCCACACTGTCTCAAACAAAACAGCATTTATTCAGAGGAGAAATTCTATTAAAGATTCAGTTTTCGAAATTTACATACATGCTTAGCTATACAACATACAAATATTTCCATTGACATCAGTGGAAATGCTCCCAGGTCTCAGTTCTGCAGGCCACTGTTATTTGGCAAAGTATTTTAAAATATTCTCAAGTCCCCTTACCTTTAAAGAGCTGTAAGAATAAGTACATAATTAAAGCAGGGAATTGTGACAGCCATTCTACATTATCCAAGTGCACTTCAGTCTTTAGGTTTAACTCCGCTACCCCAGTTACTACTATATTATACAGCAGCCTTTTCAAATGCAAGAATGGTTTTCTTTAAACGGGTAATTATTGAAGACATCGTTAGTTTGAAAACCTGTGTTCAAATTTTTACAGGCATTTCTAATCAGTTAAATGTTTACTTTTTAAATGCATACACATGGCAATATCCATATGATAAGGGTGAGGGATTGTTCTCAGTCTCCAAGCCAAACTTTACAGCAAATGTAAAGCAAAGCAAAGCTGTCTTGCCTCAACTAGTTCTCCAGAAACAGGGTTGCTGAATCTAAATATCCTATGAGGAATAGTCCATGGAAAAACTCTTCTGTATAATACCTACAGACTCCTGGGAGGCCGCTCGGTAGGAAGACCCAAGGCTTCCTGGGACTGAAATGTCCCAGGGTTAGAGATGACCATAATTGGATGTTCAGGTCTATATCCTGGACCTCATAGTCTTTCTCACACAAACATGTATGGTAAGGCAGATGTGGAGAATAGACATCTGAGTCTAAAATTTATATACCACAATGAATGTGAATAGACTTCTTGAGTAAAAACAAACAAACAAAAAAGCTGTGGCTGTTCATGTTTCTTAGAACCCTCAAATCTTTAAGGTTGGAAAAGAACTCTAGTTCTAATCTAGTCTAACCGGAAATTAAAATTGTGGTTACACATATGGAAAAATTGTCTTGCCATTCATACTGCATGAAGAAGATTTTCTTTATTGTCAATAAGGTATAACGTGCTGAACATGTTTCTGAATATATATATATATATATATGCATATATATATATATTCTCGAGATATGTGCTTTTTAATGTATTACTCTAAATTTTTAATCATAAATATATTTTCCAACATCTTAGGATTTTTTTAATATATATATATATTTTGTCCTCATGAATTCACAGACTCTTTCAAATTGCTGGCAATGTATTCATCTTCCCATGAGGTTGCAAATAGTTCAGTCAATGCATTTCTGCATTGTGCATTAAGAGCTTATTTCAGCTATAGTTTTCACTGATTTCTTTTTATTATTTTTACCATTTAAACTCAAATCATAACCAGATTGTTCTACTCCTTGAGGGGAGGAAGGAATCTTTAGGAGACTGAACTACTTTAAATGAGAGAATTTTGACTAGTGATTGATGATTAATAAGCACCATCATCTGAATCATTTTTTTCCTAGAAGTCCACAGGCTTTTGATTCTGGAAGAACCTTTATTGAGTCATACCTTTGGCTTGGATTCAGGCAAATATTTTTGTCATTCTGCAAATAACAGAAATGGTGAATTACTAGCTGTCATTTGTGGAAAATTACTATCAACTCCTGTATTAAATAGTTCTATATTCATGCTATACTCAAATCATGTTAGGGTTTATTGCACATCTTTTTTGGTTTAGAATTTCTCTCCATAATAAGAAATTTCTTCAGCTAAAATTGACTATATCTACATGAGTTGTGGTTAGGATACTTTGGTGTCATTAACATCCTAAACCATTACACAATTCAGATATGACACTTGGTAGTTCTTCACCTCTAATTTCAGTATGTCCTAACAGAAAAAAATGCATATAAATAAATGAAATAGCAGGGCTATCATATGATTTTCTTACACAGAATTCTCCTAACATCTCCAAAATACATACAGTTAACAGTAGAGCAGAGTTTTCTGCAAAGACTTTTTCTTCCATCTATACTTGCAAGAAGTGCCCACCCTTGGAATGTATGAAAAACATCCAGAGGAAGAATTGAACATGGCATCAGGGAGAATCTGACAAAATCAGAAAATGCAGGAACTGTAAATATGTTAATCTTTGGATTTTTAAGTATTATTTCTGTCCTAACACACAGACTTGTAATTTTTGCACAGATATTTAAATACTTTCTGCCTTTTACAAAATCTTGTTTAAGTGGAAAATGATGGGGTGATTTAGGTTTGTCACATTCACTTCCAGTGTTAATGTTCTTAACAGTATTTAAATGACTTCTACTGAGCATGGTTAAATTCAGTTAGGAAGCCAATTAAGTATGTAATCTTAAAGAATTTTAATACTGAATAGAGGTGATGAAAGACTTAATGGGATTTGATTAATCTAATTTCAGTTCACGCTTCTAGGGTCTTATGAACAGCTCTCCATCTCTCTCTCTTTCCCATCAAGTGCAGCAAAGTAGAATTATTGTCTTCTTTTCTACCAGTGAGTAGGAAATGCCTGGACAAAAAGCTTTTGCAGCACAGTATATAATTAATACAGTACAATGCCATTATCCTTTATGGTGTCCTTAGAAGCCTAAAAGAGAGATGTTTCAGAAGCACAGGCTGAAGATGTCTACTGAATTCTGGTTCCCAACTTACTGCTGAAATTCAGGCAACTACTGTTTGTACCCTTGATAATTTTGCACCAGTCCACCAGAATTATTTGAAGTCACTCCAGAGCAATGCCATTCTCTCTCTGCTCCAGCGTAAGGGAGACGTTTTATGATAAATGTCCTACTGACTTGAAGCAAAGACAGAAATGCAGAAATCGATGTGTATCACTCCAGCCTTCTGCTCTTCAGAAAAGACAGTGCTTGTGAGATCTCCTTTGGCCCATGCTGAAGGCTGTTCACATGTGTTCTGAAGGCAGCACAGTAATGGACCAGAGAAGTAGTGAAGCTACTTGCTGACTGCTCATGTGTTATCCCAAGGCATTATTTCCCTGATGTGTAATCAAGCAGATCATTCTGGTTTAGAGATGGAAGGGGAAAGCAGACAGCAGATTGGGAAATTTTGGAAGAGGAAAAAATGCACCAAGTTCAATTCAGCAGAGCAAGCAGTTAGGAAAGCAAAAGGGACAAATCTTATCTTCAGAGATATAAGTTCACTTTCGATTAACCCATGAGACAGACCACCTCTTGATGTCTTTTCACTGGTTATATGAGAAGGTAATTGAAGTGGAGTTGTAAACACAACAAACTTCATGACACCGTACGTGTCTTTATGTTTTATATAACAGAAATCTTTTATTTATGTTTTGATTTCTCTTTTTATTATGCTGCTCCTGTTGTCTTTTTCTTTTAAGAGAACATGGTCGGGCGCCACAGGTATAAAATAACCATGGACAGATTTCTTATTCTTTGACAATAAAGTCACAGTATTTATACTCTAACAGGATTAGAAAAGGTGAAAATATATTTCTGCAGGTTATAAATGTACATTTTTTCAGGCTTAGTAAAACACATCTGATAGTAAAATCAGATATTTTAGCTAGTCACCCATGACATTTAGTTATTATCAGTTAGAATTCATCAAATTGAAATACCCTGCTTCCAAAGCTGAGAATCTCCTATGGCTATTCTCCACATGGTACTGAATTAAACATACCACTGTACTTTTCTCTCAGTCATCTGTCAGTATATCTGGTAAATTTAAGTTCTACAGTCATGTTCCTTCTATTATATTTTATCAGTCCATCACATTTTGAAGTCAATTTCCCATGAATCCTTTTCTCCACCACAATACTTATTTTGCTGTTTGTTTGTTTGTTTGTTTTGTAATAAATGTAAGTTGGCTAATAGTCATCTTTCCCTTTAGAAGGATTTTATAAATAACCATTCTAGGAGCCTCTATTTAAAGCAATGACTAGAACATTTAAGTCTACAGACTGGATTTTGACTCCCAGTGTTATGCAGATGAAGAACACAGAAATTTAAGGCAGCAATGGAATGTGCAGGGTTTTCAGATCTATCTGTCTTCTGATGAGTTACTCAATCTACTCAAAGCAGAGCACTTCTAATGCTTTTGACTCCCCAGCCCCATGCTGCACCCATATAAAGTAAGTGGAAACCTAATTTTTTTTCTAATTCTAAGCACTATTCTAAGCTTTTAACTCTTATGAATTTTAACGTTAACATAATGATGCTAAATGAAAAATGTATTCTCTGCATATTAACTATATATTTTGTACTATATGGGGCCACATGTGATGTGGATTATTGTGTAAAATATGTCTTATTTTGAACCAACTATTAGATTAGATAGACTTGGTTTCTAGCTTCAGATCTGTTTTTCCATAGTAATCAAAATTCACCCCTCAGTCAGTGCAGTGGCAAATCTAATCTCATTTTAATACAAAGAAACTTGAATTAAAGTGTAAAAATCTATGTCCCTTGAAGTCTGCTCTGTCAATATGGGTCATGATCATTGTTACCATGCAACCAGCCTTCTTTATTGAGAAGAGAGTATTCATTTAAAAATCTTAAGTAGAAATAAACTGTCTAGAAAACTTTCTAAACAACTGCTAGTAATGTATACTGAAAAATCTAATCCTAAAACCTTCATAGGACTCAGTTGGATAAATTTCACTGAGTCAAAAGCAGGCCAAGTTCTGTGCATCATTTTGAATTATTTTTAGGATTAAGTGTTCAGGCATCATGAAAGAACCAAGAAGCTCTTTGAAAGTTGACTCCTTTAAGTACTATTTCAGAACTGTTACATTTCTTTGTGTTAAAGCCCAAATTTCTGAAGTGTCTATCTAACATTTGATTTCTCGGTTGCATTAGTTGCTGAAGATTGCAAATGACTCCAGTTCTGTCATGTGCAGAATTTGATGCTTGACACTAAAACAACCTTATGCTTTCAGATATTAAATCCTTGCTGGATTCGGAGGACACCCAGGGTAGATTCATTGTATTGAAACAGATGGTTTGTATGAACCCCAAACTCCTGGGGAGAAACAATATTGGGACTGCTCTTTAAGAAGTGAGTCTAGAGATAAAGGGTGGTAACAAGGCAAAGGACCCATCCTGTGACACTCACGCAATAGGAGTCCAGGAATTGAAACATGGCAACAAACAGCCCAGACAGCCACACAAGTCTGCAATGGTGGGTCTGACCTGCAAATACTGCAGACATACCCTGAGAAGCTGGATAGAAAAGAAGAGCAGAGGTGAATGTATTCGCGTATATGAACAAAATACATATTTTTCAAGCTCAGCCTTAGCTTATGAAATACATCTTAAGAGCTGTAAAATGAGGGCTATCAGACTGTTCATCTGTGGATTTTCACTTTAATACTTATTGTTTCATATTTATTCTTAGTAAGGAAAAGCTTTTTTTTTTTTCTTTCTTTTTTTTTAAAAAAAAAATAAAATATTATTTTTATTTTATTTCCAGAGATTTTTGGAGAAATCATGATTCAATAAGTTTCATGCTTTACTCTATAAGGAGTTTGGCTGCTTGTCAGGTTTTACATAAATAATCTCTGTGCCTGAAGTCTGAGCAATTCTTCTGAAAGAGAAACAGAAGTTAGAAATCAGATTTAGCCTGACAAACAGAATGAAGGTGAATGCTATACATTCATATAGGCTCTGGCCTTTTATCCCTTTCCTTCTTATTAAAAAATAAAAATAAAAATGTTTTAATTTCTTTGAATGATTAAAAATATGAACTCCAAAGCTCTTCTTTTTATTTTCATGTGCTCTGAAGTTGTTCTTTTATTTTTAAAATGTTGTTCTTCATTCTAGTTCCCTTCATTTACTGATAGGGTTTTAGCTCTGTGATCTGCCAAAAGTTTGAAAATTGTCCTAAGTAATGAACCATTAACTTACAGAGATCACAAGCATTTTTAAGTGCAGCTCTTATAGATCTTTTAAGATCACTGAGGTCATTAATGGAAAGAAAGTTAAGAAAGATAAATCTGCTCATCTATGAAAAGTAAACTGTCTCCTTGAGTGACTGTTTTGGCCTCATGCATCCTTCTCATTATTTAGTTTGATGGTTTAGCAATTTCTGCTGCCTAGATGAACCTAGAAAACAGGGCAATGAAAACCACACAGAAGTACTGGAGAAAAAGAGGTACAGAAACTCTGTTGCTATTCTTGAAATAATTGGTAACTAGGAGGATCTAACAGCAGCTTCTTCACTGAATTATTTTGCCATAATTAGCTCTCTCTCAAGCCTTATTTTGAATGGCTAATGCAATTTTTCTCTTTGAAAACAATCCATAACTCAAAGTATTTTGTGCATCAGGCTCAATTTGATAGGTTAATATCTTTGGAACCAATTCACTTGACGCTGAATGCAGTGGAGACAATGACTTTATGTCAGTTACCATAAATTAGGAAGTAGGAGACAAAAATAACTCTCTTGAGAAAGTTAAATTCCCACCAGTGGCATGTACCTGTATCTGGGTTTACTTTTGCATATATTTATATGGCATATTTTTACTAATCCAAGTGACCTTGAGCAACTTGTCTTTTTATTTATTTATTTAGTTATTTGCAAGTATGACATTGTTCCAATCTGACTGTGACTGAATTCTCATTTTGTCACAGCTTGGTGGAACTGAATGTATAAAAGATGATAATTACTGAGGACTTTTCAGAGAACTCACAAGAATCCCTCCAGAGGGCTCACTCTGTACCAAAACAAGTATCAAAATAGACGAGTGAAACTTTATGGTCAGGAAAACACCATTCACTGGGAAGGCCAGTGTCACAAGTTTTCCCTGTGGAGAATTTGCTCTTCAAAAATATGATGAGATAAAACATTACTGTTACCATGCTATATTACATTTACTGAAATGGGAACTGCGTGGGTGGCTGACAAACTTGAGGGAGTGAATATGCATCTGACTAATGCTGTCTTTATCTTATCTTTTCCATGGACTAAAAAGCAGCATTGGGAAACACTTATGGAATGGTCTTTTCCTCATGGCTCTTGTCAAGGAGTAATCTAGATCAATCTATGTCCGTGACAGAGGGGCAGTAGGCCTGTGGACCCCTGACCCCAAAAATGGGAAGGGAAAAGGGAAAGGGGTAGAGAGATGGGAACTGGGCTCAAGGACACAAACAGAGCAGCGGCAGCAGTCTAAGGAGGAAAACTTATTTTACTATGATATTGGAATGCAAGATAACACAATATGATACAATCTGATTGAAATTGAGGCTAATAAATCTAGTAAAATAAGAGTGAGAGTTTTCCAAAGACCAAGAAGCCTACTTTGAAATTGAAAGTGCACAGCTTGGAAGCACACCCACACCCGCTGCCAGGCAATGATATAGAGAGCAAGCGTCACTTCTGTGATGTATTTCCCTCTCTGACCATGTGGTCCTCTGGGACGTGTAGTTCTTCTCTGTGCTCCACATGATGTCATGATGTGGAATACCAGTAGCAAAAATTACAAAACCATGATGGTTCTTCAACTTGATTATATACTTATTTACTATTTATATTCCTTCAGGTTCTCCTTAATTATATCTCAGTGTGCGATACAAAGGATTACAGGTAAATAAGCAGTAGTAACAATTACTCTGAAGCCTAGTGATTTTTCCTTGAATATTTATGTTTGCAAGGCACTGAATCAGGTCCTCATCAATAAGTAGATTTTTATATCATGGATAAGACAAGATGATTAACATTTCTTTCTGTTAATCTAAGTCCTTCTCATGTATTTAATCCTGTGTACAAAAGAGCAAGTGTTGCACATCGATACTGTTTACCCTCATGGATGCTTCTGATAAACTCCTGAGGCCCTCCTCCATGCTGGGAGAGTAACTTTTGGCTATCAGTTATTACAAAACAAAATAAATGTTTATGGGAAAGATCAGCTGAGCAGTGCATCTGAAACTTGTGTAGTTTCCTTTCTGCCTCAAGGAGGACTTGTAGATTACATTGGATCAGCAAAACCTGAGTTCAAGACCTCATTCAGAGTGTTGAAACTCTTTGGCAAACCTAAGTAACATCTGCAAAACCTTGGGAGGATGTTATGTATAGCTGCAATACGCTCAATGGACGTTGCAAACTCTGTTCAGAATTACATTTTTATTTATTTATTTATTTATTTTAACTATTTCAACAAAATGCAGTGCACCAGTAAAGAAGAAAATTGTGATCTTTGTTAAAGTTTGTTGGGCTAAATACTTTCATACATAAAAATAATTATACCATATATTTATATGTGTACGTGTGTGTGTATAAATAACTTTATTTTGTCTTCAAATAAATATCTTAGATCTTAATCCCAGTTTTACTGTATGCAGTAGGAATTACTCTGCGAATAATAAGAACATAGCAAGATAATACAAAAATAAATAAGTACCATCAGATCTTACTTTTAATGCTGTGTGATTTTAAAGCTAATTTTAAGATTCAGTAGATTTAAAGCACACATATTATTTGTTTATTTTGCCATTACTAATTTATATTAAAGACAATTGTAATAAAACGAAAAAAAATAAAACAGAAACTTCATCACAGCAATCTTTGATTTACAAAACTCTTTTCCATGAGTCTTTTTTTTTTTTTCTTTTTTTTTTTTTTTCCCTCATGGTGATTTTTCTAATCTCCAAAAAAAACCATTAAATTAAGTAAAATCTTCTCAGGTTTATGAGAAGACTGTGTGACTCCAAGAAGGCATTGGAAACTGAAATTTCTTGCCCTTGTAAATTTTTGTTACTTCAATATTATAATTTACAGGCAAATAAGAAAAAAATGCTTTCACAAACTTCATAAAAAGCTGAAAGACATGATTTTCTAAATTATTGAAGGTCAGCTCACCACTGAATGATATTTGTTTGAACTTACATATTGTCTAAGGAGGCTTAAAATTTATGTTTTATCTTTTCAGTCTCCTCTTTGCCTTGTTTCTTCAGCAGGCATCATGAATGATAGTATACTAAGTCATGGGGCTTTCAGCCTTTTTTCAGGTGGGGAGTTCAAAATAAGTTATGAAACATGTATCATGAATAGGAATCTTGTCTTCTTAACATTTATGACTCCCACAATAAATATAAAATTGGTCTAAAAGTAAGTAAATAATTTAGAAGTGAGTCAGCACTGCTTCTGGAATCTCTGCCATTTTGTGTGCCCCCTCCCCTCTATGCTCCCTACTGGCTCCAACCTCCAATGTGCGGGTGGAAAATCACTTTTTAGACTAATCAGTCCCATTGAGTAGTTTTATCATGGAAATTGTATGCAAAACACACATGTAACTGTAAGATTAACAAAGTGATGTAGTTTTTATATATGTGTTGTAGCAGAGTATTTCCTAATGGTGGTGTGGTGTGTGGGCATATGTGCAAGCTCAAGATGGCCATTACATGCATAATATGAAGAGAAAAGTGAAGGAACACTAATAAGGGTGAAATTATTGGAGACAAGACATGCACTGGGACTGTGAAAGAAACACAGACTCATGTTTACATTTACAAAGACTGTCTTCCACAAAACTGAAAAAAAAATCTTTCCCTATGTAGTTATAATATTCTTTTTAGTTGGCACTGAGTTTGGACTCTGTTAATTACTTCAGTGACTGAACTGAGCTTTGTGCACATTAGACACCTGGGAATGTACAGAAATACTCATCTCTAAAACACGGCTTCTTAGGAAATTAGTCCTTACTTTCCCAGTGGTCTTGGAGAGAATAGCTTTTCTGTAAATGCTTTCACATTTAGCTTGGACAATAGAAATCTACAGGATAAACTACTTTGTCCAGAGATTTTCTTTTACTGCTTTTTTTTCTTTCTTTTTTTTTTTTTCTTTCTTTTTCTTTTTTTTTCTTTTTTTTAAGAAACATATACACATCACTACACAAGTCTCCAAACAAGTGAACTCCAAGAGAACAAACCTTTTAATTTGGTGAAGTCAGCCAAAGGGAACTAGAAGGCCAGTAAGTTAGTCTTGCTGCCTGTCTTTGGAGAATAAATTTGCTGAGTTCTGGGAACTTTCCAAACATCTGTAAAGTTCCATGTACAGTATCAGAAATGTGAGCATCTCTGACAGATATGGATCCTAAATGAGATCTCTTCTTCAGAACAGGCCTGGCGGCACTCAACCTAATCCTTACCTTCTGCCTCCAGTACTTCATACTCCACATGCATTTGGCTGATGTGAGCTAGGATCAAGTGAAGGGATTTGGATGTGTTCAGCTTGGCCCCCTTTTCAGATTCAACAATGTGAGAAGCTATGGGAACCAGCTATAAGGCTGATAGACATAAAAACATCTAAGTCTGAGGCATCTGGCTCTTCCCTGGCAATGGACTATCAGCCAAAGGCAGCAAACAAAAGAGGCAGGGATGAAGTTGGTCAGCTGTTATTAGTCCTCACTGAAAAGTGTGGCATGAAGAAAGGCTTGCAGCCATCCTACTTCAAAGAATTGATCTGGCAATAAGAGAAATCCTTTTCTGCTGCACCTCTTCTAGAACAACTGTGTGATGACTCACAATATCCATTACACAAGTCCACAGCAAGAATAAAGCATTGCACAGACCATGAATTCTTCTTATGAAGACTAAATGGAGCCTATCACAAAAATGAATATCCTGATTCAGTGACAGACCAAAAATAATAATAATAAAACTAGTGATGGAAAAAATGATTTCAATTTGCTTGTAAGATTTTGCTCAGTGTTTGATGTTGTTTGTTCCACTTTTAAAAACATTTCATTTAAATATAAGGTAACATTTGACTTGGCTATTCTTAAAATGTTTTAGTTTGTTTGTGTGAAATGTTCATGGCCAGAAAGTTTGGTCAGTCTCTTACCAGTTTGTTTATGCAGTTACTTTATTTCACCATACCATCTCCATCCCTCAGATCCAGCAGGTACTTAAGTAATAGTGCACAGAGTCCTAGATTCTGTGTAAAGGAATGGAAAAAACTTTTCTCAGTTCTGTTCCATAGCTTCGGATTTCAGGTATCCTAAAGAGTAATGGTTGGTGCATCTAAACAAGTCTTAATTAAAATAAAATTATAATTGTTTTAGTTTGAAAGAAAAAAATAATCTCTAAATGCCATCCAAAACTCTGTCCTATCCTTTCCTTTGTTCTTGAATAAATCACCATACCAGACATTCTTGGACAATACCTGTACAACCACGGAAATGGGAAGAGTCATTTTTTCAGTATTTTTGTGGAACTGTAGGGCAAAGCTTGTGATTGAAATAGTAACCTTTAATGAGCCACTGCAAATGTGAGGTCCTGTATACCAGGTACTGTAAAGAGGTGCCATGTAACAATTTTCTGAATTCTGCACTACTGTTAGCTCTCGGGTAAGCCTGTGGTTTAGCCCTATAGGAATTACTGTCCTATTATTCTAGGTAAGAGATTAATGGCATTAATGGCAGAAGCTATGAGATTTCCTTGTGAAAGACTTCAAAGAGGTCTTTAACAAATTGGTAAGATCTGCTCATGTAAAGTAGAATTCTGAACTATATGAAAAAGAGTGAAAAACAAAGATGGCTATAGCTGCACTTTTCTTTCCTAATAGCAGCTGTGAGTACCATATGACTCTAAAGACCTACTCCCACACTTCTCTCTAAAGTCATCCTACAGTTTAGCCTATCTTTTCTGGCTATTTTCACAAGCAATAATACCTTCTTATTTTTCCAGACCGAGTCACAGCCAGCTGAGTCTTAAATTTACTTTAAACTTTCTCCAGCATCCATATGACTACTGAAGATGGTCAGATCAGATAATGAAGAGCAGCCTTCATCATCCTTCTCAGCGAGTGGAGCTTGAATCTTTTTCCAGTGAAGCTGTAGATGGCAGCATATCAACTTCCTGCTTCTTGAGAATTACCTTGTTAACTTCACATTTCCAGAAAAGGGCCATGAACTCTCAGGGATTTTGGACTGCAGATTCAAAGTCATTGTTTTAGAAATACAGCCTGAGTTGCCTGCAAGATGATTGAACAACCCTGGGGCAGGGGACTCACTGGAACGTCGGACTGTTGCCAATCCATTGCACAGGATGCTGATAACCACTTTCTTTTTCCTTGGAATTATTTATGAATCTTCTCTGTGTTACTTGTTTCTACATTCTGCCTGTCAGAAGAATACTCCTTATAAGTAGGATCAAAAGCTTTGTTTCATCTGAAACTTTATTTTCTTATGCTTTAAATTAAGCTTATTATATATGAGTAGAGAGTAGGGGGCTGGAATTTTGCTACGGTGACTGAAGAGCATTGTCTACTCGGTGTTTATTTTGGCCAAAGTCCTGCTGAGCACTGATAGTCCCATGAGTCCAGTCTGACAATCACTTATCCCAAGATATTCCTACTGCTGTTGTAAGATAATTCCAGACTTCAGCTGCAGACCTGGCATGCTGACTTCTTGGCTCGTACTAATTGCAAGTGGGCAGATTTTCCTCTCAGAGGAAGAGCTTAAGAAAGGGTGGCATTTACTCTGGCAAAGCTTGTGAGGCTGCAAGTCTGGAATGTCTAATTGTCTTAATGGAAGCAATAGACACCTGAATATTTCAGTTAGATGGTCAGCCAGATAGAGGGTGCTCCTGGGCTTAGTACAGGAAGCAGTCTCAGACAAAACACATCTCTAACTGGTCTTCTTGGCATTTACTCCCAGAACTATGCTCTGCTACAATAGAAGGTGGAAAGAGACGCATCCATATAGTGCTAACCTCAAACAGCACTAAAGGCATCAATTTGGAGATTAAAAGTTTGTAGACTTTTATATGCCAGGTTGTTATGATACAGGTCATCATTGAGAGCAACCTACTGCAAAATTCAGGTTTAATAAGACTCAACTTTCACAATTTTCTGTGCTTTACAAACCCTCTGCTATTTAACTATGTGCGGTTTAAAACACAGACTGCAGGGAAAGGGAAAAAAAATCTCAAAAAAGTGTCCACGAAAAAATGTAAAATCTCTTCAGTTTTTAGATGAAAACTACTTCAGATAAATTGTTGCTTTCTGAGTATTCTACAGCTGAGCGTATTATGCTGCACTGTCACTAACACTTCTTATCTGCATCCTTACTGCTATTTAAGGGTTTTCTATATATTATATAGAAAACTCAAAAATATTATTAGCAAAATTTACAAAGTAAATAAAAATAAGACATTCTTGTAGGTTTTAATGAATCAAACTAGTATTTTTCTTTTCCTCTTCTCTCATTCATTTCTCATTAGTACAGTAGTCTTAGTTGAGTGTTCAGTTTGGCATACGCAATTAACATAGATACACAAAGAGCTTCTAGACCTCCATGCTTTGGATCCTCTTAGGTATGTAGCTGTTCAGGTAATTTAACAACTCCACCAGAAAACATCAAATTCATAAAAACAGAACAAATTAAAGTTAGTATCTTCTCTGATACTCTGTCTGCTCTGGTGATGAACAGCAGTTGCTTAAAAACAATTAAGACAAGTGAAAGCAGATAGTGAGAGAATCTTACTTCTAGAGGCTTACTGAATCAGAAGTATGTCCAAACTTTTTACTGTGGTGGTCCTCTTCAGATTAGTAATGTGAAATAACTATAAGGAGGCAAATATAGCTCATTAGATTACCGGACTGGTAGAGAACGTGCTTGTTACAAAACATGGTAATAGTCATGGAGTTTTGCCATCTTAATATACAAACTGATACTCCATTTGTCCATGTTAAACACAAAACAAGGCTCTACAGTCAAGCTGATAAACAAAGGATACCAGCTGTTGCATTTAATATTAGAAAGCAAAGATCGATATCCATAAAATAAAATCTGTTAGTTCAGTGTTCAGTTATGTATACAGAGTTTAGTTTCTGATGAACACCTCTGATGATTATACTGATTAAGAAAAACGAATAAGCAATAGGCTTCTCCTGTCCCCCTGCCCCCATATATCTTTTTATGGTGTTCACAAGGCATACAAGGCATTCAATTCTTAATCAGCCTTTCACGCACACTGAATTTCGTTGCAGCTTCCAGATCATTAGCTACAAGAGACACAGTGTTTATATGTTGGCTTTACTATTCTAACATTGTATGTCACCTAAGCACTGAAATTTTTACAAGACATCTGGTCCCCTCATTGTTTTACCACACAGAACAAATGCCCTCAGATGTCTTGTGCTACTTGCACATTTGATATTACACCTACAATGGATGGGAAATATGATTAGTAAACAGAATGCAGGAATTTATTTATTACACAAAGTAGCAATTATCATTCATACTGACACTGAAAGCAGAAACCTCTGACCTTCCAAATATGACTTAGGATAGGAAATCCTGTATAAAACATGCTGCAAGTAGGAATTCTGAGGAAATTGAAACATAAATCAGACACAGCCTCCACAGTTCAAACATAGGTCTCCACATTTTAAGGCATTTTAAGGCATTTCTCTGTGATGTGGGAGCAAACAGTGGACAGTACAGTCCTGAATAGAAAGAAGTATGTTTATCCCCATTGATCAGCAGAGCTGATCATTTGATTTCTTCTTCAGACATCTGAAGCTTCTCTGTGAGACTGATCAATTCTGGCTGAAATATGCCTGTTTATGTCACAAAGCTCATGCCAGCTATGCTTGAAGTGGCTATGATGTTTTAGATCTATGCTTCCTGCAGTACACCAATGACTTGTGCTGGTTTACATAGTTCTGACATGTCCAGCACAAGACAAACGTGCAACATGCATCTAATTCAACTCTAAAATGGGAACAATGTGTTCAAGGCAGCACAGCAGATGTACTCATGGTGTAAATTTAATTTGCATCACAAATAATGAATCAGGTGGCTGTTGCATGAACACAGGTTAAGTGTGTAGGACATGGAAAGCAGACTTAATGCATCCTGCATATGTGAAAAACACAGCCTATGAATTACTGAGATTGCTTTTGGATATTTGTTGAGTGCTTGACTGAGAGTTTTGGCTGCTGAATTAAACAGGGAAATAATGAGAGAATTCAGGTTTATGGTCACCTCATGTTGCATACCCATACTGCCTTTGCATCACCAAGCCGCTTGTTTGGAGATAATTCCACTGGCCCTTCCTGTTACTGCCTGCCTCACACAGACATACATGTGTGACTTAGGACAAGCTTCTCTGAGGACAGTAGGTTCAGTCTTACCCTAATAGACACTGTTCTGTTGGATCTTTAGCACAGCTGGATGTCTTTCCTGGCTCTGTTAGAGAGTGAAGAGAAGCTGATTGTTCATTTTGTTCCAGCTCATAGGAAAAATTTCACATTTTTTATATCTGTCTTATGCCTGGCTAGTTAGAGTGAAGAGGATTAGTACTCTGGATCCCACAGATATCCTGGGATTTATGTTCTATAAAATACTCATGGAGCTTTTCCATCTCTTCTGCATATGCCTATCCTTCCTTTCCTCCCCCATTTTATCACCTGCAAATCTATAAGTCTGAACATTTTCAGCTCATATAACCAGCTTGAGTCTTGGGAAAGTGAAAAAATCCCTGGACCTTTCAATGTGCTTCCTTTGTATAACACAACAGAGTTGTTAGTGCTAGATAATGATGCCATAATTCCCTTCCAGTCCTATGGGATGACATTTTTTATTGTCCAGCTTTGCCTTTAGCCTTTCACTGTTTTTCATTATTAGAAAGATGTGTTGGGATGGCCCTGCCTAGAAAACAAACACCCACTCTGTTGTTCCCAAATTTATCCCTGTTGCATTTGGATGGGGGAGAGGAGAGGAAGAACAGGAGGGATAAAGAAAGCTTGTGAATCAAGATAAAGACCAGAAAATAACTTCCCAGTTACTTCCAGAGTCCAAATAGACTCAGATTTGGGAAATTAACTTGACTTATTACCAATGAATATAAATACTTGATTACATATTTGGAAGACAAAAATGGAAAAAGGAACCAAATGTTAAAACACTAAGACAAAATCAATTCCTCCTTGCCCAGTCTTAGTTTCAATGCAGACACATTACTTGCCATTCTCACCACAGGTCATGCTCACTATGGTCACAGAGAAAAGGATGGATGAGGCTCAGAGCACTGCCCTGACCTCATCATGAAGTTAGCCCTGCTGTGAGAAGTTTATATTCAGAACTCCTATCCACCTAAATTCTTCTATGGTGTCACTGAAGATGGATGTAGGGGCAAGTGCCAGACCAGAAATTTTTCCTGCCATGATATTTTTTTTTATGTTAAGAGTCTAAGGGTGGGTTCATCTGAAAAAGTAAAATAAGAATAATACACATAGAAATAAAGTCGCAGAGGCAGTAAGAGAATCTTGTGTAATGTATTATTTTACTGTACAGAGGAAACTGAAATATCACAGAATCATATATTCCATAACTGTAGGGGTCGCAAGGGACCTCTAGGGGTCATTGAATCCAACCTCCAGTTAAAGCAGGTACCCTATAGCAGGTTGCACATGTAGGTGTCTAGATGGGTCTTCAGTATCTCTGGAGAATGAGATTCCACCTCTCTGGGAATCCCATTCTCCTGCTCTGTCACTCTGGCAGTAAAGAAGTTCTTCCTTGTGTTACTGTGGAATGTCCTGCCTTTCACTTTCTGTCCACTGCTCCTTGTTCTTTTACTACATCCAGCCAAAAAAAAGTCTGTCCCCATCAACTTCACTCCCTCATTTTAGATATTTATAAACAATGATGAGATTCCCTCTCAGCGTTCTCCAGACTGAACTCAGGTCTCTCAGCTTTTCCTCATAAGGGACATGCTCTAAGTCCCTCATTGTCTCTGTCACCCTCCACTGGACTTGTTTGATGAATGAGTGCACTTTTGGATTTTTTGATAAAGGATACAGTCAATATGAAAGACAATAAAATGTACTGATCCGGGATACAGACGCTACACTGAATATTCTGAGGAGGCATGAGATAAAGTTATTGTAGCACTTGAGTGACTTCTAAGCTTAACAAAACATTGTAGTATAAATATTCAGTAAAATCTGAACTAAGTACTCGATCTTATATTGAAGACATGATGCATTTCTGACATACGTAGTAAACACTGCAGACTTCAAACAGAATTGATGTCTCCATCTTGAAGAACTCGAAGAACTCCTTCAAGGCCATTTGTTTTTAATCATGCCACACCATAATTTATAATGAATAGCAGAGATTATTATTGCTTTTTTTTTTTCTTTTCTTTTTTTTTTTTTTTAAGATTTTATAGGCAATATTGTTTTTATTCTCTGGAGCCTGTGCACAGATTTCTTAAGTACATTGTGTAATCCAACATTTGCCAATTTTCTGTCAAGGGAAGATGATTCATTAATGATAAATTATTATTGTAATATAATAAATTATTTTTGTTGTGTAAAAATATAAAAAATATCTAGGTTTATTTATTTGGAAATGGAGTCCTAAGAACATAGTTTAGATGCTAACTGAACTCCAGTCTACACATCAATGATAATGCATTATTCTATTTCCAGTGCAAAATATTAATTTTCTTCCTAAGACAAATTCTAGCCCCACCCTTCCCATCTGAATAACTGGCAGAACCACTAGGTACATGAGGAATGGTGTAAGAGAGGAGACTGTCAACTGATGAAAATCACAATTGACAACATGATTACTAAAGGAGGCTTAATGTCTCTTCATAAAAGGTTACAGTTAGAGGACATCTCATTATATCTTCTGACTGTAGGTTCTGACTACAGGCCGGTGAGTCTCACCTCTGTACCTGGGAAGATTATGGAACAGATCCTCCTGGACAACATGCTTGATCACATAAAGAACGAGCATGTGATCCGAGACAGCCAGCATGGCTTCACCAAGGGAAGGTCATGCTTAACTAATCTTGTGGCCTTCTATGATGGAGTGACGGCGTTGGTGGATGAAGGGAAGGCGACCGATGTCATTTACCTGGACCTGAGCAAGGCCTTTGACATGGTCCCCCATCACATCCTCATCTCCAAATTGGAGGGAGGTGGATTTGATGGGTGGACAACTAGATGGATAAGCAATTGGTTGAAAGGCCGCAGACAGAGGGTGGTGGTCAATGGCTCTATGTCCAGGTGGAGGCCGGTAACGAGCGGCGTCCCTCAAGGGTCTGTCTTGGGACCGGTGCTCTTTAACATCTTTATTAATGACATCGATGAGGGAATGGAGTGCACCCTCAGCAAGTTTGCTGGTGACACCAAGCTGAGTGGTGCAGTCGATACGGTGGAGGGAACGGATGCCATTCAGAGGGACCTTGACAGGCTGGAAAGCTGGGCTCGGGTGAACCTAATGAGGTTCAACACGGCAAAGTGCAAGGTTTTGCACTTGGGCCGGAAGAACCCCAGGCACCTGTACAGGCTGGGAGGAGTTGTCCTTGAGAGCAGCTCGGCTGAAAAAGACCTAGGGGTCCTGATAGATGAGAAACTTAACATGAGCCAGCAGTGCGCTCTGGCAGCCCGGAAAGCAAATGGGATCCTGGGCTCCATCAGGAGAGGGGTGGTCAGCAGGGATAGGGAGGTGATCGTCCCTCTCTACTCTGCTCTTGTGAGGCCCCATCTGGAGTACTGTGTCCAGGTGTGGAGCCCTCAGTACAAAAAAGATATGGAGATTTTGGAAAGGGTCCAGAGGAGGGCCACAAAGATGATCAGGGGGCTGGAGCACCTCCCCTATGAGGACAGGCTGAGGGAGTTGGGTTTGTTCAGCCTGGAGAAGAGAAGGTTGCGGGGTGACCTCATTGCAGCCTTTCAATACCTGAAGGGAACTTACTCCCAGGAAGGGAGTAAACTCTTGGAAAGGGCTGATAATAGCAGGACTAGGGGAAATGGTTTTAAGTTGAAGGAGGGAAGATTTAGGTTGGATGTTAGGGGAAAGTTCTTTACTAGAAGAGTGGTTAGGTCCTGGAACAGGCTGCCCAGTGAGGTTGTGGATGCCCCGTCCTAGGAGGTGTTCAAGGCCAGGTTGGACGGGGCCCTGGGCAACCTGATCTAGTAAAGGTGTATGTTTGGTGGCCCTGCTAGGCAGGGGGGTTGGAACTACATGATCCTTGAGGTCCCTTCCAACCCGGGTAATTCTGTGATTCTGTGATTCTGTGACCACTGTAAAGTGAGGCTTTTAATTCAATGAACATTGTGCATAAGTCCATCAAGATATGAATCATTAGACCTTGGATTGGAAACATTGGATGAAAATATATATAAATTATTCTTCATGTCACTGAATTGAAATAAACAGTATCTTCAGGGTTCACTGATATGATCTTATGTAATTTTTATAAAATTTGGCCATTAACCAAAACTTGGAAACCCTGAGTTCGAAGACAGTTTAAGCTGAAATCCAAGTTAACATATTACATATGTCATTTTCGTATAGTTATGCAATATACTTAACAACAAATCACAGATGAGTTTATTATTATTATTATTATTAACTCAAGTTATTTGTGGCCATCAGCTATAGACCTTTAGTAGGAAGCCAATATAAAGCTATCGAATAGAAACTTAGATGAGACTTTCCTAGATATACGTCTGATCTGAGACGGCACAGAGCTGAAAATGACCTATCTTTACAGAAATGCATTTCTGGAAAGAGAAAGAGCCTTAAATTATCCCTGTTCAACTGGAAGTTGATTAGCAGTCAATTGCTCAGATTTGTCACAGAAAGCACATCTACACTTTCACGTTTCTTTGCTCCTTTTCCTTCTTCATTTTATCTTCTTCTACTTGGCAGAGATGTTAATTTACACTTGGGACCCTGTCTGTGATGAATTAGATAATTCCCTGACAAAGCTGACAATGCACATAGAAGGCTAAGACTGGACTGGAAGTGAACTGCTTTACCCAGCAATAGATAACAAGCTGTTGGTGCGACGGTTGCATATAAGGGTAACCAGCAAAGGCAAATTGAGACATTTCTCATCAGCATTAGAAGATGTATTTTAAAATGATCTCTGCCTAGATTTATATAGCAACAAGACATGTTTTCGGAAACACTTTTTTAGGGTCTAAATTTGCCTTTGTTATATTCTTCCCATTGTCTTTTATCTCCACCCATTATCATGATGCAAACTGAGTTGTTTTGTTTGTTAGTTTGTTTTTTTATGAATAAACTACACTCCTAGAATGCATTGTCAGCAGTTAATCCACAGTTAATGTAGGACAACTACTATTTCATTTGTGTGCATGGAAACCACATAATTCAATAACGTACAAATACAAACACAGACAAATGTGTCACACAAGCATATTTTAACTGATGGAAAGTATTTTAACATAACACAGATACAGCATGCTGTTAAAATGAATCCAGCAACATCAGAATCAATAGAAAAGACAGTAATTAGCAAGCATACTTCTGGCAACAATTCAATCAAGCAGTTGATGAAGTGAAGTGTTTATGGGATAATATTGCTTCCAACTCACCATAAATCTCAGGACTGTAACTCAACTTTTTCTCTATGATCTTATGAATTCTTTATGCATCATAGTGGAAGGAAAAAGTGTTTTCAGACAACAATGATTACTCATCAGCTTGTCTAAGCTATAGTCAGATCGTGTGTGGAGATGTGACATATTTACTAAATTTTACAAATTGCTGCTAAAAACTCTTATGTGCAAAAGCTGCTGAGGACACTGATAAATGTTTATAAACTGCCCTTGAAATGGGGCATGAAATGAGGTATCCAAGGCACACAGAACAGCTGGGAAGGACCTCGCCTTTGTCTTTCACCCAAACCTGCCTCAGTGTCTTTCAGACTGTTGAGTGCCTGGGGCTGAGTTACACCAGACAGAAGAAGCCTTTATTTGTTGTTCTTGTTGAAAAGCTGGGTGGAAGTGTTGGCTGTGTATAGTATACTTCAAATATCTGATCTATGTCATGTCCTCCTTTTCAAGCTTTCCAAATATTTCCACCCTTAATAGCAATGATAGAATTCCTTTGAATTCCTAAACATGAAAATTCATTAAGTAGGAGAACTTTCAATGGTACTACCACACTTATTAGGCCCAGTTTGGCCCAGTTGCATGACTGGGGATGGAGGGACCAAGGCCGCACTCCCACAAAAAGGGAAAGGGCAGTAGGCGAAAAGGTAGGGAGAAGGGCCTAGACAAAGAAAAACAGCAGCAGTGAGCTAAGGGAGGAAACTAATTTACTAAATGTGATAGCAGAATGCAAGATAGTATAACAGTACAGTATATTTAGAATTGAAGCTAATAAATAAAATGAGAGAGAGATACTGTCCAAAACCAAGGTCTTACATGAGTGCTATAGGCAGGAAAGCTAGGGAGCACACCCAGCAAACTGAGAAGAAAAAAACAGCTTCGTGACTCCCCATCAGTTTAATCTTCCCCTCTGAACAGAAAAGAGAAACAGAACAATGAAGTCTTCTGGGAGCTGTAGTTCATTCTTCTCTTCTGAGACCAGGTAACTGGAAATATTGACAGTCCAACAACTGCAGCATTAACTCTTTAACTCCCACTGCACTGCATGATGTTATAATGTGGAATACTGATAATAAAAATCATAGAACCAGAGCAAGTACTGTGACTGAAAGATTTATAGTAAGTATACAGATGTTTTTCTACCACTGAGTGATATAGAAATCAAGAGTTCTTTAAATAGTACTTTAAAATGAGATTTTCTTCACTGTTCTCTAGAAGACTTATATGACTTATATAATTATTATATTATGTTTATTATAATTAGAGTGATCATATATTCTTACAGGTTCTTTAAATATCTTTGAAGGATCTCTTTTTTAGTTTAGTGAGTGTTCCACAGCCAGTCATGACAATGAGAAATAAACCTATGGAGCCACAAATCCCATTATATCTTCATTTTAAAAGTACAAGGAAATATCTTGTAATTTTTAGATTTCTGAAGCGTTTCTTGTGTCTGATGGGGAACAAAAAGTCAGACCAAATTAAATGGTTCCTTGTTCATCATGATGCTTTTATAGATCTTGTTTTTAAAACCTAGCTCTCTTCAATCATTGTGTTGTATCATGGAATTGTAGAATGACAAGAGGTGTAGGAGTTGAAGTGGCCTTAGATATCATCTAGTCTAACATCCCTGCTAAATCAGGCTCCCATGAGTAGGTTGCACAGGAGAAACATACAGAAGCAGAATGCATGACCTTATAGATCTGATTTCCATAAAAGTCAGTAGTTACTGGAAAATGACATTGTCAGAAAGTTTCCTTGGTCAGTCCGGCTAACTTGCTCCTGGACATGAAGCAGCTGTGCAATTTCAGGCACACCAGGCCAGGAGAATCTCATGTGCTTACCATCTGGGCAGGGTCTTTTGGACTGGCCCACTGGGTGTGTGAGTCCACAGTCTGTCTAAACTGCACTTCAGGAATTTCATTCTGTTTTTGTCCACGTTGACATCACTGCAAGACAGAGTCATGAGACCTCTTCTGCTTCTGGTGCTGCAAGTCACGCAGCTAGACTGTGACAGAATGGAGACTTTTACTTATATCTGAAGCATTTAATCACCTCTGTAATTTCCTTCCCAACGCTTACAGCAAAACCAGAATTAACCTGTTGATTTGGCTCTGCATTTTGAGATACAATGTTTGTTCTTCAGAAAATGAGAAAAACACATTCTTATGGGGAGGTGAAAACAGTCAAATTTCATTCTTTGCATGACAGTCTTCTCTACTGACAGCAAGGGACAGGATATAAAGCAATTAGACAGCAAGAAATATTGCCCAAATCAGTTTTGCCTTATTAGTTCCACGCTGGAAAAAAGTAGCCAAATTGCCATACTGCCATAATGGACCATAAGGATACTATAGAAAAGTCCTTTGTCTTATCAAGGGTTTTACTTCTGGGTTCATTACTGTAGCATAATATGTCCATTCTTCCCGTTATCGAGTGTTTTTCCTTAAGTGTTTTCTTCTTCTCCATCTTGAAATTATTTTCATTTGGTGTGACAGATTTTCCTTCTGCAATACTTCGCTGATCCAATAAGTGATCTGTCTGCAGCACTGATTGCCACAGTGTAAGAGAATGAAACTGACTATTGTGTTCTCTGCATGAGAATATCTTTCCTTCATTTTCTTGGGAAGAATGCGAATCATTCAACAAATACAAATATGAGGAAATAAAATGGGAGGAAACGTTATATTTTACACCAAGATCCAACATCAGAAAACAAGTTGTGCCATTGTCAAGTTACATAGGCACGTTTTTGTACAAATATTCATGACAAAAGTGGGATCTAGCTGAGTTAAGCAGAAAATTAAATACATACACATTGCATTTTCTTGGTGGTTTTCATTCTATGAAATAATCTCCTCAAACCTCTCCCCCACCCCCACCCCTTCTCCTAGTTCTGGACTTTTTTTTTCTTTTTCGTTTTCTTTTTCTTTTTTTCCCCTTGTGTAAATCATTTTATCACTGCCAGAAATGATTCTGACTTTGTCCAAATTTATATGACTCAGAGCTTGGAAAACGTACCAGTAAGTTTGCTGTGTCTCTTGGATGGTGTCCATATGTTACAAAGTGTTTTAATAGGGTAGTGTAGCTTGTTTCATTTTGCATTTATTCCAGTCAAAAAACACAACCATAATTTTATGCCCAGACAGAAGTTCAGTTTTCCATCAACCCAAGGTTAAACAGTTTTATCACTGCACATTTCTTACTAAAAATGCAATGATTAATTTCTGTATTTTATTGCCTAATAATGATGGCTTTCTGTGAGCAAATATCATTTTATATGTGATGGAGAATTCAAGTTTGTTGTGCAGCACAGAAAATAAACATGCTCAGATGTAAAATTAACTATTTCCTTTGTTTGATTTACTCTATTCTTTTCTTATAATAGAATGATATTGATTTGCAACCTTATTAAATTCAATGGACATTACATAATAATTTCTTTTTCTAGTAAATTTAGCCTACATATGATTGCTTTGGTTGTTTCAGTATGTCTTAAAGTATATCCTTTGATCAAATCATTATAACTTTGCTAAGAAAAAAAGGGCAGTAGATAATTTAGTAAGCAATCATTGTTTTTCTTCAGTCAAAAACTTTTCTTGTCCAGGATCTCTACAAAAAGCTTTTAAATTCCACGTAAAACTTTGGTTTGTGCTTTGATAGATCTATCGTATCACTTATAATATTAGCTTTCATTTTTTATTAGCTTACAATATTAATTAAGTTATTCAGTCACTTCAAGTTTTTTTCTCTTTTACATCTGTAGCTCAGAAACAACATTTAGAAAAAAATAAATGCATCTTTTTTTTTTTTTTTTTTTTTTTTTCTCTTAAAATTCCACCCTACCCAGCCAAAAGTTGAGGTTTCTGTCCTTCCAAGGTTAATGGCAACTTTCCCACTGTCTTTGAGAGCTTATGGATTAAAACATTTACAAACTCATGGCCAAGTCACTATTTTCAAATGGAGCACTATGGCTCAAGTGGGAAGGGGCATACTGAATCAGAAAATACTGCTCCAAGAAGAAGGCAATGCTTGTAATTTACATCATAGAATACTGGCAAAACTGGTCCAGGTGTTTGCAGAGCTGTAGCAAGGACTCCATGTAAATTTACTAACTCAGGGACTGTGCCACATTGTATTTGGTCTGTCTGTAATTAACTTTCCCCACAGATTACCAAACAATACATGGCTTTGCACTTTTCATATTGCACCAATGTTTTGGCTATTGCTGAGCAGTGTGGAGAGAGCATGAAGACTTTCTCTCCAACTCACTGCCCCAATAGCCAATTAGCTGTGGTTGGCAAAAGTTAAGGAGTGGATATCATGAGAGCAGATATACCACACACTGTCAGCGTTAGAAACTGATGAAAGGAAAGAAGCTAGAGACTCTTGTTATGAAGATGTTGAGTCTTCTCAAGTAACTTATGGGTACTGAGACCCTGCTTTGCAAGTCATAGCTATATATTTTCTTGCTGATAGGAAGTAGAGAGTATTTGTCTCCTTTTGCAACATCTCTTGCCTGCACTGGTGTTTTCAGTTCGGTATGTTTTCAGATAGTAGCTGTATCTTTCCTCAGGTCTCATTGTGTGCTGGGCTGAGAAAGCCTAGTAGTTATCATTATATATCCTTATGTGATTGGTTATCATCCCAGATTCCTTCTCTGTTTTGATTTGAGGTGTTCCTGCCTGGACAGAGTCTACTGATACTAAAGATGAGGTTTCATTGGCATCAAGTGTCATGGTGGAAGTACTTTTCCTTACCTATTGGGAATACCAAATTTTGATGCAAATCACTTTTCTCAGAACCACAAATATCTGATAAGAACATCAAGAAAACATTTCTAAGTGTTAAGCACTGAAACAGTGGCATTCTGGAACAGCTTTTCCTAGTCTGTTTCTGGGAAAATACAAACCCAAACCAACTAGCCTGAAGGTAGATTTTGATTAAGCATTAAAACTGAAGCAATGATATTTCTTTCCTATGTTAGGTGCACAGAATCTTATTCATATCTCACTCAGGGAAAAACAACATCAGTAAAAACCCCACAAAACTAAACCGGTCAACAAAAGAGAATGCCCAACAATCAACAAATTAAATAAATTAGGACTATTTTTTTTTTAAATTTATTTTATTTTAGAAGAGAGTTGAGTGCACAATGCATACTCAACTACTCTTGGCAGTTTGTTGAAGAGGCTTCTACTTTTTTCACATCCAGAAAAAAGGAAAGAAAAAAATCACCAGTGCCAAAGGTAGAACTCACAAAAAATACAACATCTAAATTTAGACAGAAATTGGAACTCTCGAGGCTTGGGTTCTTTTTAACTTTGGCAACATAAAATTTTGGAATGTTGCATCTTGCATTGTATTACTGTAGTCTTCCTGGAAGAAATAGAAATACTTTCAAGACTGTGATCAAGACCGTTTTCACAGTCCAGATTTCTAGTTAGCTAGAAATGAATGTTGTGAAAAATATGTTCTTTCACAAAAAATATTTTGCAAAACAATGACTTTAATTCCCAAGCACAAAACTTAAAGTAACAAACATACAAAATTTACCTAAAGCATTATTAAACAAGATACTTCAAAATTATGTTTGAGGATTCACCAGTCAACTTGTATGAGCAAGCTCCTTCCCTAGAAGTTTCAAAATTTATTTTTCTTAATACACATTATTCTAAAGACATTGACACCATTTTCTTCAACATTTGTGAGAAAATACTTGTTTATCAGTGGAGACCACAGAAATGTCTGTTAAAAGAAGTTTACTTACTGACTTTTCAAGCCATCTGGATTCATTCTGATGCCTTGTACAAGCTTTTGACTGGACCATTTATATGTGTAAATAACCACTAAATTAACATCTCTATCTTCCTGCCAGATGTAACGAGACAGATTCTACCAAGTATAAGGAAATCATGGATTTCTTTATAGAAAAAAGTTTCCTGGCAAGAAATCTGTAAATGTAATTTGCACAATTACCATACTTATGTGACTAATGTGTCCATTTTATGTTTAGGTTAAGAATGCAAAGAAGAAAAATTACTATGTGTGCTATCAGTATAAATCTTATTATATCATCATCGTATTGTCATCAATGTTCTTAATGATTACTTTTGAAATGGAGATATTTCCCTATGTTGCATGTGTGTGTAGCTTAAAACTGTATGCATTTTATTTGTATGTAATTTGAAAGAATCTCTTTGCAAAATATTGTTCATGTCTCCTCTCTCTCATGGATGGAAGAAAATAACATTTTGTTCATGATGGAGCATTTGTAGGAGGTATGCCATTTGCATCTACAACATTCACTCATCAATTAAGTGGCAGTCTGGAACTTCTTTCACTAAATGTCAAGTGTCTGCCCATATTTGAAGCCCTCTGTATAGAAGAGTCATGGATCCATTAGTGTGCACGTGAGGAGGGCCACAAAAATGATCCAAGGGATGGAACACCTCTCCTGCAAGGACAGGTTGAGAGAGCTGGGGTTGTTCAGCTTGGGGAAAAGAAGGCGTCAGGGAGAGCTAAGAGTGTCCTTTCAGTATCTAAAGGGGGCTGTAAGAGAGAAGGTGACAGACTCTGTAGCAGGGTCTGTGGTGATAGTACAAGGGGAAATGGTTTCAAATTAAAAGAGGGGAGATTCAGGTTGGATAGAAGAAAGAAGTTTTTTATCATAAGGGTGGTGAGGAACTAGAAAAGTTTGCCCAGAGAGGTGGTGGAGACTACTATCCCAGAGATTACTATCAGAGCATACAATAACCTGTCCGTGATGTCCAACTCTTTGATTTCACTGTGGCAGCCACCAGGCATGGACTAGAAATGTACCCTAAGTGTAACCTCTAAACAATATGAGGAGCAGATGCTATTATCTATTATACTGTTGGAAATGGAGAGGAACTCTGGGCAGTGGAGTGGAATATAGACTTGGCATAGATACATTTGCTTGAATCCATCTACAGTCACACATAAATTACAGACAAAACAAACTGACATTGTTGAAGGAACTGGAATGGTCTCTCAGCTTACATGAATTGGTGGCACTCAAGTGATCCAGACCTGAAGCAGTAACCAAGATCTTGATTTGACCATTTGTTTTACATTCCACTTCCAAAGCTACTAGGAAAAGAAAAAGGTGAATTCTATGAATATTTGAAGAAAAATGTGATTGAGAGATTAAATGATCCCCAGTGTAACATTCATCTGCTCTTTTGAAGTTTGTTTACAGACCTCACAGGCCAAGAGGTAGAATATATTTTCCAACATTCATGTCTGACCAAGTCAGAGTTTCTGATCTACTAAACTATTTGTTTTTACTTGATTTACTTTCAGCTGAATAGGCCAAGTAGTCTCCACCTACCCACTCTGATTTCTTTTTATGATATCAAAAATCTCAATGACTCAGAAAGTTGAATTTCAAAGATGTGAGAACCAAATCTTTTGCACATGCTTTCCACTAAAAAGAAAGATCATTAATAAGGCTCCAATGAAACCGTGCTTGTGTATCTAAGTCTACAGTCTCTAATTCTGTTTTGGCACAAAGGCACAGGAATCAATTTATTAGTACAAAATGTTACAGACAGGAAATAAAAATAATGGATAGAGGCAAATATACTTATTTTTAATTCCTTATTAGAAATTATATTCATTAATTCATATTCTTAGGCTGCATCAATTGTATAAACAAAGCAAATTCATATTGAAAATTATAATGAATGTAGTATTTATACCCCAGTTAAAAAGTACACCAGAATATAGAACTTATAAAAACAGACACTGGAGTTCATAGTTTCATCAGTTTTGTCCCTCACAACCTCCTTGCTTCATTCATTTATTTTTTATCCTGTTTTGGTTTTTAATACTCACACAAGGAGCTGTTCAACAGATGTAGGCTACGGAGAATAATAACCATAAACCGCTCAGACACAGGTTTACTTTGAGCTCTACCCTCCTCTTTTATATCTCTAGAATTGATTATGACACTGATAAGCATCACTATGAAAATCACCATAGCTGATAGCAGAATCCATTTCTTGCCTGCTAACTGAACCTAGACATGTTTATTTGATAACTTGAAATGCATTACTTTTCCAAACCGTTAACCTTCCTTGGGTCTTTTCAAAGACTTAACCTTTCTTGGAACAGTCAGCATGCTTAATAGTGAGATATTTTAGAATTCCAATCTAGAAATAAGCCATGCTTAGAAATATGACTGAATATGAAAAAGGAAGGAAAAATTAGATTTGGGAAGGAGGAGGTGACCAAGTGTGTCTCTTTGCAAACAGTAATTGCTGTTTAGAGTTGCGTCTTAAGAGAAAACTGATATGCTACAAGCTATATGAGGGTGAAAATGAAATATGGACAAAATGAGGAGGGAGCAGAGGAAAGAAAGGTTCAAATGAAGTATTCCACAGTCTTCAATAAATTACGTCAGTACTGGATTAGAACTATCTTCTGGTGAACTCATCAAGTAATGGAAATGCATTGTTAAAGCCAAAGCTCTTCAAAGTTTACTACAGATATCACTTTCCCGTGCCACGATTCTGAAGGATTGTGGCTTCTCATTTCTGCCTGAAACAAATCAAAGTGAAACTCTTCATCTGTTAAAGCTGGTTTTCCATTACCTTTACTCCTTAAAAAATATCTCAAAGTCATTTATTTATTTGTTTTTTTCTCTCTGGTCTGTCTGGAATATTCTTTATTCTGTAGTGTGTGTGTAGGAATGAGTAAAGATGGGATGCAGATTTCCTTCCTTGGATTAATGATATGTTGAGGACTTTTAGCCTACTTTACAGCACTTCTGACAAAGCTTTCACTTGTTTTTAGGCTAAAATATACCATGGAGACTTTGTCTCTAAGAGAAATTGTACTGGGGTGTTGAACGCTGCCAACTTTCCAAAACCTAAAGAAAATTCAGGTACATTACTATTTGGCTTGTACTCAGATAATTCATATAAACTCATATAATTCTTCTCAGTACACTCAAAAAGAATTTTCCTAGGAAAATATTCTATTCTATGTCAATATAAATTTTAATGGCCCTATATTGATCGTGGAAGTGAGAACGTGCAGCCTACAGAGAACGTATTTGTGAGTAGGCCAGAGAACAGAACATGGTATTTGCTTTTATGAATTTTTCCTTTTCAGTATGTTACTAAGACAGTATTGAAGAATGTGTACTATGTCCTGTAAAACATGGTTTCCATTTGTGCTTTAAAATTATGCAGCAGGATACATGACTGTCCTCTCTGCCTAAGTTGTTTCCTGAATACTGCTCTGTCTTGTGGATTTATTTCATCATTCTGTTGAAATGTGAAATTTCTGGACAAGTTCTGTTTGTAGAGCAGTTTTAATGTCATAGTTGTACACTTCTTACACAGGTGATTAAGTATATCAGGAAAAAATGCTGGAGACTACAATCTGATTTCTGACCTCTGCAATACTGCTTAAGCAAAGAGATTAAAGGAATTGGGGTACTTATAAACTTCAGAAAATCAGATGAAGTCACTTTAAAGAGAAAACAAACAAACAAATACACAACAGAAGCTGTCATGTATGATAGCTTGTATCGTACAAATACCCAGAAAGTCTTTCTTATCATAACTGGAAGACTTCAGATTTTGAAACAGCATATCAACTGAGGTATGCATGCATTAGATTCTCCAAGCCATGTGAAGCGATGACTTCAGTAAAATTTTAGTTGTTTTAAGATTTATTACAGAGTTGCTGATCTAAAAGAAAATTGCTATTGGATGAAGTAGATATGAAATATAAAAAAATACCTTGCAGAAGGCAATAAAGCATCTTCCTGAGACAAGTAGACACACTTAGCAGGGTCTCCTAGTGGACAGGTTCAGTAGGGAGCATTGTTGTGGATATGATGATATAATTACCTGAAAGAAATCAGTTAACAACTTCTTGAGATAAACATGACTTTTTTTATTGCTTGATCTCAAATTTATACATTCAGCAAAAAGGTAGCTGTGCTAAGAGCAGGCATTTCTGCTAACCATTCAAGTCATTTGGGATTTGAAATGAGCTATACAGAAGTTAAAGGATAAAACCTGAAATATACCTCAAGAGGACTATAAGAGTTTTATGATATATATGTGCAAATCTCACAACCTGACAGTCCAGGCTACATTCAGTCCTACATACTTTTATCTGCTTATATTTTTGTAAACCAGTCCTAGACACACAAATACTGAATATACAGTTCTCCATTTAGTAGCATAATAAAGTGCTGTTAATAAGCAGTACAAAACATGTCCTGAAGCTCCTCCAGTTTGAGCATCAACCTGGGACTTGCATTGCTATTAGTGCTCTGTACAACTTAAAGCAGAGAGCTGAACAAAAACTGACATTCTTATAGAACACCTATAGTTTAGAATTGAACAAGTTTACTTAATGATCATTTCTATTCCTTGATTTTTTATTTATTTTTTTAAATTCTGGAAATTACTGATAACTGCTGCCTAATGTGTTCTGTGCATTCACATAAAGAACAAAATGTTTTGTAGTTATGTCACTATATGCAAAAAAGCAAGACACATCTGAAGTTCACACACCTGTTTATCTTGGACTAAAACGGAAGAGATGCATTCAATTTCATGTCCTACAAGATGTCCACGTAAAATAAAAGTCTAAAAGTCCAGACTTCTGCAATCAGTATTCAATTTCCTTGCATCACTGAAATGTTGGAATGATGTTAATGCTGCCATATAACAGCATGTATAGAATATATACATTAATATATATACATAAATATTCTGTGTATGTATACACACACATACACATACATATACATGCATACATACATACATACATACATATATATATATATATATTAATGAGCAGAAATAGTATGGATGAGTTCCATGATCCATCTCATGGATTAACTGCAACAAGATGAAAAGTGACACAAGAACAAATGACTTGCTTACTTTGATTCCTTCTGTGACACTATCAGATTCATCATATATTTGTCACAGTCTTCAGGGAACTAAGCTAAGTTCTCATAAAAATATATATTTCCCAAGTATGTGTTAGCAGGCCAAGTAAGCAGGGAGGAAAGATTATAGAAGAAACAAAAATACAGTTTTGGAAGGAAATGGCTGACAGGAAAGAGAGCAAGTAAGAAGCCAACTTTTGGGGTAGAGATTAAAAAATATTGATTTGGAAAGCAATGTTATAAACACTAGCAAAATTTCATATTGGTTGTACAGTAAATCATCAAGCCTGCACTGAAGAAACATGTCATAAAATCAGTATTTCTTCCTAATTGCTCCATAAATGCCCTGACTTCCAGCCATCCAGCATCTTAAAAAACATTTATTTTTTTTTCTTTTAAACTTTTATTTGGGATTAGGAGGAGTTGGTGATGTATTGCTATAATTGTTATGCCAATTGTTTTAGTAATTCAGTGACTAGGAATTAAATTAATTTTATTCCCAAGAAGTCAATTGTGAACAATAATTTTCCAATGAATTTTTAGGCCACTCTAGAAAGAGAAGTTCCAGTTTTATTTCATAACACCAATTAGCCTATTTTTATATATTTAGTTTTACAGTTCATCATGGGCTCCTAGGACTTTAAATCTTGCCCAACAGATTATTTCAAAAGCATAGACACCACAAATGATATTAAGTTTTAAGTTTCTGGCACTCAAAAATTTGATTTCCCAAAGTGGTTGTGGAATATTCATCTTATAAACCTCCTTTTTCATTTGATTAATGGGATTTGCTTTGTTTTCTCAGAGGACTCAATTTCTGCTGAACTTTTAGTTGTATATGATCTATGAGTATTTTAAGGCTAGCCACAGAGTAAGTGAGAAACAACTTTTTAGAAGATAGAGTCCTTCCAGATTAAAGTGACTTTTCAGACTTTCCAGTATAAACAGTACTTTGCTTTCTAGTGTGACAGTGTTGTAGTTATGCATAGGAATATTTAATAAGTAGTGATATTTTCAATGCACAATGTTAAGATTGTCACACGCAGAGTGACCTTTAGAACTAACTAAACTAAATAGGATTTTGGCATACCCCGTCCTAATGGTGTTTAAATATAACAAATAAGTACAAATACAGGAGTTCCTCTGACAAAGAGCAAAGATATATTTCTGGGAGAAATTCCAAGCCAGATCATTGGAATTTCTCTGGTCTGTTTCTAATCTCATTTTTGGTTTGGTATACTGAATACGTCACTGTCTTGTCTATATCATTAACTTCTCATTAATAGAGTGGGATAGGTAGAAGGCTTATAGAATCATAGAATCATAGAATTACCAAGGCTGGAAAAGACTTACAAGATCATCCAGTCCAACTCACCACCAATCACCAATAGTTCTCACTAAATATGAGACTGTTAGTGATGCATAAAATTGTAAAATAAATTTCATGCTCTGTTTTAGTATCAAAAATGACTGCATTTTTAGCCCAGAGGTTGCTATAAGGAATGTTCCCTACCAGGATTAAAGGTCCTTAATAATGCAAATCTCTGATCTTGAAATGAGTCTTTTGAAGTTCCATTCCACCATGGAAGAAATACAAACTGCTTTGCCCTGCTTTAAAGGGGCTAAAAAGACAATGGACATAATGTTACACAAAACAGCAGCCCTAACTACCAGCCAGACTCAGTTCAAGAGCAGACTGGCATGACTGTGTGACCAATCTGCTGGGATGTCTACATAAAAGGTCAGGTCATTTAGTCACACAAATATGAGGCTGATTGTTTTCTTATTTTTTCCCTGATGTAGTTTTGTTCTTAATTAATAGTAATTTGTTTAAAGAGAGATAGGTAAGCTGGATAACAAGTTCTCTGACCTTGTACTGCAACATGGAATTAATTAATTACTGGCCACTGCAGCTGATGTAGAGCCCGTTAAATGTAAGGAGGCTTGATACCACCTCAGAGACCTGAAATCCTTATGATGTGCCTGAGAAGAAGCCTCTAGGAGACTAAGGACTTAGTGGATCAGCAGACAGAAAGGTTATCGTTACCAAGTGTAACAAAGGTAGGAAACAGCAGAATAGGGCTATCATGCATCAGTGGCAAAAATCTGTGAGCTTGGTCACTAACTCTCTGACTTTAATCCAGGGGAAAGTTCTCATGGAGCTGGTGACTTTTTAAAAGCTCTTTCTTTGTTGTATAGATACTAAAAGGCAAAGCATAGTGCCTTGTAGTGAGTCCTTGCATGCTCCCCTGAGTAAAATACTGAGTGAAGTCCAGCACTTGTGTCTTCCATTCCACTTGTAGAAGTTTACCATAAATATCTAATCTCTTTGGTCCTGTAAAACTCCTGCTGCCTTCAGCTGAATTGCGAGAAGGAATTGCATTTGATTCTTCTTGATGGAATAGCAAGTGAGAATGAATGTTTTGGGATTCAGCCCAGCATTACAAAGTGAAAATGGCTCTCAGTAACATCAAAGGGCTCAAAGATATTAAAACAAAATTTTGTCCATATTTGAAATTTTTGGTGAATGCACAACAACAATTAACCTACGCTGGTATATGTGGCTGAATGCAAGGTTTTCCTGTACTCCAGACTCAGAAATTTGGCAAATAAAAGTAAAGCTCACATGAGGTAGTGGGCCTTCTGAGTCACAGACATGTGGATGAACCATGTGCTTCTGGTTAGATAGATAACTTTATTTCTGCTATCCTGTTGGACCATTTTGATTAATAAAAGTTGAAGTCTGAATCCTATGCCTCAGAACACCAAACATGTACATGCTTTCCAACTTCTCATAGCCAAATCCTATCCAAGTCTTCACAAGCTTATCCAAAAGGGCTTCTAGTGTTCAGGTTCACATATTATCCTCTCTCCTTTTAACAGCATTTGGCAGTGTTTGTGAAATCAAGGGGAATATTTTTGGTTCTTTGTATTTATTTAACAAGTGAAAAATAAAATACTGTAATTAGCTTAACACATGAATACAGCCCATATAGCTAACTCAGGAATCATGGACTAGCCAAGTATGGCCATACTAGACACTTCAGATTAGAGAAACCCCCTGCAGCATGAGATTTAGGACTGCTAAAATTAGCAGTTATTTGTGATGTAGTCTCCTTAGAGCACAAGAGCCGTGGTTGGAAGACACACAAATACTGCATCCACACTGGGCACCAACCATCTATGTCACTCTAGAAAGGAATGTTCCTGGTACTTGTGTTGACAGTAAAGAAGGGATTAATCTGATAAGAAACAAAAGTATGAACTGGAAGCAGGTGAAAATCTGAGGAATTGGCTACCATTCTGTTAAAAAGCAGCTGTAGCTTCTAGATACTTGTTTTAACTGAACAAAGTAATGCTTTCATTTTGAGGACCAGAGCAAAGTCTCTCTCCTGATCTCATCCTGGTAACTGCTTCACTAATTTGTTAATTCTGCGAATAACTTGTCTGAAATAGAAACACTTTTTTTTTTTCTTTTTCTTTTTCTTTTTTTTTTTTTTTTTCCCCCCAGGATTTCTCTGTAAAAATTTGAGCTCAGTAAATCCATATAACAATTTCTTGTAGAAAACATCACTTCTTTCTTGTCTTGGTGGTCTACTCCCCTTTTCAAATACCTTTAGTGCTCCAGAACATCTTGACTTAAAAAGAGTAGAATAATGAAATAAAGAAAGCTCACTGATCCATTTCACAAGACCTCTTTGCAAACTTTATTTGAGTATTCTGAAAGGTCTGGAGTTTAGTTCTCATCATTTTCAATTCATGTTTGGTTTCAAGTTTAAGGCGTTCATTTAGGATCATTCATAATTTGCATATTTGTATTTATCTCTTGGAAATAATGAAGACAAGCTTTTGTCTTTTGCCTGTGGAACTCATGGAAAGGATGGCAAGCCTGCTGAAGTAGAAAGGAGAAATTTCTTACATCCTTGTCAATACAGCTTTGAGGAAATGTTTTCCTGCGTATGCCTTAGCACTGGCTTGGAGACAAAACCAGAATTGGGGGAGAGAAAAGTGAAATTCTGTGGGCAAATAGGAGTCCGGTGCTCAAGTTGTCTCTGTTGAGTCATTTTAGCAGGATAGATGTATATATATGAAGTTCATCATAGGTCTACTTTTTGGCAACTGTTCTTGCTAATGCTTCCACTGAGCACCAGCTAATGTGCAACATGCTTTCATTCTGAGGGATTTGCAAAGTACCTTTTTGAGCTCCCCTCTAAACACTTGGAGCTGCACAGTGTGGATGTATGAGAATCTACAAATCTGTGAATTTGCATATTTGCTTTGTGAAATCTGACCTAGTGAGTTCACATTCTTTTTCAAATTGGAATATAAGAATATAATGGAAATTAATTTTGTAGACTTAACCAAACAAAAAGCCAAGGATCTACAGTTAGGATATGGGCTATTAATTTCATATCTGAGTTCTCAGATAAAAATTGTCCAAAATGAAAGAAACTTGATGCATTTGATTTAAACAAAACAGTCTGTAGAAAAGTCTGTTTCTGAATGTCTACCTTTGATAAGAACTATGAAATTTATGTCCTTGGTTCTGGTTTGCATCTATTTAAAGAGTTTTAAAATGAATCTAGATGTTTTAAACTTCTTTGCATTTGGATGTCCACATTTATTATTATTTTTTTTTTCCAACACTGCACTGCATTCTGTGTTTGTGTGAGTTGGCTGACTGGTGTTGCTCTTGCTATCATTTTTTTTATCCCACTGAAAAAGACTGAGTTTGACCAGAACTTCCTCAGAATTTTCTGGTATCACTGTCCACACAGGATGACTGATAAACACAAGTTTGTTTTCCAAAAGGTCAAGCAGGAAAAGAAACCTCTTTATGGTTATGCAGTGCTCACATGGGAAAACTGAACCCTCTCTGTTTCTCAAAGAAGTGAAAGCAATGAAAGATCCATCCGCTAAGGGGAGATAGAAGCCTCAAAAGTCAGCAATTAAGTTATTAAAGTGAATATTATTGAAATAAATTTAAAAAACAAATGGATTTTCTGGGAAAAAAAAAACCAACAACAACAACAAAAAAAAAAACCCACCTGTTTTCAGAGAAGTATATGAGGAAATTTTTTTTATTTTTATTTTTTCTGTCTGAATCAAAAAAGCCTCATACCAGTTTTCCCCAGAAATTACCTCTCCTTGTGACTTTTTGTCATACCAACTTCCTAATTGAGAACAAAGCATTTTGAAATTGCTGTGTGAATCGCTACTTCTTACATATACCACTAAGTATGGGCAAGCTATGCAGCAGGCTGAGGATAGTAAACCACCCATTTCTTTGGACATTTTGGTCTGAGAAGTTTTGCTGGATGCTGCAAATATTGAAGGAGTAGAAAGAGCTCATGGAGATACACTGATACACTTCATTTGCAGCTGCATCAATGGGATTCAGATCTTTCCCAGACTGATGGTACAATACATTGCTTATTGGAGTTTGACATTATGTAATGTAATAGAACACAAAAATGAATTCCTCAAAGACGCTCCATGGATAGGATATCCACACACACTTTCATATCTTCATTCTGGGTTAAATAACTACTTAGAATTACATTTATTCTCAGGGAACAATGTTATGCAGAGAGTGAACTGTGAGAAAAATTGGAAAGGAAGAAACTGTATGTGCATATGGGTGGCTCTTTTTGTTGCCTCTCAGGAAGGTGAGCTGGTGAGCTGGGTAGAGACAGTAGTGGGAAAATGAATGAGGGTAAGGCAAGAAGAAGAGTAAAAAGAAAAGGACTTGGGGCCTTGAAAGCTTCTGAAGTGGGAAGGAAGCAGCTTGGAGTACTTCTCAGGGGAGGTTTTCCAGCTGGCAAAATATCTCCGTGTGGTGGTATACGTGGAATATTTTATCTAGTTACACTGTGATTTAAAGATGAGGTGGGACATGGGAACTGTCTAAATCTTGTACTGGACTTATGTCTCAGGGAAAAGTTGATGTGATAGAGAAGCCTGTGCAGCCACAATGTGAAATATCTCTTATGCCTGGAAGTAGATAGTAAACACGTGCTTTATACAGTCCCCACTGTCATAGAGTTAGAAAAGACACAGCTGCATGCATTTCCTTTGAGGGCTCTCCAAAAGGAAGTTCAGGTCTATTCAATTCACCCTGATGGGTACACAGTGTTATATTCTATTTGGTTTCAACAGACACAGTATTTGAAATCTTTCCCACAGCGTCTGAAAATGCTCATCTAAGCAAAACTGCATACTGTCACTTGATGAGAACATCTGTGAAATTAAGGTAGGTAAGTAAAAATTCTGGAAGGAGATTAATATTCTATGGTTGAAGAAAAGATTAGGAACAGTTACAACACTTAATTTTTTCCTTCTGCACAGTGGAGCTATTACCGCAATATACTGAACTTAAACATTAAACCTGGCTTTCATTCTTACAAATACATCAGAGTGTTTCTCAAACACTATTTTCTGAATGCTTTCAAGTATAAATATGGCTTGCAGAACGGTGACGTAATACTATATTTCAGTGTGGACGTATTTGCCATATACAAAAATGAGGAAACTATATTTCTGTTTAGAAGAGGATTTTATTTCTTTGCTTTCAGTTCCAACTATGCACAGGTGACATAAAACGCCTGACTGTGTCTGCTTTGGAAGACTTCTCACCCACTGAAGTCAATAGGAGGTAAAGGAAGAACTGAGGTTTAAAGGGATATTGAAGCCTGCAAGACTGAATGAAAAATCATTATTTTCCAGATAAATCAATGGAAAATGAGAAGTTAAATTGCTTATAAACAATTTAAGGTAGGTAAGGCTGTACTGTCTACCCTTCACCTCCACTGAGTTTAGTAGAACATAGATCAAGACCAGTAGTTTCTAGAGCAAGGATGTTTTACTATCTCATTTACTACCTCATATGTATCTTAAAAAGTGGTGAGAAAGCAGCATATTCAGCTGCAGCCATTTTGAAGAAAATCCCACTGTGAAGTAAGTTATAGGGGAGTTCATCCTAAGCCTCCTGAAGTAAGTGGACAGGCTCCAGCTGAATTAAATTGGCTTTGGATCAGATTCAGAAAGGCAGTAGGGAACTGTAATCAGACAGTTTAACTTATCATGAGATTGCCCAAGAAATTCTGCTCAGAAAAGGCTGTCTCCTCTGGACATGGAAAGACTTGGTCTTATGAACTGCTGTCTAGTAATCGATGCTCTCATTTTTGCCAATGTGAGTAGCTTTTGGACTCAGTGTGAGCTAGAATCTGCAGTAGTACTAAGTGTCTGGAATTTGATTAATAACAAGAATGTCTTCAGCGGTATAGTATGACTTGCTTTATATGGCACTTTGCCACTCACTATGAATTTGGACTGGTGACAGTGTAATTAAATGATAATGTAACATATTTCGTTCCATGCCTGTTTATGAAAAATTAGAGGATAGCAGGGGCTCTGAGAAAGTTAACTACTAAATAAATATTTCTGAATAGCATCACTAGAGATGCTATTTTAGAGACTGTCTAAAAACTGTTGGAAAATAGTGGTTTTATTAATAAAATTTAGAGAACACTTTCTACTTTTTTTTTTTGTGCTGTTCAAGTTTGAAAAGAAGTCCAGTGCTCATCAAGCATTCTTCTACGTTCATCCTAATGATAGTGAGCAGATTAATTTGATCATCACACTTAAACTGGCCAATGTTATACGTTTTAAAATAATTTAGGGGAGAATATTCCCAGTTTTCTTTGTAATTTTACTTGGTGTTTCTTTGTTATTAAAGGTAATTTTATTGTTTCAGTTCTAATCAGAGTAGTACTTTCAAAGCTATTAACTACGGTGGAATCTTCCATACTTGTGAAAAGTTGGGTTACTTGTCAAAGTAGCAAAAATTTGACATAACCAACAAAATCTTGGCTCAGTCATATTTTGAATATCCATTCAAAGCAAAAAGAGCAAAAGCTATGAACAAAAAGTATATATATAAATTATTATCACAGTTCAACATACCAATTGTTCCTCTTTCACTTCATGAAAAAAATTCCATTTGCATTTAACATTTATGTGTCTCATAAAATAGCATTGTAACTTTTTCCTTAGAATGGGTAATGGTAAAATAGGGATGGGGAAAGACTGCGATGGAATAAACTCATCAAGAACAAGATCCAGGTAATGTTTATGGACACAGAAATAATTTTAAGACATGGATGTGAGTCTAGATAATAAAATAAAAATACATCAGTGATGTGCTTTGTTCCAAAATATTATCCCTTTCTATAATGCTTAAAAATGATAAAGGCGTTAAACACAATTCAGCTTTAAAAATTCATTTTTCAAATGGATTGCCAGCAGGTTTTATGTGTGCCACACTGATATACATGTGCTGTAAATAGGTCTGTAAGGGATAAAAGGTACTTCCTGTGGCTGCAGAGACAGGAGCTGTAGTACCCATGAAGATGATCAAAAGCAGTGGGCCCTCCTGAGAAGAGAGGATCTTTGAGAGAATCTGTACAAGCTTTATGGCCATATCAAGTACGTTATTTTTTCTTCTGATGGATGAAGATGCGATAAGGGCATCCAGAGGGAGATGAAGCTTTGCTCTTAAAGACAAAAGGGATACCATGGAGTTATTTTAACTAGGGGCCTAATTACTGAGTCCAAATGAAAGTCAGATTATGAGACACATTTCTCTGGCTTGTCCAGGTCCTTCTGGATGGAGACCCTTCCTTCTATTGTCACTCAACTTGGTGTCATTTGCAAACTTGCCAAGAGTACATTTAATCCCTCTATCTATATAACTGACAAAGATATTGATAAGCACTCATTATAAATTCAGGTAGGATAAAAGAGCTGATAGGCAATACTCTGTAATACAAAAAATCTGTATCAAGTTTCCAAAAACACACAAAGCTGAATATGATTACTACTGAGATGCTTTTTTGGAAGATGAAGTACCTCTGGTTCAATTACTTCTCCACCAAGTAGGCACTGAAGAGTCATCATGTTATGAAAGAAATCAGGAAAATTACTTTCTTTTTGAGGAGTGTTCAAACCCCAAGGGCTCTGCCACGCTTTCTTGCTCTTTCCCAACAGTAAAATGGCGTTAAATAAGAGCAGAAAATTTCTGGACCATTCATATTCTTTTCAGCTGAACACATAACTTGGGAAGTTAGGCATTATTCTGAGCTGTAAGACAGGCTGAGAATGGCTTTAAATTTAGCTATTTCTCTTTGTTATTGGCTATGCTTCCTGAGAGACTGTCCTAAAATGTAGAGGATGGCGCCTCTTCAAGCAATAGTACAAACAAAAGGGTATCATTTTCACTTCTTTGTAAATAGACTGTGCAAACTATGTGGAGAGGGGAGGAGCACTTTCTTCTCAACGTAACATGCCTTTTTGAGAGCAAAGGCACTCTCCATCCCCCAGTATAAGAAAGAATCACAGAATGACAGAATCACCAAGGTTGGAAAAGACCTGCAAGATCATCCAGTTCAACCAGTCACCAATAGTTCTCACTAAACTACATCCTTCAACACAACATCCAAACGTTCCTTGAACACCTCCAGGGTTGGTGACTCCACCACCTCCCTGAGCAACCCATTCTACTGCCTGACCACTCTTTCAGAGAAGTAGTATTTCCTAAAGCCCAACCTAAGTCTCCCCTGGCGCAACTTGAAGCCATTCCCTCTAGTCCTATCACCAGATACACAAGAGATGAGGCTGACCCCCATCTCACTACAACCTCCCTTCAGGTAGTTATAGAGAGCAATAAGATTTCCCCCGAGCCTTTTCTCCTCCAGACTGAACAATCCCAGCTCCCTCAGCCTCTCCTTATATGGCCTGTGCTCCAGACCTCTCTCCAGCTTTCTTGCCCTCCTTTGAACATGCTCCAGGGCCTCAATGTCATTCTTGCAATGAGGGGCCCAAGTCTGGATGCAGTACTGGAGGTGCAGCCTCACCAGAGCTGAGTGCAGGGGGCAATCACTGCCCTGTTCCTACTGGCAATGCTGTTTCTGATGCAGGCTAAGATGCCATTGGCCTTCTTGGTGACCTGGGCACACTGCTGGCTTGTGTTCAGCCAAGCATCAATCAATACCCTCAGGTCCATTTCCTCTACACAGTCTTCCAGCTAATTTGCCCCAAGCCTGTAGCACTGCCTGGAGTTGTTGTGGCCAAAGCACAGAACCTGACATTTGGTCTTGCTGAACCTCATCCCATTGGCTTCAGCCCAGCTCTCCAGACTGTCCAGATCCCTCTATAGGGCCTTGCTACACCCAGGCAGATTGACAGTTTTATCTGGCAGGCAAAGCAGGCAGGGGAGGCAGGAAACTGGCATTTCTTGGCAAGAACCTGCTGGTCAAACTGAGTGAAAAGAAGGGCAACTACAGGCTGTGGAAGTAAGTACATGTCACCTGGGAAGAATACAGGGGTACCATCCAGACATGCTGAAATGGAATTAGGAATGAACTCGGTGATGATGTTATAAACAAGAAGGATATCTACAGGTGCATAGGAGTAGCATACAGGAGAAGGGGGCATGATTTTAAACTAAAGGAGGGGAGATTTAAATTAGAGTTTAGTGGAAGTTTTTTACTGAGTAAAGTAAGGTACTGGAACATTTTTACCAGAGAGGTTGTGGATACCCTGTTTCTGGAAGGCTTTGAGGCCAGGTTGGATGTAGCCCCAGGCTAGTACTTGATCAAGCAGTTGGCAACTCTATCTATGGAAGAGTGGTTGGAAGCTGATGATCCTTGAGGTCCCTTCCAACCCAAGTAATTCTATGATTCTATGATAAGACGAAGCCTCAGAGATGCTTGGGATTTTCAGCATTTACTCATCTCAGTGGTTCCAGTTGTCTGGCTATTTATAAGTTACTGTTCATTGCTCTTTCAGATCTCATTCTGAGCTTCCCACTTCACCAGAATTCTCTTTTCAGCTCTGGGACCATGCAGAATATAAAGGCTTTTTTTAAAATCCTGTTAAGATCTAGTTCAATTTTATATTTTATTCTTATTTTTGATAAATCTAAAGTTTAATGATTTGAATTTGGAGTATAATACCACACTGAAAAGATAATTAAAACATCTATCTGAGAGAAATAGTGATACAGTTTTAGTGATACAGTGATACATTTACAATTTTAAATTCATTCTTGATTATGCATTAAGTATAGATTGCTAAAACTTTGAGATGAATCTGATCCAAATGAGAATTCACTGAGCTCATTAATTTACCATGAGAGCATTTAAGCCCTCATAAAGTGACATGTTCCACAAACAAATCCACTTCCAGTGAATATTTCTGCCAAAAATTTCTCTTGTTACTGTTTCTTATCTGTACTTGCCCTTAGCCCAGCTGATAGGCATCACCTGAGCATTAGCTATTCATGTTTATGAGAGACACTCCTCACCTTGATGAAGGTAACTACCTAGCTTTTATATGGCTAAAGTGAATGGAGAGCAAGAAGTTTATTGTAATTTAATGCTGATATTGTTACACAGCTCCCTTTTACAGACAAATTCTCCAGCATTTTGGGGTCTTTTGCGGAATTAGATGCTGTCTAGTACAAGATGCTATTTGAGGCTCTAGCACAAAAGAAAAGAAGATAAAAGCACAGAAAACCACAGTCTTTTCCTTTTTTAAACGATCAGTTGGTTTATTGAAAACAGCCATCTCTTACAAATCCCTCCTACAAATCCTATCTTGTGTATACGCTTAGTTCACTACAACTACACAACACTGCTTACATTCCCATATACTTTAAGAAGAAACTTTTCATGACTGTTGCCAACGTCTCTGTCTAAAAGGAGAAATCACATATTTCAGAAAAATGAAGTATGACATTTATCATCTTGCACTCATAATGTGTAGCAAGTTTTTTTTAGTAGCAGTGAAGAGTGAATAGACTTTATCTCTTTTATCTCTTGTGTCTCTATATATTTTGCAGGTCTTATAAAGGACCTTAGAAGGTTGTGTTTTTTTTGTTTTTTGTTTTTTGTTTTAAATAAAAGGATTATTATGCTATGAGGTAGTTTTAATCTCCAGCATCTTTCTGACTAAATCTGATTCTAATAAACTTCATTTTTGATTCTTGAAAAACAGTCATTGTCAAGCAGCAATAAAACTATATAATGTACTGTTTGATTCAAGTTCTAAATATCTGGATGCAAGCTACTTCCAAATACTTGTCATAAGTAGCGCCATCCAAAAGTGCTGATCCCTGCTTCTAGTCACATTCCAAGTGCTTTGGATGTTGTTACAGTAAATAGTGGTGACTCATTTCAGCGTACAGTCATCTGTTGGATCTGGAATTTAGAATTCAGGAAAACATTACACAGATGTCAAAGGCACATATTTAATTGATTTATTTATATTTGGGGGGGAGGGGGGGGGGAGAAGGCTTCTTCAGAACCCCTCTCAGAGCCTGAAGGATCCTCCTTTCTGATTCCTCCCCTGCATCCTTGTGGCCCTTGTGGTCCTTTTGGCCATGAGGAATAGGACACACCTTATTCAGCTGCCAGACACTTATCATTCTGGAATGGGGCTCCCTGCCATCTACAGCTAAGCATGAGAAATATGGAAATATGACCAAACAGAATATAGCACCCTTGGGATCTATCTTCATAAAATATAGAAGAATCTCTGTTTCACACATTTGAGTGATTTTTCTTTCTTTCTTTTTATTTTTCTTTTCAGCTTCTGGACAGCATCCTTTCTGTAGATTACAGGTGGCATTGCTTTAATAATTCTGAGGGCATGTCATGAGTGTATGCCTGTATGGGGGTGATGGTGATGTTAGAGACTTGGATTTTCTGTATGACTCCTTTCATTATTAGGCTGATGAAGTAAGGACATCCCCTTTGCAGTTACTTCATTGTTTTGCCTGAATGCTGGTGCAATGCATTTGGAAAGCTGTTGTTTCATGTCACATTCTGACAACTTAGATGTGAAAGGATGTGGTTCTGAATCTGGTATTATAAGACATTTAAGTTCTTTCAATTTCCTTTCAAACTGCTGTGAATTGGCATACTAAGTGCACAGTAGTTACTTACTGGCACAAACAATAACTGTTATAATCTGATAACAAATTTAAATAGGGATAATTCTTCCGATGAGAAAATGGATGAGAATTGTAAGGAGGAAATCCTAACTAAAGATAGATCTAGTTCATTTTTTAGTAAATATATTTTGGGTTCAGTTTAAAGTGAGAAGAACACAATATCCATCAACCCTGTTCTCAAAAATGACTTCCTAATTAGAATTTGCAGTAAGATTATTCCTTAATTAAATTTCAGTCATCCTAGCTAGGTGCTTCTATCAAGCATATGTCTGAGATCTGAATTGACCTGAGTGATGATGGACATTTGGAAATGTGAAACTTTTTATAATGGTGTTTGGCGATTCAAGTTATTACAGTGATGCCACTTAAGGTCGATTTAAATAGAGAATTTAAGAAATAGGAGTATGGCATTATCTAGGTAAAACTGAATTAATCAAATATTTTAACTGTATTTCTTTTGTATATCAAATTAAAAGTATTTTTTATGCACAGGTAGATAAAAATGAATTAATCTAAGCATTTATATATTCAGTCAAGTATACTTTATTTAAGTAATTCTTCATAATTTCCACAACACCCAGGTGGAATTCATCTCAACCACATTCTGCTATTTGAATTTTTGAAGTTTATTTTAAAATTCCTGTCATAATAAAAAGAAAAATTACCTTCTGTCAACAATATAAATAAGCTAAAATTAACTCTTGGTGTGACTTTTTTTCTCAGTTTCTTTTTGGAAGAAGCCTTGAAGTTTCTCTTCATCTAAACACTGTATCTTTAGACTACTGAAAACAGTTTAAATAAATTCCACCACGACTGATTATAATGAATCTGCATAACCTTAATGGTAGTTCATGTATGGGTTAGAAGATTATAGCATATGCTTGTTTTCTCTGATGATTTAAAAAAGCATCACAGGTATTTCTATTCTGACTTTTCTAAAATGACAGATGTGAATTAGAGACAGTATCAAGGAAAGATTTTAGTCCAGTTTTCATCAGTAAGAATGAATGCATAGCGCACTTGTAGTCTTCCAGTTTTATGTGCATAGTAAGAATAGAATGGAAGAGAATTTCATCTGGACAATATATTACTAAGAAAAGACGTATTACACACATTGTAGAGAATGAAAGAATGGAAAATGTTTGTATAAGTTGTGCCTTTAAATAAACTGTAGGAATACCGATATTTAATAAAAAGTGATGCATTTACCTTCCAGTAGAAAAGGCACAATACAAAAACTTAATATTTGTATGTTTCAGATTCTGTTTGACAAAAATAAAATAGAAATACTTTACCTATGGTGTAAGTGAAACAAAAGCAAGTGAAACAAAAGCATTCTCAAAAATATATTAACAGTTGCTGAAAGTAAGACCTGAAAACTGGCACAAGGAAGAAGTGTTATTTAATCTTAATTAAAAAAAAAAAAAAAGTACATATTTAATATCTTACTGATAGATCACAATACAAAGTGATAAACTTCACCCACAATAAACTTTCTTTTGCCATTAACAGCAGTAAATATCAAGTAATGGTTAAGAGCCTGGAAATATAGCACAGTGGAAAGATTTGCATTGATCAGATGGGCCTTGGAATGGACCTTGGAACCATGAATAATGAAGAACAGTCATTAGCTAGCAGATACACCCTATGACTGAGTGGAACCATGAGATGCTTTTCTGGTGTCACATTTCTGGGCTTGGGAGAGAGTGTAATGGCTGGCAAGGGAAGTACCAGCTACTCAGCTCATTTTCTGGGCTATAGGGTTTTCTCCTACTTGGTCACATTGCAAGAAGGATCAAAAATGACCATACTGATCCATGTTCACCTCCCTTGGCTAAAGAGAAGCATACGTGCAAGTAAAATCCTCTACATCCCTAATATGTCAGAAATGAAAAGACCTGAACCGCCTTACATGTTATGGGAAATTTATCTCTGTATGAACTAGCAGATAGTTCAAAACAGCATAAATTCATTCATAGTCACTGGGGAAACACAGGTTCTTATAGCAGCAGTTCAGCCACATAAACTTACTAAAAGCAGGTAGGATTAATTACGTTGTGAAGGTGCCCCTCTCCCTCTGCTGATAATAAAGGATCCAGGCTGCAAATTTAGGGCAGACCTCCAGCTTCAGTTGGATCATGTATGTAATGCATATTAGCATATGTATATACAGAAGAAAATGTGAAGGGTTTTTTCTTGTAGCCTATATTGCCTGGTATGGGAACAAACAAAACACTGAAGACTCAGATCTGCCATTTATAGAAAAACTGTTTTTTAAAAATTATTATTTTGAAATTATTTTTTATTTGGTGAACAATTAGAAGCTTTAAGAAGTAGAATAGTGATTAACTGTGCCAGCCAATGGATAGCCATCTCTGAACAAGAATCACTGGAGAAACTGCCAGCTTCCTCCACAGGCGTCCCAGCCATGACAATAATAATCCCCTGAGCCATAGCAGAGCTGCTGCTCTTTGTACCATGAAAAGGGAACAAATACAAGCTTTGCACCTACCTTGATTCTTCAGAAGTGCAGTGCACCTTTTCCTTTTGTTCATTTTGATTTTCTTGATGCTCACCATGAAAGCCATTGATCATTTTTGGTCTCAGTATTTATACAATGTATACCCTTTACTTCATTTATAATAAATGAATACCCTCATATACAATGAAGGGTTTACTTCATTATAAATGCTTGTTAGTTGTTGAATCATAAACTTTCTCCACAGCATTTAAGATAGCTAAACTTGAGAGATTAGAAGGATTGACTCAGTATGCGATATCTTTACATAAATTAAAAAAAATCTGGGAAAAAGATCAACAGTTCTTTATGTTATGTCTAATGCCATGAAAACACATTTAGTGCCTATCACCAAATGTGACAATGCACTATAAATCCATGCTGTTTCTCAGACTTAAAAGGGCTGATCAATCTCAAGGTGGTTTGTTGGGATTCAGAATACAAAACAGCATTGTCCATTCCAATTCAGGATTTCAGCTTGCACAGTACTTTTGATCCCACATAGACTGCAAGGCTCATGAAATCAAATTAAACAAAATAAACATAAAAGTTTGGAAAGATTGTATTAATTTATGCTTTGTAACTTTGTAAGAAAGCAGTGATTTTCCCCTGATAATGTCAAGAAAATGCACTGCTCTAGAGCTTGCCAGCTTTCTTACTATTTTCTGCTGCAACTGCTATAACTAATGAACTTAAGTTTCTTTTGAAGTAAGATAATAACATTTTACATAAATTTTGTCTGAATTTTTCACTTCCACTTTTCTGCAGCAATACGGAGACCTGTAAGCAACTTTTGACTGTTGCAGAAAGTGAAGATGATATCAAAGTTAGGTTTATGCTACACTGATTATTTAGGCTGCTGTTGTAGACAAAACATATCTAAGAATGGCTCTTTCCACCTTCTATTCTTCAAAAAATTCAAGAAAATCTTTTTTTTTACTAGACTAGTATAGTATATACACAAGGAAGAAATGTTACTGTGGAGCTAGGTGTAATAATTACTGTAGATACAGATTCTACTTTTCAACAAGTTGTATTTTTAAGCTCTGTACAACCATAAACTTTAGTTATGGGACAAATATTTTCCCTGGGAGTTTGCAGCGTCTGTTCCTGTGACCATAAGCTTACAAAGCGTGCCGTGAAGTGTAGAATTTACAGGCAACATAGTCTTTCGTATGGTCTGTTGAATGTGCTGGGATAGACTAAAAAGATCATTATTGTTATGCACAACTCAAACAAATAGATATATTGAAGAATATCTAGTTTCTTAAGGCTGAACTAATAGAGATCCATGTCTAAACTAACTCTTTCTGATTACGACAGTTTATTCTAAGGCACCTGACAGCCAGAGAGTAATTAAATCATTAACATGATTGGAAGCTGCTTTCTATATTTTTCCAGGAAATCAAAAATAAAACCCTAATGCATAAAACATTCAATGTGATTTACAGATAATTAGGCTAAAGGCTTCTCATTGTTGTAGATGAGGCAGGTGAGAAGCAGGCTTGTACTTCTGTGAGAGAGTGAAACATTTCTGAAGAAATTTAGATTAGTGCTCAAAGACAACACCCAGAACACAGAAATCCAACATTCAGCATATAACTATGGATCATGTAGTGGTGCCTATTGACATCAAAATGCAGCCTCTTGACTCTGGATCACATCTTTTACTTACTTTGTGCCATAGAGTTATACAATGGTGCCCTTAAACCATCGGGGAAACTCAAAGTCACATCTTTCATCGTCCTTCAGTGTTCAGAAAATCCTTTTCCTTTTCTCACTGCAAGTATCTCATACTACAAGTAAAATTATCTTTGTTGAAAGCAGTTGTTTCATTTGCATCTATTTTTTCATTTTCCACTTTTTGTTTGTATCAGCTTTTCAAAGTTGTATCTCAGATGTATCTGAGCCAGTTTTATTCCTGCTCTTTACCAATTTGTGCACTTAAGTTGGCATTTGAGGTTCAGCATATGGTGGGAGAAACTGCCATCAGAACCATTGTTTAGTTAATTTACACTGAAATGCGCTGATGTAAGCATCACAGTTTAAAAACTGCTTTTCAGAGAATGCTTAAATACTCAAGTTCCACTGTGATCATTTGAACATCAACAAACAAGATGCAGTTTTCTAGTTTAGGCTGCCTAATAGGGACTCCCTTCCATTTTACCCTTTGTTTAATCACTTTCAGTCCAGATGTAATCATGGTGTGTTAGCTATGACTGACTCCATGGAAGTTATTTGCTCACATATAATTATCAGTAAATACCTCTCAGACAAATTGTGTAAACATTTCTCAGATAAGATCCACATCAGAAAGTTCCGCAGGAATTACATATCCCATTCTAGTCCTTCTGTTTTTCCTGATGAGGTGCTTGCCTGATAGAATCTCCAGAAAAGTGCTGTTTTTTTTTCTTTAATTCAGAAAAGATCGTTTTTATTCACATTGAATGTATAGTTTAAGCGAATAGCTTGTTATAGGGAAATTATTTTCATACGTGCTTCATTATGTTGTATGGCACATTTTCCCCCCTGTATGTGGACGAAAATCCCTAGAGCACAAACAAAAACAATGTCACATTGAACACCTGTGAGCTGCACACAGAAGTCATAATATTCTATAAAAGCCGACTCTTGAAATGCCCTTTCAGAGGATGTTATGAGTTTGAAGTTTCACCCATTTTAAGAAAATTTAATGCTTGTAATATGAGAATTATTGCAAGAGACAGTTGCTATTAAATTTAATCCTCCAAGTTTTTAATATTTTAGTATGTTTTCTTGATAATGAAGAGAATATTAGAAGAAAGGATGCAGCTTCTGTGTTTGCAGAAACAACTATGCATTCAAGTACACATTTTCTTCCAGCTGTGAGGTCTGGGGAGGTGATGTGCTGCTATACATCAGATCACTCAGGTAAAGCAAGTTTCATCCTCACTTTGATGTTCAGCCATGGAATGAAATGCTTGTCCCTATTTCCACAGTTCTTATTGTTGTAAACAAAGTGGACTTGAGCTTCAGTGAGACCAGACGTTGATAAGAGTATGATACCCTTATCCAGTGTGAATTCTTTATGCGTTTAAGGCATTACATTAGAGCACACTTCAACTAATATTTATTTAAATCTGGAAGAAACAATGGAAAAATCATATTATGCCATTTTCTTGTTAGTAGGTTCATAAGTACTGATACGATTGACCAGACTAATTGTTCAGCTAGACAAAGCATTTTAGACTGTGGGTATTTTTCCTATGCAAATATACGTAACTGATAATTTTTTTTCTATCACTACTCAGTCTAGAGATAACCTTATTCAGCTATTCTAAAAACCTGTATAAAAGTCAAATTGCAGTCTGAGGAAAATGGTTGTGCTCTTGTGGTTCAGTAGAAAGACATAGATTCAGGAAATTATTATTTACACTTTTAATGAGTACTTACTTCCAAGTGAGATGAGTCATTCCATAAAATGCTTCTAAGTTGATTACAGAGGCAGCCTAAATTATTAGTGGACAACACACCTTCTCAGAGATGGCTAAATTTAACTGAAATTAATATCGAGTGAAATCATTCTTAATTAGTTCCTCTTACTGGATTGTCACTGAAGTATTGAATCATTACTAAAACTAGGATGCAATTAAGCAACAGATTATAGGACAAATGAGGCTTGCTAAGAAGGATTCATAACCCTATTCAAAGGTTGCTGAGTGATTAATCTCTCCAGATTTCATAGCTTGTGTGGTCAAGGATGTAATAAGTTCTAAGAACATGAAAGTTCTTCAAGATGAAGATAAGATATATAGAATCATAGAATATCCTGAACTGGAAGGGACTCACAAGGATCACTGAATCCAACTCCTGGCTCCACAGAACACCACTCAAAATATAAATCCTAGGTCTGAGAGCACTGTCTAAATGCTCCTTGAACTCTGGTAGTTTGGGGCCATCACCACTGCCCTGGGGAGCCTGTACCATGCCCAATGTCCTCTGCTGAAGAACCTTTTCCTCACCACCAACCTGGAGCCCTCCCCTGTTGTTGTTTAATCTGGCAAGCAGATGAACAACACACAGCCATTTGCTCACTCCCTCTTAGGTGGGATGAGGGAGAAAACTGGACATAAAATATAAGTAGAACTCGTGAACTTGTGTGTTGAGACAAAATCCATCTGCTAACACAGGAAAAAAAATAAAACAACTATAGCAATATATATAGTCTATAACTCAGTTACTTGACACTCACTAACACCCAGCTAACAATACAACTGCTGCTGACCAGTACCCCAGCAGCAACACAACATCTCACCACTCTCCAACTGACACCCAACAATCTCCAAGCAGTAGGCACCTTTGGCCAACTCCTCACAGCTTTATAGCCTTACACATAATGTCACATGGTATAGAATAATCCATGCTTAATCCAGGCTAGCTGTCTTGACTCCACCCTGTCCACTGCCACTGTGCCATGACAGTAGCAGCTCTTCTGCTAAGTAGCCCATCCTGTCTTTGGATGTCCTTCTATAAGCAACAACCCAAACACTGGTGTGCTATTAACACTGTCTCAGCTGAAACCAGGACACACAATTCTCAGTTCTCACACTTTCAATGCTGAATCTCTAGTTAGGTCTATAATCAAGATTTCTGAATTTTTGATGTACTTTATCAAGTTTTCAATATATAGAGAGACACTTCTATTCAGACTTCTATCTAAGGTCTGAATATAGCGTTAGATAGGCTACAATAAACTCATAGAATGTTTTCACTCCTGTAAATTGAGTAAAGATGACAAGAGACATACATGAATAAATAAACATCCACGAATCCTGGCAACATGAAGACATAAAAAGGAGACATACAGAAGTGTAAGCAGGGACAGGAAACCCATGAGGAATTTAGAGAACTTGCACGAGCATGCAAAGATGCAGTTAAAAACACTGAAGCCCATCTGGAATCAAATCTGCTAGGGATGCCAAAGACAGCAAGAATGGAAAATGTGAGCTTGCTGCTGAATGGGATGGGAGACCTAGTTACATGGGCCGTTGAAAAAGGAGATGCTGAATGTCTCCTTTGCCTCAGACTTTACCAGCAAGTCTCATCTTCAGGAATTTCAGGTGCCAGAAAGCAGAGGAAAATGTTGGAGTAAGAGAGATATGCCTTTGTTGGAAAAGAATTGGGTCAGGGAATACTTAAGCAAACTGGGCAATCTTCGAGTCCATGGACTCTAAAGGAATGCACTCACAAGTGCTGAAGGAACTGGCTGATGTCATTTTGAGGCTACTATCACTGATCTTTAAATGTTCATGGTGACTGTGAGAAATTGCTGAGGACTGGCAGAAAGTGAATGTCATTTCTAAGTTCAAGAAGGATAAGAAGGAGGGCCTGCAAAATTGTGGGATGGTCAGGCTCATCTCAATCCCTGGGAATGAGACAGGGGCAGTAATCCTGCAAACCATTTCTAGACACATAAAGGACAAGTCAGTGTGGATCCATCAAGGAGAAGTCATACCTTACCAAGTAGAAAAGTTACAATGATGGAATTACTGGTCTGGTAGACGAGTGGAGAACAGTGCATATTATCTGCATGGACTGCAGCAGGACCTCTGATGCTTTCTCCCAGAATATTCCCATAGAAAATCTGATGTTGTATGAACTGCACAAGTAAATAGTTAGTTGGATCAAAAAGTGGTTAAATAACTTGGCTGAGGGAGTGATCATTAGCAGGAAATAAAGATGGAGGTAAATAAGTAATGTACCCTGGAGGTCAATGCTGTTCTGATCCTGTTTAATATCTTCATTAATAATCTGAATGATGTAGCAGATTGTAACTTTAGCAAATATGGAGATGACACGAAACTGCGATGAGCGGCTGTTACACCAGAGGGTTGTACTGCCATTCAGAGGGACCCTAGAAGGTTGGAGAAATTGGCTTACAGGGACCTTATGTAATTCATCAATGAGAAATACGAAGTCCTTCACCTGGAAAAGAACACCGCCAGGCACAAGGACATGCTGAAGGCGACCTGAACCGGAAACAGCTTGGTGGAAAATGACCTTCGGTCCCTTGTTGAAGAATAAGCTGAACATAAACTGCAGTGAAGCAGGCTAAAGACATTCTTCCAGCATTAATGAAAGCTTTGCCATCAGAAAGAGGGGGGTTTTCCTTCTTATATAGTCAGCACTAGTGAGGCCACATCTGGAGTGCTATGCACAGTTCTGGGCTTCTAAGTAAAAGAGAAGTCTGTAGGTACTGGAGAGCAAAGGCTGCTAAGATGTTGAGGCACAGTGTATCTCTCCTATTAGGACAGAAAGGATTAGTGCAAAGTAACAGCTTAAACAAATTGAACTCTGTCATCCATGGATTAGCCTATGGATCTCTGTCTTCATTTTATGCCTTAGAATCTTCCCCACATGGCTATGTTTGTTCTGTAATGCAAAGAGCACTTAAAACGTGCAGTCTTGTGTGACCTTTAGAGGAATGTATAGCTGTTGGCGTAAGTAACTGTAGATGTCATAAAGATCTATAAGACACTGGGACATCTTTCAACTCAGACTCAAAAGGGAAAAATAACCATTTCTGGAAAATTATTCATCCTATTTTAAAAAAGGAATACAATGCACAGAAGAGATGTCTTTGGATGGACTGTTAACTTTCCTTTGATTATTACAAAGGATCTAAACCATGGAATTTAAATAGATATCTGTAAGACTGCTAAAGCTAAAGGTGATAAATAACACTCTTTGAGGAAAACGTATTAAACAGAATCAAAGTAGAAATGTACTTAGACTAAACTTCATGAGCTAGAATTGAGAGTCACTGAGGAAATCAGCGAAATAAATTAAATTAAATGGAGAAAGCATTTGATTTTACTTCTTTGTAAATCCATATTTAGTGAGCTGATTTTGAAGTAATAGGTCTTTGTTCAGTGTAAGTACATCACCTTTAATTTTTAAGGTTAGCTTCTGAGATAACTGCTCTCTATCTACTTCTCTGCGGTGATTCTCTCAGGACATTTTCTGGAATTAGAACCATCAGCTGAGGAATAGTCCTCCTGCTCTTGGAACTGCTTAGGATGCTGCATATGATTCACTGATAAATATACACAGATACAGGCATTAGCTGTGGACAAGTGGACAGATTATGTATCTGACTTGCCATGTCCACAACCTCTAGAGATTATCAACCATCCAAAGGAACAAAATCTTCTGTGCTCTCCTAAGCAGATTTTCCAGAAGATTCCTTTCAGTACCTATTCCAGTTTATTTTTATGTTGGCAAAATTTTACAATGAAAATAAATTATTTTATGGGAGATGTAGGAACTCCCAAGAATAATTTTTCTGGAAATACATGCAAATTCATCTGCTATTGATTTATTTAACAAAATGATGTTCTTTTTCTCTTCTGGAAATGAAATTTTATGTATCTTTATGATTAAAAAAATAAATGACAAGCTAAAAATATAATATTATTTTTTTACCACTTTGTACTTTCCAGGATGTCATCTGATGTATTTGAAACTGTGGGCTCCTAGTCTGATTGAAAATTCAGAACACTGAAGTTAGGAAGAAAAAACATAACTTTACTCCAATGTGAACAGAAAAACACCCTTCTACTGATTTCCCATTTTCTCTGACATCAGCAGATTAAGATTTTCTGAAATATTACCTTAAAAAATTAACAAATTTATTTGACAAAAAAAACCACAACAACACAAAAAGCAAAAAAAAACCCACAAAATAAAAACTTCCAAAATGAGGAACAGACTTCTGAAGATGAAAAATAAAGCTGCAATATTGTCATTAAAAAAAAAGTTTGAAGGAAATATGTTAAACTTGTTTGTTTTGAAAATTAATTTTTTCACATCTTTGTTATTACTATTTTCAGAGAAAGAAAGGATGCTTATCAGATTATGTTTCCCTTGGCAACAATAAACAAAATCAAACTTGGCTTGAATAATAGTGCCATATTTTCCAGTCTTGACATGATAGATTAACTGTCTTTTCAAAAGTTGTTAATACTAGGAAAGCAAAAACTGACTCATATTTTGGTCTCTTGTGTAAGTAACAGAGTTTTGCTTTCATCCAAGATAACCTTCGTGCATCTCCATTTGGCTTAGCTAATACAGCAATCTCATTTGATACATCTGGAAAGTTCCTAGCTTCATAAGTGGCTGCCCATATGTTTGCAGGCAGTCCAGGAGGTGGACTGGGTTCCTTACTGGACTGTAACTTATAGTAGTATGAAATGGTAAGGAAAGAGATGTTCTCCATTCATTTTATAAGCTACAAAGTAACTAAATGCATTTCTTGTCTCCCTCTACCCTTAAATGATTGCATACAACATAAAAATATTGGTTTTATGAGAGACTGCATTACAGATCTCCAAATGTGCTGCAGGATGGGAATATACTGTGCTCTCTTCAGGAGTCTATGTACTGCGTATTTGGAAATCCTAGGAAAATCTGGCTTATCCTACACTCAGGAGCATCCACAGATCATGTCTCTTGTGTTCACAATACTCTCCTGGTTGCTGTTTGGGCACCACACTGTGCTGTCAAGAACAAGGCTTACAATACTTCCTCAGTTTTGAGTAGGTAGAATCCTCTCCTTGGCTACTCCTGTGTCAGATCCATACACTTTACATGACTGGCAATCTGAAACTAAACTGAAGTGCTGAATTGACTAGGATGTCCTCTCTCAAGGATCTGTGTTTTGGCTGGAGATGATTATCAGCGTGGACTGAAATTATAATTTGTATGGTGACAAAATGTAATATCAGAAAATAGGGCATCACCGCCTGGTCAGTCTTGCTGTCTCCTTCGGGATAGCCCACTGATTGTTATTTGAGGTTACCTTTTCTTCAGGAAAGCATAGCCATCTGAAATGACTTCAGTGGTGCTTGTGGCTGAGGAAAGAGTGCATATGAGTTGCAGGGATTTTTCTTACAGAGTTGAACAGCAGAAGACATAAATTTAGATTGAGGCTTTATATACGAAATTCCATTATATTATTAATTCCCTCTATTTATTGTTTTTAATGTGTCTTAGTGCTCTTTAAATTGCATTTGATCTAATGAAGTTTGTCTACAACACTGGATATTCACTTTGAAATACTGTTCTCAGGGAATCCGATCCCTTTTAAACATTGTCAACAGTAAAGATCTACTTATTTCAATGAAAGCTCTCCTTCTACCCCGCTGTCTAAGCAGTACCAGTATCTTAGCTTCTAAAATGGAAATGTCAGAAGATTACAAGATCTGATTGCCCTCTTCCTGTGAGAAAACTCAGAGGTGATCACATAGGCATGCAGAGACTGAGCTGGCTCCAAATCCTGTGCTTTACATTTCATGTAAAAAGTCTTTGCTGGAACTACACAATGCAGAAAATATGCATTAGTTAGGCACACAGTGACATATGTGATTGATCATAGTTAGCATATGCACATATTTGCAAGGAAAAAAGGGCTTGACTCAAATACTAAATTTCTTATGAGTTTAATCTTGTAGGTGTACTTTGATGTATTTGTGTTTGTTTTTGTTTGTTTTTTAGTTTATTTTTTTTCTCTCTCAAGTAATTATAAAATCACTGATGAATGAATATCACTTCATCAGTTCAAACATCAATCAACATCAGACATTAATCAAACCATGACAATGATGATTGATTCAGTTTTCATGAGAATCAAATTGGGCTGTGATTCTTCCAGCACTTAAATAAATGTATTTACTCCTTTAGTCAATGTACTCTTGATCAATGTATTCCTCCAAAGATAGTCCTATCACTGATGCATAGAGGTCAGAGGGACTTTGCTACAAGTTTTTAATGTTTTAAGTTTAAGCAAAACTTTTGTTCTAATTTTCTTCCCCCAAGGAAGTATTTGCGTATTCTAGGCTTAAGCAAATCCTGTTCACATGGAATAAGATCTACTTTTAATTGTTTTATGACCACTGAATCAAAGAATGGCTTAGGTTGGAAGAAACCTTAAAGCTCATCCAGTTCCAAGCCTGTGCCATAGGCAGTGCCACCCACCAGCTCAGGCTGCACAGGGCCCACATAACCTGCCTTTGAGCACCTTCACAAATGGGGCATCCACAGCTTCTCTGGGCAGCTTGTGCCAACGCCCCCTCACCCCCTGAGTAAATAGTTTTTTACTAACAGCTACTGTATATTTCTCCCTTTTTGTTTAAAGCCATTTCCCCTTGTCTTATTACTATTAGACCAAGCAAAGTCAGTCCCCCTCCTGCTTGTAAGCTGCATTCAAGTACTGGAAAGCTGCAAGGAGGTCTTCCTGGAGCCTTCCCTTCTCCAACATAAACAAACCCAACTATGAACTTTTCTTCAAAGGAGAAGTGCTACAGCCTTTTAACCATATTCATGGCCATCTGGAGCCACTCCAGAAATTCCCTGTCCTTCCTGTACTGAAGGCCCCAGGCATGGACACTGAACAAGGGAACAATCTCCTCCCTCACCCTGCTGTCCACCTCTCTTTTGGTGCAGCCCAGGATACTGTGGCCTTTCAGGATGTGAGACTGCACTGTTGGTTCATGTCCAGCTTTCTGACCACCAGGACCCCATGAGACCAAACCTGGAGGCAACACTGATGGCAGACTGAAAGACAGAAAGCAGCATAAGGTCAGTCCACAGTGGGGTAATAAACAAGACCCTAGAGTTTAATCACCGGAGATTTCTCTGCTTTTAGGCCTCTATAACTTTGTTGTGGCAATTTGCTTTCAAGAGGCCAAGACATTCTGAGAGGTAGATTTATGGGAGGAAGAGCAAATTTGATCCATGAGCTTTCCCCTTCCATGGTGTCATAAACAGGGGTGACACAAGCCTTCTCTGTCATCTGATTCAATGGCTGAAATGACACAGTCCTTCACCCCATGCTGTCACATCATATGTACACTTCCATTTGGGATTATTAAATTGTTTTCTGTGCTTATGGCTCGATGGACAGAAGGGAATTTCTTAGATCTTACAGCACTTTTTCTGCAGAGTTTTGAGATATTTTGGCATAGCGTTATACCCAAGTCAATCTTTACCTACTAAATTCTATTTGAAATGTAACTCAGCAAACCACATTGCTGGGATAGTTTTTATAAATAGGGCCAAAACAGATGTTTTCCTTGGTACCTGAAAATTTTTATTTTCAAGGCATCTGTTGTTACATATTTTAGAAGAACTCAATTGTATGTTCAGTTTTGGCTTTCATGTTTTTAAAGAAAATTAATAAGGATTGTGGAATGATGCTGCATTCCTTAAGTCTAGCCAGAGTATGCTGATAGGACTATTGGCAATTCAATGATTGATAAATATAACTCCTATATTGCAAGGCCCATAAAGAAGTTCTTACAGTATGCAAAATAACAAAAGATCAATTGCCTATGACCTTGTGTACTCTGTGCTCTGAAAGTCACATGTTTCAGAGCTGCGTTTCATCTCAGTGCTGGCCTATTCTGTCTGCATACTGTGTGATGAGACCTGTTGCTCTGCCAGAAGAGAATTCCTATGTTTGAAGGTAGTGTTGGAAGAAGAGGTCCAGCCCTAAACCATCTGCTAGTGCAACAGCCTCCTATACAGCTCTGTTGCTGCATTTTGTCAAGTGTTACCTTAAATACAACACATGTTAAAAGGTAATACGAAGATTTGTTTTCATTCTGGGTTAACTGATGCTTTTCCAGTGACACTACTAGAGCAGAAACTTGTTTTTTCTTTCAGGCGTATCACTTACATGTTCACTGTGAAGGATGTTGTTGCTTGTCTGTCCTCTCACTGCATCACTGAAGTAAGAGGTTGCATAACATTAAACACAGTGCAAGCCTGAAAATGTTATTGATATAAAAGTAAAATCTTTTGGAAAATCTGGTACTTAGTAACAACTCTATCCTGGCTCAGAACATGCCTGTCTCTTGATATGTTTACAGTTTGATCCAATTCTACATCAAAGGACTAATTATGTAACACTGTTGTGAAATCTTTGGTGTCACAGATTTAGCTGCTACCTTAAACACTGTGATAAGCCTGAATTTTCAGAGAAGTAAACCAACCCGATCTTACCAAATAAATTAACAGTAACAAGCAAAGAAAAGAAACCATGAATTAAATAACACACAACAAAGTTATGCAAATAACATTAATTTAATAAAGGTTAACTGAAAAATGTTAAACTATAAAATCTGTAGCTTGTAAAGCTGAGGAATTAAGAAATCTGAAACACTGCTAGAAATTTCTGATTTTGATCCACTCTTTTGGCAAATCTAATCAAGTAGATATCATGTCCAATCCCAAAAATCATGTTGTCAGATAGTAAATAAAAAAATGCAACAGCTTAATTCATACTAAAATATTTCTTTTTCCTTAGAATTTCCTTCTGCAGAAAATGTCAATTCAATTTCTCTTTGTGTATGGGAATAAAATTTCTCTCAAATTCTGACACCCTTTTTGACTTGAATTCTACAAGCTTTGCTTCTGATTGTAACACAGATATGAAAATTATTTTTCGGCAGTAGCATTTATCAGTTAACATACTACGTTATTGTGCTTTTTCCAATGTAGTGTTCCTATGAAATAGAAAATACATCTACTGGTCAGACCAATTACTTCCATTTACCAGTAATGACTGCTAACATAAAAATGTGAATATGTACCAATGTACAGAACCTTTTGCACATAAGTAGTTCTACTGATTTCAGAGAAAGTATGCATAAACATAGAGGTAATGTTCATATACTTACCTACAAATCAGACAAATCAGATAAATTAATTCCAGGTAGACTGGTGAATAATTAAAATTCTTTATTTTTGTAAGGCAAATTTTTCTTCTTTTCTCTATTATAATGCCATATAACCAACGCTAAAGTAATTTCCCTCACTCTTTAGCTAAAATGTAAAAAGAAAAGTCATTTTTTCACACAACCTAGTACTTGAACTTGTACATGCTAAGAGAGATGAGGGAGGATTCAGCTTTAATAATGGTGTAGTAATCAAGAGAATCTAATTATAACAAATTTGAATTCACAGACAATTCAGGCAGTTAGCGTAGAATTTAATCTCAGAAATGATGATAGAATGACATCTCAGTAGACTAAGAAAGTCAGAGCAAGTAAGTTTCTCTATTCCTAGAAATATAGCAGACCATGACCACAACTGTGACAATAGTTACTTAAAATCGCAATTTTCTTTCCTCTTTATAATATTTAATTAGCTACAGTAAGTAATTATGTTTAACTGGTGCTGTTTTAGAGAGGAATTAAACCATATGTGATTCAAAAAGAAATAAGTCAAACTTTAGTACAGTCAATATGTCTTTTAAAAAGTTTAAATTAAGAGCCTGAGTTGCCTGTGTTATGTGGTATACCAGCTGGTCTACATAACACAGACCTCTGGACTCAGCATAATTATAGTCTTCAGTTTCAGTGTAATTTATAGTAATATTTTATGATTTTATAATTTATTTCCCCCCTAGTCCCAAAGCACACATCTCCAACTATATCTGCCAATCCACACCCCATAACTGTAGGCTTATCAAAATTCCTGAATGATGAAAAAAAATTGTCATGATAGATGTCATTGAACAGTTCCACGAAGGAAGTAAATGCATTGGCAGACCCTCCAGCTATGCAATTTGTAATTTTATTTAATAAGTGAGATAACTTAATTACTAGGTTTTGTTTTGAATTTGATAATTCAATATGAGAATAAAATCTCAAGATTCAGAAAAAAATTACAGCTATCAGAAGAGTTTAACGGTCTTTGGATTTGTTCTAGAGATGGCAGTAATCTGCAGTTCAATTTATGGACTAGATACTTGAGTCTCAACTATTCACAGATACTTTCCCTGAATTGAATCGGGTATTTGTAATTTTGTACTTGATGTTTGCCCACTGAACTTTCAGAATTAAAAAAAAATACAAAAAAAATACTGTTGTTACATCAGATATCTATGGAACTAAGTAGTGTTTCTTTGTTGATTTGTTTCTACTTCATGCCAAGCTACAACTTGCCTAATTTGCACCTCAGATGTACTCATTTGAAATACTCATTTGAAGCACAAGTTGAAGTGCTCATCTGGATCTTACTTAGGAGTCTGAAATAGTTTGTCAGAATGATGGCATTCCATTACAAAACAGAATGATCGAATGTTAGAGAAATTTATGACAGATATAGGACATGATGGAAAGAATATTTTATCTGTGGAAGGATAGATCATATATTTTCCTTTTTGGGGATTTGCCTATTAAAGGATAAATGCTTTACAAACACAGTATTCCTTCATCAGCAGAATTAAAAACAATCTTTATTAAACTTTTAGTTATGCAATAGCATATAAAACGCAGAATCATAGGGCTGTAAAGTGTTCAAAAAGTAAAATGCAGAAAAAATAACCATTAAACCTGGTACATCACCAACAGAAACAATAGCTTGTTTGTAACTGTCTATTCTCACTAAACCCAAACTTTTAGAAGTATGGAAAAAACAAATAATGTGTTAATAAAAGGTTACACTATTGTTCAGTTATTAAGGAAAATGCATTTCTTTAGGATAAAAAAGAGGTAATATTTGCTTATTTACAGTTACTCTAACTTGCATATGGTATGAATTTTCCTCCATATTTTCCTATCTCCATTATAGTTCTGATTTATTAAACCATCAGAATTGTTATCTATGTTTACTACTGAAATCTAAAATGAGAGAAAAACTTGCAGTATGACCTGAATTTCAGTCAGACATTTAGCTGCTGTCATACTACCAGTCAAATTTTCAGCTGATGGACCCTGTGCATCCTCTAGGAAGAATAAGTTTCATATAGAGATCAAAGTTTTAATAGGATTCTCATGTAGATGGTGTGATACTAAAAGAAAGAAGCAAGGAAAGAATCCACCATCTTACACATTTATTTTTATAAAGTTTCTTAAAGCATCAGTCTTTCAAACATTTACTTCCATGCTTAAGTATATTTCACGTGGAATACTGAAAACATGTCATTACTCAAGACACAAAGTTTAACTATCTAAATATGGTGCTGAAAAGAACAATTGAAAAACAATCAGACAAAACTCCAAGAAGTAATTCCTCCTCATCTCCAAAAGGAAGTGTTTCCAAAATAGTATTTATGATCTTATTTTTGAAGTAGGTGTGAAAAGATCCTTAGGCATGAAATACTTGAAGAAACGGTGCAGTTTGGATAGAAATACAGTAAAAATTTCCTGGCAATGATCCTCCATCCAGTGAAAAGATGCTCTGTGGAAACCAAAGGAAGAAGAAACTGCATTATGCTAAAGCAGGAAAATGTAATTTAATTTAGTCTTCTATTTTTATTTATGTAATATTCTGTAGAAATAATAATCTCTTCTTGTAAAAGAGACAATTCCCCATTATCTTGAATTAATAATAATGGTTAAAAGTTACATTCTTGGAAACAATTCTGCCCTCTTTTAGTGAGCTTGCATTAAAAAAAAAAACAAAAACATTCCTTCCACCACCATCATCCTTATCCCCCTGTTGTATTAGGCGTGCACGAACACTCGGGATGTAACGCGAAAGGCCCTCCCGTGCTCGGTTATGCATATGTAGAAGGGGTTGTGCATATGTAGAAAGTGTGTAGATGAAAAGGGAAACATATATAAGGGACTTACACAGTCAAATAAATACCTTTTTACCACTCACCACATTGGTGTAATGAATAGCATGTAATTTGATCAGGGCTGTCAAAGCACCTTACAGAGGGATGTGACTTCTAAGGTTATCATATTAAGGTAACATCCCCCATCCCCTCTGGCCATTAAATGACCCTTATAGCATAAAAAACCAATATGCAAAGAAAGATATAACACATTTTAATCAGTATGTCTAGTCAGATGTCCAAAGAGAAAATGAAAGTTGCTATTACCTTGGATAAAACAGCTCAAATGTACAACTCTAAAAGTCATGGATGATGTACTCTGGGCAGAAAAGAACTCATACAATACAAAGTTTTCTGAACTAATCCAAGGTCCAAGAAGGCAATTGTGGTTTGTTGACATCTGTGAAAACAAATTATACTAGTCAGGTAATTACAATAATAGGAATTCAAGGTTATAAAGGGGTATAGTTGGAAACTGAATAATCAAGTGTTTGGAAAGTAATGGCAGTCTTCTTGCCTAATTTTCCAGCCAATCTCTGCCTGAAAAGTTAGACCTCACCAGAAAGATAACTGAACAAGCCTTCCTGTCTCTTGTCTTCCTTTGCAGCATCTAGAACAAATCATTACTAGTGAAAAAACTGTGGCTTATCTTCTGCACTGACGTTATTGAAGGTCCTCCATTATGTCTAAAATATGAATTTGCATTTCACAAGTAGGTCTTTACATTCAACTTTAACTCAGAAAAACTGGAAAAAAGAGACGCTACTGGGTTGGCATCATTCCTGCTGAATCAAGTGAGCTGGCATTATAATCCATATTGCCCTGGTTGGAAAATTTTTTTGAAAAAGTTATTAGAATACATTACTTGGGTATAAGAGTGATATAAATTTAACAAGCGTACAGGTTTTTAACTCCTCCGAAAATAAAATCTAAGTCTTTCTGCAGCTTGGAGTAATTTGAAAACAGAAGTTCATACACAAAACCTTAGATTACCTTGGATTATTAGAAAATCAAGTTGGAAAATTTCTCATTGTCACATCATCCATTACTTGATGATTTTATGTTTTAAGATGCTGAATAAATTTATAGTATTTATGTAGGCCTAAGGATGTAATTAGTTTAAAAAAAAAAAGTCTTTTCCTCCTGCTCACTTACTTGGACTGAGTGGTGACTTGGTAGGTTTAAAGAACAGCAAAACTAAAGCAGGATAAACATTCCAATTTAAAAGAGTAACTATGACAAAACTGATAATTACTACTCTGCAGTTGTTCTCTTCAGGCTAAATGTTAGCATTCTTTCATCCTTGGGAAACCTGAGATACACTGAGACAGGAGGTATCCATTTCAATTTGACTGTGGAACACGAAAAGTCAAAGTATTGCATTGTTATGTTTATTTCATCCTTCATTTAAGCCCTTGCAGTAGTGCTTACAGCAGATAATATAGATTTATATCAGATACTATGGGAAATGTTCTCTTTTTCTCTTTTGTTCCATCTGAGGATTGCACGTATTACTTATTTTGCCATTCATTGTAGTGTACTGATTTTGGGAAACAACAAAGTAGAGTTATACAGGCATTTCTGGCTTTATATAGGGAACAGCTGAGTTTTCCACCAGATGAACAGCACACTGGAAAAAACAGTATTAGTTTTCAATGGATAAGCAGCAAGCTACTTCCAAAATTATAGCCTAAGTTCACAGAATATCTTTAAGTTTGCAGTGTGGCTGCTTGCCCATAGCCATGTTGAGATAATGCCAAGAGCCAGAGTAGTTATATGCTTTGAAATAAAGCCCATGTTCAACAGACTGCTTCTTTTTCTTTTCTATAATTACATCCAGTTCAAGCTAACAGAAAGATTTTCTGAATTTATGCTTGGGAACCTGAAAATCTGAACACATTTGAAAAATCACTAGTAGATTTCCTTGATTGTATGAGATGTATTTGCTTATTTATAAGAGCTGTATTTTGGATATCACCTCCTGATAATGTAGCGGGAGTGTTTTATTAAGAACATACTGTAATTGAGGTTATCATTTAATAACATCGTTCAGGAGACTTTGCCAGAACGGCCTTGAACACCAGCGAAGTTTGCCTCATATGTGTGGAAGTGAGTGGGAACAGTCTCACTGACTTCAGTAGGCATACAACCAGACCATAACATTGGAAAAGAATTGGTTGACTTCTCCGAAATTTTGTTCACTATATGCTCAGTTCTGTTTAAGACACATTATTCCTTTTCTTGCCATATGCATTAACATTTCTCTGTCTTTCCTATACAACAGGCTAACTAGAAATGAACGTTAAAACATTCCTAATTCCTAATTTCTTCTTTAATGACTGGTGTGCCTCGAAACTTTCATATTGTCAGAAATTAATTATGTGGATCTTTGTATCTAGATATGGTAGAGACAAAAACCCTGTATGTTAAAGTATAACTTAATTCTGTGTGAAAATCTAACTGCATTTACCCGTGTTCACTTGGTATTTAGTAAGTGAAGACTGCTGTTTATCAGCTGTCTTTTTCTTTCCCTGTAAAAATAAGCAATTATTTGATGTTTTTATATAGCTTTTGGTGAGATATCACAAAAATTCAACTTTACTTGTCTGAATTCAATTTTTATGCTTATTAAACAGGATAATATCAATCAAATCAAAGAGAGAATCGTGTCTTTTGTTTATTGAAATAATCAATTTTGTTTTGTAAATTGTATGTTTTCAGCCTCAAATAGAAAGTCCAGATCTTGAGGAATATTGTCTGGGTGCCATCTCCTCTCTCTTCAGTGTTTTTTGTGTACCTAAATAAATGAAATAAAATAACAAATAGTCAAGGATAAAATCAGACAGGGTCACTTCCAAAAAGGAACAAGATGCAAAACAAACAAACAAACAAAAAAAAAACAACAAAAAACACCCAATAACAACCAAACACCAAAAAAGGGTGGGGATAGGCTCTGCCTTAGAAGATATATCATTCAGACATATATATCCTACCACTTTTCCAACCTACGTATTTGAATAATAGGAAATGATAGAATCTAGAAATTGCTTTTTTTTTTTTACATCTTATCCACACTTGCATTTCAAACTCAGATTCAATGCAATTTGAATTTGGAAAATCTGGTTAATCCAATTTGGAGTTTAATTATTAAAAAATTTGATCCCCAAATAATTCTTTAAAATAGATGACAACTCTAGAGAACTGGAAGCTAAGGACTTTGAGAAAGTTCTTTGATTTTTCTATTCAAATGGATCAGAAGACGGAGTAAAAATGCATCCTTGCCCTCAGAAAGAGTAAGAATAATTTCCATTGAGGTGTCATGATCTAAGGAGTGCAAAATATGTTTAAAGTAACTTCTATTTGTAGCTATTTTCCAGTAAAATAGAAAGATCAGTTCTTAATTTGTGCGTCATGTTGTGTTTCCCCAGCTCCCAGAAGCATATCCATCTACATAATTACTAGTGGTTCCTTAATGATGTTCCAAATTCAAATGCTTGTGCCTATATGACATGAATATGACTAAAATGTTACCTCACTCTGGTAGCTGATAGTTTCAGCCAAATAAAAGAAATGCACATACTTAACTTTTGGCTTCAGGCTTTGAAGGTCCATTCAGGTCTTGTGCACTACCAGTTCACTGAAGTTGTAACTAACCATAACTTAGCTTTTCTAGTCTTACTCAGAAGCCATCTTCCAAGAAGTTTTATAGCTTTCCTTCCACTGCACCATAAACATTACAACTCTACATATGCTTCTAATGTAGCTGATTCTCTTTCTTACTGTTGCTGATGTGTTCCTGTATATCATCTGCTCAACTGGTCTTGTGCAGACCTTTAGTGAATTTCTCCCTTCTTCCATGATACATAAACACAACAGATGTGTGAAATGCATTGGTAATTGCATCTCTCTCTGAAAGAATATAAAGTTCCTTTCACTGGATTTGACATACCCATTGTTTAAAATGGATGTTATTTGTATTCCACCCCAGTCACATATATCCTATTTTATTTTCTGGTTGACTGGAATGTAGTCTTGGAAACTATAGTGCAGTGTGCTGTGAACATAATCTGGAGTAGTACATGGGAAACCCAATGTGAAATCCCAAAAGACAAAATAGTCAATTTGTCACACATTAATGTGTTTTTCCCTCAAAACCTTGAAGTTTTATAAATATGTTTCATAATCACAGAGGACTTTTCTGTCCTGTTTATACAGCTTAAATATCTGAAGTAAACCTTCAAATGAAAAAAAAATAAAAAAAAAATACTTCCAAGTCTATTACTGAAAGCTGAAGAAAGTTAATGAGAAACTTACTCACCAGGGCTGAGTACTGAGGGATGAGAACCTCCTTGCTCCTGCTGACTGCATTATTTCTGTTCTCCCTTGTCCTATAATTACCAGAACATGTAAAAAGTCACACTTTCCCCTGCATATAATGTTCCCTCAGGTACTAGAAAGCAACAGTGAGGTCTTCCCAGAGCCTTTTCCAAGATAAATAATCTCAACTCCTCAACCTTTCTTCACAGAAGAGTTCTTCCTGCTCTTTGATCATCTTCTCTGCCTTCTTCTTGACCTGCTTCGACTGCTCTGCATCTTTCCTAAACTGTATACCACAGGCCTGGATTCAGTACCCCAGATAGGGCATCATGATGATGGAGCAGACAGGGACAGTCCCCTCCCTCACTCTGCCAGCCACCCATTCCTATGCAGATCAGCATACTTTTATCCAATTGGGGCTGCAAGAACACACTGCTGGTTCACATTCAGATTTCTTTCAAGACCCCCAACTCCTCCTCCACAGAGCTGCTCTTAATGAATTCTTCTCCCATTCTGTATACATCTCTGGGTTTGCACCAATCCAAGTGTAACATCTTTCACTTGGCATTGCTGAACCTCATTGTGCTCAACAAACGTCTTTACTTCAGAAATCATTGGGAAAAATCTGTATCGTACAATTATTGCAATTCTTTTTAGGTGTTTGTTGTACAGTGCAGAGTACTATAATGTTCTTTTAACTGTGGTAGTCAGACCTGAAGTCTGTAGAAGGAGGTAGTTTCTATCAACAGATGAACAGACACTTGAAACAAAATTCAGTCTCTCCAGTAGACAAAGCCTTCTTGTTGGCAGCTGCAAAATAATTTAGGTTGGAAGGGGCCCGTAGAGGTCATCTTATCCAGCCACTCCTCAAAGCAAGGTTAACTTTGAAGTTAGCTGTCCAGTGGATCCCACGGCCATAAAAGCCAAATCCCTGCCTCTGTGAGGCATCCAGGTGTTGACCCATAGAATCTATTGGGCTGTATTGGTTCTTATCTGAACCCTTACATTTGATGGGTGTACTCGGTGTTTGTAGCAAGGTTTTAGTAGCAGGGGCTGAAGAGATTGTGACGAGAGGTCAGGGACTGCCCCCATGTGGGACACAGCTGTTTCCAGACAGCTCCAACAGACCCACCACAGGACACAGCTGAAGCCAGCAGCAATACTGATGGTGCCTCTGGGAAACTGTATTTAAGTTAAAATGCTGCACACCAGCTGGAGGAGTGAGAAAATGTGTGAGAAACAATCCTGCAGACACAATGGTCAGTGCAGAAGGAAAGCAGAAGATGTTCTGGTTATGAAGCAGAAGTTCCCTGCAGCCTATGGAAAAGCCCATGGCCAAGCAGGTGAATGGTGCCTTAAGGAGTCTGCAGCCTATGGAGAGCTCCAGCTCCTGGGTTGCAGTTGCAGCCTGTGGAGCACAGTCCCACAGAGGAACAACACGTGAAGGACTGCAGGCTATGGAAAGATCCCTCACTAGAACAGGGGAAAGAGTGAGATGGAAGGAGTAGAAGGGTGTTGCTATGAAGGACTGATTTTATCTTCCTTTACCCTTGCACTACTTGTGGGGAGGGGGACGGAGGAGTGAAACTGAGACAGGAAAGAATGGGATGGAGGGTTAGAAGTTGTTATAGTCTTTGTTTCATATGCTGGCCTATTTTAAATTGGAAGTTTTATATATATATATATATATATATATATATATATATATATATAATTTTTTTTAATTTTTTTTTTTTTCCTAAATTAAATCAGTTTTGCTGGTGATGGTAATTCCTAAATGATCTTGTTTTTATACCAACCTATGAACTTTTATGTCTTATTTTTTTCACCATGTCCCGTAGAGGAGGAGGAGTGAGAGAATGGCTCAGTGGCCATCTGGCAGCCACCCCAAATCAGCTCACCACAGCAGACAGCACCTAGAAGAACCTCATCTCTGCTCCCATGCTCTTCTCTCCAGCACCCATCAGCCTGTAGCCACGTAGATTCCATGAAACTCACACTGGCAGTATTAGCAATGCACAATATTTCCTGTTTCATGTGTGCACAATATATGGCATGTTGCAGAACAGGTGCTACATAAACATATCCTTTTCATCAAGGGAATAGGTCCTTTCCAAGTTAATGGATACTCTTATTTAATCTTTGAAGATGTATGCTGTGTAAAACAAGATTAATTTGTATAGAATAGTCTCTCTGTGTCTCTGTTAAAGGTGGTGTGAAAGGTATCGAAGTTGTAAGAGACTAAGGGAAGAACTGAGGTCCACACACATGGCTCTGAGTCTGGGAAAAAAATAAGCAGAGAGTTTATTTTTGATGTGCCAAACACTTTGATGTCATCATGTAAAACAACAGAAATAAATAAAAATTGAGTTACTGAAGAAGAAAGGGTATGTTTTTGCTCTCCTTCTGGCCCAGAAGGTTAAGTCATCTTTTCCCCTTATTTTTTTCATTATAAAAGTTAGATGTCTGTGTAGCCCCTCCAGATTTGTTATTGACATTCATGATACTCACATATGGCAATCATTAACTACTGCAAAAAAGTACCAGCATCGACTTAATTATTTTCCTAGAATGTTATTTGAAGAATTCAGGAATAAGCCCAAGTTCTTTGAGAAACACTTTGTATTTAGTATAATCTTTTAATGAGCAACATACATATTTAAATTTGGAAATAACATCACATACTTCTCATGACTATATAAAAAACAGATCTGACTTTTCTTAATGGAAAATGTGAAGGTACACTCAGTCTTTTGCAAGCAAACACGTAATACCATTGTCCTTCAAAGAAAGATGGTGAGATATCTCTAGCCCAGAAACTTTGTATTTTGAAATGGGACAGTTTTCATGACTTCTACTCTCTCTTCCTTCCCAATAACATTCAGCGTACTGGGAGTTAAGGAGTTAATGCTGCAGTTCCATGGATTGTTGATAATTCCAGTTACCTGGTCTCAGAAGAGAAGAATGAATTATAGCTCCCAGAAGACATCTTTGTTCTGTTTCCATTTTCCATTGAGAGGAAAAAATAGAACTGACTGGGAGTCATGAGACTGCCTCTCTTTTTGCCCACTTTGCTCTATGCATTCTCTGGCTGTCTCACCTATGGCATGAGAGTGAGGACTTTGGTTTCAACACTCTCATTTTATTTGATTTATTAGATTCAATTCTAATTATATTGTATTATATTAAACTATCTCACATTCTGCTATTATCTTTAGAAAATTATCCTTTTTTCCCTTTGCTCATCGCGGTACTGCCTCGTCTTAAAGAGTCTGGCTTAAAGAGTCATGGTGGTGCAGCTTGTGCACCCTGGTTACAGACTAATGTCTAAGAAACTATTTCTGAAGATGAATGAGTATTAGGCCTGAAGGTGTTGAAGTACTCAGCAGTAGCTTTTTCATTCTCATTTGCTAGCAAAATGCACACAAAAACAGGAGTGGAAGGAGACATCTCTGAAGATTCCCAGTACATTCACGTGGGAATCATGTACTTATGCAAGTAAGGACTTGCATAAAACCCATTCATGGCATTTCATCAAGTATTGACAGAGCTATGATGTTCTATAAAATTTCCTATGTATAGTTTATTAATGGTTTATTACTGGTATATTATTTGTTTCTTATTGGTTTATTAGTTTACTATTTATTGGGTCTATGCCAACCTCTTGAATTTTAACAAGATCAAGTGCAAGGTCCTGCACCTGGGTCAGGGCAATTGTAAGCACAGATGCAGGTTGAACAGAAAATGGCTTGAGAACAGCCCTGAAGAGAAGGATTTGGGGGTGTCAGTTGATGAAAGATTCAACATGAGCTGGCAATGTGCTCTTGCAGCTCAGGAGGCCAAACGTATCCTGGGCCGTTTCAAGAGAAACATGATCAGCAGGTTGAGGGAGATGATTCTTCTTCTCTTCTCTCATGAGACCCCATCTCATGAGAGTCTCATGAGAGACCCCATCTCATGAGTACTATGCTTAGTTTTGGGAACCACAGCATAAAGACTTGGAGCCACTGAAACAGGCCTTGAAGAGGTCCACCAAGATGATTAGGGGACAGGCTGAGGGAATTGGAGCTCTTCAGCCTGGAGAAGAGAAGGCTCCAGACAAACCTTATGGTAGCCTTCCAGTACCTGAAGGGAGCCTACAGGAAAGCTGGAGAGGGATCTTTTATAAGGGCATGTAGCAATAGGACAAGGGGAAGTGTCTTTAAATTGGAAGAGGGTACATTTAGACTAAGACTAGATTAAGAAGAAATTCTCTGTGGTGAGGGTGGTGAGACACTGGAACAGGTTGCCCAGGGAGGTTGTGGATGCCCGCTCCCTGAAAGCATTCAAGGGCAGGCTACGTGGGGCTTTGAGAAAACTGGTCTAGAAGGGGTTGGAAATAGATGATATTAAAGGTCCCTTCCAACTCAAACTATTCTATGTTTCTATGATGATGATTATTATTTATTTTACAGAGGCTGTGTTTCCATTTGAATTTCATGAATCAAGCAATTTTCTGCCTCTTTCATGTTGTGTAGCGCTTCTGAGAAAGTGAAGTGGATTGAGTAGTTTATCCAGCTGAAGACAAACCAATTTTTCTTTCCATCTAGGTACATTTATTAGTCTAACCAGTTCTGCTTATGTGGCACTAAGCATTGTACAAAGGCAGAGATGTGCCGTGTAGGCAAAAATAGGTCAAGCTATCACCCTGCTGTTCACTTTGAGGCCATAAATGCATAGCACAGTCTGAGGGTGGGTAAAGATGATCTGGATGCCTGCTGTTGCTTTGACCCTCTTTCCCTTGCCATTTATTCCTTCTTTGTCCCTTTTTCCCAAGCAGTGGAACTGCAGTTCAGCTGGCTGAGAGATTAGTGGGCTCAGGAAGCTAAAAATAATAAAAATAAAAAAATATTTTCAGTTGGATTAGTTTCCTGATTCAGCTTCACTGTGTGGGTAAAACATGCTTCGTGGAAGGTTAGACTACATATAAGATTTAGACTTCAAATATTTTATAAACAATGATAAGACCTCCTCTCAGTCTCCCCTTCTCCAGAATAGTCCCAGGTCCCTCAGCCTTTCACCATATGGAAGATGTTCTAGGCACCCAATCACCTTTGCGGCCCTCAACTGAAATCTCTCTAGAAGTTCCTGTATTCCTTAAGATGAGCCCAGAACAGGATGCAGTACTCCAGACACAGCCTCATCAGGGCAGAGTAGAAGTGGAGAAGAATCTTCCTCAACTTATTAGCCTTTTTTCATGCACCCCAGAATACCAAAGTAAGACTAGATCCTATAGTTCTATTAAAATTCTTAACATAGTAAAATTCTTGCATTCTCTAGAACTGAAAGCCAGAGATTCTCTCCCTGCACTTACCTTTATTTTTTCTGGCTGACATTTCACCTACTCAAACCTCAGAATACCTCACTCTGACTTTTTTCTGTTTGTTTTGAAAAGCTTTATGTAAGAGGGTAAATTTATTACCAGTAGCATTTAGATCTGTACTCAACATGTAGCATCTTTTTTTGAAGAACAAAAGATGCATATAAATTTCTGTTGCCTGAGTGTGTCATTTTTTTCTCCAAATAAGTATTTTTCTTCTACTTTGCTGAAGAAAAGGTTCAATCTTTCTCTGGCTTTCTTGTGGTTCCTTTGAGAGAAATTGGAAGCACTTAGGAACTTTTCAGAATCTAATGCTTTCCATTTTCTGCTTAAAAAAATTATGCCTTTGGCTGCAGTCTGTTAGCTCTTGGGTAAAAAGATTATTCATGGTTTAGTCTTCATTCACGCATTATTTTTGTGCACACTGAATGTGTTGCAGTCTTCTCAATTTGTAGTCCATCCCCAGGGCATTATTAGACATTCAATATTCAGATAAACTGGAGTCTCACTGGTTCTCTATATGCTGATTGTTTATAGAGATTTCCAGATGGCACTTGACATGTTCCGTATGAAGTGGACCATTGCTATGACATAAGTGCCAGTAATTCCATGTGTGCAGCGGTACTTGCATCATTTGCTCTCGTGGAGACATACATTTGATTTGACCAATTTCTTTGTACTCCATTTGCCTTCAGACAGTGCTAAGACACCGTTGGAGATAGATAGAATAACTCAGTGGTAGGCATCACTATCTGGGACTGAATCTGCCATGCCATGAATCTGACCAAAACACTTCTACAGATTGAATATTCTTTCATTAATGAAAGTCTGCCTAATGCAGCTGATTGAACTAAAGGTCCTCAAATCCAGAAATCCAGTATAATACACATGCATTTCTGAACAACAACAGACTTTATGGTGTGCATAGCTATATGTGCTCACTGTCCATCCAGTAAGAAGAAGAACATTTGTGGGCACATTTATACTTAGTTTGTCCTTCATTTTTCGATTTCATGTCACCACACTGTATTCAACCCACATAATGTTTAATAAGTGTATTCCAAATACACTTATAAAACATAAATGTAAATATAATTTTTGCACAATAAGTATATCATTGACCAAAATAGGATGATCACATGAAGAATATTATAAAAAAAACCCTCATTTAAAGATGTTCTTATGTTTCTTGTGATGAATATGAACATGTCCTATTCACGCACTTAGAAGTATTTTTTTTTCAGATCTTATTATTATCAAATTTGAAAGAAAAAGTTGATTTTAATAATATTTATTTTTAATAATAATATGTGTGTCGTCCCCGCCCCCTACCCCCCCCCTCCCATTTTTTTTAAATTTTTTTTTTCAATATTTGTGATTTTACAGTCACTTTAAAAAACTCCCTTTAAATATCAGAAGGCTGCAATGAGGTCTCCTCACAGCTTTCTCTTTTCCAGGCTGATCATCTTTGTGGATCTACTCTGGACCCTCTCCAAAAGCTCCACAACTTTCCTGAGTTGGGTGCACCAGACTTGGACACATTATTCCAGTTGGGGCCTCACAAGGTCAGAATAGAGGGGGACAATCACCTCCCTTGTAAGGAAGTTTTTTATGATAGAGTTTCCTCATCCCTGAAATAATTCAAGGACAAGCTGTACAGAGCTCTGAACAATGTAATCTAGCTGTCTATGTCCCCGTTCATTGCAGGGAATTGGACAAGACGGCCTTTTAGTGTCCCTTTCAACTCAAGTGATTCTATGCTTCTATGATTCTCTTTCCTGGTGTTCAGTCTCTGTCTTACTGTTTAAACTCTTTAATTGTTGCATTTGTCACAGTAATGTAAGAATGTTTTGTTCTTTTTTTTTTCTTCTTTTCCCCAAGCTTTTATGTATTCCAGCAGTATTTCTTTTGTTTCCTCTTACTTTCCTCCAACTTAAACAACTAGCTCTCCAGCCTTTCCTCACAGATCATTTTTTAAAGATCAGTTACTATGCCCTATGCCTAGTTTTCTACAATTAGTTTTCATGTTTTCTCCAATCTGTCACCTGCAAACGGGTGCTACATCACAGACCTAAAACTTCTTTCCTGCCTTGAATGGAAAGATTATTAAGTAAGCTTCTTCTCAGATAATAGGTCTGTTTATGTAGCATAAGAGCTTGTATTTTTGTAACAACATGGGTGCTGACTCATGTTCAGAGTCAAACCATCTCTCAGCCGATCCTCTTCAAAACCATTTGTCTGAAGATGTTATTCTCCAGTATATAACTCATGTGTCCGAGTCTTCTTTCCCAAAGTACATTTTTCCATATTCAATTTCAGTACATTTTTAATAATGGCTATGTCTCCAATGGTCAATGTTGTTTCAAATCCTGGCACTGTTCTCTGGCATATCCCTTTTTACAGTCCTTAGCATTAACAGAAAAATATGCACGATGTCATATACAAGACAGGATGGAGGTCTTTTTTTTAATGAGTCACTGCCTTGTTAGTGTTGAATCATTCAGTCACTCAGAAAAGTTCACAGCCATGTTTTTTTTATTTATTTTTTAATTATTTTTTAATTTTACTATCAATGTGGCTCTCAGAATATCCCTTTGGGTAGAAGAATGTTTTCGTATCCTCGTTTCTGGGTCAAAGTTTTAATGTAGAGCAGATCCCTGGATCACAGACTATGTCCAGATGTATTGGATCACTATAAGGTCTTGCCATTAGACCTGACTCTTTACCCCCTCATTGCAGTACTCATAAAGTAGAAACCTAACTCTGTGCTTGTGAGATCTCAGCATTCTTAAATGATAAGATCTGAAAGCAATCTGGAAAAACAACGTTTTAAAGTATATTATGTTCAGTGGAACAATACCTATCAGTACTGTATAGTGCACGGAACCATTTTTTTTGCCATAGACATGGTTGTATGCACACAGAGACACACAGACATCTGTGCACATGTGAACATCCATGAAAAATTGTTATTCTGCTTATAAAAAAATGATTAATTCGTCTGGAGACTTGTATTTTCATGAGTCCATACACATAAATGGAAAACATAAGCTCATACTTCCCTTCCAGTATCTAAATGAGAGTTGGAAGTGCTCCCTCTAGGACCCCGTGGGACAATATGCTAGTCTTCTGGTCCATGACACGTCCAGTGTCTTGTCAGCAGTGATCTCCCACATACAGTAGGAGTGGATTTTAGCCATACATTTTATTTGTTTTCTTTAAGAGTAAAAAAGAGAAAGAAAAAAACCAAACATCTGCACATCAAAGACACTATACCACTATCTGAATTTTCCAAACCGTGATGCGTGGGTGCACATTTAGAGCCAAACCAAACTAGTGGTGCTCCTGCTTTTAAAAGACTTTTTAATACAATATATATCCTAGTAAATTATTTTTTGGAATAATGTGTTTTCAAGTTGTGTTTGCTTTGGAGAGTCTGATCTGCAGGAATGCGGTCTTCTTGTGTATCTCATGACAGTTTAACTTTGTTTAACACACGATAGGGTGTTAATGTCTTGCCAAAATACAAGCCCTAAAGCACTTAATCAATCAGCAAAGTGACAGAAGGCCTGTGCTGTGGTTTTCAATCACAGCAGCAAGTAGGAACAGAAGTACTTTTATGCTGTCAGAAGAAAGCACAGTCATTGAGGAAAGGACTAATGTAAATCATGAAGGTTGACAACATGAACAGAAGCTTGCTTACCTATATGAATTACTGGCGGCTGCACAGTGCCACAGAAGAGGCTGCCTGGACTTGGACTTGTCTGGTTTCTCCATGATTTCCTCAAGAGATGGTGAATCTTATCCTCAAATCAGAGCTCTGTTCTCTCCCTACTGACTCTATTCTTGTTTTCTTGATATTTTCAGATGCATATCAAGCTGTCATTGCTAAGTATCACATTATAGGGAATTTTCTTACCAGCCTGAAATACCAGCTATCACAGGCAGTAGAGTCCTGCTGCAGCAAGATCTTTATGTATTGACTTCTCGATAACTCTGCAAGCAGATGCAGACATCGGTCTGCCCAGACATGAGCTGTTGAGATCTGATCCATAGTCCAGGAGAGAGGCTTGAAGGACTATCTGTGCTGTACTGTTACAGAACCAGAAAATAAACTTTTTTTTTTTTTTTTTAAAACTTGTTACTTTTGCATTATTAAATGATAAAATGACATTATTTCCCCAGCAGAGTTTATAGAAGAAAACTGAATTGGCAAGAACAGCAAACTTTTTCTTATTTTTTCTTTTTTTTTTTCCTTTTCTTTTTTCCAGGATGTTTACATTCTTCTCCTTGTTTTCATCCACTTGAAAGAAAAAACACAAAAACTATAGGAAAAGTCAAAAATTACTTTACTGAGAAAAAGACACTTGTTTGGGAACATTCTTTTCTTTTGGAAACAGGAGGAAAAAATGAAAAGGTGGGCATGAAAAAACACAACCAAAAGGTCGCTTTAGTCAGACAAATAAAGCACATACAATGTTATTTCACTCATCATGCCACTGTCCGTGGTAAAACTATTAAACACTGGCACTGTTAGAAAAGCATTCAATTCTGTTAAATTCATTATAACAAAATAACTAGAACTCCTACAACAACATACTGCGTATCTTTTGCTTGAACATGGAAGCACAGTTCTGTTGCTCATTTCAGCACATTAATGTTTTCTCAGGTGTGTTGCTCAAAAGACAATACAGAAAGTCATCTTAGAGGAAAAAAAGTACAGTAGTCTTCTTGCACAATTATTTTAAACCTCAAAATTGTCCTTGGAGGAAATAATAAAGTATAACTGGTGGTGGGTATCCTGTAAGGATAAAATGCTGCCACAAAAATTAAGGCAGTGTGTTAAAACAGAAGGCTTTTTCCATTCCAGTTCTTTAGGGGAAGCCATTTTTCCGCACTCCTGTTGTTTGTCCAAATTAGAAAAAAAGATTTATACCATGTCTGAAATGCACTTAAAGTCTCTGAAAAGCTTTTTCTCTTAAGTACTTAATCTCACATATTTCTAAAATAACAAAAAAGAAGTCCAGTAACTGAAGCCACATTTCATTAATACTGTATTAAGTAAGAAATCCAGCTTATAAACAAATGAAGGAAATTCTTTTTCCTCTAATATTCAAACTTTGTCCCAAGGCTATAGTCAGTTAACCAATATTTACTCTCAGTTATTAATAAGAATTGTCAATTCAGCTACAGCATGTGTCTTCTTAAACTGAATATGGTGACTTAAATCAAATACAAAGCAGCAATTAGATCACAAATGAAAGCATCTCATCTCATTAATGAGTATTTATTCACACCTTCTGACCCAGTGATTCAGGCCATAGCTAAAACCAGGAAATCCCCAGGGAGAATTTATTATAAAGATTATAAGAAGACTGAATTTGGAAAGGTCCAGACTTCACATTTAGAATTTACTAGTCATTTACTTCTGTTTATTGATACCAAAATTTCCAGACAGTTAATGTTTACACAAAACAAAGATTTCACTTTGATGTTATGTCTTTCCAGACTGTTGTTTTGAGATCAGCACTTAAATCTTTGAATGTCAAGGGGTAAAGGGTGAGAATAACTGCTGATCTTATATTACTCAGTATCACAGTATCACAGTCTCGTGCGGGTTGGAAGGGACCTTAGAGATCATCAAGTCCAACCCCCGGGATTTGAGCCTCCTGTGTAGCAGAGCGGCACTTCTACCACTTGCGCCACAGGGGGGATTCGAACCTGGGCCTCCATTGTTGCAAAGTGTCATTCCTACCATTAGGAATATTAATTATCTCCTGATGAGGAGGAGGTAGTTTGGATAACTGCTAACATGAAGTTTAGCTAAATTTATTAAGGTAGATTAAAGTGACTAAGTAGCAGGGGGAAGGTGACTGGGAGAACCTTTTTTGCAATGAGTCAATCAGTTTTTAAGGAGTTCTGATTGTCCTCTCATCTGATTTAAAACCCAGATTCAAACAAATCCCTGGCTGACTAATCTGTGTTATTTTAGAACTATTTATTTTAATTTGCAGATTGTTTCTGCCTCTTTTTATGGCCTTTCCCTTGCAGAAATATACAGTGAGATTGTAAGAAAGTCTGTGGATTTTACTGTGTTGAGAAAACTACTGAAATCCTATAAATTAGAAGTAAATAAATAAAAATGAAGGGCTTGTAATTCCTAACAAGTAGGAGTTCAAGTGCTTACAGTTAAGTACAGCAAATTAAAAACACTCACTGTGCCTTACTGAAGGCAAGCCTTTAGACTCCATGTTATAGTCTTTCATTTCTAACTGCAGTTTGATTTGTTTTTCCTAAATGTATGCACAAAATAAGGATATGCACAAACAGAAAGAACTGGGAATGCACTCTCCAATATCTTTATCCACAGATTATAAAACACAAGTAAATCTACATATGCTTTCCAAGAAAGACAAAATTTAAAATCTAGGTAGCTGAGTAACAAGAGAAAGAATATCATGGATAAAATGAAGTACATTTGGTTACAAATGCCATGGAGGAGGAGAATAAAAGGGATTCATTATCAAAATCAAATGTTAAGAGATCTATGGAGGTTGTGAAAGTGGTAAGCATTGATTAGGGTACTCACTGGAGAGGTGGAAGCTATATTAGTGCTGAAGAGTAGTATTTATGTCTCTTGAAAATATTTCTAAACACCAGGTTTCCCAGAGAGGTGATGGATACCCTGTCCCTGTTCATTGCATGAGAGTTAGGCCAGATGACCTTTGAGGTCCCTTCTAACTTGAATGATTCTAGGATTTTATGAGTAAGAGGAATAATAAAATTGAGTTTACAAATAGAGATAATATGCTACTTTTAATGGTGGGGTCCAAGTGCATATAGATACAATAAGTATTAAGCTCCTTTAGTGGAAAGTCTCTGGGTGATCAAATATGTTATTGTTCTGATTAGGTTTTGATAGCTATACAAAATGGTGGAATGGAAAAGAAAAAGTGTACCAGATAGTTGTGACTTTAGTCCACTTCAGTTAAAGTGGAGGGTTAATACAGTGAAGATCTGAGACTAAGGCTCTCTATTTCAAAGCAACGGATGCGAAAGAACAGGTTAATAATGCTATCTGGACTGATTAAGCTAATGTGCTTTATCATAAAGAAGGACTAGAATTCCTTTCTAAGCAAGGAGGAAGTCTGGCAAGAAAATATAACTGGACAGATAACCCTGCCACGAGGTATATCAAGAAAAAGAAAAGAACGTATAAGACATGGGGTTAGAGTTTTGTAACATTGAGCTCAAGAAATGAGCACATAAACTGAGAAAGTCAAAAAAATAACAACTAAGTAGATTTTACAAAACTGTTAAAACAAAGTTCTTAATATCAACTTACCACAAACGGGATCAACAACCTCATCTCACACAGTGAAAATATGTAGTTACCTAGATATGAATGCCAAATTAGCTGAGAGCTTACTTTATAGTCAATAAGATATAATAGATCTTTATTGTCTGGACTTCAACATGCTTGATAGGATGATACTTCAGGAGTTGTTAGATAGATGAATGTGATGCTATGGATAAACACACTAATTTTGAGGTTGGTGAGGAGATAAGTAAAGAGAAAATAACATATTGTTTTGAAAGATCAGAGATTTCAAGTCCAATTTCCTATGGCAAGATTATGAAGTTATTTCAATGTTTTCACTGAAAAACAGTTTTGAGGAAAGTGAATCTTCTATTTCCTGAGTCACACCTTCTCTAGTCAGCAGGGGTTGCTACTGTGATTGAGTCATCCAAGAATCAAAGGAATAACATAAATCAATTCGCTGAGAACTTTCTTAACTGCAACTAATGCTCGGAGATAAAGTTGGCTAAATTGCTAATTAAGATTAATAAGCATTAGAGATAAGACAAAGAGTGAAAGAGTAAAAGAAGACAAAGAGAATGAATAAGAATGCATTATGGAAAACTGTGGAGAACAATTAGCTTTCAAATTATATTCACTGAAGTTTATCTTTTTCTTGTTTTACTTTTTTCATTTATAATTTCAGGATTTGTTATAATATGAGAGCATGTGAAGCTAGGGACTAAAACTTGGGCTTTTCTCTTTAAATATTACTTAACCCAGTATGAAGAAAGAGAAACCTGAATTCCTCTGTTTTGCTGTTTTTGTTGGAAACTCCCTCTGATGGCTCAGATATGGCCTAAAGGCACAAACAGATAAACTCTTTACAAATACATATTTTTTCTCCAAAATTTGACACAACAATATCAAGTTTTCTGAAAACCAAATCAACAAACAGAAAAACAATTTTATATGTACAGGAAGGTATTTATCTCCTTTCTTTTGGGTTGGAATTTAACATTTTTCTTTTTTTAAATAACATTTAGAAAAAAGTTTTTATACATTTCCCAGAGGGAAAAATTGTTTGAAGCTCCTTGGGAGCTCTTGCATTCTTGCTCTGGAGAGTCAGTGCTACGATATATGTCATCTGGTGTTTTGCCATTTCCTTCAGTGGGCTCAGACTCAAATTTTAGCTTCTAGTTCACAGAACAGAAAAGATATGAAGTCCTAATATGGCAACAAAGCAGAAAGAAAGCTTAATTTAATACAATAACAAAAGTTCTTCAGTTCATGACTAAAGGCTTGCAAGTGTGATGCCCAAGGGTTGTAGGATTTCAGTCCCAGGGAAGGTTACAGAACAGATCATCTTCAGTGTGATCACATGGCATGTGTGGCACATTGAGGGGATCAGGCCCAGCCAGAATGTTTTCATGAAAGGCATTCTAGCCTAACCAACCCCATCTCCTTCTATGATGGGGTGGCCTGCCTCGCAGATGAGGGAAAGGCTATTAATGTAGTCTACTTACACTTTAGCAGTGCCTTTGACACTGTATTCCACAGTATTCTCTTGGGAAAGCTTGTAGCCTGTGACAGAGCCATGAACATTCTTTGGTGGGTAAAAAACTCTGAGAATCAAGCTCTGAGAGTAGTGATGAACAGAGTTAAATCCAGCTGATGGCTTGCTGATGGCTTGCTTGAGGGGTGTTCCTCAGGACTTGGAGCCAGTCCCATTTAATATCTTTATTGGTGATCTGGACAAAGGGATTGAGTACAACCTCAGCAAATTTGCATACAGCATCAAGCTAGGGGAAAGTGTCCATCTGCATTAGGATAGGAAGGCCCTACAGAGGGATCTGGACATTGGATGACTGGGCTGAGGCTAATGGGATGAAGTGCAACAAGACCAAGTGTGTCACTTTGGTCTCAACAACCCCAGGCAGAGCTACAGTCCTGGGGCAGAGTGGCTGTGCAGAGGAAAAGAATCTGGAGGTGTTGGTTGACTGCTGGCTGAACCAGAGCCAGCATTGTGCACTGGTGGCCAAGATGGCCAATGCTTCCTAGCTTGTATCAGAACTAGTGTTGCCAGCAGGAGTAGGGATGTGTCCTCGGCCCTCATGAAGCTGCACCTCAAGTACTACATGCAGTTTTGGGTCCTTCACCACCAGAAAGACACTGAGGCCTTGGAGTGTTTCCAGAGAAGACCAATGAAGCTGTCATGGGCTGGAGTACAAGTCTTATGGTGTGCAGCTGAGGGAACTGGGATTGTTTAGTCTGGAGAAGACGTAGTTCCAGGGAGGCATTATAGCTCTCTGCAACTCCCTGAAAAGAGGTTGTGGTGAGGCAAGGGTTGGCTTCTTCTCCCATGTAACAGTGATAGAATGAGAGGGGATGGCATTAAGTTGCATCAGGTAAGGTTCAGATTGGATATTATGAAAGAAAATTACTCAGAAAGAGTGGTGTGGCAGTAGAACAGGTTGTCCAGGAAGGTGGTAGAGTCATCATCCTGGAAAGTGTTCAAGAAGATGTGGCACTTAGAGATGTTGTGTGGTGGGCAATATTTGTGGTAGAAGGATGGTTGGACTAGATGTTCTTGGTAGCCTTTTCCAACCTTAATGATTCTATGACTCTGTGTTTTAGCATACAATGAAAAAGCACAAGATCACTTTTTTTTCTCTCTTTTTTTTTTTTCTTCCCCCCTCCCCCCAAATGATGTTATACCATTCAGTCTAGTACTAAACTACAGCTAAATTTATCATATACTTTTCAATCCAGTAAGCTCACAAACTGGACTGTATGTTCACTTTCTTCTCTTAGGGACTGTTTCCAGGTGTACTGAAGCTGCATGTGGCAATTACAGCTCAGCCTTAGGAACACTTGTGAGAGATTGGCTGGGAGTAACTGAAAAACAGTGCTGCCAGTCATGGCAGTGTCTGTGAGATAAAAGAGGATAAATCAATATAGATTCAGGAAGACATCAGTGAATAGCAATTTACTAAAGAAAACCTACTATGACCTTGTGAGAGTGCAGTTCTCTACAAACCAAGAGGCTGAAAGAAAAGTAAAAACATATTGTTGTTTATAACTTGCTTCAGTTTCCCAGTCTGAGTCATGTAACAGCTGAACAGGCAATTGCAGCAATATGGGAGTAGCTATCATACAGATATGGTGGGGGGAAAGGGAAAGGGAAAATTTGAGGATGATGAAGCAGGCTCTTACTGTTAAGTGTGGCTGTTCATCAGACTGGCATACAAGAGGGGAAAGAAACATCCCTCTGAGGGTACCTGGTGGGATACACGGACTGGGCACCTGTTCTTCATTAGCTGAATCATGTCTTAGATCTTTACTAGCTACACCGAGGGCTTGCTAGCTGTTTCATAGGTAGACACCCTCATCAAACTATCTGTGTTTATATGAAGTGGAAGCTGAATGTGATGCATAAATTTTGAAACCCACCCACACTGAAATAACCTGAATCTAAGGGCACGACATCCTTTGAATTGCAGCATCTCATTTTTGCCAGTAGCAGTAGGTTAGATCTGTACCTTCTTAAATATTTTATGACAAGGATAAATATAAGAGTGAAGGAGGCTTTTTATACAAACAGATTTTCTACCCTCAGCCCCAGTTTCTTAAGGTATAATACAGACACAGGAAGGATGGACATGGTATGCTTGTACTTTGCTGTTATGAAAAAGCAAAATCTCAAGTCCTCTCACAGCAAGCAGGTAAATATTCACAGACAGAGCCATCTCTGCATTTCAACTTTTAACTTTAGACATTTTGAACTCCTCCAGGAATAACTTGAATATTCTCCGTCAGAAGCTGAATTCCTAGAAAACATGATGCTTTGCCATACTGCAGTCAGCACTCAGAAAGTGAAGAAATATTTGCTCCATAAACAGATAGGAGGAAACTTAGGTCTTGGTACAGACAATGACTTCATTTAACATCTTGAATAAGAGATGATGTTGACTGTTTTTAGTTCATGAGGTTCTGAGTACACAAAAGAAAAGATTTTTCATTCCAGGAACAAAGTAGCATCTCTGTTCTTGGGGATTTTTCAAGAATACACACCCTGCCTGACCTGCCCTGAGATTGGCTGTAATCCCACTTTGAGTAGAAGGCCGGATTATGTGATATTTACAGACACTGTCCTGTACTGTTTTACTTCAGCTCTGATTGACTGCCTTCTTTAGCAATACCTTTTCAGTTCCTGAAATAATTGGATCTTTATCGTGTAGAAGATCTTGGTACAAAATTAAAATAATATCTGTTACTCCAGCACTTTGAACAATTCACTATGTGTTCTGTCTACCCAAGATCCTTTGAAGAACTGTTTGCGCATTAAAATATTTGATCTGCCTTATTAGTCATGCATTGTGTGTTTGTAATCTACTATGCAAATAGTTCCTTTCATTTAATAAAAAATATAAAATATTAAATATGTACAAGAATACTTGCCAGATGGCTAGAGCAATCACCTAGAGGTACTAAATGAAAATATGTTCCTTTATTAGTTCAAGGCAAATACATATCACTTAGGCACGGCCCAAATGTGGGTATTTATCCATAAAACAACTCCAAGCTTTCCAGTGCACAGGCAGGAAAAAAAACATTTTGTTCTTGTTAAATTGAAATCCGTCGGTGGTTAAGTGGAGAGAGAGATGTTCATTTACTTTCCTACTGCTGCTTTGTAAGGTATACCACAGTCATGGGGGATGGAGAGCTAATATTATCTTTGATTATCTGATCTCAAATAGTCTAGGTTCACCTTCTAACTTATGATACTCCTATATAAGGAAAAATCTGTAAGGTTTTCTATTTATCATGTATTGCTCTATCTGCTTTGATTTTTCACTGGCTTTGGTTATTTTGTCCTAAGCTTTCAGTTTACATTAAAAACTTAATGCAAACCAAATTATAAATGTAAGATTAAAAAAATTATATCTGTAAATTCTATCACATGGAACACTTTCCTGGGCATTTCTATCTACCCAAGAGCTTTTGGAATAATATTTGCACATTAAGTTATTATTGTAAATGAAGGAAAGCCAAACCCTTCTTAAAATGTTGAGAACAAATAATGTGACAGTGAAAACTGAAATACTCAGATATATTTCAACCCTTTAGAAACAGCTACTTTTAAAGTATTGTACAAAACCACAGAGTTTTTATTCTGCAGTATATATTAGCACAGATTTCATAGTTTCATAGTTTTGTGCGGGTTGGAAGGGACCTTAGAGATCATCGAGTCCAGCCCCCGGGATTCGAGCCTCTGTGTAGCAGAGCGGCACTTGTACCACTTGCGCCACAGGGGGGATTCGAACTCCGGGCCCCAGTGTTGCAAGGCGGCGTCTTTAACCACTGCGCCACCGGGGCACACTTATTTTATCATGAGTCACTAAAGACAAATAATAATGATTGTCCTGCTCCACTTGTTTGCCCAAAGTTTAATGCTTCATTGAAGAGAATGAAGAGAATGAGTAATTGAGACAGCGCAGATTCCTGTCAGTTTAATGATGTAACTAATTATTTATATATGGTTATTTTTTGTGGTACAGTAAAAATATGATCACACAAATTAATTTTAAGTTATAATTCTTAGAACAGCTTAGCACCACAGATGATTCACTCAGGTCACGGAAGGCAAAAGCAGGGACTGGAAGAATGAAGAACTGCCCACTGCAGAAGATCAGTCTTCAGACCATTTAAGGAGCATGAATGTGCATAATTCCATAAGACTGGATGAGATGTAACTGAGTGTCCCAAGAAAGCTGGCAGATAAAGTAGCTAAGCCATTATCCATCATATTTGAGAAGTTGTGGCAGCCTGCTGAAATTTCTGCTGACTGTAAAAAAAGGAAATATAACCCTCTTTAAAGCAGAAAAAAAAGGAACAGTAGGAATCTACAGGCCAGTCTCACCTCTGTACCTCCAAGATCATGCAAGGAATCCTTCCAGAAACTATAATTATGTTCATAAAAATAGGTGATTGGTGACAGCCAGCATAGCTTCACTAAAGGCAAACTGTGCAGAGCAAATTAGGTGGTCTTCTGTGATGGAGCTTCAGCATTTGTGGATAAAGAAAGAGCAGCTAAGAGGGCATAATCTACCTATACTTTTGTAAAAGCATTTGGGTAATCCCAAACATGAATGCAGGGTGGGTGGTGAGTGGGTTGAGAGAAGCCCTGTGGAAAAGGACTTGGGGGCATTGGTTGACAAAATTAAATATGAGCTGATAGTGTACATATGCAGATTGGAAAGACGGTGGTATCCTGGATTACATCAAAAGAAGGATGAGGTGATTGTTCACCTCTACTCTGCCTTTGTGAGACCCTACCTTAGTCTAAGAGTAACACTATATGTATAAACCAAAAAGAAACGTACTTGTAGGGAAACAATTATACTCATATATACCTACCACCTCTGACAGCTCATTTTCATAGAATTTTCTATTGATCTCACTGTAGGAGCTCAGTAATTGAAGAACACATCAAAGAGAAAACTCACTAACTTTTGTTCAAGAAACATTTAGATGTGGTACTCGGGGACATAGTTTAGTGGGAAATATTAGTGATAGGTGGATGGTTGGACTGTATGATCTTAGAGGTCTTTTCCAGCCTTGATGATTCTATGATTCTATAGTAAATTTCTTTATATATACTCATCACCCAGTGACAGGTCACTGAAGGAAGCTCATGAATGTGTTAAAACATGAAAAACTGCTAACAGATTATGATTGATGACCACTTTACATGTTATTGCCATTTTAGTTAACTATTCTTCTTTTTTACTTTCCAACCTTTGAGCTTTCATCCATGTGCCCCTTTTTCTCACACCTCAGCTGGAAGTTTCTGCCCTGTTAGAAGAAAGACATAAGTTCATTTATGGACACGGCTTGGGAGAGAGTAGGCAGAAGTAGTTGTAAATCTCCTTCAGGCACTTCTCCAAAGCAAATTTTCTTCAGCTTGGGAAGGAAATCTCTCTTCCTCCTTGACTGTTCATTTCCATACTCCTCTCCAGATGTTTACATACTTCACGCTGAATGTTGAGTTTGCAGTTTGTGAGAAGAAGAAAAAGAAAAAAAAACAAAAAAACACAACAAAACAAACAGTTGGGAGAAAGGAAAATCAGTTTTGGATGGTTTTACAATGTAAAATAAATAATCTTCTCTGAAATGTTGGGATTGAGCATTTTTTTTCCATCTTTCTTCCCCAGAGTTTAATATTTTTGCAGCTTTAATTATAGAATCCCACAGATTTCTGATATAATGAATAAAATATTCCTTTTAATTATCAGCTTGGAAATCCAAGGAGATTTGCATCATGTAATATTGACTATACTGTGGCAGTATTAGAAGAAAAAAATCACTTTTGGATTTAGCATTCTATTCAATCAATGTGTCATTAATTATTTTGCATAAACTTATTATGTAAAAGCTTTAAGGATATGCATTGAGAGCATATATGTCTAGTTATTTAAGAATGACATATACATTAATCTCATAATTGAAAACAGAAATGATGCAACTCAATGTTTTTCTCACTGAGAGGAATAAATAATTTACTTCACATAAAGTTTCAGCAGAGGCAAAAGTAAACACTTTTTTTTACAGAAGAACATTTTCTATGGGCTGTTTTAAAGACTCAAATGAGAGGAAAAGCTATTGAGGAGAATCAAACAGAATGAGACAAAAGAGCATTGGTGTCACGATGAAAGCAGCTGCCTGTGGAGGGGGCAGAAGAACAGAGCTGGTGTGAAACTGCAGCGTCTCATCTACATAAAGTGACTCAGAGTGCTGAATGTTTGGGTCTGTGGTTACATTTAAAAGGGACAAAATGTCAGAACAGTTTCACAACTGTGTGTAAACTGTGTTTCTGGACACTGACCTCATCTTGTAGGAAAAGCTATTGTGGTCCCTGCGGTATAATCCTACCCTGGCTACTGTGTCATTTCTCCAGAAGTTTTTGTCATCAGAATATTTTGCAAAAGGACACACTGAAGAAAAGGGAACAAAAGAGCAAAAAGAGAAAACTAGAAACTTGCACATTATTGATATGACTGAGATAGTAGCATTGTACTCAGTATTTGACAGGTGAGCGTGGACCAAAAATCTGATTTTACAATGACCATGTATATTATTACAAGGTAGTTAGAACAAAAAATTCAAATACATGAAATAATCCTCCTGATTTAAGCAAAGCATATGGATTTTAAGCTGTGTTACTAGCATATTTATCTGATATCTTTTGCTTTTAGTTTACCAGTTTCAAAAAAAGGAGAAAACAAGTCTGTGAATAGTTACCTTATGTCATGTCAGAGATTTTAATGTCATGAAGAAGGTTCAGATAAGTCCTTACTATCTCCTGGAATAAACAGATACTATGATCTTTGCTGATAACCTATTGCCAAGTTTTACCACGAAGATTCTAGCCATTTCCTGGAATCATAGTATATTCTGCATTAGAAGAGATAAAATTCAGCTTCTTAAATCCAACCAATGGCCTTTATTGCCAGAGATTAACTGATTGTCGTCTTTTCAGTACAGTTATTGTGTCTTCCATTTCTCCTTTCCCTTCAAACTGCCCCTGACCTTGTCCTCTTCTCTATAGAGAAAAAAGCTATTTTAATGTTTGTAAGTTGTATTTGGTTTTCTTGACATTGTTGCTGTTTTCTCTCAAAATTTCCAGTTTACTTACACATTTCTTAAAAGCTTATTGCCCAAATTAGACTATGCTAATGAAACTAATGAATCACAGTTACATCTACTGTTGGTTTTTTTTGTTGTTGTTGTTGTTGTTTCTTCCCAGAATCATATTTGTTATCCATTTATTCTGCAGTCCTCAGTGATTTTCTGCATCCTGCTCTTCCACTCCATTTTCTTTCTCCACATACCTAATCCTTCATTTGAAGTGTGTTCACCCAGTTTGGTGAGACTCACCAGTTTCACAGACGTATATTCAGTTCTCTTCAAGTACTAGAATAGGTATTTATGAGATCCTAATAGAAATTACCTGAATACTTGAGGAAGAAATCCTTGCCGGTGTATTTGAAAATCACTTTTAAGTAGGTGTGCACTTTCCACTCTTCCACATTTCCTAGACTTGAATACTGGAATTTGTCTGCAACAGTGTAAAAAGATCTAAAGCCAAATCATACCATGTGTATTGGTTTCAGCCATGAGAGAAAGATTATTTCAGAGCAGTTGAAAAACATAATGGCAAATGTGGCAACACAATGTAATAGTTTTTGTGACATTATTCATGTTTTGTGCACCCTTGTCATTAGAGGTCTGAATATCGCAAGCATATGGTTTTATTTAACTATGGTAAGCCAGAAATTTCAAATGAAGGAAATATATTCCTAATGGCATATAGTTAGAGATATTACCCAGCACGAAGTGGTTTAATGTTATTGCCCAGTATGCAGGAGAAGCTTTTATTCAGCTAATTCTTGTGTTGTGAACTGGGGATTGCATATGTAATTTTACATAACAAACCTTCTGCAGATGAAATCAGGAGAGAATTTCCATGCTACAATTGCAAACCTAAGCAAAACTTCACCACAGAGATGACAGCAGGAAACAAGGAATAATGAGTGAAGGCTGTATGAGACAATGGGAAAGCAGCATTGTTTCATGGTTACAGATGGCAAAGAAAAGGAGGGCCTCTGGAGTGTTTGGATCTGGAAGTAAATGAAAGCAAACTTATTTCATGTTTTCCTGTTAGCTTTTGCTTCCAGGTACCACCAAACCTTTAATGATTCCCAGTTGTTTTCTCAGTGTCTACATTTCATTCCTATCCTCTCTTGGTAAGTGGTCAGGATCAGCAGCAGGTGCTCATTGCCAATATGGATAAACACCAAATTTAAGTACAGATGTACAAAAACTTGAGCCAACGTTGAAAAATTAATTAAAGGCTTTTTTTTTTTTTTTTTTTAATGAATATTAGTATTTCTATCTGATATAAGACCATTTGTATTTGGGGAAGGTAGTAAGGACCTTTACCATGGTCTTAGAGGCATGGAAAAAGGTGAAAAAGTAAAAAGGGATGATAGAATGGGCAAATTTCATGGCCCAGGCTGTTAAAGAGTAGCTACAGTTGTGGTCCCAAGGGAGGAATCCAAGCCAAACCTTCTAGTTTACCCATGTGTTAATGGTAGGAATAAATTGGGGGTATAGCAAGTATGGCTGTAGAAAGAAATTAAACATTCAATGATTTTTTAACGTGAGATATCATTCTGTCTATATATATACTGAGTAGAACAGAGAGATGAGATTTTACATACTCAATAGTCTACTATTAATATTAACTCCTCTCTCTCTTCTCTTAATCAGTCTCAGGGCTTTTCCATATGGTTTTCTGTCCAAGTCTGATTGAAAAACAAATCACATCTTCATTAAAAAAATGTTGCTTGCTTCACCAGTAATTGCTCCTCTTACTATTTCCTAATGTCTTTCAATTCAAATTACCTTTCAAACTCCTATTTAGTTTTCATGTTTTCTTAGATATAATCTCAGTTTTAAACTGTTGATGAAAATTTACAAATGTAAAGGTATTTTAGCAATCTGTGCTTCAGTTCTCCATAATTTGGGAATGGTTAATATTTCATAGGTGAGTTGCTAATTTAATTGAATTTAATTAAGGATCTCTTCCCTTTGAATTCATAATTAATTAACTTGTGCTGAAAATCACAGAATCACAGAATCACAGAATTGTAGGGGTTGGAAGGGACCTCCAGAGATCATCAAATCCAACCCCCCTGCCAAAGCAGGATCCCTACACCGCGTCGCACAGGTAGGCATCCTGGCGGGTCTTGAATGTCTCCAGAGAAGGAGACTCCACCACCTCCCTGGGCAGCCTGTTCCAGTGCTCAGTCACACTCACACGTAAAGAAGTTCTTCCGCACATTCGTGCGGAACTTCCTATGCTGTACTTTCATCCCATTACCCCTAGTCCTATCCCCACGCACTACTGAAAAGAGACCAGCCTCAACACTATGGCTCCCACACCTCAGGCATTTATAAACATGGATCAAGTCCTTTCTCAGCCTTCTTTTCTCAAGGCTAAACAGACCCAGTTCTCTAAGTCTCTCCTCATAGGGGAGATGCTCCAGGCCCTTCACCATCTTTGTGGCCCTCCGCTGGACTCTTTCCAAGAGATCCCTGTCTTTTTTGTCCTGGGGAGCCCAGAACTGGACACAGTATTCCAGATGAGGCCTCACCAGGGCAGAGTAGAGGGGGAGGATCACCTCCTTCGACCTACTGGACACGCTCTTTTTAATACACCCCAGTATGCCATTGGCTTTTTTGGCTACAAGGGCACACTGCTGGCTCATGGTCAATCTGTCGTCCACCAGGACGCCCAGGTCCCTCTCAGCAGAGCTCCTCTCCAGCAGCTCTTCCCCCAGCCTGTACTGGTGCATGCAATTATTTCTACCCAGGTGCAAGACTCTACACTTGCTTTTGTTAAACCTCATCCAGTTTCTTACTGCCCAGCTCTCCAGCCTGTCCAAATTCTGTCTGTCTCCAGCCTGTCAAAATTCTGCTCTTTACAATTTTTATGGTGCCTGCAGACATCATGGGGGCACATGTCCTTGGATACTAGATGATGGGAAAGAGATAATTTAAATTATTTGAATTAGTTCCACACCAAGCATGAGTTATTAAACTGAAATTTCATTTTTTGTCCCTCTCAAAACAAGCAAGCAAACAACAACAACAATAACAACAACAACTAAACCAATAGTGAAACAGCTCTGAAAAAACTGCAACAACAAAAATAACCAAAACCCAGTGTTCTTGCATTTGTGGTGGTTTTCATCTGCTGAGGCTTTCTGAAATAAAATTGCCACAAGTTTTATCTGTATATTGCTACAAATCATAAAAAATATATTTCACCATTCTCTGGAGGAGCATTTTTCTTCTCCTATAAAATATACAGAATATACATTTGTGCTAAACTTGTTCGTTCTTTTTCTCTTGGTATGTCCTCTTTGATGTCCCTGTTTTCCAAGACTTTCCTAGTTGTATACTCTCATCACAGCTACATTCATTTCAATAAAATTATTGCCTGCTGCTTACAAATCTGTTACTGGATGTTATATATTGAAGGACTGTTGTTGTTTTTGTTGGGTTTTTTTTGTTGTTTTTTTTTTTTTTTCTTTTTTCCCCTAATTCAATTAGTCATTCATACAAAACAGGAAAGAATTCCAAAGGTTTTAGTAAAAGTTTTGAATGTAAGTTCATGTTTTCCCACAGGGCTGAAATTTAATCAAAGGAATAACATGAGGGGAAAAACACCCAGGAAAGTAAAGAAGTGCACAGATGTGTTAGTCTTATTTTTGTCACAATGGAAGGAGGTGAATCAGCACAAAAGCTTACATCACTGACTGAAAATTCATTATTCATGGTATTACAAAGCTAAGTTGTTAATACCTCTGTTTACAGCCTCTTGTTCAGCTGTCTTATTTGTATGCTGACTTCAATGATATTGCTTGAGGAAGAAAGATCTATTTGTATGATGTGTCAGGACACTTGCTGACCAGCCAAACCTCATAAGTTTACTTTTTTTTCCCTAGGCTTGGATAATTTTTCTGTCATTAAAGGGCAAATTTTAACTTTCCATTACCATAAATGAGACATTTTGTTCTTTAACTTCCTGACTGTAAATGAGGTTAAAATTCTACATCCATTGCTAAAGTCTTCATAGAGTTTTGTTCTAGGTGAAAGTTAAGAATTTTTCAATTTTTCAAAAGGAGATGGAAAACTCGTAAACCAGGAAAAGTCCAAGTGTACCATGTACAGTAAACTCCATCAGGGAGCAGGGCTGAATATTATTTGTGGTGCTCTAGAGAGATAGTGTGATGGTCACTAGAATCAGTACAAAACTCAAATATAAGGTCTCTGTGTAGCACAGGACCACCTATGAAAACAAGAGGATATTCCCCTTTCTGAAGGTTTTCTCATCTTGCAGTGTACTGCATATGCAACTCAAGAAGAAAATGTTCTAATATAGGGAATCCGACATACCAGCCACAGTAGGTCACATATTTTTCTCAGTGCATTTCAGTCTATGAGTCATAATCACTCAAGAAAGCAATATTATTTTACCAGTATGTTTCCAAATATGATGAGAATATAGCAATAGGTATCATTAGTGTCACCAAAAGAAGCATGGTATTTTAAAAGAATGAAATGGAAACCAGACCCTGAACAAGCGTTCATGGCAATGGGTCCTCCTTCTCTCCTGCTGTTCCCTTTTCTGAGAGTAAGGAGATAGACTTCTTTTATGGACACCTTGGAGCTCAAGCTCCACCTGCCCATTCATCATCTCTTTTTGAAAAGGCAAAAAGTCAGTCCTTCCAAAGACTCAGATTGACTAGATTTTTGGATACTTGAACTTGTAGATAAGTATGAAGGGTATCTTCCAGAGCACCTTTCACCTAATCTCCATCCATCAGCAGCACAGTTGACACTCTCAAAGTTCCTGTTGCTTGCTTAGCTGCACCTACAGGTGCTTAGGGCAAGCCTGCGGGTGCAAGAAAAGACAATTCCAAATTGATAAAATCAAAGCCAGACCTCCTCTCAAAGGTAGTGGAATGCAGAGTTATGGGTGAGTGACCACACCCTTGGTGTGATGAAGTACACTAGCCAAAAAGGTCCTTTGGGGTGCAGCAAGACATTAGCACAATTTTGCTTCATCTACACAAAATCTGCCTTTCATCCGCTTAGGCATCCCTGTGGATCCCAAATGTAAATTCAGTCCAGTAGAAATACATTAAAATAGATCTACAAATAGGATTTGTGCTGCTGAGGCAAACACTCTTCTGCTTGATGAAAAAATAGTTAAAATATAACAAATTGATATCTTTCAGTGTCTATGGCCTTGAGTTTTTTCACTCCTTTGCTTATTAAAATTTTGCTGTACTCACAGAGAAATCCTCACAAATTCTTCATTTGCTCTTAATCTTATGAATATTCTTTTGGAAGGTAATTTCTCCTAGAAGCGTGCCCCAAATATGTCTTCTGTAAGATATTTATTTTAGGTATATAAATATATGCATATATTTCTGCTCTAAGGGCACTAGGAAAATTTCTGTAGTAAAAATGAAGGTGACCATTTGTTAAGTTGTCTTTGTTATGTAAGCTTTTAATTTCTAGACTCCCTTTAAATTCCTACTGATTCACTGTTCCCAGAGATATGCAAATGTTCCAATAGAAAACAAGAATTTCTTCATCTTAACCCAAGTATAGCCTGCAATCAGGCTTTGCTTTGCACAGCAGGTATCATGTTTCATTGGATTTTTTTGTACTTTTCTTGATACATTCAGGTAGCTTGTTTGGCTCTTACTGCAATCATACATTACACTGATGTTTCCTATCATTTATACTTTTTTTTATTTTTTATTTTATTTTTTATTTTATTTTATTTTATTTTATTTTATTTTATTTTATTTTATTTTATTTTATTTTATTTTATTTTATTTTATTTTATTTTATTTTTTCTTTCTCCCAACTAACTAGCTAACTAATTAACTAACTAAATCAGCAAAAGGCAATATTAAAATCCCCAGGCTCCTCAACCTTTCTTCACAGGAGAGGTGTTCCAGCCCTTTGTTCATCAACCTGAATATAAACTCTTTGACCTCCTGCTGCAATCATCCGTCCATTCCTTATCCACTAAACCTTCAAATTCATATATTTCCAATTTAAGAAGGTGATGTGGAACCATACCAAAGGCCTTGCAGAATTCCACTTACCATTTCATATGTCCTAATCTTTCTTCTCCAGTGACTATGCTGTTGATCTTTCTGAATCTAAAGCTTATATGCAAAGATGGACCCTTCTAAAATGCACTCTCATAAGTAATCATTTCAAAGCTCTATAGGTCCAAGGATCAGACTTCTTCTAGAAGGGAACTGTCGTTCCGTAACATGTTCAAACTAAGCTGAATTTTGCATCAGAGTTCAGCTTCCATTTTCCCCTGGTTTTGCTGCAATTAAGCAAAAGCAGCAGTCTGTTTTCTTTTTTGTGACACCCAATTCTCTTATTTTACTGTTTATTAGATACTGTTAAGGATATTCACAGATACAATTAACCAAAAAGCTACATTATACTCCTAAAGAAGTGCAGCACTTTTCCTTTTATTTTAGAGAAATTGTCAAAGCTTCCACTGATTTGTAAAAAAGTTACCTGCTAGGTGTTGTGAAGTGGGCAGATAACTTAGTAGGAAGGGGCAATGTGAGATCAACTTGGTATATATATAATGATGCTCATCTCTGACATCTCTGTTTTACTAAGTGCTCAGCATACACCACCACTAGGGAAAATTGACTATGGTTATTGTAGCAGCTTTTAGGATTGTGGTAATGGCGGGAGACAACATACTTCTTTAACTTATTTATTAATTTATGTGGTCGTCAACTTCTTGACAATCTAAGACAAGTAGGGAAAGCAACAAGGGGCATGTTCCTGCCACTGAACTGAAAGCTAGTGAAAGGGAAATCCCTGTGACCGGGTAGGAGAAAGCAGGAATGCAAGAAAATTATCCTGCTAAATGAATTTGTCATATGAAAGTTTTTCACATATTTCCTATTTAAATTTTGTTATGTGTAACTTTTACATCTGCATATTCACTACTAGCTTGGGATTTAAGCAGTGTGTTCCCAGACCCTTTTCAGTTCATAAATTAACTTACTGACTTTTTTCTGAGTTGGAGAGCACTCAGCTTTCTGGTAGGAATATGTCCATCTTGTGCTGCAGAGCTTCCAGAGGTCACTGCTTTGGGGCAAGCCATTTAAACACAGAAATTTGTGCTTACTTTTCAAAACAGAGGTCTTAAGAATCAGGGTGAAAGAATATAGTACTTCCCAGCAAAGCCTTGAGGAGTACAAGATGATGAGTTTGAAGGGGAGCAAGGCTGTCTAGATCAGTGCTGTGTTCAGGGAAGACCTTGTTGTGCCAATCCTTCATTTCATCCAGCTTAACTGAATAAGGAGGAAATATAAATAGAATGATTTTGATAAAAGGGACCTGTGTACACAGCTTCTCTCTCCCAATCAGTTTTTTCTCCTGTTGACTGATACTGTGTCTCATCTTCCTTCCCTTCCAGTATCCTGTGCGTTCAACTCTGTAGTGCCAAAAACTCAAGACAAGGTGCTGTTGAAGCACCCTATTTCAGCAGGTCCCAGAGAAGATAGATAGACATTGATACGAAGCTCTTCAGACAGAGGCAAAATCCAAGTCTTCTCTTTCCTCGATGAGAGCAGATTGCTAAGTAAGAGATTACTGCCTCTGTCATAACCACTCCTGCCTCCTTCTAGAGCATTTTGAAGAAATAATGTCAGTATTCCACTTAACACTAGTTAACTAGTCAAAACACGTTCATGCTTTCCAGATCTGTTGAGAAGCTTAGGCAGATGAATGTTTAGATTTCAAATGAATTATAAATAAGGAGTCAGTTTATTTAACTCTGAAATGTTTCAATGAGTATGAACCCAGATTCCTAGAGAACTTCAAAGTTACCTACAGAAATTCAGTGTTCCTAGTTTTAGGAGATCTGTCCATTGAAGTGGTGTTTTCTAGATCAGTTTAGGATTTATGAAGCTAAATTCCATTTAAGTATTATGTTAGATGCGTAAGTCTTTTCCTGGATTTCAGCCAGTGTCTTAGCTAGGAAACTATTTAGACTAGTTCTTTAATGGGTATCATACTGTGTGAAACTTATCAGCACCCTGTAGGGCAGACTAAGAAAGCCAAGATCTCTCAGTTCCACAGATAAAGTTCTCTAACCTCCCAAAGCCCTTTCACATTTACGCTGAAACACCCTAGGAGATTTAAAATAAGTTAAATAATTTCCTTTGACAAGATTATTTACAACATTTCTCTGATAAATGGCAAAAGAAGAGCTAATTGCTATATGTTAATGACATATATTCATGTTTAAAGAAAATGTTAATAGTTTATGACTTGAGACTATAAGAAAGCTGTAATAGGGAGAAAAAAAAGAGGTAGCTTGTAAATGTCTAAAGCCAACTTCAGCATGTTCCATTTGCATGGGTCTGATGCATGTACATGTCAGTAATCTGCCCAGATATAAACTGTTATTGCTCTGAGAATGCTTTCAGTGACGCACTCCAAGAAATGGTATACCTTCTTACAGATTTGTAAAGAAACTCTATTTACATTATTTCATTTCTGAGAAAGCACAGAGCTCCCTTCTTTGCAATAGGCTGTCTGGACATGGTTCTAAAATGAATGTTAGCGAGAGAGGCTTGTGACTTCAGTCTTATATGGAGTTACAATTAGTCTGCCTGAAACTTACTGCACTCTAGGCGAAAGAGACCAAAAATGAAGGGGAGATTTCCTATCAGTGAATTTGCCGAATGTAGTTGGGAGAAATACAGGTGTTAGGAAAAAACGGTGAAAATTTTCTATTTTGCTAGCCTGTTGGTTTGCTAGACTTGTTGAAGACTAGCAGTGCCTTTGTGAAAAAGAATGCTTTTATTGTCCATACAGTTATACAGCAGCTTGCAGTGGGCAAACAGTCCTGCTACGATTGCACAGCACTGTGTGTGACACCTAGAGAACTGCCTTTATTTTCTGAAGTTCTCAGTGTAAGACACCCAGAGTACAGAATTGTCTTCCTTCACAGTAGGTCGCTCAAGAAGATCTGCATCTGAGAGCAAGTATTTGATGACAAGAGAAAGGGCAAGCCAGCATTCGGGCACAGGAAAAGCAGGGTGTCTTCACATATAGTTTGTGCGTGGCCAGAAATGGTATCTTGGAAGGAGGATGGCTTTTGATCTAGCTGTAGGACAGCTACTTTGCCAAGGCTGGGGCATCTTGAGACTTACTCAGAACTTTTTGTGCTGGGGAAACCAGTAATGTGTGAAGTCGTAAACTGCTGTGAAGTTTAGGAGCTTCCAGTGTTTAGCAGAAATGGATGAGGGAGACAGAAATGATAACTCTGGATTCAGGGATATAAATGCTACTCAAATTCCACTTTCGATACATGAATTCTAATTAAAAACCAGATGTTGTTGCTCAGTGACACTGGCAAACTTTCAGCGAATATAGAGATTTCTGATTTATGTTACTATCTGTTTTAGAAAAGGTTGGCAGACCATGCCAGTAATGCAAATGTTGTTCATTATAGTGTCATAGTGTCATTAGTTTGTTGTTTTCCTTTGATATTTGGAAAAGGGTAAATGTTATTTTTATCCTTCTTTAAATGGGAAGGGAATTGATTTCCTTTCTACTAAGACATGGAGGATGTGATACTATTTGTGAAAATATTATTTTATGAAAATTGTAGCCTTGTATTTTTAAATCCAAAACATATTTTGAGTGTTGATTTATTAAGGATTCGGGAAAATTTCAACCATGAGATTTTATTAAGCATTAATTAAACATTTTTGCAGATCATTTCAAATGAAAAAGGATTGTGTCATTATTTAGTGAAATGGCAATGAATTACCTTCATCAACTTTCTAAACTTTGCCAGATTGTAAAGGACCTCTGAAACTTCTGGAGCTGAACTGAGGCCAATGTACTTAAAATATGTTTAAACAGATCCAAGTTCAGCAATTTCTTCTCTGAGTGAGGCATCTAATTAGACTGCGATGAGACCACCAATGAATTCTTGGTGAGTGAGTGAGTAGCTGAATCTATACTTGCAGTCATGTTACAATCTAACATTTTTTTTTTCTCCAATAACTATTGATGGAATGATTACTGCATACTATTATAGAAATCAGATCCCCTATCCCCTATCTTTTTTTTTACCAAAGATTAAAAAATAGTTTAAAGTTCTTTTTTTTTTTTTTTTTTATTTCGAAATCTCATTTTGGAACACAAAATGAAAGGATCTGAAAATTCAGAAATTCTATAAATAAACGTTTTTTTCCATGTTTTAATCAAAATTGCTGTTTGAGCTTTTCATGGATTTATAAATAGGATTAATATAAAAAGTATTTGTTGCATTTGTTAGGCATCTAAATAATTTCCCCCTTTTCTATTAAATGCACTTTAAGGTTTCATGAATTTTATGTCCTTTGAAATTTTAAGATTAGATCAGTAATACAAAGTAGTTGATGTGCTCACAAATACAAGGAGACAAAAGATCACAAGGTTTGCAAAGAATCCTTAGCGGTAGGGCAAATGACTCATGAAGCTATTTATACCTCATTGGAGTCCTTTGTGGAATTCATGAGATAGAGCTGTTGGTCTGAACATTAAAATTGATCACCTGAGATTTCTGGATCTTATTTAGAAAACAGCTAGTTTCGTGTCAGTCTTTTTTTGCATCTCTACTGCACTTGCTGCTTTATTTATAATAATTATGGTTTCAATTAAGAAAGTTTAGCTTGATGAGCCCCACCAGAAAATATCCAGATTGGCAGTAAGGTAGTTCAGAAGAAAAGCTATTCATCTATTTCTTTGCTGTCCTGCTTTCATTTTCCTTGATAGAATGAGTAGAGAGCATATGGTTTACAGTTGAATTTATAAACTGACCACTGGCTTTTAAACATTTCCCTCCTCTTCATCCAACAAACTGTCAAGGAACTTGGGAAATATGCAGATAGCCAAAATTGGATAAGTAGTACTGAATGATGAAATGCATAAAAGCCACCCACGACCACGAAGGGTCCAGTGCTGAAGTATCCACCTGCCTTCCCATTCAGCAAGTCTACTCTAGTCTTGTAAGAGCCAGGCTGAAATGTCCTCCTTGTATTTGAGAAGCTCCAGGCACTTTGTATGATTTATGGGATGATGCGAAGCAATAAATCTTTGCTACAGCTAAATGTAACTATGATATTGTTTGTATAATACTTTTCATCAGTTTTGCTTGACCACATCTGTGTAAATTCTGAATTGCTGAACTCTAGAGCAATGACTATACGGGGAGTGTGACTGAAATAACACCATGCTCCCTATGCCTCACAGAGGGACTTTCCCAGCCTCCCAGAGAATTAGCATTGATTGTATAAACAGGCACCAGAACTCAAGTTAACCTCTAACTTAGTGACCTTCTTTGAAAAACTAAAATACAAAATAAGACTTGCTTGGCAGAAACGTCCAAGAGCAATGCCCAGCTGAACTCTCCTTCTGACAGAATATACTGCTGACTGAGCAAAAAGAGATCTGTGCTGGAATGGTAGCTGGGATGTTCTTACTAGCAGAGGGAGGGAAGAATCCTAATTAGGTGTACTATACCTATTCTGAAGACAACAATTCTGTTAGAAGAAGGAATAAATGAAATTGATCATAGAGGAAAACAACACCAAAAATGCAATCTCAAAGTAATTAGTGCTACAAATGAAGTATAGCTCTTGGCATGGCAAGAATATCTGTGAACTGAGATGCGTCTCTAAGAAAAACTGTGTCATGTGAGCACTGAGACAGACAAAAGCAGTAACATGAGGATAAGGTGTATTTGCAAAACCTATCTATGAACCGAGTCCTGCAAAAATCCTTGCAGCTGGAAGAGAACAGATTGAATGCACTGTGCTGCACAATAATGGAAAATGAGGCAGTCTGCTAGCTCCCAGCATAAGCATTAAACTCAAACAGGCTTCTTAGAAAATAAATGAGAACTTACCTATTCAGATATGCCAGGTTTGGACTACAAGGATTTGTTGCTAAAGTAGTGTAATAAGATGCAGATTTTAAGAAAAAAAACAAACATATTTTTTGAACCCAGTAGGTTTTTAAAGCCCACAGCTGGCAAAAGACAGAAGGAGGTAATTATCACATTAGAGAGTTGATATTTCTATTAATGTGACTGCATAACTCATCTGAAGAAAGTACAGGGACAGGGGTGCTTTATGGAATGGTACATGTGGGGAATGGAAAAGGCAGGGAACATGCAAGAGAGGGGATGAGTGTCATTTGCATAATGGATTGTCCAAACGAAACATTACATTAGATATTCTATATGTTAGTACATATTTGAGGACTGCAGTTCTTTTTAAAGTTTCCTAATCCTTAAGGTTAAAAAGAAAAGCATATGTTTATTATATGAGAAGAAAGCTTTGTGCAGAAATGTTCTATCAAATCACAAGAATAAAACAGCAAGAAATGTAGCAACAGCCTTTGTCAAAAATGCATGTCAAAAATAAAGCTGCAAAACAAAACTTTTTTTCATCAAATTTTTAATTTATTTTTTTATTTTTTTCATAGGGAAAGAATGAAATAATCTGTTGGCTGAGAAACTCCCATGTTGATCTCTCCTGGAAACTTAGTGTAGGTATCTGACACAAATGTCGTCTGTAGCCAAAGTCGAGAACCACCACAATGCATCACAAGACTCAACTTTCCATTAGCATCTTTTACTACTGCTTGCTGCCTCCTCTACTAAGAAACTCATTGTTACAGGGATACTTTATATAGCTGATTCTGCCTGCTGCAGAATTTATTATTTTCTGCACTGTCTGTGTCAGGGTAATCACAAGCACAAATACAGACTGAGTGAAGGATGGTTTGAGAACAGGCCTGAGGAGGACTTGAGGGTGTTGGTTGATGATAAAATCAATATGAGCTGACAGTATGTGTTTACAAGACAGAAAGCCAACCATATCCTGGGCTGTGTTGAAATAAGAGGGGAATAATTATTCCTCTTTACTATGTTGTCCTACCACCCCACCTGCAGTCCTGTCTTCAGCTCTGGGACCCCAGGATATGGACCTGTTGGAATTGATCCAGAGAAGGTCATGAGGATGATCAGAGGGATGGACAACCTCTCCTAAGAAGACAGACTGAGAGAGTTGAGGTTGTTCACCCTAAAGAAGAGATTTTCAGAAGACCTCATTATGGCCTTCCAGTATTCTAAGGTGGCCTACAGGAAAGATGGGAAGGAATTATTTACCAGAGAGTTTAAAGACAGGACAAGGGACAATATTTTTAAATTGAGAGTAGACTTAGATTATACATTCAGAATAAACACTTTCCTCAGAGGGTGGTAAGGTGCTGGCGCAGGCTGCTCAGAGAGATTGTGGATGTCCTATCCCTGGAGGTGGAGTGATCCCTGGGGCCCTGATTGACTTGTTCTAGTGGGAAGTGTCCCAGCCCACTGCAGGGGATTTTAAGGTACCTTCTAGCTCAAACCATTCTATAGTTCTATGATTACATGATGCCATGATCCTGTGATCCCATTTAAAGGAAACCATGGCTTTGGAATCACCAGATTTCTTTTTGCCAGTCCTTTCCAGTCCTTCAGTTTTATTCAAGTTACCTTTTGTCCCTTGGAAACTTCTATGATTCTATGACTTTTATCCACTACATGCAGATAATACAGTTCTGTCAATGACTTCTAATAGTTTATGAGGCCATAAGTATTTATTATGTTTCTTTTTTTTTTTCATAATTATTACATTAAAGATGATAGTTCTTATCAGAAACAATGCTTTCTCCAATATTACTCCACTTAATTATTAATTACACTTATTATGTGTATAGGATTTGTTGACTAGTTTTTCTATATGTAATTTCAGCTTGTGAACACTCCTTCAAACATTTTTACAGCTAGATAAAAACCAAGCCTGCCTGAATGTTTTAGAAATGAAGCTTAAATACTAGAGATTAAATCTGACATTAGATACCTTAAAAGACTTGACAAAGATAGCTGAATGCTGTGCACATTTTGCATCAGATTTACGTTCATTACAATGTCTCTTCCTTTTTTGGGTGAAGGACACTCACCCAAGCCAAGCAAGAAAAAACAAATTCCCAATTTAGAATCATGAAGTATCCTCTGGATAACTCAAGAGCTTTTGTTTACTGGAAAGGAGACCGAATTCATTATAGAGTGCCTCACACTTATGCAGACTTACGCATGGCAGAAAGCCCTACGAGCAAAGGTTAGTGAGGCAAAGTTTTCCTTCTGGGCCAGGCTGCCTGAATGTGCAGGCAGAGTACATATGTGGTGATTACACTCACAGCTGCACTTTTGGCTTTTGCAAGTAGTCTGAGGGTATGGGAGAATGCATACATGAGCAAATCCATGTTTCCCTGTAACTCACTCATTGCTGTCACTTCAGCTAGAATAATGTATGGTGCAATTTCAGCTGAGACCAGCTTCTGACTGAGTGTAAACTAGCCACAGTCTAACAATATGAGACTGTGCTAGATTAGAGGGAGCCTAAGGAAAGCAGAGAGAAGGAGACATTACATAATATAACCTATAGGGGATGTGATCAGAAAAACTAGGATAAATATTATCCCAGAATTTTCTGCCATTATGTTGGAACTATCCTTTTCTAAAAGACTGTACTGGGTGATCTGCAATCTTTGATCCCTTTACTATGTCAGTAGTGTCAGAAGAACCCCTGTAATCAAGCTGACATCATGCCTCCATTTCTTTTGGGGAGGACAATAGGATTCACTCATACATAGGTCAAGCCCTGATCAATCAGTTGCTCCAGCTCAGGCCATATTATCAGAACCAAAACATTGCTTAATTTTAACAGTATTCAGAAAATCTAAAATAAGAGAAAAATGTTAAAAATTAGCTGGAAAAATGTCTGTTCTATTGAAAACTATAGTAAAAAGAAGAGTTTAGCCACTGGGAAAACTGTGTGTGGCTTTGTGTGACTGTCCAAACAGATGTGCTGTTTTCTTATCAAGCCTGACCACGTGTGTTCCCTTAGTTCCTAGGCTTTCTGACTATGCTATTAGCTAGTAAGAATGAATCAGCTTCAGGAAGTGATTCCTAAGTGCATTATTATGTTAGGACAGTCTTTGTGGGCATGCTGTTCAGAGACTAATTCCTTTACAATGGGTTGTTTTATTCTCATAGCACATTAAACTTAGCCTTCTCTCAATACTGCAATTACTTGGCTTGTGTCACTCAGTCTAGAATGTTAAAAACAAAGTGAAATCTGTATTGCAACACAGCAGAATGACATCATGAAACTGAGGGCAGGTGTGAAATGTTATGGGACAGGATACGAGTCCATGTAAGAGGGTCTGAGAATGGAAAGGCTAATGCCTTGTACAGCTGTCTTAAGAGTACCCATGAACTGAGACCACAGAGTGAGCTATCAATTGGCTATTGATAACCAATTTCCATTCTACAGGGAGCTTCAAAGAAACTCAAGAAGTAGACTAGCACTTCTAGGTAATGGACAACCAAACAAGACAGAGGGATCTGCTGTCTTTCATGGCACAGATTTACAACATGATCAGTCCATAGTCTTCTAACCAGTGGCTCTATAATTGTTCTGTGTATGTCTTATACATATGTTTGCTGGAGAATGTCTTATCCAGAAGTATTTGCTTTCTTATTTGTTTTCAGTTATACTATAACCCACATAACTCCAATATAAAAAACCCTTATTTGGGTTGCACCCAATATTCCACATCTGTCACATGACTGAAATCTGATAATGTCATCTTAACCTCTTGAGTACTTTTGAAAACGTAGAAAGTGGCATACTGTCAAGCTTCTAAGCATATCAGTTGTGATGAAAAGGATTGTTTGGCTACGGACTAGGGGAGCGGAAAATAAACCCTAAGAGTGAATTAGCTGGGTCTGTTTCAGGGAACTCTGGAATGCAGTTATCCAAAATGGAGTTTTTTTCTTCCTTGGAAGCAACATCAGCAAGTCAGCAAATCAGATTCCCCAGTTACAGTGCTCTTTTAGTAAATTCTGTAACTTGTTCCTCTGAAAAAGAACCAAATATGAGAAATTTACATTGAGCTGCATTTTGACTAGTCATACTTTAGGCCATAACCCAGGTTCTGTTTCTCATGCTAGCACTATAAGATCAGACACTTCTGTGGATTCATGTAGGTGATAGTCGTAACTGCAGACCTTACTTTTTTCTGGATATTATAAGGCTAAAGAGCCATAATCTGTATACTATGGGACACATGATAGACTTAGATATTTGTGTCAGTTTCTAAGTCCAAGAGAATGATATGGATCCAAAGTACCCACCTTTCAGGACCTTCCACTCATAATGCCTTTGTTGCAGTTAGCAAGTGCTAACAAGACAATCAGATATTTCAACCTACTTACACCATTCGTTTAAAAACTTCATTCAGATTCAGTCACAGGTTTGCTTCCTCCTTAGGAAACAAAATAAATTAAGGTTTGAGAGAGGAAAGGAAAGATACTGTGATGTAACCCTGCCTCCACTAAAATTAATGACAAAACTCCCACCGATGTCTGTAGGGATAGGTTTTCTCCACTCAGATGTTATCCACCTACTGTATCTAATGACATAGCTGGTAAAATCTTAGTCCCAGCCATACCCTTTCTATCTCCCAAGTTATGCTCATGAAGTGACTTATCTTTCCAGTACTGTGTGACTCAGTTAATGAATACTTCCACTTCAACCCTGACAAAGGTTTATTGTATCTGAAATTTTGTCTGTTGATTGTAGCTATAGCCATTGCTCAAAAATCTCTTGCTTTCCTGGAGATTCTTTAAAGTGACAACTAAAATAGAATATCAAAGGAATAATGGTATCATAGAGGGAAACCTAATTAGATTACAGAAAGAAATGTTTACTACATTGAATTCTGCAGAAAAATGAATATAGCTGAATCTGTCATATTTAGGAAGGAAATCTGTTAACTTGATCACAGTATTCTCCACATGAGAATATTTCCGAGGTGCTGAGGTTGTGTGTATCACAACATCATCCCTACATTGGGGTGAGCTTGTGTCATACAGGGATTTCCCCTTCCCTCTGACGCTTCCCTACAGGGGGTGTGGTGACCAGGGGAAAGAGAGGAGCCAGGTCAGTTTCTAGTAGTGCCTCATCACCCATGAATGAATAAAAGAACATCCAGGAATAAGAAAGATGTAAAAATCTGGCTTCCATCTTCAACATTTGTTACTCCTAACATGGTAATTTTCCAGTGAAAATATACTTTTAATAGCTTTCACACAGAAACCACAAAGAGTTAGATCATAACCTCACAATCTCATTAGATGGCAGTGTGTCAGCAGGACTGGAAGAAGAGTCACAAACATCACCGCCTGAGCCTATCTTGATCCCTTGTTTTAGTCTGGGATTTTGGTTAGAGGGGGAAAAAAATAAAAAAATAATAATAAAAAAAAAATAATAATAAAAACAAACCCAAAGAAATGTTCAGCTCTGTGCCTAAAAGTGCTGAGGGATACATTATTGTCAGTGTAGTGCATTTTAACATATAAAACAGAACCTATCATTCAGAACTAAATGATCGTTGAAAACAGAGGGTGGAGAATACAAGACAAATGGCTTAGTTGGGCTTTCCAGTTTAGAAAAGTTTAGCAAAGAGAACCAGCCCGTTCTATCTACATAAATCCAGATCCAGAAGAAGCTAATGCTGAAGTTCCTATCTGTGACTTTTCCCCACACAGGGGCTACTTCATGCTAAAGAGATTTGGGCAGTCTATGATTGCCCTGAAAGATCTCCACATAAGCTTCTTCTGGGGAGAGTTATCTATAATGTGTAGCAAAGTAAAAGGACAATCTAATTGGTCATTGCAAAATGCTTGGAAAACTTCTAAGTGACATCTACATAACAGAAACTTTTCCTTCAGAGAAAGCAGCGATAGAACTGCTGACTTGATTTAATTGGTGACCAGAGGTTTTGTCCAGGAATGGAAAATCTGAGGCTTTGCCTAAGTCTGAAGGATTTCAGTCCCTATTATGTGGCTGTTGCTACAGGGGCAGATCTCAGCCAGGACTGGAAGGGGTCCTTGCTCTGCCAAATGTCAGGCAGTGAATATTAAAAAAGATACATGGAAAAGGGGATGCTATCAGCTATGGCTGGTGTAAACACAAAGAATTTTTTAATTTTAGATTATACTTGTGGCAGACTGTAGTAAACAGTAATGAATTCAGAGAAAAGCTAATTGTGTACAAAGTGGTTCTTGGTGACAAAGCTCTGCTTCTTGTTCTAGCAAGCACCATTTTCTTGTCATTATAACCCTGCAAAAGGTTTCTACAGCTCTTCATCTTTCCTTGTGCATGAGGAGAAGACAACTTCTCTCCTCCTTGTACTTGGGTAAGCACAGTTGCATATCTCATTAATGCTCTAAACAGTGGCATTAATACCCCATTCTCCTGAGCACATCCTAAGACAACAAATACACTTTATTGTCTCTCTATGATCAGCAAATACATGACAATTTTCTTTTTATTTTGGTTAGCTGAGTTCCTTTTCACAGGCAGTTCTGGCTGTGACCTCAGGAGTTTAGGGCCTTTCTGATTTTCATGTCACAGTGTCATAGTGCCAAGAGCCAGATGACTTTGAAATGGGATTTTGGCTGCCAGATTCTCAGGGCAGCCCCTGGAGCCCTTGCTGCCAGAGGATGAGGACTCCAGGACTTTCAGACAAGAACATTTTTCAACGATGAAACTACTAATGCTGAATTTTATAGTCTGCCACACTTCTACTGCCATAACTCCACTTAATTATGGGGAGCTCAAATGTTTGCATGGAGTAATTTCTCATTGCACTGGTATTTGAAAAGTACTTTTTATTATAGGAGAAGGAGAAAAATTACACAGGGGATTTTCCAAATGAGTCTTTAAGCATTTTTCAAGACTGTAGGTGGGCCCAGCTTGAGTGGAGGGACTGGACTAGATGAACCTCAGAGGTCCCTTTCAATCTCAACTATTCTGTGATACAAAATACTGTGAACTATGTATCCTAAATTTTTATGGTACCACTGAAACAAACAAACAAGTCAAACCTATGAGGCCAATCCGTAAATTAAAGTCATGGATTGTTCAGTCCTATGATGGGTCTCAAATTGTGTGTATGTTTCAGGAAAGTATGAGCAAGTTTGTTACTGGCATGAATAGGGATGCTCACACTTTTTATGGCTAAAACAGTTGTCTTTTCTAATGAAGGCGCACTTACTGGAATATGTGTGCCTAGTCTGATGGCAGCTAAGCCAGGAAGAAGAGCGGAATATTGGAAAGTGACACTGAGATGACTGTCAGAGAAAGACTGTGGGAGGGTACCACTAGTCTGGGCAAAACATTACTGACTGTAACAGTGGGGAACAATCCAGTCTTGGCTAGGAGATCGATAACGTGATCTTAATAAGACATTTCCATCTGTAATGTCTCTGATCTGCATCTGGAAAAGTTATAAATACACTTTTGATGTAAAGCTGTTTTCTTCCAGACTTGCTTCTGTTTGTATTTTGGCTGGATGTCTCTCTGGCTCATGTTTCCAGAGCCCTTGATGAGGACTGGAGATGTTACACAGTCAGCACTCAAGTATTGTCTCAGTAGAGTTTGGGCATCACCGGAGCATACACCAGGACACATGATCTTGGAAATGTTCCTGGGGCTTCTGCAGAATTACACAGTAGGTATGTGCCTTTCAGTGGTCCCACATTCTTTTGCCAAAGGCTCAGGACTGCAGAATAAGCCTTCCCAGAGCCACTGCAATCTTAGCTGCACCTAAGTAAAAATGTGAAAGGAAAAAGGACACTAATATACATCTTATTTTCAAATACTCATTTGCCAGGATTCCTGTTTAATTTGTACTTGCTGTATTTCCTACATCTGACTGGCTGAGATCAAGATATGATCTCATGTCCTTCTGCCCTCGTTCAAAAGAATGGTCCTTCCCAGTTAAATCATAGCTGCCGCGTTCTAGAGCAGAGCACAGGGACTCACTCAGCAGTCTCACATGCCTCAGTGTATGTCTGTATCTTCCACTGCAATATGAATTCTGTAATGAAAGCCTTCACAAAGGAGTGCTGCTAAATTCTTCAGAGGAATGGATTTATGTGTCTATTGAGGTGAATCTCTACTTGCTGCTGAGAATGAAGGATCTGGATTTGCCAGACTGTAATAGACCAATAGTGTCAGGCTGACAGTGTCAGGCACCTGAGCTGTGGGGAATTGCAGAAATGGTGAGAATCTTAAGATGTCTCTTAGATCTCATTTGCAGCACAGTCAGCAGCTGCAAGGGCATGGGATAAACTGCAAATCATACCTTAAGTCATTGCTGCCTGTGTCCCTGAAAATCTCCTCATCTTTTGCCAGTAGTTTTTGCATTGATGTATTTTTCACACTTAATAAACATGCTGTTTTAATTCTATTTAGAATGGCTTCAATGTGGCCCTGACTCAGGCCACATGTCTCTCTATGGAAAATAAAGCTGTTGAAAATACTGTCAGACATTTTTGCTGAGGGAAAAAAAAAAAAAAAAAAAAAAGAGAGAGAGAGAGAGAGAGAAAAAAAGAGAAAAAAAAAAGAAATTAAAGGGCTAACTGCCTGTGATTCAACCCAGACATGACTAAAACAACCCTGAAAAGTATCAGCAGGAGTTGTTATGAGGAGCATGATTGTAAAGCAGGCATGGATTAAGCAGCATTCCTAATACCTCAAACATCAGACACACTATGATCAGAAGCATCTTTTGTTTCAGAGTTTGTACCCCAGCAGTCATTGTGGGGCCCAATATTATTTAACAGCTACATTAAAATCTTGGACAATGGAACAGAGTGTACCCTCCACCCTACAAGTTTGCAGAGATTACAAAACAAGGAGTGATCATCATAGAGGTGTTCAGAAGAAAAATTGTCTGACATAAACCTCATGAAGTTCAGTGAAGGGTAAAGCCAAGTCCTACCACTGGGGAAGAATTATTCTGTACAGGCTGTGGGCTAACTGACTGGAAGGCATCTCTGCAGAGAAGGAAATTGGGTCCCAGTGGACAGAACCAGGCTGTCCTGGGCTGCATTAGGAAAAGCACTGACAATATATCAGCAGAGGGCCATTAGGATTATGAAGGAACAGGAACATGTGGCAAATGAGGAGAGACAAAGAAGGAAGCACAAAGTTTTTTGTATTCTTTTTCTTCTTTTTTCTTTTTCTTTTTTTTTTTTAATGAAAGACCTGAATAGTGCATTTTTTTAGCTAAATATGATCACCTCTCATCCCTCTCATGTGAGCCTCGTGGATTTCTTTCCACAGATGAGTTAATTATTGGAAATTAATTTGGTAAAATTTGGTAGAAATGTGTCTTTTCTTCTTTCTTTCTTTCTTTCTTTAGAATCATGGAATCATAGAATCACTGAAGTTGGAAAAGACCTGTAAGTTCATCTAGTCCAATCTTCCACCTACTGCCAATATTGCCCACTGCACCACATCCCTCAGAAACGCATCCACATGCTTCTTGAACACCTCCAGGGACAGTGGCCCCACCACCTCCCTGGGCAGCCTGTGCCATTTCTCAACCACTATTTTGAAGGAGTTATTCCTAATATCCATCCTGAACCTTTCCTAGCACAACTTGAAGAGAGTGAACCCTGTCTCTCTACAACCTTATTTCAACTTTTCTTTGTCTCCCCTCCCTCCGTCCCTTCCTTCCTTCCTTCCTTCCTTCCTTCCTTCCTTCCTTCCTTCCTTCCTTCCTTCCTTCCTTCCTTCCTTCCTTCCTTCCTTCCTTCCTTCCTTCCTTCCTTCCTTCCTTCCTTCCTTCCTTCCTTCCTTCCTTCCTTCCTTCCTTCCTTCCTTCCTTCCTTCCTTCCTTCCTTCCTTCCTTCCTGCCTCCCTGCCTCCCTGCCTCCCTGCCTCCCTGCCTCCCTGCCTCCCTGCCTTCCTTCATTTTAGCACTTGATCCAGACCAGCTCAGCTGGAGTTAAATATTAGGTACACTATATAAAAATGTATGATAAGATTCAATTTCGAGTATCTTAGTCCATAGTTACAACTATACTTCACATAGGATATGAGAATGAAGTACTGGACACATTAGTTTGCTGTTAGAGCACTCCATAGCAAGGTTTTGGCCCATATTTTTGTGTACATTTTGAGCCAATTCCACGCATTAAACTATGAAGAACATGTTCCATAAAACGTTCCAATGGTATAGGCAAGACTGCACAGATGTAACTTTCTATCTTCCACCAGTTCTACCTCAGCTGGCTTTCTCTCTCTTGGTTAATTCCTTACGCTACACCACAGTGCACATAAAGGAAAACTTCACTGTCAGGTAAAGACAGCATTCTCAAAGCACCATCTTAATTCACATCCTCTAAAACAGGAGGAAAATAAATCCCCCCTTCCTTCAAGAAAATTAAATCACAGTGGTAACAGGTAGTAAAAGAATCTGAAAATGCTTTGTAGGGTGGATACAGACTGCATGTGCCACTATATGTAATCATAAAAGCAAAGCTCCTATATCTGTTTTTGTTTAGCAGATCAGTTTGTATGAAATATCACGTTGATCTTTCATACACAATGGAAAAGCCAACACTGAATACGCATGAAATATGTCTTGATTTCAGGAAAAGACCATGGAGAAGGGTGACAGCTTCCATTTACCCTCTGAGTAGTGCTGTGAGGTTTCAGTCTCACCTAAAAGTTCTAACACGGATTAGCAGCCATCCTTCCATCCTTCCTTTTGAAGGAGCCCTGATTGCAAAGCAGTGTAACATTACACAACTTATAGGTGTCATATTGGTCACCTCACTAAAATACTCTATTAGCTCAACAGGTCTACAAAACATAAGAGATTTACCCCATAGCCCCTGAAGAGTTTAAGGGAATAATGCTCATAGTACATGATTACAAATTTAAGGGAGAAATTAACTCTGTCTATGGGGAAGCATGAAGTTAAAGGGCACTAATTTGTGCTAAATGAGGAAGTGAAGCATCTGCTTGTTTCTGTGCAGGCATGTTTTTATCTAAAACTGTAACAGTAGCTTAGGAATATTTACAGTTTGCTTAATCATAAAAAAAGATTTATTTACACATAGAATAAAATTTAGCCAAATTCTTTATTGAGTATTTCTTTCAAGACAGAAATATAAAAGCACATCAGATGTTCCCTCTTAAACTTTGGTTTGCAGAATTAAGGCACTTCAAACATGTTTTTTCATACTCCATGAGTAATTGTTTTCCAACTTTCATTTACAAAGTAAACAATTTTTATGAGTACAAGATTAGAGTTATGGAAATGATACAATTTACAGACAACTCCACATTAGTACCAGACATTAGCAAAGCATGATTTGATATAAAAGCTTTTAGACCTAATCTCATCTTTGTGACACCACTTTCCATGCAGAGTTAATTATTTGCATGCAGTTTATTTATCCACTTTAACAACCAAAGGACATACTTAGGGAAAATTTGGGAAACCTTCCTTTATCAGGAATGGTTTTTCACATAAATAAAGTTCAGGTCTCAAATACATTTTAGGAAGATCATAACATTTTTTTCCCCTTACTAAGAGCATCCATTAGCCACATTTACCATATAACATCTGGATATTCAATGTAGAACAAAGAGAGATACACTGAATATAAGGCTTATTTCTCTGTTTAGAAAAGGTAATGTTATCCATTTCACTATGACAATAAAAACATGATGAAATCTGACTTATAAATGACATACAATTCTACTGAACCAAAAGTGCTATGTTAACGCTCATATTTCCTTACAACACTCATTCTAAAAGTCACCTGAGGTGATTTTTTGTCTAGAAATGATCTGATTTCATTTATATTCCTTATTTAGTGGAAATAAAAATAATTAAAAAATATACATTCTGCATTGTTCCCTGCTGCTTTTGAATCCAATCCTGCAAACATTTACTAACCGATTTAGGAGTGAATCCTGGCTCTACAAAAGTTGGAGGAAGTTTTTATTGTGCCTCCAGCAGTTCCAGGATTCCTCCTTGCATAATGCTTACTGTTAGGAGCATTTATAGCACCTCCAATGGAATACCCCTAGTGAGCATTATGCCAGTTGTAAGCATCTGCATTTTCACATCTTTTTGTGGATTCATGGTTCAGTTTACATTATTATACAGAACACATTTTTCTATTGTTCTTTTTTTTTTTTTCTTTTTTCTTCTTAAAAAAACAAAAACCAAAAACCAAAACATTTTCTTTTTCTCTCCAAGACCACGCTGTTTGTTTGTAATTCTGTGGATTCTATCTTGAAAACCTTTTAAGACTAAGCTAGTCTTGTCCTCCTTCTTGCTGATCCCCCTGGAGAAAAAAATGAAAAGAAAATATAACACATAATTATGTGTGATATAGTTACTGTGTTTACTGATGAAATGAGGGAAGAATGAAGACTGACACTAAATCTTTCCCTGCTCTGCTAGCAGCTAGGGAATTACAGTTGTCTCTCAGCTTCTCAGTCAACTCAGATAAAGTGGAATCCGTGTGTTACAAATCCCACAGTGGGTGATCCCATAGTGTCGTTTCCTTGGTTACAGCTGGGACAGTTATTTTCTTAGGAGTATCTGGTATAATACTATGTTTGGCTATAGGAGAAAACCTGTTGATAACACACCTATGTTTTAGCTGTTGCTGAGACAAGGAAGATTCACTTTTCCAGTTTCTCTTAGTGTTCGGACACCAAGAAGTCTGGGAAACACAAGGAACTGGGAGGGGACAGAACTGGGACAGCTGACTTAAAGTGGCAAAAGGGATATTCCATACCAAAGGGATGTTCCACACCATATGGTGTAATGCAAAAAAACCCTCAAAGCACATAATAGGAGTTCTTTCAGATAGAAATACATAAAGAATCTGTAAGTCATTTACCAACTCTTTCCCTTAGAACCCTTTCTTCTTAAGTTCCATCCCATTTCACCTTGAACATACCAGGGGAAAATACTTGAACTATGCTGAGTTTTTAACACGTTTTGCTTTTACCTTGTGTCCTCTTGTTTGCTTGTACTTTCCGTACAGGTGCTTCTAGAAAATAGAAACATTTCAGTCAGAAGTTATTTTTGAGAGCTAGTTCATTATAAATGTTGGAAACCCATTGTAGACTTGTAACATCTGCTCTTTCTAAATGTTTTTAATGAATAATGGACTTTGTTAGAACCTGAAAGATGAATGCTTACAATAAAAACAGTTTACACATTTCCATCATTTGTATTCATGCATAGAATTCTACCAACATTTCAAAGATATTTTTCATTTTTATCACTATGAACTCATCCATTCTTCACACTGATCTTGTGTGGATATTTGCATAACATGGACACTGGCCAGAACATTTTGCTCAGGAAAAAGCTATCTGATGCTGACAGTGAGGTGTGAACTCAGATTAATGTACTGTTCAGGACTCAGCCTCAACTTTTGGCAGAGGAAGTTCAGGTCTGCTTGCAGAGTACTGTACTGCACTGACATTTCTTCAGGAATTACATATAAATGATACACTTGAAACTCAGATGTTGCAAGATGTTCACATTTCCAGATGCAATTAGACTTGATTTGCAGCTTCAGTGAGAGCCCACAGTATCATTTCACTGAGATACAGACTTAGCCTGTTTTTAGCTGAGGCTAGATGGTGTGCATTTGTACCAAGTTCTTCAGCATCCTGAAAATGAGAGCACGTGACCCACTTAAACTAGAATGTTTTCAGGTAAAGCCCTGTGGTCAAAAATCATACTTTTCAGGCAATAGTTGAATTCCCTGCATGCCTTATACTTCTCAATATTGGACACAACAAATAACTGGTGTACCTTCAGCATTTGGTGTAAACTTCAAATTGTAAGAAATGTAAATCCATATAGTTTCTATGAGTTTGAAGCTCAAAAGCTGACAGAATAAATACATTCTTAACCTGCATCATGAGAATTAAAATTGAAAAAATACATACATAAAAATGGAAAAGAAACCCAAAGCAAACTACTTTTTAATTAGGAATGGTGATCACCAGATAAAAAAAATATATATATGGTTAGACTTGAAGAATTAATTCCTGGCATCTACTCAGGCTGAACTTTAGTTGGCTCCTCATCTTGGGCCTCAACTACATTCAGCTTTTTAAAAATAAGGTGCTTCCTTCACTAAATGGTAAGATGAAAATAGAGACCCTGTGGTATTTACTCATTACCATAGCTTGCATTCCCTCCACCCCACTCTTTTACTAAGTTGAGAACTCAACAGATCACAATGATAGAACAAACTAACATTGACAAGGAATATCCCATGTTATAAAAAAAAGCTAACAAAAAACTCACGTGGTCTTCTTCTGGATGTGCTGCTTAGAGAAAGGTGCATGTTCCTTCAAAAATTTTACCTACCCTTTGTGGTTTAGGTATTTGCTCTTGTCTACTATGCCTGCCAAATCTTTTGGTTACTTTCAGATATAAGATAAGCCTCAATATTTTCCCCTGTAATGTTAAAAAATTCTATTCCAAATCAAACATAGAACTCTTGTTAAAATATTGACTTCAGATTCAAGTAACTTTTGTGAATAGATACTGTAAATCTGCATCCAGAATGATTACTTCAGACAGAGGAGGCCTAAGTGATATTGCATTTTTAGATGAACTAACCTTCCAAATGGACTTTCTTGATTTCTCTCTCGATAATCTGTGGTTCTCCCTCAATTACTTTAGTAACCTTGGTGTACTCAGTTCCAGCTATGATAAGCATTAAAAACAAATGTGTTAAATCTGGGATAGGATAGCACAGAAAACTTCAGTGGGAAATGTCATTTTGAGAGTGTAGATGTATGCAGGCCACAGTAACCATGCTGCAGTCCTGCTGATATGCTTGGTCCCGATACAGGTGATTCCTTCTCTAGAGCTGTCAATAATTCATCACAATCTTGGCTTTTACGTTGTTTCAGGACAGACTGCCAATTATAATAAGCAGCACTGTACATTACATGAGTTGAATTAAAACCCATCTTTTAAATTAGACAAGGGGGAATGCATCTATTTTTGTCTGGACTCAGACAAAAGTTAAGTACTACAGAAATTTTCAGGAAAACAAGTAATTTGATGTAGACAAGAGAATAAAAAAACATTACTGCTATTATAACCAACAGCCATAAAGTATTGTGTGTATGTGCTTTTATTGGCTGAAGGTATGGTAAGATATTGTCATGGCAGCTTAGGGTAGCTGACTGGATGGATAAATCATGGAAAAGATAGAAAAAAAATCAGATTAAAACAAGAGCTTGAAATCTGCCTATATGCTACATTCTGCCAAGCAGGATGCTTATGCAATCTAACATATAATAGCAAGGAAAAATAGCAAGAATTCAAGAGACAGTATTGTCTTTTCTAAGGTTGCAGCAGATAAATTGTTTCTCATTTTTCATATCTGTCGGATCACTGTAAGATTTATCTTCACAGACTGTGTGTATTTAATTGTATACCTCTGTAATGGAAGAATTTGCACATTTCTGGAGTAAAGTTTACACATCATCTTCATAGGCTGTTTGGGGCAAATGGAACATAGCTTGATATACTTTTTCTAATTTTCAGTTTTCACTTAAATAGTTACCACCGAAACAGGCATCTGCAGAGAGTAACTAATAGTTGAGATGCTTAGGTACAATAAAAACCCTCTGAGGTTTTCATACCTCTCTCCAATGACTGCTGACTAATCCTGGCTAGAGCAGTAAAACTAAGATCTCGTTCTTTAAAAGAGCAAAGAGAAATATGTTAATCAGTATTCATATCCATATCTTGGCTCATTTATAGGACTAGTTGCATTATCAGCTAGCATGGTTTTGTTCAATGGAGAAATTGCTGCCTCTCAGACATCATTAAATTTTTACCTGACGTTTAATTCACATATACAGAATGATGCTTACAAAGGGCTAGTAGATTTAGTTCTGTGAACACATGGCTGAACTGTGAGCTCATTCGGTGGTATTCAAGTTAGTAAATTACTATAAAGTGAATGAATTGAATGAACAATGAATGAATGTGAATGAAAAAAATGAATAGGATTCAGAGAGAAATATTCATGAACACTGTTCAACTTACTACCTTCACTAAAACACAATACTTGAATTCTCTGTTTTATTTTCCATTGCTATTATAGTTTGTTATTTTAATCTATATAGTAAGCAGAGAACATTCCCAATTCATAGATAAAGATTAATTTCATAAGCACAAGTTCTTTCACCGGTTTTCTACAGCTACTGGTTATATACTGCCAAGACTGTTAGAAGAGAAAGAAGGAAAGGAAACCATTCCTTGGAATGCTGTATTTGGAAAGAATTAAAGTTAATACCTTGATATCCATCACCTGTAAGCACTGAAAGAGGGATGATCAACATGCCTTTGATTATTTACTTGAGGGCAATGAACATTTGTTTCGGGATAACTGATGAGTAAGATATATTTGGCCTATTATGATACTTTGGATTTCAAAGCCATTTTCCACAGATTTAAATTTGATGATGAAAATTGTTCAGAGCTAGTGGAATAAATCTTCATTGCTCTCCTAGGTTTTAATTAGACAGCTTTTTAAAGACTGAGAAAACAATGAAAATATTTTTTGTGACTGATAACATATCAAAATTGATTAAGCAAATTTGGCACTTAGTCAGACATCTGGCACTTCATCATAGAGCATTGAACATTTTTTTATTTTTTTTTTTTCATCCAAATTTCACTTCTGATAGGTCAGTCTTTAAAAAATGTTGAGCTGAACGTATCTGAGAGAGGTTTCAGTTGTCATAACCTGTTGCAAAAAGGTTAGTTGTAAGACGCCGAATTACCTCCCTGCAGAAGTCTTTTGATTTCTTCATCTTCAAGTAAATGACCATCACCTTCAATAAATTTGGTCACCTTGGTAACCTCTGACAGGATACAGGTTATGGCAAAAAAATTGATTTACAGAAAATACATGACAATCCTTTAACAGCACATAATCAAATTTATCATGTTACAGGGTTTTGTTGAATTACAAATGTAATCTGTGATGATATTAAGCTCCATGCTAAACACTGGAAACACCATTTTGCATAACAAGTATAGCTTACTATATATTACAGAAGATCAGATTTGGACATTTCTTAGTTTCTGAGGCATAATCTCTGATTTTCTTGTATGAGCACATTTGAAGAAAACAAAACGCACATTCAGTTATTACTTAGTTAATATCATGCTGACTTTTTGTGTTTTATTTATTTACTTATTTTAAAGAAGATAAGGATACTAACCTTCCTCAAGCAATCTCTTTAAATTTTCTTCATTGTCTGTACCACCTGCAGTAATTCTGGTATATTTTATTTCTGGACCTGAAATAAAGATGCATAAAACAGGGACTTCAATTTTACATAACTGTATTGTCTTTTAAACTAAAAAAACCAAAACAGTTTAGCTTTTTTTTAATTTTTTTTTTATTTTATTATTTTTATTTTTTTAAATTCCTATCAAACCTCACTGTGATTCTATCTTTAATCTGCTTCAATCTGTTTTTATGGTGGTTTTATCATTTACTGTGTCCCAACTGTGTCCCAAACTGAAATGAAAGAGAGTTACAACTACAGTCTACTATTCAGACAAGTATTTCAACAAATTTAGCACATATGCTTACATTCTGAAAGTAAGACACAGTTTTAATCACTTTGCTGTATACAGTCACATAACAGGTATTTCCTCAGTGCAAAATGGTCTGGGACCACTGCTGTAATGGATGTTGTCACATTTATAACAGCTAAGAGTCACTTGAGAGTTTAGAACAGAAATTCTTTATCAGTTTCTCTGACAGAGAGATGGAAAATCAGGTCTAGAATGCTGGCATTTTGTACACACTGTACATAATGGTGATGATTTTAAATGGATTATTATTGAAACTTGTATTTCAGATATGAGAAAATATGATTTTCTTTTCCAGAAATATTCTGTCTTGATATATTCAGAAATATGTATATCATTGCCTGATAGATTCAGAAATACCAGTGGATTTTTTTTTTTCATTTTCATTTTTGTTTAATTCCATTAAGTGTAAATAGTTGCATTAGAATAACTTGCCCTATTTTTCACTTCTCTCCTGCTTGAATCACATCTTAAATTGAATTTTTCTCAATAAAATCAATCTGAATACCTTCTGCTAAATCAATATGTTTCTGCAACACTGTCTTTCTATTGCAGCTTTTCATGCAGACAGTATTAATGCTACAGCATTCCAATTGGTATCTATCAAGGGGATCAAATGTATTAGCAAGTAATTTATACTATTTAACTCATTTCAATTTCTGTATAGATTCTAGAATTCCTAAACATAAAATCTCCACTTCAGGTCAAACATAACTGAAATGGGTAGAAGGAAAGATTGAAATTTACAGCGGGAAAAGATCAAGGAAAATATGTTATTCAGTTCTATTCTACATTAGTACAAAACAAATGCCTGCCTAGTAGGTGTTAGAAAAATACAGACTCCCCTTACAGAGAAACAGAATATTATTATTATCATTATCATTATTTCTGAAATAAGTGCCAAGGAATCCTGAGATGAAATGCGAAAGTAAACACTGGAGGTCTACTGTTGATGAAATGAAGGCTGCCTGGAGATATACAAATAACACAAAAATTCACATACATGCACACCCCAAAAATTAATCCTAAAATAAGATAGAGTAAAAAGAAATAACTGCAAAATAACAGTCTAATCCTGAAATGGTAGCTAGAATAAAAAAAAATAATAATGATAAATAAATAAATAAAAAGAGAAAAGATGAGTTTTTGTGTTTTTGCATGCAAATTGTTGTGACACTTTCTGAACATCTATATGTAGCAGTCACAGAAAGAATCTGAGCATGCACAGTGACAAGTAGAAGGAATAAAATTTGCCTCTCCAGGAGATGCAATTTAGGCATTAGTACACGACTTAAGCGGTGTTATTTTTGTATGTAACAGAGAACTTCACTGAACAGCTCAGCATGAGTTACCTTGAATAATTCTTTCTTCTGTTACTTTTTTCTCTGTCACTTCCACAGGTCGCCCATCAATGATTTTGGTGTATGTTTTAATAATTGGTTCTACAAGGATTTTTAAATTGAAGTTATTAATAAACAGATGAGCAGTGTTTGAAGTGCTGCTTTTGAGAAACTGAAACTTAATGAGGCACACTAGAAATTACCATAGCACAATTTCTTTTTTAAAGTCAAAGTGCTCACAGTAGACCGGGAACTCTCCTAGATTTCAAAGTTCCTAGCAAAGCAGGACAAAAAATGTTGATTTCCTTGTCTGACAAAGCTTCCTTTCTATCACAAGAATCACATCCTAAACAGTTCCTAACTTAAGCGGGTATCATGTCAGCATGCAGAGCATTTCTAACTCTGTCATCTTGGCTGTAACTATGAGTTACAGCTGGACAGATAAAAAGGCAAAATACTTTTGAAATGCGTGAGAAATGAGAATAAAATGATACAATCCAATATAGCAATTCTCATTAAAAATTGGTCAGTCGTCCAACATGAATAATCTTCATCAAAATGAAAACTGATGGGAAACAGATAATGTTTCAAATTTTACCTAATACAAATTGAGTTGCTGAAAGCATACCAACCTCCATGAATCACTTTAGTTATTGTCTCCCCCTCCCTGACTATTTTGAACTCAGGTTCTCCTTCAATTATTTTAGTGAGCTGTGTAATAGATGGGTCTGTGACATAAGGAAAAAACAGCATGTTACAAATAGCCATAAAAATAAGCACAGTATTCCATGGGGCTGAGATTAAGCTAGCAATATTGTTCCTACCCAAAACAAATGATGACCATAAATAAGTGGTTTTTTTTGTTTGTTTTTTAAATCTGAGAAGCCATTTGCAGAAGTGGCTGTACAATCCTGCACTTCCTTCCATACTATCTTAAATGTACATCATATTGCATATTCATTGTTTAGAAATATTTTTACTTCTGTGCATTAGGCATTTTTAATATCTGTAGACAAGATTTGGGCAAAAACAGACTGTCAGCAGCAGAAGGAAATCATACATATTGGTAAAAAACCTACTCTGACACATTGCTGGAATCTTATCGTTACTGATTTGCTAGTCTTATTCATGTAAAGTACTGAAAACTTGGAAATGACTGGAGAGAAAAATGTTCATCGTGTAATTTCCTACTAACTGTACAAGTACCCAAGAAGAAACTGGGTCTTTTAATCAATTTGGATAGTTTATTGTTTATTTATTTATTTATTTATGAATGGGCAGCATAAAGGAAAATTAAGGTAAAATTCAGAGATAAACCAGGCAGGCCAGCAAGACTGGCTACCAGCCTCTGAGTTTCACGGGAGATGCCATCTTGATATCAATGGCCAAAACAAGAAATGTGGTAACCTCTTAATCTTGTGAAATCCCTGAAGACCACATTGATAAAATGTGCCTCTGCATGACAGGATGCTGTATTGTCTGGTCTGGGATAAGTTCATTAGGAGTTGCGTTTCAACCAGATTTATCTCCTGAGATCTCTTTCAAACTTACTTATGTAGAGGCAATGACTCACAACTTCACAATGCCAGCAGAAATCATTAAGATTGCAAGTGGCAAATAGCAGGCTATAAAATGACTTACTTAATTTTCTAAATTTTTTATTTATTTATTTATTTTTAATTACATCTCCCATAATTTTCTGCTGGAACTTACTGGCAATATGTTGCAAAATTTAACATGCAACTTTTTATACAGACAATTGTGGGCATATGTGGTTGTGATGAGAGCTACTACTTACTGCTGTTATTGCAAGCAAGCTAAAATTGACTCTCCTGGGAATATTTCTGAGTCATCAGTAGACAGATTGTTCTGGCCAGAGATCATTGTTTGGATAGTATCCCAAAGCAGAAATAATGTACTGGCAGGGATAAGGAGTGACAGTCCAATGCTCACTAACATGTAAAAACATTCTATCCCTCTTTGGTGAATAGTACTTTTAGTTGTACATTTGCAGAGAAATGCTTAGACATTTCTTTTTTCTTTTTTTTTTCTTTTTTTTTTTTTTTTTCCTCATCTTTCAAACAATAGTAAATTGCCAAAACTATCTACTCTGGCTTAGGATTTAATAAAGAAGAGCAGGTACCTCCAGAAGGTGATTCACCTTCATCTTGTGAATATCGCTAAGATACTTTGGTCAAATTACAATATATGGAATCAATTTCATTTTATAACAGAGACTAGGAAACTAAGACTAGCAAATATACATATATATAAATATGTGAGATAGTATCTAATGCTAGGTGGGACAAAACACAGAACAAGCAAACTCATCATTTCTGTTGGATGGGAGTCTTCACAGAAACAATGGCTAATCAGTTTGCATGAACATTCTGCAAGATATTCTGACTGCCTCTGCTCTCAGCTGGGCTAGCCTCACTTTTTATTCTCTTCAGTCTCACCACAAATCTATTCTTTAAAACATGCTTTTGATGTGAGAAAAATACTTTGGCTAACTGTCTTTCCCAGGTATCTGACAGATATTGGTATTTAGAACTGGTTGAAAGCTGTAAAGAAATGAACTGTTGATTTTAATGTTTTTTTTTTTTTTGTTTGTTTGGTTTTTTTTTGTTTGGTTGTACTTCAGTGCATAACAAATCTTTAAAAATAACTACTTCAATACAAAAAACATTAAAAATGATTCAATTGTACAATCCAATTTTCTTTATATTAAGTACAGTAATAATTATAGAAAGTAGAGTAATACTAAGGCATTTAGAATGCACGTTTAAAAAAAAAAACTGTTGTATTAAACAATGTGTTTTAAAAAAGCCCATGGGATAGAAACACAAACATCTGGGTTGAACAACTGTGGGAAATCTTTTCATAGGAAATATCTCAGCCAGTTCTAATCACAATATTTGTATCTTTGCTTTTTCAGCAAAGTACCTATCAACCTGGAGTTGTTAAGTTCAAAATGCAGTCAGTTAAATAAATAAATACAATATATATTCTGTATATGTATATATATTTGAACATATACAGATACATATATTGGAAGGCCCCGTTTACCTTCCTTTCTGATGATAGGCTGCACGTTGCTTTCAATTATGTTAATTTCTGAAAGTATAAAAAATGGAATATAAACCACATTCCATTCTTAATGGAAATGATAATTCTTGATGTTAAGCATCTGGTCATAAAGATGCGAATAACGTCACAGATATTAACAGAAAGTAAACTAACTTAATATGCTTCAGAGTATGAATCTCAGTTCTGTTTACTAAATGGTGGAATATACTGCAGACATCTTCTGATGTGCTATTTTCTTTTGTTTGTGCCTCATAAAACCCACTGGTCTTGAAATCCATGATAACGTAAGTTGAACAATAATAATAATGCCTCATACAATTCTCTTTCTAAAAATTTATACTATTTCCTGTCATATGTTAAATTCCAATCTTGCCTCTTTTTTTCTCCTTTAAGAGCTCACGTGGTGAACAGGTGAAAACATCTAACACTGAGAACTATAATTTCATTTCACAGAATATAGAGAGCATGATACTCATAGGTATCACTGCCCCTCTACAACTAAAACAGATATGTTCATAGAACACTGCAGACAGATCATTATCTGACTCACAGCCATTTCTGTAAACCTTCACTTTTAGAGGTCCCATCCACGTTCAACTAAATCAGCAGTTATGACTACTTTCTTAATGACTGACATTCAAATTCCTTGTTCCACCTCATAGGCATGGCTTCTTGTGCTATTCTCAATGGTTATGAAATATATATTCCATTTTTTTGTTCCAAAAGCCTTTAAAATTCAGTATATTCTAACCTATGTTCTAACATATTGTAACCTAGAGTTACAAACTCTAACGATATGTTCTTTGTTTCTATTGAGAAATGTGGGTAGTCCTGCAGAAATTTAATCTGCCTAACTTCACATTCTGACACAAACTGACATGTACGAGGAGCAGTTGAGGGCACTGATTTGCTCAATGCAGAGCAAAGGAGCTGAGGGGAGGCCTGATGGCAACTGCAGCTCCTCACAGGGAGCAAATGGGCAGCACTGAGCTCTGCTCTGTGTGATAGTGACAGGGCCCGAGGGAACCGGCATGGAGCTGCATCAGGGGAGGGACAGCTAGGGATGAAGGAAAAGGTATGAAGCAGAAGGTGGTGGGCATGGAACAGCCTGCACAGGGCAATGAGAATGGCCCTGAGTGCCAGAGCTCAGGGAGCGTTTGGACAGTGCCCTCAGAGTTTGAATTTTGAGAGGTGCTGTATGTAGGCCAGGTCACAGTGCACCTTGTGGGTACCTTCCAACTTAAGATCTTCCACGGTTCTGTGATTTTATGATTCTATGATGCTTATGCGCAGATAGTAAAAACAAAGCCCTGGAAAAGCTGTGAGAGAGCAAGGAAGTTTCCTTTTTTCATATTCATTCCTTATAGAGGAAATGGTTGAAGCAACTGTTTCTATAAATACTCATATTTGCATGTATGGAAAACAGGTAAAAAAGGCACACAATTGAAGCATTTGTGAAAATTAAAGCATATCAAATATAGAGTTTGGTCAATGCTACATCTTGGAGAGTATCTGAAGCCATATGACTTCTGTGCAACAAGCACTGAACTTTGGCTAGAAAGTGGAAAAAATTATCTTTTCCATATGCATCTTATCTGCTCCAAAGAGTCTGCAGCTTAGTTTAGGGATGCTTCCCTGTCATTTTGAAAGGGATAAAAAAATATACAAATACATGCAGTAGCCAAAAAAAATCTTCTTTGAGTCTTTCTCTTCCTGGGCTTTATTGGCCAACCTCATTTTGCCAGAAATTACTTTCTTATTGATTGAAAAATAACTAAAAATCTACAACTCAGATTGGATCTGGTAACATTAGAAAGCAATCTCAAACCCATCTGAAAATATTTAAAATTAACTTACTGTAAAACGTCAGTGGAATCTCTTTGAAAGTACTGTCACGAACAAACTATAAAAACACAAAAGTAATTTTTAAGTTTAAAAGTGCATTTGCATTCCCATTTTCGAAAGATTGTTCATAGGACTCACTGGTTAACTGATCAAAAAGTCAGGCTATTCTATTTGACTATGTCCTCTCATTCATGACATAAATTGAACATAGCCTCAAGAGAGTATTTAAGACAGGTCTACATTTTTCTCCATAGGCTTTGGGGCTAATGAGTAAAGTGGCATAGTTATTTAACTGCTTGATATTTCTCTCTAGGACAGACTGCCTTATGGACTTGGAATTTATCTGTGATGATATAGTGATAAAGTGTACCTGAAGCAAACAGATTTGGGCCTGTTCACACTGGAGTTACCTACGTGCAAATATTCTGCAATTACTTGGTGATGAAAAAACTTCGAACTGTTGCACACAATGTATCATTCAAGATTACACTTGGGAGGCTGGGAGCAACTAATTTGTTGCATTCTGATGAAGCAGAGCCAAAGAACCATTTCTGAATGATAATATAAGTGATTTTGCAGATCCAGCCAAAAGGACAATTATTATAAAAATACCTTGATTTGAATATACTTGATCAGCTTCTTCAGGATTGTGAGCAACTGATCATTTCCAACAGGCAGATCTGAAAAGAAGAATTGGGCATGTAAGAGGAAGCACCTACATATGTTTCGCTTCCATTTAGAATGGTCAGGGGATGTAAACACTCTCATTAATTCACAAAATCATGTAGGTGTACACACACATTATTCTGTATTGCGGTTAAGATAGCTCAAGATACCTCATCTTCTGTATACCAGACTTTCATAACGTTTCAAAGACTTGCCATGGTTTCAGACAAGGAATTCGCAGTGATGTACGCCTTCTGTTTTACATTCCACATATAAATTATCTTTTTAACGGAACTAACTTTTTACAGTTATTGCACCTACATAAGATAAAGACAGATTCAGAAATGTATGTAAATACCATGAACTAATACTCACCTGCTGGATATAGGAGTTTATCGATAACATGAATTACACCATTGGTTGCCATGAGATCAGGCTCTCTTGACTTCAGTTCATTAACCAAAAGAGTATCATTCACCTGGTAAAGATCAAAAGTTATTGATACTAAAAAATAAAGCAAAATCCGTAAAGCTACATTCTGAGAAATATCACACAGAATATCAAAATATAGACACTGAATGGCAAATCTCTATTACAAGGTTGTAACAGAAAGACTTCTTTTTCATAACTTAACTGTTTTCAAGTACAGTTTTCCTCCTTGGATAGTTTTAAGGATATTTGTCACACCAGGCTCAAAGCCACTTCCAATGAAAACTCCTTGTGTCAGGTGGTAAAGGAGAATGTTCCTGAGAGCATTTTTGTCTCCTATTTAAATAGAAAAGTAAGAAATACAAGGTAAGGGATTTTCTAATTATGCTCCACCAAAACCATTAATTTCAGGAACACTAAGCAATCTCCAGTATCAAATACCATCAAGATACTATATAAACTGCTACTTTAACATCCTCGCAATTAAAGGGATCCATATCTGACAGTGTTGGCACTGAAATTAATACAAATATTCTCTTAGGCAACACCCTTTGGGGATGAATGGGGAAAACTCACAGCTCACTATACACACATGTATTTTCTATCTTAGGCAGGTCAAAGTTTCAGGCAGACTAGAAGAATGCCACCTGGAGTATGATCCTTTGCTGGTCTTACCTACTGTGAGAGGAAGAGAAATTGAGAAAGGGAAAACAACCCCATTCTGGGTGTGTTTTCCTTATTTCATAGGTTTCATTTCTATTTGAGAAGAAAAAAGCCAACATTTCCAAGAATAACAAAGGAAATGGATTCTGGAGTCCAAACTAGTGTCATGGCAGCTCCCTGGAGTTCCACATCTATGGAACCAAAGGATGGGCTGTAGGAATATCCATAGGCTGCCCAGGAGACTGTACCAAGAAGGACAGATTTAAAACATAACACTACATGGGATACTGTCTAATACTGATTACTCTTACTAAAAGTTTCAGCCTTGATGAAAGTGTCAATACAGTTGCTTAAATTCACAGTACTGAGACAAGCTACTTTTGATTTTATGCCTCTCTGATGATATTCATTTAGGTTATCTGTTAATTGATTGGTTATCACTAAAAACACACTACACTGGAAGGTAATTTATTCCAGAGTCATAATTTTAAATGACTAAGAGGGTATTCAAATTTACAGTGACTCATTAGTGAGTTAATGACTTCACAGAGCTGGGTTATGCTAGGACAGCTACTTATCAGTGCTGTAAGCTGGACTCTTTGAAGTAATTAAGGATTCATAGGATTTGGTTTCAACTCTTTGAACTTTGATTGATTTGGAAAGTACAGGAGCAGAAAATGTGGCTGCTCTTCTGGTTGTTGAATTCAAGGTAACTGCTATTCCTGCACTCATACAGCAAGCCAAATTCATATTCATATAAAATAAAAAGATAATGTGTCAACAAATGAGGATAATTTTTAGTTGCTGTTGGATGTTTTTTTTTTCCCCCCAAAGAGATATTTTCTCTGCCACTGAATAAATAATTAATTTAGGGAAACCTCATGTCTTATTTATGTAAAAGATTATCTACTTTATCGGACACTTTTTGTCTAGAAAATACACTAGCTATTTTTCCCATTATTTTTTCTATAATTGCTTATACTTGTAGTTTTCTTCTGTTACTTACTTATCAATACAGCCTTATCGTCATCGGTCAAACCCTTAAAGGCATCATTAGTTGGAACAAACAGAGTCCATGCTCCGGGCCGTGACAGAACATCATCTAAATCTGCAGCTTTCACCAGACTGAGGAAAACACTGTTTAAAACAAGCAAATAAACCACAAATACATTATTTTGAAGTGTAGTAATTCTACTTAGACTTGAGTACTTTGTTCCTTCATTTGTTCTAAGAGCCCATCGGTTTTCAAACACTCCCACTATTTCCCAGGAATAAACACAGTGGAGGACAAAATATGTGGAAAAAAAGGAAAAGTAGCAGACTGAGGGAAAAAAAAAGGATCTGAGAAGTAAAAATATTGTGAGTCCAGATCAGAGCAGAACTGAGGGAATAAAAATCCTGCAGATCAAAGAGATGAAGGGAGAATCACAGTGGCAGTTGCTTTCTCTAGAGGATCAGAATATTTGAAGACCAGGGACAGAAACAGAGACTGGGAATGTATGAGTCTATAATCATTCTGCACCGATATGGGATTGTATCATTGGTTAGCTTCATTTATAGCTCTTGATGTGACATCTAGTCCTTTCTATCCTTTCTTGCCTATTTTGCAGTAAGGAACTGTTTTTAAGGAGGCAATAACCTCTTTCTGGCCCAATTTGCACCTCAGATATCCAGTAAGCCATGGTTCACAACTATTTCTCAGTCCAGCTGTGGTGTATATTTAGGTACAGTCTCTAGCGAAATCTCAGTGCTGTCAAGTAGCAACTCACCTAAAACGCTTATCATTTCTCAGCATTTCATGCAAAGATTTTTCTGCTGGCTTGATGATTTGTCTGAAGACGTGAATAAAACCATTCCTTCCTTCTTTACTTCCTCTGACCATGCATGAATTTTCAACACATACAGACTGATTAAAAGAAAAACAATAGTCTCAAATGTACCTACTCAAAAACACTTAAGTATTAAATTAAAACATTTGAACATATTTAATAAATGTGATGTTTGCCTATTTCCCAACTGGCTGCTAAGATTAAAATTAATTTTCATTTGGATTTCCAAATGTCATATTGCATTGTTTTTCCAGGAAATCTGGTACTGTTTGGGAAACCAAAAGTAAGAAAATCTGGAGTAAGTTAACAGAATACAAATGTTTCCAAACTTAATTTTTTTGCTTGTTTGTTTCCTTTGAGGATTTTTTTACTTAGTTATAAAAATTAGTTTTATAAATTTATAACTGAATGCCAAATCTTGAATTTTGTTTCATTTTCCCAAAAGAGTAGTTTATGCAAAATTCCCACAAAGACTGAAGTATCTTTTTTTTTTTTTTCCCTAGTTTGAAAGCTTATTTTTTTTATTATTTTTAGGAGTAGTAATTGTAGATATTGTCATTTTAATTCGGCTTTGTTTTTTTGTTCTTTCATACATTTTCCTTTTCATAGTTAGGATGCATATTGTTAGAAAGTTCCATTCACTTACTGTGCGATACACAAAGACTCTTAGCAGTTTTCCTCCAATTGTCTCCAGTTCTTGTCCATTGTATAGTTCATTGAGCCCAATTTTCACTTTTATAATGTGATTCTGCAGGATTGTTTTAAGAAGCCGTTGATCCATCTGTAAGGTGTCATCTACAACACCAATTAGGTAATAAATTATAGTTATTTACACAGTGAACTTCCATTCAAGTAAGTTTAACTGTGGACGTTTGTATCATTTCCATTCAAATACTGAATCTTTACTTGAAATGCTTATAATTTAAGACTTGGAAAAATACGTGTAAACAGAAAATGAATTGTTAAACATTTTCTGTAAATTATCCTTTCTGAAATTTAGAAATAACATTTTGACACAATCATGATTATCTACTAAAAACAAAATGGCTGATGATTTCTGTGTGCCAGCTGTATTGCTGATGAACTTATTACAAATTTTGCTTTCTGAAAGTGTACTTGTAATCCTTCCCACTTTTCTCTGCAGCTGAAGGTGAGGTTAGGATGTTCATGTGATCATTCCTGCAAATATCTGCGTATGTTTTAAAGCACATTTCTATCAGTTCCTCTGTGTTTTAATGGACTGTAAAATACCAACATCCTTTTATAAATTTTGGGAGTATAAATAACTAATCTAATCTAATAGTAATGCAGAAGTTAAGAGTAATGTGCAAGTTCATTAATATCATTGCTTTCCCATTACATATCTGTGCATATTTAGTGTCTTAGAAATAATATTTTTGTTAAACGATGCTACCACTGAAAATGCTGTGCAACCTAATGGTTACATTTATTTTGTCTTTACATATGGTGTTAATTTTGGAAGGCTAGAGTATCTCTTATACTTAATTAATTCTTAAGCAATACTTAATTACTGTCTTTCCTTGGGACATAGAACAAGTACTGGCAGTTATTTGGAAGACTGTCAGAGTACCATACATCCTTCTTTTTTATTCTGAAGTTTAGATAATAATCTTTAAAGGCTACTAACCTGAGAAAGCACGATTCTGTGGTACAAGGAGAGTGTATTGGCCTTCTGGTCTTAGAGAAGATGCTAGTCCTAGTTGTGTCACCAGGTCTGTAAAAGTAGTCTGCTGGGCACCTCCAAGCTCAATGACTTGCTTGGCTGCAAATAAAAGAGAAAGAAGAAACATTTTAAAACATTATTTTTTTCTTTCTTTTTCCGTAATTGCATTTTTCATTCTTTCATAACCTTATCAACAACAATGTATGTGAAGGAATCTAGGTGGGATGAGAGGAAATGTCTACAATTTAATAAATTTATTGTGCACATTACTAACCAGAATCAGGAATTAGCACTCTATCAATGAGGTGGATAACACCATTGCTAGTCACAATATCTTTGCGTTTCACCATCTTTACTCCATTCACAGTAAGAGTTTCACCATCACAGCCAACTTCAACTGTGCTTCCTTCCAAGGTTTCATAGACAGCTCCACCCATAATCGCTTCAGAGCACTGCAGAGTATTTAAAATATGGAACTTCACAAGGGCTGCAGGGAAAAGAAAAAACTTTGTATACAGATGTTTGGATATACAGATTCATACATTACAAAATCATAGAATGGCTTAGGTTGGAGGGAAACTTAAAGACCATCCAGTTCCAACCCCTGTCACAGGCAGGATTGCCAACCATCAGATCAGATATATTTCTTCATGAGATAAAGTTGTAAGACAATGCCAGTTAAATTTAGGTGTCTACTTTTAGCTTGGTGATTTGGCTAAGTGTAGGATTCTTAACCTAAAATGTCACATATTTGCATACTAAAGCATTTAGGAAAACTGTTCTTGCTTGTTACTTAGCATTCTAAACGAGCACAATTTAAGTCTGAACTGATCAGGTAGGTGTAGGCAGGGAATGTATTTCAGTTAGAAGCCAAAGCTCAATATGCAGGATAAAGAAATGAGGCATCTTCTGTCAACAAGATCTGAATTAACCATTTCCATTAAGGTTGGATGTTAGGAAACACTTCTTTACAGAAAGGGTAGTTAAGTACTGGAATAGGCTCCCCAGGGAGTGGTTGAATCGCCATCCCTGGAAGTGTTTAAGCGCCGTTTGGATGTGGCGCTCAGGGATATGATTTAGCAGAGAGTTGTTAAGAGTTAGGGTACTATGGTTAGGCTGTGGTTGGACTTGATCTTCGAGGTCTTTTCCAACCTGAGTAATTCTATGGTTCTATGATTCTATGATTAAGTGTAAATGACCAAATATGTGGTCTTCAAACTTGAGGGATGAATACATACTTTATTGCAGAACAGATTTTCTAAAGAAAGCATTTTACTTTTCTGTATCCACTCAAACAAAGAGCTAACATCACACATTCTTTTTTATCTTCTCTTTATGTACAGAGTTATTAGTAAAACCATAGCAGTCCTAGATAGCTCTTCTCTAACATCAAAACTGAAAAGTGAAGCAAGCTACACATTAATTGAGATAAAACACTTCATTAATGAACATTGCTTCAAACCCTGATGTAGCTCATGAACAGTATACTTCCAATTATCTTGTGATTTTCCAGTAACGTTATTAATAGGTTCTGAATAGGTTCTTCAGAGGATAACGTAATTTCTACTTTCTGATCTACTAACCCATATTTCTCTTGTGCAAGAAAAGTTTATATACCTTCAGAAGCCACCTTGTCACCCATGATTCTTTCTAAGACTCCCCTTGGAAGACGTTCAAAAGCTTCATTAGTAGGTGCAAAGAGGGTGTAATAACCAGGCTTTCCAAGAGTATCTAAGACATCTGACGTGATGGCAGCAGCCTGAAAAATAAAACTGGTTATTAACGCTGGTTATTTAAAGCACTGCCCAAATAGCTTAACCATCTAGTCACAGGAAAACAGAATATTAACTAAAAGCTAACATATTTTGACCCCTAAATTCTGAAGTCAAATCTTATTCTTCAAAAGTACTGTTGAATTTACACTGAAAGCTAGAGTTGTTCATGAGAGTTCATTAACAGCATTTAGCACAAAATATCTTCTGTGCTTTCAGCTAGTGCCCTGGGTTCTTTCATGTGAGACTGTGCTCTGTGTTACAGAAATATGTGTTAAAAGTGAAATGACAAACTGGTATAGAAAATTAATTATGTGGGTAAAACATGCCTTGGTATGACAAGTTACCTCCTTAATTTAGCACACAGTGAGTCACTTCAATAGATTTACTTTTTGTCTTTTACAAATTAACCCTTCGTACCTATGAGGACAATACACAAACAGAAAAGAAAGAAGAAACAATGAGATCACAGCGTTTCTAATATTGTCCACTTACTCTGAGAGATGAAAGATCATCCTCGACTTCAATGAAATCTTGAATGGTATTTCCAACAGCAGTTAGGACACGGTCAATTACATGAACAACACCATTGGTAGCAATCTGGTTGCCATGAATGATCCTGGCACAGTTAACAGTAACAACCTAAGTATGAGGAATCAAGTAGAAGACAATTAATACTTATTCATTTGATCATATGCCTGGAATCTGATTTTTGCGGAATGGAAGTCAATGTATTGTGAAAAATATGTTCATCCTTTCAGGGTTTTTTATTTATTTATTTATTTATTTATTTATTTTTTTTAACATTAAGTAAAATAGTGCAAGATTTAAAAGACTGACTCAACTCTTCTGGAAAGCTGACTACTGCGGGCTACACTGATTTCTTATTCATGTTTTATTTGCCATTGCGGTCCTTATTTTTCATATTTGCTTACCATATCTGTTTAATACAGTAATTATATATATATATACACATATATATATATAATATATAAAATTGATGTAAACTGTTGTCCAACACTGATATTTACATGCATTTGAGGCAGGGACCAGTGACATGACTGGGAGACTTTAGCATTTATGAAAATAAAATTATTTCTAGAAATTAATGGATGTCTGCACATGGCAACAATAAATATTCCTACCATACCCTCCAATTCAAATTAAAAATCTGATCTAATTAAAAGACCTGATTTTATAGTATTTTACATGAAGATTAATAGCAGGTTTTGCTCTTCAGTTTCTGATGATGCAATATTTTGGCTATTAAAGGCTTGAATTTTAGGAATGAAGTCAATTTGCATTAGAATCTTTACATTTAAACAGCAAACTGTACATATTCATTAATTCTTGGTGATCAGCATGCAAAGAAAACTGAATTTGTTCAAGAGAAAATGTATTTATTTTTATCTGTGACAACTGAATTGCTGGCTACTGATCTTTCCATTATATATTTGATTAGTCGTAGAATGAAATAAAATAAATATCGGTGGTTAAAATTACATTATTATATTTTAGAAGTCTAATCTATATACTTACCCCATTAGGATAATGGTTAATAAGTAATTTCTGGCCATTATACATGGACACCAGTGTCATGCCATTCTTAAGATCTTTTGTCAACATGCGCTTGTTTACCATGTGGTGGTGGAGAGCATTATATAGTTCAATATTTACATTGTCAATTAAATTCCTGTGGATTTCCTGAAGAAGAAAGGAAAATAATTAATTTGAAATTTCAGGAGTATTCTTCAGTTAGAAAGATGTACGTATTTCTTTACCTTAACATTTACAATCAAAACAATCGAAAGATACTTCCAGCTAGGAAACACATTGTTTCAGTACTTAGCAATCTGTCTTTGTTCAGATGCTGCTTTAGACTAATGTGATTACAAACTGAAGACAAGAAATCTCATCACAGGCAAATCACTGAAGGTACTTTAGTTCAGTATTTATTTTAACTAAAAGCATTACTAAGAGGACATGTAGAGTACAATCATGTTTTGTCAGTGATTCACATTATGCAATTGCCAGAATTCCTGTTGGTAACCCTAAAACTATAAGAAGACTAGCAGTATTAAAATTTGACATGCAAATGCTTAGGTAAGAAACATTGCTGCTTAGCATTCCTGGAAATAAATTCAGATTGTCTAGCTTCAGTTATGTACAATAAACAGGTACATTCCCGTATTATAATTTGTCTAATATCTGCTTTATACCTAAAATCTTATTCTTGTTTGTCATCTAGATTATAATAAACTAGTTATTGTTACTTTATTAACTAAAGCATTATCTGAAAGAGAAACATACACATACACAAATACACACAAATGCTTACCGAACTTAATTGCTCCCAGGCTTCATTACTTGGTGCAAAGAAAGTGTATGAACCTCTTCCCTCGATCTCTTCTCTCAGCTTTGACATGTCAGAATATTGCTGAGTGGAGGTAGCTCCCACAATACCAAGAGTACCATATACATGATCAATAGGAGCAACTAAAATCAACATCAGACAAAAATACAGTAAATACTTCAGCCAGTTTCTCACAACTAAGTCCAGTTTATTTCTTCTGTTTGGACAAGTGTATTGCTTTTATGAAATTGTTTAAATCAATATTAAAACAACATGCTTGAATTAAAATTCCACTGTCAATGTATTCTAAATTCATCCAAACACATCTGCTTGTTATTTATTTTCCGGTTGGTTTAATGAGCTGAAAAAATAGATCAAACAAAACAAGATATTGTGATGTTTTCTTTAAAAAAGATGTTTTGTTCCAAGCCTCATATGGAATGGGAACCTATCCATTTGGGACCTTTGAGAGAGGATATGAGTCAATTTTATCTACAATCTCAAAAACTGCTGAAGCAGGTCACATTTGGGCACCATCAACCAGAATTATTCTTGTTAGGCCTCTTCCTGTGGTTATCATGTGTAGAGATTGATTCAAACAGAGAGCAAGAATGACCATAATCTCATAGTCAAAACTCTTCTATACAAGATGCAGATTTCCTAATTCTAGGCCTCCACAGGTCAGGAACTGACATATGAGCTAGCTGTCCTAAGCTACTTTTACAGTTCTGGAGAACAGGATCTCTTGGAGTTTGCCTGACCTCATTCTACTGTAAACATCTAAAGTGAAATGAACACACCTAAACAAGATGAACTCTCCCTTAAATATGCTTAACAGAACGTAAAAGATGAGCACAAATACAGGGTTACAAAGTGATGAAAAATATGCCATCTCAAAATATTCTTCCTTGTTGCAATTAAGTTTATTTATGCAAAACAGAATAACAAAAATAGGAGAAATTAACAATCTCTGCCTTCATTTTCACTCCCTAGTTTATTTAAAGCCTTTTAGTTAGCAAGATTCAGGTCTTCTCATGAAAATGAATAAACAGAACTTTGATATACCACATTTCATGCCCTAGGTTTCTGATTTCACTAGTGTGCTATGGATTACCTTGGAGTGGGAGGGGAACAGGAATAGAGGTTCTCCCTCAGCTGTTTTGGAAATAGAAATCTCTATCATTTCTCTCCAGCCCAGTAGCTGGAAGCATTTGGGGAATTTAATTCAAACCGCAGGATCAATAATCAATTGAATGATCCAGGCTGATTTTCAACTGTTCTGACCATGTACAAATGAAACTTCATATTCTCAGCCAGTAATTTGTAAAAAGAGGAAATGTGTCCTCAGGCTGACAACCTTCTACAGTCTCACTTTTGTAGCGCTTCTCGTATACTGACTCATCTATATGAAAATAAACTTGTACCTGCAGGACATCCTCTCATACCATCCATCTTCATATAGCCAGGACAACACTCATATAAGACAGTTCTGTAAAACATACAAAAAACAATTGTAGGTCAACTTTAGTTTGCAGCTCCAATTTTTTCATTATTAATTTTACACCGCAAAGTACACTTACTCCTAATCTTTTTGCCTTTTTTAATTATTCAACCTATTCTGTGTAGATTACAAGTTGGTTGTTGTTTTATTAAGTGTAGTCATTAAGCTTAACTGGTTGAAAAAAAAACAACAAAAAACATGAAAAAGGTTGCAGAGTTACAAAAAAATGACACAAACCTATCAGAATAGCAACAGAAGAACATTAATTTGATAAGTCTATTTTGAAAAGATCAGGTGGGACTGAGGGAAGGCAAAAATGAACACAGTGGGGATAGTGAGAGGAACTGGTAGCAATAGTGTCCAAAGGGAAAAAAAAAACAAACAATATAAATTAATATGACAAAACCGTATGAGGTGACCTACAATCTGAATAGAATATAATAGAATAGAAATTTAATGAGTGCTTCGGAGAAGGTCTTGGAGACTGTATGTTGAAATAACTTGGGAGCAGAGCCTCAGTGTATCAAGAAGACTTTGAAGAAGCTCAGGAATGAAGGAGGTAATTAATTAAGCACAGATGTAAAGCAGATCACAGAAAATAGAGTCACTAAAGTCAGGGTAGTTGGATGTAAGGGAAAGTTCCTTGGTAAATATAGTGAGGATGAAAACCAGATTGCAACAAATCAAGCACAGAGCTAAAAGTGTATGTCATCAAAGCATACATACAATTTAATAATAGAGTAGACCAGGAACTGTTAAATAAAGATGTCAGTAAAATACTCCCTTTCTTGAACATGCGTCATCTATACATAGCAGAAAACCAGAGCTAACTGGTAAATCTGTACTGTAACATTCAACTTTGTACTGAATGCTTAATGGAATATAATGTCCTTTTAATTAATATGACAGGAACAAAAGATCTACTATAGAGTTTCTTAACAAATTCTCTTCTAAGTTAGTGCAAGCTTGCAAAAATCCCCACAGAGTAATTACTGTGTTGATTCTGGCCCTTCCATACAAGGAACGTCAATAAACTGTATAATCTTATCAGGATCTAAAGCTTATTTTAAACTTGCAGACTTCAGATATTTCTTTGCAAATTATGATCTGCTGTGGATGGCAATGAAGATCTTGCTAATAATATTACTTTTTATATGTGAGTTTGGTCTTGGCAGTTAAGAAGTTCTGAACAGGATTTCCTTGAAGATTTTTTCTTAGTCTTTACCACAGTATTCCAGCTTTTAAACTGTAGACTCTTCAGTGGCTGTTGAATAGGCAGACTTCTGCCATTTTTCACATGACAGAGCTGTCAAACTCTAATCACAAACATATCAAACTCCACAACTTACTCAAATGACAAGCTGGACTCAAAATAATCACTATCTAATGTATTTGAAGAGATTTTAAAAATGAACGAAGACTGGAAGGTCAATAGTGTTACAAAACATGACTTATAAAGGTAGGACTGGAATTCCATAATTTACAACGGTATGAGATAGATTTTCAATATTTAAAACAAAGCAAACCAAAGCAAAACAAACAACAATAACAAACAAACAAACAACCCACAACATCCCACAACAATTTCTCTGTGCTAGGGAAATATGCAATCTCCATTCTATTACATACAGATATGCACATAACCTTTCACCTTTCTGGCACGTGCTTCTTTTCATCAAATAAGCCATATATTCAAAATATTTGTACATTAGTACATGTTCTTTTGCATGTATTTCATTCTGTAAGGCAATTTACTGAATGGCTATTTCCTGGAAATGCAAGATGAACAGAGAGTTTAGGTTACAGATTTTCTAACTAATAAGGAAATTAAACTTACAGCCTTTCAACTTCCTACCAGTTGTACCCTTGCCAGTAGCTAATTAATGAAGTCATCTGACTTGTGCAACATAAGTCAGAATATGAGTCTAACTGTGTGAACTGCTTTGTCATGAGTAGGTCTTCACTTCCCCAGGAAACAAGTAAATAAATAAATATGTATTTCCCTCACCCTTTCACTGACAGTTTCTCTAATTTTTTTTTTTTTATTATTATTATTTTTTTACAATATTCATATGCCCTTAAGGTTGACCACAATTAGAAGATCCATGTATCAGTTGTGCTCAAGATGTGAGAAGGATGGTATGAGAGAAGAGTGGCCCATAAAGAGGATCCCAAAACAAGATTAGAATGCTATAAAACCTGATGCACGATGCTGTTTTTCAGTACCACTCACTCACAGACACATGCAATGTTCCAGCTCACACAATAAAATCATCCCCATCTGTATGACCTTGCTAGTATAAGATGGTGTCTAAGTGAAGAAAGTAGAGTTTGGGAAGTTTTGGCATGTATTTTTTTAGTACTAAGATGTCTCCACTTCATCCAAAGGAATATATCCAAAGGAAAAGAGAACTGATCTAGACTACCATACATTCTTGTTATTCTTTGTTAACAGAGAAGTATTCAGCTTATTCACACCAGCTCTGTGACTCATCTGTTTCTACTCCTTGCTGGCATGGAGATAAAATACTGTATAAAAACAGTGGAACACTTTTTGGAACACTGGCATTTGATTTTAGCAAGTTTTAGCTTATATCCCAACAGGAAATTTGCAGGAGTGTGCAGGAAATGTAAACAGAAGAAACTTCCTTAAGTTAAGATTTTATAGAAACTAAATGCAAGTTATGAGGGACTTATTAACACAGAGATATTAACATAAGAATAGCCATTGTCATTTTAATTACAATTCCTGCTAAATTAACCTCTTTAGTAATGACTTCACATAATATTTCACACATTCATTTTTAGTGAGTGCAGAGAATGTAACGCCAAATAAGAACTAAGATTAAGTTTTAACAGATTAAAACTGTTCAGTTTCAGTTACTACCACAAAAAAGTCCATGACTCTTCTTAATACACAGTTTTCTCCTCTAGTGTTTCTGTTTAAGTTCCTGTAGAATGGTAAGAGTGTTAAAGAGGATGGAGATACTTATGTGCTTCTCACAGTCAAATTCTACCTGCTCAGTCTCTTCAACTGGTTGGCTGTAGTGGGTTTCCTGCTTAGGGCCTAACAAAGACTCTGTAAAATCTTTCAGCTTTGTCAGAAAAGGGAATAAAGTCATGTATGATTTCATTGAGTCCAGACTGTCTGTTGCATTAAATTACTTTTCCTGACACATTAGAAGAAACCCATTTTTCATGGAACAATTCATTTTACTTCTGGAGCTGCACAAAGCAATGTGTTCCTTTTCATATTTGGGCAGAGAGCTCACGGGAACACATGACATCTATCTAGGAATAAAACCACAGAAGTAATTTGTTTTCCAAAACTGACTTGAGAATATCCAAATTTCATCTTCAGGAAATATCCCTCTTCGTAATGTGTCTGTAGTGGAATAAAATGTAGTGCCAAGGAAGTTAGTGGTATGGCAGATTTTTCTCAAAAGGTGAAATATTTTGGATAACTTGTAGCGTGACCACTGAAGAAAGAAGGAAGTCAGTATTATAACGCCACCTGGAGGAGCAGGAAGGATTTTGATAAAGACTACAAGCCTAGGAATACTAAAAATCTGAAGGCAGAGATGTGGCAAATGATCACACACAGTCTAGTCTGACTGGATTGATCACTGTGGTACAATCATCAGTTGCCCAAACTCCTTGATATTTAGTACAAAAAATGGGTCATAACCTATCTGGAATTACTTAAAAAAAAAAAAAAAAAAAAAAAAAAAGTAAAAGATTCAAAATAAAGCAGAGAGGGACTGTGAGATTCAAGACAGTAAATTAAGTTCTGAAGGAACTACTGAGGATTTGGAATAATCAGACTACTTGTCTGTCTGGAAAGTTAATTATAATTTGTTCTATTTTCACTCTAGTACAATGTTATTACTTTCTTCCATCTTCTTAAAGAAGCAATTAGTAATCTGATAAATATTACAATAGCAGAAAGCTTAGGGTGACAACTTGGATCATGAAAATAACCTTTTCTTGAGTTCTGATAGGGACAAGGTACCCGCACATCTATAATGGCTTTAGAATTCAGACTTCAAAGCCATGGCTGTACTTGAAAGACTATGTATTGGAATCTGTGCCTCACTGTATTGGGTATTTAACTCAGTTCTGTTAATTTATGGCATTCTAGAAGAGCAAGGGAAACATTTTCTCAGGAAGAAAATGGAGAAAACTTCTTCCCACTACATCTTTCTTCAGCCTTTTCCCTAAGGGTCTTTTCAAAAACTGTGTAATGACATATAATATCTTTTAGGAATCTCAACAACACAAAGCCTCCAACAGCCAACAGAAGTAACGGAAACCACAACACAAGCCCTTTTCAGATCTTTGTCTGACTTCTAACTGCAAATTCAGGACTAATTTTAACAGTGCAAAAAATCGTTAGTGGGGAAACAAAATTAATGGGGAAACAAGAACAGCAATTTCCTGTGACAGCTGCTAAGAAGGTTATTCAACTAATTGTGTATCAACAGGAGAAACTGTGGTACAGCTGAAAAATACCCAAACAAATACTTGTTCATTGCATTTGGTAAACAGTGTTAAATTACTCAATTTTAAACATGACAATGGGGGCAGACCAATTTCTGGATTGGGGTTTTTGTATGTGTTCTTGCCCTGAAACTACTCTTGTGGCAGATACAGAGGTGGTGACTCTGATACTGTTGACACTTACAGAAAAGGCAATGGCTTGTATTCTGGAAAAAACGTGACAACTGAAACACATACAGATTCCAGAAGATTGTGAAACTCATCCAGACTTGTTCTGTGTTCATAACATTTTTTTTTTTTTTTCTCTTTGTGAAAAGGCATAGTCTGAGCACATAACTCAGTGCTAGTCATGCAGAGTTCTTCACACAATTGGTCTCAGTCCCCTCAGTGTTTTTGAATAGGTCACATAACATTATATCTCCTAATGTTTAGAACAGACCTATGTAAACTGAACTGAGAAAAATATTCCTGAAACGTATGCCTGGAAACCTTTTTAACTTTAAAAGCATTAAATACCATGCTATCATTTTCACACATTTTGTGATTTTTGGCAGCAATTACTGAATCCAGGTGGTTTTAGTTAAAGTAAAGCTGTAATGCTGTAGAACTATGCAATTAATTTTTCCTGCTTCTGCATTTGAAACAAATATTTAGTTTTGTACAGAAGAGAGTTTTCTAATTGAATGTTATCCTATTTCAGTAGGTGTTCTGAACAGCAGATACTTACGCTTTCTTTCCACAAATGGATCCCTGGTACCAGTTTCTGCAGGTGCTGAAGTATTTCTTTTTGGTTCCCATAACTTGCTGAAGGGCACAGACATTTGGGCTAAGGATGGAGTGAGAAACATTTTAAAAAGAAGTCTCTACACATCTATAAAAGTGCTATGTAAGATAGTAGCATATACAGATTCTGTTAAGCAAGAATGAGAAATGAACATCTGGCTTCAGCTGCCAGGGCAGGTGTGCATTCAAGCAACCAAAGTGCAAGTTCCCAGGACTACCCGGCTGGGTTTCTTGGCAAGTCCTCCCTCCTGGTGGGGACAAATGATTCCCTTTCGCTCTGTCTCAATATGACTTACATTTCTTCCTTCCTCCTGGGAACTGAATTAATTACCAGCCACCAGGAACTTAGCTGCTAATACCATCAGGCTTTTTTCATTAAAGCTTTTTTTCTTGAACATATCTGTACAGCTGAAGGTCACAGGGAAATGGGGAAGAACAGTGACTGGCTCTTTATGTGGAAGGAAACCCTGTAAATCAATCAGCTGTTTTGATTACCATCCATTTGGAGGACCGCAGGCACCTAAGTAAACATTCTGGGAATTACTGGGGACCAAAGGGTAAACTGGCATGTAAATAAAAGGCACTGCAGAATTCAAACAAGGAAAACTTTTTACTTAGCATGGTAGTGTACAGAAGAGGAATTTTCTAAGAGCAAATTCCAGGAGCAAAAGCATTTTGTCACTAATTTGTATAAATTCACAGTACAAAAGTTCCAGTTCAAGAGTTAGAACATGCTTTACAACAGTGGGAACAAGAGAAGGAGAGTGAGAGGGAAAAGAAGGGAGGGAGGGAAGGGGGAGAGAGAATTCAATAAAGGAAGGCAGACAGGATGGCGAACAATTCTTTTCACAGAACAGTTTTTACTAAAAAATATTGAAGAGAAATATGTTGAGACACATCATTTCCATGACACCAGCTGTTCAAATAAGTTCCGTATCTCTGAGCAGCCTGGCTTGTAAGTGCTATCTCTGGGGTGCCCTGCTGAGCAAGTTGCCGCTACCCCAGTGGGAACAAAAGTTTTACAGAGAACTCCCAGTGTCAAACAGTATTAATGAATAGTTAAAGATTTATTCATTAGGACAGAAAAAAAAGCAAGTAAATGCTGTGGAATAAGTGTCAGTTTTATCCAAACATTTGAAAACGTGTTTTAAACATATCCCTAGCCCCATTATATTAATCATGAACTGTAATTAAGTTCGGTGTTTCTAGAATGTATGCATTTTGTTCAATAAGTGGGGATCTAATTTTTTCCAGGTTTTACTAAGTTTTATATTATGTTGTCTTCCTTTGAGACTCCCCAGAAAGCTCTGAATCTGGTTCTTATAAAAGTAATTTAGAACAAAATAATTATTGAATTATAGGAAACAGAGTCATAAAAAGCATGTTTAATATAACACAAGAAGAAAGAAAAGAACAACTGTTTAGAGATTCCCTTTTAAAATGCAAACAAACTCCCCATACTTACCCTTGGTCGCGTGCCCTTATTCGACTATGAGTTAAAATCTTGTCATAGTGAGCAGATGCAGCTGCTTGTTCAAAAGCAGACAAGAAAAACGTGGAAAAGGTGAATAATAAAACAATCTTCATCTTTAGTCCTCTGCTGTTTCCTCCAAGTCTAGAAGAGAGAACTAGCAGAGGCTCTGGAGGGCTGACAATTTATATACATGCTGGAAGGTAGTGGGAGGGAACCAGGGAATCAACCTGAAACTTTGTACCACCCTCCTTAGAGTAGCAGTTTTGGTTGCCAGCTTCAGTAACCTAAATTAATATCATACATTCACCGTATGAGCAGTTCTTTTTTTATCCCTGATTGACTAATTTCTTCCTCATTACAGAGGGGTTAGCATTTTATTCTGCTGACACAACAGCAGAAGTTTGGGAAGTTTAGACTTTGAGTTATGATTTGGTATTTATAGCACTGCAGCATCCAGAAGTTGGGATCATTGTGTGGCTCCGTTCAAACCCAGATGAAGCTTCTTCCTGCTGCTTTCTTCTGTTTTCTGTGTCCTTGTAGATATCAGCTCTGAATTGTTTAACTAGTGAAGCTGATGAAAGTTCCAGTCAAAGATCTGTTGTCAGTACTCGACAAATGGAATTTATATCTTCAGAAAAAAAGGCTGTTAACACACATACTGATTATGAAGCAGTTATACAATCAAACACCCTATTTAAGCATGTATTTTAATTCTGATAGTAACACTTATTATTGCAAAATGCTTTTAGTTGGAACCTCATGTAGTCTCATAGAAATCAGAGTAGCTGAAAATTTGAAGAAATACTTACTTATGCCCAATAGTTGGTCATTGGGAGCCTCTAGTGAAGCAGATGGAAAATGTAATGCTGAGCTGTTAAATGAGAGAAATGAGGCAGAAAGATGAAGTGCTGAAGATAGTCTGAAACATTCAGCAAAGGGGCAGTCTTAAGGGACAGTCAGTGTTTGGACTGTAGTTAATGTTAAGAAAAAAAACTGCAATTGTATAAAAGGGTTCAGATATTAATTCAGTTTCAAGGTGTCCTTTGTCATTTTGGATCTGTATGAAAATACATCAGTTTTAATGACAAAACTTTGCTGTAGAATATTCTCGAAAACAGGGAAAATAATAATATGGATAACTGGAAATGGATTCAGTGTTGGACTGGCATATCTGAGCGAACCTCTCATTACAGAACATAGACAAATGGAACAAAGAGCAGAGTCTGGAGACACTTGCTATTTCCAATGTATATAAGTAAATATTATTACGTGGTATCATATATACATATCCTAATGATCTAGGATATCACCATGGCACTTTGTGTCTTCTAAGGTTAAGAACTGGTACATTTGGTTAAAAGGTAAAAAGACTTTCTACTACTGCAGCCTATGTCATCCTGCCTATAAATGACTCGAGTAGCTGAAGGCAGTATCAACTGTGTGTGAATTCACACAGTCTTGCTAAACCACCATCTTCAAATCAACTCACAGAGGTGATGGAGTCAGCATAGAATTACCAGTTTTAAGAGAATGTCACTGCTGTGCTACTTCTGTTCATCTTAGAGCTCTTTATCTCAAGTCTTTGCAGCAAGAAATACTGTGAGAAATATCACCTTCTGGATGCCTACCTCTAACATTTAGAGTCAGAGCAGCAGATGTTAATCCTAAAACCATTCATGTTCCTATTTCTATATAATCAATGCATATTAATATAATATAAAACAAAACAAAACCTGTTATTTTCAATTCTGAGTTATGTAAGTCAGAAGGATTGCTGTGTGTCAAACCTAATATCACACATGGTGGCAGAGGTGATAGGCAGCACAGAAAATGGTGAATAAGTGTGCAAATATGAAGTAACCAGATTAAGGGCTAATTGGAATTAAACCTTGTAGAAAACTTACTGACATCAGAGTTCAGGGAAATGAAATAGCAGGAAGAGAAAAATAATAATCATAATCTATCTTAACTTTCTGAAAAATCTGAATAATTGGGTGAGTGAAGCAAAAAAATGTACTGAACCTAGAGTGGAAAAAGCTCATCTTCAGCTGCATATGTCTATTTTGAAAATACACAAAAAAATGAAAGCTGTGCAGTCTGATCAAACTTACAGGGAACAAAAAGCTTCAAGAGAAAAAAATATAACAAAACAGTCCAACCATCTGAATGCTATTCCATATCTATGTTTATATTAGTCCAGATATAAAATCAAAAATGATGCCAGTCCCCTCTTTTTCTTTTGCCTGTGATATAACAGTTTGCTAGATAGCATACCAGGATAATTATTTCCTAATATGAAAGCTAAAATTCCCTGGTGAGGCCTCACCTGGAATATTGTGCCCTTTTCTGGGTTCCCTGGTACAAAAATATGGCAGGGATCTGCTGGAAAGACACCAGTGGAGAGCCACAAAGATAATAAGGAACCTCTCTTATGAGAAAAGATTGAGCAAACTGGGTCTGTTCAGCTTTGAGAAAAGAAGACTCGGAGGAGATCTGATCAGTGTCTATAAATATCTACGGTGCTGGAGGGAGAGGGATGAGGACACTCTTCAGTGGTGCATGGCAACAGTGGGACAGTGGGAAATGGCCACAAACTGAAGCATAGGAAGTTCTACACAAGTGTGCTTAAGAACTTCACAGTGAAGGTGATGGAACGCAGGAACAGGCTGTCCAAAGAGGTTGTGGATTCTTCTTCTCTGGAGATGTTCAAGACCCGCCTGGACACCTACCTGTGCAGCCTGTTGTAGGGGCCCTGCTTTACAGGGGGGTTGGACTAGGTGATCTCCAGAGGTTCTGTCCAGCAATCACCATCTGTGATTCTGTGATGCTTTTCTGACTAAGCAATTCCATTGTCACTTGTGATAATAATGTGGGTTGTTTTTGTTTGTTTGTCTCTATTTAGAAAGATGGTTATCCCACCAAGATTTTTCTTCCTTTGCCTACATACTTTGTGCAATCGCAGATACAATCATAATATATAATATTCAATCATAATATAGTACTTAACTAAGACATGTAATGCTGAAAATCTGAGTATAAAATGCATTAAAACACCTAATGTATTCTAATGATTATTGTAATAATAGGATATTTTATTATTCACAACAGAAATGACAAGTACCAAACAAGTATGGATTTTTGCCTTCCACAAAATTCAAGCAGTATCAAGAAGAAAAGTGTAAAGTACCTGCTGATTTCTGAATATTGTTACTATATTGTATTTCTCTAGAGACCTCTAGTGGAGATAGCTCTGTAATGATCATTTCCTCAAAACTGCTCTTACCATTTACTACTTCATGGATTTTTATTTCACTATGACTAAAGTTTCATTAAACCCCATGATATTTGCTTTTGAATACTGAGGGATTTGACAAAGCTTTACGCTATATTGAAGTAACTGGAGCTTGTAAGTTTTAACCTCTTGTAGATTAAAAAAGTCACCATTGGTGACTTGCAGAAATTTAGCAAATGAGAATAGTAGGAAATGAAAAGTTCTTCTAATACCATTTCCACAGTTAAAGCTTGAAGACCCTCCAGGTTATTTACAGTGCACATGCATGTTATAAGTACTTAGCTACTGCATTTCATAGCTTTTTATTGTGTTTAGTTTGTTGTACGCTCTTGTGCACTGTGGGAAAAAAAAGTGAGTTAAAACATATTAAGATGAAAAGAGAGGTATGCTGCATCCTGAAGTTGGTGTTTGCGTTGCTTGATTTCCTCTGAAATTTTGATTCACCGGATTTGGGAGTTATGCCCTTAACTTCACTTAGATTGGAAATTTCCATCTGGAGTAAACTACAGTGTTTCTTCTTAAAAATTGGTTTACTGTTTGGAATGACATTAGTCTGAACTGTATGAACCCCTAAATCCATTGTCATAGAATCACAGAATTACCCAGGTTGGAAAAGACCTTGAAGATCATCAAGTCCAACCACAGCCTAACTATAGTACCCTAAACCATAGTACCCTACCCTAGGGACAAACTACTAGTTGGCTGTAACAGGTGTGTAAGAAATTTTGTGTTGACAAAAACAAGGTGACACACCTTAGGAAGTAATGAGTTTATATGCACAAGAGTATAGAGCTAGTCAGAGCTGGCGTCACATGGCTTCACTGTGTATCTGCTTTTCGTGAACATTGTAAGGGAGCTGCAGTCAGGGAAAAAGTATTTAACACCTGATGATTTTCTGCAGCATCACTTAGGAATCCTGGCAAACACAGCTTGAAATAGGCATGTAAAAAGTCTTCCATTTCTTTAAGACTATGTAGCAGATAACCAAAAGCATAATCTGTTTAATTCAGTACCAGTTTGCATCTTCCAGAGATTAAGGTCAGATAATTCAAAAAGACTTTAAAACTGAACAAAGCAGAGTAAGTCTGGCTACCAAAACAAACTACTAAGGGAAGAGAGGTTCCTAAGTGTAGTGAAGGACCCGGCAATAAGTAGATTAGATGCAGCTTGGTTTCCACACAAAGTTTTATACTAATTGGGGTTGTTAAATTTCATACTGGGAAGAAGGAGACTTGATTATGTGACCCACAGAAATGCAGAGCTATGAAGTACATAAATAAATGAATTATTATTAATAATAAAAAAAAACATTAAGGAAAAGTTTCTGAAGAAACTTGAATCAAACTTGGTTTGACAGAAGGCAAGATCCAATATGTAAAATTCCTCCACTATCATCATTATGCAGATGCTAATAAGCCTCCATATGTTACCTGCTTGGTTTTGATCACATCAGAGATATTCCTTTGAAAGGTATCCTGAATTGCTCTGTAATATAATGGCACAGTTCAACCAATGCTTTTAGTTACGATCACTTAGCAAACTAGGACTCAGCTCAAAGTCAAAGCTAGTCATTTCAGCTCACCTTATATCCCAGATGAAGAAAGGGCAATTAAGGTTTCAGGTGAGGATGACTCTGTAAATGCCTCTCTCTTAATCTTCTCTGTTCAGAAGAGAAGTTTTGGGTGACTAGCTTCACTAGATGTCTAAAATTTAGGTAGTCCAGTACAACCTTAGAACAACCCCCACCAGTTGATTTCAAGGAATACATTCATAGAAGTATAGTATGTTGGATAAGATTATTTCACAGTACCATACTTTTTCCAGTGATCGAAGGGGTTATTACCTTTATATGCTGCTATTTCACAAACTAATGACTATCTCCACTGGGTCTTTTAATGGCATTCTGTATTCAATTTTATTAAGGTCATGCTATTAATCATAGCCACACCACACCTGCAGGAGCTAATTAATTTTCCTCCTTCTGTTGAGTTTATTTATTCAAATGATTTCAGACTCTTCTTATAAATCTCATTGGGTTTCTCATTTCCAAGTAAATTACAATTAGAATCTTCCAATGTTTCCCCATCACCCAGCTCTTCCAATCATTATGTTGCCACTGTCTGAACATAGTTTCCTTTGTCAAAATCTCTCAGTCAACAAGATGTAAGAAAGTTAAAACAAATCTCAACATAACAGTGGTTCAGAAGAAATCAGTACTAATTCTGAATGCATTTTACTCTAATTTACTGAAAGGCTTAGGCAGAAGACTGAATACTGATTTTTATAGTCTTAGATTTGAATTTCATTTGGCATGTTTTTGCAAATGACTTTTCTTTGCTCATTTCCACTATTTTGTATTCATATTTAATTCTTATTATATGTGCTAGTCTGTACTCCAAAGCACAAGCAACATATTAAGCAAGATGTTCAGTGAAGTCATTTTGTTTTATTCTTCCCCATTATTTTCACCATTGGGTGCATGACACAGTATATGCATGTATATGGGAATTAAATGACAAACAGAAGTTTGTAAGTCAACTGAATTTGGAATAGAGGGAAAGGATAAAAGAAGACTCAAAGTTATAGTTATTGTCAGAGATGGATATCTGAAAGGACAGGTGGAATGGTTTTAAACTGAGACAGGGGAGGTTTAGGTTAGATATTAGGAGGAAGTTTTTCACTCAGAGGTTGGTGACACATTGGAACACATTGCCCAGTGGATACCCCAACCCCGGAGGCATTCAAGGCCAGGCTGTATGTGGCTCTGGGCATCCTGGTCTGGTGGTTGGTGACCATGCACATAGCAGGGGGGTTGAAACTAGGTGATGATTGTGGTCCTTTTCAACCCAGGCCATTCTATGAGACAGCAAGACCTTTTCCTCTACAGTATGTAAGGAAGCACTTATTCCCACAGATCCTTGGAAACTATGATTGTTTAATTATTAGGGAACACAATAGAAGCCTTAAAATCAATCTGATCCCTTTGAAAATGACTTCTTATATATATTGGGAAATTCTGCAGTCCCAAACACCAAAAGATTCTACTTTCTCTGAGTTTTTGTTTGCTGATGAAGTCATTTGCATACTGCATAGGCCATAGTGCAAGATTCTATGAGTTTTCTAATGCAGCAAGGACTGTTACAGCATATCACTACCTCTTACATATTCCAAATAGCTAGTCAAATCTTCTTTGAATCATAGAATCATGAAATTACCCAGGTTGGAAAAGACCTCGAGATCATCAAGTCCAACCACAGCCTAACCATAGTACCCTAATTCTATCAACCCTCTGCTAAATCATATCCCTGAGCACCACATCCAAAGGCTCTTAAAGACATCCAGGGATGGCGATCCAACCACCTCCCTGGGGAGCCTATTCCAGTACTTAACTACCCTTTCTGTAAAGAAGTGTTTCCTAACGTCCAACCTAAACTTACCTTGTCTCAACTTGAGGCCATTTCCCCTCATCTTGTCATGTGTCACCAGTGAGAAGAGACTTGCACCACTCTCACTGTAAGCACCTTTCAGATACTGGAAGAGAGCAATAAGGTCTCCCCTCAGCCTTCTTTTCCCCAGACTAAACAGCCCCAGCTCCCTCAGCCTCTCCTCATAGGGTTGATTTTCCAAGACCTTCACAAACCTCATTGCTGTTCTCTGGACCTGCTCCAGAACCTCCATGTCTTTCCTGTACTGAGGTGAGGCCTCACCAATGCTGAGTACTGGGGAAGGATGACTTCCCTAGTCCTGCTGACCACACCATTCCTGATACAAGCCAGGATGCCATTGGCCTTCTTGGCCACCTGGTTTGGATGAAGGTCAAGGCCGTAAGCTCTCAATTCATTTTTATATGAGCTCACCTCTATATATTCAATTCTATTTCTACTTTAACTTTCTCAGATATGTAACTTAATCATGCAGAGTTGTAGCCAACCCATCTGGCCACCTGCCATGGCAATGAATATGCAGGACATGTTGGAAAAGTTTAGTCCTTTTAAGTTGAACTGAGCCTTGACCATGGGCTAATGCTCCATAGCGCTTGATGATTCCCCTCCCTGTTTTGACAGGTCTCCCGTGGCTTCCCTTACAGCTTTTGGGACTGTCTGGCTCTGCAGTGATAACAAGCTAATGACTTCTGTGTACATGTTCTGCTTCCTCAAACCATATCTGCATATTCAGCTAAGATACCCTGAGCAGTACTACAAGCATTTTTTCCAGCTCCTCATGAAGTGTTGATTCCTTGTCCAACAGCAGGTGATGCTCTTGCCATAGGCAAACCAATTCCCAAACAGAAAAGGAGCACATCATCAGATAAGGCAGCTTGAGATTTGATTCACAGTATTAGTTCTTGTGCTTATAGAGCACATAGTAAGTGTCACCAGCAAACTGAGATAAGACTTGAGTGAACCAATCGATAGGAGTCAATAAGTGATTCAGACAGCAGTGGAGTGTAGCATATGGCCTCGAGCATGCAGCAAAAGCCTCCATCAAGAATGACTGTGCTCTCTCCTGCGAACATTTCAAGACTGCTATGGGATTAAATGGCATGACAGCAAAGCAAACTGTGTTTCTACATCATCTCTTCTTTACTGCTTAAACAGGAAAAAAAACATAGACAAATGAAAAGAGCACCCACTAGTCATCCAAGACCATTCAGTTTATTTACTTATTTAACAAATTTCCTTGTAATACTTCTTTTGGTGAAGATTTCAGCAAAATTGACAGCAAATTGTCAGCAATGTGCGTTTCAAATCCCCAGTTAAATGCTCATTTACTCCGCTGGAAAGCTTTTACGGATTTCAAAGGTCACTCAGTACACTCCAGTGCACATTACATTTATGTACTTCTAGTTAACAAGAAGGTCATTCATTGCAGTGTCTGCACAGTCAGGAAGCACTAAAGAGAGGCTCCCAAAAATTACACAGTAGCAATTACATATATTTGAATCTTGTGGCAGCTATTCACCAGGTTGAAACCTGAATTTCTTGTTACTTATGGACTGCACAGTACTGAATGCTTTGAGTTCTTCCTATTACAGCTTGCAACCTAATATATGTAACTTCTAGATCATTAATCAAAGGTGCTGGAATTACTATGAAAGTTGAGAGCATGGCCACTGAGAAGTCTTTGTATAATAATTAAAAATGTAAAAATAAAAGAGAAAAAGAGAAAAAGAGAAAGATAGAAAGATGAAAGAAAGAAAGAAAGAAAGAAAGAAAGAAAGAAAGAAAGAAAGAAAGAAAGAAAGAAAGAAAGAAAGAAAGAAAGAAAGAGAGAAAGAAAGAAAGAGAGAGAGAGAAAGAAAGAAAGAAAGAAAGAGAGAAAGAGAGAAAGAAAGAGAGAAAGAAAGAAAGGCAAAACAAAAAACAACAACATGAATAATCAGCTTCTTTGTTGAATTATACTTGAAAGGTATTTAAGGCTTTAATCATTTAATCACAACAGTAAGGCTAAAACAATAAAATAACTGGTAATTCTTTGCACTGAGTATGATGTAGAGAGATTTTGATGTGGTTACAAATGAAACAAATATTTTCAGTTTTTATAAGGTGGTGATGATAAACGTGAATAAATGGCATTCTAAAGGAAGTGAATATAAGGACTGCCAAAGTAAAGTAGAACTTGAAAGTTTATCTTGCTGAAATTGAGCTAGAGGTACTAAAATGTATGGGATGGGAATGGATTTGATATTAAAATACAAGTTTGTTAGTGACTTTTTTCTCAGGTTTCAAGCAATGCCATAGCAAAAGAAATGTGATCTAAAGAATGGAGTGGTGTAAACTGAATGTGGGAAAAATTGTTTAGGCATCTAGAGGGTTGTTTTGTGTGTGTGTGTGTGTGTGTGTTTTGTTTTTGTTTTGTTTTGCTTTGTTTTGTTTTTGAGAAATGTGTGATAGATTTACAAAGACTTGTAGGCTGCTCAGAACTCTGGGTGTTTTGGTTTAGTGGTTTGCAATGGGAGGGTGTTGAAACTAGATGATCTTTGAGGTCGTTTTCAACCCAGGGCATTCTATAACTCTATGATTCTACGATTTCAGGAAATAGAACTTCTGATGTTGTTGCATAATCCAAATGTACTTCCAGTTCAAGTTTTAGTTTTGAAGAATTGTGCTTTGATTTCTGCAGTCAATGCACAGGGTGATCACAACTGATAATGCAATGGTTAATTCTGAAAATAGCTGACATACAAATGTAGAACATATAATTCTCAAACAAATTAATGAAATTTAATGATTCTTTTTACAAGGTGAAAAATTCCTTGTAAAACTAGAGTTTCAAGAGTTACTGTACATTCAGGTCTTCTACTGAAGCAGTTCGGGACTCTCACTCAGTATGAAATACCAGGCCTACCATTCAAGTTTCTGCTCACATCCTAGGTTTGAAATTAAAATTGCTGAACATGACTATATACAGTAATTTTATTTTTTACATTTGCGTTCCTACCTAACCTGTTGGAGTTCTGTACTTTCTGGGGTCGGGAAAAGTGTCTCGTGCTATTTCGCTAAAACCAGCTATGGTGTGTGGTGTTTTAGGGTTTCCTTAGTGGACATTTAGGCTACTTTTAGTAAGTGTAGAAAGTACAAATAAACGGTGAGTCAGAAATTCTCCGTCTATTAAGACTAATTCAAAAACAGTTTGTTTGGGCCCTGAAACAGCTTAAGATTTCTATTTCTAAGAAAAAAAACATCTTTTCTAAGAACTGTAGTAACTACTTACTTAGGTTTTTAACTTTTGAAAGTGATGAGTTAACTCAATAAACCTTGTAAACTGTCTTGATAGTGAGAACTCAGTTCAGAGGCATTGTTTCATTGAGACCCTTCACTGAGTTTATGTATGAGTACAAAAGAAGGCATAATCAGGAGGACAGCAATAATCTGTTTACAGTCTCTCTCTGCAGTTCTTCTATGCAATGTGATAAGTTGGGTAAAAATATAAATACTTTTCTGGTAAAATTCATGAGACTGTCTTCCTTATCAGTATTTAAAATACACAAACTGTCTTCTGAAGAGCTAAATCAGTTTGAAAACATGAGTACTGTCTCCTTTATGAAGCAGAGTGTATTAATCAGCCTCAGTGATACTACACTTCTGTCTCTTATTCAAATTCTAATTAAATTCAGTAAAATACTTTTACAAAAAATAAATAGTTTTCTCTTGGAAGATGAATATGAGTTTCAGATTTAGATTTCAATTCAGCATGTCATGTAGACATTTCAGAGCATGCAAAGTCACATTTGCTCATTACTACAGTGTCCAGATGTAATTCACCATTCATGGACCATTTTTCATTTTTGGTCTTTCCCAGAATGTGTGACTTTTTACATGAGGTGATATGTGCCACAGATTTTACTACATGCAGTTTAGAGGTCATGACTTTTAAGACAATATTACAGATATGAAACAATGCAGAGTATAATCTACCTTGACAAAAGTAGATTTAGTAATGTGAGGTGAGAGAAAACCAATTTTTTACATGATGTGCGGAAAGGCTTGTGGAAAAAAGTTGAATATATCAGTATGGCATTTAGGAGGGAAAAAGAATCTTTATGTATAATGTCAGACACATAATTATTATTTCAGTGGTTCACTGGGTTACCATAGCAATACAACCAAGTGGCTTTTGAAATACTTTATTTAGATCAACTGTTGGGGGGGGGGGGGGGGGGTGTTATTGCACTCAAAATCAAGCTTAATCAAAATGACAGTTGTAATTTTTTTCCCATAATTACACTATGCAATGCATGGCTTCACCAGATTTGCCTCTTACTGCTTATTTACAGATCCATCTTTTGAAATCATCCTTGTATGCAATACTTAAGGCATCAGTATATTATGGAATACCCTGAGTAGATTGCTCTAGGTTAGAAAGAACACAGCAAGCATCAATAAGAGATTATATTTGTGGCTAATTAGAAATCATTCTTGAAAATTCATGAACATAAGAGTACTGAGCAATAATGCTGATGAACAAAATTGTTGTTTGATTCTTCTGGCTCTGAAAAATGCAGTCTCCTATTTTATTTTATTTTTTCTCAGGGAGAGTTTTTCCTTTTCAGTCACGCATAAAACATTTTACCAGATTGTTTAAGTGATTGAGTAAACTTACACATATTGCAGTACAGATGATGCCTTTGTAGTGCTAAAAAGTGTACTACAGATGGCAAAATCTGTGTGATCGTTAAGTAAATTTAAACTCCACTGAATATGCTGAATTTTAATGAAATGTTAACTAATATACTATTAGACACATGGCAACCACTTCTTTAAATATCCAGACTGTGACTTTCTCACTTTAGTGCTGCTGGTTGCTGTGGAGTACTGATAACAGGAAGTTTATATTCTGTGACTGACTCTGAGACTATCCAGGCAAACAATCAGTACTTGCAGTTCACATCAAACTCAGAAGTTTGATTGATTAGTGTAAACAGTGTGCAAAGGATTAGTTACTTAGATGCTACTGACACAAATAGGAATAAGTTTATGAATCTTGTTATAAATGATAAGGTAGAAAGTAAAACTGAATATACTCCACTGAATGTCAGTGTATGCCAGTTTTTTAAATCACAGAGTACCAGACTGGCAAACTTTCTAATGGTTACTTAGCAACTTAGGAGTTACATTTTCATGTGTGAAGAATTCCATCTACAATTCCATGAAACTTAGAATTGTATTAAAATTCTGTTCTCACAATATCTTTAAAAAGTTGAAATTTGAAAGGGAGTGCTGCAGCTCCTGTCTGCAGACATGGCAGAAGGGTCACTGTCAGGGACTGGAAGAGATCTTGCGAAATTCAGGATGTCCTAATATGGGGTCAACCCTTTGTCACAATTAGGAAGCTATGTGTACAGTGCAGAAATAGCTCTTTTTTAAGAGCTATTGGTGAGGTGCCTTGGGACCGCCTCCTGTTTTCCTCTGGTGTTCTAGGCAGTGACACCACAAAGACTCTTAAGCTGTTTCTTTCTATTCCTCACACTGCTATCGTACCTCCTGCACCTCCTGAAGTCTCCTTCCTGAGCTCTGCTAAGGCTTGTCTCAACAGCATGGAACAGTCTCAGCTTAAGAAGGTTCAGCAGGTCATCCCATCAGAACTGGCTACTCATCCCACTCAGTGGCTCTCTCGGTTAGTGTCTGCTTGCCACAGCAGAGTGTTAGCTCCCACCTTTTTCCGTACTGCTTGTTCCATATCAGTCTGGGGACAAGATGGGCATGACATGGCCCACATCTCAAATGCCTCTGCACCAAACAACAGTGGGATCCCTTGCCTTAACAACCCAAGGAGATCCTGGTCTTTCCTCTTTTCCAGAGTCTGACTGTGGGCTTTGTCTGAGAAACACCTACAAGGAAGAAGGCTAGGAGATCATCTCAAGATATCCAAGGGAAAAAGAAGTGGGCCGCTGGGAAGGTAAAGACTGTACAAGATGTGGGGAGATTTGTGCCAGAAAAGAATCATGAAAACATAGTATCATGTAGATTGGAAAAGACCTTTAAGATCATCAAGTCCAACCATCAGCCTGACCTACTGAGTTCCATCACTACACTGTGTCCCATAGAACTTTGTCCACACATCTCTTAAATCACTCCAGAGATTCCACCAGTTTTGGGGCAGCCTATTCTATTGCTCAGCTTGTACCATGGAAAGAAAATCCTGATATTTTCTCTCAGCTTCAGGCAGCATTTCACAAATCCCAGGTACTTCAGGGAGGCTTCAATGTAAGAAGCAACCTCAGTCTGTACTGTGGATCTGGAGGATGAGATGTAGGAGCCCCCAGACCCAAATGTGTAGGGAAGGCCATTGGGGGACTGAGCATGTTTTTGATGAAAGACTGCTTTACTCTTTCCATCACTGCTGTCTGTGAGAGAGAGAAGGGTTACCATTACATGCTGGGAAACAGAGCACAAAAACAACCTCCATTTCTGCTGCGTCAATGAATATGTATGCATTTCCCAGTACGGTGGGCAGTACACACATGGGCTAGGATTGGTAGTCCTTGTCCATGTTCTCCTGTGTCTGCTTCCCTCCTGTAAGCCCTGAAAAAACAGAATCTGCTTGCCTTGTCCCACAGCGACAGCTCATAGTGCTCTCCCAGAGCTAAAGGTAGGATGTGAAGGGCTCATTCATTCCCCAGCTGTGGTGTGGGCTGGAAGGCAGCAGTCTTTGTCAGTGCTTGTCCCTACAGGCAAGCTCCCCACCTCAGCCTCACAACTTGTTCTGGAGGGTGACACTTAGGCTATATTCCCTATATGAGGATGGAGGGGGTAGAAAGGCAGATATGATCTCAGTGTCCAGAGAGCAGTCAGCCTCTACCCAGAACCTTAAGCTAAATTAAACACTTTTCAATGAATAAGTACTAGATTCATTTATCTATTTATTTATTTATTTATTTCTGTGAACACTTAAATAAATAAATAAATATCAAAGACAACAAATCTGTAATAAATCCGTTTTCTGGTGAAATATTTAAAACACATTCACTTAAAATACTTTATAGATGTGAACAAACTTTAAATACTGCTTAAAGCACTCACTTCTCTCCTTCAGAAAAGCTTAAGAAGGATCAGCCAGTGTGAGCCCTGTGTGACTCATCAGAGCCGGTCAATACCAGACAGCTTGGTCTTGGATTTCGAATGTACTGAAGAAAATGCTTATATATGAACTACAGACCAAAATATTTTCATGAGCTGAGTAACTGGGGTTTAAATAAGCTTAAAGTTTAAATAATGAATGGTTTGGGCAACAAAGAAAATAATTATGTTATTTTGTTATTAATTATAATGACAAGGTAAATTAATCCACACTTAAAAAAGCTGCGTGTAGACTAGTAAAAGTTCAGATCATCCTGTGGATTCACCTAAATCTGTCTTTTTTCCTAAGTCAGGGCTTTTGGAGTGTACATGTTGAAATCAGAATCTCACCTGATATGGCTTTTTGGGGCATAATAATCTCTAATACTTTTATCAATTCAGATGTTAATTATGTCATTCAGAAGCACTGTGGGGTCCTTTTCCTTGCTGCAGACACAAAGGGAATGGATAATTTAGTAGTTCTATATAAAATAGATTCCCAAAATCTCCTTTTACAGTTTTTTTACCCACCTATACTATGTGATGAATGTTGTGGAACCATTATTGTAATAATCTTCTTTCTCTTTGGTAAATTCTGACTCAATTCCTGTAAGAGAATTTGCACTATCCATATTTTCCTCTGCTCTCCATTTTATTTGTAGAAGGTATTATCAATTTATATCAATTTTAAAATATATTTGTTAGTCACAGGGTTTTACTCACCTCTCTACTCACAGTGAGAATCAGATATCATTAGGAAGAAAAGGCAGATGTGGAGCTTAAATCCCTAATATTGTCCCTAAAACTGGTGCCCCACATAATTCACTTATAAGCTGAGGGGAAAGTATAGACAGAGAAAGGAATGGATAAAACAAAAAACAAAACAAACAAAAAAACCCAAACAAACAGTGAGGTCAAAATCTGAAATATCTATGTATTGACAGCATAGCATGGCACAGGGAATTCTTAATGTAGATGTTGCTTCTGATGTACAGCATGAGCTAAAGCTGGATTTACATCATGAGCTGTGAATGGATCTTGTTATATTACAACAGCTACCTATGAGAAGGCCCTGAGGAGAGGCAGAATTCTGTATGATGGAACATAAACAAAATGTGTCCTGATCATTGTCATCCTGGCCTTCTCTATGTCCATAGGGATGTGAGAGCCATTTTGAAGGATTTTAATATAAAGGTAGAAATAAATTTTCCTGGTAGCCTGAAGGTACATATACAGTAGCACTTAGGATTTTTTTTTCTGTCTTTTCTATAGGGAAGGCATACATTTCACATTTCTAGCTTACTTCAGAGGCTTGAGGATCAATTTGTGCTGAAGGAAAATGCTGCCCAGAACTAGTAGAACAAACTATACAGTACAAATCCATGAGGGCCTCTTTGTGTCACAGCAGAAGCCTGCAGCTCTATATCAAAACCTTTGACAATTTCTGAGGGAAAATACTCCCTTTGAGTTGCAGAGAGGAAGGTACTTTTGAGATTTAAATTGTGCTCATATACATGAGGCTATATTAATTGTTCTTTAGAAATGAGAAACTGGTATTAATTTACTGTCCTTTTCCTGAAAATTCCACTATTCTTTCAACCCACATCTTGCATTAGAATGGAGTCTTCATTTTCTTCACTGATTATTGTACTCTTAGCAATACAGAAATGAAATCCAGTCATCTTCAGAGAGAAGCTGCATGTATATGTCCAATCTACCATTCAGTAAAGTTTTGACTTCAGTGAGAACACTTGTATGTGCAAAGCAAAGCACAGTGGTGTTTATAGATTAGGAGCTGCTTACTCTCATTAAAAGAACATTAAAAAAATATTCTAGTCAATGTCTATCTGAAAAATAGTTTCAAAACAAATTCCAGTGAGCAAGATTTCAGTTTAAGCTGCTCTAATAGAAATTCAAGCTTATTTTTCTATTTTTGTCCTAAATTTTCTTTGGAAATAGGACTCCAACTTCCTCAAATGTTTCATTTGTGATTTTTTCTCTTTTACCTATTACTTGAGGTACATTTAAAATATTTATTTTACTCCACAAGATTATTATCTTCTCCTACTAGAGAGAAATTATTGCAAACACATTCAAGAGATTTAGATGTTCCAAAAGGTTTCCTTATTTAGTGCAATGTTACCTAGGGTCTGTACTTTATAAAAGTCTGAAAATTCAATCCTTGAAGTAATAGAAGCTGATAAGAGGCACCTGATAAACATCAAGACTAATCCATCAAAAACTAAGGGAGAATTTAATAGTGAGAGCAGAGATAGCTAGTCACTGAATTCTCTTCCGGGATTCATTTTTTCACATGCAAGGTCAAACCAATAATACAATACAGCAAATGCCATGTGTCTGTCTCCTGTCTCCTGTTTTACAAGACGTAAAACATAAAGCCTGTGGATTTGTTCAAGGCAGAAGCAAGGACAAGGTAGAAATGATTGAAAGCCACCTCTTGGATTTTTTTTTTCTGTATGTTTCAAATAAATGTTCAGAATCTGATGCATTTGTATTCCCAAGGATTTACTAAATAGGAATGGGAACCTTCCAGAAATGCTTGTAGGCTCCAGTTTGCAGTGTAAGTGCTGCTGTTAACGTCACACCAGTGGATAGCTGCCTTTCTTTACAGTGATACCTCCACAGCCTGGACTAAGGTGCAGCTTCAAGTCAACCACTTCACAGAGATGTGGACTCCTGGCAAAGTATCCATTTTCCCAGCAAAGTCTGTATTATGTTAGTGTATCACATTCCAGAAGAGGTTAATCTTGAGAAAACTGTTATTTTCAAGGGAGACCTCAATTATTGCTGATGACAATATAAGGATAGAGTCTGACTAGTGGTCATTTGTTGTATATGGGTCAGGTGCCAAATTTACTGGACTACTGTGTATTAATGAGTGTCCTTCTCAGATTATCTCATTAGACATGTTCTTTGTAGGCCAGGCCTGTTCCGAGTAAGAAGAAATAGAGAACTCCTGAGCTAAGCTTCTTAGCTGAAACTTTAGATATTTAAGATTCTTTTACAGTATATATTTCATCTAAAAGTGAGAAGCTTGCTATCTAAGATCTCAGAAGTATGGACAATATTTTGTAAATATTTATCTCAGAGAAAGAACGAATTGGAACCTGTTCTTCTGTCTTTAAAGTAGGTCTGTCACAATTTTGAAAAGAGGACCTCTCCTCTTCTTGGCCTAGGAGTCTAAGCCAGACAAAAACACCTCCTCCTTCTTTGCATCTTTAGTTTTCCCTGGAGTAACTGAAGTGACTCTGCACAGAGGTTTTATTTCTAATTCTCAGTGTAAAGTAATTTTAGGTATTAAACAAAGAGGCAGTAAACAATCTGGATGTTTTGTAATGGAAATGCCTAACTCTGTTTAAAAATACAGCACTGAAGTACTTAATTTTCAGTTTATCATTTAGTTAATACAATCATACTATGGTAAAGCAAGCATTAATCTATCTGTAGAGATCATTTCAAAAGCCTCCTTGAAAAGAGGTAGATAGTCTAAACATGCATGTTTGGATATTAAAAATATATGATTGTTCACTGCCTTGATCTCAAATCAAAAGCACATCCTAAACAATTCTAAGGAATTTACCAGAAAAACAAAAAGATCACAAGGTCATGATTAACAAACAAAACATGATTAAGAGCAGAAAATACACTACTAAAATACAAGATATTTATGTTCCTATGTAAATCATCTATTCCAAAGGAGTCGAAGAAGGATTGAGCAGGCCATGGAAAGACATGGAAAGTGAAAGCTTTCTGTCATAGCCTATCGACAAATTATGAAACTTAAACAAATGAATAAATAAAAAGCGTTGTTTTTTTTTTGTTTTGTTTTGTTTTGTTTTTTGTTTTTGTTGTTTTTGTTTTGGTTTTAATCATTTTCACTTTTTAAAGGTTTATAAAAAAAATAAATCAGTTAATAGGTCCTGCTGCAAATGGTGGGAATACTTTATACATTTTCATATTCACTTTCACCTACCATTAACTGAAATAATTCTGTCTGAAAGAATCAGTATGAAACTCAAGTAGGAAGATATAAAACACAAATAGGCCCTGAGATAGCAATTAGAATGATGAACTGTAATCCTAAACTCTCATTGCTTATCATCATCAAAAACCAGATGGACTTCTTGTGTGAGTAGGTGTTTTAGTCTGAATGTTTTAATATAAATGTACTGGAGGTAAATTTCAACTGCAGTTTCATCTGGATGTAGTTTTCTTCACTCGCAGATTAAGCTTTCAGAGTACTATTCATTATTCAGTAGTGCCTGTTTGAGGTCTTATTATCTAAAGTCAGGTAAAAAAAAAAAATAAGCCACAATAATATGAAAACCCCTTAAACAAATTAAAATCAGACTTAATGTGGAAGAAAGGATTCTATGCACTAATTCAAGCATCAGGGAATCCCATCTTGAACTGCTTCATAGGAACCTGTGGGCATGGGAAATTAAGTGTATTCCCACCAACTACAAGTGATTTCTCAAAAATAGAAGATTAATAATAATAATAATAATAATCATCATTATCATATTATCATATATTTATTAATTAATAAATAACATTATATATTTTATATTATTTTATTAATATAAATATAAATAATAATTAATTAATTAATCATTATTATTATTTATTATAATAAATAAATAATTAATTAAATTAATAATCTTTTTGCATTCTGCTTCAGGATTAGTGTGAGGAAATAACTACAAAAATAGAACCATCCAATCATAGAATAACCAAGTTTGGAAAAGATCTCCAGGATCATCCACTCCAACTGTCCACCTGCCACCAACATTTCCCCACTACAGCATGTCCCTCAGTACAACATCTACATGTTTTTTGAACACCTTGAGGGATGGTGGCTTAACCAACTTCCTGGGCAGCCCATTCCAGCATATGACCACTCTTTCAGAGACTAAATTTTTCCTACTATCCAACTTGAACCTCCTCTGGTGCAACTTAAAGCCATTCCCTCTCATCCCATCACTAGTTACACAAGAGAAGAGGCTGACACCCACATCATCACAACCTCCTTTCAAGTAGCTGTAGAAGGCAGTAAGGTCTACCCCAAGCATCCACCTCTTTAAAACTAAACAATCCTATTTCCTTCAGCTTCTCCCTGTAAGACCTGTGCTCCAGGCTCTTCACAGCTTTGTTGCCCTTCTCTAAGCACATTTGGGTGACTCGGTGTCTTGTAGTGAGGGGACCAAAACTGAATGCAGTACTTGAGTTGTGGTCTCACCGGGGCTGAGTACAGAGGATCACCTCCCTGCTCTTTCTGACAACACTATTTCTGATGCAAGGCAGGATGCCATTGGCCTTATTGGCCACTTAGGCACACTGCTGGCTCATGTTTAGCTGATCACTGACCAACACTCCCAGGTCCATTTCTTTCACATAGCCTTCCAGCCATGCATTACCTGGGGTTGCTGTGACCAAAGTGCAGGAACTGAGGCTTGTTCTTGATGAACTTCATCCTATTTGCCTCATTCCCACTACCCAGCCTGTCCAAATCCCAGAGTATGACCTTCCTATCCTCATGCAAATCGATACTTCTGACTGACTTAGTGTCAACTGCAAACTTTTTGAGAATGCACTCAGTCCCCTTGTCTAGGTCACCAAAATGCTTCCTTGTGTCACGTTAAATGTGATATTAATGCATTAATAAAGGAATAAACTAATTCAGAAATTGTGCAGGGGTCAGTTAGTTGATAGCATGAACATGGATAAGAGAGGAGTGAAATACACTATGAAAAATAATTAAGAGATGTGAGGACAGGGAAGAGAACGGTAGAAAAGAAAGAGATACTCAAGAAGTACTCACGTGCTGGATTTAGAAGGTGGGAAGAGACATTAATAAATTAAGATACAAACACAAGGAAAGAAAATTTAGAACACCAGAGAGAAACTTGGAAAAGATGAACCTGATGAACACAATTATGTATATCATTCATGCATGCCCTTTATTTATCAAACTGATTTTAAAGAACTGCTGACTGAACTATTTTGGTTTCCCAGGCTAGTGTTGAGGACATGACTTAGTATGATGTATTTTCCTCATAGATTCTGTTAATTATGCTGTAGTCCCAGTCATATGGTATGGGAATTGCTGTGTAGTACACAGCCTATTCACACTACGAAGGTCAGTCTTGCATCAAACTGAAGGAAATGACTATGTAAGTATTTCCATAAGGCAGAGACCTTAGTCTCTAGATGGGGCAATAATGCAATTTAGTATTGCCGTAATTTACATTCAAAACTCTGAGAACATCTCTTAACTAACACAGATATAGAGAGAAGTTATTCTACCTTCCTCAGAAGTGTACCTGTTTCTAGGATCATCTCTGCTGTATAGGATAGTTACTGTAGTCTCAAGTATAAGACTGTGAATTAAATGAACTCTTCTAGTTGTATTCCTCCAAAACAACCAACCAACCAAACAAACAAAAAAAACCAATACAAAACAAACAAACAAACAAACAACAAAAAAAAACTATGGAATTTAGGCCTTTAGACCTGTTCCCCAAATGTGCATGAACACTTACTGGATTTAATTCATACTCAACACTCATAAAATGTTGTTTTATGTATGTCCCTCCTTGTAAATTGCATATGGTACAGTATAACCACTAGTCATAAACCAGAATGAGTCATTCTGCTGTTATTATTCTCATTTTGTTACATTTTAGGAGCACTCTATATTGTTAATTAGATTTATGAAGGGTTAGGTAGTTTGCTGCTTTCTTTCTTGTAGCTGCTTACATAGGGTACAGTATTTCAATCTGTAATGATTTTCTATTATAGGAGTTTCACCAAGCTGCTAAATTGAAACATGTGGATTTCCAGAAGATAAAGATAACTGTATCATCCTTCACTAACTATAGACTTCTGCTTTTTTAAACATTCATGAAATAATTAAATGTAAAATCTTACTATTCTTTCTTCTTCTCATGCAAGCACTTATGAATTAACTCTTGATTTCATGCGATGGAGTCATATCTCACAGCTTCTGCTTATGTGAGTTCTATTTCTAATTTCCAGACTAAAGAACAACTGTAATACTAACCACTTCAATGGTTTAATCTTTCTGGAAACTCCAATTTTAGATCTTGAACACTCCTTAGAATTGTAGAATAGTAGAATCACCAAGGTTGGAAAAGAATTAAAAGATCATCCATTCCAACTTTTCACCTATGACCAATAGCTCCCACTAAACCATGTCCCTCAACACAACATCCAGTTGTTCCTTGAACACCCCCAGGATCGATGACTCCTTACTTGTTGCAAGTACTTTTCTTATACTCTAAAAATGCAATAGTGAATAGATTGCCCTAATGAGAATCTGTTATCAGCAAGCTAGGAAAGAAGAAAAGTGAGAGAAAATATACTGAAGCATCATCCTGTGGAACTGAAATTCATTTTATCTAGCTTCAGTCATTGGAAAGATAGATTTCCAGTCACAGACAGCTATCTAAACTGAAAAGTACAATGGGGGAAAGTATCTCTCTCAGGGACCAGTAATCTGGAACTAAATATGGTGTTTGAGATGGTAAATAAATACATCAGCCTTTGAACATACTAATTGCTTTCCACAGTAGAAGGATATTGAATTACAAAGGGCTAAAGGCCAGACTGAAAAGGCCACTGCAGTACTGAACACTGAGACATCTCCTGCTGTGCAGCACTCAGAAATAAATATATTAGTCAACTAAAGAGAGCAGAAAGCCTTGGCCAAAAAGAAAACAGCATATTTTCTTTAAAGCCAAAGAAAAACAGAGCTGAAGGGGGAAGAATGCTGTCAGACAAACAAATATTGTGTGGAGAAAAGTTATAAAGATAAAAGATTGTGAGTGCTCAAAGTGTACAAATATAAAGTCAAAACTATTCATGAGTACAGACATTTCAGAGCTATATTAGCAACAATAGAGAATCTGACTGATTTAGGCAGAGACTTATGAGATGGAGGGACCTGTGATAAAGTTGAAATATACTGTATGTATGTAAAGTCCTGTATTCATGGAGGTTGAAGGCTGCAACTGTTTTGTTTGTTTGTTTATTATAAAGAGAGAAGAACTATCTCTGTTGCACTCTTTTAAATTTGTAAATACAAACAAACAAACAAACTTCTAAAGCATTAAGTCAGTGGATCTTGTTTTGATGTAGTTCACTGTTTTTGATTCCTTTTTATATCTGAAGGGTTCAGACTCAACCCCAACAATTTACTTTGGACCACATTGTATTACTAAGCCATAAGCTGTCACAGAGGATCACTAATCTGCTCCTTCTGGAGTGTCTGTAGGGTTCAAAACAAAATTTTTGAAGCTAGTCAAAAGCTGTAACACAGAGATAAAAGATTTTTAGTCTGGACTTTGGCGTATTTGTGTGGGAGGAAAAACTCTTGAGTTCCTGCCCCAAGGACATCAATAGAAGTGTTATCAAATGGTTGCTTGATGTGAAAATACAGAACATTTTGCGTAGTGATCTGAAATGAGGAGTTCTACTTCTCAGGCACAGGTACAAGATTGCTATTATTACACTGAATTTTACAATTATGTTTAATACCATTGCCATTACTATTACTGATCTTCAGTGTGTGGTGTGTTTGCCCAACTAAAGCTGTTGGTTTCTCTTAATAGACTAAAGTTAAGATGGGTTACATCACTGTCCAATACACAGAGATTTTATTTAATACAATTACTTTGATCTGGATGCAAAAATACATTGCCTTATTACCATCTTTAAGCATTATGATTCACTTTTATCTTTCATGTTGCCTCTCTTGCTACTCTCCCTACATTTCCTTTACAGATTACTTGTGGAGATTTAAAGAGGAAATGGAATATTGTAGCCTGCAATTCGTATATACATACAAGAACTGCTTTTTACACTTCTCTATAATTATAGCTAAGAAAAAGTTATGTGTTGTCGAGAAAAAAGATACCATTTATTCACAGAAAAATTCAGATCAAGAATATTATTATGAGATTTTTCATGAAATCTTGACCTGTGTAATAGATTACATAAATAGATAGATCAATACTATGTGCCAGAGATTCATGTAAACAGGATGTGCGAGATATTCGGCACACAGTAGTCAAAACTGTAATGGCCTTTATCTGTGTAGTGAGATGATAGAATCATAGAATCATGGATAACAAGATTAAAACCAACTGTAGAGCCATGGCTCCTCTCTGGAAGTCTTCTACCAGGCTTGATGTCTGTACAACACAGAGGTATCACAGTGACCTGCACCTGGATCACAGGGTCTTGCAGTGTGAGTCTTCTAACGTGTACACATGGTTTTCACCTCTGCAGTGCCCCCCATGTCCATTCTGGTGGCACAGTGAAACATGCCTTGAGTTGTACCAGGGCTGGTTCAAGTTTGAGACGAGGAAAAATTTATTCCCAAAGAGGGTGTGATGCACTGGAACAAGCTGTTCAGCCACTGAAATGATTCAGTCTCTGTCCCTGGAGGTGTTCAAGAAACATGTAGGTGTAGTACATGGGTTAGAGGGCGTAGTGGGAATGGGTTGATGGTTGGACTAGGTGATCTTAGTGAGCTTTTCCAACCTTAATGATTCTAGGATTCTATGCAGATGGAATCAGCTTTTGCACTGTCTTTTTTAAGATATGGTATGCAGGTGACATTTTGTCCCCAAGAAAAAAGTATGAATCTCAGAAATGCTTTCTGAACAGCCTAATATTGGTACAAATTCACTTCAGATTTTGACAATTTTCACTTTTCACAATTTTCAGTTTTCAGATTTTGACATTTGTTCTGAATTTGTCAAGTGAGAGGATAGCATGGTTGGGATTCGGAGGTGTTAGAAACAATGATAAGTAATAAGAAAGTGTAATATGTTAAAGACTCTGTCTACTGAGAGCAAATAATTCTTAATGACAGAAAAGAGGACAAATTGTAGTCCCACTTTAGCAACTCATAAATTTAAATGCTGACATGACTGTAGTAAAATTGCAGATGTTAGTTCATATCATTGAACTCATACTATTTATCTCTACATTCCCACTGAGAGAAATCCTCTGTACTGAGATCCTGCTATACTTTATTTTTTAACTCCTGTAGTCACCATTATTTGTTGTTAACAAAGAACCTGGAATCACAGAGTCGCAGAATGACCCTGGAGGTTCTACCTGGAGGTTAGAAGGGACCTCAAGGATCATGAATCGCCAACCCCCCTGCCACAAACAGGACCACCAACCTCCACATTTAATACTAGACCAGGCTGCCCAGGTCCCCATCCAACCTGGCCTTGAACGACTCCAGGGATGGGGCATCCACAACCTCTCTAGGCAGCCTGTTCTAGAAGCTTAATACTCTCACAGTAAAGAGTGCTTTTTTTTTTTTCTTTTTTTTTTCTTTTTTTTTTTTTTTTTAATGTTTTATGATGGAAATCATTTACAATGAAACCTATGCTATGGTTTCCCTCAGCAGTGCCATTTTATTTGTCAGTGCTGGACAAAAGATCAGAGCTTGTCATAGATGCCCTTCTCAGTGTTGTGCTGGATAGCAAAAGATCAGGCAACCAGCTGAGTCAACCATCCCATCTCAAATAGCCAGTATGACAAGGTGCCACACCAGAAAGAGAAAAGGCAAAGTTTCTAAAATGGAAAACAACCCCGCATCTCTAGAGTGGCAATCTCATATCATCCCAAATGACAGTACTGGCCTTTATAAAATATGTTGTGAATGTTTTATGAAATCTGTGATGGAGAAAAACTGGGATATAGAGAATTTTATAACAAAGGATACATGTGATACATTGACTTTACGTCATTCTTAGCAGAAATGTTACAGTAGAAAAAAAGAACTCTCTAAAAGAGTTGACCTAGTAAAAATAATATGAAGTTATTTCATCATCATTATTATTATTTATTTTTTGTTACGCTTGTAATAATTCAGGTGCTTTCCAAACAGAAAAGCTTCTGGCCCTGCCCCAAGGAGCTCACAATCTAAAGGTGGACAAGGGGAGAGATGAGGAGAAGGGGTCCAAAGAGCAGTCAAGACTCCAAGATGGAAATCAGCCATAACTTAGTAATCAAATGTGGTGTAAACACAGTGTTGCAAAGCTATACAGACCTTTTCCCCACTATTCCATTTTGGCTCAGTGAATTCACTCCTAGGTGCCATGACACAGGTGCATGTACAGGAAGGAAGCTCGCAATATGGGAGCTCATAGAATGTAGCATGTGTGTAAAGGAGAGCGGAAAAACCCACACAAATACATATCAACGAGAGGATTTTCAAAACTCAGTTCAGTGCAAGGACAGTTTATGTCCATAATGGTATGGCTTCAGGTCATATCCTACAAGGTGTTAGTTAACATGTCATGGATTCCATTTGTTTTGTCCTCATTTTCTGCATGTTTTGTGTTTCTAGGGATTTAGGATGTAGATGCTCTCTATGCACCTTACAGTAGGGACAAGAATGTTAAGAATTAAATGACCACAGTGATGTGGTATATACATGTCTCCGTGGACGAAGGATGTTGTGGAAGCTCAAGGGTGTTCCTTCTTAGATCAGTTGGAAATTTAAGTTTTTAATAATGTAGGACACCAGTCACTAATTGAAAAACAACAGACTGTTTAATTTTAAAAAATATCATTTTTTGACTAAGACAAGAAGCCACTTATCAATTAAGAAAAATACTATTAGGTTTTCTTTATACATTTAAATGTCTAAGTAATTTTATAAAACTCCCAATCAGGTTCCACCAAACTCTGAAGCTGTCAAAGGAACTTTCTTCAGGTTTGCTTTTAAAAACTTCTAAGCAAACTGCCATATTTTCCAAAATACTCAGGGTATCACTTTCTGCTTGTTTATTCCTGATGTATCTCTCACTTAGCAAATACAAGTGTATTGTGAAGGCAAAAGCTAATAAGCAGCAGAACATTAAAGTGCATAGGTTGTCCACATTTGGAAAAATAAATGGTTGGAGAAGCAGTAGCTGTTGTGACTATGGATTCCTGGGGAGTAATCCATCATCAAATTTTAGCAAGCCACAGATATTTCTTTTGCTATAAGACACATTTTTACAGTCTTCAAATCCTGTGTATTTCTAACAGCAGCATCAGGAAGGTAATAACTCTCTTGCTGAGTGGGAGAAGCTGTAATTAAATAATCAAATAGACTGATTGTTCAAAATTTACAGGTATTCATATTCCTTCAATAAATAAAAGAATATACTTTATAGTTTGTTTCTTCATAGATTTTGAAGCAAATCAAGTTCTTAGCAATTTAAATAAATGATTATAATAGCTTGACATGACATATGTTGACAAGAACCACTTATGATTATTATGTTGCCCAGAATTTTTAAGAACCTACAAAGTTAAATAAAGGCTTACAAGTCTCTTAAGCTACTTTTTATTTGCATAGAAAAATATTTATCATAGGAGTCAACTATCATATGAGAGAAATTGCTTTTGTTGAAATTGAAAAAGATAGCTAAAAAGTTTCTGTGGGTTATTGCAACAGTACAAGAATACAAGATGCTTCCATTTATTAAAAAATGTAAAACAAATCGTGAAAGCTAAAGCAGGCTACAAAACAGAAGGTCCCTTTATTATCTTTCTCTTGATTACTGTGTTACAATGTCATGTGCCACAGTTGAGTACTATAAAGTGTAATTCTGCATTTGCTAATATGTTCTTAACACATCCCCCCCCAAAAGCACTATGCAAAATATATATATTTGTAAATGCTTCTTCCTGTAAGCATCACAACCTGGTTATCACATAGTCACCCTGCTCAATGGTTTCCTGTTTCCCGTCACAGTCAGTGCTAATGTCTGATTCCTTGTCCAGCTGATCCTGTGGTGTGGCTGGTTCTGAGTTCTGTAACTCCACTTTCTCTGTTTCTAAAGCACAAATACTTCCCTCATCCTGTGAATCCAAAGTGTTGTTGTCATTTTGCAACTCAGCTATCATGCACTTTTTATCAGGACTCCGTGTTTTTACTTCACAGTTCATAGACAGTTCTCCCTCTTCCAGTTCGTCATTGTTCTCACATTGTTCTTCTGCCTGTTGACGGGAAACTTCTTCAGAAACAGTGTATATTTTATTTGTACTCTGCTCCACAGAGTTTGTTTTTGATCGTCTGTGAAATAACCCAAAATTTTTTATGTCTGTTACAAAATTCACACGCTTCTGTTTCTCCTTAATGGACTCTGACACCAACATTGCTGAGCCGTTGCTTACGTTATGTGCTTCAGAGGCAATTGTGGCTGATCGTGGGTGAATCATTGTCGTAATATCAAAAAGGCTGAATGCCTTTTTCTTTCCTTTCTTGTTTCCTTCACTCTCATACTTTTCTTCAGTTTCTGACAGAGAGGCGGCATCTTTATTCATTTTCGGAGTCTGCAAATTAGAAAGCTTGCTTCCTTTTAGCAAACCCAGGACTTCAAAACGGAAGCTGGAAATATCTTGTTTCAACTCCTAAAAATGAATAAGCAAGATCAGAGGATTAGCTCAGAAAGCAATATCAGAGAATGAAACCTAATGTGACTTTTCCTCTTTCATTAAGAAAACAACAACAACAACAACAATAATAATAAAAACAATAACAAGGTTATGTTATGGATCAATTGTGAGCTTTGTTGTCAGGATAACACCTGAGATCTTCAAGTTACTTAGCAGACTCTGCTTAATAGATCTTCTAAGTAAGGCAAAATAAGTGATCAGAAATTTTATCAGGGGAATCTTCAGAGGAAATGTATCTTAGTTTAGAAATCATTGACAGTGGTGGAGGAAGGAGCAAGGACAACACCCAGAGCAGGATAGCCAGGACCATGTCCAGGCAGCACTGTCTCTTACACAGTAGAAAAATTCTTGATGTTTACACTGAACTTGTTTTGCAGTTTGTGCCCATTGCTTCTTGTCCTGGCAGTAGACACAAGTGACAGAGCCTGGCTGCATACTTTAGGCAATATCCCTTCACAAATTTGTGGACACTGAAATCCCCTCGAGCCTCCTCTTCTCCAGGCTGAACAGTTCAATCTCTCAGCCTCTCCTAACAGAAGAGATGATCCAGGCCCTGGTCATCTTGGTGATTCTCCACTGAACTCTCTCCAATATGTCCAGATCTCTCTTGTACACAGTCCTGGTGGTCCCAGAATTGAACACAGTGCACCAGGAATGGCCTCACAAACAATGAATAGAGGGTAAGGACCACCTCTCTTTTCTTGTTGATCATACTCTGCCTTGTGCAGCCAAAAAAATTACCATTAGTCCTCCCAGCAGCAAGGGCATGTTGATGGCTTGCATTCCACTTGGTGCACATAAGGACTCCCAGGCCCTTTTCTACAGAGCTGCTTTCCAGCTGTGTGCCCCTTGTGTGTTTCAGTCTGCTAATTAGCCCATACTACAACAGCTTTTCTATGGGGATCTTATGTGTGACATATATGTGCAAGCTTCTCTGTGAGTGGAATGCAGGAATTGCAGGCAGGACTTTGTGAATATCTCCTCGATGTTGGGTAGCTGGCAGCCAAGAAAAGAGCTAATCAATGCAGGCTGTTTCCTGCCAGCACAATTTCTGACCTCTGTTCCTTAAAAGCCTATCTTAGGAGAAGACATCTTGTTTTACAAGGTGTTTGCCTCTTCATTTTCTGTATGAGAACATAAGAGCAACTAGATCAGGCAATTTCTGTATATTCTGTGTGCCAAAGCTGAGGTAGATATAGTATTTTCATATAGTATATTTGAAGGTTTGAAGGTTGAGGCACTAATAGTAACAAAATTTTTAATGCTAGAAATGCTATGTTAAGGTTATTGAGCATACGGCCACTTAGTCTGTGCCAGATTAAACAGATTTTAATATTTCATTCCTTACATAAGTGTTCAATTTACTAAGCCATATAAAATGTGTTCCATATGCAAAAGTGCAAGTGCACTCTATTACACATAAACTCTATTTCCTAGGGTGAAAGTATTTGCATATTACATTAGCAAATGTTTTTTTTTACATACACTTAGTCCCACTTTGATTTTCTCTTAATTCTCCCTTCTCTTCCCCCCATAATTCAAACTAGATGATAAAAGTGACTATTTATCCAGCAAGCAAGGGCAGTTGTTGTAGTCTATAGCAATATCATCTGAGTGTGGTCGATCAGCACATGGACACTGCTCTACAGAGTAAGATATGTGCAATTGTACAGGTGGGGACTGTGAAAAATGTGCTTCATAGTCTTTTAAAATATCTATGAACATATAATTAAATACATACCTTAAAATTTTCTTCTGTCAGCCCTTCCTCAGTTTTGGCATCTCTAATCATTGCCGCAACGTATCTCTTAACCAGATTTCTCATAACTTCCTAAAAACGTAAAACATCGTGTTAGTTTTCTGAGTAATAGTTACTAAATCTTTGCTCAGTGGGTCTGCTCAACTTTTTGTGTTTTAGGAACATGACAAAAAATGTACAAACCACAGATATGGGTTTTTTTTGGTGTTTTTGTTGTTGTTGTTTATTTGATTAGTTTTTCAGTGGTAAGGTTTTCAGTGGTAAGCACTGATGTTAAATATCCTAAGAGTAGCTGCACTGGGTTTGGTCAGCTGCATGCCTTGTGCTGGTAACCTGCTCTCTGATAGTGAGCAATAGCTGATACCTCATGAGGACTGCGAGTACAGTCATGTGATGTTATTTCCAGCTGTAATCTTCCAAGCTTTCTGCAGTCTGAGATTCAGGGACCTTGTGAATCAGAAATGTTAGCTTTAGGTTTAATGGCCTGTGACAGGTTTTTCCTGTGTGTTTTGAACTCAAGTAAATTTTCAGCATCCACAAATTCTCTGCCGATGAATTTCAAGGCATTGCCAGAGTGAAACTCCTTGAGGGGTTTTGATTTATTTATTTTTTTAAAATCTGTTCTCTGATAGTTTCCATGATTTCTCTGTACTTCTTAGAACCATAAAATTGTTTAGTTTGGAAGAAATCTCTGGAGGAATCCTGATCCATATCCCTGACTCCAAGTAGAGCTATCTCTGCAGTTGTATCTGGTTGTTTAGGTCCAGTCAAGTGCTGAATATCTCCCAGAATTGAGAAGCCGCAGCCTCCCTGTACTGATTTATTTATTTTATTTTATTTTTGGTTCTTTACCACCCTCAATGTGACAAAAATTTTCCTTACAGAATTTCCCTATTGAAAACTTGTGTCCATTCTCTCTTGTTCTTTTTCTGCGCACATCCAAGAAATGTCTGGCTCACTTCTCTCTCTAACCACCCACTGTGTTATTGGAGATAGCAATTAGGTCTCCTCAACCTACTTCACGCTGAACAAACACAGATCTCAGCTTCTCCTTTTATGTCAGCCCTTTAACCATCTTGGTGGTCCTTTGCTGGATTCCTTCCAGTTTGAAATATCTCTCTTGTAGGAGGGAGCCCAAAACAGGACACACTGCTTCAGATACAATTGTACAAGTGTGGGCTGGAGAAGAATAATCACTTCCTTCAGTGAGCTGCCTACAGCCTTGTTAACACAGCATATTATGGGTCTGATGTTCAGTCAGTGGATAAATGGTGAATAGCTGCTCTGTGTTCACCTTTACGATTTCAAAGACTCCTGTTGTACCCTCCACAGCTGTCATTTCTTCTGGTTGGAAAGTCCTGATTTATAGTGTCATTTCCCATATGGAATTCATTTATTTCCAAGTTTTCACATGTACAACCTACACCTTGGTGGATATGCACCCCATTAACACAACAACAAAATTGAAAATAGATCTGAAATTATCCCTTATGCTACAATAATCTCTCCAAATCAAGAGACAGAAGCAAGAAGGATGGAGAAGAACAGCTGGCAGGAGTCAATAAATCCCTCTAGGCAGAGGGATGATTAAGAAGCTCTTGAAAGATGAGCAGAACTGGAGAGGGAGAGATGGAAAGCTGACTGATGGAGCATGTCGTGTACATTCCCAACTGATTCCAGCAGGGAGGTGGGAGTGTCCATGTTTGTTTTTTTTTTTTTTCTAGGCAAACCATGTTAAAGTGGATTAAGTAGTATTTCTTTAGGGAAATATCCTTTTTCAACCCAACAGTAGACTACTTTTCAAATGCTGTTATGTCAACATCAAATATTCTACACACTTTTGCTGAGAATGAAATAAATATGGCTTTTCTTTCTTCTCTTTTTCTTTTTCTTTTTCTTTTTCTTTTTCTTTTTCTTTTTCTTTTTCTTTTTCTTTTTCTTTTTCTTTTTCTTTTTCTTTTTCTTTTTCTTTTTCTTTTTCTTTTTCTTTTCCTTTTTCTTTTTCTTTTTCTTTTTCTTTTCCTTTTTCTTTTTCTCTTTCTTTTTCTTTTTCTTTTTCTCTTTCTTTTTCTTTTTCTCTTTCTTTTTTTCTGCTTTCTTCAGAAATCCTTCTCTTCCACTCCATCTCTCCCAAAATAATCTTTTGAAGACATAAAAAAATAATTGCCCCCCCCCAAAAAAATGTGCAGCTTTACCTGGTATTGATGATGTCTTCTCAGATTGTCAGCTGCACGTCTCTGAAAAAAAATAAAAGAATGGAATGAAACAAAAATCATGAATGTCTACTTGATAGTAAAATACAGCACAGCAAAACAGCAACTCTGTGCAGTCTGTGGTAAATAACTAGCTGAGAGATACTGTTCAGCATCCACTGAAAAAATGGCAATGTTGGACTGAAGAGTGTCATTAGCTTCACAGGAGGGAGTATGTTGTCACTAAGAAAGCAAAGTGGATTTACTATATTTCCATCAGTGTGCTGTTATTCTGGCATTGATGTGAATGTGGTGAGCCAGACAGTCATCTTCTTGCAGACGACTTTGAAAGTCATAAATCTGATGCAGAAGAACAATGAGATTGTGTAACGAACTTGCAAAGACAGAAGGAACTGAGAACAGCTTGGCATACAATCAGTGTTAGATATGGCTATTTCCTTAAGTCTCATTTAAGACAGAGCTATCCAAATCCTACAATATAAAAGCATTTTAAGAGAAAATTCTCTGCTTATTTCTTTGCTAAATGGACTCTTGATAGATGGGGAAGTACAGATAACAGCAGCTCAGCTATGAGATGAAGAGTTTGGTGATGGTAAGGAGGGAGAGTAAGAAATATAGTAACTATGATGAGGAAGAGTAAAAAGAAGACTGGAAGGATGAAAGTAAAGCATAGGCTTCAAGTAAATGTTGCATTAGCACATACCGCTGTATCTATGGGATGTCCAGAAAAAGGTGGTGAAAAATAAAAACAAAAATAAAGATAAAAATAAAGCCTTGAATTAATTAGTCCTTGAATTACTACTGTCCTCAACATACTGAGTCACATCTCTATTCTCTACTTTAATTAACCCAGAATGGTGAAAGAGATTTTTATATTTTTCACTTGGATTCTTCTATCTGCTGCTGGTTAGAAAAGTAGGAGTCTGACCACTGGTTGTATTTCTACAAAACAGAACACTTAGAATGTCTTAAAACAGGATAGAATGATATTCAAGAGATTCATTAAAATTAATCTCCACTGCATGACAAGCCAAGTATGATAAGGTATTCTGTCACCCTATTTTGCTTGCAACTGATTAGCAATTTATTTATGATTACCAATTTCCCATTTTGGGAACAGATTTCTGCCCTATGGTTGATTTCATTTTGTAATTAACTCAAGAGTTGCAGTACCTGCATGTTCAGCAAAAGAAAATAAAAAAGTGAAAATCGTGATTTACTAATTGTTCTGTACATATACCATGAGGTAGGGCTTTATTCATAGATATCTAGCCTTCAAGACTTTTCCAAATGATCATAGAATCATAGAATGGCCTGGGTTGAAAAGAACCACAATGATCACCTAGTTTCAACCCCCCCTGCTATGTGCAGGGTCACCAACCACCAGACCATGCTGCACAGAGCCACATTCAGCCTGGTCTTGAATGCCTCCAGGGATGAGGTATCCACAACCTCCTTGGGCAACCTGAAATGATGCTTCTGCATCTTATCATATTCATAGGCAAGATGGAAATTCTTCATGTATTTACATAAGGAGAGATGGGAATGCATGTCCACCACCATGGCTGAAGGGTAAACGTAGTCACGGGAAGGAAAATATCCTCCCATCATCTACACCACAAGCCAGGTTTATTTTTCTGTTTTTTTCTCTGCTGGCCACACGATGGAGATATTTCATTCCTGCTGAAAGAATTTCAGGGTAGTCTGAGGCATTATGAGAACTCTCAACAACAGCTCTGACTCACAGGCAAAGGGAGAAACACTTTAAGGTGTATGTGAAACACACTTCAGATAAAGCTAATAACTCCTATAGATAAAACAAATGCTATCTCTTTTCTTGTAAACTGCTTTCTGCAGTTGCTGTCTGCTCTGATTTGTTTTACAGTGAAATGTGAAATAAAGGCATAGGTTTAACTCTGTGCCTGAGGCAAGAAATACCCAAATCTGATTTATCCTTTTTAAAAACCAATTCTGAAACTCCCAGAAACAAGGGCTATTGCTTTTCCAGTCAATGCCGTGATAAAAAGTTCAATTTGGGATCTCTATACAAACAAATGTATTTAAGTAATAATATGCCCAGAACAGTTGTACTCTCCTTAACAAAAGTTTTCAATCAATAGCTATGAGAAGCTGAAAGAGAACGCATTTAATGGTGTGTTTGTATATACATGCCGCAAAGTTAAATATGCAGACACATAACCTGTCCAAGTAATTAACTCATCAGTTCTCTATCTCCAGTTTACATGTTCAGATTGTGTCCCTGGTTCATAATCTCCTTTTGCATCCTTCTCAAAGTGCAATGAATCTTTACTTAAAAGCATCTGAAAGTCAAGATACTCACTATACATAAAATTACATTAGCAATTATTTCTTCCTTCTTTACGGCTCAGCCAGCTTTTCTCTACCTGGCCTAACTTGTGGTTGTTAACAATTTGTTTCAAGTAATTGCTGCGCTGTGCACACAACGTACTGAAAACAATGACTTACAAAGTAATAAAAGTCAAATCTGATTGAAAATAGCAACAGTGGAAGAAACAGTCTTGTGATGTCAATGTCATATGAAACTGTGTTATTACAAAATTTCATCACTTTCCAATGGGTGGCACCAATATGCTGTAGGAAGTCCTAGCAGCAGTTTTACTGGTAGTAAAAACTATTTTGATCTTCCTGTTTCTGCCATTCTGAGTAATTTGTACTTTTGGAGAAAAAATATCTCTAGCAATCAAAAAACGCCACAGTGTTAAATCACATCTTTGGAAGTTATTTATCAAAAATATATTTTTTAAAAGCATGAATTCAAATTCCTTAGACCTCATTCCTCTGTGACAATCGGATTATCAGATAATTGTCTGATGGGATATATTCCCATATTTGGAATAGAAGCATTTTACGACAGGGACAAGAACTTAGCTGTGTTGACAGAAAGGTTTACATGTGAGATGATCCTTGATTATACAACAAACATACTCCAGATTACTGATTTCCATTCCACATGGAAGATGCTATTTCTTCTCTTAGTTTTCAGCAACAAACATGTCAGGGAATGTACAAAACACTGCATTGACTCTGAACTTGCATCATTTCCACTTGGAGAAAGAAGGTTAAGAGAAAGAGAAAGAAGATTTTCTCTGACAGACAAACACCGATCATTATCATGTAGATTGCTTGAAAAAGTAGCTAGGGAAAAAACAAACAAAACACAAAAAAGCTACTTATCTAAACATGAGATGCAGAAAAAAATACTGAAGTTGTGCTTGGTAAATCCTTTCCACTGTATACCCTGGAATACTTAAAATTATAGATAAAACACTTTCTGGTGACTGATAAAAAAAAGAAAAAAATTGGAATGGAATTTGAGGAAAATAACACAATTTACTCCACTAAGCTTGGGGATTTTTTATGTATATCTATTCTAAAATAGCAATAGATTTTAGATGATCAACAGGAGTCAACTTGAGACATGCAAAGCCCTTGGGAAGTAAGGAGCACTTCAGCCTGATCAATAGAATTACATTACTAAACTGGGTGCTGACAAAGTTAGCAGAAAAACAGAAATAGCTTAAAGGGAGGCACACATTGTTATTTTAGTGTCTAAAGTGTAGGAGATACTTCATGATAATAGCTAAAGAGAATGCTGCATACCTGGGATATGTCAAAATGACAGAAAATAACAATGTGCTGTAATCTGAAAAGGTAGGTCTCTGTCTGATTGATAGCAGTGATGGAGTGCTAGTAAATGACATGTGAACATATTGGCCTTCATGTACCAAAGAAGCCAGCTGTAGCTGTGGTTAAGAATGTGTCACCAGCATGGCTTGACAGCCTTTGAGAAAGGTGCTGTCCCATGGAAAAGCTTCTTTGACCCCTCCACCCACCTCTTCAGCAGCTTAATACAAAAAGGATACCAGAAACACAGTAAAAAAGAATCAAGTTAATCATCTCTCTCCAGAGGCTCCTTGCTTCCTTGCAGATTCTCTTCTTTCATGTAATATCTTTGCTGAAACAAGCACTGTAAATGGTCCTCCCAAGCAATCATGCCATAGTTATCTAGTTATCATAATTATCAGAGTTATTTTGGGTTGCATATTAGGAAAATTTTATTCTCTGAAAGAGTGGTCAGGCACTGGAATTGGCTGCCCAGGGAGATGGCTGAGTCACAGTCCCTGGAGGTGTTCAAGAAACATTTACATATTGTATCAAGGGACATGGTTTAGTGGGGAAAAACTGGTTGTAGGTGGACAGTTAGATAGGATGATCTTGGAGATCTTTTACAATCTTGGTGATTCTTTGATTCAACGGTTCGACATCCACTGACATTTTTCTTTGAATGAGCTACATAAATCCTTTATTTGTGTACCTGCTATAAATTTTCCTGTCCCTGAATCCTTTCTTTATGAGTTCTAGTTGTGTATCTTCTCTTCAATTATTTTTATTTAAATATAAGTCAGATATATATAATCCAACATAAATCTCTATATATGCATTCTTTCATATACATCCGTAGCTATATACACACACAGAGTGGATTTTTGGTTACACATTTATACATCCTCAGTTCATTCCTGGTCCATACTCCTGGCTTTTTGGTGCTGCTTTTTTAATGCCTTATCTTATATCCAGTCCTTGAAAACCGCTGCCTTCAACAAGACAACTATATTCTGTCCATAATTTGTTTTGCACTCTCTAGCACTAACTCAGCCTTTGGATCCCCATTATAGTCATTCCTACTGGCAAACACTGCAGTACGTCACTGCTTTCTAATAGCAAACATTTAGTGGTTTCAGAAAAAAAATGTTTTGAAATCAGAGTTCTGCCTCACATAAAACTTGGGATTCATAAATCCATCTAGCTGACACAAGAAAATGAGCATGACAGGAGTCTATAGGGCTTTTTTCCACTATCAGTCATAGGAAAGGTATCAGAGTTCATAATACAGGGCTCCCTGAAAACAAGTGGATTCCAGCAAAGCTTATCTTGTAGATCTGAGGCAGAGATTCCAGTGAGCTGAAGTCAGAGAGCTGTCAGTTAAGCTTGGACAAAAGGCCAAGATAACTTTTCACTTCCATTTGTTTGTAGGGGCACAGTGTTTCTAAATTTAATCTGCGATGGTGTTCAATGGGACAACTGGAAAAATTCTGTAACTCAAGACTGAGCTGTGAGTGATTTGAATAAGCTTTTCACTATCTGAAAACAGCACATTCCCCCAGCACAAACTCTGAGCTCATGATGGCATGCACATTTTTTTCTCCAATGATTTAAGCTCCTTATTGGGAAAATTCACTTCACTTAATTATGTCTGCTTTACATCTATCTGAACTGTGTGTAGACCTGAATGAAGAGTGGCACTCACACTCTGGTATCTACAGACAGATTTTCCCCATGCAGAAATCACAGAGCACAGTGCATACTCAATTCTCAGTTCATTTTGGAGATTGAATGCATAAGTGGGCCTAAAAAATACAAAATGATCCTAAATTAGTGTTGGGACTCCTTTTACACTTGAGGAGCTAACTGAAGAATATTGCAGTTTTATGAGATGCTCTGAATCTGTCTGGTCAACGAAGACCACTGACTTCTTCCAGGCAGCAGGAATTCTCGTTAAGTGGTAGCTCAGCTGGTGAAAACTGCTTTAGAATGGTGACTATTCTGTAGTGAGGACTAGCGATAGATATAGCCCTGTTCTCTCATAGTGCTTCATGATTTCCACTTTTCCTCCTCAAAAAATGTTATTTTGTGGATTTTTTTTCCAGTTTATTAAAAAACAAAACAAAACAAAACAAAAAAAACCCACACACACACAAGAAATCCTTATATTTCTCCCTCCTCCATGTCCTCTGCTTCCAATTAGTTCAGTTATTAGCAGTTCAAATCCGAATCATAGGGAAATCAGGTTAACCTCCTTCACTTCTCTTTTCCCAAGGGAGAACCTTTTCCTACAGGGTATTCACTACTTTGGGATGGGAATTTTCTCCTGTCAGTGCTGTTCTGCTTGGTAAAAATAGTTAAACACCCACTGGGGAATGGAAGTGAATTTGAGTCTCCCATAGCCCAAGGTATTTGCTATTCTTAGCATGTGCTCCAATCAGAAATTCTGTCCTGAAGCTGAAAAGTCATTCCCAACAAAAGGTTCTTTGAAGCTGGTATACATTCATCAAATAAATAATTAAATATATAAATAAATCCATGGTTTGAAATGTGGAAAAGTTTCCAACCAGCTTTATATATACACCCCTTATCCATTGACCCTTTGCTGCAGCAGTTTTCTAAAACCAAAGATGCTTTATCTAGCAGTTTTTATTTAGGCACCCCAGCAGGAGGCAGTTGCTGGAATCTGTTGTCTGTCTGAATCCCCAGTCCCGCCATGTAGGGCTGAGAGCAACCTACCTCTTTCTTCCTCCTTCCAGACAGCCAGTAATGAGTTTACTTACAGAGCTGCAAGTTGAGAGGCAAACAAAGGAAAAAGAATCCTGGATGAAAGATCTGACATAGAATATTATCCTGAAGTGTTTTTTGGGATGGATAAATTCCGTATCTGTCCCAGTCAGTCAGGGATACTGTGATAACCAACTACAGATCCTCAGCCACTGTGCACTAGCATTTCTCCACTGATTTAATATCACTTTATCAGTTTACACTAGCTAATCTTCCCTACCGAATGCTTGATAACAAATGCCCACTCTCTCTCCACATAAGTACAACAGTGTCTCTATTTCTAACAAAAAATCACACTTTTTCCTCCACTTGCTCTTTAAACTTTTCTTTTCTTTGCTAGCTTACACAAAGATGATTTATTCTCATTTTTTTCATTCATTCTCAATTTGTCCTTTATTTTTATTTCTATCTGAATAGCAACTTATTTGTCTACTCTGCTTTTCTCAAGGATTTTTTTAGTGCTTCTTTATTACAGTTTGCTATTAGTTTGTTTCAATATCATACTCATGCTTACAAGTTTCTTTTTCTGGCTCTTTCTTTCATATCTACAAGCATGAAGACAAAGTGAAGCACACTTCCCTTTCAGAATGGCCAACAAGATCATGATATTGCATTAAGCCCGATTAGAAGCTTTTCACAAAGAGGACAAAGAGAATCTATTCATCAGTTTAGGAAGTGTGATTTAGTCTTATGTGTTGCACTGCCTCCTTATCATGCATCTGTGTATCTCTATGAACTTGTTCCACAAGGCATACCTAGTGATAATACTGAATGCCAGGATATGACAGGAGAATAGATAGGTGAAAAAATGGGATTATTTTTCACTTTGTCAAGAAACTAGTAACAAAGCCACAGAAAGAAAAAAGAAGAAGTCTGTAAAGTAATGGTCCAGCAAATAATTGAACCACACTCTTGGCTTCTTTGGTGCATTGCAACCAGAGTCAGTAGAATGAGGACTACAGTCCTGCCTTTTTCCCCTTACATGACACTCATTTACTCTCACTTGATGCTTTGCTACTTGAGCTCCTTGCAGTGAAAACATCTATATTCACCAAATACTCATAGTGAAAAAGCCATCATCCACATTTGACTTACGATAGATTTGTTTGTTTGTTTATTTATGCCAGCATTGCCTAACCAAGGACTAGTTAATCATGCCCCAATCATGCATTGACTTGATTTTTTTTGTTCAACATGCAGAAAACATTCCTAGGGAGATTTATTTGCTGATGGATCAGGTTGTTGCCTAAAAATTTGCTGTTGACTGAAAGGTTGCAACTGGATAAAGTTAGGAGAAACACATTCAAGTTTGCTTTATCCATTGCAGCTACCAGAGAAATTGTGTGGTTGAGATATTACACAGATACCTACTGAATCCAAATGCAGAACTGTTGTGGTTTAACCCAGCAGGCAGCTCAGCATTACACAGACACCCATTCACTCACTCCCTGCTCCCACTGAGATGGGAGAATCATAAAATAAATAAATAAATAAATGAAAAGTAGAACTCATGGACTGAAATACAAACCATTTACCAGGAAAGAAAAGAAGGGAAAAAACAAAAGTGATGATAATTATCTCTATATAGAGAGAGATGCATTTGCAAAACAAGTGGCGCACGATGGAATGTCTTGCTACCAGCCCCAAGCAACAGTCTCCCTCCAGCCAACTCCTCCAGTTTTATTGTTTGCAGTGACATCTTATGGCATGGACTATCCCTTTGGTCCATTTAGATTCTGGTTCTTTAGTCCTGGCTCTGTTGCCCACTAGCCTCGTGTCCCTCTCCAAGCCTGGGCAGCAATGCAGCCCAGCACTGTCACAGAACCAGAAGCCTAAATGTCTTTGGCTCTGTAAGCACTGCTCCTCAACAACTAAAGCAGAGGTGTGTTACAGACATTATTTTTCACCTAAAGCCAAAATACAACAAACCACAATGAAGGAAATTAACTCTGTCCTAGCTGAAACCTTTGTGTGTCTTTCTCCCTTTTTTTTTTTTTCCCCCCCTGTAGACATTTCTGCTTCTAATGAGTGCTATTAGAACAGGATAATAATGTGATTGTGAAATAACTGGTAAATTCAAATAAGCAATTCCCAGTAAGTGGCTACATTTCAAAACGTTTTCTTTAATGGAAACAGCTGTTGGTAAGAGTGCTTTTATGGTAAACTCATTTCATTACACCCAGAGAGAGAAAAAAAAATACAAAATAGTTTGTATGCAGTTCTGTTTTCCAGGACATGTCAATGGTATTTGAATCAGGACAATTGGGGCATCACCTAGAACTCTGGGAGTGATAGACAAACATTACTTGATGTTTTTGTTGCTTTTAATCTTTCCTTGCACTATCTTTAGATGAAGCACCATCGTGGTTCATACTGCTGTGCAGAAATCCAATGATGCTTTCTCTTTACACTGACTTGATTTTTTTAGAAAATAGCACCATAATTCTCCATGAGAATTATTATGTAATTACTATCCACAGTAATTGACAAACCTATTCACTGATAAGGATGAGAAATACTTTATAGAAAAGAGGAGGACTAACGGCAGAGTAGAACATAAGACTTACCCCTATTGTTCCAAAACTTTCAGGTTTTCTTCTAATTTTTTTCTTGCACAGGTGTCTCCATAACCACCTAATTAGATACCAGAGGGACTTAGGGCTTGGTATGACATTGAAAGGAGTGGGCAAAGTCCCTCCTTCTTCAAAGTAACTCATCCAGAGTTTTGTCCGAGCAAACTTCCATTCAATGTCTGCATGATCCTGTGCAGAAGAAAAACAACAGAAGTGCACATGTTGCTGTAACAAAGAAGGCGAAACAAACCTCTAGAAAAACTGAACCTAAAGTTAGAGCAATTCTAGAACACTAGTGAGTCTTCTTGTCCCTTCTTTTGAAAGAAGGTTTTTAAAACAATGAAAAGCTAAGCTGATTTACTCCAGTAGAGATATTTGATACATTCAGTATATATCTGGATTATCTGGATTCAAGTTTTCTTGCTTAGCTACAGGCTTTTAAATAATTAACAATCACTCCAACAAGAAAGGATAATTACGAGCAGAAAAATTGCAACGTTTCTGATAGAGATATTTTGTTATAATAGCAGCTCATCGTTATTCCACATAGATCACTCTAATTACTCTGCCTTGTAGCAGCTTCAACAAGTCTGTAAGCCTCATGCACTCTCTCAGCTGCCAGCCCCAGAAATTCACAAAAAGGTTACCAACAAATCATGAGGCTGCTTCAATCTGTTGAGCTGAATATCCTCCTCTTTCTTGTACTTCAAAATTACAAAATTTGGAATTGGTTGTTTGTGTTTTGATTTTTAGTTTGAAATTTTATTTCTTTTGTATTTTATACAAGCTTGCGTAATTTTTAAAAGATAATCAAAACCCAGGGCTTGAAAACAATTGCAAAATCTCATCAGCAGAACAAGAAATGTAAAGTAATAATGTTTGATTTGGGCAACAGACATAGAGGCCAAGGACTGCAACCACTGAAGTAACCCAAACTTTAATATTTAGGCACATAAACTACAATCAAAGCAGTTATAAAGACATTCTTGGAGAAAAGTATTCTGCATGCAGTATGTTTTGTTTTTTTGTGTGAATGTATGCCATGGTGCCGTGTATAACTATATACTAACCCTATATCTGCTGTTAAATAAACACATGCAATCTTAATTCCTTTTGTGTGAAATATCGTAATTATTAAAAAAAAAAAAAAAACATAAAAAACAACAAAAACATTTAAAAATCTTAAGAATGTGAGGCATTCCTCTATTTGTTTGCTTTCTACATGACTATATTTGAATTATCATACAATGAATCAGACTTTAATTGCATTAGCCTCATTCAGCTGAGAATTAAAAATAAGCCAACAGTTCTGATAAGGATAAAGCCAGTTTTCATGAAAAGAGAAAAAAATACACCGCTTAATTAGGAGTTCTGACCTTTTGTTTCACTTGTTAATGAGTTCAAAACTGTATGTGAAATTAAGCAATTAATTTCTATTCACTGTATATTTGTGTTGTTCAAGAATCCAAAAATAATAACGTTATAAAGGTTAAACATGTTAAAAATAAAGTAGGGACTAAAAAATCTGTGGCAGACTTTCTCTTTCTTGAGACAAGTCCTGCACAGTGCAGTTTGTTGAAGACTGTGCCACCTTCTGGAAGCTCCAAGGCACCCTTCTCTACCCACTAGATGGCTTCTGCAGTAAAGTCACCTCTTTCCCATTCTGAGTTCTGGGAAAATTCATCCCTGCTCCATTCCAGCTGTGATCTAATTTCTGTGTCCTTCCTCAGTGGTGCAAAATAAATAGAACAAAACAGATATATACTAATATAATAATATAATATAAATACTTAAAATAAAACTAATAGAAATACTTAAAATAAAAATTAAAAAAAAAAAAAAAAGGTTCAGTAACAGAAAGAAAGTATATATTATGAATAAACAACTTACAGCAATAAGCTGGTAAGAATTATTCATCATGGCTATTAGCATGTTGAGTAGAACAACCAGAGAGATTACATTATAGGTACCGAACATGGTGGCCCCTACAAATTCAGTAAATTCATGCTTTGGTTGCACATTGGTCACATATAGATTGATGAGTCCAAATATAGACCAGAATAATGACTGCAGCGTTTCAAACAATCTGAAAGACAAAGCCCCAAAGGAAAAGCTGTTTAATACCAATGCATATACTTCTCAGATCATTCAGTTTTTCCCAAGATATACAAAGACCTTCACTTAACTAAGGTGCATGGTACTCATTACAATGAAGTCAGTACAAATAGAATATTGTTCTGGAGAAACATTATGTAAATTTTTCAGATCTGAACCTATAGATATTCAACATACTAATAAAACAAGTAAGACTGAGTCTGTTTAAACATTCAATGGGATATATTTTGGAGATATTATTTTGTACATCTGTCTTTGAAGAATTTTGTCTTTCTGCCTGGATCTTAGAGGATAGAGCAAGGATCCAAAAGTAAATCACTGACTGCACTATGTTAAAGTAATTAGGGTATGCTTGTACTTATTTGATGATATAAATTTATGCCATTTTTACTTGTTGAGAGCCACTGAGACAAAAAGTGACATATAAGGCCATTTGTATCTTTAGCATTCCTTTTTTTTTTTTTTGTTTTGTTTTTGTTTTTTTTAAAGAATACAGACATTAAAAAGTCAAACACACCACTCTCAAATTACATGTGCATTTGCAACTAAATGACATGATACTTGGAGAAGTTTGGGGCAGCAGATAGGAAGCTAAATGACAATATGGAATAATATTGTTTCCTCCCATGATCAGCTCTGAAAACCTACCCTTTGTTTTTCTATTCAGGCCACATATCCATGCCCACTGAAAAGTTGGAGTTTAGACTTGCATAAGATGTTATTAATATGCAAGATTAGAAACATGCTGAGCAAAGTTTCTTGATTAAGAGAAAATAAGAGGTGTTATTTAAATTATACATATGTTTGAGAAGGATGCCACTGATATTAAACATTTTTTAAAAGCAGCCTAAATATGACTCATAGAAGATAACAGGGAATTCTTTATTGTAGGGATTCTATCTCGATGGGAAACGAGATGCAGAGAATTCATTTGCTAGTGTTTTGGTGCTATGAATGAATTAAAGAACAGTGTGAAGTAAAATTGATTTTTAAGTGAAAGAAAACATAAAAAAATATTGAAAGACAAATCAGAATATAAATTTGAACATGTGAAATAGACTCTGTGTCTGTGGAAGTCTGGACTGACTTTTCCTTTCAGAGTTTATCACAATTACAAGGAATCTTTATGTTTTAGAACTCCAGACTTATTTAATGTAAGTAGATATAGAAAAATTACAGAGCAACAGCTGCCTAGATAGGAAAACTCTGATCCAGTGACCGTTTATCTCTTAATTCTAAATATGTGCTTTCTAAGCTCACATTATCTTTCACTTCAATTTTATTTTGTTTATCTTTTCATATATCTTGAGTTATACACACTTTGCTGCAGCATAGGATGAACATTATTACACACTGATGTAATGTTAACTGCATTTATTTTTTATTAGGATAATTTTAGGAGTGTCTGTCAGGATTTCACTGACCAAAAAGATACCAAAAGAGAACAAAGACAGCCTCTTTCCTGTGTACAACATCTAAGTGAGTAAAATATTGGGGTAAGGGTAGAAACAGATTGGTCACTTACGTTGAAAATGCATTATTCTGCTCAGCACATCGTATCCCTTTGCACTTGGTTTCTTGTGTCTCATAGTAGAAGTACAGCTGGTTCAATCCATTTGCAAATGCTAGCAGCACAAGGCAGTATATGAAGAGAAATTTCAAAATGTCCAGCAGCATTCTTCCTAGAGATATCTGCAGAGGTCCCAGGTGAGAATTTGCAGTGAATAATGAGATCAAGCGCAAGGAGCTAAAGATGTTTGCAATTGCAAACAGTGCCTCAGCCACGAGCGTTGGATGCCACATGTCCCAGCTCTGTCGTGGAACCAACCCGCTATACTGAAAACAAACAGAAAGGAAAAAAATAATTACTCCTCTGTTTATGTGAACAAACAAATGTCTGTTTCATTAATTTTCTGAGAGTACAATAAAAATAAATGTATTTTGGAAGGCGATTTGTCTTTGTGAGTGTTTTTTATCTTAGCAAAACCAAAAGTGTATGGTCTCAGTACTCATTTTTCATTTTCATCCCTGGGACACTCTAAACTTTCTTGTTTTTTACTGCACTTTGTATTTGATTATGACTTTTATAGAAGCAAAATAATTTCTAACTATTCTGATGAAGTAATAATAACCAATTCTGAATATCTGGATTTCACGAATAATGGAAATTATAGTTGGAAAATCAGGTAGACTCACCTTTTGAATAACTGTAGATAGGTCAATTATCCATGAAATTCACAAAAACTTAGAAAAAGGTGGAATAAAATATTTAATCAAGAAATAAATATGTTGCTTAATCACTAACAATTACAAATGATGGAAAAGTGGTTTGTTAATGAACCATGGCAAACAGCTTGTGTATGTAATTATCAAAGAGTGTGATCCTTGGAAATGCAATTCTTTTCAATTCCAGCTCTACCAAAACATTTGCCAAAGATGATAGATGCTACTTTCTACTAATGCTTAACTACTGTAGCAAACTTATTATTTACTGGGTCTCATTAATCTGCTTTACAAGATGTATCAGAGGACAGAACCTAAGCTACAAAACCCTCTAAAACTATGGGATAATATAATGCGAAGCAGATATAAAAACAGACTGTGTTGTGGTCTGTATATATCTACTCTGGGCCACCCAGACACATCCTTCAGAGATGTTCAGCGTGACTTCAGTGTTAAGGAAAGGGACACTTCCTGTCAACTTTGGCCAGATGTAACAGTATAGACACAAATCACATTTCCATTCCACATCCAGCATCTGAAGAACAAGAATGCTCTTGATCTAAGCATTTTCCGTGGCAGTACTTGTTGGGGCAGGATCCTGTTACCATGCTGGAATTGCTTTTTTTTCAGCTGGTAGGGCAGCTGAGGCTGTACCAGTGCCCAACAACAATCCCTAGCAGTTTGATTTACTGGCAGCATCTGGCAATCTTATAGGCTGGGAAATGAGAACTACAAAACTAGAGAATAACTGCTGGAAGAGTTAAGAATCACTCTGCCTTTTCTTTCATCCACCAGTTGCTCTGGTATTCTACAGAGCGGGGAATTAAATCCATTCCTACTGGAGTCATAGTTGCATGTGAACTCTTGCTCTTCAAAATGTATGCTCTATTCTTTACATGTATTTTGCTGCAGTTCAGAGTATTCAGCAGAAAGTGGAGATGGAGCTAACAGAGAGCATTATGACAATTTGTACACTCAGGAATGGAGTCTAGAACTATTCTTATGAGGAGTTAATACTCATTTAAATAAGCACTTGGTCTGTGAAATTAGTTAAACACTAATAAAAAACATTTTACAGTGCAAGAAGTTGAAAAAATGTCAGCTTCTTCAGAATTGGTGGCATAAGTATCTCATTTGCTACTAAACAGAGTGTATCTGACATGGTGATCATTAAGACAATAAATGCAGAGATAAAAACACATTTTCAATTACTTTTCAGAGCTCTTGCCTTGAACAGGAATACGTTTTCCCACTAGATTTTTATGTCACAGACTGAGATTCATATAATCAGTAACATGAATTTGTATGCATTCTGTAGCAGAGCTGGGAATGGACAGCACTTGTTCCAATGCTCAAGTTAAGAAAATATTAAAGATAAAACAAATCGGTTTGGCACATGACTTGGCATTATACATCATTTGAAATACCATTACAAAATAAAGAATATTCCATAAACATAAAAACAACATTTTTCTCTTAGAGTACAACTTCTTCTATTTATATTTATAAACCTCAATCATAACAGATGTGTTGCTTAAAGTCAGTCATCCTGTACTCATGTAAAATGTAACAATTTTTTACCACTATTCATCATCACATTATTTATCAGGGAGAGAGCATTTTCAATGGGTGTATCAATTTAAAGATCTCACACACTGATATACAATTAGAGGCAAAGAGCATTGCCTTTTGGAGATGAACCCATTATATTTTTTCTGAGTACTGAAAATGAAGCAGATAACTTTGAGCTGTCTTATCAGTTTGCTCATCCTGAGCACCCTTTGGTGAATTTTCAACAATCCTTTGTGAATTTTACATTACACTATCAGCTGTTCTAAATAACCATCCATTTAATTAGAATATCACTCGGAGAGCCCCAGATGGGCAATAAACAGTAAGTTTTACTTTAAGAACATCTATCAAGCAGGAGATATTCCTGAGAAAAAGGAAGGCAGGCAAGAATGCCAGAAGGCCTCTGTAGATCAACAAGGAGCTCCTGGACTTTGTTAAGCACAAAAAGAAATTCTACAGGGAATGGAAGCACAAATGAATTACCTGGGAGGAATACAGAGAAGCTGTCTGAGCAGCCAGGGACCAGGAAAAGAAAGCTAAAACCCAGAAAGAAGATGGACCACTCGCTGGATAAGGAATTGGCTGGATGGTTGCACTCGGAGAGTTTGCAGTCAAAAGCTCAGTGTCAAAGTGGAGACTGGTGATGAGTGGCATTCCTCAGGGACTGGTGTTGGGACCAATGTTATTTAATATCTTTGTAGGTGACACAGAAGGATTGAGTGCACCCTCAGCAAGTTTGCAGATGAAAACAAGCCGAGTAGTGCAGTTGACATGCTAAAGGGAAGGGATGCCATCCAGAGGGACCTAGACAGGCTTCAGAAGTGGACCCATGCCAACCTCATGAAGTTCAAATCATGAAGTTTGGGAAATCCCAAATACAAACAGAAGTTGTGCTAAGACTGGTTTAAGAGCAGCCCTGAGGAGAAGTATTTGGGAGTGTTGATTGATGAGAGATTCAACATGAGCTTTCAGTGTGCTCTTGCAGTCCAGAACACCAACTGTATCCTGAGTTGCATCAAGAGAAGCATGACCAGCAGGACAAGGGAGGTGATTCTTCCCCTCTGCTCTCATGAGACCCCACCTGGAGTACTGTGCTCTGTTCTGGGGCTTCCAACATAATGACACAGCTGTTGGAGTGGGTCCAGAGGAAGGGATAGCTTTAGACTAGATATAAGTAAGAAATTCTTACTTTGATTGTGGTGAGACACTTTGAAGTGCAACTCTGAACATCCCTCCATGGAAACATACAAGGCCAGGGTGGGTGGGGCTTTGAGCAGCCGGGTCTAGTGGGAGATGACCCTGCAGGGGGTTGGAACTGGGTGGTCTTAAAGGTCTCTTCCAACCCAAAATATTCTATGATTCTCTGATTCTATGATATTCTCACCTTTGATTCAAAGGAGTTGGTTAAAATGACTTCTCATGCAGCTTGAGATGCTGCAGTGATTCAAAGAATGTAAGATGCATTTAAAATATTAGCATACTGATTTGATAAGAGAGAAATACAGAAAAGCTGTATTCTAGAAAAACCTATATTGAAAGATTTAGGAAATGAAAGCAAAAGTTTTGTGTCAAAGTATTCTGGTTATGTTTGGAATACTCTCAACCTCCACGCAGAGTTTGGGAACTGTTGCATGTGTCTGAAGGTATTAAGTTACTCTTGCATTACTTGGTTTGTTATATCATTGTACATACACTGTTTTGATTGTCTACCAAAACTGAGGCTCTTTAAATAACAGGAATATTATTTGAGTGCAACACTGCACATGCATTTTAAAAATAAATAGATAAATAAATAAATATCTGCAGAGCTAAAGATAGTGCTTTATCAACTGTGATGATTATGACTGGCATGCAAGCTCTAATTTGGAGAGCGATGGATGCACATTAACATAGATACTCTCACCTTGGAATCTGATTATCATAAGCAGAAACTATACGGGATGAAATGACTATAATATCTTGCAATTAATATTATTCTAAAGTGAGTAATTGACCATCTCCAATGCTTTGGACACACGCATTTTCTGTGAATTACTTGCTTTACCTGGAACAGTGGAGTAACTGTTTATATTCTAGTCATTTTATAATGAGAACTGTGCAAAACTGTGCAATTTTGCAGGGTAGGTAACTTCTTACTGAAAAACAGGCAAAGACTAAAATAAAACATAACATTGGACAAACAATATTAATTATTAGCTGTGATTTGCCTTTTCAGAAATATTATAGTATAATAACTGTGTAACTATTAAGGGTTAAAAGGTTAAAAAAAAAAATTGTCTGAGCCAAGTAGGAGAAAAAAAAATTAGCTGTAATCTTTTGTTTACTCTTATTCTGGTCTGACTTCTTCTCAGAGCTGCAGAAGATTCATGAGAAGCCTAATTTGTTACCTTAGATATTTTGCTGAAATTAATAATAAAAAGAAAAGTTACCTTTGAAAATGCAACAATTTTCAAAGAGATTGTTGCTAAGTACAAGGAGTTCATTACAAAATCCATGAGGTTCCACCAGTCATGAATGTAGTCCTGTAGTCCACCATCCCACATCTGTTTAATTTCACCCCAGATAAAGCCTGTAAATAGAACACAATTCATTAAGTGTGAATACTAAATAAAAAATACATTTATATACTCATCTAGATACTCATCTCACAATAGACTGAGTTTCTTTACATTAGGAAAGGTGGATGAGTGCTCTAAATTACAAATATAGTCAGTTGAAATTTTATCTTTCAACTAATGTTTTTGGAATTAACTTTTCAGGAAAAAATAATTAATCTGCTTATACAAGGGCAATTTCTTTGGCTTTCTTCAATCTCCCTTTCCATCATATCCTAATAAATACAAAGAAGGTCACAAAACCAGTCACCACTGCCAATCTGTCCTCATTATCTGCTGCAATAGAGTTCAACTGGAGATCGCAGGAACCAAGCCAATTCATTAATTTATTTAAATTGAAACAAACAGTGTAAGGGATAGAATTCCTATTGTTTGCTGCCAGTGCTCAAGTAAAGCATTGCATTTCCTATAGGAAAGAACAGTTTATTCAGTCAAAAATGTTCTGTTGATTCCTTCCTTTGGAGTCTAAAGGAATAGAAACTGTTCAGGTGCTCAAAACAGTGGGAAATTTTGCAAGTTGTCTGGCATGACCTCAGTTCAAAAGCTTCAGAAACAACTGTGTGGAGACTCCTGAGTGCTGCAAACTTCAAAATCTCTCTGAAGATCCCACTACAAATATTGTATTTAATGTATGTATTCATTCTTCATACATACAAAATGTGATTTATTACATATGTTTGCAAAGAAGAGCTGCTTTGCTCCACATTATATGGAATGGTAAAACACATAAACAATGGCACATTTAGAGGTATACTGCATGTTAAAAACAGATCTTTTTGGTTTGTAGTGCCAGTAGAGCTTTTATACTTTTTCTGTTAATTATTTGCTTAAAACATTTTCCTACTTTCGTGCTCACTGAAGAGACAACATTTCCAGTAACTAAGGCCAGCATACAATGTATGGATGTTGAGATACAGTTAATTTATCATGACTTTCTGCCTGCTGCTAGTCATATATTCTTTTAGAAAGTGTTGAATAGATTTCATGAGGGAACCACATAACTTCAGTCACAGCTTAGCTGACTTTGAACGTTGGTGTTTTGTCTCAGTGTTCTTCTAGTTGACTGTAAGGGTAAAGGAGGTCAGATGAGGGGGATAGACAGGATGAGTAAAATTTAATTGTGTAGTGATTTGGTTTAAGTCATTTTGTCTCCTGATTGCTTTTCAAAGGAAAAATTCCCTTCTTCTCTACCTTGTCCCATCAGATCTCAGACACACATTCCCATTTTGTTTCTGCAATTTATCATCAGAAGTCAGAAGCCTCAGAAGAATCTGAATCATCTAATAGATCCAGCAACTTTTATTTTCATGCAGTTCTTTTTCAAACACATCATCATCACAATTTCACCTGCCTGCATAGTTGCAGGAACATCCATTACATGTCTGCTGCTCCTGCTTTTCACCCAAGCACCACCACAGTGAGAATATACCTTCACAGGGTTACTAGGTAGGCTCATAAATGCCTGCCAGTTTCAGCCTGTGAAAGGCATTGATCATCTGCTTTTCAAAGGGCTGCACACTCCCGTCACAGAGTACAAACAAGACTATAGAAGATGTGGCTCTTTCTTCCGTCCAGAGTACCCTCCGGCATTCAGCATGTAGTCCATGAACTTGCAAACATTCCTGCTTAGTCCCTGGCTATGCTTTAGGCACAATATCTTGAGCGTCATCAGGTCGTAAAAGCAGTGGGTTTTGTGGGCTGTAATATACTCATCACATTTCAAACAATGCTTGGAATTGGTCCTGCTCAAACCACAGAGCAGTACATAGTATTCAGTGTGCCACAGGAGCCTGTACTGGGGCTCAGAAGAGAGCCAAAGACTATGCAATAGAGATATGGTCCCTAAGCCTTGTTGTTAGTGAACTGATCTTTGCCAACTTTTATTAAGTGATCTTGACACTGAGATGACTCCTGTCACTCAGAAAGCAGAAAGCTGCACTGATAAAAAGCTTACTTTTTTTTTTTTAATAAAATAAAATAGTAAAAATTAAAAAAAAAAAACAAAAAAATAACAAACTTTATAGAAATATTGACACAACTAAACAAACTCTTTTCTAATTCATTGCAGTTAAATATTTCCTTTAAAGTATGCTTAGAACAGGAGTAGGTTGGGCTGATCAATAAAATAAGTACTTAAAGACTGTAAGTTCATTAAAGTCTTCTGCTGAAGTACTCCATTACTTACAACTGCCAAAGACATGAACTGACATAAATGCAACAAGGCTATTCACTGTAAGACTGTTGCTCACCATCTCATACTTTGGTAGCATTGACAGAAAAATATAACTATGTACAGACTGAAAAATAGATGCTGTATAATGCTTTGGCATAGACTTTTTGTTTTGTGAATGAAAAGTCACACTATTATTCCTACCAGTTCCTTCTCTGAAAATGAAATATACGTATAAAGTTGATGTTAAGAGAAATACTGACATATTAAAGATTTCTAGTGGAACAGAGTAGTGATGAAGTTGTCAGTGAAAAGTTGTGAATTTAGTTTGACGTCCTCATACTGATGATTTTATTTTATTTTATTGGTCCAAGACCACATATCAGTTTTATTCTGAAGCAGGGATTATTCTTTTTAAGAAAATGATTTTTGGAAATCCTACATTATTTTTGGCTACACTGGAGACTTGATATGTTTGTAATTCTTGACATCCAAATACCTAAGTGCAAACTCCTTAAATAAACACAATTACTGAGATTTTATGGGACTCCAGAGAATCTGAAGCTAGGCTGACGCTGACTCTAACTGACCGTAATGGAGCAGATAGTCTCCATTAAGTGATAATTAAGTAATAAAATTGTTCTTTTCTGTTCAGCAGCTGATACAGAGCAGATTCACTGTGGCTGGGGATGAGGTTTTTCTGACCTGATTTTAGTTGTCTACAATGCAGACAGATCCATCTGAGGTAGCCACCTTGGATTCCCTTTAAATTCAATGGAGAAAGAGGGTTGATCCTGGGGACTGGCACTGATACAGACTCTGGGCTACAGATATCTACATTTAGTCAGATGAGTCCCAGTCTCAGTCTGCACCTAATGTAAAAATTAGGGAAAGAGCTGATTGGGAGCTCTTTGAAAAATGTCACTGCTTTTGAGCAGTCTCTGTGCCTTAAGACTCAGAGTCTGGATCATGATTTTAAAGGCTTTCAGACCTCACGATACTGAAATGGGACTTGGAAGCATGAGATTCTGTACCTTGTGTTGCTACTTTTGGGCTTAAAACACTGCTTTGGGTTTCAGATGTCCAGGTTTGAGATGGATATTCCAGGCAAATGGATTCCATGCTTGTGACAAGCATGTGTCCATATCCATACACGAACAATAGCACTTCCCAGACATGTCAGATACCTGATATTCTCTTTGAATGAGAAACCTGGGAGATACAAATTCCTAAGATGAACTGCCAAAATCTATAACTCCGCGTTAATGGCACCATGGAAGTTGAGTTCAGTCTTTGGAGATACCAGGTTTTTATGAATAGGTATCCTTATGGATATTGAAATGATGAATGCTGGAAGAAACTGAATGTCTATAGTGCTGTAAGTCCTCCCAAATGCACATGAAGGGTTATCCTAGAAAAATCTGGAGTCCTGAAAAACTGAAGACTTCTTCAAGGCCTAGTAAGCCTTTACGATGGTTCTACACTGGGCAAGGAGCCTCCAAGAATCCAAACTGCGTGGTTTAGAATTAATTTGTAGTCACACATCTATAGATCTTGAAATGGTGTTGTAGATCATAAAAAGGAACTTTTTGCAAGAGGGAGAAGTCAGCAGGGATAAGTCAGCTCTTCTCTTCACAGAGTCTTATACACTCCAATTTTGTTTTCTTATATTCACTGGGAGAATCAGATAGCAGCTAGGGAAATTGATTTATCTTTTAAAAAACAAAGAGACACATAGAGGTCAAGGGAGTATTTTCTCTGTGACCTTACACACTCTCCCTTTCTACTTGGAATACTTAAGAGTAGCTGGACACCAGACTTCATCATCTGAGTAGTCCAATCTTCATCATTCTTTTGTTTCTATCGTTTATTTCCACATAAATCATCAACATTAAGCAACTATTCCACCTTATTAATCAAGGATTTAAAACAAGATGCTGAAGGTGAGATGTTGAAGCATTTATTGTTGTTGTTTATGGTTTAAAAGTTAAGTAAAGAAAAAGAAATAATAGTGTGGATATTTTGAAACAGGTTGGCACTATACAAATTAATGTGACTTAGTATCTTATTGTTTTAATGGAATGAAATAGACTTAAATACAGGGCAGGAATCCTACAAACCACATGGCAACCTGGGAATTACAAGCAGCATGGAGGCATTTTGTGAAGCACTGTGAAGTATTACACAAGTAAGCTGATCAGTGCAACTTGGCTGTAGTTGTTTGATTGATAATTCAGTTTGACTGTGAAAGAAAGTTATGATAATATTCTGAACTTTGTTTTTAAAAAGATTTGTGGATTCCTAGCTCGTTTTGCCCTTACCTTTCCTGTGAAAGGTTTAGAGCTCTGCGCTATTTTTGTTCCTTACTACCTAGTGATTGGAAGAAGGCTCTTCAGAGTCAGTCTCTGCATTCCAAGTACAACAACAGCCTTTCAATATGTAAAGGACATGTTTTCACTGGGCTGTGAAACTAGTTAACTGACAAACTCAACTTTGCTCTGCAAATTGCTCTAGAGTTTTTACAGGTACAAGAAGTGAGATAATGCTGAAGATCTAATGCTCTCAGAAACAAGGGGAGGTTGTTCCTGGGAATTCGGCGAGCTTTAATAAGGCTTGAAATCTCTCTTCTGTTTTACATATGATCTGACAAACTGATTTCTACTGAAGGCATATGATGGTGGCAAGAGGAGCAGTGAGTTCCGCTGGTGTAATTCTAGGGCATCTTTTGTTAACGGAATAAAGCTATTTCTATGAAACGTACATGATTTCAAAAGCAACTAGGGAATGTTTTTGTTGTTGTTTGTTTGTTTTTTACACAAGGGCTTGTAGGAATAAGACAAGTTCTAATGGCTTTAAACTAAAATACAACATATTTCAATTAGATATGAGGAAAAAATTCTTTACTATGAGAATGATGAGTCACTGGCAAAGTGAAATTGGGGATGCCCCACCCTGGAAGTGTTCAAGGCCAGGTTGGATAGGGTTTTAAGCAACCAGATCAAGTGAGAAATGTCCTAATGATTGTGGCTGTGGTGGAAAAATAGCTCTTTGATCAGAACTGAACAGTCCCTTGAGTACTTATGGATTAGTTTCACCAAATATCAGATTGTTCAGCTGCTTGAGTATTTATTCAGAAACTTGTCTCTGTAAGTGGGATAGTTGTTCCCTTTACATAGTATCTTAAATAGCAAGAGGTCTGACTTTTCTGTTACTCTCATGAATGGTGAAATGAAACTCATGTAATTAGTAATTAGCAGTTTTTGTTTTTTTTCTTCTAGAAAATCTTTAGCAAAATGTGAAATGCAAATGAACTGTGATATGTTATCATAATAGAATTTTAAAGGTGATTTAACTTACTGTATCTATCTTAACTTTATTGCTCCTTTTTCTTCTCCTGTATAACAGGGTTTTGGTAAAGAACAGAAACATAAACCAAGAAATTGCAACCCTGGATTAACTGTTATGTTCAATACGAGTTGGCCAAAGGAGCTAAGAAAGTTACTCACTCAAACCATTTATCTTCTGTGTACCTAAGCCTTACATATCAGTGGACTGTACGCAGAGATGATGTAGTTGTTAAGATCTCCAGGAGCATGAAAGACTGCAATTTTGGGATAGATCACATGCTTAAGCAGAAATGCCTAGTGTCATGTTAGATGTCCTGGGGTTATCAAAGCTGCCTTTTCATGAATTGCTAAAAAAACGTATAGGTTTCCTGTAGGGTATTTATAACACATACATCCAAAAAATACTAGATTTTCAAAGATTTCAAAATTGATGTCAGTTTCCACTTTGTAGGCAACTGAGCTGCTTTCTCTTAATGCTTACTTTCATTTAACCATTTCATGACGACCAAATTTGCTAAATACTTGAGTTTGGAGTAAGGGACAGATACAGATACTTCAGTATGGAGATACAACACAGAAATTCTGCACATTTCGATGTTTGAACTCTGCTCTGCAATAATGTTGTAGATAGAAATGTATCCACCCAAATGCATTGGTCCCTTTTTTTAAGTACTTTTGCATAAGAGTCTATGAATCTGTTTAAGGAAAAAATATATCCACATTTACCGCTTGTACATCTGTTAAGCTCTCCAAGTTTGTACAAGGAGCGGATCATGCATAAAGCTATGCATTAATCTCCACTATTTCATTGAAACTTTCTGGAAAGCATGCATTGAAGTTGATTTAATTCTTTCTTAGTTTCACAAAAATATTGTGGAGAGGATACATACAATATGTATCCTACAAGTGGAGTTCTGCAATCTGATGCTTATTAAGATGTTGTATCCATAAATTTCTACATATTTTTTATTATTCCCAATACTAGTTTCATTCTCTTGGTGTTGCAAGAATAGTTTGATTTCTGTTATGAAGTTAGTAGGAAGAAATAAAGTTTTCAAGTATGTTCAAGGCTTAGATCCACAAAGTAATACAAGATGTGCAAGAAGAATCTATGTATAATGAAAAAAAACAGATCACATGTAATATCTGTTTATACTTGAATACTTGCCTTTACGTGACTGTTTGCTACTATCATATAAAATCAGACTTCTCATTTATAGATATTGCCTATTGGGAAGGAAGTTTTCCATAGATAACATAAGTGTATTCAAATCGAATGTTCAGTTTATCTTCCTAGTTAGCCTGTGTTGAGCAGCAGTTTGTACTAAATGGCCTTGTGTGGTCATTATGTGCATTATCCCTTGTGACTGGAGTTGCACTCCAGCTTTTTCAGGTAATGTACTTCACTGTACCATTTTTGTCACTATTGGTTATGTACTGTTTCACTTTGATGGCTGTATTAGTAGTCTTTATATCCATTCCATGCAACTTATCAATTTGTATAATTACATTTCTTACGTGTTTTATCTTACAAATTTAGAAGATGATGTGTGTTGCTACCTTTATGATTCCTTCATCTGAAGTGTCTTGCTATGTAATCCATTTTGATGTACATTATGTTCAGTACTAAAAACAGTGCACATTCCCAAATATTCTTCATAACCATTTGTTGACACAACACAACCACATGCTCCACGGATTCCTACGGTCTAATAATTCACATAAGCTACTAACAGAAAGAAATAGATAGGGAAGACATTGTTTCAGAGACTTGGTAATAACATATTACTGCTCCAGGCACTATTTTGAATAAAATAGTTGCAATGCTCATAAAAGAGTAAAAGCATCATGAAAACAAATTTACTTAAAAATTGTCTTTCTCTATGCAATCATTCCAAACAACTGGCAAGGAGCTTTTTAGCCCCATCTTCTAAGCATCAGAAATATAGAAATTGTTGTTGGCTTACTTCTCTGAACTATACAGCATTCTCTGGTGAGCTGAATGCCCAGAGGACTCAGGGGACATTTATTGTGGCCACTGCTCAAGTTTAAAGCAGATTAAAACAGATATGGGGAAGTCTATAGGGATTAGTATTATCTGTATGTGAGCTAATTTAAGGCACATGGGCTTATTTCCACTTTGCATCACTCTCAGCACATTCAAAGGCAATGTAGATACTGGATGGGAAAACTGATGCTGCCAAATGTTCTTCCTCACTTTTTTACAACATGGGGTTGTTGTTTTCTGCCCTGGCTTTTTCAGTGGTGATATATTCTCAAGTACAGGAGATGAGAGTATGTTTCTGCAGTGCGAAGCATCTGGCATGCTTGGAAAATCTGAATTATCAGCTGCTATGAAGAGAAAAAAAAATCTTACTAGCAAAAGCTTATCTCACATTTTCTTACATTCAAGGAAAGGCAATTCCAGTTCCTCTTATTCACTGATTTTTCCACAACTCTCTCTTAAAGCTATAAAGTTTGTTGGCCTTGTTACACTGACTTATTGCTCCATAGATAATCTCCATGTACTTCACACTGCTTGTGTAATCTTCTAATCATGTAAAAGACAAAATTAATGCAGAAATTTCCTTAAGAGACATTTAAAATGTAAAATTGATAGTCTCCATGGAAATGTAGCCTAATATAGTTTTTTCCTCTGAACCTCCTTCCTCTAGTGACACTTCTAATATGTACTAATTATGCATATTCAGTCTCTTTTTACATAGTAGTAGGCAAATAAGAATTATCCTTTAAATGTTGGAGACCTTAGATCATAATGGACAATCTTAAAACTTCCCAAATTCTATGAAATATACGCATGCTGAAATTCCTTTGGAAGAGAAGCCTGGAAAGTAAAGCTCCTCTTCCTGTCCATTTTTAGAGAAGGAGCTATTAAAATGCAAATTACACACAAAGGCATTTTAATGGAAAGAAGGACAAACAAAGACCTCTATTGTTTAAAATGTTAATAGTTTTGACATGCTGTAGCTACTCCAGGATAACCTTTGCTTTGGGAAAATGATTTACTTGGGCACATTTCCAATTTCAGACTAAAACTAAATCCTTGTGCCATGTTAGTTTCATCTCAGACTTCAATATTTTTCATTTGCATCCATGAAATGCAAAGATATCTACGTACTTTTCAGACAGGATCCCTCAAGCAATTCAAGAATTCTATACATACTCTTTTAGGCAGACTTAGTTGTGGTCTAGAATCTAACCTTAGCTTATTGGTAGGAACATAATAAAAACTTTAATTTATTAAAAGATCTCTGTACCACAATCTTTATATATGTGAACTGAAAACAGCAGCCAAAGTCCAAACACTCAACATGAAACTGGATGTCCCATGGAACCACTTTGAACTACTAGGATCACTGTGTAAAACATGCAATGCTTTTGATAAATAGATTTTGGAAGACACCAGTTTCTCTGAAAATTATAGTCTAGATTAACCGCAAGCTTTCTGAGCACATCTTATCTGAACATTGATCTTTATTCATGCTCATAAACATTTGTTTATGCAACAGGTCTTTTCACTGACTTGTGGAGGAAGGGCCTATTCAGCACAGGCAGTAGAGGGATAATTTGTCCATATGAGGCTCTATTGTGAATATTAATATTGCTTTGAGAAATGATAGTCATCTAGATAGAAATTATTCTCAGGGTTAATTGCTTCTTCAAACAAAAGGGGTGCTGAGTTATTTAAGCTCATTCGCAAGAAAACAACAGTGTTAGAAGTTGAGGGTAATGGAGGTTCTTTTTCCCACTGCAATGTTTTCTGGGGAGGAGTTAGTCATATAATTATGATATTAAAAATAGCCCTTACCCTTCTCAAATTGTGACATTTTCTACAGGTTGTTATATCTTTAAGAGATATAAGGCATGGAACAGTACCAAAGAACCCTTTGCTTCTCCTCAGTTTTGTAGCATCTATTTCTGAGGAAGGAATGTGTGAAACTAATGAGCTTTGTATTAGTTTCTTACTTCTTGAAGACATAAAAATGGGAAAATTTACTGGGATATATATATATATACATATATTCATATATATATATATATATATTTACATTTGAATGTGAGTCTCATGCACTGAATCTAGTCCACTTTGTTCAAAGCAAGCATCATTCTGACCAGCCTGAAACACTGGTTAATTCCTTTACAGTACTAATACAAGATACTGTCCTTTTAAAAATGTAAGTAACAATATTTGCTAAGTGAAGGAAAGCACACCTTGTAGTGAAGACTTATATGCTGTTTTGTGCTGGGGAAAATCCCATAAAGTTGCTTCTTCTGAGATCTTCCCAAAAAGTAAATGTGCACATCTTCCTTCCTGGTCAGGCAAGCTTGTTTATTTAACTGAAAGGCAGAGGTAGCCCTGCCTCTTCCTTTAGTGGCAAAGTAGTCTACGTACAGAGAAAAATGCACTAATTCTCCTCCAGAATGCCAGGCACTGACAAATAGAGTATAACAAATTCCACACTACATTATAAATTATGTCATCAATGGCGCCAAATGTCTTGTTGGATTTTTGCTCTTAAAAAAGATGGATGTCTAGGAAAAATTTCAAAGCCGAAGAGAAGCAGCACCTTAACGGGAAGCACTGGGAGAGGTAAGTGTATCAAAAGCCCACCAAAACATTCCAAAAAGCTGTGCATTAAATTCTACATGATGATGATTTAAATGAATATATCGAGCTTCAACTCTTGCAGTTTAAGCTACCAAGTCTTCCACAGTTCCAGTTCAGTCAGTATTGGTTATAGTATTTGTCCTGATGTGGTTAGGAATCAGACTGAAATGAATGAAATAAGAAACACGGGAAAGGCCAAGGTAGGTAGAGAGAAAGGGAGACTCACCTAATATACTGCAATACCTAAGATAGTGCATTTGATAAGAGTGTAGTCACAGAGGCAAACATGTAAGGTTGACATGGCTCATGCAAAAATGCCTTTCAATAAACTCCAACTGAAATTTTACTTTGAAGTATAAGAACACGGAGTTAATCATTCCTTTTGAAGAATTGTAGCAAACTTTCTTATGCCTTCTTATGAGAAAAGATTTTGTATGAAGTTGCACAAGTTTTCATCCATGGTTTGGCAGAGAAAAATTACTCCATATGGATATTTTAATGTAATCACATGAAAAGCTTGGTCAGTACTACTTGCAGCAGGTGGATCGATGATAGTAGAAAGATAGAGCTCTTTACCTTCATAGGTAACAAAGTAATGCTCCAGAATTGACACCATGCCTCATTCTAATACATGAAAAAATAATTATCAGAGTTAAAGGAATCCTACTAAAAAAAATAAATATATATATATATATAGAGCACTGGAAAAAAAAAAACAAAAAACAAACAAACAAACAAACAAAAAAAACCCAACACAACAATTTAGAAGAATCAGAACAATTTCTTCTCTCAAGAAAACAGATTCTAAAAATATTATCAATATTAATTTTTCATGCCACTATTTAATCTTTTCCTTCACTGTAATATGTCAGAAATCCATCTGTTTGGTAATTTTTAAACATTTCCTGAGTTCTCTAATTCCGCTAAATATTGGAGTACACAGATAACATAACTGATAGATACCATAGTATTTGCCTGTTATAGTATCTCAGTAATTTGTGACAGATTTATGACTCTCAACCATGACTTCCCCCTCAGGAATGCTTGGCAATACCACAGGGGTTAAGACACTTTTCACTGTATTTTCTTTAGTAATACATTTACCCAGGACCCACGGTAATATCATCCACTCGACGATGGTTGGAGGTGGTCCCTGCATGCTCACGTCTGACCTGTCAATATGCTGAGATGCAAGCAACAACAGGAACAGAAAAGTCAAGTAGGATGCAGTATGGCAGATAAACTTGATAAATGGCTTTCTGATGAACAGCCCTAAGGGGCTTTTGGGAGCTATCAAGTAGCACACAGAGAAGACTGGGAAAAGGAGTCCTATGACAACACATGTCAACATCTTCACAGCCCAGTGTCGCCTCCTCCATCCAGGGAACTCGTCATACCAGCGGGATGCAAGCAGCTGCTGGCAGTTGGGCTGGGCAACAAACTGAGGAAAGAAGAAAGGGAGGTTAGTTCCCTGTTACCACTGCAAAATTATTTCCATGCTATCTATGATACAAAAAGTAACATTTGGATAGAGATAGAAAACAAGGAAAATTCCACAGGCTCTCCATGTTCACAAAAACCAGCGACACTTGCTTAAGTCAGTCTACCATTCCTTCACTGCAAAAAGTATCGTACAAATCTCCCAAAATTCCATTTACATAATAAAGCTTGACTTCCCTTTTTAGTAAAGTACACAGGGAGACAAAGGACTGTAAAACACAGATATCTCAAAACCTAATGCCAAATTCAGAAACACATTCACAAGAAATACTTTTGTTATTTAAACAGCAACACTTCACTTGCAGAGAATTCCCAGACCACCAGGTGGAAGTCACTAAGAAAATGGAAAGCACAATTTTTTTTTACTAAAGCAAAAGATCTATAAACAGTAGAACTGAATTCCAAAGGGAAAATGAACTATTTACAGTATGTTCCCTGCTAATTGTCTTAAAAGTAAGTTTACATACTTCTATACTAAACAAAACTCTTACAGATGTATTACATAATTTTTACACAATATGAACCAAACAGTAGCACTCCATAGCATTTCACTAATCCTTATCAGGCTGTATTCCTATCTTGTACAATCCTTTATCATCTGTCCATTGTCAGTGACATGATTTCAATTTTAAAATATGATTCCTAAAACTGAGTTTAAACAGAAATAAATATATCATTAACTATTTCATATTTTCCAGTTATCTTTTCAAGGAAGCTTTAAGTATATTCAAGGTTTTTATGACATATTTTGATGTGACCATTAGCTGATACTTTCTCTTATAAAAGGGATATACAGGAGCAGCATGCTACATTTGACATAAGCGATATAGAATTGAAGCAACACATGCATCAAAGACAGCTTGAGTTGATATACTCTTTTTAATAAAAGAAGCACAAGATAATTTTTCCTTTACATGTTACACAAATACACTGGTTTAAATCAGTAGCTGAAGACTTACTAAAGAAGTGCAGGCAACTATTTATCTTAAAATTATTACTTCAGAACAGTAAATCTACACTAAACAACTTAGTATTTGAGATCTAACTAAATGCACAGAGTTTTGGATTTTACATGATTATGATAATACCAATAAACAATAGAAGACATGTTCTTTTGGAGATGAATAATAGGTAAGTTCTCAGACAGTTTCTGAAATCACTGGGACTCCTACCAGGAGAAAATGCTATTTAGTCTGGACTGAAATGAGAGTCAGCATGCATCTTTCTGTATATGTCTGGATATTGTCAGAAAAGTTAACTGAGCCAAGTACAGACCTGGTGTACATTAATGAAATGCCAATGATCTTAACAGAGACATATTTGCCTTCCAGACATCAGCACTGATGCTGTCCCTGACTGTTGTGAAAGAAAAGATGATCTACTCTCATACCATAAGCATCTTGACAATATCCTTTAAGAAGACTAATAAAGTGTTCATCTTTTGATTAAAAAAAAAAAAAAAAAAAAAAAATTAAAAAAAAAATGTATTCACAAGGATTCTGGGTGCTTATTTGAAAATACAAAGGTCTAGAATAATATTGTATCAGAACAGGCAGTGTCTGAATTGTGTTGCCAACTTTTTAACAGGGGCCTCCCTCCAAAACAAAACAAAACAAAACAAAAAACAAATCAAAACATCAATAAAAAAACCAACCCTCTTACTTGGGTATACATAGCTTAGCTCTCTGTTTGGCTGGAGGAAAAAATATGACTCTTGGACTAGTTCCTGACTAGAAAATTTTCATCTTTATTTATTTATTATTTTTTTTTTAACCCCAGAATGTGTCCTTGGACTGAGTAGACCCAAAAAAGTGCAGAAGCTTCTCATGCCATGAAGAGATGCTTGCTGACAATGCCATCAGGAAGATGTTCCGCACTGTGTTGGCAGTAGCTGCTTAGTTCTAATATTTATCCCAATTAAAATGCAAAACATTCAACATTAATACAGTAAGGAGGTGTAATGAGTAATTACCGAATTTCTGAATAGACTTTAAAAATTGTTGCCTCCTAATACTCAGATTCCAACGAGTTGTGACTGTATTGCTGAAGTATGACATGGAAAGGAGAAGGTTTGTTTCTCAGGTACAAGAAATATTTCAGAATTGAAGGGAATTTTTAAATTCTGGACAACGGACCATCAATTTTTTTATATTCATTTTTTTCAGTAAATTAGGTTTCCTACTTTTCTTAAAATCATGACCATTACAGATGTGACATAACACTTTTGGCACTGGTTGGATCCTCTGGCTATTGTGGAAAACTAACTTACACATTATATGTGTCCAGATTTAGAGTTATCACCTTTAACTATAGAGGAAGAGCACTGGCAATGTTCTCTAAATGACTTACTACATAAAAAAGAAACACAGGAAAAGATTAACGAGGTGGTATGGATCAAGTATGTAAAATACAACGTCAGCACTTTATAAACCGCACATGTAGTGAAGCAGTTTTATTAGTGCAGGCAAAGGGTTATAATAGAACGCACAATACAATGTCTACAGATGATATATTGCATTTCTGGGAGGTCCAGATATAGAGTTTCATGCTGTCACTTTTATCAAATAACACAGTTGGCGAGGTTAGTGAACAATGTCCTGAAGCAACAGAGTAATGTATCTTCATTGCAGCCTTTTCTTTATGGTTCCAAGCTCCACTGACTGGATAAACACTCTACAAACTATTCAAGTGTCTTCTTCAGACATCTGGAAAATTAACCCAAATCTCCTGCTGACTTTTCTTTTACAGTTATTCTTTTGCACTTCATTTATCCAGGAATTGCATAACATTATTAAAAATGTCCAAATTAGTTTCCACAAATTTGACTGCTTGCTCCATTTTTTTTTGTGCTGAAGACAGTGTCACCATATGTCGCAAAAGATGTTCAGTACTAATAACTATTTATACTACATTAGCTGAATAATGAAGGAAGAACAAATGGGGAACAGTGTTGATGCCAGGAAAATGCACACAGTGATGAACATACAGGCTTTTTCCTCAGATGCCCACAGAGGGGGAGCTTGTAACTGCATACTGCGCACTCCATCTCTATTCTTGTCCTCATGGGCCTGTTTTCTTCAGATTAAATGGGGGAAAAATGGTGTGTTCTCATAACTTGTACGCATCTGTTTGTGGAACTGGGGACTTGAAGTCTTTCTGGGCTGGGAACTAATTCTGCCTGGGCCCACAGTATAACTAGGCTGTCTCAAATATATATATATATAAATATATGTATGTGTAGGCTGTCTCAAAGGCATTGTTCTTAGGTTATTTATGGTTATATAGGCCAGCTAAGTTTATCTATAAATACATTTATTACAATTTATTTTGTGATTTATTAAAAAAAACAAAAAACAAACACACAAACAAAAAAACAAAAAACAAATCAAAACAAAAAATCCCTTACCTTGGTGAAAGAAAAAAAAAGAAAAAAAAAGAAAAAAAAAAGAAAAAAAAAGAAAAAAAAAAAAAGAAAAAAAAAGTGTCTCCTGTTTAAATCAGATTTATATTCCAGCTACTCTAAATCCTTCCATCATAAAGGACTGATAGATGTGGATGGAAAAAAAAACTCATGCTCCAATCAATGAGACATTTCCTTTGTAAATGGATCAGATCACATCTAGGAGATTACATGGCAAAGCTAAGAACAAGAGTAAGCCTTCTGGTGAACTGGGGGCCTGAAATCACTTATATATCTATTCTGGACAAACATTTACAACTGGAAAAATAAGGAATTTTCTGTGACAGCAATTTGCTAGTTCTACATTGCTTATGTCAAAATGTTTTCACTTTAACACATTTTTTTCTTTTCTAATTGAAAATATTACATTCTGAGGTATTCAGAACATTTTTTGTACTGCCAGTACGATGTGGGATGTTATTTGGCACTGACATTGTCTCCATGTAGTTAGCAATCGGTGTGTTTATATTTTCACATTACAATGCCTTCCACTAGGTACTAGCAGTTTGTAATTATGTGAGAGGTTTTGCTGTACTGATTATTCCTAGCTGCCCATCTTCAGCTCCTTCACAGACTCTGCTTAACAGAAAAAGTGTTGGTGCTCATTCTTCCAGTGTTGCAAGCAATTGGCTCTTCCCTGATAGTGGTGAAAATCAGAAATTATTCATTGAGTCAGCAGATAAACAATCTATCTGCTATAAATAGCAGCAGAGCCAGATTCTGGTTATAAGAAATATATGTGTTGTATATAGTTTCATTTTACAAACTTATTAAATCTGATCTGTAATTTTCCTGTAATACATGTCCTATTGTCAATTGAAGGGATGAATAAATAACTTAAGTGATACTGTTAACTTTATAATTACTTTCAAGAAGTAGCATTTTTCTAAGAGTACAAATTTTTATACAGTATGTATCAGTCATTGTAAGTCAAGTCTGTTCTGTCTATACGAGAACAACACCTTTAAATATTTATTCACTGTACTAGAAAATACTGAAATGTACAAAACCAAACAAACAAAAAAAAAAAATCCAAACAATTGTAATATAGTGCCACTATTACGCTTACAGAGTAATCTAAAAAAATCTGAGATCTGAATCAAATTATCATTCTGAAATCAGAAGGTGTTTTGTAAATGTAATGTAGAAAATAAAAATAAAAATGAAATGAAAAGTTATCAAAGAAAAACAATCAATCATCTTGCAACTTTTTTTTTCTTTATGTAGAAATGAGGGGAATTAAGCTGAAATAAATAACACAGTTTCTTAGTAACACCTTCAATTAAGCCAAGGGACAGGTTATCTATTGTGCTGTTCTATACAATCATGACAGTAAAGTTTCTGGAAAATGTTAACACTGAGGTCTGCTATTTTGTCCCACACATCTTCCAGTGATTGTACAGTGATCATAAGCACAAGCACTTTTTTTTTTTTTTTTTTTTTTTTAATCCCAGATACATTATGAAAACCCAAGCTTTTCTGGTTATTTAACCTCAAATTTAGATGTCAAAATTTTCTCTCTTGATAATGAAAGGTATATTTGCTTGGCACTAATAACAGATTCAAGTCCAAATCTCATTAAGTAGTTTCTTCAATTTGTTAGATTTATTTTATCTCTCTATAGACACCACTATGTATTCTCCTATGTATCTATCTCCCCTTCCTTCCCCCCACCTCCAGTTATAATTGTGGACTTAGGCACTTACTCTGTGAAGACAGGTTCAGTAAGACAAATAACATTTAATTACAATTTAAGTGCTTTAACTTGGTTGACTGAATTAGCACTAATTCTCCTTTCTGAAAGCTGGGAACTGTTCTTTGGACTCCTTTGGGTACGTTTCTACTGTCTGCTTTTTGGTCAGGTCAGGAACCCTGAGTCCTGTGCCAATTACTGTTAATATTCTCAAGTCCATGCTGTTCAAATCTACAGCTGACTGGAGAAGGATGTCATTATAATCATAATTCCTGCAGGAAAGAAACCACTCAGTTAGATTTTCCTCAACTTTGTCTACAGCTTTGTGATTAAGGGAATTAACCAGTTCAATCAGGATTAGGGCACCAGAGCCTACAAAGCTGGATAACATCGGAGAAATCAGAACCAGATAAGGTCCCTTCAGCAAAACAAATTCACAGTGTAGTTGCCTCTAGAGTTTCCATAGCATTCACAGGAAACAGAATACAAAGGGAGTGTTTGCTTGTTTGTTTGTTTGTTGTACTTATGGAAACAGATATGGAATTGTAGGGGCTGGAAGTAACTTCTAGAAATCATCCAGCCCAACTCCCTGCTAAAGCAGGTTCCCCATAGCAGTCTGCACAGGAGGGCGTCCAGATGGATCTTGAATATCTCCAGAGAACGAGACTCCACAACTTCTCTGCACAGCCTGCCCCAATGCTTCATCAGTCTCAGAGTTCTTCCTTGTGTTATTGTAGAACTTTCTGTGTTGGAATTTCTGCCCATTGTCCCTTGTTCTATTGAGGCACAGCACTGAAAAGTGTCTGCTCCCATTGACTTGACTCCTGCACCTTAGATATTTATAAATAGTGATGAGATCCCCCCTCAGCCTTCCCTTCTCCAAGCAGAACAGGTCTCCCAGCCTTTCTTCATGCAGATGCTCCAGACCCATAGCTATCTTTCTACCTCTCCACTGGACTCATTCTAGGAGAGCCATGCCTTTCTTGAACTGATGAGCTCAGCACTGAACACAGTAGTTTGGATGTGGCCTTACCAGGGATGAATAGACGGTGAGGATCACTTCCCTTGACCTGCCAGCCATGGTCGTTTTAATGCACCCCAGGATTCCATTGGCCTTCTTGGCCATGAGGTCACAAAGCTTTATACATAAAAGTGAAGACTGAAATACTTCACTAAAATAATTAATGAAAATAACTGTACAAACAATGACATAGCAGTTTTTAACATTTTAAATTTCTTTTTTGCCACAGTGACACAAGCAGATGCTCTCCATTTGATTCACTGATACTTCTCAGTAAAATGAATCAGCACACAGAACATCATTAAATACCTAATAAGTCAAGACTTACCTATAATTGCAATGATTCTGATTAATTGCTCAGAAACGTTAACAGCCATTGACAATAAAATGCAGTTCTTAAGGATCAGCTGCACATGAATAGCTCTGTTAGACTTCCCAATGGTAAAGAGAAGTGAATTAGATATTTGATTTGGAGATGAACATGTGAATAGATCAAAACTTCAAACCCAGACAGGGTTAGTATTTCAGTTAGCTACAATCCCAGTGTAACTGAATATTCTCAGACCCTGCTTATTGTAACATTTTGTCTACTTTTCCTAGCTGTGTCAATGGCTTATGGGCTGGTTCTGAGGAGAAACAATCTAATTTACTAAATATGGTATCGGAATGCAAGATAATTAGGCTTGAAGGCAATAAATCACATATAATGAGAGAGTATCTGGAAGCTGTAGGCCTTACAGTAATACTGAAGTAGTGCACGCAGTCGGGACGGGCAGCAGCGAGGAGAGACGGAGAAGAGCAACAAAGAGAAAAGGCAAAGGAAAGAGAGAGTGTCAGATGACCCACCACCACCTTATATGGGTTCCCCCCTGTGCAGGAATGATAGCAGCGCAGTGAACAGTCTTCCAGGGAACGTAGTTTCTTCTCTTTGGTGTATAGAACTGGGGCATTAGCACTTTAATGCCCAGTATACTACCTGATGTTATGATGTGGAATACCGATGATCATAAAATCATGACAAGCTGCCATGCTGCTAGAAGGAAATAATGCAAATTAATAAACCAACCCTTTCAAAATTCATGAGGTTAGGGAAGGATACCAAAGAGACTAAAAAAGTCATTTTCCTCCTCAGGGCAACACTTGCTAATCTGAGAACTTTTATGGGCCTCACTGGAGTCTGACACACTCCTACTTTGCACAGTTTGTTGCAAAAAACACAAGTAACAGAGACATTTGTAGCATCATTTTCCCTTTCTGAACATCCTTTCAGATTTGAGCAGGTTATTCAGAAGGAAACTTTTCCTTCTCCACCTTCTTTTCTCCATTTTCTGGCTCTGCCTATTTCTATGAAAAGAAACAAGTTTTGGAAAGCTTAATGCTTGTTTGTAGGCTTGACTGAATACAGAATTAGGGAGATGACAGAAAAATAAATAAACAGAATTATGACAGTCATTTAAACTGAATAAAGCAATAAACTGCATATTTTCTCTTGAAAGTTTTCTATTAATGTGTTGTAGGGAGGTCTAGTTTTTCAGCTTTATTAATAGAAATGAACTGAATCTATTCAGTCACTCTGTCTACTTTTCTTTCTCTTCCAGTTCTCCAATGTTTTTCATCTTGTCTAATTTGGATATGCATTCACTCGAAAAATCAGATTAATCACCTAGTTTCTGCTCAAAGACTGAGTTGAAACTGAACTGAACGTGGACAGTGACTGTCAGTGTGTTCTAAGACCACTGGCTGGAGAAATACACATTTTAGAATAAATCCATGGCGGATGTATCAACTGTATGCCAAGTTTAGCCTTCACCAGCTTTTCTTCTGTCCTTCAGATTTTTCATTGGTTCATTAGCTGTGCTATTTACCTTTTTTCCCCAGTTTTGCCTTATGTGTGTTCTTAAATGGCAAGCTGACAACCACCATGTGCATCTTCTGTGCTTTAAACACACAATATGAATCTTGGAAGGTCTGCAGGGAATATAATTGCTCACTCATAAGCCATGCTGTCCAAAAACTCTTTTACACATAAGGGCAGGATGTAGTTCAAGAAAATGTCCTTCCCCTGTGAACAGGCATAAGATATAATGTTCTTCCCCATAATGAGAAGATTTCTATGACAGCTACTTATTAAATTTGGTGTACCTGGAATTTGCCAGACTGGAGAAAAGATGAGTCTTTTTTTTCTTACAAAGTTCTTCTGTTTGTGGATAAACATTATAGTCTGGTATTTCAAGAAAGCACTGGAGATAATTTCACTGTTTCCATATGAAAAAAAAAATATCATAACACTGCTGGCTTCTTTCATGGTAAAGGACCAGAAAAATGGAAGGGTCTGACAAAAAGCCTACCTTCCTTGAGTTTTTACATAGGAATCACTTTTAGAGATACTGAGGGTACAGCTAAGTTTGAGAGACAGTGACTGTGACTGAGCCCCTGGTCTCAGTCATATACACCCCTATTTGCTCTTCATTGGCTCCAGTTCTGTTCTATCCATCTGGCTCTATGCAGGGAAAGTCTACAACTTTCTGTAGCCAGTTTGCGGATGGTTCCCTTAGTGTCGCTTGCTTTCAAGGCTGTGCAGTGGTCTGTTTTCCATTAACAGTACAGAGAAATTCTCAAGCAGTGGTTACGTGTATTTACAGAATTGTGCAGTGTGTTTCTGTGCTGCATTGGCATTTCTAATATTCACTGCAAGCTCCTAGAAACTGGGTAATTCAAATGCTTTTGTTTGGCCAGCTTGCACAGATACTCGTATGCAGATGGAATAGAACACACTGGCTTATATTGTCAGTTAGATGTGTCAATATTTTTTCAAAAAATGTGGGACAAAGATCCCGTTTGCCAAAGGGTAGAAGTGGAAGATGCATATTGTGCATGTGCAATGATATAAGCAAAAACTCTGTTTCAGTCTATGTAGATCAAAGGCATGTTCTTCCTTGAGAAATTGCGATTTGTTCATTGTCAGATAAGTACATTCTGAAGACTGTTGTCACTGCATGATATGTGTACCACAGCTTCTGCTTCAGCAGGTCAGAAAGGGTATGTTTCTAAAAAACAGCTGCTCTTTAATCCTTATGAAGGAGTATTGTCTACTGCTTATTTTTCCCCCTCCTATTATGTTAAGCATACTGATCATACACATGAAGTAATGATTCCCTAAACTAAGATGTATTCAAGAATCAGACCTATGTTATAGTTAAGAACACAGAAACTTGTGGTGTAGAAAAAGATAACTGAATAAGGAGAAACAAAAAAACAAAGCCACAAAAACACTGAAGTTTCAATGTAAAGTATTGCTGTGGTTTTATGATTTTTGGTTATCAGTATTCCATATCATAACATCATTTTGTGCACTGGGAGTTAAAGATTAAATACTCCAGTTCTGGGTACCTGTCCCAGAAGAGAAGAAGACCTACATACTACATACATCAGAAGACTTTGCATTCAGTGAGGAGATATAACCCCTGGCAAGGTCACCTGATGACCTCTTTTCCTTTTTCAGTTGTCAGATTCTCCTCCCTGCTGCTCAATCTGACCAGGCATTTCACCTCAGCATTGGTGTAAGGCCCTCATTTTTTTGGACACTCTTTCTCTCATTATATTTTATTTTTTAGCCGCAATTATAATTACACTGTAGTATACTGTATTATAGTGTGTTAACTTGCATTCCAATATCTTCTTTAGTAAATTAGTTTGTTTCTCCTCAGATTGTTGCTGCTGTTATTTTTTGGGGCCCATCTCTCTCCACCCTGCTAGTCACAGAACTGGGCCAAACCAGCCCATAAACAGTTAACAAATATAATTTAAATTTAGATAGCACATCCTCTTCACATACCCTGTATTCATGTGTAACATACAGAGTCATAGAACTGTAGAAAAATTAGGACTGGAAAAGATATCTCAGATCATCTAGTCCAACTGTCCACCTATTGCAAACACTGCCCGCTAAACCATGCTCCTAAGTACTACATCTACCATTTCCTCAAACAATTCCAGGGACAGTGACTCCACCACATCCCTAGGCAGCCTGTTCCAATATTTCATCACCCTTTCAGAGATGAGTTTCTTAATATCCAACGTGAACCTCCCCTGGTGCAACTTGAGGCTGTTCCCTCATGTCCTATCACTTTGTGTGGGAGAAGAGGCTGACTCCCAGCTTATCACAACCTCCTTCCAGGTAGTTGTATAGAATGGAAGATCTCCCCTGAACCTACTTTACCCTAGACTGAACAATCCCATTTCCCTCAGCCTCATAAGACAATAAGTTTGTTGCCTTTTTCTGGACATGTTCCAGGGCCTGATGTCTCAGTGTCTTTTTTTTTTTTTTTTTTTTTTTGTAGTGAGGGGCCCAAAACTGAACGTAGTACTTGAAGTTCAGCCTCACTAGTGCTGAGTTTGGGGAGGGGATCACTTCCCTGCTCCTACTGGCTGCACTATTTCTGATACAAGCTGGAATGATGATGACCGTCTTGGCATTTCTCTCATTCCAGCTTCTGATTTTCTCTCTAATGCCTATCCTGTAGCTGTAAAGGCCTAAAGCTAATTGTATCACATACACTAATCACAGAAACAAAACTTCTTCACCACACCATTCTCTCAAATTCACACCCTAAATACCATCTTGCTGAGGTGGTGGTAATGATGAGCCCCCCACTGCTCCTGTCAGATCCAACCCTGGCAGATGTTGTAGTCATTCTATTTTCAGCTTCCATCAACACAGCAAAACTTCTTCAACATTCAAACACCTCAGTGAAAGGCAGAGAAGATGTCAGCCAAAACTATCCATACTTAATAACTAAACTATAATGCCAGCTAAAATACATCTTAAATCTGCAGGGAATCAGCAAAACCACTTAAGTCTTAACTGCAAGCTACTTTAGTGCTTCCTTGTAGAGCTTCAAAGTTAGCATAAGATCAGTTGTTTTTAGTTAGTTTGTTTTTGGGTGTTTTTTTCTTTGTTTTTTTGTTTGTTTGTTTGTTTGTTTGTTTGTGGGGAATTTTTAAAATCTCAGTAAGGGATCTGACACACAAAACCTTAAATTCTTTAACTTTGACAGCTTACAAACACAAAACCTCACCTGCTGTTTTGAGAAGAAGACTGGATGGCAGATACAACACTGTTTAAGGAAATATTTTTCTTTTTCTGCAGTACTGAGCTTGCTGGACCTATAGCAAATCCAAGTTCCTCCATGGGAATACAAGAAGAATAGAAGCCGAAGGACCCAAAGCCGAGAGAGCAATTGCATTGTCAGAAAACATGTATTGGCAGTATTACAACTGTGGCCAATTTACGTTAATAATATTTGTGAAAGAGGGAAAGCAAAAAGCAAGGGGTATTTGTTGATTAGCTTTCCCTTTGAAAATTACAAAATAATGATTTTCTTCTAAGTATTTAGAGGTGATATGATGAAAATTTTTAAGTAATTGAGGAAGAGTATATGCAACTGATAGTCAGTTCTTTAATATATTTTGTTACTACTTTTATTCCTAATATGAAGTACTTATGTTTCATCCACAGGGGCGAAACACCTGTAAACTGAACACTTTCACAATCTACTTTCTGATGTGATAAATACTTTTCTACCAATTCATATATCTACCCATCTCCTTGGTTAATCATTTGAAAATTCATATTGCTTGGTTACTTCAAATGCATTGAATTATATGTAAAGTTTAGTATTCTTAGAGTGCTACAATATTAATAAGAGCAAAATTATGTATGTACCAATAAAAGCTTAAAAGAATTAGGAAGATAAAAAATGGTTGCAGCTTTGTGCTTTCAGCTGATATGTCAGGGCATATATGAGAAAGACTCACATGGCCAGAATTCTTAATACCTAAGAATGAGAGAGAGTATGTCATCCTCTGTACTTTTGATGACAGGTTCATAGACACATCCAGGCACATTGGCCTCTATGCATATCACACCTCAGTTCCTGTCATTGGATCATAGGATAATTCTGGTTGGAAGGGTACTCGGACTTCTGTCCAGCCAACCTCCACATTTAATACTAGACCAGGCTGCCCAGGACCCCATTCAACCTGGCCTTGAACTCTTCCAGGGATGGGGCACTGATACACCTGTTAAACAGGCTAGAGGCCAGTATGGAACCCTGCAGCAACACAGCTTTTACTTGTCATTTTTACTTGTCTATGACACAGCAACCATAACGCTCTGATCTTGATTACTCAATCCATTTTTTACCTGTCTTGCTAGTCAGCCCACACAGCAAAATCCTAATGATGTCTAACTTGGATACAATAATACAGTGTAAAGTGATGTTGTTAAAGTCTTACTAAATTGAAGTAGAGAACATATCTTTAGCCACAAATATAATTAGCATCTAAGCAGATATGTATATTCTGATTGTAAAATTCCACTAGAATGCTAGAACTTAAAAGCAAGCCAAGTTCAAATCAACATAATTTTAAGTACTAAGTTTTATTTTACCATTATTTGCACACAATAAATTGCAATGCTAATACTTGGAAAGATATTTCACAAAAAGTAAAATGTGCTCTTACACCTAGACAAATTTTGCCAAGATTTAATACAGGGCAAAGAACACTTTTCACAGCCAGGTTTGTAAGACCCAACCTTAATTTTCTGTAATGGATAAGACAATAACCTCTTTTCAGTCAAGTGTATGTTACTCACCTTTCATGTGATTTGACTAACACATTTATATTGAGAATAGGACCACATATAGTGCATGTTAAAGCTTTTTTTTTCTTTTTATTTCAAGAGTTTTACTTTGGTTTTGAACAAACTCATTACAGGTTTCTAGCTTTGAAAATAATGATGAAGAAATGATTCAAAATGAAATAGTCTTGCAGGCTGTCATAGCTCCAAAAGTACTTATCTCCTGCAAAATTTTCAGCTAACCTTGAAACAATGTTGTTTAATAGGAGTGAGTCCAAGACTGTTTGATTCATTCTGTAACCTAAACACAAACTGTGCAAACAGCATGACTGAGACCTTCCCTCAAGAGAGGAAGACATTTTCCACGTCCAAGCTTTTTCCCCACAAGGAAATCCAAACTGAGATCTAAACAGGGGAATGAATATAAACAACATGAGTCTTTGTGAGAAACTCAATTTATCTCTGAAATTTTCTGCTCAATATAGAATTTATGGTGTACCAGAAGGGAAGCCATATCTTTGACTGCTGAAAAGATTCCAGCAGACAGGCCCTCAAGGTTCATCCATCTCAGCTTAAGGGGTTTTTCCAATTCTCAGAACAGAATATCAAGACTTCCACAAAATTAGTTTAATGCTACTGCTGTTTTTTGCCTTCTGAAATTTTATCTATCAGACTATGCTGTTCTGAAAGAATTTTACCTTCTCTTTGCCTTGTATAACACATCTAGTTATCCCATGTCACCTCTACAATCAGTGGAAGGACTGAAGGTAGTGCCAAAAATGATTTTGTTCGTAGATATTCTGAGTTGCTGTCTGGAGATATCTATCTCTTCCTGTCAAATATGAAGGAATATTAGGCTGAGTCTGACAGGTGCCTTAGTTAAATACTCAGTTATGTAGAATATCTTAGGACCTCATAGCATCAACATACTGCAAGAACAGCTATTAAAATAGCACTGCATGTTATCTGAAGGACAAAAATCAAATTAAAAAAAAAAACACAACCAACCAACCAAACAAAAAAAGAACAACGTAGAGTCCAAGCCTTGAAATATATTTTTTTTAATAATGTACCAATCACTTTTTACTTTCCTTTACACTTTCAGACTGGCTTAATGTCAAATGCTGCATAACTGAGTCATGTCTTTTTGTAAATCCTTAAAAGGCTGCTAATGAAGCCCTTAAGGCTAGCTATTTAGAACAACCTCTAATTTAAATGAATACATTACCTTACTGATTAAATATTATTATCTTTCTTCACAGCAGGTAGTGTAAAACGTTCAATTTTCCTCTTCATCTACCTAAAAAAATAATGCACTAGATCCTGTACTTGAGAAACAGAACATAGGTACATTGGACTTTGTAGACTTCCAGCAGTTTCTGATAACTGAAGATCTGCAATGGTCTTCTCAATGGTACAAATGTATGTATACATTTTTTTCCACATTATGAAAGAAACACAATCAGAACAAAACAATGCATGATATGATATTATAAATAATATGCTAGAATATGTTTAGCTCCTGATTCATTTATCTTCATATTCATATGCATTTATCTTTGTTTTTCCCCTATTCTTAAAAACTTTCTATAAAATATTTCCTTATCACCTTTCTTGTTTGGAAATGTTGAAGCTACACTGAGTTTATTCTCTCTGTGGCAAAAGAGTTCTCACCTTTTGAAAAATATTTCCCCAAAATGTCTAGTTTCCGCAAACTTTCCTTAGTATTTTGCTCTGCAATCTAGCATTATATAAATGCAAGTGAAATTTGCAGTAAAGATAAAACAACATGGAAGTAGAACAAAAAGAGGTTGTGTTTTATATTCACTCATGACAGTACCTCCCTCTGCCATGGATGTATAACTACTTGTGTGGTCGGCAATAACATCTGAAGTGAATGGGACTTAGGAATATTTACAGTAATATTAGCCCTGTGATTAGAGCAATGAAGAAAGCAGAAGTCTCTACAATTGAGTAAGAAAAGAGAGAGAGTGTGAAGGGGGAAAAAAAAAAAAAAAGAAGATGAAGAAATGGATATGAATATTGAAATTCCTGGATTGTGCCTATTAATAGGAGAAAGGAAATATAATTTGAGTCTTCAGGTATATGTTAGGCATCCAAATAACCAAGATTTTCCTACATCAGCTGTGTCATTCAATCTAAACAATTATCTGAAAGCTATTCTAATATCTGGACTAATCTTGAAATGTTTGAAAGCTCAAAGGTCAAATTAACATTAACAGACTGGCAATTTTACCTCTTTTTTTTTTTTTCCTTTTTTTTTTTTTTTTTTTTTGGTGATACTTTCATTAATCAGCAGAATTTTTCAGTTCTTGGGTTAGAGTACATGGGGTAGAATGTCTACTGCTGGACCTTGTGGAGGATATGGTCTGGGAAAGACATGGTAAAAAGGGAATGGGTTGAAGAGGAATGTCATCCTATTTTTTTCTGAAGGAAGCCAAGCGCCCCCGTAAGGAGGACTTTTTAATAGTTTTGTGGGAACATTTTCTTTTCAGTACTCAGAATCCCCTAGAATTTCAAATGTCACCAGTCAAGCTTGAGATTTACATGACTTTCACAAACATAAGTTTTTATTTTACATACCAGTGCTGTATTGAATACCTCTTCGTTATTTTCCTATTTTAATTCCTGGGGCTGTAAAGTTCAGACTACCCTCCACGGGAAAGTACTGATCTCTTTTTAGACTTGAATGAATTGGATATTACTGGACTTCTTTAATCTTAAATCTTACCTTTGATAACGGATGCATATATTCATGGAGGCAATTAATAAATATTTTAAGTTTGACAGTTAAGACTTACAGTAAAAATCAGGGCTCAGAAGGGAAGAGAGAAATTCTTTGTGGATACGTGATGGAGCATAAAGAAGGTTGATGAAAAGAACAAGCAGATGTGCTTAACATAAGTTTGCTTTTCTTGTCTTGTTTTATTCTATAAGCATTTATCTTCTATGGAGGCAGACCTGTGAAGCAGGGGAAAATATCCCTCTGCAACTGAGTGCAGAATTTTCATCCAGGTAACTGTTCAAATGTGCTTGTTAAGCAGTTACTTAATCTTAGCTTAATTGCTTTTAGCACAGATACAGAAAGGAGAAAGGCTGGATACTGGACATAAAGCTCTGTGTGACAGAATCTTACAAGAGACATGAGAGACGAAGGGTTTCTTAAGTGCATCCTGGGAGCAGAAAAAAAAAAAAGAAAAAAAAAAAAAAAGAGAGAGAACAGAGGTAAATACTCCTTTTTGAGATAGATGCCCATGTGATCTCTTCTTGCTACTAGGGTAGGTGCCAACAATTGATGTAACATGAATTATCTGAAAGTACTAATCTTTGCAGTGAGGAGTACAATGAAACATAGCTGATGGTATGCTATAGCAGTTGGAGGAGGAAGCACAAAGGAGTAGCTGTACTAGGGAGAGGTGGTAGCACATAGGAAGGGCTGATGGAGATGGTGAGAGGAGTGGAGGCAGCCAGCACAAGCAGATTCCTTCACAGCTCACTTTGGTGCTCATCACTCAGCAAAACTAATCATCCTGAAATGTGTGATGAAGGCTCCTGCTGGGGCTGCTGAGGAACAGCCAGACAACCAGCAAGTACTTGGAGGGAGGAAAGGAGGGAAAAAAGAAAACTGTAAAACACATTTACATTCCAAATAAAACACTGTGTGCTACTGTATTTATCCACTGTGTAAAAGAATTTCTGTCTCTCAAAATCTGTTTGTTAAGTAAAAGCTTTATGGCTTTAAGCATGAAAAAGAAATTCCTGGTGCTAAATGTATCCCGGGTCTCTAGAGAAGTTTGTTGGTGCATTAGTAGTGACTCCTTCAAACAAAAAAAGCCAATTTCTGTTGCTGCCAGTCACATCCTAGCAGAGAGGCTGTGCAGTGCTAGTTAGGGATATGCACTACTGCTCACTTATGATTTATGCAGACATCACAGCAACTTTTCTTTAGAGGAAGATGCAAAAAAGGAACAGAAAAGAGAGACTGCCACTGTACTTCATTAACAGAAAGTCTCCTTGTGTTAATTATTTCTACCAAGTGTTCAAAATAAAAATACACCGGTGTCAGTTCATGAATAGTTTAACTAGAACTTTGATGAGATGACTGGAACTTGCGTGCAGCATATAGAATTCAAAAGTTACTACTGCCTTTGGAGACCTCATTAAAAAGTTAGTGCAGAATTTCCTTTCCCCTTATGTGGTCCCTGAGTCTTCTGAATCTAAAATCTCCATTAACACAGGATAAAACCTACAGTCGAAGCATCTAACTTGCATCTATATTTTCAATGGCTCATGAAGCAATTCTTCTAATTGAACTTTCCTGTTTTCTTACCCAGCCAAGGGAGCAGAGATGTCTCCACAGTCAACTTGAACATCTTATCTTGAGCAGACAGGATTTCCCTGTGTGTGTACCACTCTCTTTTGACTATGTAAGGAATTTTCTTACTCACTTTAGGAGGATTGCTTCACGGCATGTTTAAAATATAGGCAAAATTAAATACCCATCTTAAACAGAACCCACACAGAACTCTTTTTTTCCTAGCAGCAATAACTGCACATTTCACTGGGTTCTGATGTAACAGATAACTAATTTGAGTAAGACTTTAAGCATGTGTAGTAGATAAGCTACTTTCATAAGTTATGCTATTTAGTCTTTATCTATAAACACAGACTTTTACATGATTTATGAAGGAACATATGACCTGCTTTAGAATACCTGGCAAACTGTTTATCAAACTTTTGGAATACTATGGCTGAGAGTCTGCAGAAACAGGTCTTTTGGAGACATCTACTCAAACCTGCATACATCACTCCTTTCAGTTATGAGATTCATAGACTAAACACATCTTCCTTTGGTGTTAAAAATGTCCAAATATTATCAGAGTCAGTGCTTTGTGGTATTTTGCTATTTTCTTTGTCAAGGACACTTCTGACTGCACCTTCCCAGTCTTTTGACAAATAACCACATACATGCAATGACTGGCTAACACACAGTTCATGGGTTTTCATTTACTTTTCCTACTGCTTTTTCTTTAAACACAAGGCAATTCTTACATACTGTGTCTCCAAAGTCATTTCTTCTCACATTGCCAATAACTCAGGCTTTTGTATATCAAAGAATTTTAATCAGAAATTCATTAAAATAGCTATTAAAATCATTCAAAATCAATGTGTGATTCAAACAGAAAATTCACTGAGACATAAAGTTTGACTCAGACTTCCACTCAGTATAGCTGCCAGAGAAGCTGTATGGAAATTTCCAGTATTTTCAGACATATTTGATATTCCATATCAGAATAAAAGCCAACGTTTCCAGAAGAATGACAGTTTAAACAATTATAACACATTACATAGGAAATGCCAACTTTTTATTTAGTACTTTTAAATTTTTTTTTTAACCTGGTTATTATTGAAATGCTTAATTGCAATAAGGGATAATTTTTGCTTTGTATTAAATGTATACTGCTTTGTATAATAAAATGATATCTGTGATGTTAGTTATAAATAATACTCTGTCAAAAATGTTAAAGTGCAAGTGAAGAAGAATCCACAGTAAAACAAAATACTTTATTTTATTGAAATAAAGTGTTTAGGCATCAGCATGAAATGACAGATTTGGAATGACTTGACATGTTTTCGTTGAAGATTTCACTGAATTTGTGACACTATCGTGAAACATTTACATTTCACTGGGACTGTATTTTACATAGTACCTTTCAGTGGAACTGTATTTTACATAGAAAACTGTTCATGAATGCATGATGGCATTTTTAAGCAATTTTTTTTTTTTTTTTTAAGTTTTGAATTCCCCCACTTTCCCAGAAAACAAGAACAAATCCCTGAAATATAACTACCATATTACTATGCTTAATAATTAATTAATCAATTAACAAGATAGAGATATTGGTTATATCAGTAATCTTTGGTGTGTGTTTTAACTTACATGTTTATGTTAAAAAGAGTTGATTCATAAGGTATATTTTATTTTTCATTTGTGGGAGTGTCAATCTTTTTTCTTGCCTGTCTGCAAATAAATGTGTAAGATAGTTTGAAGCTGATTTCCATGAAATAATTTCCATAAAATTATCATTACTAAAGTCTCTACTCTTTTTAGTCTAATGCATGATCTTTAACCACGCTAGCTGGTAAGACCCACTGTCTTCTGTTTCTCAGCTTCTTTGCCAGTTCAGGCTCTGCATGTTCCAATGACTCAGAAATAAGAGTGCCCTAGGAACTGGAATCTTCTGGAAGATCAGCAAGAGACATTTCAGAATTTTTTTGAAATTAGGTAGCCAAATTTCTGGTAAAAATCAACATTTCAGCTCTAAAGAAATGTACTGGAAAGAAAAATGGAAATTTAGCAACCGTTCTATTTTTAAATCAAACTTTTACAAAATAATTCGAGATCAGAATAAATATTTCTCCTTTTCTCTAGGTTGATAATCAAATGTCAAATAGCAAAGCAAAATGAGATAGTATTCCCAATAATAGCAACCACAGCTCTCTACTATTTCTGAGCTCATATGACTATGTCTTAAATGTCATTGTCCAGTTAGTAAGGGGCAGGCCAGGCTAAACAGAGAGATACATTTTGTGTATAATTTTTTTACATTGCCCTAAAGAAAGTTCTTATGAAACTAGAAGATAGAGACTACAGTCTATTAGTACTCCTTCATTTCAGATATGGTTGACAATTAGCAGGTGTTTTAGTAAATGTTTCTTCCCATGTGTGTAGATACATGTATAATACTTAGTCAGAACCACAGTTAAAACTAGCTAATTGAATAGTGGCAGACAGTGTAGTGTTGCTGAGATTTCTTAATTACCAAGTCTCAATATGTAAGACACGACACCCACTCCACTATCAGCAGCAGGGATGACTGGCTCCACTTCTTATTACAGACTGCACTATTCTCCAGTATTTAATTTCATTTTTGCACCATGGTTTGCAATTTGCTTGAACTCAGAGTGACATGAGTCATATGCAACATCTGAGAATAATTTCTGCTTCTGAATCACATACAAAATTGGGGGTATTCCTTCTATGTACTTGAATGAAACCACAGTTGAATTGGGCAATATTTTCATTTGTTTCAAGAAAACAGGAAACTTTCTCACAGTTCACAGAGAAATGTAAGTGACCGCCTTTACAAAATTAAACTCTTTACTCTAGATAATATTATACAGTACATACACTCTACAATGTAGAGTGGTGGTATCAGTGAATCTCTCTTACTTGCTGCCAATTGTAGATTGGCATCATAAGCATTAGAGGTCTTCTTTGTGAACAAGCAAATAACACAAGTGATGCAAAATTAAAAGGAAAATATGTTATACCTCAGATGTTCTGTCCCACATGCTATGCTAAAAGTGCAGGTAAATACATATATGTACTGGTAGATACACCCTAATTCTGCCACGCAACTCTTTGAGGATATTCTGAACAGTCCTGCAGATATCATTCCACAGTGTAAACTTGTTACATTTTTTTTCATGTTACTATTTATTAAAAAAGTAATTGGTTTTTATCAGCTAACATTCTGAATGTATATGCTTTTTTGATTTCGATAGATGATAATACAAAGTTGGTACCATGGTCTTGTAGATCACTACACTGCACACTACTTAATCACTTCAACTTTATTGATCTTTCCCTGTTCATTACAAGGTGTTTCTATACCCATATTTGATCAAACACTACATCATTTTGGGAGCTCCTTACCAGCTCCCAGCTGGAGTTTTTTCATATTTGTCATTTTTCTTCTCTTACACCACAAATATTCTTTATCATCCAATTATCATCTTCTACCACAAGAACTCTCAATATGCTGTTCTTACCCAGTTGAGTGTCTGGTTTAAACCAAGTTATATTACCAAAGCCTACTGCAGTCCTTTACAATATTGACTTCTAATAATCACCATGCTTGCTTGCTTATTAAGGCCAAGAGGAATTACTGCTAATAACTTGTAGTCTAATTTGAAATTTGAAAGAAAAAAAAGGGAACTTTGATTCCTGAGCAATGTGACATGTTTCTAGAACAGTTTTCCTGTTAATTACTCTTTTGAGTCACATTTCTTGGTCTTAGACTGGATGTTATGAAAAATCAGACCTTTTTATTCACTCAACCCTAATATATTACCATAATGTGGAATTCTACCCAAAGGAAAAAAAAAACAAACAGAGGAGAGGAGAGGAGAGGAGAGGAGAGGAGAGGAGAGGAGAGGAGAGGAGAGGAGAGGAGAGGAGAGGAGAGGAGAGGAGAGGAGAGGAGAGGAGAGGAGAGGAGAGGAGAGGAGAGGAGAGGAGAGGAGAGGAGAGGAGAGGAGAAAGAAAAAAGAAAAAGGAGAACAGAGAAGAAAAAATATTAAAGCCTCTCTCTCTTTCCCCCAAATAAGAAAGTTAAATATATAGTTGCTCTTGTTAGAATACGAATGTGTATGGTGGAAGAGCTGACTTTTGGTGGTTGAGATATATAGGGCAGATATATATTGCATTTTTAAGCAAATTAAATATATATATATACACATATATATATATATATGTTAATAGGCTACTTAAAATCCATCCCACTTATTTTTCTTGCCATTTTCAAATCAATAAACTTTAAGAATTTCCTCTTCTGCTGGTAATCAAGCATGTAAGTATGTAATATAGTATTAATTTGTGAGAGCATCTGATACGGTGAATTACCTACTTAAAGGTTAATCAACATAACAGAACTAGAAAAGAAAAAGGAAAGTAATAAATTCAGCACAGAAGCACAGAAACCAGAGGACATGGAGTCAATGACAAAGACCAGGACTCAGATGAATGGACTTTTAAGGAATTCAGCGGCTTTGAGAAGGGTCAACCCCAGCATTGCAACAGACCATAAGGAGGGGAAAACGTCATTATCATGAGAGTTATAGACTTCATGAAATTTTGTGAAACTTACTATGGAGTATCAAAAGAATCTTCTAGTATTAGATAAACCTTATTACATGATATTTATGGAAAGGGCTAAGCAGAGGGAAAGAGAAGGGAATTCAGGGAAGAAGCATGACAAAATGGAGAGGAGAAAGCAGTCAACACATGTCTTGTATGAGTAGTTGGTCAGTACGTTAGAGACCTTGACTTCTCCACATACCACAGTCTGGCCTAAAGGAACCAGGCTGAAAGACTCCCCAGGCCCTGTAGCTTCCTGGATTTGGTACCTCTTGTAACATCCTTAACATTAGAAACAAAAATACCTGTCTGATCTAATTTCATTATGATCTGTGTCTATGAGTATAGCTAGAATCCAAGTATTTATTATTCCCAAGCTAATCTTCTTGGCCTCTGTGCCTGATTTGCCAGAAATACTGTTGTAATCGTCAGAAGAAAGACAACTAATCAGTAACACCTGCAAATACTTCAGCATCTAGTAGCAAATATATTTAGCAGCACAGCTAAAGAATCTAACAAAATCTGATTTTACTTCAGAGAGACACAAAGTGGAGAAATAGTGGGAAATATTTATAGAAAAGAAGTATGCATGTAAAATATGAAAAAACAGTATTGCTTTAATGTTTGCTATTACACAGAATCAATAAAGTGTAATCAGCTGTAACACTGCAATTTAATTAGGCATGGGAATCAAAGGCAAATATAAAAATCATTTTCCCCCAACAGATGTCTCAGACTGTATCTTGAAGTAAAAAAAATCAAGCTTCCTACCAACCATGTTATGGTATTCCAACTGCTTAATAAAACTAGAATTTCTTAAATGACTATAGGACCATGCATTCTAATGCAAAATTTGCATTTCAAGCAAGCAAAAAGTAGTTACTACAAGAAAAGTCTGGAACTGCAGCGTCCGAAAATAATTTACAAAGGCAGAGAACTTATTACCTAATATATTAGACAAACAATTATGTAATGATGCAGTACATTTGCAAAAGGAAAAAAAAAAACAACATATTAGATTACTTATTATGAGATCAGAGACCAATGCAGATATTTTTGCAGTGGGTCCCTGCTTTCATGATATCTTAACATTGTTAAGCTCTATTTTAAATGGTCAGCAGAGTTGCTACATATTTAGTTGCTGTTCCTGCAAATCTTTTTCACATACTTAAAATATTCATACTTCTATATTTTTTTCTGAATACAGATTTAGCAGTGAAACAATAGTGCAATAGAACATGTATTTTTTTAAAAAAACATTTATCATGCCTGATATGAACACTCAAACTCTTTTAGTTATTAAAGTTTTGGTTTTCTTTCTTGCATTCACACTTCAACATTTCATTTTATTTTTGATGTAGAAGTTCCAAATGAGATGAAAAAATACATTTTAGCTTTATTTCTAGCAGGGATCAATTGAAGTTTTGGGAGTCTCAGAGGAATTTTCTTGATAAAACTTCTTTCCATTGTTATTGCATGCATGTAAGAACTTCAGTATTTTTGAAAGAGATGCAAGCATTAATTGAATAACTATACCTGTGCAGCATACTCATGAGTTCGTAACTGTTATGGAAAGCAATACCCAGGTAATTCTATTTTGAATTTTATAAAGAAGAAAACAAACATCAAGAATATTAAAATTTGGGAGTTGCACATTGCACCTGATATTTCATTTTCTATTTATAATACTCACTGATACGTTCTGAAGGAACCTCTAGTGAAGCAACTTATTTTACAAGTATCTAAACATATAGCTTCTTTTTCCTTTCAGACACAATTAATACAAATACATAAAATTATTTTGAAGTATACTGTATGTATTTGTCATCCTCCTGTTGAAGAGTATCTCAGAGCACAACTACAGGAGAGAGTCTATCCAGGTGTAAAAGAAAAAAGTATTTTGATACGGGCTATAGCAAAACATTTTAGATTCTGATATTTTTATAATAAGTGTTACTCAAATACATGTAATTAAGAATGTAAAGAAATAAGAGACCATGTAGAAAAACAGCAGAATTTGTCTTAGTTAAAAGGATAAACTTCACACTATTATCTAGCACATTACTACTACTAAATATGCCTAAATATTCTCCACACACTCACCTCTTTTTGACGGTACTTAATTGCCAGTTTCAATCTTGCAAGATCATTGCCACTTTGTTCTTCTATCAAGCTATTATCGTCTCTGTAATTAAGAATAATTTCCAATTCCCTGGAACTCCGTGTCTGATCCAGAAGATCTTTTGCAAATTGCTTGCACTGCCGTGACAGTTCTTCATATTCTGACTTAAATTCATTTTCAACTTTACTCAGTTCCTGCAGCTCCCAGCTCAGCTGAAAAGCAGTAAGGAAAGGATCCTCACTGGAGAGAGCAATCAAAGATGGGCTTGCCAGAGCCTTGTAGATATTGAGTCTAGATCGAGAGTGCCGAAGGCTGTCCACATCTGAACTTGAGACACACTCAACGCAGTTACAGCGGACCTCGTGTGGCCTGGGCACAGAGACCCCCTTTTGCACGAGGAGTTTGATGATCTCATAGTTGTTGGTGTGAGCAGCAAGAATAATGGGTGTGATATCTGGCGTGAATTCTGAAAACTGCTTGTCAAGAAGTATTGGTGGGACCTGTAAGAAAAGGCAAAAACCATTATAGGCCTCTTAGTTGAATGAGAGCTACAGAAAATTATGCTACAGATAATTTACCATGTTGTACTCTTACTGATGGATCTTTGCTTGCAGCCAGAGGTGAAGGAAAACCTTTAAACATAACAATTCAATTATCCAAGATAGACTCTGTTCAATTAATAAACTGCATAAAAAGAGTTTGATTTTTAATAAAAACCTGTTTGTACCTAAACAGCCCACAGGCAGAAATTTGTTAGTGCAAATGAGTAAATAAGTCAGACAAAAATGTTCTTGTCAGATGCCTTGAAGCACCAGCTGTGAGAAAGATGGAAATACTTTCTGATTTTTCACTGGTTAATCTCACTTTTATAAGAGAGAGTCATGGAGGCATAATTGTGATTCTCTGAAGGAAGCAGTGAACAGGAGACAAAAAGCTGGAAAAATTTATTGCAAAATAAAAAGAGCAAAACAGCATGAAAGAAAACATACATTTGCAGAAGGAGAATGTTACAAATGTGATCGTGCAGTGAAACAAAGATACTGGCTGCAAAGATTTCACCAGACTCAGTTTTACATTTACATGTGTGGACAAACTTATTCTGCTTATAGGAAAACACAAGCAGTGGTTATCAAGAGGTAATACAGGATCCCAAAGCAGCAAACATCTCTGTGGTTATAGTTTTCTTTTGTGGTCCACATTTTATCAAAACATTGCAAAATATTTATTTTTAACCTTGTTTCAATTTTTTACAATATCTGACCCTAATGTTTTGCTTACCAAGACATCTCATTAGACTAGTACGACAAAGCCATATAGGTGTAATTAGCCAATATCTAATAAAAAATGGTGCTGACAGTGGCATTTATGGACAGCTTTTGGTCCTCAGTTTCGTAGCCAAGTACAAACCGCTTCAGCTTGGAGGAGACAAATACTAATCCAAGATCATTAGTCTTATATGAACTTGGATATATATGTATGTATGTATGTATCTGTTTTCTCCCTTGTCTGTAATGTCACTGAGCAAAACGGGACACTTCCAATCCTCAAGTCTCACTAGCTATTTTAGTCTTAGACTTGTCTTCTCTGTTGTGTGCACACTGTACAGACAAAAAAGAGAGCACATGAGCACACATGCATGCATTATTCCTGCTGTCTGAAAACAGCTATATAAACCAGTGTTGGTTTGGTTTTGTTTTTTTTTTAGGCTAGAAAGAAATGAAAATGGAAGTAGTGGCTCAAAGACTGAATAAAGAGCTTTTGTTGATCTGGCTGAACAGAGGTTTTCTGGGAGGGATGTGTTGAGCTTTGCCATTATCCACCACAGCCAGTAAGTCTCCCAGCCCTCAGGCTTGGGTAACAGGCAACAGTTAGAAGGGCAGAAAGGTCAAGAATAAAAAGACATAGCTCCAAACCTTAGCATCAGTTCAGGGTGTGCCTGTGTCACTTAGCATGTTATTATCTTTGTGCTGTCTGACAGTACTAAACTAATATTTGCTTCTAGCACTGCCAGAACTGAATGCTATTGCAACACGTCATTAAACTCAGTCTTCTCTGAAATGTTAATGGAGACACAACTCTAAACAATATGGTATTGTAGTGATTGACTTGTGTATGGAATTCTTAAACTCAAAACTTGCTTGTTTTTCTCCTTGTTTGTAAAAATATTTCATCTTAAAGAAACTCGGCCGTAAGGCTGATGCACACATTTTGGAATTTGTTCCATCACAGTTTACCCAAATATAGAAATGCACATTAATCACTTCAGACTTAACTTACAATGACATTTAAGCTTAAAGGGCAGACCCTAAGACAGCAATTTTAATTACATCATGAGTTTAACCTCTGATCCTTTACATCCTATTTTAAGATTTCCTCCTCACTTAAACCAAAGATATTAAGAACGCCAAAGCAAAAAGGTCAAATTATTCTCTCAACAGCAGCATAACGATATACATACATTTTGAAGTTCTGAGTACTTGCTCTGAAGTCACTTAGACATTCAAATAATTCTACTTTCACACTACTGAAATACAGTTCTCTTTAAAGAAGCCAAAACACATAACCAGCATTCAGTGATATCAGCCATCCAATCTAAATCTTTGACAGAGCATTTGCAGAAAACATATGATTTTTCCTTAAATCTGGGGAGGATGGAAAGCTAGTAGGTCTAACAATCTCTGACTGTGACTGTAACTCCCCAAAGCTCAGAAGGGGTGTGAATATGAGATACACTTTGGAGTTAATATGTCAAGAGTGAGATTGCTTAAGCTTAGAAAGGTCAAATGATATTTTGCCTTCTTAAATTTCACTGAATTATTTTTTTTTCCTAATTCAACTTTATTTATAAGGCTGAGCAAAGCAGTTTGAGGATTACATACTTTTATGTACATCTTTATGAGGATGAGTAGGAAAAAAAAAAACAAAAAAAAAACCCAAAAAAATAGAGAAAGCATACCTCAGAACTGTACATTTCATTTTCTAATTGCATTCTTTTCCCCTTTCCTTATTGTAACTGGGAATGAGTCAGTCTGACTCAGATACCTAAGAATTTTTTAGATACCAATTGTACAACCCTCTTAAATATGTGTTTGAATTCCCTTTATGGTCAGTGTGAAGTCCCTTTGCTATGACAGAAAGAGAAATCTGGAATAAACTAATACCAGCCAGGTCTGAAGCATTTTGTCCTAGGCAATATGACACTTTGGTGAGACTGATTGCTGACGTCCTGTTAGACATTCAGGAAATAGTTAACAGCCACTCTGGAAAAAGGAGGAATGGAAACCATAGGTGTTTTTGTGTCTCCATTTAGATTTCTCATAATGCTTCTCATTCCTACCGTACCCTAACAGAGATTTAAAAACCCCAAGTTCATTTTATTTCCTTTTTTAGGTGCAGGAGACCAGAATCTATGTAAAGAAACCTGTTTTCTTGGATAATTCAGTTCCTATTTAGTTTACTTGAGTCATGCTTTATTTATTTACAGTTATCTTGCCTTTTTTGTAGAAGGAGGGCAGATGCTGCAATGACTTCAAGAGTTAGGTGAAAGAGGTAGTGAGCCATGTTAGCCATGACAGCATGACTGGAAAAAAGAAGTTAAAAACCTAAAGCAAAGAAAATACATATATGTACACGACTGATAGCAAAGTGGATCCATATGCTCTCTGATGTAGTAAAAAGCTATATCAGGAAATCATAGAATCATAGAATCACAGAATCACAGGGTTGGAAAGGACCTGCAAGATCGTCTAGTCCAACCATCCTCCCATTACCGTAGCTACAGCAATCCACTAAACACTATCTCAGAGCTCCTTATCCTGACAACTGGAATATTGCATTTAATTAATATTACAAGGGTATGTTATGAAGCTCATCAGTTACTTCGTAACTACTGCTCTACAACTGTTGATCAAGCAAACATCCTGAAGACACTGACTTTCAGTACAGCCCACAGCATACAATATATCCCTATGCATGTATAGTTATCTGATTCAGACTCTAGTTTGTTGATTTCTTCAGTTCCTTATTGCCACATTACTGGAACATCAGCTGAAAAAAATGAAAAATTCAAAATTACAAAAAAACACCCTACTCCAACTACTTTCAAATGCACTAAGTTCCTAATAAACTGCTATATATTTCAAATAACTTGAAGGTATAACTTCAAGACAACTAGAGTTCAGTCGCCACATTACTGGTAGAGTCTGGGTACTGTTTGTCCTAAAAGCTGAAATTATTCTCAGAGCTCTGCACAAACTGCTGGCTCACAATGGTGTCCCAGATATGGGAAAGGGATCTTCTTCCCACGCCAGGATAGTTGCTGTGCCTTGCACAGCTGGAATGTTGCTTGGTTACTGAACATCAATAGCAGTGAAGTGGACAGAAGATGCCAAAATGTGCTCAAGAAAAATCTCACTTCAGAGCAGTGTGTGTGATATACACCATGTAACAGCCATCTGCTATATTGTCATTTTCATGCTTTCTGTAGATAGCTTCCCTGGCCTCTCAGAAAAAGGATTCAACTTGTTAGTTACTCTTGGACTTCCTACATTTCCTAAACTATTTGTGGAGGTTGAGAAACACTTAATGTCTTCATGTCACAGCAACCTATGAATGTGCAATGAAATTTAAATATCACAGATATTGTATCTCCTTGAAAATGCACATTTTGAATACTAATGAAACACCTGAAATGCTGCCCATGTAAGTCCATCCCATAAGATTTCATTACAAATTACATCCTTTAACGTTGCCACACTCACAGTTCAGATCGGTGCTGTAAAAAAGCCTGATGCTCCTCTTTCAGCTTTTGCTGGCATCTGTCTACAAGCAACAGAGATGATAGAAAGGAGGCAGGACATACCTGAGATCAAGTGGTGCTTATTGTTTTGGGTCTGAATTAAATATTTATTGCTAGCATACATTTAAAACATTAAAATATCAATTCTTATTTAAATATATATTAAGATTTCAGATAAACATTCAAAATAGTAGACATGTAAGGCCACAGCCCACTTGTATTAAATTGTAGGATCTGTTTCACAGCAAAATGGAAGGAGCGATTAGCCAAAATGTGATCCTAATCACTAACTTTTTGGTGGGAAGATTTCTTTGGCTGCAGTTTTGAGATGAAAGTGTCTTCTGTCCAACTCCAAATGCTGATGTGAAAAGAAAAAGTGGGAGATGCAATTCAGGTGAAAAAACAGTCAACTGGACTTAAGGCAATAGCAGCTTCTGGACTCATAACTTCTGGACCTCAGGACACAGGATTTGTTCCCAGTTCTGCTGGTCAATCTAGGATGCCCAGGAAGACCACCTCCTTCTGCTTTTCCTAGATGTGTCCACTCTTTTGAACAAGTGATGCAGGACATAATTGCAGTCATTGATTCATTTTATGATGATTTAGCAAAAAATAATAACTAAAACCTCAGATTTTGGCGTGGGCATATCTGAACTAAAGATTCCGTACTCTTTTTTCTTTTAAATTTTAAAACTGGACTTCACTCCAAAACATTGCTATAATTTAACAATAGAAAGGACCAATACCCTACATTTGGATTTAGGTAAGATTATCACAATGAAACTATTTTATCATTTCAGTACTAAAAATTAATTTTATGAATGTCCTTAATATTTTCCCAACGAAGTATTATTTTGTCAAGTCAGCCCAGAAGTGTGCCTTAAAAGGGAAGCTTTAATAAACATATCAAAACAGATATCTAACTTTAGATAGCTCAAGTTTGGTACTCGCCTTAGCATATGGCCCAAAATAATTTATGTAGCAGACTGCTCTGAACTAGCTCACAATTTAATGGCTGAGTTATTTAATGTTAATGCCAATCTGCACCTAACCCTAACTCACATCTCCAAACCTGCCCCAGTCATCATTCTGTCCAGTTTTTCCATCTGTGTGGAGAAGGTATTAACAGTTGATGCTAAAACATGCTATCTTCAGGAGTTTTCTTTTTTCTATCCTATTATTAGGGCACTGAACTGGCAGTTTTGCTTCTCCTGAAAACCTATTTCAGTTTACACTGTAAGAATCATAAATATGTCCATAGATCAGGCCTAAATATCCTTACTTGCTGTAAGGTGTAACCTCCCCCGAGTTACTTAGAATAGTGGTTTATGTAATATCATGTCCATTTATTTTACTAAAAATTTTCTTACAGCTTTTCTGGGATGTGACAAGGAATGGGGAAGTTGCCATTGCCAATATTAAATCTCTGTCACATTTAAGAAAGCTTCAGGGCTTGCCTTTTGTGTACACAGGACATTAGCAAAGTTGCACTGACAAGTCTGAATTATTTTAATTCTCCTTTATCCAAGTTAGTAAGGTTTTCCAAATCTCACAGTTTTTCTCTCTTATTGGTTACACTTAAACTATCATAAGATGTGACCCAGTAGTTTTCTAATGCTTTTTCATGCTCATACTATTAGAGCTAAATCAATTATTGTGTCTCAACAGTCACATCATAGACTGATGAATACCAATTTCTGTGCCAGCCACACTGCACAAAGAGCATTAATGCTACTATATATTAAGAAAAATAATTACAAGAGCTTTTCATAATTCACTGAAACCAACAGTTTCTGAACAACGGTGATGACTTGCATTGTCCCATGATACAAATAATACTATATTCTTAACACAACTGAGCATCATTCAAGTCAAATACTGTAAAAGACTAAAGCAACAGAAGCATCACATGGCATAAAATGAGCAGGAAACAGCCCTGAGAAGGTCTTGTTTGTCCCCCTGACAATGCTTGCAGTTCAAGCATGGTAACTACACTACACTGTTCCTCACAGATATTTGGTGAATGGATATGTTGCACTCTTTCCTGGTAACTTTTCTGATATTTGTTTTACCTTTGTGCAAATAAAGCCTACAGTGCTTTGCTCTATAAGATTTGGATGCAGCGAATACCTTACTTACTTACTATACCTTCCTTTTTCTCTTTTAAACACTCTCATTCCTTCAAGCTTGTGCTGTGGGGCATGTTTTCTACTTCTGTGAGACTTCTAACTTCTTTCTCTACATTCTTTGCCACTTCTCAGCATAGAGGAGGACAAATTTATATATAACTCATTATCTGTCCTTCTTTTGATGCTACCAACTGTGATATTGATGTGGTACTGTCTTGTCATTTTCTATTAGTTTTTTTCTTTTTTTTTTTTAATTGCTCATGCCACATTGTTGTCTTAGCTATATTCAAGTCCAGTTTATACTTGGCTGATACTTTCTGCTCATTTATAACCTTGTACTTATTACTAAACTGTTCTATTTTCATAGAAATTATTTACCCTCTTTGCCAAAATCATCCTGAATTCTAACTGCGCCCTGCAACAGTTTTGTGATTGCCTATGTTTCAAGTTGTCTACAGATTTAACATGCTCCCTCTATTTCATTGTAAATGTCATAAATTAATATATTGATTGGGACAGACCCTTGCAGAATTGCTCATTTCATCCTTCACTCATTCTGTTTTACAAAGGACTGTTGGCAACTACAGTTTGTCAATATTTTGAGTGAAAGCTTTTGAAATTTTACAAAACTTGAGCTATATGATCTGCTCTGCTCCAACCTACATAGCTTGTGATCTGGTGATGAATGAAAATTGTGTTGTTATGACAATATTTATTCCTGACAAATCCAGGTAGCCTGCTACTCATATCGGCCTTTTCTTCTGGGTGCTTATAAGCAGTATGTTTGATTATTTTCCATGGAATACTCCTGGTGTAATAAAAGTATAGTTTTATTTTATTTGAAAAAGAGAATAGAGACTGGAAAGGAAATGTAAAATGAATCAATGACAGTTTCCAGATGGAATCAGAGGAAAAGATACTCTGGTTGACAGATTTGGGACATACATTTGTTGGGTGTGACTGCTCAGAAAGCCTTCAGCACTTCATTTTTCTTTTTCTTTTTCTTTTTTTTTTTTTTCCTTCTTGTATGTCTGGGAGCTGATCCAAAATACAGCTGTATATAAAAGTGGTCGTTTTCAATTAATGTTTCCCCACAAGAATTCTGAGTGGATGGATATGTCCTTACTTCAATCAATGTCAGTACCTGGAGCAATGGCAGGAAATGACTTATATAACCAATAAGTGACTGTCAGGACAGTTTGAATTCATCCTCTTCTCTGCAGCTGGGACATGTTCTTGCACCACATATATTTTTGAAACTTAAATGAAAAGAGCTTCTCGGACAGGAATTTTGAGCATTACTTGAGTGCTCATAATGACAACTGACAAATAAGAGTTTTGTTTTCATTTAGGAACAATGTAAAAAGAAAATGAAGGTGGTAGGAAAAAAATATGAAAGAAAAAAGATCTTATGGAAACAACTAAAGGATGACATAAATTATTCCTCTCATAATGTAATAAAATTCATATCAGTCTTTTTCAGCTATAGAAGCAAATATCAAAACTTTCAAAATATTCAGAATTAGATTTTAGTGGGTCCTTCTCACTTGAATCTTCCTAAATGGACACTTTTCTCAAAGGCAAGAGAGTCCAAACAGGCAAAATCATTTACGGAAGTTTATTTTTGATATTCCATTTTTCAGAGGTCCTGTGTTTCTGCTTCAGTTAGATAAATGAATTTTGGTTTTGGTAGTGATTACAGGGTGGCCTCTGTGAGAAGAGCTCAACACTGCCCCATGTCAGATCAGAGCCATCTTCAAAAGGGACCACAGCTGATTGTGCCTCTGGAGAGCAGATTTGAGGAAGTGAAAACAAACTTCTGCACGTCAGCAGCTGGGAGAATGAGAAAGAAACATCCCTGTAGGCACCAAGGTCAGTGCAGAATGAGGGCAGGAGGTGCTCCAGCACTGAGCAGAAGATCCCTATAGCCAAGGAAGGGCCCATGGAGGAGTAGGCTGTCTTCCTACAACCATAGATACCATGAGAAGCATATGTCCACATGCAACCAGAGGAGACCATGGTGCAGCAGTGAATGAGGCTTGAAGGCCGCAGCCCGTTGACATCCCTGCAGGAGCAGCTCCAGGCCAGAACTGCAGTTTATGGAGAGCAGCCTGCAGTGGGGGTCCATTTGGAGCAGTGCATGAAGGGTGGGCCTATGGTACAGAGCCATGTTTGAGAAGTGCTTGGAGAGCTGCTGCCTGTGGGCAGCCCACATGGGGTCAGTTCAGGACAGACAGCATCCCATGAGAAGGACTTTACACTGGGGCAGCAGCAGAGTGGCCATGAAGGAGCAGTAGAAACCAAGTGTAATGGACTGACTGCAGCCCCCATTTCCTTGCACTTTTCAGGGGAAGAATGTAAGAGAACATTGGTGGGGGAAGAGCAAGTGTTTTTAGTTTGCTTTTAGTTCTCACTGCTCTGGTTTGTTAGTAATAGGCTGTAAATTACATTAATCTTCTCGTTCTGGGTCTGTTTTACCCATGACAGTAACTGGCGTGTGATCTCGCAATCATTATCTCAATCCTTGAGCTCTTTTTCATGGTATTTTCTCCCCCTGTTCCATTGAGAAGAGGCAATGAGAAAGCAGTGTGGTGCACTTTATCATGCCATCAGAGGGAAACCATCTCAGAGGAAAAATTCTTGCATTTCCCCAGCCCTCTCCCATGGTGACTCCAAGAGAACTCCATGCTTCTCCATGGAGGTCTCAAGAGAAATGTTAGAAAAGATCTTATAGTCTGAGATGGATTCTTTGCTATTAACTCAGCTTCAAGGCCTGGAAGCAAAAAAGGTGGCCTGATGGGTATGGAATGATAAATATGACTTTTTTAAAAGGAGGTTTTGAAAAAAAAAAGAATAATGGATTAGTAGCTTCTCTATGTGTCAACAGACTGTTAAGGATAGATAAGTGTTCAGAGGGAAGAGCATGAATTAACTAAATTTTTTTACAGCAGATTGCAGTTACTTGGTATTTCAAATTAAAACATGGTATCTTCACATCTGGGAAATAAATTTCACATCTTAAGAAAATTTAAAAGGTTGTACGGTGAAAGAACAAATCAGAAATCACACAAATGTGAAAAACACTTAAGGAAAAATATGCCCAGTAGATTTTCAAAATATTATGCAAGGGAATACAGAAGAATATTGAAAGTATTTAGAAACCCCACTGTCCTGGTTATATCAGTATTCTATATCATGCCATCATACAACAGGCTGCTGGGTACAGAGACATAGTGCACTGTGGAGTTGTATTTCCTAGTCTCGTACTCTCTAGCAGTATCACATGAGTACTGATTCATAAATAAAGATACACTGAGATGTATATACTACATTTCCCAATGGCCTCTACAGTTCCAGGTAGTGGAGGTGAGGTGGCTTCCAGGTTCTGGCAGCACAGTGAGCAGCAGCATGGTTGTAGCATTCCTCTCTTTCCATTTGAGTTATTAATTGTAACAATTTCTAATTATTATCTTATATTATTTTAGCATTTGTAATAAATTTGTTATCTCTCCTTATCTTAATTGGATCATTTTATTTTCCTTGTCCCCAAGAGGGGAGAAAGGGGCCCCCTTGTCCTGTCATGCTTGAAACCTCGACAACCATAACCAATAAAAAGGATGCAGAGAAACATTATAACAATCAGTTTCATGACTATGTTATCCCTGGTATGTTACTTAGGTATTCTGTGGTTTATTGTTTAGCAGCAGCTCTAGCTTTTGAGTCATACTGCAAGTGTTCTAACTTTGGAAGATGAAGACCAAGATTTGCTTGCATAAGATACAGGGGATTAAAGTTAATACAGCTGTACTGGCAGAGAAAAACTGAACAGTCTTTAACAGGTAGAGGACTGAAAATTGCATTTTAGTAATTTTAAGCTCATCTGTGCTCATTTCCTTAATGGTAGACACTTAAAGATTTTTTTCCCACATGTAAAAATCAATAGAATAATCTGACTGACTATGAGGTTCTGGGAACATGGAGCAGACCCTGTAGCAAAGAAGGCTGCTGGAAATTAAATATATACATGTATATAGATACATATCCTTTGAAATTTCTACTGCAAAGATATAAAAGGAGAAATGAGAGAGATATACCTTACTATATATATACTTCCCTATGCAGTAAAAGACTTCTAGCAAGATAGTTAGAAGTAGTTTAGGGGAGATTGCTAGAAAGAAGCCTTTGAAATGCTAAGGAGAAAATTGATTGATTCAAATCTTTTCATGTTTTGTGTTAGTCCTATATCTGTGTTTTTGTTCTCTTGAGCTTACTTATCATCTTATATCTTATCATATATCTTGATCATATATCTTGATCTCTATACATCTTGTACACAGTGTATCCTGGTAATGAATGGTCAGAGAACTAACCCTACCATTCACTAAGATGTAAAAAGTTTTTATTTGAGCACATGAAAACAAATATTTTCTCTACTCAGTGCATGGTAGTAACAGAGACTTAATAAGCAGAGGTGTAAGTGAGCAGGGAAGAGAAATTTCAACTTGTCAGGCAGTACGTTTGTACAAATAGCTGATATCACAAGGCAGGTAGGAAGCAAATAAAATGGTGACAGACTTTTTTTCATTTTCTATAAATGTTCAGATGTATTTGGGCCACTACATAATATGAAATGTAAGGTTTGAAAGTGAAAATTTCAAGTTTCATTTCTTGTCAGAAGGCTCCACATACTGTGAAAAACCTACAGACAAAAAATATTTTAGCACCAGCTTCTACTAGCTCAATTTAAAAGGAAAATAATTTTGGCCCCTGCCCATCTGGGGTTAAGATGTGGATGATGTGAATTTTAACACTGGCATAAAGTGTAATTAAAAGATTTCTGTCAGTACAATGTATGATATGTGTAACCTCCATCTAGAAAATATTTGATAAATTGAGAGTATAAGTGGTAGTCTTCTAAGAAAAGACTGTAATCATGTTAATGGATACTGTCAGTCACCCCATTGTGACTCTGGAATTTGTTGGGCTGCTCCAGCTGAAAATACTCAGAAGATGGATGAATGAGATCTGAAGAAAATTCTGGAGTGTGAGCTGAAATATATTACCAGATACCAAAAAAATCACAGGCACACAGGAAAAAAAGAAAAAAAGAAAGAAGAAAAAAGAAAATGATATTATGAAAGTACCAACCTCTTAAGAAGCTTTGAGGAACATTTATAACTTATTAAAAAATAAAAAATTCAATTATGATGCATGTTGGTGTGTGGAAATCATATTTTATTAATTTCAGTGTTCAGAGAACAAAATGACAGTTGTCTTGTAAAAAGAGCAGAGTTGATGATGGAGTGAAGGGCTGCACATAAACAAAGTTCACAGCAGTGGTATGTTTCTGATTTTTATTTTTGTTTTAATTTTCATAGGTTTTTCCTTTGGATAAACATTTTAAAAACCATTCATTTTGAGGTCATTAGGGATGACTGTAGGGCTGACTCTCAAAGACTGATTGTAGAATTACAGAATACCAAGGTTAGAAAAGACATACAAGATCATCCAGTCCAACCATCCTCCCATCACCAATAGTTCTTACTAAACCATGTCCCTCAACACAACGTCCAAACATTCCTTAAGCACCTCCAGGGTCAGTGACTCCATCACCTCCCTGGGCAGCCCATTCCACTGCCTGGCCACTCTCTCAGTATTTCCTAAGACCCAGACTGAATCTCCCATGGTACAACCTGAGGTCATTCCCTCTAATCCTATCACCAGTTACATTAGAGAAGAGGCCAATCCTTAGCACACAACAACCTCCCTTCAGGTAGTTTTAGCAATGAGGTCTCCCCTGAGCCTTCTCTTCTCCAGACTGAAGAATTCCAGCTCCCTCAACTGCTCCTCCTAAGGCTTGAGCTCCAGACCCCTCACCAGCTTTGTCGCCCTTCTCTGGACATTCTCCAGGGCCTCAATGTCTTTCTTGAAGTGAGGGACCAAAACTGAACACAGTACTTGAGGTGTGGCCTCACCAGTGCTGACTACAAGGAGACAAATACTTGACGGCTCCTGCTAGCAACACCAATTTTCATAAAAGGTCTTATTGGCCACCTGGGCACACTGCTGGCTCACGTTCAGCTAAGCACCAACCAATACCCCCAGGCCTGTTTCCTCCACCAAAATGGTCACCATGAAGCAGTTCGTCAGTTTCTACTTTTCCTCGCATATAACTAATGTCATAGATTTATAGATTCGTAGAATGGCCTGGGTTGAAAAGGACTTCAAAGATCCTTTTAAGGCCCTGCCACAGACAGAGTTGCCAACCTCACTGTTTAGTCATCTAACCCAAATGTTCTAAGCTAACCTATGAGAATGTTATGGGAGACAGTATTGAAAGCCTTGCTGAAACTCAGGTAGACAACATTCACTGCTCGCCCCTCACCTGCCCAGCAAGTCATTCTGTCATAGAAGGCTATCAAATTGATTAAGCATGATTTCCTCTCGGTGAAATAATACTGACTGCCTCTGAACACCTTGTGTTCCACATGCTTAGAGATGGCCTTCAGAACGAGTTGCTTCAAAACCTTTCCTGGGATAATTTATGAGAGTAAAATTTAATAAATGAAATAAAAATGAAATAAATGATTTAATTGAAATAAAGTTTAACTTATGAAATAAATTTCATAATTTTCAGGCTACAAACATTTCTAGACCTCAGTCAAAGAAGGTATTGTTCACTGAGCCTCTCGGTCTACGTAAAAGATTGATTCTACTTATATTACAGATGGTTTTAGCAAGTTTTCAAGCGATGGAAGTCTGTCAAAATCTTTTGTTGAAAATATCTATGTAGATGTTAACAAATAGGGAAGGCAGGTAGGTTTGGAAAAATGGAAAATGAAAATGACGGTACAGGTCTACTAACTGTAGAAGGCAGAGATTTTGGACATTTTCTTTCATTATTGTAAACTTGGGTGAGTGCTGTAAAATGGCAATGAGTAAATATAAAAAGAGAGGAAAGTAAGACAGCACATAAAAAGGGACCTCTTGAGGAGAAATACTTTTCCACAGACGTAATTTTTACATAAGTCTTTAAAAATTTTCTTTCGTATTCTTAGTACATTTTATATTTTCAATTGTTTAATCTTCTCTCCTTGAGGTAGCAAAGTTCATTCATTTGCAAAAGGAGATGAAAACAAAATGTTGAAAAGCCAGCAAAAAATGAAACACACACAGACACACCCACACAAATAAATAAATAAATAATATCAATAACACTTGGGGTATATATTTATCACCAATTGTCACTGTACTGAATGTGTATGTGTTATCATCAACACCTTATGAAGTTCTGAAAACTGCTAAAAAGGAGGATTAGTAATACATTGTCAGTAATACCTTCCAGTAATCTGGCCTTAAGAATCCTGCAGTGCTTATGATGCCAATAACAAAATGGCTCATCATTTTGTACAGGTCAAGAAGCTGTCACGTTTCCCCCATATTTTGGCATGTTTTTCTTGCTACTGCTTCATATTTTGAATGTTATGATCTAACATTTGTTACAAGGTGATGGTTGCACATTGTAGAACACATTGCCTACCTCAATATTGAATTTACTTGCAGCAATACTTGATGGCACCAGCTTCTGAAGTCTTTCTTTAGTAATTCTCACAGGTTTTACTGTATAGCCACCCACCTATCTCTGGTGCATACAAACACAGACAAGATAATTTGGATGTACTGCCAAGACCTAATGGCACTTGCAGATATTTTGTTGTTGTTATTGAAATAGTTCTGTCTAAAAAAAATGAAATAAAAGAACAATAGCTTTGTAAAACCCTATATTCATCTCTTATGCAATTAATTAATCATTTCCATCCTACATCTCCCCTTTAGAGCTACATGTTGTTTCCATGTGCCTATATGATTATGTAAAAATTGAATATGTGGATAGTCTGATGTATCTATTTCATTAATAACCTGGATTATCCTTTACACAGCCTCTCACATTCAGCTCTGTCTCTCAATATTTTAAAACCTGTCAGAGAATTACAATTAATAAGATGCTACTGTAAAAAAAAATGTACTCAGCTACCCACTCAGAGTGGGAAGATTCAACTTTGTGCCCTCACATTCCACTTCAAGACTGTATACTTCAAGCTCGACAAAATAGTGTTGCATTGCCTCCTCCATACTCATTACTAGCTAGACTGTCATTAATCAGAACATTCAAAAAAGCACTTAGTTCATGAACTTCTGTGGGAGACATTTTCAAAACAAAAAATGATGCTTTAATCTCAACAGACAAAGAACATTACACAAGTGACTGTGACTGATATTTTCCAACACTACTGGGGAAATGGTTTAGATAAGAAAAACTATAAGGCATTATGCATTGCTCATTACATCTTTCCTTCTGCCTCTGCTTCATCAATGTAAGTCCCAGCTCTCTAATTAGGAGAAAATCTGAACTCACATGTCCAGCATGTTTGTAGTTAAAGTCCATGGTATGTGATTCAGACCTTCAACTTGTATATGTTTACTTGGTCCTCTCCTTCATGACCAGCATTGCTACTAGGAGGAGGTACAACCCCAGCACAGCAGCTTCCCTGTGAAAACTGTGTTGTGAGGCAAGGTAGAGCTAGGGCAATTAGGTAATTTTATGACTCCTGTTAAGAAAATAATGGACTGAAACTGACTGAATGCTTTGTATGTGCTGAGAGGACTCCAGCTGAGACTGAAGTTATGCGATGAATGCAGCTTCAGAGAAGAGTACTAGCTTCATTTCATGCTCTTGAGAGTTCTCAAGAGGCACTTTTAAGAAGTATAAGAATACCAAGAGACATGAAAAGACCAGAGTGGGTGAAGAGGATACAAGGGGAATTTTCATGGTGCTCTGTCAGACCTAGAGACCCAGAAGCTGCTAAAGATATGCCAAATCTAAGCTGCAGCCACCTCAGTGAAGGAGAATGACTCTTCAGGCTCAGCTCATCCTTCATGGTATTTCCTGACTTTTCACATTTAGAATTTTTATCTGTTTTAGGTAATGTGCCAGACTGAAGGCACTTTGTCTGCAAAGATGTCCAGCTTTGCTGTGTGTGTTTTTTATCAGATTGTGTACACGTGCACCAGAACATCAATGGCTTAGACGCTATACTATGAAACACTTCCAACAGTCCTGTTCCTTTCCCTGGCTGTTCCTCCACATGATTTCATTCTACCCAAAATTGGATGTCAATGCTGATAAAATAAAATAATAAAAGATCAGATGTTGAACATATGAATCTTGCTTTATCCTAATTGTAAGTGCATGCAGTAGAGTCAAGTGAAACAGCCTGAATTACCCACATCTCTCTTGCCTTTTCCCACTCCAAATACTAATCAGTCAGCTAAAAGCACCTAGGTTTTTAAAATACAACTTTAGCTTGTGACAGCAAAATAACATCCACTTGTCCCACCTCAAAAAATATCCTGAAATGATCAGCTGATTCCTCTTAGCTAACTCCTCCTGTCTAGGAGTACAAAGTGATTACTAATATATGACAAGATGCGTTTTCATGTTTATGAGCTTCCATACTGTGGAATGTCCCCTGTGAGCAGGGGACATATCAATACAATCACTTATCTCCCTGTCCTGCAACCTCCTCATGTTTGTGAATGTCATTTCCGCATTAGCCTGAATCTATTTTTCCAGACATCTGCAGAAAGTTGTCTCTAGAGCATCTACCTATAAAAAAAAACCATCATCACAAAATCATTATCTAATAGTAAACAAGGAGACATAAAAGCATGACTAAGCAATGCCTGTAAACACTTTCGTGGTGATTTTCCCTGTGCCCTGAATCTAGACCATGGATGTCCAAACTTTTGGCTTGCTTGGACAACACTGAGTGAAATGGAATTGTCTTTGGTGGCATATAAAATATCTACTACAATTGATGTATATAAGTAACAAAAATATTGTTTTAATTACTTATTTATTATTTTATTGTATTATTTATTATTTTATATTATATAGTTACCAAAAAAAAAAAAAAAAAAAAAAAAAAGAGCAACTAATGGGATATTTGACCTTGGTTTTGTGCAATTTATGCATCAGTCTGGCTCACTGGAAGCAGCTGCCATTCTTAGAGGGTTCTCAAGGTGTTCATCAGACATTTCATCAGACATTTTGGATGAATTTTTTCCTTTCCTGTACAAACTAGTTCTTCCTGTACAAATAGTTGTTCACAAATGTACATACTGCCAAGAACTGATAACATGAAAAGGTGTAATTCTGAAGCAAGTCATATTTCCCTCTGGTAATATGGGGCTTATAAAAGTCTAGTGAAGACATGTGATTAAATTTCTTTAGTTGCATATCTGATCACAACTCTATTTTTCGTTTGAAAATTCAGAGGTATTTTATCTGTGTCAAATGAAAATGGAGTCACAAATATTCAAAAAACGTATGACTTCTTTGGAAATCTTGAAACCTATTATTGAATTCCTTCATTAAATCTGAAAGAAAGGCTGCATATCTTTTGCTATTCACAGGACAGAATAGGTGGTGTATCAAAAGGCATAAAATTATTTGACATAACTTGAATGTGCCATGTAAAGTTCCATTTCAAACATTACTTTGTCTTGAAACATAGCACTGATAAGTTGATTTTCACCTTAAAGATGCATTTAAATGAGCATTCAAATCCAGCAAAAGTGATAAATCTGTGAGCCATTTTTAATCTTTGTGTTCTGGCACAAATTTTGGTTTCATAAATGATTTCATTTCCTTTCTTTAATCATAAAATCTTCTTAGCAGATCACCCTGACTTAGGCATCTTTAGGAGAGTAAATGATGTTCCACAATCAGAATCAATATTTTTAAGGAACTCCTAGAACCGATGATGATCGAATCCCCTGGAAATTATGAATTCAGAGCTTTGATGATCATTTTTGTGACATTATTCATTTTTAAAGCTTTTGTGCTTATGTTTTCTTGATAATATAATGCAGTGATATTTCATCAAATGTGTGTTTCTAGCAACAATTGCATCATTTTTAATTAATTGCATGAGTCCATCTTTTTTTACCAGCCATCACCGGAGTACTATCAGTAGCTGACAAAGGTTAAAGAAGACTGCTTCAGTGCAATTTTTATGGCTTCATACATATGGTGAGATTTAGCTGTGTCTTTTAATGGTACCAAAGAAACCATTTCTTCAGTGACATTAAGTTTCTTACCAATACCTCTGATAAAGATGGCAACTGAGCCATATCTGCAGCATCAGTACTTTCACCTACTACTGCAGTATAACATGTGAAATTAGCAACTTTATTTTCCAAATTTCCTTTGATATATTTTCCTGTTTCTTTGCTTCAGCTGGCTACAGTATGGAGAGACAAACTGCTTTTACAAAATCCCATTCTTTCTGTCAGGACAAATAGTATCTGCCACACTTTGCAGATTTTGCTTAATAGACTCGCAGTCAGTAAATGGTTTTAATACTATTTTGCAGTCAGATATGCTATAACATAACTGGCTTTTATAACTGAATCTGATTCAGTTGTAACTTATAAAAATAAAAATTTTGCTGAGATGACTCAGTGCATGTAGATGGTGCTAGAGGGCTAGAGGCGAATTAGCACCCTCCCCTTTTCCAGGTTTCAGCCCAGTCTGAATTCTAAATTTTAAGGAACAGTGATTTTTTTCCCCCTCTTAAGTTGGCATTCAACTGTCCATTAGCATAAGCAACAAGTGTCTTGGCAGATCGTTCAGGACATATGGCTTTGAAAAACTGATGATTTAAAAGTACTTAGGCAAGTTTCCTCAACTTGTTCACCTTGTGCTATTTTCTTCTACCTGTGCTGTAGCAGCTGCTGTAGCTAAAAAAATTTTGAAAATATAATGCAAGTGACAAACAACCATTTCCTAAGTAATACTAATGTATAGTACAAAAACTTCAGTCAGGAGGTTTTTGAGAGAAATAATCAAATACTGTTCAAAGCTGTTAAATATATATGCTTCATCTGTAGTCACCAGATGGCACCAGATGCATCCATGTATTGATAATCAGCTTAAAACTACTGTAACAGTTGTATGCGTCTTTTACATTCAAAGCAGATCATGTATGTTGAAGCCCAAAAGCTGAGGTGGTCAGTAGACTGGGGAGTCTAGATTCAACTTAAAGAGGATCTCACTGATTGGTTTTTTGAGGGGGGTAACATTAATGGGGAAGAATGAGTGGTCCTTCCTGATTCTGAAGATATTATTTGGAAGAAAAAAAAAAATAAAAATGCAGAACAAAATTATTAGTTTAATTAAATGCATTGATTCTTGGTTAGAGTTAACACCTTTTCATGCTTCTTTTCCTTTCAAATGTTTAAATGTTTTAAAGCATCAAATTTTGAAGGAAAACTGCTTCTTTCCAGAGACATTTTAGTTGTCTTGAAGAACTGTGGCTTTCTGTTGGCACAATCTAATTTCTGGCTTTCTGATATGGTCAGTGAGCTCTTGAACTATGCATTAAATTCTATGCTTAAAAATTCTTTAATTTAAAATATTAACAGCTTACTGTATGAGGATGAAGCTGTAATTAAATATTGCTTATATACAGAATATTATCTCAAGAATATAAAAGACGAGAGCTAATTCATTTAATCATAAATTATGAGTTATATATATTTATGCATGTTTTTGAATACTCATAATATTCATCACCAATAAAACATTTTGGAATCCAAACTTCTTCAAGTTGGCAATATTTAGCACACATATTTTTCTTATTTGTTATTAATCTTCCTCCTCTGCAAACAACTTCTTTTCAAGGAAAAAAATACAACAGCAAGAGAGTAAAATCTTGACCACAGTGAATTAATGGCAAAACTCCGACTAACTTCAGAGGCCAAGATTTTACGACACATGACCAACTTTACACAAAGAAGAAACCCAAACAGACGAAGATATAATGTTATTAAAACATAGCATTTGAAACTGAATCATCATCTAAACAGTATGGCAAATATTTACAAATAACAAAAGTAATCAAAGAAAGTCAAGTTGTAGTTTGAAATAGAATTTCAAAAGGAATTTGATCCTATGGGGAAAATGTAGCTTTCTTTCTGCATACTGAAAATATAAGTTTTAGCATGTAATTCTAAACACTCTGATTTTATATCTCTAGCTTGTTGTAATGAATTTTCAACCAGCATGCTACTTTTGATTATGCTTAATATGCAGTTATATCTGCTTCACTACAGCAGAATGCTTACTGCAAAAATGTAACTTACAGTTATATTCACTCCATCATGATATGTTTCTAAAAATGAATCAGTCTGATTATCTACATTTATGACACATGTAGAACTTCAGTGATTGTTGGTGTCCACAATAAAAACAATGGCCTGAACATGCAAATAATCACAGTTTTTTTAAAGGACACTTTTTATTTGCAAGCACTAGCTTGCATGTACTATTTGCATTTGTAATGAGTAGTCCTAACATTGTGCAGACACAAATGAAGATGTCACTATTCAAATGACTCTTGATTATCCTTCATGCTTTACAGTACTCAGCAGACCCTCAGCAAATATATCTGTGAAAAGAGTGTTAGCTTTTGTAAAACAGACACATAAAATGTGAGGAGGATGTTAATGTCATTATCCCACAGGGAAACTAAGGAAGAGAAGAAGCACTACTGATCATACCACCTAGCAGTACCACTATCATTTCCACTGCAGTAGCTGTGACGCATATCAAAAAACATAACAGAATCAGAATATACTGAGTTCGAAGTGACCCACAAGGGTCACTGAGTTCAACTCTTGGCTTCACACAGACCACCCAAAATTCAACTCTTGCATCTGAAAGCACTGTCCAGACGCTTCCTGATCTTTGTCAGGCTTGGTGCTGTGCCCGCTGCCCTGGGCAGGCTGTTCCATGCCCACCACACTCTGGTGCAGACCCTTTCCCACAGTCTAGCTCCATGCCGTTCCTCTGGACCCTGTCTCTGTCACACAGAGCAGAGCTCAGCACTGCCCCTACGAGGAGCTGCAGCTGCCATCAGGTCTCCCCTCAACCTGCTCTGGACTGAGTAAACTCAGGGACCTCAGCTGCCGCTCTTCATACATCTTGCCCTACAGACCCTTCGTCATCTCTGTAGCCCTCCTTCAGATGCTCCATAATAATTTATGTCCTCATATTGTAGTGCCTTAAACATGGTAGCCCTGTGAGTCTAAAGAACAGCCTGAAATACAAGCACCCAATATAAGAGAAAAATTCAGGTTCTCTCTAGAGTCTATAAAGAGGCTTATGCATTTAAGACGAATAACTGCAAAAGGCAGCAAGAATTCATCTCCTGGTATCTCCACTTTTCTCCATTGGTAACTGTAGCTCAGGCAGCCAGATTAGAGTTGAAACAATTCTGAATGTCTACCACTATGTGAGATTAACTTCACTCTGGCAGCTCCTATTATAGAGTCTGAAGAATGGAGACAGGTCATTTAACTGACTTGGCACTGGGCCTTGAAATGAGCCTTCTGGCTCCTGGTATATCACATTGAGAAAGTCTTATATGTTGTATTCTTATCTGTACTTTCAGATGAGAAATAATAAAATGAGCCAAACACAAGGTAAGTTTAGTTACCTTCCCCTTCTCTGACATAAATCTGTTGCTGCTTTTTCTGTCTAGAAGACAAGGCAGACACACACATTTGTACAAAGAGTGACTATATTTCTTTCTTCCCATAAAAAAAAAAAAAAAAAAAAAAAAAAGTTAAGAATTCATGTTATTTTATCAGCAAAAATTATACTCTTACCTATCACCTGCAGTTCTACCCATAGCAAGTACATAGTACTGTAATGAAAGTATATTGTAAGCATTACCCGAAAAGGTTCTAATCATTCCATCATATTATTCATGTAAATGCATTCATACAATACTTATGATAGATTTTTAAAAATGAAATAGATGAAAGCAGAATACAGTATTATAACTTTTTATAAGGCTTTCTTTCCTGAAATAGTCCTAACAGTATCAGAATTTACGGGTTATGTCATCCTGTCTCCACTACTTTCCTAAAATGGGAAGGATGCACAAGAGGCAAGCTACATTCTCAAGATGTTTCAGATCCATGCAAAGGGAGGAGAAGGAGTTGGTGTCTTTTAATATGTACATGACAGGACAGGATTCAAGACTACTGAAGATAGCACTGGAATTAAAATCAGTCAGGTCATGGCTCTCAGTGTGTATTGCTGAGCAGTGGGAAATGGTGACCACTACATGGAAGGATTAAAACCTTCAGTGAAATTAAGAATTTTGCCTTGAACCTGTCAGTGCTATCAGAGAGTAGTAGAAGAATCAGCTTTGTATGATGTGACCTGCACAGTCTGGTGGCAGATCAGAAAGAGGAGGTGGAAAAATTAAGGGAGTATATATGGGAGATAGACTGGTGGATCCACAGGCATACGAGGATATTGATGTGTTCATTCACAGAGCTGTCTAGGGTAAATCAGCCAGCTGCATACTTTAAGACTACCTCTGCCAAGAACAAAAGAAGGGTGATTGTCATAGGAGACTTCCTTCTGAGGTGAACAGAGGGTGAAATATGCTGACCAGACCCTTCCTACAGGGAAACCAGCTCTCTCCCTGGAGATTTAGTCTAGAGGTGGCACATCGGAGACCTTATCACTATCCTCAGCTACCTGAAAAGAGACTGCAGGTAACTAGAGATAGGAAGAGAGGCAATTTCCTATACATATTTGCAAGCATAACACAAACAATGAAATAGTAGAGTGCATGAACAAGGGGGAAATCAGACATTCCCTGGCAATTCCTTCTTACTGACTGGAAGTCATTGCTTCTCGTTTGTTCATTTCTTTTCTCTTTTGTTGAGACTTTACAAGTGGCTGCATGAAAACGAATTGCCTAATTCAGTTCAAAGTAAAACATGAATTCCAAGAGGGAATGATAATCTAAATGTGAGCCCCATCCTGCCTTCATATAAATGGCAGTTAACACTTCACTCTGCTGGAAGTGGAACACATTCTTAAGTCCAGGGTAAGGATGAAGAATATTTGTGTTTGTGCTTGTTAGATGCCAAATCTTGTGACAACTACATTAAGACCAGAAGCCTTGCAGACATATGCAGATGTGACTGGTTGACAGAAATGTCTAAACACGAATGAATACAGCATCACAAACACTGATTTTCTGATCTGAAATACTTATGCACAAGGATGGTGTTTGGCTTTTTCTTCTTGCTTATGCTCTTTGCATGATTCTTCTCTTTCGGTCAGATAGGACTAGACAAGCAAATCTTATACATACCTGTTTCTCCCCACTGGGCTTCTTGTGGTTTAGGAGCAATTCCACGGCACCAACTACTTCTTTCCTTATGGCATGCAAAAGAGCATCTCCCACATATACATTAAAACTTAAGAGCAGCTCAATGAGCTCAAGGTTCTCATTTTCAATTGCAATAAGGAGTGCAGTTCTTCCCAGAGGATCAATGCAGTTAATATTGATCTTGAAATAAATTTCCGCTTCTTCCAAAGCTTTCTTCACAGTGGCATAATCTCCTTTCTCCACAGCATTCAGATAGGCTTTCTCTGAATGGGACAGTTCAGATTCTGCTCGTACAATACGAAGAGGGATACGATCTCTGTAGGGAGCGTTGACACTTCTTTTGTAGTAGAACTGGGCCATATTTTATGCCATTCTAATATTTCATCTCTGAAACATATTAAAAAAAAAAAAAAAAAAAAAAAAAAAAAAGATTAAATCAATAATATATGTAATATAATGCACCAGATTTTAAAATATATAACTTTATGAAACTCAAAGTGATGTTGAAAAAAGTAAATGTCTTCTATCAAAATAACCTGTGAAATCACCAACAAACATGGCAAAGAAGACACGTAACCATCTTGTTCATGCTTATCACTTAAAGTAAAATGCCAGAACTCAATATATATTTCTTAAACTCACAGCAAGAATGAGGTGACATAGCTTGCATCAGATGTGCGGCCACATTCCTTCACTAAGTTGTTCTATCTCATCTTTGCTGAAATTTGAGAGTGTACTCATACACAGTTGCTGTTTCCCAGTACCAGAAGGCAACATTTTTTCAGCTTGATTGTAGTACCAAGTATGTCACTTTCAGTCTTATTCCTTTGCCCTTCTAAAGGCGCCTAGCTGCTTTGAGTTACACCCATTATTCTTCGTGCACTCCAGACTTCTGTACCATGTCTCTGATATCCTATGCAACTCTAGTATCTGTGTGGTACACTGAATACAAATCTTCTTACCTATTTCTTTAGCTTGGAAAGTTTACATTAGGGATGAAATGGCCATTAGCTGTTAGCTCTGCCAAGTGCTCTTCAAATACCCTAGAAGCATAAATTAGTCTCCTCTGACTTATCTGAAATAGATAGGCCCAGACAGTACTGTTCAGTAGTGTACTTTCCTATTAAGATTTTGATTCAATCTCATATGCTATTAAGAAAAACATTCATACAAAATGCTTTTCCAGATAGCACTTACTAATATATAAATTAGAATCCAGAGCCTGAAAGGAAAAACAAAATTTATATAGGATGAAATCACAAGGACTGGTAGATAAAGATCATGGTTTTGATAATGCACTATTCTGGACTTAGATACTGAAACACTGCGAGTATGAAACAGCTCTAAAGGCTTGCAGTTGATAAAGTTTTTAATGACTTTACTTTTACTCTGTATTTATTGAGCAGGATCTTTTTCAAAACAAGCACCTTCTAAAGGGAATTTTCTTCCAGCTATATCTAACTTAAAAAAAAAAAAAAAAAAAAAAAAAAAAAAAAAAAAAAGACTTAAATGAACAGGGTACACACACATAAAAAATGCATTTACATTACAACAGTTAGCTAGTCAAAGAAATGCAGCTTCTTGTCATTTTATCTTTTTAAACAAAAGTTTGATTAATATTTTTTTCCAACATTGAAAAAGACATAAAGTAATGTTTATTTCATGAGGTCCTGACTGATTAAAAAAATCACAGGACAGTGTGAGAAATAGTGATTCATCTATTCCAGTCTCTGTATGCAGTGCAAGGAGAGGTAAGTACAAAGGCCATTACTATGTTGTTTTCTTTGTCTTCTGGAGCAGATCAGCAGGCTTGAGGCAGGCAGGTGGCAGCAAAGGAGATATTCTAGGAAGAATTTCCCTCTAGATCCATATATAGTCACTCAGCAATTGCACTTTGCAAACAAAATGTTTCCCAGTTCTTCCTCCAAGGCGTTATCAGTCTGCACCACAAGCTACAAGAGAGTGCACAGCTAGTGGATTATGTTCTGTTAAAGTCACTATGAGTAAAATACTTGCCTTTTGCACATATTTGTGCCCCTGAAGCGGAGATAACACATTATTATTTTTAATATACTACATTTTATCAGTTTGCTATTCACTCTCTTGTTTCACTGGCTCAAGAAGAAAACAAGAATATGTGCAATCAGTTCCAAATAAATAAATATCAATGTACATGTTCATATACAGATACCTACATGAAAGTTAGGTTGCTATGTTTTCATTATAGCTATGGAAATCTACAGCTCCATTCCACTGCCCATAAGCAGACATCTCTTGCTGAATGCTAAAGGGCATACCAGCTGGCTCCAGCTGCTTCTTATGGATAGGTTTCATGCCTCATATAGATAGGTAAAACTTAAATTCAAGCCGTGAAATGATGATACTCTGTAAGACCATTCACATGAAGATTATATAAGATTATATATTTCTGGAATACCTGAGTAACTATTACCCAATTCTGCCTATTTGTAAAACATACCCAGAATATTTTCATATTGAAGTGACTAAATGGGAACCCAGATGTTAAATGTCTTAGGAAAAAAAAAAAAAAAGTATCACTGCATGAAAAAGAAAGAGAAAAAAAAGAAAAAGAAAAAGAAAGAAAGGAAGGAAGAAAGGAAGGAAGGAAGGAAGGAAGGAAGGAAGGAAGGAAGGAAGGAAGGAAGGAAGGAAGGAAGGAAGGAAGGAAGGAAGGAAGGAAGGAAGGAAGGAAGGAAGGAAGGAAGGAAGGAAGGAAGGAAGGAAGGAAGGAAGGAAGGAAGGAAGGAAGGAAGGAAGGAAGGAAGGAAGGAAGGAAGGAAGGAAGGAAGGAAGGAAGGAAGGAAGGAAGGAAGGAAGGAAGGAAGGAAGGAAGGAAGGAAGGAAGGAAGGAAGGAAGGAAGGAAGGAAGGAAGGAAGGAAGGAAGGAAGGAAGGAAGGAAGGAAGGAAGGAAGGAAGGAAGGAAGGAAGGAAGGAAGAAAGGAGGAAAGGAGGAAAGGAGGAAAGAAAGAAAGAAAGAAAGAAAGAAAGAAAGAAAGAAAGAAAGAAAGAAAGAAAGAAAGAAAGAAAGAAAGAAAGAAAGAAAGAAAGAAAGAAAGAAAGAAAGAAAGAAAGAAAGAAAGAAAGAAAGAAAGAAAGAAAGAAAGAAAGAAAGAAAGAAAGAAAGAAAGAAAGAAAGAAGAAAGAAAGAAAGGAAGAAAGAAAGAAAGGAAGAAAGAAAGAAAGGAAGAAAGAAAGAAAGAAAGAAAGAAAGAAAGAAAGAAAGAAAGAAAGAAAGAAAGAAAGAAAGAAAGAAAGAAAGAAAGAAAGAAAGAAAGAAAGAAAGAAAGAAAGAAAGAAAGAAAGAAAGAAAGAAAGAAAGAAAGAAAGAAAGAAAGAAAGAAAGAAAGAAAGAAAGAAAGAAATGAAAAAGGAGGAGGTATTCATGTCAAAATAATCTTTACTAGATAGTTATGTCATGGCTGAAAATAAATTTGTTTTCAAAGTGCATATTTCTCCAAATTAAAATACTGAGCCTAGCTTTCCCACAGCTAGACAAAACAAGACACCATCAAATACCTTAAAAAAGTTTATCTTAATTATTTTTTAGCAGTAGTTTGAATTATTATATTAATTCCCAAGCTAGTTGTAGGAATGACAGCACAAACATTAATGAAAATATTGATTGATATTCTATTCATTTTTATAAAAAGTATTCAATGGCTTTCATTCCATTAGTCTGACCACATCATATGCTATGTGTTCTAATGTATATTTAAAGATATTTTAAGATATACTTTAACTATTTAGAGGATTTTTTCATAAATAGGATATTAAATCTACAAAATATTCCATCTCAATGCTGGTAAAAGTTTAGCTGTAAGCTAGCAATGTGGTATCAGTGGTTATGGCAGGACAGTTGGACTAGATGATCTTGTAGGTCCTTTCCAACCTGGTGATTTATGATTCTAAGCAATCATAAATAAAAATTACAGACATATTGACTCTTGTATTCAAGCCATTTCCCATGACGGAAGGTCGTTGTGCCTTACGGATTCTCCCACAGCACAATACAAGTCTGAAAGGGGCACTACTTCCCATGGAAGATTCATTTCAATCAGTAATAGGGGCAAAATCAATTTATTTAAATATCACCATTTATCTCTTCTGGTGTTTCTATAGAGGGACAGAGGTCTCTACAGGTCTCATGTAACACCTGCCTAACACCTGCCAGCCCAGTGCTGAAGTCCTGGCCATCTCAAATAGACACAAACACACAAATTCTGCTCTAGAAACTGATTCTTATCCTCTTTATTTACAGTTGAGAATAAGGTACTCCATAAGCGTGATTTCTATGACTTATTTTAGACTGCTGCAACAGGGGGAGAAAATTCATACCCTTCTTTAACATGGTTAAAAGCTAATTTAGATGTCATATCCCTTTTAATTGCCCTCTCATCTTGATTTATGACTATTCTAATGGTATTGCACACTGTCACCTATAAAACTTATCTTACTGTATTGATCAGATCTTTCTCCCTTCTTTGTAGTCTTCTGGTAATTCTTAATTTCCTTTTTAAGCTGATGACTCAGACAATTGAGTTTAAAATCCTTTTTGACACATTTTTAAATGTCTTTTTGAAAGTAAAATTTTTCATTACACTTTGTGCTTCTAACTAAAAAAACAACAACAACAAAAACAAAACAAAACAAAAGACACCACTAAGACACTTTGTGTTATCCTTTACTTCAAATGAATTTGGCTAGCTATTGATGTAAGGAACCACTGTCAGAGGGCATGCTGAAGTTCTGCAAGCTTCGAATTTCATATATGCTGGTAATTATAAATAATGAGAAATCTCAGCAACAGAGCCAGTTTTTCAGCACTTTGGTGTTATTTCCAGCAGAAAAATAATTTATGAGAAAATATTCACAGACCTGGAATAGGCAGTAGCTTGAGGCTCACAATAGTCCCTTGAAAAGGAGAATCTTATTTAAATATTTTACCAGGTGGTAAAGCAATCTGATTTACTAGATTTTCTAGCACCCTTTCCACAGTCAGAAAGCCAACACTGCGGGGAAAAAAGTGAAATAGATATTGATATTGGAAGATATTGACTGAGATAACTTATAGAAGCTGTACCCACTTAAGCATGGGCATTCATTTATACTCACCACAAACTAATATTTCAAATAAGATGTGAAACTTCCTAAGAAGTAACTATAGATGCTTCTGGGGAAACCAGCACAGTTCAGACAAGTGAACTCAAAGATTTGTCTGTCATCTCCTAAAACTACTTTATATGTACTTTTCAAGGCAAAGGAGAGAATCTGACATTTGTTATATTAATGAAAGCATGAAATTTTCTTCCCAAAATAGATCTGTGACAGACTAACTATAATCTGACACAGAATCCTATCTGATACACAGTAAAAATGATGTTCAAAGGGAATGAATGAAAACAAGACACCAGCTCTTGAAACCCTTAATCCAAAAGTATGAAGTTCCTCCAATTTCAGTTACCATGACAGACTGTTAGGTTTGAAGAACAAAAGAAATGCAGAAAAACAGTTTATTTCTGATCCCAGTATCAGAAATATTATACTGGTGTATAAGTGAATGTTTAGACAAGTAAATTAAGCATGCTTCTAGTACTGAGGTCAGCTGCATGAGTTGTGCCCATACTGTTAAAGTCTCAGGCCAAAAATAGGATAGATGAATGAAAACTATCTACTGGGAATAAATCGTGGTCCATGCTAACTCCAAAATTGTGTCTGGAAATTGTGCAGGAAGACCTTAATTATTTGAAGCCAAGAATATTCCAAGGACTGCTATAACAATATCAGACACAGCTAATGGAGATCCACTGCCCATGCATGTCTCCCAGCACTATTTATTATACATTTCTTAGAGCTGACAATACAATATACAGGGTCTTCTCCTGAAAGTCATTTGTTGTTATCTATAATCAGTTTCAGACCTGAAAGCTAACAGTAGCAGATGTAGCAATTTGGACTTTAACATGAAGTCATGCATACAGAAGATAAACTAGAAAGTGTAACACAATGTATATTATCTAAGAGGCTGATGATTGATTTGGAATAGAGTGAAATGTTTTATTTGTCCTATGTCTTAAAGTACCCTTTAACCGAGTTCCAGTAAAGCAAAGAACATGACATAGTATACAGCTGTCAGTGGACATAAAGAAGCAGGCTGTCTTGTTTTCTGCTTAAATATATTCTGGGCTCACGTTCTGCAAAACAGGGCATTAACTAGAAGTTGTTCTTAATTTTCAGAGCCACAGTGGATACAAAACAGATTAAACCCTTCCAAATTCTTACACTAGAAGCTTTAAAGATTGCGTCCCAGGAGAAGATAATGCTGACATGGAATGTGATGAACATTACCTTTCACTGTATTATTGCTATTTCATAGCAATATTTTGGTTTTAAAGCATAATGCTCCCTGTATAGAGTAAGGATGCTCTGTATGTTCGCTTTGGCCAAATAAGAGAAAACTTTCATCTTCCAGAAATGACATCACACCAGATTTCAGTGGAGAAAGGCAGATTCCTCTTGAAACAGTGATATTTAACTTTAAGACTGTCATCAGCTTGAGAAATGCCAAAAGATCAGATTTAGTGGCTTCTGGAAAAAAAGAGGCATTAGAAATGAGATGTACAGAGTCAAAGATTGCATTAGAGTAGGATGATTTGGGGCCAGGCACTTGCTATTGCAAACCCATGTAAGTGTTAAAGACAGAAGCATTCAAGAACTTTCTTCTTCAAATACAGCTAAAACTGAACACAATTTCGCTAAATGCTCTCCAAGAAAAACTGAACAGCTGCTCGCATGATATAAAAGAAGAGCACCACAAACATAGAGAAATACTATTAGATGCTGGTATCATTCTAGTACATAATATATTTGTTCATCTTTCCAGCTTTATTCAAACTAGAAAGAGATATTCTTTGAACAAAAACCTACCAAACAACCAAGTGTATAAACAAACAAACAAAAAAATAAAAATAAAAAAAAAAAAAAAAATAGTGGAACACCATACTTGGCAGCAGTATGCAAAGAACGTCAGGAAAATAAGGAATTAAGCCTGAATCCTGAACTATTTGCTTCTGCTCAGAGGGGAATATTGAAATAGAACATAGAAGAGAGGACTGCTTTCAATTTACCGACACAAACTTGCTTTTTGAAATGATGGAGCATGGATGATGGCACCACAGCCTACATGTTGTAGGCAGACAGTTTGATTGGGAGGACAGAGAAGGCAGTAAAAGAGATACTGATCTTAATGAATGGCTGTACCATCCATCTGAGTTGATATCCATGTCTGTTTGGCTGGTGTTTTTCTTCTGGGCAAATTGAGGGAACTACACAAAATAATTTTTAAGAGAAAGTACTTCAGTGTCATCTGGCTACATAGAAGACCTTCTTCCAGCATTCCAAACAGTACTGCCGACCTTTTGCTTTATGAGTGTGATCATGCAAAGTTCTTACAGCACACTGAACATTTCCCAGAAGATGTGGGAGGGATAGGTAATGTTTCTCTAACTCTCCCCAAGCATGGGAGAAAAAGCAAATATGCAGTTTTTTCTGAGAAAAATGAGAAGGCTGGGCAGCAAGACTCAGACTGTAAAAGCTGTCTTGAGAAAAAGGGAGGCAGAATAGCTTGGAAAAGACATGGCAGGACTTTTTCTGAAGCACTGCTTGTGGGAGTTATGCTACGTGTATCAGTGATATTTCTGTGCTTCAGGATACATTTACGAGAAGATCTACATCTTCCCATGCTTCACATGAAGAAGTTCTAAGCAAAACGAAGTTTGGCCAGAAAAGGGAGGTTGTGGGAAGACTGCCCAAATACATTTAGTACGGAAGTCCTAATAAAAACACTTCAATGAGGATCCTTTTTTCAGATGTACAAGCAAGGCTACACTAAGAATAACTTGTGATGCATTCTAGTGTTTAGGACTGGTAACATACCAGTTACAAAGAGATAATTGTACAAATATATGCATTCCAATAAACTTTTCTTTACTGGCTACTGCTGTCAGAGTGGTATGTGCAAGGAAGTAAGAAATGAAGACTCGTTATGGGAAACTAGTCAGTTGTCAGAATTTCTTGGTCTGTGACCATACAGGCTGTTAATGGTTTTGCCCTCTACTTATTCACAGGCATGTGAGGCAGTGCATTTTACTGTATTTAACTAAAAGACTTTATTAAAAAATACAACTCGAAAAATACTATCTAAGTTCAGCTACTAATAATATCACAATAGCTCATGCAGAAAGAACTATAATGATGAATCAAAATCAAACTGAGATACTGAGATCAAAGCAAATCAATAACATTTAATAGTGGGCAATGTTTCAAAATCAAACCAGATTCCAAAAAATCTTTTTACATAACTCTAGCAAAGACCACTCTCTATTGGCTATAAGCTCCAGTGAAAGAAATGAAATTTATATTTTGGTTAGTTAAGTAGTTAAAACATCAAATCAAAACCACTTTCTGGACATGAGTCTGACAAAGCTAGTCATAATTTATTTCTCAAGAAACTAAATTATCATGTGTCGACTAACCCTTCTGTCCTTGTAGCAGTAAAGACTTCAGAGAATAGAACAGAAAACCACAAATCTGTCAAATTCTATTTACCAGAAGTCATAAAATGACAAGTTTGTGTCACTCATGACCTTTAAATGTATAGAACAGACATACCCAAATGAAAAATGTAATGAGGTATTACATAAAGCTGCTTGAAGCCAAGGGAACATTCCTTTTCAGAAGTTTGTCTGCTTGGACAAAATGTGACATATGCAGATGCACAAATCACAGAATCAGAGAATGGTTGCGTCTGAAAGGGTCCACCTGGGATCACCTAGTCCAAGCAAGGTCACCTACAGTATTTTACCCTGGATTGCATCCAGATGAGTTCTGAACATCTCCAGAAGAGACTCCACATCATCTTTGGGCAGCCTGTTCCACAGCTTTGTCAGCCTCACAGTGAAAGCTTTTTCTCATATGCTGATGGAACTGTGTTTAAGTTTGAGCCCACTGACTCTTACCCTGTTGCTAGGCATCACAGAAAACAGGGTGGACCCATCTTCTGAATGGATTCCTTCCCTTAAAATACCTGTACGCATTAATAAGATCCCCCGTCAGTCTTCTCCAGCCTGAACAAGCCCAACTCTATAAGTCTCCCTTCATCAAAGAGATGCTCCAACCCCCTAATCATCACAATTCAGGATTAAAAGTCTCTTGCTAAATGAGAATAGAAGTTAAAACATAGAGAATAACAGTAAGAGATTTCTCATCACCTGTAAGTGGTGAAACCAGAAAATTTTCATGTGGATACCCTATCTCATGCAGGCATGTCTAATATACTTCTCTACAGATCCCCTATCAAGCAGTAATTATCTAAGCTTGAGAACTGACAGAGTACTTTGAGTACCTCTTAAGAAACTAATGTTTTCTTTCTTGGATTAAAAATTCAGAAGATTTTAAATCACCGTATTATAATATGAAGGTCTTAAAAGCAGATCATCTGAAAGTGCTAACAATACAGCTACCCAACACACAATTATCACCTGCTCTCTGAAGTACTATGCAAAGCCTTTTATATTATACAATAACTCTTCTCCCAGACATGTAATAATTTCAGTATGATATTCACAGGAAAATTATATTTGACAGAGACAGAAATAGGAAATCAATGATTGATTTAAACATTTTTCTCTATGGAAAATACGTCTTCTTGTGATTTCCAATCAACAAAGGATTAATTATGTGTTCATTTAGGCCAGGTTTTCAATTACCTAGCTTATCAGCAACAATGCAGATTTATCCCTGGAATGAGGGAGTAGGCAACTTCTTTTAAAAGTATCTGTGGTATGTCTCCTGCACCTAGAGCCAAAAGTTCGTCTAAACGCAAACTAGCCCATCTTAGAGTTAAAATCTCAATACGAGAATACTTGCTTGGCAAGGCAATCAGATAAAAGCTGGAGGTAACAGGGAGTGCCATGGATATCTCAGCAAAATGAAACTTGTTTACCAGGAACTCTTTGAAACATTATTTTAGCTGAGAAGAAATTCAGAAGTTGTAGTAGAGCCACAGATGTAAAGACTAGCACAAATATCTCATATGAACTCCATCACCAGGCAGGTCAAGAAAAAATCAGCACTGCTTCTTCATCCTGGGAAGCCTGAAGTAGAAGAACCTGGTCACCAAGCCCAACCTCTTTATCAGACATGGTTCCCTCAGACAATTTTTTTTAGAGCAGATCAGACTCCCTGTTAGTCGTAACTGGTATCCCTGGGCTTGACCCAACTTCTCTGCTGTTCCTGTGAGCATTGGGGAACAGAACATTATCTCTCTGACAGGACTATTTTCTCAATCCTAAATCAAGTTCAGTTGTTGAAGATTGCTCTCAGGATTATCTTTCTTCAGAATATTTGGAGAGAAAACCACCTCTCTCCTAGACTTGATTTTGCCAGGCTGCACAAATTTGTGCAAATTCTCCTTGCATTAATCAGCTCCCAACCCAGTGCTTTACTTTTAGTCAGTTTTCTCTTTACTTACATGCATCACATAGTTCTCTGGATCTGTTAGTACTCAGTAAGTCTTTGACTCTGTGACCTCTTGTAGTTATGAATGTCAAACGTTCCCTGTGAACTGCATGAACTTTATTCTTGTAAAGTTTATTCTAAATATACCTGTCATCATTTTCCTTTACTAAGATATTACTTTGTTTTTTATTTATAAAATCTTCCTCTCTTCCAGTTTGTCAGGTTCGTCAGTGAGGAAAAACAGAGGTCAGTCATCAAGAAGAGAAGTTTATAGTGTTTACAGTTTTCTGAGTCAATAAAGTAAATCTATCTCAAACTTGCAAATGTAAGGGATAAATACTGTAGATATTAAGGATATTAAGTGGTGCTGCACCTAGACTCACTCTATCTAAATTTAGACAGCTTTCTAGAGTTGTTAAGCTGGAACGTATTTATCTTGGAGTCCTTCTAATTTTATTGGAGAAACAGAATGAGAGTTCTCTGCAAACATTTCAGTTAAAACAGTTCGAATCTAGGCCTGCCCATGTGCATGTTAAGAAGTTTCTGAACCAAAGATGTTCAGAAAGTTCATTCTGTAAAGAAGAAATTGCAAATCTGACATGGGATTTGGTCAAAACCAAAAGAAGATGGATGATGGAAGACATGTTCCTACCTTGATTAGGGATATCTCATGTTACAAGGTATATGTAGGTATCTGCCAGTATTGTACGTCATGTAAAGTAATTGTCTAACTCCAAGACCTGGGAGTTCAGGAAGAGTTCACTTTACAGGAACCCTATTTCTTATTCTAATTCCCTTTTTAAAAAAATGCTCATAGCAGCAGTGATGGCCTACACAATAGGCGGTAGCATTCATTCTCTTTCAGATACGGTGCTAAAGCAACATTGGTGGACACTGAAAATCTCCTGAAAGATCCTGAAAGACCAAAGAAGCTTACACATGTACAAGGGATATATATATACAGTATAAATTAAATACTACCTACTTCTACTCAAGATTGGTTTTCTAAAACGAGAATCACAGATGCATAGAATCACAGAAACACCAAGGTTGGTCCTACAGGATCATTTAGTCTAACTATTCACTTACCACCAACATTCTCCCATTAGACCATGTCCCTTAGCACATCTAAACATTTCTTGAACACCTCCATTAAAGGTGACTTATTTACCTCCCTAGGCATTCTATTACAAGATGACCTTAAAATGCAGACACAATCACCACTCTGCAAGGGTATCCCATATTTTTCTGTAGTCTGCTGCATGCTACCATTACACAGTTACCTACTGAATGTAGGGATTTATTTCAAATAAAGTTGCTAGTGATGGAGTTTCCATTTACAAATAGCGCAATTTTCTTCTAAAAATGAAATGATACATGAAGCTGAGCATAATCCACATAAACCAAAGGCAAAACTACTGGTGAACCCAAAAAGGCTTTTAGAAATACTATTATATACTTCTACTACAACATCATTGTGCTTTATCTTGAAAGCAATTTATTTCTCACCTCCATTCTTCTATTAAAATATCTCTGCAGAATACACTTGTTTAGAAATCAGATTTCAAGTCTAAAATTTCTCGTGGACACTTGTTCAAGCATCTGCTTATAGAACAACTTTTCTAACTTCCTGACTGCATGATACATTTTTAGAAAACAATAATATCTCCAACTCCAAGTTACTGAGTCACTCTGGAATTCATTTTAAAGGAAGGATTAAAGTTGTCTTTAACAGAAATAGATGGATTACCTGAATTATCATTTTCCACTTAGGAAGGAATTCAGTTTTATCTCTGACTTCAGGAAATAAGGAGAAATTGAAATAATGCTATTTTGGTACTGAACTTCTGTAATAAACTTATTTCCGTAGACAAGGAACAATGCAACATTATCAATATGAAAATAACAGTTTGGTGCAGTAAAAAGCCAATAGCTTGTAAAAGTAATATATGCTAAGATGCAATCTACAGCATTTTTTGTTTCATCTTCTCAGTTATTAAACTGCCATGATAATATAAAATCAGGCCAATACTATGAATCATAAACACAGTTCCAAAACACAGGCCTAAAAATTAATATCAGCATATTTTAAAATTATTATTTTTTAAATGACATTCTTCAGTTTTCATCCAAGTCAATGTAGACTTTCAGAAAATTGTAAACTAAAGTCATAACACATCTCAAAAGTGTTTACACAGATTTTGGAACACAAGGAGATCAACACAAAATAAGTTGGCTTCAGGTTGCAGTGTAAAGCAGAAGACCTGATCCAAGATGAATTTTGGTTGCCAGGAAAACTTGCAAAAAAGGGAAGCAAAGCCATAGAGAAAATTGTTCATGAAGCTTATTAGAAAGGACATGTCAGGACTTGATGAAAGAAAAACAAGTATTCAGGATAGGTATACAGGGAGAAGAGCAAAGCACAAATGAAAGTGCAAAGAAATGCTGAAAAATTAACGATGACTGTCTTATAAATTCCATGCCCATAGGGTGCACTAACTAAATAAAGAACACATTATTCTGACTTGACAGTAACATCTTCCCTGAAAGCACAGCTAGCACATTTTATCTCAGCAACATGCACTCCAGCCATCACTTCCCTATCACCAAACTGCCTCCTGGTGTTCTCTGCAGGGATCTCCATCAGTCCCTCCTGTGCTTCTCCACATGCTTCATGGGGCCAACTATGCTGAACACCAAACAGTGCTGAAGTGGGTTAGTGCACTGATGCTCTAACCAACAACGATGTTTTCTATTTGAGGAAATCTAAAATTATGTAATGACATTTTTTTTCCATTGAGAGCTACAATTCCAGATGTGCAAAAGCCCTTGAGAAATGATCAGAAAAGTTTAACCTGTCATCATCCACTGTAAAAACAGTTTATATGTTTTACCACAGCTCTGTGGGAAAAAGTGGGCAATTATCTTTAAAGCAGCCAATTTAAAGTGAAGGATGGTGAATGGAAAGATGATTCTCTTTGGGAAGGATTAAGAATCAGAAAATTCAAACTCATTGTTTTACTTCAGGAAAAAATGTAAGGGTATGAGATGCCAAGGATAGCATGTTCATGGAGCACACATTCTCCTAAATTCACTACTTAGAACAAAAGGGAAAATACACCTGTGTCACGGGTTACTTTGTGCTCTGCTTTAGTGCTTAGTCAACTCAGGCTGAGGAAGGAAGTGCTGGAAGAGGTTTTAGCCATTCTCATGGAAAAAAACAAGCAAATGAATAAACATCAACTTTGCTTTTCAGAAATCAGAGTCTTTCTAGAATAATCACACTCAGTTGCTCAGACAATTTAAAGGCAGTATAATTTGGATGTCTCCTGTGCAGGGTAGTTCCACTGCTAATTGCACAGTGGTATGTCAGGAAGAACTTAATCAAACTAATTGTCTGAAAACATAAGGTCAAACCCACTGTAGAAAAAGCAGCTGGTAATAAAATTCTTCTCTTGTCAGACACAATTATTCTGTTTGAACAAATGAGGGTAGCTTGAATCTGCAAACTGTGAAGATCAGTAAGAGAAGAAAATGTTCACCATTTTAGCAGTGGCTTAGCTGGCAGGACTGGGACAGAAGTTAAATTGAACATACACACAAAATGGGAAGTGGATCAAGCAACAGAATGTGTCCATCTGAACATGGCAAATTGCACAGAACTGAGAATCGCAGCTCATGTCAGGGGACTCTAAAAGTGCATTCATATTTATTTCTGAGAAACAAACAACCGTTTGGATGAGAGCTATGTCAAAGTGCTGCATATATTTGACAATCATTTACTGACAAGTTCTTTCTGGCAATCTCATGTCCTCCAACTACTTTTTGGAGAGTAAAACTGTAGGTGGGATTCAACTCAGAGTTATGACACCTATGTTAACTGTCTAAATGTAGACACTAGCATTTGAGGTAAGTCCCTAAATAACCTGTGTTGTCAGTGGATAGCCAGTATGGCATTAATTTTACTCAAACAAAGAATGTGATGAGCATATGCTTCTTTGGCTACAGGTGTAAGGCAGACAGGATGCCATCCTAGATGGCATTAAACACCTATCTTTAGGCCACTCAACCACAACTTCATTCAGTGCAAATAGCAGCATTTATAAAGTGATTCTTCTCATCTTAGTTTAGCTGCAACGCTCCAGGCTACACTTGCATGCTTACAGGCACCTGTATATGGATCCCGTGTAGGTCTGGAGCTGAATCCTATCTGAGCAGAATTTGCTTGCCTAAATAGTGGTGTGTAGAGTCATAGGATGGTACGTTAGGGTGTCAGAGATGTTCACAAAGGACTAACAAGCATGAAACAAGCCCACCGGGGACCCATGCCCTTCTGGAATGACAGCTAAGAAACTTTTCTGCCACTGCATGTGTGTATGCTGCCCAAGAATCAGTGCTCCTGCTAACAGGCCTGAGTCTCATTCACCAGATGGTTGCTTTATTATCTAAACTCAACAGTATTTAGACATAAAATGTGAGTAGGGAAAGTAGAGGTCCCTGAAACTGAGCAGGGAAAAGTCATGACAGGCAGTACTTTCTTACCAGGTGCACTCTGCCACGCTACTCATTAAGAAGAGCCAAGGAATATGCTGAGTTTAGAAGATCACTGAGGAAGAAGGAATACACATAATGCACAACAAAGCAGTTGCAATGACAGGGGTGCTACTGCCAAAGTGCTCCTTGCCAGTGTAGTCTATTGAAACCCATATACTAGGTCAAAGGGCTGGAAAGCAACATGTCTTTTTCTCCCTGATGTTAGAAGGCCAGCAAGGATTGTCTTCAAGGAAGACAGCAACATATTGGTATGGATGGGTACTTACACCTCACTGCATGATCTGGAGTTTACCATGTACTTGTTGCTGCTAATAACAAAGTCAAGAATGCCTTCTGTTAAATCTGTATCTGAGGAAGGAAGAGATGATACATTAGCAGTTATCTTTTGGCACACACAAAGCTGTTGCAGGCACTTTGCGGGTAAGTAAAGTTTTTGCCTTGACACGAAGTGCTATCAGGCAACAGGGTGTCATCATCCCACAGTTTGGTACCTTGTTACACCACATTTAAGCAGACGTCAGAGCCCTTCTGGGCTGCCATCTGGTTGCTCCCAATCTCTGATACTTGGTTCAGTATTTGCCCTGTTAGTGTTACATACTGACAGGATTATCTCAGAGGTAGCAAGATTTCCCAATAATTTTCAGATACATGATTTTCCTACTACATTAGAAAGGCAAAACACCATGGAATATAAATGATGAATACGTATGCAAGTTCAGCACCAGAGGGAAAAGTTTCACAGCCCAACACAGTTCAGTATTAAAAAGGCTTTTGAGATGTTAAGCTGATATTTTACTTTGCTAACTTTCACCCCATTACTTCTATTTATATTCATAATGACCTAGTTAAGTACATGTTGTCAACTGCCTGCTTATTGAAAACCATTCCACCTAGCTACTGTCATGTATGCAATCAATTAACTAGAAAGACTTGGGATATGCTGGTTATATGTGTGCCTTTTGCTAGGGAACAATGAGCCATGGTTTTTATTACATTCAAGATTTGTTGCTGTTGTATTTTCAGAGGTGACAACATAAGAAACTTCAGTAGTGTCATGAAGCAAGAGTTTTTAACCTTACCTTTACCTTTTTAACTCTTCATGTAACTTCTCAGTTCATCCACACATCTCCTCCAATAAAAAACAAAACAAAATCAAACAAAAGGCTAAACTAAAAATACTAACTGTGAGGAAGTCAAGACAGCTGTCTTGAGAAAACTGTTAGCAGCCTATCTTTCAAAATTTATTTTGAGTCAGGTGAGAAAGAAGGTAGAAGTGAAGAGCTGGATTGGCTAGTGACCAGCTCTACCTTTTTCCAAGTCCAGTTTCACTTGATGAGATTGGAGGTTTGGATCTAACCTATGTATGTTCATGAAAGGCAGGTCCTGTTTGACAAAACTCACATCCTATGATCAAGTGATCCCCTGAGTGGATGAGGGAAAGGCTGTGGAAGTAGTCAGCCTAGATTTCAGCAAAGCCTTTGATACTGTCTCTCACAGTATTCTCCTGTATAAGCTGGAGGCTCAGTGCTTGGACAGGTGTACTCTTCATTGTGTAGAAAACTGTCTGGATGACTGGGCCTTGAGTATAATGATATTAAGGTAAATTAGGCTGGAAATATCTAGTGCTATTTCCCAGAGGTCAGAATTGGGGCATACCCTGTTTAATAATCATCTTCATTGATGATCTGGACAAGGGGATTAAGTGCACCCTCAGTGAGTTGGCAGGTGACACTAAGTTGTAAGGAAGCACTGATCTGCCTGGGGGTAGGAAGGCCCTAAAGAGGGATCTGGTAAGGCTGGATTCATGAGTCGAGGCCAACAGTATGAGGCTCAACAGCTCAACAAGACTAAGTACTACAGCCTTGGAGCTGAGTGGCTGGAAGGCTGAGTGGAGGAAAAAGATCTGAGGGCATAGGTTGACAGCTGTCAACATGGGGCAACAGTGAACCCAGGTAGCCAAGAATACCAATGGTATCCTGCTTTGCATCAGAAATAGTATAGTTAGCAGGAACAGGGAGATCCTTCTCTATCCCAAGTCTATCTTAATAGACTCAGCCCTGATGAGGCTGCACCTCGGGTATTGTGTTTCATTTTGGGCCCTTCACCACAAGAAATGCACTAGGAACAGATATCTTGATTGACACAGAAGGTATCAAGAACTCTGTATTTCATGGGACTTACTTAAGATGAATACTGTCCTGTGATCTGAGGGGTAGCAATTGGTATTTACTAGGCATGGGTTTGTAGTGCATGCTCTGGCTTTTGCTCATTGTGAAGAAATGTAGTTTGCATGCTGCAGTGTCAAGCAAATCTTGGCAGGAGGAAAATTAGGACATTCACTTAAAGGGATGATATGGTAATACATTGATCTAGATGTTGCTACAGTATCTGAATCCTTTATTTGCAGAATTGAAACTAAAGTCCTGATGTAAATTGCTCTGAACTTGAAATAGATAAGGAAGTTCCCTCTACCTCACCGATACATTAGACTGTTACAGCTATTTTCATAGGCTCTGGGGGCTCATATACATAGTTCCATGCTTTTTTAAAAAGCATTTGGTGTGATGACAGAAGTCTTCAGTTACTTCAATGATAGGACTGTCCTGTATCACATGAATTATTTTTTTTTATTTTTTTTTTTACTCACTGTTTAGTAAAACTCAAAATCCTTCAGAATGAGGTCTCAAAATGACAGCATTTCCAAAAATGAAGGAAACATCCTGAGATGGTTTAAACTCTTATCTCCTAATGACAGTGCTGTTCAAAAGGGTCATATATCACAAAATCACAGAATCACAGAATTGTAGGGGTTGGAAGGGACCTCTAGAGATCATCAAGTCCAACCCCCCTGCCAAAGCAGGCTCCCTACACCACATTGCACAGGTAGGCGCCCAGGCGGGTCTTGAATATCTCCAGAGAAGGAGATTCCACCACCTCCCTGGGCAGCCTGTTCCAGTGCTCCGTCAACTTCACTGTAAAGAAGTTCTTCCACACATTTGTGCGGAACTTCTTATGCTGTATTTTCATCCCATTACCCCTAGTGCTATCCCCACGCACTACTGAAAAGAGACCAGCCTCACCACTATGGCTCCCACACCTCAGGTATTTATAAACCTAGATCAAGTCCCCTCTCAGCCTGTTCTTCCTGAACGGCACCACTGAAGAACAGATACAAAACTGACTAGAGTAGAGAAAACAGCTAAGAGTATGATGCTGAAGATAGGCACTCAGATGGAAGAGTCAAGTCTTTGAATCTGCATTCAGGACTGTCTGTTACTATACACCATGGACTACTGACAAAGTAAGCAGAATATATTCATTAAGCAAAGAAAATTCATTCTTTTTTGGATGGCAATGTACACTTTAAAAATCATATTTATTACATTCTGTCCAGAATTTGTACTGACTTCCAGAATAGGTCAAGAGTGATTTGTCTCTACCTACATCTACTTTTTTCTCCTTCTTGACTGAAAACAAACCTTTGCATCTGTTTTAAGTTCATAGAAACATTATAGACAATAGAACAGCAGTGATGGGAATTTACAATGTGCTAAACACACTGAAAGATTCATTTGCCTTTTTAAAAATTTTTGCAAATTCTGCAAATCAAATGTGGTAGTAAAATAGACAGACAATGCAAAACTATTTTATCCTTAAAACATCTCCAGAAAAGTCACCTAGGAACAGTAATTTAGGGATTTCCAATTTCTTATGTTCATGTGCAGGTCAGAACTAACTCTAACATCTAGAAAAGCTGCTGAACTCATTACCTCATGGCTTTTAAAATCCAGAAACAAATCTTCCTCATTGTTTCCTGCAACACTGATTTTGAATAAAGATGCTTTGTATATCCTTTCTCTTAAGATAATGTTCTCCTTACTCCACCTGCAAATGCCTAATTGGAGCTACATTGTATCTTGACACTATTTCTGATTATTGCTGAAAGAAATCTAAAAATGGCTCCTCACATGATCCATCTTTGTTCTTTTTTAAAGTTTGCTTTAGTAGACATAGATGTATTCTAAATTAAAGGGATCATATGGATCAAATATATCTTCAGTATGGATGTTCCCATTTAAAATATGTTCATATGACTTGAATTTTCTACTAGCGTAATTTGCAAAATGCAGCTGGAAGATGGAGACAGATGTCAAGAAGTCTGTTGCCAAGTAAAGGATAAGTTTCCAACTGCATAAAAAAGTCTTTAAAGATGGTCTGGTATATCTTTTTAATGGCTGGAGATTTTCGGAATAGTGTAGCACTAAAGACTGTTTCATAAGAATTGTAATACAGTACAGAAGGGAAAGGACTGTCATCTTGCACAAAGTTCATACATTACAAGTATCACTCTTGTAAGACCATCACTCTCCATCTCTAACATAGAATCACAGAATCATAGAATCACAAGGTTGGAAAGGACCTATAAGATCACGTGGTCCATCTGTCCTCCCATTACCATAGCTACAGAAAACCACTAAACATATCTCCTAGCTCCTCATCCAGATGCCTCTTGAACACTGCCAGGGATGGCGACTCCATCACCTCCCTGGGCAGCCATTCCAGTGCTTGACCACTCTCTGAGAGAAAAAAGTTCCTTCTTATGTCTAGTCTAAACCTCTTCTGGTACAAATTGTGACCATTTCCTCAGGTCAGTTTCCAAGGGCAGTATCCTAGGCTTTGTAGGCTAACTCACTCCTTCATCCTTACCATCCTTATCTTTCATGGTGAACTGATTAAAAAAATAAAAATACTTTATTAGGTAAATATACAATTGGTGTTATTGAAATACCTTGAAAGACAAACTACCATCATGGTAGTTATTGCAGATTGACTTTGAGATTCAATATATGATGAATGAAAACAGGAATAATAATAAAAAAAAAAAAACTCAGTGTCACATATGATACAAGAAATATGCTTGGAAAAAAACAAAACAAACAAACAAAAAAAAAAACCCTGACATTTTCCTGCACTGTTTTTTATCTCTGGCCATTAACTCACACTGCAAATTCACCCAGAGCTGTACACTGTAAGAATACAACAAACTATTTCACCCTGGATAAGAGGTGAAGAAAGCAATCTAATCATAATAAGATTAAAATGAAATTAGTATTAGTTTTAAAATGAATTGTACAAGTAACACACCAGAGTGACTAATTACAGTCTCTAGTAGCTTCTCAGACACAGAATAGGGCAATTGTGAAAGCCTCCCCAGGTCTTGATACTATGATTTTCAGTCTCACCAAGATAAGCAGCAAGTTTCATTTTTGCCCACGACAGTGAGATCATCATTTCTGACTACCATGTAAACTGATGGAGAGGAATTCCTCCCACCTCAGTTTAGTTGTCTAAATTTAGTTGTCTACAGTAGGCTTAGTCAAATTTAGTAGGTTTACTAAAGGGAGTTTTCCATTATAGTAAATGTAGTGATGAAACAGGAGGTCATTCCTCATACCTGTCTTAGATAGTATCCTCAAGATCAGCTACAGTCTTTCTGGAAGTCTTGGGGAATACAGGGAGGCTGAAACCGATTTGTTTCAACTTAGACATGCCTAAACAAACCATGAAGGCACTTATCTGGTCATACAGAATAGGAATCGAGGCCAAAAATTATTTCTGTTTGTGCCACAGAAGAGTGATGAAAGGCAGGAGGAAGAGGTTTAATAAATATTGAAACTGTATTGGTTGGATAGTTATTTAAATGTATAATGACCATTTTTTAGATTTAGAGTTGGTTTGTTCAGTGTAAATCATTTTACCGTTCAGAACTTCATAAATTATAGCTAAAAAAGAAGTAGCAGTCTAATTTAAAGAAAATATGTCTTAGCTTAGTTCATGTTTTGAAGTAGTTACTGTGAGGCTTGACAGGCTTAAAAACATGTTTTGGTGTTGAATTTGGTAGTGCTATGTAATGCTTGGACTTGATAATCTTTTTTGCCTTTTCAAACCTAACTAATTCTGTTATTTTATGATGCTATGAGATTTGAAAGACTTTATAGTATCTTTAAGAAAACTGTTTTAACAATTTTCATCTCTTCTGAAATAAATTGATACTAACTTCTGTGACCCCAAGCCCCATAGTTCTTTACATATTTTTTACAAAAGGGCAATAATGAACCATTGATAAATGTCCTTTTTGTTTTCTTATTAGGTGAATACAGTGTCCCTGGTACACTGCGTCCCTTAACATTAATGAGTCACCATATAACAATGCCAGACACAATGAAGAACCCAGATCTAAAGCAGTATGATTCTTGAATTCCAAATCTTTCATTCATGCCACTGTATGAAGGTCAGATGTTGATGTTTGAGTTGGTTAAGGACTGTGGAATGTTTTGCTTCTCAGCTGAGAATATGCTTCCCAAGAGGCCACAGGACTCGTTCCTGGGCCTAAACTGAAACTCAAAACATTCCATGACCCTTCACCGTGCAAACAGAAACATCAACATCTGCCTCACATACCATCACCTCAGAAAGAAGACACATGAACTGAAACGTCATACAAAGTATTCTTAAAACATTGCTTAGGAAGAGATACCCTCAAGCCAGGACAATAGTTGTAAATAATTAATTGGATTAACAAACAAACAAACAAACACCCCTACAAAACAACCCCCTGCAAAGCAAACAAACAAACAAAACAAAAGCATCTCTCATACATTTATTATTAGACTTTTCAGTTGCGGTGTCTCTGAAAGAAGAAATTTAATGATATGTCAGCTTTAAACTTTCTTTTTTAATTATTATTTTTGTAAATACTTTAATTTTTTGAGTAGCCAGAAGGAAGGATTCTCCTGAGTTTGCACATCAGTGGAGTGTGCACCGCAGCTTTTACAATGTGGTGGTAAGCTGCAATTTACTACCTTTAACTCTCTAGAGTTTCTCCAGCACTCATGTCTTCCAAGGGACAGAACAAATAAACTGTGACTAGAAATGAATAGTTCAGTAGCATTTATAACACTGTTTCCTATTTTTAATAATAATATTCATCATTAGGCTTTGTATTTCAGATGGTTGCTCATGTACCCAAGTATTTCTTTTCTATTTTTGGATCTGATCCTTCAGCACTAAGCATTTCATTCCCACACAACAGCCTTAAAGAGACACTAAGGACACACAGCAGACTAAGAAGAAAAAAAAAAAAAAAGAAAGAAAAAAAGTTTAAAACAACTACTCTTGCGGCATGTACACAAAATTTAGCTGCCACTTAACAGAACTTCAATAACTGTGATACATCACAGTTTCTTCCTTAGGTTTATAAAAAGATCATGGTCAACCAGACAACACTCTGAGAGTAAGCTGTGAAAATGCTTCCCTGTTACTTAATCCGCTGGAAATTTCCTGTTTGTTTTCAAGTACAGAAAGCTCTTCCAGAAAGGCAGACACTTTGTTGTGATCACTTCTTACCCACCAACCACTATTTAATTAGGAGACATTTTTCATTTTCTGATGAACTTCCGTACAGCTTGATTAAAAATAAATGCATTCAACAAAAAGTTAGGATTAAGCAATGACTAGGATGAGCCTGAACTGAGAGAAATGTGCTTATGCAGGAAACTCATCATTGCAGGTCTGTCAGGAGTCAGGAGCAGATCAGGAGACCTGCAGAGAGGGAAGCAGGTGACTCACTATCACGGCTTAGGAAGTTCAGATAACATCACACAGTAAAACTAGCTGCAGAAAAGTGACAGAAAAAGGTGAAATCCACAGAAGACTGGAGAATGTGTAGAGAAAGAAAATGTTTTCCATAGGGAAGGAAGATAACAGTTTAAGAGAAGAGAGCACCAGAGCCATAACCAGCTTCCCTTGGAAGACAAGACTCTGGATAGAAATATAGTAAGCTGGGACTGGGAAGTGGAATAAGTCCCACATTTTAGGGGACTCTTCATCCTAAATAATTCCAGTACTTCAATAAATGACACAGTCTATGCCAACAAAGCATTTGACTGTCACCATAGTATTTTTTGCAAGTATAGCTGTGTTTGCTGTAGTATGTGGGTATGGACTTTATTTTCCATCTAAATGAGAAAAATATGCAAGGAAGATATTTTAATAGGCATCTATCAAAAATTAGTGAGCAGTTTTTGAACTACTAATTTTAAGTTTTCTTACCACTCTGGATCATGTCACAGTTCTTAACTTTTCATCTCTGTGTGTTAGAGATTGTATATATAACAAATTTTTCTGAGATTATTAATTATAAAAAAAAATTTGGAACACTGACATGTACTAACCGAGTGGGTATACTCTGTCCTCTCCAAAAGCACATTACCGAATGCAGTCCTGAAAACAGGATATTAAACTGAAAGCACAAATTAACTGTTACTGGCACTACCTTAACTGGTAATGTAATAGGAAACCAGGCTGAAAGGATTATGAAAGTGGTTAGTAAATGGTTCCTGGATTTCCTAAATACTCAAAAAATATTAACACAAAGCATCAAACATGATATCCTTATATACAGCTCTAATTAGTTGTCTTCAGTGCATTTCTTGCATTTAAAGTAGAATTGATTCATTTTTGCCTTAAATAATGACCATAAGTTTTTGCCTTAGAAGATAGGAATCACCTGATGTTTGTTCTTTGCTGTAATGTCATCTAAATAAGCTATGGATAGTGTTGATTCAGGAAATGATCCGGAAAGGGAACATAACTGGGCTGGAAATGAACACATTCTTTTTTAGCATGATTTTTGTCTCAGGTCCAACCCAGGAAAGCATTTCCATACCAATTTTCCCAAAGTCCCATTAGCAAATAATACAGATAGCTGAGGCTACTTTAGTAAATTGTAGAGCCATCCTTTATGAAATTTCTTTCTTGAGAAAGACAACACTCTTGTTAATTTTATTTCTGTATTAAAGCTTGCATTTTAGCAAAGATAAACTAACATTCAACTCTGATGTCATGGGCCAATATAATAAAACAGGAAGCATTACCTGTAGAGGAACTGAAACATCTGTTTCAACAGAAGAACAACTGAGTTTGGAAAAGTTACTTGGGGAAAACAATAACCTGATAGCTAGAGGGTGTGGAAATATTTAATTAAAGTTGGAGTAATAATCTCTGTTTTGCAGATTCCTTTTGTATGAAAGGAGAGAAAACCAGCAATTATCATCTCACATAAATTATACTCCCTGCAGCCTTTCTGAATGAAAACAATGCGCTGTGTTAATATTTTAAAACATAACGTTTCCTTTTTCTTGAGCCTGCTCAGAATGTGTGTCAATAAAAGCAATGCTGATGGTCTTAGGATGGAGTTCCTTCATTAATGCTAGGAAGTATCTGTATGCATGTCATGTGAACAACATGTAGACATATATCTCCTCAACCCCTATTTTGACCAGAACTGTTTACTTTTTGTCAGTATATTAAATGTGGAGCTTCTGCCTATGCTATGAATTTATAGCTCCTTATGGACTTCCTTGTGGAAGAAACAAGCCAATAAAAATTTGCTTCCTCCTTAGTTTTTGCTTCACATTCTCCTGCTTCATTGCATTTAAAAGTTAACCTTTCATTAAATAATTTGTACTTAAATTTTCCAGTGTAGTCACTTGTGCCATGCCAGTGTAGCTTAAAGTAGGGAATATTGTCACAGACAGATGTCCAAGAACCATTTAACCCCTGATGAGAGCATAGGGAGAGGATATAACAGTTAAATGGCAACAGTAAATCTCTCTTCCCTGGGGCAGAAACAGCCTAATGAAATGTTTGGGAAAATAAAGCTAATGTGAACAGATTACTTGTTTAATTTCTTTCACCTTTCCTTTGCTCTCTCTGTAGAGAGAACCTTAAACACAGAGCTAAAGAGCCGCTGGCATTGCAATTCATTGCAAACTTCTGTAAATTTAGATCAATGTGCATTCAGCTTGTCCCTCGCTCCTCTTTTTATCTGTTGTCTATTATTTAACACAAATTAAATTTGCAGAAATATTTAATCATACACAAAGTCTATGCCACAGGTGGAAGCTTAAGCCTTCTGCCTGGAAAGCCAGTCTGAAATACCCAATACTTGAAATAGTTACTCTGACTGCATTATTTGGGCCCTGTCTTCTCTGCACTTCTACATTTAATGTGTTTTATGTCAATAATTCATAGCTCAAATTACATTAAAACTTTGTCACCATTATCTCAATAGCTCAAACAGGTAATGAGCATATTAATCAGCTCTGAAAATCTACACAGTATTTTGCAATGTGCAGCCAAAAAATAGAATGCAACCTGCAAGTTCAAATATTGACCAGTCTTTTAGCTTGAGGTCATTACTTATTGACAGACTAAGGTTTGGATGAATACCAAAAACAGCATTTTCAATGGATTTAAAAATTTCAAAACCAGGCTATGTTCCAAATGAAATTATTTCCCTATTTCTAAAGAAGTTAAAATGCTGGGAGATAAAAGGATAGAGAGAGATAGTATGTTGATTACTCTAATGAAACAGTTACAATGTTGACATTAATAGTGTCCTTAAACAATTAAAATCAGATAACAATTAATTTTTGAAATATTATTCTAAAAATGTGAAATCTGATTATTTCAGCATTGAGAAAATTTATCTTCCCGTGCAGTTTTCACTAAGTACAATTCTGGTGTCATGTATTCTGCTAAATTTTAGACACAGTTTTAATGTATTCTCATTTTAACATCTTTAAATTTTACTGTTCTTCATCAGTCAAATTAAAATCATATTAAAATAAATTTATATGGTTTAAATTATTATCTGAGTATATATTAATGTGGGAATATTGCATTATAAATGAAAATTAATGGAAAAAAAACTCTTGATTTGTACATGCATGTTTGCATAGGTGGGACGTAACGTTGAGACTGAGGACTCTGTATAAAATATGTAAATGACAACCATAAAAGATTCAGGTGATCTGCATAAAACACTCTCAGGCAAGGTCCATTACACCTTAATGGAACTTGAAATAAATTCCCATGTGTGTATGTTTAACTCCTTGAGATAAATGAAGAGCAGGACTGTGCAATGCTGATGCATTTCTTCAGCAGATATCTTTCACAGGTAACTAAGGAACTTACGATACAGTTCAGAAAGCACAAGAGCAGTAACATTTAAGAATCTCCACAGATCAAGAAATGTAGTTTCAAGCCTTACTTAGGAATTTACTAATCCTCATAGTGCTTACCTACACTTGCCACCATTCAGTTACTTCCTTGTTCCATTCAAATGAAGAGACTTAGGTATATCTTTTAGTGGCACCAAAGAAATCATTTCTTCAGTGACATTATATTGATATATTTCTTCAGTGACATTATATTGATATCGGTACCTCTAATAATGATGCCAAATTGAGCCATATCTGTAGCGTCAGGACTTTCATATACCACTGCAGCGTAACATGCAAAATTAGCAGCTTTATTCTCCAAATTTCCTGTGACTGATTTTCCTCTTTCTTCAGTTCAGCTGGCCACTGGCTGGACAGACAAAATGATTTCAGAAAATCCTGTTGTTTATCAGGACAAATTATATCTGCCACATTCTCCTGACACTGCTTAATTAACTCACTGTCAGTAGATGGTATTGATTTGCTACCACATAGCTGGTTTTTATAGTAGAGTCTGATTGAGTTGCAACTTAAAAAACAAAATTGTTGAGATGACAGATGTTTTCCAGTTCTGCTATTTTGTCTTTACAAAGCACTCCTTGATACGCATTGAATTTGGCAGTACGCTTCTGCATGCAATGTCTTAACCAAGTGCAATCTTTGAGAATGGACATGATTTCCTTACAGATTACATAGAGTGCCATATTATTTATCTCAGCAAATAAGTCCACGTTCCACTCTACAGACTTCCTTTATCCATGATTTTTCTTTTTCGGGGTTCTGTTTTCTTTTAGGATAGCATTAGTTAGGTTGAAATCAGTGAAAGAAATCACCATTCTTTTCTCACCATCTGACACAAGCGTATGTAGTGTGCAACATGTGCAGTTTTTAACTCAACTTTATATGTGTGGTGTGTGCTAGGGGCAGAGATTAGCACTACACAGTGAATTCCATTTGTTCTGGTTTCAGCCCAGACAGTGTTGATCACATACTGATGTGTGACTGTTGCTGAGTGATGGCTGCATGCCCAGGGACAGGCTTGCCCACTTGGTGGGGCAGAGCTTCCACCATGATGGTTTGGGGCAGGGGGCAGCCATGGAATGTGGGTTTCACATTTCTGTCCTATAGCTTTGAGGAGATTTAGCTGTTTCTGGACTGTCCCAATGACACATGCTGAAAGACTTGGATCACCTGTTTTACTCAACCTTCTCCTGCATCCTGACCTTTGAAACAGAAGGACAGAAGGGCAAGAGCAAGGCTGAAGACCCCTTTTTTCTTTTCTGGGACAGATAAAACTTGTGTCACACTGCTTTTTCACCTACTGGGAAGATCTACATAGAGGAATTGCATATCTTGACCTCTGAAATTAATACAAGTGAGGTCTATGTATTTCTTGGTGTTTTGTGTCTTGTTTACAGAGGTGGATAATGGAATAAGCTTCAACCATACTAATCCTTGTGCTGAGGTAAGAGAATGCCATAAAGTTAATACATTTTTTGTTTTCAATATTATTCCCTTTAGGCAAAGAGATGCATCTAGTTTGCTTGAGATAGGTTCTGTGCAAATCTTATAATGCTGTGCTGGCAGATGCTTCAATATCCACATTCCATATACTGTACAAAAATATAAACAGAAAAGATCTCAAACCCTACCAAATATGCCAGCAACTTCAGCTAGCACACATTTTCGTGTTTTTTGAGAAATTTAAAATTCCTATAACAGGAATAATGAAGCAGTTCTGCCCAAAGGCACAGAGCCCTATTGCTGGGGTTGACGTGCTCTTTTACAGAAATCTTCAGTCATCATCAGAATCAATCTGTGCCCAGCCACCCTGTGAAAGGTTTCTCATCACGCCAAGGAGCACTCAGGTGCCACACACCCTGGCTTGAAACAGCAACACACACAGCATTAATTAATTTACAAAGGAATTTTCCTATCTGCAAACGGCTGAGCAGCTCGCACTATGAATGGAATGTTCACACAGTATGCACTGGCACCCTGAGTGTGAAAATTAATTCTAAAGACTGAATTTTTTTGTTCAGTTCTGTCGTTTTGGTTTACTTGGGTAAAATTTACCCCAGTTGTGCCTTAATTTTCATTTTTTGAAGGACACACGAGGCTTTGCATCAATGTGAATTGCAAATCAACTAAAAGAAAGTAGCAACCACAAACAGGCAATCCATTTAGAAGTTTTTTTGAGAGGGAAAATGTCAGTGAAAGACACAGCTTTTCTCTACTAATTATAGCAAATTATGTAACAGTTAAACAGTATTTAACAGCAAGGGTTGATTATGAGTTACGCATTTTATTATGACGTATTGAGAAATAATCATAGAAAAGATCAAACTGAGAAATATTGAATACAAACTGTTACATTTTCCTTAATTTCTTGTAAAGCCAAGAAGTATTAGAACTGAAATGAAGGTAAGACTCTTTCATATTTTTGAAACTTCTAATACACTTATTGGAACACTTCAGTTTAATTAGTGATATTAGAAAAGGCACGAGTTATTTGCTTTGAAATGGAAATTTGTAAGTTTCACTTCAATTTCTTTTCTAATTTTTTAATTAGTTTGAAAATTAATTAATCCTACATGTGACATATGGCACTGACATTCAAATATAGTCTACTGAAACAACATGACACTGATGACTTAAAAGTATAGTAACAGTAAGATGTGCAGTGAGAGAGTTTCTACTCTTATGCTGTAATTACTTGGGAAAACATGACACATGATAAAGAAACTATGATATTTTTCTGTTCTAAATGTACATTCCTTGGTTGCACAGACTCTATGATAAGTCCAGAAATACAAATGTAAAAACTGCTTGTTTTCATCTCTGTCTTAAAGTACTTTCTACTGTTTCTCTGCTAGAGTAGAACTAACAAGACATTTTTTCCCTCAGAAGGACAGAGTGTTGACCATCTTCATACCAGCTCATTGTTGTATATTGATATCCTCAAGTAAAAAATAAAAAATTAACATGAAATTCTTCCCTGAATGGGAAATTATCTGTGTTATACAGATGACGTCTGGGTCTGACTTTGTTTTAACACAAATGAAGCCAATGGCCTGACACGAGATGAAGTTCTCTCTGTAATGTCCTAGTCTGAACACAGAAGATAGGTTTGTCTTTCATTTGAGTGATACTGATTGCTGCCATTTTAATGAAGACTCATTTGTGGATGTGCTACATGGAGGAGAAAATCTTCTGCAGCTCTTCAGTAAGGTATTTGGACGGGTATCGAATTTGTCAGAGTTCTGGAGCCTTCCACTGAGGACAACCTACTGGCCTACGTTTCTTGTTGCATCGTGAAAAATATCATGTCATCTTTCCTTCCTCCCCAACCCAGCCTGAATCCCTGTAGCTGCATCTCCCCAGACAGTTACAGCCCTTCCAGCTAATTTAACACTCAAGGCTTACAAGATATTGATGAGGTTATTTTGTTGCATTTCATTGCATTTAAAATCTTCAGACACCTTTGGGTATGTAGTATTGAGGAAAACAATTTAGCAGTAGCAGCAGTAACACCAAAAGAAAATAGCAGTTACCTGAGCAGATCTGTTTCTCCAATTTTAAATTAGCCAGCTCAACCGCACTGTGTTGAGCAGACCAGCCACAGTAGAATAAATTTTCTGCACACATCATCATCCTTCACAAGGCAACAACTTAACTGCTATCAGTAAACTAAACAACATAGATCAGATAGATCTGAAGAAATTCCAGGAAGGAGTTCAGATTTGACAGTTTTTAAAAGAATTTAAAATTGAATATTAAAAATCTCATTTTGGAATAAAATTCCACTCCTTTGGCATTTTAAATGCAATACAATGTTATGGATCTTCACTGTACCTGTACATGTCCTGTGAACACGTCCCTTGGGAACTACCCCGCTGAGAACGTCCCATGGTGGGTTGGTGGACCTAGCATTTTGGTCCATCACCCAGCCTTCCCCACTTCACACAAAGCAAAGCTCTAAGAATATCGTTATTTCAGGTCTTTTTTTTTTTCTTTTTTTTTTTTTTTTTTAACACAGTATACTAACAACCAATAAATAAATAAATAAACTTGTACCACATTTTCAAAGCGCAAATGCCAGGTCATATAAACTATTCAGAGGAGCATTTCTTCCTGCACATGCTAAGATTCCTGTAGGAAATAAATGTTTAATGTCAATGAAAAGCCAATTGCATTTGAATGTAAAGGAATTAAAGGCAAAATCATTTAACTATTATATCTCTAACAACATTTTTTTATTGAATTTTTCACTTACAGATCACATTATCACACTGATTTCTTCCTCCTCCCTAAAACATTCATCCTTCTGTATTAAAAGTTTACCATGTAAGAAAATTTAACTCTTAGCTCCTGTTCAGTAATTACAAACATAATTTATTTCCAGAAGAAATGCGCACCACTTTCATTTCCATTCAAATGGACAAAAAGCCATAGATTTTAGAGCTCTAAATAAGAGAACACATGCATGTAGCTCCACATTACAGAACTATATATATACTCAAATACAGTCACAGTTCTTGTAATCAGTGAAAAGTCTGATCGTGCATATATCGTGTACTTAAGAAAGGCTCTTAGGAAGAGGAACAAAAGGCATCAGAATAGCTGTACAGTTACCTGGTGAGCAAAGCAATTTTTCTGGAATTTAAGATACTGCTGGGTGAGATTGGGTGAGTCACATTGCTCAATGACTCACAGAATTAGGATTATGAAACTGATTTACCAGGGACAAGTGCTGCATGCAGAAGAACTATTAATCTTATTCTTGCCAGAGGAAGAATGTCCAATACTGCTTTTATTTAACTTAATGAACAAATTGCAAATCAACATGACTCAAAACTCAACATGAAGTCAACATTCATAAGTTAGAATGAATTAGGGATGAAGCCATTGAATTTATCTGTATATCCATACAAACGGCACAGGCTTATTGGACAGTCTCAGTGCTCCTTTAACCAAATTTCCAAGAAACACTACAGAGCTTTAGAAATAATATCAACTAAAATTCCTTTCAGACTCAAATAGAGAATGCTTGCACAATGGGAGAAATGTTAACTTCATTACAGCATATTAGAAAGTTTCTAACAGTCTCCCTTTGCTCTCTGAGCCCTCTTTCAAAAGATCTTTATTCAGGTAACATTTTTTTTTTTTTTTTAATATATCATTTTTAAACATAATTTCATAATTACTTAAATTTTCATCATTTTTAATCTGTATTTGATTTATTCATTTTCACTTAGCTACGATATCAACAGAAAACTCTTTAATTCTAAGTTTACTGATGGAAAGGGAGTAGAATCATCATAACTGAGAATACTTTAAGAATGGTTTAGATAAACTTCTGTCTTTAGCAGACATGAGAGAGTAGCAGATATGCTTTTTGTGAATTTAATTCTTGTGGTCACCTGGCATTTTCTCTGTTCCTTGATTAAGTAAGCTTAGCTCATATAGTCAGGAATGTCTACAAAGAACTAATTTAAAACCCCTTCATGCAAATTTTTATGAAACTGACCTGAATTGTGTGATTTGAACAAATACTAGTAAGGAAAAATCCTTCTAAATATACATATATATACATATATATTTAGAATACATACATATAATCTATCTTCATTGTATTACAATAATTTCCTCTTTTTAAGGGCAATCAAAAATGGCACTAGCAATCTTGACTGTTACTAGACCAGACCAAAAATATAAATCCCATGTCTACATCTACACCTACATGTACACCTGTATCGTCATCTACACCTCTGTCTATACCTTTGTCTATGTCTATGTCTACATGATGGCTAGGAAATGGGAAATTACACATATATAGATTCCTTTTCTATCATATATATAAAAATTAGGGTATTTTACAAATGTCCACCTTCCACTGTAGACTAGATCATAGCAGAGAGAACTTATGTGGCACATAGTGACACTACACCATTGGCTTTGTCTGAGACAGAAAAATAATCTTTGTATCAATACTACAAGAAGAATATTGAACACTGCTTGGTGACTCACCATGATATAATATTAACAGGCAGGTAGATACCCATAAAATTGCAGATATTTAAATATATCTTTGTCTGCTGCACTCCTTGTGATCCTTTCTCCTCATTTTAGAGTGTAGTAGACTAGGTTCATAATTGTTTTCACAGCAAAGACCTGCCTGAGGTTTTCAAAATCTGCAGTTTCTCTTCACCTATGAATCTTTGAATCCACTTACTACATATGAGAAGAAATCAGAGAAGCGCTAACTGTAAGATTTTTGTTGTTTACTGCTGACATACTATTTGCATGTATGAATATGCATGGTATTTGTACATGCCACAGTATTTTCAGGTAATGAACCAGAAGTTCTAAAAAGCCAGTCATTTCATCTTTGCTGTGCCCAGTGTACAGGGCTTTTCAAAATTATAGAACAGCTGTTTATTTTGTCTTCTGAAATACCTGAAGAAACTTCTGAAGATTAAGTTAAAATGTTCAGAAATAGATGAAGTTATTAAAAGGTGAAACTCTCAGTGCAGGAAAATTGAGTTTTTCAACAACTGTGAATAAAAGAAAGCATTACACAAGTTAATCTCTTCTCTGAAATCATTTAAACATTGTCAAATCCAAGGGCCAGTACTTTCTTTAAGAAGTTATTTAGGAAATTTTTTGCTTAGTGTTGCAGGTGTGCACAGGTGCCTGATATCAGTAATGTGAACAATATAGATGTGATTATCTTCTGTATTTTAAAAAATGGTTCTCACCACATTCTGTGGTGTTTTCTTTCCTGCAGAAATACTCCCACCTACACATTACACTGTTTGTTATACTGTTCACTGCTTTAAGTCTAGTGCAGTCTCTTGTTTGGAAGGGACTTCTGACAATTTTTTATATGTGTTGTCTTTTACTTCTTTTCCTACTGCACATTAAAAGTACTACGATGATACCAAAGCATGACAATTCCTTTAGGTATTCTTTCCTTTTTACAGTCAGCTAAGTGAAATGTGCAGTTCAACTGTAGTCATCTGCAGTTTTATGTCCCTTTCAAAAGCATGAGGTTTCTTTCTTCCCCTCCCCCCACCCCCCACCTCAAGGAAGGAGTTATTAGCTACCTACGCCTTGCAAATGCCTGATGATTAGAATGAAGTACAGCCTTAACACAAGCAGTCCATCTGCTTCCATTTCAAGAAGGATGACTTACTACCATGTTCTCCTATTGCTATGACTCCTGTTCTGTCCTGCTTCCTACCTCCTTTTTCTCTTCTAGTCACACAGTTAACATTTATGAGAAGTATAAACAGAACACATTTGGCGACTGCAACATCCAGATGCCTTGCCTGGGAATGTATTTCCAATGTCTGCCTTTGGGGTTTGTTCCTTCATTAGTTTTGCTTCTAGCAATGCTGATGGAGCACAGAGGTCTATCTGAGCTGGCTTGGAAGAATTCTGTCTTCTCCTGCTTCTCCACAATTCATTTCTGAGTATCAGGACATCTTAATTTATCATAATTTTCATATGTAAGATAAAAATTATGTTAATAATTGCCTCTAAAATATATTTATAAGTACTTTTAATTTCAATAGACTTTAAAATGTAAACATGCATATTTTTATTTTACATCAATGAATAAATTCAGTGGTAGTTGTAAAATTAGTTGTAGTGATCACATTTTGATGTGGGTGTGGGGTTTATAAGAGATAGTATGTTCCATATGTGTTCATATGAGTGTCCAGCAATGTTCATCTTATATGTGTGCTTGTGTGTTCACGTGTGCCGTTTGGAAAATCAACACAATGAACAAGGAGCGGCTCGGAGAGCTGGGATTGTTTAGCCTGGAGAAGAGGAGGCTCAGGGGACACCTCACTGCACTTTGCAACTTCCTGAAGGGAGGTTGTGATGAGGAGGAGCTTGGCCTCTTCTGCCAGGCAATAAACAGGACCCAAGGAAATGTCCACAAGTTGTATCAGATGAAGTTTAGACTGGACATACAAAGGAACTTTTTTTCTCAGAGAGTGGTCAGGCCCTGGAATAGCCTGACCAGGGAGGTGGTGGAGTCGCCATCCCTGGCAGTGTTCAAGAAGCGTCTGGATAGGGAGCTAGGAGATATGGTTTAGGGGTTTTCTGTAGGTATGGTAAAGGGAGGACGGTTGGACTAGATGATCTTATAGGTCCTTTCCAACCTTGTGATTCTATGATTCTATACACATATGAATAGAAACAATGCTATATGTGCAAACATTCCATTTATATTTTTTTTCTTGAGTCAAATGTGTCTGAAGCTTATCTGGAGCATTCTGTAACCCTATGAATATTTTTAGCAAAAGTTGAACTGAGTTATTGAAGGCTGAGCCTTTTTCTTTCTGATTCAGTAATGAAAATGTTTAATGATGTTCCAAGGCTTTGTACGGGGAAATGTCAACCAGAATGACTGAGTCAACAAGATCAAGATTCTGGACACCACTGGAGTCAAGTGAATGACTGAACCCCAAATCAAAACATCAACAGCAGAATAAGATTTGTGATGAGCCACTGAGAAAAGAATGCTGCAACATAATATTATTATTTTTTTTTAGCTTATGAAACAATGACTTCACCTTATTTCTGAGCTACAGGATTATTATATTAATGCTTAGCCATGGATGTGTGCATTGTATTGCTAATAATCAAAAGTGGATTACAAGACAGGATGGTAGAGGCTGACAACAAAATATTTCCAAGGTTAGTGGCATTTCCCTCAATTTGAAAATGGTTCAGGCATGGGCTTTCTGTGGGAGTCTGGCCTTCTCAATTTTCCCTGCATTCTATCTGTAAATTAACATACCTTGCAGTGTTATGGAATTGACAACATTCTTTGACAGGTGCCCTGATGAAAATGAAAATTGCTCAAGATCATGGCTGGGTTATGATTCTGACAATTCCAACTGAGTGGGAGAATGACTATAAGTGAATCTTGACAGTACTAGAACATCAATTCTAAATTTTCCAGGTAGAAATGAGATAAATGAGATTGAATGATGACTCCTTTCCCCTCAATGGAAAAGCTCAAAAGACAAATTAGGAATATCTGTTCTGTTAAGTTTTTGATAAAGGATCACTGATTTATTTTGCTTGGATTTCTTGAAAAGAAGCACAAGTACTGAAACTATACTTCAACCCTGAAGAAAAAGAAGGATTGTAACTTTGTGATAGATGTAATTAGACTGCAAAACACAGAAAAGAACTTAGGTTTCTGAATAGCTCAGTGGGTAGTCTCCCTGCTCTTATTTTCAGTATTAAGTGACTCAGTAAATTCCTATTCTCTTTAATTCTACAGTTTCTCGGGTCTGACTGAGATATGTGTTTAACAAACTCAAAATTAAAAGTGCAGCTGGGTGGATAACCATGAGAGCACAAAAACAGTGAAATCTCAAGTGAATAATGAAAGTTCTGATAAAGTTTGCATTAGTTCCATATGCTACAGTGAGTAATAAGCAAAATTTTAACAAATGTATGGGAATTAAAAGGACTAATTGCTAGTATTAACAAGAATTTCCAGAAGATAATGATTCAGGTTTCACAAATCTGTTTGATCTTTATTTCAAATAGAAAAATAAAATTTATGCACTCAGCACTGAAATAAACCTTCATAAGCGAAAGAGCAGATATTTTATAGATCTTCCTTTCTTGACTAAGCTTAAATGAGTCATGTCCAGTTGCATTCCCATGTGTTTCGATTGCCTCTGCCAACATGGCTCCAGGAGAAAAAAAAATAAAAATTAAAAATAAAATCTGGAAAAAAAAAAAAAAACACAAAAAAAAATTCTCTTCTGTTACTCTTGTTTTATAAAAAGGGGCAAGGCAAAGAATTTCAAGTTGCAGTTCCCAAAGATAAGATGCATTTTCTCTAATTAATATATCCATTTACTCTCAAACAGAATTTGCTTCTTTCTCTCATGCTACCAGAAAATTTATGCATGTCTTTAGTTTTAAAGTGACAGAGGTGACTGAACATGCATTTTTAGTGTCCGCATTTCATAATTAAGACAGTAGTACGGGAAAATGTTCAGATATGAACAACAGAATAATTAAACTTACAGAAGAACTTCCAACAGGGGAAACAATAAGTGAGAAATCTTCAGTATGTAAAGACTGAACATATGGAAAATACGTATGCCCCTCCAATAGTAATGCCTCCTATTTATTTCTATGGGAACTACAATTAATAAAGGGCACAATAACACTGTTTGATGGAGCAAATTCTCAGCTACAAAACTCTCTTTTTCAGCATAGTTACCACTGTTAACCATGTATTTTTGCCACAAGAGGCTGCATACTGCACTTGCAACCATCTTCACCACCACTGTAACGACTGCTGAAATACACCACCCACTGCCTCACTGTGCTCACATCCATTCTTTGGTCTCCATAAATGTTCAGTAAGAGTTGTTGAATGTCAGTAGGTGCCATTTTTTTTCTACACGGAGGAATTCCATTCCACCCCTTTGCTTGATATGCACTTCCATGTCAGACAGCATTTTGTCAGACTGCCCCTCTGTTGCCATCTGTCATATGGCAAAAATAAATAAATAAATAAGTAGGAACCTCTACTGCTATATCCCTGTTGTTTGCCTCTGATGTTGTGGGCAAACATAATAAAATAGGAGGCATTATTTTTGGAGAAGACCTTGTATACTATAGGTTCATTTAGTTATGGGCGGCAAGAAGAGGATGGATATGAATCAACTGTTCACTGTTTTCTCAGGTATAAGATCCAAGAGCAGCCAAATGAAGGCAAGAGATGTCAGCCTTATGGAAAACAAGAACCGATGAGTCTGCACACAGTGGCTTGAAGAATTCATCACTGAAGGATTCCAAAATGCTAAAAGTGTATGTGCATTACCCAGAAGACTGAATGAGTTCAGGGAATTATTACAAAACACATAGAAAACATATTTGTCAAAGCAAGACCCTGAACTGTGCTTGGAGTCTGGGAGAGTATAATAAATGATGGAATACACTTCCTCTCTTATGACACTCCTGCCTAGAATTACTGGATTTTTGCCACTGTCAAATGCAAGCTACAAAACCTAAAAGGTGGTACCTTAGATGGAGGTGGTAAGGCTGTAACTGCCCTAGAGTCATCTGAAAAACTTCCATTAACTTCAACACAAGTTATCTCCTTTATTAAAGGAAATCAGTTATTATCTTTCAAGCTTCACTTCACCACAGCTTTTGAGTTCAAGGTGTTACTTGTCACAGGTAATGAGATTTATGTACTCTATGCCTGGCAAATCAACACTGCCTTCAAGAGAACGTAACAACAGTGTTTTTCAAACACTTTAAAAGACACAAATTATCAAGAATGGCTGACAGTTGAAATGGGAGTCTTTCACTCTGAATTAACTGTATGTGAAAAAAAAATAAAATAATTGCTTTCTTTGCTCAGTTTCATCTATTTGTTCAAGAAGAGCATCTTCATTTTTTGAGATCTCTTACAACTTTTGGTATAAGTCTTGGTTTCTGTTGCTTGTTATTCAACAACTAGATAATATTTTGAGAATTAAATATAATTAAGAAATTTCTATCATCCAAATAAGCCATTCATTTTTTACTTAGAAGCAGCCTGGAGAGATACAGTTCAGCAATTACATGCACGTGTATTGGGCTTATATGGCAAGGCTTGGGTAGTGGCGGGCTGCAGGGTGTACTTTGTGAGCAGAGCCCAGCACTGTCCCATGCCAGATCAGAGCTAGACCCACTGGGCTCACCACTGCTAGAGCTGAGCCATGAGCAACACTGGATGTGCCTCTAGGAGAGGAGATATAAGAAAGGGAAAAACTGCTGTGCAACAGCATCTGGAAGAAATTTTCTCCTCCTAGTTTCCTGAAGAGGAGGAGTGAAAGAGCAGCACATGGAGCTTAGCTGCCCATCAGCGTGAAACTGCCACACCATGATAGCATGTTGCTGACTTTGCCTTAGCTGGGTAGGTGATTACTCACAGCTTATGGAATAAGCCTTTGTAGGGCTGATATTATGGAAATGATAAATTAATTAATGAATCTAGGACTTCTGTTTAAACGTGCTAGATGCTATAGGTCAGAAAGCTACTAAGACATACACATGGCTAAGTACAACAGTACCGCTATACTGCAAATACAGTTGAATAGTTCTGGTTACTGCATATCCTAAAAACCTACTATTTCTCAAATTACTACTACTTATTTCAGTATCACCTACACCAACAAATGACAGAGTGCTTTTCAGCTCACTGTGATCTGGTGTTACTGCTACCACCCAATCTTTTAATCCTCTACTTCAGCAAACCATGACTTTTCCTACTCTTAAAACCCCTTCCAAATCCCATCAGTATTTATCTGTTCCCTCATGTGCTTCCTCCTATTCTGTGCACTTTATTTAAGCAGTTTCTTAATCTGTTGGAATTGAACAGCTGTTAACACTTCTTTTAAATTGGTTTTAATTACTATTCCTTTCCCTTCTCCTCTCTAATCCATTTTACACCTGTAATCCTGTAGCAATAGGTTTCCAATTTTCTTCCTTTTTTAAATAAATGAGATGTGATATCTGGTCCTTGTTTTTAGCAGCATAGGACACTCAGGGATGCTTTGATTTCTTTGTTTTACATCAGTTGTGTTTCTGACAAATGCTGAAACCCAGAAAGTCAACATAGAAAAACAGAAGAGTTAAGGATGACAACTGTCATGCTTTTTTTTTTTTTTTTTTTTTTTTTTTGCAATGTTAACTCCCTGATAAGGAACACTGTCAGCACTCCAGAGATACAAAACTAAGATTACTTAAGACCTTTTATTCACTAAGGGGTTTTCAGAGTTTGTTTCAGCCGCTAGTATAGTAGATGATTTTCCCTCTAAGAAGTCTATTCAGTCTCTTTGCACTGGCATTCAAGGTTTATTTAAACAGCTCAGAGATTAATCTCAATACCCGCAATGTCTGTGTTCTAACACTAGAACAGAGCTCATGTTTTTTTGTTCAATAGGGCCCAGTAAAATAAATATGTCTAAAAACTGAATATAATCACATATTGTTGTTGGTAGAATAATCAAGCACTGAAAACACACTCTGAAATCATATCTCTGAAAATGTACCATACAATCAATGAAGAAAAGGACCTTCTTTATGGTCCTGGGCAAAGTGAGTCTGTGTTTCATCTATGTTATTCAGAACAGCTGATGTTAACTTCACTTGAACTATCAGTTCTGTTAGTATACAGCTTTTGGCTATCAACTCTGTTTCTAACCCAAGACAAATACTTGTATTTTATCCTACTTGTTTTGGTTTTAGCACTAACACTTAGATGATACACACCAGTTACACTAAAATTCCCCTTTCCATTGAAAATGTACCCTCTTCCCTTGTTCTCATTACAGTTCTAACATTTATGGGCAGTAGAAAACAGAGTCAGCTCTCAGGCATCTGCCATGGCAATGCCCCTGTGAAACAGCAGCGGGATACTGAAAGGTCAACTACCTTTCCCTTTATTATTATGCACACTGTGGTCTCCAAACTTGGAAGCAGCACTCTGAAGAAGTTTTGAAGCTGAATAGCATGAGGGTCTCCTACCTCCTTTCTAAAGCTTTCCCTGAGAGCTTCCCTGTGCTGTTTATTTAAGGATCAAATTGTTAAAAAACGTTGTTCTTAGACTTATGCAGATATGATTAATAGGTTGCTGTGTTTTTAAATGGATAAGTTATTATTTCTACATAAAAGACCAGGAAAAAAAAAAAAATCCTTCTGGATGATAAACAACATGAGAAATACTGGCTCTATCCAAGTTAAGCTATGTTTGCTACCAGATTTAGGAAAAACATTCCCTAGTAGGAGCTGCAATTGTTAGCACAGTGTCAGGGCTGTCAGCTCCTTGCCCAGAGATTGCTGGCTGTTAAAGACTGTCTCTTGGGATTTTCTAAACTTGTAAGGAAAGGAAGTGCCTCTGGACTGCTATTAATTTTTCATACCCTGGTAGGCTGCCAAAATAGTTAAATTTACGGCACTTATTTGCTTGTAGTAGCAAATAAGATATAGTTGGTCAAGAATTGGACTTAAATACCATTTAAATTATATAAACAAGTGCAGTGAGAGTTAAATATTCCTGGCCAATGAGATATAGTGTCAACTCTCTGTGTATGTACGTGTGAAATAGAGAGATGCTTTAATGGGCTGTATTCCTGACCTCAGGATAGATCTTTTCTTTCTCTTACAGGAGCAAAAATTAACTTTTAATGTGTACCAGTAAAAGGAATGTACATTGTGCCCATAAATATGTATGTATATGTAGAATTATATATGTGTTCTTCTGTTCTTTGTGTATATGTAGATATGTTTGTGTAATGTACATGCACAAATATATATTTATCCATAAGCATATTTGAGGACAGATCACAACTTAATCTGTAAGTCATTTTCTTCAAAATATTCAAACTCTAAACATATCTGCTTGCGTTACCTATAAAACATGCTAGTGGAATCCCCATGTTAGAAATTAACTCTACCGCAGCGTTGTGAGCTATTACTCAGGACAGTTGTTGAAACGTCAGAAGACATTAAGCAAAGTTGGAGAAACTGAACAAATATCTTGATGATTCCTACAGAACGCAACAGCCGGTTGACATAAATAGATGAAGCATTAAAATAAAACTGTGTTTCCATATGTTCATTGAAATATGTCATTTACTGGAAGTACGAACAACGGCTTGTATGTATTGAATGTTTAAGAGTACTGATTTTCAATAGGGCCAACTGTCAGGTCCTGCATTTGATCACAACAACCCCAGGCAACCCCTACAGGCATGGGGAAGTGTGGCTGGAAAGCTGCCTGATGGAAAGCGTTCTTGGTGTGCTGATGGACAGTCAGTTGAATATGAGCCAATAGTATGCCCAGGTGGCCAAGAGGGCCAATGGCATCCTGACTTGGATCAGCAATAGTGTGGTGAGCAGGACTAGGGAAGTCATCCTGCCCCTGTACTCGGCATTGGTGAGGCCTCACCTCGAGTACTGTGTTCAGTTTTGGGCACCCCAGTACAAAAAGGACATGGAGGGGCTGGAGCAGGTCCAGAGAAGGGCAACAAGGATTGTGAAGGGCTTGGAAAATCAGCCCTATGAGGAGAGGCTGAGGGAGCTGGGGCTATTTGGTCTGGGGAAAGGAGGCTGAGGGGAGACCTTTTTGCTGTCTTCCAATATCTGAAAGGTGCTTACAGTGACTACAGAGTAGGGCAGGTCTCTTCTCACTGGTGACAGGTGACAAGACGAGGGGAAATGGCCTCAAGTTGCACCAAGGTAAGTTTAGGTTGGACATTAGGAAACACTTCTTTACTGAAACAGTAGTTATACACTGGAATAGGCTGCCCAGGGAGGTGGTTGAGTCACCATCCCTGGATGTTTTCAAGATTCGTTTGGATGTGGTGCTTGGAGACATGATTTAGCAGAGGGTTATTAGAATTAGGGTACTATGGTTAGGCTGAGGTTGGACTTGATGATCTTGGTCTTTTCCAACCTGAGTAATTCAGTGATTCTATGATTCTACAGTAGGATTTTTCTTAGAGGAGAGACTTCCAAGACTAATTTGATGCTTTGATGCGCCATAATCTTGAACTGGCAATTGTTTTCTAATAATGCTATCAAACACTGTTTAGAATAGTTCTTGGAGGTTCTATAAATTATTAAAAAAAGAAGGTTGGTTTAAAAATTGCAGGTGTGTTTTGTTTAGTTTGCCTTCTTAAAATTCAGTTTCCAGCAACTGAGTGGCAAGCATTCTTTTTATCAGATATGGTGAGATTTTAGTCCTTGTTAACTGCATCACTGTGGTTGAAGAAAATAATCACTGCTTCCCTCCACTAAACGACTGTGTGAACTGCAAAGAAAATAAATATTTAGATAAAGAATGATTTGAGAAAATAGTTGAGCACACTCCTTAAGTTGTAGGGGCTGCAGTCATGAATGGTAACAATGATGGCAAACAGATGAGTGCTTTAGGCCTATGTATTTTTCTAAAGAACCCAACATCAACAAGATTTTGGAGTAGGTTCTCGACAACTTGTAATTGCATTAGCTGCATTGGAATGGAGAATGAGGCCCAATTTATTTTTTATAAACCTCTAAATTATTGAGTAGAAACAAGAAGCTGCCAGAGCATTAGAATTCTCATGGAATCAAGGGGCCAAATTTTTGAAACAACATCTTCTGTCTGAGACAATACATTTATGATTAATGAGAAGGCACAATTGCTTCATTTTGTATTCTGCAAAATTTCACACTAGGGCGTTAGAATTTCGAAGGACTTTGACCATTATCATCATTAACATCTTTGGCTATAAAATGGGCTTGTTAAATCATAGCTACCTGTACAATAAAAGAAGAAAATGATAGGAATTTTCTCAGACATTTGTGACAAATCCTGGGGAAAAAATCAAATAGTGACTTGTGTCTCTGCTAACCAAAGTAATGCTTCAAAGTAAAATGCCAACATGCATTATATCAATATCTCCAAAATAATTACATTACATGTTAGATGCCTTAACGGATTCTGGATTCACTGTAATGAATTACTGTAGTATTCATATTTTCTACATCATCAGATAAAAAATCTTCACCAGAACTATCAAATTATATCCCTTAAATCTGGATTCAGGCAAGTAACACATATTGAGGAAAAACATGAAGTGAATGTTTAACAAGAAACAACCTATGAAGCACTGCTGACAGTGGAACACCCAGTAGACAGACTTCTTAATGTTTAAACACTTTCATGAACCAAAGCTTTAAGTGCAAAACACAGGCAGCATTTATTTTTTTAAAATGAAGTCCATTATGTGATGACCACAAAGCTTAGCCATTTTGAGCTGTTGATTGTTTTAGATAATTTTTATTGCAGGCTTTAAGAAAAAGGTTAAAGGTAAGTGTTAAAATAACCGTAAACAGTCAATTAGTCAAGAGAACACTGGAGGAAAATAACTGAAGTGTTGTTTTGCCCCAGTAAAATTGTTTTACCAAACACCTATGTTTCCAGAAGGAAACCATGTCCTAAAAGGTGTCTATTATGTTACTGATAATGGCAATATCATGGTATATATGAGCATGAGCTGCCCTATTTGAATTGTTAAAATCTCTAAGCAGTCTTCATTGTCCTTTTTTTCACGTGACTGCCTTGAAGTGAGAACTGATGTGTCCATTTTTGTTTTGTAGTTTAAGTGCAGGGCTTAGTACATATACTTGCCTATGCCATCAGTTTTTAACAAATGACCTCAGTGCCTTGGGTTAACTTCCTGGTAGGTTTTAAAAAATACAGCATAGTATTTGCGTTATCATTATGAAGTCTCATTAATCATCATGTGTAACTAGGAAGTACTCTGATCAAGAATATTTTAAAAATAAAGATGAGATTAGTATCTGCAATCTTAAGAATCCAGAAAAGACATACAAAGTTGGTTTGTCATCCTAATCCTCCTTTATTACTAACGGGAAGAAATGCACCTCCTGCACAGAACAATTAATCTCCTTCAAGAAAGGTCACATGAATCACCTTTAAAAAGTTACTAGGTTCCTTCTACAGGCTATAAAGTCTAGCATGTTTAGCGTTAAAGTGCCTAAACAAATCCAAAGAAAAGCAGTTAATGGTACTTGAAAGGCAATTCTATAGCTAAGATTCATAAGGCAAAGTAGGGAACTATTCTGCAGGCAGCTTGGTTAGCCTAGAACCATAGAATAATTAAGGTTACAAAAGACCACTAAGATCATCCAGTTCAACCACCAGCCAATCACCACTGCACCCACTAACCACATCTCTCAGTGCCACATCTACTCATCTCTCGAACACCTCCAGGGATCTGCTAGATAGTAGATCCACAGAGAGAGTGTATGCTTTTGAAGGTGGTAGCAGTGGGTTTTGCAGGTACATGCCTACTATAAAACAAAAGAAATTTGAAAAATAAACTCACCATACCAGCACAAACAAGTTCAAGAGATTTACTGCAGGTCTAATCACTTCAAGTGATTACCATTAAAAAGGAAAGGCAAACGTCTCTCCCAGTCTAAAATCAGTTGCTGTCAGTATACACAAAACACAAATGGGATATTTTAGTTGTTCTCCAGTGGAAGATAAGCAGGGTGTGTGCAACAGGCAGTGCTGAAACATAGCAGGAGGATTTATTTTGAAGTGTTTTGCTAATAACAAACATTTCCACATGAACAGAGATTAAAACAATGATGTCATTGCTGACAATTTTCATTGTAATTATGTATTCAGTACACCAACATGAGCTGTAGAAATAGCAATGTTGAGAATGTTTTAGAAGAATCTGTCTTTGCTTTGCTTTGCTCTACAGAAGCAGGATGTGTTCCACAGGAGAGACATCTTGCACTAGCAGGAGGTAAGCTGTGAGTACCCAGAACTGTGTGTTCTCCTTTTAAAATGGTCCGGTTTTCCTGTTTTCCTTGGCACAGCCACAAGATTTTTTTTCAGCTACCCTACCCAAGAAATTCTTTAAAATTGTGGGAACCGACAACGTGATATTTGAAATAATTTAGCATGCTGTAGTCATCTAGTTATTGTTATGATCTCTGTGTCCATACCATGAATATCAGTAGTACCTTGAGATACTTCACAAGAAAGAAAACACCTATTTCCTGGCCACTCTGAATGTGCATTTTCTTTTCTTTTGACATCACTGGGACAAAATTAATCTCATCTATGTTTAGATGTGTGAAGTCCAACATCAGCAACAATAAATAGCTGCAGAAAGCAATTCCTCCTACTCTACAGGTGTATGAATTACATAGTTCAGCTTGTCCACTGGAGGTTTATCTACACCTCCAGGCAGTACATGCAGAGCATAGGTGCTTGGTTTACAGCTGCCAGTCAAGTCTGAGGTGTCTAGGTGAAAAGAATCTGACCTTTTGTGAAAAATCGCTCTTTAGAACTATTCAGGATTTGTCAGTAAAGACATTTTTGACATGGATCATTATATACAAACTTATCTGGGGAAAACTTAAATCAGGCACAATATGACCTTGTATCTTCTGCTGCATCCCTACTGCCTGCTTCTACATGCAGAAAGTAAATGATCTGTTCTGCTTTTTAAAATGGAAAAACTAAAATGAAAGCATTTTATTGTTTTATATAAGCGTAATGTTTAAATTCAGAAAACAATGAAAGTTTCCTTGGGAATGAATTTGGTGCTGCTCTTTCTTTTTTGTCTAGTACATTTAGTTCTGACATCACACTGATAGTCTGCTGAAGAGGATCTGTATGCTACGGAGTACTACAGATTTCATCTTCAAAAAAGTATCCTCTAGTATTCTTCTCCAGATTTATGGCTACACAGAAGGAACAAAGGCAAAAGCCTGTCCATTAATCTAATGAACTGAGGGCTGCATTGATTTTCCTAGGACTGCTAACTTCCTGTGATTTAAGTAGGTATCTTGATTAAGTGATGGTTAAAGTAAGCAAATTGAATTCCCAGTCGATGCAATGTAGAATCTACCATAGGAAGGTCCTTCTTGGCAGAATGCCTGCCTCTTGTAAGGAGAGCTCTCAGGCAAGTTTCCCACTACTATACATTATGGATTTGATTCAGAATTGTGTTGATGCTCCTCTCATGCTTTATGGCCTGGGGCAGTAATCACCCCTGGTACTTGGCCATCACAGACAGCATCTCTGTCAGCCATCTCTGACAGCTGCTACCTCTCTGTGATGGACATCCAAATCAAAAAGAAACAAACATTTTAGGTAAGTACTGACAGTAAGCATAGGAGTGTCTAGAAAAATCCTTTTCTAATTAAACTGGGTAGCAGAGGGGGTTGCTAGTAACCTTCCAGAAGCATATATCCAGCACACACTTGTGAGTTCATGCTCTATGGGAGTAGTTTCAAAAGTAGCACAGAACTTTGGTGCAAGTGCATGTGTATGTGTGTGCAAGTATTTTTAACCTGCATTTTAGTTTGATTATTGGAATCTTCATGCCCTACTACCACAGCTCAGCTGGGATTCAACAAACACATCCCAAGAAGGTAGGCTCCTTGCCTCAGGTCCTGTTACACAGTGACCAGAGATGGTACTTGTGGAGGATGACTGTTTGTTCCAAAGGAGATGAAGTAGGGAGTTTGGTCACTCCTGGCTTCTGCTTCTCTTTCTCCAGAAGAAAAGAGAGACTACATGGTCAGTTCAACAGCCAATGCAGAGGTATTCCATGTCAGTTTAGGCAGCAGCTCCTGTTTGACACATAACCCATAGGAGACTGGTGTCCTACAGCAAGAGGCAGTTTACAGCCACAGAATGCACCTTAAGTCAGAATATACCATAAGGGCAGGAGATACTTCTGCATGGCCAACTGAACTGCACTGCACATGGCCAGCTGGCAAAAGTACAGGAGAAGCAAGAACCCACTACATCTGCTTTTCCATTCTCATTTTAGGCATGAACACACCAAGAAGAATGTATTTCTGGTTCTTAACAGTGATGTTAGAATGAATTGCTTATAAATAAATAAACAAGTAAATAAATAAATAAATAAATAATACTTGTGTATCACGAAAATACTCATGGAAACCAAGCATGTGCTGAGATCACAGGGATTGGCTACTTCATTGACAGCCCATGCACAAGAGGCGGGTCTGGGGCCTCCACTTTTCTTGGGGAGGTCTGCTGCTCCTCAGAAGTTTTTAACAGTATGTGGAAAAGTACCTCTGGAATAACCCATAATGTATATTTCAGAAAATCCCAGGGGGAAATCTCTTTCTCCATTTACTGTTCCTCTCTCTATTTATTACATAGTGTACCAGATAACATTACTACCATTATAATCAAATGGTTCCCCTGACACATATGTGCGTGTGTGAAGCACTTCAGGTGATGTATCCAGCACAGGCTCAGTGACCAAGCTATTGCAGAAGTTGTCCTTCAATGATTAGATCTGACCAGTTGAAAATCCCTATGGTGTGTTAAATTCACACAAACTGAAGGAGTTCTCCTGTCCACCTTCAGCCCATGGTCACTGAAAAATAGTTTAGCTGCAAAAAATTATAATTGCAATCCAAAGTTCTTTTCAGCTCTTGTCTCACACCTGTCACTGCCTAAATTAGAAATAAATGGTTGAGAGAAGCGGAAGACTTATTTTATGAATTCAAAGTGATACATAAGTTTGATAAGGTAGAACAGAAGGAGAAAGAAAGGAAGAAATTAAAAAGGAAAAAAATAAAATAAAATTAAAAAAAAAAAAGAGAAAGAAAAAACAGCCCTAAGAAAAAATATTGAGAATGATTTATTTTAACATGGGTGTTACTGTGTTTTTCCAGTGCAGCACATTAAAATCCATTAATTCCTTTGTCAGCTTCACTGTGCAAAGCAATTATCTCTTATTCCAAATGTTTTTCAGATTCTGTTTGACAGAGAGTTAATGCACCTAGGAGTGACATTTGCATAAAAATCTATTACAGAAGAGGAAAAAATAGGAAAAAAAAAGATTCAGTTGGCTTTTCCTGTTTTCACTGTATAAACCATAGGAATTAATACGTATTTAACCAGTTGAAATAGTTTTCCAGCAACAAATCTCAATGGAGCTGAGTATCCTGGCATCCCCGTTGCTGGTGTTGGTGCAATACTGTGCTTAGAGTAAGGCCAGGCTCTGCCTTTCACCTTCCAGAATGGAAGCAGGCCTTCTACAGAAGGTAATTCCCGGAGTCTTATTTGGTGACACAAAACACAGTGATGTAAAACTGATTTATCAACACAGCTGTATCTCCAACCTGCTATCAGGAAATAATAATATGCTTAGTGAAGTCACCAGACTATAACCCAACACACCTGAAATCTGAACATGATCTGACACTCATGAAGCCACTGAATGTCTCAAGAGATCAGTGCTTCCTAGAATTTTGCCTGCCTTTTCTTGAGATAGTTTATAATGATCCTTTCTCCCCCCCTTTCTCCCCACTTACATGTTGTCTTCCAGAAAACTAACTCATAAGGCTAACTCAGTCTTTATTTTCAGAAGGAATTCAGTCCTTTTCAGTATTGATTACCAGAATCGCCAATGTAGCAGAGCAGGCAGAGATGCTATATGAGATTTTCCCTGTTGATTTTAACTCCTCACTCCAATGAATCATGGCCCTGAAAAAAAAACTTGGCAGATCAAACAGTGTACTGGCACAAAGACAGGTCTCAGGTGTTGGGGGTGGGGGGGCAGTCGTGTTCCTTTCTGTTTGTCACCTAAGGCAATATACACACATAGACAGAGCTGAGAGCTGATCCCTTAATAGATTTCTCTACATGAGTCCTCTGATATAAACTTGATGGGCTGTCCACACTATAGAAATGCAATGTCATTTCCACCAAAGCAGAACTACTTTGCTCAGGACATGATATTTGCAGCAAGAGTACTGAAAAGAAGCAGAATCATACCTGATCTGGGATGACCTCAGCTGACTTAATACTGACTAGCAGTACTCGGCTCTAAATAGGAAAGATAAGGAGAAATGGAATTTCTTTCTGAAGCTATTTTAAGTGCAACGACTACTATATATAGTGTCAGAATAAGTGGCTGAAGTTAAATTTAAAAACAGACATGTTTATGTTTTGCTGTTTCCAAATACAGTCTCATGTGTCCCAAAGTCTGAACAACATGGGGGAAAAAAAAGCAGAAACTATAGTAAAAAGCCCCATCTTTTTGCAAGCTAAGTGAGGTTGGTCAGTATAGAGGGTAAGGCAAAAGGAAAAACAAGTGTCATGAGACTTTCACCCATTTAGATATTAAAGGACTCTTCCTGAGCCCTGCCTGTGAGCCAGCGTACCCTCAGGTCCTCTCCCAGTCTTTCATTAGCTATTCCAAGACAGCTGTTAAGCAGTCCAGTGCATCTGACTTCTCTGTACGCAGAATTCTTGCTTATGTCAATATAGTGAAATCATAGAAATTGTACATATTTCCATAGAAAACCCTGCTAAGCTATCAGAGTCACAGCTTCAGAAGAAGGAACACAAAGAGTGATACATGCTTTGTCACTGCAGTATGATCAAACTTAACACTGCAAGTAGATTGTGCTCAAAGGTACTCAAAGGCCAGCATCTAATTCACTGTGTGGGACAATAACTATTACCCTCTCTGTGCTTGCTGTGTGCTAGAGAAAATCTATCCATGTGTGAATTCTTGTACAAAGAAGCTTTTCTTAAACAAAAGCAAGGAGCAATCTCTATTTTACAGAGTCACATAATTGCAGAGGGTGGAAGGGACCTCTGGGGATCATCAAGTCCGACTCCCTGCTTTTCACTCTGTTTTTGAGGAATGCCCTTTCTCTGGAAAATAAAAGAAAGGCAGAGCCTGAAAAGTGGTCTTATTTACTTCCACCTAAAAGGTGTGTCAGAACTGTAAGAACCATCTCACTTTGGGGGCACGCTTCAATAAATGTAATTTTGGTTGCCATGCTAACAGAAAACCACTTAAACAAGTGCAGTAAAACAAAAGTGCAGAAATGACATTTCCTTGTAGAAATAAGGAAATATATTTAATTAACAAGGCTGCGGGTTTTACCAACAGCAGTGAATTTCACAGTTCATCCTTTCTGCAGAGTGCAACCTGCTGTCAGCATGTAAAGCTCCTGAGCATCAACTGCTTCTTCCTAACAGGACCTCAGCCTGTAACCTATGTCCCAAGGGCCAGCACCTTTCAATGCCAACCGTGTGAACCACGCTCTGAGCGCCTCTTCACCGCGCTGCTCCCTCATCGGCCTCACATTTTCCATTCTCCCGGAGCTTTCCGTCTAGACCCCGACCCGCCCCGGCGGATCGTAGCGCAGCCCCTCGGGGTCCGGGACCGGGTCCGTTGCGGCCCCACGCGGTTCCACCCCCGAACGCCGCTGTCCCGCAGGTGTCACACTCCGGGGTTTGCTGGTGCGAGGGGAAATATCCCATGTTCATTTCGGACACGGGAAGAAGAAACGTCTTAATTCTCGGGCTGGGAACAAAGTGGTGCGCAACGTCACCCCGCGCCCATGTAGGAGCAGAAGAGACAGATACTTTTTTTTTTTTTTGTAGAGGGTCGAGAACCAAAGATTCAGAAGGAAAATGCAACAAAGTTATGGGGAACTTACTTGGTTTAGGTGCGTGCGTCGGCAGCGGGCATCTTCCTCCCGAAGTTCCAGCGGGTCACATTTTCCCTTGGAAGCGCCCTTTTTGTAAGTTAAATCCCTCTGAGAAGTGTTCGCTTTGTTTCGCTCCCCCTCAGCCACTTTTACTCATTTTTACTTTATTTTCTCCATGTCTGCCCCCGGCACAGACGCTCGGACACAAGCCCACCGGTTAGATGCTCTCCATCACCCTCAGCCCAGGGAACTGCGCCTGCCGCCGGGCTCCGGAGCAACAGATGCGAGCCACAACCTTCCCTGGATGCTCAGTGCGGCGTCTCCTCCTTCCCTGGGAGAGCCTCATGCTGCCCGTCCAAAGTAACAGCTCCTTCCGACGCGCCGCTTCTCCCCGGAGCGCAGCGCTGCGAGGCTGGAAAAAGGACACGGAGATAAAGGGAAAAACCCCACAGAGGGACACGAGCACCGGCTTGTGCCGCCCGCGGCGATGCGCTCCCCGCGACACCGGCGGCGGCTTTGCCTCCGCGTCCCCTCCCGACGCCGCCGCCGCCCCCGCCGCGCTCCCCGAGCCCCTCGCTGCCGCACTGCAGCACCCCCCTGCGGGCGCATCGCACACTGCGGCCCCTCCGAGTGCCCCCGGGATGGGGGGGAGGCACAGCCCACCACCTCGCGATGGAAGTGAACGGATGGGGGGACAGCTGAAACACCGAACGACTGAGGAGGAGGGGACAGTAGCTCCGGAGAAAGTTCGCTGCCTCGCCTCTGGGAAAGCCCCGAAGAGCCAATAAATAGATCTATGTATTTATTAGCATTGATTTATTTGAGCACTTTTTAGGGCTTGAACCTGCTGCTGACGCAGAGTGAGGCACCAATTTGCCTCTCACCGTGAATAGGCTCTGGCAGTGCACCCAGCGACCCCCCGCGAACTGTGCCCAGCACCGTGCTTAGGGTGCAACCGGTGCCCCGTGAACCGCCGCTACTGCGGATCAGCAGAGGGTGCAGGAAGGAGGAGGAGAGCAAAGGGATGAGACGGGGCGAGGCTGTCCAAGGAGGAGGGATGTACGAAATGCAAAACGCACGAGTAGCCCTCGTTCTGAGCTTTGCCCGTGTCTGTGCCGGAGACTTCAGAGCGCTGAAGCGTGAAACGCCGCTTTGTGCAGAGCGCAAGTGTGGTCTTGTCATTACAGTAAATGAGAAGGAGCTGCCAGGCGCAGTTTGATGGCAGCATACAGCCCAAGACCTCCACGGGCAGCACAGAAAAAGAAGCATTAAGTTCAGCGGGGGGCTGAGCAGTGGAAATGCCAGGTTCGTTCTGCTCTGGGATTTTCACGGTTGCAGCTCCTGCATCACCGTGTGCGCTGCTGCAGTACAGATTTCAGGCGTGCCCCTAATGAACTACTGTTAAGGTCTCGGCAGAACTCAGCCCTTTAAGGGGCAGCTCAGAAAGCAGGATGGTGCTGTGAGCAGTACAGCACAGGTAACGGGGCTCTGCCCTTCTCAGCCACCGTGATGATAATTGCACTTTTGAGATCAACTCCTGCTGGCTTGGGTACAGACCAAATGCCAAATGCAGCTACACTGGGAAATGATCACTCACTCACCATACACATGTGCATTGCAGCATATATAGGTAAAGGGATGACTCCAAAAGTAATGCGTCATATGTTGTTAACATTTGCCCATGATAGCAGAGGCAGATGGTGGTGGTATGGAAGTAGAGGTTTTACCTTCCCACAAATATCCCATTACATTTTGTTTCTATGTGACATATGGCAGCAGAGGGGCAGTCTGACAAAATGGTCTGACATGGAAGCATGTTTGAAGCAAAAGGTGAGGAACTGAATTCCTCCATGTGGAAAAAAACGGCACCCAGTGACGTTCACTGATGCTCACTGAACATTTCTGGAGACCAAATAGTGGATGTGAGCACAGTGAAAGCTGAGCTGCATGGACACCATTTTCCCATCAGTGACACCATCAGCAGCTGTGAAACAGTGGGTCACCACTGATGGTACTGATTTTTTACAAGCACAGCATGCACATTCTTGTTGATTGCTGGTGAAATGCAGAGCTCATCATGATGACAGTGCTGAACTACAGTGTTTTGCAACCAAGAGTTTGCTCTACCAATTAGTATTATTGTGTTCTTTGTACCTGTTGTAGTTTCCATGGAAATTAAGGCATTACTTTCCAAACAACCTACCTATAAGCACACACATGCCCCCCACTTACACACAAAAATGGAGTGAGAGAATTAGGTAGATAGAGATACCCTCTAGAGGCAAAGGCAAACTGCAGTAAAGTATAGAAAAGGTTTGATCATTGGATTGCAGTGGTGAAACTACTGAGAGCTCATCTACATAGCACTGAAGTATTTGTACACCTTGTGCATTAATTCATCAGCTGCTATCAGCACCAGTAAGATTAAGTTGCATTACTACAGTCTGAAAGTGGAGACAAAATTTAGAGGTTTTTCGATGCTCACTTCCAAGAGCAGAGTGCTTTTTTCCCATACGTTTCCTTAATAGATCTTGAGAAGCCAAGTTCTATTTTGAGCGTATCATGTTTAATTTATCACAAGCAAATGCCTCTATAACAGTATTTCCTATGTTTTTTTTATGTGTTTCGTTGTGACATTTCTTCTTTTCAGGGTTGAATGCAACATGGTACTATCAGTGCGCTTTACAGTTTCTGGCATTTTACATATGATAACCCATTAGCAGTCTCCTGTGGTCTTGCCAGTGCTCATAATTCCCAATTAAACTAATGTTCAGATACAATCTCTGTGGTCCTACCCAGATGAAAACAAAGGAAATAGAATTTTATATCTGATTCAAGACGGTGGCATCAGGATCACTGCAATGTCCTGAGCGTATGCTAGTATATTTTATTCTCAGCATGTAGTGAGATGCCAAATGTCTCTCAGCAGTAGGTACTGTGGCAGGGAAAGAGTGGTAAAGGGAGAAAATTATACATTCTGTGGAACCTGTAACACATTCCACAGTTTTAGAGGTTACATAGTAATACCATGACTGGGAATTCCTTTAGTCAGCTCACAGTGCCACACCAAATTAGAACAGAATCAGAGAATCAGAGAATTGCTCAGGTTGGAAAAGACCTTAAAGATCAACGAGTCCAACCACAACCCAACCATACTACCCTAACTAACAACCCTCCGCTAAATCATGTCCCTGAGCACCACATCCAAATGGTTTTTAAACACATCCAGGGATGGTGACACAACCAGCTCCCTGAGGAAATTTAGGTTTCTCTTAGGACCTTCTTCATTTCTCCTCCTATGCCACATCACTCTTCTCAGAGCCTGGCAGCTGACCATTAGCAGTTGAGCTAAAATTTATATATCTGAAATAGCAACTAGAATGGTCTGCTCCCTTTCTCTCTGCAGTTTGTGCAAATGCTACTAGAAAGTATCTCTTATTTCATGAAAAAACTGACATACAGAAATAAAGATTAAAGACAGCTTGAAAAATAAGAGACAGATGGAAAATTTAGCAGGCTCTAATTGATGTAGCCTTCTACTGTCACTGGCTACAGGTAAGAACATTTGCAAAGCATGGTAACTTTATCAGAACCAGTGAAGCTGAGTTGTCTCACTTGAAGCTTCTTTACATCAATGAGAAAAGATAAAGCACAGCAGAAATTCTGGCCACATGTTTTCAGTACAGGGTAAGAGATGCTGTAATATTCTTTTATTCTTTTTGTATTAACAGTCTTTTCATACTAACAAAAGCTTCTCTTACCACTAGCATGAATATTTAAAGGCTTGTGAAATTTTCACTAAGGTGGAAATTTACATGTGAGAGAAAAGAATTTAGAACAAGTATTTGAAATAATCTAATCAATTAGTTAAACTGAGAAAATTAGGGTAATAGAGCATGATTCCCTTAAGTTTGTATTGTTTTCATATAACTTCAAATATGCTTCTAGTGATCTACTATTCATTAGAAATAACCTAACTTTAAATCACAAAGTACGACGCTATGTCTTGTTTTAGTTTAGAATATTTTTTCAATAGTTGTTTTGGAGACTACATTGCTAGGGAAAAAAAAAAAGCAGATTATTATTATTATTATTATTATTATTATTATTATTATTATTATTATTATTATTATTATTATTATTATTTCTCTGCATTGCTTTAATTTATGAAATCTATAACAAATTAATTCCATTAGTTCTATTGTTACAGGCCATGCAGTTCTCCCAGACTGAACTTTTAGCAAGTGGTAAGTTGTTCTTGCCAGCCCACATCAGGCATTTCATACTCTTCAGTCTTCCCTTCCACATAACTCAGTGTATTACCATTTATGGGCTTAAATACCATTAGTCAAAACTAAAGCTTCCAAGACTACAGAATTGAGAACAAAAGGATACTTTTTTATTTAAGGAATGAAGAACATGAAAAGTAAAAAAACAAAAACAGACAAACAAACAAAAAACCACCTGCAAGATAAAAGAAAAACATAACATTGCAGAACTTCCCTTTTTAGTCAAATATTTATTCATAAAATCATGGAGTCATTAAAGTTGGAAAAGACCTCTGAGGTCATCCAGTTCAACCACTGACTCATCACCATGGGTCCACAAATCCATCTGTCAGTGTCACATCCACACACTCATTGAAGACCTCCAGGGATGGTGACTTTTGGGCTATACATTCTTCTTGTGCAGGTGTAACATGAGGAAAAGGGTCATGAAAGAAAGAGATAGGAACACATAAGGGAAGGAATATGTAGAAAGTGAGAGGCTGATCCAAGAATGTGAGTAAAGAGCTCTACTCTCCTTAAAACAGGCAAGTACTGACTTCAACTATGAGACTGTTGGGTTCAGGCTCTTCTTCTATGCTGAAACATCTAGAATCTTCATCTACATTTCTTTGTTTCTTTTTTGTTCGGTTGATATAAGCAGGGCAAAACACAAACACACCACTGGAAAAAACTCTGAATTTTGATATTTGGTCAAACTTAAGTGCAGATCTTCATCTGAATTTCTTTAGACTTCCAGGATCTTAAGATGAGAGGATGCTTGTTTGTTTGTTTGTTTGTTTGTTTGTTTTAATATATTTCAATAGAGAGAAACACATATCTTATTTTTATTTACTGGTAAACTGCTATTTAAATTTATTTTTGCAGCTTACATGTTCTTAATGTAAACTTCTCATTTTATTACTATTTTAAAATTCATATTTTTAATGGACAGCAATCAGTTAACCTTCTTTTACACAACTAAGTTTGTCAGCTGTCCACAATTCACATTCGTTATTTTTTCTAGCATGCTACAAATCTTTTCTCCTTTATTCTTCTACCTTGAGTTTTGGAATAATTTAAACTTGTTATTGTGATACCAGAGGTTGGAAGTAGATGCACTGCTATTCACTTCTTTCTTTTACATTTGATTTTCAAAGCCATTTAGTTTTTGACCTCTGTGATTATTTTCATATGTCTGTGCTTCCCAATAAGCGCTTACTTTCTTTCAGGATAAACAGATGTTGCATTTTTGAAATCTTTTAACACAGAGTTTTGGTAGCCTTAGGAAAACACAGGTCTAGTGGATCAAAGGCAATATTTGATTATAACTCAGCTCCATATAAGAGACATCTGAATTGAAATGTGCACATTTGAAGTGCTGAGCATTTTCCACTCCTTTTAGAGTTATTGGAAGTCTATTCCACACCGTGAAGAGAGCTTAGAGAAAAGTTCAGCTTTGAATATAAGCTTTGATTTCCGGATGTGATGACTAGCCTAAGCACCCTACTGAAAGGAGGCAGACACCAAAGTAGAGGTGCCTCATGCTATTTGAGGTTCCAAAGGCTGTCCAAGACATTTGAAGATGATGGACAGGTAGGATTTGTCTTGCCTTGCCTTGACAAGAACTTGTCTTACAGGTGACCAGTAGGTTTCCAGAGCTTAGGTCATGTACTCTGTCATCTCACAGGGGACTAGACCCCTATATCCAAGCACTTGGATCCAAAATAGATCAGTCTTGGCTCCAGCAGATGATCACATCTCTATCTCATGGGTAAACACCAGCATTTTAGACACATACAATCAAGTGTTTGAATCACAGCCCTTATAATTACAAGACAGAAGAATTAAGACAGTGATGGTAAAGCAAGGTTTTGTTGAAGAAGAGTAGAACATAAACCTCAGTAATAGTCCTTTTCTCACTTACTGGAAGAGGGCAGTGAGATAGGACAAGCAAAAGGTTTGGAATCGTGGAAACAAATGGCATATTTTCTTTAAGAGCTAAAGGGAAAGAAGAGGTGGAATTCCAGGGTAACTAGTCAAGCATTTTAGGTATTTGTAAGAGTATGTGGAATAAACAGGAAGAACTAGATGTCTTGCTACACAAACAAAGCTATAACCTAATTTGCAAGACAGATCCTTTGTAGGATAAATCAGTGTTGGAGAGTTGAGGGTACAGGTTGTTCAGGAAAGAAAGGCAGGAGGGAAAAAAAAAAGACAGTTTTCAATTACAAATAATTTGTCTATGATCTTCTGAAAGAGATGATGGATACACCAACAGTCTCTAGAGAGAGAATAAACAGTGTTCAAAAGAGGATTTACCTTAAATTATCAGTTTGGGAGAAGAAGGCTACTGAATACTTTAAACATTTGTTTATTTATTTATCAATTTATTTAAAATGAAAAGGAAAGGAACAGAACCTCTTCTGGGAACTTTTTGGAGACATGGTTATGTATCTTCATTACATACAGTGTGTCACTAAGATATATTATATCTTAATGTGGAGAAAATGCAAAAGTGAAGGCTGGCAAATCTGATGAGGGTGGCTTTGAAATGATAGAAGTGAGAAAAGCCGAGTATCTGAAATGTGAAATGCACTTCAAAAAAAAGGAAAATGGCTACAACCTTAGATGACTGGAAGGCAAATGCAGAGATTTGAGTGACACATAGACTCAGGCAGAGGCAGACATGCAAAGATGTTGCAAAATAAATAAATAAATAAAATAAACCGTAAGAATGCTATAGACTTTCAGAATGTATCAGAAAGAGCATAAAACATGAAAAATCACAGTTGTCCTCTACCTAAACAGCAATTTACATCAGTTTTGGACTTTCTGTTTGACAGTACTGTTGAGGAAAAAAATAAATGCAGGGATCCCTGAGATCAGGTCACATTTCAGAAGTATTTCAGTGTATTTGGTCTGTTCTGCTCAAGAAAAGATGTATTTAAGCTATCATTATATAGCTACATTATCCACAGATGTATAAAAGATAGTTGTAAAGAAACAGCTAATGGATTCATGAGGAAAATGAGAAGTAATCAGATTTCTGTCTTAGCAAGGAAAATTTAAGCTCTACATAGGTAGGATGATTCTAAATATAAATGGAGTTAAATATTGGAAAATTTCACTTGTGGATGCTGCGGAATATTTATCTTTGCAACCTGTGAACCCTTTTCTAGGAGTAGCTTCGTTTCCTATTTTGGGATTCTCTAATGAGACATTTTTCTCCAAAGCTTAATGTACCTCATTTTGGGAAAGTGAGTTTTCATGCTTTTAGGAGATGAATGCAGCCAAACTGTTTACACTCTCAGATGCCATTTGAACTGTGTGACTCAAAATTTGAAAGCATGTGTAACTTAAGAGAGCAAATAAAGCCTCTATCCTATCTTTTATATCTGAAAATGCTGATCTCTTAATTTTGAACAGAGTCTCATCAAAACTAGCAGGGCTTCCTAACCTGTGAACACAATAATTTATTTTGTGCCCATGGTGTTTTAGGTCAGTTTTAAAAGAAATTGAATTCCCTAACCATACACAATTTTAGATTCCTGGAGGTCCATGCAGGGTCAGCAGATATAAACTCAGATCTGCACCCACCCAAAGGGGGTGCCAGGGATATCCCCCCATGTGGGTGTCCCACCATGCCTACAATGGCACCAGCCACTATTTTCTGTCCCAGCAATTATTTTCCTTCCCTTCCATACTTTTTTCAGTTAAAATTTTGATAAAATACACCTTTTTCTTTTTTTCTTTGACCCCATGTTGTACAAATATTGACACTAATGTGCTTTAAATAGGAATCACAGACCAATCACTGAAGCCTTCAGAAAAACAACATCAAGTATAATCCTTCTCTCTTAACCAGACACACAAACAACAACAACAACAACAAAATCAGTAATGTTTTAGCGTATGAAAAAGGAAGGTGCTTTTGAAAATGTATGGGCTTTAAGGTATACTAAGGATCTGTCTCCTGCAGAATAACTATTTAGCTTGATGGTGAGATTTGTTAAAGTTGTATAGAACCTCAGACACTATATAACATTTTCTCATTTACTGAAGGACTCAAGAAAAAGAAGGAGAAGGATGTTAATCAAGCTTTAAATAACAGTTCTGTTTCTTCCTTGCAAACGTTTCTTTTACAATGCTTCTGAGATTCAGTTTTCTTACTTGCGATATGGGAACTGAGTTTTGTTATCACACCATTATGACTGTGCACTCAGTGTCTAGGAGGAAATCTTAAAGGTCTGCAGAGCCATGAAAACCCCTCTAAATAGTAACAACAGAAATAACACTAGAGTTGCCAACAGTAGATCTTGCACTGATTCTGCTTTTTAGATAACAATCAGTCTTTGTTTTAGACGTTTTCATTAATGTAAAGCTTCAGTAGAGGATTTTGTCTGTGTCTAAACTCCTGCTGATAACCAGTCTTACTATGCAAACTGCATTTAATTGTTAAATATTTGAGCTTAATGGAAATACTCATATATGCGTACATAGTGGGTTGAATCAGTGGCCTGTAGAGACTGATCTTACTTTCATCTAACATCTGGTAACATTTTTGTTAGTCAGGCCTTTTATGCTTATATACTGCCAGGCAGAGATAAACCAAGAATTAATTAACGCATATTTTTATTATCACTTTAGAGAGCCTTGGTGGGCTTTTGAGAGTTTTCTTTGTTTGTGTGTGCATGGCAGAGCAATACCAAATGGTGTTCTTGGCTCTTAAATTGCTTCATGAACCATTCAGCTATATGTTTGGAATTGTATTCTCCAAGTAATGTTAAAATCAGAAATAAATTTATATTGTGTTTGATTATGTTTAACAGCAATATAACTTTTTAAGTGTGGATTTTCAGAACACTGCTTAGTGAGTGTTCCTGGGAGGGACAACTTCTATTTTAATTTCATCAGATGTATGTCATTATGTTCTTCTGTTACTCCAATATGTTGCGCCTGTAATTATTAAATGAAGAGAAGGGACAGAAGCTGATCACGGGGAAGGGAAAAGCAAGCTAGCAGAGACTACAGCTGTATTAATTTTCCCAGCCCTATGATCAATTGCGGTTCCTAGGTGCGCATTCTGTAGCATGACTTACCATCGGTGAGAGACCGATAGATGGTGCTGTGGAGACAATTTGCAGTCATTGCACAGATGCGTAAGGTGAACATCATCTTATTCGTCCACATCTGCGTGAGGCAGGAAACCGGCTCACACAAAAAAATTGATTCTACCCATATCTCTATTTCTTTCTTTTATTTCTTCTGAAAATTGTCTGTGAAATGCAAATAAAATGTGAAATGCATATGTATGTGTATGTATTTAGGCTTTGGTTTTACTTTTTATTGAAAGGGAGATGCTTTCCAACGTTTTACTTCAATTCAGTGTTGTTTTTTTATTATTATTATTATTCTATTCTCTCTGTCCAATGATCATATTGATTTTAGTTTGACTCAGTTTGGTTAAGATCTGTAGTATAAGAAGTCAGCTCTCTTTTTTTTGTGTGTGTCTTCGTGCATGAAGATTTACCCTCTTGTCACTTAATCACTGGCTATATGGGAGTCAATGATGTCAGCTTTCCTGTATCTGTTCACTGCCTCGTCACTGCTGCCCTTGCTGGGAGAACACTGATTAATGTAGACAAGAAGAATTTGTACGACAGTCAAATTGTTATCTCCAAGAGACCCTGAAGCCTCTTTGTCTTGAGGCAGTTTGGTACTTAATAAGGTGCTCAGAACTTGCTTTCATGGGAGCCTACAATTTCTGAGACCTATGGTGAGATCCAATTAACCAGATGCTAAACAGTACGTAACAGTATCAGTACATGTTCATATGAGATAGTTCCTTGCATACAAACTATGCTGTAAGCAATAGAGATGGAATATTTAGGCAATATATTCTCTTAGATAAGATTTATCTTGCTATAGGGATGCCTGTTTTCCTTCAATGACTACAAAGATAGAATACTGCTCTTAGGCTTCATGTGAAGACCTGTAATGAATCCCCTCCTTGTAGCCCAAAGAAATATGATATGGCTTTTTGGGAAAGGAAACATAAGCAACATTGTGACTCGGAAGGAGGAATTTTCAATTATATCTGTAGTGTAAAGAGCAGGCTGCAGTTGCATCATCTCAGATGCAACTCTTAAGTCTGGTTTGTTTCGTAAGTAACAAATCCTTAATTTTCTAGGTATCATACAGTCTATTAAAGAATGTGTATGGAGTGATTGATTGCTTTGACATCACTCATATAACTGTCCCTTAACTGGAATGGGAACTAGTGGGGACTTGATCAGGCAACTGTGATTTATGTCTCCCGGGCATGTAACCTAAACATAGCCCGATAGTCATGGTACCGCATCTTCCCAGAAGAAAATTTAGACTTGTCAGACTTGGAAATTAGATAATTAGTTAAGAGAAACTCAGTAAGGGAGCAACTGCATTTAATGGCATCATTTCTGTGGGGCAATGATATGAATGTCTTCTGAATCTATACTGACTTGTTCTACACACTCTCAGTGTTGTGCACTCAATGGAGATACTAAGACATTTTTCTCAGGGTCTGCAAAATGTCTCCAGTGACTGTGACTCAGACATCAGAAACAGAACTGAGAAAAACAGTGAAAACCTTTATTTCATTTATTAATGCTTTTCTACAAAAACTCCATTTCAGATCAGTCATGAATATTTAGACTTTATAAAAACTGTTGTATTTTCTCAAATCTATAAAATTCTAAAAAAGACTGTGAACATGTTAAGTACAATTACAAAGGAGATAAGCTCTCAAAAGAAGATGTAGTTAGTATAAATAATTTTTTAATATCAGAGCGAGAGATTAAGAAGATGTGTTTATAATAATCATCCAACTTTACCTGTGGTGCTTCTAAGGGGAGAAAAATATTTGAGGCAGATAATTTAAAGTAGAGTTGAAAGTCTATTTGGATAGCAGTTATACATGTTGTGGTGAAGAATGGTAATGAATATGTATTCTCACTGAACAAAGGATATTTATTGCAGTAGAATAATCTGTGCTTGTGTAAACTAGCACAACTCTGTTATTAATGATGATGGCTAATCCCTGATGTTTTCCAGTAGGAAAAAAGAACTTGGAGACACAGTAAAACAAACCAACTGCCCCTGCCACACATATACACATGCTTATAGAAAAACAAACCCACACACATGCACACAAAATTAAAATAACAATAAAAAACAGAATATGAAGATACAAAGATTTACAGGTAGATGCCTTCTTTACCCTGGGAGATATCATATCCATTATCAGATACAGTGTAATGCTGACATTTGCATTGCAATCATACTCTTTTTGCCACTGCTTTGCTTGAAACATAGCATTTCATGACTATCTAGATGTCTTTTTTTCCCCCGTCCTGGATAATTTTGTGGGTGGAAGTACTTATCTGTGTAATTGTATCATTTGTGCAAGTGATTGTCATGATTTTAAAGAAATTTTAGGTTTATTATGCATGTTAAAATTTATGAATAGCTTTCCAAATTTAAGAAATTACTTAAACTGTGGGAAAAAAAAATCACTGAGATCCTGTGACGATTAAATCATTTTCTTTCTTTGTGGTGACTTTTGCAACAATTTTAAGTCTACAGAGACCTTTCCCTCTGCTAAAATATTTGTATTTGTTGTCATTTAGTTTTAATGTTGAATAACTTCCTAATATGTGAACTGTTTCTTCTGTCACCCTGGAAAAAATTCCTGTGCACTAGATGCTTTCATACCTCAAACACGAATAAGAAACATTTTTCCTTCTTTGTCTCCTAAACAACAGTTTCCAAAACAGCCAATATTGTCCATCTAGAATGCTGAATATGAAAGTGAATTAAAAAAGCCTAACACTTCTGTTGTGTTTCTGTCTAGTTTGATGGCATCTAACTTTGATGGCTCATGAAATTAATATGCTTAATTTAGAGGCAATAAATATTTTAAAAGTAACCTGCATGTTTAGTTTTAATAGGTTACTGTTGGTGAAAAGAGAACATAGAATCATGAATGGCTTATGATGAAATGGACCATAAAGATCATCCCTCCTCACCTTCCAGGGATACCTTCCACCCAATCAGGCTGCCCACAGCCCCATCCAGCCTGGCCCTGAACACCTCCACGGATAGGGCACGCATCTTCTCTGGGCACTCTGTTCAAAGTGGCCTAGTGACAAGGAAGGGATCAGAACCTGTACAAAGCTATCTCAGCAGTCATTAAAAATCATTTTTCCAGCTTCATTGTACAGATAGTCTGTTCATTACAGGACAGACAATTGGGCTTCGTTATAATATTTTCTTCTACATGGGAAAAAAAGGAATAGGAGTATTGAGCTCTAATGTCTTTATTCATTATTTCTCAATCATTTTTTTTCATGTTAACTGACTAGATTTAATTTCAGTTTAAGCCAATGTAACATCAAAGGTTGTTCTCAGCTTTGAAGCCTTGATTCTTGTTTTTGTAGCTGTGACAATGCATTCTAGAGATTTATTCCACAAACAGAGCTTTTCCAAGATAAAAATACAACAACCTTATTTCACAAGGTTTTACCAAAAAGCCTAATGGAAAATAGGAGCAACAGTCAGTTTTAAATGGCCTCTAGTATAAACAGTTTGTGATAGCTTCTCACTGCCTATGCCTAGGGCAGTAGGAAAATACACATTTCATTAGTATCTTGCAGGCAATAAACTTTCAGACTGAATGCAATTTGATTTCCTGAGATGATCCTAGAAACACTTTCTAGTATAGGTGGCCTATTACTTGAGGTATGTGTAATTCTTCTGATCAGGACTCTTCACTGACACTCCAGAGTTACTATCAATGCATGAATGTCCGTATAAGTAGGTCATGGTCAGATTTGTTTTGGTAAAATGGCCTATACAGAATTAAAAGGAAGGCATGATACCATTTCCCTTCAAGTTTAAATAAATAAATAAATAAATAAATAAGTATGGTTTGATTGACCGTTGGAGAAATATTACAAGAGAGAAATGGTGTAGAAATCCTGAAATCATAGAATCACCAAGATTGGAAAAGATCTCCAGGATCATCTAATCCAACTGTCCACCTAACACCATAATATTTTTAGTGGGGATAAAGCCACTAAACCATGTCCCTTAGTACCACTCTAGAGTCTTGCTACCAGTACTGGAAGGCAGCATTTCCTCAGGTCTAAACGAATCCTTCATCTTGCAGTCTAAACCATTTCATTCAGGTCCTATGGAAAGAGATTACCTAAATCATTTTTGCAGCCCTCATGTGCACGCTTAAAGGCTGTATTTGTATTTCTTACCTGCTATTTTCTCTAAATACCCAGTACAGATACTTTGGGTTATGTATTATGTTGCTGACCAATAAATATTCGTCTTTTCTACTCAAGCAAGTTCTGTGCTACTAAATTAAGATTAAACATTGACTTTTATATCGTCTATTTCCTTCTAATCTGTGCACTGATCTGCAAATACCTGAAATATTCAGGAGACTTCTCCTTTATATCTTCTATCTCCTCCAAAGTGACTGCATCTGCAGCGATGCAGGTAGTAGTACCTCCAGTCTCTTAGTAATTCTGATAAGACTTTGCTGGCAATTTTTCAAGCATGAGGCAGTAAGAATCAAAAGTCTGGATGAATCCAGAACAATTTTCATAATTTATTTTTTATTAATGCCCTGTAAATTAGCACATACCCACAGAGATCATGCCAGGTCAGTGGGGTAAACTTCTCCACCCATAACCATCAGAATTGCTGACTGCAGCTGCCCATCCAAATTACATTTCCTACTATGGTATTTCATTGAAGATTTCTCTTCTCACTTCCAACTCTAAAAAAAGCCCATGAGAGTGCATACTGTACTGCAGTTGATACTTTTGCAAAAGAAGATAGAGAAAACTAAATTCGAAGCCCAGTATGTTTTATTAAGAGTCCTTCTAGGGACACTAAATCATGCACACATGCCAAAAAATTCCCTGGCTATTTAATTATTGGTTCAAATATTATATAGATAATTATGTTAAGAAATTAGTACGACTTTTTTTTTTTTTTTTCTTTCCCAGTGGTTTATATTTATTTATACATACAATTAGTTTGTATTAAGAGATCAAAATATGCTTAGAGGTGAAAGAACCTGGAATTCTCAAAGTCAATCGTAGTTGATCTTCACAGGTGTACTCCAAATTATTCTTTAATTTTGCCACTTCATTTGCGATATTGCTTTCAAGTATTATTTTCATGTGTATTTTCATAATTTTTTTTTTTTTTCCAAAGCAACTGAAGCTCACAGGAATGTTTGGAGGAAGCCTACTCAATCCAGAATTGCTTTGCATAGGAAATTAACTCTGTTATGTGTGGATTAAGAAGAGATCTTAATTCACAGCAACAATTCTTGGGCACAGTCTGCTTAAACTCCCCAGTTTTCACTGAGAAATAAATGTTCTGATATAGCAGGACATGATCCAAACCCTGAATGATGGCAATTTTCTGCCTATCACCTGTTGAAGCATGTTCTTTCTTGGAACATGACAAAGGACCTGAAGGAAAAAAAATGCAGTCTTCCGTTCTGTGATTAATGTCTATTCGTGAAATAAGGAGTCAGTGTTACAGTTCTAACACAATGTCAGAAATATTGGCGTCCCATCACCTGGAATGTTCTAGTTAATGATATAAATGAAAAAATTGTTGGTTTTCTATTTCTCTTTATTCTCCATTAATCTTCATTTGACATCCTCCAACCCATGATCTAAGAGCATCTATGACATTAACAAATGTGTTTCCCAGCCTGATACCCAATCTATGGAGGTGTGAATGACATCAAACTAGTTATAACACTCTTGTTCAGCAATTAACCCTATTTTTAAAATGGAGTTTTTGTAAGTATTCATATTAGGTCATTAACAATTTGCAGTGAACATTTTTATTATAAACAAAGATCTCAGCCACAGCAGCTGTGCAGACCTAGTGATATTTTACTTGTTAGAGTTTTAATTTTTTGGTTTGTTTGTTTTTTGTATCATTTTTCCTCTACTTCAAGGCACTGATTACGAGAGCTGTGCCATTATGTCATGTTTATGGAAGGAAACAGAGGCTGACTTTGAATTTTGGGTGTTATGAAATGAGTGAATGTTTGGAGATGCAAACCTTTCTGGGATAATATGGAAGGGAGGAAAAGGAGCTGGAGTAGGTGCCTCCACATCCATCCTGCTGCATGATTTTCATTGTGAGAGGAGTCAGCAGGAAACTCCAGCATAAAATAATGCTAGTGCTATACTGGCAACTTGTGAACAAGGGACAGGAGCGCAGTGAAGAGAGGTGGTTTTTAACAGTGTAGAAATGCCCTATATTAAGGGTACTCGGAGCCTAAATATCTAGAGCACTGCAGATAACAGCTACCATAAGCATCTTTTCATCTGTTTTTGAAATAGTCATGTATACAGTGAATACAACTACAGTGGAAAAGGCTCTTAAGGAAAAAAAGAAAAAAAAAAGTCATGAACTGAGTTTGAATCCTGGGCTTTATTCAGTTCAGTTTTTTTAGCATATTCTCTGGCTTTAGTTTGGGCCCACTAATTAGCCATAACACAAATGATGCAAAATTCTATTTACCCAAGCTTTCATTTACACACTTGGTTTTGTCATCTATTTGAGTGGAGGTGCTAGTTGAAAGGAGATAATGTGTATGTTGGTCTATGCCATCAATCTGCAATGAATAAATGTACTTACTGTGCATGAACATATATAGTTTGGCTATAATAATAATGTTTCTATACTCTGTAGTGTATTATTCTTTTTTTTTTTTTTTTTTTTTTTTTTTTTTCCAAACACATTTGCACTGTTCTTTTTTGAGCTTGGCTATTGCTGAGATTCCTTGAAGCAGAATGTACTGAGATTCTTGTTATGCTCATTTATAGCAATTTGGAGCAATTATATTGGTTGTTTATTTCTCCATATATATTTACTTTTTCATTTCTGTGGGGGTAATTCTGTTGCTCACTTGGAAAATATGCTAATGAATAAAGCCATGGAAATGCTTCATTATCCTGAGAATGAATGCTATGACACTTTGGAGAGTCAACAGTTCACATTAAGTATTTCATATCCTCTCCAAAATAACTGCACATATGCATTTTTGCTTAAGTAGTCTTTGTTTTTCTTAAAGTAATTAAAAACATTTTAAAGCACAATTTTATGTATGGTTTACTGTATTTCTGTATCCCGGTTTGTGTAGCTTATTATTCAACTTTTATTCATTTATAATATTTAATTTATTTTTAACTTTTATGTTAAAAGTATTTCAGAGTCAGGTATTACATGAAATATTCATACAATATTTAGTGGATGATTGCATGTATCTCTACAGAATTGTGTTAAATTATTAATACATCAAAAAGTTATCAAGCTCATTCTGGCTTTGTAAGAGAGCAAACTTTTTATTTCTCACTCTTTTCCATTGCTACCTACTTTTATTTACAACTCCCTCATTCTTGCTTTCTCTCTCAGCTATTTCTGTTTTGGGAAGAAATAATCACAGAAACATATGCAAATACAAAATGGGAACAATTTTGTTGCTTTCTTTAAGTAGGTTCTAAGTCAATGATTAAATTTAAAATATGAGAATTTTGATCTATTAGTAAAAATTTTAAAAAAGAAAAAAAAGAAGAAAAAAAAACTTTTATTAGTTGAGAAAATGTGTGTATGGATTTGTGGCTGATAGTATGTGTGCATCCGTGTAGATGTCAGAATGGACAGAAAAATATTAACAGTCCATGCCAGCATTGACAGTAACTATAGAGCTAGGATGCAACTGCTTTTATGATAAGACATCCATCAGAACATTGCTGTTGTCATGGAGTAATGGGGTGACATGTTGTCATTATAGTGATACCACTGCCATCACCTCTGCCTTTCATGGAGTTGTACGACTATCAGGGAATGTGGAAGCCTCTCAACACAAAATCCGAGGATTTGCTTTATTTCTGTCCATCAGATTGTTACCTATCTGTCTATGTGCAGGAATGTTTTCCATGGCTCCATGCAGCAGCTTGACTAGGGATCAGCCCTTGCTCTTGTCATGAGCACACCTTCCCTGGGACCACCCAAAACACATCATGCTGCCCTGCAGACCTTTTGGCTTGATAATCTGTGAATTTAGGGAGCAATGCCAGTTTGAAAACAGCAATGAAAGACAAAAGGATAAAACAAATAGAAAGACTACACAGAAAATTCAGCATGTCAGTAAATGGATGAAACAGTGATTTTACTGGGGCCAAGGAAGTTCATGTCACATCTCCTAAACACAGATAGATATTTAATTATGAGAAGCTCCCATTGTGAAGCCAGTAGAAACCTCTAAATACAGTACTGACAAAATGTGGTACTGACAAAATCTGACACTTTCTTTGTTCTACATACAGGTAAGTGAAGGCTTTTCACTCAGCTGTTTTAGAGCACACAATCCAATCACTCTTAATAATTTATTAAGTACAATCAGAGGACAAACAGCACGACAGAGTCCTGAAAAGGATCAGTAATCATCAACTGGCTCCAGGCCAATTGTATGGAACAAAATATTGCTATTTGACAGGCAATATCAGTCCCTATGCTGTCTCAGTGAAATGGTACCAACTACAGCAAATAATAATAATCATCATCATAGTGTAATAGTCTTGTGTGGGTTGGAAGGGACCTTAGAGATCATCGAGTCCAACCCCCGGGATTCGAGCCTCCTGTGTAGCAGAGCGGCACTTCTACCACTTGCGCCACAGGGGGGATTCGATCTCCGGGCCCTAATGTTGCAAGGTGGCATTTCTACCACTGCGCCACCGGGGCACACTGAGATAATGTACTGAGAAAGAAAAATAAGTAAGATCAGTGAGAATGTATAAAAATAAGAACAGATAAAAACTTAATAGTTCCTAATATATGTTTGTATAACTGGGATTATAGCATTCCTCTCTCCATCTAATGGCTGTGATGACATCAGGGATTAAATTTATTAATATTTTTATTTATGGTTACTTTTTGACGTTAGTTTTCAGTTTTGAGAATTGTGAAAGGCAGCTCTGATTTCCTTCTAACACTCCGCTTTTCATTTTATTTATTTTATTTTTTTTTTTTTTTAGAGATAAAAATAGCAGTGGTGGTGACTAACGGATCAATAGTAGGAATAAAGAGAAACATTTCCAGTTAACTATATAACACCGTTAACTATAAGAGCTGTGAAAAAGATAAAGATGCTGTTCCTTTGACACCCATTCAGAAACAGAAATTTTCCTGTTCAAAGAGGTTTTGTACAATTTTCTTCATCCAGAATTATGAACTACATAGATGTGAGAAAGCATCATACATTATCAACATTGTATACCATAAACTGGGGGGTGGAACTAGATGGTCTTTAGGACCCCTTCCAACCGAAGCCATTCTACTCTCCCTTTATTCTATAATTCTGTGATCATAGCACAGTTGAATTCAGAATAGCAATTAATCCCAATCAGATACTCTATACAGAATCACAGAATCACAGAATCACAGAATCACAGAATCACAGAATCACAGAATCACAGAATCACAGAATCACGGAATCACAGAATCACAGAATTGTAGGGGCTGGAAAGGACCTCTTATAATCATCCAGTCCAAACCCACTGCCGAAGCAAGCTCCCTACATCAGGTTGTACAGGTAGGCATCCATGCAGGTGTACATATTTATAGTCAAACTTCTGGAGGCAATAAACTGAAACTGAAGATAACTTCATAGTGAACATAGCTTCTTTCTGGATAACTTACATTCACAGCTGCTTCTGCAGTGATGGATATATTTGACCTGCCTGACCTCTGCACATTAAATGTTTTCAAATGAATGTACTTGTGACATTGACTCATGCATGGGCACATCAGCATGTTACTTCTGTTTAAAGGCAGTAAATAATGAAGTTGATGATGTTTTCCATTGTGGTACAGCGAAAGGAGGGCTACACTGAGAAAAAGTATCACTCCAAATGCTGCTGTTGAAGATTTCATTTAAATAGTCACCATAGACATACTACTTATGAATTTTGAAAAAGCATATTGAAAAATACTGTGAATAAATTTTCTTGTTGCCAAGGGCAAGAAAATCTGTAGAAATTGCTTTCTAGTTTAGTACCTTTTTAGAGAAAGAAAAGTTAAAGATCTTACCACATCTATGTATTTTTTCTTTTGTCTACTACCCTGTTAGGCTTAAAAGAAAGATGAAAATAAGTGAAAGAAAACAGATTCAGTTCTTACATTTCTGTCTTAACTTCTGAGGGCAATTGCTAATCCCTATTCTTTTTATTTATTGAAACTGTAAAAATCAATTAACATTGATATCTCTTTCTTTTTATTTCATATCTGTTGAAAAAGACCAGAATAAAAGAAGTGTAGGTAATGAATAAGAACTCCTTCATTTACAAGAAAAAATGCACCATAGTATATTTCACCTTTAATTAGAAATTTACTGTTTTTTTACTTATTAGCAAAATTTGTTCTTCTCAACAAGAATTCACAGAGAGAAAGTGTTTCTCACCAACAAAATACAGATGTCTATATTAAAACTGGAAAACAGAGATAGTCATTATACAGAATTTAACAGCTGAACCCAACTGAGTGAAGCTGGAAGAATTTCACATTCATCTGAACCTCAAAGATATTTACAACTTGCAAAATGTAATTATCCATCATAATTTCCCAGTGGGAATCAGATCTATCATCCTGTTTGGTACAATCAGTTCAAGGGATAGGCGTTTTCGTAATGGTGCCTCAAGTTTTAATGCCTGCTGTCTTTCTTTGATTAATGCAATATGTTTACAAAGTATTTTTGATCAGGATCAGTTCCAGGCATCAATAAACTATATAAAAATATGAATGACTCTATAAAAATATGAAAAATATTATTTTTTAATTTATGTCACAATTTCATCAGAGTATCACAAACTGACAGAATTTTCTGAGTTGGGAAGAACCACTGGATGTCATCTGACACAAGCAGGGATACCCAGAGCAAGGTGATCAGGACCACTTCAAGTGGTTCTGTTAAATCCCCATGGAGACCCCATAGCCTCTGGACAGCCTGTGCCAGTGCTCTGTCACCCACACAGCACAGAAGTGTTCCCGGTGTTCATAGGGAAACTCCTGTCCTCCAGTTTGTGCACTGGGCTCCACTCAAAAGAGCCTGGCCCCCATCTTCCTGTCTCTCTTCCTTCCAGGTGCCATAGTCATTGATGAAATCCCCCTGAGCCTCCTCCTCTCCAGCTGAGCAGTTCCAGATCTCTTGGCCTCTCCTCATAAGAGAATTGTCCCATGACCTTTATCATCTTGTTGGTCCTATGTTCGACTCTCCTGTCTTTCCAGGTGTCTCTTGTGCTGGGGGCCTAGAACTGTACCCAGCACTCCAGCTGTATCTTCAACAGTACTGAAGAGAAGGGAAGGATCACCTCCCTTGACATGTTGGTGATATGTTACCTAAAAAAGCCCAGGAAAACTTTATTCTTCTTAGCAACAAGAACATACTGCTGGCTCATGTTCAATGTGGTTTCTATATGAACACCAGCTTCCTTCTGGCAAAGTTGCATGCCAGTAGTATATAGGGTGGCAGAGATTTCAGAGAAAATGTTAGACATGAGGGACCTGTCCCCTTCTATCTTACTGTAAAACCACTGGTGAGCTTTTGGAGGGACCGAAACAGAAAGAAAAAGCAAAAGCAAAACCATCACCACTACCAACAGGAACAACGAAACGTGTCCAGACATGCTCTAGTGAGCTTTGAAAGGGCAAATGTCCATGGGAAAAAACAATGACAATCCATGCAACCCTAAATACATTAATTGGATGTCCTCCACCATCATCCTTTCCAGCACTACTGAAGCCAGCGGAAAACACATGGATTGGCAGAAGTTAATTTCTATCCAAGGTTTTGAAAACTTCAGTAGTCATTATCAGAGCTGCATTATAGAGGCTTGCTGGACTCCATGTAAGCTTTTTCTTTTGTTCCTTTGAACCACCCTGGGTTTCATAAAACTCTTAACACTCAAAGCAAAACATTAGGCTAATGTGTTATGTTCCCATGAAAAACTGTAGAGCTTTGTATGGTTTCCAATGGAAACCACAATTCCTCCCCAGCATATCCTCCCCTGGAATCAGCAGGTGTCATATTTTTTGAATTATTTAAATCACACTGGAAGGTTGTAGTTAGAAGCCAGCATGGGAATGGAGAAAGGGAACAAAAGAGTTTCAGGAGCTTACCAAAACTGCTATTTCAACTTATATACAGAAGAAAAACCCTGAAGTATCTGAATAACAACTGGCAAGTTACCATGCTTAATATAGATCAACAAAGCACACCTTGTTATACTGCTGCTAACAGAGACATTCTTCCTGTGCTGGTAATTATTATGATAACTTCATCATACTGACTCTAGTGGAAAACTTGTTAGATGTTATTTTCCTGACTTTACAGCTGAATAATTGAAACATAGCTACGAATTAGTGACGCACATATATGACAGTGTCAGAAAATGCCTCATAAAAATTGCGTTCTTCTGTATATTATTAATTAGCTTAGCTTTATTCAGGGTTTCTCCATGGAAAAATTAATGCTGTTGAATGGTCGGTTGGACATTCTGGCAAGAAATCAGAGCCCTAAAAAGGAAAGAAAGGAAAGGAAAAAGGAAGTAATTTGTAAAAATACTCTGCTGGCACGTACCTTCTGAAAAGTGCTAGGTAGGAAGCTTTTGAATCTGATTATGGCAGTAACCATGAGACATTCCAGAACAGAGTGAGGAAAAGAGATATGATGGTAATAATTTTAATTTTGATCTGTTTTCTGTGGGTAGCAGTCCATCTCAAGAGGTATTTTTTTCTTGAGAGTGCCTCAAAATCATGTACTATTGCCTAATCATGATGATTGTTTACTGAGCTCTGGTTCAGAGTGCAGAAAGATAAATTAAAAAGCAGAATGGAAAATGGCATATCAACAAAAGACTGTCATTCAGTCTTGATCTTGTTTACTCACCAAGAAGGAATTGAAGAGAGATAACTATTTCAGTTTAGGAATGCTTCTGTTACAGAAGTTTTATTTTCATTTCCTGGTATCACCATGTTCTCTTTCCGATTGCATTCCCTAAGCATACTCAGGCTTCAATGACTCACTAAAGATACAAGTCCCAGGAACAGGAGGCAACTGTGCATTGCAAGAAAATGTATTCTAGCCAGGGATGGAAGATGATAATAGCAGGAAACATGTCAACTGCTTTTACTGTCAGGCTGGGGTAAAATCTGTAATGGTTTTTCCAAATTAGAATATCTGTTTGGGAATTTTCAGATATTTTCATCACTTGACTTTTGAAGGAAATATAACCTGTTGTTATAAGGGGGGAAAAAAAGCTGTCATCTGTATCTACTTAAACAAATATGAATGCTTTATCTGTACAGGAATGAATGCAGCCTAAATGTATCAACTATTATAAGCCAACTTAGGAATACTCTTTGGAAAGCAGGAGAATACCTTTTAGATAGCGTGTTAGTGTCATCCAAACTGAAGTCTCAGCGTTACAGTGTGTAATTTGGAAGTAGATGGCTGCATCAGATGACTTTTCCATTTTAATTCTCTATTCATAATGATAGCCATGAGATTTAGAAATCAGAAGTGCAATGTCCAACTTGCCAAATTGTACAGTAGCTCTCATTAAATTACTGCCGAACAGTCTTTGGAAACATCTTCTGAGTGACACTAGGGCACCAGTATGTTTGTCTATTTATAACAGTGTGATATTTATAGCAACTCTTTAACTTGATGTTGATAACAACCTGACGCTGACTGTGGGCCTACATAAAACTGTATCAATAGATGGTAAAACTCCATTACATTTGAGAGAGACTGCAGGTCTAGGTGAGGAGCTGGCTTTGAGCCTGGTTTACAAACCCAATAAAAGAGAGATTATGCTGAATCAGTGGTGGGAAAAAGCAGATAAGATGCAACACTCTTGGAATACAAAATAGGGATGTTATGATCCCTCAGATCTATTTTTTTTTTTTCCAGAAATAATCAGAGTTCCTACATTACATGCTATACACCAAACATTCATTTTAGTGATTGAACACCATAAAGGAGGGTAATAATGATGAGGAACAGCTTCCAGCAAAAGAGCCTTAATTTAAAATCATCATAACAGTCATTGACTGTACGTCTATCTACAAAATTTGAACAGCAAACAGTCAGAAAAAGGTAGATATACATATACCTGATATGCTTTTTTATGAGACTCCAAACTGTGTAATTTGTACTTAATCAAAACTATTAGAATAGCAAGAAAAAACCTAACTTGTTTTACTTCCAGTATTGCTTGAACAGGTGCCATCCAAAAAAAAACTGCTTGTCAGAGATAACCCCAGGGGCTTCTGAAATTGCTGTACTGATAATTCCTGTCTAGCCTCAGCACTATCTTGGTGTCCTCAGACCAGAATTCCACTTGTTTTCTTGATAGACAGTGCTTCTGAGGGTTTGAACAATTTCTTCATGATGTGCTTCTTAGCAGCAGCAGTAATACTAGAAGGAATACTGTAATTCCTGGAGGTCAAATCAAGATTCTGGACTAATACTTAAAGATTATCATCTTGAAAGTTCTGAGTTTTTATCCACAGTGGAGTGCTTATGCTACATTTTTTTTTAACAATACCAGCTTTAAAACAACTAGCATGGAAAACAGTAACAATGATAACGATCACTATTAATTTCAGTGAATGCTAGTGGGCATGTATGAAGATCCTCACTGTGTATCTAGAACTGTGTCATCCTCATATGGGATCCATCCTAGGGTACTGAGGGAGCTAATGGAAGTAGTTGCCATGCCACTTGTCATTATTTATCAGCAGTCTTGATCAGTTGCAGAGATGCATTTCACTGCTGGTCTGGAGCACAGGACTAATGAGGAGCAAAAAAGGGAACTAGGATTATCCAGTTTCAAGAAGAGCAGGCTCAGGGGTCAAGTTAGTGCACACTATAACTGCCTGAAAGGAGTCATTGCACACTATAACTGGCTGAAAGGTGATGAGATGAGGGATGAGAGGGGGACTAACCTCTTCTCCCAGTTTACAGTGATGGGAGACAAGAGGGGATGGCCTTAAGTTGCACCAATGGAGATTAGGTTTGATATTAAGAAAAAAAAAAAAAGAAAAAGAAACATCTCAGAATGAGTGGTAATGCCCAGCAAGGTGGTGGACTCACCATCCCTGGAAGTATTTAAGAAACATGTATCTATGGCACTGAGGGACATGGTTAGTGGGCATGTTGAGGATGGGCTGATGGCGGGTCTAGATGACCTTAGTGGTTTTTCCAACCTTAATGAATCTATGAATCTATGATTTAGCCTGTATTAAAGTTTTCTGGAGTATACATAGCTGGTCACAGGTGGATAAATTAAATGTGTAGGAAGAATGCAAGAATAAGTATCATCAGTATTTTAACACTGAAAACCTGTTAACTAGATTTTCTCAGTTTGGCAGATATCTATCCTTAGAAGGATAATAATGAAGTGTGAATGAACAGAGCTGGATTTGTTATTCAGGTAAAGTCTCTTTTTTGGTGCTGCAGCCGTCCATAGGAAGCACATCTGCAAATATACAGAAAATATTTTCTAAAAATACTTGAAAAAGTAAGCATGAGAAATCTAACATTTGTAAGACTGAAGTTTCAAATAACATGTTAAGCATACCACATTTCTTTTTTTGCTGTCTATTAAAAACATCTTATAGGGAATCAATACTCTCAATGTGACAGTCTTTCTTGTGCAGAGAACCAGAAGTAAACATATGCAGTGCCTTAAAAATCTCATTCTGGGCATACAATGGAATTAATTACATGTTTCATTGCCAGAAGAGAAATGTCGTGATTCACTGCCCCTCGTCATTTCTGAGAAACACAAATTTAAGTCTGATCTCATCAACTACATGTCTGAATCAAAAATTCTGCTACAGCCTCTGATTTATTTCCTTCTCTATATTGTTTGTTATGAAAAAGATTTATGCAGTTTGCTTCAACATTTTAACTAATCTGAGTATAAAGTAATGCCATCTATAAAGGCTTAAAAATTTAGACTTTCCCCTAACTATAATATAATCCATTGAAATATTTACTCTTTACAAATCAATACTTTGTTATTCTAGTACTATTTTTTATGTGTATTTTCCCCTAGAAACTGTCAAGCAGTCTTCTGTAGATTTACCACATCTCCCAGATGCAATGAAAAATAAATTTGGAGAATGCAGTTGGTCTGTCTTTTATTTGTAGCAGGTTTTGGCTCACCAACAATTTTAAATTTAGTCCATCCTGACTATGAGAACAAAATGTTTTCAATTGCCCTCATCCTGGCTCTAAAAGCATGGTTGATTTCTGAGATGGTAGATAAGACCAAGGAATTTTATGACTTTAAAATAGAATGAATGGCTTTAAAAGGTTTCGGGATATCTTCTAATCCAGGACTCATATGCAAGTGGTGCAGTGATGAGAAAATTATTTAGCACAGACTCATTAAAACATTCAGAATCTCAAAAACATGTCCATCTCTTATTCAGATTTAAAATAAACAAACAAACAAACAAACAAAAAATACATTTTAATATCCAAGTTTTCCACAAAATGAAGTCGTGATAAACTTAGTCAGAAACAGTCAGACTTCTGTGATCGTGGCATTCTTTACCCCATATAACTGTTTTTATCATTAGATTAGTTCTTCTGGCGGTAGATCTTTCGTCCTTTCTTCTGTAGGCCTTCCCACTGCAAACTCTGACCAGCCCAAACATGATGGATGCTACTTTTGATGAATCACAACTTCATCAACAGAAAAACTAGAACAAAAAAGCAGTGAAAGAGATCCCTGACTGTGTGCATATTATGAAGAAAGCAAGGCTAGAGTGCGAGTCTGAATATTGCTCTTCATCTACCCTACATTGTAGGAACCAGCCTACTTCCTGGTTTGTATCCCATACCAATTAGTGCTGGCTCAGTCTCCTATATTTTGCCTGGTAAAGCTGGACAATGAAGATTTACTCTGGGCTGTCTTCTGCTGACAGGCCTCATGCGAGATCCCATTTATTAGTGAAGCTAAAAATCTTGACAAAACAGCTGGGGGAAAAAAAAAAAAAAAAAAAGTAAGTTTAGAGGATGACTTTACCAGAGTTTGCACTCTTATATCCACATATATACATTAATTTAGTTGCATATATTTTCTACCTTACTCACAACATACAAGTTTGATTTCTGGAGTGTCAGTCAAATTTAAAAATAAATCATTTGTGTCACTGTGGCCAAAGAGAAGAGTTAGGTTTCATCAGTTTCCTGGTTGTCTTATTTTTGTTAGCAGTAACCACGCAGACACAAACAATTGGTTAGGGAAGGCCCAGAACACATGCATTGCTGTTCACCTGTTTCAAGTCAATGGAACAAATTCCTCTCAAATCAGGGGAATAGGAGCTGTAAATATGACACTAGAATGGTATTTCATCAGACTCTGACTGGAAAATGTATGAATAAAGTTAATGAAAATCTTCTGAAGAAGAACTTGAAGGAAAAAATGGACATTCATTGAATCATAGAATCCTTAGAGTTGGAAGGAACCTTTAAAGGTCATGAAGTCCAACTCCCCTGCAATGAATAGTGATATCCATAGCTAGGTCAGGTTGCCCAGGACCTGGTCTAGCCTCGCTTTGAAAGTCTCCAGGGATGGAGCATCCACCACATCTATGGGTAATCCATTCCAGTGCCTTACCACCCTGTAAGATACTTTTTCTGTATATCTAACCTAAATCTTCTTTGAGCTTGAAGCCATTTCCCCTTGTTCTGTCACCACAAACCCTGCTAAAGAGTACATCCTCTTCTTTCCTGTAGCTCCTCTTTAGTTATTAAAAGGCTGCTCTCAGGTCATCTAGCAGCCTTCTCTTCTTCAGACTGAACAGCCCCAGCTTGCTCAGCCTGTCCTCAAAAGAGAAAAAATTCCATGTGTAACTGCTACAAATGATTCCCAGGAATGTGTTAAATCTCCACCTCCCTCTTTATTCCTCTGTACACCCACTCTTTGCTCAACTCCAAAGCTGGAAAATATCAATCTGATCTCAGAAGGGCAAAAGCTTAACTCAGCAGCTGGTCTCTTGGCTGAAAAGTAAAAGACAAGATGTGATGTGAGTTGAAATCTTTTCCTTGCTGTTTTGGAAAGCATGAACACTGTCACAGATGAAAGGCTATGAGATAATCATTATCAATGAGGGAACAAATGAAGATGTTAATAATGAAACTCCATCAGTCAGAAACCTAATCACTCAGTTTCATGGAATCGTTGAATCATAGAATCATAGAATCATAGAATCACAGAATCATAGAATCATAGAATGGCCTGGGTTGTAAAGGACCTCATAGATCATCTAGTTTCAAACTTCTTGCTGTGGGCAGGGTTACCAACCACTAGACCAGGCTGCCCAGAACCACATCCAGGGTTGGTGCAACCACAACCTCTCTGGGCAACCTGTTCCAGTGTATCACCACCCTCTGTATTAAAAACTTCATCCTAATATCTAAACTAAATCTCCCCTGTCTTAGTATATGACCATTCCCCCTTGTCCCATCACTGTCAATCCATGTACACAGTCATTCTCCCTCCTGTTTATACACAACCTTCAAGAACTGGAAGGCCACAGTGAGGTCTCCCCAGAGTCTTCTCTTTTTCAAGGTAAACAAACCTCAACCTTTTCTCATAGGAGAGGTGCCCCAGCCCTCTGATCATCTTAGCAGCCCTCCTCTTGACCTCTACCAGGATCTCTGAGTCTTTTTTGCGCTGGGGGCCCCAGGTCTGAACATGGTACTCCAGATGGGGCCTCACAAGCAGAAATTTCTACAGCAGGAAAACCTATATGTCAATCACAGACATATCTCATCTTTCTGCAAAAGTGCATATTTTTATATTTTACTCAAACAGGACTTATCAAGATTTACATTAGTACTTTATTTTTCTAATGTTATGTTCGTACGTTCAATATTAATGCAAGGTATCAACACGGTAAATAAAATTGTAATATAGGGCCCAAAATGTCAAAAACAAAAATTTAGGTAGAAAAATGTACTATTTTCACATGAAGTAGTAAACGCAGGCAAATGAACAAGTAGATGATAATGGTCTACTGAAATCTGGAAGGTTTAGTCTTGGAAGAGCCCCTTGTGATAAATGGCTTAAGATGAGGAAGGCTAGCAGAGTGGAGCCTGTGATTGAATTAGAAAACACTAGACTTCATAATGCTTGAAAAACCTTTTGAATGCATGTGCTTTCTTCTTCCTTATGGACATTTGAAAGAAGTTGGTACTTTAACACTATAATTACAGCATGTCACTACTTTGCTTCAAAATTTAATTATTAAAACCCCAAACTAATTTTCTTACATCTGTAACTTCATGCAATCTAATTGTACAGGTTGGCCTATTTTTGTAATACAGTAGCATTTAAATCTAATTAAAAGATGATGAATCCTTGTATTTTACAATACAGTAACATTAGAAAAACTTTTCCACTTAAAATTAATCTCGTTACTAATTTCAGACCTGTTTTTAATTGTAAAATTTTATATACTGGTATAGAAATGAGGCACACTTCTTAAAGGAATATAAATGTGTCATTCTTTGAGCTGTGCAAATAAATCAATTGCTCTAAGTTTAACAATTTTTCAAACACGCAAATAATTAAAATTATTCATGATTATATTGAATTTATTTTCTCACATCCAGACAGAACAAAGAGGTAGAAAAAAGATTTATCACTGTGACTTAATTTAACATCAGAAGATTCAGTATCAGTTTGTTTGAGTTTCAAATATACATGAAAGATTTAAAAAGAATGAGTCAGAATACATTTTATTCTTAAATATCATGAGACTGTAATTTAGTTATACAGCAGATTGTCTTCATATCTGAAACAGTAATATACCAAAAACTGTTTTTTAGAAAATGATAAATGATATAAAATTTAGTTAATTAACATTTTGAATACTCTGTATCATAGAATGTTTTTTAAAATGTGAAAAATTTAAAAAATAAGATGTATCAACTCACTTGTTGACTGATTATTGACTTTTACAAACATATCTTTGACCTTTTAATGAAGATCCTTTTATCAAAGATCCTTTTATCAAGGATCAGTGCAGCCTTTAGCATTTACATCCACCAAAGCGAGAACTTCAAGGAATACATTTTTTGTCAGAGCAAGCAATACAGTTGGAGAAAGAAAAATTTTTTTTCAACACAAAGTTCCTTCTTTGAGTTTGAAATGAAAATAATGAAAATCAAAACTAAAAGCTAAGTACAGGTTGAAAAACCTACGGTTTTCTGATTCTAGGTTAGATTTACTACTCAAAAGAACTTGCAAGAAAAGGTGATTAATAATGGTTGAACAACAGTAGTTATCTGAGAACAGATTGCTTGATTGCAAGCCCCTCTGGTCAGCTGAGGAAGCTATCTAGCTACCATATAGCTCAGTGTAGTATTAGCAAAATGATATATACAAGGAAAAGTATGACATGAGACAAAACTTCTGTTCCTGATTATAATATACATAGAACTTGTGAACTAGAATCATGACTTTTTTTTTTAAGTTTTAAAGATCCTCTTCTCTGAATGCTCATCCAGCCCCTACCAGCTTCTCCATGAGGATTCTATGGGAAATCAGTTGACTTTCTTGTCATTTATTTGCCTGGAAATGGTTTCCAAGATAGTTGCTCCAGCCCTGTCCCATGTACCAAACTGAGACTTGACCAACCTGTAGATCCCTGGGTCCTGCTCTTGTCTGTAGGAATTACTTTTGAAGCAAAATGCTATTAATGGTATTGACCCTTAAAATGTCAATATGCTTTGGGATGGTTCATTCAAAGACAAGATGCACTTATTGTTGAAGAGTCTTTAGGGTATGTGAAGGCTGACCTTAAATCAATGCACTGCAACACAACAAATGCACTGCCTTCACAAGGCCTTCCTTTCTGTTACAACTTTCTATGATGTTTTCCAAAACAGTTCTCAAAAGCACATGGAATAGTTGCAGATTAGCAGTAATTCCATGAACAACATTTCACAAGGCAATTAACAGCTTAAATTCTTATGCAGGACTTCAATATTGATTTAGGGATATTTGGATAAAGACTGAACAAGAGATGGAATTCTTGGAATTTTAGAGGAAAACAGCTGGATGACTAAAGTCCTCGGATTTGTTCCATGTGCTAAGATACTGTTTGGTTTTTTTGCACCTTTTTCTCAGAGTTTTCTGAGGAACACTGAAAACTCTTTGTAAATATTCTGCTAACTCGACTGTTGCTTACAACTTCCTAGAGATTTTTCAGAATGTTACATGATTCCTGCCATATGCTTTCAAAAGCAAAATCATTTCTTCCGATGTAATAAGCTTGATTCATCTTTCAATCTCACTTGACTGTAAGCCATATCATACTGTTCCTGAAAAAGAAAAGAGGAAATCAAGAGGTTCTTTTGATATATAAAATTAAACAAATAGCTCATGTCTCCACAGCATGTCCAATGCATTTATTTTTTGCTTCTCATCTCATTCCTGCACATTCAATCATTTAAGAAACTGAATTCAGATGAAAGCTAACTAACCAAATTCTCTACTTCCTTATCTAAAATAATCCTTTCTAATATTGTGGTGAAATTAGTCAGGTCATGGAACAGTTTAGAGACTGCCAGAGCTGCCTCCAAGAGAAAAACAGGTGTAAAAAGTGATTATCTGGGAGATCTGTTGTGGAGAGGTGAGAGATAGTACCTCTCCTTGAACAGGATGCTAAGTCAGAACAATAATGAGAGTTGAAATAATCATGCAGGCTAACAGCCAGTCATCAGCTTAGACAATGAGCCAGTATGCAGAACACTGTGGGAGCAGTGGTGGATGTGTAAAAAGGAGATCAGTTCTTTAAGAAAAACAGAATGAACAAAAAAATTTTAAAAAATATAATAACAATATTTTTTTAAAAATATTAAAGCTTGCTTTGAGAAATATCAATGTAACATTCTCCTCACTGTCATAAAAATAAATAAAATAAAATAAAATAAAATAAAATAAAATAAAATAAAATAAAATAAAATAAAATAAAATAAAATAAAATAAAATAAAATAAAATAAAATAAAATAAAATAAAATTAAATTAAATTAAATTAAATTAAATTAAATTAAAAAGATGCTTGTCATGAGATTCCCTCATTTTTGATTTGGAAGTCTTTTCTTCCCCCATCTCAGTTGATAGAAAATAAAAATCAGAAAATAATATTACCTCTGCTTACACATTTTCACAAAACTTGCCTTTCAACAAACAGGTTGCTAAAATGTCTAAACTCCCCTCTTGATTTGCTGAAGGTGTAAAGTCTGCTTCAAAATCAACCATGTGATTTAATCTGATTTACAGAATTAACAGCTGCATTTACTTGTGAGAGCTAATAAAACTATTCAGAAGTACTGATTTCAATCCATTGCTAAAATAGTATCTTTGAGATTGTATTTTTTTTCTTAATTGAACAGCCGTCAGGCCTTTGCACCTGTAGGTTTTAGTTTTGACTAGAGGCAAAATAGGCAAAAAGAGAGTAACAGACTACATAAAGAATATCTCTAAAAAGGAGAATGCACTTATGCAGAAGAAGTGATTAGTGTCAAAATGGCAACTGATCTGGCCAAACTTCCTAGAAATGTGAAGGCTCAGATAGACTCTCATTGATAGAAATTCCTATGAAGCTCCGTAACAAATATAGAGGGAGGTGTCAGAGCTGTGTAAATTACAAGTACTCATTTTTATCCCAAGAAGCAGCATAGAAAATGATGATCTATTTACTGAAGGGATGAAGCAAAGTACATCAGTCACAGTAACTGGAACCAGTCTTTGTATAAAAATCTGAAATAATCTATTTTACTAGCATCAACCTAGAATTTACACTACTGAAGGAAAAGTCACTCTACTACAGTAGAAAGGGTGTCTTTAAAAAGTAGGTAAAGCTCAAATAAAGGTTTAACTGAGGCAATTTTCCCCTTAAATTTTTGTAGCTAATTGCTTTTGACTTACTGATTTCCACTATCAGAAAATTTAACCCATTTAGCTTACTACTGAACCAACTGTCCTTCATTTTAGGTAGTGTCTTAGCTCACAGGATATTAGAATAAATGCTGTATTTCATATTTGACTATCACCAGTTTGCTGCATTCCTTGCAGTCTCATGTTAACATCCTTTCACTTCTCTTTAATCTGTCACTAAAAAAAAAAAATAAATCTTTTTAATTATTTTTTTTGTGGTTGTGGTTGTTGTTGTATTGTTTTCATTTACTGTTGCCTGCTGATTAAGGGAAGCGTGACAGTTCTTTCACTGAGTAACAATCTGTGCAGAGTTTATCCTGACAAGAAGAATGCCAGTCCTTCTCTGACATTAATAAATTGCATTTGGCTGCGATAGATGATGACTCTTAAGGGTAATGGATTATAGCCCGTAAAGCCAAATCTTTTGATATATTTAGCCATTTTATTTGAGTCTACAAAAACTTGATAAATTCAAGCATTTTATAGACTTGCTGTGAATTTTAAATCCTGAGTATTTTAAGACAACAGAATTTAAAACACAGGGTCTTCTATTCCTTTATAAGAAATGATAATAAGCACCAATCTATCCAGGGAAGCACGCAAAAATAGGATTGATCTGAACCCTTTGCTCAGATCTTGCAGATCTCTGTTGACTGAAAGAGTCTTTGATTTCCATTACTCTTCTAGTCTTAGCTCCAGATGTTGGTGGTACAGGTATTACAAGCACAGGTTGGCACCTGGAATCCTTTGCTGGAAGCAGTTTCTATTCAGGGTTGATTTTGTTTGTTAATTTGTTTCTATACCTTAATCTTTCTTCTCTGTTCTGCAGCACTCTCATATCTTCATCTATTATGCCTGTTGTTTACTACACCTTGTAGATACTACTACTCTGTTTTGCTACTCCAAAAGCCTGTTTTGTCAAACTCCAGTCCTACAGCACTGTAACTGATCTCTGGCAAACTGATCTCTGCATATTTTGTTTTATTTTTTTTCCTGGGGGGAAAAAAAAAATAAAATCATAATGCCAGTTGCTGAAATGTAAGAAGGACACAATACACTGCAAGCTACTGAGAAGCTGGAAAACCTGGCTTTTGTCATGAAGCACTTGTATTTCAGAGTATAATATAAAAATCAGAGTAAAACAAGCACACAACTATGTGACACACTTCAGCAAATAAACCCTTTGCTAAGATGTGTAAAAGGCACTGTAGCAGTGACAGATTGCTGGGAAGGAACCAGATTCATGTAGGGAACTTCTCTGGATGAATGCAAACTAGAATTTTAAAACACCCTTTCCTTGATTTCGCATTGTTATGTTATCCTTTCCCTCTTCTCTTCATCCCGCTGTCTTCTTTTTACCTCTGTTCTGCAATAAATGTTTCTTCTCCGTTGGCAACTTGAAGGGAACATTTACTTTGTGTCACTGAATGGCGGGAGCTGAAAGTTTTGAGAGATTTAAACTGGGTCCGGGTATTTTTAATATTTAATTTGAAGTGATAATACTTAAGTTATAAAAATGCTTATCAAACAAAACAGGAAATTCTATTTTTTCTATTAGAATTTTGTGCCATGAGATTTGCTAACTTCTTTGGTTTTGTTAGAAAAGGAAAGAAAAGAAATGAAAAGAAAAGAAAAGAAAAGAAAAGAAAAGAAAAGAAAAGAAAAGAAAAGAAAAGAAAAGAAAAGAAAAGAAAAGAAAAGAAAAGAAAAGAAAAGAAAAGAAAAGAAAAGAAAAGAAAAGAAAAGAAAAGAAAAGAAAAGAAAAGAAAAGAAAAGAAAAGAAAAGAAAAGAAAAGAAAAGAAAAGAAAAGAAAAGAAAAGAAAAGAAAAGAAAAGAAAAGAAAAGAAAAGAAAAGAAAAGAAAAGAAAAAAAGAAAAGAAAAGAAAGAAAATGAATGCTTTCCTACAGAAGCAGGTATCTAGTTTTCTCCCATTTCTTTTCCATAGTTTCAAGCTCTATTGGTTCAAAATGCAGTAGATGATTAGTACTTGGAAGAAGTGCCTCTGTTTTTTGACATGTCAATTCTTGACAAGGTGCCTGAAAATTTTGTCATCGTGATATGCATATAACCGTGTTTGGAGGTCATGACAGATGTTGGAAAAATGAAGAATGTTCTATGGAATTATGAAGTGATTCAAGCAAAATTTAAACACTGCTTGCCATTGTTGAATAGCTACCAGCATTCCTGTAGGATGGTGCCTCACAGATCACATAGAATCTGTGAGAATGGTTCTCAGGAAGCTCCAGAGGCACCAAACAGGGGCAGACTGTGCAGGCTTGTTGGCTTTGGTCAAAGAACAAAGCACAAAATTTAGCAGCAAGTCAAAGTCATGCTGAAAGTCACATAGTCACAGAAAACATGTCTTTTTGGCATCAGCATTTTCTGGAGGAAAAACTTACATTGTAAATGTTTATGCTCCTTTGTAATGATAAATACCTTTGCAGTAGACCCTGGAGTGGTGTATCAGAATTTAGAGCTTTTTTGAAATATTTGTTTCCCTTTGCATTTACTTCTTTCTTCATAGAGTTTAGCTACCATCCGGTGCAATAGGAATTGCACAGTTCAGACTTTCAAATCTTCTTAGATATTTTTAAATTATCAAACCTGTGATAAATTTTACTAACTGATCTTTTAAAGCTAAATTAATGTTTCATAAAGGGTAGAAATTGAAATTGAGGCGGGTACCAATCTTGGGATTAAAAGATCAGAACACCTTATTTTCTATATTATGTATGTTAATTACTCCTAGAATTACAGTTAAATTGGCTTATTGTTAGGAAAGCCAATAATAAGTGTCAGTGTGCTGACGCCTTGTCACGGGTTACTTAGATTTACCTATGCCCGTGACAGGGGAAGCCACCCCACGCCCCCCCCCCGGGGCCCGGAAAGGAGGGGGAAAAGGGGAGTGGGATAAAACAGCGACAATCTAAGGAGGAAAAACTTATTTTACTAAATATGATATCGAAATACAAGATAACACAATATAATGTAATTAAGGCTAACAAATCGAACGAAACAGAGAGAGAGAGTCTCCGAAAACCGAGAGGCCTACTGTGAACTCTAGGCGACACGGCTGGAACGCTTCCCACTCTCCGAGCAGTTCGAGAGAAGAAGGAGAGCACTCCAGCCTGGGAACGAGATTATATAGAGTCCTGGTCCCGTGACTTATTGTTACTCCTGTTGTTCTCTGGGATATGTAGTCTTCTTCTGTGGACTGCACATTCAACAGAAGTATCCATACTTGACATGATGTTATGATGTGGAATACTGATAGCAAAATTACAAAATTACAAAACCATGACATTCCACCCCTTATTCTACATTATTACATCATGGTTAATATATACATATATATACATATATATACACGTATGTAAAATTGTGATAGCTAAATAGTAGAATTGCATGTAACATAACTAAATGTACAACTATAATAACTAAAATACACTACACATGCAAACATATATATATATATATATAGATACATAAAATTATTGACTGCACTCCCCCAGCATCAAATTCCCTTGTGGCACACATTGAACATCCCCATCCTTCTGCATTACCCACCAAGTGCACCCAGGTCCCTGGGCGAAGACAGTTCCACGGATAGGTTTGCCCTTTCCAGAAGCTGGAAGGACCCAAACAGCTTTTCCCAACATGTTCTTTACATGTATAACAGGGACCTTATCTCCTTCTACAGTGTGTAGGGGGCTAGATTGACTAGGACCATCACGATTGACAGATCCTCTAGTATTGACCAACCAAGTGGCTTCTGCCAGATTCTTCTCCCAGTGCTTAAATGTTCCACCACCCATTGCTTTCAACATAGTTTTCAACAACCCATTATATCGTTCAATTTTACCAGAAGCTGGTGCATGGTAGGGAATATGATAAATCCACTCAATGCCATGATCTTTGGCCCAAGTATTTATAAGAGAATTTTTGAAATGTGTCCCATTATCAGATTCAATTCTTTCTGGGGTGCCATGTCGCCACAGGACTTGTTTCTCAAGACCTAATATGGTGTTTCGAGCAGTTGCATGGGGTACTGCGTATGTTTCAAGCCACCCAGTGGTTGCCTCTACCATAGTGAGTACATAACACTTACCACTGCGAGATCGTGGCAAGGTGATATAATCAACCTGCCACGCCTCCCCATATTTATACTTTTGCCATCGCCCTTCCTCCCAGAGAGGTTTCATCCTTCTGGCTTGTTTAATTATGGCACATGTTTCACAATCATGAATAATCTGCGCAATAGCGTCCATGGTTAAGTCCACCCCTCGGTCTCTGGCCCACTTATATGTTGCGTCTCTTCCTTGATGGCCCGAGGTCTCATGAGCCCATCGAGCTAGAAATAATTCGCCCTTATTCTGCCAATCCAAGTCGATTTGAGCCACCTCAATTCTAGCAGCTTTATCTACCTGATGGTTGTTTTGTTGTTCTTCAGTAGCCCGACTTTTGGGCACATGTGCATCCACATGACGCACCTTTACAACCATATTCTTTGTTCGGGAAGCAATGTCCTTCCATAGTTCAGCGGCCCAAACAGATTTTCCCCTCCGTTGCCAGTTATTTTGTTCCCACCGCTGTAACCACCCCCATAAGGCATTTGCCACCATCCATGAGTCAGTATAAAGATACAGCATTGGCCACCTCTCCCGTTCAGCAACATCTAAGGCCAGCTGGACAGCTTTTACCTCTGCAAACTGACTTGATTCTCCCTTACCTTCAGTGGCCTCTGCAACCTGTCGTGTGGGGCTCCACACAGCAGCTTTCCATTTGCGATGCTTCCCTACAATGCGACATGATCCGTCAGTGAATAGGGCATATTTCTTTTCATTTTCTGGTAATTCGTTGTATGGTGGGGCCTCTTTAGCACGTGATACCTCTTCTGCTGGTGATGTTCCAAACTTTTTATCTTCAGGCCAGTCCATGATTACCTCTAGGATTCCTGGACGATTGAGGTTTCCCATTCGCGCTCGCTGTGTAATCAGCGTAATCCACTTGCTCCAGGTGACATCGGTAGCATGATGGGTGGAGGGAACCTGTCCTTTGAACATCCAGTTCAGCACTGGCAGTCGAGGTGCCAAAAGGAGCTGTGTTTCAGTCCCGACTACTTCGGAAGCAGCCCGAACCCCCTCATACGCGGCTAAGATCTCCTTCTCAGTTGGAGTGTAGCACTCTTCAGACCCCTTATATGATCGACTCCAGAATCCCAGGGGTCGGCCTCGGGTCTCTCCTGAGGCTCTTTGCCACAAACTCCAAGTGGGGCCTTTCTCTCCAGCAGCAGTATAGAGGATGTTCTTTACATCCTGTCCAGTCCGTACTGGCCCCAGGGCTACAGCACGGGCTATCTCTTGTTTAATCTGTTCAAAAGCCTGCTGCTGCTCAGGGCCCCATGCAAAGTCATTCTTCTTCCGCGTTACCTGATAAAGGGGGCTTACAATGAGGCTGTAGTTTGGAATGTGCATCCTCCAAAAGCCCACTGCACCCAGGAAAGATTGTGTCTCTTTCTTGCTAGTTGGTGGAGACATGGCAGTGATTTTGTCGATCACATCTGCTGGGATGTGACGACGTCCATCCTGCCACTTTATACCTAAGAACTGAATTTCCTGGGCAGGTCCTTTTACTTTGCTTCTCTTAATAGCAAAGCCAGCTTGTAGAAGAATCCGGATTATCTGCTCTCCTTTTGTGAAAACTTCTTCTGCTGTATCGCCCCACACAACAATGTCATCAATGTACTGCAGGTGTTCAGGAGCACCACCCTGTTCCAGTACAGTTTGGACCAACCCATGGCAAATGGTTGGGCTGTGTTTCCACCCCTGGGGCAAACGGTTCCAAGTATACTGAATGCCCCTCCAGGTGAAGGCAAACTGTGGCTTGCATTCTGCGGCCAAAGGAATAGAAAAGAAGGCATTGGCAATGTCAATGGTGGCATACCATTTGGCTGCTTTTGACTCCAGCTCGTACTGGAGTTCCAACATGTCCGGCACAGCAGCGCTCAATGGGGGTGTGACCTCATTCAGGCCACGGTAGTCTACTGTCAGCCTCCATTCTCCACTGGCTTTACGCACTGGCCATATGGGACTGTTAAAAGGTGAGTGAGTTTTACTGATCACTCCCTGATTCTCCAACTGGCGAATCAAATCATGAATGGGGAGCAAGGAATCCCTGTTGGTGCGATACTGCCGTCTGTGCACTGTCTTTGTAGCAATCGGTACCTGCTGCTCTTTTACTCGTAGCAGCCCCACAACAGACGGGTCCTCTGACAGGCCAGGCAAAACAGACAGCTGCTTAATGTTGTCCATGTCTACAGCAGCTATCCCAAAGGCCCATCGATACCCCTTAGGATCCTTGAAATGCCCCCTTCTGAGGTAATCAATACCCAGTATACATGGAGCCCCTGGGCCAGTCACAATAGGATGTTTTTGCCAGTCTTTGCCAGTGAGGCTTATTTCAGCCTCCAGCACAGTCAATTCTTGAGAGCCCCCAGTCACTCCAGAAATATGGATTGATTCTGTCCCTTCATGACTGGAGGGCATTAGGGTACACTGTGCACCGGTATCCACCAGCGCCTTATATTCCTGTGGTTCTGATGTGCCAGGCCATCGAATCCACACAGTCCAATAAACTCTATTATCCCTTTCCCTCCCCTGACTGAGGGCAGGGCCCCTCTATTGGTTACCTGTGATGACTGGAGCAACTCCACTGGTGGTTGGTATGTCTAGTAGTTCTTTCACCCGTGCTCGTAGTGCAGAAGTGGGCTGATCATGCCACTTCCTCATGTCTTCTCCACGGTCACGTAGGTAGCGCCACATGGAAACACGCGGTGCAATCGTACTGTTGTTCTTTGCTCGAGCTGGGAAGCGTGTGCGTTTAACAGCTGAGACTTTTGATGATGCAGGTGGGGAGTAGGACTGGACTAGTTTGATCAGATCCTTCATTAGACCTGGAGGCCCGTACGAGGATTGACCTTCATCAGTTGTTTCTGATACTATTACGGGATCATTACAATTAGTTGATGGAAACAATTTCTTGCACATTTCATCTACTCGGTTTTCTAGCCGTGAGATGGCAGAAACTGCGGCATGCAGTTGGGGGAGCTGCTGATCGGTGGTTTGAAGCATTATAATCAGCTCAACAACTCGGGGCCATCTGTCCACGAATCCTTTAGATCCTGATACCAATGACTGTGCAATTCTCTCTGGTGCTGTACTTGTGATTTTCTGCCACATGTCAGGATCGGCCCTCACTCTCTCAGGGTCAAGTTCGCTTGGATCAGGGCTGTACAACATTTTCGCCATGGCCAATTCCCTCAGGCGCTGAATACCTTTTTGGACGGTATTCCAACTATCAAATTTAGGCTTCAAAGCATCCTTATAGGGGTACCTTTCTCTCACGGCTTCTAACAGCCGCAACCAGAGAGTGGCAGCTCCATCCGAACATCTGCTAATCCCTCTGTCGATACCTGCATCTTGGGCAATGCTTCCTAGTTGGCGAGCTTCATTACCATCTAGAGACAAGCTGTTGGCCCCGTTGTCCCAGCAGCGAAGCAACCAAGCAAGGATACCTTCATCTTGACGCCGTGTGAACTCCTTTCTTGAGCCTTGGATTTCAGTCAGCTTCAGAGGTCGACAGTAGGTGATTTCCTCCTCATCATCAGTCTCTTCTTCATGCCTCTTGGTTTTTGCCTTTGCTTTTTTTGGTACTGCTCCATGCCCGGCACCTGGGTCTTCTGCTGGCCCCCCCTGTGCTTCTCCTTCTTTTCGTTCTAGACGCATGGACACCCGTTTCCATTTCTTGCCTTCCACAGGGGCAACTGATATTGCTACTGATGCCTCCTGTGACTGATCAGAATTAACTTGGGCTTGAATCTCAGATCGGAAACTCTCTCTCTCCAGAATAGTATGATACAAAGCACGGTATGCATAAGCCAAACCCCACATAAGGTTTACCTCCTTAGATCTCTGACCCAAATACTCACTTAATTTCTTAGGGTCCCTTAGGTGTTCAAGAGTGAAATCCCATGACACTGCGGGTCCCCATGCTTCTAAGACTTTTCCTAAACCTTTCCATATTCCCTGCCAGTCATCATTCTCTGGTTCTGGAGGAGACTTCCGCATAGAACGAATGCATAGGAACATATATGCATGCATTGATAGTGATAACATGAATGCAAGTATGAACCCTATCTCAGTTATTGAAAAGCGTGTGGAAATCTGAGAGTACAACCTAAATAAAAAGGGTTTATTTAGCCTGTACAATGAATTAAACATGGTGCTGTTTGTAAAATTGCCTGTTCCATCTGGGATGCAAGTACTTGTAAGATTCGCAATTCCATCTGGGATGCAAGTGTTTGTAAGATTCACAATTCCATCTGGGATGTAGGTGCCAAAATTCTGACCATACCACATCTCATAAAAGTACCAGGCAGGTGTCTCCATCAGTATCCACCTTACTAGGCTATATATCTGCACAATTCCACAACACCAAATTATGGTGTTAATAGTTGACCAATACTTTAAGAAGATCATAATTGCTTTCAATCCCTTAAACAGAGCAACTGGGATGAAGAGTGGATTCATAGCTGGCAGGCTCTGTAAAAGTCAGAGCTAGCTAGCTTTGCTCTAAGGGAGAAAGAAATCCCTTTGTTTTCTACACAAAAGTTAGATAGCAGTGCTGAGAATGTACAGCAGCCCTTAATGTTGACAATTTGTCTGGTATTTCAAGGTCACGTTCTCCGTGAGCAGCTACGGAAAGATAACACTCCCAACACTCCCGTAACGAAGCTCTTTAAGAGCAAAGAGAGAGTTGTTCTAAAAGCTAAAAAGCTCTATGCCCGCATTCTCCACCAAAAAAATCTGTCACGGGTTACTTAGATTTACCTATGCCCGTGACAGGGGAAGCCACCCCACGCCCCCCCCCCCGGGGCCCGGAAAGGAGGGGGAAAAGGGGAGTGGGATAAAACAGCGACAATCTAAGGAGGAAAAACTTATTTTACTAAATATGATATCGAAATACAAGATAACACAATATAATGTAATTAAGGCTAACAAATCGAACGAAACAGAGAGAGAGAGTCTCCGAAAACCGAGAGGCCTACTGTGAACTCTAGGCGACACGGCTGGAACGCTTCCCACTCTCCGAGCAGTTCGAGAGAAGAAGGAGAGCACTCCAGCCTGGGAACGAGATTATATAGAGTCCTGGTCCCGTGACTTATTGTTACTCCTGTTGTTCTCTGGGATATGTAGTCTTCTTCTGTGGACTGCACATTCAACAGAAGTATCCATACTTGACATGATGTTATGATGTGGAATACTGATAGCAAAATTACAAAATTACAAAACCATGACACGCCTTTGAAAAATAAGCAGTAAAGTAAAAGCTTGTACACATTCAGCCTGTGTTTTAGGTAAGGGTTCAGCATCGTCAAAAATTTGTGCTTTTCTTGCAAAAAATTCTAAGCATCTAAATCTTTTTTTGCCCTTTATTCAAAGGAAACTTCTTTTATATTCTGATTTACAAAAACTTTCATTATATATTTTCAAGAAACAAAAACAAAAGCAATGTACTTTGTAGCTGAAAACAATTTCTAACATTAAAGAAGATTAAGATTGTTTTGATCATTTGATCTTGTTCTGAGACCTGAATGTACAAACTTTTGGAACAAAATAGTCTACTCATTCCACTTCTCCAAGTCCTTTCCTTAAACTGTTGGATTATTAGAAGGAATTTAAGTTAACCATTTAGGCAGAGGGTCAGGTGTGCCTATCAACAGTTTTAACACTCTTCTGTGTAGATCATTTCCAGACCAAATACTGACAGAAAAAAAAATGGTCATTGAGATGTGGGAAGACATGAGTTATTGTGGAAAGGAAACTATTTCTAGATAAAGGTTTAATCAGCTTAAAATGAGGAGTTAAGTCCTGTACCAGCCTGGATACCCCAGTACAGAAGTACAGGGATCTTGCTATGACTGCTCAAGCTCCAGCCTTTGAAGTGCTGGGTTTGTTGGCAATAAGTTGCTCCTCAGCTCTCCTTTTTGCCTCAGCTGTGCATGTTACTTTTAGTAAAATAGCTTTTTGATTGCCAGAGTCTGAAGATTGGTATTTCGAAGTCTGTTCTGTTTCACTTTGAAAAACAGACCGTGAAATTCAAGAGCAAAGGAGCATCCTTAGTAACAACTGGAATGTCACTGCTATGGTGGCAGAAAGTCAGGTTGCAAACCCAGGGCAAATCTTCGTTGAACTCATATACCTCCCAAGCTAGGAACTTGACATTTTGCACTGCTATTTTTATATGTAGTGTAGTGGCTGACTTTCTTCTGATCTTCACAATGTGTATGCAGTGCTTTGGATAAAGTACTGTACACAGTAACATGAAAAATCACATTCATTACGAGATTTGGCATAGTCTAAGACTGCTTTGAAGTCTGGTTCTGTAACAAATCTTGCATAAACTCTCCTGTTCAGATGTTGATTATTTATTAATATTCCTTTCCCTCTAATAGAGATGTAAAATTTTTCAGTTTGAATGATGATGTAGAATAAAGAAGATACTGAAATAACAAATAATGCTAGCCGCATTTCACAGGGTCTGCCAACAAAACAGGAAAAACAAAAACAAACAAACAAACAAAAAAACCCACATTTCAATGGAAACTAAATACAGCTGTCAAAAGTTAAGAAAGTAAAATAGAAACACTGTATGGAGAAAATGAAACCTAGTGATTTGTTGCCTCGGTAATTATTCCAAATATTTAATTACAACATAAGTGTTGTCCACTGAGGCAGATATCCCAAGAAATTAATTGCTCTGCAGAATTGACATTAACCAACCATAACACTGTAGTGAATTTATTCAGTGCTTTTGATGTACAAAGATAGAGATAGTGAGAATTATTCCAAATAAATAAATCTTGGCAGAAAATTCTAGTGTGTTGGGCCTGAAATGTTTACTTTCCAACATATCAGTCTGGAATTATTTTGGTCTGGACACCTATTAAAAAGTTCCTAGATCTGTGGTGAGCACTTGGGCACGTTCGCTTTGGGAATGAAAGTTAATTCCTTCAAGGCCCTGGCAATGTTGTGTTCCTCAATCTACAATATCTGCTATGAAAGTAATACCTCTTACTTTATTATACTGGTCCACGATTTCAGAGGTGGATGTTGATAGTATGGCAGTAAAGGTGGAACCTTCCCACCAATATCCCATTACACGTTGTTGCTTTGTGACAAAATGGCATCTGTCACGGAAGAGTGTATAAAGCAAAGGTGTGTCACTGACTTCCTCCATGAAGAAAAAACGACATCCAGTGACACTGACAGATGCTTGTTGAATGTTTATGAAGCCCAGATAGTAAATGTGAGTTCACTGAGGCAGGTGGTGCATTTCAGCAGTGGCAACTCTCAGTGGGTCACCTCCACAAGTACAGATTTTATAAGTGGCATGCAGGCTCTTGTTCAATGCTGGCAGAAAAGCATAGCTAATGATGGTGACTGTGTTGAAAGACAGTGTTTTGTAGCTGAGAAATTGCTCTGACAAATAGTGTTATTGTGCTCTTTGTTTTAGTTTCCATGGAAATAAATAGGAGGCATTACTTTCCCTATGACCTAAGTCCACTTGCCAGAACAGGGTTTGTGACTCGGGTACAGCTACATTTTAGGCTAGACTGATAATTTTAAGATAACGCAACACACCATTTTCATCTGAAAATAAAATCAACATTACTGACTGGAGAGATGAGGTCCTTGCTCACTGAAAGTCAGAGGAGTTTTCCTTTTTCTTTTGGCTTTTTCCTCTTTTCTTTTCTTTTCTTTTCTTTTCTTTTCTTTTCTTTTCTTTTCTTTTCTTTTCTTTTCTTTTCTTTTCTTTTCTTTTCTTTTCTTTTCTTTTCTTTTCTTTTCTTTTCTTTTCTTTTCCTTTCTTTTCCTTTCTTTTCCTTTCTTTTCCTTTCTTTTCCTTTCTTTTCCTTTCTTTTCTTTTCTTTTCTTTTCTTTTCTTTTCTTTTCTTTTCTTTTCTTTTCTTTTCTTTTCTTTTCTTTTCTTTTCTTTTCTTTTCTTTTCTTTTCTTTTCTTTTCTTTTCTTTTCTTTTCTTTTCTTTTCTTTTCTTTTCTTTTCTTTTCTTTTCTTTTCTTTTCTTTTCTTTTCTTTTCTTTTCTTTTCTTTTCTTTTCTTTTCTTTTCTTTTCTTTTCTTTTCTTTTCTTTTCTTTTCTTTTCTTTTCTTTTCTTTTCTTTTCTTTTCTTTTCTTTTCTTTTTCTCTCCTCTCCCTCTCTTCTTAACACTCTTATCTGTTGTAAATTTTCAGGATAAAAATGTCTGTGAAATGAAAAACTACTGCTGTTTGACATAGTGTGCAGAGACTCCCAGGAGGTGGTTTTCAAATAGGACCTGTTTCTAGAACAAGGGGGTGTCATGCTATGAGGACTGGCAGAATACTGCAGAATATTGCAGGTGATTGTTCTGGATGCAAAACCTTGGTCCCATATTTATTTATTTATTTATTTGACCACTTGAAAGAATTCCCTTGACTAACAGGCTTAAGAAACATAACAAACAATATGAACTGATATGAACTCTGCTATGAGATGTTCACAGTCTGTCTTATCCACTGTGCATAAGGCTCCCAGATCCCAAAACATCTGTTATTTTCTGTAATGCTTTCATAATACAACAGTTTAGATGGAAGATAAAAGAAGCCAGTAAGTTTCAATTATATTAGACTACACTGAAATACTGAAGCACCAGGTCCAAATTATGAAACCCTTCCTGTGTGCAATTAAGCAGTACTCTGTGGAAAGGGCTTTTTTTTTTTTCCATGTTACACAGACTGATGAGGCAGTTTTGGTTTACAGACTGCCTGTGACATGAATTCTCATGCCTCCAGCTTTCTTGTCAGAAAGTCTGAGGGTGAATGGTTCTGATCTGAGCCCACTATTATGAGGGAAGAAACACTCCAAGAAATATTTAGGATGTTTTGTGGTAATGTTTTAAATTACTGAGTAATTGTGCTGGCACCACATGAAGAAAGAGACTGAGTAACTCTTTCCTCATAGGTTACTACATGCCTAACATTTTTCAGCCACCTACTCTATTATGGATGCAAAGGATGATAATTTGTAACATATCTGTAAAATACTTTGCTGCTTCATATTTTTTCTCAGTACCTTTTCTTATTTAAATACTCCTTGTAAAGCTAGTTTGAAAAAAAAAACAGTCAGACATCTAGGATAAGAAACTGAAATTACTTTGTAATTGGTATTTAAAAATGGTTCATTTTTAAATAAACAAGGAAGAAGAAAGCTGATGTAAAATAAATGTGCTTCAGAAGTGCTGGAAAATGTATGATTATATCTGGACAGATTTAGATAATTAAGTTGTATGAGGCCTTTTTTGAACATCTGAAGCGTGGGTGGACTAGAGGAAACAAAGCATTAAAGCTCAATTTCACATATATTTTGTTGTCTTTTCACATGTCTCTCTTTCCTGTGTTGCCAGCCAGTTGTCCATTCCCATCTGCTTAATAGGACAAGCCATGGTTTCAAGGGAAACGTCACTCCCGTTTATAAGTAAGGGAGGAAGGAGGATACAGGAAACTACAGGCCAGCGAGCCTCACCTCTGTGCCTGGGATGATTATGGAACAGATCCTCCTAGAAGACATGTTAAGACACACAAGGGGTGGATGGGTGATCAGAGGTAAAGTTGTGCCTGATCAGTCTGGTGGCCTTCTATAATGGAGTGGTGGGATTGGTGGACAAAGAGAAGGCTACTGATGTCATCTGTATGGACTTCTGCAAGGCCTGACGTGGTCCCACACCACATTCATATCTCAAATGGAGAGAGATTAATTTGAAGAGTGGACTATTTAGTAGGTAAGGAATTGGTTGGAAGGTAGCATCCAGAGGGTTGTGGTTAATGGCTCTATTGCTAAGAGGGGGCCAGTGGTGCGCTGTGTTCCACAGGGCTCTGTTTTGGGACTGATACTTCTTAACATTTTTATCAATTACACTGATGACAGGGTGAGGTAATTTGCTGATGGCTCCAAGAAGAGCAGTGCAAATGATACAGCAGAAGTAAGGCATGCCATCCATAGGAACACCGATAAATTCAAAAGCTGGGCCATTGTGAACCTAATGAGGTTCAACAAAGGAAACTGAAAGGTTATGTACTTAGGTTGGGACAATTCCAGGTGTATAACAGAGTAGCCCTGTTGAGAAGGACTTAGAGTTTCTGGTTGATGAAAACATGAGTCAGCAGTGTGTGTTTGTAGCTCAGAAGTCCAATGGTATCTTGGGCTCCACCAGATGTGGAGTGGCTAGCAGGGCAAGGGAGGTGATTTTCTCCCTCTCCTTTGCCCTCGTAAGACCCCAGCAGGAGTACTGCATCCAGGCCTGGGGCCCCCAACACAAGAAAGATTTGGAGGTTTTGGGCAGGGTCCAGAGGAAGGCCACAAAGGTGATCTAAGGGCTGAAGCACATCCCCTACAGAGATAGGCTGAAATAATTGGGTTTACTCAGTCTGGAGAAGAGAAGGCTGAGGAGAAACATCCTTGCAGATTTCCAGTATTTAAAGGAAGTTTATAAACAGGAGAGAAATCAACTTTTTACACAGGTTGGTAGTGATAGGACAAGGGAAAATGTTTTTAAATCATCTGGAGGCTGGTGGCCCTTCCTGTGGCAGGGGATTGAAATTTGGTGATCCCAAGCTGTTCTATGATTCTGTGATTCTGTGATTACCAGAAGGATTTGGGGTACCAGTGTGTCTAGTCCACATCTCAAACTCTTATTTCTGCATGTTGTTCTTTTTCTTGTATATGTTTTCTGCCTAGATGTGAATTGAAGTCAATATAAAACATCAAGGCATCTTATTTTTGAAGGAATGGCAATTCTTTATTTTAAAACTAAAGAAATATGTAATATCATGGTGCTTTAGCTTTCAGTTAAAGAAGAAAGTGCATGTAATAAATAATAATTTTATGACCATAATTAGATAAAGACATTAAGCGAGGTAGCCTGCATGGCAAGATATCTCAACAAGTCTGTAAAAGATCAGAGTTAAAATACAGATTTTGAATTTATTACTACAAATTTATAAGTATTTTAAAGCATTATCTGTGAGTATTATTTATAATTAACAACAATCTCTGACCCAACATAAATTGACAATATCATACATGGCATTCATCATGAACTGCATTCTGTTTTGTTTGTTTAGAAGTATTTTGAGAAGGAATCGAGGGGGAGGGGAGATGGAGGGGGGGAGCTTTTGCTAATACATTTATGTTTCAATTACTTGCTTCCAACAGAATATCAGTTCAGAATATCAATGTTGCTGTATCTGAATAATCTCAAAATGGTGAGAAATAATAGTATATTCAGAGGACAGAAGATCATGATTAAGATGAAAACTGAAAAACTCCTCTTTAATGTAGCATTACTTTGTCTAGGTTTATTTTCCAGTATGAATTGGATCTTATTATAACTTTACCCTCTAGTTTAACGTACCTATTATCTATCTATGTCTTACTTTCTAAGTAGGTATGTAGGAAACATGTTTATTAGTCTGTAGTTTTTGATAATCTAGATTGCTTCACCTCTTCAGATGCTTTTATAAGGCAAGATCTTTTACTTCTTAGTCTCAAGGTTATCAACATCCCTCAAAAATTGTAATTAGGTGATGTTCACAGCTCTCTCACTACAATGGAAAAGTACGTATGCAGGTCCCACTTTGGGCAGCATACTAGTTTCATGGATATTCTGTAAGGGGCTCAGCTGTCACTGCTCCAGCACTCCTGAGTCCTCCCCAGGAGCCCTACTGTCATGGAGTAATCTAGATCTACCTGTGTCCTTGACAGGGGGACAGCAGGCCCACAGGCCCACTGGCTCAAAAGGGGAGGGGAGGGGGGGTGCTGATGGTTTACAGGTTGGTTCATCCTGGTTTTGCGATTAATAGGGCAGGGCACATCCTGGGAAAGCAGAAAGGGAGCTGGGACTAAGAACAGCAGCAACAATCTGAGAAGGAAAGATAATTTACTAAATATTATATCAGAATGCAAGATAAAACACTATGATACAATAAAATACAATATAATTAGAATTGAAGCTTATAAAGTCAATTAAAATAAGAGAGAGTATCTGAAAGCTGAAACATTACTCTAATGCTGTGACAAGATGGTCTGGGGAGCTCACATGCTGCTGAGATCAAAAAAAAAAGGGGAGGAAAAATGTTTTGTGGATGGTATTTGTCTTTCCCACTGAGTGGAAAATGGAAAGAGAAATAATGCAAAGTCCTCTAGGGTATGGAGTATGTAGTTCTTCTCTTCTTGGACAGGTGCTTGGAACTGGAACATTAACTCTTTAACTGCCAGTGCACTACAAGATGTTATGATGTGGAATACCATTAACCAAAAATCATAAAACCATGACACACATTTTCACAGAATCACAGAATCACAGAATTATCAAGGTTGGAAAAGACCTAGATCATCTAGTCCAACCATTACCAGTACTTCCAGGTTAAATCATATTCCTCAGCACCACATCCAAGCGTTTCTTGAACACCTGACAGAATGAAAAATCATATTGTTTGCTTCCATTCATCAGACAAAGCAATCAATTTGTTCAAACCTGGGAACTAATTATCTTCCTTTATATGTGTGATTTTCCAGTAATGGGACATCAACAAATTTTATTACTGTATTTGATTTACTCTGGATTGTTGAAAATTGCATAGTTCACAAAGCTACAAATTAACCCCTGCAGATCCTTCTGCTCTCTCAGGAGGTCACTCGACTCATTGTCTGATTATCTTTGAGATCTTTCATGGCTATTTTTAATGTGTGCATTTGGTGCATGTTAATTTAAGATCACTAATTCTTAATCAAAATATCAAAAAATATTGACTCATGAGCTCAAAGAATGTGGAGGTATGTTACATTAGCATCCATTACCTCTATTAACCAAACTGGGACCATTAAAAGAGCAAACTGCTTGGAGACAACCTAATGGTTTTCCTTAAATTATTAATCATTTCCTTAATTGCTCATTAACAGTGTGTCATCCATTTCCATATTTACTGATGTTGGTCCGTCTGGTCTATTTTTAATTACTTTGAGCAACACTATGAGTGCAACATTAGCCTTTTTAAGTCTTTAGGAACTTTCCTGATATTATAAGATTTTTTCAAGTCAATATCCTACAGCTAGCGGACTCCTTAGTCAATGCTTCTAAAATTGTTACGTGGAATTTTAAAATGTTTTCATTAGTTCCTGTCTAACTTTGTCTTGAGTTGCAGTTAACATTCCTGGGAAAATTCGAGAAATTTAATTTTTATTTCATTTCTATTGTAGTTACTGGAAAAGTTTTCACTCCTTTGTCAATTGAAGAAAAGTTCAGGGCGAATGAACAAAACAGAAACCAAATAAAATAAAATTTTCCTCTGGAGCATAGAAGACAATGAATGATGTTGTCCTATAATATGAAAAACGTAAGGGATGTCAATGGAAGTGCCTTGTAAATAAAAACATATATAGTCATAACTAGAACTTGTGGATCTAAAGTTAAAATTCATGGATCTAAGGATTAAATTACACCATTATGGAGAATTGAGTCATGCTGAAACAAAGAACGAGGTTCATTTAGCACAACATCATCTGCGTAAAATCTAGACATCTATACTACTTGCTTACGTTTTCTTTATAGTTAACAGAAATATGTAAGATGGTCTGGAGTACAACTCATCCCACAGACACCAAACAGCTGAGAATAACTTTGTTGCTTTAGTAGGTGTCCATCTCTCTCCAGGAAATTCAGGGAAAGTAGACAGCACTGAATAACTAATGTTTGTCCAGATAAAGACAGGGAAGGTGAAATCTATCCAGCATGACTGATCCAAGATGTGTATTAGGAAGAAAGAACCAGACCCAGAATTCCTACTTTTCGTACAAAAAAATATTATCATTACATAGTTCTTTCCAATTGAGTTCAGAAGTCACTGAAATGGGACAAGAGTGACAGTCCTAAATGCAATTTTGACTTCAGCCTTAGGGATTTTTATTGCTTTTTCATACAAAGCAATCCTTGGAGAAATAGCAATTATTGTAGAGTGATCTGCTTTAACTGGAACAAATAATCACACCTGCATAAAATATGAATACACATATAATCATTGTATGGCTGTTTGATTGTATGGCTCTATATCAGCCCTTTTATTAAAAGAAAATGGGTACTCATATTAAACTATTAATCGAATATATTCTGTGCATGTAACTTAGACATGCGATTGCTCGTAAAAAATACAAAATTTTCTAGTTTACAAATTAAGCACTAAACCTATCTCATAGGTTTTTCCTTTGGGGAAATATATATATATATAAGTAAATAAATCAAGATTTTCTGATGAAAAGCAAAATTTTGACTCTGTTCCAGCAAAATAGAGAGCATGAATCTGCTTCCCGGAGCGACTTGCTCTCTGCTTCCTCTCTCTCATCAAGCCACACTGCACTCTACATAGGACAAATAGAGCAAGACTGTGTTCAGTTCACAACCATGAAGAAGAGAAAGGAGGCAGAATGTCTGATTAATCATGATGATCTCTGTGCCATCATCAACCATACAGAGCACCTGCTAGCTAAATGCTAACTGTTAACACACAAAAGGAAGCAAAAACACCTATCTTTCTGGCAGAAAAGAAACTATGTATCTTTAACTATCCCAGTGTTATTAAAAATCTTAGACCCTAGCAAATGACTGATAATATTTCAGAAACAGAGAAGTGCTGACTCACTGAGATCTTGTCGGCCAAAACATATGATTCTTGTCACTTATCTTGTCACTGGAAGAACATGTCAACCCCATCAGGTCATTACATTAAAGAAAAAGCAGAATATGCTTGTAAAATGCTGACTGTATATATTCTAAAAATGATGCTATCTGGAGAGCAGGTAATATACATTAATTGTCAAGGGAAGAGCTGGAGAGTCAACCAGAGTGAGACAGTGTTCACTATGGAAGTTGCTGTTCATACAACAATCTGGAGAAAGTCTCATTCTTTCCAGGATGCAGAAAAATAATATATTTGTTTTTTAAAAATAGGTAAATACATATTTGTACTCATACATAAATGTAGATACTTATCTCCTTTGCCTGTGTGGATGGAAGATATACGCAGGTGCATATATGTACAAATTACATGTACATTGCATTACATTACAAAATCACTTGCATATGGTGCATCTTTACAGGCCTCTTACAACTTTCTGGAGCTGCAGATAAATCTTGGCAGCTACTTCCACAGTACCTACAATGACAGTGGACACACTTATGTGGTTTAAAGCTACCATACATGCTGCAGTGGGAATGTAGACTGCCACACCACTGTTTCAGATATTCACCATACACCAAGATGACCAAAACACATGTTCTTTTGTTTGTTTGAATCCTGTCCCCAACAGTTTTGATTCATTACTGAGATTAGGTTCTCAGTAACTAATTTCATCCGGTCAAAGTGCTCTGCAATTTGTTGCTTATGAGTCACTCTGTTTGCACCATGGCTTGATCACTGAATGAATTGCGTGAAAAAACATGGCGTAAGCAACAAAAATATCAGGCTTCCTGAACCAGTTCTGGTGTTTAGGGCATCAAGTGAAAGAACATTGAGTGCATTTTTATTAATCAGTGGGAAATGACTGGCAAGTTATTAACTAAAAATCTCAAAATATCTGTGGGAACCTAGACCTGACATCTCCTAAAAAAAAATAATAATTAAAAATAAAAAATAAATCCTTCTAATAGGATTATTCATACGTTACTCAGAAAACACATGAAATAACTCGAAGTGGACTCAGTGCTATGCTTAGTACTATAGCTACAGTTCTTCCTATTGCATAGTTTTATGCAAGAGTAAAGATATAATCACCTGGTAAAATATTTCTGTATTAACAGTACAGATTTTTCCTATAATAAAAAAGTTGATAAGTAAACAATGCATTATTTTATTTATTTAATTATTTTTTAAAAGAGTGGTTGAATATAGAAAGTGCTGCTTTTATGGTCTTACTTTTTCTCAAAACAGGATCTAATCTTGTGAGAATTCAGCTTTCTGAATGCGCCAACTCAGGAAATAAAAATTAATTAAGTCACATAACGCAGTGCAGTTATGAAATGGGTTACTGAACTAATTCAACAGAGGTACCTCTAGATCAGCTCGACTGTGTATATCTAGATTTGCCCTATTTTTTGTGTAAGACAATATCACTACAGTTTGTGGGTAAGCCATAAATACATAAAAAATTATGTGCAGAAGAATTAAAGGACTAAGTCAAATACAGTCACAAGATGCACCCATAAAAATCAATTACACATACCTGACAACAGTTTTCAGGCAAGATATTTATTAGAATTGGTTAATTCACAGATTTGAGAGCAGTTAGATGCACAGAAATGATGTCTTTTAGACTCATTTATTCACACTCCTAGTCTGGAACTATTCATCATCTTGCTGAACCTCTGTTTTGAATCTGAGACCAAAATCCATGGCTGTCCACATTTCCCAGCTCTTGGAATGCCACCATGAAGATACTTCAAGAAGTTTGTAAGGTATCCATCCTTTCCTTCATGAGTTAGTAAGGAAGCCATTCTCTCTATTTCCTTTCAAAACACTTCTAGTTTTCAGGCAGTTCAAAAGAAACTAGGAATTATCATTTAGGAACTGAGCCTGAACCACAAAATCATCTTTCACCTACTCACTGTCTGCTGAGTGACTAATGGCAAGTTGCTTATTTAGGTTTGGATCATTATTGGAAGATCTCTCAAAGCCATTAATTTGGCCTTATGTAGCTTCTAGAAAGGCAGAATTGATTTGAAACAAGCAATAAAGAGCATTTTGTAAACATTTCCTTTCCTTCTACTAGTTCAAGAAATGAGGCTGTCACAGTTTAAAAATATTCAAATTTCAAGTTGCAAAATATTAATTTTCTTAATCTGTAACCAAAAAAAAAAGGTGGCAGTGTTATGCTTAAACACGATGAATTAAAATGATAGATACATATTTGGGAGAGCTGTAGCTTTTCAACAATTTTCTGATCTTTCCTTAATTTCTATAATTTTTGAGAAAAATCAGATTTATGCTGGTTGGCTGTTCTCTTTTTTGATTATTTTCTCCTTTGAAATTAGAGAACATGCTGACCTAATTCTCTGATTAGATAACCTACATTCTTTGCCTCTATTTTTTGTTCTGTTTTGTTTTGTTTTTCTTTCCTTTTGAATAACTAGTGAATCACCAAGATTTATTTTTTGACTACCTAGAAGTAGGGAGTCAGGATATTTTGTATGCCCGCTCTGCTTATGACAGTGGTGATGACTTCAGATAGTATTTTATGTAGCATGCCAACTATTATGATTATGGTACAAAACAGTATGTGAAAACTGGGATTTCTTTTTCCCTCTTTATTTGTATAGATCTATAGCTGGGCTAATCCTCCTAACAATATTCCGTGTGCTTTAGGAAGATTAGTTATACCCTGCTAGCTCTTATCTCTCTCCACTATCAGCATGACTGTATTTACTTCTAAGACAGATGTCTACATGGTAGACATAGATAGCATATAAAATTCCTTCCCCAGATATTTATTGGGCTGAAAGCATAATACATATATATGTTACAGAAACCTGAGTAGTTCACAAAGCAGTTTCAATTGCTTGTCTCTAATCTTGTGCCAAGCTTGGGGTTTCATCTCCTGGCTGAGCTAGCAAAGAAGTGCAAGAATGTGAGTGACTGAAAATAGAGACTAAGTTCTCAGATTGTTTGTGGACCTAGCAACTGCCTTGTCTGTATTTTGGACTCTTCTGTTGCTACAGCCTCCCAACCATGAATATTTCTTAATGTCACATCCTCAATTCCAAACATCCAATTTATTCTTGTGCCCTGGAAAAAAAAAAAAAAAAAAAAAAAAAAAGAAAAAAGAAAAAAAGAGTCTCTGAAGTGCATAAAACAATTCTGCAAGAAAGATAAAAAGCTTTAATTGTAGTATCTTAAGACTACCTCCATAAGTCGCACATCAAAGAAAGGATAGCAGGAGGTGAAATTCTTTTCCCTTGAGGAACTCTTCTTTACAGATCAGTACTCATCAATGCAACAACTATTTCGAAATAGACCTCTTAGATCTTTAAAAACTTTTCTTGTATTTTTATTTGCTGTGAACTGAAGGTTAAGTCATATTACGACAGCTGAAAATATAACTGTATAATAAACTCCACAGACATCTATATTAATTTTTTATTGACACACATATATTTCAAGATAATAGACAAGTCCATTGAAATGTAGAAGAAAAGAACCACCAACAGTAAACTGCCAGCAACACCAAATTATCCTTTTCTCTCAGTTGCCGCAAGGATGGTGAGTTAATGAGCTGTAGCTCAGGAGCTTACTGCTTAGAATCAGAGAATAACAGGATTGCAAATGTTGGAAAAAAAAACTCATCTAGTCCAACCATACACCTACCACAAATATTCCTCCACCAAATCATGTCTCGTAGTTCAATATCTAAATATCTCTTGAACACATCCAGGGTCAGTGACTCTACCACCTTCCTGGGAAGCCAATTTCAGTGCCTCATCACTCTTTCAGAGAATATTTTTTTCCTATTATCCAGTCTCAACCTCCCCAGCACAACCTGAGTCCATTCCCTTTAGTCACTAGTTACATGAGAAAAGAGGCCGACACCCATCTTGCCACAGCCTCCTTCCAGGCAGTTCTAAAGAGTGAAAAGGTCTCCCTGAGAGAGACCTTTTCTAATATTTCTAAATATTAGAAATTCATATTTCTAAATATGAATCTTTCTTTCTCTTCACACAAAAAGAAACTACTGATCACCATCTTGAGATAGAAAAATAAGAAGAACAAAAAGAATTGCTTATTTCAATAATCAGTCATGTTTAATATTCAGTGCATATCTATCATCATCATAGTATCATAGTCTCGTGTGGGTTGGAAGGGACCTTAGAGATCATAGAGTCCCCTGGGATTTGAGCCTTCTGTGTAGCAGAGCAGCACTTCTACCACTTGTGCCACAGGGGGATTCGAACCTGGGTCTCAGTGTTACAAAGCGGCATTCCTACCACTGCACCGCCGGGGCACAGAATCTATTTGAAGCATCTGTTTTTGTTTTTTTGTTTGTTTGTTTTTAGCATTTCTGTCTCGAACTTCTTACATTCTTAAGTCTTATAACCACGCTCTCATTTTCAGTTTCAATAAAATTAATTTTCATCAAACATTCTAAGATTGATCATCTTATCAAAGAATATCCTTCTTGCTTAAGTCTATGCAATATGCTTTTACTTCAAGGAAAACACATGATACTTTTGTTATGAGAACAACAGAAGAGTCTAAAGTCACAGAAGGGGACCAGACGATTCTGTGAAGCCCTCTTGTTTCACCCTTACAGATGTTTTGATCCTTTTATAACTGGATTTTTGTAACCTTAGAAACTTACCTCTGCAGTTGCTGGTTTATCCAGCAGTCTGTTGTTTTCACTGTCATGCAGGGGAGGTGATCAACAGAATTAGCAGGATCATTCCTATTTTCAAATCTAGCAACTAAATTCACTAACAAAAAATAAGAGAAGGAAGCATATGCTTGCTCATGATCCAAAAGAAAAAGGTTGTAATTATAGTAGAATTCATCATCCTCTTTGTTAATATACTGGATTAATTAAATGGGAATAAACAATATCCTGACACCTCAAATGCTTCATGGAAGTAATTACTTCCTCTCCAGCATCACATGTAAATATACACTTGGAAATTCTACATTCTCTTTGTTAAGAGCTGTCTAGATTTCAACACGTATTTAAACAAGTGGATGAGAGGAAACAACTTCTTTCTTTTTTTCAGTGCCTTGTGAGCATTGAAATAATGTGATCCTGAAATTTAATTAAAATTCCTATTACAAAGATATCTCTATAAATATCTTGTCTTTGGTGTAGTAGATATTTAATTTATTTCAACTGTTGTTGTCAGTCTTCAAAGTAGAGATTTCTTCTTTTCAAGGAAAAAAATAAATAAGAATGAAATCCCCTGCTTTTTTCCTTTTTTTCCCTTTTCTGTATTGTTATTACTTTTTTTTTTCCTCCTGATAAAAGCATGAGTAATGCTTTTAACTCATGTTTTCTCATTTGCCAGTTCTTATACGCAGACATAAAAGCACAAAAAAGAGCACTTTCTAAGCACTTTCACTGAGTTCAATCTGGAGTCAGATACAAATTGAATGAACCAGTTGCAATGTATTAAGCTCAGTTTAAAGTGAACTGCATTGAGTGCTTTGCATTATGCTTGTGCAAAACCACATGTAGAGCTTCACGTTTTGATTGCTAAAAGATTTCTTTTTCTGATGTCACATATAAAGTTATTCTAGCCCAACTGATATCTGTCACACTGAGTGTTAACAATATTTGTCACCTTTTGTAGGCATTCTACTGTTTATTCGTTTACCTTGCCACTGGGTTTACAGGAAGGTCTTGCTTACATTGAAAAGAAACTGTGGTTTTCTGATAACGATATTCATATTTAATTTAAAAGCAATCAAAGGTAGCAGACAGCCATCAAATACTAAACAATGAAAATCCCTTTCCAGAGAAGGAAGAAAGTCATGAGCCTAACTCAGTTTTCTTCCCAGAACTGTGCTTTTATTCTAATTCTTTAAGGCTCTTCACCATTTTTCTGACTCTTGAGATACTTACTCTCATAGAAACTCAAGAGTCAGATTCAGATGGAAACAATTCAGCAAGGGTGGAATTGTTTTCTTCAGAGTGTCTAGTATGATACTATGTTTTGATTATAGGGGGAAAACAATGTTGCTAACAAATAGATGTTTATAGTTGCTGTTAAGCAGTGTTGTACAGTGCCAAGGCAATTCTCAGCAAAAGGCCCAAGGAGATGGAAGGGAACCAAAAGTAAACTGGTAAAAGGGATATTCTATATTACATGACATCATGCAGAAGGAGTTTTGAAGGAGGTGGGAGTTCATCTTGCTCTGTTTTGCTGCTCAAGGGGAAACCTGGGCATCTATACTGGCGCGGTAAACAAATGCTTGTGCATCACAATTATACACAAATATTCATAATAATAATAATTATAATGTTGTATCAATCTCAACCCATGAGTTCAATTTATTATTATTATTATTTTTTCTTTTCGGGGGGGGAGGGGGGGGGGGGTGCTCTCTCTCTCCTTCATCCCACTGGGAAGGTGGGGATTGAGCAAATGGCTGCATGGTGCTCAGCCACCTGCCAGGCTAAATCATAACACAACATCATAAAAACTACATTTAACATTTAGATGTATGAAAATTATTCCCTTGTTATAATTAAAAACTTTATTTCATACCATAAAAATATCAGTTACAGATCACCAGTTATTCATAGTATTAATTTAGTTATTAAAAATATCATTTTTTTATATCATAATATTAAAAAAATCCCTATTTTGAACAGTGTCTTTCTTTCCTAAGGGACACCTACTTTCTGTGATTTTGTTTGTTTTGTTGTTTATCTTAAGGTAATTTGCTAGCTCTGCCTACCTGCTGTATGACTGCAGATTTACAATCAATATCATATATCATAGCCTATTCACCATTTTAAGAGCTTTTTTTTTTTTTTTTTTTTTTTTTGTCAGCAAACCCTACAAGTCTACAGTACTCATTTCACACACAAAAAAGATCTATTATGTGTTTCTACAGCACATTTTGTATTGTTTTCTTTTGTTTTGTTTTGTTTGTTCCCAACATTAATTAAATATATAAATTCATGTCCTTTAGACTATCAGAATGGTTGATGGCATAAATTCTATCTGTGCTACCTAGTCTGCTCTCAGACATTTCCTGGAGGGTCTGGAAGTTAGATAGGATCAGAGACAATTTCTAAAAGGGAGTTTTGGAAGGTAAGGAAGTTTGTGAATATAGAGGCAGTTGTTCCATGCCACTTGGTCTGAGTACTTGAAGCCCAGTCAATGAGTTTAGAAGAGAAGCAGAAAAGATATTCGGGGTAATTTATGCCAGGAAAGTAGAAGATCCTGGGATTCTGCTCTCTCTCACTGCAATATTTCTGTTTTTGCAATGGTATCTATGTTTTGTTCTTTTGTGACGTAGGTTTTCATTCATTGTATACGATGTAGGTGACAATTTTTGGTAGCTGGGGAGCAGGGCTGCATCTTCATGAAGCAACCAGGGTTCTCCATGCTGACCAAAGTCAGTTCCTAAGAGACCCAAAGTGGGACACAGCTGAGCCATTGGCCAAGCTGGAATCACCTCTGGGAAAGCCCATTTTCCATCTTGTTTTCTCTCCTGTCCTGCAAAGAAGGGGAATTGAGAGCATCCAGCAGCAAGCTGGAGTTGAACCCACACCGGAGTGCAAACAACAGCTTGGTAGAATAAATGAGCTTTGATAACTCTGCCTCTTCAGGAAGAGCATTCCAGGGTTGTCAGCACCTCATTGCTCATACCTATGTATTTGCAGACACAGAATGTAGCATATTCAGTAACTGCTGAGGGTTTCCAAAAAAGAGAAATATTCCGATCACTATAAATCCTTGAAGACAGGTGTCTAAATTTTGTCCTCTGTCAAGGACACCTGTATTTCTGTTTTAAAGACCATTTACAATGATAGAGGAAATAGGCTAGCTGTACAATCATTACATTTGAACTAGTTGTTATACACCACTAGGAGGGAAGAGAAATCCTCCCAGTAAAATCAGCTGGGTGCAGCTCTGAAGTGTGAACTCAAACAGAAGTGCTGGCATAAGGCAAATTTTATAAGTAGAACTGTAAGACTAACTCACTCATCACTAATTTAACTCAAGAAAAGGAAAAGTAGAAAAAAAATAGAAACAGATTAAAAAAAAAGAGGGGGAGTGGGGGAAGCAATTGTCTTTATTCTGTATGTGTTGTTATTATTGTCACTGAAGTGAGAGACATCCCAAAGTGTTAATGCCGATATACTTCTAGGAATCTTTTCAGGAATGGGATCCTTGGCTGTTACCTGCTCACCCTCTAATTTCCAGTTGACTTTATCCCATGCTTACCTTCTTGCTTCAGGACTTACGACTCCAGCTTCAGAAGACTTATGCTTCCTTCTGCCTGGATAGGGAGAGCAAGATCTTGTCAACCGCACATGAAAACAAACCAAAAATGGATCCAATATATTTTTCCCCAGATTTTAAACATATATTAATGTTTTCAGGTGCAACAGTGAGAATAATAATAAAACATTTCTAACCAAAATGTTTGCAACACTTTGTTTTACAATTATTTTTGTTAGTTTACAGCAAAAGTGAGTCCTTGTTATCTCACAGATACTGTGGTGTAAATGTCTGCTCTTCCTCTGCAAATCTGCTCCTAACCAGATAGACCAGACTGCTTTGCTTTGTATGGAGTTTTTATATATTATATATATAAATAATACTTCATGAACAAATGTCAATCTGTTCCTCGACATTTTCACTATGTTCCTATCCAAATGCTAGTGATAGATCTGCCATTAATCTTAATGGAAGAACTTTGTGGAAAGTAAGACTCATGGTATCCTGGACTGCATTAGAAAGAACACTGCTTGCATGCCCTCTGCTCCTTAGTCAAAAGTGTCCAGTTCTGGGCCCCCCAGTACAAGAAACAGCTGGACATAATGGAGATTGTCCAATGAAAGGCTATGAAGATGGTGAATGGACTGGAGAACCTCTCTTGTGAGAGGAGGCAGAGAACTGTGTCTATTCATCTGGAGGAGAGAAGGATCAGGGGGATCTCATCAATATCCATAAACACCTGAGGGAGGTGCCAAGAGTATGGAGTCAGATTCTATCAGTGGAAGCCAGTGTCAGAAACAGAGGCCATGGGCACAAACTGGAGCACAGGAGGATCCCTCTGAACACCAGGAGCATTTCTGTGCTGTGCAGTGATAGAGCACTGGCACAGGCTGCCCAGAGGCTGTGGAGCCTCCTCCCTAGGGATCTCCCAGAGCTTCCTGGATCTTGCCCTGGGCACCCTGCTTACCAGAGGTCCCTTCTAACCTCAGCCGTGCTGTGATTCTGTGATCTGCTCAGAGTTTGAGTAGTCTGACCTGATAGATTAACACTATTAGTTGTTTGCAGTTACTAAACCTGTGTTAATGTGTGTTAAACACTACTTTGCTAAGGGAAGCAATAGAGTTCTTGGTCATAGGGCTCTGACAATACATTTCATCTCAACTTTCAGAACATTTTCCAAGATGGATAAATACGTTTTTTTCAGAACAGCAGCTTCACATTTACCAGTGTTGCAATATGAATTATGAATAATCTTTAAACCCTTTAAAATGCATATCTTTGAAGAGCTGAAAATTGTAAGAAAATAATAATGAACAAGTCAAACATTTATATTTGTTATTCTACTTCAACCATAGTAACAGCTATTTCATTTCCAGTTCTGCCTGTACGTAGATCTACTTTCTTAGAGAAAAACACTTGCCTATTGTCACTGTGGGATCTGTTCTTATGACTTGCCAGGTTCTGACATAAACCATGCAAAAGTAACCGTAGCTATAACTATTGCTTATCTCTAACCAGGGGAGCTCAGAACCAGCTGGTTTAGCATTCAAAGGCTTTGGTTGTTTTGTTGTTGTTGTTGTTGTTTGTTTGTTTGTTTGTTTGTTTTCTCTCTGCAAATATTGAAGACACCACAGATTTATAATTTGTGAAAACAGATTTTTACTTTGGATGTGTATGTGAAAAACAAAAAAACAGCTTTTACAAATGAGTAAAATGACTGCTTATTTTTAAGTCATGATAAAGAAAGAAATTGTGGGGTAAAACATTAAATAAATATTGGGGAAATTACCCATGCTAGAAGTCATTTTACCCTCAGGAAAGAACACCTGCTTTTCATTAGGTATAAATACAGACCAGTTCCCAACTCTGTCAATTCACAGCTGTGTCAAACTCCATTTTAAAGATGTTATTGGATCACCAAGAGTAAGAAAGAGTTGCACTTCAGTAAGTTCAGTCTAATGCAGTCTAATTAGAAAGTGATGCTTGACTGAATTAAAGCCCTTCTGCCAGGTTCAGGTGGAGTCATTTCAGTTGGATGAGTGCATTTTGAAGAGCACAGAGGTAAAGGACTAACAGCTTCCCTGAGAGAGTTTCTGTTCTTTCTGGTAGCTTTGCAACACCTGATCTTGTTGAACCATTGCTTACTATACTATCATTTCTTCTTCAAAGTGTTGCTGAAAGTACATACATAATTCTTTTTTTTTTTTTTTTTTTTTTTTCCTCTTTCTCTGGCAAGCATCCTATTTGAATAAACTACGCGTTATTTACTGCTGAAGTAATTTGTCTTTGTTGAAGCAGTGGAAAGCAACAATAGCAAATCTTTAAAGACTGCCAGTGAACTTTGTTTATTTATCATCCTGTCATAGACAGAGAGCAATACCAGGAGTATAATGAACTTTCTGGTGCCAACCACAGTCTCATATTCCATATTGCTTTAGTTACTAGATCTGGAATATGACTTTGTACTTTGTACAGACCTCTACTTACTCCCAATTTAAAGGAAAGTGGAAAAAAGAATAAAAGAGAAAAATGCAGGTTCTCACTTTCTTGAAATCTAACCTGCCCTATTTCTTGCTGAAGATAACATCTCTTGTCATGAGAGTTTTATTGAGTTTAGATGATAAGACAGATGACTGATCCTGTCCTCTGTTGTTTTTATTTTTTGTTGATGTTGTTGTTGTTGTTGTTGTTGTCGTTGTTGTTGTTTTCATATCCATACAAGTTAGGATGGACCAAGCTATGTGAAGTCCACTGTCTGACCTCAACCAAGGATGTGACACTACTTTAAATTATTTTTTAAATTAATACTCTTCTCTAGACTTATAGTGAAAAGATGGGATGTTTCTTTTCTTGGTTTTCGTGATTCTCTGAAGGATATGATTTTGTGTTGTTCTGTTTTTTTGGTTTTTTTCCTTGCCCACAGTTAAAAAAAATAAAAATAATTTTAAAAAATCATTTATTTAGAAAAAAAGTAATTATTTTTTTTATTATTATTTAAAGACTCCTGTGGCTGACTTCTTTTCTAGAAGAAAAGAGGAAAGAGGACTTTTCCTTCTCGAGAGAAAAAGTCAGCTATTTCCAGCACAGACCTCATTTTGATATGAACACTCTAAATTTCAAAGGTGCTCTCTCTATATGCTGGTATCCTCTTAGATCTGTAAGCTTTTTCTCACTCTTCACAGTTCCCATGCATCACTGAGTTGTAACAAGGGAGCGCTAGCACAGTTTGGGGAGGATGGACGTTGAAAACTGCAGTGCTTCCAAAATTATCAGCGATGAGTCTTAATTGCTCACAGTGAACATGTAAGTAAAATGTGATTAAATCCTTAGTTTTGCAGCTGGTAAGCAGAAAACTGCTGGACGCATTGTTTTCATGAGGAAGGTGGTAGAGTCACCAACCCTGGAGGTGTCCAGGAACCATGTGAATGTGGCACTGACATACATGGTTAGTGTTCATGGTGGGGATGAGTAGGTGGTTGGACTAGTGGTCTTTTTCAACCTTAATGATCCTATGATAATGTGGCCAGTATTTGTATAGACACATTGCAACCTCAACTATTTTTTGAAACGGGAAGGTAAAGGCTGGCTTTCAATTAATTGCCAGCTGCTATTTCCCACTCTGATGCCAGCATAATCCCAAAGCCTATGAAATCCTCCATGTGAGCCATTCATTTATGCAGCTTTTTATTTTTCCAGTCTCACAAAATGTGTAGCATTCTGGCTTGAGTATTAGCATTTGTACCAAGAGCCTCAAAGACCGAGGCCAAGAGAGGGTTATAAGGAACTGTATAATCAGACTTCACATGGTGCAAAATAGTGCTCAGGGTGGATTAAGAATCCTTGTACCTATTTCAAGAGGAAACACTCAGCATATGTACTGAATATGTTGGTTTGCTATATAAAACTTTATTTCACATCTTAAATTGTTAATTGCCCTTTGATTTCAATTTATTTCTAATCAATAATTCATTTTAGTAATTAGTTTTGAATTTTTACTACATTAGTATAAAAATGTTGACAGGGCTAGCTAGAAGGAGAGCAATTTGTGCGTAGCTGAAGTGGGTAGGAGAGGTCAAAATCTTAATGTGTCCATACATACCTGATGAGAAGCCCATGAAGATCAACAAATGAATATGCAAAATCCAGTTTTTGTGGGAGTCAAAAATATCAATATGTATAATTTATTGTTCTTAAAAAGTTGCTATGCTTTATAATAATTATTATTTTTTACCAGATAGACTACTGAAGAATCACCAATTCCGTTTCTAAACATATGGCTTCTGTTTATGCCCCCCTCCCATTTCTCTCTTCAGAATAACTCAGGATGAGAATGAAGGGAATTGGATGTGACAGTTATGGTGGCTGCTTGATTAATTACATTTCAAATGGTTGCAAATGCAGGCACTCAGCATTGACAAGGAAACACAAGAAATGTTCTCTTTGCTACAGAAAATCAGCCTCAGACACTAAATGCTGAAGACCTTCACAATATCAAACAAAATAAAAGCTATCAATTCCTGTTTTCTCTGTAGCCTTTTCACCCATCTAGCTCTCAGCCCTCAAATGCACAACTGCATAAAAGAGCTCTGCACTGGAGGTCTGCAGGCAATGTCAGTAGTTTCCTTAGCAACAGGAGCCATGTGCAAGCCTTCAGAACTTCTTTTCCTACAGCAGGTTTCCTTGGCAGCAAGCAGAGTGTTTAGAAAGAGGGAAAGATGAAGTAAAAAAAAAAGAAAAGGAAAAAAAAAAAAAAAGGGAGAGAGAGACAGACCCAATATATGGCAAAATTCAACAGATCACCTGGCTGCCACGGAATAAAAAAACAAGAAGCAACCCAAACTTGTGCTTGTTACGCTAAACTTTACTGAACATCTATATGGATCTGGGCTTTCTTCATAAAAGCTTGCAGGAGGGTGTAGGGATGGCTGTGTGTACCTGACCTGGAGGAACATCATAGCATCACAAATGTCTGCATTCCAGAGCCTCAGTCTAAGTTTCATATACATGCAACAGCAGCAAGGTCAGTAGACACAGTGGTCATGGATAAGCAGCTTGGACATAGACGAAGGAGTTGTCACTCAGCTGTCTGCTATCAGCAAGCTCACAGTCATTTGTGAAAGACATCACCTCAATAAGCAGAGTTCCTGCAGAAGATGGCCTTCTCTTCCAGCAACATGAAAAATGTCACAAACCACCTCCTTCTCAACACCCCTTGTAAGACTAGAATGAAATAGTGGATGTGCTGGCTGTTGCTCTTCACTTGCTGTAACACACTACAGGCTGCAGTACAGGACACTCACATCCATTGTGTAAATAGCCAGATAAATCCAGCTCTGTGCCAAGGCGGACTGACCTCTGTATTGTTCCACTGTACACTGAATTGGGAACTTATGTATCAAGTCAGCTAGACTAAAACTTTAGTATATTTCTATACTAGTCTGTATCTGTATTGTAAACATCTGCACAGGCATTTTTCATGTTGTGATTTTAGACACACTGTACTTTCAATTTAACCAAAATCTAAAATAAACATTGCATAATCTGGCTGCCAGATAATGAGATTTTACATTTCAGTTCTCAAGTAAAATGCTGAATAGAAAACACGTTCTTTGTATGATCGCTAAGGGTGACAATAGTGTCTGAAAACTCGAGCGATACAGTACCCTATAAGAAAGAATAATGAAAGGAAGATTGATGGGTAAGGAACAAAAAGGAGTTATCTGGAAGCAGATACTTGCATCTGTACAGAAGTTCAGTGCATTTAAGGGAAAATTCTGAGGCATCTGTTTTTACAAATAAAGGAAAATGGGCAATATATTTTATAGAGAGAGAGAGAGATAAACACAGTGCTCAAATGATCACTTATTTGAGATAACATTAACTTAAACACATAGTGAACTAGAAAGCTTTGTAAATGAACACATACATTCCAAAAACTATCAGGTCACTTGTACTAATTATTTTAGAAGTCACAAAGAGTTTAGTAGGAGACTTCATTATTTTTTTGCTTATTTATGATGGTGAACTTGATCTGGTCCCACTGAATGCAGTGGACATGATGATCATTAGGTCCTTTAGTCTTACACTGAAGATTTCTCTGACAGCCATTCTAGATTTCCAATTTGACCCTCAATAGCAAAATTCTACACTAGTCCATTGCTGCCCTCCTTGTCACTTGTGTTCAAACCTCCGGGAATATCCCAGGTACTTAAAAAGGCACCTGAGGCAAGCAGCTGCAGTAGAAATATTGCTTATCAGAGATGGTAGTGCTTAGCTACTGCCACTGAAAGCCCAGTCCTGTCAGTCAGGAGCAGGCTTGGCACCACACTGCTAAGGAGGAATGTTCTTTATCAGATCCATTCACCAATTTGTTCTCTGAAACATTATTTTTGTTGAAATCATGTACTGCCTGTCAACATAAGCCCTTTTGTCTCAGATTTTTTGGTTTACGTCCTTGCATGATACTACTAATTATTTCTTTAAGCTACTGTAGGGGTTGCTGCATTTCAGGGTCCTGTCAAAATCCTGGTGCTATCAGACAGCTATGTAGGGAAGTCTGTTTACAGGAAAGCTTTTCAGTACTTTCAGAGCCTCTCACAAAAATGTACAAAGAAAAAAAAATGGATATATTTCCTTTTTATACTGTCTCCTCTATGCTTGTCTGTAGCTCTATTTATTTTAATGTTTTATACTTTTCACAAACAAATGAGAAGACAGTGTTGGCAGCATGCATAAACATTTGTCTTCAGGATTCTCTAATCACAGGAATACATTTTATATGCACTCTGGTGTGAAAATTATTTTGATCAAGGTAATTTTTGAGTGGGACTTTGAAAATATTTTCACTCAGGCTGAATTATAGAAATAGAAATTAGTGACAGCATTCTTGTGGCATGTTAGGTATGCTAAGCAGGAGTTAAAGGACAGTAGTTGTGCAGAAGACATGCTCTCTGAGTCTCATTCAACTGTATGCAGAGTCAGCTGTTTTCCTCTTTCAGACTATCTGGATTACATTGAACTACTGAGAAACCATCTGTTTTGTCTTGGAGTAATGATGGAAGACGTGTGATAATGCTTAATCCCACAGAGTAGAATGTTAATGTCCCTAGGTATGAAAACGACACTTTAGAGAGCGAAGAACAAAACAATTAGAGACAGCATGTGGTTCAAGTACATATTAAGATGTACACAGTCAACAGGTAAGATTTCATAGAATGAGTCATAGAATCAAAGAATGGTTTGGGTAGGAAGGGACCTTTAAGATCATCCAGTTTCAACCCCCTGCTATAAGCAGAGTCACCTCCCTCTAGACCAGGTTGCTCAAAGCCCCATCCAGACTGGTCTTGAATTCTTCCATGGAGGAGCATCCACAGCCTGTCTGAGCAACATGTTCCAGTATCTCAGTACCCTCTCAGTAAAGAATTTCTCCCTCATATCTAGTATAAATCCACCCTCTTCCAGTTTAAAGACATTTCCCCTTGTCTTGTCGCTATATTTGCTTATTATCTGAATAGTTTTTAGTTTTGTTTTGTTTTGTTTTTTAAGTTTATTGAAATCCTGCATTTTGTTCTTGTTAGTCTGGTTTAATTGGTAAGATTTTGGAGTGAGAGGAGGAATCAGTAAGTTTGCTGATGACACGAAGTTGGGAGGATTGGCTGACACGCCTGAAGGCCGTGCTGCCATTCAGCGAGACCTGGACAGGCTGGAGAGCTGGGCAGTAAGAAACTGGATGAGGTTTAACAAAAGCAAGTGTAGAGTCTTGCACCTAGGTAGAAATAATTGCATGCACCAGTACAGGCTGGGGGAAGAGCTGCTGGAGAGGAGCTCTGCTGAGAGGGACCTGGGTGTCCTGGTGGACGACAGATTGACCATGAGCCAGCAGTGTGGCCTTGTAGCCAAAAAAGCCAATGGCATACTGGGGTGTATTAAAAAGAGCGTGTCCAGCAGGTCGAAGGAGGTGATCCTCCCCCTCTACTCTGCCCTGGTGAGGCCTCATCTGGAATACTGTGTCCAGTTCTGGGCTCCCCAGCACAAAAAAGACAGGGATCTCTTGGAAAGAGTCCAGCGGAGGGCCACTAAGATGGTGAAGGGCCTGGAGCATCTCCCCTATGAGGAGAGACTTAGGGAACTGGGTCTGTTTAGCCTTGAGAAAAGAAGGCTGAGAAAGGACTTGATCCATGTTTATAAATGCCTGAGGTGTGGGAGCCATAGTGTTGAGGCTGGTCTCTTTTCAGTAGTGCGTGGGAATAGGACTAGGGGTAATGGGATGAAAGTACAGCATAGGAAGTTCCGCACGAATGTGCGGAAGAACTTCTTTACTTGTGAGTGTGACTGAGCACCGGAACAGGCTGCCCAGGGACGTGGTGGAGTCTCCCTCTCTGGAGACATTCAAGACCCGCCAGGACGCCTACCTGTGCGACGTGGTGTAGGGATCCTGCTTTGGCAGGGGGGTTGGATTCGATGATCTCTGGAGGTCCCTTCCAACCCCTACAGTTCTGTGATTCTGTGAAATAATGGTGGTCTTACCTAAAGTCTGAAAACCAAAATTTCTTCCCTCCTAATGGCTGTTAAATGATTCTTGGACTCAAGAAATAGTGTGGCTAACAGGAACCCATGTCACTTTCTAGATTACTTCCTTCATTATGCTATAACAGAATGGTGGCACATGCGAAGGACTGTATAGAGAAGAAATGAGCGTTACTTTGGCTTACAGATCAACACTTTTTACTTCTCTCTCCAGTTAAGAGCATGGGAACAGTTACTGTCTTTGGCCTAGCTGGCGGTTTTTAGTTGCTTTGTATTTGCTTAGTTGCTACAGAATTTTTGGTGAGTGGGAGGAAAGTCAGCTGCAATGACATTGGTTTACCCCGCCTTAAGTCAGATTAATGTATTTGTGTTACTTTTTTTCTGTGCTGATGTCAGTGCCAGCTCTGCAGAAAAGGGGGTCCTGGCCATGCCTTCACCATGAACCCAAGTTACAAAGCTCAAAAATAATGTCTAATGAACATAGTCAAGCTTAAAGCTGGCTTCTGCGATTGTTAGTCTCAGCTTGCCGTCCACCAGTGTCCCAAAGCTGATGCATTAGTTTCACCAAAAGAAGGGCACATATACCACAAGTTTGGTTTGTTTTTTAATTTTTATTAATTTTTATAATTTTTATAAAATTTTGTGATTTTTATAAAATTTTATAGATTTTATAGATTTTTATAATTTTTATAAAATTTTATAAATTTTAATAAAATTTTTATTAAAACATATACATCGATGAAATATCAATGTATATGTTTTAATAATATGCATTTTCTGATCTACATTAACTATATTTAACTATTTAACTATATTTTCAGTGTGGTCAAAGATGATTCTTCTTCACTCCATGTGGTCCCGGCATCTAAAAGCCTGGACTAACATGGCATATGTAGAAATGCCGGTGGCTACCAGGATATGGGTCTAGCTGTCTCTGTCTCCTGGCTGCTCGGATAGATGTCTTCATGGTCTTGCTGTACTTCAAACGCTGCCTTAAGTAAGCAGCTTCTTTGGAAATCCATCAGATGTAGCCTGCTGTAGCGGCTGTTTCCCAAAGAAGTCTCTGCATCACTGCATCGCATCTCTGCGGCCTCCTCGTGCTTCTGCTATCAACAGCCCCTGCCTACTCAAAGGACAGAAATGTGTCCAAGTCCTCTTGCTGTACCCTGAGCCTGAGCTCAATCCAGAGGACTCTGCAAGAGGTGGTTGTCAGCCGGAGCTTGCAGAAGCAGACGGAGGGCCTCAACTCGCGCTGCACTGTTGACAGTCGAGGCATAGCTACCCAGGCTTCTCTCACGAGTTCCTGGAACCAGGTTGCAGTTTTCTCCATATCCTGGAGAGTCTGTAGGAGGCTGAGCATCTTCTCTCTCCCCAGGTGGTCCTCAGGGTGGTGAAGGAAGGACAGTGTAGTCTCACATCAGCTGCTCCCTTGTGCATATTCAGTTCAGCACTCTGGCTACCGCACTGTTGGTTTGTTGTGGAGAAAACATTTGGGAGCAATTCCGACTGCCTGCTGAGTGGTGTCTTCTCCATGTCCAGAGTGCTGGTCTGTAGGACAAGTGGGCGTCTCTCAATTCCTATCGATCAGCAGGCCTGTGAGCCGATCTTGCAGCTCCTGCAACTCCTGCAGTGCCTGCTCATAGCTGTCTGGATCTTGCACCAGGTGCTGGAGGAGGTTGAGCGGTTGGGACGCTCGGAATTCCTGCGGCAAGATAATCTCCGCAGGCACGTCCTCATTTCCTATGAGGAAATGGTTCAGGCGTTTTTCCTCCACACAGCAGCGTAGGTAGCGCAAGATGTCATCCATCCGCTGCAGGAAATAGCTCCCATGCCAGCTTTCCAAAGGGATGGCAGTCAGGAGGTGCATGATCACTGTCCTCAGTTGGTAGGGAGAAAAATTTTGGCCCGCCAGGATTTGGGCACCCACTTGCACATATCTGAGGTTGTTGAAAGTGTTCCCCTGGTCATGGGTGGCTATGTGCTGGAAAAACTTTTCCTCAGCCACCACACAACTCTGTGGCCAGGTTGTGCTGGGGGTAAAAGCAGCCTCTGTCTCCTGGCTGCTCAGAAAGATGTCCGTATTTTCTTGCTGGACGCCAAATATGGTCTCAGCAACGAAGTCGGTTTTGTGGATGTCTGTCAGATGAATCCTGCAGGAGCGCCCAGAGAACCCCACACTCATAGTGCATGTCTCTGCCTCAGGCATGTATTTCCAGGCATTTGTGATCAGCACCTGGAACCATCGGGCAGTCTTCTCCACGTCTAGGTAGGCGTCCTTGCAGAAGTCACGTAGCAGGCTGGGCTGCTGATTTCCCAGCTCTTCCTTGGAGGTGTGGAGGAAGCACCGCATACCCATCTCCTGCTCCTTCCCGCACGTGCATTCCAGATCTACATGGATGCGGGAGTTCCTTGCTGGCAGCTCCCCTGCGGCTCCCAGATCGAGGTGGAAAACATGCCCACGGGGGGCTGACAGGGGCACAAGCAGGCGGAACATGGGTTCACCCTCAGGGGGACACCAGCCTTCATAGGCACTGCCCACCCCGATGGGGTGCTCTGGCACCGGAAAGAAAGTATCTGACACCAGATACTGGCATAAGTTGATGAGGCGACCAAAGAGGAGGAGTATCTGCTCACAGTTATCTCGATGAATTTGCTCTGGCCAGAGCACATCAGCACGGAGAAGATTACTCCCCTCCTCTTCTGCTTTCTCCTGCTGCACCTCCGGTTCCCGTTGCTCCTCCTGCTGCTCCTGCTCACGGATGGAGCTCTCCTCATCACTGATGTCTTCAGTTCTCTGGAACTTTTTAGAGATCTTCCACATGAACCAGAGAAAAAGGAAGAGAATGCAAACAACACTGCAAACCTTCCAGTAAGGCAACACAGACAAGAGCAAGGCTTGAATATCCACCCTGCTCTTCTCCAGGTTGCTCTCTTCTAATTGTGGAAGCGGAAGCGAAAGCGGAAGCTTTTCCATCCGCTTTCGCAGAAACACCTGACGCATGCGTTCCAGAAGGCTGCAGACCTTCCCGTAAGGCAACACAGAGGACAAGGCTCGAATGCCTATCCAGCTCTGCCCCAGGTTGTCTACGTGCTGCCACTGCAGTGTCATCTGCTCTTGCAGAAACACCTCACGCTCACGCATGCGTTCAAGCGTATCCGCATCCAACTCATCACCAACGAAAGCCACTGTCCACGCCAACAAGGCGAAGAAAAACGCCAAAGCCATGATCTGGAAGAGATGAGAGAGGGGAGATCAGTGAGAGGGGCTGGGTGGGAGCTCGAGCACGGCTGGGGGAGCGGGGCCAGAAGCCACACACAGCCCCTGGGGTCAGGTAGGAGCGGGGCCGAGGGAGCTGGGAGGCAGCGGGGGCTGAGGACAGCGCTGCCGCTGACTGCCCAGAGAGCCGCTCACAGGCTCCCCTGAGCGCTCGCTGCCGGCACTGCAGGCTCCCAAAGCCCTCGCGGGCCGCAGGTCGCGCCCGGCCCAGCACAGCCTTCCCCCTGCTGCTGCACTCACCGCTGGCCCAGGCCAAAGTGGAGCAGCGCTGCCCGCTGCTGGCCTCGATGCCAGCCCCGCATTGTGACGCGCTGTGCCGTCACAGACGCCCCATCCCCACCCTTCGGCCCCACCCTTCGGCCCCCCCTCAGCTGCCCTGGGCCTCCATGGCCGCGGCATCGGCCCTGTTCTGAGGCACGTGGCCGGGCTGGATTGCCTTTGTTTCCCTGGGGTTTTACTGCAGAGAAAGCAGTTGGCTTCATATATCGTACTACTCTATGGGGCGATTACAGATTAAACACATCTTGTTCTTCACCTGATTTTTTTGGTTGCATTTGCTTCAATTTCTTCAGTTTTTGTTGATGCAATATTCTTTTTATTATTTTCCGCAGATGTAGGTCTTCTAAGCCTGTTCAGGTCCACTTTAAATCTCAGTCTTTGTCCACTCTTGACTTCTTGACTCAAGAGAGGGATCTCTGAGACTCAGAGTGTGTTTCAGCCTATCTGCAGTGCAGTAAATCAAGTGGGCCTGTCCATCTTGAGCCTTGTCTATGTTTTTCTGAGTTCCCAGGGTCTCCCTTAGGTTTGCCTGCAGTTAGATTAGTTTTCACCAATTCTTTTACTCCTTTAAGGGATCACGACAGACTAAATATCACACATTATGGGCAACTCTTAATGAGTATTACTGGATATTCCAGGATCTGAATCAGAACTGTAGTCTCCTGTTTATGTGAATCTTCATTCAATGTAGTTTTAAAATTTTCTTAAATAGCGTTAATTGGAGTAAATAATTCTGATCTTAATAAGCAAGTTCCTGAGATGTATACTGCTGACAAGAATTGTAAGGCTTTTGATACTGTCCCTTGTGACATCCTTAGAACAAAGCTGAGGAAGTATGGGATAGATGAGTGGACAGTGAAGTGGGTTGAGAATTGGCTGACTGGCAGAGTGCAGAGGGTTGTCGTTGGCGGTGCGGTGTCTGGCTGGAGGGCTGTAACTAGCGGCATCCCCCAGGGGTCTGTACTGTGTCCGGTCTTGTTCAACATCTTCATCAATGACCTTGATGAGGGGATAGTGACCACCCTCAGCAAGTTTGCTGATGACACGAAGTTGGGAGGATTGGCTGACACGCCTGAAGGCCGTTCTGCCATTCAGCGAGACCTGGACAGGCTGGAGAGCTGGGCAGTAAGAAACCGGATGAGGTTTAACAAAAGCAAGTGTAGAGTCTTGCACCTGGGTAGAAATAATTGCATGCACCAGTACAGGCTGGTGGAAAACCTGCTGGAGAGGAGCTCTGCTGAGAGGAACCTGGGTGTCCTGGTGGATGACAGGTTGACCATGAGCCAGCAGTGTGCCCTTGTAGCCAATAAAGCCAATGGCATACTGGGGTGTATTAAAAAGAGCATGTCCTCCCCCTCTACTCTGCCCTGGTGAGGCCTCATCTGGAATACTGTGTCCAGTTCTGGGCTCCCCAGCACAAAAAAGACAGGGATCTCTTGGAAAGAGTTGAATACAGGTTGAATATTTTACAAGATGATATTATCCCAGACAATAACAGTAAAGGAAAGAGGAATCTACAGAAAAGAAGTAATAATTTCTATCTCTTCATCAAAAGATTTATCACTGTTCTTGCAATCCAACTGAATGGTGCTGCTTAAGGTCTTTGGCCAGTATGCTTCTGCACCAATGAAAACACAGTACAGAGCTTCTACACAGACTCCTTGAGTTTTTGTTTGCTTCCCTGTTTGTTTGCTTGTTTGACTGCTGCTATGAAATTAAATGTTGCAACGTACTTAGCACAGGGCAGGTGGGAACGTCTGTAAAGAATGTTCCTCTTTGCTGAGCCACAAATTTTTCTTTCAAAGAATAGCTGGTTCATCAAGCTTTATCCAAAGAATTCAAATGGAAATGGAAAAGGATGTTTGTTGCTCACTTCTGCATTGTAGAAAACTTAAGAAAAAACATTTTACTCTGAAACAAAACTGTATTTCAGAACATAGTTTGTCCTACATACCACATATGTAACGATAATCACAGAGCATGCAAACACAAGATAAAACTGGTTACAGACTCAACACAAATTTCTACTTCACTCTTGATTTCTAATGTTCAGTTTTCAGTGTTGTTTGTTTGTTTGTTTGTTTGTTTTAATTCACAGCTATGATCATGAATACAGATAAATTTGTCTCACTATCCCAGCAAACAAGATGAGGGCTTCATTCTTCTCAAATAGAGCAATGGAGGAGTTTCAGATTTCAATCAGGCAAGCAAAGGAGGAAGGAACAAACAGAAGTTTTTATACAGACATTCCAACGAATGCTCTGGTTCCTAACATAGACTGGATTGTCTATAAGGGACCAGGAGAGCAAAGTCTTACAGTCCTATGTCCTCCAAATCTTCCAAAACTCCATTCTTCACACAGCCAGTGGATTCAAGTAGGACCTTTATACTGATCATCATCTTAAGTGCAATGAACAACTCTAGTAGAAGTTCTGAATATGTTCCTAGAGAATTTCTTAACAGCCATGCCTTGTAAGAACTACTGTTCAGATTTGAGTAGACCCCTACTTTGACTTTTGTTTCCATGCCAATCAGTGCATTTTTCTTGAAGCTGGAAACAAAAACTGGAGAGCTGTGAAAGGAATGCTTGGTGCTGGGAGTGGCATATTTCTCAGCTGTGCCTCTCAGGGTTCCAGGGCAAGGGGGAGGGACTGACTCCCTGACACAGGTCAGTCACTGAAGAAAAGGCAGAAGGGTATCTGTCTGCCCCTCTCCTACTAATGGGTCAGAATGTTTTGTGAGCTGCCTCAAGACAAGATGCTCTAAATTAAATATGTGGATTTGTAATCAAATTTGAAGCATTAAGCAGCATTTTCAGTAAAATCATGGCAGTTCCAACCTCCTACCTCAAAATTTTTCTTCTTCACAGCCAGCTTCCCTTCAAGGCTGTCAAAGTCTCAGAAACCTTGAACAGATGATTAGAGGAATAATAGGCATGACGGAAAAGTAGCCTAAACTACTTCTAACTGTAAAAGTTCCAGTCATTCTAAAAGTTTTTCCTGCTACCTTGCAGTCTGGCTGATTTGTGGGATTTCAGCAGGTCTGTAGAGCAGTCATCATGACGGGGGTGGGGAGATGTAACAAGCATCTTAGCAGATGCATGGTGTGTTGCAGTTGGTTTGCTATTTGTTTTCAAGCAAATAGTTGACTGACAGGAAAAATATGAACTCATCCTTCTGCTCATTTCTGGTAGCTGTGTTGCTGAGTTTTAGCCTACTTTGGGCTGTCTGCAGAGAGGCAGTTGGTATCAAGGACTGAATTTTATTCCGCCCCTGTGCTCAAGTTCTTAGCTCAGCTGTACAAGGTAGACAGAACAGAGGACATGTCTGTGAGGGTCTGTGGGTGTGATCTCAAAATATGCCATTTGGGGTTTGGCAGCAGGGAAGGGCTGCAAAGGGAACAGCCCTGTTATATCTGGAGCCACGCTGACTGATCTACAAACAATGAGAACGTGATGTGTTTTCTGTAAGACAGCTCCAGAGCAATAATCTTTTCAGGGGACAGAGTAGTAACCAAGAGATGGGTAAACCAGACTGAAATGCATCTTCATCCAAAGTGAGTAGTTGTAGTGCAAGGACATCTGCCAGGGATCACAAGGGTGTGAGCACAGAGAGCAGACAAGGTACACTAAGGAGTAGAGGTTCTGCTGGCAACTCTGCACAATAACGCTGTTTGACAGGGAGAAATCTCAGCAACATAGTCACCACCATTAGCTGTGCATTTGCCCCAGAGATGAACAAAGAATTTGCATGCCACTCTTGTAAAAATCTACATGGTCATCCAGAACATTTCTTGTCTTTCACATCACTGTCACCACCACTGAAACACACCACCCACCACTTCACTGTACTTACATCCACATCTTGGTCTCCATAAACATTCAGTGAGTATCAGTGAATGTCAGTGGGTGCCATTTTTTCCACATGGAGGAATTCAGTGATACACCTTTGCTTCATACACACTTCCATGTCAGATACCATTTTACCAGGTTACCCCTCTGCTGCCATCTGTCACACAGCAACAAAATGTAATGCAATATTAGTGGGAAGGTTCCATATCTTCTGCCGTTCCACCAATATCCACCTCTAAAGTCATGGGCCAATGCCTTGGGTGATAAAGTAGAAAAACAGTTTTCAATAATGACTCAAGGTCTTGTTAGGCAGTGCAGAAGAGTGATAGAAAAGTGGCGGAAGAGCAATAAGAGAGTACAGAAGGAGAAGCAGAGAGCATTTGTATTTCAAATATTTGCTTTAACTGTAACATGAAGTAAGGAATGTGGGAGTTTTTCACAGCTCGTGGTAGAAGCAGGTGGGCAGAGCAGGAGGCTTCTTCATTTTAGTAAGTCTGTGAAATGATGGTTTAAAACAGGAGTTGAGGTGTGCAAGCACACTTGGGAGGACAAAAAAATATGCAATTTAGTGAAGCACTGCTTTATAACGTGATCAATGTCTCCAAAGTATATTGAAGTGGAAAACTCATCAGCAGAGAACCAATGACTTGAGTCAAAATCCCTGTTATTCTATATGCAGAGATTCATTTTAAGAAGTAACAGAGCAGTGGAGCTACCTCAGATTGCTGAGCACTCCTTATTAACTGTATTAATTGACTGAATGCACAATTCTTAAGTGATGAAATAGACATCACAGAGGACAGGTTTTTTACTTTATTTTTTCTTTCTTCCTTTCTTTCTTTTTTCTTTTCCTTCTTTTTCTTTTTCTTTTTCTTTTTCTTTTTCTTTTTCTTTTTCTTTTTCTTTTTCTTTTTCTTTTTCTTTTTCTTTTTCTTTTTCTTTTTCTTTTTCTTTTTCCTTTTGTTTTTCTTTTTCTTTTTCCTTTTGTTTTTCTTTTCCTTTTCTTTTTCTTTTTCTTTCTCTAGAAACAATAAGGAAAAAAAAAGATCTGTTCAAATAAAAATATTGTTCATAATGAGCCTTTGATTGTATTGTGCTCTGTTATACCATGTGAATATGATCAAGGATGCACAAAGGACCATTTCTAAAGAAGTAATGGAAAAACATGCAGTGCAAATGCTAGTTACAGTTACAATGCTTCTCTCTGTGATGCTCTTTATAAGTTTTGTTTTTGGTTTTGTTTTAAAGAAAAATTCATTCTCATTAGTCCTTCTATACTTCTTGGAAGTCTCTGTGATATAATCAAAGAAATCCAGGACATTGTGGAACCGGGGTCTAAGAAACAGTTCACTTAGTTCAAAAGAATAACATTGGAGAAGAAAGCTATACTATTGATAAGAATCATAGAATCATCAAATGAATGGCTTCTGTTGGAAGGAACCTTAAAGACCATCCAGTTCCAATCCCACTGCTATGGTCTGGTAGCCACCCACTTCATCAGGCTAACTGGGGCCCCATCTGACCTGGCCTTGGACAACTTCAGGTCTGCCTCGCTGGACAATCTGTTCCTTAATCTTCCCTCTGATAGTTGGAAACCATTCCCCCTTGTACTATCACAGACAGAAATGGCCTTCCTCCCTTAAAAGTAGAAAATCTGTGAATAATAACTTCAGTATGAATGATGCTAATTCATAGATTGCCTGTCTAATCCGTTTAATCAGCAGGCTTAACATAATGTACTTCACAGCTACTGACCTCACTTGCTAACACACATTCCTCAGTGTTTCCTTTAGTTCTAGTTCTGATTTCTATGTGTTAAAGAGAAATTTAAATCACCTTGAAGGTTTGCATCTAGCATGTCTTTTTAATGCTGCTTCAGCAGTTCCACTAGGAAAACCTTTGTGCCCTGAAAGAAAAATTTTCACAGATGTTGAAAGGTTTTTCAAGTCTGAAAACCCAGTGGCAGTTAGATCTAACAGACAGGTCTCAGCATGAGTCAGGTACTTAAAGACTTGAATGGCCCGAGTCTCAACCCTTTCTGCAATACGATTTTCCAGTGCTGCAGCAAAAAGTAATAATCACTCACCAAATGCTAATACTGTTTGCAGAACAGAAAGTAAGACGGTTAGAGGGTAGTCATTTATTCTGACCATAATGCTAGCTACTCTGAGGAAATTTCATGGATATTTAATATGGCCGGTAGTCTGTTTGTTTCATCTATTTTTACAAAGGCATAGATGAAAATTTGGGGAAGACAAATGTTTTTACCCTCATTTCACTTCTGCACATACTGGTCTTCTTTGACTTAGTTGGCACAATACTTAAATATTTGTTGTAGAAATTTCTTCTTGGTTTATTTTCCAGACAGTTTATCCCACAAGAATAGACTCCTACAGATCTAAAGTCAGAATGCTGATCTGGAAGAGGCGTATTTATTTTTCTCAGGGGTGCAAGAAGAGAGAAAAGTACATCTTAGCAAATTCAGTGAAATTAAATTTATCATCTCTGAAGGCTCAAGCAGTCTCATAATTCTGTGAAAATGCAATGAAAAAATATCTGGAGATATCTAAAGAAATCTATTTCTAGGCTTACCTCTACAAAGCTTCAAAAGCCAATAATCTAAGAAATAGTATCTTAGATTCTAACCCAGTTATTCCATGATTTCTAATCTCAGTGGTTTTGAAAACAAAACTTTGTACTTCTGTCACTACACTTCTATGTCCTCATACAAGTCTTTGTGTATAAATACTAAATATTTACTAAACTATTTATGCTTGGGCCTAAAATATTAGCATTTAAACAGACAATGGAAGGCATAACTAAATATTTTTTCAGCATCCAAATTCGCAAAGTAAAAATAAGAGATGCGAGATGAAGGAGTTGAACTCAGAAAAGTCATGGGTCAAGAATACAGTGAAAGACGTAGATTCAGTTCCCTTATTGTTGGATGTAATAGAGACATGGAATATTCAGGATTTTTTCTTACTGTTTAGTGTCTGAATTGTGACTAAGAAAATTAATAAAGACTAGAAACCAAGACAGAACTTTGCTATATGGATTTCTGCGTATGAACAGGATTAGATCAGAAGCAAAGTCAGGTAAAGTAATATGCCAGATATTAGGAGAGGATCTTGAAAAAATGGACAGTATTTAAATATTCTTGTGAAGATATGCAATATTTAGTAATCCTGGGTATCTTCAATGGTTTTTGTTTGAAAAGGTCCTTGAGAATATTGTGACTGTTACACTTCCTGGTTTGTACTGAGAAGTTGATTACTTTTCAGTTCAGTGGTCTGTACAGTATCAGGTGCTATTCAGTCTCTCAGTTGAAGCAATCACCCCTCATTCAATTTCAAGAGGTTAACTTTAGTCATCCTCCATTGAAAACCTCCACTGCCTATGCATTAGGTTTTGCAAGCCCACCTTGTGCTATTTGTTGTCCTACTTTTGTTGTGCTACTTGTTGTCCTCACTTCCTGTGTTAATATCTAGGAATTTATTTCAGTCATCTGGAGAAGTTATAAGGCTTACAAAAACAAAAACAAACACAAACAAACAAACAAACAAACAAAAACTTTGGAATAGAAAATCTAGTTTAAAAATAACATAAATACATAAATACAGGACCATTTTAGTCACTCATCTACTCATATCTTGTTAGTGCCTCAAGCAAATATAAGCCTAATTACACCACTCAGACACAAGGTATTCAGTTCTGCTATTCTGCTTTTTCTTTTTTCAGTCAAAAGAGTTAATTTATAATTGGCTTTCGGATCCATGCCTGAACTTCTAATTCACTGTGAGAAAATTCAACCATAATTGCCAGAGTGTTTTCACAGCTGACTATCACACTGATTGTTGTGGCATCAGTTAATTTCCCAATCCAAGTGCATCAATCTATTGCCTGCTGTCATATAGTGAAGTCCTGAGCTTTTGTGAACAGAACACTCCATTGGTCTTTGCTTACAGTCTTTTGCTTGGAACAATGAAGATCCACTGCAGAAACTGTGTGAGGCCTGATCTACTTGTGCCTCCTGATATTTCTTCACTGGCAGAACACACACTGTGATCAATATTATATTATGATCATGATTAATATTAACGTAAGAGTAATAATGAACAATGGATGACTGCTCCTTCTTTTTAAGGTCAGAGATCCTGAAGTACTTCCTCATGATTACTGATCACTCACAGGAGTTCATTCTTATACCTGCACATGTTGAGTGATAATCTCTTTAACATTGCAATTTCTGTGCTTTTTCCTGTTTTGTTTTGTTTTGTTACAAATATTATATTATGTTCTGATAAAGTAAGTAGTGTTGAACTCTGTATTGGTGCCTTCTCATAAGCAAGGTGTCCTATGAGGCATGAGAGCCCTGGGAAAAACACTTCTAGCAGGAGGCTGGTAGATTACAAGCCATTTCAAAGGAGGTAGCAGGACTTGCAAACACCTTCTCTTTTTGCAACTGTCCGTGGAAACTTATATATCTGCTTTCCAAAGGAACTATTTGATTTGGTTAAATCTGGCTCTATGCCATGCTTTAAGGAGAAAACTATTACTATGTGGAAGGAGGATATCAGTCTGGTTGACTATTGCACCCTGAATCCCTTCCCAGCTCTGAGTCGTGTTAGACCAGCCAGGGCTGTCTGGTAAAAATGGCTCCCTACTTCTTGAAACCAGGCAGAAGTCTTTTTGAAGAATATTATTTTTCTCACTCCTTATAAACAGGAACTGAGCTTTGGTGAGATGGTGCAAAAACCCAAATATTTTGGCACCATATACAAGCATATGTAAAAGCTCATTCTTCTCAGATTGTGTCATAATAACTCTTTGCCCTGTGCAGGCTTATGCTACTTCAGAAGTTACAGATGATTTGAAACTTCTGCTGAGGGGTTACCTAAGTATAAATAGCATGGAAACAATCTCTTAGGCTGCATTTTCAGCATGATAGGAGAGGTAATCATTCTGATCCTATTAACACTTAACAGGATTGTTCATAAAACCTTTTCCCATCTACCATTTACTTTAAAACTGCCTAGCGGATTTCCCTTAAGTTGGGAGACGTAATCCTACTCCCAGACAAAAGAATCAGCATCCCAGACACTATTCATAAGCAGAACTGAGTGTAGCTCATGGAGATGCAATATCTGTGAACATGGGGAAATATTTAGCTGCGCTGTCAAAACTAATTTAAATGTGGAAATATTTAGTATTTCCATCACTTGAATTCATATGGCCAATTTTGCACCTGGTAAAGGGAACCAAAGTCAGTCAAGTGTCACTGGGGCTGAACGTAGAGAATAGTACTGTTTAAAGATTATTAAATACATTGATTTTATTTATTCTGTCTCTGTATTAAGAGTAGAACATAGCCAATAAGCCAAGCTTCTCAACTCAGTACTCTTCATGGCATTAATTTTAAAGCTGACTGTACATTTTAGTCACATTACTTTCTTTCTCCGTCTGCTCATTTTAAAATTGATTTAATAGATTTGTCTGTTGTTTTTTTGTTGTTTTTGTTTTGTTTTTCTTGTTGTTGTGTTCTGCTTTTTTTTCATTTCTTTAAACATATTGACAAGATAGCTCAAGATGATAGAAAAAAATTGAAGAATTTGATATTTAAACAGATTAAAACTCAGTAAAATGAGGCTCCTCTACCCCGTTCTGTAGTATGTTGCATCACTCTCTTGTGCCTTTTAAAGAAATTCTTTTGCAGAAAAATTTTTAAGACATTATTTTTTTAATCTGAGTGGCAAACACTCTGTGAGTTCTAATGCTAGTTAACCTGTTTTCTACTGAACTTGCATTAAATCTGGTCCCCTCAGTTCATCAATCATTTGATTCTAGGTTCTTGTTTCAGATAAATAAACTACATAGCATGAAAGTTTGAAAAAGAGGCATAAAAATTAGGTTAAAGCTGTAGAGAGACAATGAGGCACTTAAAGAGATTGTATTACTTTGTGTAGAGGACTGAGAAGTTACTTGATTACAACATTTAGACATTTTAAATTGGGAAATTACCTTTAGCTCAGCTCTTTAAACCATTAGGGAGAGAAATATGAGATAAAACATAAACCAGGCAAATGCCCAATATAAATTAGGTGGTTTGCTTGTTTTCTTTATTTATCTATTTATTTTTCCTAATACCTGAGTATTACTCATAGGAAAAAGAACTGTTTGGTACAAGAAAAAAATGTAGATTCCCCTTGCCCTGGGTCTTGAAATCAAAGCTTGATGGCTCCGGGTAAGATATGCTTTAATTAACTGGAGTAAAGTGGTTGAGTAGACAGGCATGTGAAATGGAGCAATCTCTGCTCTGCGGACCAATGAACTGCTGTCTGTTCTGTCATCTGTCTGTAGTCATAGGAATCATAGTCTAAAACTTATATCTCTCCAGTGACTCTGCAGAGAAGCTTGATTGAGTAGTTCAGTCTAAAGTCTCTATTTCTACCATTTCTACCTTAATTCATAATAACTGACTATGACTCATTCAGGGGATTTCCTAACTCATCTATACAAAACACAAAAAAAGTATGCTGTTAAAAATGACTCAACAACTGCAAAAAACAGAACTGTATCAAAGTAAGCCTCTAATTCTATATTCTTCCTGTGGATCTTTCAGACAACAAAGTGGTTTATTGGTTTTATATATCAAGAATTCAGATATGGTAGAAATGTTAACTATGTCAGTTAACAATAGAGTTGTATAATTCATATGCATTTATAGTTTTATGTATTCAGTTTGTTATACCTGATTTTCTTCCTAGTCCTGGGGAAGGTTGTAATTATGTCTTTATTAATATTGACTAAAGATACCCTCCTAACTACACAGCATTTTTGAAAAGTACACAGTGTTTCTGATATGGCTTTAATGGTGAGGTTAGTTTCTGGAGCTCTGTTCATTCTGTAATATTTCTATGTGAGCTCTATGGGAGGTTTTGTGATCTTTACTCCTTTCTTTTAAAAAAACGTTTACATCTTGCCGTGTCCTTTCTGAGCATTCAGATCAGTGAATATAAATTTATCTTCTTTTGATAAACTAAGGGGTTGGTCTGGCTCTCCAGCAGATCTAGGTGTAAGGTGCTTATCCAACATTCAAGACTATACAGCCTGAAGAATCAGTGAAGACTCTATAACCTTTCCGATGAATTTTAATGTGGTTTATTTATACAGGTTAACTCATGCGAGTGGTCTCAAAGACTTAAGAAAATGTATGTACTTGATTAAACATGATTAGAATCTTAATGAATATATCTTCTCACGTATTTAAAAGCTGTTTTTAATAATATCTTATGCTTGGAAATATTTGCTTTTGGCCTTCGTTCTATACATAATAACTTTGATTCTAAATATTTAGAGCATTTCTCATCCGCCTCTGAAATAAGCAGGTTGCCATTGTGAATTGTGGCCTAATCATACCCCCCATATCCCAAGGTCATATCTTCATTTGAAGTTCTTCAGTAGGAACTGATTAGAAATGAAAGTAATTTTTTCTTACATCTCCAACTAGAGCTGTATATGAGTTCAGACTACTCAGCACTTCTTGAGATCGAGACCATGCATATTTTTAAATTGTTACTCCTTCAGTAAAAGTGACAAACACCTTCAACACATTTTAAAAATAAGGAGATGAAAGCAACAAAATCTGTTGCTCACAAATTTAGATCTCTGGAATGTTCACAAGTACCCAGAATCATGTACAAAACCTCAAGAAACTTTACTTTCTAGTACAAAAACCCTTAAGAAATACTGACATCTGCTGTCTATATGGGACTGGAATCACTCTGATAAGAGCTTTTGGGTAAATTAATAGATTTTCTACCTTAGATGACCCACTGAATAGATGACCCTGTATCAGGAATTGTTGCTTTCTGAAAAAACATCCAACCTGCAGCAGAAGGCAGAGTGATTTGTGTAAATGGAACTGTGTTCCTTTCCTAAGACATTGGCCTAAACCTAAGTGAGAGTTGGTAATGATCAGAAGTTATTTTGCTGTGATTGTCAGTTAATGGCTCATATAAAGAGACTTCTAGTTTGTCTTTCACAATCTCAAACATGTCACCAAATACATAACAGTAAGTTATATTAGAGAAACCAAGAATGGAATCCACATGAAGGTTTCTCTGTGTTTGATAAAAACATAAGTTTTAACCAATAGGTTAGATAAATAGATAGATAGATAGACAGAAAAAAATATTAAATAAACAAGAAAATAAGATAAAGACTGGAAATAAAAGTCAGGGATACTGTCAGAACTCTGCCAGAAAAACCTCAGGAATTGATATCTAAAATTACTTACACTAGTAAGAAATTCTATGAATTCCTGTTGAATATACTGTGTGACTACTTTTATTTGTTCATGAAATTTTGCGTGGGATTCAGTTTGGGACAGCTTGGTCAAGCATCCAGCAAAATGTTACCTAGTACTTCTTAGTAGTGGAGGAAGATAGATTACCCTGAACAGCTTATTAAGGTGTCTATGATGGAGCTGAGAATCTCTTTATGGATATACCTGGTCGTTTTGTTTTTGTTTGTTTCTTTGTGTCTATTTTCATTTGTTCTGTTCTATCAATGCCTATCACTAAATGGAATAAATTTCAGACAAAAGACATCTTGCATCTCAGAAATCTGGACACGTAATGCTTTCCAGAGGTTGAAATTCACTTATTCTTCAGGGCCTATTAGCTAAGTGTCTCACAAAGAAATATAAGCGTAAAACATTTCACTTAGAAAGACAATCACATAAGAGCAGACTCAGGTGTGTTGGCAGTTGGGAAAGTGATACTTTTTATTACACTGTAAATATATCAGATAAGTTTGATAAGACCTCGAAGAGCACCTCTTTGTATATAGTGCCATTTTTAAGGATCATGAAGTTATGAGCACCCACCTGATTAGTCCTCATTTTGTTTATTACTTATAAAACATTGCATGCCATCATCTTACTATGGTTTCAGTTAAAGGAGTTACAAATGCATCCTAGGTAAAATAGATAGATAGATAGATAGATAGATAGATAGATAGATAGATAGATAGATAGATAGATTAGATAGATAGATAGATATCTCTAAGGTCCCTTCCAATCCGCACAAGACTATGAGACTATGAGACTATGAGACTATGAGACTATGAGACTATGAGACTATGAGATAGATAGATAGATAGATAGATAGATAGATAGATAGATAGATAGATAGATTAGATAGATAGATATCTCTAAGGTCCCTTCCAATCCGCACAAGACTATGAGACTATGAGACTATGAGACTATGAGACTATGAGACTATGAGACTATGAGACTATGAGATAGATAGATAGATAGATAGATAGATAGATAGATAGATAGATAGATAGATAGATAGATAAAACCCAAGAATTACGCAACATATGAAGGCAAAGAATAGACATATACAGCCAGCGAGTTATATTCATCTCTCAGTCCATTTTCACAGCAATAATTAAAATAAATCTTCTTTTAAAACACAGTTGAATTGTAATTTGGTGCATGCTACTAATATATGTGTTTACTTGGTAGACAGTTTTCCTCAAGAGAAGGACTATCTTGAAAAATAAATAAATCAGTAAATCAGAGTAAAGTGCAGTAGACTGTGACATGCAGAGTGAAGTGAAAAGCATGCAGTACCATCATTTCATTTTTGGAAAAAGGTGATATACTGTTATTTAAAAAAAGAAGCTTATGATCTGCCTATATAACTTGTGAAATAGGAATGGCACAAAACACTGCCTCTAAAATGAAACCCTGATTGGTGTTGGCTGAATATCAAAGAGGAAAAAGTTTAACACAGGAGTATGCTGGAATCCTCTACCATTCTGCCACTGGCAACATGACCTTGCAAAGACTCTTCTTTCTAACTTTCTGTGTCTCTCATCCTGTGCTCATCATGTGCCTTCATGTCCAAAATCATTTCTGCTCCATAGCCTTCCACCTGAAGGCAGATTTCTGTGAGTGGCTGGAGATTTAGTCTTTTCACACTCAGACCTATCAGCTCATGTTTTATAAAGCATCTTTCTCTGAGGCCAAGATCAAAGATCTTAATGGAAAGATGGAGGAAATTCATGCTCAGAAGTTCATTTTCTCTTTTGAAAGAAGCCACAACTATGTTGTTTTGAGTGGTGGGTAGAAACCTGAGCATTCTACACAGCCAGTAGTAAGAAAATCCCCCTGCTCTAGAGACTTTATCATTAGTTCACTGAGGAAATATGAGAATTTTCCATAACAGACTTATTTCTCTATCTCAGAAAGGTGTTTTACATTATATTTCTCTCCATTTTTTATATGTCTATATCTTTTATTGCATAGACAATTTGCATAATTCTGTAAAATGTATATTCTTTTACAATTACATATCTCACTTACTGAGCACTATGATAAGCGTATGGCCAGCAATGTCAAAAACAAGTATTAAGAGGTCGAAATGGAACAACAACTACTTTCTATTCTGGGGTATATTTTCCTTATAAAGTATAGAAACAGGGGAAGAAAATAATCATACATCTGTGAGAATAAAATAAGAGCTGTGTATGTCTGAAAAGTGTGAAATGACAGGTAAGATGAGGAAAAAAAATATATTAAGAGCACTATGTGTGTGTGGGGGGGGGGAGGATTAACATTAAGGGGTACAGAAACTGGGAGCTAGAAATAGTCTATATACTAAGGTTGTTAGAATGATTCTTAAATGTCTTTCCATCATTTCCAGAAGAGTTTTGGTAGATTAGCGCGCAGGAAGCAATGCTACTAATAGGACATCTTTGTGTGCTTACTCTGTTTTAGAGAAGAAGAACATTTACTGAAATGCTTTATGAACTGTATTCTTCTAGGCTGTGGTCATGAACACATGACTTTTACCAGTATTGACATAGACATCTGCTCTGAAGAGCACAAGCAGTTTAAGTCATGATATTTCTCAGAGAGACATGAAAGATTTTTATCATAGGTAAATGGATAAAAAAATTGTCTATCAGAGATGTTCTCTGAGAAGCAATCAAATGGCCACTGCACACACACAGCAATCTGCTGTGTCAAACAGTTTAGGAAAGAGCTACAGCTTCCCATAGATCTTGGCCAGGGGAAAATGGTGCAATTGCTCTGGAATAAAGGCTATGGGCCCTGAAGAGGTGGTCCTAGAATAGATATTCTCCCACCCAGTGCAATTAAAATGCTGTTCTATACTTTTATCATTCCAGAGCTTAATAGATTTCTAAGCTTTGAATTTTATCAGTGTAGGTAATCTCCCATGCTGTGTGTACTCACGTAAAGAGCCCTAGGACTAGGTGATCTTGCATAAGACCACTTTTTGCTTTATTCTTTCTTACTAAATTTCACCTGCAATTTTCACCAGTTCTTTCATATAGTCATAAAGGGAGGCAAAGTCAAAGGCTTAAATGCATTTCATTCTTCACAGCATGCAAAGCATGAGATTAGAAAGAAAAGAACCTATTTGAGGTCATAGATTTCAGAGGAAAACAGCATTTACTCTCAACCCACAAAAGGTCTTGATTTTGATTGACTTAATTTGAACCCCTAAGGCTCTGGGGGAGAAGGAGATTTCACTTTCCTTTGTTTTGTTTTTTGAGGGAGTGAGTGTTAAAGAGCTGGTTACCACAGGGTAATTTTGAACATTACAGAAAAAAAAGGTTAAAAAGCCTCTTTCAACTCCTGTTTTTTTCCATAATGAAAACGTTTTAGAATTCAATCAGCTCTGTGCTTTAAAAGTATTTTCTTAAGGGAATATTTACAAGAACTAAAAAAATAATGTGCTTTTCTTCCTATTTACACCAGGATTTTCCTATTTGGTTCAGGGAATTTTACATAAGCAGAAATAAGAAAAAGACTTAAGCTTTTATTTTTTTTTTAGATTACAAAATCCTGTGTTGCACAGGTTCCTGGATCATCTCATTTCTGTAAGACTGAATAAGTACATGGGTAGACACTGTGGTAAAATGTGGTTGAAGTGCTGTGCAATGCTAAAAAGAAAGTTAGACAAGGAGTCCCAAATACTCACTACCCTATACATTCTAAATAAAACAGATCAACTCCAAATGGTCAGTGCTTAAAGGCTGATGGGAAGCAACAGAGAACAGCAACAGAACAACTTTGCTCACAGACATTAAGAGCTTTAAGAACGTAAGAACATTAAGAAGAGTACTATACAGTACTATACAGTACAGTACTATACTGTACTCTTCTGAGATTTAATCATTTTCATTATGCAGGAGGGCTTAGGACACCTTGCCTTCAACAGATGTACCTACCATGGCTTGTGGTGTCTAGTTATTTCAAACTACACATGCTCAGGTGTTGCAGTGTACTCCTCTGCTCTTTCGAGCCCTTCTGCAGGCTCATCTCTGATCTGCCAAATGGGAATCACAAGGTCAGATCACACATCTTCCTCTTCTTTTCTCAGGATCTGCACAAATGACTTTGCATCTCCAGGTACTTGAGACAGTGTGAGATGCGTTGTGGTACATACTCTGTTCTCTGGTCTGTCGTACCCCTTGAAAACTCAGTGCTAAGATTTCTTTTAGTATGCAATACCTTCCTAAAGCATACTAAATGCTGGGCAGAAGCAGTAGGGGATGAGGTCCCTGTGTGGAAGACAGTTTAAGAGATGAAGTGAATAACAGCCTGGGAGACAGAATTGTTGTATCTTCAATTTTATGGTATATACTTGGAGGTTTTCTCTGTAAAAGAATGCCAGCTCTTTTCTAAGTGTAAAGAATAGACTTTTGGGGGAGATTCTGATTTTGTGCTATTGTATTGACCTGAATTAGATTTTGTCATTCATATATTCCAGCACCTGGAATGGTGTTAAGGACAGATTGTAACAAGAGATTTGTCACTTTACAAATTAAGGAACAACATAAAGTCGCCGAAGTCTTCTATTCTATGATTAAATGAGCTCCCAGTCAAAGAACTGTGAAAGAATGAGGGCAGCTGAGTGCTGAACCATTGCAAATGCAAATGCATTTGTCACCACGCTCATTTATCCCCTTCCTTCAGTTCTTCAGACATTGGGAAATGGAACAGATCCTGATGGAAATGAAATCAAAGCTGTGTTGCCCTACTCAGAAAACTTCACGGATGATTCCTTCTCTAATCCAACTGCGCTGGAAGTCCAGAAGTTAGGAACTAAGTCCAGCAGAGCCTTAAAACCCATAATTTCTCCATGAGAATTATGGGCTGGTGGGCTCAGAGCAGACAATCCATACCTGCTGACCTGCTTGTGGGAAATGAGTGGAAAGTATGACACATGAACTTGTGGCAAATTTTGTGGATCGGCCCTTCCACATTTGGCCCATTTGTGGCTCCTATCAGCAAAAAATTGCTCTGGGAATGTCTTTTCTCTAAACTGACTCCAGCAGGAGACAATGGAACCCACTGAGAACTCACCAGCAGAACAGCTTCCAGTCTGTGAGATGTGGAGACAATGGAAGAGAAAAATAATAAATCTTCAGTGACTTTTTTTTTTTTTTTTTTTCAGAACTAATAAGGAATAGTTAATTGCTCTTTCTTTTCATTGTGGAGCTCTCTGTTCTCCTTTTGGCATGAAGTGCTTCCCTCTTCCAAGGGAACAGCCCGAGACAATACCTTCTTGAGCTGTTAATGACAAATCTGAAAGCTTGAGAAATTCCCCCACATTCTTTTCCTGAATCATTATCTCCAAGTAGATGCATTCCAGGTTGTTTTGTCTTGCAGTTGTGGCTTGGCTGATTAGTGAGAACTGGCAATTCTCCCCTATCCACAGCTGTAAGAAGACTGTAAGACAGCTAGACCATTAATTCATTTCCACTTGTTTCACAAGAGCAAGAAATAGATGATCTCACCAGAAGACACCTACCTGAAAACTTTGTCTGTGGAAGCTTTTTCTTCTTCAAATATCTTGCAGTGTTAGAGCTGTGAGGTATTTTAATTGGTTTTCGTAACTGCCTTCATCATGAACTGATCTGTGCATCCAACCAGCTTTCAAGCTCCCCTACAACTCTGTGCTCTGAGTGTCTCAACAGTAGTGACAAGCAATTAGAAAAAGTCCACTTTACATATTCAAAACAGTTTTACTTTTTAAAATAGAGCTGTATTATTAAGAGCTACCTCTGTCATGCCTTCAGTCTCTCCTCTTTCTCCTAGGCGTCACTCACTGTTGGGAATAAGAAAAAGATTGGTGAGTTAACAAAAATAGCTTGAAGTGACAGAAAGAAATTGCCTATGGAAAAATACTCTGTCTCAAATAAGGCTTCTTAGTGCTCAATATTTACTCAACTGCATGTGGATCTTATAGGGGCATACTGTCAGCATGCACTGGGAGAAAGAGTCCTTGTGGTGCAGGAAGTGGAGATAATGAAACAGTGACGGGGAAACCAAGACACAGACCAGCAACATGACCTACCCAAGTCATTTCTTATGACAGTAATGTTACTGAAAACCATAACCAAGAAAACTCTCCAAACCAAATGATAGTTTAGAAAGCCAATGCTGGTTTACTGCAGAGCTGAATGCATTGGTGTCTCTTCATAAAGCATGTTCACCTCAGAGCTAAATCACCATCAGTATACACCCTTAACTTATGAATTTCATACAGTTCCCACAAAGCTCCTGCCTATCATTATGTATTGCACCTGCCTCTGTCAATCAAGAGATTCTTGGAAGGGGCCCTTCAGTTTGCAGTAGATGGTACTGATGTTGGAACCTCCTTGTCTTGTAGATTGCTCTTTGGCACCTCTTGATCTCTTAGATTTCTCTTTTGCATCTCCCCAAAATATCTACTCAAAGAGGCCTATTTTTATCTGTCTGGAGCATCAAGGGGTCTACCCTTTGAATACAAACTAAATTGTTTAAGTCTCTGGTTTCAGTTAGAGACCTCATTTTTCTGGTGGTGGCCTACACTTTTAATTCCTTTAAAAGTTAATATTATATGCATCTGGTATCAACGACAAACTGAGACATTTGTTTGCTTGATAAAACAAGAAACACTGCAGATTTTGCAATGAGAGGATAAAAATGTCCATGAGACAACAAAAGTAACTTATTCTTGAAGCTGACAAAAAACAACTGCATTTTCTAACAAACAGAATGGTTTCTTTTCACTAAAATGGCATACTTAATTTAAAAACAAACATACCAAAAAACCTGTTCAGACATCATGTCTTGTAACCCTCACCATGCAAGTAAATGTTGAAATCATGAATTGTGTTTGCACCGTATGCTGGAACTAAAGATGCAGAATACACTCTTTGATTAATTTCTGTCAGGTAGGTTTATGAAGGCACAGTTACCCAATTGTATCTCACAGACATAAGTGAAGATTCTTCCTTATATGCTAAAGGAGACTCTAGATTGTGTTTCTATGGGTAAGTTTTCTGATTAATGACAGCTATAATGATATACCTAACATCTGTATGTAGTGCTTCTTTATAAGATTCCTTCTGTTGAGCTTGAAGATCTATTCAACTCACCTGCAAATATTCATGATGAAATCAGTTTCTGACATAAGCATAATTTCCAGGCTCTCAAAATAGAAGAGATTTCTCAGCAGACAGGCAAGACTGAGACTGGAGGATAATTCAGCAGCATCTGTACATCACCATTAATTTATCATAACTTAATGGTGCCTTTTATTCATACATGTTCTTTTTGTGCCACAGAACTTCACATACATCTCAGTTCTAATTAGACGAATAGATAAGGTAGATATGGCAGTACACAGAGCCCTCACACTAGACCCCAGCTGACTGCAGATGAAAAAATATTCCAAATTATATTAATGGATATTTGTATATTTGGTAGCCCTATTTGAAAAATAAAATAAAAATCTCTGTTCTACCCATCCAGCAGTGAAGTTGTCAAGAAATGAGTGATGAGGAAAGAATAATTTTATCTCCTACCAAAAAAAAAAAAAAAAAAAAAAAAAAAGTGGCATTACTGCAGTCATACATTCAAAAAAAAAAAATAAGCTTACAAAAGTAATTGCCTAGTAATTGGGAACCACATTAGTCATAGTGCTTTGCAGCCTCTGTTGCAGAAAGTGCCTGAAACAGCAGAGCAGAGCATAAAACTCAGTGAGGATAAGTAAACTACCTTTGCAGTAATTGTTCAGCTAAAACAGATTACTGATGCACCCATAGATGAATTATATCACTGTACAGTCTTTAGTAGTAGCTTATTTTGAACCTAACCTTGTTTTGAACACACATGCCACACATGCTACTATAACATAACCATATAAGCAATAAAGACATTATTATCATGCTAGTTAACAGGATATGTGCTCTGTATTTTGCTTATATTGCAAGGCTCCAGTTTCAGAGTGTTAGAACCACAGAATCATTAAAGTTGGAAAAGACCACTAAGGACCTCTAGTCCAATCATGAGCCTATCAACACCATACCTACTAACCACATCCCTAAGTGCTGTTGTGGGACAAACTCCGTCACAAATACAACTCTTTAAGTCCAATGTGGTATGAAGAAGCAAGCATTATAATACAGTGTCAGATGCCCAGGAGATGTTTCCTTCCTAATGTACACCCCAACAGAACAAAAACAGTGCCATATCTTCATTGTTCTTGAATAAGAACTCCAGGGATGGTGATTCTGCCACCTCCCTGGGCACTCACACCACTATTTCTGAGAATAAATTTCTTCTAATATTATACTTATTGCTGAATTCTTGCAGGAGGTTGCTGAGAAAAGGAGGCCACAACACTAGGTGTTTCTGAATTACTTAATAAGATGTACAATTCAAGCTGGGGGTGTTGGAAAAAAACCTTGAAAATATGGACACATTGTGAAAAGACACCTGACAATTACAGTTTTTGCACTTAGCTACTTCAATTCTGGCTGCTTCTATTGATAAGCTCTTGAAGTCAGATCTAAGCAGTTAAGACCATCATAGACTTTACCCATATTGCTAGCACTGTAGGATTACCTCTACAGTGTTGTAAGATTTGATTAATAAGGGATGACTATTTTTATTACATGGTAACAGTGTCTGGAAATAAGTAAGAACTATTAGCACAGAATGTAATATTTTTGAATTTCAATCTTGCAAATCTTTTTTTAAGTTTAGAATTGGCCTTACCTATCAGTTTTTTAATGACTTCCATCACACACATCTTTAATTCCCTAGCTGATATGTATGAACACACATATGCATGTATATGTATACATCTACAAACAGTTCTAATTGCAACAGGTTGATCACTGGGAACTACATTTTTTAGTGTTGTAACACGGTGAACTGTGGAGATATGGGTGTATTTAATTGCTGAATTGCATGGATGCCTTTGGAAAATTAACCTCAGGAAAACTTAATATAGACATACAACATTTGACTCAGCATTTCGAAGTGTGATTAACTACGACTTAATGGGAAGCTGCCTAATAAACTCATTTCTCTTATCTGGGTGTTTTTTAATTTTAGCAGACAAGGGATCTGCATTGTGTCTTATGACCTAGCAGTCTGAATTAATCAGTTCTTTTGGAAGGAACATGTAATGACTACTTTATAGAAAATGTATGAAATGTTTAATTTTTTGAATAAATTTGCATATCACATTTGTATATATACATATGTAGTGTATTATGAGATATTCTGTGCAGGTTTTATTTAATATTGTTTACATATGCAGTTGAGCTTTACAGGTACTCAGAAGTTCACGCATTCATCAACTTCACAGTGTAGCAGAACACCAAGAAAGGGCACTTGTATTTTAGATACAGATAATTAAAGTATTGGAATCACATTTTTCATACTAATCTGCCTTCATCTATCTTCACTTTTCTATCTGTAGTAATTTGTGCAATGTCCTTTGCCATAAAGCTTCCTCCTAGGCTGAATTTTAAGAAATAGTTAAACTGCCTTAAAAATACTTTTGCAATTGATTTATTATGATCTTTCTACAAAGTGGCAATGGAAGAAAGGATAAAAGCTAATGGAAGGGATCAATTTTGTGCACTTCAGAGGAGAAAGTTCCTATTTTCATCATTTAATTGTTGCTTCTACACAGATTGAAGACAGCTTTTAAACAGAATTTGCGCAGATATATTTATGAGTAGACAAAGTTTTGTTTTTTCAGATATTTCATGGTTTATTTATCACGCTAAGTAATTCAGTATTCATGGGTGTGGGATGCCTAGACTGGAAACTTGGCATTTCTCTCATATAGATCAGTGCTGATTCACTTTGCATACAGTGAAGTAATAGTCTTTCAAAATTTCATGAATTCCCAGGGAAGTCAATGGAGAGACAAAATGAGAATAAAAGTCTAAAAAAAAGAATAAAAGTCTTTTGCTAAGTGCAAAAACTGTAATTTCATTCTAAATTAAAGGTTTAAAACATGTTAGATAACCAGCACAAATCCTTTCTCTGTGTTGGAAGCATTGTCTGTTTCAATAGGCTTGTCCGAATGCAAGTAGTACGATTCTTACCTTGATTCTTACCCTGATTCTTACCTTGATTCTTACCTTTTAGCACCACATAACCCACAGTGTGTCTGCTGTTTTTTGTTTGTTTGTTTGTTTGTTTGTTTGCTTTTTTGTGGGTGTTGTTTTGTTTTTTTTGTTTTGTTTGTTTGTTTGCATTTGGCATTTTGCACTTTGCTACTCTCTGTTGCCAGTTTAGATGAAATATTTAATGTGCTGTTTACGTAATAGAGATAGGATGTGCAAAGGGGCTAGTTTGGCCTATATCAGTTGTATATTGTACATGATTGAATTAGGCCTGTGAAAACTGGTATTGAAGTTGGCTGGGTCTGCAATTGGAGCAGCACTTCTGAAGACAAGAATGGAGAGAGGCACTCTGAAATCAAATTGATTGTGTTTGTTTATTTCCTTAGGACATTATACAGCCATTCTCTATGCATCGACCACTATCTCTGAAGACCATCAGGCACTGAAAGAATTTGGAGCCTGAATGAAAGTCTTCAAAAAGGCACATCATGTTCACATGTTCATAAACATCTTATGACTTAGAAACCATGGAGCAAGCATGAGTTATTGCTTAATTGCACAGACATAAAGTAAAATCTAGGCAACTCTGGGCTTGCACTGAAGCAGGCTGTGGTGAAAAGTAATTTTCAAAAAATAGAAAATAGTATGGCTTTTAAGAGTCTCTAGGGTTAAGTAGATGCTGCTCAGTGGTTCTCAGGATCATTGGGGGCCCAAATTCTACCAAGTCTTACTTAAGGCACATAACTCCTTTTTTGAATCTAGCTCTTAGCTTCATCTAGATTATTTTCCAAAATCAATTTATTTATAGTTGTCCATTAGAACATATGATATAGTGCACAAACATCAAGTCACTTGAATGGGCATATGCTAAATATTTTCTCATTTTGACTTCATAAGGACAAGTTTACAATACATTTAGAAATTTGCAGACAAAGGAGCATTTATATGATATGCTGGCAAAATTCTGTAAAAGTTGTTGGGTTTTTGTTTGTTTGCTTGTTTTCTGTTTCTTTATTGCATTTGCTGGCATTGATGTATTTGACTCTGATGGTTCAAACATCTTGAAGTATTTGTATCCAGAAAAGTGCAATGTTATAGTAGCTCATGACAGGATGTTCAGTGTTAAATAGTTTATTTTTGTAATCCATATTCATCAAAATTAAACATTCAGATACCATAAATAATGTAAAGGTTTTCAGATTTTCAACTTTAAATACATTATTCTTCATTCTATGAAATCCAAATAAATATTTTTCTTCTTCTATTTTTATGAGGCGAGAGAGATTATCCATAACAAATCTCTCTCTTCTCTCACCTTCTTAAGTCTTTCTGGAACACATCGTATAAGTCAAATATTTTTTTACCTCAGTCTTGACAATATGGAATGCAAATAAACATTAAAAATTACACTTTGATTTCACCTTTTTAATGTTTTTATAAACAGTTGTGAGACCCATTTTAGGTCTGCCACCACACATGGAACTTGCATTGTTTCCGAGTCTTGCAAAGTCATCCCCATAATCTCTGAATTTCCAGAACATTTAAAAACAGCTGTTGCATATTCTGAAGTGATCACAGAGGTGATGAGTGTAGTGTCACCACAAATCTGGGATGACACTAAGCTTTACAAGGAAGTTAATACAACTTTGAAATGAAAACACAGATTAAATAATGAAATACAGAGTTCAGAGGGAAGAAATTTAGTCCAAAGAATACTTTTGGAAAGGGTAACCTCACTTTTTTCAATATACAGTCCTGAAAAGATGGGTTATTTATAGTAACAGGTAAAATACAAAAATTCTCTCCTGTTCTCTCAGGAAAAAACAATAATGAATGTTTCCGAGTAATTTCTGAATCTCTGTGGAATCTTCTAGGAGTTACTTTATTACTTTATATTATTTCTTTGTAATCCTAATACATTCCCACACATTATTTCACATTCCTCATATATGTCTGAATCACAGTCTGTATCAGCAAAGTGACCCAATACCATCTGAAAAGATTATCTTTCATGGGATGTTTGGTCTATGTGTAAAAAATGTTTAATCATATGGTGTATCTTGAATAAACGCTGGACTGTACTTTAGAGTTAGAAGATAGAGGAGATGAAAGATCTGCTGTAAAAATAAATGTACAGAATTTAACAACAGCCAATTTGTAAATCATGAAATACAAATGTTCATGTGTCATTCACTACAATTACATTTCAAAAAAATATTTGTGTAAAGTATTGTGCAGGTCTTACATTTACATATACTGATCTTATTTCTACAGGCTATTTGCAGATGCTTTTTCTCATGCTGGGCCGTATTTGTTTAAACTTCCATTTTTTACTAAGATGTTTTAAATCAAAGTTTGTGTCAAAGTGCAATTCAGATCCCACTATATAGCACTATTTACAACATATTACATTCATTTCCATTTCAGCCAGATTAAGGAAGCCCAAGCACACTGCTATTTATAGGCAATATAATTTTAAGAATCTAGAGACTATGCTCAGCATATTTATGACAGTACCTAAAATGGATTTATGTGATTTCTGTGGTGTCTAAATTCCAAACAATGATTCAAAGCAGATATTGTGGAAGGCTACAGTTTCTGTCTCCACGTACATTCACTGTACACTTAATAAACTTCATCTGACTTTGGTCAAAATATTTATTAATTTGTTAAGAATTCAGTACTATAAAGTCTGTTCTCTTGGTGGTTCAAATTAGAAGGAAAGTGTGTTACAGTTTGCAAAATCACTTTGCTTATCTTGTACCAGCAGTTTTATGGGTCAGACGGTCAGCTGATGAAACTGGAGATGCAGGGCACATTCCAAATGATTCAAGTCAATAAACTCTGTCCTGTGTGGCAGAGCCATGGAAAACATTTTCTCACTTGTTATCACATTAAATAGTTGTTTGAATCACATGGATGTCTTTGACAACTCTGAAAGAGTGGTCAGGCAGTGGAATGGGCTGCCCAGGGAGATGGTGGAGTCAGCAACCCTGGAGGTGTTCAAGGAACACTTGGACATTGTGTTGAAGGACCTGGTTTAGTGAGAACTATCGGTAACCAATGGATGGTTGAACAGGATGACCTTGGCGATTCTGTGATTCTGTGACTGTCATAACCAAACTGAAAAATAAATAAATGAATAAATAAATAAATAAATAAGAAAATATTTGATTTGATAAATGACATTTTGATGTTTATTTCAAAGAGGCTCCAGATATTTTAGGTTCCTGGCTATAGAAAAAATACAGGAAAATAAAATTAAAAACTTAATCAAAAGAAAGCAATAATTGTGGGGCTAGGGGTGAGGGGAGAAAAAGAGAAAAAATAAAAACTGCAAAAACTTTCAAGTAGGTATCCTATCAGTACAATAGGTTGGGATTGGGTAGGGTTAGGGTTAAAGTTAAGGGTTAAGTTAAAGTTAAGGGTTAAGGTTAGGGATAGGATAAGGGTGAGGGATAATGTTAGGGTTAAGGATAGGTTAGGGCTAGTTTTAGGGGAAGGTTAGTTTTAGGGTTAAGATTAGGGCTAGGGTTATGGTAAGAATTAGGGTTAGAGTTAGTTTTTGAATTAGGGTTAGGGTTTGTGTCAAGGTTAGGGTATAGATTAGGGCAGGGTTAGGTTTTGGATTAGTGTTAGGGTTAGGGTTAGAGTATGTTTAGGGTAATGGTAAGGTTAAGGGTTAGGGTTACAGTTAGGGATAGGATAAGGGTAAGGGATAGGATTGATTCCTGTCAAAATAATCTGTGTTCAACTAGGAACTTAAAGATTGATTTAAGATTGTAAATTTTACCTTAAATATTGAAAATCCTTGTCTAGAAAGATGATTGATTAAGACATTGGATTTAACCAGTGAACTTTTCTGGACTAGAAAAATGGATCTACACATTCTCTTTCTTCAGAGATAACTGGCTTCAGTATTTTATTTTATTTCCATTTATTTATTTATTTTTGTCATGATGATTAGTCAGTTGTGAGAATGAGACTGACAACGCTCTGGTATTTTTACTGATATGCGACTTTTTTTTCCCCTCACCATGCCCCCTAAACTATGTCCCCCAGTGCCATATCTGTACTGTTCTTGAACACCTCCTGGGATGGGTACAGTAACCAAACCACCTCCCTGGACAGCCTGTTCCAGTGTCTCATCACTTTTTCTGAGAAGTTTTTCCTAACATCCAACCCAAACCTCCCCTAGTGCAACTTGAGGCTATTACTGCTCATCCTATTGCTTGTTATGTGGGCCAAACAGCACCTTGTCACAATGTTTTTTCATGCAATTGTTGAGGGCAAAATGGCCTACCCTGATCTTCCTCAAGAATGAATAATTCCAGTTCCCTCTGCTGCTTCCTGTAAGAGTTGTACTCCAGATCTTTCACAACTTCATTGCCCTTCTGTGGATAACACACTCCAGGGCCTCAGTGTCTTTCTGAAGGGCAAAAACTGAATACAGTACTCAAGGTGCAGCCTCACAAGAGCCAACTACAGGTAAATTATCACCTTCCTGCTCCTGCTGGCAATGCTGTTTCTGATACAAGCCAGGATACCACTGACCTTCTTCATATTAAATATGATTTCACTTTAAACAAAAAGGACATTTGCCTTTGACTTCAAAAGACAGTTTCCAGCACTGACAATTTTCTTGTAGACACACACCCAGCAATCTAATAAACCACACAAGTGCATTATTATCTCCAACTATTTCATGTCTTTCTACTCAGACCAGACTGAATATTTATAAGGGAATTCTGTTAATTACAAAGGATGGGATTGTGTTTCTCATGTAAAATACTTCATAATTTAGTTTAAAGAAATCATCAGTATGGCTGACTGCAGAGACAGAAAGGGGACTAGGATGCATAGTAGGAATCAGAACAAGCCATATGCTTTTTGTTTGTTATGTGTTGAGTTTGTCTGTACAGTTTGTGTGTCAGACCCGTAATTACATGTTAGAAAGCAGTAAGAGGCTGATTTCATGATTACCAGCAATAAAAACATGTCCAGCAGACAGTATGTGCTGTCAATGGCATTATCACTGGAAGCCTTATACTTTATATTCAGTACTAATTAAATCACATTCAAAACAGAGGCAAATTTAACATATAGCTGATAATAGGAATGTATGTGTCTTTGTGCGTACATGGACTTGTGTTTAAAGCATTAACAGAATATGAGGAGAAAGGTATGAGATAGTGGTAATTTCATAATCCATTATTTATCATGAGATAATTTTTGTATGTCAACAATTATCAGTGAAAAGTTTCATTTATTTAAGAAAGAACAATAAAAAATGTATTCACAATCCATTTATAGTATGTGTTTTAACTTTATTTTAATTAGATTTCATTCAAGTCTTTGCTGTATTGTTACCAGAGACACTTGATATTTGTGAACACATTGGGCCTTATTTGTAAACATTCATATGTGAATTTTCTTTATGGGGTAAACTTTCTTTTGCTTGAGTTCAGAAGACAATGTTACATTGCCAGTAATATAAGTAGCAGTATGCTAAGAAAAAAAAACTAATGAGAAATCTTGCCATGGCACAGTCATTTGTACATATTTGAATTATCTGCATAGTTTGCAAATGGTATGAAGCAGAGCTAAACCTAACTAAATTATCCCTTAATGTTACGTTTTCTCAGGAAGCTCATTGAGCATCTAATTGAGCTTACTGAAGCTCTCCTTCTGCTTCCCATTCTCCATCTACTTTAGATGTAGAAGTTTCCCCAAATCACTTATAACAAATTTATCTTGTATATATTTCGGAAAGAAGCATAATTTTAACTTGAATTTGTTGCTGTCCAGAATCCCAGCCTACCTGACCTTACTGAAATCACATAGCCATATCCTTCCTTCAGTTGATATGAATTACAGTGTCTTTACTTCAGTGAAGCAAAGCACAGGCTCTAGGCTGGAGTTTTCCGTGCTGCCTAGCACTGCGAAGTTGGTTTTCTTGTTAGCTGCTTCCCTCTTCCTAACTTAGGAGGAGGGAGGGGAAGTTATTTGGAAAGATATGAGAAGTCTTTTTTTCTATTGCAATATTTGTAGTCCCACAGACTTCTTTGCAGAATAAAGCCAGTATGATGTGTAATAATGTGAATATTTTCTGCTGTAGAAGATGTAAATTGTTACCCATTCTGTTTTTACTCTGATATGTTGAAGTCCATCAGTTAAAGAAGCTGAAAATCATTAGATGTATAAACAAAGCTGTGTCTTCTTGTCTGTTCTGCCTACGAGAATGGTGCACCTTCTGCATCATTCCAGTCTTTCTTGGTTTGATATGAAGGAGTAGACTAAGAAGGATATGATTTGACCATGATGCCATCAGTGACAGAGAGCATATTTCTTTCTTAATTGTTTTGATGTTGTAGCATATTCATTTTTCAATTCCAGTTTTCACTGCTGTGCTGACTAGAAAGACAGTGCATAAAAAAATTAAAGAAAAAAAAAGTTTAGAATTTAATACCCATCAAAAGAAATCAAAGTTAATCTAAATAAAATCCACAATAAACCCATTAATACAATGATTTATAGAAAAAAATAATATTTTCTCTCTTAACATTTTAAGTTCAGAATCAATTTAAACAAATATATAACTTTGCTCATAGGGTTGAAAGAGAAAGATGAAATATTTTATCTACTGTGAGATTCTAGGACTGCAAGCTGCTACATATGTGACCTTATATTAAACATAGCAAGAGCAGTAAGCTTTGAATATGTGATACTAAGTTTGTTTCACTCATGCAAAAACTTTTGCACTGCTGTATCACTTAGGTAGTAAAGTTCAGTTCTGCTTTTACCTGTGAGTCAGTAGATGGGTGGTGATAGTAGGTGGATAGGTGATGCGTTTGTATGTTTGATTTTTTGTCCTTTATATTACCTGAGCTGCTATCAGAAATTGCATTTAAATATCAGCCAGCCATGCATGCACAATGTCCTTGCTTCTAGTTGAGCCAACTTTGTGTGTGGTGGTTATTCATAAATATGATAGCCTGCCAAGACCTGCCTTACGTTAAGGCCATATTTGCACTGTCTTTCAGTTAACAATTTTCTGCCTTTTTCAGAGGTAGAAAAAGGAAGGTAGTATTCAGAAAATCTCAGGCACAGAAAAATATCTAGCACTGGCATCCTACTAAAAATATATTCTTAACTTCATTTCTTCCAAATCTTTGCCTTTCTGAAGACCTTACTGCCTAGGGCTGTGACACTTGTACAGTGACTGAACAGATACCATGAACTGAGGGGATAGATTCATACCCGAAATCCTTAGATCTGGGATGAAGGAAGTGAGTTATGAACTGGGATGGAATTTATTGCAGCAGTAAAATAATACTGCTCTGGGATGATAATAGCACAGTAGAGGAGAAGAGTTGGCCATGTACAACTTGCAGGACTGAGCTACGTACCTCAAAGTGACTCTATTTTGTTGTCAGTCAAGTCACATTTGTATAAATCTTATCATCTACAAATCTGTAATCAAGTTGATAGTTACCACATTTGCTAAATTGTCTTATTAATCTCCACACTGGTTGATGGTTAAGCACTGCTAAAATTCATTTCTTTGGTCTACCTCATACTATCAATAAATGTGAGGTCTCTACTAAACATAACCAAGTGAAATATATTTGTCATTTCCTTCAGTAACATTAATGCTGAGCCCAAATAGAGTTCTTGTGCCCCTGAGGGGCTCACACTGTTCTTTCCCGTAAGGTAAACCCAAAGCTACAGCCATACCATTCCAGAGCTGTTTGCCAGAGCCTTGAAGGTAGAATGACACTGCAAGAGCATGTTGGTATGCTTATGTTTAGGGGAGCTGCTTGGTATGATCAGTACTCTTCTCATTCTGTCCAGATAGTTTTATTTAGTTATTTGTTTGTTTGTTTGTTTATTTATTTTAAAGAGAAACTTGGGATGAGGAGGAAAATCTAGCAAACTTGAAGCACTCAGCAAACAATGTAGGTTGGTCCAAAACAATGATTTGCGACTCCTAATACTTTCCACCTCTGAACCAGATTCCAGGGTAAGGCTGTGTATGAAGCTGTAAACACTGAGGTATAATGTGAAAAGTCTGAAAACTGCTTTCCCTTCCCATGCTTGTGTGCACTGGAGAGAGGAAGAGATGAGGAATCCAAATATAGTGGATGTCTGCTGAGCCAGCTTGCAGATCACTAGCCCTGCAGGTAGCAGATGATGAGGAAGTCATTAATGGTTTTCCTGGAGCATTCTTCTCAGCTTCAGCAGTTAAATTCTGCCTTTGTGACACTGAGTAGGACAGCTGAGAAAACTTACTGCAGTCATGAACACACAGAAATCTTCCAATGTTGCTTAAGGCCAGTTCAGCTCTTGGGACAATTTTGTTTCTACCTAAGTTAAACTGCAAAGTAATAATTGTATTTCTGTTTTCCAGATATTGCTTTCTTCTGAAGTGTCTCACTTATATTTAGGTCTTCTGTGTGTGACAGCACTGATTCAGAGTGTCTGAGATCCCACTACAGATCAGTGTGCCAGGATCTTCTTCCTTAAAAAATCTTCCCACAAATTTACAGGCGTTGAAAAGGCGTGAGATGTTTACAGCCTTACTGACATTTAAAGCAGCAAACATCTGCATGAGTAATTGAGAAGACAGCATATCATTACCTACTCTTAGAAAATAACCTTTTCTTACAGTCAGTTTTTACCAGTGAATGAATAACATACACTTGGCCAAACCATCAGACTGAAGGCCAAATCAATGCTGAGAATTCACTTCGTTGTAGTTAATTATTGTTGTATAGTTAATAATTGTATAATGACACCACTGACAGACAGTTTAAATGTAAAATATGTAATTTGAAAGTTAGAACAAAATCTTAATTAAGGGAAGACTTCATTATATCAAAATGCTCAGAAAAGCTCTTACCAAAGCATCCTTCAGTCTTTCTGATATGCAGTGAGCATGAAATATATATATTTTTTCCCATAATTAAATTATTTGATTCAAAAAACTGTTCTGCATTTCAGTCCCAGACATGTTTGACCTTGGCTTTCTGTTAAGTCTGCTCTGCATCCTGTGTGGTATCTGGTGTGGTAATATGCTAGATATGAATTGAAATAATAACCCTCAATAAGTTTGCAGATGACACCAAGTTGGGAGAGAGTGTTGATCTGCCTGAGGGGAGAAAGGCACTTCAGAGGGACCTGGATAGACTGGATCAATGGGCCAAGGCTAATGGCATGAGTTTCAAGTGTCAGGTCCTGCATTTTGGTCACAACAACCCGAGGCAACCCTACAGGCTTGGGGAGGTGTGGTTGGAAACCTGCCTGATGGAAAGGGTCTTGGTGTACTGATGGACAGTTGGCTGAATATGAGCCAGCAAGCAGTGTGCCCAGGTGGCCAAGAAGGTCAATAGCATCCTGTTTTGTATCGGGAATGGTGTGGTGAGCAGGACTAGGGAAGTCATCGTGCCCCTGTACTAGGCACTGGTGTGACCTCACCTCGAGTACTCTGTTCAGTTTTGGGCACCTCAGTACAGAAAGGACATGGAGGTACTGGAGCAGGTCGAAAGAAGGGCAACAAGGCTGGGGAAGGGCTTGGAGAATATGCCCTGTGAGGAGAGGCTAAGGAACTGGGGCTGTTTAGTCTAGGGAAGAGGAGGCTGAGGGGAGACCTTATTACTTTCTTCCAATATCTGAAAGGTACTTACAGTGAGAGTAGGGTTGGTCAGTTCTCACTGGTGACAGGATGCGGGCAAATGGCCTCGAGTTGCGCCAGAGAGGTTTAGGTTGGATATCAGGAAACACTTATTTACAGAAAGGGTTGTTAAGCACTGGAATAGGGTCCCCAGGAAGGTGGTTGAATCACCATTCCTGGATGTGTTTAAGAACTGGTTGTATGTGATGCTCAGAGACATGATTTAGCAGAAGGTTGTTAGTTAGGGTAGTATGGTTGGGTCATGATTGGAATTGATGAACTTTTCCAACCTGACTGATTCTATGACTGTATATCACGTCAATAGAAATACACTCTGGATGAGAATGTGTGACTGTACATGGCTTTCACTATTTTAATGCATCTAATTTAAGTAATGATATGAAATATACAGTTATGAGACAGGAATGACTTAGGCTTTTGACCCAATAGTTGGCCTTGAAGGGCTTTTAGTGTGATTTTCATGACTAACTTTTCCAACATTTTGTTATATTATAAAAGTCTGTGTTTCGCATAAGTCACTGCATGGCAAGGCCTGTTTTTGAGACTGAATTTCCAGATACAGGAGAGAAATGAAGGATTTACACAAAGTGGAAGCAGGCATGGACAAATTCCAAAAGCAGAAATTAATAGTGATGACTCTCTACTTTCTGTACACTTTTACACCCGCTAACATAAGCAGGAAATGGAAAGGCTTCTGGATAACTGTGTTCCATTTATTTACTCAATAGCCAGCTTCATGGTGCCACATGTCAGCTGCTCTGTTTCCCACTCCTAGATATTTAACTTCCATGAGCACAGATGGTTGATTGCAGCTCCAGTGATGCTGAAGTGTTCAGTTGAAACAGCTTATGAAAAAACCAGTAGCTTCTGGAGAATGGCGGTCCCCTCATGGTTGTAATACCTTTCCTACCATCATACTTTAATGCACTTTAAGTAATTTTAATCATTCAGTTCCTCTAGCAAAGTAAATCATACAAATTGCACGGCAAAGTTCTAAAACAGCACAAAGGAACGATTTACAGTATTTGTTCTCTCCAGCTGTCCTCCATGATACATTAACTAGTACACATAAGTTTTCTATGACTATTCTTGCTTTGATTCATAGCTTATTAATCTATGATTTCATTCAAGAGTACTGCCAGGAGGCTTAAAGAGCTTTTAAATCCTGACTGGTTGCCTGTTAATCAAGCTGTCCATTATCTATGAAAAACTGTTCTTGGCACTGGACTTCAAACAAATCAAGGTGTAGTACCATTACATTTTTTATGAGGTGCATAAGTATGCAGGTAGATCTCCAGAAACAATTCTGTGTCTGATCAAGAATGTTACCCTGAAGTGCATTTTCAGTAGTGTTTTAACAAGTGAAACAAATTTAAGAAGTCCTAGAAACTAGATTAAGGTCATTAAAGATTATTTAATGTACTTATTTAATATTCATATTTAATTTAATATCTGAATGTTAAAAAAAAAAGTTTCATAAAATACTAGCTATCAACAGCCTGTCATCAAGACATGAAGGTTTCTGTTGTTTAAGCACTTGAGGTCTTTGATATGTCTGAATAAGCACTGTCACAGTGGAACCTCAAGTTTTGAGTAGTTCACTGCTACTACAGTGATCCTCAAGGTTTTTTTTTTTGTAATTCTTTGACAATAGTATTTACCAGGCAAAATGCTTTTATATTGACAAGACCCCAGTTTGCATGACATATTACACTGAAATATGTTTGACAAGCTTCGTAAACAGATAAAAAATGGCTCTTGCAAGTGTCAAGAGGAAGAAAAATTAAAAGGAAAAATGCTCTTGTATTCCATGGCAGGGAAAAACAACCATGCATCTATTACAAAGGATTGATGGTAAAATTAAACACTTGCTATGTAGTTATCTACTATGGAGAGATGCCCTTAGAAGGAGTAAATCCTTTCTACCTAATATGGCCAATGAAAAGAGTCAAAGCAATCTACTTCAACTTCTTGTAGACACTAAATCTAGACAAGTTACCCAGATGTATATTTTTACATTTTCAACTGCACATATATATAGTGAAAGAAGAGGAACCCCATCCATAAGTTCACATGTAGTTTGTGACTTGATACTTAAAGCAAGAAAGATCAGATATAGTTATAAGGGCAGCTCCAAAAGTAATGCATTCTATTTTATTATGCTGGCCTACGATGCCAAAGGTGAATGTTGGTGGCATGAATGAAGTCAGACATTTTCAAATGAGATTGAAGGATCTCAGTAGATTCCTAGATCTTATCACTGTGTTATAGGAAAATCTAGTCCTAAGTTGCCCAAGTGCATTATGGCATTTCCAAAGGATCCTAAGTAAATGCAGTAGAAGAGAGCAGCAGAAGACATTGCTAGTCAGTGTTTGACCACTGAAGTTGCAAGTTCTACAACTTAAAAAGAGTTCAATAGGAAAAAAAAATAAACTTTACACCAAGTTTCAATTAAATCCTACCTGAATTGGTGTGAATCTCCTACCATTGTGTTCATTTGTTCATGAACCCTCAAAGTTCTGGAATTTCAGTTTCAACAAAATGAAAGACTTAAGACCTTTTAAGTGTATTTCTTCATATGAATGAAACAGTCCCTTGAAGCCAAAAAAATATATTTAAATACAGTTTCAGTAGAGCATTTCACTCAATTTTTCAATCATGAATTTTACTATTTAAAATACATTATCATGGAAAATTTCAAACGATTTAGAACTGCAAATACTCTGTTGGCCTCTGGCCCACATGTTTATTGCCTTTATAATATATTGAATACTTTAAGCATAAGCATGATAAATGTTAACCTGCTGAACTAGATCGGGAAACAAGACTGCAAATCTAACTTTCTGCCTCAGGAAGGGTCAGCATAAAAAGAAAAGCAGACATCTATGAGACTGGTACAATCTGATGCACTTCATAAACAAAATATTTGCTCATATTTGCTCTTCTGAAGTGATGCTTAAACCCAAGATATTTGCTGCTGGAATTTCTCCATATTTGGAGGGAGTAAAATTCAAAGTAATGAAGTTTTATAAATGTGATTTCCTACTAACAGGAAAAATTCCAGCAGGGGTCAATGCAGAAAACACCTCCAGGAGTGTGAATTCTTGAATATTAGAATTATAGAATCATAGAGTGGCTCAAGACTGTGAGCTCATTCAAGATAATCTAGTTACAACCCCATGCTGTGGGCAGTGCCACTCACCAACTCAGGCTGCCCAGAGATCCATTCAACCTAGCCTTGCACACTCCAGGGATGGGGCATACACAGTTTCTCTGGGCAGCCTCTGACAGTGCCTCACTACTCTCTGAGTAAATACTTTCCTCCGAACATCTAACTTCAGTTTCTTCTCTTTTAGTCTAAATCCATTCCTCCTTGTTATATGAATATCAGACTGTTTAAAAAGTTGGTCCCCCTCATGCTTGTAAGCTCCTTTCAAGTAATGAAAGGCTGCAATGAGGTCTGCCTGGATCTTTCTCTTCTCTGAACTAAACAAGCCCAGTTCCCTCAACTTTTCTTCATAGGGGAGGTTCTCCAGCCCTCTGATCATCTTCATGGCCTCCTCTGAACCCACTCTAACAGCTTCAATAGAAGAAGAGTTCTGTTAGAAACTGAAGAACTTAAGCATCTGAATCCTTCTTGTCTCTTATATGATACCCAACTTACCAGTAGTATATTGTACAGGTATCTAGGCTCTGTGTTAGAGTTAACATGCAGGGAATGGGAGGAGGAAAATCATTCAGAGGACCTCAGATTAAAGCCTGAAATCTCATGACGTAGTCAACTTATCAGAGATCACTGACTCAATTTTTAAAACATGCAGACAGTCCGTGGGATTTCTGGCTCTCGCGTACATATTTCTAAGTGAATGAAGTCAATACTTAAGAATTCTCAATGAGTCACTCCCCAGTTAAATATTCTTCCTTGGTAGTGGGCTGATTCATAAGTGGGTGATCAGGACTTCAGTATCTTAAAGACAATACATGTGTCTTCTAGGTCATCAGTTTTAAAAGATTGATTTAAATAAGCTCATTAAATCTGTTTTAAAGGATTAGAAACAGTTTCGGCTCACAGTTGTAACTGCTGACCAACCTATAGGTTACTCAAAAGAGCTCTGATTCATCACCTGTTTGATTCTGATTTATCTGACTGCTTTTATAAGAATAATCTATATAGACATGCAGCAACATATGTTCCCCTGCCAGAAAACATACAGTTTATCTAGGGGACTAACGCTACATCTCCTGTTCCAGTACTTTTCTGAATTCATTACCATCAAAAGTCTGTAAAAGCAACCTCCTTATGTGTATGCTTGCTCTCCTTATAATTGCCGTAAAGTTATATGATCTTTCAAAATGCTGTTTTTATCAGCTTGCCTGGCTGTCACAAACTCTTTCTAAGAAGTCCAGAAAAGATCACTAAGAAGCAACCTCAGTGTCAGTATGTTTAAAACTACTTTACAAGAAGAGTGTAATATCTAGAAATATAATGTAGCTAAAATCAAATAAATGTTCTAAGTTCATAACATCCTGATACATACAAAAAGCTGCATATTACTGTTTTAAAGGTGTCACGGTTAACCCGTGACAAAAAGGTTACACAAACAGAGAGTGGAATTGTTAAGTGGGAAGAAAAATCCAGAGACAACTGTCAGGTTGTGGGCTGGCAGATGAAAACTTTCAAGCCACTGAGGACCAATGGTCAGATTCATGAAAAGACGGATAGATGGACTTTGTGCCTATGCCACGACCCTCTGCGTGAGCACAAGGGAACAGGATAGGATAAGATGGAGAATGGAACAATGGAGAGGAGAGGAGAGGAGAGGAGAGGAGAGGAGAGGAGAGGAGAGGAGAGGAGAGGAGAGGAGAGGAGAGGAGAGGAGAGGAGAGGAGAGGAGAGGAGAGGAGAGGAGAGGAGAGGAGAGGAGAGGAGAGGAGAGGAGAGGAGAGGAGAGGAGAGGAGAGGAGAGGAGAGGAGAGGAGAGGAGAGGAGAGGAGAGGAGAGGAGAGGAGAGGAGAGGAGAGGAGAGTTGGAAGAGACTTACAAAAATCAACACTGCTTGACCACTTAAGGTCTAACCATAAGTTAGTGCAAGTTATTGAGGATATCGTCCAAATGCCTCTTGAACATTAACAGGCATGGAGCCACTCCTCTAGGTAGCATATTCCAGTGTTTAAACACCATCACAGTAAAGAAATTTTTCCTGATGTCCAGTCTAACTCACCCCAGTGTGGTTTTGTGACTTTCCCACATGTCCTGTCCTTGGTTCCCATGGAGAAGTGACTAGAACATTCCTCTGTGCTTCCTCTCATCAGAAGATGGTAGGGCAAAAGACTTCCCTGGGCATAAAAAAAAAAAACAACTAATCCACATGGACTAAGGTACTAGCATAACCATAATTTATGAACTGTACTGCATTGTACAGATATGGCCTAAATTTCCATGCCACCTGTCTTATATAAAAGGTACCTCAGTTAACAGCAAGATTCCTGCTTGTATACAGCTTTCTGTTTTCTCAGTCTTAGTTTTTCAAGGGACACAACATTGTAAGCTTAGAAAAATATATATACTATTTTAACCAAATAGCTTGTGAAGTTTTCCACAAAGCTTAAGCAGGTTTTAACGCTGCCATTATAAATCAGAGTTTCCTGAATAAATTATTTGCTGTTTTCCACAAGCGATCTCTCTTGTTTTGCTAGAGTTCTTTTGATCTATATATCTCTCTTCCAGTTCACTACACCAAAGCCAGTGATTCCAGAAGAGATAGCAATGTCCACATACTCTGCAGGTCCTATTTACTAAATAAGGAACAAAGAGCAGAGGAAATTTTGCCAGAGCTGAATCTGTCTGGCTTCTGATCATAAACGAGTTTATAAAACTCAAGAAAACTCCCTCATCTCTGGGGAGAAGATCCTGAAGCACTAATATGAAATAATGTTTCTGATCTCACATGAAAAACACGTTCTCTGTAGAGGACTGCAGGTACAGAGTTCAGATTCAAGAGGTATATAAAGAAATTTTAGACAAATTGCATACAGGCAGCTTTTAACTCCAGTCAAGAACACCACCTATAACTGAAGGAAAGGTGCCACTATCATGGTCCTAAGAATTTTAAATGACTTTAATGGGATACAGGAAGCTGTGGATTCTGCAAAAGACAGTGTTACCTACACAAAATAAATGTCCTCTGTTCTCTCTTTACAGTACTGTGGTGTGAGACAATACATAAATTATTAGAAATAACATTTCTTATTATTTAGTAACATTCGAACTTTGCAGACTTTTTTAAGGCATCTGTGTATAGGAGGATGTTGAAAAGACAAACCATAAGGGTTTGAAAGCTCAAATTCAATAACCTCCTTTGCTTGTAGGAGTGCCAGATTTAATTTTCCTTTCCTAGAAATGAAAATTAAATGAAAAGTAGTTCTATTCTGATGTGTTTCTTTCCCCCCCCTTCACCCCCCTCCCCCCCCCCCTTTTTTTTTTTAATGAACCTGCTACCCCATGAGTATCAAAGATATTTTGGGCCAGACATAAGGAGTGAGTAAGCCCCCCTTTATTTTTTCTAAGAATGTGAATACTATGATACTGCACCAGAGAGGGGAAGCATGATTGTAGTCCCTGCTAAGTAGACTGTTTTGTGTTTATATTAATCAAAACCCAGATAAGGCTCATAGCTTATGCTGTAAGCATTAGCTCATGCTATAGCGCTAGTTATAAGTAGTCATGGAATTGAATGGTGCACACTATATATTACTCTTCCTTGTGAGATTCGGAAACATTTGTATCCTGCAGTCCCACTCACGCAGTATAAAAACACTGAGCATACATTGATTTTTTACAATAAATTTGTGGTCACTTTGGAAAAAGCAGTTACGCTGTGATTTGAGAACTCATTTCTCACTTGGGGGCAAAGCAGATGGGAATATGAAGAGAAAACTGAAGCACCTCATTAAAAAAGCACTCTAAGATGCATTATCTGCAACAAAGCCAGCAAATGCGTAGACCATCTAATTAAGCTGCTATAATTGCTGCTGCCTTCTTATTCACCCATACTTCTGCAAATGTGAAAGGCTTATTTATCATCTTCATGGTCTCCAACTTTATGAGCTGAATTGTGACTGACAGTCATCTGGGACTGGTTCTGTGTATTATGCTCCCATTCTGTTTCTCACTATTGCTTACAGCAATGCAAAACTAAGGATAGAACACTGAGTCATGACAAGCAGATCCTGCTAGCCATTCCTTACCTGAGCAGTAGCCTTGACTGTGTGTTGTACCACCTCTAATAAGAACGGTGTTTGGATAGAGGAATTTGCTTAGGAGAGTTGTTTCTAGACAGTATTTTAACTGTTTAGTCTGCTTCCCAGGGGAAAACAATATCCCACTTCAGTCTATACGTGTACCCGTTATACCTTCTGTCTAGTTGGCTTCTGTCCAGTTTCAGCCAAATATGGAAAGGATTCACAGCTCCCGCAAGTTTCATGAACACAGATAACTGCTTTTAAAAAAGCACTTCCTTGCATCCCTTGGAACAGGTTAATTCTGAGTGCAGACAGTCTTAGACAACCAGAAATCTAACCTTTGCACACAAGAAAAAGCAAGCCATGCCATGCTTCAGTAATTCTTCCACTCTGGTAAAGGACTGTTAACCTGCTTTTTCCTAAAGCCCTGTCCAAATTACAGATAGGAAATGCTATTAAATTATTTTAATATACTTCATGGCTAGCATTGGCCTTAGAAGTGTTTGAAGTTGTAAGAGGAGTCATAAACAGGAGGTAACAGATTGGAAATATGTCTTATTTTCCTAATCTAGACAAAGCCTAAATAAGTGGTATTTCATACTGTACAATGACCAGTTGAAAGCCTGTGGTTTTACACCAATCCTAAAGTCTAGGTATGACCATTTTTAGCCTAGCTATATTGAAAGCAAGTAGTGGAAGCTTCTTTCACTATATGAATGACTTGAGTGGCAGTATAGCCTATGTCTACATCAAAGGATATGAGCATTTTGCACCAAAAATATACTGTTTGTCAGACCTGTTACCACTGAGTCATCCAGACTACTGTAACTCTACATCACTAATGTCTGTCAAAGCTGTCTGTATGGAAAGACAGTGCTTCTGAGAAATATTACACAAGTTTCTCAGATGGTGAAAATCAACAGAGACTCCTGAGCTCTCAGAGAGCTATGCACAATCCAAGTTGCAGTTCTAATCTCCAGCAAATTTTAAATCATTTCCTTCTTCCATGCATATGCCAGAACTTCAGGTTCCAGCAATCAAATCAGTATTTTTTTGTGTGGTGTTGGAGCTCAGAAGCAGTTTTCTGTTCCAATACAGCAAAACAGCAACTCTGTATGTTGCTAGCTAATCCACAATTAGCCTAGAACATGAATGAATAACCATTTAGCCTGACTCTAGATTTCTCAAATGTGCATACAACAAATAATTAGTGATTTCTCCACTAAGATGAAAATTATTTGGATGCCTATTCAGAATGAAATTCCATTTGTTCCCCTGCTTCATCTATTAAGTCAGTACATTACAAATGTGACCAAATATAAGTGTCTACTCTGGACTAAATGTGTTGTTCACCTCAAGGACTGTTTACTCTGTCTACTAAAGGATCTAAGACACTTATATTGCATTAGATAATGACCACTACATACACTTGGACGCGGGTGCCTGAATCTGAATTATTATCTTCAAGATAAATTTTTAAAAAATGTGCTCATTGCACTGACAAAAGTGAGAGACTCTCCTTGGAAAGAGAAAGATTTAATTGTGTCCATTCCATTTCCAGCTACAGACTTGAAGATTGAAATGCTTGATAGGACAAGAGTAATAGTGAGAGAATTTACAGAATATGGTTAGCAACAGAGAACTCCTTGGTTTGCTCTTTGAGAACCACTGAGGAAGAGTTAAAAAAAAAAAAAAATAGGAAAGAATTAATACACAGCAGAAGTTCAATGGAGTTGAATGAAGAAGAAACAAACTAGGAAGCACAGATTAATGTGGGTTATGCTACAGTGCTCTGTAGTGTTCTGAGATTCAGACCATAAGTCCAAGAGCAACTGGGATGTATTTGATATAGTAGTCATGGAGTTGGAATGGAGAGGATTAAATTAGATGCAGGATAAAGCAACAAGGCTATGTGGTAGTCTGCTGCTACTGGTCTATCCGTTTCTTTCTGAATGTGATAGTGGCAAATTTGAGAAGGCTGTAATGACAGTCGGGCTGCAGGCAACCCTTTTTTTTTTCAACTTAAGTGGCCCCTAAACTGCAAGAAAGGTGTTAGAAAATGATCCTGTATTGCCAAGATATATGAATATACACCTCATTCCTGAATGTTTGCTCTACAACACTTAGATACAGACTTATTTGAATACTCTTTTGAGGAGTGATTCCAACAATGCAATTAGATTTGTTTCTATCACTCATAGCAACTCTTTGCAGTATCCAAATATTGCTGTACAAAAATGAGTTATTCATACTCAGACCCTACACAAGTCTAATTGCCATCAGATCAATCATGCTTTTGTCTGTGTGGCCTTTTTTTCAGGCATTATTCATTTGTCGTGAACCTTCCTGTCAAGATATTTTGATAGGGCAAATATACAGTCAATGCTTTTCAGGCATGTCTTGTTTTATGTGGATCAATTTGCATTCTGAGCAAGTGTCACATGAAAATTCATGCAGTCATATTTCAAAATGTACCAAGTGCTTTGAATGCTAAACAGGCCTAAACTTTTCTGATAACAGGCTATTTTATTTTGTTCATTGTTCTCCACAGCAGATGCTAGAACATAAGTTGTGAAAAACTTTACAGTCTAAATAGTCAGGTTCTTTTGCTAAATTGCATATAAAGTTTGGAAACACAGGATGAAAATATTTCTGCCTTTTTTAAAGGCAGAAGAATAGTGAGTATAAAATGATTCACTAGAAAGGAACAATAATTTGTTCACTAAGAGAGGCAGAACCTGTGAAAGATGGAAAGCTGTCAGCAAAAATTAAAAACTATAGTTTCCCAACTGAGTATTATCAGAATGAAAGTTAACAGGGTTGATATTATTGTGACAGAAGTTAAAATGGGGGGTTATTTTGCATGTATTCAGGCAATAGACTGCCATATTTCCACCCATGCTGATCTCCAGTGCAGGTTTCCTTTAGCATGTTTGACCCAATAGCTGTCAGCTGCAAATAGATAAGACAAATGGCAAGATTCTGTTTTATCAAAAATCCAGCTCCAACAGTGCACAACATTAACAATCCCCCTTCTCCCCCTCCTCTGACCTCCAAGCGGGAATAATTCTGACATGAGAGATTTTGAGGCCATATATGGAGCTATGAAGTTAGATTCCCAGATCTGTCTCAGAGCCATGAACAAGGAAACTTTATTTTAAAGCAACTGTAGTAACTGGCACCCTGAGCCATCAGCACCATTTCTGGTGCAAGAGTTTGGCAGCTCATGCAGTGCACTTTGAACATGACAATTAAAGAAATACAAGTGAATGTTCATTTAATTTAATATATCATGTTGAAAAACGTAGTAGTTCAGCCACTGATTCCAAGATGGTTTATCCAACTTTGTAACAAAAGCAGTAAAAATGCTGGAACTGTACTGGTAATCCTCAGCTGGGAACAAAGAACTGGTCTTTCCATCTGAGAGGCTAAATACAGGTTCCTTAAGGTCAGTATGCATATGGTAAAAATAATTCCTTGCAACACCTCCATTTAGCAGTGATCATCATATATGTGAATTTATCATAATAAAAATAAAAACCAAAAATGAACAAGTAACTGAAGACAGTTCACTGTCTGGAATTAAAAGAAAAATACTTTAAAATCAAGGATCAGACTAAAAGATAAACTGTTTTCCTACTGAAACCCAAGGGTATTTCTGTCTCACTGTAGCATTCTCCCGCTAAAGCCACCTACACAGTCTTGTAATTCACTTTTTCTACCTCTCCCTGTTCTGCCTTGACAGAGACTCTGCAAGGCTTTAGCCAGCAGCTCAGGTCAAATTTGCAAATGTCAGACAATACTGTGAGGACGTGGATGAAAAGCTGGACATGAACCAGCATTGTGCCCTTGAAGACTGGAACCAGGCCAACAGTGTCATGGGTGGCATCAAAAGAGGGATGACCAGCAGGGAGAAGGAGGTGATTGTTTCCCTCTGCTCTGCCCTCATGAGGTAGTCTGGACTATTGCATCCATGTCTGGAGGCTGCAGTACAGGAAAGACATGGAGCTGTTGGAACAGGGCTCCTTTAGCTTGGAGAAGAGATGGCTCTGGGGAGACCTCATTGCAGCCTTTCAGTACTTGAAGGGGGCTTACAAGCAGGAAGGGGACCAACTTTTTAAACAGTCTGATATTCATAGGACAGGGAGGAATGGCTTTAGACTAAAAGAGAAGAAACTGAAGTTAGATGTTAGGAGGAAAGCATTTACTCAGAGAGTGGTGAGTCACTGTCAGAGGCTGCCCAGAGAAACTGTGTATGCCCCATCCCTGGAGTGTGCAAGGCTATGTTGAATGGATCTCTGGGTAGGCTAAATTGGTGAGTGGCGACGTTGCCCACAGCTGAGAGGTTAAAGTCTCTTCCAATCTAAGCCATTCTATCATTCAATGATTCTATGCTTAAAGCAGGTCTGGGGTCAACTGGAGAACTGATCCTGTAGGTCTGGGTCAGCACCAAGGAGGCAAGAATGTGGGTGCAGGCATGGTTAAGACACATAATTGGCCATGCTTCATTTCCTCAGCTTGAAAGCAGCTGCCAAGGGAAATGTGTTACATGCCACTGTTTCAATCCCCACAAGAGTCAGGGGCAAAGATCTGACTCCACACTCCCTCTGATCAGCTCCTTAGGTCATCCAGAGAAACTCTAAGGAGAAAGAGGTACTCAGGGCTCTGACACTTGCTGCTTGGATAAATAAATCCCCTTTCTTTTTGGCTAGCTAGCAAGACAGCACAAGGTGAAACATCTGCTTGCAAATCACTCAGAACAGCAATGCATGCCAGTGCAGCTCTCTCTGGGGAGACTGTGGGAGGCAGGGAAAGCAGAAGGCAGTGCCAGAGAGAAAGATCATCACAATGATATCAGAAACTGTTTTTTTTCCTTCTGCTCTTGTACTTAATTATTCCATATCCGGAGAGGGGATATGTATCTGTGTTTGCATAGGAGTAGCCTCTTCTTTCACTACTGGTAGGTGAGACTGTTACATGCCATGCAAAATATTCTTTCACGGACAGGAGACTGGGACAATTTTTTAATTATTGTTTAAAAATGAAATCAATGCCTGTCACCACCCAAAATCAACTAAGTCCTCCTATTTGCCACACAGACTGAGATTTCATCCTGAGTTATAATTGCTCTCTTAATTACAGAGTGCATTAAAAATTTAAGAGAGTATGAGAAAAAGCAAACTTTGCCCCAAGTTCTTTGAAATAAAAAAATAAAATAGTCCAAATCTCCTGATAAATATTATTGTATCAGAGGTTTTAGGAAAAACTGTATGCAAAATCTGAGGATTACTGATGAATCTAATCCCACCTTCCTCTCCCCAAAAGGAAACCAAGTACTCCTCACCCCTGATGCTCCCAAGATAAACATGAAGTATGACATAATTTTTCATCAATTTAAATTTTGGAAATCTTTGAGAATTTCCAAATCTTCTGGAAATAAGGAAAGTCAGGCACTACCTTCTCAGGCTACTCTTCATATTGTAATTTAAACAATCAATCAATCATACAAAAAATCTTCCAGCAGATCAGAATCAACCACTATTATAGCAGTTTATAAACAGTCACGGTAGTTCAAACCTTTTAAAACATTGCCCATTAGAAACTCTGCTGCTTGCAAGATATCAATTGATTACTGGCCGCATAACTCACTGGCAGGCTGTCAAATGTAGTCTTTTGACAAGTGATTCATTTAATGACTAGGAAGATGTTCAGACAGCCCAAACAGACTGTACTAGTATGCTGCCAATGTTCCAGTCCTTTTATTAAAAAATGAAATGAAATAAAATGAAATAAAATCAGTAAAATGAAGTAAAGAAAAATAAAAAATTCAATGTCAAAATTTCTTTGTCACTCATATTTTTATTTTATTTTATTTTATTTCTGCAGATACAATGGGTATGACTTCTTTCAGAAGACCTATTTTCTATAAAGGACATGTTAGTATAGAAAAAAACAATGAAACTTTTATAAAATCTGGTGTTGAGTAATGTGAGATCACAAAAAAAAAAATCTTTGTTTGATACACACATTTCAACATCATATGTGATTAATAAAATGTTAAACCTTTAAATGCACTGAAACACAATTGAATATTTAAAAACTGAAAATAGCCACCATTAATATTGTTTCCTTAGCTCACTTCTTTTGCTTTTGCAAGACATTTACTTGAGGCAATTGCCTTTATTTCATAGTTGGGATTCATTGATGAAATTTCCATCTGTCTTTCTACATTCTCCTAATGACCAGTTTTACGGTAATTCTTAGAGTCTTCTTACCTCAGCAGTTTCCTGTATGTGAACTCTAATAATACACATAGCTGGAACACTGATAGAACATGACATCTGCCAAAGGATAATGTTGTATACTTAACTAAATGTTCTAAATAGCATTAAAACTGGATTTGCAGTAATTATACATGAGAAAATACAGTGACAAATCTCAGAAAATGCAGGCTTGCTAAACTTTGCTTCCTTGCCTTGAAATACCTTTGACAGCACTGTTAACGTATGAGAGCCTGAACTCAAAATATCTTGATAACTCCAGAATAAATCCTGAAAAGAAGACCAGATCTCGCAACCGTTGGAGTATAAAAGCCAAAGCAAATTCCTTCTCATCAAGGTTGGGAAAATGTAGAACCTTTATTTAGTTAAAGTTTTGGTTTTGTTGAACCTCCTTTGGAAGGAGATTTTTTGGGACATTTTCACAGGTAATCACCCCCAAACCCCTCCATGTAGGGGGATATAAAGAACAAGAAAAAAAGGAACACAACTTTACGGAGTTGAGTTCTGCCCCTCTTATAGCCTGCCACATTTCCACTAACACTACTGAGATCACCAAGGTGTTGAGCAAAAAGGCAGATAGATTTTCTGCTGCAAACAAACCTTTAATGTACAATTAAATGTCATGAAAAGAAAGGAGAGTGAGTTAGGATAGGTCACAGTGACTGGGATGCCTGGTTTCTTTGATTCTTGTCAGATTTTGAGCAAGCTACTTATCCTCCATACAGCACTTTGTCCAACCACAGTGTATTACGACTGCAGCTAAGAAAAGAAGATGTGGCAAGAAATTGTTATTAAGCTACATTTTATTTTCTAAATGTATACACCAGCTTTTGAGAGTTCTGCCAACAACCAGATTAGTAGCCTCATAATCCCTGAGGAGCACCCAAAATGTATGATTTTGTTCAACTAATTTCTGCAGAAGAAAGAACATACAGTAATAGCATTTTGTCTGTGAGAAAACAGACAGTTTTCCTTATAAGCCTTACCAAAAGTGGTTGTTTTCTCATAGCAGGTCCTGGAGTTACACATATATGGGCTATTTCTGGGCAACAGTAGAGATATCTTCAGAAATAAACAACATTATTCTCAGAAAGGAATGATGAGGGGGGAAAAAAAAGAAGCAAAAAGCTACATTGGAGACGAGCCTTCTTGCTGTCTTTTCTTTGTGGAAATATTTCTTTCCAAGAATCCATTCTGCTCTGTGTGCAGAGGTATAGATTCCTTCCCAGAGAGACTGATGCTCAGCTAGCAACCACTGCCCTTCTTCTGGAAAGAAGAGGCTCCTTGGCAGCACAGGGCAAACTACTTCCACCTGATGAGGCCAGTTGCAGCAGGTTGAGCATCTTGTAAGGCAAACTGTGTTGGTGCTGTGCTCTCCTGTGGAAGCAGTGCACACCTCGAACGCATCTTGCTTTTTTAACTGCATGTCTCAGAGCAGTCCCTGAAGCTAACATAAAGACAAGACATGACAGGAGCTGGATGGAAAAACACATTTTACAGGGGAAGATGTGGAATTTGATTCTCCTTCCTCTCACCTTGCTGTATTTCAATTGAATTACATTCCCTTCAGAACTTAATTACCTGCAGTGTGTCCAACAGGAATGCAAGGGCTGTCTGTTATTTGACCCCAATGGCTCATCATGGACAGTATTTGTTTCTTTCAGCATCACTGACCAGGCATTAGAAAGCACAAGTGTAAAGATGGCTGTTCTAAATTTGTGTCTTGCCACTATGTCATGGCCTTTCATGAAGTACCTGACAAAGACCCTAAATTCACCTTGGGTTGTTCATGTGTGTGAGTATTTCTCTACTTTGTTTGGAATATAAACATAGATTTAATCTTGTATCTCCAACTTTTGGATTAATAACAAAAAGAAAGGCAGCATTTTTTTTCTGGAACAATGTCTCTGCTGCTGTGGCCTTCTTATGTGGCCTAGTGGCCTGGTGGTTTGCAAAATGAGATGAATCATCATCATTCTGACATTGCGATTGAGTCCCTATCAGTGGAATATCTTCCTTCAGGCAACAGTGGCAGGAAAACAACATGTTTTCCCCCTTCTTTTCATCTCTGCCAGCATGCTGGGCCTGTTTCCCTTACCACAAAGACTCAGAGAAATGTAAAACGTTTTTCCTTTTATAGGCATTTTAGAATTGCAGAGCTTGACCAAACACAGTCTCTCAGTGATGAAAAACTGTTTGCTGCCAGAGCTGACTGGGCTGGGCAGAGTGCTTCATCTTCCTCCAAGTAAGAAAGCAGCAGCCTTACTGTGGGTTGCATCATGCCTAATTGCAAGAATCACTAACAGTCCTTTGAGTCCTCCAAGCACTTCTAAGACTAACACTGCTGAAGACATCTAGGTGTTGTTTGTTTGTTTGTTTGTTTGTTTTTGTTTGTTTGTTTTTATATATTTCCTGCTTTCTATGTTATGTATTGAATTGTATTCTCCATTTGTGAAACTTACCCCTTTGTCATGCAGTTCCCTCTCCATTCAAAAAAAATCCACATTTGGTCAGAGTATCCTGCAGCTTTAGGACCCCTTAGTGTATGAAGAGCAGTAACCTTCTTCAAGCCACCACACTTACAGGCAACCTTCATGCAGGCAGAGAAGAACTACCAGCAGACTAAGGCAGACAAGGAGTCAATTAGATTTCTAGCTCTGGTTTACTAGGCACAAAGATCTACTGCACAAACAGACCAGGACTTACTGCACATGCCTGTAAGTTATTCACTTCCTCAAAATACCGTATCTTAATGAGTGTGTTAACAGATGTGTGAGAGATGGAGCCACACAGGACTCTGTGTTTACAATAACAACTTTAACAAATGCTGCTTCTTTCCAAATGTGAGCAATTGTTGAAAGGACCTGCAGCTTTTCAGTCTTTCTTCACAGATACCCCATTGCTAGAATTAACATTTCTAGCAGCCTAACTGTTTTTATAAGCATGGTGTATACAAAACAGAAGCACAGGACTTGAATGATGCAAAATATGTTTATGTGTTCATTACAGTCGTGGTCTTCAGGGCAAAAAGTATGAATGACAGAAATTTCCATCTCCACTGCAGAAGAGCAAGTGATGAGCATCATGCACAGAAATATTTTGTAGCACTCATAAAAATACTCAGATTTTTCATCTCAACACCTTGACTTTTATCCTTCCAGAAAACATACCCAATAGCAGTCATCTCTTTGGGATCACATAAACCAGCAAACTTCAACTAAATAGGATTTAAAGCAGTTAATAATGCATTGTTGATGTCTACTTTCAATTTGCTCTTAAATATTTGGATTTCACTGAATTTTGACAACTTCAGGAGAGTCTCTGAATTGTAAAGTATAGCTACAACTGCACCATGCTCTTTCCTCATATTTTATGGCTAAAGAAAAGTGAATTGTAATAATCTGCTGATACCATACCTGCTTCCCTTTGTCCATAATTAACAACATATCATTTTCTGTTTTGATCATGAACTTACTTGCTAAATCTGGTTCTGCACTGGCTTCTAAAATTCCTTCAGTCTAAAACACAGGCTTAGTACTTTTGCTTAAATCAGATGGATTGACAGCACTACTCTATGCAATGAGAAATATTTCTTGTAATCAAAATTTTCAAGCTCAGATTACATCCAGAAAACTGTAAAGCACTTCACCTCAAACTCTCACCTGAATACTTTACCCTTCCATTTTTCTTGCACATCTTACTTTAGTGTATTTTTTTAATTTACATTATATTCAATAAAAAAATAAATGTGTACTGTAACTAGGAATTTTAACTGTCAGAAATATTTTTCAGTAACTTATTTGAAAATTGAAATAAATCATCATAAAACTCATTAACAAAATATGTAATTCTAACAGCTTAATCTGCATGATGAAGAGAGCATATGGTAAACAACAATGTTGGAATAAACACTTTCCTTTATTTCTACATGGAGAAAAAAAACATAATTTCATACTTACAGTAAGGAATATGTTGTATGAAATATTTTTAGAACTTTCTCCTTTAAAAGAAAAATAATAGTTTTGTTTTTCAATAACCATAGTTGCTAACTCTATAATTTGATTAATGGCAGGAATCCACCAAGAAGGAGAAGTCTGAAAGCTTTAGTTACAAAACAAAGTAAATAGATAGATGGATATTTCATTCAAAATACAAGTTAGATCACTGGGATATTGGTAAACTATGTAGACCAGAGTCATAGTGAAATGTAACAACACTGAAGATAATACCTCTTCATATCTCTCTGTACTTAGAAGCATCAAACCTTTTTAATCCTTTTCAAACCTTTCCAATCATTTCTTCTTCCTTTATGTATGTATGTATTTCCGCCACCGCCCCCCCCCAATAAGTCTTTTATAAATTTAGTCCAAACAGATTTATTCCATTTAAGTACATAGACAGATAATGACAAGCAGAAAAGTCACAGACATAAAATGTTTGCAAGTTTCCCTGCATTATCTTTTTGGCCTTAATTTTTCATACCATTGCTTTTCTCACCATCCAGTAATGTGGTATTTTTTTGGCTCAGCAGAATGAAATCCTGCCTGATGTCATTTCTCAATTTGCCCTTAACCCAAAAAATTAAAATAGAAAGTGGGATCAGTTTTCAAACACATATTCTTGTAGACATTCTGAGTGCAGAAATTACTCATCTGTCCATGTTGTTTTGGCACTGGCATACCTGTCTTACATGGATACACAGCATCATCTCACTAGTTCTGGTCTGCATCTAGTGTACATCATCATGCATGAGTAGCTGTTGAATTCCTAAGGGAAGGCAAATCTGTACTAACGTGTCATCACATAAGTGCTCATGCCTGACAGGCCTGGGAGGGGCATCTGCCACAAGATCTCCATTGCACAATGGGGAATTCACTACAAGTATGGATAAGTAGTACCATCCCATGTCAGGATGCATGAAGCTTTGGGTTTTCTGTCTTTAGAGAGGACTGAGTGACTAACAGGGAAGGGAGGTTGGTGGTACTTTGTAACATTTTAAGGACCGAAAGATCTTAACTGGAAATGGATCCCTTTTGTGCATCTGGTACAAATGTTGCAATTAACCGAAAGAAAATACTTTCAGAGGCGAGACTGAATATATTTTATTTCCACTCCAAAAGAGCTCCTGTCAGCTCCAGGTAGAGTAGTAGGGGAGGCTAACCCTTTGGAAACCATCTAACAAGATCGTTGCTGATGGTGAAGAACAAATGATAAATTCCATTTCCTGCTCCAGACTAATGCAAAAATGTCAAGGGAAGAGACTGGCCCTACACTTGGTTCAGCTGGAGATGACAATGAGTGGTCCAATAGGATGTAGCAGGAAGGTTGTCATTGTTTCCTCACTAACATTATTCTCATTTGTCTGATGAGGGCTACTGGAACATTTCTTCCTAATACGTGATAAAATTCTACTCCCTTTTAGTTTAAAGCCATTACTCCTTATTCTATTAATATACTCCCTGATAAAACTTCCCTCCCCATCTTTCTTGTGGGCCCCCTTTAAATACTTGAAGGTCTCTACACATCTTTTTCTCTAGACTTGATAAACCTCTCCTCTCAGCTTGTCTTCATAGGAGAGATGTTCCGGGCTCCTGAGAGCTCATCATAAAATCATTTTGAATACTAGCTTAAACTATCATTTCTGAAAGTTAAGTGGTTGTAAGAGCTATCATAACTGTACAAAAATGTTCTTTTTAATTTTAGCAATTTTAATTATTCATAAATGATTACAAAGAAAATAACTGATTTTTAATTCATAGTTTGCTTATGGACATAAAGTTCAACAAGGACAAGTGTAAAGTCCAATACTTGGGGGGGAATAATTGCATGAATTCATACAGGACAGAAGCTGACCTTCTGGAAAGGGGAGAAGGACCTGGGTATCCTGGTGGCCATGAACCAGTAGTGCACCCTTGTGAACAAGAAGGCTGATGGGATCCTAGGGTGCACTGAAAACAGTGTAGCCAGAAGGCCAAGTGGGGTAATCTACTCTGGCTTGGTGAGGTTACACAGAATCATAGAATCATAGAACCCTTAGAGATGGAAGGGGCATTTTAAGGCCATCTCATCCAGCACCTCTGCAGTGTACAGTGATATCCACAACTTGATCAGGTTGCCCCAGGCCTGGCTGAGCCTTGCCTTGAAAGTCTCCAGGTATGAGGTATCTACTACAGAATCACAGAATCACAGAATGACCTGGGTTGGAAGGGACCTCAAGGATCATGAAGTTCCAACCCCCCTGCCTGGCAGGGCCACCAAATTTCCACATTCACTAGATCAGGTTGCCCAGGGCCCCATCCAACCTGGCCTTGAACACGTCCAAGGATGGGGCATCCACAACCTCCCTGGGCATTTGCAACCACATCTCTGGACAACCTGTGCCAGTGCCTCACCACCCTCACTGTAAAAGTTTTCTTCCTTGTATCTAACCTAAACCTACCCTCTGTAAACTCAAAATCATTTTCCCTTGTTCTCTCACAAAAGACCCTGCTGAAAAGTCTATCTTCTTCTTTCCTGTAGCTCTCCTTTGGATATTGATAGATCAGGTCACCTTGGATCCTTCTCCTCTCCAGGCTGAAAAGTGCCAGCTCTCAGTCTGTCTTCAAGGGGAGGTGTTCCATCCCTTGAATCACTTTTGTAGCACTCTTCAGGATGCACTCCAACAGGTCCATGTCTCTTCTGTCCTGAGGACTCCACATCTGGATGCAGGTGAGAGTCTCACAGTAGAGCAGAGGGATAGGATCACCTCCCTTGCCCTGCTGGCCATGCTGCTTTGGATGCAGCCCAGGATATGTTTGGCTTTCTGAGCTGCATGGACACATTGCTGGCTCATGTCCAGCTTACCAAACACCATTACCTCCAGGTCTTTTTCAGTAAGGCTCTACTCAACCCTTTCATTTTCAGTCATGTACTGGTAGTTTCCAACTTCTTAAAGGTGAAATTCATTGAATACACTGCATAAGAAATTTCTGTAGATAAATTTATTTATTTATTTTTTAAAAAAAAACAGCAGGAAACTACCTTTCTTGAGATATCTGGTCAAAACTATGAATGATTTAAGCAGCAATTGATTTTGTATAAAGTTTCTTTTTGTGATTGCATTCTTAACTGGTTCATAGATTTTAAAGCCAGAAGACCCATTATAACAGTCTAAACTGATTTTCTGTCATAAAATCATAAATTAATAACTTTTCACTCAGTGAGTACAGCAACTTGTGATTGAAATAAAACCTCCATTTTTAAAGGCTTATACAAGATAATTTAATGACTTCCTGTGATAATGTACCACAGCCCTGAATAAATGCTTTCAGTTAATTACACATATAATTGCTATTTCCAATCTGAAGTTGCCTCAGTTCTGTTTACAGACACTATGTCAAGACTCTATTGTAATCTTCAAGATCAAGATTCAAGTTTTCACCTTATTTTTCTCAAAAATTTTGCCATTGAAATCTTGTTCAAGAAAGAGCATTAAAAGCATTTTGATTAAATTTATTTATTTTGAATATCAGTGTGGCTTATAACTAGATAAGGATGTCCTAATACAACCTTATTCATCTAATTTTCCAGACTATTTACACCAAAGCATATTTCTTTCTTATTTTTCATCAGCATTGTCCCATTTTGCAACATTGCTTATATATTTCAATATACAGTTGTGGCACTGAATTTATTTTTCACTTTTGTTTTAGTGTTGCTAAAATATGTAGTCTGGTGTTAAGAAAGAACTGAGGAACTGGCTGTTTTCTTAGAAGGTGCAAATCCTGAAATACAGCTTTAAAATTTCCAGTTTTCAAAATAAAAAGGAAACTATTTGGAATCACATGCCTGGAACTCAATATTAGTGCCTTCTTGAGACCCATTTAATCACCCCCCCCCGCCCCCCCCCTTTTTTTCTTTGCCAGCGTTCCAATAATAACATATATAGCAGTTTGACGTTGTAGCTGCTTCTGCAGCTGACATATCATACTACTTAAAAACTGTTCCTAACAAATGATGTAACATATTCTTGGTGAAGGAAAAAGAAAAGAAAAATTAAAAACCTGTTTTCAAAGCGCTTCACAGCACAGTTTTTATTTGCATCACCTTGTATTTCTTTTGGTAGTAAAGTGTTTTCTCCTCTGCACTGTGTACATATCCTGCGCAAACACTTTATAGATTTAGTACTCTATTTTATATTCAGTAGAAATATTTATCCTTTTTAAAGAAATAATTAAAATTTCTTATCTTGTGTGCAATGAGCCAAAGTCTCTGGTTTTGTTCATTTTGAAGAGATGGCATTTCTTGCATCCTTACGTCAAGCTAGTTTAGAATGGCATTTTCAAGCAATCAGTGAAGTTCTCATTATCCTTTCTGAGGCCTTATCAGTGTTATCCTTTAAACTGGCTTTGACCCTGACAAAAAATGGAAGCTTAATATTCAAGTAGTATTAAAAGGAGAAAAAAAAAAAAAAAAAGTATAATAAAGGAAGGTGGTTAATTCATTAATTCATTAGAATTACATGCATAGGAAGGTTGTGGTTCCTCAGGCAGTCAGAGAAAGAAGATGTAAAAAAAGTAACCTACGTTCTGGGCCATATATGTATTGTTCTGAGGAAAGGCCTTGTTTGGAAGTGTTACAGTCTTAAGTGATGTCTCCCTGACAGTTTGCAAAGCCAAACATGCATATCCCTGCCTCATTTGAACTCATCCCCCATCACTCATCTGAATACTCCTTCTTTAGGGTACCACTTCATCAAATGAACCTCACACTGTGCCAAAGACACACATATAGCTTTTACTGTCATCTTGTATCACCTTGTAGGGCAGATATCTTCTGTTTATCATGGAAGAACCCAAAATTAGAAATTAGCTATATCTTGGCAGACAAAAAGATCCTTTGAAATGTAGGTGATAGCAAGACAGTCTTTTCTTCCAGGGTGTTCATACAGTCCTAATATGTATTGGCGCACACATTGTCCTGAACAGCACCGAATGCTGAATACACAGTACATGCTGTCTGTTCAGGTTAGCTGGATGGAGTCCTCTACTCAGGCACCCAGATGGTTGAGCTGTAGGAGGTACAGAACAGTCCACCCTTGACCATATAAAGATCAAGTTAAAGCCTTCCTAAGGCTTTTAAAGTTTTTTTTTCTGGCTACCACCTTTATTTACAAGATTCTTCTGACATAGGAGTCATTGCCTGTTGAAAATCATGGAGCTGGATTTGGAGAGAATCCAGAGCACATGGCTTTATTCAGTTGCTTGTCTGAGCACCATGCATCTCAGTTATCTCCAAGACAGGAAAACAGAAGATAGCTGCCAGAATCTCCTCATAGCCAAAGAGTCATCCGGATCTATATTACTTTCCATATCCTAACAGAATGCTTTTGGAAGACAGATGCCTGTGGGGCAGAAATTGGAATCTTGGCACATTTCTCTCCTGAGAAATGGACTTGTGCAGAGAAAGGGAAGGTCAGGATGAGGAACGGGCAGTCTAGGATGTGGAGGATAGAGAGGAGTGGGAAAGGTATGGGCAGGTGAGCCCAGAGCTCCTTCAAGTTACTGTATGTAACTGAGAACCAAAACAGACCAGACTGTCAGGTGTGTGATCACAGAATAAGATAGACAACACTAGGTCTGGGGGTCTAGGAGATCTACAGAGGTGAAGTAGGCTATATAACATATTTGTCCCCAGGACCATGTTGAAGTCAGCTCTCACAAGGAGCAGATGAACTGACAGAGGATGCTAGAATTTATTTTTCCACCTCTACACCAGGCGTATATATTCCAATCTTTCCTCAAAAAGAAAAAAAAAAAAAAAAGAAGAAAAAAAAAAAGATATAAAAGATATTCGAGTTTCTCAGATGGAGAAAACCAAATACACATTCTTGATAGAAAATTCTTCAGTAACATGTGAAGTCAGTATTACTTTTAGTATTAAGAAATTAAGAAATAAGACTACACTGAATTCTGTAAGTCTCAAAATGACAGTTAGGTTACCAAAATGACTATACATGACAAAAAAATAAAATGAAATAAAATGAAATGAAATAAAATAAAATAAAATAAAATAAATACTTCTGGTGAGGAAAAGTAATAATTTCAGAATATAAAATCTCTGTCTAGTGTTTATTTAATCAGAGATTTCAGTTGCAGCAGAAGGAAGTACTGATGAATTATTTCTTCCTTGTTCTCTTTTCTTTTAAATAGAGGTGACTTGGTATTTGGATTAGAACTGAAACACTTCAATCACAGGTCATTTTATGGCTATGTATTTTCAATTACTTTGATGGAGTTTTTCTCAATTTATGGTGGTACAAGATAACTCAGAATGGGATCCAAGACTGTTATAATTTAAACAGATCTTGTTACAAATTTGAGAACTTTAAATGTCATGATATTCTATCAGAGCACATAACTCTTTTTTCTTCCATCCCAATAACTCATCCACTTTCATTCCCTCATTGGAGCAGAATTTGGAATTTTCGATTCCTCCATTTTCTGCTGTCTTTAAGGTTCTTTTTCCAACTTAGATCTATGTTGGAAGCAGGGCATCACAACAACAGAAATAGTAGAATCATGAATAATAATAACAAATAATTCACATTGAGTAAGGGATGTGAAAGTTGTAAAAAATGTTCTTTCCCTTGGAATAGGTTTGGTTTTTTTGTTGTTGTTTTTTATTTTTTTTCCTCCCAGTAGTTATTTCTATATACTATGTGAACTGCACAGCAGGATCAGTTTTTTTACTTATAAAACTAACCCGTAAACAAGAGGGTCAGCAACTGAGGTGTTAATCAGAGGGATTTGTGGAATGGATATTAAGAAGAATAAAAAATATTAATACCAAGAGTAGAAATCTGTCAGATTTTCTTGGCCATCAACTAAAGACCTTAATCATCCAGGAAACAAAACCCTGCCAAAATCTACAGGGATCATGTTTTCATTTATCTGTCTGTTAAAACCACAGATGGGAAAATACTCAGGGTCAGTGTTATTTCTAACAAATGAGGAAAACCCCCACTGAGCAAATCCTCTGTGTCACCAAATTGTCACCTTCCAGAGGTTGCTATCCTGAGCAGTTTCCATTTTCTATCCCTTAGAATGTTGAATTTTCCCATGTTGATGTTTTTTTCCTCTTGAACTTTACCTCTCTTTCCCCCAGAGACCACGTCCCTGTTTGGGATTCTTTAATGTCAAACTTCTGCAGTTGTGCAATAATGTAGCTGGACCTTTTTTCCTTGGTGCATGAGCAGTGAAACATTGGAGAGAGAGAACTGAAGTTCACAGCACTACCCACATAGAAGTGCGCTAGGAATTGCTGCTACATGTGACAGAGGAGAAAAAAGCCTGTGCCTTGAAGACTCTAAGATCAGACTCATGGTCCTTAGTAGGAAACAAAGTGACTTTCTTCTCAGAAGAATGGAGACACCTGTCAGCCAAACAGATTTGTCACTTTGGGAGATATTTCATGTCACAGAAGCCCACATCTGACAGGGTACCAAGGCCCATTTGTCAAATTTCCACGCATTGTTTATTCATGTTGACAGTAGTGATACTGTCAGAAGTACTCCCAGGCAGATAGATGAAATGTAATTCTGCAAGCAGATATGAGCTACAGGTATCAGAATAGATAATCTCATTTAACTGAGAACTGATAGATAAACTCCACAGATAATAAGTTTGAGAAGCAGAGGATTTCAGGAAGAACTGCCAGTTCCAAGGAGAAATGATATCAAGAACAAAAATAGAAAGTCAATTCAGTGAAAAACTTATTCAGGAACTCTTCTTTGTCCTCAAACACAAAGAGAAATAGAGAAAATTGTCTAGACGACTTCTTGGTGTTCCTTCAAACTTACCTGTCTTTGAAGCTACTTTTTCTCCTTCTTTGGACTTAAAGGAATTCATTAGAATCTGAATCTGATGATAACTTAAAAAGTTCATATGACCTTGCATATTTCTCAATGACATGCATTAAGGAATCCCTAAGTTGTGACATCCCCTTTTATATGACTAAAATGATGTGGAATTAATCTTGCCCGCTTAACCACGCTCTTGCTTTGTAAGTGAACTGAATTCCAGCGGATGCTGTCACTGTGGAATCTGCAAGCAGCAACTTTATGACTCATTTAAGATTTATTTATAGAAAACAGCACAAATCCAATACAATGACAGTTACATTTACCAAAAATGGCTTCAGGCCTCTTGTTGAGAAGAACGTCATCAAGAACACAGAAAACAGCTGTCCCACTCACTGTTTGTAGGATGATTGCTCCATTATTAAAGCAATATTTTCTTTATGTGATAGTGGGAATTTGAGAAATTTTCAGAAAGTTTTGGCAAAAATATGAATGTGTTTCTTACATAAGGTAATAGTTCTCATAAACTTATGAGTTTACTAAAGTAGTAAACTTATGGAAATACAGGGAAAACTCAAATCAGGAATATTTTCAAGCTTGTGGACTCAATTTGGACATTTCTATACGTGCCTTGAATTTCAAAAGTGGAGAATAGCTCCAGATTTCACAGGTTTAAATATGAGCTGCAATCTCTCAGAGCATTTGTCGGTCTATCTAATTTTTGCTGCCAAAGGTTGGGTTTCTTCAGGCAGATTAGAAAAAAAAATAGTTATAATCTGAGAATCTTCTCTTTTTAATTACTGTTTGTGATTGTAGCACCTGTGAAAAGTGTACATATCTCACACAAGTGAAAACAAAAGAGCATGTTCTAAATATTTTCACAAAGCATCACTACAATTAAAAAGGAATGTAATACCCTTGGCTATATTTTCATCACGTTTCACCGTATTAACATCATTTCTTCTAACAAGAAGTTCCAACCAAAGAGGAAATTCAGGACACTGATTTGTCTTTTTCAGAATATAAATTTTGCTGACAACTGATTATTGGCTTTCCCCTCATTTCCTTATCTTTTCACAGCACAAATATTCCAATTACTGTCTGAAACACATTCCTCTCACAAGTACTGTCAATTTGATTTAAGAAAGGAAAGCTCTTTTCAGTTCCACTGCCCAAAATAATACCAAGCTCGTTTTCACTGCAAAATATGCTGTGTGGGAAAGCAGCTGTTTCATCATATATGAGAGAGCAAGTGTTTGTGTGGAAGACTGCAACTGGCATAATCATCTCAATATTATTGCTCAAGCAGAGTTATCATTCTCTTAAAAGTACATTTACATCCACCCTCTTTTTTTGTATTGCTTTACATTAAAGTTGACTTAATAAGTAAGATCTTACAAACACCAGCTTCTAAAAATGTGCATGCTTTGACATCTCATACTTCTATTTGCCCATAAAGCATAGCAGAAGGTTTTTAGCAGTCAAGGAGTGAAGCGAGGTAGGACACAGCTTACAGATTACTATACTTTAATTTTCTTTTCTTTTTTCTTTTTCTAAATATTAAATAATTTTGGTCTGCTACATGTACTATTACATGTACTATTTTATTACTGATCCTCTTACAAATCTTTATTTCAATATTACACTTAAAAATAGAAACAAGGGAAATACAAAGTTAGTTCAATAAAGCAAGAAAAAGAGAGGCTAAGGAGATAAAATGCTGTGGATTATTCTCATCATGTCCCACCAGTACTCCGAACTCTGAACAGAATTTTGCTATTTAAAACCATAAACAATCAAGTTTGTAAACAAACAGGTATTTCTGCTTCAGCCCTAGAAAGAAAGCAAAAAAAGGTAAATCCAACAGCAGACTGAAATTTTCTTAAGTAGTAGACAAGCACTTTATTAAACATTTCTTTCTGCTCATATAAAGCATTTTCTACTTCATATTTATATTGTTAGATCACCTTCTTAAATCACAGCCCCATCAATTTCCATCACTCATTCCTGTTGAAAGACCATTAACTCTTCTTTGATTGAATCATGCCTCGTGTTTGACTAATATAAAACTTCCAGGAAGATTTTTAGTTTTTATTTTAAAATAGCAAGAGATGTGTCACTTCCCTTACAGTTTCTTTAAAAGCTTAATCACTGTCTCTGCTTGAAGCTCTGAATTTGTCTTTCTCTTGCTTTCAGCTGTCAGCTGCTAAACTAAGGAGGTATTACCAATGGTAGTCAGTAAGGGTGAATTCTCCCTGGGCTCTGTATTTAAGCAGAGATGGGACCCTCCAGAAAGAAACTCAGGCCACAAGAATTTAGGTGTTTTTAGATTCTGATTATCCCCGAGAACATCTTATGTTTCTATACAGATTGGAGAAAGATACTTAAGGAGTGAGGTCTTGAGAAGAGAGTTAACTTACGCAAATATCACAGCCTAGAGATCTGTATATTTTCCCATGGAATCCATATGTCCCATTTTTAATGAGCTAAACAGATTGAAATGCTTAAGCACTACTTCCATCTCCCAAATCCAGGAAACCTTGATTTGGCTTTTTTTTTTTTTCCTAATTTTGTGGATAGCAGAAATCCATATCCATCTCACTGAATGAGCTCACTAATTATGACATTTTTACAAAACCCCATTAAGGTTATATAGAGAGGCAAACTTACTGTTCTTATTAATTCTTCCAACATCCCTGTCTAAACTGGCAGAACCACCAAAATCAATTTTTATTTATACACAAACCATACAAATCTAATATGCCTTTTTAAATCCTCTTTCTTTCTTTGATTCTCATTTCCCTACTGTAATGACTAACTCAACTCACAGTCAAGATTTTTCACATATCTAATCTGAAGATTCAGATAGGACAAATTACATCAGTTATTTTGTTTCATATTCAATTTACATGTAGAAGAACTGAGCACCTTCTTTACCTTAAAATGTATTTTGAAGTTTTTATAATCCCTACTATCTCTTAGAATCATAGAATTATATAATGGCCTGGGTTGAAAAGGACCGCAATAATCATCTAGTTTCAACCCCCTGCCATATGCAGGGTTGCCAGCCACCAGACCAGGCTGCCCAGAGCCACATCCAGCCTGGCCTTGGATGCCTCCAGGGATGGGGCATCCACAATCTCCCTGGGCAACCTGTTCCAGTGTGCCACCACCCTCTGTGTGGAAAGCTTTCTCCTAATCTCTAACCTAAACCTCCCCTGTCTAAGTTTAGAATCATAGAATGATAGAATCATTGGGATGCCTTCCCTTCCTTCCAGTGTATCAACAGCACCACTCAGCTTGGTATCATCCACCAAGTTGCTGAGAGTGCACTCGATGCCATTGTCTGTGTCACTGATGAAGATGTTGAAGAGCACTGGTCCCAAGACTGACCCATGAGGGACACCACTCGTGACCAGCCTCCACCCTGATACAGAACCATTAATCACAACCCTTCAGCTGCATTCAGGCAGCCAGTTCCTAATCCATTGTACAGTCCATCTTTCAAATCTATACCTCTCCAATTTAGAGAGAAGGATGTGGTGAGGGACCATGTCAAAGGCTTTGCAGAAGTCCAGGTAGATGACATCCATCGCCCTTTCCCCATCCACATAAGCTGTCACTCCATCATAGAAGGCCATGAGATTGGTCAGACAAGGTCTGCCCTTGCTGAAGGAATGCTTGCCTCGAATCATCTCTTTGTCTCATATGTGCCTTTGTATAGCTTCTAGGAGGATCTGCTCTGTGATCTTCCCAGGCACAGAGGTGAGGCTCACTGGTCTGTAGTTCCCTGGGTCTTCCTTTCTCCCTTTCTTAAAAATAGGAGTGATATTTCCCTTTTTCCAGTCTCCAGGGGACTTCACCAGACAGCCAAGATTTTTCAGATATGATGGAGAGTGGCTCAGCAACCACATCAGCCATCTCTTTCAGAACCCTGGGATGAATAAAATCCAGTCCCATGGGCTTATACACGTTCAATTTCATGAGGAGGGCTTAGACTTGTTCCACTGTTATAGTGGGACAGAAACCACTCCCCAAACCCTCACATAGGGGCTCAAGGTCCTGGCAGACATGGAAGCCTGACCACTGGTGAAGACTGAGGCAGTAAAGCACCTGCATGCCTGTTCCGTCAACCACACATCCCAGTTCCCCAAAGTCTTTTTTGATAGTCTTCAGGCTTTTCTCAACGACTTTGTCACTGCCAGCCTGAAATATCAATAAGCGGTAATAATCAGAAGGGCAAATCAGTCCAGGAAGTTTCCTAGAAATGTCCCTAACTCGTGCCCCAGGGAGATAGCACACCTCCCTATGGGTAGGGTTGGGTTGACATATTGGGCCTTCGGTTCTCTTCAGAAGGGAATCACCTGTGACAACTACCCTTCTGTTCTTCCAGGTTGAGGCAGTCTTGAGGCGGTTTTCCAATTCAAGCAACTCAGTTTTTTTCTGGTTTCCAGCCTTTGTATAGTTATTTCATCTGATATCCTGTTTGTTGTTGCCTTGATATGCCCATCTCCAACACATGCACCCCTGTGCCAAAGTACAGTTCCCAGAGGTAGAAAAAGTCATCAAATATCAAATACATCATCACTGATGTATTTGAATGGAAAGCATTATTTCACACAGTTTGCATTTCTGTTACCATCTCCTGGACTGACATAAGATCATTTGTGTGTCTATCTGTATTACATTTCTAACTTGTATTCAATTTATAATTGTTATTCCCAGATCTTTCTCAGTAGTAATACTGCTGAGACAACGAGTTCCCATTTTGTGTTAATGCATTCCATTTCTCCTTCCTTACATGAAGTGCCATGATTTCCCCATACTGTTTTATCCTTGTTGATATGCAATCAACTATGTAATTTAACACAGACATTTTGAATTCTTATTCTACCTTTCAGTACATGTGAGGCAGGGAGTCATCTATATGTTTTACAAATCACTTCTAATGAGAATTCAGTCATTAAAATGGCAATTCAGTAATACCAGACCAAGACAGACAGCTCTGGCACTTAGTGAAATGTAATTTTCATCTAGCAGTGAACAGCTAATAAACACTATTTGAGTATGTCACAGTGCAGTGGAAAATTTCCTGTATCTTTTGTGCTTTTCAGGCCAATACCTCATTTTACCGGCAATTTCAGCAAATATTTGTATTTAAAAACAACAACAAAACAAAACAAAATAAAACAAAACCAGAAAAAAGCATAAATAGTACAAAGCACTACAGTAGAATATTTGGGAAAAAAAAATTAAAATTTTATTACAGAAATTTATTTCTGTTATTAAAGCAGTGAGAAAGTCTGCAGATAATATCATAGATATCATAGAATCACAGAATCATAGAATTGCTTAGGCTGGAAGGGATCTCAGGGATCATCAAGCTCCAAATCCCCTGATGCATGCAAGGACACCAACCTTCATATCTAATACTAGATCAGGCTGCCCAGGGACTCATCTTATCTGTCCATGACCACCTCCAGGGACAGGGTATCTACAACCTCTCTGGGCATATAATTTAAATATTTGTTTTCTGTTTAATACTTCAAAATGGAAGAAATAGCACTGTTCTAAAAAGGACAAAGTTGTTATCAACATGACCAATATTTGTATATGAGAATTCTCTTCAAATTCTACATTTTATCAAATGTGAATTTGTTCATCTATTAGTTCCAGTTACTTCTTGTTCTTGGTTGCTCTGTGGGCTGCCAGAAAACAAGAAATGTAAAAACCGTTTCTTCCAAAGCACGTTACTCAACTCTGGATCTAGTGGAGATGACATGACAGCTAAGGTTAATTCTTACTATTAATGCTTTTAAGAATTTTTTTCCATCTTAGTTTCTAAAATTAGTAAACAATAAATACAGTATATCATGAATAATAAACCATATTTGCCTGAACACAAAATATAGTTAGTTTTTTCTTTGTTTGTTTGTTTGTTTGCATTTTCCTGAAAAGATCCAGAGTTGTATTATGAAGAAAAATCTACTAAACTACTGTAATGGTCTTTATGGTTGACTTTGGAAAATCATTACCTTCATAACACAGAAACTGTAATCCATGCCTTGTTTCGTTTAAACAGATCTTTGTGGTTTTTGTTTGGAAATTAAATATCATTCCAGGAGCCTTATTCTTCCACTAGAAGAGCAATGAGTGAAACATACATTATTAGTCCTGAAATACGTTTTAGCAAAACTTCAGTGACACAGTTTTCTATTGGCAACTTGGCTTATCCTGCCAGTGTATGCAATCATGTCCTGGGAAGAGGGGTACCTAATGAAACCAATGAGCAAATCAGCTTGAAATTGTGTGCTAATTCACCAACTTGAAATGTTTAAGGCACTATCTACTTTATTTTTAAACAAAAGTAAATACATTTTACATCTCTTATCTCTACATAAACACATCTTAACATTATCCAGCTTTTTCCACAGCACTCTCAGTTTATAAGTGAATGTTCACACAAGCATATTCATACATAATTAGTAGTAACTATGAGGCTAGTTTGTGACTAGTTGGTCAGACTGTGTGCATAACAAGAGCTTCCTGCTGCTCAGCTACAAGTAAGAATAAAATACCAGAGAACAGCTGCAGTTCATTATACCTGTTTCAAGATCAACAATACAAAGGGCATTTTTTGTGTGAGAATCAGGAAGAAGATACATTTCTCTTTGATTCTAGAATAGGAAATAACAGAAGAAAACATTTTAGCCTCACGCTAACACAGAGCTTTTAACAGCGTTAATTCATTGTCTCACACTGGCATAAGAATGGTTACTGGTATTTATTACAGCTGCATATTAATATTTAGGCACAGTTTAAAAATGTAGTAGTCTTTTGTAGGTTAACATTTCAAATATTCTAATTTGAAAAGCACAGAAAAGTCACACTGACATCATTATGATTTTAAGGACATCTAATATAAGATTAAATCACTTCCCACCAGAAGTAACATATTTTTTGAATCTGAGATCCACATAATAGTAAGAATAACAAAAACAACCCCTATTTTTAATAAAAGAGATTTGATTAATCCATTTCAGCTAGTTGTAAATATCAGCTTCAATATAAAAACATAATTATAGTATATGCCAGGTGAATGTCATACTCTTTAATTAATTACCATAGCAATAGCCTCATTACAGTCTGTGATAAAGAGTTCATTCATTTTGAAGAACTACGTTTCCATTAAATGTGCATCAAAAAGACTTTAAAGTAAATAATTAAAAGGTGATGTGCCCTTTTATAGAAACCTTCAGGCAAAATGGAAGAATAGAAGCCTGCCTAACATGAAATGATAGAATTTCTCTGAGGAGTAGTTTTTAGCACTTAAAGGATGTCAAGCCTTGCAGTGTACAGAAACAAATTGTACTGGCTTTTATCATTTTCCTACAAAATACTGATCAGCGCAGGCTCTTTTGTCATGTGTCCTCTTTGGAGCAGAGTGACGCTTAAGATTTCTTTAAATGGTGAGATAGTCTTGGCAATAGGACACAGAAGTAGGTAACTCATGGTTAAAACACTTCCTTTACTAACATGAGTGACAGGAAGACTCTTCTGCTGAATAACAGGGTTTTTTTTTTATCTGTCATCTAAATTTAATAAGAGGTATGAACTAGGTACACTCTGCCTCCTGTTGTCATCTATTTTGTCCTTGGTGAAACAGTATTTGTGAGAACAGTCCCTGGAGAGTCTCCAGTGTAGCCAGTGAAGGAATGGTACTTCAGGAGGTCTTCAGATGAAGAACTTCTTTACCAACATTTAAATACATGGGATTTACTTCTGGAAGTCTGTGACTACAGTATCCTCTCCACCTCTGTTGTCACTATGGGAAATGTTGCACTTGCAACAGTGCAGGCATATAGCAGGACTGTAACTTAGCTAGAAAATGCTATCAGAAGATCTCATGGCAACTGACTACTGGAATGTCATCACATAGATCCAGTAAAGAAAAGAACTGAGGGGCAGATGAAAAGAACAAAGGCGGTCACCAGCAGGTGAAGTTAGTTTTTACCCCATGCAGGAGGTATAAAGCAAAACCAAGACTTTAACCAAGATCTTAACTGAGATTCATGATCCTTGAGGTCCCTTCCAACCCAGGTGATTCTATGATTCTGTGATTCTGTGTGATCTGAAACCTTCAAGTCATAGTCCTTGTTATCTAACATCACAGTGCATAACAACCATAACTTGTGATTTTAACATCAAAATGCAAAGACTAAGAAATTCTCTCATAATATGGTAATAACAGTCACTTATCTTATTCAAATCTTTCTGTTGCATTAGTTAACTTGATTAGTCCAATTACCATTAGTCAGCGAAAATACAAAAAGCAGATCATGTGAGAATTAACTTTTCAATCAAAACGTGATTCAGACTTTGGGGTCTAAATTCTGTGGGTCTGAGGAGATTTGGGGAGAATCCAAATATGAAAACAGAAAGTTTTTAGAATCACCTGTCATTACAGACTACTTAAAAGCTATACTGAAGCATCTGAGCATGTGGCTTGTTCTTCAGTACCCTGGAAATCTGTTGGCATACTGAGGTGAACTAGTGTGAGCAATTAGGTGCCTACTCACTAATTATAGGATAACAGGATCATAAAATAATTTGGACTAAAAGAGACCTCAGGAGGTCTGTAATCCAAATTTCTGCTGTGATCAGACCAGATTACTCACAGCTTTATCCAGCTAGACCTTGGACCCCCATGAGGCAAGTCTGCCCAGCCTCTCTAAGCAACCTATTCTACTGCATCACTGCCCTTATGGAGAAAAAGCTTCTACTCAACTCAGATTAATTTAGTTTCTTATGACCATCTATTTTTCAGCATGTGTTTGTTCATTTCATCATTTAAAAAAAAAATAAAAAAAAATGTTGGGAGGTTGCTAAGTTCCTCAAAATTATGTTTTTTCAAGGATGAATGAGCCAACCTCCTTCACCCTCTTCCTCTAGGACAAATCATTGTAGTAGCCCTCTGTTGAACTCAGTTGAGTATAGGGCTTTCTTGCTTTAGGGTACCAGAAAACAGATGACTTACTACTGTGTGTAATTTCAAATATTTGTGCGTGCAAAAAACTTTTTCTCCCAGCAGCACAGTATTTCCCAGTTCTTTGCTCACAGTAATAGAGCTGACCAATGCAGTGCAAATGTGTCTAGGACTAAAATAACAAAATACCTCTTACTAAAACAAATCCATGCTCTACAAGAACATTTCTGTGGAATGACACTATGTTCAACCCTGGGTGGATACAGAAATGTTTACAACAAAACTGGGCAGCAGGGAGAAATAACTAAACATAATTCAGAGAAAGAGAGGCAAATGGTCTCATTGAGAAACCTATTTATTTTTTAGTAGAAATGAAAAAGCAAAGAAAAAAAAAGACCAAGTTCCCAGGAAGCACTGCTTGTGGTTACATTGTACCGTTCAATTCACTGGTGATTTGAGCAAACATTCAGTCAGAAGGAACTCATTTGAATACATTCTTAAAGATGTCTAAAATTTATGGTGTGCATTCAAATTATAATGGATGAAATGAGTTCCTTAACAGTTAACACTGCATTCTGTACTCAGCAAGAAAAGCAATCCACACTTGGATTCTGTGCAAGCTGATAACTTATTTTCACCCTACTACAGTGTGCACCAAGCCTCTCATTTTCTTGGCCTGGCATGGAAAATTCAGAGGCTGAGGACTACCATGGTGGCCAGGTTTCTACATCTATTGTACAGCATGAGCACTCACTTTTTGTACTGAGGGAAAAAAAAAAAAAAAAAAAAGAGGACAACAGACAAGCACCATAAAGATATGTTACAAAGAATTTCCATTCCTCTGTTTCCTCTGAACATAAGCTTGGCAGACTACATGTGCAGTTCTTTGCCCAGGTTTTTAAAGTAACTAAATCATATGCACTATTTCTCTTTGATCATCTGGAATCCTGATCATCCTTAATCTAAGGGGAAAAAAGGTACTACAAAGACAGTGGCCACAAATTTTTATACTGTTTTCCTCAGTATAGAATATGGGATTTTAAGAGTAGCTTTTAAAAAATTTTTCAGGCTAGGTTAAAGCAAACATGTTCAACATGCATCTTGCTACAAAATGTAATAGTACCACCAACATCCAACTTAATAAAATAGGAGGCATTACTTTCAGAGCAGCTTTTGTATATATACACTTTCTATTTATAGAAATCCTAAACATACATCCTAAATGTAGAATAACAGCAGAGTAACCTAAAGTGTTCTTCCCAAGGGTAGAAATCTTTGTTTGTACATAAAAAAACAATACAGAATCAAGACAGGGAAAAGAATCTAGAGAGAACTTGTCTTTGTATATCCTCAAGTACAAAGAAGTGATCCTGGCAGAACATTTTCCTGCAGGTGGCCAGAACCCAATCAACCTTGCTTCTAGTCTTTGTATGTAAGTGAATATTCATCAGCACTGCTATTTGCTAAGATTTCTAGAACTCACCAGAGATTAAGCTGGAATACATTTAGGAATAAATGCTGACTTCACATTGATTGACTTCATATTTATATTCATGTTATTAGGAAGTAATGACTCAATGTTTGCACATTTACAAGAAGTAAATGTTAGATAACTAATAGGCATGGGAAATGAATGTGCTGTTGTTAAGAAAGAAAGCTTCAGGTAGCCTTAAAGAGTGCAAACACTTGTATACCAAGTCCAGAAAGAATGACTGGGATGTGATATATTTATACATAATGCAAAGTTTACAGTAATACTTCTGAAAAATGTTACAAAAATGCAGTATAAAAACACAGCCTTTAGTATAAGACTCACAGGAGCAGTTTCTAGAATATGAAGTGCATGACAAGCTGCTGCATGAAGTGGGAAGAAGGTGAGCCATGGCCCCTGCAGAAACACAGAAATCTCTCCACAACTAGGACAAACAGTTTCAGTGTCTCATTTTCCCAATGAACAGTTCCTATCAAGAAAAGAATTAAAATGAAAGATCATCTGATTTAGAAATCTGTAAATGTGTATTGACTGAGATTCAGAGACATCAGTTACCTTCTACACTTCATTGAACTGATTAGCAAGTATATCCAGCAGTGCTTCAACAGAGACTCCTAAAGACCGGTTTGTAGGATATTGTTAATATTCCCTGATAGCAAGAGTTTAGCAACTAAGACTGTGCTAAGACTGCAGGTCAGTCCTCGACATAAAACACCACAAAACAAAGTATTCAAGAGAAATTATACAAACTATTTCTGTATAGCTGGAAGGAAAGATAAATTCATTTGTAAAGACAGCATTTTAACCTGAAAACAGCAAAGTGTGGATTTCTGTAAATGATTTAGGAGCACAGCTCTCATTACTGTCAAGGAACAAATGATTCTCTGGATTCTTAATAAAAATCAATCAATTATTGTTTTTTGTGAAGGACTGTTCTCAAATCCAGTTGATCTCTGTGAGGAATACCTATTAAGATTTTGGTATCAAGTTCATTTGCAGCAATCATTAAGTCAGTTGTGAGAGCTGTTCATCTTTTTCTTTTCCATATTACAGTAATTCCATGCTATGTCAAGTAAATGTACAAATACATATGTCTCATATGTTGGTTTGCATACCAAACACCTACGAATAATCCTCTCAACACAAGTCCACTAATAATTTTTTTTGAAAACTCTGGATATCACTTTCAAAATTGTGCTGTTGAAGAATTCCAAGCAGTATAACTGAATGGCTAATTCATCCTCCCTTCTTTGGCTGAGGAAAAGGTCTGTAATTTGATGTGGGATAGGCATATATTACTAGTGATCTGGCTGACTCAGGAAACATGGAGTAACTTCAATTGTTAGCTAATCTATTATCTACCCCTAAGGCACTCATAACTTTTTTTCAGAGGTGAGATAACCAAAAGCTAATTCAGATGTGGGACATCTAAAAGTAATATTTAAAAGCATAATTAGCGCTACTCTATTAATTTCCATTAAAAAAAATTACCTGTAAATTCTGTTTCTTTAATTACTCATCTTTTTGGTGTCAGACCATCCCCTCGTGTAATCAGTTCCTGCTGAAAATTTTCAATCCCAGATGATCTGAAAGAACAAATAATGTCCTGGAAATTCTAAGTGAAAAAAAATCCCAACTTTATTCATATCTGTCTCTCGGTCAGTAAGGCAAAAACTCCTCCTCTACTAACATTTTCAGTAAGGAGATGGTTCACTTTCCTTTTTCAGGTTGTTCTGTACTGTTTTACTGAACCACGCAGGAAATGTAAACTAATTTGTTCACATTTGGAAGACTGAAAGCAACAGTTTCCTGATATTCATTTGCAAAGCTATGATAAGTAGCCTATTTGGTTGAGATGAGATGTGAAACTGGAGTCATTTTAAGAGGAAAGAGAGCATACAAAGTTAATAAAACAGCTGTATGAATCAGTTTGCTGGTAATGTCATAATACAGCTTGACAGAAATGTTCTCAAATAGCTGTTAAGTACCCACGGGAGAAATAAGGCTTCTGTATTTGAAGCAAACTGTTCTCCAAATCTCTAGGAAAAAAAAGAAAAAGAAAAAAAAAAAGTGCAATAGACAAAGAGGCAATAGGAGCATTGGATGGTGAGAAAAGTTACATGGAGAGGTAAAAAAAAAGAAATATTTGTGACTGGTACTTCTGTATTTTTTCAGACCTTGAGTGCAAATCTATAATGCACACATAATGTGTATATATGTGACTATGTACACAGACATTAGGGATACATTTATATTCCAACAGCTACAAAAAGTAACAGATGAAGCGAGGAAAAATTAAGATGGTATTTGGTTATTAACTGATTTAAAACACACAAAAAGCAGTGCTTTGAAACAACCATTTATACTGGAAGCAGCAACTTCTGCATTTATTTCAGCTTGCTTTAAAAATGATTTTACTATATCTGCCTATGACAGTAATAGAAGACCATTCTCTATTTAATCTTTCCTAGAAAATTAACCTTTCTTACAGAAAACTTGAATAAATGTCATGTTGTTTATTCCATTAATTTACCTTGTAAACATTTGGAATGCAGGCACATGTATGCAAGGCACTTTTGTCATACTAAGTTGATATGTGGGGAGCTCAAATTTGTAAATACTAGTTATGTCTTATTTCAATTAGTCCTTGAATGAAAAATGAAAATTCTGTCACTGTAACTTGCATTCTGCCATCAATAAACAAGGATATTGCTCTAGTGGGCCATGAAAGCTAAGAATCTCCAGGTGCAACTGGAAAAATCTTTTTGTTCCCTTCACCTTCACAGAGAATTGGACTCTTCATTTGACAGCAGGAAAGTCTTTCTTGTGCAAATTTATACCATTAAGGATCTTTCCTGGAACTATGGCCACGGAACTGATTATGGCTAGAGAGATTGTTGAAAGAGCATGACTAAAGTGAAACACAGAGCTTTTTAATTTAGAGTTTGGAAAGCATTGGCTTATTGAACCCTTGGATACCTTGGAAGGAACACTGCTGTTCTCCTAATGTTTTGTTTAAATACCCTTTGCCAAGTGGCCTATATAGGGCTTGTCAGTATTTTCTGACCTATCTTAACACTTTATTGCATGCCAGCTGTAACACTCTGACTATTTTAGTTTACTACACTCACTTTGTGTTTTATTGCCAATGCTTTCTCCTTGCTGTTAGTGCCAAATGTCATTTTTTTCTGGGAATGAACAGTGATGCCAAGGTTATCACTGGCACACAACCACAGCACACACAGTATCACAGTATCACAGTATCACAGTCTTGTGCAAATAGGAAGGGACCTTAGAGATCATCGAGTCCAACTCCTGGGATTCGAGCCTCCTGTGTAGCAGAGCGGCACTTCTACCACTTGCGCCACAGGGGGGATTCGAATCCGGGCCTCAAGTGTTGCAAAGTGGCGTCCTTAACCACTGCGCCACCAGAGGCACACGCAGCTTTTGTGGACAGTATCCCCAGTCATCTGCCTCCATCAACAAGTTGTTGTAAACTGTGGTGATAATGAACTCTGCAAAACATCTGATGCACAGAACCTGTACTTGACCTTGATGATGAGCCTTGTTTTACATCTCTACCCAACAGATGGAGTTATCAGTGGAATACCAACCCCCTCCATCCATACCAGAAACATCTGACTAAAAAGTGAACAGGAAAGACAAATTGAGTTAAGCCTCAGGTAATGAGAGCAAGACTTCTAGCTCTATTCCTGGTGTTGTTTTGTTCAAGAGAAAAATTTGAGGTGGTGGAAATGTCACAGTGTTTTCTTACATCACCACTGAGTATCAGAATAATTTAGAGTGTGTACTAAAGTATAAGGCCAGAACATGCAGAACTTGTTGAATATTTGCTTGTTTTCATTTCCTAGAAATCAGAGAAGATAAGGCTTGGACACACTGCCTACACTACCTCTTCGTGACAACTCAGGGGTAGTTGCAATTAAAACATTTCAGACATCTGTTCATTGGTGGTTAGATCATGGTAATAAACTCTTTGATGTGTTGCATTGTCACTAACCTAAATTTGATCCCAGTGGGAAAAACTGTTTATTTTTCCATCTTGGTCCTGTTACATTTCTCTCTCATTTTTCTTTTACTTTTTTTTTTCTTTTTTTTCTTTTTTCTTTTTTGTTTTTTTTCCCCCCCTTTTTGTTGAGTATTCGTGTCTGTCATACTTATGGTCCCAAGGCAAAATGTAAAATCTAAAAAATAATAGCAGAGAGACTCCCAAAGCCTCGTTAGATTTTTGTCTTTTTTTCATTTTGTTTTGAAACCTTTTCAGTGTAATTGCTGAAATACATTTGATGGGGATGGTTGCATGAAGGGATTGCCAAATGATTTCTCAGAAGAAAGGTTGTTCTATTGTTCAAAAAGGTCTTCTTGTCAACATATTCCAGTCCATCACAGAGAGAGGTATCATGTTCATGTAATTAATGCTGCAAATGAATCAGCAAGCAATCAGTCAGTGATATCTCTTCAAAACACTCAGTGTTCACTGAGAGCACGTCCATGAAAAAGAATGATTGAGCCAAATAGTTCAAACATTAGTATCATGAATTGCATTAATTTATATAAGTATTGTTTTTTCTATATTCCTTCACTTAGCAAGTGAGAGCACCAGAGCCCTGTTCTCTCAGAATTTATTATATTATATTAGTATAGTGTGCCAGAGTGTAAATGTATGTTACAATATGATCATTATAATTATATAATATGTTCAAAACTGTGTATTTTCCACATAACAGTTTAGTAGTTATCACTAACATTTCCCTGCGGAAATTTCTTAACAGTTTTTGCAGTTCAAAATGAAAGTTTAAGGGCAATAGAACAAATAAATTTTTACAGTCTACAGTCAGATTCTTTTCAAGCCTTGAAAACCAAAGAGGAAGCTGCTGTCACAGCAACATTGGTGACAATGGAAGAACTTCCCTAAACTGAATTTCTAAACACTGTCTTCTGCAGGGGTTAATACATTTTGTTTATTTATTTGTTTGTTTATGTGACTGGAAGATTAAAAAAAAAGAAAAATCAAGTCAGGCACAAACAGGTCTGAAAACAAGGCAAAAAAATAAAATCATAGAATCACCAAGGTTGGAAAAGACCACCAATATCACCCAGTCCATCAGTACAACATTTATAAGTTTCTTGAGCACCTCCAGGGATGGTGACTCAACCACATCCCTGCACAGCCCTTTCCAGAATTTGATCACTTATTCAGAATAAATAAACCTTTGTACTCCATCTGTGTTTTATCATTTTAGGTACTTTTAATAAAGCCAAAGAACTAAATTCACAGGAAGCTGGCATCACAAAATACTGTCTAACTTCCTGCATAGGGAACACATAAAAAAAGTTGGAATTCAGGACTCCTCAGGTCTTAGGAAAGAGCATAATCTACTGTGAAGGACATTAAGAGACAGTGAGAGAAAGGGCACAGTTCCTTGAATTCTGGAGAACTGAACCTTAATTTCTCATCATTTGTATTTTGATGTGTTCATCTTGAATTCATGCATGCTTTCAATCAGCAAAAATAGAAGCATTTATTAGATAAAAGATAAATTTTTCTTTTTTCTCAAAGGCACAACTCTTCTAATTCCACAGGGCAAGAAATACTTCAGAAAATCTTTTTTTAGTGTCTTCAGTGTCCATTGAAAGATAGCTTCATCAGATAATTTTTTAAATATATATTCCTTATATATATATGTGTGTGTATATATAATACATTCCATTTTAAATGGCAGTCTTGTATTTCTCCAGTGTGTGCTCTTACATTTCAAACTACAATTGGTTCTCACCTTCATTAAAACAAATAAGGCATGGGGAAATAATTTTATCTACTGATCTTTTGTCTTTCTTTCTTAGAGTTCTGGAGGCCTTTGAGAACTTTTTGGTATTTCACTTCAGAATTTCCGTTTTCTATGTTGTTGGGAGTGGGGTCCATGCTACGATTTGATTACATAAATATTTAAATAAATATTTACATCTAACAAGGCATTTTTATTAAAAGGGAGAAGGTATATGTGGCAAAAATTGAATTCCCTAGCACTCACTATGCAGGGCCACCTGCACACACCATGACTAACTCGAAATTACCTACATGTTTTTTGCTCCCATAAGTGACCATAACCTCAGTTTTCTTCAGTGTGGGTGGTGAGACTTTCTAAAACATTGATGACTCAGCATTCTTTTTCTCTTTCCACTCCTGTGATAATGGTCCACAGTCACAGCCAACCTATCTTTTTAAAGAAGGCGTTATTTACTGCATGAAAGGTTATTTGAGAAGAAAAGCTCATTTAAATTCTAATAAGTCTACATGAGTGGCAGTTTCTTTGGGGAGGTTCACATTTGTCAGCTTCCCAGCTCTTGCACTGAGTCCTCTACTAGAAAAAGCCTTTCAGGTAGGGAGAATTTCTGATCTACTTGCTCCCAGCCAGCAGAACAGCTGAGTCCTGTGACTTGGAAATATGCCATTGCACTGCAATTGCTCTCTGAATTTTGCTGCGTGATTGCTTAACGATATAACTTCTGGGCTTGATTTTCCAGTGCACCCTATTAAGCTAGAATGCATTCACATCAGAAAGTTTATAAAGCAATACACTCATATCACCCCACAGAAGAGGCCAAAAGCAGCATTTTTAAAAATTTTGTATTTCTTAGATCATGGTGTATTGTCTGCATCTATCATACGTAGACAAACAATTGCTGTTGCAACTTTAATAGTTAACGACTATTTAAAATTTTATTTGGTTCATTATAACCAATGTGTGGAACTTTTTTTTCATATAAACAGCAAAAATAAATGCTAGACATTGCAACATCTTTTGGTTTAGGAAATGAGATGCGCAGTCATGCAACAACAAAATGTTGCCAAGTTACCATAAGAGCCTGTATTGCTGAGGATTATTAGACAAGTCGGTACTTTGGTGAATGAAGATTTTGAGTAGTGGATGGAACAAGCAGCAAAGTTCTTCATAAATCCTTTGATAACGATGGAGAGTTCATGTTCACAATGTTAAAAATACAAAACCCTGCTGCAGGGAATAAAATCAGCTGTCTTTTACTCTTGCAGATTTAACCACTTTTGGTCAGTACTGTTCACATGGTTTCATTTGTTCGCTTGTTTGTTTCTTCTTTTTGCCTTACTTCTATTTTTAAGAAAATCCTTAATTGTAATGTAATTTCAACTATTTTTAGGGGGTTGTGCATACATTTTATTTGTACAGTGCCGTGCAATGCTTTCTTTCTTTTGCAAAATGATGTGACAGTCTCCCACAATGAAAACTCTCAGAGCAAGATATATTTCTCTCTGTGTTTTGTTATTATTTTGGACGACATCTTGTTCTTGTAAGGTAGAGGCATTAAAAATTGTCAGGGCAGGAGTAATCTTAGAGATAATGTTAGTAGGAAAGCAAAACATTGCAAACTCTACTGAAAATAATCTTCTGAATGCATTCACAAGGAATAAAATTTAAATGTAAATCATTAAATGAAACTTTTATGTAAAAATGCTCAATCTTTCTGTTGTGGTTATTTTTTTCATAATACAAATTTTCTAAGTTATATTTGTAATTAGCCCAGTTAGAGGTGATGCAGAACACCCTCTACAATATAGTTATTGCAGTTTTTTTCTGCTAAAATATTGTCGTGCCTTTTTTGAGGTTTTTGGTTTGTTTGTTTGTTTCCTAATGGAAGCAAATTAAAAAAAAAAAAAAAGTGATGAATGATTCTTTCATGCATTTTAGCTTTTCTGTATTCTTTATTTAACAAGAAGAAAAAAATCAAGGGTTCATATCTGTGCTTTTGGCAGACTCACTGCAGAGCAGATGCCAAGAAATGACATTTTCTTTTCTTTAATCATCTTCAGTCCTGTCACTAAAACAATAGACAGTTTGATGGCATTACAATTTATTGCTATAAATGAATGTCAGGTTGTCCTCTCCATGCAGAAATGAAGATTATCACTTTTCCCTATCTTTTCTTTAAAATATATTGACTATACAGAGAAAAGTATATTAGAACCTTTTTCTTTATCAACTTAATATTTGCTTTGGTGTATTGTCTTAATTTGCTTAAATTTCAAGACTTTCTTCCAAATTGGGAACATGTAGAGTAAATAACTGAACATCTGTACAGCAGTAATATTTCTAATATTTCAAATAGATACACTCCTTTTGGCTGGTAGTTGAACACTGAATGATTCAAAAGTCTGCAGTGTTTACCACTTTGAAAAGGGGCCGTATGAAGCAGATCGTGGGTGCTACAGTGGTACACTTCTGTAGAAGCGGCTATGAAAAAAAAATAAGTCATTTCATTATTTGAAGGGAGAAGAGTCAATGAAAAAAAATATGAATATCTCCAAATAATTGTGAGGCAAAACTCATCTTTTTGTAGCCCAGTTCCCTCTCAAGATAAAAGGATTCCTTGTAGAAGGGGAAGAAGAGGAACACATAGGAACTTCTGTTCCTATATGTAGCTCAGGTGTCTGAGTAGTGGTGTTGACATTCTGGTACTGACAAAACAAAAGCACTTCTAGTGTTCCTGCTTATTTCCAGCAAAACAAACAAACAAACAAACAAACAAAAACCACAGTAACAATGTACCATAGTCAATTTTACACTGACATACTGTAACTTGCAGCATTTCAGCTCAAGTCCTTTTCTTTTTTATTCCCTCCCTTCCTTCCTTCCTTTTTCCTATTAAGTTATGTCGGAACTTATGTAACATATGCAGAGATCATGAAGCTGAGGTTCTCTTAACTGTGAATAAAAAGGGGATGTTGCTGTTGGAGTTGCAGCCTCTGGAATTAGCCTTCTGCCCTAAATTATCCTGAAAGCCTTTACTCGTGTAGAAATTACTGATTGAGATTTTTTTTTTTTCATTTGCCTTATAATGAAGGAGGGAGCCAGACTGACTAGATCATCATAATATGGCATTAAAAACAGCATTTCTTATTGCATGTTTATGATTAATAAAAACAAAAAGGACTCATTGAAATTTTCTTTATTTAAAGCTGACGTTTTTAGGTTTCCTTCACTACAACCAGTAGCTGTATGTGAAGAATGCCATGCTAACAAATGCCATGAAAAAATTAAAAAAAGACCAGCCCAATGCTCAACTTCTGAACTGATGGTAAAGCCAACTAAATACCTCACCCATCAGCATACCTCTCATCTCCAGACTCTTGATTTTGTGTTTAAAAGGAAAGCAGTAGCTGTACTGTGTTTGTGCAGCTGCAATGTTCTAAAACTTTTAATGATCGTTCAAAGAGCAAATGTAGACAATTGCCTGGTCTGTGGACCTTCCCTTGTGCAGGAATAGAATTTAGTTTAGAGAAGTAACATTAAGTCTAAGTGCCTCCATCTCTAAACAGGGCATCACTTTGTCACCCTGTATGTTAAAATTTTAGGCAGAATATGCATTATTTCTTCTTTACTCTCACAGAGGGATCCAAGTGTTTGTTTGGTGTTTCTAGTGCTCCACTGAATACAAAGTTAAAGTAGTTGAGTAAAATATGAAAAAAAAAATCTTTTTAAGATCTAAGCTTTTACTTACCAACCTTTAGAAGTGAATAGAAAATAGATTTTAATAGAATAGAATCTAAAATGGAATAGAAGACGTATATCCTTCTTTATTTTAATGTATGAATGAAATTTAAAACAACAATCCATGGCTTCTTTGAATAGATTTCTTTTGTAAAAAGAGAGTATTTAGTAGGAGGCAGTTAGCAAAGCTAAAGGCACACAAGTTGCCATCAGTAAAAACATGCCAAATGAATGAATGATCCTCAGCTCTGTACAACACTGAAGTGAATATCTTGAAGTACTTTGAGAGGTTCTCCAGCTTCTCTGGTCTGCAGTAATGTCCTCTTTCCTACACCCATCTATCATCCCTCTAGGAGTAGGACTTAGAGGTGAACTGTTTTTCTTTTTTTCTATATGCAACTGGTTAGGTGTTAGGAATTGGCCATACTGTAGCCTAATTATAAAATATACAAACTTTATTGTCTGTTGTACATTTTTTGGAAAATCACAAACTATTTCTTGAAAAAAAATCCTTTATAAGTTAATAATTGACACTTTATAAATTAAAAAATAATTTATCTGTATGTAATTTGTATGTTTAAAATAATTCTTTTAAAATCAATAACCTAAATACTTCCATAAAAGGATCAATACATCATTTCCATTTTCCTCCTGCATTGCTTCATGTTAAGTAGTATTTATGGAAACATAGAACAGTTTGGGTTGGAAGGGACCTCTAAGATCATCTGGTTCCAAGCCCCCTGCTATAGGCAGGGACACCTCCCTCTAGACCAGGTTGCTCAAAGCCCCACCCAGACTGGCCTTGAGCACTTCCAGGGAGGAGGCATCCACAGCCTCTCTGGGCAACCTGTTCTGACAGTTAGAAAAAGAATACACACATAGAAGTCAGATAACCTCAGAATGGGTCCTAACGTTGTCTTAGCCAAGAAATCAAAACAATATGTCTTTTGAAATTGTTACTGAATGTCTGTGTGATTTAGGGGTGGAAGCAGGATTTAACCCTGTAAGAAACATTCTTTCTGCTTCCTATGGGTTGAATATATGAGCTATACCTAACTATGACCCATGAAAAGCACATGGTAATGAATTACCTCAAGCTTTCTTGCAAGCATGTGGGTATTTTTTAGAAGTCTGCTAATCTTGACAACTACCTTGTTACTGATAGGAAAGCTAAACTCAACACACATGCTAAATAAATCACCCTCTTGAATCAGTGCCCATTCTCTAAGCTCAGAAAAATTTTCCTGACATAGTCAAAGTCTGTAAGTCTTAACTTTCTTAGCCCCTAAAAATAAGATGGTGTCACTCGCCCTACCTTATCAAGAAGAGACACTGGTGCATGCTGTCTCCAGAACTGTGCGGAAAACATAGGACTGAAGTCTGTTTGTTGCCTGAGAGAGAGCTCAATGACTGGAAAAACTCCAGAGAGGATGCTGGTAATTAACTGTGTGAATGTCTGATGGATGGTGTGAGCCTGAAATCCAGTCTGATTTAGTGCAAGGATTCAGTCTTGCAGTCCTCATAGTTTTTGAGTATTTAGCCTAGCGCATTTATTGCATTTATTTAAGTCTTTTATCTTGATGACATCAAAGAGAGAATCAATTTAACAGTTCTTGGTACTATCTGAAAAAATAAGCTATTAGATTAACTAAATAAATGCTTTTCATTAAACAGAACAGATTGAAAATGCCTAGAAGATACCTACTTTCCAAAGGACAATATAAATTTTTGCACACTCAAAGTTGGAGTTCTTGATATTTATACAAAATTAGATCGCATCACAGAATCACAGAATGGCCCGGGTTGAAAGGGACCTCAAGGATCATGAAGCTCCAACCCCCCTGGCTGTCAGGGCCACCAAACTTCCACATTTACTAGATCAGGTTGCCCAGGGCCCCATCCAACCCAGCCTTGAAGATGTCTGTTGGAAATTACAGTTTCAAAGAAACTGAGGTAGTTAATTTGTGTTTATATTTCTCTTTTGTCAATCTTGCCTGCTGATTCTATTAAATATATATATATATATTTATATATGTATATATATATCCTTGGATGATTGAAGCCACTTCTAGTTTATTTGTGTAAATCCACATTTCTCACTGTATGCATTGGTATACACTTGCATGTATCTGAAGTTCGGCAGCTGTTCGTAGACATAGTATTTAGTGCTGCTTCAGAGCTGAAATCCTAGAGCACTGAGTTATATAATTGGTTTCTGCTTGACAAATGCAATACCAAGGAGATAATAAAAGAACAGTTTTCAAATTTCAGTGTAAGATAATTCTGACAGTAGGTAAACTTTGATTATTTACTCAGACTTCCTCAGAAGATCTTTTTTTTTTTTCTTTTACAGTAAGTTTTCATATTTTGCTGTTCTTATTATTAATGACCTCATTTTAAGCATTAATTTTGACCACATAGCCACTATCTTTTATAAACAGTATTTTAAATAGTTGAAAAAATGCCCACTGTAAAAAAAGGATTTGTGCTGTAGGTTGAATATGATGACACATTTTAAAAAGAAAACCAGCCTATTACATTTACTAGCAATTTAAAGAACCAATTTATTTTTTAGTTTATTGCAAGTCTTCATTTTGAAACTATAACTGAAGAAAATGCACAAGTTATTTTTAATTCAAAAAGACTTTGAACATGTGCTTGCCCCTGCACAAAGTAGAATGATCTTTTTCTCCCTGATTCTCCCTGACAGTGAAAGCAACAAAGTTGAAAATATGATGTCAGAGATGCTTACAATGCATGTATCCTTGATGACCACAACAGTTTTTGAGTTTGTCTGAGATTTTGTTAGAAGATGCAATTATCATTATTTGAAAAACATTCTTAATGAGGCAGCAGAAATTATGTCCCATAATCTTCCATTTTTGAGGGCTCAATTAATTTGTGTCTTTTAGATTTGCCATCCAGGGTGAATGTTCCCAGAAATGGCATGGGTTGGTAACATTCACACTCGTCATCATGAAATAAATATTAACTCACCAGTAAATGGCTAAATATAGTTATTATATGGACCACAGAGAGCTGATGTACTTAACTATGGAAAGCAGACATCTTCAGATAGCAAACCAAACATGAGTGAAGAAATATACAGTAATAAATAGAGGGTGAACATATATAAAAGTAATTGTATGCATACAAACACACGTACCTACATATCTGCTAATTGTGAGAAAATAAAGTGAAATGTTCCTCAGGATTTTTTGTACTTCCAGTTACTTTAAACAGATTAAATAGATGTTAAGCTTAAGACTTCTCTCATAGAGAGATTTTTGGCATCTGGTTCTAAAATTCAAAATCATTGTATTGCTTTGCTACGGATTTCCAAAATTTACAAAATATTTCAGATTTTCAACAGATTTGTTCTTCTGGCAATATACTTGCAGTTCATTTCATGCAAGCCTAGTTTACTTCCCCAGGAAGACAATTTAATTGCAATCAAATGCCAAACAGTTCAAACCATAATTAGATGCTGAAACAAGTTTTTGAGGTACTGTCTTTACTGGAAAGCTTATGAAAATCGCTCACAAATCTTGAATGTTACATTAAGAGTTGTTTTGTACCCTGATTTAACCTAATTAGCAAAGTGAAAACTAACCCTAAAAATTTATTCTTATAATATGGCAATTTACACAATTCATGGTGAGATTTTAAAATGTGATGGGTTGATGTTTATGCCAGTAGACTAAAGCGTATCTGAGAGAAAAACAAAACAGGGAAACCAATCTTGTATTTCATCTTAGAAATGAAAAATGCTTTAAATATAATAAAGCTGAGTGTTATTTTCTGTAGCTGAGAGCTGGAAGAACTAAAGTGTAGCCCCCAGAATTGTACTATTTAAAACTGGCTACTGATGTCAGTCGACAGAATATTGACAGTCATTTCCAGTTGTCAGTTTTCATAGATATTTTTTAGCTATATTTTAATATTATATTTATTTAACATATAAACTTGTTGTCTAATAGTGCAATATATTCCTATGTAGCATTTCTGTGATATCCTTCCCATACTCATTCTGTTTCCTCCACCTGAAAATTATATTTCCTACTTACTTGTGAGAGAATATCTCCTGCTTGTGGCTTTCAGAAGAGTAATGTGAGAAAATAACAGCAATTAATAGTGTTGCTTACTCATTTCACAGCTGGCATCATTGAGATATCTCCCTTTAGGAAATGACAGAAATGCTCAGAAGACCCTCATAAGCTTTATGTGCAACGTATAAAGTAAACTTAAAACACTCCTTTGGTATTAGCATTGATTTGGGAATAAGGTTCTTGATTAAAATGCTGGGATCAATACAGCTATCCTCTCAACCACAAAAAATCAATCAGTTTCCATTTCTTCATTAATGGACAGAAAACTGAAGAAAATAGAGACATCATTGGAGAAAAGATGACTTTTTGAAGTAAGACTGAGAACATAAATACTAATTGCTATGACATTGCCAGCTACACTACAAATACACCAAACAACAACAACAAAAAATAACAATTAGAGAACAGTATCTTCAGCAAGCTGTAGTCATTTATTTCTCTTCTGCAAGCTGGTATTGAAAAAGTGACTTCTTTTTTCCCTAGAAAACAAGGTAGACATGCATACAGGATGCTCACAAAGGCCAGTGTTCTTTGACATGGTATCTACTATGTGTGATTTTTTTTTACTTACATTGTGGTTACTTGATTTTGTTTTTTCTGTCAAAACTGTGGACTGAAGTCACTGAATTGCATGGAAGGAATAACATCCATGACATAGCATCACTGCCCACTCCTCTGGTGCTGTTCCCGGTGCCTGTTAGGACAGAGACTGGGCCTTCCCAGCAACAAAGTGAAACACATTTGACAGAGTCATCAGTGTTACTACCTCTGAATTCATGTAAAGAAATTACCTTGGCATTTTAGATTATATTTCTCTAAGATAATTGTCATGCAGTTATAAAGGTCATTACATAGCAAAAGTAATGAAGTTCAGCTATTGCAAATGAGACGAATGTGGCTCCATGATTCTCTGACGAGACACTGCATACCACATTCAGACTCACTTGATGCCAAAGGAAGTGTCTGCTGTAGATCTGTCTGAGAGCTGCATCTGACCCGAGCACTGGCATGATTTATTTATGGATCACTTAGTTAAGATGAATAACATCATTCATTTTATGATTTGTTTTACATAAATGGGCTTGAAGAAAATGTCTTTCAATAAGCCTGCTAGGCTTATTGAGAAACAGTACCACATGAACTAAAAATCTCAGTTCTTGTCTTGTTGCAGACATTATTTTTATATGTAACAGAAAGGAATCACTTCAGCCAGGCTACTTTGGCATAGCTTCTCCGTCTGGCTTTGTAAATCTTTTTTCTAAAAGGTGCAGATGCACAACTGGTGTTGTAGAGATGTATCTTTTGAGTCAGGCACTTGCTGTGTGGTTAAATTTACATCTGGACTAAGGAATAGGGGAAATGAAATGTTTTTAGATTGAACAGGTCCCATAGTAGGAATCTCTTGATACCTTTCCTCTGCCTCAATGGTAACCCTTCAGTAAGACTCCATGTGACTGTGACATGAATTAAGAGGTCCCTAGCATGGCAGACATCCTATAAACTGCACCAAGTCTGAACTCAACCGCTAGACTTAAGCTCCCTATAAACACTGGGGGGCCTTAAAACCACTGGGGAAAAAATAAATAATAATATATATATATATAAAGTCTTCTATAATAATAAAAGTGATAAAATATAATGAAAGAATGCATGATGCATGGTTGCAAACGAAGAAATGAAGTGGCAAAGTTAGAAGAAAAATAGGTAAAATTAATATTGCTTTAAAATTAAATGATTAGGTCTATCACATTAACCCTTGGGTTTTGAGTTCACTCAGGAGTATAAGTCTTTTCCTTGTTTTTCAGATACTGAAGTTCTTTCATACTGTAAAGTTATCAATTGGTTATTCTTTTGCAATGTTGTGTGGCTCTTTCCTCTCCCAGTACCTTATAATTTTGTCACAGAATACTTGGTCTACTTCCCTTTCAAGTCTTGAGTCTCTAATCCTTTCTAATGCTAATTAGAAAACCACTAAAATATCACTTTGCATGGTCCCAATGGTTGTAGTGGTTTCCGGCTGAACACAGAACTGCCACTCAGACATAATTTTCACTGATTCTTGGTAGAGACACAAATTTATATCAAACCAAAACAGACTTACAAAGGTGCAAACAAACTGACAATGCGCAAAAGAATCTCTGCTTTGAAAAACAATAAATTCTCTCATTTGTTCCCAAGAACTCCTGAAGAGGTCAGGATAAAGGTACATTTTTCCTCCTCAAACAAATCACCGAGCTTATGTTGTTACTTATTTTTTAAAGAAACACAAGTTCTAAAGTTATCTTTTATTTGGCTATTTTCTGTAGATATATCACTGAATCTATCTCCGTTGTGAGAAACCAGGATATCTCTCTATATATGCATTTAATGTCAGCTTCTCAGTTTTTTCTTCTATAATTTGTGGACGAAATTTAATACACACTGATTTTCCAGTAGCTTTCGGTCATTTATACTGTTCTATGTTATACTATAGAAGGCAAAGAGTACTGAGTTAAAGATTTATGCCAAACAGTCCCACAATTTTAAGTACCCCTACTTGTGGTACATGTTGAGATGCATATCTTAACATCCAGAGAAAAATTTATCTGGACATTTTGATTAAAAACCTTAAGCTGGTGACTTTAGCAATATCCATTTAATTGAATATTTAGCTGATATGTGTTTGCAACAGGATCTGAGATGGGAGAACAAAGAAAACATAATTGAGTTCTGTCAACGGCAAACTGGAGAGGGACCTTAGTCCCTGTCCAAAGATCCATTTTCTCTAAACACATTCTTCAACATTCAGTATCATTCAGTTTTATTCCCTCCACCCTGTTTTCTTTAAAGTGAAGTCAACACATTCCTTTTAACTATTCTTTACACTTCTGGAATCATCAGCAATAAAGCAGATAGAGTCTCATTTACTCAGAAGCTCTAATTTCCTAAGATACCTGCCACAGACTATGTATTTAGATAGGTTTTTTCTGGGAGAAAAATAATAATCATAACTTTTACATCTGTGTTTCTATTACTTATATAAATAAATAGTGGTATTATTTGGGGTTATATCAAAGCTATTATGCAATATCTGGGATTTACTTTTCTTATTATCTGTATTTGCTTTAGTAATTATTGTGATGAATTGTGACCTTAGTAAGCCAGGTGAACACAGTCAAATGCAGCCATGAACAGCAATAAAAAATCACGTGAAGTGTTTCAACCCCAAACTGGCTTATACTGTATAAGAAACACTTTTCTCACTCACTGATCCCTAAGATAAGATAGAGGCATATATAAGAATTCTGTGACACTGAGCACTTCATTTTATTGCCCTAGGCAATGATCACATACATATTACTACTAAAAACCAGACATGTAGAAGTAATAGAAATGAAGCTAGGATATTTATCACTGAAGCAGGAACATCAGTTCTCTGTGAAAGTAGAATGAAACACTAATCAAAAATCATTTGAAGCTGTTGAGATTTTATAATGCCAAAATGTACAGAACATAATAACTTTCATCATAAACTAATATGTAATATGCTACAATATAATGGCCTGTCTGATTCCTATAATAGGATTAATTACTTGATTAAGAAATTCTGTTGTATTTGTCTTTCCAGTCTCTTATAACCCTAGAATCACTGAATGGTTTGGATTGTAAGGGAACATAAAGCCCAACTAGTTCCAAACCTTTTTCCCTCTTTAAAGCCATTACTCCTCGTCATAGAAGTAGACTCCCTGAAAAGAGTCTCCCTTCATCTTTTCTGTAGTCCTCCTTTAAGTACTAGAAGATCTTAATGAGCTTTTCCTGAAGCCATTTCTTCTCCAGGCTGTTACAAACCCAACACCCTCAAACTTTCCTAACGGGAGAGATGTTCCAGTCCTCTAATCATTCTCATAGACCCCTCTGGATTCACTCCAACAGGACCACATCTTTCTTATACCATAGTCTCCAGAGCTGAACACAGTGCTTTAGGTGGGTTCTTCACAAGGAGTGAAACAGAAGGGGATTATTCCCTCCCTTGCCCTGCTGGTCATACGTTTTCTGATGTATCCCAGGATGCCATTGGCTTTCCAGGCTGCAAGCACATACTGGCAGATCATATTGAGTACCTCATCTACCGGTACCCACAGATCATTCTCCTCCGGGCTGTTCTCAGTCCATTCTCTGACTAGCTTGTATTTGTTCTTGAAATAGCCCTGAGCCAGAAGCAGGATCATGCACTTGGCTTTGCTGAAACTCACGAGGTTCATATGTGCCCACCTCACAAATCTGTTAATCATTCTGTGCAGTCGAATAAAAATGATGTTTCATAATATTTGATTCAACCAGGACTTTCTTGAATAATTGAAAGAATTATCATCACAAAAATATATTCCTTTTTCTCTCTTTCTCTAGAATTTTTGTTCTTTGGGTCATAATAGCCATACTATGAACAATTTTACTTCCTCCTGAATTGTTTTAGAACATAATAAGAAATGTATCTCTCTTGAAATCAGGTCCTTTCGCAAAGCAAAAAATTATTAGTGTTCTGACTTGAAATGGCAATTTATTCTTTTTCAGGATATTATTAAGGCAGTTTCTCAAAACCATCTATTTCTTCCTATAAAAGTTATAGCTTCTCTACATATTATTCCTTCATACTAAATGTTTTTTGTAAAGTCTGTTCAACGATACTTCCTGAAATCATTGGAAGAAAACATAGACAACAAAATACATTTTTGCAATGAAACTATGTTGAAGTTGGCGCCCATGTCACTGTTTGGATCTAGGATAATGAAGCTTTAGTGAATTGAATTCCTCAGGCTGCTGGACTCAGTGATGCTTTTTAATGAGTTTAAGCATGAAATATTCCCTAGTCTCTTCTCCTCAGAGACTTGAGTTCTCTCTCAAGCAAGAGTGTCATGATGATTTTGGATAAAAAGTCTGGGTAAACAACTCTAGGTAAGAGCGTAGGTCTTAGAACATACTGAAAACATAGAGCACAAGCATTTTCAAACGTACTTTGAATATGTTCCATGTGGCAAATAGTTTTTAAACCCTTGTAGCAAATGGGTTTCAAAATGTAATGTAGTCTTTTGCTAATTAGAACTTGAAGACATTTGGCTGCATTCCCTACAGAATGGTTCTTGGCTATCATTTCCCACTGAGAAATAGATTTAAAGCCACTTGCTGGATCTGCTGCAATATTTAAAGGCCCAATTGAACAATACATTCCCTTGTCATGCTATCTTTGTTTTCTTTTTCTATTAAGTGAATATTACAGTAGGTTTTCTGTTTTGTTTTTTTTTTTCTTTTTTTTTGGGGGGGGGGGGGTGATTTTTATTTTTATTTTTTTTTCCATACAAAACAAAACAAAATAAAACAAAACAAAACAAAACAAAAAACACATGTTAATCTGAGCTCTGGTCCTTCCAAGACAGGCTGTGTAGCTTTGGACCAGCTTACTAACTACTCCAATATCTGTGTGGCTGAAGCATTCCAGGTGCTCTTGACTCATCTCCATCTCTCCACAGTCACAAGTGGAAGTGCTGGCAAGGCATAAAGCAGGTGGACCAGGTAACACCACTCCATCCCTGTAGCTAGAATTGTAGCTCTCCCTGATGGTTGTCTTACCTCTGCTTTCCCAAGGTGCAGCCCTGGGACAAAATGCTTTCTTTACCATCAGGAGGGAACATAAAGATGAAGCTCACTATGAACAATCCCCACTGTGCAATGCATATATTTAACCTGAATATAATATCTCTCCTTAATTACAGACCATAAAAGCCGCTAAGTAAATACCTAACCATAACTACATATGCTGCAGTACAGTTACTACCAAAGCTTGAAAGGAAATTTTGAACAAAATTTGACTGATTGGAAACAGTAAATCAAGGCAAATACACTAGGAAGGGGCAAACAGTTAATAAGATCTTTCCTTTAGCTTCAGTAATGCTAGTTGCAAAACTAAATGGTTGTAATAATGCTTGTCCTGTTATATTAAAACACATTAGGGGAAAAAAAATTGTCAGTGATCTACATGTAATATTTTCCTAATGATGAGTTCTGTCAATATGGATAATAAAAGAAGACACAGAAACAAAGTCTGTGGAAGTAATGAGTAACTTTTTTCCCACTTGATTTTCCATTCTTTATCAACATTTCACTATCGGCATGTGAATCTGAGAACTCATTGGTCAGGAGACGCAATGTTTTTTTTCCTTTTTTTCATCTGTTTGATCTTTAATAAAAAGTAACTTTTCTCCAGAGTCTCTAAGACTTAATCTGCAGGATTCATAATCTACTATTAGAAGCTTTGCCTGAAAATAGCACTGCTAGAAGAGTGTAAGTTTTAATTCCATCTAGCATTTTGGTGAATACTTTTCCAAGATTACTTCTAACAAGAAAACTGCCCTAAAACAGTCCATAAATCATCAAAGATAAAAATCATAATACATAATTCACAATTTTTGCTGATGTTTGCCCGCAAATAGATTGCGAGTTTTAGCAGTTTGTTTGATACTGAAAGTTTGTTCAGATATGAATGGCCTAATGAGAATGAATGAAGTCCTAGTTTATCACTGTCGCATAAACAACATGTCTACAATACTGTATTGAGATCGCTGTAATCATTATCAATACTCAAACTGCACAGATGGTTAGCTAAATCTCATGGCACTGCTTGCAATATCCAGTCAAAAATTAAATCACAAGAACCTGCTTGCAGCCAAACTGAATTTGGTACTAAAAAGAGAGATTTCATCTTCATGATTAAATGGAGTTGACATGGGCCAAATATTCACCTACCATTACCAACAGTAGGTACAGAATTTCTGTTACTTAAAAACAATGACTGAATTTTGGAAAATGCGATATTGAAACAAGACACAGTCTAAAGCAAAAGGCTTCAGGTCTGAGTGTATAATCACTGAAACATTATCCTCTTTTAGAGAAATTCTTTCTGGACTTATTTGGGCTGGGTATTTCCTTTCTTTTCCTTACTTTTATGTACTTATTGTAGAACATTTTTGTTTGTTTCCAAAATATAAATATGTTTCAGTGTAAGTCAATGGTGAGATAATATCATTTATATGTTTTTTAGCTTAAACAGGGTCAAGCATTCAGAAAACAAGAAGCCAGTGAATCAAATTCAGGTAATCAGGTCACTGTCTGGCCACAGCAACAAGCTTTGTCTACTTTATCGGGGGTTGCATTGTTTTGGTTTGCTCAGAAAAATCCATCTCTTCAAACTAGCATTTGAAATTGTATTCATTTTCAAAGCAGTGCACAAACATTCATTATTCTTCACAATATATCAGTAACATAAACAAGGATCAGTTAATGCTAACAAATGAGGTAAGGGAGAAGAGAGAGACTTTTTATAAGTATATTAGGAAAAAAAAAAAAGGTCATATTGAGGGGAAAATAAGACTGTTTATGAGCAAAGAAATAGAGCAGAGAAATTATATGTAGTCCTTTAATTTCAACTACCGAACACAAATATTACTTTACCTTAAAGGGAAGAAAAAGTCAATTTCATAATTACTAAACACTACTACTATAAAATAAACAAACAACCCATCCTATTGAAGTCCTGAAAATTGCCCAAATGTTGATATTAATCCATGTGAGTTATTGTTATTGTGATTTCTGATCATTCACACTGCTATAAGCTTAGTCTGCTGAAGGAGAACATATAATATGAAAAAGAATATTAAAGTCATAGGATTACTACTATTTTTTTTTTTCTCTGTTCTATGTGAGCTCACTTAGATTGTAGTCTAAATAGACCTTTGTGCAGTAGTAGACAAAGTAGACCTTTGTGCAGTAGTAGAAATACATTATTTAATTCTTTTGGATTAAACTAACTAAAATTTAGTATAATAATGGTTTTAGAGGGTAGCGGTCTAACAACAGTATTTTTCATCCCTGTAAATTCTGTACAGAATTGCAGGATATAATCGCTCAAGCATTCAACAATAACAACAAAAAAAAAAACTAGTTAATTCATCATATTCATGCCTTAGAGAAAAGAGCAAAAAAATGCCCAGCTACACTCTGAATAATAATCCAAAATGAATGTATAAACAAGTGTTTCCACTTCTTATTTTCTTTTTGTTTGTTTGTTTGTTGTTTCTTATTCACTGAAATGCTCTTCTGAACTCCCATCACTGATGCATCTCTGAATCATCAATTTACAAATTGAGTCATTCCACTAATTTGAGCTCAATAGCATTTAGCCAAATTTATGGACAGTAAAATATACTTGTAGGCAAATTACCAGGAAAAATTAAACAAAATATAAACCCTAGTTCTAATGGCTATGATTAGGCACCCTGTGGTTATTCACATTTAGTGTGTTTTTATTCCAGTATGGCAAGAGTTTGAACCTGTTAAAATATTGTCTCACCACTTATTTTTTCATCTACCAACTCATCATTTCCTGATCAAGTTCTGGTGAATTTACATATGTATGTCTGAGGTTACTGATGCTGAGTACAGGCTTTCTCACAGGCCAAATCCCAGAGGCTGTGAAGCCACAGCAGGCTGATGCTTAATTTCCATTAGGCGCTAGTTGTATTTTGGCTGTTCTTTTTCTTTGTTTTGTTTTGTTTTCTCCAGGGTTCATTTTTCATCTGGATCATTTTTCTAGACTGACTGACTGTTTGGTCAGTTTAGGCAAGAAGGTGAATCCTGAATGTATACGTGCATTTCAGATATAGTTTGTGATTACAGAACCTGGACTCTTCTCAGGTCACCATGGCAGTCCATTACAATTACATCACCTGCCTCATACTTCCTGAGGCAGAGTTCTCTCAGAAGGAAGGGAGGAAGTGAGGAAGAGAGGGAGGGAGGGAGGGAGGAAAGAAGGAAGGGAGGGAAGAAAGAAGGAAGGAAGGAAAAGGGAAAGGAGATTATATTATTTTTACATATGAATGTTCCTGGAAATTCGCTCCACACCATTATATAGAGCATATAGTAGTTGACGTTATCCCACTTTGTGAGGATAATGCTTATTTAAAACTCAGTCTTGAAACAGAGTTTCTTTCACTGATCTGGATGAGTAAAAGTTAACTTTCTCCACAACAACCCATACAGAGTTGTGCTTTCCACTTTTAGCAAATAAGACTTTGGTAGCCATTCTTCTGAACCCAGTCAATTTGTAAACACTGTCACTGAAATCATAACTGTAATTTAAAAATCTTAATATCAGAGATCTGTAACAAGTTTGCCATGATTCAGAACTGATATATTTTCTAATGACTCATTATTCATACATGCATTTTTAATAATTCACACCATAGATTAGGAGTGACACTATTTTGAGGTGGTTGTATTTCTCCTTGTGTTTTCTCTTTTGTAACATTAGTGCCAACAACTGGTGTTTGGTGGACATTGGACTGGATGATCTTAGAGGTCTTTTCTAACCTTGGTGATTCTATGATTTCATGATCCTATGATTTTATGATTCTATAATTCTATGATCGTGTTTATACATATGCTTGTACAACTGTGTATTTATGTGTTTTTGTATATATGCTACATATTTTATATCAGCTTTCATAATATCCTTGTATATCTATTCTTTGTCACTAGTGAAATTATTAATTGCAACGTTAATTATCATACATTAATGAACTACACTCTTAAACCACTTTAAGTTTGAAATTTCTTTCAAAGAACATTTTATCTAATCCCCTTAAGTCACCTTCTTATTCCTCTAAAAATGTATTGTATTAAATCCAGTCTTCCCCTATTATCTTCTCAACTGCCCATGCAGCATTGTATCAAATGGTTCATTAGAGGTTAATTAGCACATGTTCTCTGATCAAAGACTCTTTGTCAGAACTACAAAAAATAAAGCAAAAAACAAGCAAGCAGACTATCCACTCCACCAGCTTTAGATACTGAGAAGAAAATGAAAAAAAGAAGATGCCTGGAAAAGAGCAAGAAGTTCTCATCACCTACACATTATCTCCCACATACCTATCTCCTTTATAGTTTAAATGAGATGCTGAATGAATTGAAGTATTTTGTTTGAGTCTTGTGTGGGGATGGGGAGTGATACAACAAAGCAATTACAGGTAAGATTTTAGTTGCATCTATTCCTGAACTCACATCTAGAGTAAGCTGGCTTGCATAACTGGCAGCAGCCATAACTTCACACCATATTCATCAAATTCATTTTGCTGTTGGAGGCAGGCAACACTGTCAAATTGAATAGAGAAGAAAAGATGAAAGAAAGTGTCAGTGTGCTGAAACTTAGGATCATGGATTTTGGCAAATCTGCAGCTTTCTTACGTTTTATTCTCCATGTTACAGTGCAGGTAAATTTTTTGAATTTATATTTTGAGAATTAATGTACTGGCTTTAATGAAAGCCGTTTCATTTTGTTCCACTTTAAAAGATAGCATTTTCCTAATACAAATTTACTCCAAGATCCATAAAGTAGCAGGGTATTGTCTCAAATTAGCCTTATTGTCATGTTTTCCCAATAAAGAAGTCACACTGTAGAGAAGCATTCAATGCATGCATAAGCAGTGAAGAGAAAAACCATTACTGCATAAAAAGAGGTAAAAGAAAAAGATGGTCTTTCTCATCAGTGCACAGAAAACTAGATTAGAGAAAATGAGAAATATGTCAATTATCTTGGGAATGAGTTTTGTTCCCACCATTTGGCATCCACATCCTAATTACTAAAATGTATTCTCAGAGAAAATCCCGGAAATGTAAAGAGTAACTGAGATATCTTTTAATGTGCTAATTAGTCTTTTTGTACTTCATAAAATGGTTCCAAAGCCAATCTGTTTGAACAGATTCAAGATAAAATTTGGTAACAAAAAAAAAAAGATAATAAACATAATTATTACAAAGTTTTCTTCTTCAGACCTCAAAAGGCAGCTAGTTAGGGCCAGCATATGGTAGTAGATTCCTCAGACTCGTCCAGGCATGGCTGTCTGCTCTTGGCCTTTTCCTGTCCTCTCCCAGCATACAGATATAACCTCGTGGTAAAATTTTATACAGTCTGTTTTTCAGACAGTAATTCAAACCCACTCATAGATTAAATCTGCCAAATTCCTCTAACCATAACCATAAGCAAAGCAGTAATAGAGTCCAGCAGACTCTCCAGTAGAGGCTGTTCGGTCTGGAGAAGAAAAGGCATGGGGGAGACCTTATAGCAGCCTTCCAGTACCTGAGCTTGGGAGGGACTTTTTAGGTAGGTAGGTTGTGATAAGACAAGGAGAAATGCCTTTAAATTGGAAGAGGGTATATTTAGACTAGGTATTAGGAAGAAATTCTTTACTGTGAGGATGGTGAGACACTGGAATAGGTTGCCGAGAGAGTGTGTGGCTGCCCCCTGCCTTGAAGCATTCAAGGTAAGGCTGGATGGGGCTTTGACCAACCTGGTCTAGAGGGAGGTGTCCTTGCCTATAGCAAGGGGGCTGGAACTAAGTGATCTTAGAGGTCCCTTCCAACCCAAACCATTCTATGATTCTTTTATTCTAGATTTAATCAAGAGTAGATTTTCTTGAGAGCCAAAAGAAGTAATCCCTATGACTGCAGAAAGCCTTTAGAGCTTCAGTATTCTTTATGCATAGAGTTGCAGCTATGCTGAGTAATGTTATAGAATGATGTTACATAGCTGAATTATTTTTAGTGTTTTAGTGCTTACATAATTTGCATTGAAGTTAACAGACAATTTCCTTGAGTCCTACCACTAATCACCACCTTCAGGTATATATTTTCACTAGTAAAATTCCCCCCTAAATCTTCTCTTACCCAGTCTAAACAATACCAGTTCTCACAGCCTTTCCTTATAGGACAGCTGCTGCTGTCCCATCGTCATCTTCATGGCCCTTCTCTTGACTTGCTCTCACATTCCATATTTCTCATGTAATTTTGATTCAAGAAAAGTGCTCCAAGTGTGGTCTTTCCAGTACTAAGTAGAGGGGATGAATGATCTACTAGCCAATCTCTTTTTAATACAACTCAGGAGGCTGTTGTCTTTTTCTGGAGTGAGGGCACATTTCTGCTTCTTGTTCTACCAGGACACCCAAATCCTTCTCTGCAAGGCTTTTTTCCCATCTGGGCATCTTTATGTGGTAAAATAAAGCTCCAAATAATAAAACATTTGTAATATCTAAGTTATCCCTTGAGGGTAGAGTACTCATATGCTGCTAATGCTCGCTCATGTGCCTCACATCACCCAAGAGAGGTTGATGGACCATGTGCAACATGAAATGATATAAGAGCACATGTTGCATGAGACTGGTATTATGTCAGATACAGAAGCTTTTAAGTGCAGTTGTTAAGTGCCATCTCTCTCGATAAATGTGTCTTCTGGCAGAGAACAATTTCCTGAAAAACAGGAGAAAGTGAGGTCATATGGTGCACAAACTGAGTCACAGAAAACCCATTAACCTTCATGAGAAATGACCTTAGACAATGCAAATTAAAAATATTCCCTCTGCTGAAAGTTGTGGCACAGTGAAACCGAAGGACATTTGTAAAAGACTTTACAAGCAAGCATGTATATGGAGATGTGGAAGGGGAGTCCTGCTCTTCACACACTTTATTCCTCTTATAGTATACAGTGCAGGGCCTCTTGTGTACCCAGAACACTGTCTAACCTGCAGAGCTGTGCTCATGCATGCTTTCACTCTGATAGCAGAAATCTCTCACTCCCTTCCTGACTGACTCATAGGATGCAAAATCAGGAGCAGTATTCACATTACCCCTTGACTTTTACCAACAGCTGGCAAGCTGACAAGTTGGGGAGTACGTATTCAGCAGTGCTTGTAGAGAGCCATCAGGTGCCAGGTTGTTTTAGAGGGAACTCAGGCATAAGGGATTAAGGAGATTAAGGCATGGAGGATTAAGGGAATTTAGGTACGAGAACACTTATCTGGCGTGGTCCAAGTGGATTTAGGGCTACAAGAGGAATACAGACATTGTTGGACAAAAATGATGTCAGTTGCAAACCACACTCTTGGTAACAAGATACTACTTTTGAAGCTACAGCCATCTATCCCAGGACAGCAGCAGGTACTGAAGAATGGCTCTTGCCTATGCTGCAATGAATGGATCCTCTCAAAACAGCTTGGCCAGACATCATGACAGCATCTGATCTGCAGACCTTGACCTTGGTACTTCTATGACAAACTTTGTGTTTGGTTATTTTTACTTCAAAGTATTATAAATGATTTTTGTACTGTGTGATTCTCAAGGTCTGTGCGGCATGACTTGGACATGGACATGAGATGTCTGAGGAAAAAGCTAATATTGATAATACTAGAGGACTTTAGAGGATAAAGAAAGCCAAACCATGTCCATGATGACAGTTGGAAACTGTCACTAGAGTGATCTGTCTGTGTACAAGTCATACTGCTTTAGAGAGAAGCTGCTTTATACTGAAGTATAAACTTACTCCAAAAGAGTATATGTATATGATGAGATGTCAGCACATAACAGACAAGAAGCAAAATGCAGGAGACAATGAGGGAGAAACATCATTTTACAAGGGCACACTCTCTGAATTTTAGTATTTGTTTACAAAGGAGACAGTCAAATGCTCCTCTATCACTCAGTGGATTCAAGTTAATTAACCAGGGGGTTATCATATGTCATGAGTTACCTAGGTTTACCTGTGCCCGTGACAGGGGCCACCACCCCAGAAATGAAGGGAAAGAGGGGAATGGACAAAAACAGTGACAGCAATCTAAGAAGGAAACTTATTTTACTAAATATGATATTGGAATACAAGATAACACAATATAGTACAATATAATTGAGGCTAATAAATCAAACAAAAGAGAGAGAGAAAGAGAGAGAGAAAATCCCTGAAAACCGGGCGGCCTACTGTTTACTCTAGGCAATAGGGCTGAAGTGCAGAGACGACGTCCTCTGGTATATGTTGTTCTCCTCCGAGAGCTGAGTACTCGGGACGCTGCCATTCCACGGAACTGGAGCATGAACCTTCCACACTTCCATATACCCTCAAATTACACTTCCACATACCCTCTATTACACTTCTACATACCCTCTATTACACTTCTACATACCCTCTATTACACTTTCACATACCCTCAATTACACTTTCTTATACCATCAAAACAGTTTGTCCCATTCAAACACCTTTAATACCATATAACTTTCCCTTAGCAATCCATATAGTTCAGTTATAAACATAAACTTACTTTCTCTTTAACCCTTTGTACATGGTTCCACTATTTATACCCTCAATTAATGATTCATACTGCACATGATGTTATGATGTAGAATATTGACAGCAACAGCACAAAAACCATGACACCATAGCAAGAATGTACCTGGTCAGAAGCTATGTGAAGAACGTTGGGGAAAATACAGAACATATTAGAAAGTATCTGCAATGTTTCTAATTTTGTTGTTCTTCTCAGTGCAGTTCCTTTGGTGTCCTCCAAATGTTTCTTAACTATTCATGATTAATTATTTGAGAAAACTGGAGAAAGTCCAGAAAAAAAGTAACAAGCAAAGACACTCATTGCAGCTATTGACATTCTGTCCTGGAATACTTCTCAGGGTAGATTCGCTCTACATCACTGTTCTGAATCAGTTTTCATAGCACATATGCAGATATTTCTGTCATAACATCATTTTTTATTTTACATTAAAAAATAAAGGTATCATTAAATCTGTACTTTGCAAAATGAAACTCTGATATTGATGAAGTCTGTCTTGGACCAAAAATAACCACACAACATAAAGTTCGGCATCTCTGTGCTCCTCAGCCAGACAAGTCATCACTATGGAGGGGGATCCAGTACTTTTGAAGCATTTTGAAGAACAAGTTATTACTGACAGATGATCCAGATAAAGCCATAGTTCACAGCTGACATTTGATCGAGATCTAGACTGCAGGAATGCATTACAAAGGGGGAAAGTAAAATTATTCATGGTGGGATCCTGGCTCCTGTGGCTGTGGGGCTGCTCATCCCTCAGTCATAGCAGTGCTCTTCTTTGTGAAAAAGTGTTGCATTCTCTTTTTCAAGTGAGAGTCTTTAAATCTGAATTATGTTGTTTATTATATGTTTATTATATGTTTATATATGTTGTCGCTGGTATTAGGGGTATACTGCTGGTATTAGGGGTATACTACAGGCCACCTGATCAAGGGGAGGCTGCTGATGAGGCTTTCTTGCTCCAGATGCGTGAGGCGTCTGGCTCACGGGCTCTTGTCCTGGTGGGGGACTTCAACCATCCGGACATCTGTTGGGAAAACCACACGGCGAGCTGCAAGAGCTCCAGAAGGCTCTTGGAATCCATTGATGATAGCTTTCTGGTTCAGGTACTGGACAGACCGACCAGAGGTCAAGCGTTGCTGGACCTGCTGCTCACCAACGCTGAGGAGATCATCAAAGGCGTCAAGGTTGGAGGATGCCTGGGCTCCAGCGATCATGCCCTGGTTGAGTTTGTGATCTCAAGCGATGTGGGCCTGGCAAAGAGCAGGACCAGGATGCTGAACTTTAGAAGAGCTGACTTCAAGCTTCTCAATGGAATGCTGGCCAAGATCCCCTGGCGCGCTGCCCTCAAAGATAAGGACGTTGAGGAGAGCTGGCTACTGTTCAAGGATGCCCTCCTGGCAGCACAAGAGGTCTCCATTCCCCTGATTAAGAAAGTGGGCAGGAGAGGTAGAAAACCGGCATGGCTCAGCAAGGACCTCCTAAGAGAACTGAGGGTGAAGAAAGGGGTGTACAAGCTCTGGAAACAAGGCTGTGTCACCCGGGAAGAATACAGGGATGCCATCCGAACTTGCAGATGTGGGATCAGGAAAGCCAAGGCACAGGCAGAACTGAACTTGGCGAGGGATGTGAAAAACAATAAGAAAACCTTCTACAGGTACATTGGCCAGAAGAGACAGGCCAAAATGGGCGTACCTACTCTGGTAAATTCAAAAGGAGAAATGGCTTCAACAGATGAAGAGAAAGCTGAGGTGCTGAATGAGTTCTTCACCTCGGTCTTCACTGGTGGCCAGGATTCTAGTCTTTTTCACGTCCCTAAGTCTTGCACCCCCATCCCTCCATGTGGGGACCAAGGAGGTAAATCCCTCCCCACTGTAAGGGTAGAGCAAGTCCGAGAGTGCCTCCTTAGACTGAATGAGTATAAGTCTATGGGGCCAGATGGCATGCATCCCAGGGTCCTGAAGGAGCTGGCTGAGGTGGTTGCTGAGCCGCTCTCCATCATATTTGAGAAGTCGTGGCTGTCAGGTGAGGTCCCGGATGATTGGAGGAAGGGTCACGTCACTCCCATTTACAAGAAGGGGAGCAGGGACGACCCGGGTAACTACAGGCCGGTGAGTCTCACCTCTGTGCCTGGGAAGATTATGGAACAGATCCTCCTGGACAACATCCTTGATCACATAAAGAACAAGCATGTGATCCCAGACAGCCAGCATGGCTTCACCAGGGGAAGGTCATTCTTAACTAATCTTGTGGCCTTCTATGATGGAGTGACGGCGTTGGTGGATGAAGGGAAGGCGACCGATGTCATTTACCTGGACCTGAGCAAGGCCTTTGACATGGTCCCCCATCACATCCTCATCTCCAAATTGGAGGGAGGTGGATTTGATGGGTGGACAACTAGATGGATAAGCAATTGGTTGAAAGGCCGCAGACAGAGGGTGGTGGTCAATGGCTCTATGTCCAGGTGGAGGCCGGTAACGAGAGGCGTCCCTCAAGGGTCTGTCTTGGGACCGGTCCTCTTTAACATCTTTATTGATGACATCGATGAGGGAATGGAGTGCACCCTCAGCAAGTTTGCTGATGACACCAAGCTGAGTGGTGCAGTCGATACGGTGGAGGGAACAGATGCCATTCAGAGGGACCTTGACAGGCTGGAAAGCTGGGCTCGGGTGAACCTAATGAGGTTCAACACGGCAAAGTGCAAGGTTTTGCACTTGGGCCGGAAGAACCCCAGGCACCTGTACAGGCTGGGAGGAGTTGTCCTTGAGAGCAGCTCGGCTGAAAAAGACCTAGGGGTCCTGATAGATGAGAAACTTAACATGAGCCAGCAGTGCGCTCTGGCAGCCCGGAAAGCAAATGGGATCCTGGGCTCCATCAGGAGAGGGGTGGTCAGCAGGGATAGGGAGGTGATCGTCCCTCTCTACTCTGCTCTTGTGAGGCCCCATCTGGAGTACTGTGTCCAGGTGTGGAGCCCTCAGTACAAAAAAGATATGGAGATTTTGGAAAGGGTCCAGAGGAGGGCCACAAAGATGATCAGGGGGCTGGAGCACCTCCCCTATGAGGACAGGCTGAGGGAGTTGGGTTTGTTCAGCCTGGAGAAGAGAAGGTTGCGGGGTGACCTCATTGCAGCCTTTCAGTACCTGAAGGGAACTTACTCCCAGGAGGGGAGTAAACTCTTTGAAAGGGCTGATAATAGCAGGACTAGGGGAAATGGTTTTAAGTTGAAGGAGGGAAGATTTAGGTTGGATGTTAGGGGTAAGTTCTTTACTAGAAGAGTGGTTAGGTCCTGGAACAGGCTGCCCAGTGAGGTTGTGGATGCCCCGTCCTTGGAGGTGTTCAAGACCAGGTTGGACGGGGCCCTGGGCAACCTGATCTAGTAAAGGTGTATGTTTGGTGGCCCTGCTAGGCAGGGGGGTTGGAACTACATGATCCTTGAGGTCCCTTCCAACCCGGGTAATTCTGTGATTCTGTGATTCTGTGATTCTGTGATTCTGTGATTAGAAAATAAAATAAAATAAAATAAAATAAAATAAAATAAAATAAAATAAAATAAAATAAAATAAAATAAAATAAAATAAAATAAAATAAAATAAAATAAAATAAAACAACCACACCTGTGGAACAATGTTTTTAACCACACATTCACACATATATTCAAAGAGAAAGAGAAATTACATCTGATCCTGAAAATGTAATGAAAGGACATGGCTGAGAAATGGGTTAAACATATGCTAGGAGGAGTGTGCGCTGATATACTGTGTCACTGAGTCTAGTTGGGCAATTAATGCAGACATCATTTTGGTTTTGCTGTTCTGTAGATCAAACGTCATAAATTTGCAGGAGCTGTATTCTGACTTGGCCTCCAAACGTGAGAAGTTAAAGACAATCATGAAAACTGTAATGGAAAAAGATATTCATATCTGTAGTTCAACAGAAAGGACCGGGCCATTCCAAAGTGACTTTTATCTAAATGTTTTGCCCACAAAATTGAATAAGCTGACAGCAGATCAGTTCTGATCTTTATAAGCCTCTACTCCATTTTGAATAAGACTCCTTTTTAATGTGACTTTTAATTATAAACTACACTAGAGACAATTCTCTCTAGAAGCAATGCTGGGTCATTTCTCTACTTACTTACTTGCTGTCTTAATTAACCACTACATTTCATCAATTAATTTCTTCCTAGTAAATTTCTCTTGTGAAGTACCTAAGGGTATAATGGCCCAATGCAGCCTTTTGATTTCTGACAAAACAAATCTAACTAAATCTACCTGTCTGATCCTGTTAATGTTCAAACAGGGGCATAATTTTCTGTCAATAATTTGGATTTAAGTTTTGATGATACTTACAAACTTGGAAGGTTCTGCTTTAAAAACATCAGAACATTTTTCTCCTCACCTAGGCTTTGCCCTTAAAAATAAATTATGGCCATTACAAGAGTACCAGTTAAAGATAATTTTCTTAATTGTTTCTATTGTCTTTTCAAATGACTCCATATTGGGGGCAGATTATTTTTTATGTTGATAAAAAGAAACTGGGAAACAAGAATGAGTTCTAAATTGACTTTCTGCTATTATATTACTGAATCACTGCACCATACAATAGACTCACAATGAAATTGTCATAGCAACATACTATATTAATTGTCAGCAATGGATACTTGTATTGCAACCAGAAGTAGAGATTCTTTAAAATATACTGGGAGAAAACTCAATATTGGCAGAATGAAGGCACCAAGGGAAAACACTGAATTGTCTATGTATCTCCAGCACAATCATAATACTGTGCAAAATGTATGATTAAAAGACAAAGACATTACAGAAAATAGTTTTCCAGGGATCACTGTGAGGTCAGTCAACAGAAGTTATCTAAGTCCACAAAGTTAGCAAGCTTTTCAATATTTGGGTGTTTTTCCTCTGACAGTACCTATTTGTCTGGTCTATGGCTATGGGATTACTATTTCATATTTTTTCTTAAAAAATGTGAAGAAGATATGAAAATCTGATCCCCAAAAACCGTTTCCAAAATGCCAGGTTGCTATCTGTTTTGAAAGCCATCATTTCTAATAATCTTCCCAGCCACAGGTTATTTCTCCCTTGACAGAAATATAAGTTTATTGCATATCTCAGAGCCTGTTAACAGCAGACCCACGGCAGTTATGCTGCTGATTTTCTAGGTGGCAGAATGACATGCATTGTTTTTGTTTAACTGGCATCTGGAGATAGAGAATCACTGAAACACTCTGATTCTAAAACAGGACGTCATCAGCCTGCATCTAGATTTTCAGTCCTGGGTGGTGACTTTGCTTGCAAAGAGACTGAATAAACAGCAAGGGGAGGAACACATGAAGTGACATGAATGTTCTCCACCACATGAATTAAAGCATGAAGGTGAAAGTGGCAGTTGCATTGGCCAAAGCTGGTACTTATCTTCTGCACCACTATTTTTTCCCCTCTTTCCTTGGAGAATCTGATAGAGCAGACTGAGATGTTTTGTACAAATACAGTATAAATTCCAGTGGTGTGTTCTGAAAACTCTGCCTTGAATTTGCTTTTGCTTTTCTTCTTATTTTTAATAAATAATTCAATATGCTCTCAGAACATGTTAAATAAAAATACTTAAAATTTCTTTACCATTTCCCACTTACCATCTCATTTAAGAAAAATTTTCTTCTTCATTTTTTAATCCTCGACCACTATTTGTATGAATTGTTTAGTGTATGGAATAAGTCCTTCACTGCCTCATCAATTTTTATAACACATTATCTATTTGCAAACATTAAAAAAAATGTCAGTAAACCGCTTTATTTTTCATCTGGGAAATCAGGTGGAAAATATATTCCTGACATTTTTTTTCTTGTAAAGGCAGATAAAAGGCTGAATACTTAGTGGAGCAGAAAGGATCACTTTGATTACGCAGTCTGACTGTGGCAAAGGACAAATCAGAACATTTTACCCAGCCATTCTTGCACAGAAATTTAAAGAATCTGTTCATGACACCAATCTTCAGTGTATAGCTCAAGGGTTTGTTGCTGTCTATAAAGCCTTCCAATAGATACCAGAAGTGTCTGCTGGCCACTGGCATAAAACAGCGATGCTACCCATAGCATATTTCTTGCACCCATGGGCAAACAAGGACCTCTTAATCTTGATCATACACAGAAGAGAGCTTACTTAAAGCACATACTGTACTTTTTTTTTACTCAGACAAGGAGGGTATGAACCATGAAACTTTGAACTGCTTCGTCCTGAGCAAATTCCTTTGGGCTAAGGAATTAAGGCATAGCTTAAATTAGATTTAAGCCTCAGTTAGGAGGGTTCCTAAGCTGCTTTAGGCTCTCCTTAGAGTTCTCATATCTGCTTTTCTCACACTCCACTGCCCAGTACAGTCTTAGTTCCTCCTCTTAGGATGAAGGATGTTCTTGCAGTTTCTTAGCTGGCTTTGTTCCTTATCTACCCTTCTGGGTGGTAAAGAGAAGTGGCCATTTCAATTCCATGAGATGGCATCTGGCCATGTCTTCCTAAAATATTTTCTTTCAAATTTTTCTAGTTCATAGTTCATAAGAAAAGAAATGTCTTTGATTTATGTCCATAGAAACTACAATAGATATGAAGAGCTTGATAACACTATTTGATAGTGCAAATTCTCAGCTAAGAAGCACTGTTTACACAATCACCACCATTACCTGTGCATTTTTGCTAGTGATGAACAAGAGCCTGAGAGCCAGGCGTGTAAAAAGCTACACCAATGTAGGTGACTGATATTTCTCAGCAGTTGTGGCAGTATCATTGCTAGGAGAATGTTGCGTATGCAGTCCATCTTTAGCAGCCTGAGCAGATGAAAGTCAGAAGGTACCACATTCAGACCATGCAGCAGCTGTGGTAGGAGAGTCCTGCTGAGATATATCATGCGCTCCATGGTCTTCCAACTGGTACTGGGCCTGGTGTTACAGTGCTGCAAGAGAAAGGATGTCTTGGTCTCTCACCTGACTCCAGAAGTTGGAGCCTTCAGCTCAGTCAGTGCTGTGATGCATTGGTCAGAATTGGTGGCTTGCCCGGTTTTTAGAAAATCTGGAAAGATCATCCCTTTCCTATCCCAACAGCAGTGCTCATCACTTTACCTGATAAGAACTGCTTCTGTTTCATGAAAACAAAATGTGAAGGTTTATTCATGAGAAGGTTCAATCTCTACTGTTGTACCACCAACATCTGTCTCTGATGTTGTGGCCAACATCATAACACTGCAGGCATTACTTTTGGAGCAGCTAACAAAATGGTATCTGTTCAATTTATACAAAAGGAAACTGCTCTTGCAAAGTTTACTTTTGATAGATATCTCTTACATTAGTCTATTTTCCTAAGTATGAGATCCTTATTGCATTTACTTAAATAGTACATAATTATGATTAATAAATGTAAGCAATTTTTTTGTTATTGTTGTTGTCGGAGAGCATGTTTTTAGCTCTGTTAAGTATGAAGTACTGCCAGGTTAGAAGTTACCCTAGGACAGAGAAGTGGTCTCAGTTCTTTCCAGTAAATACTGAAGGAAGCAAAAGGAGAAAAGAGCTAGGAGCGTGCAGGTGTGGTGTCGTGGTGAGGGCCTTCAGCACTCATGTGCTCCTGTTCACTTTGTCTTAGCTTGATACTCAAGGCACTGTTGTGGTTGGTATGATGTTGAATGCTTCCAAGAAGAGAGGAGAGCTCAGTTTTATATCATGCTCAGTGACTGGACTGGGTCATCTCCAGTAGTCCCTTCCAACCCATTCTGTGATTCTGTGATTTCTTTAACAAATCAGCTTTTGTAGAAAAAGAACATAGTTGCTTCAACTACACAAACATTTTTAAATCTAAACCCTGTTGTTGCCCATTTGTAAGTCTTATCAAAACAAAACAAGGCTTTAGATGCCTGCTTCAAAGGGCAAATATGTGCTGAGAGTCCTAAGTCGAAAGAGGCACTGCCTGGTGACATAAGAAGCCAAGATCCTAACAAGCAATAAGATGGAAGACACAATCACTTTTCTTTTTGTCCATATGCTTGTTTGTTGTTTTACTCAGGTAATTGAGTTCTTATGAATCGATTTTGGTTCAGTTTAGAAAAAATCGACAGATTTTTCTGAAGGTGGAGTGTGTTCTAGAAAATCTGCTCATAAATGGACCAAATTATAAGGCAAAATAATCAGTATATAATAGAGAACCATCTCAGAAATTAGAACAGAAAAAAAAAATGAACATCTAGGACATTGAAACAGACAGTATTTAATATCCATTAATACTATAAAAAGATAAGCAACTACAAACCCTATTGGAGAGATATTTGTAATTTATTTTAAATCAGGCTAATAAAATATGGATACATTTGGACATCTATTGATTTTTTTCTTAATTTTCATCCACCTGATTAGAACATTACAAAATGAAACATATGAGCCAGGATTTCTGTGGAGAGCATTTATAAAGAGGAAACGAATACTAAAGCACAAAATTACAACTTATGTCATTTTCTAACTAATCACTGAAGAGTAAATATGCAGTAAAGTACAGAATTGCATTCGTTATATGGTTCCCTAATTTTCATTTTAAGTTTCACTTTTTTTAACTTGTACTAAATATATTCAACATCACAAACACAAAAAAACTGCAATTACCTGATGAAGATCTTACAGAATCCTAAATGAAAAACACGGAATAGTAGGTTTAAAATTATAAATAATAATGCTTTGATTGAAGATAAATGCTTTGCTTTTCATTCAAAGTCTCTTAAGTTGTCCTCTTAATATTTTCACCCTTACTTAAATCCCCCTGGTTGGGTCTTTTACTGTTCTGAGGGAAAGCAAGTTTTAAATAGTTATGAACTATTCACTCAATCAACAAAGACACTGTCTGGACTTTATGAATACCAGTGGTTTCTCAACTCTATTAAAATGCTAACAAATTCAAAACCTTATTCTCTTCTACTTCAAAGAGCATTTCTTAACTATCCATTTCTCTGCATGTTTAATAAGAGCTATCTCATTTTAAACTGTCTGATTCATTTTAGTATACCTAGATACATAGTAGAATGAAAATATTTAAGTTTCACCAGCCTCAACAAAGTATTATGAAGAAAAAGTATAAGCTGGAAATCCAATATGAAGCTAAATAAGAAACTTGAAAATAATGCTGGAAATCTGCAGTAAGATTGTAAAACATAATTTTAATTAAAAAGTTATTTTACTAGAATTATATAATATGATTCAGAAGCAAGACAGAAGTTAACACATCTCTCATTATTTGGACTTTTCCATCATGAGGAATTTTTGTCTCCAAATTTTTCTTAAGTTGTGGATAAGAACAAGTGTTTTTATCTTGTTACACACAGCTGCTACTTGCATAGCAGACAAGGCAACAAAAAATACAACAATATGTGAAGTATCTAAGAGCACGACATCTTTAAGCTCATTTAGATAGAACAGTATAACATGTAAATAATTTCATGTTTAAATCACTCAGAAAACTATGATAGTAAGATTATTCAAGGAAATAAAATAAATTAAACCTGCTGAGATATATAAAATGAATAGACTCCTTAGAGTGTGGGACTATCACATCAGCTAGTTTGATATTATGTATATCACATTATGAAAGTTAATTCATTTGGTCTCATAATGAGCTCAATAACTCAAAGCTGACAAAATAACGTCTGTCAGGAAAGCATAGCATCCTATTTGGAAGCTAATATAAGATTCTCATCCACTTTAGTATTGTTTGAGAATTCTGGATAGGGAGCTAGGAGATGTGATTTAATGTTTTTTCTGTAGGTATGGTAAAGGTAGGATGGCTGGACTAGATGGTCTTTAGGTCTTTTCCAACCTTGTGATTCTATGAGTCTATGATTCTATGATTTTATGTAAAATTTAAATTAATTTACCTTCAACTTTTAGACAGTAGCTACATCAATATCACCTCTTGAATGCAGTAACTTATTATTTAACATCCAGTATTTTTTTCACTGAAGTTAGTTATTCTTGGTAATTAGGTTAATTGGAATTTTTGTATTCAAAACTTTCCCAGATTAACTTTCCCAGATCTTCTGTTTCATGTGTATATCAGTATTAAATACAATATTCTAGTTTGGGACCTAAAAATACAGTATTTCAACTTTCTACTCATTCATTTAGTTATAAGTAAGTTCCTCTTTTTCTTTTTATTTCCTTCTTTTGTTTGTTTCTTTTTTCTTTTGTTCTTATTTTAGTGTCTTAATTAAGATCAGGTTATTTTTTTCTAACTTTTGTGTCATAATTCAGATCAGGTGTGTACTTTTGACATACACTACTTTTCCCCATTTACTTGCATCAAAGCACAGCCATGGAATAAATGAATGGGATTTCTTTCAAATGAAACTGGTCTGGAAGATGGAAGAAATTGGAAGTAACAAGAAGGAATTCTAGGTAAACAGCTTACACTTTTTAGGCCTAAATAAACACTCTATCTTTGAGACCAAGTTTAAGATAGTTTGAAGGGGGGAAAAAAACAAAAACAGTGAATATGTGAAGTGTGGGTGTCAGATCCTTCACAGTTATATTTCTTCACAGGTCCTCTTTTATTTGTCCACCTAACTTGCGAACATAAAACCAGCAATAAGCCCTGGATCTTCCTTAGTTCTTTCAGTTTAATTCACAACATCTGTCTCAATGAACAAGCTACAATCTACCTTTTCTAATGCCCAAATGCATTTAGATATAATACTTACTGTGTAAAATATCCTAAAATAGAAAGTGATTCCACTTTTATGTGACATGGTTCCCTGACTTCTTCAATGCTTACCACCCTCAAAATTCTTATAACCTACAGATTTCATCAACAGTAATTTTGTATTGATTTACAGATCATTCATAAAAAAGCAGAACACATAGCTTGATTCTTGACATCTTATGTCAGCCATGCTTTGTAAGGATTTTGTTTCTGTAGATGCCCATCTCCCTCTACAGACAAGAGGTTATTTGAATAATCAGCAAAAGGTATTTCAAATGGCATCCATCTATTCTTATCCACTGTTTATTACTGGTGCTCGCTGACAGAAATAGACTTAATAAAAAAAGGCTAAGGAACAAAATAGTGATCAAGGAAAGCCATCTATGAATAAGAGTAGGAATCACTGTGTTATTTGAAAGTGCTATCAATCTAATAGCTATCAATTTCTCATCAGACACAGCTGCCATAGTAAACATCTGAAGAAAGTAATTACCAATGATTATACAGAGCAGGTCAACTTCAGTATCCTTAAATTATTTGCTGTGATACACTCAGTTTGCAACATTAGAAATTTAATTGCAAACAAATTGACTTCAGGGCTAGTTACCAAGCTGTATGAAAATATTTTTAACTGAAATTCAAATTGTCAAAATATATTCAGATTTTTTTCCATCTCCTTCTGCACATTCAAAACTAATTTGACCTATAGCAACATAATGAGATATTGGAGATGCTTATTCATACATAATAGCTTCGAGCAACTTACAAGTTTGCAGTGAGGAACTGAGCAATAATGAAAAATGCTGTAGTGTGGTATTTCTGGTTTTGTTTTTTTTTTTGTTGTTGTTGTTGTTGTTGTTTTTTCTAAGAACATATAATGAATTTTTTTCTCACTCTTTTACCCAGGAGTGGTGATAGATGAGTATAAAAAACCATAGCAAATGCTGTGAAGTGACCAAGGTAGCTTGTGAGCTTTGACACAGAAGTTCTAAAATTAGTTTGAATATTATGGAAAAAATATTCTAAAATCTGTGCATTATCACTGCTACTTTTCTATTCCTCTCTGATTGATACATAAGACAGGAACATGGATTATGAATTCAGTGGATTAGGAAATTGTATGGTTAAACACTGGGATAGGGTTCCCAGGGAGGTAGTCGAGTTGCCATCCCTGGATGTGTTTAAGAGTCACTTGAATGCGGTACTCTGAGATATGATTTAGCAGAGGGTTGTTAGAGTTAGGGTACTATGGTTAGGCTGTGGTTGGACTTAATGATTTTTGAGGTCTTTTCCAACCTGAGTAGTTCTATGATTTTCTGATAAAGAAAGCATATCAAAAATGGAGGCCACAAGTACCAAATGTCTGTTTCAGCAGAAAGTGAAAAAGGAAAAAAAAGAAAGAACAATTAAAACAGTAACTAGTAAAATTACCAGACATTTTATTTCTTTTCCTTTCATGAAGTGTAAACAATAATAATAATAATAACAATAACCATACTTCGTCTGAGTGATGGAGCAGATTTATTTGGCTATTGACTGGAGGACCTGTTACCCTGACTCCTGGGCCAGCTAATCAATGTACATGTGGTCTCCAGCAGGCCAAGCAAGAAAAAGCAAAACATAGCAGCAAAATGGGACAAGGAAGGGATATGCAGAGGAAAAGGTGTAGGGCAAAAGAGACAGTGGGAAGTAAAATATTAGCAAAGCAGGAATGGATGGACTGATGGGATGGACTGATGCTCCAAGGAGGAAACTGGAACACCACAATGGGTAACAGTGCACCACATCTTCAGGGGCCTCCTGACCAAAGACACTGAAGTTACCCTTTCAGACATTACTGAAATAATCTGCAAAAACATATCAGCCATCTCATTTTTATTTGGAGGATACAGGATGCAAACACAATATTTCTGTGAAAGGGCAAATTGAGGTGCCTGGAAATTCTTTGCTGTCATAATATTTTGAGAAAAAAATCAAACTAATCTATGACAGTTTTATTAACTCTCCCTCTCAAATTCCATAGTAAGTATTAGGTGAAGAGTGAGTTTCATTTTATTCATGCTCAAAGCCTTTGCTGATAAGTTGTTCAAAAGCATTTAGAAACACCTAACATAGCAGTTCCTTTCATTCTTATGCAACACCATTTCATTCTGGAGACATCTTTGCTAAGCAAATATAAATCCTATTAGTTGCCCTAGTCTGTGAAATCCTCTTCATAATTCAAACTCCAAACTTGCATCTGACTTTCTCATCTTCTTAACTTTAATTCCCATGTTCATAGAGAACCAGAGTATGAAGTGTTACTGAAGATTTTTAGTGAGGGACTCTTCTCACTAAATTTAAATGCCTAATTAATCCAAGACCATGGTGTTCTGCCTCAAGCTGCTGCCATCAAATTTAATCTTTCTTTATGGCATAGTGATATTAAAGGGGAAATAAGGGACACAAAAATATAAATGCAGGAGATAAAATAGAGGAAAAGACTACAGTAGTAAATGGGAGAGGTCATTGTGCAGGATAAAAAGCTGTCACAGATAATGTTCCTAGGAGCACATCCCCTCTGAATAAAATAAAAATGATTTGAAAATAACTGCTTGTTTTCTTTCATCATGTATATTTGGGCAGGGATGAAAAGGGAAGTTTTCTGATTCTTTGCCACTTTTGCAGGTACGCATTTCAAAGCATAACTGAGACTTTAAATGACTGCACGGACACAACTTTTCAATATTGATGCTAAGAATATTTATAGCTGACCTGGAAAAAGAAGGCTTTAGGGAAAGAAAGAAAATAAGTAAATAAATAGCACTGCTATAGAACTACTTTCTGTAGCATTTTCTACCTTGATGAGGTTGTAATTTGTTAAGCAATAGCTAAGCTTCTGTTTTTTAGTTTAGAAACTTTGATCTGATGCTATATTACTTCAAACAAGGTCAAGTAATCTCTGGCAAATATTAAAGGAACGAGTTGCCATGACACCAAAGGTGTTTTCTGTAATTCACCAGGAAGAAAAAAATACTGAATGGCAGCAAATAGCACTGGTGGGGAAATAAATAAATAAATAAATAAAACAGGTTTTGTAAACAGAGAAACTTATAAAAACAGAAACTATTATAAGAACAAATATAAGTAAAAGTCTGGGGGTTCCTCCTCCACAAGTATGCCCATCATTAATCTTATGTGTGGAAATGTTTTAAGGGGAAAAGCTTCTAACAAATTGCAGCTAGGACTGGGACTTGGTACTCAAGTCAAAAAAGACTTCAGCTAGTCTGCTTAGAAAAGAACTTCTGTTCTCCATAAAAGCCCTTCTGAACAGTTAACCCAGACAGGATTTCTTCTGAGCCAGCCCTGCTGCTCTAGCTTGTTTTGACTTGAAGTTGTACTTTGCAGTCAAGGTATTACGAGAGGCAGTCGGGATTTGAGGAAACCTGACCAGAGGATATGAAATGGTGAAGGGATTTTGATAGACTGTCACAGAAAAGCCATCAATCACAGAATTATAAAATCACAGAATCATAGAATATATCCTGAGTTTGAAAAGACCCACAGGCACCCTCCTGGCTCCACAGATGACAACCCAAAAATTAGACCATATATCTGAGAGGGTGTCCAGACACTTCTTGAACTCCAGCAAGCTCAGTGTCATGCCAGAGCATTAGACAAAATGCAATCCCAAAAGCAGATGTGATTTTGGATGAGCTTTTTGACAATTATTTTTTTCATGATGTAGTATCTAACACAGATATCTCACTTCAAATGACTTCTTATGCAAAGGATGATATACTCTATAAATTAAGAAAAAATATATTTGAAATCTGTTCTTAATAAGACCACTGAAACAGCAATAGAAGTGAAATTAGTTTTGGAGGATGAGAAGGCTCCAGATTTGTCTTGTTACAATAGGAAAGATGCTCAAAAATATAGTAAACAAAGTATCAACAAAAATAAACAATGTATCAATGAAAATTAAATTCACCCTGGAAAGTGAAAAAAAGACCTACTGCAACACACCTTCATGCGCTGAGATAATGTGCCTAACATTATTTGAACACTGTGAATAGACTTGCATGTACGTCTGTTTCATCCATCCCTCTTCTTCCCAGTCTGACATGTTTTAGAAGGCTATCCCCTTTCTCTCATTCTCCTAAGAATAGCTGTTGAGTATTTACTTTTCAGGATGACACTTCAAAGCAGTAAAAGAGATTGTTATTAAACCTTTGTTTCACCATCCCCATGCTTTTCTGCTAGGTAAAGAAATAATAGTTTGCTATGAAATGATTGCCACCAATTCCCCAAATGTAAACATATTGGTAGAGGGAATCTAACTGCAATTGCAGTATTTCATGATGCTATCATTAGAGTAGACGAGTGCAGGCTGCAAATCCCTGGAGGGAATGGCCTCAAAACAAAAGGAAATATGTATAAACAGGCACCTATCCCGAATTAAGGATAAAACATAGTTTTTGGGTTGGAAATTTAACCAGTTAATTAAATCAATCTTTTCAAATTGCATGATTAATCATGTTGCCACTGGGTTGCCTGCTGTAACTTTCTCCCCTCTTCACATTTTCTTGTTTCTTTCACATTACATCTTGTTTCCAAAGACCTTCAGATACTTCAGGGCAGAAACTGATGCTGCTGTGAGACACAAGGTCTATTTAGCTGACCTACTTAGTACAATCACTGTTAGGCAAATGAATGCTCCCTTGAAAGATCCAGCACTGAACAATGCTGAAAACTATCAAAGAAGGTTTGTTTCCTTTCTTATAATAGATCCACATGTTCCTAACACGCCTGGTATCTTACAGATGGTATGTGTGTCATGTTTAATGTATTTTACAAGCCATTTTTTCAGTGCAAGCCTCAGGGTGCAATTACATAAAGCCAGTCCACACAAGACCAGTGCATGAAACAAGACATAAGCACTTTGTACCCCAGGGCTGGACTACATACGGATTCTCCTTTTCAAAGTTCTTAGATTTTCTCATAAATATAAGTAGTTTTGACAGGTAGTAAATGCTCAAGCGTGCCCTTTTTTTGACCCCAGTGTCTCTTGTAAGACTCCGTACTCATGTTGAACATAAAGAAAGATAGCAAATGATACACAGGAGAAAAGATGAGTTCTAGAAACTATCTTATATATAAGCCAGAGGAAAAAACATCCATTGCTAAATTCAGTCTGAAATACCTGTCTCAAGGTTATGAGCACTTCTCCCTGAATATAGCCATTGTTTGTACCTCTTTTTTCTGCTTTTTATGTTGTTGTTTTATTTCTCCATTTCAGCTTGATATATCTTGCACATCATCAACTCAATTAGTATCCTAAAACAAATCATTTTATTCACCCTGAGAAGTTGTGAAGATCACAGCAAAAGGGGGGGGGGGGGGGGGGGCGGAAGTCTCAATCAATGTTATAGGATTGTGTGATGTAAAATATTGAAAGACTTTACTGAGGCACAAAATAATTCTTGCTCAACAGGCTGCTTCACATTTAAAAATGAAAGTCCACAAGTAGTCAAATTAAGACCAAAATAATACTTTTCCAGTTGACCTCATTCTTTTTAATGGAGGAATGAAAGGCTGCCAACTCTGATATTAGTTATTTGCTGCTTTGTACACCTTTGGTTCCAAAAATTGTCAGCTCTGGCTGAACGAATTGCATGTGCTAACTTTTGACATTTCATTAGAACATGAAAGCAAGGGTCAACTTAAGTTTTCTGAAGTTATTTAAAAATAAGTTTTAATATTAGCCACAAGTCTTAAGGAAGAAAAGGTGTTCTGTACTCAGATAAAGAGCAAGAAGTTATACTTTTGACATTCTGTCTCCCACAGTGTAATACACTTTGGTTCTTGGTTTCTGCTCAAGCTGTTCATGAAGATCAGGGGAGTTATTAAGACCATTTATTTAAAAAAAAAAATAAATAGATTATGTGGAATATGTTTATGCTATTGCTAAGTGAAATGATTTTTAATGCAGCAAAGCATCCCCTGAGTTTATCTGCTCTCCACTGTACAGTACTGTGTTTCACACTGTGTTCACTCCCTTCAAATTTACAGGAAGGGGAATAAAGTTGTTCTGTCTAATCAATGCATACACTACAGGCCAGTTGTGAGCAGTGTCCCTCGAGAGTCAGTCTTGGGACTGGTGCTCTTCAACATCTTCACCAATGAGTCTGAGTTCCTGTCTTTCAGTTCACTCCCATTGTCCCTTGTTCAGTTGTTACAACCCACCAAAAATAATCTGCCTCCATCAAGTTGACTTGTACACCTAAGATGTTTATAAACAGTGATGAGATCCCCATGAGTTAATTAATTTTCAGACAAGATCAAAAGCTCATTCTGCTTTCTGAAATAAATAAATGAGTACAGTCAAAACACCCATGAAATTACATATATTTTCATATTGGTATAAAACATGCTTATTGTGTTTAAGTATGAAGTAATTCAGATCTGCTACTTACTCTAAGGTAGCACATCTTGCAAATGCCTGTTTTTAACATCTTAGTAACACAAAATGCATCTCTTCAGATGTAACACTATGAAGAAAAAGACTGACAGCAGAGTGTCCAGAACTCCTGACACTAAAGAAATCTGTTCATATTAGGATAATGGAGGGCAGCATGATTAGACTTTTGTTTAATTTTAACAAAGATTACTACAAACATCTTGTGTTTTTCTACAAGTAGGTGAACTTCTTCATCTTTTCTGTTGACTACTGAAACTGTAGCACATCACCCAGTCTGGTCTTTGTTGTTTTGGGACACTTTCTCACTTTTTAGTTGTCACACGACAAGAAAAAGTGGTGACATAAGAACCATTTAGTTGGGTGAGATTCACCTCACCTAACTTCAGATATTTAGATATTCAGATATTGCTAATGTTTATATCTCAGCTACTGTCAGAAGAAATCTACAGAGAGAAAAAAAAGCTTTGGAGGTTCTATTTTTTGTGATGTAAGCTTTTGCTCTTCGACAGCCTAATGTACTGCCAGACAGCTCTCCAAGCAGAAAACCCCCATAGTACTAAGGGCAAATAGGAAACACTTTGGTTAGTCATGAAGAGCATCCAGTTGAACGCCAATTTCCATTGCCTATTTCAAGGCCATAAGTAACCATGTTATAGTTAATATTCAGCTTCAAATAAAGCTCTTCATTGTTTTCGTTAAGTACTCTATGTGTTATGTAGAAACAGCAGTACACTGAGTAATATCTGTGGATAAACAGATTAGCTTTCAGGCAAGTATGGCCTATCTTCAGGCTATATTTCAGGCTTGAGGTACAAGAAGCTAATTCCAAGCAAAACTTATGTGAAAAACAATCCCTGTAAGTATAAACTAAATCTGTATTCTTTTTTTTTTTCTTTTATCTTTTCTTTTATTTTTATTTTATATTTTATTTTATTTTTAGTTGAGTAAATATTTGTCAGCCTGTGAGATGGTAGGTGAGCACAGAAGAGGCTGAGAGTTAGGCATTACCTTCAAACAGGTTAGAAGGAAAGCTGAGAAAATCTACAGTCAAAACAGACTAAAAGGTGTCCCAAAGCATGATAATGAAAAGTAACTTAAGTTACCCCAGTGGAATTTCCTAGATATATGTTAAATCTGGTTAGGCTCAGCTGGGAAGCTCAGGTCACAATAGGAATTACAGTTTTTGAAGCCTGCCTCTGGGAGTATTCAAATCTGGGGCTCAAGTTTTGGACAGTGTCAGTAGCAAGCGCACTGAAGTTTCTTATCAGCACTGATTCATCAGACTGGCCTTTGGCAAAGGCTGAGGGTACATATACATACAAACAGTAAAAAGATAGGATTTACACCTTTAAAAATAGCAGGATGTTTAAAGAATTTAGATCAACCAGAAATATGATCCATTTTACTCAGGACAGTTTGACATTTTAATTAAATGTAGATAAATTGCTTCCCTGAATAATTAAGTACATTCAAGTATCTCACTCTAGAGTGTTTGAAGCATGTGTCCATCACTGAAATGTAGTGGAGTTATTTATTCTGTAGTGGAGTAGCCTAAAAAGATAATTACTCTGACCTAATTAGATATATGGGTGAAATCCAATATAAAGTAAAATTCAGCTTGAGCTAGACAAAGCACACAAGGAACCATGCTCTCACTCTGATAAATCATTCCTAATTTAAGGTGTAACTTACAAATGGTCTTCTCTTATACGCTTACCTAGAGGTATTATGGACAAGGAGGCTGCCTTACATCTCTCGATCATTATTTCATCAGTCTGACACTGTTACATGAGGCTTCCACACTTTCTGTGAATGTCTTAAATTATAAATACATTCTCATAGCCTGTCCTCACTATGTCTCTTCCAAATTCTGGAAAAATTTCTGCTAAAAATCAGGAATGTTTGATTGTTTCTTAGCTGAGTGATCACATCATACACATTTACCCCCACCCCAGTGATAGTTGACATGTTGGGTACAGACATCTGTTCAAGGTACCTTTCACAGAATCACAGAAAGGCTGAGGCTGGAAGAGACCTCTGGAGGTCAACTGACCCAACATCTGCTCCAGCAGGAACACCCAGAGAAGAGTGCCTAGGGCCATGTCCCAGCAGCTTTTGAAAATCTCCAAGGAGGAAATTCCATAGCCTCTCTGGGCAACCTGTCACAGCGCTTCAGCATAGGTGCGCATATTCCTTTCAGTGTATCAGTGTATCTGGGCCTGCTTTAGAGTTGTCTGTCATGAAAGCAGATTAGATGATATTTGATGATCAGACAATGTTCAAAAAATGTGTCATCTGAGGGTAAAGCTTTCCACAAAAATTCACCAGAAAAAAATCAAATTTTAAGGCAAATACATTCACTGCTCACACATATATTGCTATTTCAAAGGCAATTCAGCTTTCCCTGTTGACAGTGGTACTAACTAAAACCAGTGCTTGAAGATGTATATATGCACTGTGTATTATCCAGATTTTCACTGGTGATGGCTCACTATTCTGAGCCACTGAAATTAAAGGGTCTCTAAAAGTTTCATCTGCATTGTCCCTCTGCCTTTACACTTCCCATGTATCTGATGTACGCTAGGTGCAGATTAGCTCCACTTAAGGCTGAGCACCAGTTTTTGCATTGGTGACCCTTTCTTCACAGGGCTCTCTGAGCTGGTGCTCTATACTCCTACTATGCTGTGCTTCTCCAACAGATCTTCCCTACTTCTTCAATGCTATCAACATAATATAATGAAGGAACAGTTGTAAAGAACATCAGTATCAGAAGTAGGTAGGATTTTCCCCTCATCTTTGCTAAAGGGAACGAAAGAGTCATACACTTGTTCAGGTTGGAAGAGACCCTTAAAGGACATCCAGTCCAACTCCCACTGAAATGAACAGGGGTACCTACAGCTCAGTCAAATGCTCAGAGCCCCATCCAGTCTGACCTTGGGTGTCTCCAGGGATGGGGCATCTGCCAGTTCTCAGGTCAACTTGTTCCAGTGCCTCACCACCTTTATAATTAGAAAACTATTTTTTTATATCCAATCTAAATCATAATACATATTTTCACAGTAGTGCTTTTTTTATTTACATAAATAAATAAATAAATAAATACAATATTCATAAATTATAAATTTAACCCTTGAAAATAAAAAATGCCAGGGAGATGAGGGGTTCAACAGATGACGTCTCCATACATAAACAGTAATAAAAATACGCAGCAACATAACAGTTATATCACTATGTACATTTTCAAGCATTCATGAGATATTTCAGATAATTCTTAGAGTTTAATCACTCGGGAATGTAATCATAAATTCACATCTCTACAACAGAAAGCATTAAGAAGACAAACCGCTTTCTGGGTAAAAGTCATGAGAAAGCCACAATATTCCTAATTGATACTGTAATGGAAAAGCTTTTAAGAAACATAATTACCCTGGTACTGATCACATATTTCATCTCATGATGGAACTTTTGAAGCATGCTCTTCAATGCTATTTGTCTTTAGAGAAAGTGTCATTTGGGATGGAAGGCACAGGAAAAAAAAGAAAAAAAAAAAAGAAAAAAAGAAAAAAAAGAAAAAAGCTTAGTTTTAATGCATTAAATAAAAAAAAAAATTACTACTGTATTTGTATGTTCAATACTAATGAATTAATCATTTATCATAGCTGAAGTTATTGGCAAGTTATTGGCAAAATAAGTATCTTGCTTGTATATATGGAGAAATTACAATTGAGAAATAAACTGTACCTACACTTTCATTATTGATTTATTTCCAAAGCTTTTAGTTGAAGAGCAGGAATTCTGAAGAACATGTGACTCTAAAAGTGATCAAATCTATCTGGCATAGAGATTCTTTGTTGTTGCAGTGCTGGGAAATTTAGGCTGCTTCACTTAGAAAACTTTTTGAGAACACACAATGCAAAAGATTCACCTGACCTGTGAGAGAGACATCCTATACATCTACAACACTGAGACTGAGTTGATGGTCAAACCAAAATATATTACTTATACCAAACTTCCCATAACTTCATTTAGAACTCATTATAAGTTGCATTCCTTCGACAGTATGGATCTTATAACTGACTCTCCATCACCTATTTTGAAAGATTACATACAAAAGTGAAACACTGACAATTTTGAGGTTTTTTATACTTGATAAAGCTTTTAAAGGAGCAGTTGGCTTTTATCACATTCCATTCTTACCAGCAACCAAAGCAATAAATCCACCTAAAGCTGCCAAGGAAGCAGACCGTCTTGTATACCTACACACATGAGATACCACGAAAAATCTCTTTTCTAGGCAAGAGAGATAAGTCAGCATTTTCAGGGTGTTCATCTCTTACTACTATCATCTTCTAAATTAAACCAAATTAGGCCTAGAACACTGTTTCTATCCTGCTTTGACAATCAATAACTAGAATAGGATTTGACAGCTCACATGTTGGTCTCCAGTCTCTATATATAATTGGATCAGATGGATTTCCATACCAAATCTGAGTGAAAATAGTCAATGAAGTCGTAAGTTTTAACAAGCAGAGAAGAGAGATCAGTATTTGAGGACAGAGGTTTGATAAAGAGAAAATCTGGAGGAAAAAAAGTGTTGCTGACTTAATTCTTAGTACATCCTTCTTCTAATATAAGCTTTTTCCTCTTTAGAAGATGGCATGGCATATAACTTCCACTGACCATGGTGTGATTGTGTATGAAATTAAGAAAAATAGCTCTGAATTACATAACATGAGGCAATAATGTGCAGTTACTGAATGGGACAGATTTTCTTGCAGTTTTTGGAAAACAGATATCTCTGCCTTTAGTGATCCCCATAGCCAATCTGTCAAAATAAGGCTTAGAGTAATAGATGAGTTTTACAGCCTTTACTATAAGGAACACATCAAACTTTATTAGAAACTCAATAAGTGTACTCAGTAAATGTGTGACTGGGAACTACGAGAAACTGTTAAATCAATATTAACAACACTGTCTTAAAATCAGCCCATCTTAAAGCTGTAACAATGGATAGACTAAGTTTAAAGAGGAGCACAGAAAGGATAATAACCAGCTTTAGATTCCTGACATCAAGTTGAGCAGCATTTTATTATGATTTCCTGGACAGAATGAGAAATCCAAGAATGTGATCTGACCCAGTACAATTGTACTAAAACAATTATTTTAGTTTGCTTAAATCCAAGAAAATGTTTTCAGGATGACACAGTAAGAATAAAACAAGTACAGATGGATCTCATGAAGTGACCTGCATTGATAGAATCATAGAATCACCAAGGTTGGAAAAGACCTCCAAGATCATCCAGTCCAACCATCCAACTACCACCAGTATATCCCACCAAACCACATCCCTTAGTACATCATCTAAATATTTCATTCCATTATCATCTCTGTACAAATTAAATTTGAGTACCGCATCTAGAAAATGAAGCTAAAAGATCAGACTGTCCAGGATTTAGGATCTAGACCTACCCCAGATCTGTGCTGAAGTGTGATGAAGAGTGAAAGAAAGGTTAAAGCATTTTGAAGTGAAGCATAGAAGGCAACATTGGAGAGGAGCAAGTCACAAGCAATGTGAAGACAGAAAATTTACTGTTCATTTAAAAATATGCTGTATGTCAGCAAAAAGCTGTCTTACTATGAATAAATGTAATCACCTTACACTACAAGACAGGGAAACTTTGTTTTGAGTGTATTCACAGGTATAGTCCGAGGGAGGTTAAAAATCAGCTATGCAGATAATAATAAGATTAACAATACTGAAGTGCAAGAAGAAAAAAAAAATTATAAATCTCGCTTTTCTACAGATATTTCAGTGAGTCAACAATAACATAATTATTTGACATCATGAATATTACCCGTGCTGACTATGTTGCAGGCTTAAAATAAGAGTTATATTTCAGTCTTTTCAAAGGAGAAGAAACAAATCTGCTTTTTTGATAAATAGACACAGAGGTATATATCAACGTGCTGTGGATTCAACACTGAGGTACAAAATGGTCAGCTTGTTACACTCTTACTATGTATTTACTGAATGACAACTGCTGTTAAGAATAAAGAGTTTTCTCTTTTCCATGGAGAGAGAAAACTGAAAATATTCTTTTAGTCACTTACATTTTTTTAATCTAAATTTTCTTCAGTACACTGTACTTTGATTTAATTACAAAAAAGTTAGTCGATTAAATAGAAATTTCAGGTTATCCTTTCAGCATATAAAAAGATATTTGCAATATTCACCATAAGGATACTATAAGAATGATAACAGATTTTGAAGGAATAACATTCTGCACTTTCATATTTAGTAGTGATTGAGATAACCACTATATGGAAGAAGGCCATAATATTAGATTGAAGAACAAGGTTGATGCACATAGAAAATGTATGATGCACAGCCGCTAGAGAGGCTTAAGAAATTGAGGTGGATTAATTACTTAATTACTGATAACTAAAACTTACACAAAGACAATGAGCTGCTTTGCACACTAGCCAACACCTGTAAAGATTGGCAGTCGTTTTAGAAATAGTTACAGGAAAGCAACTTTTCCCTTGTGTCAAGAAAGGTACGTGCTTGTTGTATTTCAAGGGGGCACATACAATCTCTAGCAAATGGGTGGCAATCATCTTTTAATAAAACTCAGTCTGTTCACGCTTTGCCATATCAGCTCTGCTGCCTCAGCTGCAGTCTGTTATAATGCGCAGAGAAAGGGAGAAAACACAGGGTTAAAGCCACAGCCCCCGACAGACAATACGTAATGCACTGCAACACTGAGCACTTATGACCTTTGTGTTCACAAATCAAAACAATCAGGTTTGACAGCAGCTATTACACAAAGGTAAGGAAGAGAAGTCCTATTTGTGTTCCTATTTGTCTTTTTGATCATTTATAAGGCTATGGTGAGAATCATAAAATCATAGAATTGTTTGAGTTGGAAGGGACCCTTAAAGGCCGTCCAGACCAAGTCCCCTGCAATGAACAGGGACACCTCCAGATCAGAGCTGCTCAGAGCCCCATCCAGCCTGACTTTGGGTGTTTGCAGGGATGGGGCACTCACCACCTCCCTGGACATCCTGTGCCAGCGCATCAACATAATTACTGTAAAAAAACATATCCAGTCTAAATCTCTTTCAGTTGTAAACAGTTTCTCCTCGTGCTGTCACAGCAGACCCTGCTAAAGAGTCTGTGCTCTGCCTTCTTACAGCCTTCCTTTAAATACCGAAGGACCATTCTCAGGTCTCCCCAGAACCTTCTCTCCTTCAGGTGCAACAGCCTCAACAGTCTCAGCCTATCCTTGCAGGGTTTATGTCTGAATCTAGTTCATAATCTTTGCAATGTCCTAAAAATTGTTCTTAGTTTGATTTTTAAAGTTTCAGACATCCTCAGGCAGTTAGTAAATGAGCTGGTAGCTGAAATGAAAATCTATTGCTGTCTTCTATGAGCTAGTACACTCCAGCAAGTCTCTTCCATCAGAAGTGCGAAGGAGCACAGTGGGGAGGTCAGAACAGATGCCCCATGAGAAAAAAATTGAACTGATGCTCAAATTCTCTGTCACAGAATCACAGAATCAAAGAATGATCCAGGTTGGAAGGGATCTCAAGGATCATGTAGTTCCAACCCCCCTGCCTAGCAGAGCCACCAAACATACACATTTACTAGATCAGGTTGCCCAGGGTCCTGTCCAAACTGGTCTTGAACACCTCCAAGGACAGGGCATCAACAACCTCCCTGGGCAGCCTGTTCCAGGGTTATGGGAGGTTACCTGTCACAGGTTATGGGAGCAGCTTAGCAGAGGAAGGATGACTTTCAGTAACAGTCAGTTACTGAACATAAAAGTATTCACAAGAGTATTCAAAAGTAACTGTTAGATGGTTTTGCAAGTGACAGAATATTACATACTCACTCACAGTATACTCGAGCCTTTGAATTCATGCCTTATTTTCTATATGGATTGTCATTTGACATTAAGAAAGTCAAGATTAATTGAATTATGTTAATTAAAATATAACCAGACTGATTCGTATATGCCACCTTGTGGAAAATACATGATATTTTCTTATCCAGTACCAGACTCTGGAACCGCTGAACTCATAAAGAACCACTGGGAGTTACAAAAACAGCTGAGTGAGAAGGATAAAATATTGCTGCACCAGGATATAGCTGCTGACAATACAGCTGCTGACAATACAGCTGCTGCATGACATCTATTAGTGACAAGTTCCAAATGAAATATATATATATATGTATATATATATATATCACATATTTATGTCTGACTCTCTCTCACAGCATGTTTTCACCATGGATTTCTTTAAATGCAGTCAAAACACACACAGAGATGAAACAGTTATGAGGCATCACACTTAACCAGTGGTAGTGGAAGAAAATGTGTAAATCCAATTGATTAGAGGTGGTTTTCAAACAAAAAGAGAGCTGTGAATGCAGTGTTTAAAAATGATAATTACAGTGCTACTATTTTCATATTCAGGTGTCTTTTATTGTGTTTGTATAACTTCAGCACAACGGCTGATCAAACATGAGTACTGTACACATTAATCAGTAGCAGATCTCAGTGTTATTTAACAAATATTCACTGAATGAAAATCCAGGTTTCACAGGAAAAAAATATCAGAATGACTTCAGCAGAGGCAAAATCAAAATCTCACTTATTATACACAAAATCGAAAACACCGGCAGTTTTACTTTCTCCATAAATTTGTTCTACATTCTCCAAGTGAACTGCATATGCTTCAAGACAAAAAGGATCTGGAAGAGAACATTCTGAAAAAGGAAACAAACCAGGCAGATTCTTATGCTTTCTCTTTTTTTGCCTAGATTAATGCATGAAAATAAGAGCTGAGATAATTAATATCATTTCTTAATTTTCAAACGTCTGTGAAATAATGGTGACATTTTAAAAGTTCAGGAAAAGAAATCATAAAATATTATTCTCTGACTTTTAAATGTTTTGTTCTGAGACATAAGGAATACAGCTTGATATTTCAGAAATTGTTTATCACAAACTGGTGGTGTTGCTTATCATATGGTTACTCAGAAACACACCCGATATCATCCTAGACAGGAGTCAAGAAGATTATAGCTAAGGTAACAAAATGGAAATCTCTCGAGTCCTCTAAATGATACTAAGGCAAATGATAAAGATCATCATAGCAGTGACTCGGTCTGAGATGAGGAAATGATGTGCTATCATGCCTGCTAGAATGACCATTTCTTGCAAGAAAGCCCAGGTGGCTCCAGTGAAACTGTTGGGATCATTTTGAGCTGAATCAGAATAACTTTCCAGCTCAAACACTGTTTATTCCTGTCAATGATTCCAGCTACCCTCCAAACTAGAATGCCACTGCTTCTCCCACTCCATGAGCAGTTTTTTCCCCAGATAATACCCAGCTAAAAGACTTTGAGTATGCCTTATGTACTGAGTATTAAGTAGATAAATTATGGTAAAATTATGGGAGCTTTTTATTTATTTTTTTTCCTTGTCAAAATTACATAAATTCAAAATGAAATATATCTGATGTGAATGCATTTTCACACCTTTTTTGGTATGTTTGAAGAAAAGTAGTTAATTCCCCTGTGAACCCTCAATTCCAGGAGGGCAGGGGGCAGTTATGTGGGTTTTTCACTTTATTTTTCATAACAGTACATTGCCAAAAATATTCCAGTCTCCCGAGGACTGTAATAAAAGGTTATGTGCATGTTAATGGATTATATTGAAAATCTAGTGTGTTCAAATGTGAAAGAAGAGGGTGTGGTTTTCTCTTTTGGTTTCTTCACAACTTTTATTCTCTCCAAACTAAACGGCTCACTAATGCATTCAGAACTCTCTCCTGTTGAAAACAGCTGTGGCTCTAGCTGTGAAATAGCCCAACCTACTCAACACAACATGTGCCATTCTCCCACATCCTACACAGTGCTGCTACTACCCTTTCCTTGCCAGACAGCCTGTATCTTCCAGTTGACAGTATGCAGAATCCTTAAAGAGTTTGAACCCTTTTCTGGCCTTCCTGGCCAGAATGAGAAATAGTAAATTCAGAGAATCACAGAAGAGCTGAGGTGGGAAGAGTCCTCTGGAAATCACTTCATTCAATCCCTGCTCAAAAAGGGACACTCAAGCAGGATGCTCAGGACCACATCCAGGCAGCTTTTGAAGACCTCTAGTGAATTATAGAATAGAGAAAAGCACAGAATGGTTTGGTCTGGAAGGGACTTCAAAGCTCACCCAGTTCCAACCCGCTGCCATGGGCAGTGCCACCCACCAGCTCAGGCTGCCCAGGGCCCCATCCAACCTGGCCTTGACACCTCCAGTGATGGGATACCCACAGCTTCTCAGGGCAGCCTGTGCCTGTGATGTCAGTTGAATGTAAAGGTTTCCTAAAAATGCAGATGAATTTCTTTTCCACAGTTTGCTTACGTTTATGAGGAAACTGAAGAAGATAAAGGCAGTACTTAACTGCCAGCAAACTACAAAGACAGAGATCATCTTCTGGGAGGATAACATACCAGTCCAAATACAGACAGCCTCCTCAGATCATCTGCCTGTCCCATTACAGAGGGACCACATCTCTTCCAAAGGAGCTACACATTACTTTGTCACTTCCATACAAGATTTAAGTACGCTCAGTGCCAGTATTCCTAATGAGTCATTTTTGAAGAAGCAGCTAAAAATATAAGCTACAGAGAGCATATATTCTTAAAAGGCTGACTATTCAAAATCTCTTCTTAAAGTGTTATCCTGACTATAACTTGAGGTCACCTGTAAAATGTGTAGGGAAGAAAGTAAGGCTAACATTTGAAAGACTCTTTAACATTCATTTATACCAGTAATCAAAGCAGAAAGTGATAAATTAAAAAATACTTACACATGTTCCATGAAATGCCCATGAAAGAAAGAAAGTTACTGTTCTCTAAGTGATGTGGGAAATTCAACATCATAATTTGAAGTGTTATTCATATTTCAGGTCTCAATCTCCGTGGTTATGTGTCCAGGATTTACAGTGTTTAGATGTGAAAACAGAGATTAAATTCCCACAACCAACTGTTTAAAATATCTCTCTAGGAAGATCTTCAAAACAGATTGACAGACTCTGTATTTGTCTTCCAAAGCACAATTAAAGCAGCTCGTCACTACAACATTTCTCAGTGAGGCAGCTGTCTGCTTTAGGTAATCTGCTCTTTACAGTAACAGAAAATCATCTAACAAAGAAAATGCTTGGTCATGTCCTGGATGTGTTCCTTCCCTTTTCAAAGGGCTATAGTATACTGGAGACTTAAGATCAGATCTGAGAAGTACAAAAATATTACAGCTGGAAAATATCCAAACTCCAGTGCTATTGAGGTAGTAACATACCTCTTGGGATCTGTCAGATAAATTGCCTTAAAGTACTCTCCCATTGCTCATCTTCAGAGTTGGAAGGGTCACAGGGTGGTACAGAAAGGTACATTTTGCTATTAAAGGCATCACCGTTTTCTGAACAATGGCATGTCAGAATGGTTTCAATATATTCCCTAACAAGGAAGATAATATCCTGCTATTTGGAATTTTCCAAAGCCTGGAAGTAGCATCTTTCTGAGATGCAAGAAAGCAAACCCTTGACATACCTGAAATAGTAGGTTGGGATTCAGCTGCCCTCTCTTCTCCCTGCATCCTCTTGCAAAGACATAAGATGCAACTGGAATGTTCTGGTACAAGATATCTGCTTACAGACTGAAAATTGAACTGATCACTGCAATTGCCTTTCTAAAACACACTCTACTTTCACACACTTCTTGTGATGAGTAATAACTGCTATCTGAAGTCCCAGTATCGCGCTTAACAGCAGTAACAAAATTGAACATAAAATGGCTCAGGCAAAGACACTGATGGGGATTCCATGAGGACTACAAAGCATAATATATCACAATTAAAATGAAGGAGGAAAAAAAAAAGAGCAGGTGGGATTATTTCTAAGGCTCGGCCGCAGGAGTGGTGCTGTATTGTCTTTAACTTGGTTTAGGATGACCCATGTAAATATATGCGTGATCTTTTTGTTTAAGATTTATATTATTACAAGGAATAATAATTATTAGCACCCTTCAAGACGCAGAGCTTTTAAAAAAAGTCTGCTGAAATTCCCACTATTTTGAGCATGGGCTACTCTCCCTTTGTTAATGGGAAGGTTGATTATTCCCCTGCTCTTTCCTCCTCACCCCAACTCAGCCCCTTAAAACAGTTTTTAATGTAGCAATCCTCAAGAGAATGAAACCAAACCACTCTCCTTATAGAGAATGGTTACATTTCTAGCAATATTTTTTGCTTTACAAGCAGTAATACTACAACAATAATTCTAGGTGTTGTTGTTCTTATTCTTAGATCTAGCTACCTCACACATGTTCACTTTCACTGGAATTAAAAACTCCAGTACCTATTACTTAAGTAAAATTCCCCCAAAGAATATATTCAGAGGGGCCAAGAGTCTTCCCAGGTCTTAGCAACGCAGCAAGATGAGCAGACAAGGGAGGGAATTCCCTCTTCCCTGAAATAAGACTTTTCATGCATTCCCTCAGTTCTTAATAGGTTTGTGCTTGTTACCTTCAACTTGTTTTGGACAATGATATTTGAGAAAAAAAGAAAAAAGAAACTTTTATTACTGATTCAGCTCATCACAGAGTTTCCCATTACAGTGTGGCTTTTTGAAATGAATAATTTAAATCACCTATAGTGAAAAGGAATCTTTTAAATATTCAAAACTCACTGCTCCTTTGATCCAGTCAAATATTTCTCCCCTAAAATTCACAGTTGCTAAGATATACATGCCTGAAACACACACATTCTTGCTGCTCTCCCTAAGTATGTATGTATGTATGTACTTATTTATTTATTTATTTTCTCCAGTAGTTTCCAGGGAGTCAGATTCTGAAGAACCCGTTTTGCTACACAGGCAATTTTGTCTTCTTCCTTATTCACTCTAATCCTCAAACCTTTTTTTGTCATTGTTCATTCTGCCACTCCTCTGTAATTCCAGTCTATATTATGTGCTCTGTGCTATCATGTTATTAGAGATAACAGTGTGTATTTACCATGAAGAATCTTACATTTTGTATTTTACAAAAAATGTATGCTAGATTTTCATGATTCCTGGAATTGGTTGTCTATGGTTGTAACAAATATTGTGATGTTCATGTAGAAAACACTTATTTTCTATCACTAACCTTGTACATTCCTTGTGTCATTAAACCAGTGGCAAAAAGAGTCTCTGTTGTTCTCTCCATTGCCGTTTCTTCATGACATCTGCACTAAAACAAAACTGTTCCACTCCTGCTTGGAATTTTCTGCCCTATGCAAACATTTTCAAATAATTCAGTTCATTAGATCAGAGGCTTCCTCTGAAGTAAAAGGAAGAACCCTTTGAAAGGAGAGAATTACTTTTTTCTGTTGTACTTCATGTGGGATAAATCTAGTGGATTAGGTCATAGAGAACTGAACCACATGAATTCTTGACAGAGTCTACAATACAAACAGGGTAATAACTTGGACTTATGTAACAATGGAGAAAAGAAGCTTGAACTTCAGGCTGGAAGAGGAGCCTACAGCTGTGTATAAACTGTAGTTATGTTGTATTGTCTTTACTGAAAAGAAAAAAAGTTAAGGTAAATCAGTAAAAAGATCTTATCTATTTAGCTTTGCCTTGAACAAGTCACCTCAGAGAATCCCAGTGAGGTTGAAGTTTGACAGGATGCTCAGAGGTCATTCATTGGTACACAGACCTCTTGGAGAAGGGTCAGCTGGCTCCACGAGCCCAGGGCTTTTCTCCGTGTTTTGAGCATCCCTAAGGAGGGATGCTTCTCAGCTTCTTTGGATTATCTGTGTCATTCTTTGATCCCACTCATGATCCCCCTCTGTACTCAGCACTGGAGAGGCCGCACCCGCACCTCAAGTGCTGTGTCCAGTTTTGAGCCGCTCAGTGCAAGAAAGGCATTGAGGCCCTGGAACGTGTTCAAAGGAGGGCAACAAAGCTGGTGAGGGGTCTGGAGCTGGGAATGTCCAGCCTGGAGAAGAGGAGGCTCAGGGAATACCTCATTGCTCTCTGTAACTTCCTGAAGGGAGGTTGTAGTGAGCTGGGGGTCGGCCTCTTCTCTCATGTCATTAGTGATAAGACCAGAGGGAATTTCCAAGGAAATGTTCTAAGTAACAACTGTCTCAGGAACTGAAGAATGGGATTTAATTTTGCACTGAAACAGCTGGCTGTGATAAGTTATTCATATGAGACCAGAAGAAAAAATATAAATCCTTAAAAGTAATATTCAAAGTTGAGTCTCTGTGATAAAAAGATACCGTTCAAAATGTAAAACTCATAAAAGAGGGAGAAGAAACAGAATGGGATAAAACACATTTTGGAGCATTCAAGATGAAATTGGACTAATTCAATGTATCTTACCTTTCCAATAGAAGAACAGATACTGGAGAGGTGAAACTAACTGGAGGTCATTAGAGGAAAGCTCTGGTAAATATGCAAAATGGAAGAGGATTAATTGTGACATTCTGTAATAGCAGAAGATTTGAAATTGGAGTTCCACTGGAAAAATCATCAAATGAATTAATAAAAAATTGGGAAGGAACAGCTTTGATCTAATAATTAAATAACATTAAGAAAAAACAACAAAAATGTAAAACCTTTTAACTTGTTACATCCAGTGATATAAGAATTGTTCAATAGATAACAAGAATTGCTTTACAATCTCCAGTTCTTAATTGTATAATTAAACTGCAGACACATTCTACTCCTCATCATATTTATTACTGATGTTACATAAAAATGAAAAAGAAACAAGAAAGGTTGTGAGTGAAGTGCAGGATACAGTCTGAGCTTAAATAGCACATCTAATTCCTACCACGAAGGTGACTTTTAATGTAAAATAATGTGTGAAAATGAAATAACCCAGAGACGATGATTGTTACACAAATTACAGTTTCATTGCATCGCAGAGAGCCTGTATTTTTGTACATTCTCCATGATGCAATGGAATAATAATCTGTGTTATGATCAGCCACTCAGTAACGCCTGTATATCTGATCTGCCTGTAAATATCTGATTCGTAACCTTTAAATAGCTACCAAAAATAGAGATTTTGTACTATACAGCACAATTAGATTCAAAATGTAGCATTTTACGAGTAGTTTCAGATGTGGTATCACCAAAATTAACAAGGTTATTTTAATTTCATTATTGTAGCACATCATCGTTGTTCTCCACTCCTAGCCCCACTGATTGCAGCGCAGATGATGAATAAATAACATTTCTAGTTTAATGGACTCTGAATTTTCTTCACTTACATTTCAACAAATGTTTCAATAGGAATGCAGGAATTAATTGCACTCAACTGAATTAATATGCATTTATATACTGTCACACCAATACATTAACAAAAACAACAACAACAACAACAAAAGTGTTGTTGGGGATTTGAAAAAAAATATAATTGCTTTATGCAAAGAACTTGGAAAAAATAAGCCACCACCAAAAATAAAAAAATATAAAAATGAGGCTTTTCATTTACCCTAACAAATTCAGCATTACCAGGGGGAATGAAGAAATCAAAACTGAGCAAGCAGTTTTGCAAATGTAGATATTCTTGTTTATTTTTAAAGGTTATCCAGAGAGTGATTTACTGCACAGCCCAGAATTTCCCTTGAAACTAGCTATGCTTAAACATCTGGGTTACTATAAGGAGAAGCTGGGACAGCCTGCCTTCTCTTGCTTTTAACACATTACAAAAGCACCTGGAAGCACTCATCTGGACTAATTAGCTTCACAACAACAAGTTTAAGAAATTCAACAGAGATGTGTTTAATTATCTGAACACACTCTGCACACCCACTGAACAGGTTATACCCAGAGAATGCATAATATCAGATAGCACTGCACTGGGTACAGTAGGTCATTGTGTCACCCAGTCCCACTCAGGTGAAAGACAGGTGCATGACAAACTCTCGCTTTTTATGTCAGACTGGACTAAGAAGTTGAATGCAAAGACACTTCAAATTTATTTGCAATTTAAAACAAATAAATAAATAAAAGGGCCAAACAAAACCACCACATTCAGGATTGCCAATCTCATACACGAGTCTCTTGACTGAGAGTACTTCTCTGATGCTGCTCAGATTCTGATTCTGGGCAGGTATGGTGCTGGTGTCAATTTTATTCTACAGTTGTCTTTCCTTAGAACAACTGCAGTTATAAAATTACACATGAATTTTAACAAAACTAAATCCCTTCTGTGGATTTGTTATACTACAGTTTCCCTTCTCTACTTTCATTCCATGTTAGCATTCCCCAGCTCGGGAAAATATCACTAAAATGAATTATTGATTTTTTTTATATACCAAAATGCCATAGCTTGTTCTCTGTCTTGACAGTTTCTTGATCAGTGAGTTGCCATGAAAATAAGAGCCCTGGTATTTAACCTTATATCTGCAAAGAAAGATTATGAGCTGTGTCCAGATCTCTCAAAGGCCAAGCAGCTGGACATGAAAGAAGCAGCCCACAGCTATGAGAAACCTTAGTGAGAACACATCAGGCAGACAAGGCAGAGATGTCACTCATCTTCAAATGAAGCAAGATAACAATGTTGAGGAAAAGGTTCTTGTCCTCTAAGTGCTCTATGAATACTCAAAATGTTTTTCTCTTACAGTTTAAAATTAAGTGAAAGTAGTTCTGGTTAAAACAAATAAATAAATAAAAATTAATCACAGAATCATCACATAATCACATAATTATTCCAACTGGAAGGGACCTTTAAGGCCAAGTAGCCCAAGTCCTCTGCAGTGAACAGGGACATCTACAGTTGTTCAGTTTGCTCAGAGACCTGTGCAGACTGATCTTGAGTGTCTCTCATGACGGGACATCCACCATCTCTCTGGATTACCTGTTTCAGTACCTCACCACCCTTACTGTAAAAAATTCTTATATTCAATCTAAATCTCACCACTTTTAGTTTGAAACCTTTTCCCCTTGACTAAATAACAGACCTTTCTAAAAGTTTTTGTAGAATCATGGAATCATAGAATCACAGAATCACAGAATGGCCTGGGTTGAAAAGGACCACTGTAACATGGTTTTGTGGTCTTCCCAGAGCCCTCTCCAGGCTGAACAGCCCCAGCTCTCTCAGCTTGTCCTCACAGGGCAGATGTTCCATTCCTTGGATCTCTGGATCTGCTTCAATATATCCACATCTCTACTGAAGACTCCACATCTGGATGCAGTACTCCAGGTGAGGTCTCACAACCACAAAATAAAGGGGTGGGATCACCTCCCTCACTCATCTGTCTGCACTTCTATTGATGCAGCTCTGGGTTTGGCCCAGCTTACTGGGTTGCAAGGGCACACTGCGAGCTCATGTCCAGCTTTCCATCCACCAGAAATATGACAAAGGCTTGTATACAATTGTCCATGGTCCAAATGTCCACTTTGATTTTCTTACTTCTAGCATCAACTCACAGATTTAACAATCAAAAGTAACTTGTTTTCCATCTATGTTCAGTCTATCTTCCCTGCTGAAATACAGTGGAATTTGCACCCCCAGCACTTCCAGTTGCATTACCATTAGGGCACCAATTTCTCACCTTGCTTCTTCTGGCAGAACAGTTATTTTCTGTCTGAGAAAATCTGAGTATTTTACAAGTACGACTTTCATTCTCTCACTGTAAAAAAGAATTTGGACTTTAGTGTTAGGTTACTGGATAATTTAGATGTCAACAATAAAATAAACCTTGTGTGTGGCTCCAGCAACACAATGGTTCCATTCCTTTGCAGTTAAAGAAAAATCTCATCACATTCTCTCTAAGGTCAATGAGTCCTTGGGAAAGAAGCCAGTGAAACAGGGCCCAGAAAGTTGGAGTCACTTTTCCAGCTACATCTACAGAACAAAAAGGTAGAAAAATTGTATCTTACAAGGAAAAACTTGATTATACTTCTAAAATACTCAGCTCTGAGGGCTTTTGCTTGTTTTCTCCATGAATAATTGCAGAGCATTATCTTCCACTCTGGAACAAAGTTCAGGATGTGCCATTACAATTTCCATAGCAGATACAGGACATTAAGCACGGTAATTCTGTTTTGTTCAACAAGATACAATTAGAAATTTTAAGGAGGGGAGGGGCAAAACCCACAGCATTTAAGCTGAATTCTGCCACAAAGTTCTTATGCAACAGCTGGCTGATGTGGCTGGTCTGTGTGTTCAAACATGTACTAGCTCAAACAGTCTTTAGCACTGGTAGTTTGTAGTATGAAAACAAATTAGGCCCAAACATAACTTTGTCTTCATTCTCATTTGTTTTCAGTTCCCATAGAATTGGATACATGTCTTCATGTATCATTTTTGCCTTCAGCTGTTACACTTTACACCGGTGTTCTGCTCCTCTGGAGAAGTTGCAAAATAAAATTGGTAAACAAATTTCACATCACAAGGTGCTTACCTATTTTAATTACTTTTCCACATACTGAGAATACCTGAAGATTAATATATATATAATTTGGCTTCATGGAAAATTGAGTTTATAAAACCTAATAACTTCGTTAGGCTTTTTAGATGGAGAACATAAAATCTTAGTAAGAAAAGGAAAGAAATGTTTCTGTTTCAGAGGAAGATTTCTAAACTGTATAAAAACTATAACACTGAAATTAATATCAGAATCTACTTGCATATGAACAGACTTACAAATCCTAATAGAAAGTGTAGTCTTAATTACATATGGGTTTTTAATATTGCCAAATAAGAAAAATAAAAAATGGGAACATAACTCATTTTGTTCTGCATTACTAAAGTAAATCTTCAATAATTAATTATTAAAGGTTAAAATGATAAAAGATAAAAATTAAATGCAGGCAACTCAGTTAAATGAATGTGGAAATTTAACAGTTTCAGTTCTTGATGTCTGATGCTTGAGAAAATGTATTTCAGTTTTCAGTTTCAGTTCTTATTTGTCCCTTTGTCTAGAAGAAAGGGCTGATTTATTGAAACACATTCACTGTTTACTATATTGTGCCAGACCATATCAGTAGTACCCAGAGAAGAATAATACATACAAGATACAATTGGAAAGATAGGAATTGGAAAGAAAATATAAGAAGATATAATTAAGGTGCTGTAGTTAACACTAAAAAGCCTTTAAACATAAATATTTAGAATGCTTTTTAATCTATAAAAAATGCAGGTAGGTTATGACATATTCTTTTTTGCTAATTATATTGGAAGTTCATTACTATGATGTAAGGTGCAAAGAAAATTTAACAAGAAAACATTTCCATGTCAAAACTAGTCTGAACTGACAAGCTGCATTTCTGAGCCACTGAACACAGATGTTGTGGTGTATACAGATACCTTCCTGCAGGATACCTCTGTAGAAGGAGAGCAATAAGAAACAAATATTATGAGGATTAAACTTATTTTATGGTAAAGATTTCAAAGAGTGCAGAGAAGAGTTGTCTTCGCTCTGTTGACTTAATGGGAGTCCGGGCAACCAGAGTGGGATCCATTCATAGGGTGTGACCACCTAAATTTTGGAGTCCAAGCTATTGTACTCTGCAGAGATGCAGGTATTTTGCCAGAGTCTAGACAGGACCAGACATTAGATGCATTGTCTGGACACATAATGTTGGCAGTTAGGGCCATCTAAGCTACAGCTGGGTATCCTGGCTATCCTACTGAGAAACAAGAAAGATGCAGACCTCTCCAAAGTGTATCATATGGGCAAGCTGCATGCAGCTGGCTTAGATCAGCAAAGAATGTTTTAATGGCACTAGGCAAAATAATTTTAGGAAACTGAATCCTGTCCTGCCTGAATATCACTGTCCTGCAACAACCCAATTCCATGAACAAAGAACAGCATAGGAGAATCAGATATTTCAGTGATTTTCATGTTCTTTTTATGGCGAGATAGCATGAATATAGCACATGAAACACTGCTCCGTGCTAAAAAGATGTTTGAGTCCTTCACCTCACTCTCCTTGTCGAGTTCCTCTACATTAGGTAACAAAGCAGGAGCTATCGGGGTGTTGGACTCGATGATCTCTAGAGGTCCCTTCCAACCTCTAAAATTCTGTGATCACTTTCTGAAGAAAAAGTGATGAAAAAGTCATGTCAATGTGGCTGGATTTTATCATCTTGGGATATTTCCTGCATCGATTAGTCCAGCATTAACATGGAGTAAAGTAAGACTTGTTCATCTGGTGGAGCAAATGCTAACAAATTGGTTTGAAATATGTGTTGCAGAATTGAAGTTATAAAAAAAGCAAATCTTAATTGAACAGTTGCGAGCAGCAAGATTAACTCTCTCCAGTTAAGCAATTTGCAACTGTTTAAAGTCGGATTTGTTCATTTTCAGTTTCTGTTAAACGAACTGGTGGAAGAGTCTACTTACTCAAGCATAATAATTTCGATCTTTTTAGCTGAATTCACTATTTCATGATTCAAAACCAATCCTTCCCTTTTTTAAAAAGTCCATAGAAGTCATATTGTTCAGTCTATATTTTAAAGTTTAATATAATTCAGACCACGACTTTTTTCTTTCCTTTTGTGAATGCTTCAAAACATCAAGCCTAAATATTAACTAAATGAACCTTTTCCTCATGAGACTGTCTTTGGCTCTGACAACTCTCATTATAGACCAGTGAGAAAATTGTATCTTCCTTAATGAGTTTTTTCACCTATTTGCTTGATCTTCCACTGTCTATCCCACTGATCTTTATTATACCAATACAGTGAAAACATTCACATCTCATTTGACTCCCTGTTCTAATGGTCCAAAGGCTATTCCATCTGCTGGATGGTGCTGACTGCAATTGCTTCATCTTCAGTGAGACAGCTGTAGACTCACATTTAAAATCTGGCCTAAACTGATGTGTTTTCTCTCTCACTGTTTCTCAGAACAAATGTTTTGGTTTTTAGATGTTTATGTGTGCCAGTCATTTTATCATCTGAACGGTGATGCCTTTGTAGACTTCTGACTGTGTAAGTCTGGCCAAAACATTTGCAACTACTTCTAGGAGAAATTTCACTTTTATGGATGTAAACTCTTTTGGTCAGCTTCTTGCTCAGTACACACATTATACACACCCTTGGCCAAGCCAGGAAGCTATGCTGAAAAAGATCTGATGGCAATCAAAATAATGAAAATGAATTTTCATAAAGGTCAAATTACATTTTAATACAATCTAATGAGTTTTATGGAAGAAACTGTGATCGCTGTAACTTTTTATTTGTTTTTTTTTTTTCCTCCCACTTCTGATTCATTACTTTTTCTCTCTCAAACTCTAGAACAAGTTTAATAGGAAACCCTACATTCGATTCATATGCAGATTATGTTCAGATTTTATAGTCATAAATACTGTGAGTACAATTTTGCATCCAGTGAAGTAAGTAGCAAAAATCCCTTCAGCTTCAGAAAGTTCAGGAATCTAATCCCTATTATCTTCTAACATTTTACTGAATCTATAATCCTCTAAAATTAACTGTACTGCTGTGCTTAAAGGATTGTGGCCAATGGTTCTCTCTGAGGTCACCACTAGGGAAAATAGCATTATTAACAATCAGCATAAAGAGGCAGAATGCACAATAAGGAAGCCTGTAGATAACAGCTAATTCAGTAAGCTCAAGGGCAGGGCTACTTTTCAGAGGGATATCAAGGGGCTGGAAATTGGGCTGACTGCAACCTGAAAGGATTCAACAAAGATACATGCAAATTCTGCACCTGAAATGGAATAACATGTACTCATAACTGGCTGGAGAGTGACAGCCTGGTGGATGAGCTTAGCAATGAAGGCCAAATACCTTATTGGGGTGCACCGGAAAGAGACCAACAGATAAAGGGAAGTAATTCTTCCCTGTTTGGCACCCAAGAACGAGTCCAGAGTATTCTGTGCAGTTTTGGGATCCCAATAGAAGGAAAAATCAGATTAATTGGCCAAACCCACTTCTGTCAGGAAATTCTGTTAATCCATGCACCAGTAAAGGCTTGCAGTGGAGGGCTAGAAAACTGTTTTCATAGAATCATAGAATCACCAAGGTTGGAAAAGACCTAAAAGATCATTCAGTCCAACTGTTTTGCAGAAAAGGACATGAGAACCTGATGGACAGCACGTTGTTCACGGATCTTCTGCATCCCCCCTCTGGCAGAGAAGGCCAATAATGTCCTGGGCTGCTTTAGGCAAAGTATTGCCATTAAGATGAGGGAGTTGATTCTTACTCTCTACTGAGCACAGGTGAGACATAGCTAGAGTGATAAGTCCTGCTCTGGGCTCCCTGTACTAGACAGAATCAAACATACTTAAGCAAATACTGTGAAGGGCTGCATTGATGATCTAGAGATTGAAGCTTCCACTGTTTGACAGGAAGCTGAGAGGGACAGGACTGTTCAGGCTGGTGAAGAGAAGGCTCAGGGCAGATCTTATCAATGTGTGTAAATACTTGATGGGCAGAGTAAAGAGTACAGAGACAGGCTCTCCTGAGCCAAGGTCTTCTCATTGCGGTGACAGAACTCAAGGCAATGTGTACAAATTTAAATATAAAGCATTGAACTGAAATGTAAGAAAAATGACTGTTTTTTTTTACTGTGAGGATAGTTTAACACTTTCACAAGTTTCTCAGTTTGCAGCCTTCCAGCCTTAGCTGTTTAGGAATTCTGGAAAGTGATAAGTTAATAGCACAAAAATCTTCAGCATGCCAGAAAACTGAAAGATTACCCTTTTTTCTACAACACATATTCTGAAAGTCACAGAAGCTTCTTCACTGGAGTAAGTGAGTCAAGAAGTCAACTGTGTGTTTCAAAAGATCTACTTACACAGCGCTGATAGAATACTACGTAACAGACTTTCACGGGCCTTGAAATTGAGTTAATATTAGTCTCTCTGAAGGAAAAAAGACTAGCTTAGGCTGTCAACACATCAATACCAAGCAGGACAGTTTTGTACTCAGTGATAAGCCCCTTAAAACAAACAAACAAACAAACAAACAAACAAACAAAAAACAAAAAACGCAACAAAGATATGGGAACTTCTACTTCAGAACATGCATTTCTAAGGTGTTCTTTCCATAGGAAGAGTGACCTATGGAAAGGAAATGTCCCCTCTGACATTCTCTTCTTCAAGATGAACATTTGTAACTAAATCTAAAACTAATTAAAACAAAGTAAAAAACCTTTCCTGAATCACTGTAAAAATAATCTGCTATGTTGGAATTATAGCTTTCCTCAGAAGGCTCCCTCGTTTTGTCTGTCCCGTAACCTAAGAATTACATGTTATAGGACCTATGAGTAGAAAGTATTTCCTACCATGGACAAAAATTACTTCTTTACAAGTGCTTTCCCTCAAGAGGTTTATTGAAGATGATGGGCTTTCAGGTTATTGCTACAGATCTTGTAAAATCATTAAATCAGATTAATCACTTTATTATTATTAATTCATTGATGTAATTTTTGAGCTGAGGGGGAGTCTTTACCCATTTTTCTACACTACTTGTGTATTAAGCTTGGTTACTCTGCCATAGTGAATGTTGTATTACCAACTCAGTTTCTAAGTTTCTGAAAAAGAAACATGCTCCATTTTGAAGCATACAAAAATTTTAAAAAATGGCTAATACATGTTTTATTATGTAATGTATTTTCCATCTGGTGTTCTTTCATTTTAAATGAGATCTTCTCTGTTGGCAAATCTTCTGTTTTTACAATATATTTAATGTTGTATATTACAAATAACAGACACTAATCTTCCTTTCTTGCAACACTTACATTTGTTCTTCCGTACAGGTGATTCATTTGGGATACACTGACTGACAATGCATCACTTATTCCTCTGCATGGGAACACATACCAGACTGAAGAGCTTACTTTCTGTAAAACAGAAATTTAATAGATTATTATGAATTTAATAGATTATGAATAAGGCTACAAAAGAATCTTACAGCAGTTACCTCTTGTCTTATATACATCAGGGAAGAACAGATGAAAGGTGAGAGCTGGGGAAGAAATGGTAATTTGTGAAATGCAAACAACACAACTGAGTACAGGAGAAGGCAGAAATACTAGAGGAAAAAATACACAACGTGACAGCGTATAGGGATCAGTAAATGAAATTCAAAAGCATAGAGAATATGTATGTAGTGGTGAAACCATGAAGTATAAAAAAACTTCAATTTGAAATTGAAGTGCAAGGGGGAAAATGAGCAAATAAATGGTACACATGTAATCAAAGATGAAAGTACAGAATGGATAGCACTTTGAAGAACACTTTTTTTTCTTGTTTATCATTTCAGTCTTGGGTAGATCTCGCAATTTACCAAAGTCCTAGTTGTTGCCATATACTTCCCATTTCCTCCTCCAACTGTACATAGTTTTAATTAACTGGTTACTTCATTAAGTATCCTTGTGGTTTATCATCCTTGTTCCTTTGCTTCAGCAGGACACACGTGACCCACACAACTTTTTTCTATTCTTTTTCAACCTTCTTCTGTTTCCCTTTTCAGCCATAACTAGTTTATACAGCTCATTTCTTTTGAATCAGTGCATTGAAATCTTCTTTCCAATGAATTTATTCATTTCTTCTTTTTTCTTCCCCCCCCCCCCCTTTCTATTTTACTGCATAGTTTTGCATAATCTGTATCCTGATTTCTCCTTGGAAGCGTTCCCAAAGCAACTGCTGAAGGGAAATGCTTCTGTGGAGATTTCAGAGAGAATTAACTGCTGAAGTTGGAGGTATCATAGCCCAACCTGAGTCTTCGGGGCAAGCAAATAATCTCACTGCATGTGATATGGACTGCTGGATAGCCAGCAGCACACACACTGAGTAAATGTTTTAATGCAACAGTAGTTTTAGTTTATTTCTCTTTTCATAGCAGAAAAACATTAACATTTTAATTATACATTTTTTTGTTAGATGGAAGATCTGCTCTTCTATGAAGTCACCATAGTGGCCTCGAATGATGTTGCTTCTGAAATGCAAAGCATAATTCCTAGTTAATTCTTGCATAGGAATGGTAAATGGTGCTGTATTTAATTCTGAAAACTTATTTCCATTTTTGCCTTCTTATACATCTTCATATGATTTCACATTCTTGTATAGCATGATTGTTAGTTGAGGGCAAAACAAAAGGATTTAAGATTGGTACCAACTGTTACACTTTGTATTATTTTGACTTCAAAAATACTGTATAAAGAGAATGTCCCAGGAATAATTCATCTTTGGACCCACAAAAATCTCAGCAACTTGAAAGAGTAATTTGCACATCAGGTGGGTTATAATGTGCCTCCTAATTTTGTAATGAAAGAACCACAGAAAATTCAAAATTCAGAAATCAACATTAGCTTGCCTAAAATTATATCAAAGGAACAGTGGATCGAGGTCTCTGAAATATGAGTCTTAAAGATAGCACAGAAGCATGACTACAGGGTGTGATTCCCCTCCCAAACTGTCATTTTAGAAAGAAAGAAAGAAAGAAAGAAAGAAAGAAAGAAAGAAAGAAAGAAAGAAAGAAAGAAAGAAAGAAAGAAAGAAAGGAAGAAAGAAAGGAAGAAAGAAAGGAAGAAAGAAAGGAAGAAAGAAAGAAAGAAAGAAAGAAAGAAAGAAAGAAAGAAAGAAAGAAAGAAAGAAAGAAAGAAAGAAAGAAAGAAAGAAAGAAAGAAAGAAAGAAAGAAAGAAAGAAAGAAAGAAAGAAAGAAAGAAAGAAAGAAAGAAAGAAAGAAAGAAAGAAAGAAAGAAAGAAAGAAAGAAAGAAAGAAAGAAAGAAAGAAAGAAAGAAAGAAAGAAAGAAAGAAAGAAAGAAAGAAAGAAAGAAAGAAAGAAAGAAAGAAAGAAAGAAAGAAAGAAAGAAAGAAAGAAAGAAAGAAAGAAAGAAAGAGAAAGAAAAAGATTTCAATAAACATGTCACCCTTGGGTCTCCCTATAGCCAACTTGGAGGAAATAGGTCCTTTCAGAGAACAGCTCATCTTTTCAGATATCTATTACAGGCTGATTGGAATAACACACTAAAAGTACCTTCTTTGTTTTGAATATAAAGAGAGCCTAAAGGAAGCAGTTTAACAATAGGTACAAAGCTGGCACCAAATTGAAATCAGCTGAGCCCTGCCCCTCCTGCTCATAGTTCTGGATCTGTAATTAAAATTGGCCTTAAAGCATTCACAAATTTTCTAAAGTCTTGCTAAAAAGTAATGTTTTAAAAATGCTATAACAAAATCTTAACAAGATCATATACCATGTGAAAGACTGCAATTGGAAGTGAACAAAGTTATTGTAAGGAATCACACATCACTGAGGAAATTTGACACAATAAAGGTCAATAAATTATCTGGCACAATAAAGGTCAAGACTTCATCTGTTTTTAAAGGGTCATTTTCTGTTCTCTGATTGTTTTTGAATTACTTCCTAACAGTGTTACATTTTAAAGCTTAAAAATTCCTTGTGCCAATATAATTTTGTACTTACTGGAATTAATTTTGCTACACGGGTAATGGTCCAGAAACAAGAAGTTTCTCACTACATCCAACACAAAAGCATCTTAAATATTCAGACAAATCTTCAGAGTTGTGCTACAATAAGCACTGAATGAGGAGGCATATTTCCCAGGTCAGAACACTCCTGCTAAGTCTCTGATCCATTAAGAGGACCACAGGAAAGCTAAGCTACAGGCAGAGAAATTCTTGGCGTGCTACCCAAAGACATTAGAATGCAAAGCCTGATAAATAAGGACTATTTGAAGTCTGGTGTCCTGAACCAGGGCAGGTTAGAAAGGCCTATTCTAGATGAAGAAAATTAAAGGCTATGTTTATCTTTTTCCTAAAGATAGCTTCAGCAACATAAAAGCCCAGACTTCACAAACACAATGCAGGTTTTCACTTCTCCTTCATTCCCACAGAGATACAGCACCTTCTCCCATCATGGTCAATTTTTCTTCTAATCCCTTCAAACACTGAACTAGCAATCTGCGTAACCTCTCTTCCATGCCAGTGAATGCTGTCCTCTCACAGTAATATTTGCAGTCCATATAAACTCTTTTCTGGGCTTGCCATCAAAGAGAACAAAAAGTAGAGTAGGAAAAATACGAGAACTATCAACATAATAAATGACTGAATAAAGAAAATATACACAAGCTGACCTTGTTTAGAGAACTGTGAGGCATATCATAGTTGACATCTAGTACTAAGCCTGTCGGAATCACAACTTCCCAGGCCTGAAATTAATTGCTTCTTAAATAGTATCCTCCTTCTTGCCAGTCCTTACATTCAAAAATGGAAATGTAGCTTGTTTTTATTCCTTGCTTTATCTTTTTCTTTCTTAAGCAAGAATCTGTTCGCTTTTTTAGTTAAATGCTATCTGTGAAATCACTAGAATAATCCAATCTATTTAACATGAAAACATGTATCCCTAGTTTAAAAACAAAATAAAATAAATCTAATAGCCTGGATGTTTATGACATTGCATTGCCGTATGAGCTGAATCAGGACTCTTGATGGTTTGTGTTTTTTTTATAATGGCTGCACACAGAGCATGAATTTTCACGGACTTGGTTACAATTTCATTTTACAAATACAGCATCATCTCCTTAAGATGTGAAACAGAACACACAAAAACTACCCTCACTGGTATCAGAAAAGCACCCCTGTCAGAGCTGTATTAACCTTCTGTAGAAGAAAAGGATACAACAATTGTCCAAATTTATGCCTTTGTATTTTTCATTACAGAAGCCTGCAATACATCAGCATATATTGTCCAGTTTTCTGAATCACTGTGTAAACAAGGTGATTTTATCTCCAGTAGCACTGCAGTATATAATGATAGGATAAATAGACTATAAAAATGCATAGTCTAATGGTGGAAGCAAGGAATAGAAGAATCTGCATAATCAGGTGAAAATAAATAATGTTTCATCTTAGAGCAGCATGCTCAGAGCCAGAATTTACTGCTTGCAGCAGGTAAGTTCTCCTTAACTGGTGACAGGCTGATAAAAAACACCCTTTTCACAATGCAACAAAGCATAGTTAATAAAATACTTTATAAAGCTCAAACCTAATGGTGTTTACTTCCTATGAAAGCAAAAAGGTCTCATAGTTCACTAAAGCTGAAAAAGTTTAAAACTATAGAACTGGACACTCTGTCTTTAAATTTATTGTCTCGCAAAATGTGTCCCTTATTGGACAGCCGGGGGCCCTCCTGACCTGATGAATTAGGTTGTTAGACCTAAATTACTCCTCAAATTAAAAGAACAAATTTTGGCCTATAGTTCACATTTAAAAACATTATGATGTATGCAAATCCTGTTTAAAATACTTTTTAATTTTATTTATTTATTTTATTTTTTTTTGCATATAATAACACAAAGTATGCAAGTATCGCATAAGCACTGATATCACTAAAAGGAAAGAAAATAGGCATTCTCATAACAAAAAATACATGAATTAATTTGTTTTTTAAGACAAGAAGTCTAGAAAATTACGTGATTGAGAAAAGTGATTTCAAACAAATTCTGGAGAATAGGGCACGATACATTTATATGAAGGCTTCTCCAAAAATGATGCCTCTATTTAATTATGTTGGCCAAGGTCATCAGAGATGAATGTTGGTGGTATGGCAGTAGAGGTTGAACCTTACCAGCAATTCTCCATCACATATTGTTGTTGTTTGACAGGTGGCAGCAGAGGGGTGATCAACCCGAGATGCTGGTGTGCAGGTCTCTGGCTGTACTGAGTGCCAGAGCCTGGCCCTTGCAGGGCTGGGTGAGGGAGGCAGTGATTGTGTTCACTGCGACCAGGTGAACTACTTGCTCAGCCTAGTGGTTGACCTGAAGGAGGAAGTGGAGAGGCTGAGGACTATAAAAGAGTGTGAGAGGGAGATTGACTGGTGGTGTCAGTCCCTCTCAGCCTCAAGTTCTCAGCACACAGTCGAGGCTCCTAATGGAGCATGTCAGCCCCTGCCACCTCACAAACAGGTGGTAAAGGGTAACCAGCCAGCTGGCAACACTGCAGCTGGCCCCCTGTCCTCTCTTCCCCCCAGCAGTAACTTGAGAAGGGAGGAGGAGTGGAAACGGGTACCTGCTCGACGGAAGGGGCATCCTCCATCACGACCATCCCCGGCTCCCCAGGTGCCTCTGCGAAACCGGTTTGAGGCCCTGGAACTTGAGGGGGGGACTAGTGAGAGTATGGAAACAGGTGCACCCATGAGGTTGCCACAGGTGAAGCGGTCACCCCGAAGCCTCAAGACTGCTTCTACACGTAAGGACAGAAGGGTGATTGTTGTAGGTGACTCCCTTCTGCAAGGAACAGAAGGCCCTATATGCTGGCCTGACCCTACCCGCAGAGAAGTGTGCTGCCTTCCTGGGGCACGGGTCAGGGACATTTCAAAGAAAATTTCTAGATTGATTCATCCTTCAGACTACTACCCACTTTTAATAATTCAGGCTGGCAGTGAGGAAGTTGGCAAGCAAAGCCTGAGGTCCATCAAGAAAGACTTCAGGGGAATGGGGCGAATACTTGAAGGAGCTGGGGTGCAGGTGATCTTTTCTTCTATGCCCGTGGTGTCAGGAAAAGATACAGGGAGAATCCAAAAAACCCATCTCTTAAACAGATGGCTTAAGAGCTGGTGCAAACACAAGAATTTCGGCTATTTTGACCATGGGGCAATCTACACTGCACCTGGAATGATGGCTGCTGATGCAAGCAGCCTGTCCCTGAGGGGTAAGAGGGTATTAGCTGAAGAATTAGCGGGACTCATTGATAGGTCTTTAAACTAGGAACGAAGGGGGAAGGGGGCAAAATAAGGGCTACTGGGGTTGAACGGTGCATTCGAGGGATTGTACCAAACTCTGTGGGCAAAGATTGCAGAGTGCAAAAGGAGGGAGTAGGGCAGGGGGATGCTGGGGATGCCGCTGTTCTAGTGGATCCTGGATCGCTTATGAAGGTGGTGAGACGGACAGCCCGGCTGAAGTGCCTTTATACTAATGCACGGAGCCTGAGTAACAAGCAGGAGGAACTGGAAACTGTGATGCACTCTGAAAATTATGACATCGTTGCTATCACAGAAACATGGTGGGATGACTCCCACAATTGGGATACTACCATCGATGGCTATAGGCTCTTTAGGAGAGATAGGCGAGGTAGGAAGGGTGGGGGAGTCGCCCTTTATGTCAGAGATTGGATAAACTGTGAGGAGCTCCCCATGAGAAATAGTCAAGAACAGGTTGAGAGCCTGTGGGTTAGGATTAGAGATGGGACTAATAAAGGTCAGCTGGTATTAGGGGTATACTACAGGCCACCTGATCAAGGGGAGGCTGCTGATGAGGCTTTCTTGCTCCAGATGCATGAGGCGTCTGGCTCACGGGCTCTTGTCCTGGTGGGGGACTTCAACCATCCTGACATCTGTTGGGAAAACCACACGGCGAGCTGCAAGAGCTCCAGAAGGCTCTTGGAATCCATTGATGATAGCTTTCTGGTTCAGGTATTGGACAGACCGACCAGAGGTCAAGCGTTGCTGGACCTGCTGCTCACCAACGCTGAGGAGATCATCAAAGGCGTCAAGGTTGGAGGCTGCCTGGGCTCCAGCGATCATGCCCTGGTTGAGTTTGTGATCTCAAGCGATGTGGGCCTGGCAAAGAGCAGGACCAGGATGCTCAACTTTAGAAGAGCAGACTTCAAGCTACTCAATGGAATGCTGGCCAAGATCCCCTGGCGCGCTGCCCTCAAAGATAAGGACGTTGAGGAGAGCTGGCTACTGTTCAAGGATGCCCTCCTGGCAGCACAAGAGGTCTCCATTCCCCTGATTAAGAAAGTGGGCAGGAGAGGTAGAAAACCGGCATGGCTCAGCAAGGACCTGCTAAGAGAACTGAGGGTGAAGAAAGGGGTGTACAAGCTCTGGAAACAAGGCTGTGTCACCCAGGAAGAATACAGGGATGCCGTCCGAACTTGCAGATGTGGGATCAGGAAAGCCAAGGCTCAGGCAGAACTGAACTTGGTGAGGGATGTGAAAAGCAACAAGAAAACCTTCTACAGGTACATTGGCCAGAAGAGACAGGCCAAAATGGGCGTGCCTACTCTGGTAAATTTAAAAGGAGAAATGGCTTCAACAGATGAAGAGAAAGCTGAGGTGCTGAATGAGTTCTTCACCTCGGTCTTCACTGGTGGCCAGGATTCTAGTCTTTTTCACATCCCTAAGTCTTGCACCCCCATACCTCCATGTGGGGACCAAGGAGGTAAATCCCTCCCCACTGTAAGGGTAGAGCAAGTCCGAGAGTGCCTCCTTAGACTGAATGAGTATAAGTCTATGGGGCCAGATGGCGTGCATCCCAGGGTCCTGAAGGAGCTGGCTGAGGTGGTTGCTGAGCCGCTCTCCATCATATTTGAGAAGTCGTGGCTGTCAGGTGAGGTCCCGGATGATTGGAGGAAGGGTCACGTCACTCCCATTTACAAGAAGGGGAGCAGGGATGACCCGGGTAACTACAGGCCGGTGAGTCTCACCTCTGTGCCTGGGAAGATTATGGAACAGATCCTCCTGGACAACATGCTTGATCACATAAAGAACGAGCACGTGATCTGAGACAGCCAGCATGGCTTCACCAGGGGAAGGTCATGCTTAACTAATCTTGTGGCCTTCTATGATGGAGTGACGGCGTTGGTGGATGAAGGGAAGGCGACCGATGTCATTTACCTGGACCTGAGCAAGGCCTTTGACATGGTCCCCCATCACATCCTCATCTCCAAATTGGAGGGAGGTGGATTTGATGGGTGGACAACTAGATGGATAAGCAATTGGTTGAAAGGCCGCAGACAGAGGGTGGTGGTCAATGGCTCTATGTCCAGGTGGAGGCCGGTAACGAGCGGCGTCCCTCAAGGGTCTGTCTTGGGACCGGTGCTCTTTAACATCTTTATTAATGACATCGATGAGGGAATGGAGTGCACCCTCAGCAAGTTTGCTGATGACACCAAGCTGAGTGGTGCAGTCGATACGGTGGAGGGAACAGATGCCATTCAGAGGGACCTTGACAGGCTGGAAAGCCGGGCTCGGGTGAACCTAATGAGGTTCAACACGGCAAAGTGCAAGGTTTTGCACTTGGGCCGGAAGAACCCCAGGCACCTGTACAGGCTGGGAGGAGTTGTCCTTGAGAGCAGCTCGGCTGAAAAAGACCTAGGGGTCCTGATAGATGAGAAACTTAACATGAGCCAGCAGTGCGCTCTGGCAGCCCGGAAAGCAAATGGGATCCTGGGCTCCATCAGGAGAGGGGTGGTCAGCAGGGATAGGGAGGTGATCGTCCCTCTCTACTCTGCTCTTGTGAGGCCCCATCTGGAGTACTGTGTCCAGGTGTGGAGCCCTCAGTACAAAAAAGATATGGAGATTTTGGAAAGGGTCCAGAGGAGGGCCACAAAGATGATCAGGGGGCTGGAGCACCTCCCCTATGAGGACAGGCTGAGGGAGTTGGGTTTGTTCAGCCTGGAGAAGAGAAGGTTGCGAGGTGACCTCATTGCAGCCTTTCAATATCTGAAGGGAACTTACTCCCAGGAGGGGAGTAAACTCTTCGAAAGGGCTGATAATAGCAGGACTAGGGGAAATGGTTTTAAGTTGAAGGAGGGAAGATTTAGGTTGGATGTTAGGGGAAAGTTCTTTACTAGAAGGGTGGTTAGGTCCTGGAACAGGCTGCCCAGTGAGGTTGTGGATGCCCCGTCCTTGGAGGTGTTCAAGACCAGGCTGGACAGGGCCCTGGGCAACCTGATCTAGTAAATGTGTATGTTTGGTGGCCCTGCTAGGCAGGGGGGTTGGAACTACATGATCCTTGAGGTCCCTTCCAACCCGGGTAATTCTGTGATTCTGTGATTCTGTGTGACAAAATGGTGCTTGACATTGAAGTGTGTATAAAGAAAAGGTGTGGAACTGAATTCCTCCATTAAAAATAAAGTAATAAAATAAAATAAAATAAAATAAAATAAAATAAAATAAAATAAAATAAAATAAAATAAAATAAGAAAAAAATATTGCCACGGCCGAATAGTGAAAAGCAAGCAACAAAGCAAAAGCAAAGAGCACCAAGCAGGCAGAAGGCCAAGAATAAAGACTGAGGCATAAGTGGAGAGAAAAAGATTGTTTGGGGTATGGAAGAGTTTTTTTCTAAGTTCCAAGATTTTGTTTTCTGTGTACCTGATTAAAGGCTTAATCCACTGCTTTTTAAGTGAAGATTCTTGTAAACATAATGTGCCTTACTCAGTCAGGGACTGACAAAGCAAAAAGCATACTTCGCATGTGAGAGGTTTTATTATACTTTTTAAACCTTCAGATTTGATATTTCCATGGAGTCCTTACAACACTAGTTTTTGTGGTAACCTTTCTCCTCATAGACACTTGTTTTGTAGCACAGAAACTGGTGTTCTTCACATGGCAGGTGCACTCATAAATCTTACAAATACACACGAAAGATAAACGATTTTAAGTCACAGAAGAAACAAGGGAGATGTCTTTCCAAAAGCACAAACAAGGCAGTTTAATTTTTATGGCCAAATTCTGAACCTTGGCCAAATTTATTTGTTTGCAAGATGAGAAGGAAATTGTGATCCCCAGTTCTGTACCACAAGGCTGCTCTAAATGAATGCTTACTGAAATGTCATAGCCAACAGGTACTGTAACAAGGGAAAATAGGAATCAAAGCAGGAAGAAAAAGGAAGCTATAAAGTATTGCTTTAAAACATGTTTGGTTGTTGGGTTGTTTTTTTTCTGGCATATTTACTCTACAGTGTCCTCAATTCCTATGAAAGTAGGTATAAAATACTATCAAAGAGTATATTTTTTCAGCACTATATAAACAAGGAAAATAATCAACAAAATAATTATGGTAATTAATTATGGCAATTAAAAAAAAACAAAAACACAACAAAATGTCCATTAGGAAGTTGGATTCAGACCACAAGTATATAAGAAACAACTTTGGTATAGGATACAACTACTTGAAAACAAACATCACACTCCACCTCCTCATAATTTTATATGTTCCATCTCATTTCAACTGTTACTCCTTCTATAATAATTTTACCCTCTGATAAAAAACACTAGCTTGGTCAGGCAGCTAAATATTGGTCAGCAGAACCTGGTAAAGTAAATTTTTGTTCTTTTAAATTCCACTCCCTTTCTATTCTATTGTTTCTCTTCAGTGCCACTTTCACACCTTTAAACCAGGTCCAGCCAACTGAGCATCTGCCCGTTGCAGGCATGAGTTCCTCTGCACTGCACTACTTATCTCTCTTGCAATGCTGTTATCAACTAAAATGATTTATATAAAGTGCTGTCAAAAGATATTTTAAGTCACCTCAGCCCCATCTCAGTATTCAGAGGGATATATATTTTGTTATTTTCTAGAGGCTTATTTTCACATTTTCCTGCCATAAATGCTCTCTATTGTAGTGATATGTATGTAAATTGCCAAAATCACAGTGGTTTTAATTGTTCAAATCATCGTTTCATTTGCAGTTTACACAGCTACAAAAACCAAAGCCATATCTCACTGCAATCACAAAATACATGCCTATAGGCACATACTTAGTGTAGCTAAGTAAGTGCTGTAGGGAACTTATTTGAAAATTGAAAAAAAAAAATAAAAATCCAGCTTATTTTCTGCTTTCAGTCACGTGGTAAAGAAGGGAAGACTTCATTGGAATCAGATCCCTTTTTCTTGAGGAGAATGTTGTTGTGTATAAGCCCACAATTGAAATAGTCACTAGTAGCCCATCCTTGGCTAGTTTGCAGGTAGGACATCAAGTTTCATTAATTCTCCAAGCTGAATGAGAAAACTCAGACACATGAATCTTTATTTACTGAAAATTATCAGGAAAAAAACCAAAACAAACAAACAAACAAACAACAAAAAAAAAACCAACCCTGATATCTTTCTAATAAGGTTTGGGTAGCAGAGTACAAATTTCCACAGTACTGCAGAGGTCTTGTTATTATAAAAGCATTAGGATTTTTGATACTACTTTTAAAGACACTGTCTCTGAAATTACCTACAAACACTCCTGCACAGGATACGCCTCCATAGCATCTAAATCTGGCGTAAAGTGGAACACAATAACACTGCGAACCAGGTGTGCTTCTTCACATCCTTCTTTGTGCTGATTCAGAAAGAAAACCAGATTAAATTTGCCTTAATTGATTAATTAATTAATCCATTCCTTCATTCACTTTCCTAATCATTTTCCTGAAACGACTCTTTATCAGGTGATAGGTATTATATATGATACATGTGTACTCAAATCAACATTAACCAAAATCAATATGGGTACTAAAAGCAGGCAAGAGCATGAAGATTTGGGTGTATTTATTTCCCTGGAAGCAAAGTCCTTACAGTTGATAGGCAAGGAGTGGAGTTCTAGATGGATGGTTCTCTCATTTCACATCTGTATTAATGACCTTGGTGTGGGAAACAGTGATGCATTAATGAAAGCGGCAGATGGCACGGCTGTATAAATTGAAACCACAACACTGTAAGATAATAATGGCCTGAATTTGAAGAGGGTTCAAATAAACACAGGATGACACTTTCCTACACAAAAAGTTACATGCTCAAAGAAAATTTGATTACCTACACCTCGTGATGTGATTTCTTAGAAGCAGGACAATGAAAAGCAAAATTATCATTGACAGGTGAGAAAATAAGCAGGAGCCACAAATGTGACATTGCTGTGGAAGACAGATACAGTAATATAAAGTTAAATACATGTAACACAGGGAAATATTAATGTCGTTACATAAGCTTTTATTTCTTTGTTTCAGTTGCAAAACAGAAGCAATACAGTTGTGAAAAGATGAATTTTCTTAGCTGAACACTGAGACAGTCCATAGGTAAGAAATTAGCTATGTCAACACATTGACTCCTTGTACAGCTTTTCTATTACCTTGATCCTAATGAGACCGCAGTTATGCTCAATAGCACAAAGTGTTGTGCCTTGACCAGTCTGACATACAGTGTGTGGTAACAACGACATTGGAATGCACTTTATTGATGGTTTGGATGAGAAAATTAAGTGCACTCTCAATAAGTTTGCAGATGACAGCAAGCTGGGAGGAAGTGTTGATCTACCTGGGGGTAGGAAAACCCTACAGGGGTTTGAGACCAGGGTTGAGACCAGTTGTGAGAGCTTTCACAAAACCCTGAACGCAGGGTAAAACTGAGGTAAATCCAGGGGAAATGGATACAAATTAACAACCAGCCCCACCCCGCCCTCCTGCTTTCCTTCCTCTCGCAGCTCCAGGGCCCGTACCCGCCCTAAGGAACGTCTGCAGCTGCCGCCTCACTAGAAACTCCCACCTCCCCTCCTCAGTTCAGCTCACCCACGCTCAGCTCCTCAATTCTCGTCGCTGTAAAGTCACATAGGGCTCCATTCCCTGCCACTCAAGCCCGCAGGGCATTTTTAACTTGTATCTTTCCATCAGGCGCACCGTGGGCAGCTCAGCGAGCGGGAGGAGCAGCGAGGGCCGCTGTGAGGCTGACGTGTCGGCGGGCGGCGGTGGCAGCGGCAGCGGCAGCATGTGAGTGAGGGGGTGTATGTGATCCCGGCCCTGCTGCCCCACAGCAAATCTTAACACTGCCTCTAACCCCACACTGTTTTCTCGCTCTTCCCAGGTCGAAAGTCACCTTTAAAGTGACGCTCACCTCCGACCCGCGGCTGCCCTACAAAGTGTGAGTGCGGGCCGGGGTGCGGGGCCCTCCTCAGGCGGGATCCCTGCGGGGTCCCATGGGTGTTCTTTATTCTTTTGCTTTTATTATATCGTGTAAGATGAATGGCGTGTGCATCTCTGTGCTGCCTCATCCTGTATGTACACATACATGGCAGGAGCTTTGCTGCTCATAAAGTTGCTGCTCGTATCAGTTGCTTGATATTGGTTTGTGTTAACAGTCACGCAACCAATGTTTAAACTCTCTTTTCAGGCTAAGTGTGCCCGAAAGTACACCTTTCACAGCCGTCTTGAAGTTTGCTGCTGAGGAAGTAAGTAGAAAGTTGTGACTCCTTTTAATTTTCTCAGCGTTCATGAAAAAAAAAAGCTTGTTGCTTGCAAAATACAACACTGCATCCAGCATGCAAAAGAAATAAGTAATTAAATCCTGTTGTTAGATACTCAGAACCCAGGATTTATTCATATTGTGGATCTGTCAAAACTTTTGGGATCTGTAATTTCAACCTGAAGAAGAGAAGGCTCCGAGGTGCCCCAAGGTTGGCCTTTCAGTGTCTAAAAGGGAGCTACAGGAAAGGAGACAGACTCTTTTGCGGGGTCTTTTGTGACAGAGCAAGGGAAAACGGTCTCAAACTCAAAGATAGTGGATTAAGGTTGGATATGAGGAGAAAATCTTTTATAGTGAGGGTGGTGAGGCACTGAAACAGTTTGCCCAGATATGGTGGACTGCCCATCCCTGGATACTTTCAAGGCGTGGCAGGACCAGGCCCTGGGCAACCTGATGTAGCTGTGGTGTCCTTGTTCACTGCAGGGGAGTGGGTCTAGACAGCCTTGGTCCCTTCCAACTCATAAGGAGTCTGTGATCCTATGATTCTAATTTCTATACTTGCTACTACAGTGTGACAGAAGATCATAGCAGAGATACTGCTGATGTGGGAGTAAGAGGGATTGATTATTTGGTGTGACATTACTTGATCAGAATAATAGGCCTGCAGAATGAAGATGAAGCTACAAAGAGGCCCATAAGTGTCTCTCTGGATGCTAAATGCTGAAACAGAGCTGGAGAAGAGGAGGTTCAGGGGAGACCTTGTTGCTCTCTATGACTTCCTGAAGGGAGGTTGTAGTGAGCTGGGGGTCGGCCTCTTCTCTCATGTAACTGGTGCTGGGGCTAGAGGGAATGGCTTCAAGCTGCGCCAGGGGGAGGTTCAGGCTGGACATTGGGAAATACAACTTCTCTGAAAGAGTGGTCAGGCAGTGGAATGGGCTGCCCAGAGAGGTGGTAAAGTCACCGACCCTGGAGGTGTGCAAGGAACGTTTTGACATTGTGATGAGGGACATGGTTTAGTGAGAGCTATTGGTGATGAGTGGATGGTTGGACTGAATGATCTTGTAGGTCTTTTCCAACCTTGGTGATTCTGTGATTTTAATGTGCTAAGTATCTAATTATAACCTAATTACCATTGTTATTTGGCCCAGTATTTCATATTGTATGATGTCACACTCAGCAATAAATATTGAAGGTAGGAAGAGAAGGAAAGACTTCCACTATAAAAGCAAGCAACTACTGCACATAAACATAGAAACTGAGGCTCTGCTTCCTGAGATGTGACTCTGCATTGCTTGCTGTTGGCAGATGGTGAATAACTTTTCTTTCTCCTTTTGTTTCTCAAAAGCCTTTTCATTAAGCTGCTCCTATCTCAAACCTGCAAGTGGTTTTTTTCTGCCGTCCCATTTTTCTTCCCTTTTTCCTGCTGAGAATGGGGAGGGAGAGAGCGGCTACTGTAGTACTTAGCTATTATGAGATGATGTGTTACTTTTGCATTCTTAGTGTTAAATATGTAGCCCCCATTTTATGAACTCATTATTCAAACCTCGCTTTTGAAGACAAATTATTACTTTCCTCATGGCCTTTCCATAGTGACACTTGCATATTATTTGTCTTTTGCCAAAAAATTACACTTTCCATGCTACTTTGCAAGGTGAGTAGGTGACACGATTTGCCTGCAATGGATACAAAACTAAGAGATTATAATGCTAATGTTGTGCGCCTGGAGATGGCAGTTTTTCAGTATACTGATAATTAGGTACTGTATTAAAGCATAGTTTCTGTGAACTCTTGCTGTTGCTGTTAGTGTGTGGAGTTTTGGCAAGTTGGACCTCGAAATTTTGGTTTGAGCAATTAGAAAATGAGAAAAGCACAATTAATGAATGCCACTGAAAGGCTCTGCTGAAGTAACTTGCTCAGCAAATGAGAAAGCTCTCTAATTCTACCAGGAAAGCATTTAGTGTTAGCATTCATAGTTAGTTGTGCTTTTTCTTGCATAAGAAAAATGTTTTCTGAGGAGCAAATGATAGTTGCTGATTGCTTGGACACCAGTCATAGGCATTGGTCATTGAGCTAAGTGGCAAAGGAGCAACCTGTGGTCCTCAGATGAAACAAGTCACACAGATGGATGTGCACCTATGCTGCCTACCCCTTCCATCCAATATGATCCAACCACATTACACGGTACAGTATATTTCTCTGGGGTTTTTTTGGCTCCCTGTTGTCATAAAAATAAGTCCGAAGAAATTATTCTTCGTGTTCTCCAAAAGTTCAGTTATTCTGAAATAATATGCAGCCTGTGTCCAATGCAGCCCCATCTGTGCATGGCTTTTCATACTGTAGAAGTGACCATGTATGAGTAGGGGGGTGGGTACTGTGGGGGCACATGGTGCTGATTTAGGATACAAAGCCTGCTTGGGCTGGAGTCAGAATTCTGACAAAACCTGGATCAGATACAGTGCTCTTAGTGCCTCCTTTTTTAAGCAGATCCTATATCTAACACTTCTTGGAGTTGGAGATGAAAATGGAGACATGAAGAAGGCCAGGAAATAGGCCAAAATAAACCAAGATTGACTAAAGTTAATTTTGGGTTCAACATCATCTTCAGTCAGAACAATGGGAAGTTCAAATTGTGATAACGTACCTGATGGTAATACTAATCACTCACAGAGTTGACTTGTATGGTAAAAATATTCTCTCAAATTACATGCATTTCAAATGCAACCTTTTTTCCTACCATATCTTGTTTTCATATTGGCTCTTATTCTGGTCCTGTAAGTGTTTCCTTATGTTGAGCACACCAGTAGGAAGTTAGTATGCCCGTGAATAAGTGCGTATGTTTTGGGTTTGATGTTGTTGACCATTTTTATATTGGAAAATGTGAACATATGTGTTCTTGGTCACTTTGAGCTTTGAGCATTCTCCATGTTTTCTACTTTGTCTATGTCTCTTACATTGTTTTCTTGTACTCTTTATTTCCTCTAGTTCAAAGTTCCTGCAGCGACCAGTGCCATTATAACAAATGGTAAGTATGTAGTTTTTATATTGTAGTTTCAGTTAAGGGATATTGATAATAGCAGAAACATCTCTTATTTCACAGACTCTGCAGTCTACAAACTAAACTTAGTAATAATAATATAGTAGCATTTTTCTTATTACATATGCATGGGATGAAAGTTTTAAGCCATTATTATGCACTGGATTTGTTTTCTCTTAAGTTGTAGTTTGGATTTGCTGTGCTGTAGATTTCATGTTAGTTCCTTTGATACAACTGATTTTGATTATTGGAAATAGCTATTTGAAGGACTAGCATGATAAATATGTACTGTTGGATGTTTCATATTTTTGAGCACTAAGTTCAGTGTGGTAGCGTGTGAAGGCCATTTCACCTTTGTCTCCTTTTCTGTTTTAATTTCTTCCTAGATGGAATAGGAATAAACCCTGCACAGACAGCAGGTAAGTTATTACTTACAGAGCCCAGTAGTTCTAAAAAAAACCAACTCAGTTATTTTAAGTTACAGAATCACAGATCACAGAATCACAGAATGACCTGGGTTGGAAGGGACCTCAAGGATCACGTAGTTCCAACCCCCCTGCCTGGCAGGGCCACCAAACTTCCACAATTACTAGATCAGGTTGCCCAGGGCCCCATCCAACCTGGCCCTGAACACCTCCAAGGACGGGGCATCTACAACCTCCCTGGGCAGCCTGTTCCAGGACCTCACTACTCTCCTAGTAAAGAACTTCCCCCTAACATCCAACTTAAATCTACCCTCTTTCAACTTAAATCCATTCTCCCTTGTCCTGGTTAACACATAGCACTCTGGGTTGGTTGTTATATCTCAAGTTTTAACAATTGCCCAGTAGTTGGATGTATGGTCGGTGTTCTGTGTGAAAGATTAAATCCACAGAACTGTTGTTCACTTGGTTATTTAGGACCGTGGAAGAGTGAGGTACTGATGATCTTTAGGACTTAGCTATTTATTGCAGTCTAAAAGAGCACTTACAGCTATCATCTGGTACTTTAGTAATAGGTATTTTTTTCACCACTGTGCCTTGTTCGGTAGTATTTGGTATATCAGAAGCCATTCTGATAGGATTTATTTAGAAGAGTAATACTCTGTTTAAGAACAGGAACTTTAAGTGCTTTGGAAAGTACATTCTCAAGAAGGGTGGTCTTGCAGATAGTCCTGTTATTCTACTCAAGGGATTTCAGGTGATTCCATCTAGTGGAAACTGAATAACTTTATTCCTGCTTGCAAACATGATGAACAGTTAGTGAGGAATTCCTTGCTGCTTCTTTTGTTTTTACATTATATTTTTGCTTTGGACATTTTGCCTGCAAAGATGTTAGATAACACCAGTCTCAACACATCATGTGACCAAGTAGAGTGAAAGCAGATGATACAGCTAACAATATGGTTTAGTGAATTACAACTTGATTTCTTGGTCTTGAAATTATCATGGCATAAAAGTGAAACTAGACATTCCATCATAGATCAGCAAAGTTTGAAAGGGTGTAACTTGCAAGTTTTATATGACTTTGAGCCTGATATTGTTACTGATATTGATATTGATATGTGTGCCCTGGTGGCGCAGTGGTAGGAATGCCATGTTGCAACACTGGAGGCCCAGGTTTGAATCCCCTGTGGCGCAAGTGGTAGAAGTGCCGCTCTGCTACACAGGAGGCTCAAATCCCAGGGGATGGACTTGATAATCTATAAGGTCCCTTCCAACCCACACGAAACTGTGAGACTTAAAAACAAGAGCACTTTGGAGAGGCACTGTAGAAAGAATAAGATTAAATTCTTTTGGAAATATAAAAAATGGTTTTGTAGTGTGCTAGAGAAGTTATTACAGAGGTGTTGAAAACTCACCAGTGGGCATTATTGTTCTTTAAATGAGTATACTTGCTTAGGAAACTTTTTTTGTTTGGTAATGTTCTTTTGTTTATTTATTTAGGAAATGTATTTCTAAAGCACGGTTCAGAACTACGGATTATTCCCAGAGATAGAGTTGGAAGCTCCTAATGTCTACTGAAATCAACTGGAATAAGTGACGTTGTCATGTAGCTGAAGTCTATTTATTTTTGAACTCTGCATTGCGACTAAAGAATTGGCTTTTTTAAAGCTACCAAACACGACTTGCCAAGATCCAGTCTTTTTGTGACACACAGATAAGGTCTCATTTTCTTGTTAAAACACAAATAATCATGCACTGGTTATTTCTTTCCTGGTATTTTCCAATGGCCTGATCCCAATGAAAAAGAAGGTGGATGTCTCTAAAGATGTCTATTACTGAAACTGCAGCAGAAAGCACTCAACCACAATAAGTAATTATATAAAATATTATATATTGTCAAACTTAGTTTTGGAAGGGGGAACTTTACGATCTTGTTACAGAGAAATTGTTCTACTGAGTGTTGGAAGGTTTAGCTTTATTCATTCTTCTTTTCTTTCAATAAAATTCCATGTTGAAAGGAGAAGTTTTACCACAATTCGAGTATTTAGCCCAAATGGAATGGAAAAGTTAAAGTGGTTTATTACTGAAATAAGTACCTGACTGCCAAATGTTCCAAAGTAACTAAGATTTAATTGCTGAAAACATTTTAGATAAAAGAGATTACAGAGGTTACCTGTATGTTAACTTCACAAAGCATCGAATGTTGAAGTCTTGAATGTAAATTCAGAGAATTTGTGAGACATAATCTCAAAATGGCAGGGAAGGCCTGGCAAAATTTGGGAAAGTATAAGTACTGGTCAAATACGTCATTCCTTTTTCTATAAATACTGGTTCTTTGTAAAAGTTTTGTTTCTGCATGTAACAGGGGAACCATAGTTGATCAGAATGTTTGTGTTCAGATAATATGCTTTTTGTTTATCAGTTGCCTGAGGTCAATTATCAGTCATGTATTTTATTCAGAGAAATCGCTGCTTTTCTTGAACTGTTCATACTACTTTGTGATTTGTTTTGCCAAATCTTACCCTGTTGCATTTTATGTGTCTTATTAAATTTACAGGAAGTAGAGCAATGGGCAGTGCAGTGCTTGGTTTAATGTGGGTCATCACAAATACAACTCTACTGTGCAATAATTTCCCAGAAGGATGTTCAGATTTTGTTTCAAATAGTGGATGCGGAATGCCCTAATGAGTGGGTATGAATTCAGTATATAGAACAAAACTTCCTGAAAATGATATTTGACTTAAAATTTTCCACCTCTAAGATGGATTGTAAAATTCTACGTTCTCCTTGGTTTTAATAAACAATATGAAAAAAATACAAATGTTCCTTTCTCATTTTCTCAGTTCAATTTTGACAGTAATTAAAAATGCCGCCCTTTGACCTTAATTAAGATACTCTTGAGGTTAACTTAAAGCCAGAAGGTTCTTATTATGCAGAATTCTATACAGCACTGATTTTCAGGTATCGTGTATAGCTTCTACTAATCTAATTAGAATCGGTTGTATCAGTGGCTTTTAACTTTCTCTGCAAATCTGTTGATGGAATACCTGAAGAAGAATGTAACAAATAGGAAGCTTGCTTTCATGTCTCAAGGTGCAATATAGTTTTCAAAGGGCCTTTTCAAAGGCATTTTGAAACTAAGTTGCCTTGTTTTTGAAATAAAGGCTAGGTAAAATAATTTTACATGATTGCTTATTGTTTATAATAAGCTTTTATTATATCATTACTTTGTTACTAGCACAGCGTGAACTATTTGTTTGATGTGCTGTGTTGCAACATAGTTTGTATAATATGCAAATGATCTGTCCATTTGGAAGAATAAATTATCTTTGTAATACTTTCTCTGTTCATGACACCTTTGTGTAAATACGATCTGAAATTTGAACGTAGTTTTCCATTTTAAGGGATTATGGACATTTTTCAGGAAGGGAGGTGCAGGGACATAATGTAATATAGACCAACTGGAAGAGTTAGGAAATAGTCTTTGTTTTACCCAACTGATGATGTGTCATTGCGCTAGTAATCAGTTCTGTCAGTTATGTTCTTTTCCTTGTGTACTGAAGTCTTGATTTTTGCTGGGATAGTGTTAATTCTCTTCATAGAGGCTCATGTAGTGTGTTTATGTTTTTTGTATTTAGGATAACATTGGTAACGTGCTGATGTTTTAGCCATTGCTGAGCACTGCTTGCACAGAGCCAAGGATGTCTCGTCTTCTCACACTGCCTTGCTAGCAAGGGGCTAAGTGCACAAGAAGCAGTTCTTAGCTGGCTGCCAGATTAAACCACAAAATGTGCTGCATGTTAAGTGGGTCCTGAAGTTGGTGAGAGTAAAGCAGTCCTTTGTATGCTAACATGCAGGTAGTCATCAAATGGAGCACTTGAATAGAGCAGTGGAAAAAACTGAATCCTGTGGTTACTGAAGTAGCAGAGTGGAGACAGCATTTCGGCAATACTGGCAGAACCCTGAGCTCTAGCTGTGTAAAATTCATTTAATTTATGATACATAGTGTTCAGATTTAAATACAGTGTAGCTAACTATACATTTCAGCCACTGTTCCTGCTGATGGAAGGTAGATGCAGGAGTATACACAGAGGTTAGTATGATCTTTTTGGGGCTAATCTCTGCAGGCTGTTTCTGAAATTAATGGAAAGTGAGATTCCTCTGGAGAGAGTTTCAGAGCAGCTAAATGAATCTTCAGTTCTGAATTACCCTCTGGAGGAGCCTTTCTCTCTTTACTAACTATAGATGTTAGCCTGTATGGGCTAATGTTAGCCTTCATGAATACATCCCCAGCCGGCTCTACCTCCTCCTTTCAAAATTGCATGGTATAGCATTGTGCTACCCGCTTGCTTGACTGGGATGTTTAGCACATGACACAAAGCTCCCAGGGATTTGTGCAAAACTGAAATTATAAGAACCTGTTTGCATGAAACAAACATACTCTTTATGTGATATAATCAGTTGAATGCTTCTTTTCTATTTTTACAGCAGGCTCAGCAGCCATGATGGGAGTGTGAGAGGCTTGTTCCTTATTCAAAGCTTTGTCAGATTAAAATCAGTTGTCTACAAACAAAGAAGAAAACCTGTATTGAAGAAGAAATCAAAAGATTCTGCTCATTTTTCAGAGCATATAATTGTTTTCCCTTATCTCCCTGAGGAGGTTTAATGTTCCTGAAAACCAGATTTTAAAGAATTAGGGATGCATAAAAGAAGCCACTAATGCAAAGAGCAGGTGCAGGTGTTCCTGCTTATTACTGTGAAGAAAATCCTGAGCCTGTGACTGGGAACTGTCAGTGTCTTTCACTGATTAGGAAGTACCAGGTGATGTCTGTAAGACATGTACCAACCTTAGAGGATTCCTTTCCCTGGAGAAAGAAGTCACTCTGAAATTCTGCACAATAGATCAAATTTGTCCTGTAATCAATTACTGTTGCAGCTTTCTTGTGGGAATGGGAAGGTCTGTTTACTGTTGCTTTAACTGTTTGTTAGACTTAATGAGAAATAAGTCTGGGTTGGTCTGGATGTTAAAAAGTGTTAAAAAGTGCCCTAAACAAACATGAACTGGTTGCCATGGGGGGTTGTGGAGTCTCCATCTTTGCTGATTCTCAAAACATGATCAGATGGCCCTGAGCAACTGAAGGAACTTTGAGGCTGGTCTATCTCTAAGCAGGGCTTAGGACCAGGTAAACTCCAGTTGGATGTTCTGGCCTAAGTAACTCCCTGACAAATTCTTTCCTTACTCCTAGCATTTTGTTGGTAGAAAAAGAGCTATGTCTTACTTTACTTGCCCAGACAGTGGAGGCACAGTACAGCCACAGTACTTCCCACATGAGCCCATTTTAGCCTCCTCACACTTATACTTTCTCAGAATACCTGTAAACAATTACAGTCCTTGATCTCCTGCTGGAACAAAGCAAAAGTTTAGTCGTAGGGATTAGCTAAAATCATACTGTCCTCTACTGTTGTGTAGAAGCTGTGGCAGTTGAATATGTAATTTGGAGTCTGATAGGTGAAATATAAACGCATTTGTATTCTTTATGACATTAATGCTAGACATCTTGTAAATTACATTTTTAATGTTTGTGTTGAAAACAGACAATTTTTGATGCAGCTGATCAGATAAAATTTACTTCTGTAACTTTCTAAATCCCGTTTTTCTTGCTTAGGCAGGGGAGGGAATGTAAATACCATTACTGTAATAAAAAGCTGTGTGAGGATCCATGTTGCTTGAAAAATTAGCATCTTTCAATTCAGTTTTACACTGACATTTCAAGTTAGCAGTAATGATTTAGCAGTAGAGACCCATTAACTCGTAACAGAGTTCTCTTCCATTCCTCTGGGCTCCTGAGTAGGATACAAACAATAGCTGGTAACAATAACAGCAGCAAGGTGTCCTTACCCCCAACATGAAAAGTGAAAGGTTGTATGAGCACTCAATGTCAATAAGCACCACCCATGCAGAGCAGATCATTAGCACACGAACAAGTGCACAGCATGTGTTGCCAACTGTACAGTAGTCTATAATATCCATTATGGATGACAATGAAATCAACATAGTCCAGTTATTTATGTCATATTCATTTAGTTCTCACTTCTGGATGAAATACTGTTCTCAGTGAATGTATCTGTAGCACAAAATAGGAGTGAGTCAGAGTGAGCTCAGGTACTGATTATTCTTGCTTCTTGGTTCTGTTTTGGACAGCTCCATCTGTCTCCAAAACAGACCTATTCCAGAGAGGTTTTACATAACAGTGAGTGCCAAGTGGTCACAGGCCCAGGAACAATGGGCCTCGATAGCTTGACGTTTGCATATCTCATTTCATGTATGTCCTCACGGCCAGATATTATTATAAAATTAGAATAGAGGTCATCCATTTGTTTTCATCATGAAGGGTCAGGAATCTTTGAAGGTTTATTGGCCAATGTCCGCAAATGACAGAAGGAACCAATTTTAGCCACAAGTTGTTGTGAATTGCCGGGTGACTTTCGCATTTCTTCTGCACTACTGGCACACCAGAGGAACCTGTTAACAGAAGATGTTAGCGGGGTTTGCAATCAAAGTAACAGCAACAATAAAACTTGTTGAGGATCTTAAAAATGAGCGTTTGGGCATTGCAGGAACTGATGTGGCTTGACGTCCCATTTCTTTGCTGCAGTTCTCTTAGTTCACTTAGCACAGTTTGATTGGTATCAGTGATACTCCCATAGGAAATATAATGTCTTTCGTAATTAGTATAGATTATTTCATATCTAAACTATTGATATAATGCAACTTACACTGAGAAACCTTCAAGAAAACACAGCAAGTATATAAAATGCTTTGGGCCCTGTTCTTAAAAGAGTTAATGGTTATTTTTAGGTTTCTGAAATAAAATGAGAAGACACGTCTCTACCACTTCTTACTGAATGTACAGCCATCAAAACAAAATATGCCTTTGTTGTTTCATACTGTGCCTTAAATGGAATTTTATATTCAGTTTGAACTGTGAGGTCACCTTGATAAAGCTTTGTTATGTTGCTGCTGTGATGACCTCAAATTAGAATGACACAGAAAAGCTGAAATACCTGCCAGTGTTCAACACAAAATCATGATGTTTGTCAAGAAGTCTTAACTCAGTGTTTGTTAGTGGAAGTGACATTAATGAATTCACAACTCTTGACAGCCTTTATCTGAAGATGAGTTGTCACTGCATGCTGGTAAATGCAAAATACATGCCTGCTTACGGGTTCTTAACAATTAATTTTAACAATCCCTCCCTGGTATAGGTGAGAAAAATAATGCACTCTAAAGGTTCCACACTGGATTTGAATCTAAAAGCTATACAAAGACAAATTATTACTTCCATTATCCAATAGTGGTGATTGCAACATTGATTCTGTCCAAAAACAAAAGAACAACTGTGAGCTCTAAAATAAGTAGTTATGGTTTCAGTGATATCTATGATCATCTCCTTTAGCTCCTGTGAACTTTTACTATTAAAAAATGACACATTGCTATGAACTGGATGGGGGAAGACCTACAACTCAGATGCACTAATTCTGCTTTATTTTGGTTTAAAAATCTGTCAGTGATATCTTATTCAGCTTAACACAGAAGGCTGCAAGTACAACGAACCATGACTTCTTTATACAAGACAGTATACTGTTCTTACAGTATTTTTGTTGTCAACAGGCTTACATGAATTACATGCAATAAACATATGTAGGGTTTCCAAAGGTATGTAAATATTCTGGAAAACTGCGAAGGATCTCAATATTGAAAAAGGCAGAATATAGAATCATAGAATCCATGGAGCTGGAAGAGACCTACATCATCTAGTCCCACTTCCCTGCAATGAACAGGGACACCACAGCTAGATCAGGTTGCCCAGGACCTGATCCAGCCTCACCTTGAAAGGAAGGGCATCCTGGAGCAGGGCATCAACCACATCTCTGGGCTACCTGTTCCAGTGTCTCACCACCCTCACTGTAAAAGATTTTTCCCTTATGTCTTTCCTATATCTACCCTTTTTGAGGTTGAAACTGTTTCTTCTGATCTGTCACCACAGACCCTGCTAAAGCGTCTGTCTCCCTCTTTTCAGTAGCTCCTATTTATATACTGAAAGGCCACTCTCAGCCTTGCAACTAGGCTGAAGAGCTCCAGCTCTCTCTGCCTGTCCTCATAGGAGAGGTGTTCCATTCTATATATCATTTTTTGTGGTCCTCCTCTGGACATACTCCAACAGGTCCGTGTGTCTCCTGTACTGAGGGCTCCATATCTGGATGCAGTACTCCAGGTGAGTTCTCACCAGCACAGAGCAGAGGGGCAGGATCATCTCCCTCACCCTGCCTGCCGTGCTTCTTTTGGTGCAGCCCAGGACACAGTTGGCTTTCTGGGCTGTGAGGGCACATTGCTGGCTCATGTCCAACTTCCCATCCACCAGTACCCCCAGTTTGTTTTTTTTGGCAGGGCTACACTCAATCCTTTCATCCCCCTGCTTGTACTGATAATGGCTGTTGCTTCAACACAGTTGCAAGATCTTGCATTTGGATTGCTTGAACCTCATGAGGTTTTTCTGGGCTCACTGTTCAAGCATCAGAGGCTCTTCCCTTGTCCACTGATGCAGTGTCACCATCATAAAAGGCCACTAGGTTGGTCAGGCAGGGCTCCCGGCCTTCCATGTGCCTTAGCATAACTTCCAGGAGGATCTGTTTCATGATCTTTCATGGCATAGAAGTGAGATTGACAGGCTGGTAGTTCCAGGGATTGACCTACGCAAAGGATGTAAGGGTCAGAGATTCATCAAAATCCCTTCATAAAAATGGGAGTGAGGTTACCTTTTTTCAGTCACCAAGGACTTCACCTGATTGCCACAACTTTTAACTATCATTGAGTGACTTGGCAACTACATCAGCTAATTCTTTCAGGACTCTGAGACACATCTCATTGGGACCCATAGACTTATGGAGGTTCAGTTTCCTCAGGTGGTCATAAAAGTAATTTTCACTTACAGTGGAAGAGATGTTGCTTCCCTCATCCCCTCAGTCTCTAACTTTCAACTTATCCATGGCTGTTCTTTAGGGACAGCTGTTTACATTCTTTTCCTTTCCTGATGTAGATAGCAGCATCCCTTCTCCTCCTTCCTCGTCTGTTCCTTCTAAACAGCTTGTAGCTGTTCAGCTCCTTAACTCCAGTTATGGGAATCATCCCACCAGGTTTTGATGACAACAACTATATTCTGGTTTCCTGGTAGCACAGTAGCTTCCAGTTCCTCCTGCTCATGCATGCATTAGTGCAAAGGCACTTCAGCCAAGTCACTGGTCTTGTAATTTACTTAAAAGATAACTCCTTAATTCCTTTCCAGTATTTCCCTTGATTTTCCCCATTACCTTCTCCTGCTGCCCCGGTAGTCTCTGCCTCGCCATCATAGAGTTATGTATGTAGTGCAGTATTACAAGCACCCCTCCAAGCAGTGGGTCCTTCAAGGCCCCTGCCAGCACCGCTTCCCTCCAATTTAGTTATGCCTTCCCACACCTTTTCATGGGAAGGCTCACTATCTTCCCTGTCCTTCTTCTCACCTTGTTTAAAGCCTTCCCAGTGAGCCCCACTAGCTTTCCCCAAGGATCCTCTTCCTTTGAGAAAGGCAAACCCCATCCAGCACCCACAAACCCCTTACTATATAGGCCAATTGGCCACGAAAAATAACAAAGTTCTGGTCATGGCACCAGCCACAAAGCCAGGTATTTAAAGCTAAAATCCTTTGTCTTCTTTCTGTGTCCTTACACAATACATGAGATAGAGAATAAAAGATGAGCTGTACATTCAGTTCCTTTAGCCATCATCCCAAGGCCCTGAAATCCCTTTTGATGGCCCCTGACCCACATGTAGCTGCTTCATCTCTCCCTTATATGGAAAAGCAGTAAGGGGTTGTTGACTGTCAGCCATACCAGGTGACAATATGATTGATTTAGTTTAACTATTCACTGTTCATTAGTTTAATAAGTCATGAAAAAGTCTAACTGTAAGAAGGTGCCTCTAAAAGCATGTTGTTCTTCTTTGAAAGCACATATAAGGAAAATGCTGCAGTCTTGGGAGGTTACTGGGAGGTGTTTTACAGCATTTGTAATAATATAATTTATTTTGATTTTCTTTCCCCTGAACTCTGTTTTAATTCCAGAAAGTTAAGCTTGCTTTGTCTTCCTCTTTTCCAAAGTGGACATTGGGAAAATCATTTGGGACCAATAGCTGTAGGTGCCTGTTTCTACAGAAAACAAAATAAGCTTCAGTACTGTGGAAACATAATATATTGGTCTGGACAATTCAGTAATGAAATTAGCTTTGAACTTTTTCTTTAATGCTTGGTTATGTTTATATTCCTTTCATTGCTTCACTAGAACTGTTTGTTTTACTCAAAAAATTATGTGTTGAGAGGCATCTGTTTGAAGTAGGAAAGTAGTTAGAAGCAGAAGAGCTTCCCCAAGAGCATCTGGCAAACAGCTTAAGTAAAAAGGGAGTTTTCCATCCCTTTCCAGGATGGTTATTGCTTTCTTGAGAATCCTTTTGTTTCTGATTATTGGTTATCCACTGCTCATTGTAAAACATAGGCCTGGAATACTCATTCTTTTCTCATGGGTACTGGAGTGTATTTTATTTTTCAGAAAAAAATAAAATAAAATAGATTTATCCAGCTATTCAGCTACATCCTGAGCTAGGTAAGCTTTGGATGAGGCTTTTTTATGGTATAGACCAAGAATATTCTAGGTAGTCAAGAGGAAGGAATAGTGGTCTATTTTGACCAGTGCTCAGGTGAATTCTTGAATCTGATTCTTGAATCCGATTTTGACTACTGAATGACTTGTTTGCCTTACTTTTCTTCCATATTTTTCTTTTGGTTCTTCACTTTCAGCTTTTTGGTCTCCTTTATTGCTTATTGGTTTGGTTTCAGAGAATTTCTTAAGATACAGTGCTATGTATCATACAGTATCATTTCCTTGCTAACTACAGCAGCCTTAATGCAGAGTGATGGAAAACAAAAAGAGGATTTTCAGGCATTTTAAAATTATCCAAACTGTTGCAAGAGACTATAAAACTTATGGAAAATTAGTTCAGCTAAATAGTAATCTTTATTCCATCAAAGAACATGTTGTTTGGTTGGTTGTCTTTTTTTGCCTTTGGATTTTTTGTTTTGTTTTGTTGGTTTTTTGTTTGTTTGTTTGTTAATGAAAACAGTATGAGAGAATTTCTGAAACTCTGAGCTGATTCACTTGGGAGGTGGACAAAACTGCTTTCTTCAGTGCAGAGAGGTTCACATCAATATTTCCAGCTGATTGTAAGTGAGACAAGGGATTGGTTTGATCTTGTTACTCCCACTGCGGTTAAACAAAATGCTGTGTGAAGCTCTAAAGTCTTTTGAATAGCTGAAATTTTGTTATTAGTGAATTTTGGTGAGCAACTGTGAGGGTATTCAATTCTTGTTTTTTGGCTGATTAGCTCAAATTTAGACTGTCTGATCCACTGCAAGAAATTCCTTAGCAGTCAAACTCTACGCTACTAAGAAATACTAACTTAACATTTTGAACCAACTTACAGGAAAGTGAATTAATTCACAGTCTTCTTTAGTTACAGTTGCTCTCCATTTATGCATAAATCTTCAGTGGGATGAGAAGAGAAAAAGAGGGGATGTTAAACTGGGTTCTTTTCCACCGCTCTTTCTCCATCTCCAACAATCCCTTCTGCACATCACAGAGGAAAGCGCTGCAAATTCCAACCCCTATGAGAACCTGTGCTACCCCAGAAAAGGGGGAAATGTGGTACAAGAGCTCTCTGTGATAAACCTGGAAGATTTCCTCTGTTCTTTTTAGTATTGTTTCCCTTCAAGGACTGAACACAGCCACAGCCAGACACCTTTTGTTTCAGAAGTGGGGCGTAGAATATTTTGATGAAATGTCCATTGCCAGTGGTGGAAACCCTAGGAACATGTTACAGTAAGAGATACAGTCACACAAGGCATGTAATGATAGCAGGAGAAACCAAATAGAATGGTAGACTTACAAAGCCAAAATAAATCAAATTTCTAGTGCAGTAAGTGTATAAATTAAAAAGACTACGGTAATACTATTTCTAAGTCCTCAGTGAGCAGCTCCTGTTGGCTCATACATTATTAAGGTAATGTTTGATAGCAGTCATGTTCTTGATTATAGTCTTGTCAGAAAGAAAGCCCCAAATGGATGAAATTGAAAGACCTATTTCTTAAAATCTCAAGAACTCACTGAATGAAAGGCTTTGAAACCGATGTGTCTGTGCTCGTCTATGAAAGGTATGGTGTGTTATTCTAAGTTTGAAAGTAGTTGAGGAATATTAGGATTTATTTATACAGATCTGTGACTCCAGAAGAGGATAAAAGTGCATTCACTACATTCCTAAGGAAAGAAAAAAGACAAAAGTATTTAATTAATCAAACTGTATTGATTTATTAAGCCTGCTTTCTGCGTACAGTTTTTCATGTAGCAAAGGGCAGGTGAGAGTTGAAACGAATGCTTCATTCTGTAGCTTTCTATGAAGGCAAATGCCTTAAATGGCTACAAAATCAGTATACCTCTACTGCTTCATTTGTCTCCTAAAAACATAAATTTAACATTTTGGCACTATATAAAATAACAGTTCTAACAGAACAGACATAGCAAAAATTACAAAATGTGTATATGTAAGGATCAAGCAAAACTTTCTGATACAGAATGTTATTGTTACTAACAGCTGGCTGGGAAATTTGATTTCTATCTGAGTTCCTGTTTACAAAAGTTAAATCCTGAGGCTGTTAAAAGCATGGGGCTCATTATGGACACTTACTGGCAGAAGCACTAAATATGGAAAAGGGATCTCTTGAAACTGGAGAGAGCTTACATCCAGCAACCATGGCTAACAGGGCATCATTACTTGGCCAAGGCTTCGTCTTTTATGCCTGTTATATGGTAGTGCAGGAGAGTAATATCAAACTTCATCTGTCAGATTTGTCAGGTTATATTCATACAGGCATTGATTCCTCCCAGTTATCCTTTCCTTGAAAGGAACTGCCCTAAACAGACTAATCTTACCCAAGTGTGTAGTGAACTCCAGACAAGAAACAGAGAAATGGAGATGTGATGGGACATCATCCAGAATAGCAACAGTTTAAGGAACAGGAGTAATAAATGGGAATGATTCTTCTCCATTGTCAGCAGAGTGGGCCTGAATGACCAGTTCAGATACAAGTATGTCCACTTTGGAAAATGTAAATTTTTTTGGACAAAACTACATTTTTTCTGGATGCACCCATTCCTCTCAAACAAAAATGTGATTACAAGTTTGTTAAGCACTGAACAAAATGTACAGATCAAAAAATGGTGTATTTTTCGTTTGAATGGCTGCATTTGATGTGAAGGGCTAGAATGCAAGAGACTTACTGAGTCACTTGGGGCTGATGAAAAGGATGTCTCAGGATACAGTCTAATGAAAGTCTGCCCCTGGAGTAGATTTTAAACTCCTCTTTCCTGTACAAGATATGCATTGAAGGAAAGGTAAAATGTTACAGAGAAAAACATGGATTTTACATTCCATCATGAAATAACTCCATCATGGACTGTGATATGAGATAAGAAACCTCATCCAGAAGGTAACATCTGGCAATTTGGAATCAATACAGGACACTGGTAAGACCCCCTCTGAGAACTCTCCATAGAACTGCAGTTTTTGACAATGATAGAAGATGAATCTTAATGGGAAGAATGTAAAGACAGCTATTAAAATGATAAGGGAAATTGATAGCTTATTTTATGAAAGGAAATGTTAATAGCTGGGTTTGCTCATCCTTGCAAAATGAAGGCTGAGAGTGGATATAATTTCTCTTCATAAATATGTCAAAGAGACAAATGCTAAGGAGGAAAAGAGCTTTTTAAGCTAACATTCAGCATTGCTGCAAGAATGAATAGATTGAAAATTTCCATGAATAAATGTTGGTTAGAATTTAGAGGGCAACTCAAAAATGTGGAGCTCTGAGATAGATCTTCCTAGATCTTCTTATACTGAGAGCTCCCCAGGTAAGTCAGAGAAATTGTTAAACTTGAAAGCCATAAGCTGGAATGGTTAACTTTTGAAATATTGAAGGTATAAAGACACTAACTGGGGCAAGTTGCAGAAAACTCCAGGTAGTTTTCTTACTCCCTTCTGGGACTGGCTGGCATCTTCCTGTTCCTTTCTGCAGCCTCCCAGCTCTTATCTCTCTCATCCCAGAGCATCTCCCTCTTCCCAAGCAGTAGGTCTTCTGGGAAGCCTCAAGTTCTCCCTACTCTCAGGTTACAATGTCCCAGTCATCATTTAAAGGAACATAATATTTAACAAGAAATACATGGCTGCAATGGATTCCATCCACCATATCTCTGAAAGAATTAACAACAAATTGTCTCTGCAAGTTAAGTACAGGTAATTTATGAAGCAGAAGATTGTATGTAGTTGTCTATACAAAGAGAGGACTGAGCACACTGAATCTGGAGGTCTCTGCCCACTGCATTTGGGATAGGGCACTAAGAAGGGAAACCGATACTTTCCAAAATTTCTGAGTAAATGATCAAACCAACATAAGTGCTTAAGGCTCGGAAGCAACCTATTCACATCTGTACTCAGTCCTGTCCATTATATGCAACTGCTGTAATGGCTTATTAGTGAAATGTTTTCCTGTAACTGGGCTACAGTGAGTATAGTTCTAACTTAATTTCCATCTCAGTTTGAAGATGGCTTCCAGTAATCGGAATTCCTCAGCCATGCAGTGAACAAAACAGACAGATATAAGGAAAATGGTTTAATTTCCTGTAAGAGCTATCTTATAGCATGTGCAAGCAGAAGCAAAGAGATTATATACACAGTCTCTTCTGGCATTTCCTACTTGAATTTACTATATTAACTTCAAACATTACATTTTGATGGTAACAATGCAGACAAGATACTCAGTGTGTATGTAAGCTGCCTGAAAACTTCCAGATTAGATGTATTTTTTGAAAATAAACTTTCAGGAATTAAACTTAAAAACCTCCTTCTGGTTCTTAAAGTGTCATAAAGTGCTTGATGCCCACAGCTCTTGCCATCTTGTATGTTGTGAAGTATGCTGCAAATCTGCTGTTGCCTATCATCAAGGAAGTCATGCTACTTCCTGGAGCAGGTGCAGAACTACCTGCTTTGCGTCCTAAAGGCTGTAGAATCTTTGGGGAACTAATTCCTGTGTTACTGCTTTTAAAGTCCAGTTCCTATCCTGTAAAACCTTACAACTCAGAAGGAGCAGGGAGGTGACTGTCCCTCTGTTCTCAGCACTGGTGAGGCCTCACCTCAAGCACTGTGTTCAGTTATGAGCCCCTCACTACAAGAAATACATTGAGGCCCTGTTGCAATTCCAAAATTAATATTCTATGGTCCTTTTTACCATCTCAGTCCTGTGTTCAGAAGAAAATTATATTTTAAACTACACAATTTATTTTTGGAGGGCCTTCTATTATCCATCAGACATAACCATGTTTTTACTTATCAGTTTGATATAAATTGATTAACAGAAGTTGCTGAGTTGGTTGGTTAAAAGTAAGCCAAAATCTTGGACTGAAAAACTACAGAACACAGCTAGTGTAGATATAAACACATAGTAAACATTACACGATCATGGAATGTCATTAGATGTTTGTAGCTAAGTATTTTTCTTATCCAGGACTGTATATGTTTTAAATTTTGTTAAAGGCATTTGAAATCTCTTTTTTTGCATGTCTTACTACTAATTCTTATTTTATTTTACTGTGGGTATGAAAAGGGCAGCCTCACTCACACAGATATTTTGATCCAAAACGCCAGCAGACCAGTCCCAAAACAGCTTCTCTACTTTCATACATACAAATATGATGCTTGTAATTTCTAGACCATAGAGCTGATCATGCACAAAACTATGTATTCCCTGTCATTACCTAATTGTGTGATTAAAGAGAAAACAAAAAATAATTATTGTGTTTTGTTTTTGTTTTTATTTGCATTATGACTTTCATCCAGGAAATCATTACCAGTTAGTGCTTACATAATAGCCTCACAACAGAGGGTAGAGTCTCCTCTTAACTGCCATCTGTTTTGGTGTCTTGTACTACCTTATAAGATGGAGGATGTTTCTTGATCATTGTAATTAGATATGATTCCTCAAACAATTGGGTTTTATATTGCACTCAGACTTCTTGGTAATAAACAAGAGAAATAACATCCTATTTCAAATATCCTGCTTCAGTTTTCTTTGGAAAGAAATTCTATTTAATAAAAAAGCAAATTCAGCTGTGTACTTACATTTCTTTTTGTACTGTGGTATTTGTAGGAGCAGCGCTATGACTACCCAGTGTACTGCTACAGACATGAAGAAGAAAATCAGATCTGTTCAGAGGGAAATACAGGTAAGAAATCAGAACAGATTTAAAGAAATTTCTCTTCTTTCTTTTAATAAATCTAAGGTTTCAGAACAGCAAGCACAGTTCCCAACCATACATTTCCCCTAACATTTCTTGTCCTCTGAAGCTCTCCAAGGAGTGAGAAGTGTTGGCTTTTTTTCTGTGTCATTCATAATTGGTTTTTACTCTTTTAGGCAATGTGTGTACCTCCAGAGACAGTTTGTATTTATTGTTGTATCTGAACTGGACAATATGCAATGTTAACAACCAAGACATTTACTATATTAAAACATTTATGTGCAGTTTTATTGTCTTATTTATTTTCAGTCCCTCAAATGACTCATGTCAGTGATGCCCATTCTCTTAATACTTTTTGTTTGCTATGAGATTTGTCCTAGAAAGGGGTATCTTCATATCCTCCACTATTTCTTCCCACTATGCAAATGATCTCAAAACAGAGGGGTCAAATCAATGGTTTTATTCTCCATAACATACCAAACATGCTTAGTCTATGGACAGCTACACTGTTCTGTGACTGATGGCAAAAGCTGCTGGACAATCTTTTCCCCCCCTTTTTAGTCTCAGGTCCCTGCAGTATTGGGGCCAGCTTGAAGTGGCTGTGACTAGCTGAAAGTTCTTCATGGCCATCTCCTACATGGTGCCCCTACAGCCTCCTGCTGCCAGAACCTTCCCAGTTGTGTCCATACATCTCTCTTCAAGACATTAGTTGTTTTAGCTAAAAATCTGCACCATTTCATCTGTTATCTAGGAAGAAACTCCCATGGTCCCCAGTGTCATAAACTACAGATGATTTCATGCTTTAAACAACAGCACAAGAAAGGAGGTCTGCAGATTGAGAAAGCAGAAACTGTACTATAAACCCTCACTGGTCTCCACTGTACACCACCACAAGTTACATGCATCTCCCTCCATTATCTAAGAACACAAAACAGAAAAGTTGGTCTTAAGGTTCTGTGCTAGGTTTTATACTTACAAATGTTGTAATTTATTACCATAGGTTTCTGCAAAGTATTCTCTGTGCTTGTACTTTTGCTCAACATAGCAACTGAACAGAGGTTGGCAAGGGCTGAAGACTTTTCAGGTTACTCTGCGGAAACATTAAACATGGCATGTTGCTTTAACCTCTTCTCTCAAAACTGCTCACATTTTTATTAAAGCACTTGGGAAGCACAAGCCAACTATTTAAAGACACTTTTGAGAAGTGCTGCTGTACAGTCTTTAAAAGCTATCTAAAATATTAGTATTATTGGAATTTTCTTTGTTTAGGGATTCTATTTATATTTTGGTTTAGGGGTAATTTATTTATCTACTTATCATGATACATTAAAGATGAGTGAATGAAAGAGACACAAAAGATGAGGAATTGTCTGTTACTGAAAAAATAGCTGTAGGAAGAGCTGACATCCAGGCAGTTCATATTCATACGTAGTGTCAGTATATCATCAAAATGGTAAAGGTGTCTGCTAGGCTTTACTAGAGAAATTAAAAACCATCGAATCTTCCAGAAGGAGGCCAGAAGAGTAAGAAAAAGAAATCCTTGAAGGGAGCAGTGAACATGGTAATGAAAAACAAATGAAGTTGCCTACCTAGCTACGACTAGGAAGAAATCTAGTAAGCTAGGTGAAATCATTCCCAGTTTTCTCACAGATCCTCTGTCCCTTCTCCATCTTCCTCTCTCTAGTGCTCCTGCTCCAGCACCTACTCTTTCCACCTGCAATAGGTAGCCCTCCAAGCCTACTCCAACTGTCCTGACCCCCTTTGCTCTATCTTCCTTATTTTCCTTTCTTCAATCACCAGATAGAGATATGGAGTAGGTGAGAAACCTGTGGATTTCCCTGGGTTTTGCATCTGCTCTTAGAAGAGCCTGAATTTGGGATTATTTCCCATGGCTTCAGTGAATGTAGAGCAGCTCTGAGTTAGTTCGTGGGAACTGAACTTCAAAGGAAAAACTGCAAGGTCATACAGACTATGTGGGTACTACAGTAAAAGTGTGGTAAGGACGGAGAAAGTGATGTTTTAGGGACAGCATTGCACTATGTATGATAGTCGTTTAATAGCAGCTTTGTAATGATGTATGTTAATATAAGCCTTGTCAAAATGATCTGGAAAGCCAAATTTATCCATGCCCTCCTTGTTTGTGAATCTAGAGCAGATCTAGAAGTCAGAACTGGAAAATATTTTCTTTAAAGAAGGCTGCTGTGTGCCCCGGTGGCGCAGTGGTAGGAATGCCGGGTTGCAACACCGGGGCGCGGGTTTGAATCCCCCCTGTGGCGCAAGTGGTAGAAGTGCCACTCTGCTACACAGGAGGCTCAAATCCCGGGGGCTGGACTCGATGATCTCTAAGGTCCCTTCCAACCCGCACGAGACTATGATACTATGATACTATGACCACAGCCCCCATGTCCTTTGCCACTTGGGGGGAAGTGGTGGTAGAGGGTGGATGGTGGGGAAGGTGTAGTTTGTTTTTATTTCTCACTGCTTCAGCCTTTTAGCAATAAACAATAAATTACATTAATGTCTCCACACTGAGTCTTTTTTGTATGTGATTGTGAATGACCTCTGTGTCTTTATCTTAACTCTTGAGCTCTTTTCCATTGTATTTTCTTCTCTTTCTTTGACGAGGAGGAATGAGGGAGCGGTGTGGTGGAGTTTACTTGGCCTTCGATGTGAAATCACCGTAATGCTTCATCTACAATATGGGAAAACTGTTTGACCAAGAGGTTTCAAATGCTGGAGTCCCAATCCATAGAGGTATTCAGCAGTTGTCTGGACAAGACCCTAAGCAACCTGCTCTAAATGGATCTTCTGTGAGTAGGAAGTTGAACTAGAGACCTCTGGAGGTGCTTCCCAGCCAGAACTGTTCTGTGATCCTATGGTCTGTTCACATTAACCTACAATAAGTAGGATTGTCAAAGCAAATTAGGTAGCACAGATAAATTGCATTAATCTTTCTGTGCAGTCTGTTTTGTCCTTGACATTATTTGGTGAGCGATCTCCCTGTCTTTACCTCAGCTTGTAAGTTTTTAGTCTTGTCTTCTCTTCTTCTCTCCCTGCTTCATTGAGGATGGGGAGTAAGAGTGGTGTAGTAGAGCTTAACTAGCCATTAGCACAAAACCATAACAAGAAGTCTAAGGGTACTGGAGGAAAAGGATGAATGATAATGGACAAAGGCTTGTTTAAAAAAACAGGTTGTATGTAGCCAGAATGAAACAGGATGAAACTGAGCAGAATAGAACACTTCAGATGGAAAGGACATTGAGAGATCAAGTCTAACTGCCTAACCAAAAGATAAAGCAAGAACAATGTGTGTGTATGTGAATAGAATGAAAATCCAGTAATAAAAGAAGCACTCAAAATGGAAGAGTCAAACCTAGGAAGAGCATTTAAATATATAAAGGAGGAATCTTGTATGGACTTAACAAATTATCAGTTTTGTTCCTCTGTAACTGTAGGACTCGTTTTACAGGACTGAAGTTTCACCTAACTTGATAGTACATCACCTATGAGAGTGGACCTTATTTATTTGTTTTGGAAGACACTTCTGTAGGTTGATAGGTCTAATTTCAAGGAAATGCCACTTAGATTTTGTTCTGCAGTTACTTCTAGTTATTCAGAATTATTTGGTTTCTGTATTGATTTATGTAACTTGAAACTCCATATTTGATCCTTATGATTCAATAAAAACAGCATGAATTACATTATGCCAGCAGAAGTTGGATTCCAATTGCCCATCAACTGGTATTTCTGAAATGTGATGGAAGTAGCCTTTAATACACCAATCAGCTGTAGATATTGAGCTGCTCAGCTGGGCTCAAAAGTGACTTTAATTTTTTTCTTTTCCAAATCTTGGCTTATCTCATGAATATGAGAATCCTTCTCCTATGAGAGCTAAGACAAAATGAAAGAACAATGTTTCCCAACTTTTGTACTATTTCTGTTTCCTCTGACCATTTTTCAGCTTGGAGGCACTGATTTAAATACATGCTTGCAGAGGTTTCTTTGTAAGGAAAGGATAACAAGCTATCAGAAATTAGAAGGAAAGACCTGGTTTGTGTAGTTCCATGATTTTGCTATGCAAGGTAGGTTCTGCTACCCAACTAATTTTGCTTTTTATTACTTTTCCTCATTCTCCAAAGCTTTTCCACACACATATCCTACCATCTGCATTTTATTTTCTCCCACCACAAGAAGAATGAAGTTTATAAGCCATTTTTCATTATTGAAATTATGCAATAAGACAGCAGTTGGTAAAAACTAAAAATCATGAAATATTAAAAGTTTTTACTCTAGAAGTCTACACAATTCAGGCAGGCCTTTCTTTTCATAAAAGTATTTTTATGTATTGAACATAGTTACATTGCAAGATATTTCTTCACACTTAATAGAATATTTCTATCAGTATTTTACCCTGCATCATCTTATCTTTTTTTTTTTTTTTTAAAATCTTTTTATTCCTTTTTATTCCTTTTCAGGGGAATCTGAAAGCCTTTAGAATGTCCTCTGTTGTAGCATCCTAACTTTAATGACATAATCACCATGTTATCTATGGTATAGATTGCTAATATCTGGCTGCCAGATACAGCAGGTGTTTTGACTCATTCTTCTGTCTGCTGACTCAACTCAAGAGCTGTTAAATTACAGATCTCCACACTGGTAGTTCAACCTACCCCTGAGCGCATCATGTACCTAACTCATTAAATGCCAATTAAAACTTAATGATGTGAAAATCTGGAATTTGGCTTCATAATTAGTGGCCACAGTGATTGGCCATGCAGAAGCGTGTACCTCAGAAACCTCTTATTCATTACACAGATCTGCCTTTGCTCCCTATTGAATGTCTGTAGCTGAAATAGCCTGGGAAGTTTGTCAGTCAAGTAAACACAAGTCTCTCTATAATAAGATTAGTCTTTTTACAACCTCTGTTGACTATGTGAGTCAGATATCAAGGATTATGGGATACCTTTTGTTCTAAGAAAGGTGGTACTTGAAAAGCTTCATAACCAGTGTATCTGTACAGAACTCTTAGTTTTAGAATATTATGGCAATATTCTATACATTCAAAGCCAAATGAGCAGCAAGAGAACTACTAATAGACTAATTCCTCATGCGTTCTTTCTTTTTTTGTTTGTTCTCTTTCAGGATAAAAGAGCTCTCCTGTCAAGACAAAAGTTGTTTTATTTTGATGAAACTAAGACATGCATCTTGACTTACTGTCAGTCAGAAGATGAAATTAGTACATAGGCACTTCTACATCACTGGCTGATCAAGGAGCTGGAGGAACATGTCAGGGTACAGTCTAAGCTTTACTGTGCTTATTGACACAGTACTTAAATTGCTCTTCTTTTGCCTCAACTACAATTTATATCATTTATAATGATAGCTATCCTGAATTAGCTGTTTCAAAAGCAGTGTGTTTTTCTCTACTAATGACACAGATTAAATATAAGGTGACAGCTATTAAGTAGTCGGGCAAATAGAATACATTAATAATACATTTGCTATTACCACATAGCACATGCACTCTCTCAGGTCTGCATGAGTGATCTGACTACACCAATAAATGTTTTGTTTTGACAAAACAAGTCTTGATTTTTAAATTATTGAATAATCTCTTGGCAAAATGACTTTTACAGTTAATATGTTCCTAATATTCACATCCATTATTTTCTGGTGGCATGGGATGAAACCATGGAAGTGGCGCCCAATTCTCTTGTTTTCATGTATGTCAACATACAATAGCTCCATGTTTAAGACAAGACCTGCTGCAATGGTGCAAAATAGGAACAAGAAAAGGAGGCCAGAAGTGTCCATCTCAGTATGCATTTCCTCTCACTAATGTATACTTTGTCCCATAGTATTCTACTTTTCCATCTTGAGGTGGTTATTAAATGCAACATGATAATTTGTTAATCTAAAGCAAGCAAACAAACAACAATTCACATTATTTTAATAATCACTATGTATTTTAAATAAAATCTTTCCATAGCGTAGAGGAATAAAACTAGGAGAAAATGTATTTTGGATAGTATAGAATGCCAAAACCATTTTGTGGAGAATTGCTCCAGCCACTACAATATTTGCAGCAATGGTGTGTTTGATGTTCTAGTCAATTTGAAAAGCTCAGACATGCTTTTGTCATCTTTTGAAAATAAGCAGGAGACATTGGTTTTAGAAACAAAATTTCCAAGGGATCCATCCTCTAGCCTTATTATTTCTCACACTAAACAGACCTTCCTATTGCTACCCATGACATGCGTTACTATACTTGGCTTTCATAAAATGTATGTGAGAGTTTTTGAGCAAGTCATTTCATCTACACTTCTCATGTAAAGCTACAAAATTACACTATTCTCATTTTTTATGTCTGATTTTCAGATAAAGGCAATGGCAACTGCAAATTAAGTCCTTTTGCATATGCGATGTGTTGTACAAGCCTATATGCTCTGAAAAATGAGCTTCCAATTGTTTCTAAATTGCCCGTTGAAAACAGTGGGGGGGAAATAAAATAAAATAAAATAAAATAAAATCTAATTTTCTACATACCTTTGTTCCAGAGTTATAAAACTGAGAGTTTCTTCTTACTACTCTGAATTTTACCCAAAGTGCTGTATTACAGCATGAATATATCTGTACAAAAATAAGAAGAAAATAAGCATAAGTACTCACTAATTTGAGTATAGTAACTATTCACTCTTGTACAGAGTGGTGACCTTTTGATACTATACAGTCATATACTCACAGATAAAATTTTTAAAAAGAAAATTCTGGCAGTCTTCATTTTGTTGCTTTCCTGCTTTTGAATACTAAGCTTTGTAATTCTAATCTTGTTCTTTTCATGTGGGGGTTGGGTTTTTTGTTCTGCAGTTTCAGCTGCTAAGACAATAGAATCTACTTAGTATGAAGGCTCTGTTTTCATATGATGACATGCATTAATTTTATGTCATCTTAGGACATGGTTTTAGTAAGAGACAAAGAGAGAAAAATACTGCCTTTCTTTTTTATCCACATGGTCTGAATCACTTCCTCTGTGTTGTCCTGATAAGTGGACAGTTCTCTAGAGGAACGTTTTTCTGTCTTCGCAAAACAACCCCCATTCTTAGCCCAGCCTTTATTGGTGGTTGGGGTTGCCCCAACCCAGGTGGAGGACCTTGCACATGGCCTCACTGAATTTCGCGAGGTTCACACAGGCCCACCTCTCAAACCTGTCAAGGTCCATCTGGATGGTATTTCTTTCCTTCAGCATGTCAACTGTACCACCCAGCTGGGTGCTATCTGCAAACTGAGAATGAACTCAATCCCACTGTCCATATCACCAACAAATATGCTAAAGAGCACCGGTCTGTATACTGACCCCTGAGAAAAGCTACTTTCCACTGGTCTCTACCTGGACATCATGCCATTGACTACAACTCTTTGAGTGTAACCATCCGAACAATTCCTTATCCACTGAGTAGTCCACCCATCAAATCCATGTCTCTTTGTTTTAGAGACAAGGATGTTGTGTGAGTCAAATGCTCTGCACAAGTCCAGGTAGGTGATGTGAGTTGCTTATCTACTAGTGCTGTGCTATAACTATAATAGAAGGCCTCTTAATTAGTCAGGTACAATTTGCCTTTAGTGAAGCCATGTTGACTGCTACCAATCACCTCTATGTTTTCCATATACACAGCTTCCAGGAGGATTTGCTCTGTAATATTGCTGGGCACGGAGTTGAGATTGACTGGCATGTAGTTGTCCAGTTCTTCCCTTATTCCATTTTAAAAATGGAGATTACATTTCTCCCTTTCCAATCAGTGGGAACTTCACTGGACTACAACAACTTTTCACTTGTGGTGGATAGTGGTTTAGCAACTTCATCTGCCTGTTCCCTCAGGAACTGTGCATCTCATCTCACCAGATCCCGTGGACCTCTGTACGTTTAGGTTCCTTAGATGGCATCAAACCTGATTTTCTCCTAAAGTAGGTGGTTCTGCATTCTCCCAGTTCCTGCTTTTGCCTTCTGAGACTTGAGTGGTGTGGCTGGAGCACTTGCCAGTGAAGACTGAGGCAAAAAAAGACATTGAATACCTCACCTTTCTTCGTATTCCTGGTAACTGGGTTAACCAGGTCTGCCATTGCCTTCTTGAGAGATCTCACTCTTTCCCTAGTCTTCCTTTTGTCACTGAAATATTTATAGAAGCCTTTCTTATTGCCCTTGATATCCCTGACTGGACTTGACTCTATCACGCCTTCAGCTTTCTGAACCGAATACCTGGCTGCTCCTACAATTGGGTTCCTCTCAGGCTACCTGTCCTTGCTTCCACCCATCTTAGGCTTGCTTTTTGTGTTTGACCTTGTGCAGGATCTCCTTGTTCATCCATGAAGGTCTACTGGTGTTTTTGCCTGCCTCTCACTTGTAGTTTGTATTTGTTTTTCTTGACTTTTTTAGTTAGTTTGTTTGTTTCTGGTTGTTGTTTTTGTTGTTTGGTTGGTTAGTTTTTGTTTGTTTTGTTTGTTTATGTGTTTGAGCTTATTATTCATCTTAGTTCAGGCCTGTGGACAAACTTGTTAGTGTGGAACTTGCTGTTCATACCCTGTCTTTTAATATATATATTAATATATATGTAATATAATATAATATAGTAATATATGTACTATAATTTACACTGTATAATGTGATCAGAAAAACAAACCCCAGTGCTTTTCTCTCCCAAGCAAATGCTCAAAGCGTTGTGATTCAATTCAAGCTGCTTTTTTGTTTATTCTTGTCCTGGTTTCAGTTGAGACAGTGTTAATAGCACACTGACATTTTGATTGTTTCTAAGCGATGGGCAGGTGATGAGACATAGCATTACCATCAAGGTATCAGTAAGTTAGCACTTGTATTATTAGATGGGCATTGGTCAACAAGTGGTGAGTAATTTCATTGTGGAGAGACGTGTATACGTAGTTACTATTGGATTTTCTTTCCTATTTCATTCTCTGTCTCAGTAAGTACTTTTTATCTCAACCCACAAGTTCCATTTGTTTCCAGTTCCCTCCGTCATCCCACCTGGGGTGGGGGGTACAAATGAATGGCTGTGTGGTGCTGAGCTACTTGCAGGGTTAAACCTAAATAATTTTGAAGTTCAAAGTGCTGTGAATTCTAAATTTATGGACTAAGTCATAATTGCAGCTCAGATCTCCCACTGATTGGGTCAGAGCTGTGAGAGAAATTATGAGTTCTGTATTCTCCATTTTTATACAAAAAGCGAATCTGCTGCTATTTTCACTGGAGTTCTTGATCCTGCTACTGCATGTGAAGACCTAGAAAATCATCTGATAGGTTAAGGCATTACAAAAAGAAGGAGGATTTAGTTTGAAACTGAGCTAGTACTGAGGCATGCAGATGGAGCCATTCTGAGCATATGTAGCCTTACAGGACATTAAAGGAGAGCACAGGCTCCTCTAGTGTCCTGCTAATATACATATTTAAGATGTATTTAAGATATTTTCTGGACTCTGACATTTAAATTCTCTCTCAATTTTTCTCTCTCTGTCTTTTTCAGGTATGTTGTACTTTATTCTGTGTCATGAATTTTCAGTGTTGCGGGTGTAGGTCAGGTTAACTGGAGACAGAATGCCAGGTCATCAACAAACTTTGATTTTGTTGACTCAGTAAACAAGGTAAGCTGGAGACTGGACTGTGAATCTAAGAGCCAGGAGCAGTTACAGCCTGTAAGCAAAACATGTTATCTTTGTATTAGCTTAATTCTTGTTGGTTGGCCCATGTAGTCATAACATCTGCAGCATAGAAGTATGACTGCATTTTGTTGGCCTGGCAGTATAACTCTTGAGACTACCTACTTAATCAAGTATTTCTCTTTCTTGCTTTATAGTGGTCTTTATCAAAAAGCACCCATTTTAACTCTAGATGAGATACACTTTCAGATCATCCCAAGTTTATAAGAATTGCTTGCAACTCCAAAGCATCATGTTTTATTTGCACGTAGTAGCCATGCTGGGGTTTGGTTTTTTTTGTTTTTTGTTTTTTTGGGGGTTTTTTTTGGTACATTCTTTCAACACGTGATCTAAATTGATGCATTCACAACTTGAAGACTGGATTAAGAGATTCCAGTGTTGCTAACTGAAATCCCAATGTACGCACACATAAATCATCAAATGAATTTTATTTAAGATAGTGCGTACTTTTCTATCTCAAATACTCAGGATTTACTGGTATCCTAGATACAAATGTAGTTTAATGATGTTAATCACAGTTCGTGTTGAATCTTTCCATGCAAAACCCACACAAACAGGAAATAAAAATCCTGTATTCAGCAGACCTGTTTCAGAAAGAAAACAATAAAATGGCAGTCTGATAAATACATGTCAGAAAATGCAGACAGAGGCGTAATTTCTTCTAATTATTGCATTCTACCTTGTTCCTTGTTGGGGGCGGGGGTACTTTTTACCCTCAAAGTCATTGTACTAAAATTTCAGGTCATTGAAAAACACTGCTTTTAAATCTGTTGGTTTCAATCCCACACATGAACCCCATCAGTCTAATTTTTTGGTAGGTATAATCAATTTTGAATGTGTCTATGCTGAATAAATTGTATGACGCCTTACGCTTTATAGGTATTTGTATCCTTCTACAGATCATACTCCTTTTCTTTTCTTTTCTTTTCTTTTCTTTTCTTTTCTTTTCTTTTCTTTTCTTTTCTTTTCTTTTCTTTTCTTTTCTTTTCTTTTCTTTTCTTTTCTTTTCTTTTCTTTTCTTTTCTTTTCTTTTCTTTTCTTTTCTTTTCTTTTCTTTTCTTTTCTTTTCTTTTCTTTTCTTTTCTTTTCTTTTCTTTTCTTTTCTTTTCTTTTCTTTTCCTTTCTTTTCCTTTCTTTTCCTTTCCTTTCCTTTCTTTTCTTTTCTTTTCTTTTCTTTTCTTTTCTTTTCTTTTCTTTTCTTTTCTTTTCTTTTCTTTTCTTTTCTTTTCTTTTCTTTTCTTTTCTTTTCTTTTCTTTTCTTTTCTTTTCTTTTCTTTTCTTTTCTTTTCTTTTCTTTTCTTTTCTTTTCTTTTCCTTCTCTTTTCTTTTCTTTTCCTTCTCTTCTCTTCTCTTCTCTTCTCTTCTCTTCTCTTCTCTTCTCTTCTCTTCTCTTCTCTTCTCTTCTCTTCTCTTCTCTTCTCTTCTCTTCTCTTCTCTTCTCTTCTCTTCTCTTCTCTTCTCTTCTCTTCTCTTCTCTTCTCTTCTCTTCTCTTCTCTTCTTTCTCTTCTCTTCTTCTCTCCTCTCCTCTCCTCTCCTCTCCTCTCCTCTCCTCTCCTCTCCTCTCCTCTCCTCTCCTCTCCTCTCCTCTCCTCTCCTCTCCTCTCCTCTCCTCTCCTCTCCTCTCCTCTCCTCTCCTCTCCTCTCCTCTCCTCTCCTCTCCTCTCCTCTCCTCTCCTCTCCTCTCCTCTCCTCTCTTCTCTTTTTTCTGTAGAGCAACATGTTAAGCCATCGTAAGGAGAAGAAAAAAGACCAAGAGAAACACCAGTGTCTGCTAAGTAAAATTTCTTTATTAAAATAACAGTGAGCCACAAATTTCTAGCAGTAACTGGAAATACTTGACAGTAGAGCCTGAGAGGGAGAGATTCAGGCATTTGGGAACAGGCCAGAGAAGAGAGCATTTTAATAGAGAAGTGCTGAAGCAAGCTATTACTGAATGTCTGGGTTTCTGTTTGCCCAAATTCTCATTACTTTTTAAGAGGCAACAAGTCTGTGAAGAACTGAGAAAGGTTGTCCCTAAGAAGACAGGAGCCTGAATTCATTTTTAAAAGACTAACCAGCTAAACAGCCTACTTTAAAATTTAAAAAGCAAAATTTTATGTGTTATTAAGCTTATCTCTGCCATATCTTTGGCAAATTTGTCTGATGGTAATGTACGAAAGAACACCCAATACAGAAGCTCACAAAAGTTGAAATGTACCTGGAGTTAGTATTCTAGCTCAGGTTCAGATTGAATTTGACTTCAACACAAAACCCCTAAATATCCAAAAGGTAATTCACCCTGCTTTCTATGAATGTGTTGGCAATAAAAACACAAAAACTGAAATTTAAACAAACTCAAGTCTGTAGACTTAACTATGTCTTTAAACCACTGCACATTCCACTAAAATTAATGAGATTAAATGCTGTGTGTATTGTAAAGCGCATGTATAACGTCTTTGTTATGTCAAATGTTTATTTATTCATTTATTTATTAGACTACTCTGTCTCTTTTTGTAAAGAGGAAGGTTTAAAAAGGGGGTTGCAGGGTTTTGTTGTTGTTGTTTGTTTGCTTTCTTTTTTACACATGTTTAAAACAGACATATCACAGAATGGTTTAGGTTGGAAGGAACAATTGCAGAACATGTGATCTAGCCCCTGCCTCAGCATAATGCCTGAGGTCACATCCAAGTGGCTCTGGGGGATCCCCAAGTAGGGGATCCCACAGTCTCTGAGGCAACCTGTGCCAGTGCTCTGTCACTGCACAGTACAAAAGTGCTCCTGGTGTTCAGAAGGAATGTTCCATTCTCCAGTTTGTGATAGTTGCCTCTGGTCCTGCCACTGGACACCACTGACAAGAGCCTGGCTCCATCTTTCGTGCACACTGATAAGGTCTGCCTCTGGAAAAACAGGCTAAATAGTTCCAGTCCTCTCAGCATCTCCTCACAGAAGAGGTGCTCCAGCCTTTTGATCATTTTGATGGCCAAAATGGATCTATTGGACTGCTTCATTATATCTATGTGTCTATTGTGCTGGGGAGCCCAGAGGTGTATGTATTATTCCAATTGTGTTCTCATCAGTGTTGAACAGAGGTGAGGATCACCTGCCTCCACCTGCTGACAGTGCTTTGCCTAATGCAGCCCAGGTTACTTTTGGCTTCCTTTACCACAGGAGCCCACTGCTGACTTCTACTCAACTTGGTGCCTACCAAGATCTGCAGGTCTTTTACTGCAAAGCTGTTTTCCAATTGAGGGTGCCCCAGCATAGCTGTGATTTCACATGGATTTATTTCTCCATGGGTACAAGACTTTGCATTTCTCTTTGTTGACATTCTCAAGGCTTCTGTCATCCCATCTCTCCAGCCTCTTGAGGTCTGTCTGGAAGGCAATATGGCCCCCTGGTGAGTCAGTCACTCTCCCCAGTTTTGAGACATTTGGAAATGTACTGAGGGAGCACTCTACCCTATTGTCTAGATCACTGATGGAGATCAAAGGTAGTGGTCCTGTATAATACAGGATTGGATCCATTGTTGATCCCCACGGAACAGCACTCATTATTGACCTTCAGTTTAACTTTGAACCACTGATCAACGCTCTCTGGGCCTAGTAGTTCACCCAGTTTTTTATCCACTTTGATTATCAAGTCCTTTCATCAACAGCTTCTCTATGAAGATCTTATGGGAGACATTCTCAAAAACCTAAGTCTGGAAAGAATCTGGTAAAGGCTGAGTCAAAGAAGTCATTCAGTACCTTTTAATTGTTCTCAGTTACCAGATCTCCCATTTCCTCCAGCAGAGGCCCAACCTCTGGAAATACAGGGCAGCAATCACAGGTATATTATGGTTGGTGCCCTGGCTGATCACACCTGGGACAGTCAGGAGAGGGGCTGCTTTTTCTCCTCCTTTTGTCTCACCTTCATTAGAGCACTACTTGGGACCTGGCCAAGCAGTGAGTGCCTGCTGGTCATATTTCTTTTCTATTAGCTTCCAGCCCTTTTGGTCTTCATTTTGCTAGTAGTGGGTGAGGATTCCTGCAAATAGCAGTTTCCCACTGGTGAATCAGAGCTCTGCTAGAACGTCACAGGCTCTTTACTTTTTTTCGCCTTTTGTGTGTTGGTTTTCCTACACTGCGCAATATGTATCTGTTCACATTTAACTCCTCTGCTTCTGCTTGGGAGATCTGCTCACAGACAGAAGGCATAAAGAACTGTTAATGCCCGAATCCTTTATACTCTGCTGTATGTTTTTCGGTTGGTTGATGGGGTTTTTTTTTGGTTTGTTTGTTTTTGTTGCTTTTTTTTGTGGTTGGTTGGTTGGTTGGTTTTTTTTGGTCACTGTTTTTGTTTGTTTTTCATTGAATCAGAAAATCATAGGGGCTAGAACAGATCAACCCTTCTGCTAAAGCAGGTTCCCTACAGTAGGCTGCACAGGAAAGGTGACAGGGTTTTTTGAATATCTCCAGAGAGACGCCACAACCTTCTCTGGTCATTTTGTTCCAGTTCTCTGTCACCGTCACAGTAAATAATCTTTTTCTCATGTTTTCTTCTTTTTCCCCAATTGTTCCCACCTTGTAAAGCTCAGAGCAATTTGCTTTCACAAGTACAGGAAGAGGTGGCTGGCTGAAAAAAAAAAATCATACAGGAACATTGAACAGAAATTACTTTCTTTTCTGATAATATTTAAATTGATCCTAATAGAACTACTGCAGAAAAGGGACAATTTTCCTCACATAAGTGCCAGAGTTACTTATAACATTTACAGTCTGATGATGCGCTTAACTTTTTTTGAGGCTCTATTGAATGTGGGAATGTCTGCAAAGCAAGAGATCAGCAAGAACTGACCTTAATTTGTCTACAATGCAATCTAAAGAATAAAATGATTTAAGTCACTTCTACCAGAGTTACAGCTATTAGTTTGGGCAATATTCTGGGAGTTGATTCTATTCTGAGGACAAGTCATTTAAGATATCTGAGGAAAGGTTAATGATCCCAGGTAAGGATTCAGCAAAGAAGATAAAGAAGTACAGGCAGCTCCTGCAAAAGACATTCTGGAGGCAGGAATAGGTAACAGAGAGGAAAAGAACTGTTTTGGTAGAATTTCTGTTGTCAGTAAAATGCTGCATAGAAAACAAAATTTTACAGATTGGTCAGATGTACTGAGACTCTGCATGCCTAGAAATTCATTCTTTCAAACAAAATTCATTTATCTTCCTTAATTAATTAATCTGAACTTATTTCTTGTATTTAGAGGAAAACTCACAATCCTTTCATTTACTGCTGGTATAAGTCAGTCACAATGTCTCTGGAGATTCTACTGCCGCATAATCCCACTGCAGCTCTCTGTAACCAAGATCCTTGCATAAGAGATGCAGCAAAGCTATTCTTTAATAGTTTCGTAAGGAAAATTTTAAGGAAACATGTAGTACCGAAATCTAGGTAAGTTATACCCTCTCAGTCACCTGTATCAGGGAACCAATAAGTCATTTCCACTGTTAACAACTCATTTAATACATTTATATACAGATAACTAAATCAAGCATGTCTTCATTCTAAAAACTCTTGGTGTATAATTATGTACCAAAGGAAACAGACAAAAAAGTGAGACTGATTCTGAAAGTTACAAACATGGATTTGCCAATATTTGTATTTTTAAATAGCCTTAGTTACACAAAACCCAGCTTCTAAAGCATTTAAGAATGTGCATAACTTTAGAAGGAGGGCAAAAATAGAAAAAAGAAAAAGGCTTCTAAAAAGCAGCCAGTCCTGTGAGCAGAAGGACTTTTGAAGCTCAGTTTTCTGAGGTCTTGCAACCTGTTTTCTAGTACCTAACTAAGGTATCTAGTACGTAACTAAGTAAAAATTCCAAATAAACCTTTCCTTTATTGTGTGAATGCAAACATCTCTTTCTCAATATCTTTGATGTCTAATAGCATAGTTGATCTGACAGTGCAGATTTTAATCATCAAGCTGAAGTCTTTTGCCTCTACTCCTGTGTTTACCCCATGAAATGTGAACTGTGTGCCCCATACTACCCTTCACAGTGGTCAAATCTGGCTGAAATCAGTCAACAATTTCAGGAATTATTAGTTGGAGACCAACAGACATTTACACAGCATGAACCAGAGCCACTGATAGTGTGTCTATTAAATGAAAAGCAAAACATTCATAACAAGATATTAATTCACACTTTCCTTGAGGGAGTTGTTGAAGGTACATGCAGGTCTTTGACAGTTGCTCTTTCTCTTCATTATGTGGGTGTTTTCCTTTCAAGTGTTACTAGCTTTTGTGTCTGTTGGTGCCAGTGTTGTCATTGTCAGTGAGGGTATCAAGAAAATCTAACTTATATCACTTTCATTACAACCTGCTCTCTATCTTAGTTGTTGTTTCTAACATGATGCACAAGTTGTTACTCTAACAATGGTAGCACTTCAAGTTTCTTTTTTTTTTTCCTTCTTTTTTTTTCCTTTTTTTTTTTTTTCTCCTGTACAGAAGTGAGGATATGGAAAAAAAGAGAGGCAGAACTTTGAAAGGTCAAGAGTGTTCTTGAGGATAGGAAAAAATAATTAGTGTACATTAAAAAATAATGATCTACTTTTATTGCTGGATAAACAAATCTTTTTAAATTTTGATTTGGCAAAAATTACCTGACTTTTAGAACATACAATTCATTAACTCACTCCATACCAGTAAGTTGTAACAACTGCAACATCTAAAGATTCAGAAATACCACACGTTGCCTCACTCTTTATCTGAGCTGGTATTTCTTTCAAACAGCACACATTCAGTGTTTCTGTGTAATATCCTACAAGACTGTTCTTTCACTTTATTTTAATTCTAATGTCTGCTTTTTATTTAGTATCCTGAGAGAATCCTTGAATTCTTCCCTACAACAGGCAACAATCCTATTGCTATATTTGATGAGAAACTTGTTAAGAGCAAATAACAAAGAAAGAGATTCATGGCTTTCTCAGAATTAGCGATGGAAGAACTGCAGGTGAAAGCCCTTGTGTAAGGGTAAGCAACTGGATAACTGGTGGCTGAGAAAGAAATGAGAGGGGTGAAGAATGAATCAGAAAAACTAGAAAGCTGTTAATATTAAACTGGTATTTGGAGGATGAAGTTAAGTGTCCTTGGATTCAGCTTCAAATTAATAACTGAAAGACTGAGATCAAAGCCAAATATTGATCCAAAGCCAAATGTCCATATCTACTGACTTTGTGAAAGCATAAAGGCTTTAAAACAGTACTGCAACAAGGTTCCAATAAATGCTTAATAGAGAATGATATATAGACTGGCTCAAGACTGTTCTCACTTCTGCGTAAGAGCAGAGAGAAAATGTAATCCCCAGTCTGGTATTCTCTCTTCTCTTTAAATGCACAACATAAATTTAAGCATATGAAAAAAATGGCTCTAAAAGAAAACATGTTATGGATACATATTAAAGAAAATAAAAATAAGCTGGATTTTATTTAAGCTTAATTTAAAATAACCCTGACATTACTAGATATATTTGAAATTATAAAAAATGAGGTATCCCAAATCAATGATGTATGTAGTATTTGATTTTTCTGTTGATAATATCTATCCCAGTAATTACAAAAATCACTTTAAAAGACAGACATTTATCTTGAAAGTCAAATGCCAATATTAATGACTAATTTATGTCTTTCATGTAAAATGAAATATATTGAAGGATTTAGTTCAAATGCTCTTGCAGTGCCATCTGCTGAAAGGAAACTAAGACTCAAAAGAAACTAAAAATCATTTAGTAATTCATTCTTGCTAGCAGATCTGTAAATTCTTTGTCTTTCCTCTGTACTTGTCAGTCTTTATGCCCTTCAGTGTCAATACCAAAAATCTGCAGCCCCAGCAAAGGAGGAGTTATAAACACTATGTTTCTCTATATCATTAAGTGCCAGTTGTTTCACTGATTTATTGAAGTGCCCTAAGTAAGAAGAAGACAGAGATGCTTAAGGTTTCAGCTGGGTTAAGTGTATGTACTGCTCAGGGATTTGATATGAAAATCAAGATTTTTACCTTCTGACAGGTTGCCTCTGATAAGAAAATGCCAGCCTGAATTTATTAAATTCTACTATATCTATGAAAATATAGTCTGTAATATTTTGCCTAATAGACTTTTCAATTCACTTCAGTTGACAAATCTAAAAATACTTCTCAAGCGTATCAATAATCATTTTAAAATGAACGTCAGATTGCTTGTTTGGAGCATGAGTTAGCAGTGACAGAAGCCCGCTGTGCTATCTGTTGTTTTAAGAAAACTCAGGCTTTATTCATTTTGCATTTATTTATACATACCAATCACTTCTCAGTTCACTGTGATTCATGCTTTCAACGTCTCAGCTAAGATCTAGTTAATAGCTCAAAAGCACCGCTGCTGTACTTCCAACCAAATTCCAGCCGCATTTTGGTGTGCATGTATTTGTACTGCATCTTCACAATGAAAATCAAGATTTCTCCCCACTCCCCCCACGCAATAACTGAAAATACATTGTATTTGGCATCATTCTCCTACTGGAAGTGTCTGCAGTGGGCATTTTGAGATGAGAAGAAACAAAAGATATTCTAGCAATTAATCACAAATTGTGCACTGCCACAATAGACATTTCATAGATAACCAAGAGGCTGAAATTCATTTTCATTAAGTTCTTCCATGAATAATTTAGACTTGTAAGAGCAAAGTCGTTCAGTAGCTCACTGAAAGAGAAGGAACAAATTTCTGTTAACTTTGTCAGCCAGCATGACTAATTCCTCCTGCAATTCAGCCTATGCAGGATATGCACAATTTTCTCATCAGTGCTGAGTAATTTCTCAGGATCTGGAATGTGACAGCATTCAAATGTGCATTTGCGATTCTTCTTCTCATAAGTGATATTGGGTCTGAAGTTCGAATTGCCCAACTGAAGCTAAACTTGTGAAGATGCAGAAAGTAGGGTTCTGACTTCTTTCTTTGCTTTATTTTGGATTTAAATTCATGTGTAACTTGGGATTCAGAGACCTGAGTTAATCTCACTAAGTTCCTCTAATGAGAACCATATTAAGATACAATATTCCAGCTGGTAAGTCAAAACATCTGAATTTCAACTCCAACCTGTAGTCTGAAAGCCTCTCTCTGCTGTTTACTTCCCTTTGGAATAAATAAATATAGGTAGATTATTGTCCAGAGGCTAATATTAAGTTGTATGAATGCACTTCCAAAATCCTTTCCCTATGGCTTTCTCTGTTCAAAGTTCTGATAAAATAAATAGCATATTGATTAAATTAAAAAAAAAAAAAAAAAAAGAAAAAGAAAGAAAAAAAAGAAAAAACACTTAATGAGGTACAAAGAGGCACTGGGAGAATTGTTTCTTGTTTGTCTTATTACAGACTCTTTCAGCAACTGCAAACTTTCCTGCTGAAAAGAATAATCACAAAAAATCCAGAGCAAATTCAGGAGATATGTGTGAATATCTGGATGGTTTTGAAAAAACTGATAGGTGCAAATGTCTACGGTTACATTCTGGGTTGGAAGATTTCACAAAATTTTGTTCTGATTCAGGAGGAAATAGGTTTAACAGAGCAGAACACTGTCTTCAGTACAAGGAAATACATCAGCAAAGGGATTTTTGGTCACATTGATTCTCTCTGTTTATTAGACATACCCTAAAAGAAGATGACTGGACTTCTATGCAGGTAGTTGGTGGACAAATGCTGTATATGTTCTTGGAGCTTTCTAAGGACTGAAAATTAACTGTGTGGTGGCAGCCAGCCCTGTCTTGTTCCTATTGCTTCCTGCTGGTAAAAATAGATGATTTATAATGGGCTTCGTTTTAAAAAAATCCTTGACTTCTGTGTTATTGTTACAATGAAAGTAACAAGAGTAAGCTTGGCTGCCTGTTCTGGCTCAGGGAAACAACAGAATTGTAATTACAACTACTGGAGAAAAAGAAGCAAAATCAGGAACCTCCCAGAATGCTGTGGTATCTAAAGAGATGAAAGATCCAAGAACACAAATCCTACCAGGAGCAACCATCATTGCTTAATGTGGTGTTGGAGTTCTGCCATTTATTCTCATCTAGATTTAGTTATTTTCAGACAATTTCAGGGCAAGATTCGAAGTCCACCAAAGTTATTTGGATCAGATCCTGTTCTATTCGATTAATACTCTACGATGATCAAAAAGATCTGTGTTTGGCTGAGTTACAAAACAACTGGAAATCTTCGTTGTGGGTGCTCACTTTAAGGCACTGCAGAAGCTTTTAATTTTCACTCAACACTCCTCTTTGAAAAAGAGGTGGTCAAGTAGTTAAAGTATTGGTTTGAGATGCTGGGGACCCAAGTTCAATGCTGTTTTCTTAGTAAGGTTTATTTATTTGTTTAAGTGTTACTAAACATGTTAGAGTTGGACTTGATAAATACTTCTATGTGCAGTGAAGAAGATTATGGATCTTTGTGCATCATGTGGGTAATTCCTCCATTCCCTTTTCAAATGGAGTAATAGTCTTCACTATCTCTAAATAAATAAATACATACGTACACACATAGAAGCAGTGCCTGAAAAATACACTGATATCTGTGAGTTACTGTCTACAGTAAATTGCCTCAAACATTCTTTAACAAGCAGTCAATCTCCAGCTGTATTTCAAGAGACTAATGCAGCACATTCCTCAGGTAGGTAGGAAAAAGCATTTGATCTTAAGTCTCACCAGAATTTATTGTTCTATAAAGAGAACATTATAGAGATAGTCTTTTAAGAAGTATTTTGGAGATAGTCTCCTTGAAGAAGTTTACAAGTGTTTTCAGCTGCAGGCTATAGGTTTCTCGAGCAAACAAATGTCTTTGTCATTATTTTTGGAAGTGTATTCAGTGCTGTTGTATACCACAAAAGAGCTCAGGCATTACTTATACGTGCTATGTCAGCTGCCTTCAAGACATGTAATGTTATTACATTTCTCAGTCAACTCTTGCCCTGAACACCCACACACACACAACCTTGCTGGCTTCAGGAAGATGGATATTGAGGGCTGAAACCTCCACTGCCACTTTTCAAAGAGGCTGATTTAATCCTCTTACAGGAATTTCAGATGCTTGCATTTAATCCAGCAGTCTCAGTTTTAGAAAAGACATTCAACTCAGTTTCTCAAAACATGATCCCCCTCCTCTTTTGTTTTAGTTTTAGTTTTGAGACTACTTACAAGAATGCAGAGAAGCAGCATGCCTGAAAAAATCACTTGAAAGTTCCCCAAATTGCACTCCTGATTATACTTAAGAAATTAGAACTCCATTACTGTTCTAAATATTGAAACTGGTGGTTTTCTAGTGCTGTACAAAATAAATAAATAAATAAATAATCACTTAAAAGAAAATGGGAGTTATTTTTTAGTATCAAAGTTCTCCAGGACACTGCATTCTGTGCCACGTATGTTGGCTATGCAACAGACCAGAGAGAGAGAAAAAAAAGGCACAGATTAAATATAGTTTCCACTTCATGGCTTTGGTGTGTCCCATTTTGAGTGAGAGAATAATGTTAAGAAGAAAATGTGCAAAAGCAAGGGCATGTGGTACACGTGTAAGTAGTGAACATCTGTAATAACCCATCCTTGTAAATCACTGTCACTCAGTTCTTTCCCTTCCCTTCCCTCACTCTTAGCTTTCTTTCCAGTGAGACTCTACTGATGTTTGCCTAAGGCAAGTTTAGCAGGAGCTGCAATATCTTTTTAAAGACTCTACAAAACAGGAAGAAAAGATAAGCTAAGGTATAAGGTATGCCTTCAGTTCCTTGACTACATGCTCAAAAGCCTATGTATCCTTGTACAGACTGGAAGGTTTTGTTAAAAGACAGTTTTCACCATCTTGATAAAGAAAGAAAAAAATGTGCATCATTAGCAGAAACAGGGATATTTACAACCTGCTTTAGGGTTCATTTATGTATGTTTTTTTTTTTCATACAAACTTATAGATTTACTAAAATGGGTCTAATTTTATTTGATTAGGATTTATACCAAGCCAATGACTAACAAATGACAGACAACCCATAGCATTCACTCTGACGATGTATTTTGGGATGCTATTGGCAAGGAATTCACCTGGACATTGGGAACTGTCCACTGCTCCTCAGCATAGAGGAGACTGAATGAATTGAAGGTCCATGACTGGAAAGGCTAAGAGGATCATAAAATGTACGCCTGAGCCTTTCTCTTGATGTGTGTGAACTTCTGTAAACCTAAGTCCCCCACTTTTGCTTATTTTTAAATCAAAATTACTTAGGTTAAAATTTCCCAGAAAAGCCTTTCCATTAGCAACAGCCTGCTGCATACCCCCACGTGGTGTCCTGAGGTTACAGTCCCAGACTGTATTTTTTCCTGCTCTTTCTCATTTATCTTATGCAGTGTAAAACTAGAGCATGCCTAAATAAAATACTGCTTTCTGCTTCAGGGCAAAAAGAGTAGAATTTAACTAGGAAATTGTGAGAGCTAATTTTTAAAATTAGCCCTCAGCCTTAGAACTGAGCTTTCTGCTGAGGCACTTAAGAAAATGCTACTTCTTTGTATCACCATAGATATAAATGAAAAAAGTCAAAGGTCAGGTTGGATATCAGGAAAAGGTTCTCCATCAGAGGACAGTGGGCATGGAACAGGCAGGCACGGCCCTGAGCTGCCCATGTTCAAGGAGCATTTGGACAGCATTTTAGTACATCTTAGTTTTTGACTGTTAGGTGCTGTTGTGTGGAGCCAAGAGCTGGATTCAGTGACCCTTATGTGTCCCTTCTGACTGAGGATATGTTATAACTCTATGAAATCTGAAGGTACACCAGCGAGCTCCAGTTACTTCTTCTCCCAATTCCCCTTGCTACTGACTTCAGTGCAGTTTAATGGTATTTCAGTGCTAATGAGTTACTTAAATATTCTGCAGAAACAGAATCTCAGCTTCAATTGCAGATTCTGTATTTTGTGACAAAAAAAAAAAAAAAAAAAAAAAACAACCCCAAAAAATCATAAGATATGTAGTCTCATTTTGGATAGAGTCTTAGCAGTAAAATATGTATGTATATATAAATGAGATGATGGTGTTCTTTGGGGTGTTAAAATAGGATAAATATGATCTGGCTAATTCCAGTCCCTAAAAGAGGAGCCTATCTTTTTGAAGCCTTCAGGAGCATATTAAGCAGTTTAACATGATACTTTGTTCTCTATATTAACTTAAAGAGATGTGTATCAAAGCAAAGTTAAAGGTAAGATATGATCATTACTAACCCATGACACTGAATTGGAGAGATGGTTCCCTAGGGCCTTGCTGCCAAACATCTAAATTAATAAAATTAACACCAAAAAAATCTTAGTGTATATGCATTTAAATAATTTGTAAATAGTATATTTTACACTCTGTTTCTCACATTTCTATTTCTGTGTATTTTCCAGCTCCTCATCCATTTTTACAACAGAAATACTTAGCACTGCTGTAACAGCTTATGTTTATCTGGCTGCATGCAAACAATTACTGATGTGCATCCATATTGACACAAATTAGACCCACATGTAGCTTTGTCATGCACGTGCAATTTCTCTGTCATTTAATCTCAGTTATAAATGACAACTTTGGAATTCTCTGCCTCCCTAAATCTGCATTTCTCATTGAATTTAAAAGTATCTCAGATCTATAAATAACTGCATCAATCCTGAATATTGCATTCAATTACTGAGAGTTTGCTGCTGTTCACATGGCATTCATGCTGGGCTTTCATGCTGTTTGCATTAGCAAACCTCTTCTTTCTATAACAGCCTCCTGTATCCATGATTAACAACTCAATCTGAGGCTAATTTTTTTTAAGCTTTTCTCTGAAATCTCTATTACAATAACTTTTTAAAGAAGGTAAGACCAGTGGCCTGTGGCTATAACTCAATTATTGTTCTTTTAAGCAAGACTTTATGTGGATTCCCAGTGGTTAGAGCTGAGCTGAGTTTGAACAGCAACAGCTTATAATTGTGAGAATAATTGTGTCTCATTACAAATAGACAATGCATGCAGGTGCCCAGCAAGAGAAGGCCAGGTTGTGAGATGCTTATTTCAGGCAGCTGCTTCTCCACTGTGGGAGCAAAATTAGATCCACCAATTGGACCTATTATGCTGTTATGGTATCGCCCTGACATAGGACCATTGATGAATTTGCTTGTTTATCTCTGGTGGTAGAAGCAATCTCAGGTCTGCCTCAATGCTGTGAGGAAACTTCCAATAACTACTTCTTAATGTGATTTATTCAATAATAGATTAAGAGAAAGAGCTGAAAATCTCAGAGGTTAATGTTGTTTTACATGAGCACGGACAGTTTTATGGAGAAGCACGGACATGCTGGAAAGCGTTTTGAAGATGTGCCAAATCCACTTTGTGATAAAGGTCTGCAACATTCATTTAGATCTTATTCTTACTCACCAGTGTCTCATTAGTGCAGATTCCCACCTTGTTAAATGTGTATATGTTCATGGTAGCCCATGGTAGTAGAGGCAAACAAAGCCACTTCATTTTCAAGGGCAGAGAAAATCATAAATTAAAATCTTGTTGTGACTGAGTGAAATGACCAGAGACAACTTTCAACTCCATTCATTGTTTTTCAGTGTTTCCTTTGGATCTTTAGCTGCTTCTAAGAGGCATACTTGGGCTTTTTGGTTGAGAGAAACATGCACAGCACCATGCACTGTCCACATTTTGCTTTAGACCTCTTCCAAAAGCATTAGTGGGCCCATACCTAACACTGGCTCTCCTTCCTAGCAGTGAAATTCACCTCTGTGTGAGGAAGGGCAAACATGGCCCAGCTTAGAAATATCCTTAACTTAAGGATTAATTTAAAAAAAATCTTATAATCTAAAAAGAGAATAAAACAAATAGAAGTGCTATAAGAAGCACGCTTCTCGGTGCACTGTTCCTATAATGATTTATTAAAGTTTGTCTAATTTATTACAAGTGTGCTATGTGTCTCTCCTCAAAGTAATTAAAAGATGTCATTGCTGTTATGATCATTAAAAACACATGAGAAGGAAAATAACAAACAGATTAGTCAAAGTTGCCCCATTTGACTACTAAATGCAATAATGGAAGAGCTACATTTAAAAGTGAAACAAAATAATGTAGTGACAGTGGGATGAAAGCATAAAATCCTCTGAAAATAACGTGCTGTGCTAAAGAGTAAGAAATAAGAAAATAAGGCTGAAGGGCAGAAAATAATGGTGAATGGTACTGAGAAAATAAAATATTGATAAGAGAGCAACTTCAAATGTCCAAGGCAGCATGAGCAGTGTGATTTTCCACAGTGATTAATGAACTTTCTTCTAAATCTTCACAATGCCAGAATCCTAAGGCCAGCAGGGTGTTGCAAAGGAAGAGTCGTCAGCCAGTAGGATAACTTGACTAAGGAGAGGTGAGTTCCTGTACTGCCTTAAGACACCTCCCCTGCAGAAATTTCATGATGCATATAAGTAGTGCAGGAGTGCGTCTCCAGTACAGACATAAAGGGACAATGGGAGGGACTCAACAAACTCTCTAAAATCCTATATTTCCCATAATATAACGTATTTTTAACATTTTCCTTCTCTTTTTCGCTATGGATTCTTTAATGAAATGTTATTCCTTTCCTGCTAAATAAGACCTTCTGACTTCTGAGAAAAAAAAAACAAAAAACAAAACAAAAAAAAAAACCAAAAAAAACCACCTTCATATTCCCAATTGAAATGCAAATGCTTTCTTCCACTTAGCATTTTGTGTTATAAAATGCTGTTTGGTTGGTTGTGTTTTTTTAACATAGTGTATCACCTATGGACTAGCAGGCTGATCTTCAGATACCTGGGCTATCAAATAGTGAGCAAAAGCAAACTTGATTGTCAGATTGTTATTCTACTGGCTAGCTGTAAACATTATTGTATATTATTCTTATGCTGCTAGAAGAGTTCTGACTTACACCATCAAAATCCCTAAAATGACAAGGGCAAGAGGCATTTATACCTCCAAATGGTTTCCAGCTGTTTCATTTTCCTTTTCAATGAAAGCACATATACGTAAGATCTCTGAGTTCAGAGAATTACCAGTTTAGAGCCAGACAAGAATCAAGCAAATGATGCTCATACTGTTTTACATCCCCTCCTCAATCCTTGTGTGTGCTGCTACTGCCACATCATTTAATTTTTGGTGTGGTATATTTTTTCTGTCCCAGGGAAAGGTATACAGATACCAAATATGAACTCATAGCATTCTGGATATCACCAAATAATGATTATTTCCATCATGTGAGATTTTTTTCCCGAAATTTAAATACCCCAGTTTATTTAATGTAATGAATCCCTGTTAGAATAGAGAATTAGAATCAGGATCTGTCCTATTTTCAAACTAGGAACAGAAAAAAAAAAAAAAAACAATCCTAAATTTTTTAGTGCTACAGACTCATAGTAACTTCTATAACTTCCCATTTGTGAGTGTGTATAAGGGCAGTGTTCTGCTCTGGTTTTGGAATAGTGGAGACTTGTCCAGAAGCCTTAAATATTACACAGCAAAAAGTTCATAGGAAAAGCTGCTGAAAATGTGAAGGCTTTGATTCTGTAGAGGCTCATACCACTGATTGCTGGCTTTCAGATGCATCAGTTCTGCATTTCACTGCTGAATCAAAACAAACCCAAAATTCCTCTGAACTTTATTTCTCTCATCTTCCTCCTAAGACCATCTCAAACAGCTCTGAAATTCGCTTTCGTTTCAGAAAGAGAGAGAAACTTCCATGTGCTGCTGGTGAGAGCACTGTTTGTGAACCTACATTTCTGCACTTTATAAATCCTATGAAAATTTCTAGTTTTCCATAGATTGCAAGACTAGCTTCCCCTCAAAAAATATATCTGAAAGATACAGGGTTTCCCATGTCTTATGACAGAATGTAGTGCAAAGAATTCAGACAAGGCAAAAAATAAGTTAATTTAATAAACTGAAAAAAATATGCTGTGTTGGAATAAACAATAGTTGTAGCATTGCAAAGAAACCCTCCAGTTAAGTGATACATTCCACGTACATGCTACTTACCAGATCAAGTTACATTGATACAACTTCATTTTTCATTGTACCAGATGAATCCTAGAATCACAGAATGGCTTGGGTTGGAAGGCACCTTAAAGCCCACCCAGTCCCAGCCCCTTGCAGTGGGCAGTGCCATCAGCAGCTCAGGCTGCCCAGGGCTGCATCCAACCTGGCCTTGAGTGCCTCCAGGGATGGTGCACCCACAGCTTCTCTGGGCAACTGTGCCAGGGCCTCACCACCCTCAGGTTGAAAAGCTTCTGTTTGACATCTAACGTAAAGACAAAAACATCTTCTAGATGACAAATCTTTTAGAAAAATTGTTGAAAAAAATCTTGAAAAAAAAAACCACCAAACATATTTTATCGCATTCAAAAAGAAAAGTAGTACAACCTGGAATTTTCACTCAAGCTCACTCAAAAACAGCACAAATAATAGCCTTCAGTCAACTGTAATTCAGTTCATCATCCTAACGCTGAACTAGAAGTCGTGTTCTGATACTAATATTCATTTAAAGGACAAAAGATCGAATAAAAATCTTGTCTTTCAGGCTAGTTCCTTAGGAAGATAGATTGTGTTTGCTCCTTCTAAGGCCAGGACTAGAAAAAACCCTCAGTCAGTTTTCTCAGTTTCTAGGACTAATCAAAAACATATATATGAAATACCTCTGACTAGAAACCTATAGGTTATGTAGGCAGCCCTTTCTTTAAGTGCTCTTCTGCCATTGCCTTTTATACATGCTCCTGTCACATTCATGACGTTAAACAAAACCCCAAAGAGGAGCCACTAACCTACAAGATAAAATAGCAAAAACAGTGATAGGGAGTGATAAAGATCGTGGCACATAGCTTTCAGTCTGGTATACAGCAACACAAAAATAACAGGTTGTCATGTGAGTATGTCAAGAATCAAAGATGTGAGGGAAGACAGAAGCTGCAGGAATGACAAAGAGAAGCCTTGGAGGACTGAGTCTGTAATCACTGCTTCAAAGAGGGAGGCGCAGGAGTTGAGGGAGATTTTCACTCTGCTTTTCAGAGTATGAAGCATATGAAAATGTGAACGTGATAAAGACAAAAACAGTAAGGTTGAACATCAGCCTCCATAGCCCTTTGGGAGAGGAGAGGACTGTCACTGTATCTAAACCCCCCTAGCAGCATCTGGTCTGTAACACACAGCTCGCACTGCAATCTCTCTTATCCTTGGGAAAGTGGCAACAGACACAAGTATTAGTTTCAATAAGTCTTGCATTCACTGTGGTATCAGTAAAGGCCTGACATAAAGAAATGTAGAGGCTCATTCTCCAAATGTGAGTGGAATTATGTCACTTTGGCCCAGGGCTTCTATACTGGCACACACTCTGTCATGATGGAGCATTTTAGGTCCAATATATTATTAATTCACACCCTATAGGCTGGACTGTGAGCTCACTGAAGTAACTCATGTTTTCTGCCACTATAGTTATTCTCAGTGAATTAAGTAAATCTAGTGAGAAAGGAGAATAATGATAGTAAAGTGCATAATGTTAGAAATAGATCTTTATGCCATAGTTTTTGTTTTTTATTTTTGTTGTTATTTATTAGAAAACTCTTATTTTTCTATTTTTCTTTTTATTTATTTATTTTTATTTTTATTTTTTTGAAATGTTTTTAAAAGGAAGTAAAATGGTCCAAAGAGAAGGAAAAAAATGTTTCAATGACAAACATCTTTTCCCTGTTATGTAAGCAAGTTACATTCTTATTCTTGGTGCATCACACAGCTGTCCTCAGCCCAGCCTGACTTCTTGCTGCCCTTATCATCTTTTCTCTGCAGCTTCTGATTGACCGTAATCTTTTTCATTTTCCTCTCTCTCTCTTTTGCTTGCATCACTCCTCTCTGCTTCCAGGACAGGAGATTTCTTTTTGCCCTTTTACTTTTGAACAATCCCCTCATGAATACATATTAGATGTGTTTTTATCCTGATGCTTTCTTCTTTATTTTCTGAGAGGTGGCTGTCTCTTCAGTCACTGATTTCTTTGAGACAGATCCTTAGCAGGCAGAAATGTGCACAGCTCCACTGTCCTGACTATGGTTTATATTAATAGAGGATCTGGTTTAAAATCTAAAGATGCTTCTTGTACTATACCTCAAGAGCAGCGCTGTTACCATCTCCACTCAGTTTAAAATCTTGTCTTTAAGGAAAGATACCCTTGCAGTAATGTAGTGTCTTTTAATTAGCACAAGCATATAGTTTTTAAAAGGAAAAATGTATTCTACAAAATATGTCAGGTCCAGATCAAATAGGGTGTCGCATTTATATTTGGTAAGGTCTACAGAGTCTTTAGATAGGAAATAAAACAAAAACATGCATTCTAACTCAAACAGTCCTTGTGGGTCATGGAATCAATAGATCGAAAGATCTGTCAGATCGCAGCAATGTTGTTCATGAGATCAGCTGGATTTCTGCTGCTTTGTACCTTCATACTGTCAAAAATTACTGTACAAATACAAAGCACAGTCTAGAACTGGCAGCAAATGCTCATTATGAGGGGGATGAAATGTGCTTTTGAGCCTTGTAGAAAAGGTGACACTCAAGAGCACCCTTCTATTAAACATCAGGGTTTCAGCAACTGCACCAGCACTTCCTAAGTTATGTTTGAGGTGGAAAAACCAATTTCCCTATTGAATTCAGTATTGCTGCAAACACAAAAGCCTTTCTAGTGACAATAATAAGCCTCTCCATGGCATAAAGAGTTACAAGAGATCTGTGCAGCTTTGCACAGAGGCGCTGCAGGACCAAAGTTCTCATTTGCTGTCTTTTAGGGGACATGTCATTAACAGGGGAAAAGACTTTGAAAGCCTGTCCAGCCTTTCCCCCTTTGGGGTATATAGAAACTCTAGGAAGATCAGCTCTGCCCCAGAGGAAAGAGTGGATTCAAACATGCTAGAGAAAGGAGTTCACATACTCTCTATTCTATTGAGTTGCCCTCAAGGTCATATTTTTCGCTTTGCCTGTACTTACCTGGCTGCTTTTTGAACATGGGGAGTAGTGGCATAGCACACTTGTTCGTAAGAATAAAAATATATAGCATTTTTCAATCTAGCCTGCCTTAGTAAGGGTCACATTGCTGCAGAATATGCATTTTTACATTGTAGTATTTAATGTTCTAATTAAACAAACAAACAAAAACCCCTGTTTTCTTCTAATGTTTGGTAAACTGCTAGCAATCATAAGTTTTCTACTGTTCTTGCTAAATCACTGTATTAGATTAGAATGTCTTTATTCCAGTATCCTCAGTGGTGTGGTTTTTTTTACATTTCAGTGGTAGTATGTTTATTATAAATAATAGGTTGATACCTTGTATCATGGTCAAGAAATTTACATCCTTGAACAAGTGCTCATGGGAAGTAAGTTACTCACATTTCTAGTGCCAAAGCAAAGCTAACTCCTGAGATACTTGGGTCAGCTGGGTCATGTTAGGCAACAGTAATAGGGTAAATTCTGAAAAACTGATAGAATTTATCCTGAATGTCCTGTAAAAAGGAAGGATTTTGTCAGATCCATCTGTTTGGCATTCTCTATGGTCTTTCTGTAAAGGATTTTAAACCCTTTCATTACTTAATTCAAACAGTCATAGCCTTATGCCCAAACTGAAATACATCACAACTGTTCTGTGGACATGTCTGGGCATATATTATACATTATATAGTCTTACACCAGTAAGCTTTCTTTCATGCTAAAATTCATTAATACCCATCATCCACAACTGGTTTTGGCCTGTCTGGGCAGTATTAGGTCTGAATTAGGTCTTCCCAGCATTTGCAGCTGCATTCCTCAGATGCCAGATTGGAGGCTGGCTGGGCAGCAGTCAGGTCAGTGCTTTGTCAGCTGAAGGACCACGGCCAGATAAATAAGAAAAGGGCAAAGCTTGACCTTGAAAGACGTTGAGGCCTTGTCCAAAGAAGGGTAATGAAGCTGTAAAGGGTCTGGAGCACAAGTCTTATGAGAAATGGCTGAAGGAACTGGGATTTTTCAGTCTGGAGAAGAGGAAGTTCAGGGCGGACCTTGACAGTCTCTACAACTGCATGAATGCTGTCATAACAAGGTGGAGGTCAGCTCCTTCTTCCAGGTAACAGTCATAGGAGGAAAGATAATGTCCCAAAATTGTGCCAGAGTGGTTCAGGTTGGATATTAGGAAAAAAATATTGTCTGAAAGATTAGTAATGCATTGGAATAGGCTGCCCAGGATGGCAGTGGAATCACTGTACCTTGGAGGTATTCAAGAACCCTGTAGATGTTGCAATGAGGAATGGGTCTAGTGGGCATCATGCTAATGGGACTAGATGATCTTATAGGTTTTTTCCAGCCTTAATGATTCTATGATTCTATGACCTACCACTCTCATGGTATGAAGTAATTATCAGGCCTGAGGCACACTTATTTATCTCGGTATCAAACAATAAATATTGTACTGCATAGGCAAAACTGTCTGTATCCTGTCACTTTCTTTCCACAGGCTGTCATAATCAGGGCATATCAAGCAGAGCACACATGTGCTTCGATGACCAATGGTATCCACAGGCTACGTAAATATTCAGCATGTCCTCCTTCTCATGCATGTTCTGTTCAGTTTCAGTAGGAGGACCAAAGTGAAAAAGCTCCTTCAGTGTGTTTTGTACTCTGAGGAAAAACAAAAAAAATTGCTGTGCTTTAGGGCCCATGAAAAAAAGAAGACAAATATTGGAACTTTATCATTTTAGGTAGAAGGGGAGAGTGCACAGATGCTGAGGCTACACTGTAAAAATCTGACCACCTCAGAAATTTCCCCAGTGTGCCAGATTAAAGGAATGGAATGACTGTCAACTCAACTTCTGTCACCGCACCATGGAGGTGGCACTTCTCACACAACCACTGTGACATGCAGCACTGAGGCTGACATCCCAACACAAGCTACAACACAGGCACTGTTCCCTCACCTGAGGAATGTCTGACATCAGCACTGCTGAATCAAATCCCAAATATGTCTAGAGTTTATGAGACAGTCAGGGCTTTGTCACACCAAGAGTTACTTCAGTGCTACACCTGAAACTAGCCTGTTTGTAGAAGTTATTCCTCCAAACAATTGCAGAACTGTGACAGTCAATAGGGAACGGGGGTCCATTTTCATTTGATAAAATCAGTAACGTTTTAGTTGACACCTCTTTTAAGATGAGTTTTACTTATGGCCCATATAGTCTGAATCACCTCATAATTTATAAAATTTTTAACCGTGAAGTGAATAGATATCGACTGTTTTCTATATATTTCAAGACCTCTCAGGTTATATTCATAATTTTTTTAATCAGTGTTTCTTATTGCTCTTGGTTGCATCACTGTGAGAGGAAGATACTTCCTTCCTTTTCACAACTGCGCTTTAAATATTTGACCTTTAGTTAGTGCACCTGTACTTGTCCCTTTATTTTGCCCTTCTGAAATCCCAGTAACTCAGGAATGAGCACAACTGCTTAGAATGCCTGCTGACATAAACTAATGTTGATTTCAGAGTAACTATGATTTCTTATACTGATGAATCTGAAGGCCTCATTTTTCATTAGTGGTCAAAATCTAATAGAAACTGGGGGGAAAAAAACGCTAATTTCACTGAAAATTGCACTGAAAGTGAAACCTCACAGGGAAATTCAATGTGTTGCACGATATCTACAAATGTGTATGGTTTCTGATTTAATCACACGTTAAGTCTTGTCTGATCTGCTGACCGACATCACTTCCAGATTCTTCTCTCTATTAAATTAGATCTGTACTCTTAAATAGGAAGAATGCTGGAAATACGCTCCCTCTGTTATTAAAAGATGCACAAGTAGAAAACCAGCCTCACGGCCTCTCTTGGCAAATACTCACTGTCTTCTTGTTGAAATTAGAGATTACATAGGATTCCAGTCAAAATCACCATGGGAACCTCTCATTATTTGTGTCTGTGGCAATTTTGGGGAGGGGGCATAGCCCTCAATGCATGCCTGAGTATTACAAAATCTTAAGCACTGTAAAATTCTTTTTTATTAGGTTAGAATATAAAGGTCAAATCTGAGTTTAAATTAAATGATAAATTTCATCTTCATTATAACTTTCTGGAACTGCATGAAAAAGAATAAATGTAGGAGGAAGACTTTTAAGGGAAAGAAATCTAACTGAAGCATAGCAAAGTACTTTCGCCGTATAAGAGCGATTGGATTTCATTGTATAGAAGTTATGGATTATATTTTATTATACCGTTTAACTTATTAGACTCCTTTTCTGACAAGATGATGAAAATTCGTGACATCCAAAACTATGAAATACAATCTAGTATTTATATATTGAGTATATTTTGTTAAATTAATATAAACAACAAATGATAATATTCCAAGCTGTTATGAAGACACTATATTTAATGTAAATACATTTTTTCTGCCAAATTGTTTCTTATAAATGTATCATTTATCACACATATGGAGGCAATTTAACTTTACAAACTTTAACAGCCAAAAAAATGTTCCACAGTTGTAGCAAAGCTGCTGGAGTGGAAAAGTCAGTCTGAAGCACGAGATATTTTATTTTTAACACAGAATCTGGGCCTGTTTCTCTTCTATCTTGTGACTTAGTCATTTATATGCATTTTAAATGTATGTAAAATATTAACAAATTGAGAGAATTATTTCCAGTTCACCACACTGGACTGGCTGCGCTATGCACATGTGATACTTTGTACAGGTGAAGCTGGTATAGCTACAAATTGTTGCCTTCCAACATGTATTGTTTCCTAAACCCACCACTTTTATATAGACTGATTAGGTATTACATTTGCTTACTCTCTTAAGATACCTTTTTCTTTACTGTATGTTTTATACATGTGCTGGTGGAAGCATTTAGAAATTGTGTGAAGAAATGCCTTTACAGTTTTCGCATACTGGATATGCACAGACTACATGTGAAAACTAGCTGCTGACTGTATTTCATGCTCGCATTGCTCAACATTATCTATTTGTATCTATATGTCTATCCATTTATTAAGAGTTTGTTTTTGGTTGGAGAAATGTAACAGGCTGTTCATTATATAAAATATTTCGATATTCCCACTACTGAATACAATAATTACAGTGAAAATTTGAAGGTTTTCAAAATATGTCAGAAATTTCTTTCCAAGTCATTTGCCTGTCAGATAATAGCTGAGTGCAGCCTATCCTGGTCCTCCCTTTTGATTACTGCTAGTAGTACACACGTTGTCAGAGATTTTGATCTGCAGAGAAGAGAGTCCTTGTGTACTGCCACATAAGCATGGTTTTCAGCAGGATGGAATATTCTGATTCCTGAAAACACATTGAATTTAGGACTTGCACAAAAGGTCAATCCTCCTGCAAAAGAAAAGAGCCTGGTCTTGGTGGGGACCTTTGAGTGCCATCCTGGCAGTAAAACAAAGTAGCACAATGTGCACTTTTACTTGCTTCTTAACATCACTGGGTAGTTGGTTGGTTGTCTGGTTCCCCACTTTCTTTTTCCCATGATTTCATTTTTTTTTTTTTTTCTTTAATTCATTTCACTGAAATAGCTACTTTTAAATTAGTCACATCACTTCAGTTTTATTTTTTCATTCTGCAGACTAAAATGAGCAGCTGCTGCACTATGTACCTAAACATGTTCTTCTCATGACTTAGTTTCTCCATGTTTACAACACTTCGTTTCCCAGTGAGGTGGGTGATGTTCTATGCCTGGCAGTGTTCAAGAGGCAACTGGACAATGCACTCTCTAATGTGTTTTAACTTATGTTTAACTTCTGGTTAGCCCTCATAAGGTCAGTAAGTTGGACTTCATGATCTTTGTAGGTCCCTTCCAACCGAAATGTTCTACTCTGTTGACCAAAAATGGTCTTGACCATTTATACTTCATCTGCATCCCGTGTCAGTCATGATCCACAGTCTCGGAGAATCAGATTCTGCCTACATTTAATAAATAAATACATAAAATAAAATAAAAGGGGCTCCCTCAGAACACTATTAGAGTAGAATATTTATTCTATAAACAGATGAGATTTGAGCATAGGAAGGATGGTTTTATGGCTTAAAATTTTTGATGGGCTCTAATAGCTGATAGTATGAAATGACTGAAGTGCTTGTCTGTTGGCTATTAGATACAATCAGGCCTTTAGAGTGTCCAGCTGTGCATATAAATGGGGCTTTAATTTTGTTATTGATGAGGCTGGGGCGAGAGCAATGTGTCTACACTAAAAGAGGGATTCTGAATGTGTTTCTGAGTTTCTCTGCAGTTAGAGTAGCAGCATTTAATGAGATCAGAGATTTGTGCCTGGCTTTGACCGTGAACTGAAAACCACAGGCATTCATTCTGCTACGGCACATACAGATACAGAGTTCAGAAGCCATCTGCACTGGGGGAGGTAAAAAACAGATATCTAAGCCAGAGCTGCAGAACTGGATAACAACAGAGAAAAACTACTCAGCTATTTAGAACTACTGCTTATGCATTGCTCAGACATAGCTTATTATTCACGCCTCTTAACCAGGTGCAGAACAAAGTCCTTAAAGTACTTAAATCTAAGTTATACTTTCTGTACTTGTACTTCTTGGGCCATGCATGCTATCTGTGGTTTTCTCTCCTTCTGCAAGCAGGTAGGTTGCTGCAGGTCCTGGAGTCAGGACCATCTGGCCTAAATCTCCTCATGCCAGGTGCTTACACAGGCCAGTGACAAGGATCACAATGTGCCCAAGTTGATTGCTCAAACAAGAAAGAACTGTGGTCTGCTGAATGCAACATCCAAAGCTAAGTGAAAGAGCTGGCACCAAGATTTTATGGCAACATCCGTGATTCTAAATTAATTTTTACACTTTAATAAGTGATTATTGAGCATAAGATTAAGGACTGTGGATGGTTGTGCCCCTTCTGGATTTGACTGACCATAACCATTCTTCAAAGGATTTGGCTTTGCATCTCCTCTGGGTTCTATCTGATGCTCTTGCATCCCAGAGATAAAGGGTTTTTATTTATATTCCCAATATAGTGGAAGCAGGGCAGCTCCAGACCCAGCCATTAGGGTTTGGTGCCCTGACTCCTCTATAGTTTTAACCATGTTGCTTTTAGAGATGTGAGTTAAGCTGAGCTGGGAACCATACTCAGCATTTAAACTCTGCACTAAAGCCACGCTATCTCACTATCTACTCTTTCAGATTTCCTGAGTAATCTGGAATGTATTATATCTATATATAATTTTTTACAAATTTCTTCTAAAACATTTTGATGTAGTTATGATTACCACAGAATTACAAAGCTGTTGGAGAAGCTGCTATTGGTCCCTGTCCTTAGGGAGTCCTGCAGGCCACTCTGCTCATAGACCTTTGTACTTTTTGTGAATGTTCAAAGGCGTACACCAACTGAGTCTGGGAGACAACATCTAACCCAGTTGCTGATATAAAACTTCCATGTAGCTGAGACTGGGAGGATATGGTAGAGTCTATTTGTTTTAAGTCTTGATGTTGCATTTTTCTCACGGGATGATGATGAAGTTGTCTATATCTAATGGGAGTGATATTCTAGGATCCCATGAAACTGGTGAGGTACTATTTCTGTATTCATCCTCACAGATAAAGATATCAACCCTGCTGGATTCCGAACACAAACAGTATGTCTGGGACACTGTTCTGGCAGGTGGCTGCCAACCACGTGCTCAAACACTTAACTCTGCAGGCAGTTGCTAATGAAAGCAGTAGCAGTAGCTTCTGGTACTAAATGCATTCTGAGTCCTACATTTTAGAAAACTGTGAAATAAGGTGTTATTTCTCCACACTGGCTCTATTCTATTTCTTCATCCCCACATGTGCATAATTCAGTCGCAGAGAAGATACAAGCAACTGTTACTCATAATGTAGTAGACCATCCTGAACATGAGGGTTTCTCTGTGCTTGCAGAGGTTTTGAACCAGGAAGGAGGCATTTCTTACTTTTTCTTTCTTTTTTCTTTCTCTTCAGAGGAATAGGGAAAGATTAAAACTGGGTAAGGAAGCAGCTGGCATGAAGATTCCCTCCATGGAAGATAGAAGAGCCAGGAACAAACTGCCCACCAGCGACTGAGCACTAGTGAGAAGAGCTTTTTGGCAAGAAGCCTTTGCAGAAGGAAATTGAAATTAAAAAGCTTTTTGGTCTGTCTCATTTGAAGTAGAACTTTCCTGTTCAACTCATGCAGATGCAAAAGTGTCTACAGTGCTCAGAGAATGGAATCAAATCATTTTTAGTACCATCAGATAATGGAAGATACTGTACATTTTATGATTTCTGAAGTCTTACTGACTACTGATTAATCAGACTAAGATTCTAAAATTGATAACTACTACTAATTTAGACTGCTTGTTTCTTTCAGAGAGTAATCTTTGCCCCTGCAGTCTTTTGCATGGTCTTGCAAGCATAGAGAGTCTTCCTGTATGTTTGCCTACCTCTCTGCAGCCTTTTGCTTATTTCTGCTGAACTTTATTTGGACTTGAGGAGGAAAATCAGTTCCTCTCTTGTATTTTCCTGTATCCTATGTCATTATCAGAAAACCCTAAAGATGTGGAATGGATTTGGTTGGGCGGAACTTAAAGCCCATCCAATTCCAACCCCCTGCCATGGGCAGTGCCACCCACTCAGGCTACCCAGGGCCCCATCCAACCTGGCCTTGAGTGCCTCCAGGGCTGGGGCACCCACAGCTTCTCTGGGCAGCCTGTGCCAGTGCCTCACACCCCTCTGGGAGCAGGGAGCAGGATATTTTCCTAACAACTAATCTAAGTTTTCCCCTTTTATTTTAAAGCCATTCCCACTTATCCTATCACTGTCAGGCCAAAAAAAGTAAGTCCCCCTCCTGTTTGTAAGCTCCCTCAGAGTATTTGAAGGCCTAAATAAGGTCTCCCTAGAGCCTTCTCCAAGCTGAACAAATCCAGCTCCCTCAACCTTTTCTTCACAGTAGACGTGCTCCAGACCTCTGAACACATTTGTGGTCTTCTTCTGGGCCCACCCCAACAGCTCCACATCTTTCTTGTGCTGGAAACACCAGGTCTGGATGCAGTACTCCAGATGCGGCCTCAGAAGGGCCGAGTAAGGGGGGAATCAATCAAAGAATCATAGAATTACCCAGGTTGGAAAAGACCTTGAAGATCATCAAGTCCAACCGCAGCCTAACCATAGTACCCTAACTAACAACCCTTCTGCTAAATCATATCCCTGAGCACCACATCCAAATGGCTCTTAAACACATCCAGGAATGGTGATTCAACCACCTCCCTGGGGAGCCTAATAATCCCCTTCTTCTCCCTGATAGCCGTTCCCAAGATGCATCCCAAGATACAGTTGGGTCTTTAAATAACCAGTCCCTGTAGCTACAGTGTTTTGTTTTCATTGTCATCATCATGCCATATTTTGCTTCAAACTTCCCTGAAAATGAATTCTGGCACTAATAACCTAGAAACATTTTAGCAAGAACTGAATATTCTCTGCATTTTAACTAAGGCCATCAGAAATACTGCCAATATTGAATGGAATAATGAAGAAAGAGCTGATTTTAGACAAACAACTGTTATTTTCAGTGTCTTAATTTTGGAAACAATTATCCCAGATGTCTAAATATGAGCTCTTTTGTCAGAACATTGAAGGCAAGTATCAGATCCTGCTATGGCATCATTTATGTTTCTGGCAAGAATCTGTAGAGTTTTTTCCTCAGCTGTTGGTCAGAAGAACATAATCGAAGGTGCTTCCATTTGCAAAAAGTATGCAACTAAGTGAATTTTACTGCTATCTGTTTTTTCCTCTTTGCAGAGACTGTGCAAGACTAAATACAGAAGTCATAAAGAATAAAAAGGGCAGCTGGGGAAATTAAACATAAGAATGTGAATTCCCTGTCATGTACTGAGCTCCTGATGTCAGGAAAGCTGTACAGGAATGCTGCCTTAAGACGTGGTTCCCAGGAAACTGTGCATCGTGCATTTTACTTATTTTAATTTCACCTCTAAATATGTGTATAGATGCAGAAGCATTGATTCTTCTGATAAAACAGCTCCAGCACTGTTTTTAACACTTAATTCAAAGCGTGGACAAATTTCCTCATCAGTGAGAATGAGATTCAGATGAAATAAAGCAGTGAAAGGCCTACATCCTCAGAAGCCATGGGCCGTTTGAAGTGCCTTTGGGTTTTTAACTTTTCCTAAGGGAGAAAATGGGTTCTTTCAAAATGACCTGCTTTCCAAAGGTATCTAAAACAAGTCAAACAGCATTTCAAATCACTGCTCATTTTGAGTGTGAGCTGAATTAGAAGCCATGCTGACAAAGCAGTGAACACCAACAGACAGGGATCTATCAATTACACCAACTTCTCACAGTAATATTAATATGAAGAAGATGAATTCTCAGATAAACTTTGCTGAAATCTTTCAGTGTCCATAAACTATTTTTTTCTGCAAATATATTTAAGCTAACGCTATACCAGATACAAGTTTTTATAGAAAGGAGCATCTACAGATATTTGACAATAATTGATAGAGTTCCAGTATTCATAGCAGGAATTTAACATTGACTACAAAATTAATCATGGGTTGTAAGATCTTGCAAAATCTCTCTCTGGTTCTTGCACCAAAGTAAGTTTTTAAACTCTTAAGCATCACTTTTTTTTTTTACTATGAATTTCTCAGCTTGAGCTAATTGAAATCTAGCAAAGTGACCTAAGGCCTTGAGAAGGAAAGAGTAATGACTGTGCAAGAGAAAGGCAGAGAAAACATTCTGCTGAGAGAGAAGGCTCTTACCATACCTACCTCCTGCCTGAAAGGAGTCTGTGGCAAGGTGGGGATCAGCCTTTTCTCCCAGGTAACAGCTATGGGGTAAGAGAGAATGGCCTTAAGTTGAACCAGTGGAGGTTCAGGTTGGACAGTAGGAAGAATTTCTTAGAAAGAGCAGTGAAGCACCGGCAGAGGCTGCCCAAGGTAGTGGTGGAGTCACCACCCATAGAGATGTTCACCAACCACATAGATGTGGCACTGAGAGATGTGGTTAGCGATCAGTGTTCATGCTAGGTGCAAGGTTGGACTAGATGATCTTAGAAGTCTTCCAACCTTGATGATTCCATAATTCTTATGTAATCACACTGCAGGAGAGCACTGACAGGAGCTTGATACTGCTATTGCACAAATTTAGGTCTTTGGTGATTTTTCAGGTCAAACAGAATATACATCTGCTTCAGGCAGAACTGGAAAGCCATTAACTGGTGAGATCTGGAGATTACTTTTCAGATCTTGGGACCCAGTTCCTCTCAAATGTGGTTTTATTAAATACTACTGCTGTGGTGCTATGAAGTAGATAGCATTCATCTAGGTAACTGCATTTTCATTGTAAAAGTAATGACAGTGATGATATTATAGCTAATTTGAATCAGTAATTATCTTTATCTGCTGACAACTTTCAGAGCTACAATAGAAATTTAATTTCAGTGTTGGGGCTTTGAGGCACAGGATAAATTATTTTACTGAAGGAAGAAGTGTGCAACAGCCCTTCACAAAATCAGCTCCTTGAGATGTTTCACACACACTGGATTCATCTCAGCTCCCCACATTTGCAGTAGACTAAGGCACCAAACTTTGGAAATGTGTAACAGTAATCTGCTTTCCTGAGCTATAATTTCACATTATTTGCCTGCAAGAGAAAAAGTGAAGAAAGTCCTAGCTCTGTGACCTTAGCACTATGCATTCCTCAGCCCTGCTGTGTAAAGCTGATTTTCAAATAGCTGTGTCTGCATTTTCCTATATGAAATATTCAGACCTAGTGGATCTAGATGTGTGAAGCATCTCTTCAAAATATGCCACATTACAGCCTATACTGAGTAGTATATGTTACAATTTTTCATTCAAATAACAGATTTCAGCCTCAAAATTATGAAGGGTTTCTATAAACAGAATGGGGTTTTCTATTTGTGTGAAACAGCCCCATTTTTATCAGAGGAAGATTCATTAAGAGCAATAAGGGAACACTAACAACCTTTATTTTTCACTTCCTATCTTTTCTAACCCGTAATGATGGCTCTTTGCTACGGGAAGACGTAACTGCACAGCACATCTTATTCATTTTGAAGCTGTGCTCAGCCTTTCCATACTGAAGCTGAGCACAGCTATGGACCAGCTGCCCATAAAGTACTAAAAGCTTCCTGTTAGCATTCATCAGTTACACCTGGGCTCTGAAAGGGTATCAGACCTCACCAGAACTTTTCTGATTCACCCTATTTCAATTCTAGAATGTGCTAAGTAACTGTATCATAATCATAGGATTGGGCATGTAGCACCAATAGGCAGCTGCTTTAGTTCGTCAGCACTTCTACTTCACAAACAGTTGGAGATCAAATATTGTTGTCAAGTGATCTTTTTCACAAACAATGCTCACAGTTTTTTTTAATGTGAAAGATGCTTAAAATTGACTTTAATGTGTACTTAACATGATATTTCCTCTTTTCTTTTTGCCTGGAGTAGGGGAATGAGAATAATACAAAGCAATCCTTTGTTGGAAAATGATAGCTTACCATTACATGACTTACAGTACTATAATTGCAAAGATTGCAGCACTGGACATGAGCAAGAATTACTTCACGCAGCTGGGAATTCTCTGTGTTTTGTTCAGCTGGGAGTCCAGAGCAGAATGAGCTATAAAATACGTTTTTAACAGTTCTGAACAAAGTAAGAACATTAAAATTTTGTTGCTAAGGATTAAATGAGATCCGAGGATTTAAAATTTCACATGCAAGTATTTTGTTTGTCCACTTCGGGTGTTATTCAAAACACAGGCTTGGCAGGCTTAGGGATGGTGAAGGTCCTACTCTGGAAGTTGGACATTTGTGCAGGCGTGCGTGTTAAAACTTGGCATTGAAATGGTAGCCTCAGCTGTGCCTTTATCTTGCCTAATAAAAGACAGGTGCAACTGAGTAGTATTCTATTTTTCTTCATCTCCATCACTAAGAATGATGAGTGTTTAAACAAGAGTTTGGAAATAGTCCCTTACAAGCAGAAGAGGGGAAAAATTTCTTCTTACAAGGAGCAGTGAGGCCTTGCAACAGGCTGCCCAGGGGCATGGTGTTCCATCCCTGGAGCTGTTCAAGAAGTATGTAGATGTGGCACTGAAGAACATGGTTCTTGGAGATGATGGGGATGAGCTTGATGGTTGGACTAGATGACCTTAAAGGTCTTCTCCAATCTTAATGATCCTATGTAATTAAAGGACAGGCAGCTCAGCAGAGGAGCCAGGCAGGTACTTCAGCCCTCTCTGTCTGTGCCCTGTATACATGTATAGCAGCACGGGGAGAGCGCACACTTAGGGCTCACAGCCATTCAAAATTGAAGAGTTAATGCCAAAACTTTGCAGCTATACATTTGTGCCCCACTGTGCTGCCTCTAAAGGTGAATGAAAATAATAATATTAATAATAATAAATAAAAATAGATCAAGACTACAACGACTTCAGTATATTTGAACATCGCATCACAACATTTACCCAGCAAAACTTTTGGCAAGAATGTCCCAGCAGAAGAATCCATTTCAGCTCAGCCTTTTCCCAGTACTCCTGCAGTCCCTCCAGATTCACTCCAGGTAGCTTTGTCATGAGCATGATGCTATGCATGAGCTGGCCATGGGGTTAATCCTCAGGGCATACTTCAAAACTCAGTAACACAGAAAGAGCTTGGTGGATCCCTGAGATATGGCTGCTAAATCCTGACATTCTGCACAAATGTTTTACTCCCACTGTTCTCATCTAGAATTCCCTCTCCTCCTGCATTTAATTATTTAAGATGCTTGTTTCTTCTAGAGATTTTACATGCCATTGTAAAACTTGACAGGGAATCGAGCTTCCACATTTAATTGCTTTAAAGGAGGAAGAACTAGAAACACACACAGAAAAAAATCCTTTAACTTTACACAGCTTCAGCTATGGCAGTACATGAGCACACTCTGTTGGATTGTTCTGAAAATGACTGTGCACACAAGATGGTCACATTGTTTAAAAGACTTGAAATATCTGTTCATGGGGAAACTCAAGTGGTCTTCATCAGACAAGTATAAACTAGAATCTGAATACTGCAGGATGCCAGGTTCTGGAAAAAAAAAAAAAAGTACAAGATTCAGAAATGACACAGGTATTACTATTTGCAACAAAGACATCCAAAAAAACCCAGACAGCAATCTTGGTTGTAGCCAAACATCATATTGCTGTGAATGTCAGAGAATTATAAGAGAAGTACCACATTGCTCCAATTTTGAAGTCTCTGCTGGTTTCCACATAATGACAAATGATTTTCACGATGTGTACTCTAAGATGAAGGATAAAAAAGTTTGCTATAACAAACATTTCCTTTGTCCTGAGGACCAAGAACTGTTAAAACGTGTATATAACAGAGGCAGACAATTAAACTAATTCATCCTAATGTCTACTTGATCCTCCCCAATATATGGAAATTAGAACATGGGATATTCAGATACAGAAGGACAGATAATGAAATCCCAGTAGGTCATGTGGTGATTTTACAGGAGTGATGCTCCAAAGGTAATGCCTCATTTTTAATTATATTGGCCAGTGACATCATTGGCAGATGTTGGTGATATGGCAGTAGAAGTTGAACCTTCCTACCAATACTGCACTACATTTTATTGCTGTGTGGCAGATGGCAGCAAAGGGACAGTCTGACAGAAAGGTGTCTGGCGTGGAAGTACATATGAAACAAAGGTGTGCCACTGAATTCCTCCGTGCAGAAAAAATTGTACCCACTGACACTTATCATAGCAGGGGGGGTTGAAACTAGATGGTCACTATGGTCGCTTTCAACCCAGGCCATACTGTGTTTCTGTGACGTGATTCATCAGCAATTGCTGAACATTTATGGAGACCAAATAGTAAGGTGGTGGGTAGTGAGTTTCACCAGTTGTGACAGTGACATGAAGGACAAGCCATGTTCTGAACAGCCATACAGATTGTTACAAGAGCAGTATGCAGGCTCTTGTTCATTGCTATCAAAAATACATAGCTCACAGTGATGACTGTTGAAAAATAGTGTTTTGTAGCTGAGAATCTATCAAACGGTGTTATTGTGCTTTTTTGTATCTGTTGTAGTTTCCATGGTAATAAGTAAGTTGATTGTTGGACTACATGATCTTAGTGGTCTTTTCCAACCTCGGTGATTCTATGATTCTATAAAAAGACAAGGCATTACTTACTGAGTAATCTACATGCAAGTAGTCAAAGTGAGTTCAACCACAACCCACAGGTATCTTGTGAATACTTTTAATGTGTCTAAAGACTGTTTCTCTGAAGTCATTCGGCTTTCTCTGAATTTATACCATTGCAAATGCAAATGTTTTGCTGAATAAAGGTAGGATTTAAGTTCTTAATGACTGAACACATAAAGGCACTGATAGTACAAAAGAGGCCCAGCAATACCCAGAGTGAACTTTAATTAGACATGATATTGCAATACACTGCCTCATGTAATATTCTTGCAGAGCCTTTGATAGTAATGATTTTACTTGAATTAAGAGTAATCCAGTTTAGGAAATATTTCCAGCATGCACTTTTCTTAAGCACTTTAGGCTCAGTAACTATAATAGTAACCACTAATAAATTTCTGAACATGTTTTTCTTTTTGTTTTTAAATTATATTTCAATCAGGATTATTTAATTTGTTTAAGATGAAACTCAATGTATCTCATTAAATTTGAATACCATACTGCATATGACCTTGCCAGCAAGGACTGTAACAAATGTGACCCAGCACAGCTCTGCTACAAGATAGCTATGCTAATTTGCATCTCTGCTGAGATTTCTTATTAACATTTTCTGTATTAGTAATTAGTTCATACATTTTTGTGGACCTGGAGTGTGAGAATCAGTTCCTGTGGGTATGGGCAAAAATAAGACCAGAGTATTCTCCAGCTATGACCTGATCTTAACACAGTGAATAAGAATAAATGTCTATTGGTGGTTTGGTTCAAACTTCATTTATTCTCTTATGCTTTATTTGAGCTCTTAAAAAGTATTTTCTTTTACAGGGTTGTCTGGTACACTCCATCATCAAGGATGATGACATCAAGTTCGTTCATCATCAAGTTCAGATGACATGCAGATGAGATAAACAGAGCAGAGCACGCTGCCCTCTATCGAAGTGAGCTCTAGGGAATGTATATATATATGTACGCATGCGTAACAGGAGATAGTGATACCCAGGGATCTTGTAGGTGCATGCTCATACTCCAGTGAGGGCACTGAGGAAGAAGTAATTAATCTAAACTCCTTTGTTTCCCATGAAAGGTAAAAATTCAACTCAGATTCTCAAGGAGGAGCACAGAAATCAGACTGAAAAGCACATTCTCATCTTGTAATGCCATAGGTATGGATGTCAACATGCTTCTTGGCAAAGATAGCACACAGCAAAGAGACACCCCTCCTCACTTCCAAGGCTCAGGCATAACTGCCTTGGCAGAAAACTGCTCTCAGATTAAAAAGCTGAAAACAGTGTGAGCGACACAAAGAAGACAAAGTGCAAGATAGTTTTGTAACCAGTGTCTGTACTGAGATGCACTTATTATGTAGAAGACAGAGAAGATAAAAGTGGTCTGTAACTTGTTTTGGTTTAGTCCAGAGGAGGTTACTTGTATGCTGGCAGATGGTTAGTGGAATTCATTACTGTGGCTACCACTGCACATGAAAGAGTTATTGCAGTAATTTTATTTATACATTATAAATCAGTACTGAATGTATACCCACTGAATTATCCTCCAACCCACACAAACTCCCAACTCTTTTACTGTCCTCTCAAAAAAATCAGACTAAAGCCTCTGTGAAGTGCATCCTGATAGAGACTGACAGCCCCAGTTCAACAGACAGGGATTTTAACAAGGTGGGAAATGAGCTGTGTTCAGGCCTTCCTGCTTTTACCGAGAATGAGTCTCTTGTTACACAGAAGGGCTTTTAAAGTCTTGTTACAGGGTTACTCCCTTTTAAAACGCTTCCAGTCTGCCTCCTTGTGAAGCTGTCAGAATCAAGGCAAAGGAATATGATGCTGTTGTTCTCCCCTCCTTCAACTTAAAACCATTTCCCCTTGTCCTGCCCTCATCTACCCTTTCAAACAGTTGACTCCCCTCCTGTTTGTAGGTATGCTTTAGGTACTGAAAGGCTGCAATGAGGTCACCCTGCAGCCTTCTCTTCTCCAGGCTGAACAAAACCAATTCCCTCAATCTGTCTCCATAGGAGAGATGCTCCAGCCCTCTGATCATCTTTGTGGCCCTCCTCTTGATCCTCTCCACCATCTCCTTGTCTTTCTTGTATTGAGGGCCCCAGACCTGGACGCACTACTCCAGATGGGGCCTCACAAAGGCAGAGTGGATAAGGCCAATCACCTCCCTGTCCCTTCTGGCCAGCCCTCTTCTGATGGAGCCCATTTGCTTTCCGAGCTGCAAGAGCACACTGCTGGCTCATGTTCAGTTTTTCATCTACCAGGACCCACAGGTCCTTCTCTGCAGGGCTGCTCTCAAAGACTGCTCCTTTCAGTCTGTAAAATGTATTTTAAAATGTGTTTTAAATTGTATTAACCTTCATAAGATATAAATCCATTCAAAAATGTTGAGACAGTTTTATCTTCCCTGATTAAGCAGTTGTCTGCAGCAGCAACCCCACAGTTCGTCATTTGTCTTCCTTTCTGCAATGATGGTGAATGTCTCAGCCAGTACTGACAGACAGCAGTAATTTCAATTCCAATTGGCATTAGGGGAATTAAAGTTTCTGTTATATTCAGTCATTTTTAAATGATACCTACTTCATTATGAGCAGATTCTCTTCCTCCAATCATTACAAAGTAATTATAATTATGAACATTGCTTGCTTCAGATCCACTGCCACAAGCTCATCTTCAAATCATGTGTGCTACATACGCACTAAGGAGGAAATCTGACTAATCTCTATTTCTAACAAAAGCTGATTAATTCTTACTGCTGACAAAGCTGGTGAGAAGCATGATTTTCACACTAAGATAAAATAAAATGATCATAAATACCTAAGAAGAAGGATTAAAGCTAAAACTAATCTGTCTTGGATAAAGAAACATCAGTAATCTCATCTCTTTCCTCGGAGACAGGAAATCTGAAAAGAATATATATATATATATATATATATAAAACAAAAATAAAGATATTTGCCTATTCCCAACCTTGATAAATTATCAGCTGCAATAAGACTTTCAAAAGTCCAGATTTAATTTTCATTTCAACTCATCTGATGGGACAATGATAGAAGCATGCTGCTTTTATAGATAGAACATGGAATCTTTGTGAACAAGTTCTGGAAACAAATCCCCATCTAAGGCACTTTATGTTACTTTGTTACCTAAACTTTGTATTTACTGGTGTAGTGCCTTGAAACTGGGCTTATATAATATTTTATTCAGTTTATGTTTAGACACATTTCTGTGAGATTCTGGTTTGAGTGTACAGCATTCGTAGAAGTTGTTATAGGAAAAAAGGAAGGCATTGAGAGACTTCTAATGCATTTATGGATGAAGATTTAGTGCCTTCCCTTTTGCTTCTTATATTCACAGAGTTTTCAAATACTTCTTTCAAGAGGCTTTGCACAGTTTTCTTCAATCTTCTTTAAAAATCAAGCCCCTTTGAAAAAGCCTTGTGTAGAACACCTACGAAGTAGATCATAAAATTGTGTTTTGTGGCAGAAAACATGGCCTAAATAACCAACTCCTTAATGAAGCCATTCCTGTATTTTACTAAGGTGAGATGTCACTGCTATGCCCACACATTAGGTTTCTGCATCTGGAGTCAAAGGAGAATTGAACCCCAGTCACACATTTTATCAAGAAAGGAGCTGTTGCTTCGATGAAAACAAGACTATTATCATTGCCCAAAGCATTAACTTACATTTACAGGCCATGGAGTAAATGCATGAATAAATGACTTTCTAATCAGTACGTCTGTGAAACTGCCACTAAATGAGGAGCCTGCATACCACATACAATTAGCAGGATGTGCATTTGCAGACAAAATGAAGCATCAGGGGATTGAACATTTTCAATCTAATAATGCATGCACAGATATTTGGAGTTTAAGAATTTATGCTTCTTTTCAGCAATGTCTGAAAAGTTACATTGATACACAACATGAAGGTATTGCTTTAAATCAAATACATCTCTCAGCCTTTGATACTGAACATCCTCTACGTACTCTGATACCGAGACACATACAATTCAGACACCATGGGCCAATTTATTGCACTTTCACTCAGTGCCTGTATCCAGGGTCATTTATGTTCCCTCTGTTAAGAAAAGTCAGAATAAGTAGTGTCCTACAGAGAAAGAACTTTATTATGATCTACGAACATCAGTTATCTCATGACCCTCCCTTTTTTTGCTATAGATAGAGATGCAAGTTAGCTTTAAAATAAATCTTTCTGTAAAGACCATTCTTCTACAGTTTATATCTTGATTTTTTTGATTCATCGGATGATTTTTTTGGGAGTCAGATGGCATTTACTTTCCTAAAGACAAACCAAAGTCTAAATCTATAACATTTAGTATTATTTCCTAGCTTCTCCGGAGCTCAGAAATGCCTCCAATTCTGCAGTTCTGAAGGTATCAGTATTATATGTCTGGACATGCCTAGGACTGCCTCAGTCTTAAAGGGAAATAATTGTCCACATAACTAAAGATAATTTATGAGTTCTGCTTCAGTTCTGAAAGAAAGTAGAATTGTATATTCATACTTAAAGAGAAAGTTCTTAATATGTAACCCAAGAATGGATATGTCTTCTTTGTCCTCACAGGAAAGAAAGCAAATGAAAATGATTTTCATATTCCTCAAAGTCCCTAATTTCTGGAACTACTCCTAGTCTGAATGGTCTAAACTGTCTAACTGATGACCTGAGCCCAGAGTCCAAGCATGCAGATAGTTCTGTGGGGCTGAGGAGGGCTGTGTCAGTGCTCGAGCTGCAGACTGTGCAATCTTCCCTCCTCCATGGCTTTGGCCATAGGTGCTCATGACCATCTCTGGAACAGTGTAGTGTGACTTTGGGTCCAAGCACTGGGAAAGAGCTGGGAGGAACTTCATTCAGACTCCGTGTTCCCGTTTTTTGTGTTCCAAGGGATATGACCTTTAGAACACTTCTGCCCTGCCTGCGTATTGGTTCAGGCCCCTCACCTTCCCTTGCAGAGCTAGACCCATTCGTTCAATTTCCTGACAAGCTCTAAGGGGAATTCAGGTCTACCTCCTCACTATAGAAAATACTTAAAAAAAAAAAAAAAAAAACACCTCAGAATTCACACAAAATTACAACTCAGTTGTATTTTTTAAACTGTTAAGTTACAAACTAATACCAGCATAACACATAAATTAATCATGAGAATATTCAGTACCAATTTCCAGGTCTATTACTGCCAACAACTTAAACCAGAATAAAAGTAATTACCATCTAGATTTCATTTAGTCTTGTTTAGAGGCACTGACCTCCAGGATGTTATCACATCTCAAGTGTTTCTGTTACAAAACAGGAACTATGTGGGCATGTACAAATGCTAATGAGTTCAAACATGAAAAGGTGATAATTAAATCTGATCTCCACTTTCTTTTTATATCCTTCCTAAGACATAAAAAGAACAAAGGCACAGAGCTCTCGATATGCGTTAATGAAGTGTAATAGTGTATGTCAGATAATTTGTAAATTTAGATTCCAGAGTTGTTCTTGTCCCTTTTAATCTTTGTTTATTTGTTTTGAACACCATCACACCTTGTTCTATAATGCTCTTTTGCTTTCATTAAACAAAGAAGTCGCTGAAACTGAAGTTGTGTTATTGTACAGATGGATATAAGAATTCATGTATTTGCTACATTCTGTGAAATCATAGTTTGGGACCTTAAACCAAAATATTCAGAATAACTTGTAAAGCATAAGGCTAAGACTCCAAAAATAGTGGAATAAGTAGAGGACTTTTTGTGATGTTACCAAGAAATTAATTTGAAAAACTTCACCAAAATTAACTTTCTACAGATCCTGCAATCTTTGTATAGTTCTAAAGTGCCAATTTATTTTGGTCTAAAATGCTTTGAACATCTCTAATTTCTATGAAGGTAACTCTAGACATTACTTAATAACTTTCTTTCACCTGTTGCGAAGATGCTTTGAGTGAATATATCTCCTTTTCTACTTGAATTCAGTAAAGTTCTCAGGGAACACAGTTTCCCTAAATAGCTATGGAATCACATCTCTTTTGATCTTCAGAAAGGATGTGTTGAGAACATATGAGATTTATCAGGTAAGTCTGCAAGGCTATTTAATTATTTACTAAAATGAAGTAAAATTTCAGTGAATAAGACTTCTAGCCGTCTTGTTTCTACTTCATGTTATCATGAAATAAGGGGATAGGAGTGAATGACAATTACTAGATTAGAATTAAAGTGCATTTTAACTGTGATTATAGGGAGCCAAATGTGGTAAACCCTAAACACTGACACAGTTGTCAATAAACAGTCACAAAGGAACAAGGCCAATTTTCTGCTGTCCAAAACAAAGAAGGAATTGGATTTCTGATTTGATTATGTTAAAGAACTGGAATTTATGGACAGAATTAACCTATGGGGAAGAGAACTGGTGAAGATCTAGCAGTTCAATAATTTAAGGAACCTAGGAGATGGAGTTGATATTCAGATGAGAAATAACTTTTAAAATCAGTGGCAAAATTACATTTCTGAGTGTAACATAATGAAACAAAACCTGAAATCCAAGTTTAATATAATAGAACTGATTACCAATAAAATATGGCGAAATTAGACACTGATTTTGAAACTCATTCAGCTCATTTCTGTTCTTAACTAACTGCTTGCTTGCAAACAATTTTACCCTTTTCCACCATTTCCCCTTAGAATGCAAATATCTGCAATTCAAGTAAAAATGCCTTTTTAACAACTGACTAAATACATAGGCATAATTTTCCAACAATCAGTTGCAAATAGTCCAAAACATAGCCTTATAACACATAACCTGGTGACATGCTTCAGTTCCACAATATTTCCCTCAGCATAGTGATCTTGAGCACAGAGAATTATGATTTCGGGTGAAGTTCTTCATCAAGAGTGGTGAGGTGCTGGCGCAAGCTGCCCAGAGAGGTTGTGGATGCCCCGTCCCTGGAAGTGTTCAGGACCAGGTTGAATGGAGCCCTGGGCAACATGATCTAGTACCTGATCTGGAGGTTTGTGGTCCTGCCTATGGAAGAGGCTTTGGAACTTGATGATCCTTAGGGTCCCTTCCAACCCAACCCATTATTTGATTCTGTGATTCTATGTAAACCAATAAAACTGTTCATTCATTTTGACATAGGTTTGGTCTATTTTATTGTGTTGACTACCAAAGAAAGTATTCTGGAGCTATAGGATGGTGCTTAATCTACCTATCTGAGGGATCTAATTGTAATAATTAGTGTTAGGGAGGCTGTCCTTACACCTTAAAGGTAGATGCTTCCAGAGGTACTTAGTAACACCTAAACTTAGATGCACAAAGCTAGATGCTGTGACTATCTACCTGAACTCCGAAAGGCCAAGCAAAAAAGAAGACTAATTTTTGCTTATTTTTTAGCATCTATTTTGCTTAAACAGGACACTGATTTATAAACATGACCAGCAGAGGGAAGTATCTCTGTGTTGTTGAAGTGTCTTTTGAATAAGTAAAAGATGGTCTGTGTTCACACTCTAAAAGAAGGTGCTGCACCACTGAAATTGAATTAAGTTCTGGAAACAAACTGAAAGAGCTTTCATATGGTTTGCCTATGCTCTGTAGCGGGGCAGGAGACAGAGCAGTTTGTATATTATTTTAGGTTTGCATGTGCACTCTTTAAAATGCCATGGAATTGTCTTTGTGGTTTGAGTTTGGAAGGGCAAAGCAGTGCTTCTTTTTCTCTCTCTACCAGCACTGCTATGAGGAACAGCTTGAAGACAGTGATCCAATTAAGAAGGCCTTCCAGTTATGCAGGGTTATAAAGATATCAATTCTCCATGATAGATTTTCAGTCATGAACTTGAGATGCAGACAGCTCCTTGACAGGCCAGTAGGAGTCTACAAAACTGTGCTGATGACAGGTGGTGGTGGATGCAAATGACAGCCTGTTCTCAGCTTTCCAGGGAGATCAGAGCAATGGCAAATTTCAGCAACTGAGATAAGAGAGGGTGTTGAAGTTCTATTGCAGATAGGAGGAACTCCTCATGCTGTAAATTTGTCATGCTGTCATTTGTAGGACCTTAAAAACAAAAAACAACAAAACAAAACAAAACAAAACAAAGCAAAAAAAAAACATTGATTTCATTTACTGTTTTTCTCTACCTCATCTTCTAACTCACTGCTTTTGCACCTCCAAACAGAAGTGGAGGTTATTGGGGTTTGTCCGGAGCATTATCACTGACTTGACAAATGTTTTTCTATCCTAGTGGCTCTTTTGAAACCATGATCAGGCTGCCAACAGTAACAACAACACTATCAAAATAAAAGCAGAAAACTAACCAGAAGCCACCAAACAAACAATCAGTCAACTGAAACACTATTAACTACAACTCAATTTTCATTTGAAATAGCTAGTCAGAAGTGTACCATTTATTGAATGGCCAAACTTTATTCCTGCTGAAAATTAGCAAGTATCCTGCTGTCAAGACTCAACTATGCCTACTCTGACTTAATTCTGGCACTGCATGTGATTTCAGGCTGGGAAACATTTGAATGGCTGAAGATTACAGAGGAATACTCTTTGTCTCCATATGTACAGCACTAGTCTATGCCTGTAAGTCATCTGCCAAAGGCAGGCACTAATCAACAAAAGTAAGTGGTGGAGAATTATGGTATGTACCTACACCTTGACTGATCATAAGCTAATTATTTCTCTACTCTTGAAGATATAACAAAGGGCAGTACTATAAACTTTCATTTTTCACATTTGCCTCCCATTGCCAATCTCTTCAGAATCAAAATGTTTACTTCCACAAAAGAATTCCTTTTAAATAAAAGATTTTCCTATTCATTACATGGAGGGTGCACTGGTGACCTTTCCTTATCACCATGTAATTGCACCATTATCTTTCTCTGTGAGACACATACTTCCTTGCATCAAAGTGTAAGAAAGGAATGGAGCCTTACTTTGCATTTAGCTTGGAGGGAAATGATATTTAGCAATCTTGTCCTTACATGAACAATTAACTAATAGTTCTTCGGATACAGTCAAGTTATAAACTATGTTTCTGGAGCCCTAGTAATTCAAAAGGAACCAGCAGCAAAGTGAGGCTTAAATTGTCACTCATCAAATAGATAATGACACTTCAGCAAGACTCTGTCATTTGATCCCTGGTCCCTGTATTAGTTCTATTAAGTACTACTTTGGCCAAGTGTTGGATTTAGCAAACACTGTGTAATTTAAGTCTTCCAAGCTGATTGTACAGGAATGCACACCAACTAATCAGTGCTGAGAGCATGAGAAGAAAAAAGACTTGACCGAGTGTTGGATTTCAGTCACCTATTACTATCGCTAACATAGTCTTTGTTCTGTAACTGAAGAGTATTTACACAGACTGTATCTGAAAACTGGGATGTGATGGCTTATCACTGTTAGATCTAACTGTTCTGTTTCTTTTGATCAAATATGTGCTTTTGAATCTTCGGAGTTGGTTTGCAGCAGTTTCAAATGCTTTGTGACACTTCTGATTTATGGAGACGTTTACTAGGTCACAAGGGAGGTCATGTCTCAGGGAAAAAGACCATCAGAGACGATGATATCCAAAGACTGGAGAATAATAGACAAAAGCTTTTAAAGTGGTCCTATCTGTCTCAGAGAGAAGTCAAGGCATCTTCCTGGGAGTGTCACCTTGTTTGTGATTCTGGAAAAAAATCTCTTTGGAAAGATTTACCTAAGGTGGCATAACCAAACCAGGCCCACAGCAAAATTAGTGCCTCTGTCTGCACAGAGTATTGTACTGAACAGATATAATTCAAGATATAAGAAAAATATAAAATCATAGAATTGCTCAGGTTGGAAAAGACCTTGAAGATCATCAAGTACAACCACAACCTAACAATAGTACCCAACCTCTAACATCTCTTCACTAAAAGCGTATGAAGACCATGTAAGAATATAATAAGTAGCAAAGATTTCTTAGCGTCCGGCTCTTATTGTCTGGAACAAAATTATACTACAAGAACAAATAAAATCTGTACACCGAATGATCTGTCCCTGCTGTGTGCCCGTAAAGCACTTCCTTTGTCACAGACAATGATTTTTCTGATTGTAACAGAGACTGAACAGCCTGGGGCACTCCTGCACTTAAGAATTCTCTTTCCTAGGAAAAAAAAGTTGTCACCTTTGAGTAGTTTAATTATTTTTTCCCCATAAAATTGAGTCATGTAAATTAATATAGCATAAATTCATCCAATATCTGTAACAGAAAATAATTTGCAAATGAAAAAAATTATTTTAAAGCTTCCTTAAAGCCTTTACATCTGATGTGAATCTTCTGCTCATGTATATATGCAATATCTCTTCTAGTTTCTAGAAATAATACCTTCAGTAAAGTGATGTACCGAATGTGGACAGCAGCTTTTATTCTTTTAGCCCGTGCCAAACACATAGGTCATATCCCAGCTGGTTGCTGCAGAGATGAACAATGGAAATTTTCTTCATGACAAGCTCCAAGACAGAGTGCAGCTGGTGTGTGTGGTCATCAGAATGCATAACTTCACACAAATCACCTTATCAGAACAGAAGGCAGAGAAACAGCTTTCATATGAAACAAATCTCATGCTAGGAAAATGACGATTGATATTGAAGACACTTTATCAGTCTCCCTGCTGGGAGGCTTGCTGTGTAATAGCAAGACAGCTCACCAGTGCTATCATTAAATACACCCCCACAGCAATTGTTCCTCACAATTTCAAGTGCTATTTCTGTGCCTGAGATCATCCTTCATTGCATGTTGGTGAGATCTACCTTGGAGAAGCACATTTCTGCCAAAGAGGCATGTCAATTTTGTTTGGAATTGAAAGTAGTGAGGGTGGAGAAGTCAGGAGGCAAAGTTGGTCCGTACCCTGAGCCCAGTGCTGTGCAGGATGTGGATTTCCATCATGAATGGAGACCAGACTAATCCAGCATCACCATGGTAAAGTGTTTGGTTCCAGCATCACCTCCCCTACTGCAGCAGCTGGAGACTAACACAAGTAGTATAACATTATGTTTTCTGCATTCTACACATTCTGGGCAGAAAATGTTGAACAGAAGAATTCAAGTTGTAATTCAGATCTGTTCTGCATTCTGGGAATCAGTCCAGGGATGCAAGCTTTGAAGTCTGTACTTTCACAGCATATAAATAGGAGAAAAAAATTCTCTCATGATAAATTTGAGTTTGTTAATCCAGATTTTTTCCAAGATGTCCACTCATGTTATACATAGCTGTTCATCTCTGATGTTAACTTTGTGCTTTGTTTTTGGTACAAGCCTCTTCTTGTGGCTGTAATAAACATTTTCCATGTAACCTACTTTCACATATACTTGTATCAGAAGGTGATGTGGGGATTTGCAGACCTGGATTTAGTTCTACCTTTGCAAACAGCACACTGGAGATGAGATCACAGGTGTTGGCTAAGCCACTGGAAATGGATATCACGATTTTCTGTCTCAGTCATGCTAGGATGCTTGAGTTGGTGACAGGCATTTCCAGCTAGCAGTATGGAGGAAGTTCATCTTTAATTACACTTCATGCTATTACTGCAGCATGTAGCACTCTGCTTTCTGGAATTTCATTGTACACACAATCATTGCTACCAGTCTTCAGTGCTTTCTAAGCCTAGATCTTACGAATGAAGCCCCATAACTTTGGAGATGTTGGACTACATTAGTCCTTCATATGTCTGATGATGGAAAACACGATGTTGCTGCATGAAGCTGCCCTGTCCTAGGCTGTATAAAGCTGTTGACTCCTTTGTGTTAACACTCATGACAGTGCTGCTGGATGTGGGGAGCTGGATCATAGTGCTAATCCTGCAAGAAAAGTCACTAGGAGAGGAAAGAAAGTTGACCTGGCTGTGCAGCCACTTACTGCTGCCATTGGGGTGGAAAGGGGCACAATCACAAAGCAGAAGAGGGGAGGAAAGAACCCTTTCACTTCCTTTTTAGTCTGTGATTCACTTACATTGGTCATGAGCCTGTGCCCTGAGCCTCAACACATGTCTAACACCCAGCTCTAAAATGAGTTAGCAAGGAGTATTTTGTCTTCAAATCAGAATAGCATAATAGTATGTATTGAATTGCTACTAAAAGCCACTTAACAGCTTTCAGTGCTTTCCTTTTCATCTAAATTCACAAAAATGTTCTTTTTTTCTTTTCTTTTTTTTTTTTTTGAAAGATAGAATTACATAAAGATGGACATGTTGAAGATTTCATTGTAAAAGGAACAAAACTGTAAAATAATTGCTTTACAGAACTTTATTGAAGTGTCACTTAAAGTAAATTAATTTCTTGCCAAGGTGCCAAGATTGTTCTTTGGTTTCAGCCTACATTTATTTCAAGATATACATTTCATTACCATAGATGTATGCCTTTGTTGCAATTAATCACACTTTGCATATACAATATTGTCCAAGCCAATTACTGTTTTGGAGGTATTGTCAAAATGAGTTACTCTTTGATTACTGACTTTTCCAGATGAATTATTCAGTTACCACATTATATTGACAATAATGTTCATTATGGTTAGTGAGATCTTTTATCACTCCCGCTGCCGTCACACACTGCCATAATATCTTACTGCAACCCATCCTATCTTTGGGCAAAGACTGTTACAAGACAAAGACAACAGTTGCAAGGTTTTCCAATTCTGTGGAATCCATTTTTCATATGTTTGAATTTCTTCTTTTGTCAAAGTATACACCACATTTTAAAAGTTACGCTTTCTTCAAGAAGAGTGTAACTTCTGAGACACCATCACACGTGTCTCAGGTTGCAGAGAAACAAGGGGTGGAATGTTTCCATTATGAATGAAAGATTTGTTGACTAAATTAGGCCTTGGCATGAATGTTTATATCTTTTGTAATGCCAGATTTCAGATGTAATGTAAAGCCCATTTAACCTCTGAATAAAGCCAGTAATAAAATTTCATTCCTCTATAATCAATATATGTTTCTTTTGTTCTTACTTTTCATGTGATGTTTGGGAGCACTGTAGACTGGAATATGAGAACAAGCTTAGGGTGTTAATGTGACTTGCTCATCTGGCGTGTATAGGTAATAATTTTTCTTCAGATGGTATCCTCCCTGGTTATGTTACCAATAACAAAACATGGTTATGTTACCAATAACCACTTTCAGGGTGTTGTTTCCTCACTAGACTTTCACCACAAGTAGCATTTTTAAGTTTCAAGGTATCATAGTACTGGGACATTGCTTGAACTTTCTCAGCCATTTGCAAAGCAATAATTTTTAGAGATGTACCAAATCATACCGTAATCCTCGCTTTGTGATAAAATAGTAATTTATCCTTTCTAATAGGCATGAGTAACTTGATGCAGAGATATTTAGGTACCTAAACCCACACTGATATTATTTGAGTTCAGGTGTATATGTACAGTACGTTATCAAAATAATCAGCTGACCCAAATGGCTTCTCAGTATGCAGTTCATGAGTACCAGAACTTGCTACCATGGGCATCAGAATCAGAACTGTCGTCTATCTGTCCAGTGTGGAGGACAACCAGTGGACTTCATGTCTACTCGCCACTCATAGAAAAGATGTCACTCTCATGCAATTATCAAAGTCTGTGCTGATATTTCCTTTGCGCACTTGCTTTCAAATGTTCTCAGCTAGAAGGGGGAGGTTTAAGTTGCATATTAGGAAAGACTTCTTTACAGAAAGTGTTGTTAAGCACTGGAATAGGCTCCCCAGCGAGGTGGTTGAGTCACCATCCCTGGCTGTTTTTAAAAACCGTTTGGATGTGGTGCTCAGGGACATGGCTTAGCAGAGGGTTGTTAGAGTTAGGGTAATATGGTCAGATTGTGGTTGGATTTGATGATTTTGAAGGTCTTTTCCAACCTGAGTGGTTAGAAAACCATAGGAAAACCTATGTTTTAATGATTCTAGTTTGTTTGCAAACACTGTTCAGCAGGAAGTGCTATTTCTGACAGCATTCAAACATGACAGACAAATCTGAGAGTTAATGCAGCAGAAAAAGGACTAATGTGTTGTGTTTTTACCTTAAAAAAATACTTGAAAAATACAAGGTAAACTGCAGTTTGGTATGCTGCACTGGAGAGAGAGCAGTTAACCAATGTCAAGATATGTCCTACAGTTACGACTTGAAAAATAAACTGGAATTATACCCTAAAAGATGTAAATTTTCCAAAAGTCATTTGGCACTGCTTTCTTCCTCTCAAACAAGCTAGAAACCAACTCATGGAGGGATATCATGGAGGACTGGATAAGTAATTAAGTTAAACTGGCATAATTTTATAATTACAAATCATGTCCAACACTTAAGGAAAAATCTTTCAGGTAGTAAATACTTTTACAGTACTCCCACAGTGTTTGCAGAAATAGTATTTTATAACATTCTTGTTATTCCTTCTAATGCCACTTTCTAATGAACACCATACACAAAGTCTGGGTGAATTTAAAGCCAGCACATGGGTTCTCCAGAGACACTTTCTGAAGGAAGGAAAAAACATCTACTGTGGGACTGGAGTGAAAAAGTAAAAGCCTGTTACAGTTTTATAGTGCCAATTCTCAGGACAAAGGCTGTGGACGTGTTACTGTGGCTGAGGAGGTGTACTTGCTTCTAAAAGGCAAGTAAAAGAGGAAATGAATTGCAAGATTTAACATTTCTAAATTATAGTTGATCTAATCCATGTGGTATAGGAATAAAGTTCTCTATCAAGAACAGAAGACTAATACACAGCCTTGAGAAAATACCAAGGCAGAAGCAATGGACAACAGACACCCAGTGGGTGTAGGACTTTGTTCTGACTTACCACATATTCTCTTCTTTATCTTAATGTCACATTCACAATGGTGCAGCACAGGGAGGAGCTGTCTGCTTCGCTCCCGCCAGAAGCACAGCAAGAAGCAGAGCACCAGGATCAGGAGATCAGTGATGGTTTAAGTTAGCATAGAACATGATTTGTTAGTGCAAAAATTTATTATTATTATTATTATAAATTAGCATTTTTTCTTAACACAAAGCAACAGGAAAAACATTTCAAATGTATGCATGTTACATACTAAATTTATTCAAATGGCAGGGCTGTCATGAGCTGCCACTGCAGTATGGATGTTCTCTACCTTCAGAATATGGTTAAAGGTGACTACCTCTCTGTTACAGTTGATTAAATGCAATGGTTTTTATCTTCCTATCTGCTTAAATGTTATCTTCAGAAAAAAGTCCATGAAGAGAAATTCTCCTTTGCCATTAGAGCATGGATATCTCTTGCACATGCATGCTCTTGTCTTCAAGAACAACCACAGATTTTTTTTCATACAAATACATTTCCATGTTTAGGTAAGTCAAGTTTAAAGGCTTCGTAAAATATCTTATGTGAGCTGATCAGATTTGAAGTCAGGAGAGTTGTCTGTGTTTGCTATGTGAAAATGACACTTCCAATCCTGGGGAAAATACATGACAAAAAAACAAGCAGTAGTAAGAAACCTACTAGTGCTTTTTATGTGTGACATAGAAATTTGGTAAGGATCTGCGTATCAGTTTGACAGTTTCTGTATGTGGCTGATGGGGGTCTACACTTAATATTTACTAAAGCCAGAAGGTGGCATCAAAGGCTGTAAAAAGCTGAAGTAGGGAGGCCTGAAAGGCCTCAGGGTAGGAGCTCAGTGTAGAAAACTTTTATTTTAGTTAACAGATTAAAAAGTGTAAATGTGAAGAGTCACCACTCCTTTATTAGTTAGGATCCAGTGTCAAGCAGTGTTAAGCAAACTGGAAATGTGTCCAGAGATAGAATCTAAAGTATCATGTCTCACTCAAAAATGATTCAATGAGTGAATCATAATAAATCACAGAATTGTAGGGGTTGGAAGGGACCTCCAGAAATCCCTGCCAAAGCAGGTTCCCTACACCAGGTCACACAGGTAGGCATTCAGGCAGGTCTTGAATGTCTCCAGAGAAGGAGAGAAGGAGAAGGAGACTCCACAACCTCCCTGGGCAGCCTGTTCCAGTGCTCCGTTACCCTCACCATAAAGAAGTTTTTGCACATATTTGTGCGGAACTTCCTATGTGTAGAGAAAACAGTATGTAAAAATGTTTACTAGAATTCATACAACATTCAGGGTTTAATTTTTTTCTGAAAGTAATGCTCTGCAAAGTAGAAGAAAAAAAAAAATATTACTTTCTTAAAGAATACAAAAGATACAGAAGTTTGCATTTTTAGCAATGTGGTATTCAGGAAACAAGCCTCAAGAGTCCAGGATTTTGTGATCTTAAGTACAGGGTTTCTTAGGGCAGTGTATTTTATCTGCTCTGCCTCATGTGAGTCCTTGTAAAGAGCTGAAATGCATGGATTAGACAGCTGCAGCCTTTTGGGAGGAAGTCAGGGAAGCCATCTGCATTCCACTGACCAGCAGGCATATGGGTAGAGCTCGTCCAGGCAAGTATGCATTTATCTCACATTAGGCACCAAGCTTGCATGTAAGTTATTAAGTATATCATCAGATAATAATATATGGTGAAGCATTCTTTTTGCTTTCAGTGCAAGCATGAAATGATGAGGTAGTGAAATGTAATATTGGTGGTGAAGTCATTCTTTGGAAACCTTTCAAGATAAAATGAAGGAGTGCTTTTGTCAATTTTAGTGTTAAATGTTTGATTTTTGTGATATGGTCTAAGAGAAATACTCAGCACGGAATTTTAGAAAGAGGTCTCTTGGATTATCAGCTTTTTCCAGCTGTACCATAGTATCCTGAAATCTCTTGTCAAGAAAAGCACAACCCAATAACTTTACTGGATAGTTTTTGAATTTTCCTTAGATTTCACAAACACTGTAAAGAACCAGTCTTTTCCTCACTTACACTTATGGCAGAGTATCTAAAAGAGTATTTTTCCTTTGCATACATGAGATTGTGTCTCAGAGATTAGAGCTGCCCAGGGAGGAGGTGGAGTCAGTGAATCTGGAAGTGTTCAAGGAACATTTGGACATTGTGTTGAGGAACATGGTTTAGCGAGAACTATTAGTGATAGGCGGATGACTGGACAGGATGGTCTTGTAGGTCCTTTCCAATCTTGGTGATTCTGTGATTCTGTAACCTATACTACATTTTGAGCCATCCTTCGCAGTTAACAAGGACTCGTATCCTACAGAACCATTTATCCTAACAAGATAAGCATCTGAGATTAGTAAGATAACACTTTGTAGCTGCTCTATCTCTTTGTTAACTTTTGGATCATTGGTTTAGACTAAGAACTTCACCTCTAGACAAATTTAAATCTGAATAACACCTGTAAATAATTGTGGGTTGCTGCTGTTGCTGTTTTGTTTTGCTTTTATAAGGAATTTACATATAAAATCTATTTATTTCTAACATAAAGAACAAAAGCAAAACCGTGTGCCCCGGTGGCGCAGTGGTAGGAATGCCACGTTGCAACACCGGAGGCCCAGGTTCGAATCCCCCTGTGGAGCAAGTAGTAGAAGTGCCGCTCTGCTACACAGGAGGCTCGAATCCCGGGGGTTGGACTCAATGATCTCTAAGGTCCCTTCCAACCCACATGAGACCGTGATACTGTGATACTGTGTGAATTTTGGGGCCTCCAAATTCCTGACACTCTAGAAAGCACTCTCATCACTTAAACAATTTCTCAGAAAGATAGAATTACTCTTTTTGAGATTTATTAACCAACATACATAGGTGACCTTAACAGCAAAACTGAAACAAGCAGGAACTGCAGTTATGTACTGCAACTTTGTATTTCTGGAAAATGTGCAAAATAAATAAATAAATGAATGAATGAATGAATAAATAAATTGAAATTCTTGAAAGCAAACCAAGAGCTGTGGGAAATAAGGGAATAGAGGGGTAAATCAGCAGTTCAAGGGAAGAAAATAAGTGAAAGGATAACAAATGAATATTATTCTCAGCCTGAATATTATATATGAGATCATATCAGATGCAGAAATAGGTCTACGTTTTATTTTCAGTGGTTATGCTTTGAAACAACTACTTTTGACAATACGGGAACCTTTTGTTAGATGGTTCACTTTAGTCCAATATTTGCAATTTTGATCATTTTATCTTCAAAGTGAAATGATGACACCCAGTAACAAAATGATTTGGGTCATCAAGAGCTGTGGATGGAGGATAAAGTTTGGAACACCGCTCACACATCATGCTACTTGTTAAGGGGGAACAAATGAGATGAGGTTTAAGGTATGAATTGTAGTTTACAACAAAGCTGTTGACATATGTCCGCTTGCTTCTTTGAAACTCCTTACCCTCAAATGTGCTGAGATGAAGCTTCTTGGCATCTGTGAAGCACTCTGGCATTTCTCCGGTTTCTACATTAATAGGGTCTAATTCTGTTTAACTGAATTAAATGAAAAGTAGCTGCTTCAAGGTAGATGCAGGGCAGTAACAACATCGGTATAGTTGTAAAAATCAAATGTCTTATCTTTGGACAACCCTTTAAAGAAAATAAACCAACAAATAGAAGAACATCAGTTTAAGTTTTTCATTGCATGGACATACTCCTTGGATTAGGTGTGATCATGCCCATGAAAGTGCGTTTGAGAAAGGTCATTTATCTGCTTGTTACCTGTATGTCAGCTTCCTTGGAGTAAACATGTAAAATACAATTACTGACTGATGAGGCACATGTAAGGAATTGTGGCAAAGATATGTTTCCGTTTGTAACACTGGAAGACTTAGGAAAGACACTTTTAAGCAGACCTTCATAATTGTTAGAAAAATGTAAGTTGGTGTCCTTTCTTTTTTTCCCTGGTATTTTACTATAACAAACATTCCTTTGGTTAAAGAATGTCATTCATGTATAACCTCAGTGACTGCATTCCTTGGCTATCTAATGTTCAATAATTACTGTAAGTACACAGAAGAGGAAACTGCAGATATTTGCACACTCTGAGATTGCTTATCTGGAGTTAAAGTCAGGTCAAAACATACATATTTTCCATGGGATATTTTTCCCTGGCCTGAAGGAAGAAGTGAGGCACCTCATTTCACATGGGTTCCCAGATGGGTTTTGTGATTGAAACAACATTGTGTTTTCAAGCTGATTAACAAAATCCAACACATTTTAAGAGAAAGATTTCATAGCCATATCAGAGCTTACATGAGTATCCTCTTTGTTCATTACATACAAATTCACAGGAGCCTTTGCTTTGGAAATAAGGGCATCCTTCTACCCGATCATGTGCCAAGGGTGTTTTGGAGAGCTGGAAAAAGCAAAGGAAATGTTGGTTGTTTATTTTACCTCTGGCTTAACTGAGGGCAGTGTGCAGCTTTGTATGATCCCATCTGTGGTACCTTGATTACCCAGATGAGAGACCTGAACAAAACATGTTGTCATTGGTGCAGTGAGACTGTTTGCTTAGGGTTTCTCCATGGTTTTGTGTTTGTACGCAGTCTTGAAGCTGGATCACATTCAGTTGCAGCATATTTACATGGTCAAATAAATAAATAAAAGCTGTAAATTTTTTTTGCAGTTAAGATTATTGTATAAAAATAATTGCTTCTCTAACTTCTTGCAATCTGATTTTTAGAATGCTGAGATAAATAATAAATAATCTAGGCAAATCTTATAACACCAAGAATTACATGTACTTTTTTGTTATAAATTTGTGTATAACATGGGGAATTAAAAAAAAAATCTAACGTTATGGTACCATTAAAAATCAATTATGAGAAGTTCTGAACTGACATACTGATGTACTTAATGTATATTAAATTGCACATGAATGATTTGAATTTCTTTTCAGCACCTTCCTTCTCCAGGCATCCCAGCAAATATCAGCTGCTGTTGTGCTTTGCAGGCATTAACTTGTTCTGGTTTTGCACAAAAATCTTGGGCTAAGAAGCCCACTCATCACCCTAAAGAAACATAAATCTTTTTCATGGCCACAGAATTTTCCACAGTAGGCCTCCCCACTGATTAAATATCTGGGAAACTGGGACATACAACACTATGCTTCTTCCTATCTCTGTGCATGGCACAAGCGCAGTGCAATGGAGACAGATTGGGCATGTGGTTTCTTAGATGGCTAAGTGTTTGTTACCCGATGAAAGAAAGCATCTGAATTTGAGCCTATTACTTTATTCTATTGTTCCACCAGAATTAAAAACTGCAGATTTAAGTAGCCAAAAGTTTAATTAATGCTTTCACTCTGTGGGAAATCCTAAGAACTCATGACAACAAGAATATAAGTTTTTCATTCTCCTTATGAAACATTTAATATGAAATACTGTTTTAAAATCTGTACTAAGAAAGAAGGCAGCAGAAATCAAAGAAAGAAATAGTGAGAACCTCTGAAATAAATAAGAGAAATAGTAGAGCTGATAAATTTCCTTATTTCAATGAAATATCATGTTCAGTATTTAAAAGCACCATTGTTCAGTGTAAGTTAATTTAATGTGTTCTGCATAATTTTTGCATTACTACTAAACAAATTCTACTTAGATTCCAGGTGATATAAGAAGGTTGTCATCTATTTTGTTTACCTAGTGCATCCTCAAAGAAACTAAGTCTCATACATAAAGCACAGCACAGTGAAGCAGTGATAATGGTTCTTCTTGCAGAAACTTGTGAATAAAACTGGTACCAACTTTATGGGTAGAAAGTGTTTCATTTTGCCCATGATTGGGGTCAAACTGTTTTTCTCCTTCTCAGAGTGCAGTAAGTAGGTCAGATGTAATCTCAGTTGGAGGGTCTACTTCCATTTTATATGACTATTCTATTCATTTCTATTTCTGTGTTATCTTCCACCATCACAGATAGCCAGTCACATCAGTAAGCCTGAATGAGCCTTTAAGTCAGCGGAAAAAAACATTCCATATCATGGCAGATGCCATGGTCTGCCATAGATGCCAGTTCTGATGTATATTCTTTGCTCTCTGTGACCTAATGTTTGGGACAGGTTTCAGTTAGCTAGAGCAGAATAGACCAGAATAAAGAAAAATTAAACAGATAATTAAACATCACTGGGCTTTTTCCTTCATTTTCTTAATTAGAAATATTATACTTGTATTTACATGAACTATTGCCCATTTCTGCTACTTTTTTTATATTACTATGTAATGCTACTTGATGATTGTACTGTTTAAGAGCCTTTGTTTCTACAATTCAGAATCCAATTTAAAATGCAATGATTACTTAATTGCGTATGTGGAAAGAAAACCTTGACAGTGTGAGAGAATACCTTAAAGCTGTAATAACAAGTGAGCAGATGATACAAATTCAGAATGTTTAATACAAAGCTGTTGAGTATTAAATGTGTCTCCCAGTTGATTGCTCCTGTGCTCGATGCTGCCAGTACTGGAATCAATTGCTCTTATGATGGTAACTGGTTGCACAACCAGTACAAAATGGTTGAAGCGAGAATCTAATTTGGTGTTATAGAAGCCCCTAGAGAAATATCAGCTCCATTATAACAAAGAAGTATAAATCTGTCTTTGTATCTACCATATATTTGTGATTTAGGCGTCTTAAGGCATTTTTCTGTGCTGGCTTCTAGAAACTGTGCTAAAAGAAAAAAGAAAAAAGTTTGCAGAGGGAAATTCTTGGGGAGCAAATGGATCATGGCATACAGTGGGGAAACGGCTGTTTGAGGTTTAATTTTTTTTTTCCTTAGAATACATATATTCATGATCTAGTCCAAGAGAGAAAGTTTCTTTATCTAATGGGCCCTGACTACTCTGAATGGAAAGTTGTCCATTCTTGCTGGAAGTTATTTGTATGCCTTGGTTATTTGTCTACATTCTGGTAAAAGAGCTCCCTTTTGGATAAAGAAACATGTGGCATTTTACACTGTTTATGTGGCTTGCCTGGTCTCTTCAGAGAATGGAACATGTGAGAAAAAGGTTATCATGACAGGGACCAAACATATGGGTCTGTCAGGCAGACCTACGTGAAAAGAGGGAAGACGGAAGGGAGAGCAGAGGTTATGTAGGTAAAGAATACAGCCACATGAGATCTCTACTTTTCAGGTTATTTGAGCAAAAACAGTTAATCTTTCCTCCAAACCCTGCCCGTGGAAGTTTGTCATACGAAATGATTGTTATAACTCTCTTCATATATCTTAATCAGTGAGGTCATAAGCCTCCACAGTCCATAGTCCTACAGTCAAATCAAGGGGTTTTCCATGAATTCCTAGGAAGCTGTATTTTCCTTTCTGTTTCTGCCTCTATTTCAGTATTCTACTGGGCCTGCATGGGAGGAGGTGGGAGAGGGCAGGGGCAGGCCTCAGATACTGAAATTCTGCTTTCAAAGCTTTTCAGAAGTCTAATGAACTGACATGTGAACTATGTTATGTTTGATTTAGGAGAATGCAACATGCAAAACATGAGAAACAGAGGTGAGCTTGAAGCACGCCCAGACATTCTTCAGATTTCTTTCTTTCAACCCACATGCTAAATTAATGAAAATCTACAATCGCACAAATGTCAACTTGGACATTACTTAAAGAAGTTCAGGGAGCTCTGTTTAAAACACGTATTCTGAGAGTGGTTGTATGGAAAGCAGAAAAGCCAGTTTTCTAAGATGTAATCTTAACATGTGTGAACAAAGGAAAACTGTGTGAATGTTTTTTTGTTGTTGTTGCGCTCTCTGGGTAGGTTCCTGAATAGGAATATTTCTTGACACATCCCCAACCCCTTTTTTCCCCCCTTGAAGATTTCTTTGAGGAAAAAGTATGCAAAAAACTGACAGCAAACAAAGGAATCACAGTCTAATTTGATACATATCCTCTCATTTACTGCTTTCACTTTAAACATGCTCCTTGCTTGGAGAAGAGTACTTTTTCATGAGAGATTTATCAGAAGACACAGACTCAATACATGAATTTTGTGATTAAAAGAACTGATGCATTTTGTTTGTGATTGGCTTGCAATTCGGTAGCATAGGTATTTTATAGAACAGGGCTGATTATTTCATTCAGGTTCCTTCTCTCTGTAATGCAATGCAAAGCTTTCTCAATTGCAAACTGTAACTGAGTTGTCAGATGATAATAAAAACATGCAGGTCTATTGGAAGTGTGGAGGAAAAGCCTTTCTCTTCTCAATTGATATGCTCTGAAGTGCAGTTGTAGAAGTCACTCAGGTCTGAACATTCATGCGTGCACACTGAGCTCCAGATCCACAATTAATTCCCATTTTCACCTCCCCCACAGCCTGGGCTGACTGCTGTTTGGGCAGCTCAACATAAGTGCCTTGATACGCTCAGTGCCCTGGGCTGAAGCCACAACTGCTCTGCCAATTGCTTGACTTCCACTGAAACCCTGCCAAAAACTTCGGAGATAGAGGAGAGGAGCTCGGTGCTGGAGCCACCAAGTGTGAGATATTGCTCAGCCCCATGCTCAAAGGCTCCCATCAGCTGACAGCCTCCTGCTCTTCAAAAATGGCAGCCCAAATGCAGGTCCAAAAAGGAGAACCACAAACACAGAGTGGAGCTGATTGAAAGAGCCTTAATGAGTGAGACATGCCTAATTCTGATCAAACCTTCTTTCATATCGCCTCAAAATCATAGAGTCACAGAATCATAGAATAATCAGGGATGGAAAAGACATCCAAGATCACCTTTTCCAAGCATCAACCCATCACCACCATGCCCACTAAGCAAGTTCTTCAGCACTGTATCTACACATTTATTGAAAATAAGAAAATAAGTGATTTTCTCTTTACTTTCTCTAAATTGTTGGCACTTTGTAAAATGAGTTTCCATGCCCAAAGTGTCCAATTTTGTTTGACCCAGAACAGCACTGGGTACATGTCAGAAAGATGGAATTCAGAATCTGAATCACCTGTTCTGACTACTCAGATCTTATGTAGAAGCTCACAAACATATTGAAATTCATCAGTAAAAACCATGAAGTGTTAAAGCAATTATGGCAAACATTTAAATCACTATAGAACATAAAGTCAACATTTATTTTATCCCTTAGCAATTTGAAGTAGTTTCCATTAACTCTGAATCATAAATTTCTTTCCATCTAAACACATTTTCATTTCTGTAACAGTAAAGCTTTTTTTCAGAAGCAAATCCTGGAGCGCAGCAGAAGTGAGTTGTTTGCAGAGAATCTCCATTTCTACTCTGAACTGAGGAAAGTGTAAGAGATATGCTTTAAGAGCTCAGAGTTATATGCCCAGAGTAAAGGCTGAAACTAATATAGAAGAACACATACCCTTACCCTGTTAAATTTCTCTTCAAGCAATCCATAGAAATATCACTTAGAATAAACCACATACAAACCCGTAGCTTTGGGGAAGATTGAGTTCATGCTAATTACAGACCACACTGACTGTCCTCATTTCCATTCTAAAGAGAGACTTATTAACAAAGCAATCAGATTTCAATAAACACAAGAGAGATCCATTTTATGTTTTGTGTCCTTGTTTTTTGGCTGAGGGTCCTGTGGGGCAGTAAAATAAAGCTGATGCAAGATAACACTCCTTCAAACTAACATTCTCATTCAGTCCCTTCTTAGAAACTTATCTGAGTTTCTAAGACAACAAATAGATTAGTTTGCTGTGGGTCACGCTTACAAACTGCGAAGATCATCCACAGCTGTTTGAAGTTAATGTTTTGGTTTTTTTTCCACTGGATATTCACTCAGGCCATGTTACAGATGTCATGGAGTGTCCATGAGGAAAAGTTATTTGAGACAAGGGGAATTTGGCTGGCCTTGCTGTTTCTCATTCTCAAAAGCAAGGACACAAACCTGTCACCATGCAAAATGTGTCCCTCGCTAGTAGCAGAGAGATGAATTATGTCTACTGATTATTAGGAAACATAGGCATGGCTTAGCCTAGGTAAGTGGTCTTCAAGAAGACTAGTTAGTTGAATGGAATCCTAACCCCTAAACTTGTGGAAAATAGGATGCTTGAGAATAGATCTAACTAAGAAAACAACAGTAACAACAGCCTAGTATCTCCAGCCTGATTTCCACTGTCAGCTGTCAACCCCCTCTGCTCATCGAAGCCCAGCTTCTTATGTTTCTGTCCCCTACAATCAGCAAAGCCAGAGTCCGACAGAAATGCCTCTGGCATGGGTTGGGCTGGTATGCAGGACAGCTGCAGCACTGCCCAACTCCAGGCTCGAGTAAGGCATGTGATGCAGAAAAAAATATTTCCATGCATTATGGTGTATAAAGTGTATATGTATAAAGTGGTGAAGCTTTCCTATTTTCTGATGCCTTCCATAAAATAATGTGCCAGATTTACAACATTGCTGTACTCTCCTATTTGTAGTCATTTAAGCTATGACTGTACATAGGTATAGGTGAACTACAAGAGAAGAAATAACTCCTGGTTTATATTTGTGTTCATCTGTAAATACTGTATCAAAGATTTTATGGGGAAAAATAAACAATATGACATTTCTGAGAGCAAAGAACTGTCTAAGATGTTAAGCACTGGCAGCCATGCAGAACTGGCTAGCAGGTGAATGGTAGGAATTTGTGTTATGCTTGTTCTCAAAATCAGTATAAGGACTGTTAAAAAAGACATCCCTTTTCCCAGAACAGGCTTAGTGCTAAGCTAAATTCTAGCATTGCAGGGAAGGGGATAGGTCTCCAGATTTACCAGGATTCCTTCTGCCCTTCCTGTAATTTGCTATTTCCACTTCTTCCTTAATAGTAGGAATAAAAAGTTCTATGGAAATGGCTTTTGTTCTATGTGTGAGACAGGGACCCTCACCCCAACTGTTCTCTCTTGGTTCTTCCAAAATTGTAAGTATGACTCAACCTGTCCTACCCTGGGTATTAAAAAAAAACAAACTGGGAAACACTACTTGGTGTTGAATTTCAGTGAGATATACTTCAGAGGTGAATGAATGCCATCTTGCTTCTGTGTGAAAAGTACTCTTGCCAGGAAACAGCCTTCTGTTCCCAGGTTTCCATTTAGATTTTTCAGGGGCAATGTGCGTAAATGCTACTGCCCTTTACTAGGCAACTTGCTGCAAGCTGGTAGGAACAGGAAAACTTCAGTTGTAACTTATGTTTTTCTTAAACTCTTTTAAACTGGGTGAAGGACTGGAACAGAAGGAAAAGCAGCTCCCTATTGATGATGATAACGATAAACCATTATGGCTGATGAGCTCAGTGTGGAACTGGAGCGAAAGGACCTGGCTGCTCATCAGACTGAAGGTGCAAGGCATTAAAGGGGATTAAGCCAGCACAGTCTCTGCCAGCCTAATCCACTTGGCACCGATGAGCTGTAGGGAGGCCTGTATGCTTTGTGCTTATGGCATTTATAAGGAGGCTTAAAAGAAAAGAACTAGCCAGTTTTGTTGCTATGGAGGCTTTTGTGGTAATTGACTTTTGTTATCCCTTCCATTCCTTTTTTCTTTTTTGTCACCATTGATTAGAAACTGTGCTCCACTTCAGTTTAATGGTCACAAAACATAGGAAGCTTTTATTCCATAGTGAAGAATCAGAGGGCCTTGTGAAGATGCTGAGTATCAGAGGGCTGTTTGTGACACTGCCTTCACTCCAGTTCTAATTCTGTTAGGGCAGGTCCAGTTTGTGTAGGCAAAGGAAATCAGGACTGGAGCTCTGTAAGCTTTTTCAGTATCCAAAAAGCAGCACATTATGAACTGAAAAGTTGCAGGGGTGGTATGCATCCTACAAGGAGGGAGCAGTGAGAGAGGAATGTGTCTTCCACAGTTAATTCATTCCTGATGAAGATGACTTATGTTCTGAATGTTTAGATGGTTCCTGATCCCAGTCATATGTCTCATGCTGGAGCCAAAAATGAAAGCCTGCCTGTGTTTAAAAGGAAAAATAAAACATTATTCTGTATAACCTACGCATGGAGGCAGAGTGTTCTCAGAAAAGGCCATTGGAGTAGCTGAACTTCAGGTGTGCTTACTTACCTAGGGAAGAAACTGTGCACCATTGGCTATTAAGGAAGTGTGGAGAATTTACAATGAAGTCATCTATCAGGATACATCCAGCAGTGTTTCCAGAGAGAAACTTATCTTTTCATCTACAATCAGCAGTGAAAAATATTTAACGTTCCATCTGTTGAATAGTAACTGTAAACAAACTGATTTATTTTTTTAACACCTAATACTAGGTTACTGACTTCTTCACTACGTAAACTAAAAGGGTTCATACTCTTAAATAATTTCAGGAAATATATAGTGTGTGTTGTTAACTTAATCAGGCTGTTGCAAAGAATTGAACCCACAGCATCAGTAGGGACAGGACTGGAGTAACGCATTACTTCCAGAGAGGTAACTTTAAGGGATTAATGTCACAAGAGCACTGACGATCTTTCCTCTTCCCACTTTAACTTTTGATGTTTTCTATCTGAACAGTTTTCTGATTAAGTTTTTAAAGGGTGTAATACAAAACCAGCACATTACATCTTTTGAACAATACGTCTGTTAAAATAAAGCAATAAAGCACTGGCTATATTTATAGGTTAAACCATAGGCGAATTATAAAGACAATGGAAAAAAAAAAAGAAAAAAAAAGAGAGAGAGAGAAAACTAGAAGCAGTGTTTTTAGAAGCAAATCCATTTAAAAGGCTTTCATTTTTCTTAGCTTTTGGTGTAGCCACTGTGAATGTCAAGATAAGAGATCATTAGACCTACATCAACATGTGGCATAAGGGCTGCTCTTCTGTAGCACATCAAGCATGCAATAACCTGACCGAAATTCCCACAGAGGTTAAACAATAGCCTCCTGTTTGTAGCTGCCTCCGGTTCATTTAGTAGAAAATGTATAACCCAAGTTTTATCAGATTCAGCTATAAAGACGAGGTGCTCAATATTTCCTGTGCAAAGTGGAGTTCTTTGATCCATTATCCTGCTAATTACCAATGGGGTTGACCTCTTCCTGGATTTAACTGCTCTTGTCCATTTTCTTCTAGCTCCCTGTATTTGCTTAATTAGACACAACTATGAATGCTCCCACAGTTCAAGCCATCTGAAGCACTTTGGCTTGTTTGTGTGGATCCTTCACCCTCTGAGCGGAGAGTCAGACTCACTCAAGGACAGAATTCAAAGGCTAGTGAAGTGAAGGGGAGAATATAAGTCAAATGACCAGGCCCTAGAATGTAAACAAAACCCAGTATGAGTCCATGGAGTGTGACTGGAGCCAGGCCAATTTGTACCCACAGGAAATTTGGCCCAAAAGTTTACTTTCTAATTTTCAATTCATTCTAGCATCTTTTGTGTAATGGAAGTAAGAAAGACAGAATCTGTTCCTGTACCAGCAGCACATGTGTGACATGCTAAGGAAGAAACACACAGCTTTTTCTGTATAATTTCCAACATAGTTCCATGTATTCCTTGAATTTGCATGTGCATAGCATTTTTCTACCCTACTTTTAAAAACCATGATAGAAACCCTCTTCACCTTTAGCAATATATTTCTGTGCTGTCTTGTGCTACCATTTAGTTTTTTTCCCCACTAATGTCTTTGTCTCCATACTTGCAGTGTAAGCCCATTAGCTGTTATCTTCCCATTGGATATGAAGAATTATTCCTTATTTTTTTTATATATATCCTGTAATATGTTTGACAGTGCTTATCGTGTATTCCTGTGTTCCTCTTTCCCTAGACTAAACAAACATCTCAAAATCATCCTTGTTTCTACCTATCCTGGCAGTGTAGAGGATGAATTTGTAGGACCTTGGGGAAGCTGGGACAGACCAAATCAATTAGGGGAATGTGGAGGCTTTCTCATCAATGGGAAACAGAAAGAGCTGCTCCTCAATTTTGAATCTGTCTGATAAAACCTACAGATGATCTGTCCTAGCTGCAGACCAATAGCTCATCTTTCCTGGTTCTCTCCTAGATCTGCTTAGACACACCGAAGAGGAACATCTTTGAGAATAAGGCACAAGATACATGTTATGGAAGACCTCCCTTCATTAAAGATTACGTTATGTTTTTGTTATTAGGCTTTATTGGTGTTGACAAAATAAAGTGTATTTAATCTGCTTTCAGCTCTGTGTGTGAATTTAGAATATTCTAGAGAAGATCTTTTCTCCAAGCTTGAGATATATCAAAGGCTGAGGGTTAAAAATTGAGTGCCTGAGCATGTTCAAAGTACTCCTCTGGTTCACTTGGTGTACAGTACCTCAAAGTGCAAGCACAGAAAAGTTCATAGTTGGCCTCAGTCAGAATTTGTAGTGATTTTTTTTCCCCTCTGACTAAGGTGCAGAGATTATTTCAAATGCGTTATTCAGTTCATTCTTGTTTTAGGGAATCCTTCTGTTTTGTCACAGCACGTGCTAGCTCTTTCTTTAGAAAATGACACCTCCCATTGTGAGTTTTCCAAAGTGTGAAAAATTTGCTGGAGAATAAAATTATGTGTAAGGTTTCACTGTGTGCCTGACAGACATGTTAAGACATGGAATTCAAGAGATGACTCACTTCCAGTAGCAGCATCTAAAATGCACGTCTCTTTTCATTGATTGACCCCAGAGCTTATAAGACATTCCTTTAGATCTGTCTTGTTCATCTTTTTGTAATTTTCACGTCAGGAATGGAGTACATGTCATCACCCATGTGTTACCAGTAGACAGTCAAATACCAGGCAAATTCCAAAACGGCAGCATAAAGCCATACAGTGCATATGTAGGCATAGCCTCTGCATTTTCCTGTCTGCAGAAGCCTTCCTGTCTTGGGGGATTTGGCATATCAGACATTGCCAACCCTCAGATTTCAGAGAACGTATTTTGTGCTTATCAGCAAACTTAATTAAAGTATGCCATGGCTCATGGAACAGCTACAGATGTCTTACTGTGGCTTAGTAGGTCACAGGCACCCAATGAAATTACTGATCCAGGCAGTGCTTTCCTGTACTAGCCATGAGTTGATGAAAACTAGGTGCCTTTACTTCTTCTGGGGAAAAAATAAATTAAGTAGCTATTTTGCACTTTCAAAGCTCAGTTCACTGAAGTGAGTCATTAATGTTTCAACTGTCTTCAGGAGCAGGATAAATCCTTCTTTTTAATGGATAAAGAAACTAATACTGAGAGTTGAAAGAGCGTGTAACTTGATCCAGGGTACTGCGAGAAACAGTGGCACCACTAAACTGCAGTTAAGGCTTCTGATAGTGTATCTTACACCTGATCAGCAGGCAGCAGAGATTGCCTTCCGTCCCGCCTCTGTGTTGCTCTTCTTTGCAGGAAACAACCATTGGCGTCTACAATGTGCCTCTTCTCTGCTGGCACTGTGGACAGCCTATGAGTAAAGATACCATTTACTTTCTGCATCACCTGACAAGCACACTTGTTTAAATGCCTTCTGAGCCACTCTTCCATGTAGCACCTAGATAGCTTGCACAATATGTACCTGTGCTCTTGCATCAAAACTTGGGGAGGCCCATGCAGCTTCATTTCTGTAATCATCTGTAATATGATGATGAGGTCTGGCATAGTTAGCAGGCAGCCATGCTGTTCTTTATCAGGGGCAATCAGATAATTTTCACCTGGTCATTCAAGTAATGTGCATCCTTCTGGATTAAATTTCTCACTAGCTTTAGTTGAAGATGCTTAACATTTCTATCATTCAAATAGAGGCTGTGCTAATATACTAGAAAACATCTGAATTTCTAGTTTCTCATCAATAAGAATTTACTGCTACAGAATTTCATAGAGAATGATAACAGTAATGACATTTGGGACCGACATCCCTGACGGTACTGTCGGTGTCCCTTCTTTTCATTTACTCTGAACTGTAAGTCTCAAAATAGCACATTGCAAAAAGCACTCATCAGCTTCTCTGTTTAGCTGAGAGCATCTGGGCAGCTGCCTCACTTTTTATTTCCCAGATAACATCTTCAAATCTTCTGTAGAGTTCAGTGGGTGTGCAATGTGAAAACATATCCATGGTATGACTTGGCATGCAGATGAAGGTTTTAAATATAGATCTAGCTGTTATTGCCCTGTGCAAGTAACTGCCTTGGAACTAACTATATTCAGGTACTTTAAAGTTCTGTATTTAGAAAATCTCATTGCTTTATCAAAGGTATAGAAGCAGAAAATAGTGATGGTGTTGGAATGTGCTTGCAGGTCTCCACTGAGGAAGAAGTGCAATGGGCAGCTGTCATAATGCTACTCTGGTAGTTGAGAATATAGAATATAGTCAGTGTTCAGGAGGTAACTTCTTTACCACTTTTTTTCTCCCCAGAAAATATAATGTGAAACTTTAATATTGCAAAAGCTACTACAAGCAATATCCTAATAAAAACAAAAATTGTTTGTTTTTTTTTCCTTCTTACTGGGGAACCTATTTGAAATGCTTGGAAAATATTAACTTTCTAGTTAGTATTCATTTATGCATTTATTTTCCCTAAGCAAGCAAACAAAATGGAGAACATGGAACTCAGTTAAGAAAGAGAAGTCAAAACACACAAAAATAGGGAAGAAAAAGAGGTGTGAATTTAATACCTGTAGGTACCTGACAAGAGAAGTAAAATGAGGTGAGTGTAAAAAGGTTATCCATGTACGTATGAACAGTAAGGTGGCTAGAACAAAAGGAACTCTAATAGCACTGCCTTGATCTTTGTATTTTTAGTTTTCTTTCTGCAGCGGAAAGGGTGAAATTATCAGTAAGACAGGTATGTATGTTTATGTCATCTGAGTAAAGCAACCCCAGACTTCCTTTCTTAGAGCTTTCCTTGTTCCTGGGACAACAAAGTATTAAAACTGATAGATTCTACTTCATCTACATATTATGAATTGCATTCACTTATGAATTTTAACATATGAAGGCTGGTGTTTCAGCTATTGGAATTATTCTACATGATGAATCACATTATCTACATTTGTAAGATCAAGGTGTTTAATGACAGCACTGAGATTAATGAGAAATTACATGAATGACTTACGTTTGCAGTCAGGAAATTCTTTTGTGAAAACCGCAAAAGATTAATAAAAGAAACAGCTGAGAATGATGAGGACAACACTCACACACACAGAGATCAAAACTATAATGCCAGCTTTTTATTTTTTATAATGTTTTCAGAGTATATGCCTGTTTTTTCCTCCATCTGGCTGCTTACTTTCCTCTGTTCAGCAAACACTTCAGATAGTTAGACTTCACATTTCTCCAAAATGCAATGGCTTACTCCAAAATGCAAATGCTCCCCACTTACTTTTATAACACAGTTCGTAAAGCCAGAACTGGAGAAAAATGAGATATTCTGAAGAAGATGGATGCTACAGTTAACACAAATAGTTCATGCAAAATAGAAACTGCAGAGAAGGTAGGTGTTTTAAATTTATTTACTGAATTAGAATCTTCTGTTTCACTCGAGGGCTTCCATGAGTAATATGGGCTGGGTTTTTTTCATTATTATTACTTATTCATTTGGTTTTTAATTTTGCAGTAAAGTGATTGGACCTTACCAGTTTTGATGTCTAATAACTGTACGTTACAGAGGTAAGAAATAAAAGTGATAATGCAATGCTAAAGTCTACTCCATATAAAAAGGAAAAACTTTCTTCCCTAAAGACTTTCTGCAGGACTGCTGAGCTACAGTGTTCTTTTGTTACTGACATCCCTCCTTCAGTTCAGACTTGTCTTAGATGTTACTAGAAAAAGAGCAGACATTTCAGTATGATGCCAAATAGACTCAGTAGCACATGTAGAAAATACTACGGTGAGGTAGCTGCATCTGATCCTCTGTCCCTTTAAGGATTTGTAAGCTGCAAATGCCACACTAAAATAGGAAGAGTTGAAAACTGTATTTAATCTGACAGTGTCAGTCACAGTAGTTATCAAAATAAAATTGCTAACTTTCATATTTTGCGTCTTATTTTAGTAAAGGATCTTGCAGAACAAGCTGAAAAAGTGGCAGTACCAGAGCAATATTTTACTTGGTAAGTTTGGGCTTATTACTTTTACCTGTTTTTTGGAATGTTTACCAAAGATCGATAAAAGGACCAGTGGCCCCACTGCACTGATTGAAGAAAAATTTGCCTAAGGCATTGCTCTGGCTTGAGAGACATTCCTGTTCAGATGAGGTGGACTCCATTATCAGTACTATGTCTCCACTTTGGCTGAGTATGACTAGAAATGCGAACAGAGCTGCCTTTACTGTACAGAGCTCAGATTATTGAACCTATCGTTCTTTTTTGTCTCAGGCGCTGCTCACCAAGTTTATAATAGAGGAAAGAAAAATACCCACTGTGGGTGTCTATTCCACAGAGGGAGGTAAGGTATTTAATGTTGCCTATGTATTAATTTAAAAATGGTTAAACATGGGTTGTATTTTTCGCTTAAACATAGATGCAACCTATGCAAAGATAGGAACATCCATCTTTCTCTGCAATTGTTTGCATAACCATAAAGCCCTCCCTGATTTAACAATGTCTTGTGAGAAAGATAAAGCCCTGGGACACAATGCCTGTGTAGGACAGTGTCTTAAAGACAGCGTGTATGGGATCCATCCAAGTGATTGTGGTAATCTGTATCTTAGACATTTAAGTTCCTGAAGTAGTGAGGGAAGATCTAACTACTGATATAATGTGCATCTACACAAATGCAGGCATCCACTTTAAGAGGATATAAATCCCATCTTCAGTTTCATTTACTGGCTTCTTTTCCTTTGACCACCTAAGAAACTGGTTTGGATGTCACTATTTGCACTGCAAAGATCCACATTTGAAAAACATGTGTTACTGCCTTTAATGTGTTAAAGCACTTACTTTTGCTACTAACACAATAAGGAAGAAAATTTGTTATACCGTAAAAAAACAAAACAAAACAAAAAAAAAAAAAAAAACAACAACCACACTTGTTACTGACAATCAATTAACTGTCTGTAGATTTGCAAGTAATTTAAGAATTTGTTGGCAATGCCAGGGAAAAGCTTTTGGGAACAGATGATAATTTCATTTTGAGATTGGAATGAGGCCACAAAAGTAGTCACTAAAAATAATTCATACCTTTATTGAAAGGTAAAGAATCGATCCCTCAAAGTGCTAATTACCAGCTCTGAGGCTCAACACTTCCTACTGTCTCTTTACTGAGGATGGTTCATGCTGAATCTTTCCCAGAAGAGATTTAACCTAATTGCTTCAAGAACCCATTTAGTCAGACAGAAATTGTCAAGCTACACACAGACCAATTATAGAGTTTAAATGTTGAACTACTAAATCAAATTTGCTTCAATAATTTGGAAATTTTTAATAGGAGTAATATCCTTCTGCCCAGGAAGTTTGTCCTCCCAGTTTATGAGTTTTTTAAATATTTAATCAGAAATCAACAGCATATTGTACTATACTAAACACTGCATTTGAGATCAGAGACAAGAAAGTTTACTTGAGTCTGCAGTTCTGCTTGGTAGGATTTGTACCATATATTTATGGTTAGTACATTTACAAAGGTACAAAAAAGTTCCCCCTCACACACAGATATGCATAACATATTACATTATTATTATTTATTACATTATTATTATTATATTATTACATTAATCTTACAATGTTTTAATTCTGCTCTTTTCAGAACTGTACAACTTGATGCCAAAGCATGTTAAAAATGAGCTATTAGTAAACCAGGCATCAAGAAAGAGAAAAAAGATGAGAATTTTTTTTACTATCACTTTGAGAAAGTAACAGTGGGGAATCTGACCACTGTATCAAAGTATTGAAATACACCCACTAAAGAGCATGGTGGTAAACTTTTTATGTGGATTAAGCTAAGGATACTTCTGAGGAAAATAGGAAGGAAGGAAGGAAGGAAGGAAGGAAGGAAGGAAGGAAGGAAGGAAGGAAGGAAGGAAGGAAGGAAGGAAGGAAGGAAGGGAAGGGAAGGGAAGGGAAGGGAAGGGAAGGGAAGGGAAGGGAAGGGAAGGGAAGGGAAGGGAAGGGAAGGGAAGGGAAGGGAAGGGAAGGGAAGGGAAGGGAAGGGAAGGGAAGGGAAGGGAAGGGAAGGGAAGGGAAGGGAAGGGAAGGGAAGGGAAGGGAAGGGAAGGGAAGGGAAGGGAAGGGAAGGGAAGGGAAGGGAAGGGAAGGGAAGGGAAGGGAAGGGAAGGGAAGGGAAGGGAAGGGAAGGGAAGGGAAGGGAAGGGAAGGGAAGGGAAGGGAAGGGAAGGGAAGGGAAGGGAAGGGAAGGGAAGGGAAGGGAAGGGAAGGGAAGGGAAGGGAAGGGAAGGGAAGGGAAGGGAAGGGAAGGGAAGGGAAGGGAAGGGAAGGGAAGGGAAGGGAAGGGAAGGGAAGGGAAGGGAAGGGAAGGGAAGGGAAGGGAAGGGAAGGGAAGGGAAGGGAAGGGAAGGGAAGGGAAGGGAAGGGAAGGGAAGGGAAGGGAAGGGAAGGGAAGGGAAGGGAAGGGAAGGGAAGGGAAGGGAAGGGAAGGGAGGAAAGAATGAGCAAATGAAAAGAGCTGAAACAGAGATCACACGTGCTGTATAAATTTTATGTATTTATTTCCTCATTATGCTGGCTGAACTGTGGTCAGCCTGTATGCACGGATGTTCTGATGGAGTAAGAGACGACTTATAAATGACCTATGGGCTTGTCTCAGATGTTTGTTCCCCAGTTGTACTTCCCCTTTGAGTACTTGGGCAGGTAGCAAAATCAGTAGAGGTTTCTTCCTCTCACCTACAAAAGCAAACTTCATCTTGGCATTTTCTTACTTGCGAATATTTGACTTTGCAGATTTATTTGCCTATTAATCTAGCAAGAGAAGGAGTAGAGAGAGAAGGGAGGGAATGCTAATGGAAAATCTTGTGGCATTTTAAAAACGAAAACCGACCTTTTCAAGGAAATCCATTATGCAGCATTATAGTGTCTCAGACAGCTCATCACCAGAGTTTAATTCTTTGCATCCTTTTGAATTAGTAGTGCATTTGTCAACTTCTGCATAAATCAAGAGGGAAAAAGAAACATATTTTCCCGCAGTATCTAAAGCTAACAATAGAGGAGCCCTAGGAATCCTGAATCCATTTCACTATTTCACTGTTTGCTATAGATCCTTCTAACCACATCCACATTTTATTCTTCTTTCCACTTTGTCCAGACAGGGTGGAAATTGTTACTATTTCCACATTATTATTTTATTCTGGTCACTTTCAGGTCACTACAGTTGTTCTCATCTCAGTCCTCAACACTATCTGTATTAATCACCTTGCTAAGCCATTTCATCTAAAAGCTAAAGAGAGAATGCCATAAGGCTCCTCACCAGCAGAGAATAACCTTCAGAGCAAGCCTGGCTCACTTTTTTGGTCTTTAAAAAAACAGGTTCACTTGCCCCTTGCAACCTTGGCACATTCAGAACAATGGGGTTTCAACGCTTCTTCAGGTAATCATCAGAAAAATTATATATCATCTTCTCTTGGAAGCCTGAGGGCATTTTCCAGTTCAGCCTCACCTAGGATCTCCATCCCTGCACCCTCTGCCCACTGCTTTAGAAGCTCCTCCAAGGATCAGGCCTGGATCCCCATCATCTTGCCCGAGCCATATTGTAACCGTATAGGCCAGTTCCTAGTCCTGCCTCATCTTGCACCCATACTGCAGGTAGACTGTCTCCTGGATGGAGACTTCATGCATGTGTTGTAGCTTGTCTGTTGTAGCTCTGTGTCTGGCCCTACTACTCTGGATTCTAGCTGGTCTCCCTCAATGGGATTTGGCCCTGGTTCATCACATGCCATGTAGGGGGCTGTTGGAGTGTTTCCAGCTCTGTCTGCTGCACTAAGCCCCAGAGGACTGTACCATGAGAGCAACACAACCCCTATATCAAGTATGCATATAAAGAGTTTTAGTGTCAAAAGCTACACAGGCCTCCTTAAAGATAAAGATATGATTCTATTTTGTCCTTTTGAGTCACCTGAATGACAGGGCCTCTCCTTCAGAGCATGAATAGGATGTAATTACTTAATGACAGCTTCACATCTCCCCCTAAAACCTGTTTGCAAGAGGCTTCTTTCCCTCCCTCCAAAATACACAGCTCGGGACAAATAACACAATTTCTGTTAAAGTTGTTGTTTTATTTTCTACTAAAATATTTCAATTTTCTTCTAATGGGAGGAACTTTAAATCAGGTGTTAATACCATAGCAGCTTGGAACAAGATGGATGAAGTTTTATTTTATTTACACTAAACTCAATTTATAGTTATCATTAAAATATGCACATTTTTATTAGCTAGACATAGAATGTCACAAAGCACATTTCCTATATGGCATCAGGATTTGCTTTACCTGCACATAAATTCAAGAAAGAGACTTTTTATTTCTCAGTGAACAATATCCACAGTTACCTTGTTAGTGCAGTTACAGAGTAAATGGCTTTCCAAATGTTAGTCATCTCTTTTATTTCCATTAAAACAAAAAGGTTTGGAAGCCTAGAAAGTCTCTATTGCTCACACGACACATTATTTAACATAAGTAGTAACTTACAGTTTCTTCTGCCACATAACAGATTTCTAAATAATACAATTCCCAGAATGTGTTATTTTATGAAGAAAAAGTGAATGAGTCACCATTCACATGAGTATCAAAAAGAGTGATGTTCCTTATGCTTGATGTGCATATAGCACATCTGATTTCTTTTAAGAAAATTGGACTAGTTCCTTACATGAGCCATGTCAGAATTAATCTCAAAGAGTACTAAGGAAGTCAGGACTTGTTCTAGATTTATAACTTCATAAGTGAGATGCCACATTTAGGACAAGTAATTCCTCAAGGAGCTAACTACAGTTATTTCTTTCATCTCATTTTGCCAAGAATATTACATACTACTATGACATTGATTAATGATCCTAATGTTGGATTCCATTAATGAAACATTTTAATCAGTATAATTAGCAATGAGCTCAGGTGCAGCAGTTTCTGTTTTCTCTGATAGAATATGCCATATATTTTGAGGAGAGGAAGCATCAAGATAGTCAAAGGTTTACCAACATACCTATAATGTTGTTGCTGGTAGACCCAAGAAAAAAGGACTAATCTGAGGTAGAATATGACACACAACACAAACACAGGTCCTTGACTTGGCACTATGGTTTGTATTAATCCTCCTTAATTTAAGAGACCTTAAATTAAGGTAGGCACCTAAATTAAGTGAATAAACTCAATTTGTGTCTCTCCATACACAAATAACAAAAGAAGGTATTTCAAAAGCCCAAATCAATGCAGTTAAGATCTAAACTGTTTTGTGTAACACAATTGTTCCACTCATTCCCAAAAGGCTCTGACTTCCTGCACAGACACAGAGAAAAAAACATTGCAACAGTGATGACAGGCACCTGTCTTAGGTTACCTGCAGAAATTTGTCTGAAAATAACCTGAATTCATTTTTATCAAAGTTCAACATTCTGAAAACCTAGATTTTAAGTCTAGGTTAGATTCACAGGCTTATGTACAGACAATAGAGAAGAAAGGGCACTTCTGAGAGCAATTAATTCCTAGGATGATTCTTTTAAACAGGTAGGATGAACTGCCCTATGGAAGTACCAGTTCTCTCACATTAAGCAGAAAGAGTTGAGGATCATAGAATTATAGAAAGAATTACCTTGGAAAGGATCTTAAAACTCATCTGGTCTTCTGTGGGCAAGGTTGCCACCCACTAGATGAGGCTGCTCAGGATTCCATCCAACCTGACCTTGAACACCTCCAGGGATGGGGCACCCACAGCTTCTCTACAGAGGTTATGCCTATGCCTTACTACCCTCTGAGTAAATAATTTCTTCCTAACATCCAACCAAAATCTCCCCTTTTTTAGTTTAGAGGTGATCCAGCCCTTTGATCATCTTTGTGGCCTCCTCTTCACCCTCTCCAAAAGCTCCACATCCCTTCTGTACAGAGGGTTCCAGACCCAGACGCAGTAGTCCAGATGGGGCTTCATGAGATCAGAATAGAGGGGAACATTCACTTCCCTCTCCCTGCTGTCCAGATCTCCTGCAATGCAGCTCAATTGCAAAGTTTCAATGGAATAAATCCAAACCAGGTCATGCTAGTTAGAGTCCTCATTCTGCTTGCTCAGAATATGGTGAGTTGGCTCTCTGTGTTCCTCTGTGGTGCTGATTTGCATTGAGACTTCTTAATTTGAGGGACTTAATCTAGGCACCTAAATCAAGAGAATGGACTTAATTTGTGTATTTCCATGAGCAATTAAAAGAGGCAGGCATTTCCAAAACCAGATCAATGCACAGACAAAATTTCCTACACGTTAAGCGACATACATGTAAATTGAACTGCTTCAGGGTTAACATTTCTGAATAAAAATAATAATAATTATTAATTTTATTACAAGCCATCTAATAGAGAAAAGTTACAACATTAAAAGACTTGGAAAGCTACAAATGGTAAATATATAATTGTCTAAAAAACAAGCTTCTTAAGTGCTAAGCTATATTTCCTGAGATTATTCAATATGGTATTTTAAATACAATAAAAAGGCCTGCCATGGCTCTATGACTAGAATCAGTTGGCCCTCAGAAGGTTCTGCTCACTCCCAAATTAGGAACTATGAAAGCTGTCTCACTGCTGATATTGTCAGTGAATGTTTGAGTCTGTGCATATGAAAACTTCAGCATATTTAGGGCTGGCTGCAAGCCAGCATGTGTATGTACATGAGAAAGAACAGAGCTGTAAAGGCACCACAAGGTTATCAGACCTTCTACTTGCTCTTGTGCCTATAAATAGACTGTAACGTTGAGTTACTGTATAATCCCAACTACTACACAGTATTTGAAGGAGAAATTCAGGAGTAATCGTGTAGGCAGGAACGGCCAAACCATTTTGTCAAATTGGTTTGAAGCACTAGAACTCAATCTTTAGAATTATTAATGCTCATTCTGTCATGTAACATAAAAAGAAAAGTCTGCTGGCTTTCTCTGGCTTGTGAATACAAAAGAAAATGTAAGCACTCAGTCTTAGTGATCAGCTACAATAGCTGAAGTCACCCTTGGATCAAAAACTAATTACAACAACGACAAATACAAACTCAGGAACTTTTCATTGTAACTGATATTTCTAAGCCCTCTGCTGGCAGGAATCTTTCTAGAATAGACATTTTCAACTAGACACAAGAACGTGTGGAAGAAACAAAGAGCATAAACAATCACCTAAGATTCAATTAAAAATCTCACACTGTCTGTGCTGCAACTCCTTTTCCAGGAACAGGTCTCTTTCTAGTCTACATAATTTTTTATTATTTCCCTTAGCTACTTTCCCATTTTTTCCACTCCCAGCCCCTTTCATTTTAAAGACACCATAAATTGTTAGCATCTGAGGTGCCCAGCCCTGACTTCTATCCGATCTAAACATAGATCTTTCAGATCTATGTTTAGCAGTCCTTGTTTTGCAGCCTTCAGAGCTCCCATACTTCTTCACAGAGTGCACATCAGTGGGTTTTTCAAAGGACCGTGACCCAGACAAATCTGAATTAGTTATTTCAACTCTTTCCAGCTGTTTCCAAATAAAGTCATTTCTGCCATTACCAAACCCTACATCCTACTGAAATTGTGTCTTGAATATTTCTTTATTTTTCTCATCCTCATCAGGCTCAAGCGGGCTTATCTAAAATGTACAGTGTGAGTTACCTGTTATATCCCTGAGACAGTTCCCTGTACAAGAAGTTCCTTTGTGCTCTTTCTTTCAGAGGTGTTTGACTCCATCAATCTGGCTTGAGGTGGGCTGAGCCCAGAAATGTTTGTCTTGCTCACTTCCTCACTTCATTCAGTTGGTAATGCTTGCAGCTCCTACCTGGCTGGACTTGGTGTGTGGCAGAGCAGCTAAAGCCAACAGTGGTGTGAGTGAAGGATAAAAACAAGGATAATACCATGAGAGCAACATGTGCTTTTTACAATATGAAGAGAAGAATTCTGGCGCTTAAACATGCCCAGTGGCATTTTTATTTAAGTTTTTATGTATTCTGTCTTGCCTCTGCTACTCTAGAAGGCTTCAGGTGCTTTTTGGTTGGTCTCATGTCATGTTTACTAGCCCAGTGGGATGTCTGATACCATATGGCACCTACAGTAGTGCAAGATGCTTATTCTTATGCACTTGATTCCCTCTCATAGTCTCTAATCAATAAGTCTTGGGGAGATGGGATATGGAGTGCAAATATGAAGTGCTAATTAACAGATTTTTTACTGCTGTTACTTTATTTATCTTTAAAGTAGACAAGACTTTATACTGATATTTCCTGACTATACTACCAGCATGACAAGTGCAGCCAGTGTCTAACAAATGGACAGATCAACCCCTGAGAGATGAGTGAGGGTGGTCTGATCAGCCTCAGAGATCATCATTCACTCTGTCTGACTGCTTGTTAAGGCAGAAGTTTATTGCTCAAAGTAAAAGTAGATCAAACTGAGAGACTGAGGGATGTTTATATGTGTGTGCCCTTGGGTGAAAGGAAAACGAAGAAAGAAGTTTAATAATTTATATTCTGAGCTCTACAGTTTACTAATCATGCTAGCTCCAGCTTATGAAATTATTCTAGCAACAGTATGTTCTTTTGCTCAAAATCAATGCAAGAGGAGGAGCTGACCAGCAAACTGGAGTTCACAATCAAATATTCTATTTAGGCCACCAGTAATTTTCTGGGAAAACTCTTTGCTTCTGCTGTGGAGACAAGAGGATCAGCTTTAGCAATCCTGTTTTCAGAAAGCACTGAAATAGTAAGTTTTGCAACATGAGCAAACACACATTGGGACCAACAGGCAACTGTGCAGAAAATAAATAAGTAAATAAATAAAGCCTTTTAGGCTTATATTGGGCATGTTTCAAATGTTCTTCAGGAATTCAGACAGTACAGCCCTGGAATTACTCCAGGACAGTCTATATGACCCCTCCAGCCAAAAAGCAGGATGTCATTGCTTAGCTGGCACATAATGTAAGAGTTTAGCAAGGATTGCTATGATATGCATCTAAGAGCTTTAAACAGCACTTCTGGAATACAGCTCAAACCACATATTTGCACTGAAGCTCAGCAAGATTAGGAAACCTTTGTTTACTCTTCGGTCACTAGTGTTTTTTCAATGAGAAACACAAACACAATAAAATGTATTCAGAATTTAAAGGGGAAAAAATGAAAACCTACCTGAAAAGGAATCTAATTTCATGTGAATTGGGGTCCTCTATATTTACTGCTTATAAAGTCAAATTTCATGTGAAACAGACTTTATTCATTATGTGCTTTGATTCTGTGAATCTTTCAATCATATATTTTACATATATTTTTTGTATATTATATTGTATCCACTATTTCTTTTTGCCTTGGACTTGTTTTTGTTTCGTGTTTTTTTTGTTTTGTTTTGTTTTGTTTTAATGTAAAGAAATATTTTTTTAAAGTTTATGATATAAATACATGTTTTAGCATAGACAGACTGCTTCACCAATACTCCTGTGCCATTTCAAATGAATCTGTTCCCTTCAAAGACTTTAGCTGACATTTTAGTCTTTAGACAGTATCATGAAAGATCTTCTGGTGTTTACCTTGTCCTTCCTTACATACACTATGTGTGCTGGTTGCTTAGAGGCATAATAAGAGGTTTTGATCTGCGCTGTCTCTATTTATGATTGACTACCAGAGATTGCATGACCCCCCTCCCCAGTAATCTCCTTTTTTGAATTAGACAAATATGTATTTAGTCTAGGTTGAGTTAATTCCACCCTAGGGCAGAGAGATGTAGTGCCTGACCACCTGACATCCTTTTTGGTCTTAATTTTTTCCTAGTTCTGTGGTTATTTCCTGATAAGAAGGCTGAAGGGCTCTCCAAAAGATTAGGCACTGAAAAAAAGATGAGAATGAAAGTCTGAACCTGTAAATATATCTAGAAGCTTCAACATCTATGGAAACTATGTTAAAACATATGCAATAAGCTCAGACCGTAAACTGTGCAGATAGATAGACAGCATTTCCTACATTGGCTCAGACCTCTGAGTAGTAAAACTGAAGTTTAAGGTGTATTTTATGATCTACAAAGCTGAGATATGTTTGGTAGCAAGCTACATGAATGATTGTATTTCTATAGAATACTATTAAAGGAGGTACAACCCACTGTGTTTCCTTTTCTGTTGATAAAGAAACAGGAAAGGTTTACTGAAGGACTGATAACCAGATTTGACAGCATTATATAAATAAATATTTATTTATTATAATTATGTATGCATAATTATTTATGCATACTTCAGTCTTCTGCACGTGCTTGAAAGGGTTTTTCCTGAACTCCTTTCACATCCTCTGTTGCCCGTCACGTGAAGAGGTCTGCAGAAAAGGATTTAAGCTTCAGTGCTCTGTAAATAAAATCCTACAGTATAAAGAATGAAATTACTCTAATATGAAAATCTCACCACTGCAGGCATTGATGTCAATTTTCTGCACGGTATTTAAATTATTGTAATTCACTAAGTCAGAAATCATGTGTCAAGTATTCAGAGAAGTTATAATGCAATTTTATTGTACATTTAAAAATACGCTTAAGTAACTTAAGAGTGTCTAAGGCTGCCTCATGCTGAGATCTTTGAGAAATAATTGGTGAGCAATTTATTGTTAAATATTAATGTGAAATTGACGTCTACTTGGTATTTGTCCTCTTTTTCAAAGTATATCCTTAGGACTCAGATTTGATCTTATCTATAGGAGTGCAAAGCAGACATTTCCTTCACAATCACTGGTATCAGAGTGGATCTTATAATAAATTTGACATTACAGTGAGATAAGAAATGTATGCTTTGGGTGGGGTTAATCTGACTTGCCTACAGGTGACTACAGTGAAGGTATCTATCTTCCTAAGTTCTGACTGTAATTATGAAGAACATTCAAAATTAATTAGGACAGTTTTACATTTAACTTAAGGGTTAAATTAAGTGAATTCTAGGAACATATATTGCCCTAACTCTAAAAAGAACAGAAAGTGACTCTCACATGCAGACAAATATGTTCATTTGGATGAATTTTGTTCCTTAACTCACATATTGGGCCACCTAAATAAAGGAGATGATAGAATAGATAAAGAAATAAACAAATCTGAAACAGCAGAAGAGGCCACTCCTGATCTCATTAACAGAGGGGTTAGGGCATGATGGCACATTATGGTTAGATAATATGTGTTTAAGGAGCACAGTTCCTAAGTTTGGATTTGGGAACTGATCAAACAAGAACAGATTGCTTTAGTATGAATAACACGTCATATATGACCAATGTCACAGTATGATAATTTGACCATATACACTGAAGTCTTTCCCCTTTTTCAAATGGAAGCTGTATCACCCTAGATCATGTGTAAGCAGGTTAAAATCACATACTCTTTTTTTTGTTTGTTTTGAAGAATCATATCTGGTTGAAAGTTACCCAGAATTAGAGACCAACCTAAATCTTCTACAGTTCTTTTCTGAATTGCTATCTTTACATATCCAGGCTCTTCCTAAGTCTTTTCCAATAATAGTGAAATAATGGTTGGATCATTGGTTTTATTGCATCTTCCCCCATGGAAAGCGTTTGCAAGTTTGTCTTGCTCAGTTGCTCTTTCTAATGGTCCAAGCCCTGTGCAAAGTAAGCAGATACAGCCTGATGGCAACACTCTCTGGGCATCATGATGATGGTTCATTTGTATCAACCATTCATACCTCACCTTTGAGCTAAGTATTTCAAATAATGCTGCCAATTTTACTTCTCTAAACATACTATTGGAAATACCACAAACAATGCAAATACTAAGGTTATCTCACAAAAAATACTTATTTAGATATCAAAGGGAATTGGCAAGATATCTCTAGAGGCTGTTGTGTAGTCCCCGAGCTTGAATTACTTGCTTATCTACAGATTTACATGCTATAGGAAGAGTAATCTTTATGGCAGGTCAGATACTGGTGGCCTCTGCCCCCTCCATCAATATTTGGTAAGTGTATGTTTGCTAATTGAGCTGATAATAGCAAATAGCTTATTTGCTCCTTAAAGAAAAGAAGTTTTATAGCTCCCTTCTTTTAAAAGTGGGGAAGGTAGCTGTATACATTGTATATTGTGCCATTAAGTAGATCCAGAAACAGACATTCACTACACTTGTGTCTGCAAAAATATTCCCTCTAAAATGAGCTATAACCAAAAATATGAATTATTACTTGTTAATGGTTGGGTCTTTCAGTGATAAATACCTCCTGCATTATTGATAAGGTAAAACCAGTTTGATCCAATTGTAGTTGATGCTCCAGAATAGCTTCTATTTGTCAGTGTGTGCTGATATTAACTGAGTCATTTGAATGTGACTAAAGGCCTGGAGAAATGGTTTGAAACAAATTTACAGAAGTGACTGGAGCTCAACTTGCAAGGTTACAAATACCTAACTGTAATAAGTACACAAGTGAAACAGATACCTGCACATTAACAAAATCTCATCTGTAATATTTTAAGCAGCCTGTGCTCTTATCTTGGCAAAACTCCTTGAACACAATATGAACTTTGTTTGAATTGAAGTTAAGGTTAAGACTTCTCTGAATTCATCCCAGAACTGCAGAATAGTTGAGGCTGGAAGAGACCTCTGGAAGCCATCTGGACCAACACCCTTTTCAAGCAGGGATAATCAGAGCAAGTTTCTCCGGACCATGCCCAGGTAACTTGGACTCAGTGCTTAACTCCTAGACTTGCAAAATTTAGCGTGACAAATGCCACTCCAGGCTATCCACGATTTTAAACACTAGTAATATGAGTAAAATTAACATTGACTGATTTAGGGAAGCCTCTATGAATACAGGAAACGTAATAAGTAGCTGACATCACTAACTCGATATGAAATTGGGAGGGGCTGGGGGGAAAGGGGAATATGATAGTTCTTGTCTTCTTTACAGTCTTAAGACTTAGCCCTTGTTCACTTTCCAGCCTATTGCTGTCTAACAAAAAGGCCAGTAGTTTATAGTCACAGAAAAACGTTTGTGTATTTGGCAGCCATGCTGTTTGAATTATAGTACGAAGGAACTGCCTGTGTGGGATGGCTTTGTTATGACAACTGAAGCTACAAAGATTAGGTAAAATTTCTCTCATAAAGCAGAGAGAGAAGATTACACTGAAGGGCGCTGTAAGTGCTTACACAACAGTTTCTTCAGTCTTTGATATGCAATTTTAATAGTTATCCAAGGTCAACACAGAGACAGTGGGATCATCCTTCAAAAGCATTTGTTTCATTTTATGACACATACCACAGTGCCGTGAATCATTAAAGGCATTCAATTTGGGGATACCTGACAGCTTGTTTGACTGAAGTTCTGAACTTAGTTTAACAATCTTTGTCAAGGAACATGGCTGTATACAATATAAAATATATAGAATGTCATGTTTATATTACTAGTTTGTGCTATATATATATATATATATATATATATATATACATATATATATATATATATATATAGTTGACATAAAATAGTTTTGTTAATAGACAAAAATCAAAATCTTGTCTCAGATAGATTCAAATAATTATAAATATTTTTACTGAAAATAACTGTCAGCTGCAGAATTACTGCACTATTACCAATAATTCAACATACAGATGAACTATTCCTTCCATGACACCAGCAGCTGTCCAAAACACATGAAAAAGATAATATACATCTGGGTATTGTAGGAATTGTATTGAGAAGAATATGCTCATGACGTTAAAATTTCTAAACAACTGAGATCACTCCTCTAGAAAAAAATGGATGGGCTCTCTAAACAAGCTACTTTAAGGCCACGTGAGTCCTTAGTGTGGTACAATCTCTGCCCATCATTCAGCTAAACATGAAACGTTTGAAGAAAATCATTAACTCCTATAACTCATGCTGGAAGAAGACCACCCTGAATGACTTTTCAGGATACATAGCTTCATTCTGGAAGACTCATAATTAGTTCTGCCAAGAAAATTAGCACTTAATTCTCTCACACCTTCTATTCAGCTGAGAACATGGTTAAATTAGATAAATAATCTTAATTCTGGCACCGGTGGAATAATCACAGCTCTCTCAGTAATGATATTTTCTATGGGCTACAGCAACAAAATGCCCATATCGCAAATGACAAAGTACACAAAAGACGCAATGCAAAACAGCTTTACTGTGAAGCCAATACTCATCCTTTCTGAAAGTATAAGGAGAAAGATAAATACACCTCTGTTGCAGTCATTTATAATAGATGTGTTTATAGATGAAACAAAGAAAACCTCCGTTCACAAAAGAAGTCTCTTTTGCAATGATTTGCTGATTAAAAAATGTAGAAAGACAATAAGACATCAGAAGGTTTCTGCAATGGCAGCATTTTCTTTCATTAAGACTTTTATTTTGATTTTTAGTGCTATACCTAAATCACGATGCTGCATGCATCCTTGCAAGACAATATGCTTTTCTAGGACAAGAGCTGTTAAATTACTTCGCTTGGATATGATTTCATACCCACTAAGAAGCTTCAATTCTTTTTCAGAGAATGTGGTATCAGGAATGTTTCCCTACCTGTTACGCAAAGAAAATCTATGAGCACTTGACTGTATTGCAATTTCAGTGATCTGTAATTTTAATATGACAGTATAAATTCAGCCTGATAAATAGCAGAGACAAAATATCTGTCTGGAAGAAAAATAGGAAGGTTAGAAGGAAAACAGAAAAACAAACAAACAAACAAAAACCAACACAAAAAAAGCACTCCAATTATATGTATGAGCATAGAAGATTAGATTGTGTTGACCTTCACCAGGTCAGGGTGCTCTGAGAGCAAGATATCTTACAGGTAATGCCTTATTGACAAATTGATTTCAGTCATAATTAGAAGTGGCATATATATAGCATAACACATACCCAGACCACTATGCACCTATTCCAGTGTATCCACTGAAATGAACTTGGCATTGGTCAATTTCTGCCATTTCCAACTTTTCACCAACTTCATCCACTGGAAATTTGAGAAAGGACTCAAAAAGTCTAAATAATTTTTTGAAAACAGCTGTGTTTCTTATTGTATCTTTGTCGTTGCCTTAATTGCACATCAATGATATGCGTATGAATGCACATTTAAAAGTAACATTATCGATTCTGTAGTCTAAGTACAGAAAGAAAGGCTTCAAAGAGTCCAAACACAAGACATAAACCATAGGTAGGGAACCTTGGTGGAACTACTTATTTACTCTAGCAAATTACCAAGTCTTTTAGTATTACTAATAGGAGATCAAGAAGTTGTATTTTGGCTTTGAAACAAAAAGAGTAAGATTGATCAAAAGGCAGAGAGGAAGGAATTTCAAGGAAAACATGCTACTTGTGAGGAAAGCTATCATGAGAAAGAGACTGAAGAAGGTTGGCTTGAAAAGTAGACTTTCAAAGACCCGAGGCTAAAGAAAAATACTGCTGAAGACATGGAGGGTGGGCAGAATGCCAGTGCTAAGCAGGTGAAAACAATTACTGAGGCAGTGGAGAAATATCATCAGGTACCAAATCAAATGTCCACAAAGAGCTTCAGAAACACAGAAGGAAATTTTTGAGTGGGTTTTGAAGTGTCTATAGGCCGGTACATACCTGAATATGTAATGACCAGCAGTGCTGTGCTTATAAAGAGTGATGGTGAGGAAGAAATGTCAGGAAGAAGAGAGAAGATTCTGAAGTCAACAATCCGCCCCTTGAAATATGTAGCAGGAATGAAACAAGACTGAACGTAATGGCTGCATATACCCAGGAAGAAGACTAGATACAACAAAAGTAGCCATGTGTATCACAATTTCTTATTGAAATAAGAGAAGAAAATTGAGCACAGAAGCAACTGAAATGTAGGTGCTTAAGTTCAGCTATAACAGGACACTGAGATATTCCTCATCTGGCTGACATAATATTTTCAAATTGTTACTTTTCTATAGCAGTCTGATTTATTTTTGTCTTTGTACACTAAATCGCCTTTCAAACTGTGGGTGATGAAAATGTTATTTGTGCCACAGTACGTACAGTAAGCTCATTATACCTAGCTTTTACATACAAAGCAAGAAAATATAAGTTTGTGGGATTTCTCTGAGGCAAGGAATGAGACCCTAGGATGAGAGGTGGGCTTTTGGAATTGAACTGTAGCAAAATTACTTATACCATATGCAAACATCCAAATGCTCCCATCAACCTAATCTTCTGTTTCTATGTTCTATTCTCACTCTCCTAATTTCCCTGGCAAGAGAGTTAATGTACGTTGGTGAGAGATAGTAAATCTTTTTATACTTACAGGTTATGAAACACTGATCCTAGTTACTTGGAAAGCATTTAAAAATGGCCATTTGGATGCCAAATTCAGTCCCATTCCCTAGTATCTACTCATCAAAATGATTTTATTTTAAAAACATATCTAGAATCAATTTTATAAATAAGCATAAAACTCTTGTGCAAAGTGCAGGGATAACAAAAATCAGACTTGGCTACAGTTAAGATGTTAAGATTACATGGTATCAACAGAGGGCAGACTTTGATAACTAAAACTTATGTAGACTATAGACTATAACTAAAACTTATTTTAAGTAAACTTATTTCATGTTGGAACTATTTGGTTGTCAGTTTCAATTAAGGATTATAAATTTATGATCCACCATCAAAACCAGAAAGGATTCAATTTAATAATAGATTTGCACTCATTTTATAACAAGCAAGTTTCTGAAACATAAAGGACTCACTGAATCATCCTCCTGAATCTCAATAGGTAAATTATTTATTAATCACTACTTAAATGAATACTCCATTAAATGAGCATTCCTTCTTCGTATTACAACTTTCTGTACCTGTTTATTCTCATAAATATAGTGTAGTATTCAAATAGATCTGCATACGTTTTGAAAGGATGCCAGCTCGCTTTTCTTTTTCATGAAAATTTAGCATGAAAGTATTTTAAGAAATCAATGGACTTGTTATTGGACCCAATCTTGGTCTATAACACTGATTCAGTGACAACTGGTAGGAAACTGCTCTGGAGTTGCACCCAAATTTAGCCAAGATCTATTCACTTTAATTATGATTTGAAAACAAGCATTGGCATTTGTTTGCAACTCAAACTGTGCATGTGTATTCATATGTGTGTATATTGATTTAGGGAATGGAAAAGGGCAAAAGAATCACAGTGTTTAAACCTGGAATGGAATAAACATGGTGTACACTTATTTTTGAATTATTATTTAATATATTAATGTTGCTTCCAAATTCTACAGAACCACTTTCTATCCATTTACAGAATTAAAGAATCATGTAATAGTTTGGATTGGAAAGGACCTCAAGGATCATCAAGTTCAGTACTGCAGATAGGGTTGCAAACTGCTAGACCAAGTACTAGATCAGGTTGCCCAGGGCCCCATCCAACCTGATATTAGACAACTCCAGCGATGGGGCATCCACAGTCTCTCTGTGGAACCTCTTCCAGCACCTCACCACCCTTTCAGTGAAAAACTTCCCCATTATCCCGTTATCTGATCTAAATCTTCCCTCCTTTAGTTTAAAACTAAAGGGGGATAAGTTTAAGTCTCCCTTGTCTTATCACCACCTATCCATGTAAAAAAGTTGATTTCCTTCACTTTTACAACTTCCCTTTAAGTACTGGAAAGCTGTAACAAGGTTCCCCTGCAGCATTCTTTTCTCCAGACTGAACAAGCCCAGCTCCTTTAGCCTGCCTTCACAGGAGAGGTCTTCCAGCCCTCTGATCATGTTCATGATCAGCCTCTGTGGCCTGCCTCTTCTGATCAGTATCAGAACCCTTTCTTGTTTTCAACATCCCTCACCAAGTTCACTTCCACCTGTGCCTTGGCTTTCCTAATCCCATCTCTGCATACCCAGACAGCATCCCTGTATTCTTCCCCAGGTGATGTGTCCTTGTTTCCGCAGCTGGTACAATCCCTCAGTCTTACCAGCAGGTCCTTGCTAAGCCGTGCCAACTTCCTGCCTCCCCTGCCCACTTTCTTATTCTGAGGGATGGAGAGCTCTTGTGCATCTTTTAAGAGTAGCCAGCTTTGCTCCATTCCTTTGTCTCTAAGGACAGCTTCCCAGATATCATCTAACAATTTATTAAACTGCCTAAAGTTTGCTCTCCTAAAGTTCAGTATCCTGACCCTGCTCTTTGCCAGGCCCACAGTCCTAGAGATCACAAATTCAACCAGGGTACAGTTGCTACAACCCAGGCTGCCTCCAATCTTGACTTTAACAACCTCCTTTGCATTGGTGAGCACAAGGTCCAGCAACACTTCCACTCTGGTCAGTCCATCCAATACCTGAACAAGAAAGTTTTCATCAATGGACTCCAAGAGTCTCCTGGATTGCTCCTCAGTTTTCCCAGCAGGCATCCAAGTGGTTGAAATCTTCTACTTGAATGGCAGTAGATCCCAACCACTGGTGCCCTTTATTTACCCTGATCTTAACCCACAGTCTCTTAGCCTGTTCTTGAGTTTCTCAGAGGGAGCTCCTTGCAAACACTCCTTGAGGACGCGCTTTTAACGGCAGACACCAGAGGTCAGAAATGCTGCGCAGCCTTTATTCAACTACAGCCATGAGCAGCCACATCGAGCAATGAAATCGGATACGAACTGATGTGTTTTGCCCGGCGATATTTATCCGTTTTCTTTCTGGCGAGCAGAGGGGCGGTGCGGACGGGCACCTCATTCTGCTCCGCGGGGCTGCCGTTACCACACGCAGATGTGGGGGAAGCCCAACCCGAGAGCCTGTGTTTAAACAAGCAGCACCGTCCTCTCCCTAACAGGAGGAGCCTGGACTGCCCACAAAGCTCTCCCCGTTCCAGGTGACCCCCTCCTGCCGCTTCCCGCTCCCGCACGGCCCCTTCCCGCAGCAACAACCTGTTTAGCGGGGGGTGAGGAAGGAGGGACCGAACCCGTCGTGGCCCGTGAGATTGACAACCGGCTCCGTTCAATCGCGATAGACGGGCTCTCCCCCCACGGGTGTCTATTGGCCGCGTGGAGGCAGGAGGCGGTTCTCCGGCAGCTGGCGGAGCTCCCTTTGGAGCGCGGCGGGCTGTCCGCATAGAGCGGCGTGTGCGCGGGGTGAGCGCGGTACTGAGTCTATATCGGCGGCAGGAGTGCGGACGCCTCTGCCCTCTTCCACCAGGGGCCATGCAGGCTTTTCTTGCCGTGCCGCGGCGGCTGCCGGCTGGTTTGCTGCTGCTGCTGGCCGGCTGCGTGTGCCTGGGGCTGCCGGCTGGAGCCGCCTCCTCCTTACCGTGGGCACCGGAGGCGGCGGCCCCCCCCGTGGTGGTGGCCAACCGCGGGCTGCGGGTGCCTCTGGGCCGCTCCGCCTGGCTGGACCCCACGCGAGACCTGGTGCTGCAGGTGCAGCCGGGCGACCGGTGCCACCTCACCGTGCTGGACGAGGACCCGCTATGGCAGCGGCCGGGCCGACTGAGCCCCAGGCGCTTCCCCTGCGACTTCGGTCCCCGCGAGGTTCGCTACTCGCACCTGGGCGGCCGCAGCCCCGCGAGGGACCGCGTTCGCCTGCAGCTGCGCTACGACTCGCCCAGCCGAGCCCTGGTGCTGCCGCTGGTGCTGGAGGTGGAGGTGCTCTTCACTCAGCTGGAGATCGTCACCCGCAACCTGCCCCTCGTCGTGGAGCGCCTGCGGGGCACCAGCAGCCCGCTGGATTCCCGCAGCCTGGAGTTCGCCTTCGAACCGAGCCGACAGCGCTGCCGGGTGGGCCTGCTGCCCTCGCTGACCGGCTTGCCCCGCTACGGAGAGATCCTCAACTACCCCACGGCCGTGGCGATGCCGGCGGGAGGGAGCGTGGAGGCGGTGGGGGGCGGCCCGGTGCCCGCCTCCATGTGGGACTGCGAGGAGTTCCTGCGCCTCGGGCTGCGATATCGGCACACGGCGGCCGGCAGCTCCCCAAACCGAGACCTGGTGCCGCTGGTGGCCGAGCTGTGGGAGGCGGCGGGAGGCGGGGCGATGCTCAAGCGCGAGTATTTCCAGGTGCTGGTGCGGATTCGAGGAGGGATGGAGAATGTCGCTCCCAAACCCAGTTTCATGGCCATGCTGATGATGGAGGTGGACCAGTTTGTCCTCACAGCCCTCACGCCTGACATGCTGGCGGCTGAGGATACTGAGTCACCCCCAGACCTGCTGCTGTTCAACATCACCTCGCCCTTCGGCCCGGGCCAGGGGTACATGGTCAGCACGGATGACCGGAGTTTGCCCATCTCTTCCTTCAGCCAGCGCGATGTGAGGGAGCTGCGCATTGCCTACCAGCCCCCCATGGAGGACTCTGATCAGGAACGTCTCTTTGAGCTAGAGCTGGAGGTGCTGGACCCTGAGGGTGCTGCATCAGAGCCCTTTGCCTTTGTGATTGTGGTGAAGCCCATGAATACCCTTGCGCCTGTGGTGACCCGCAACACTGGTCTTGTACTCTATGAGGGGCAGTCTCGGCCTCTTTCAGACCCTGGTCCCAGCCCTAACCTGGTGATCAGTGATGAGGATGACCTTGAGCAGGTGCGGGTGAGTGTTGTGGCAGGACTGAGACATGGCCACCTCACTCTACTGGAGGACACCCCAGCATCTGCCGCTCCTCGTAAACACTTCACTGTGGCTGAGCTGGCAGCAGGCCGGGTCATTTACCAGCATGATGGCAGTGAGTCTCCACTCAGTGACAACTTGGTGCTGAGGCTGGAAGATGGTGGCTCCCGACACCATGTTGAGTTCCTTTTCCCAATTACCCTGGTTCCCACTGATGACCAGCCACCCCTACTCAATGCTAACACAGGGCTGGCTATAGCTGAGGGTGAAACAGTACCCATCACCTCTCGTGCTCTTAGTGCTACTGACATTGACTCACAGGATGCCATCCTGCTCTTTACAGTGGAGTCTGGCCCCAGTGCTGGCCAACTTCTCCTCCGGCAAGCCCAGCCACCTCCTGGCTGGGAAGAGGAGGAAGATGAGGGTTTTTCCTGGAGGAGGGTGTCAGGCGTAGTAGGGAGCTCACTAATCTATGAGAAGCCAGTGAGAGAGTGGCTGCAGCAGGACATTGTGGAAGGGCGTCTCTATTACCACCACTTTGGGCCGCACAGCCCTGGCCCTGGGGTTGTGTTGGACCAGTTTGTCTTTAGGGTCCAAGATGACAATGACCCACCCAACCGCTCTGGACCGCAGACCTTTGTGATCCGGGTGCATCCTGTAGACAGATTAGCCCCGGAGCTGCACAGCAGCAGCAGCCTGCACTTAATAGTTGCAGAACAGCAGGTGACTCCCCTGCGGAGGAAGCACTTGTGTTACACAGACCAGGATTCAGGGGACCGTGAGCTCCGCTACACAGTAACCCAGCCCCCCACTGACACTGACTCTAACCACTCTCCAGAAGAGCATGGAGCCCGCCTTGGATCCCTTGTGCTGACTGAAGATCACTCTGTGGAGGTTACTCACTTCACCCAAGCCCAGATCAATCATCACAAGATCTCCTACCGCCCCCCACAGGAAGAGCTGGGAGTGGCTCCTCATCTAATTCAGTTTCACTACCAAGTGGAAGATGCAGCTGGCAATGCAGCTGAGGGGACTTTCACCATCTACCTGCAACCGGTGGATAACCAGCCTCCTGAAATCACTAATACTGGCTTTACTTTGCCTGAGGGAGGCAGCCATGTCCTTAGCCCAGCTGAGCTGGATGCCAGTGACACAGACACAGAGCTTACTCATCTTCGGTTTATCCTGACCCAGGCTCCTCGTTATGGCCAGCTGCAGCTTTCTGGATACAGTTTGATCTTGGGAGGTGCCTTTGGCTTGGAGGATATCAGACAAGGAAGGGTGGTGTATGTACACAGTGGAGCTGAGACCAGCAGTGATACTTGCAGGCTTGATGTGAGTGATGGGGTTCACATTGTGCCCATCACATTAAAAATGAATGTGCACCCAGTTGATGATGAGGTTCCTACCCTGCGGTTGGCTCCAGGCACTGTTGGTTCTTACCTGGATGTATTGGAGAACGGTGCTGCTGAAATCACTGCTAATGTAATTCAGGGTACAGATGAGGATACAGATGACTTGATGTTGACTTTCATTGTAGAGGATCCACCTCAGCATGGGAATATCCTGGTCCAAGGGGTGCCTGCAGAAAGATTTTCCCAGAGAGATGTGTTGGATGGTGCTGTGGTGTATGCTCATACTAGTGGTGAAATAGGCCTTCTGCCCAAAGAAGATACCTTCAACCTTACCTTGTCTGACCTATCTGAGGAGTGGAACGTCAGGGGCAATGTTGTTCAAGGAGTGTCAGTCTTGGTGACTATTCTCCCTGTTGACAATAAAGCCCCAGAGATTTTAGTGGGGGAGCAGTTCAGAGTAATGGAAGGTGGCAAACGTGTTATTACTCCTGCTCATCTGAGGGCTGAAGATGTGGATACTCCTAGTGATGATATTCTTTGCACCATTGTTTCCCAATCCACATCTGGGTATGTAGAGAACATCTCTCCAGCCCCAGGATCTGAAAAATCCAGAGCAGGTATAGCTATTAGTGCTTTTACCTTGAAAGACCTCCGTCAAGGGCACATTTTTTATGTCCAGAGTATACATAAGGGTGTAGAACCTGTTGAAGACAGATTTGCATTCCGCTGTTCTGATGGTATTAACTTTTCCCAAAGACGTGTTTTCCCTATTATCATTATGCCAACAAATGATGAAGAGCCTGAAATCTTTGTGCGAGAGTTTGTTGTGATGGAAGGCATGAGCCTGGTTATTGATACCCCTATCCTCAATGCAGTTGATGGGGATGTCCCTGCCGATGAGTTAACATTTACAATCACCAGGCTTCCCAGGCATGGCCACATTGTGAACCAGATGGTCAATGGAACTGTCCTAGCGGAGAGCTTCACCTTGGATCAGATAACAGAGAGCTCCAACATACTCTATGAGCATGATGACTCTGAGACAAGGGAGGACAGTTTTGAGGTGAAACTCTCAGATGGTAAACATACTACCATAAAAACAATATTCATTATGGTTATTCCTGTAGATGATGAGACACCTAGAATGGCCATCAATGATGGTTTGGAGATTGAAGTAGGGGAAACTAGGACTATTCATAACAGAATATTGAAAGCTACTGACCTAGATTCTGAAGACAAAACCTTGACATACATTGTAAGATATGGGCCAGGACAAGGTCTCCTACAGAGATTAAAACCTTCAGGTGGAGTTGAGAATATCACTCTGGGGATGAACTTCACTCAAGATGAAGTGGATAGAAATTTAATTCGATACGTGCACTTTGGCCGAGAAGGTGTTCGTGATCTTATCAAATTTGATGTGACGGATGGAATAAACCCTCTCATTGACCGCTACTTTTATGTGACAATAGGTAGTATTGATATAGTCTTCCCAGATGTAATCAGCAAAGGAGTTTCTTTGAAGGAAGGAGGGAGGGTAACTCTTACAACTGATTTGCTTAGCACCAGTGACTTAAATAGTCCAGATGAGAATCTAGTTTTCACTATTACCAGAGCACCCGTCCGTGGTCATCTTGAATGCACAGATCAGCCTGGGGTGCCCATCTCCACTTTTACTCAGCTCCTATTAGCAGGCAATAAAATCTATTACATTCACACTTCAGAAGATGAGGTGAAAATGGACAGCTTTGAGTTTGAAGTGACTGATGGTTATAACCCTGTGTTTCGCACTTTCAGAATTTCTATCAGTGATGTGGACAATAAGAAACCTATTGTCACAATCCATAACCTGGTGGTGAGTGAAAATGAATACAAACTAATAACCCCGTTTGAACTGACTGTAGAAGACAGAGATACACCTGATCCATTACTAAAATTCATCATCACTCAAATACCGGTTCACGGTCAGATCATGTTCAATCACTCCAAACCAGTCACCACCTTCACTAAACAAGATCTCAATGAGAATCTGATCAGCTACAAACACGATGGTACAGAATCAGTTGAGGACAGCTTCTCTTTCACTGTTACAGATGGCACTCACACTGATTTCTATGTCTTCCCTAATACTGTGTTTGAAACGAGGAGACCTCAGACTATGAAGATTCGCATAATGGCGGTGGACAACAGCGTACCTCAAATTGTAACCAACAAAGGTGCTCAGACTCTCCGTATTCTGGCCACTGGCCATGTAGGGTTTCTGATTACTAACAAAGTGCTCAAAGTGGAAGACAGGGACAGTTTACATACTGCTCTGAAGATCAGAATCACTGAGGGTCCTCGCCATGGATTCCTGATCCACCTGGGGAAGGGCAACCATAGCATCAGCCAGTTCACTCAAGGTATTACAGTGCTCTCTGTGTTTTTTAGTTCACCGGAGATCTTTTTTTTCATGTTGAACTGTGTAATAATTAATGTGATAATCTTTTTGACAGCAATTTATTTGTAATGGCTTTATTCTTTTTTTAGTTCTACTTACTGTTTATTGTGTCTGTGATAGCTTTAAACAGGAAAGGGTGTTTACTGGATAAACACTGAATAAAGGATCATCTTTGCTTTGGAGAGCTTACAGTCCAAATAACGTGGAATAAGTCTAATTATATCTAGTTGACTTATTCAATGCCATACATTTGGATAACAGAATTGGTTGCGTGTGGCTCCAGATCTGTAGAGGCCAAGTGCCTTCTTTGAGAATCTTATTTAGAAAATGCTACGGGAGTGGCCTGGCTGTTATTAACTAATGGTCATGTCATGGCTAGGGTGTAAGTTGCTGTACTGTTTGAGTGCATTTAACTGTAAGAACAAAATAATTTCCCAGACATAGGAAGATAATGAGTGCATTTGTTGTCTTAATTACACAAACCTTAGCCACAAAGTGTTTGTGGTAAGTTAAAAGGTAATATAAATGTTTTAAAATTATGTCAGTGGTACTTAATTTTTACATAGAACTAAAATGCCGGGTGGTATAAATAGGATGAAAACTGCATATGCCAAATGTACTGTAATAAAGCCTTACCACAAGGCTATGAAATAACTTTCTTCAATTGAAAGGGAGCATTAACTATTCTCTGGAGAATAATCCATGTTACTTTGTGATGAATTAATGAAATGAGGCTTTTTGGAGCCTCCTGCAGCTGTTGTGTGTTTAGAGTGTATAACTGCATGCGGTCATCTGAGCTAAAGGGGCCCAGGCAGCCTGGACTGCGTAGGTAGTAAGGCCAGAGATGAGTCCTTGTAGCTGACAGCGTTTCATTTGACACAGCTCATACTGATGCGTATCCCTGGTTACTGGATTGGCTTTAAGTGGCACTCTTGTCAGATGTACCAAATATACTGCAGACAGGCCTGATGAACTTCTGAATGGCTGATGTGCCTTAAGTTTTACAGTGTTAGTGCAGAGTAGAAGGTAAGGAGGGACTAAACGTATTGAAGCTTTGGGAACAGCTGCAGCTCATACAAGTAAGGCTGTGGTAATGCAGTAGTAGACCTACTGTCAGAGTAGGTGAGAAACAGAAGACAGTAAGAGTGGGGAGTTAAACAGATTGTCACTTTTTCTAATGGGCTTTCTCTTACAGTGAAGAATAAAATTCCTGAGTGTTCCCTAAAAACATTAGGAAGTCCATCCTAATGTTATACCATCTCTTAGTTTTCATGGAATCATAGGCTCAGAGAGTGGCTTGGGTTGAAAGGAACCTTAAAAATCATCTATTTCCAAACTCCCTGTTGTGGGTAGGGACACCTCTCATAAAACCAAGTTGTTCAAAGCCCTGTACAGCCTGGCCTTGAACGCTTCCAGGGCTGGGGTATATCTTTGTGTAAATACACAGACTGTCCAGTTTTCATGTGGTAACACTGATGAAACAAGTTTGTTTTTTTCTGTGCAAGCAGCTTGAGAAGTCCAGTTTTTAAGATCCTCTGTAATCAGAAGAGGGACCAGAGGGTATCTTTGGTAAATGGCTTTCTGCTTTATGCTTGAGAATGCATTGCAGTGATGGCTTTTTCAAGAGCAGTGTGGAGCTTTGTAATACATCAGATACTTCTGCTGCCACTGCAGTAGATAGTCTTCAGCACATGAATGTCATAGCTTTAAATGGGATTGCTAAAAACAGGTGTTAGTGTACTGAAGAACTAACTTCTGGATAACAGGCCTCCAACTTCTGCAAATAGTTGGTGCTTTTTATTCATTTATATTGTATTACTCAAATAATCTGAATGAGAGAGTCAAATGACAGTAACAAATTAAAATACTCTTAAAATAAATTAAGCAGTTCCAAAATTTATTTTATTATTATCTATTACTTCAAGTTATATCTGAAAGCAGTGGTTTCAATTCATTATTACTTCTTTGTTGCTTTATATTTACAATGTAGTGATGAAGAGCAAACTTACAGAATACTTGTTACATGATAACTTATAGTTTCTAGTGTTGTCCTAGAATAAAATGTCTACAAAGAATAATCTGTGTGCATAATTGCTCAGAATTCATCTCTGCAAGTTAGGGCTGGAATCTGTTCATAGCAGATATTCATTAAGATTCGATAATTGATTTAAAAGAGGGGAAAAATCTGTTAACGAATTGCCAACTCTTTCACATTTAAAGAAGTTTAGAGGTATATGGCTAGTTGTTAGCTGATGTTTGGATGATGTTTCAAATGCACACCATATGATGAAGTCTTCAGTGCTGTTTTGAGAGTCTCAGTCCCACATAGGTAGGCTTCTAGTGGCCAGCCTATGAGAATTATATTGTGAAGTACATTTATTTCTTAAAATAATAGATATTAATATATGTAACCTTTATTAACTTCATCAATTCTGCAGGATTTTAAATAGGAAGTTAACGTCCTGATCTAGTGTAGATAATTTCATTTTAATATATGTATATATATGCATATATGTGTGTGTATATATATATATATGTGTGTGTGTGTGTATATATATATTTTGTCTAAGAGAAAGCTGCTGGGTTTCTAGTGAAGGAAGAATTCCAATACTGTATGAACGTTTATTAGGTACTGCAGTTACATAATAATAAATTAGGCTTACAACTAAGTCAGCTTTAATATAGCTAACATAACCTAATCAATTATAGAAGAAATGTGTAAAATTGCTCAACTGACTAAACGTGTATGAAAACGTTAATGAAAAGAAAGCCGGCCATTCCTTTGCAATTCTTTTCACAAAAATGAGGTTTTTTTGGATGACAAGTGGCTTTTTTGATGAGGTAGTCCTGCAAACATTGGCTCAAGTGCTTATCTTTATGTATGTTGGAACCATTGATTTTGATAAGGTTACTCACATGTACAGAGCTAAGTACCTGTGTAAGTGTTTGCAGGATGAAAGATTTATTTGCTGCACTGACATAAAAAGGTATTTGTTTGCATCCTCTTTACAGCCCTGTGAATTTCTGATCTTTAACTTTCTTTCAAACATTTATAGAAGAGATTCTTTAGTGACATATACCTGCTGATAGACTTCTTAAATTGTTTGCCTTAGAAGATGTCTGGCTACTTTTGGAACTGAGGATGTTGAGGAGCTCTAATAAAAGTGCTTTTGGCTTGTTTTGACCAATTCACATGCCATAGCATCGGAATGGAACTTGGATGCTACTTGAGACTTATTTTAATGCAGTTAATTTTGAAAACTTGCTCTTATAATTGGATAAAATAGAAATGACTGCACTGTTTGATGTAGTATCAGACTGACCAACAGAAGTCTTTTTAATAGTTTTATGTGTTGCATGTGTCTTGTTACTTCTCAAGGAAGCCAGAGCACACTATATTAATAAATATTTGGTTACTTCTTGTGTACTTTTAAAACTGAAATTGATTATTAAAAATTCAGTGTTGATGTTTTGTGTTGCTGAAGTTTTGTCTGCTTGTCTGTCTACTTAAGTTATGTTGGGTTCTTAAAACAGTTAATCATTGTGTGTTTAAGCACTATTTGTGACAGAACATTTATATAGGTTTTATGCCATATCACTTGAAAACAGGTTGGTATGAAGGATGTTGAAATTGAAGAGGGCATTTTTAGGGAAATAAAGAGGTTAAGTTCTCTGTGCTACAGAGATATCCTACTCTGGGGTTAGGCTGCATGTCAAAAGTAATCCAGTTCTAGAAGCAGAGGTGAGTTGTGTGGACTAAAATTTAACACAGAAAATACCATAGGTTTTGTTCCTTTTTCAGTCACAGGTTTCCCAATGCCTCCGAAGTTATTTAGAGCAGAATGCTTTTTATCTCCTTTCAAGCATCTGTATGGTAGATATCTGCATTTGAAGCAATTTCCTAATTATCAGGCATGACTGAAATAGAAACAAAACCTAGGGTATTTTCTTCCATGAAGCAGGCTACGGAACTTCTTAGGTTGAGGAATGGTGATGGAATGTGTATCTATCTGGACTTCTGCAAAAATGAACCACAAATAAACTTTCTGATTGTCGTCCTTACATACTTAAATTTCCTTTTGATTCTTGTTCTAATACATCTTGAATGAAAGAGAGGACTGGGGATAAGGAAATATAGTGAGAGCAAATGAATCCTATCTGTAAAGCTTCAATTCTGTTTAATGCTGAAGGTTCTTATCTCTACTGGAGAACTTTGACTTCTTTCTACTGAAACTAGGATATTCAATACAAGTCATATTTTTCTGTTTTCAAAACAAAACACAAGTTTCCTGTCTGTAGTATTTAAAGTGCTTTTTTTTTCCTGATTCTTTCCAGCTGATATTGATGATATGAAGATATGCTATGTTTTACGAGCGGGTGACAATGCCACCAGTGATATTTTTCACTTCATAGTTGAAGACAGTGGTGAGTACTTGTAAAATGTGTGATTTTGTTGTTCTGGAAAGAGATGGAATGTAACTATATTTGGGGAGTTTAAGAACATGGAACGTAATTGAGGGAAGTTCATTTTTTTCTCTTGAAATGTGTTTTTTTGTTTTTATTTTCCCATGTTGTGTGAAATATTGATGGTGACTATAAAGAGAGGATTGGAAGAAATCATAATCGTGTCTAATGGAAAAAGTCCGCTCACTAACGGGAGTGATGTTATCTAAGTCTACTCAGATATTTGGGCTTTATTTAGTTTTTCCTTTGTATTCCCTGTCCACGATCTTCACACATAAATTGCCATAAAACTTTTATGTTGAGAGACCTCGCGGATTTTGATTCAGCACTATGTTTACATATCTCTTTAAAGGTTCCAGCTTTCATCTACTCATAATGGAGGATTGTCTCTAATGTATGTGTTGTTTTGTGTTCTGCTTCTACTTCCTTAACATAACAGAATTCTTAGTGGCTTTGTCAAAGATCTTCATCAGGTGATGAATTCTAATGACTTATAGAGTCATTAGACTCTCATAGAGCTGTGGAAGATGCAAAAGGAAAGACTGAGAGCACTTTGAGAATACTGGCATGCTTTAATTTTGGGAAACAAATATATAGGGTGTTTGTTTGCTTGTTTTAAAGACAAAAGGAAAAAGAAATGGCTTGAGGAGTGAAGTAAACGCATTACCATGCTATTTTTTTCCTTACAATGTTGGTATGGTAGATACTTCTAAATGAAGAAATTCCTGTGCATAGTAACAGTTGGCTAGATTATGTTCCTTTAATACCTTTATTTAATATGTGATACATAGTTCTATGAATAATTAGCAAAGAATATTATTAGCTGATTTCATAATATACTTCTTAGAAAACATACTTCACACCAGATTTAGCACATGTATTCATATGCTCTTTCAGTGGACTGTCTGATTAACATCCATTCTTAAATTTGAGTTGATCCTTGGGAATCCAACATTCTTTTCATGGTATTTTAACATTTTCTCTTGGCAAATATGTGTTTAAAGCGAATTGCACTTAGTATGTTCTAGCTCTAGACAATAGTTTTTCTCTTATTGGACATAAAGTTTTCCACTTGCAACTTATAACAGACTTTCAATTGTAACTATTTTATTTATTTATTTATTTTAGAATCTGTAACAGAGGTGAAATATCTAATAATTTTTCTATCTGTATTTCTGCTATCTTCGGAAAGACACCAAAGGAGGTGTTTTGCAGCTCAGATATATTGTGGCAAATTTTCAGTGCTATCAAGATTATTGATAGTGTTTGATTTTAAGATAGATCAAAGAAACTATGCATGAGATCTGAGTGAAAGACTGAGCACAGACTACCAATATATGCAGTTTAAAAGGCATGCTTCAGATTTCTATCTTCTGTATCAGCAATTTTGCAGTAGTAACAACTTTGTGATGGCCACCATGCAGCACCTGACACTGTGAACAAAATAAGTAAGACTTTACTCAAACTGAATCGTGCCAAGTTCTGTAAGTTATCTTGTGTCCCAGGTATTTTATGTCTTCCAATCCCTTTGTGCCTTAGCAGCAGGAAGCTAGAATGCCAATCCCTGCTTTCTTCAAATAGTTTGAGTTATAAACTTGATTTTACTACAGACCTCTAGCACCTGTAAAATACTGTTTTATGTGTCTTGGAGTATTTATTCATAGTCTGTGAACTGGAAATAAGACAAAAACAGCATGTCTTTTTCTAGTTCCACCACCTGATAGCTGATCCACCCCACACAATGCACAAGAGGACGAAAGGAAAAACTTGTCAATTGCCTTTAAGTGACAGTCTGACTGAAACTCTGTTACCTCTGTTACCTCACGTAATTGCTTGGAGGAATGGCAAGTAGATGGAGTCATCAGACTTCTCCACTTTGAACTGTGTTGTGAATCTGGAATTTTGTTCATCTTTTTAAATATGACCAGCAACAGCAGAATAGGTGAGTAAGGAAGGGGACAAGAACAAAGTCTTTGCTCTCCTCAGTCAAGCTGAGGAACAAATCACTACTTAGGATTTAAAAACATGAGATGTGGTGCTAGGGGAAACTTGTCTACCTATGGGCTAAAAGACAAAACTGCAGTTCAGACAAATGGAGAATAGCACAGGAATTACGACTATTAAATGGCAACTATTCAAGCAAAAACAGGCTCAAAATGAAGAGAAAGGAAGGTAAAAGAAGAATAAAGTAGAGAAGGCCCTTAGGACTGTTGTTTACAAGCAAAGAGCCTTGTGTTATTCAAACCGAAGTCAGAGGTTTTGTCAGAAAGTACTTGTTGAGGTTTTAAGCTCTGTGAGATTCTTATCATGCATCAGTTACCTACATATGTATGGCTGTAGTTCCTTCTGGCCTTAAGCGACTTGCTTCATAAGGGTAATTAAAAAGTGAAATAAATTGAACGCAGTACAGCACGTATCAGCACTAATATTTTCTAAAGATAGAAGATCTAATTCTTCATGTTTGGGGGTTTAGCCTCTTTCCATTTCTGTTCTACTTAGCACAAGAAGATAGACAATTTCAAACAAGGTGAAATTAGTTGAAGGGGTTTAAGACAATTTTTGGCCAGATTCTACTGATGCTGTGGAATAAAACAGATGTATTCTCAAGCTGGCACTAAAATTGTAGCTCAGACCCAAGAACCCAGACTTTGACATTCTTGATATGGTATTGTCAGCGGCAGATGTTCCTTTGCCCAAAGGCAGCTAGCTAGCAGTGAATATTGAGACTGGAGTAACAGTACTAGTGCAGCATGAATGGTAGCTGCTGAGCAGTACTTCTCTGTAAATGACTATCAACAGCATTGTAGTCCCCATTTTCTTCTTAAAACAAGAGAAAATCCTTCCTAAAAGGAAGTTGTTGGTGTAGGTGTGGTGTGTAAGGTGTAGGTGTTGTAGATAACTCTGAATTATTCTAGTGCAGACCACATGAGGTCCATTCTTCAGTTAATGGACTTCTATTCTATGGACATCTATTCTAAATAGTGATCCACACCAAAATATTTTTAAAATTCTAACAGAATATTATATATTAATATATATATTATCCTTCTCTATATTATATATGTAATATATAGAATATTTTTTAAATTGTATTTTTAAAATTCCCTACAATTCTGTGCTTCTGTGAAATATATGACCTGCACTTTCTTAGCTAGTGCTCTCATCACAGTAGTCCGACTTAATTGTTCCACTTCCTACCCTGTCTGTTTTCAGAAGGTTGAGACATTGTGAAATAGGACTGCAGCACCCAGGGGAGGAAGTCTTGTTATAAGCTTCAGTATCTTTTGTTGCAAGAGGCTGGTGCTGTACTAACAATATTTTGCATTACAGAGTCAGTTACTTAAAAATTTCTTGCTTTGATGAAAGAATTGAGATGGCTCTGATTTCAGACCACAGCATTTAAAAACAGCACAACCGTACAAGGGGAAAACTCATTTTCAATTCAGCCTTAATTTGAACTGTAATCTGACCCTCCCTTACCTAACTCCCTTTTCTCAATGATCAGCAGAGTCCTCCAAGCTGTTTCTTTAGGACTGCTAAGTGGCATCTTGCAGTACAGTGCCTCAAGGGTAGACTGGTTTCAAAGGGGAGGTAATGAAAGAGTTTCTTGCCTGGTTTAGGAATGTGAGGATCACTTAGGAAGGAAAGAAACAGGATTTTATTATTTTTTTCCAGGCTCTCTTGAGTGGCTTTTCTGTCTTTGAGCCAAAGCATTGCAAAGCCAAGACTCATTGAAATTGGTGGTTTACACCATTAACTAAATCACATTTAAACTTTTAATTGTAGATCCCCAAATGCCTTAACACAGAACTGCATTTTCTTGTACTAACATTTGGTTAAACCTCTGTTTAAGCAAGAATCTTTCAAAAACAATTCCCTTAAGTTAGTCCTTAAATCACCTTCTGGGAAATCTTCATGTGCTTTTCTCATTAACTGTTACACTGTTAATTAAAGAAGTATTGCTCTACTGCTTAGAGAAAGCTTCCATTTTTTGATTAAAAAATAGACATAAATTCATCTGTTATCCTTTGTGTCACTAAGTAAAAAGGTCATATTTTAAGGAATTTCACCATTTTGGAACGCATTATTTATATGAGAGAAAAAAAAATGATGCTCCTGAGGATGATTATAGAAATTAAACAGTTGTCAGTGGGCTTTTTTTTTTTTCAAAGCTACAATGCCAATGTACTTTCCAGGATCCTCTATAATAACAGTGTTCAAACTCTATAGACCCAATATATGACAGCTCTGAAAGAAGCAGACTGGTAAAATAACACTGGGAATTACTTGCTGCATCCTTGCTTGACCTCACATGGGACATTTGGGCACATTCATCTTGGCAGGAAATATCAACTGCATTTATCTTTGGCTTAAAAATGGGGACATGTTATGTTGGCGGTACGTTCAATCATTTGCCAAGTACTGTATTGGGTTCTGATCTGCTGCCAGATTTACTACTGCTGCTGTTTTGATACTTGAGGTTGGTGCCCAGACAGTTTTTCATGTCACACTTGTTACTGTAAGTTTTAGCTAGGGGTTTAAATAACAGCTTGACACTACAATATTAAAAAAGCAGCAACAGCAAACAAACATAAAAAGAAGTCCTCACCTTTTATAAATAAAAGATTAATTCACTGAGATTATTATAACTTTGGCTACAGAGCAAAACCAGTATTTAAATGGGTCAGTTAAAATATATAGAAGTAGCGATGTGATAATTGCATTGAAAATGTAGAAATGCAGCTGAAATAATTTGCTTCTTTGTTTTTTGTGAGGGTTGCTGTTGGTTTAGATTGGAGTTTTGAACAGGCAGGTTGTTTTTGTTCCAGTTCTCTTTGAGTCAGGGCTAATAGTCTTGTCTTCCATGTAGAATGAATATCCCAGCTGCAGGATTGTTTGGGTAGAAGGGAAATCTCTCCACACCACCACCTGTCAATAGGCATTCTTAATAATTCTCAGCTGAGATCTCTTTCTGAATAATTGTACTTTTAATGAACGAAATATTTGCAAGAAAATTGATGTGCTTTGCTCTTGGAACTAAATCCTGCTTCTTGAATAATGCCATTGAGTTAATACGGCCTGCTCAGGTGAGAGGCAGGGAAGGTGAAGCTTAAGATTAGTCTTATAAGTACTTAGCAGGCTTTTCACCCAAGAACAATCCATAATTTAGCTTTTATATTATTATGATATATAATAAGGCTCTGCTACCTACAAAAGCGGCACAGCAATGAGCAGTAAAATTAGGTCAAAATGTGAGAATTAAATGGATTAAGGATACACATTAGGCTTTAGTGAAAGAAATGAGAACTCTCACGAATAACAGTGATTGCTAGTGACATGAGAACCTGCTGAAAGACACTAATTCCTAAAGTTAGCTATAATGAGCCTGTGAAATAATACTGGTGTTGGCTGCAAATATTTTTGATTGGGACAGATTGAAGAGGTCTGGAGAATAATTTTATTTTCCTTTATTTTTTGCTTTTAATTAAAGTTAATACATACAATTTCACAAAAAGATTTTATTTTTCCATTAGAAATTTAGTATGTATTATTGGGATCCTAATTAAAAAGTAACATAAAATCCTCTATTTTTCATTAAGTTTTGATATTAGCTGATCATGGAGATGTGAGGATGGAGGAGCGCTGTGGTGTGGTTATGGTGACAGTACCATGATGACATTTGGAGGTGGATTGTCAGAGGGGCTACAGGAGATGTAGTGCCCTGGCACTGGACCTAGTACAGACCCCAAGGGATACCACTAGCTACAGGCTTCTAACTAGATTCAGTGCCCCTGATCACAACACTCTGAGCCCTGCCATTCAGCCAGATCTTATTTCTACTCTTTTCAGCATTGTGTGGAGACAGGACAAGGAGAAACGGCCAGAAACTGGAGCATTGAAAGTTCTGCACAAATGTGCACAAGAACTTCTTTACGGTGAGGGTGACAGAGCACTGGAACAGGCTGCCCAGGGGGGTTGTGGAATCTCCTTCTCTGGAGATATTCAAGACCCACCTGGACACCTACCTGTGTGACGTGGTGTAGGGAAGCTCCTTTGGCAGGGGGGTTGGACTCAGTCTCTGGAGGTTCCTTCCAACTCCTATGATTCTGTGATTCTTGCTATTGTAAGAAACATTTTACATCAATATTTTTGGTAGATTTTATTGCCTGCTCAGTACGTTAAATCAACAGCTTATTTGTGTTACATTATATAATTAACATAGTCTGCCAAATCTCCACCATGTGCTTGCAGGTATTGGAAATCTGCTGAAACTGAAACTTCTACTGATTTCTTAATCATTGAATTGGATTAAAAGCCTTCTTCAGCAAAAGGGATCCAATCCATGTATGTAGCTTTTCTGCTACTGTACAGGTGGGATGAAGAACAATGAGTTCAGATGTGCTAATTTAGTATTGCCCCAATGGCATGACATAGCTAATTTAAGACAGTGAACTTTCTTCAGAGTTTTTCTATGAAGTTAGAAGAATCTTCTCACTCTTTAGAAGCACAGTAATGTTGGAGATATCTCTTCTGACCTGGTCTTGCAAAATAGAACATATAAAAGACTGCACAGGTTATGGGTCTGTAAGGAATCAGTTACAAGAATTTGTGTGTTCTTTTTGCCTTGCCAAATCTGAAAATATATGGAATGCTCTTACTAACTGACCTTTTTATGAAAAAAAAAGGAAGACATTCATTGTATTTCATTGACTTAAACTATTTGAATGCTGTTCATATTTACCCTGCAGTTATATTACTTGCTCTAATTGCCACTGACAAATTTAAACTCCAGCAGTAATAAAAGCAGAGGGAAAATCTTTCTAGAGTAAATTAATGAGTTAATTTAACTTGTGTTGGTTTTTGTTTGGGTTTGGCCTAGATAAGATTTTCTTAATGGAGTATATTGTGGCTTATTTATTTTTTTTCCTTGAGTCTTCTTTTGTTAATCTTTCTTCTAAAGATTTAACTAATTAGTTTTTGATTTTAAGAGTAGAAAGAATTTCATTTAGCAGCAGGTCCTTCAGAAGATCTTTAAAACATAGAAAAAAATTTCCCCTCTTTCTGAAAAAGGATTTCAGCTTGTTTAAGTTCAAGTCATTAGTAAAACATTAATGCATTCAACTTGATACAGTATTTCCCTGAATGTTTGCCAGGATTCCAATCTCAGTTACTTTTACCTGAAGTACTGGCATAGCACTTCTGTCACTGCTACATAACGTGCATTTTCCTCAAGACTTTAGGAATGCTCTTACCACACACCTTGCTGCCTCTATACAGCTTTGTTGTTAGGGTGGAACATAATAATTAGAGAGGGAATTGTTAAGGATAACTTTGAAGAAACATTTGAAACCTGATTCAAAACCTACTGCCTCCAGTGCGACTCTTTGTGCCTGGAGGTTTGTGGTTTGATCCTGCATTAGTAAGTCAGTAAAACTTTCTTTTTCTTCTTACAACTGTGATCTTTAATAGCAGGTTATAGAAGATGAGATTCTCATAACTAATAGCAGGCTACAACTCTATGGCCCTCAACTATTTTGTGCCTGAATTTTTTTTTTATTTCTGGGATAGACCATAACCTACTGGATTTCTTATTCCAGTATCCCAACCTTAGGCAGTGCTTTTGAGCTCAAGAGCCTTAGACACAGTAATTAGTTATAAATAAATAAATAAATCACTGGCATACTCTCTGTATTAAGAATTGCCTGGACTTTGCTGAATTCCTTTGCTGTCTACACTGTGTAATCTCAGTATTGGCATTTAGGTTGACATTTTGCAGAAGGGGACACATGCCTTCAGAGAACTGAGAATTTTGTAGATGGAGGTATAAGATTCCAATGAAGAGAAAACTAATAATTAGCTGGTCTCAGACTTCTTCAGGGATAGATGATGCAATATCTTACACTTCATATCAAAATGACAGAGCTTTTCCATTGAGCACATTCAGTGGGATTGTGTTCTGGATTCATGCTGATATTGTGTGGATCTGTAGTGGCCCTGCACTTGGCTTTGATGAACCTCACGAGGTTCTCCTGGGCCCACTGTTCAAGCCTGTTTAAATCTCTCTGGATGGCTTCAGAGTGTGATTAGATTTAGATGTGGCACAAGAGCAATTGCTTTGAATCCAGTTTCCTCCATGTAATCTTTTCATATAATCTTAAAACTGGTCTCAATTCAATCATGTGATTAGCTTTCAGCACTGACAAGATTTGTAGGTTTGTTGGTAAAGGGGACATTTTTCAACCAAACTGACTGTTCTGGGCTCTAAACTAAACATACAAAAGGACATGAAGATGCTAGTGTCCTGCTTTCATTTCATAAATCACTGCTTACTATATTCATTGCTGGTACTAGAGACCTCCACTCAGTTTTCTCTGTTTTCTGAGGGAGCTTAAATTGGAATTTCATACATGACTGCTTTAGCCTTTAGGCAATAGGAAATGCAAGGTGAATTTAATTGAAGCTGTGTCATTTTATGTGAAATGGTTAAGTGTTCACCATTGAGCTCAGCTCAAGTTTCTTTTCCAAGCTCAATCAAACCAGGTTCTTTTGGGCTGGTGCTCAGCTCCCCTCAGTTGTTTGCTCCATCCAACACAGTGGAAACATCTTTTCCATTTGCTGTTAATCTTTTCTCATGTGAAAGCCAAGCTTGCTGTTTTCTTCGTCTCATATGATTTCCGCTTAGGCCCGTGTGTGGAGAATTGTGTAGTTGTTTTCACTTCTCTGCCCTCTATCTTGATCCAGTCAGACTGTTTTTTTTTAGCTGTGTGTCATTTTAGGATACCCAGTTTTGTGCTTATTTTCAGACAAGCTGCTTCAGGTCGATAGAAAGATCATAAAAGAGCTACATTCAAATAAGTAGCACAGTGCTCATGAATCTGTCCTAAGTCATATGATCTTAACGTGTGGATTTCACAACTAAAACACAACTAACTCAGAGTTTGCTTTTATGATTTATCTTTTCACTGTTGATCTGTTTTGATTTCTTTGTAGTCTTCCCTTGATTTCCACAACCAGAAGAGAATAAACCTATGTTTTCTGTGAATTTCACTTACATTTTTAGTGTGAACGTGTGCAAGATGTTAGCTCATTGGGAGAAATCTTCATTTCAAGCTAGGATGTACTTTTGGAAATACATCTGTATCTTTATTTGACCACCCAAATGTTTGCTTGTTTATTGTCTCATTGATAGATGACATATTATTTTGGTCAAAAATAGCTTCTGTGCAGTTATTTCCTCCAGTAATTCTATTGTGTTGTTGTTTTTTGTTTGTTTGTTTGTTTTTTGCATGGAATTGATGCATAGTGATGCAAAACTATGTGGTAAAACATCTATAAATACTTATAAACACTTAGCACAGTCTCAAGCAGAGAGGCAAACTATTCTGATGTTATTAAGGAAAAGTACCTTAGTAGAAAACAGGCAAAAATATGTGAAGCTACGTGCAACACTAAATTGCTGGATGTGATTGTATGTTAATACAGAATGCAGTTTAAATGATGATCAATGTTTTTGGCTTTGAAATCTGTGAATCAGAAATTTACAGAAAATGTCAACTATTAGTAATTTTGTATGCAACTAGAGTCAGCAGCAAAGCTCACTTGGAGCTCGGTGAGGATAAGTTAGATAGAGAATGTATTACTTATATGACATTCCTATTGGTGCCATTCTTCCAAATCACGTATTTAAGAAATGATCCTTACTCCTCCTCTGTTCATCTTCAACATCATTAAGATAATTAAGAAGTGCTGTCATTACACCATAGAAGAACTTTTAAGGCACGTAATTGATGAGTTTAGAGCATGAAGGAGATTAAGTGAAAGCTGAATTGTGCAGCCCTTAAAATCCGTGGGCTGTTATGTTTATTCATGTAGTCTCTATAAACATTATTTATTTAGTATTACAACATACAGTCTTCTCCCTCTCCCACCCACACACATTCTTGCGAAGTGTATCTTGTTAATCTCAATGTTATCCTAACATTTTCCACCCCAAGGAAGTTTTTACCTATATATATATATATATATATATATATATATATGTATATATATAAGTAATTTGCACTTATAGATTTTGAGTTTATTTTTAAGCTTGTTTTTTAAGCTGCCATGTTAATTTTAAAACAAAACATTTTGCATTTAATAGTTAAAAACTTTCGTTTGCTGGGTTTTATTTATGATGGTTGAAACCACATTGTGTCAACTTTATCAAAACAGTATTATAGATGAATGTAGATGTAATACTTTTTAGAATAGCACTGTTTATTATGTTCTGCTCAGCAAGATCAGGGTTATTTTGTATAATTAGGTGAAATATTGCCGTACTTACATAAATGAAAGTAGAACAAGTCTACCCAGCTTTTGTTTTTAACTTCATTTACAAAGGGATTCCCCATCTACAAAGTGATGGAATTTATCCAGTGAGTGACCTGCATGATGAGAGCATGGCTTCACTTAAATAGATCAGAATAAGATTTCCCCTTAATCACACTGCTGGCTTCTGTATGGACATGCTGACACGTGGCACCAAGAATGATGACTCTCTGCTGGTATTTAATTGGTGAAACACCCCCATGCACAATTACTTTACCTTTGCTTAACTGTGCTGACTTGAACTGATGGCCTGTAACCTAAATGTTTTATAGTTAACCAACACTCCTTTGAACCCGCTAGTCAAGTTACTATAGAAAGTATACATTTTGATGGTATGCTTTTCTGCTTTACTCCTGTTGTTTTTTGTTGGTTTTTTTTCCCCTCTCATATTAGGCTGAGGTTGCTTTGGTAAGTAGCATGGTTCACTGTTATGTCTTGAACTTTGAATTCTTGACATGCCTGAACTGGCTTTCTACCTGAAGAAAAGCAAGCGCTCCCCTTTCTGGGCTTAGCTTTGTATAAACAGATCTTTACCCTGACCTTTGCTTACAGATATTGTTATCCAGCCATCTAACTACACCTGAAAACAGTGTTCTGTTTCAAGACTGCAGTCAGTTTTAAGATATGTATAAGATGTACTTTTCTCCAACATAGGAAAACTAGTTTTAGTGAAAAAAAAATATATATTTGGTGAGGAGTAAGATGACCAGGGGTTATTTTCACAGAAATACAGAATACTTTTCAGATCAACTTCCAGCTCTCATTGCTCGCAGAACTATAGCTCTAAGGCCCAACCTACCTCTCCACTGCAGTACCGATAAGAGATCATCAAGAAGCTGGTAAACACAAACCTGGAGTTAAGAGTAAAATGAAATACTTGGAGTGAGTGGTTAATGCAAAGTGATGTGCGTGGGTAAATTCAGGCTTTTTTTGCTTGAAGAAACTCTGTGGACTTTTGAAATCCTTCAAGCACTTATTGTGCAACTTAGTAGTCCTTGTATTATTCTCATTAAGATAAAAAATCAGTTCTTTTCCCCTCCATAAATGCAGTCTTTCTGAGAAATCTCCTTCCGGCATTGTTGTTCAACACCATTCTGAAATACAGTGCTGCATATTAAATGACACTGAATAGGATACACAGAAAGAACAAAGCCATGATTAATCGTATATGCTAAAACATTTATTTTACTTCAAACTAGCTAAATATGCTACAGGAATACCAGAAGCCACAGTATGAATTCTGGCATTCATTACTCCAAGGAAAATCTCTCAAGATGTTCTTGATATATGTTCTAAATAACAAGCATTTCTAAAACCCATATTACTGTCACTTCATTGCTAATGTTTGGATGTTAAATAGATCAAGTTAGCACAGGTCCACTAGCATGTACTTATACACACATATCTTAATTTTGCTTTGTAGACTTGTTTTTAATAGGACTTGGCCGAGTTTGGAAGGGATTTATAGTGTGTTTCTAAGCAACTTTGCAGGTATTGTTTTGTTCTGTTTAGTTTTCTTTATGAAAGGTCTTTATATTTAAAGATACGGTATATTTTAGTAGGATATCCATTTATTACATCATAACTAAAAATGATTCTCCTCAATGCATCATCAAATCTTGCTTTCAAATTCAATAAGTATATCAAAAGAATGGAATTCATTTGTTTTAACACAGATGTCCAAAATATATGCATCTAAATCTCATTGTGATTTCAAGATCCTTTTTTAGTTCATCGCCTCCAGTGGCGCAGTGGTAGGAATGCTGCTTGCAACACTGGAGGCCCGAGTTCGAATCCCCCCTGTGGCGCAAGTGGTAGAAGTGCCGCTCTGCTACACAGGAGGCTCGAATCCTGGGGGTTGGACTCGATGATCTCTAAAGTCCCTTCCAACCCACACGAGACTGTGAGACTGTGTGATAAAGCAGGAGTTATTAATATCAGTCTAAGAGAATATCTGATAGATTCGTTGAATTTCAGTCCTGTGATGTTCATGTTGTCATTTCTAATAATTTACTGGAATAAAACTTAGACATCTAAAGATGAAAAAGGCAGTCAATTTTATTAGTAGGTGCATATTGTTAAAGTTTTATTTTGAAACAATTTCTGAAGTATCATCTGAATTTGGATAAAACTATGATATAAAGAGAAGCTACTTAAATGTGTTTAACTATGGAGTATATATAGTTGGATCCATCTGTTTTTAAATATTGGAAGCACTTGCTCAACCTAATATAAGTTGTGATCTCCTCAGTACTTCTCCTTTATAAGATATTTGTGTGTGCATTTTAAACAAGTATCTGGTTACATTCATATCAACGTTACCTTATTCTTTTCAAGAATATCCTAGCTAACATGACAGTATTTGTTTTCTTACCTACTAATAAATTAATTGTAATTTCTAATCTGATTTAGGATCAGTCAGTGCGCTTGGCCATGGGTATAGTGACAAACTAACACACAGTGAGAAACTCTGGAGTGTCAAAAGAACATACATAGAAGACAAAGATGAAAAGGAAGCCTCATGATTTAGGTGATTTTTACTCAGATTAAATTAAGGAAATGTCACACTATTAAAAATTAACCCATTACAAGAGAACTACTGAAGACAACATGGGAGAAGCAAGTCATGTGAATTGCACTGTTGATTTAAAACTATTATAAAACCTGATCTAGTGGGAGGTGTCCCTGCCTTTGGCAGGAGGTTGGAACTAGATGATCTTGAAGATTCCTTCCTACTCAGACCATTCCCTAACTAACCTGACTGCTGAGAAGTCAGTACTGAGAATAGTTTTTTAAAAAGGTGGTGGTATTTAAAAAAAACAACACTGAGACTGTTATCTTTTTCTTCACTGTAACTCTGACAAGCTACTTTTGTTTTCAGTGGCTATTCCTTGTATCCAAACAGTTGAGAAAGACTAGAGAGATAATTGTTGGTGGAGTGAAATACCAAGAAGTGATGATTCAGATAAAATAAAATGCTTAGAGACCCAAGTACAGTTTTTATCTACTCTACACAATCCTTTAATACACCAAGTGATTAGGGAAAATAGGGAGTTGAGCACTGAGGATTATAAAATACTGCACACATCTTTTAAAATATTAAGCCACATTTTTCTAAGTACTGGTGTTTGTACAGAGTGCCCTAATAATATATGCTCATGCACATGTATGTAGAAGAAGTGCAATTAAGCAAATAACTCTGAAGTCAAGTAAACAAAGACTTTTAAATTTGGTAATTCCAGGCTGTTGGTACAAATAAATAATACAATTAGAAAAGAATCCAGTACTTTCTCAGCCTTTTTCTAACTCTAAGTAGAGAAAGGATGGCTCTGAGGTGAAGTTCTTAAAATGTGTTTTATTCCTAATCCTTCACACTTTTTTAACGTGTGTTCAAGCCATAGATTCATAGCATAATGACTAAATGTCATCCCTTGCATTAGCTGTTTACTTATTAGGTTGAATGTGACACCCATGCATTTAATAGATCACTGAAACAGGATCTTCTTTTGAGACCTGAAAATATGCAGGAAATGCTGAAGAAAGGTCATCAGGTATTGATTCAGTGTTTGATTAGGTAAAGGCTTGTGAAAAACTAGGAACAGGATTGTTCAGAACTTGATTATTTTGTGTTTGTTGCTTCTTTTAGAAGGAAGGAACAGAATAGTGCACATTCTCTGTTTTAAGAGGAAAGTCTTCTGAATTCCTGAATGCTTACATTGTCTCATGGAGGCATTCAGGGCCAGGCTGGATGTGGCTCTGGGCAGCCTGCTGTAGTAGTTGGCAACCTTGCACATGGCAGGAGGTTGAAACTAGGTGAACTTTGAGGTCGTTTTCAACCCAGGCCATTCTGATTGAAACATGCTTTGATAAGAGCATGTAAGTAACTACTGGTAGGATCCTCAACTGTTGTACAATCAGTGACATTCCAGCTCTGGGGATGCAGTCAGAAGTCCATCCTCTTTGGCTTGAGCCCAGGAAAGGGTTTCAAGAGAAGCTGGGGAGATCGGTCTGCTAAGCAACGCAATTTAGCTTAACTACCAGCACTAGGCTTTGAAAGTAGCCCAAGTGAGCTGAGGGTCATTGCCAGTCTTAGAGACAGAGCTTAAGCGAATCAAAAGGAATACATGTTACCTAGATTTATGAAAATATATTTTTGAAATAAGTGAATTCAATGAGCAAGGAAAGCAGTTGTTTTCATATGACATCCTTTTCTATTAGTGACTATATTACTGTCATTGGCACTACTACAAAAAATCTAGAGATGTTGCTGGAATAAAATAAGAAACTGCAGCATGTTCGTTCAGACATGCAGTGTCTGTAAAGGTGCCAGCTTATTCTGACATTTTACTATCCCTTTTGCATAAGAAACAAGATGTTGCCTCTGGAGATTGCTTTCTGAAGACATCTCTGTTTAGAGACGGTTCATGCAGGTGCATGTCTGATTTCCTGTTTATATTTGTGCCTAGTGGTGCAGTTTTTTAAATCTAATACTGCACAGTAAATTCCTGAACTTTACATTGTCATACACAGCAGTGATGAGGTATATCTAATTTCCCAGGTAATGTGGCAATTAACAGCCTTATAGCTTGATGATTTTGATAAATGCAGTATATTAGAATACATTACACCAATGTTGCAGTCAGTCAAGTTATTTTTACATGGAAAATGTAAGCTTTCTCTACCTCTAGATAAGGTGATATGGTAAGATGACTTTTAAAGCTATTTTGAACATTCCTGATGACTTTGAGTCATTACGGACTCTGTATGTAAATGTTACCAGGCTAACTGTAAGGCACAGTAATAAATATAAAGTCATTCTGGGCTAAGGATGTTTAACACTGTAGCCATAGCAGTGTGAAATTTAGCTTGGTAAGCAAATGTAGTTTGGAGTTGTAGAAATGTCTGTTCATGCTGAGTTCTTCGTTGACACTGCCACATTTTTAAGTAGACTAAAGCTAGGTTCCACGTATCTGTATGTGCTGCAATTACTTATTTGGATTGCAGTGCACTGTACCAATGCATCATACCAATACTTGGAAACTGTTGATGGATAGGGTTGCTCTCTCTTTTCTCATTCTGTTGAATGAAAAGAGGTGGATAAAACACCATTCTTCTGAGAGCTCCAAGAGACTGATTGAGACATGAGTAATGCAGAGGAACCCTTGCAAAGGCAAGGATCTGGACGCTATTTGGTTAGATTCACCTCTTCTCTGGTTAAAAGCTGATGCTTTTGCCTTTAATCAAATTATCTAAGCTTGCTGACACTCCTTGTCACAATTTTGCCCCCAAGTGCTTCTTGTAGACAGTGGGAGGATTCCTGGAGTAATGACCACATTTAAAAAAGAAAAAACACATTTTGACTGTCATGTACTGAAGAAACAGGTGTGGTGGCTTAATACGTTATTAATTCCCTCTCTGCCAGAGGTAGCTGCCTTTTTACAGAGTCAGCAGACTGGAATGTATATGTTAGTTCTGGAACAGTTTATGCTAAGATGCTTAACGTGTAAAATGTGAATGGGGTTATAAATGCAAGGGAATGTCCTCCACTTCACTAACTCTGCTTGAGGGCTGCCAGTAATGTAGGGAGGAGCTGGTCAGCTGTGAGGAGGGCAGAGCCTTAAAGCTGCTACCACAAGATCTGCTGGAGCTTGCCTGTCAGACAGTTGTGCCTTAAGATTTGTATCAGAGAGTACAGTATGGTGCAATGCATTAATAACCTTTATTTACTGCTCATTTCAAGTATACGTTAGTGTGTCTAGCACGTCCAAGTTAGTACCTGCTGCCTAGAAAGTAATCCTGATTGCACGTATTTAAAAGACCAAATTGACAGCCTAATTGTCATTGAATCCACCATGCTCTTAATTGCCCTATTTCTGCATTTTTCATTGCAATTATGGGAGTTTGCATGTTGGTACAATACACATCATGAATAACATGTTATGAAAAACAATCCTGTGATTTAATAGAAATACACAGAGAAACTCACTTTTTTTTAACCTGATTTAAAAAATACATGGTGGTGAAAAACTAAAATGAGTTCGGGTTCACTCACAAATGTATTGTTATCAAGTCCACAGAATCTTTGGATTGTGTGGGCTTGATGTAGATGCAGTCAGACTTTCTTACTTTAAATAAATATTGCTTTAAAAGCTAATAGTGTGAACATTACAGTGCTAGAAGTTCTTCCTATTACAGAAATATGTGTATTAGATCTCTAGTATTATATTAAAAAGAATACTGATGTACATTTATATTTTACATACTATTGTTAAGCAATCATGGAACGCTTAGTTGAGTGAGAGTAAAGTTTTAAGAACCATGATTGCAGGTAAAATGATGAAGTGGAAATCCAATACCAGGTATCAGGCAACATAAAATAAGAAAGTAGTGAGAGAGATTTGGAGAAAAAGACATAAATGTGGATACAATTGTACATGAGAAAAATCTTTTAATTTTGGAGAATTGTAGAAAGGGAGCAAACAGAAATAAGAATATTAATAGAGAAATAAAGAAAGACTGAGAGGAATGCATCATGCATCCAGAGGCCACTTGGAAAAAAAAAAAAAAATGGGTTTTAAGACTGTTGTGAAATTAATTGAAGTAATTGAAAGAATTACCCCTGGAGCAACGTGAAATTGCAGCGCTTTCTGTGGCCCTGCGGGAAAACGGGTAATGATTTAGGAAGTCTACAAAATTACAGTAATCAAATTGGGAAGTGAATCCAATGTGAGGATTTCTAAATAACTTGCCTTTTTATGCTGTTCTTTCTTTTCCAACTGGAGCCTTGAGATATATATGTATGTATCTCCACAGTAACTTAAATTGTGTGCTGCAACAGGCATTCTCTTTACCTTAAAAGAAGGACTTAGCTTGAACTACTGGGACGAAAAGTCATTCTTTATGATTTCTTTTTTTATATACTTCTTCTGTTTATGCTTATACAATTTGAGATATTTCTGAGCTCAGGCAGAAATATGTTCCTGACTGTTTCACTTTAAAAGGAAAACTCTTTCTGTGTTGTCTTGGAATCAGACCCATCTGTGTATCTGAGAATATTCTTTGCCTCCTACTTATTCATTAGAAATATATCTGATGTTAAGAAACCAGGAGGCCCTAAGTCCTTTCCATTATGTGGTTGCTTGGTGTATCAAGTAGTCACAGAATTACAGAATTGTAGGGGTTGGAAGGGACCTCTAGAGATCATCGAGTCCAACCCCCCTGCCAAAGCAGGTTCCCTACACCACATTGCACAGGTAGGTGTCCAGGAGGGTCTTGAATATCTCCAGAGAAGGAGTCCTTCACGAGATGAAATTAACAACCTTGCTGAACTGATCTGCTTTCCTCCAGTATTATTCTACACCACAAACATTTCTGCATATCTTAGTGGTACATGATCCTATGAAGACAAAGTAAGTTTTAGCAAGATTTGGGTACACATGCAGGAAATGGAGATGTTGCATGAAACAGTGACTGCAGGAGCCCTAGATGTAGAGCTGAGATTCTAATGTAGATTACAGTATTGATATTCTGCCCAGTCTCATATTGCCTCCATTCTTGACTGTTCCTGCTCAGTCATATACCTTTAAGGTTTGTATGTGTATAGATGAATGGCTGCTTAACCATGTGGCTCCCTGGACTATCCTTTTGTTTGTGCACAACCGAGTGATTACAGTATTAGACATCCCTGCAGCAAAAATTAGTAGTGCATGAAGAAGTAGGTCTAACTGGAGATTTTCTGCCACAAATTGAAGTTTACATTAGTTTGTAAAAGCCATGGCTGAGCATATTGTTATCATTAAAATGTAGGTGTTCTGTACAGAGTTGGTGGATTGAAACGGTGTTTGTGCTTTTTTAATGCTTTGTTGTTTTGCATATGCTATAAGGCCTAAAGATTTGATTGTGCGCTTACAAGGGTACTGCTGATTTCTGTAGCTATTATGAAAGGTTGGGAAAATACTGTCATCATCAATTAGGGTATTCCCAAGCAAGCAAGAAAAATAAAAAATAAATGTGTGCTTCTGCATCTCTTCATGGCAGGAGGAACAAAAGCTGCTGTGATGGTGATGGATGATGATGACACCTGACTATTTAGGTGATGACACCTGACCATTTAGGTGTTACTACTTTTATAGGATTAGAAGAAGCAGTGATAATTCACAGAAACTTACAGTAAAATCCTCTTGTTTCTTTTCTTACATCACATCTATATGAAAAATAAATATCAAGAAAACAAGGAGGGGAAAAAAAATCCCCAAAAGTTTTGCTAGCAAAGGAAATATTGAAATTGAAAGTACTACTCAGAATTTACACAGTGAAGATGTAAGAACGAAAATGTAGAAGTAAAACCTGGGAATAGTTCATCCCAAAGCAAAGCAGGTGGAGCTCTTCACTGTCCATGACAGATATAACAGACTTTCATTTTCATGCTGCTTTTGTTCTGTTACTGAAGCAGTCACTTCTGCTGGGTTCGTCACCTTTATGCTCATGAAGTGCATCTGACACTTTGATGCATAACCTCCTAACTGCGGAGCTGGAACTCTTGGAACCATTCTCCTAATCTCTGTACTGCAGGTGCATGCAAAGTTTCACCAAAAACACCCCTGAGTCATTCAGATGCTTCTGAAAATATTATCTGGTAAGAGAATTTCAGAGAGGAATTCAAGATTAATTATATAAGCAAACTCACAGTTATTTGTGGGCTGAACTAATTGCTTCCACCCTTTGCTGAAACTTGACCTGATGCCCTAGAGACTTGCTTGCCTATCTACATATCATCCTCCCCAGCATGTCTCATAATTCCCTTGTTGTTATTTTTCCATTTTCTGGTTTTCCCAGGCCCCGTAACCTTAACCCTGAATGATACAGAGTTAAGTGTAATTCTGTGTTGTTAGAGCTGCACTTTAAAATATACAAGAGAGAATACAATCCTAAGTGCATCCAGTTCTGTGTCTTCAAACTTCACACCATCAGATTTTTCTCCTGGTGGTGAGAAGTGTCAGCAGACTGGTCTTCTTGGACAGGAGTGAAAGAAGTTACTTAGATGCTTAGCATGTCCTTTGTAGGATAGGATTTTTTCTGTAACCTGATTAAGGAGGTATTTGATTTTTCTTCTTTTTTTAATAGAAAACTGATCTCACTTAAAAAAATTGGAGTAAAAAATACCTTATCCTGCAAATTTCTTTTCAAGTCCCTGAAATGTAGTCACCATTACACAAATAAAAATAGTTTGTCGTAACCCTCTTTTCTCATTTCCCTCTGTCTTCACAAGATCTTTATCTACTGTGCTGTAGGAGAAAATAAGGGATTGGAGTAAGGCACTAGACCAGGATGAGATTGAAATCTCTGTTCAGTCTTTCAGTCACGTCTCAGCTGGCTGCTAATTTTGAGTATACCCTATAGACTTGCTGTCTCCATTCACAATGGTAGAAAAAAGTCTCAATCTCCTCATCATCTTTTTAAATGCTACTGCATCTTTAAACTGTCTTTTGAGTAGGAGATTTATTTCATTGAAATTAAAAATCAGATGTGTTTTAGATACCTATTTTGAGATCCTAACTTTCACACTGTTGACTAAAGATGGAGCTTTAAGGAAATGAAGTAAAATGCTTATGCCACAGGTTTCTGTCTTTGTTCTCACCCTTAGTGGGACATTCTAGTATATCCCAGAATAAAATTACTTGGATTTTAGAATAAAATATAAAATAAGTACATCAGAAGTAGACACAAGAATAAAAGTTGAACTTTGCTTTTCACACACGGGATTACAGAATAGCCCAGTTTGGAAGGGACCTCAAGGATCATGAAGCTCCAACCCCCCACCACAGGCAGGGCCACCAACCTCTCCATTTTATACTAGACCAGGCTGCCCAGGGCCCTATCCAACCTGGCCTTGAACACCTCTAGGGATGGGGCATCCACAGCCTCTCTGGGCAGCCTGTGCCAGCACCTCACCATTCTCATAGTAAAGAACTTCTCCCTGATATCCAACCTAAATCTTCCCTTCTTCAACTTAAAACCATTTCCCCTTGTCCTACTGTTATCTACCCTTTCAAAGAGTTGACTCTCCACCTGTTTATAGGCTTCCTTTAAGTACTGAAAGGCTTTTCTTGTAATTCTTAGGTGACTGACAATAAAGTAATCAAATGGGGGGGGCAAAAAAAGCTCTAATGGAATGATTAACATTTGAGACAATATTCTTCAGCACTCAGGCTGCTATGCTTTACATTCTGATTAGACTATGGACCACATCTTCTGTGTTTATAGGAAAATTACAGTAACTTTAGGATTTATTCATTTTTTATTTTGTTATTTTAATTGAAAATTGCTGGTACTGATGCAGGCTGTAGGAAGTAAAATAAATGAGAACTGATCTGAGGGGCTGCAGTTTGGAAAGCAACCCCTATTTATCTAGCAAGAGAAATAGAGGTGGCTGGGCCAAACAGATGAACCTTACAGAAAGGCTCAGAGATAACCGAAATGGTGCAAGCTCTGTGCAGCAGACCAGTAGATCAGGGCTTCACTGAATGCAGAGGGGAGTACATGTGGCACTGGGCCAGGGAAATCTCACCTTTGTACTCTCACACAGGACTGCCTTGAGGAGCTGTGTTGGGAATACGTGCTTGATTTGCTCAGTGGAACTCTTAAGGGCCATGATTAACACATTTGTGCTGTTTATTACCGGCAGGCCTTTCAGAGGAATTCTCATTCTGTTTGGTATTGAGGAGTGGTTTGGGGAACAGGTATAGGGTTAATAACTGGCAGAGCTCTGAGGTATGCCAAGCACCCATGGTACATGCTTACAGCCTAATACACTGCTTCCCGGTGAGCCACATCAAGTCACTTGATGGGACGTGCTGTATCCCATGGTAAATGGTGGGCTGTAACTCTGAGATCTTACTGGTGAGTATACATTTTAGAAGGGCTCTGTTATTATGGCTCACTCATGGGTTGTATCCTCATGACTACGTAGCATATCAACCTCTTGTTCTTAGATAACAAGACAAATTCAGTCCGTGATTGCAGCTCACCTCTGGGACATGGTGCTGTGAAGCAGAAAGAGTTAGGATACAGCACTGCAGGTGTTCAAGGTACAAGCACAGCCATGGGAATCATGGAATGGGATTGATGTGTATGTGTTTTTTGCTCACTTGGCAAGGCTCACAAGAAGTTGATGCCTTCCCAAATACCTAGGAAGCTCCCAAGGATCTCATAAAGTGAGGCTGGTCTATAAGAGATTGTATTATTTTTGCACACTGATTAATACTTTAATATTATCTCTTTTTCTCCCTATAACTTGTTTTATATGGTGTGTATGTCTGTGGCCACTGGAAAAGGGAATACAAAACCCACAGCACTAAACTGATCTGTGTACAGTCTAGTATGGGATGTTTACTGTCTTTGGAACAGACTTTAGGCAAACAGATAAAAAAGTAGATAATTACCTCTTTTTTAAAAACCTGAGCATTGCCACCTTTATTTCCCAGCATCAGAAATGTATAGTTAATCTTCTAAAGCACAGAAATTACATGAAACCTTTTGTACTTTGCAATAAACATTATACTTAACAATCCTCTTAGGAGCTAGATTAACACTTCTGTTTCCTAGATGCTGTCAATAATATAATCATCAAAATATCTGTTAGTAATCTGACAGATGTTTGTGATTACCACCATTTCACGTGTTCATTGTGATGAACGTAAATTAAACATACAGCCAGCAGTAATTTTAATTCTCTCTTTTCTTTTTCCGCCTGTCCTTTCTGGCATGAAGTACATAAACCTTGAAAGATAATTTTTAACCTAGAAGTTACCCATTCATTAGCAACGTTGAAGGAAAGCAGGATACATTAAGTAGTTATTTCCTGGCCTCAGAGAGGGCTGCCTGTGTGCTTTCAGATCTGTGTCCAATAATTGGTTCTACCTAGGGGGGAAAACAAAGAAGGAAACCACACCAACTGACTGAATGACCACTGAAGGGTGCTTCCAGAGCAATGTTTGGCTTCTGGCAATGCTCCTGTTCATATGACAGCTTGAGATAGCTTTTGTGTTACTCAGGAACGTCTCCTACCTTCAGCCTTTAAAAGGTCGTTGTTGAAAAGCAACAATATTACTGAATCTTAAAAGTCAGTGCTTATGTTGTAGTCTAAAAATGTTAAAGGACTATCAGTGGATGAAACTGTATGTGTGGGAGAGTCAGTTTTCTGAACTTTTTTTTACCTGTAGGTACACCAGCAGTACCTTTCACCTTTAGTTAAAGAAAAATTACTTAAATACTTTTCCTGCAAGTTAAGACTCTTGGGTTGCCTTTAGTTTGGGTCTTGCCTGTGTACAAAATCAGCTAGATCAGCAGGTTATTGCTTTTACCTTGAGCTGGCTGCCTTGGCAGGGGAGTGCATTCCAGCTCCATTTACTGCAGCTCATCAGCTACTAACATAATGCCTTTGTCCTTCTACAGCTTCTTTGTTTTTGACCATTTGCACTTAGCCTAAACTGACTTGAATGGAGTGAACTCAATTATAATGCGAATGGTATGTGAAAGGAGAAAATAACCTTGCAAGTGTAAGGAGTGAAGTTTTTGGAAGGTTTAATATGTGCCTTTCAAAATAAATATTTGACAGATAGTTTTAATGGTGTTATTATGTTGCTTCCCTGAAATTTATAAACTCCATAATAAGAGTATTTGATAAATTATAACCGTTTTGGCTGTTGTTTGTTTCTGGTTGTTTGTGGTTTTTTTTTCTCTTATGTAAATTATTTGTATTTTACTCATCATTTGGCTTGATTAGCACAACTACATTTGGACTCTTTTCACTTCCTCACTCTCCTTGCTGCTATTATTTCTGAATTCCTTCAGCTATAGTGAAAATACAAGGATAAGCATCTTTGGTTAATGCTTCAGACAGTGAACTTCAGAAAAAAAGTACTGAGAATTTTTATTCCATCTCTTCTGTAGTGCATTGTGCCTGCTGAACTGACAGTACAGGAATGAAGAACAGCTGAAACTATGCCCCAGTGCACTCTTTGGGGTGGTCAGCTGGCCAGGGCAGACCAATCCATCTACGTACTTGTACAGAAGAGACAGAACTGAGCCAGGGCTTGTGCCCTAACTAATGAGGTTAATAAGGCCAAGTGCAGGGTGCTGGAAATAATAACCTGTGTGATTGCAGGTATTTGTACAAAGTGGGGAAAGATCTTCTTGATAGCAGCCCTGTGCAGAAGGACTTGGGGATCCTGATGGATGAGAAGCTGAACATGAGCCATCAGTGTGTGCCTGCATCCTGGAAGGCCAGCTGTGTTCTGGGCTGCATTAAAAAAGGGGTGTTGAGCAGGGAGAGGGAGTTGATTGTCCCCCTCTACTCAGCTCATGGAGCACTTGAGGCAGGTCCAGAGGAGGCCACTGAGATGATCAGAGGGCTGGAGCACCTCTCCTATGAGGAAAGGTTGAGGGAACTGGGCTTGTTTCGCTTGGAGAAGAGAAGGGTCTGCAGAGACCTCATTGTAGCCTTCCAATACTTGAAGGGAGCATATAAACAGGACAGGGAACAGCTGTTCACAAGAGTGAATAGTCAGAGGACAAGGGGGAATGCTCTTAAACTGAGACAGGGGAAGTGTAGGTTAGAAATTAGGAGGAAGTTTTTCACACAGAGGGTGGTGACACACTACAACAGGTTGCCCAAGGAGGTTGCGGATGCTCCATCCATGGAAGCATTCAAGGCCAGGCTGATGTGGCTCTGGGCAGCCTGGTCTGGTTGTTGGTGACCCTGCACATAGCAGGGAGGTTGAAACAACATGATTGTTGTGGTCCTTTTCAACCCAGGTTATTCTGTGATTCTACAAATCTGTGTTGGACTGATCTTCACTAGAAGTGGTTTATTGCCTTTCTAGTTAGCCAGCAGATGTCATCACAAGCCTGAGCCTCCTCTACCAGGAACTTTATGGCACCCTTCCCTAATCCCTCACATCCTTGCCAAGTCATGACTGGCAGGAGCTGTACTGAGGGATTTGAGCTAGTTTTTTCTGCCTGGCAGCACAAGGAGGCTAACAAAGTAGTTCAAAGTGTAAGTCATGGGAAGTGCCACTTGCTGAGGCATTTTTACCTTGAAGAACTGGTCCTTGGGATCTGTGATAATATGATGCAATAACGATGCCTGTGCAAATTAGGAAACAGCATCCAGAATTAATTTAATTCTGTCCTTGGTAATAAGAAGTTTATTGCAGATCTTATCAGTGACAGAAAATACTTTCCTGCATTTTTAACTTTAAAAACATGTTCTCCATCCTTATAAAACAAGAAGGAAAAAATACCAGTTTTTAAAATGAACCACCTTTATGAACACAACTCATAATAGCTCAGGTAGGGTAGAACTGTGAGGTAGAATTCTCACATCTAGCTGCCACTTCAGAACAATTCAGTTTTTCCATAGATCCTGCCTGCCATTCTCCATGGAATGTCTGGTTTCCTTAGCCATCTTAAATTGCACTAGATGCCAGTGTTTAAGCATCCAAATCCCACCAATATGATTCTATCCTCTTTCAGATTCTGCAAGCATGCTGAAGCAACTAGCATATATGTGACCTGTTCCATGTTGTGCATCTCAGTTAACACTGAGCCCCTCTGTGACAATCACTGCAGAAACAGCTGTGATGGTTTAAGATAATATTGTCCTTCAGCTGTTCATTACTAAACCTCTACTAAAGGCTGAAATCTCATAGGAGAGAGAGCAGAACTTTGTCTTTCTGTACTTCTGCATAAGGCCATCCGAGTTACCTTAACTTGCTGATGAAAGGGGTTTAAACTAACCTGTTTTATTTGCACTGGTGTGAATGAGAGGTACTCACGTGATCTATTCATTCAAATTGCTATAGATGACAGCATCCAGCAGAGGAGCAGAAATAAGCAGCTAAGATATATTAGCTTCTAATGCCTTCTCACTCATTTACCCTGCCTAGCTGCAGCCTAAAACTAAAGCTAACAGTTTCAGTAGATGCGGTAATACAGCCAATCTCCTTTGTTATGCTCACTCCAATATTTTACAGCACAGCCCCCATCTAAGACTAAGCAGACACCAAAACCTCTGGCTTTCCATTTGCTCATCTCAGCATTCCCAGCTGCCCCTGTATGAGAAATACAAGTATACTGAAGTGTTACTTTAGTGCCCTGAAGCTAAAAGCATAGAGGCAACATTACATATTCTGCAGTTTGCATCACAGCCTTCCAAACAGAAATTGTATTGATTTCCACCAGAGAACTCAGGAACACATTCCAATGTTTTACATATGTCTGCACCTGCTGTGGAAGTTCCACCTGTCTCAAGTAATTTGGGAACTGCCAATAGCATCTAAATTATTTTCCTTTAGATTGTATAGCCTTTTGCTTACTGACATAGTCCATGATAAGTCTTATGCAAGGCAGGGCCCATGGAGAGCTGCCAGATAGATTTTGGCTCAAGAGAGAAAACCCTTCCCGTAGTTTCCTGGCACAACTGTTTGTCTGGCCAGCTTTGCCAGCATAGGGAAGGCAGGCAAGAGCTGCAGAATGAGTGTTGATCTTTTATCTGTGTTCATTTTGTACTCCTCTGCTCTGTATTGCCAATTATTTTCTTTGTAAGAGGGCAAATACTGAAAAGACATCCACTCCACAGCAATGAGATGACTACTTGTGTACTACTGTTGTGGTCCGAGGGAACCTGAAAATGGGCTGTGACCAATGTCTCACTAATTGAGGAAGGAAAGTATCCTGATTAACAGGGAAATATAACTGTGAAGGGGAAGTTATAGATACAAAGAGCACTGCCTGTATAAAGTGCTACCGTAGCACACAAACTTCCAGGTTACATGCAGTAGTATTTTTATATCGTGCTCTTTCTTCCAAACCTTTAGACTGCTTGATATTAAGCCACAGCTAATAATTGTCTCTCTTGTATAAAAAAAAGAAATATTTTGTGTCATAATATCTCCTTCCCCCCCCCTCACCCCCCCCCCCCCCCCTTTTTTTATTTCCCCCAGGATTTAATTTGTATTTTTATTACTAGTGACCAATACTGACATCATAACTGAAGTTTTGCAAAGCTGCCTGAAGTGCCAAGGAAAAGTATTTTCTAAAGACTTTAGAATTTGGTCCTACCTGTATACATATCACCAGCAAATCTCTTTAAAGTGTAGCTTATTGCTATTGAAGCTGTCAGTTTGAGAAATGTGATAAGATTACAAGGTCAATCGTGACAAATGCTTTGCTAAATGAAAACACATGTGATACAATAAGGCATCCAGTGTAAAGTTTTATTGTTGTTTGTTCAGTGTGTAAAACTGCTTCATGACTGTTTTGCAAGGCACACAGTATTTGCACAATGTATTTAGATTTCACTCACCAACCAAATCAAGTCTCCCTTACTTTATGCCTGCAGTTGGATAAGGAGTACACAGATGGTGCTTCTGATAAAAAAATGCAACTGTCAGCACAAGACAAGCTAGGATGGAGAATGGAGAATGCATTTTAGGATCAGCTTCCTGGCCAAGGATTTATGCTATAATCTACTATGTAATAGGGCTGGGTGTTTTGAAGCTTTACATATTACGTGAATTTGAAAACCCATCAAGAGCATTAGAAGGATTTACATCTGAGCACATGTTCAGTCTGGTACTTAGCTGACTTGAAATGAGAATGGAAGAACTGCTAAGTCTCCAGATATATATATTCTGGACTAGGATACAGATCTTGACAACCGTGGATGCCTAACAGCAAGCACATGCAGAAATTTGCAGGACTTCACGTTTAAGGCCAGGTTATCGATAGCTCACTGTAATGTCAGTGTTGTTTTACAATCAGATTTCTTATTGTTGAGAATCAAAGTTAACATTTACATAGTTTTTTGTTGTTCAGTTTAGGAAGCTGGTTGATGAAAAAACTGTCAACTTCGTTTACTTAAGATATGAGCTTATGGAGGTGGCAAAGAAAATGTGTTCCTGATAAAGCACAGAGAAGTGCAGTGGGACAGGGAAGCATGTTGGAACTTGAGCGATAGTGAGGCTATTCTTCTCTATGTTGGTTCATACACTTCCCCCACCCTGTGCCTATAGTATCCAATCACCTTTCAGTGGTACATGAACAAACATGATTAGCTTTTGTCACAAAATGTTCTTTCTTTCATCCTTCCCTTGGGGCAGAATTGTATGTGCAGTGTAGCCTAGTTTGTTTTGGTGGTTTTATTTTGTTTTTTAAATATATGTTATGCATTTGTTGAAGACAAATCAAAGGTGTATGCTCTGACTGAAACTGGAAGATTTGTGATGGTTCTTTGTTCCTGTAAAAGTTAATTTCACAGACTCAGAGCAGCTCCCTAGCGAATGTTTCTTGCACAGGCAGGCTTTGCCTTCAGGAGGAAAAACCCTCTGTTGTGCCTGAGGAGTGCTGCACAGCTAGTTGAACTGAAGCTTTAAGCAGTGTTTCAAGTATTTTTGATCCAGAATAGCGAGGAGCCTCTCTGAGGAATTTTTTTTGTTTGTTTGTCTGTTTGAATTTAAGGCAAATTTTGACGGGATTTCCTAAACAGTGGCTAACAAATAGGCTGCCTGTACCCAGGAAATTCTGTGTTGGTCAGATGAATGGGAGGTTTTGCTATCATATGGCATTCCATCTGGACTAAAGTCTGCATGGTAAGGATGGATCACATACGTCATTGTGACCATGGGAGAAGTGCTAAAAATAAGCATAACAGTTTCTTTAATACTCGTTGATAAAAGCCTTACTCATTGTCATAATGTGTGCCCCGGTGGCGCAGTGGTAGGAATGCCGCTTTGCAACACTGGGGCACGGGTTCGAATCCCCCCTGTGGCGCAAGTGGTAGAAGTGCCGCTCTGCTACACAGATGCTTGAATCCCGGGGGTTGGACTCGATGATCTCTAAGGTCCCTTCCAACCTGCACGAGACTATGATACTATGATGATGATAATCCTTCCTTTCAGCTTCAAACATTAAATGAGCTAAGGTGTTTCTGGAGAAACCTATTCTTGATACTTTAATTCAACCAACCACTATCCAAGCCTTCAGCATTTCAGCTATCATAATAAAAACCAAACATAGTCTGGGCTCACGTTCATTTTTTAAAGCTTGTATTTTAGACGTAATGAAGTGTAGATTCGGTTCTGGCCATACAGAAAACCTGATTTAAAGTTTGCATGGCTTCTGTGGTTAAAGCACCTTGCTCATAGCTGTTCACCACAACATGAACTTCCTAGCACTTTCTTTTGAGATGCCATCTAAGTGTTGTCTCTTCCATCCTCTTAGCATAGCAATCTATCAGTTGAGTTTAAAATGCAGGTATAAGGCAGATAGGTTTTATTACATACTAGATAGGTGTATCTCTGCTGACAATGATGAGAAGCTGGGTTAACATAGAGATTTTAACTCTGACATAAGTGAGATTCCCACTGAATATTTCATAGACAAAAGTTAACTTGCTATTTTTCATCGTGGAGAGCTTAATTTTCTGAGTTGACTGCTGTTGTTTGCCAAGGCTAATATCCATAAAATTAAAAAGAATGAAATTAGGTGATTTCTCATTTATTGAGCATGCAAAATTAAAAAGAATGAAATTAGATGATTTTCTACTCATTGAGCATGCAAGCTCAATGCTCAGATATATGATTTAGCGGAGGGTTGTTAGAGTTAGGGTACTGTGGTTAGGCTGTGGTTGGACTTGATGATCTTTGAGGTCTTTTCCAACCTGACTAGTTCTGTGATTCTATGATTCTATGATATGATCATTATGATGGACCCACTGACAAAATATGTACAGCTTTAAGGTGTTACTTCTTTATAATTTGATCACGTTAAGGCTTTCTGAGGAGTCCTTGATTTCAAGTCCAACTGGTTAATTACATTTCTTGATTCCCAGGTCAACGCACTTTCCATTTTAAGCAATTTGAATTTTCAGCAGATTTAAGTTCATAAGTTTGCAGTACTTGGAGTACCCAGCTCCATGACTGCTTATGTACTTGAAATGCCAAAACCTATTGCAGTACACTGGCTTGCAGCAATGCAAACAAGGTCACTAAGTGTGGTCTTGTAATCTTGACTAATCTCTATTTTCAAGAACAATCTTTAAAAAAGTTTGGGAAAATCTGTGAGAAATTCATTTTTGGGGGTTTTTGGTGGATGTCACTTCTTTCTCCTGGGGTTTGAAAAGATTCTAGGGCTCTGCATATCAACACATTTACGTGAACTACCAATTATATTATCTGTGATGAAAGTCCTTAACTTCTCCTGACCTTGTGATCATTACTTCATGGTCCGAAATGCACAGGTCTGACAGCAGCTATGTCAGCAGGCTCTCCTTGGCATGGACTTGTCCAATGAGTTTCAGATTAATATATTGCCGGACTGGAGAAGAGTTTGAATATTTCTTTCTGAGGTAATGTGAAGAGCCGTCATGTTACTGGAAAGGGGCTTTCTCCTTAATTCCAGTGAAGATAAAGGGACTGTAAACAATCATTCCTGATATTGTTGTTCTTTATAGTGTAATTTAGGATCTTAGAGCATCTTGTGTGATTCTTGACCACAAACACAGTTAAAAAAGATTTTTTTAATTATAGTTTTTTAATCCAGGAGCACTTTTACAATAGCACATTGTCCTTTGCATTGGGATGATGCTTAGTATCATTTTGAATTTGAACGTGATGGGAATAAGATTAATTTCAAGAAGAACTCTGATTAAAGAACACAAGTTTCATACTAACTACTAGACTCGTTTAGGAGTGCTTCATGGTGCTCTGCTATTGTGACACAGAATGCAGTATAAAAAGCTAAAATGTTTCAAAATTGCTTTATCATCTGGGAAATATTAAATATTTTAACATAATTGTACATTAAATACCATTGATATCTGAGCTATGAAAATCAGATTTCTCTCTGAACATTACCTATGTTGTTTACAGTGAATACATTGACGTCTCAGTTACAACAGCTTGTAATGGGACTGTGATATGGAAATATTAAATTAGCTACCTATAGTGTATCTAATGAATAAGAAGATACAAGCCATTTAAATGTGAGGAAATAGTTTACTTCTCATTCACTCAGTGGTTTGGCTGTAGTCGTGTGGAAAAAGCTGTCTTCATGTAATTGTTCTGTAGTTATTAGGGGTTGTATAATCCAAGGTTGATTGATCTTCTTGAACTCTGGATATCTAAAAACTAAATATTCACTAAAGTAAATGTCTAAGGAAAGACAGACAAGATTATTTTTCTCTGGAGTACCATTACTAGAAAATACTCTAATGAAGTAGAGAGGGAAAAAACAAAAAGCTTTTTGGAGTGACTGGCCTTACTAACTAACTATATTTTGTGCTAAATCTGTGGGGAGGTTAATATAAGACAGAAAACATTTCAGAGAATTTCTGATACTTAAAAGTACAAATTAGTTAATTTCAGTATGTATGGAAGGAACCCAAAAAGCACTCTGACCAGTTTCATAAAATCAATCTGTAATTAGTGAATAGACAAAAGGATAAATATCTTACAAAAATCTTGCAACTAAAACAGCTATTAAGATTTTATTACATTCTCTGATCTTAGTGTTAATTACTTTTTTTTTTAATAGTGAGGGCATTGAAAATTAATTCAATATGTTGTGCATGTATAAATCTGCTTCAGTTTTTATTGCTCTTGTTTTCATTCACATACCTATGTATCTGGGCTGATTGCTATCACCTTTTGCATGCAGGTTGTGCAGGTTTTAAAGATGGATTTTATGTGCTTATAATGTTGCTGGATAAGCAGAGAGACTTACTTTACTGTAGACTCCAATTAATGTAAAAACAGTGAAATTGATTCAGGTCTGAATTTTCTACCTTATTTCCTGCAAGAGATTAAGCACTGTCACGTTGTATTAAAACTTCACTACATTCAAAGTGAACTTGAATGAACATGAAATGCTGAGATAGTTTAATGGTGCCAGAGGTTAATGTATACTTTAATTTGTGAGTGTGTGTTACTTCCATGTAATGTAACATGACCAAGAGAAATGAAAAAGAACACCTTGATCATATTCATCTTATGGAGAGAAAGCATTTTCTTCACTGCTTTCGCACTGAGGTCTGTCACACAGTCATACAGATCTATTTATTCTCTAATGCATAAGTAAACAGTGAAAGGATTTTTCACCTAGTATCTGTTGCTGGCTGCATCATTCACAGCTTAGCTAAATGAATAGTGTTAATAAGTGTGCTAGGCTGAAAAAGTCATTTGTGCTATTGATTGCAGGATAAGTCTGTATGTAAGGGCTATTTACCTGAAGCATTGCAGAAGGCAGCAGCTAATACCCAGGTCTTGATTTTTGGATTAGCTTCATATTCTTTATCTTGCCTTCTTTTGGCACCTGAAGGTGCTGAATGGTTTAGTGAATAGTAAAGCATTCAAGAAGTAACTCCCTTCACGCATTTAACAAGCTACTGAAGCCTGAAAAAAACACAAATGTTTCATTTGCTAATATTTATCTAGATTTTGGTTCTTAGCATATTGTTTCAAGTGATACAGTATTAATCAAAGAGGAAGTCCTTTTGTTTTGGTCTTCTACAGAACAAACAAGCCATGCTTGTTTTGTTTTGTGTTTTAATCATACACTCACTTTAGATGTATTCTAGTGGATGCTGTACACAGTACATGCTTGTGTGTTGTGGATGTGGGTTATGTATGTAAAGAATGAATTTAAGGGAATTAATTTTTAAAAGGTTATGGGTTTTTTTTCCCTGTTAAGGCAACAAATAGCGCATTCTAAGTGGCTGGCTGGTAGGCATGACAGTTAAATGCAAGATAATGCCTAATAGATTAGAAAAAGCATCCAACTGCAGCATTTCAGGCAGCTCTGCCCTTCAGTCACATCAGTGTCTTGACAAGTGGGCCAGATAGAAAGGTTCCTTAACAAAAAGCTTGGGTAGATGCAGACCTTTGTTTTACACAGGAAGCATTGTAAGGCTGGAATCTTTAGGACCACTTCAAATGACTGTCACAACTCCTGGCTTGTATTAAGAGCATTTTAGTGTTGTTAAAAGTTATGCAGTCAGTGTCAGCACGTGTGCCTTGGTGACACCCTACTTAAGGTGTAATGCTAGGGGATGAGTGCATAGAATCATTAAGGTTGGAAAAGATCACTACGATCATATAGTCAAATGGTAAAGTTAGTGTCGATAATGTGGAAACACCACTCTTTGGTGTAATGACCAGATTTACACTCTTAAAATTGACCAGCAAGAGATGAGTGCCAAGGGAATTCAGGATCTAAAGCCATCTTTGCTGCCACACGCATCAGTTCTGCTCTCTCTCCATCCCTGTTACTTGCCACTGTGCTGCTGCCTCCCTAGTGCTGGTACAAGCATAGTTACCCCTGTGCTGTGAACTCTTGTTCAGAGAAATCACTGAAATTAAATCAGATCTATTTATTTTTCATTTAGTTCTTCCACACAGTTCATTATATGACCACACAAGTGCTTGCTTCAGCTGTAGGGAGGGAACGCCAAAGGCTGGCACTGAGAACCCACAGAGGAACATGGAGTTCCTGATACCTTTGACAGTGCTTTGTCTATGCTTGCTGAATGCATAGTTGAACCTGTTGATCTTAAATGTAGTGTCAGTCAGTTTAAGTCTCATTATAACACCTAAATATATGCTGCCTCCTTCACTTCCCTGCTCTCAGGCTGCCTGTTTGACGAAGGCAAACATCTACATAGTCATCTCAAAGGTAGAGCTCCAAGAGGTAGGACTTGCGAATCTCTGTACAGATGAAGTCAGCTGCCGTGTAAAACAAGATTTTAAGGTTTAAATGCAGTGTGTGGGATTTTGTGCTAAAATGAGGACAACCAAACATAGATGTCTAAATTCAGGTTTATGAATGTGTGTCTATGCATAAGCACTGAGCGCAGTTTGGAGTGTTCTAGGCAACCTGCCTGACCTCTGTCCAACCCTGCAGAAAAAACAGATCTCCAAGCAATGCTCTGTTATATTTCCAGCCCTGTGCAGATGTCCTGGATCTCAAATGGCCCTGAATACCTATCTTTAGGCAACAGAATCCTAATCTAGTGACTAGACCATCGCTGACTATAATGGATGCTTAGAATAACTATCTTTGGATACAGATGTCCGCAATGTCCAAAGTTAGGTGAAATGAATCCTGGCAAATGCTTTTCAAAAACATGACTGTAATTCAATGCAGTAATGTCTCCCAACATAAAATGTCCGGCAGAGACAGTGGAAGAAAGTTTCCATCTGCTACTGGCAAGAACAGAAAAGGAGTGGCAGTTACTGAAACCAACAGGCCTGCAGCCTGGGTCATTTGTAACAGGGCAACAATTTGTTACAGCTATAAGCTACACATTATCAACTGGCAAAGCTCTCTGCAGTGAGTCTTGTCATCCCAGTAGAGTTCCATGAATACAAAGTCAGGGGAGAGAAAGGACAAATCTATTCCAGAGGTTTTAAACACTTCAGGTCTGTGTTTTACAGACACTGCAGGTCTCTGGAATAACAATTTCTGTACTAATAGGTTCCACTCTATCTGCCTCTCCTGTGGGGACTGACCTGGACTGCAGCAGACTCCCACAACACACCAATAGAAGAAAACCTCTGGAATAGATGTGTAAAAGAAAAAAAAAAGAAAAAAAAAAAAAAAAAAAAAGATGTTGCTGTGGCTGTGGCACTGTGCTCAGATGTATTTACATTTCTGTTGCAGAGATGAAGGGCATCTTAGTGGTGAGCATATGGTATAGAAACCTGTGCTGTTTTTTGGTGGCAGAACAACACAAAAATATTGGCTAGGTCTTCATCTTTATGAACAGTCACCATTCCATTTCCTCCAGCTGAGCTGTGATGATTTACACAGAATTGGATTGATTTTAAATATGGAGTGAATGCAGTGTACTCAGCGAACTGTTTAACTAAGCATTCAGACTTATGACTTCCTACCCAAGTCTGTAAGGACTTACATATGTATATATAATTCTTTTTGAAGATACACACATATATACATGTAACAAACATATTACATATATCTATATATAGATAATCATTCTACAATTTTATACATAAAGCATTTCAATTTTCTTTTTATAAATCTGACAACATAGAAAGCTGGCCTAAGTTCATCAGGTGAGATGCATCTGGCACGTTAAAATAAAGGATACATTGCTGTTGGGAAGAAATCTTGGAGATGTTTTCTCAAAGTGATGTTGATGCTCAAAAAATGGCACATTGCTGGGCTCCCCACTTCAAGAAAGACAAGGAACTTCAAGAGAAGTGCAGAGGAGAGTCACAAAGGTGACTGGCTGTCTGGAGCAGTTCTGTTATGAGGAAAGGCTGTGAGACCTGAGACTGCTTAGCTTAGAGAAGACTGGGAGGGGATCTTACCAGTGCTCATAAATATCTAATGGGTGGGAGTCAAGTTGTTGAGGCCAGGTTTGTTTGATGCCCAAAAACACAATAAGGGGCAGTTGGCACAAACTAGAACACAGGAAGTTCTGTACAAATGTGAAGAAGAACTTCTTTATTTGGAAGATGACAGAGCACTGGAACAAGGCCAGAGAGCACAGGGAGAACAGTTGTGGAGTCTCCTCTGGAGATACTCAAAAGCTGTCTGGACACCTACCTGTGTGACCTACTTTAGGGAGCTTGCTATGGCAGGAGATTAGACTCAATGTTCTCCACAGGTCCCTTCCAACCCCTTCAATTCTGTGATTTTTCATCTCCCGTTAATATTCTGGCAAAAGTTAAGGAATATAAATATTATGCTTACTACAGTGAGAATATTTATAACTTGTTGGAAATATCTTTGTAAGTCTTCTGAGTACTGTAAGCTGTTTGCTTGAACAGATCATTTAGATTTCTTTGGGATATAACGTTTTCACATACTGTTCTCTGTTTGACTTCAGTACTCTTTCTGAGTCTAAACGTAAAATGGTTTGTATTGAGTTGCATAAAATTTTCCTAAGCATTTCTAAGATCAAAAATTGCAGCAAAAGGAAGAACAGTCAAAATAATTCCCTGACGGTATGTCTTCTGCTGCCTCTTACCGCTTTCATGTTCTTATGGTATTAAATGAAGAGAGAATTTAAATATCTTTGTGCAGCTCTTAGAAGATCCATTAAGAATCCATTCCACTAAATACATCCTGGTAGAATTGTGGTTTTATTTTGAAAGTTGACAAGTAGGACCATCAGTGAAGTGAAATTATCTTCAGTGTGACTTCAAACTGTGTCATCCTGGGAAATATAGAAAAAACATAGATTTAAGGTTTTGGTTAGCTCTTAAACATATAATGATTTCACAGGGGGTGGAAGGGACCTCTAGAGATTATCGAGTCCAACCCCCCTGCCAAAGCAGGTTTCCTACACCACGTTGCACAGGTAGGTGTCCAGTCAGGTCCTGAATATCTCTAGAGAAGGAGACTCCACCACCTCCCTGGGCAGCCTGTTCCAGTGCTCCGTCACCCTCACCGTAAAGAAATTCTTCTGCACATTTGTGTGGAACTTCCTATTCTATAGTTTCATCCCATTACTCCTAGTTCTGTCCCCACACACTACTGAAAAGAGACCAACCTCGCCACTATGGCTCCCACACCTCAGGTATTTATAAACCTGGATCAAATCCCCTCTCAGCCTTCTTTTCTCAAGGCTAAACAGACCCAGTTCTCTAAGTCTCTCCTCATAGGGGAGATGCTCCAGGCCCTTCACCATCTTTATGGCCCTCTGCTGGACTCTTTCCAAGAGATCCCTGTCTTTTTTGTACTGGGGAGCCCAGAACTGGACACAGAATTTCCCCTTGATGAAATGAAATAGACCTTCCTGCTTTTGAGATTCTAAATATTAAATAGCTGCCCAGTTGGAAAATAATTCAGAACTCCTGAAAAATTCCTGATATGTCAAATTAGTGTTATTAAAGAAATTTCTTAATCATTTTATCCTTGATTCTTTTTTATGCAGTATACTGTATGAATCTCATTGTTGAGATTCACTCAATATAAAAATTGAGATTCACTCAATTTTTGAGTGGCTGTGTTCTGACTTCACTTAAGAAAAAGGTCAACCACAATCCAAATGGAGCTCGCAGCCTGCATTCCTGCAGGGAGGTTTTCTGCCCTGCTCTCCAATTATTTTAAATAGTTGCTGTTCTTCTACTTATCAATAAGTGTTCCTGACAATCTGAACTGTAAGGAAAACTGATGGTAGAATTTGTCTCACACTAATTCCTGGCACAGATTCTTCATTCTTGTCTGTAGGTTTTGAATAGAAACCTTCAAAATAAACAGAAGAATTACTCTGTACTGTATCTTCATGTAAGCTGTTGCAGTATTTTCCACAAGAAGTGAGGGCGTGCAATGACTGACTAGTGAGAAAATGGTTTCTATAACCATTTTCCCATTTCCTACAAATGAGAAGGAAAGACATGCACACTGCACTGTGGAAAAACACTGAGAGAACTGAAATAAAAATCTGTTCTCCTCATTTATTACTCCTTGACAAAAATAAAGCTTTTCTGTGTAAAGAACAACACAGTCCTTCACTGAGATACTCAGAACATCTTAATGGGCTTAATGGGCTGGTTCAGAAATCAGCAGGACTGCCTAGGCCGAGCATAGCATCAAACTGATAAAGCCTTGATTTTCAGGGGGGTGAGCTCTATGGAATTGCAGTTTATGCCATATAGATGTAGGAGCACAGTTGGATTTAATTTATGGGGCTCTGACAGGATTCATGTATCACAGAATAGAAGGGATTGGAAAGGATCTCTGTGGCTCTTCTCTGAACTCTCTAGCTTTTTAATACACCCCAGGGTACTGTTGGTCTTCTGGCCACAGGGGTATTCTACTGGCTCATGGGCAACCTGCTGTCCACCAGGACGCTAGGCCATTCTCCAAAGAGCTCCTTTACAGCAGATCCACCCCTAAGCTATACTGGTGCATGCAGTTATTCCTCCACGTGTGTAGGACTCTACACTTGCCCCTGTTGAATCTCATAAGGTTTTTCTCCACCCAACTCTTCAGTCTGTCCATGTTCTGTGTTGTATGCCCATATTCATGGGTCTAGGCACCTTTAAGATATCTTGCTTGTTGTAGCTTGAAATATCAGCCAGTAAAAGAACAAGGAGACGACAAATAAAGGACTCTGTAATGTAAGCATACAGTGAAATTTAGAATATAGAAAATGTGTCTGCATAGAACAAGTAGCTTTTGAGACAGTACTTCACCTTTACCTTCTGTGTTCTTTAATAATAAGGACTTTTATCAAACTTAACCTGAAAGTTGCTCATTAACTAGCAAGTAAAAAGAAAGTGCTTTTCCATGCTCATGTTAGACTGTGTTATGTTCACTTTGCTTCAAAAAAACTGCTCAGTAAGTGAACAGAGCAAGAACACTGCAGCAAGGAATCTGTAACATATGTGAATTTAATAGCAGAAGACTAGATTTATGTCCAAAGGATTAGAAATACGGTTAGTCAAAGAGTTTTCAAGGTCAGAATGTGTTCTCTGGGAATTCTTCAGTCAAGATGCTTAAAAGTGAGTTATTCTGACACCAGACTTCAGTGGCTGCTTTTAGGCACTGCTTTTTGAATGGGTGTTTATAGGGCTTTACCATAGGAATTGAGCAAGAAGTTTCTGCTTTATAGTGGAAATTAATGTGTTTGTGACCAAGAACAGCAAAAAGACTGTCACAGTATGGAACAGGAGACAGGGATCTTGGAGATCCCTTTCCTTTTTAGGGCAAAGTTTAGGCTGGATATTAGGAAGAACTTCTTTACAGAAAGGGTAGTTAGGTACTGGAATAGGCTCCCCAGGGAGGTGTTTAAATCGTTATCCCTGGATGTGTTTAAGAGCCGTTTGGATGTGGTGCACAGGGATATGATTTAGTGTATGGTTTTTAGAGTTAGGGTACTGGTTAGGCTGCGATTGGACTTGATGATCTTCAAGGTCTTTTCCAACCTGGGTAAATCTATGATTCTATGATTAGATTCCCCACAGACATAAACAGTGGAATAGAGATCCCAGTTCCTTGCTGGGGTGAAACTAAACAGAGAATACAGGGTGAGTTTGGACTAGAGAAACTGAAAAACAAAGTAAGATGTAATGAGGTTACTTTACTACTGTATCCCTTTCTCTTTAGATATATATAAAAGACCTAAAGAATAACTGGAATAATTAAAGGATAATTGGATTAACAAGAATAGGTGTGGCTACTCCTGTCAATAACTTAATGTGATTATTAGCTGATATAACTGCCTTAACTAGCTCAGAGCGGAGCAAAGGATGAAATAGTATTTTAAAAATAATGGCCAGGTTTTATGTAATGAGATTTTATGTGTTTTATTAACTGGATTTTACGAAGTTCATATTATTTTTCTGTCTTTGAAAAGGCAGGAGGCTGAGGCCAACAAATGATAACCTGGTAGGTACTTATTTGGAAAGATTAGAGAAAGCATCTAATCTACTGTGCATCGGGATGAAGCTGACTGGTAGGCTATTTTGCTTCTTTGAAAGGGTTAATGCAATTTTCCTATCAGGCAGCAAGTTGAGGATCTGATTTAGGAAGGGTGTAGGTATTTGTATGACCTAAGTTATGTGTGCAAATATTATAATGGTTGAAACATTATTGCTTATAACTTTTCAGATTTATGTCTAAACGCTACCATGCTTCCCTTTAGTATGTGTCCATCTATGTGAATTAGGTTGTTTTGCGCAGGGGATCAACAGCGATTTTCTTTCAGCCTGACCAACAAGTCAGTCAGCTGTCATAGACAATCTCACATGTTTACGTTTTTGGAAGTGTCAAAGAGAGGCCCAACAATCAGTGTCATTTTATACACTGTATAATTATCTATGTGAAAATGAATATTTCTTCCATCTTCTCATATTAAATCGATTGACAACCATGCATGTTCAGACCTATAGCACAGAACAAGAAATTCACTCTATATAATTTATGCATCTCTTATGCACTCTCATGAATCAATCCTCCTAAGTCTTTTATTTTTTTCTTTAGTCAAGGAAAGAAGGGAGAGAAGTATCCTTGCCGACTATTCTAGGAAGGGCCCACCTTCCTCAGTGATGAGACTTTCACAGGTAGCTCAAGGGCAATTACTATTAGAAGGATTTCAGTAGCCCTCTGTAATCATCTGTCAGGAGGGTTGCCCAGAATTAATCAATTTAGGATATGCTGTAATATTTGTCATCATCTCTGCCCTGTCTCTGCTTCATCCATGGTTCTTTACACCCCTACCCTTACTGGGCCTTCCCTGGCACAGTGGGCCTCCACACACTTGTGGGTCTCAGTCCACTCCAAGCTGCTGTGTATTGCATGTGGTAGGGGTCTTACTAGCTCACAAGGTCACCATCATATTTCTTGAGGCAAAGAAGATTAATTTTTTTAATTTCCACGTGATCATTTAGGAATAACAAGTTTAATACCAGCCGAAAGGAGGAGGTAGCTCTGATATATCAGCGTATTATTAATCGCTGCCTCCTCAGTTTTGGTGGCTGATGCATGAAGGGTATCCAGTGACATGTCAAGAGTGCCCAGCAGCACTCAACCCAGGGAACTGCTCTTTTTTATGCATCAGTAATGCCATCACCACAGCAGTGACATATGGAAGGCTGAGGTCATATGCCGACAGGAAAGCATGTTGCAGATCCCCTTCAAGGCGGGGTGGAAAACATCGTCTTTAAATCTGAGAAATGTCTGTTGGCACATTAAAATCATTGTGGTCACACCTCTCTGCACTTCTGTACAAAATCTAAGTCAAAAAATGTAAACTTCAGCCCACAGATACCTGTGCCTTTTGCTGCCTGTGTGCAATAGCCAGCATCATCAGTGGGAGATGGAGTTGGAATTGACAAAAACATCTCCTCCCTTGCCATTGGGAAAAAACTCAAGGATTTTAATGTCTGAATATACGTGGGAGAATGGTCATGGAAGTCTTGATCAAGGATTTCCAAAAGACTGAGTGATGCCAAATAAACTTCAACTTGGCACATCAAAAAACACACCTCGGTATTTGAAGGTCAATACATAATTTTCTCAAATAAGCTCTTTAAAGAAATTTTTAAGTAAATATGCTTTTTCACTTATCAAGGCTTTGATGTATTCTGCTACTATATTAAGAAAGAGAATAATATCTAAATCTGTCATCTCCTTTCAAGTTGAATAAAAGGAAAACAGTGTATAAGTTGTTTGTTAAAATTTGTATGTTAAACCATAAAATTATTTTAGTACCAGCATAAATGAAATGCTAAGGCTGTACTTTTCTACTGATTATTTTCATTTAATTTAACTGTCTTATTCATGCTTATGCAGAAAGAAGGAGAAAGAGAGAGATAGGGAGAACATGTTGGAATGAATATGCTATTGAGACTGACTTCTTTTAATTTGACAGTCAATTCCGTCTCCATCCCTCTGGTGTGTTTCAGTTGAGCCCTGCCCACTCTTTTGCTGTACTCACAGTGGTCATACTGTTCTGGAGTTTCGATTCTGTCCTTCAGTTCTGAAGTACTTCCTTTCCTGTATTTGATGTTTGAACATATTTCTTACATCTTGTCTTGAATTTTTTAAAGAATTTTTTTTTTCCCTTTTTTTTTTTTTTCCCACCTTATGGTAAACACTGACTGCAGTATTAGAACCATAGAAATTTGATCTAAAATACATAGGTTGTTCTGAAAGTAATGCCTCCAATTTATTTCTATGGAAACTACAACAAATGCAATGAACACAATAACACTATTTGATAGAGAAAATTATCAGCTACAAAACAGTGTTTTTAAATGTAGTGACCGCTATTAGCTATGCATTTTCATCAGTTATGAGAAAGGGCCTACATGCTGTGCTTGTAAAAATCTGTACTAGTGAGAGTCACCGTCACCACTGCTGAAACACACCACCCACTGCCTTACTGTGCTCAGATCCACTGTTTGGACTCCATAAACCTTCAGCAAGTGTTGATGAATGTCAATGGGTGCCATTTTTTCTGCATGGAGGAATTCAGGAACACACCTCTGCTTCATACACGTGTCCATGTCAGACACCATTTTGTCAGACCACCCCTCTGCTGTCATCTGTCACATGGCAACAAAATGTAATGGGATATTGGTGGGAAGGTTCAACCTCTACTGCTATACCACTAGCATCTAACTCTTATGTTGTGGGCCAACACAACAAAATAAGAGGAATTACTTTTGGAGCAGACCTCTTAATATTGAAATATAACCTAATTGTTGCCATCAGAATTTGCAGTCTGTGTTCTATGATTCTTCTTAAGTGACACTGAAAAACTCATCATGATATAAGCAGAAATTACTAATGTAAACACATTTCCCTGCACAGCAGAACCAATACCTTTGAACATTTCTTTACAAGACATGTTTTAAGGCAGATTTACAGGGCTTTTTCTGTCTTTGTCTCTATCAGTGGTTGGTTTTTATTTTGCATATTTTCAGCTTTTCGCTCTGTCCTTCCAAGGAGGACAGAATCACCTGCCAAAAGTTATAGGGTTGGCACAGCTTTAAAAGGATCAAACATACCACAGAGGAGTTTCTCTGGTCAAATAATATTAAAAGTTAAGTATTCGAGATTAACAGGTGCAATGACTCTGAAATGAATTAAAAGTAAATGTTAAATGAACCCACCTGACATTTGTTCTCCTCCAGTCAGTCGGGCATTTTATTTGTTGCCCTGCCAGAACAGAAGAGAAACCAAAATTCAAGTCAGTTCAATCACCTTGACCTGGAATTAAAGGAATACTTTTCTTATAGGTCAGTTACAGAAGAAAAATCAACTGAAGAAATGGGAAAGCTGTTCCATTTTATTTAGGGTGGGTTTTACGAATGACAGCTACCACTTTAATCCCTCTCACATACGTTTTCTTCTTAAGATTTGAGATTTATGAGACTAGAATGTCACCTGAAATGGAGAGGAATTATCTGCAAAGGCAGCATTCAGTGGAGTTAAAAATCTCAGCTACTCCAAGAGACATTAGTCTCTTGCTAATGCTAATTAGTTTGACACAAATGCCAATTTCAAATTCATCATGACAAATTAAGGGCCTCAGTTTCAGATGGCACCCTGACACCTATCTATTTTCAGCAGAGTAATGACGTTGCAAGCAATGAAGTATTAAGCACATTTGAAGTAGTTTGCAATAGTGGGGTCTAAGTAAAAATGTGATTTAAAAGAAGGGAAACTGAATCTTTTCCCTTAAATATGGAAATCTCTTAAAATAATACATTATTTTATAATATTTTGATTTTAGGTATATTTTTCTTGGCTTCTCTTCTAAGAAACGTCTTTCATTTGTGATGTTGCGGCACTCCTTGCTGTATAGTATCATTGGTACTACTGGTTAGTTTCAAGTCTGACAATGAAGATACCCCATGACTCAAAAATTTAATACTTGATCTTTAATGGCAGTAGTTTTCCTATGAACCAATACGTGTGCAACACTGCTTTAAAGGTACAAACCAGAAGTCCGATATTGGACACTCTGTAAGCAAGCTCAGCCTGTTATTCTGTGACACAATGAAATAAGCCCTGCTTTACTTCATCTGGAGCTTGATTTTTGGGAGAAGTTGTCTGGCGCCACAAAAGGAATTAGTGAGCAGAGATGTGAAGACTATTAAGTTTATTTTAAGAATGCGTTGCCAGAGATCTAATAAATTTACTTATTGCTGCAGGCCATGCACGCATGAAATCTTATTAATCCAGGTGGTGTGGTGTGGTTTTCTTTTCCTTCAGAGGGAGGTGCAGGGTGGGGATCCTGAGGAAGAAAAAAGGTATTCTGCTTTAGGTAATGCAGGCATTGTTTAATGATAGGCATGACAGCTTGAGTGGTGTGTTTGGGTTTTCTCTGTTTCTACTTACAAGGAAGTTTATTTGTGAAGTTTTTTCTGACTATACAGAATGCTGACTAGCTTTATGGTGACACAGGAGTAACTATTAAATAAGAGAATAATTCTTCTAAACCAAATTTATTTTATTGGGGTTATTTTTAGATATTCTAGAGGTGACTTAGAAAGTGTTTGAGTTTGCAGGTTTACCACATCACAGTTTGGGAATCATGGTATATTTGAGCTTTCTCAGAACTCTTGTTTGTGCACCCAAGAAAATCACATCAAAATTGTATCAATGGATTTAGGTATCTTAAAGTTACCCATCTACACTGGTTATTTAAATAATCTCTCTTTACTTTCAATGGAGCGGTCCAGATCTTTCCAAAGGGTGATCTAGCTGATTGCAGAAGATGTACCTGCAGTTCCTTACAGTGCAGTTCTTTCCATTCCTTGTGCCTACATAGCTAGCTTAATTAAACATATCTTTTAAATTATAGAAATATGAATCCTACCCATAAGTGACATGTCTCTTGTCTTCACCTTTTCTAAAGCAGAAGCCAGATTATGTTTCTGTGTTGATACCTGAGCAAAACATTCTGTGTTTTGTCAGTAGTGGTTCTTCACTGGATCTGTGGATATGTGCTTTGTTCAATCTTGCCACAATCTTTTATGGTTGCTTTGAACTTTTTAGGGTCTTCCACTTCCATTAAGGACAATGATTCGATGCCTTTAAACATTTCAAATAGTAACATTTCATTTGTACCTGAGTTCATGAATTTACATACTCACAACTGTAACTGTATAAACAGGAAGCATTCAGCATCTTGCAGAGATGTTTACAGCACAGAATCCCAAACTAGCAGAGGGGGACCCTTTGGATTCCTTTGAAGTCAATTACAAAGGTAACCACTTAACATCTCAGGAGGCTTTTGACCAAAAGTGGTACTCCAGCATTTCTCCTTGATGTTTCAGACTCGCCTTCTCTTTATCTGCTTTGCTTTTTCCATCTTCAAAAGCTTCAGCCTCTCAGTACAACCAGCAGAGTGAAGATATCCTGGCTCTTGATGAACTAATGTATATAGAGCTGATTTAAACTGAAATTAATTTAAAACAATGAAGTGCAGTGGCTGAAGATACGTTTTTTTTCTTCCCCATAGTTTTCCTAAATGAAAATCTCATTGATCTCCTGCAAAAGAACTCTGATAGCCTTATACTGAGAATTCCTCAGATTAACCTGTCATGAATCTCCATCCTTTTAAATGTCCTTAGTCATGCTCAGCTGGATTTCACTAGGAACAAAATTTAATGTGAAGTAGCTAGTCTACACATTTGGGTCTTTTCTCGTACTCCCCTTTTCTTTTTCTGACAAAGCTGTTGTATAGAATTCTTCAAATACTTTTTTCTGCTACTTGACTTCAAGCATTTGCTTAGTCTGAGCCATGGCAAATACAACCAATCTAATTTCTTTCTTGGGGGCAGACATAAAACAGGAGGAAAAAAGAGTTACAGAGGCTACTGAAAGATGGAAACTGTCTGCAGTTCACTGGATACCAGCAATTACACTCCAGGCAAGCCAAGTCCATAAGGCTGGGAAGTGTGTGTTTTCTCATGAGAAGTCAGAGAAAGCATTGTTTTAGTCCCTAATCACTCAGGGCTAGTTTGAGGGGTTGGCTTTGGTTGTTCTGCAAATATATTCAGTTTCTGTGCCAGACGGAGTGCAGAAAGGTGCAGAGTTCAGCTGATTTTGTTAGTGATTGGAGTCTGCTGTGGTACATTTGAGAAAGGCTTATGAAGCATTTAAACAAGTTAGTTGGTAATTGAAAGGTTAACTTACATACCATTGCAGTCAATTCAAAACATTCTAATGGCATATTTTGTGTGCTGGGTTTCCTTATTATTTCACTTCTGCAAATGTATTTTCTGTATGAAAATACAGCACTCCTGGATATGCAATTTCTGACGACCCTTCATAGCAGAAGGAAAAGTGTGCTGCCCCAATGGATTAAATGAAGAAAAATTATTAGCTATTTGTAAGTGGCCTTTCTGAAATTTATCAGACGAAAGGTTCATTTGAGACCTTTGCAGTTGTAACATAGAGCTGTGATGTATTTGGAACTACAACAATGCGGCAGATCAGAGCTGTTGAAGCAATGTGTCTTGATCTGAGCGTATAATGTCTTCTCTATATTTTTTTTTCTACGTTATATTGTAATCAGGGGAAGAATCACCTAAGATTAGATGTTCTTTCTGTAGTCTGGCAAAAAGCACGTTCATACAAACCATGAATCATGTATAGCAAATAGTGTGAGGAAGAAAAAAACTTGCTAATGTTGGAGACAGAGCTTCAGGAACAAATGGGGAGTCATGATGCTGGAGACAAAGAGCAGGAGTTGGAAAGAGCTGCAAGGAGAGGAAGGAAACAGTTTCTTAAAATGCCTTGCTGTTGTTCTAGTTATGTCATATAATGATTCCTGAACTATAGGAAGGCTGTTAATATTTCACTACTGCCCTGGTTCTCTTTTATTAACCTCCAAGTCTGGTCAGGAAAATAGATAAGAAGGAAAAGGAGGAAAGACCAGGATATAAATTTTTTAAAGGTACTCTCCTTTCTTAGTACTTTCTTTACCATTCAGATCAAGATAATGACTGTTTTATACTTTAATTTCTATGTATTCTAACTGATTTTCTTCATCTTGTCTTTTTTTTTTTTTTTTTTTTTTTTTCTTCCTGTTCTCTTTTGTTCTTGTGATTGATGCATGTTCTTTGCCTTGGAAGAATTTATAGAAGGTTTTGTTTTGTTTTTCCATTAAACGATCTCTGGTAATGACTAAAGAGTGTAGCTGTGTTGTACCCTAAAGATCTACATGTACAAGTCAGCTGTGTTTGCTCAGACTCATATCTTGTGGGCACAATGAGTCTGTGTGGCTACACTTATACATGTCAGGCACTCTTTAACTGATTCACTAATGCCTGATTACACTGTGCATACAATGCAGAGAAGCCAATATCTATATCAAAATCCATCAATTTCTTTTTAAGTCAATACTTGAAACCCTTGGTGTAGCTGTATGCTTCTGTTGATGAGTTATGGTGCTGGGGAAACTCCAAGGGGAGCAAAGCCACAGTCAGGCATTCATCATTTAATGCCCTTTTAGGTCACCAGTGCTGAAAAGATGGGATTTAATGTCAGAGAGATTTCTTGTACCATTTTGACAGAGTCCAGTAGTCAGTGGAGAAAACTGGAGCTGAGTCTTTCCTTCTCTCAGCTCTTTGCATCATGATAGAAAGTTCTGACAATTGAATCTATTTCTTATAGAGGTTTTATGTCTTTATAAAGATACCTGCAGGTATCTTTATATACCAGCACAGGTAGAAGGTTGGACTAGATGATCTTATAGGTCCTTTCCAACCTTGTGATTCTATGATTCTGTGTGATTCTATGAAGGATAAATACTTAAGTGTGGATATTCATTTTAATCATTTTCCCTTGAAACTATTGTGCTAACCAAGCCTACTTCCCCCCTTTTCTTTTATACATGTTGTGGAATTGAAACTGAATTTTCCAGGTGACTTGATCTTTCTAGAAATATCCAGCTTGATGACCCTTGCAAAAGTAATTTATTGCTGCTTTCTGACAACTTACCAATCTGCCAACCCATAAAGACCTGTTATAGGCTACATCTTTCTTTGACGCATCATTTTTCAGGCACACCTTTCCAGAGGGAGGTATTCTTCAGTTATTCCTGAAGTCACCAGGTAGCCCATCTTTCCCCAGACACTTATCTTGCAAAGGTTTGACTGTGTCTCAACTCTTCTTATCTCCATTCCTGTGCATGTCTGCCTGCACCATGTCCTTTCTATCTATGTATTACTATTTACTGATTTATCACGTTGCACTCTGGCAAAATTTGAGAAATAGGCTTTCATGCATCTCTCTAGCAATATCCCACAACCGCATCTCATTGACAACAAGTAAAGTTACTTTGGATTTACCTCATTGTAATTTGGCACTCCTTCCTTTTGTTTAGTTTTAAAAGTACTCAGTTAATGGCTTCTCTCTCCAAGATTCTGATGTGTTTGTATTACAGGCACTTGTCTGGAAGAGGAATAAAACCCAAACTGTCACTGATGCATAGTACCATAATTATGTGCCTCGCGGTTAAATGTTTGACTAAACCCAAGGAAAGGGAGGAGGAGGGGGGGGGAACAAAAAAACAGCCTAAAAAGAATGCAAAATTCATTTGCCTATAGAAATATTATTGTTATATGTAGGACAGATAATTTAACAGTGAACCAAATAAAGATAGCATGCACATTTTGTAATTCCTGAAAGCTGTATGGTCTTAGATTATCTTTACAGATCATCTGTTTGGCTGGTACTTGGCTCTACCATACTGTAGAAAAGGCCCAATTTTCATCTAGTTTAGACATAGTTCAGTTCTTCTTACCCAACATTGGATGACTGAAATAAAGATGTCTACAACCCACCTGATCACCACAGGCATCTTTTACAGCTGACAAAAAATGTAGGCATTTCTACAAATTTTGAGACACTGTTATTCTAAAATAGATGTCTGAAATAATAGAGGCCTTAAAAGGTCTCTTTCCTGGCTTTGAAAGCTTAGTATTACTAGTCAAAATGTGGGTAAATTGTTAGGTAATATAAATCCTATTTAAGACAATAAAGATGAAACAAAGGAACCTGTCCACAAGTTCACTGTAGGTTGTAGCCTGTGCCCACAGACATTTGAACTATTCATTCTCTGGACTGTAGAACAGTGATGCCAGCAGCGATGCTGCAGACCCTGGAAGAAGCTTTGCCTTCAGCTGTGAATTCACAGTGACTGACATGCATTGCTATGAAGAAATGAACTTATACAACAGTGTGTTCTTTCTTTTTCCTCCATAGTAATACCTATATGTACTGTTTCATTTCTTTTATATATTAGACCTTTTATACCTCTGTCAAGTTGTTTAGTCTGGCCAGTGTTCAGAGGTGTCACACACAGCTCTTCTCACAAACCACAGTATCTTGCATTTATCCCAAGAAACTGATGGGAACATGCTTTCTGGCACTGTAGTTACTGGATTTATAGTGGTGCTCATTACAGTTTTTGTTATGTGCATTTTTAGCCTTCCCATTGTAGAAGCTGAGATGAAAGAAACAGAAAGAAACAGCAGGAAAGCATGATCCTTTGGTGGCCATTTGCCTATTTTCATTTACAGAGTACTGTTAACTTTATGTTAGAGAGATTACACAACTTTGGTAGTGGGTTTTTTGCGGGTTTTTGGTTTATTTTTTTCCTGGTAGACAGGTTGATAACAAAATACAGAGGCTTATCTGAAGTAGAGTGGAAGTAAACGTAAGGTTTCTTGTTCAAGGGAACAGACTGGAAAAAACTAGAGTGGGAAAATCAGTCTCTGGCACTACCTCCAGTAATTAAACCATGAGTGAACTGAAATACTTAGATACATTTCTCTGCTATCCGGAGGAAGTTATTTTATTCCCTAGCTTTAGCACAGAAGGGTTTAAAAAGATTTCTTGGCATGTTTCTAACTGTCATTACCTGAGCTAATCTTGTTCTGTAGCAGCACCTTGTGGGAAGGAGATCAGACTACAGCCTCACACCAGCCAGCATTCCCAGAAGACAGTTGCTGAGTGAGCATTTATCTTCAGTGAGCAACCCAGGCTGTTTTATTCCTGCAGTGGAAATTAAAGGATTCCCCTGAGTAGTAACAAACACCTCCAATAGAATGAAATATGGAACTTCATTTGTTCTGCTTCTTATCTGTGACACCCAGAATCCCTACACTGACAAGAAATGCCTTTTTACTGTGGGAAATCAGTGAACAGGTGGAGATAAACCATACATGACCAAGTAAAGCTATGCTATATTTTATCAGAAATGTGTAATTTGCTGTATTCCATCTGTTGTTCAAATACTTGTTTTACAGACAGTGAAATGATTCCTAGTTTCTTTGTAGCTCTTATATTTCCGACTGAAAAGAAGTGTTGCACTTTTAACTGGGCCTTAAAGTACCATCTGTTTACAGTTGCTTCTGGATTGCTTCTTTACACTATGATAAACTTCTAGTTTTATTTCTTTTATTTAACTTCTAGCTTTCATTTCACAAGTGCGCATAAACCATCCATGTCTGGTGAGACCTCAGGGAAGTTGCTGTGCAACTACAACAGTACAGATCTTGGAAGAACTGTCTAGGATCGATTTTCTTTGTTACTGTGTTGCACTAAAGCAGTGCTTGTGTAACAGCTGTTGAGAATGTCTTTTGGTCTGTTGAAAGCTTAACTCTCAAAACACATTTCAGCAGATTAATGAGTTTGGAGCACTCATGGTACCATGAGATGGGTCATTACAAGAGAGTTAAAGAGGTTGCCAGTAAGCATTTGGGTCTCTTGAAAGCTCTGTAGGTGACACAGGCAATTGTGCTTGTATGGTTAATCCAGTAATTAGAAGCTTGTAAACTTAGGAGTGCATCAGCACAGCTATAAATTGTGGCATTTATCAGGGATACTTAATATTATTGAAACCGTTTCCTAGCAAGAAGTGAGAGCTCTTCCTAAAATCACACAGGAAAACCAAAATCATTAGATTTGTTGAACTAAGTATTAAATTTTGAAACAGGCAGTATGAGTAAAAGCAATCAGACTGCAGGCATCATCTCCAATCTCTCAAGATTTTAAGGACTTTCCAGCACTTCTGGTACTCTTATCAAGGAAGTTCCACATGACATCTTTTGTAGTGAGTCATTTGGAAATGTGTGTAATCATCTTCAACTTTTGGAATTTCTGAAGAAAGGATCCCAAATACAATTTGATGAATTCTTGTTCTTTTTCCTTTCAAAAAGAAGAAAATCAGCATACCTCAGAATGAGTGGGACTGGTTTGTACACATCTAAAATCAACTCTAGTGTACATGCATCAAATTTGTCATGATTATTTAACTGTTATTTTTTGGTGTTAAGCTTTTGCTACGCTGGAATTTTAATATACAGCTAAGATGGTTTCTTACTCAGGATACAGGTTACAATAACCTAAGAAGGGTTATTTACAAAGAAAATGAGTATTTATATATATATATTTTTTATTTTGCAGGAGGCAATAAGCTGAAGAATCAACATTTTCGTCTAAACTGGGCATGGATTTCCTTAGAAAAGGAATATTATTTAGTAAATGAAGATTCCAAGTATCTTGATGTCATTCTGAAACGGAGAGGTTACCTTGGAGAAACTTCTTTTATAAGTAAGATCTATTTTAGTCTGAACATTTGCTTCTATATATCAATGGCCACATAATTCAGAAAAGTCATCAATACATTTATGTCCTTTTAGAATTGATACTAAGCAGAATATAATAGAAATAATATATTGTTTTATCAAAACAACTGTCTTTTGTTGAGCAAGTTGTATGATTTCTTTATTTACATGATGACATTTTCACATGGTTGTTTGTTTTAGTTTCATGGGGGGGGGTGGGGGGGAAGTGTTTTTGCACCCTTCTGCAATTAATTTTCAATTGAACAGCTCAATCCTTCTTTTGATCTGAAACATTAAAACTTCTGTTGGCTTCAATATCAGAAGAGGACCATACAAGCAGAACTGGTTAATCAGCATGAAACTGAAATTCATCACAGCATATCATTCTGAGTAGTTCTCTGGAATACTACTTCTCCAGAAATAACTTTGCTGTTTGAGTTGTTTTTGAAAATATTACCCATGTCCAGGTCGCTTTTGAGTATCTACTGAGAGGGCAACTCCACAACCTCTTTAGGCAGCCTGCACCATTGCACAGAATCACAAAGTGATTGCCCTGTAAGGAAGTCTAAGGCAGAGTTTCTCCTGACTTACCTCCAGCTAGTGGAAAACAGCAGGCACTGATGACAGCCACTTCCTTTTGGGGTTGAAATTACTGATACCAACTAGGTATTTCTCAGTCAGTGTCATCTGCTCTTTGCTCACAAGATGTCAGAAGAAGTGAGGATAGAAGAGTATTTACCTCTCCTGTTACTAGACATTTTTATTGGAAGTACAAATGGCATATATCCAAATTAAAAAAAGATATATTGGATACATTACATTAAAGCACCTGGGCAGACTCCAGAACAGGCAAATATGTAGAAGGTGAGAATTTTAATTTAAATACATATGTATATATACTTTCTATTAAAAATAGTTTGTAAAAGAAGCACAGAAGAAATATCTGAGAACTTGAAAAGATTTTTCAGTGAATAATCTTCATCCTTTTTGTGTGCGTGTGTCAGAAGTGTCAGAAGAATTCAGAAATAGTTAATGAAATTATTTCCTTTTAAAGAAATTGTTAATGGGATGAAATCCTTTATAAGAAATATATTGCCATTTTTACTGTCCAAGCAGGATACTTAAAAATACTGTAACAATAGAAAGCAACATTTAGAAGTCTAAAGGTGCAAATACATATGTAGTCATAATTTCCAAAGCACTTTTGTGTCTAAAGAAATCTCAATAGTTTCATGGCCTGCAGAGTCTCCCACAAATAGATAGCAAGGCCGATATTTTCACACAGACTTACAAAAAAGTTGAGATGTTGAGGTCTGCTTCTTGTCCAGAACTATTCTAAAAGGACTGAATGTCCTTTTGTGCCACCTTTCATGCACCAATGTATGTTGTTAATATATACAGCAATAAGTATGCCATACATAAACAGCAATTTTAGCAGTACCACACAAGTTAACTAGTACAGCTAGTACAGTACAGAAAATACAGTTGTATCAATAAGAAAGACAACAATAAACATGTATCATTTTCCAGGCCACTGTGGGATTCAAGCAGTAGGCTCATTATCTTCAGCCAATGTTGGCAGTCAACTGAGGCTGATACAGGCGTTGTTAAAAGCTGTTTGCAGTGTCTGGGGAGTGAAAAGGTGGGGAAAAAAAGGAATGCATTATCACATTTCTTTTAGAGAAGGTAAAAGAATAAGAGATGAGTAAAATGGAAAGTTAAGTACATGTTGTTTAAATTAACTACTGTTACTGGCTAACAGCTTGACTTCTGGCCTTTTAAATAAAGAAGTTGTACACAGTTTTCTACCTGTGGATTCAAGTGGAATTTCTGAACTGAGATGACTCAAAATCAAGCAAAAGATCTGACAAGCACTTTGAACAATAAACCTCTACTTGGCTCCCTTCATCCTGCAGGACAGAATTACAGAGCTTAAAGAACACAAAAGATAACAGTAAAGATGCTTACCAGCTTTTCTGGCCTGTAGGCCAAAGGGTCTTAAGGAATATAAATGTTACATCAACTACTGGCACAAGTGGACAAGTTTTGTAGGGAAAAATGATATGTTTGAACACATAAAGCAATTCGATTTGAAGAAATAGACAGAGAAGGGTAAAGTTTTAAATGTTTTCTAAGAACCTGAGGAAAAACTTTAAGATTTGAATGGTACTGTAGAGTTGGAACAGTGGCCAAGTACATGAGCTAGAGATAGTTCTAAAGGCTGAGGGCCTGTCAGACAACCTTAAAGTGGGAGAGAAATCAATGAAAAGCCATTTCTAAGTGCTGTGGATCTGGAGGCTGTCTTGGTGGTGATAGCTGTCCTGAATTTTATCCTGTGACTTTACTATTTCAACTTGACCTGAATTGAAAAGCTTGAGTTTAATGACTGCTGTAACACCAAAAAAAGAAGATAATGATTTTTAAAAGTGCTTACTATAGTGAAAATGACCACAGTGGCTCATATTTTACATCTTCTGTCATCATTGTCCCCCTATTTTACCCTTTTGTGTCTGTTTTCTTCAGCATTCCACATGAAGGTTGGACTTTCCAGGTGTGTTTTTATATTTTTTTTAGAGAAACAAATATCTGGGGGGGATGATTAGGCAACGTGTTATTTAGATATTCTGTAACAGAAGAGAAGAAGGTTAAGGTCTAAAAGGAAAATGTATTGGTCTGTTTTGGACATCCATTGGTGAATTACTGAGAAATGGAGACTTGATAGTGTGCTCAGAGTATTTAGGTTTTCTAGTACTTAGTGTTGGATTGGCTAATTCTGTATAAGCTTCCCTTCATAATATTAACTGAGGTACTTTCACTTCTGTGTGTGACATAAGTACATTTATTGAGCAACAACATGAATTGTCTTGAGCAGCTCTGCTACTCTAGTTGTGAAAATAAGTGTATTTTTCATATTTTTAAAGATGATATAAAGAGGGAAAAATACAAGGGATGTTTTTAATGACTTGAGTTTTTGTTTTTGGCAGGTATTAGCACCAGAGATGGTACTGCCAAGAAAGATAAAGACTTCAGAGGGAAAGCCCAGAAGCAGGTGCAGTTTAATCCTGGCCAAACCTCAGCTACATGGCGAGTACGGATCTTGAGTGATGGTGAACATGAACGTTCTGAGTCCTTTCAAATTGTTCTATCTGAGCCAGTCATGGCAGTTCTGGAATTTCCCTCTGTATCCACAGTGGAGATTATTGATCCAGGAGATGGTAAGAACATCTTACTGACATAATGCTCATATTGCCAATTTGAAAAATGGAAGGCAAATGCTAGGAGTAGCAGTAGATTGCAAAGCTTACCTTCCCTTATAATATTTCTGGAGACAAATATGGGCATCCAGTAGGGGATTGTCCTGTATCACTTTAAGTGTATAATGAAGATGAAATCAAAGGAGTGTCATCAGCAGCTTCAGTTATTCTTGAAGTCACCTTGTGACCCACCTTTCCCCAGACCCTTAGCTTTAGTTCTTTACAAAGATTTGACTGTCTCTTAACTCCTTTTATCTCCAGTCCTGTGCATACATTATGTGCTATCTCCATTCCTGTAATATGTTATAATGAGCTTTTTATTGCATTTTGTTTACTTTTTAGGTATCATAGATTTTCCAGCCTGTTTTCTTAAATCTTTAGCTGTTTCTCTTTTTATTACAATAAAATATCATACTATTAACATTGATATTTTTTGCACTTACAAATATGCCAGAATGCTTCTAGCTATTTTATTTCTGAAGCCAAATATCTACATGAATAAATATGTCTGTCCTCTGCAGAATCAACTGTCTTTATTCCTCAGTCTACGTATACTATTGAAGAAGATGTTGGTGAGTTGTTTATTCCGGTCAGAAGAAGTGGAGATGTGAGCCAGGAACTGATGGTTATCTGTTACACACAACAAGGTAACAGAATCTACAACATATAACAAACAAAACCCCAAAAATGGAAAAGAAAGTGAAAAAAATTGGTCCATCTGTTGAATAAGGAAATTGTTAGGGAGTTTTTCATCTTCAGATTCAACTAGAAATGTATTCTATTCATCTTTACAATTTGTCTTAGAGTCTTAATGAATTTAGCTGAAATGTAATTATGTTCTAATCTTCTGCCTCTTGTTAGGAGGGTAAAAGGATCTATTTTTACCTTTTCTCAAGATCTTTAGCTGAGGTCCCTAATATTTGAAAGTGGTGAGAACTGAAAGCACTGCTGTAGTCCATAATAGCCCTTGCTTCTGTCCTGAAAAAAAGAGTATAAAATAATATTGTTCAGCTGATGACCTTCTCTTTCTTCTACCTACCAACCTCTTATTAATTAAACCAACAGAGTGTAGGACTTCATTTGTTTACATTAAATTGTATCTGGTTATAATTAATTTCTGGTACACTGATATCATTTTTATAACATAATTAGTACACTGATTACACTAAATGAGTAAAGGGGTTAATTTCTAGCCCTTACACATTCACATTTAAGTCTTTGTCTTACGATAGATGAACAGTACTCATGGTAGTATTCCTTCTGCCTGGAAAACTGAAAATGAATATGAGGGTTAATATGCCTATGGTAATAGTAGTTTGTCCAGGGACCTCAAAAATACAGCCTACTTATAGATTTCTGCCCATCCGATCACCTAAAATTAAACAGAAATTAAAATGCAATGAAAATAAAGTTCAGCCTCTGTGAGGGGATCATAATAACCAGGGTATGTGTACTGACTTTTTTCCTTCTATGCCACAGGAACAGCAACCGGTACTGCCCCAACCTCTGTACTTTCTTACTCTGACTACATATCCAGGCCTGAGGATCACAACAGCGTTCTGCGTTTTGACAAAGATGAACGAGAAAAAACATGTCGAGTAGTGATCATAGATGATTCCTTGTATGAAGAGGCTGAGACCTTTGACGTTTTGCTGAGCATGCCCATGGGTGGAAGAATTGGTACAGAATTTGCAAGCACTCGAATTACCATTGTACCTGACAAGGATGATGGTAAGACATAATGTGATAAAGTTAAATTCCCAGTGCAGGACAGAAACTATAAGTAGATTTCCAGTCATATCAGCATGTAGAAGTTGGATTTTCACACTTTTTCCACAGTTAAAAATATGCTTCAATTAGGAGATCTGGAAAAAGTGTCAGAGACTTAGGGTGGTTTTTTTAATATTTTGAATTGGTATTTTATGGTTTGAGAAGATCGCATGTACAAACTGAGAAAAAAATGTCCTTTTCTCTTTGTCGTAGTAACAGGTGTGGTCCAAAATATCACACAGCATGAGCACCTCTATATGTGCAATTCTGAGGCTGCATCCACCAACTCATCAGGCTCACTGATGATTATGCTCTAACGGGCAAGATTAGTAATGAACTAGAAGCCACACACCAGTTGCAGTATTCTTCCTCTTAATACCCTTAATTTATATTCTGCCTAGAATCTCTATGTATACATTGTATGTCTTTCTAAAAAAGTAAATAATCAAAAGACAATTGTGCTGCTTTTGAAATCCCCTCAGGAAAGAAGTGCAAACAGGGTAATGTCCTTTGTTGTTTGAGTGGTCAGTAGTCTTAATGTGTTTCTTTGAAAGAGACATTCATTGTGAATTAGAGGTCTGTGACTGAGGAGGAACAGAAACAGCACTCTACTGATTCATGAGCTGCTGTGGAAAACCTGTGTAAATATTGTTACAGCCTTAAGTCTCTCCTTGCATGTCCCCAGCTTTGGTGTGGCAGCTCTCTAGGAGTAGCAAAAAAGCTCCCTGCAACAATTGCCCGTGTCATTTGTGCATGCAGTTTGAACAGTACAATCTCAACTGTAAATCCTGTGAAAGGAATACCGGGGAGATGTTTTAGCCATGTATCATCAAATGTGAAGATGTCATATTTTCTGAAGCCTGATGTGAGGGATTACCAGGTATATATTGTACTCTCTGAAAGCATGATGCCAAATCATAGAATCATCACAGAATTGCTCAGGCAGGAAGTTAATACCCTTCTAATTGCATCATAAATACTCAGCCTATCTGAACCTTCTCATATGTAATCCTGTAACAAAGGAGACTTTGTTTTCTCTGTGGTCCATGTAAGTAATCAAATGACATGAACACAAGTTGGAAGTAATACTTCATGTAAAGTAACAGATCACTTATCAAATACAGTCTGAAATAGAAATTTCATGTTTATCTTATTTCACTGTTGTAACAAATAGTTTTCTTCTATAGATTTCTATATGGCAATTTGATTTTTCTTTTGTTAATAATTTTAGTGATTGCATTAGGATCACAACTTGTAGATAGCAGATACTAAAATAATGGAAGAATAGCTAATATCTCTAGTAGTTCATTAATTAGCTAATTATCCAGCCTTGAAGTATGTAGAACATGTGCAAGTGTAATTATATATTAAGAAAGGTGACATTGCTGCTGTTGAGTCTTTTTTTTTTTTTTTTTTTTTGTTGTTGGAAGAGGCTTTTCCTCATAGGCTTTTAAGATGGAGACAAAGAAAATTATGTTAAAAGATTAAGTTAATGGAATACGCAACGTAGTCAGTTGTCCATGGAAATCTTGTGTTGCTACAATTTAAAAAAGTAAAAACCAAAAAGCAGTTCTTTAGGAGTCAGAGATTTTAGTAACCATGAAACACTGAGAAAAAAAACATTGAAGGGAAGGATCTATGTAAGTCAGCCACTTCTGGGTGGGCAGAAACATCATATGATGTTAGCCATCTATACCCTCCCTTCAAAATTTAATATCCTATTCATAGAATTAGAGAATCACAAGGTTGGAAAGGACCTACAAGATAATCTACTTTAAACGTCCTCGCATTACTGTAGCTACAGCAGACCACTAAACCATATCTTGTAGCTCCTCATCCAGATGCTTCTTGAACACTGCCAGGGATGGCGACTCCACCACCTCCCTGGGCAGCCATTCTAGTGCCTGAACACTCTCTGAGAGAAAAAGTTCCTTCTTATGTCTAGTCTAAACCTCTTCTGGTACAACTTGCAACCATTTCCTTGAGTCCTGTTTGTTGCTTGGATAAAGAGACCAAACCTTGAAAAATTCCCAAGGGAATCCATTACAGAATCACAGAACTGTAGGGATCTCCCAGACAGAGTCCAGCACAGGGCCACAAAGATTCCTCAATCCCTGCAGCAAAACTTGTAGACAAAAACTTTCCTATTCAAATGTTTTGATTGCCGGCTCACTGATTTGGACTCTCCCTTACTTTTTTTCTGTATTGCATGAAAATTTTAAGCTTGTGATGAGGAGGGGTTTGTCCTCTTCTCCTAAGCAACAAACAGGACCCAATGAAATAGCCACAAGTTGTACCCATGGGTTTAATGCTTCTGGCACTTCAGTGCAGCTTTTACTTCCTTTTGTCCTCTCATTAAGTAAAATCTGTGTGAAGCCTCCTCCTTCCTTAGTCTGTGGCAAATGGCCAAATTGGCAGCAAACCAGGAGAAATAGCGTAAGTCAGCCAATTTATGACACATTATACTCCCAGTTTTCTTTACATATAGTTTCTTATTATCAGCTAAAAGGTGTTCAATTTATAATGACAGCCTTAAAAGTTTTGGAAAGTCTTTGTTTGTTGTCTATCACAGAAATAAATAAATCTTATGTCTCACAGCAGGACATCTTAAAGAGGGAACTAGCCACATTTATGATACATTTCAAGCATCATCTATTGCTGGCAGTTTATTATATGTGTATGTATGCATTCATGCATTCATTATACATATATGAACTACAGATGCTGAATTACTTTAATCTTCACTTAGCTCCTTAACAAGTTGGTATACTGTCTAACCTCAGAACCTAGGCTCCTGTGATAGGTAGGGATAATAACATAGGATCTCCAGGCAGTAGTTCGTCGCATAAATTTCTTGTGGCTCCTTTAGGACAGAGGACTCAGCTGCTGGAGCAGCATATCTTTAAGCCCATACCACTGCAGGTTCTTTAACAATTAGCTTAAACATGTATTATTATAATTTATGTGAAAAATGTTATTTCTTTCTAAGATAAATCATAAGGTTATTTAGGTGGATGATATTACAAGATACTATAAAGTATTCACGGAATGAGTTAATGCAATTTTGTGGTTTCTTGATATGAGTGTAGGTGTGTGAACATGCTTTGAGAGAACAAAATTCAAAATATTCTTATCGTAAAACTTCTGGTTTTGCAAATATATTTACTAAACTCAGACCCATTCTACACACTGCTTTTTCTAAAGCTCCAAAAGTGAACTAAATATTAAAATATGAAAAACATACTTAGAAATGGCCACATATTATAGCTCAATGTAACATAAGTCCAAATATGCTGCTCAGCTTCTCCTTCCATTTTTGATTGTATGAATTCTCATTTGATATCTCATGTACAAATCACAGAATGTGAACTACTTCATGCTTGGCCAACTTGTGATGTACCTTGTGTGTGGTATGTCTAAATACTGCTGCCAAGCCTCCTCATTTATCTTCCTATCTGTTGCAATATTTTCTTCCGAATTTGTTAGTAATATCATTTGCTATGCCTCTTAAAAAAATAATCCAATTCATTTTACAAATAGAACATTTTGAAGAATCTGAATTGTTTTCATGCTTTGTGAGAGGTTCAGACAGTTGAAAAACTCCTTGTTAACATCAGATTGTTACTGTAGTCAATACCGTCACATTCCAGATATCAGCATTTGTAGATGATATCCTGATGGTATGTGCAATTATTTATCTCCTTCTGAGAATGTGTATATATGTGTATATATATCACTGAAAATATTAATCACTGAAAATCGTGTTATCATTAAGCCTATCCTTAATTTTTGTGCCAGCGACCCAAAACTGATTGTAACACCTTGCATACATTCTCTTCTGCTATGTTTCTGTAAAGTAGTTTGTAAGGATATCATTTTAAGAACAAAAACTTCCTTAAAAACAAATATTTTCATTGTTTCATTGATTTTCTGATATGTGTTCATTTCTGATATATTTATTATATTCTGATGTGTGTTTGGATATATATTCTATACATGTTTCAGATAAATGTTGAAGTACAGACCTATTTCTAACACATGAGAAGCATGTTTGTTTTCCTGTTAGATTACTGCCTTCTGCTGTAGTTGATATACATTCCTGACTGTATAAATACAAAGGCAAGACAAAGATTTCACTTTTGTGCCAAGAAAACAGGAACTAAAGCACCTACCCTTTCTTTCTGATCATTGTAACTTCATGCCAGTGAAATCATGGGTCTGAACAAAAACCTCTTTTTGAAAGTCCTCTTATTTCTGAAAGAGGAACCATTAAATTTGCAGTAGTCTCTCTCCAGAGTGATTACTGGATTAAAGGTCTGCTGTAAGTGAGCCCACAGTCATTGAGCAGAGTGTTTTACAGCCATGACCTGAGCAAGACAATGGTTCCCCTGTTAGTAGCTTGGCTTTGCTATTCCTCTGGGGAGCTACTAACAAAGTTTACAGGAAATGAGCTTACAAAACACTTGTAAGGATCTGTTTCCTAGGATGAGTAACCATACAGAATGTGTCATTCATTGAAAATACATGCCTCAAAAAGTGTGAAAGACATGCTCAGGAATACAAGGCTAGCTAATTTTGCATTTAGGCATTTTTATTTTTGACTGTGACTGCATGAACAAATAGTGTATGAGGATTCTTGTTCAGCTAAAACAAACATTAGGGTAACATTAAAATAAACAAAAATGTTTTTGTCTTCGAAATTTTGAAGTAGATGATCTAAGCTCCATACATCATCAATGAATAGAAGGGAGTGCTTCAAAATTTCAGATTTAATCACTGTGGTGGGTAATCCATTCCACTTTTCCTCCTTGTTATGCTGGCAGACCTTTTGGAATTGCCTGACTTTGTCTTTGAAAACTGAGAGCAAGCAGGCTCTCACTTAAGTGCTTAAAATGAGATGGAGTTGAAGCCAGATCAATTCCAGAACTACCCGGACATCAGTATACAATCAAGAGGATTACAAGAATGAGATTAAGCTTGGAAAAACATGCTAATCTTTGAAAATACTTGTTTAAGAAAACACAGATATTAGGCATAGATATTTTTTCTTTTTTCTTTTTTTTTTTTTTCTATTAGTATATTCATCACTATTTGATCTTAGTAGCTTTTCTGTATTTTTAAATCTCTAGAAGATGAATTAGTATTTGTCCATCTTGAGAATTTTAGAAGATCCATGTAGGTCTGAAATAGCCCTGTAAGTAGAAAACTATAATAAAAAATAATAATGATATAAGGCAGAATGTGGTGGGTTTCAGCAGTGACAACAGAAAGGTGAAAGACAAGCCACATTCTGGGTGGCCATTCACCGCTGTCACACCACAAAATTAAGAGCGTCTCAGTCAGCTCATCTGTGTGAATCAGATAATGATGGTCACTATGTTGAAAAATAGTGCTTTATAGCAGATAATTTTCTCTATCAAATAGAATTATTGTGCTTTTTGTGTCTGTTGTAGTTTCCATGGAAATAAATAAGAGGCATTACTTTCAGAATGACCTACATAGAAGAATTTCCAAAAACCATATTGTATTCAACTGAGTATTCAAATTATTTCAGATGAAAGCTTCTCAGTCCCAAATATAAATGCAACCACTGACAACCTAATCTCTGTAGGCAAATAACTTAATATTGATGTATGTGTCTGTCTTTGAATATATACACACAGTTAAATACACATCATGGTGAATAAAAATTTTGAAGTGGACCTGAAAGACTTTTCTGCCAAAGCCAGACATTTGCTCAGTTTGTCTTTCATCCTGCAAAGGCTGATGACCTTGATAATGCTGAAGCTAGTCTGTGAGTCTGCGCTGTCATTCAGTAAATACATAAGGTTCCATCAATTTGTTGCAACCTATGTCTAGTTTACCCAGAAGAGAGGCAGCTGCATTTGTTTTCACTGATGTGAAATATTAAGGGATTTGTTTGGTTGGTTTTTAATCATTTATTTTTTTAGTTGTGAAATACAGGGGAAAAATAAAAATCTTGAGAGAAGAAGATTCTTTTCTCCAAAACTTCTGATTTAACTATTATGCACAATTCCAGAAGACTTAAGAACTGCTGCCTTCTCAGATGAAGGTTTATCTTATTGATAACTGAGTAATGGCTTTATATCATTTATTGTTAGTTTCAATTAAAATTCTATCCTACGCTGTTTGGTTTTCTATAAAAAGAAATAAGCAGTTTTTAACAAAGGAACTCTTTACTATATGCTATACAGTCAGTCAGATTGTCCTCAAGCATTTTGTAAGATCTTCGATTATTTTTTTCCTCTGATTATCCTACAGGTGTCTCCAAAACCTTCCTCAGAAAATACGTTCACAATATTTTGTTTTAATGAGCTTAGCTGTAGTCAGAAGCAGGTTCCTCAATTAGAAGATGCTGATTCTATAGTGGAAATCATAAATACTTCAGTATATTATAATAGTGAAAATTGACTGAGTCACAGAAATGTTAGGCCTAATTTCCCCTTATCATTAAAAACGCTTTGAGTCTACTCCTTTGGGCAACCTGTACTTTTGCTCCTTAGGACCGTAGATTTTCCAGTCACTTGCTTTGAATTTCTCTTTTATGTTGATGAAAGGGAAGAATTCATAATGCCACTGTGTCATGGTTAGACTGCTATGATATTTGTTAACTCAAATTTAGTAGGCCTTATGTTATATGGCATTTACCAGCATGTTTGCGGTATCGTAACATTAATGTTTATAACAAATTGCTACTAAACAACATAAAACACTGGGGAAAGTAGGTGTAATTTCTGCTGTGCAATGGGAAGAGGAAAACTGAGGCAGTAGTTGTGTGCTTACTTCTGTATTTTTGAATAGGAATGTAAGGATAGCAAAGGGGAGTTACATGTAGGATGTAGCTGGTCTATGTTTTCATTCCTGTTTACTTTCTAAAATTGTTATGGGTAGAAAAGTTGAAGAAGGGAGGAAAAAGTGAAGATAAAAAATATGTTAAGTGGGATAAAGCTTAATCTCCTTTGCTTTTTGCTCTTCTTTCTTATAAACTCTGTGACTTAAACAGTAAGATAAAAGACTATTCACATTCCAGACTACATGAAGTAAGATTGATTTTGTTTTAAATGTTAGATACGAGCAAACTAAAAATTAAGTATCTGCCCCTTTGGTTAGATGGAAAACATTTGCAAAGTAGTTCCAGTTATATATCTTGTTCCAGTCTAGTTTCGACTACAGAAATCTGTGAGAACATTCTTATTAATCTTTCATTATCTGTATTCACCTTTGTCTGTTTGCACCAAAGTGAAAAATGCAAGGAATTTTCTGGCTTGTGCACAGGACTCAGCTCAAGCAAGTTTAATGAGATAACATATTTGTTTTTGCATCTACCAACACACAAAATTGGAAACTTAGGAGACAAGGAAGAAAGAACAGTGCTGGTGTAACAATTGCTGTCCCAAAAATGGCCAAATACTTGAAATTAAGCTAAAAATTCCTAAGAAAAAGTCTTAAGCTTAAAACAAATACTTTATTTCAATTATTTAATAGAGTGAAGATATTTCCATTGTCTAACATGGATCTTAGGCTCTCTCATTACCTTCAGCATAAGGTATATACTGACGGGTATGATTACTCTTTCACCAGAACCAGCATTCTACTTTGGAAATGATGAATACTGTGTTGATGAGAGTGCCGGCTATGTTGAGGTACGTGTTTGGAGGACAGGAACTGATCTGTCTAAAGCTGCCTCTGTTACAGTGAGGTCTCGCAAATCTGAATCAAGAACCGCAGAAGGTAAGTTACTGTTTTAGTCTTGTTTCATAATACATCTCAACAACAAATGCTACTACATTTGGTCTTACAAATAAGATGAAATGTACATATCTTAGCAAATCTTTCTTTCTTCTAGAGCAAAATAAACACTTACAGAATTTGCTCTCAAACTAACTGGAATAGGAGCAACTTTAAGGTCCAGAACTGAGAGAAACCCTTTAAATATTTGTATAAAACATTGTCCCACAAAGGCAGTTGATTATTGTCTCAACATCAGACACAGGCTTATAAACCCTGCTAGCATGCACAATTTCCGCCCTTACTCTTTCTGTAGACAATGAGAAAGTACCTAGAATCCCATTTTGTAGGAGGATTGCTACAGCTGTGTGGTCCAGTGGTGCTTTGGTAGAATCTTCATTTGCAGAATCAAATTTGAGTGTACGTTAGTATTTTTTCAAACTGATATTTGAGACAGCCAAATACAGACTTCATAAAAAGAACAGTTATCTTCCATAGTTTCTTATCCTTAGCATAACTGGACAGTAGAGTTCATCTTTTCAACTAATTTCTAGTCAGATAAAACTGTGTAAAACTTGATGCTTAATTGAGTCATGTGGGGAATCTGAGCACTCACCATATTATTTCTCATGAAGAATGAAATTTGTAGTCTAAACAGAATATATGATTGCTTCATACCCTAGTGCCTCAGTTGAGAGGCCTAGGTCTGGGTACAGCAACAAGGACTCTATGTCCATCTGATGACCACAGAATAATAGAATCATAGAATTACTCAGGTTGGAAAAAACCTCAAAGATCATCAAGTCCAAACACAGCCTAACCATAGTACCCTAACTCTAACAACCCTCTGCTAAATCATATCTCTGAGCACCACATCCAAACAGCTCTTAAGCACATCCAGGGACGGTGACTCAACCACCTCCCTGGGGAGCCTATTCCAGTGTTTAACTATCCTTTCTGTATAGAAGTGTTTCCTAATGTCTGACCTAAATTTACCTTGGTGCAACTTGAGGCCATTTTCGCTCATCCTGTTGCCAGATGTTGCCAGATAGAAAAGACCTGCCCCACTCTCACCTTTCACATACTGGAAGAGAGCAATAAGGTCTCCTCTGACAACATTTGACAAAATAAATTGAAATTCCTTTTAAAGGAAGAATAGATTTAACTAAAATTATCTGTTTAGTGTTATATATGTTGGATATTTTTTATTTTTAATTACATGTAATACTATCTATTTATTTATTTTAATCCCTTCTCCACTGGTAGCTGGAGTAGACTATGTAGGTATCAGTCGTAATTTGGATTTTGCCCCTGGAGTCAGTATGCAGACATTTCGTGTGGTAATTCTGGATGACCTTGGACAACCAGTGTTAGAAGGAACTGAGAAGTTTGAGCTTGTGCTAAGAATGCCTATGAATGCTGCCCTTGGAGAACCCAGCAAAGCTACCATCTTCATCAATGACTCAGTCTCTGATTGTGAGTTAATCTCTTTCACATTTTTACAAGAGGTAGATGACTGCAATACACGGACAGCACATGTCCTTTTGGATCATACCAAGCCAGTGAACCTACATCTTTCAGCTGCAGACACTTTGTTATGTCAGTTGCTGTGTAGCTGCATATGTTATATACCTAATGTGATGTAACACAACAAAATTTGAATTAGGGGAGCAAAGATCTGAATTTCTGCAATAATACTTTACACATGCTTTTTATATTTCTGTACAGTGCCTAAGATGCAATTTAAAGAACCTGTATATGTAGTCAATGAAAACGACGGACAGATTTCTGCCATGATATACAGGAGTGGAGATATCCAATACACATCAACTGTGCGATGTTATACAAGGCAAGGTTCAGCTCAGGTAATGATGGACTTTGAAGAACGTCCTAATACTGATAGTTCCATCATCACATTCCTTCCTGGTAAGCTCTTGATCCTATTTTAGAAGTCTTTAGTCTACTACGTTTTGTTTTGTTTTGTTTAATTTTAGTTTTAAATTTCTTCTTGTAAACTAATACCAAAAAGACTGCTCTGCTCCAGGAAATTTTTAAGGAGATCTGAAACCAATGGGAATTTTAAAGACATTAGAATAGAATAATGTACATGAAGATGCACACAATTGAGGAGTATCTTAAAATAAGCTTCCAGTTCTTGAAATCCAAGAACTCTAGAATAAAATAACCTTTAGTATTCCTGACAGTTTCTGTAGTTTCTGTTTTACAGTTTTATTGTGCAAGTATTTGATTCTGAAATACACATTGTGGGTGAATTCACTGAAAAGAAATATAAAGATAAAACAAAAGGAAAAATACATGTAAAGTGGGTATACAAACATAAACTTGTCTAAGAGAAATCCCAAAACAGAAGATTCCATTAAAACAGTTGTAACAAGTACTCATCCTGCATTCACTGTTATTGCTCACTAAATTGTATGTTACCAAGATAGTGTCTTGGCCAGAAGTATCCTGTTCCTTCAGTCTGAAGAAAAGTGTTGTCAAAGAGCAGAGAGCACCTAAGATCTGCATGATATTACCTTCAGAATGATTGCAGGTGAGACTGAGAAGCCTTGCCCTCTTGTGCTTATGGATGACACTTTTCATGAAGAAGATGAAGAATTACGTCTGGTTCTTGGCTCTCCAAGAAGTGATTCATCCTTCGGTGCCTCTATTGGTGAACAAAATGAGACCCTGATAAAGATTCGAGATGATGCAGACAGTAAGAAATTATTTTTTTATTATTATTAGCTTTTGCAAGCTAATGTGCACAAGTGTGCTCTAAATGTATTTTTCCTATAATTACAGAGGCTATTATTAAATTTGGTGAGACCAAATTTAGTGTGAGTGAACCAAAGGACACAAGACAAGCAGCAGTTGTAAAAATCCCAGTGATTCGTCTGGGGGACACATCCAAGGTCTCTGTTGTGAGAGTTCATACAAAGGATGGATCTGCTATTTCTGGAGAGGACTATCACCCTATATCAGAAGGTAAAGTTAGTCAGATGTTTATCACATCCTATGATCTGTGGGATTATTGTTATGCATTATAATTAATTATTATTAACATTGTAGTATAATATTTGAACAACTTAATAATTTCATTAATAGAATACTCTGTACAACCACACCCATTCATAGCTTTTGCTGTTTGGATTCAATATGGACATAATCCAATGTGGTACACAAAAATCAAATTCAGCTGAAATTCCAGGCATCTGTAAAGACATTTACAAAATAATTTTGGCTCTTTTGAAGATATCTATAGCTTGAATAATTGGGAAAAATGTTTGAGTGTCATCATTTGTTGTATTACCATTACTCTGCACAGCATTTAATCATAGATTGTGAAGTTGTTTCTCAAGCAACTCAATAAGTTAATGGTTTATTGCTCTATCTAGGAATTAATATACTTTTCTATTTTTTTGTTCTACTTTCATAATATTTAAAATTTCTTTCTATATCTCTGCAATTCACTGCCCACTGCTCCTTTCTAGTGATGAATGAGGAGAGAAGCTGTGAAACGGAATGAGAAATTTCATAGCTGATAAGCTTCTTTCTATTAGTAGCCCACCCACATGGTTTGTTGAACAACTAATAGCACCATGTATTTTCTGTCTTCTATAGTTAATGATAATACATGATATTAATCTGTGTCTTAACACTCAGCTTTCCATTCTGGAGTGTTTTCATGGTTTGGGAAAAACTATTTTGGTGTCCAGGTCAGCTGCAAGATGGGACTTATTTCTGAACATCAGCAACAACACTGCAACATCTTCAAATTCCACTGAAGGCGAGGCGTTTCTCACTAGTGATATTTGAATAGAAAAATGTTAACAATTAAAAAATTATCACACTGGATGTTACTAACTCCAGCCACTTTGTATCCTGTATTTCAGTCTTGCTCATTCCTCCTGAAAGCCACAGGAATTTTTCACGTCAGCTAACAATGATGCAGAAAGTGCTACTTTATGACTTCCAGTTTTGCTTCACTGGTCTCTCCCTTTCAATCCTTATCATCTATGCCTTATTTCTGCTTTCATCCTCTGCTGTTTATTGTGTTTGTCCCTTTAGAGTAGGGTTGTGTTTCAGTATACTAATTAGAATGTCACTTTCTGTGAGGCTTTTATTTTCCTCTAGTCTTCAATTTCTGTTGGTAATTTCTGTGCCATCAGTACTTCAATACTTAGATCCTTCAAATAAAAAAGCTTGTAGAAATCATGGAATCACAGAATGTTTTATGTTAGAAGGGTTCTCTGCAGCCATCTGGCCCAGTCCCTGACCCATCAGGGACACCCAGAGCAGGGTGTCCAGGGCCACGTCCAGGTGGCTCTGGAAGATCCCCAAGGAGGAGACCCCACAGCCTCTGGGCAGCCTGTGCCAGTGCTCCATCACTGCACAGTACAGAAGGGCTCCTGTGAAGAACCTCCTGTGCCCCATTTTGTGCCCATGACCTCCAGTCCTGGCACTGGGCACTGCTGAAATGAGCCTGACTCGTTGCATCTTCCCTTCAGGTATTTATAAACACGGGCTCAATATGAGCCACCAGTGTGCCCTTGCAATCATGAAGGCAAACCACATTTTGTGATGCATTAAACACACCATAGCCATCTAGTAAAAATAATTGAGTCTCCCACTATATTTTGAATTAGTGCATCCTCACCTTGAATATTGTGTGCAATTCTGGACTCCACAATATGAAAAGGATGTTAAGATATCAGATCCAGAAGTATATCCTATGAGGTAAGGCTGAGGATTCTTGGGTGAAGAGGAGGCCAAGAGGTGACCTCATTTCTCTCTGCATCTTTCTAAGAAAGGGAAGCAGAAGGAGGTGCTGAGCTCTGCTCCCTAGTAACTCCTGGCAAGACGTGTGGGAATGGTAAAAAGCTGTGCCATGGGAGGATCAGACTGAGCATTAGGAAACTTTTCTTTACTGTGAAGGTGGTCAAACATTGGGACAGGCTTCCTACTAGGGTGTTTGGTGACCCACACCTGTCAGTATTCAAGAGGAATTTGTATAATGTCCTCATTAATATGCTTTAACTTTTATTTAAACCTGCAGTGGTCAGGCAGTTGGACATGATGATCTCTAACAAAGCTGTTATTCTATTCTATTCTATTCTATTCTATTCTATTCTATTCTATTCTATTCTATTCTATTCCATTCCGTTCTGTTCTGTTCTACACTGATAAGCTTCTCTCAAGCCTATGGAAAGATCACTTCTCTTGAAATGCACGTACTTCTTCTGTCTTGTTGTGTTTTTAGAAATTGAATTTAAGGAGGGTGAAACACAGCACTTTGTGGAAATTGAAGTTCTCTTTGATGGAGTTAGGGAGATGAGAGAAGCCTTCACTGTTCACCTGAAACCTGATGAGAACATGGTTGCTGAAATACAGGTAACAAAACAATTCCAAGACCTCAACAGCAAAATCTCTAAAAAGATCTTCTTACTTTTTGATTTCACAGCTTTATTCTTCTCTAGAAGTTTGTGCAAGCCATCTTTGCTTGTATTCTTAAAGGACAAATGCAATCCCATCTGACACTGTAGCACATACACCAAACAGTTTGTTGCCATGTTCATGCGGTTCTAGAAACAAGGACAGTCCATGTAAAACAAATTTTCAAGACACATTTCCAGATGCATCCTTTTCTGAATCATCACTAAAGATCTTGGAAACACTGGATGGTAATAAAATGTATACCCTATACTGTAATAAGAACAGCCAGGTGAAATAGATGTTCTGCTGTCAAAGCTATGTTCATTTTTATTTAGCGTTATATTATGCATACTTTAAATATAAATGGTATTTTGTTTTGATTCTGCATATTGTCCAGGGTCTGCTATCTGCAGTGTTCAGAAAATGGAATAATAATAATAACTTTCAGTTTGATAGTCTGCAATATACTTTCCAGTGCCTCAAATTTTTTTCAGTAGCTCATACAGCTGAGGTCTTACAGCTTACCCTGAGAAAGTGTTTCAAAATCTATATATATTCTCAATCAAGGTCTAGCTTGAATTTCTTCATTTGTTTAAAACTTCACAGAGAACTTTTTTACCTTTTTCGTTATCAGACAGCCAAGGCCATTGTTTACATTGAAGAAATGAACAGCATGGCAGATGTCACCTTTCCTTCTGTCCCTCAAGTTGCATCTCTTTTGATATATGATGATACTTCTAGAGCCAAAGACAGAACCAGTCCTGTAGCTGGCTATCCTGTCATCTGTATTACAGTGAGTATCTCTGTGGAAAGATGGAACAACACCAGTATATGGATTTTGTTCAAAGGAGCAGTAGAATTATAGACAATCAATCATTGTTAATCATATTGTTGTGAGTCACACATGAATTTAAGCTAGGACAGTCCTAAGTGCTAATATAATTTATCTGGATAGCAAATGAATTTTCAGGAGAACAATAAACACTTGGTCATCACTAAAAACAAGTTTGATACTAAGAACAATTTTGTTCAATGTCTGTGATTATATCAACTTACTATTTTCTACATTTCATTGTGTTAAAATCACTGGAGATAACCAGTGACTCATTGTTTTTAATGAGTGTCACAGAATGACAAATGACTGCTGTGTTTTGGAGTTTTCTTTTGCGTTGAGGAAGTCCTTCTGCATCTTCAGTTTCTCACACCATTCATTACACAAAGGTCATGAGCTGAATGGTTTTCCTAAGAACAAAACCAAAAGAAATCTTGAAATTTGCAGAATTAGGTCAGAGTATGATATCCAAGTTAAAGTAGCAGGTAGAAGTGTAGTTTGAGCTTCCTTAGCTGTGTTTTAACCCCTCAACTATAATTTAAAATTCAAGTTTTAATTTCATTTAAGCGTAGTTATATCTTCCTTTTAATCCATCCTAATGGCAATAAAAGCATCACAGCCAAAACAAGTTAATTGTTCCTCACTGGAATTATCTGTTCTGCTGAGTTTGCGACTATTGAAAAATTAAATTTCCTTTGCCATAAAGCAAATAAATAGTTACACATCTGCCTTATTCTGCAGGCTTGCAATCCTAAATATGAAGACTTCGATAAGACTGGTTCAATATGTGCTAGTGAAAACATCAATAATACTCTGACACAATATCGATGGCTTGTGAGTGCACCCACTGGTCCTGACGGCGTTACTAGCCCCATGAAGGAGGTTGACTTTGATACCTTCTTCACTTCATCCAAGATGATCACACTTGACTCCATTTACTTTCAAGCTGGCTCTCGTGTCCAGTGTGCAGCTCGTGCTGTCAATTCAGATGGGAATGAGGGTCTTGAACTTATGAGCCCAATTGTAACTATAAGCACATCAGAAGGTAAGTTATCACCTATTACAAAATTCCTTCAAAATCAAATGACATTATAAGGCATTTTCACACTTATTTTTTATAATTTATTATAAAAAATTATTTATTATATTCACACATAATTTCTTTTACTGTATAATCTGTCGAATGAGTAATTTCCAGCCATCAAGCTGAATTACAAATTATTGTATTTTTTGCATGATCTCTGCTGTTTTTGCTGCTGCGTCAAGTCTTCTGTTTTTTGTGAGATCTTACAGTAGATAATTATGTGATTGTTCGTTTGCAGTATCATTTTAATTTCCTTGACCTTTCCATCTAAATATTTTAGTTAAAACCCTTTGTTTCCTGCAAAGTGAGAGCTTTAGGCAGCTTAATAAATGAAATTTCTACTTTAACTATTTTCTTTATTTCACATTGTGACTGCAGGCTAAAGTAACTTCTGATTGCACTGTCAGGAATCTTAAAAAGGACTAAAAAGGACTTTGTCTGAGGGTATTGTCTACAAGATGCAGTGTAGTACTTTTTAAAGACAGACAACCTTCTGTTGGATGAGCTAGTTTGGTTATATAAAACAGTCTGATTATGTTAGACTTATATTGAATTACTTGAATTACACTTGACAAATTAGCAGGGCTAATTAGCCCAGGACCAGCACTGAATTGGCACGAATATATTATTTCCAGTACCTTAACTGTCTTGAGATGTGGAAGTCATCAGTTATGATAATCATATACAACACAGATAGTGGATAGCTGTTATATGCTATCTAAGCAACCTGCAAAAATCCTATTTGCAGCTTCAGAAGCGTTTGACCTCCAGTGAATAGACCAAATTCTCAAAGGTCAGTCAGATTGTGGAGTTAATAAATAAATAAATAAATAGATCTAGCCTCTTTAGCACATCTTACTTGCATTGGAGAAAGAATAAATTATTGTTTTGCAGAAGAGAAATCTTGTGTCCTCAAGCCTGCTGTTTCCAGCTTAGAGCTATTGAGCAAAATGAAGTCCACAAGAACCAATAAATGATCCAGGAGGTGAGCCCTGCCTCCTTTTTTTTGTTGTTGTTTTTGGGTGTTTTTTTTTGTAACCCCTCATAAATGGGCAAATAACAAAATGTGCTAAAGGGAATGTTCAGATTATCCACTTCTGATGGTTTCTTTCTCAGTGGACCCACTCTGTGACTAGGATGCAAGCATTTCTGTGCTGAACAATGTTACTGGAGGTTGCACTTATCTCAGACCATACAAATGAAAACCTAACCTGCTAATTCTAGAACAGGCTGAAATAAGCCTGGAATGGGCTGACAAAGTAACTTACAGATTCTTCAGCCTTGGAAAAACATAGAATCAACAGAAAAAGGCCCTGATCTGATTATAAAACTGGCTCCATTTTGAGCATGGTGTTCCTGAAGAACATTTCCAACTAAAATTAGTTATGACACTATTCTCTAATGGGACAAGTGGCTTATAGAGTCCTATTAAGTCATATATAGGTCCACACCCCAATCCAGTGCCGAAAGCAGCTGAATACTGATAAGTATCCTCCATAAAACTCTGTATGTGTTTAAGGGGAAGGGAATTAAGGCATCTGAGGTCATCTGTAAGGAAGTAGGGTACCTGACGCTTATTTTGCAAGTTGGAATATTCAACTGAAAATGTATAGGCGCAGTCATCACCAGGTTCTGGAAATGTGATTCAATTGATAAAGTTATGATTTCTACGTGACTGTTCTTTTGCATAGATCCCCATTCAAACCTCTGATAAATGTTCTCTATAGCATTTACTTGGCATTTCAAAAAATCCTCCTTGTTTTGGCAGCATATCCAATGGGAAAAGAAGCGTGTCTAAAATTAATGCAAAGAAAAGCGTAGATTATTTCTTCTGGACATAGAGTAAAGTTACTTTGTCTTTTTTCCATTAGGTCTTTGTCAGCCTCGTGTGTCAGGAGTAGTTGGAGCAGAACCATTCTCTGCCAAGCTGCGCTATACAGGACCAGAAGATCCAGCTTATGCCAATCTCATTAAACTGACAGTCACGATGCCACATATCGATGGTATGACAAAAGCAGCTGTGGAGTCTAGAAAAGTTGTACAACTTGCTGTTGTATGAGCTATTTTATCAGTCATGTTATTTAAAACAGTCAAAATGATAGTGTCTTTTAACACGTGGAACCAGAGAAGAATGCCATGAATGTACAAATGCGCTTTGCAGTAAGATGCATAAGATACTGTACAGCTTCACAGTCTTTGATGTGAAGACTGTTCTCTGGTTAATTGCACAGTTGACATAAATTGGGTTAGACCTACACTTAATAAAATTCCTCTGAGTGAATAGTTACAACAAGGAATAATTAATATTTATTTAAAAACATGTGAAGCAATTTAATTGCTACATGCTTCTGAAGACTTAACAAAAATTCCAATTGAAAAATATGTTGCAGATTTAGAAATAGCTAGCATTTCATAGTAAAAAGACATGCACAATGTATCATCATTCTCTGAACTCTAAAGTATGTTCATTACTGTAAGTTCCAAGTACAGAAGCACATCACAATATACTTGGTGTTTGAAAATTTTTTGCTAAGTTAAGCAACTCAGAGCACTGAAATTTAGTGACAGAGATATAATTATTTTAATTTTTTAGGCATGCTGCCTGTTATTTCTACAAGGGAGCTCTCCAATTTTGAGCTGACACTTAGCCCCGATGGAACCAGAGTTGGAAACCATAAATGCTCCAACCTGCTGGATTACACAGAAGTGAAGACCCACCATGGTTTCTTGACTGATGCTACCAAAAATTCAGATGTGATTGGAGAGACCATTCCCTACCAATACAGCCCAGCAATCAGAGGTCTCAATACCTTACGATTCTACCGAAATCTGAATCTGGAAGCCTGTTTATGGGAGTTTGTTAGCTACTATGACATGTCCGAGCTCCTCACAGATTGTGGAGGCACCATTGGGACAGATGGGCAGGTACCAAACTACAACTTGATTTTTTTGCTTTATTCTTTAATTGAAAACTTCCTGTGAAATGTATATCTAAGGACAATAGCATATCTATCTACCCATTACCAGTTTAAAATGTATTCTTTTATTATTATTATTTAACAGAAGACAGACTTCCACTAAGGACAGTATATTTATTAAAGCTATCCCTGTGTCGGTTAAACACTAACAGGCTATACATGAAATCCCTGTCCAACTGAAATTGAGTGGCTTAATTTGTATTAAATTTGCTGTAACTTTAGCTCATTGAAATACTTGAGGACCAACATATCCAGTTTTTAGTAAGCCACTTTAGTCTTTTCTTAGAATGAGATCCTTCTAGAGGATTACTGTTAGCACATGGGTAGTGCTGGACTGTTAGTCATTGTGTATCTTAAAATAAACTTAAAAAGAGCTATGAAGTCTTTCTGCACAGTGGACTGCACTCTATTACCAGCTGCTTGGCACTGCTGATCCTTTGCTCTCAGTATAACAAGACCCAGCAGTGCAGACAGTATAGTGTTCTCACATTACCCAGCAGAAAATGCCGTGGTGGTGAAGCAAAGGGAAGCTGTTAGTGTGGCTGAAGAACAGAGATATGAAAGTGGTTTGGAGATTATAAACAAGGAAACTGGAGAGATCTCCAAATGTCCTTTGGAAAGTGGTTTCTAGAAATCCAGAATAGAACCCTAGAATCACAAGGTTGGAAAGGACCTACAAGATCATCTAGTTTAAACGTCCTCCCATTACCGTAGCTACAGCAAACCACTAAACCATATCTCGTAGCTCTTCATCCATATGCCTCTTCAACACTGCCAGGGACGGCAACTCTACCACCTCCCTGGGCAGCCATTCCAGTGCCTGATCACTCTCTGAGAGAAAAAGTTCCTTCTTATGTCTAGTCTAAACCTCTTCTAGTACAACTCGAGGCCATTACCCATAGTGTGGGAGCAAAAAGAATGCAGCATTTCTTCTGGTGCAATGACAGCAAAGTTAATCCTTAGGTCTTCCTTGTGCAATTACTACACAAGCCTGTCTGATATCACTCAGGATCTGGAAAACAAAAGCTGTAACCAAGAAGATCAATATTTATGACACAGACTTGTCCCTTTAGGGATAATCCAGAAGGGCTGGAAATGCAGTACCTTGTTTTAGAGAAGTCCATGCTCAGCGCACAGCTGTGTGGTAAGCCAGCTTGCTTTCCTGGCTCACTAGCATTACCTTTGAGCCACTGAGAAAAGGATGAGGTTTCTGTGTGAAATGGCCAGAGCTGTTCTGCTTTTTAACAGGTGTTCATCTTACCTAGGAACCATCTGCTTATCCACCCTCTGAATACCTATATGCACAAATTTTTCATCATCTGAGTGCTCTGTTGTTTCTCCTGGTTCCTTGTCTGTTGCAGAGACCAGTTCAAGGTATTTGCCTTGATGCTGGAAGCTCACTGTTGGTGCATCTGCTTGGAGTTGCCCCTCCACAAAGAGCAGATCCTCCTACAGGTACATTCCACTGTAGCCATGAACCTGTCAGAGGGAAGGGGAAGGCATGATAGTGTGGGATGTAAGCCTTTCACATTCTCATGAGATAAAAATGACAGCCATCTTCTCTGTTCCTAGAATAATATCACTGCTTCACCTCATCATTCCTTTTACTATCTCTTTATGCCCTAGAACACATACAACATGCAAGCATATATTCTTATTTCCCAAACTGCACTGTCATAAGTACAAAAAGCTGCCAAGCAGATGTCAGACGATCCTGTCATCTGTTTCTCCCATAGTGAAAAGGAAGATCTGATTTGAATCCTCTTTCTATTTAATACTCCAGTATCCTATAGAGAAAAGGCTGAGCAGTTGGTTTAGACAAATGTCTAAGTAAGTCCTATATGCACATATGGGTGTAAACAGAGCAAAAAATAACAGTCCTTCCTGCATTTTAAAGAACTTGTGTATTTCTTTGTGGAGGACATGCATAAATGATAATTGGGCTTAGGAAGAGAGCCACACTTTAAGCTTCAGAGGTGTTATGTATTTCACATAAGATCTCCCATTTAAAAATAGAGAGGGATGAACATGAACTTCAGAGCCATGAAACTGCAGCTGAAGTCAGCCCTTAGCGTTCTGTAGGGTGTGGCTAAAAGGCTACAGTGGTGAGTGAAATATCAAGCTGAATTACTTCTAGCGGGAAAGCATTTCCCCGCAGCCGGTACGCGCTTCACTGCCCTCCCTGTTCCCCCCCACCTCCATTTAATTCTTCTCCAAGTTCAGTCTTTATCTTCACATGACCCCCCCCAGCTGAGAGGGGAGGCAGTCAGTGCCCTATCTCTGTGGTTGTCACCATTGTTATCTTTTTCTCCTTCGGTGAGCAATTAATAATCCTTCTCTGTGAGAAGGAAGCTGGCAGCTATGGTTTTCACCATGTGTTTTTTTAGCACACAAAGGAAGCTTAATTTCCATTCTATATACTTAACTGATAAAGAAATATTAAATTCTCTTACCATATCCTGCTACCACTATAAGTTTGCTAGCTTGAATTTCCCATCTGGTAGATCTTTAAACTCAAAATTCTGCCTCTCAGTTCTAGTTCTCCAACACTACTATACGATCAAAGGTAGCACTTGTGATTCAGACAGAGATATTCCATAAAAGCAGCTGACAATATCTTGTGCAATGTGGAACCTTGTTTATGTGAGCTCCTCTAATGGGAGGGGAAGAAGATGAACTTCAGGAAGCAAAGTGTGAGGTAGGAGACCTGCAGCTGGTGTCGTTCTTCTGGCAGCACTCCTGGTGTTTGCCACAGGCTGCAGCTGTCTTTGCCAGTTCCCATGAACTCATGAACTGTCATAATACATACAGGGAAGGTTTTAGTTTTCTTTCTTTTCTTTTTCTTTTTTGTCCTTGAGGCCTTCTCCTTGTGACCCATTCTCTTTTGCAATTACTCTGTGCATGAGCAAACCCTGTGTGAGGTAGATGCAGCCCTTCTTTCAGAATATAGCTTGACGCTTTGTTCCTGGGGTCTGCCCATATTCACCATATCTGAAAAATCAAGCATCTGGGTATCTATTATGGATTTAAATTTGCAGCTTAAGGAATGCATATTTATAAATAAAGTCCTGTATCCTGTAAATTGAACTTATTCGTTCAAATTATAGCTGTGTGCTGGTCGAAGTAAAGGTCATTCATCTTTTGAACGCCTTGCCTTCATAGTCTGAAATTCAAGGTCTGTGTCTGGATATATTGAGGATGTAAAAACATGGAGCTCTACTATGTAAGTTGTTTTTATGTATCTTCAGGTAATTATTAGAGATTAGACCTTACTTCATGAGGGTGCTGTGAGAGTAAAGCACTAAAGATTCTAGAGCAATGCCAGATTTCCTTGAAAGGAAATTAAAAAATGAAACAGTGAAAACCAAGCAACTATCCTGTAAGGAAGTATATGTTGAAGGACTGGCCTACTTTTATTTGATAGAGTGCAAACTATCATTTGATCTCATTTCCTGCCATTACAATTATTTGCTGTAAGCAGGCAGTTTGGCATCCAAAGGCTTCTGTGTGTTTCAGGCCAAGTACTTATGTGTGGATTTTGCTTTCACTTGTTCTCAACCACTGCCAGACTTGGCATAAGAACACAAGGAAATTACCATTCAGATTTTATTAGCAACTAGTTAAGCAAGTCTTTGACTGAAAGAAGGTGAAAAACATACACTAAAGTATTGGAACATGCAGATTAATGCCTTGAAGCTGCTGTAATTGAATACAGCTGAAGACTTTGTTTTGCTTTCTGACAAAAACCAGTTTGTTCTGACTTAAATTGAAAATGTTTCTCTTCCAATATGGTCATTTCACATTTATTCTGCATATGGCACTGAGATGCTTGGAAATCCCATATGAACATGAATGTTAAAATCACTAATATAATGCCTCAGTTTATATGAGGCAGCTTGCAGAGTATTACATGGAAACAGTGCAATAAAGGTTCCATCTTCAAAGATTTTAGCTTTACAGAAATCATTTGTAAGGCCAACTTTTCTGCAGTTCTCACTAGAAGCTGTAAAATGCAGATGGACAAAAGTACCTATATTCAGATTTTTATATTCATGTCAGCCACCACAATCAATTTAAGAAAACCTGCAGTTTGACACTTGACACAGAAGCCAACAAGCCATCAATTTTTTTGCTTGTTTTTTCCTCCAGCTGTAAAGCCTATCTATTGCAAAAAGAAATATATATATATATATTCCAAAGTTAATGCACCAGCTGTGTAACAAAGACAGAAGTTAATACATTTCAAGGAGCTGGCACTTCGATGCTGTATTGCATTCTCCTTTCCATTCAGGCTTTTTTACACAAAGCTGCTTTGCGTCTCACCTGTGACCTACCCGGCTGTTTGTCTTCTTGGGGCCAAATCTGAGCTTTGCCATATATTTATTGTGTAAACAGTGAGTTGACAACATTGTTAAGCTTGTGTGACTCAAATTTGCAGACATAGCAAATAAATGCAATAGTAAGTCAGGATTAGGATAAACAGTAGGATAAATATACAGTTCTCATGAAAAGTTTGGTTCATACAGACAACCAATATAAAATATGAAACTGTTATTTCTAATTTATAGTTTTGATCTTGCCAGTACTGGCAGCACATGCCCATGATCACAGATGCACACACACACACACTTACAGCTACTGATCATATCCCAAAGCTATAACATTGTTTTCCAGTGCAAAGTTCTGCTCTTTGGAATGAAAGCCAAATAAATAAAATCCAGTGTAATGCAGGACAGAGTCCCTGCCCCATAATCTTAACTGAAAATGTTTTTGTTGTGAATATTCTCACTTGCTACATGACAGATGCTCAAATTAATTGTGGTTTTTTTTTTACTTAATGAAGTTTGACAGTTTGCATCAGAAAGGGGAACAAAAGCAGAACACCTATAGAAATTCTTAAATGGGAATTGTCTTTGACAATTTATCTTGCAAAGAACATGTATGAATCTATACATCTTACATCAATATTCAGGATAAATTATGTTCTTCTCCCGCACTAAGACATTTTTAGATGAGCTGCTTGAATGATCTACGAGCTATCCGAATGACTTTTGTCAGACAGTGATCATAAGAGCCTGTTCCCTTCTTGGAACAATTTTTGTCCTCTGTCTTCTCAGACACTGTCACAAGATGAGAAACAGTTTTCCCAATTCAGCTGAGATGTAGCTGTAATTTGGATTTCTGTCCTAGTATCACAAGGCTGGCTGAAAGTCACATCCACTTATTATTGTATGAAACTGATGTTGGTGAATAAAAGTTTGCCAATACAACATCTACAATCTTCTGTTCACAAAATGTGTAGATACAGTGCACCTGTTCTGTCTCTCCACAGCAGTTAAGCTGATCCTGCACTTACACAGCTCTGAGTTACCATTTCGGTTTCATCAGTGTCACACTGAGATAAAATATGAACAGCTGGCTACTCTCAATGGGCTTTGCTGGAAAATAAAGACAACCCAATGGAAAGAATGTTTTCTCATATTAAGAGAGTTAGAGAAGTGGAGCTTCTCCATCTGCATGACACATTTCATCATTTCATTTGTTGGGGGGTTCCTCTTACTCTGACAATTTTCTTCTGCAGTTAATTTCCCCCTTTTTAATTTTATTTTTACCCAAAAGGTCCTCTGTATTTTAGATAGATGGGCTTGAGATTTGTCCATTCTGCCCACTGAAGAGTAATTTTCCCCTTCCAGCATTTTCCTTTTTAATAAGAACTGAGATGGCTTTGTAAGCTGTTCGCATAAAAAAAAAAGTATTTATTCAGTAGTTTTGGCTACCAGTATTAGAGGTTTTCTTCCACACCTACTATCCAGTGAGTGCCTCAGGAGGGATTTGAGTGCATAAAAACTAAATGAGCTTGTTTAGAAAAAAAACTTCGTCCTCTCCCTATTTGCAGCAAATCACATGTGAAGACAGTCATGCTGATGGAAGCACAGTTTCATAGGCAGGTGAATAAATTCCCAGATTGGAGCAAGCAACCCTACTGCCCAAACATATATAGGTTTTACTAGAAGAGAAGAGTCTGCTAACTTCTAGGGTGAATTCTTTGGTTTCAGGTTTTTCTGCAAAGCAGCAGCAAGATATGGCAAAGGAGCAGCATTTCAGGGTGACTTTCCCTACGGCTAGATTTCCCACCAGTACAAAAGAGAGCTGTGCTCACTAACGCCATGCTTACACTGAATGGAGGCAAGACAAGCCTAAAATGTGGCTTACAAACCCTATTAATGGATTTCTCTATGTACAATGTGCATGAACAGTGAACGGTACCTAACACTGGATAACCAAGAACAGCTTTGAAAGAAGCCTTTTTTCACTTGTGGCATAAGACTGAACTAGAAGAGCTTTGTGGATCACTGTCCAGGTCACTGCTGTCAGCAGCTTTAACTCAATATAATGTAGTTCCAACCTAGTAAACTTGATCTAAAAATTAATAGGATTTCATGGCCTCGCTATTCTTTCTTGTGAGGGTTAGAAATCCTTCTAATTTCTAGGCTGTATTTGTCATGGCCATCTTATACCCATTTGTTCTCATGTCAGCACCATCTTTCATCATCCTCAGTAGCCCTTCTCTGCTGTTCATCTCCTGATGTGTATAGGTGGAATTCTTATTTCCTCATAGTTTATGCTGAGCTAAGCTAAACAACCCAGCTGTTCTAGTTGCTTTTCATAAAATAGCTTTTCCATTCCTGTGATTATTTTGATTTCTTTTCTACAGTCTACAATGCAAATTAGGCTTTTTCAAGCATGGATGATCAAAGCTGTTCCAGATAAGCTCTCACTAGTGCTCTGAATAATGGCATGCATGCTTCTAATTTCCACTCCATTCCTCAGTTTATCTTAGGCACATATCACATGGAGAGGGTAGGAAGGTCATAGTTATGATGTGATCAACTCACATACCATTTTTTTTTCTCCTCTATTCTTTCTAACCAGTGTCTTTCATTTCAGCCAGAAATCCCTCTCACTAGTTTATATTACCTTATGCTTTATAGTATAAAATTTCAGCTCAGTTCTATTTAGTCCTCAAGGTCATTAAATACTCTGTGTGATAGTCCAGTCCTCCTCACTAAGCGTTATATATACATCTTTTCAAGAGGACAGCAATGCATTAACTCTTCTCGCTTCCCATAAGCAAACTGAATTTTAGATATTTTGCTTTGATGTCCAATTTTTATTGTACAACATGTAGATGTGGGGCAAAAACACAGAGTAAAGGTAACCTAGTTTTGCTGGAGGTCTTTTCAGTAGTGATGCATTTGCTATGTGAGTAAACGTATTTAGTTAGCTCTCTATACCATTCCAGGAAATGGCAAATATTCAGAGTTAGTCCTGAATTAAAGGCATACTAAGCTATGTTGTAGATTTGCATTATAGCTGTATCTTTCTTAATAAAAGTGAGCGTTCGGTGTTGTTATTTGGAATAATTTAACAAATCCATGCCTGAAATAGTTGCTTGAATGTCCATGACAGTATCCCAAAGGTAACATTGCTGCTGTTTGTATAAATTAAATAGGACTGAAGGGTAAAATTGCTGTCCAATTTCAATTTATCATACATACATATGCAGAATAAAACTATTTTTCTGTTTCAGGTAGAACATCTTGATTGCATTTATATCTAAGAAAGAATAATTAATATAAAATCATCTATATGTGTACTGGCTCATGTTATCTGCCAGGCTGCTTTACTGCATGGTACTGTGTGTGTTTCCAGACTCTCTAGTGCCTGCACACATCTTATGAAATGATGCTAACATTATAAGTGGAAGGTGTTTAAGTAACATAGTGTGTAGATCAAGGAGTGTCATGCATAAAATTAAGCTGTTGCAACTATGAATATTTGCCATAATGAACACTTTTACTATTTCAGAGTATTTAGTCAGTTGAAGCAGTAAATTTGGCCTTTTATGCCATTACTAAAAGCTTTGTCCAGCATTTGGAAAAGTAAAGCAGCTGTAAAGGTAGTGGATGTTCAGTCTCTTGACATGCCTCTGGGGAATCTCAGGAACATTCTGGTTTTTACACAGCTTATAAAGTTCTTTGAATGCTTTCTTTAATAGTGAAAAGCACTCTTCAAAGGCCTATAAAGTAACCACTCTGGGGAAACGTTCAGATGCACAAATGCCAGCTAGGCACACAGTATCTGCTGGAAATAAATTTCAACACCACTTATGCTATTGAAATTTTTCCCCTTGGGAGATGATCTCACTGTCTTTCCTTCTTTGCAAGACAATCTGTCATGATCTAAAAGGATCTGTATTGCAAAATTTTAATTAGAGAGATGTGAAGTAAGACACTGCAGAAATGTATTTGTAAATCACATAAGAGCTGTGTTAAGATGTAACAGTTTAATGACACTGTTTTTGCCTTTTTATCAAAATGTATTGAGAGAATTTATAATTCTCTGATAATAATGCTACTGTTTTGTACAATATGTACATAGAGAATCTACTTTTAAATCTGTGTCAAACTGCATATCCTTTTCAGTTCTTTGTGAGTGACAGTATGATTTGTGCAATTGCATGCAGTATACTAGCCAGTATCTGCACAAAGGAGGAAATAATTCCAGAGCTCAGTGAGTACAGCCTTAACAAGGCAGCCTTGCAGTGACCCTTGAGCAAGTTCGGGATCTGCCAGTAGATCTTAGCAGGATTCTAACGCAAGATTATAAGCAAAAGAGTTACTTTTGGGAAAGGACAGAGCAAATGCAGAAGGATACTTTAAAATGTGCTAAAGTCTTCATGTTATTCACATACTTAAAAAGCCCAAACAATACTGGTGAGTCCAAATTTAGAGGTTTGTGTATCAGAATTCATACTCAATTTGAAATGCAAATATAACTTGAGATGCACTGTAAAGTAATTCAGAGGCAATTTTTATTTCAAGTTCTGTTTTCTTTTTCTTGCATTAGAATTGCCTGTGCAGCGCCATCCTTCCTTACCTCTAACCTCAAGAAATCATTTTTCTTTTCACAGGTTCTCAACCTAGTGCAATCGTATGTCACACTGAGGGTCCCCTTGTATGTCTCCTATGTTTTCCACTCTCCGGTGGGTGTAGGAGGTTGGCAGCACTTTGACCTGCAGTCTGAGCTCCGGCTGACTTTTGTGTATGACACTGCCATCCTGTGGAAGGACGGCATCGGGAGCCCACCAGAAGCAGAGCTCCAAGGTGAGGCTCCGGTTTCTTTAAGTCAAAATCATCCTTTTACAGAGAGTGTAATTTGCACTTTAGTATTAGATGCAAGCTGTCTGTTTTTGCCCAGTGCTTGAAATTCCTTGCTGAGTTGCTTATGAAAACTATGTTAAGTTGATAACAATTATTTTCCTGCAAGGAAAGACAACTGCCTCTTCGTGTTTCAAGTACACAAAGTTAACACATAGACTTCTACTCAGAGGCTCAACATTTGCCATGTCTTTGTATTCAGCTATAACCTGTCCTGTACATTAGACTAGTAAATTGTAAAAGTTAAATGTTCTTTATATGTGATAGATACTGCTGATAGATATTTGTGACCGTGATTAGGCAGCAGGTCAAACTTTATCATTAAGATATTTTATCTCTGCAAAAAGTGAATTTATCTGAAAAAACATTCAAATATCTGCCAAAGATTAAAATGCATAGTTGCGCATATATACTGCTTTGTTCTTCATATGCAGATTTACTTAGCAGTGCCCAGAATTAAGCTTCAGATGTTCAGTGTCAACCTGGGGTGGGATACAGGCACCAGCTATAATTACATATGTATACTCACACAATTTCAGCAATCCAGTGTGAAGCTGAAACCTTTCTTTTTTCTTTTTTTTTTTTTCTTTTTTTTCCAAACTGTGTCTAAACTGCAGATGTAATCACTATGCAATTTCTGTCCTCATAGTAAGAGCAGGCAGTGAGGAATGGCAGGGGCAATCTGCAGTTCATGAAGAATGAAGCACATGCCAGGCCCTGTCTAAAGAACAAACCACATGCCACAAATCATATGATGTATTTGTCACCACTTAAAAGCCAGATCTAATCCTTGGTTTCAGCAACGATGTGATCTGTCAGTGCTACCATTTTCATGCCTTTGGTGCTTTACATTTTTATTTGTATGTCTCAAAAGCTGATGGTCAGAGCTATGGAGGTAATGAACATTGGCAGCTCCTTTTGAATGCAGAAGCATAAAACACAATGAACACAGGAGTAGTGGAGGGCAGACACCCAATGTATTCCCGTCTGATTGGGCACCTATTGAGAGTTATTATTCCGATGTATAAATTAATGTATTTGGTACAAGTGATTTGTTCACGTTGGTGAACACGTTAGGTTTCAGGCGCGTTATGGAGGGGCATTCCAATTTTCTTCTTGCCACTAGCAAACAGGACAGTGTTACACCACAGGCTCTCTGTAAGGGAGCACTGTAGGAATGCCCGAACTCTGAAGCTTTGCAGAATACTGGAGGAAATTCAAACAACAGAAATAAACCACTTCTGACATATAAACAAGACCTTGTATCCTGAGATTAGGGAACATTATGTTCATGTTTTGGGATGAATTTGTTCAAGAAATCGCCAGCAATACAAACCCTGTCAGAACCCACTTGCCCTGACTTTGTTATTCCTGAATACAGATGCTGCCTATTCTGTGTATTTTTCTCAGTCTACTAGAATGTCAGTGTGGGTTCATAATAACACATTTAAGACTATGAATTTGAAGGGAAGTTCCCTGTGTGTTTTGAAAAACATTGTGAAACCCTAGTTCTAGTCCCACTATGTAAATTCTTGCTGTAAAAAGACTCTTAAATGAACCTAAAAGATACTAGTAGGTCCCCTCCTTGACAGCTGATGAAACAAGAGGTAATAAAAAAAGTGGAGCTGCTGTTCTGTAGAAGCGTGATTTATTTGTCATCTGCAATTGGAATGGTATTTATGGATTGGCTTCTGCTGACAGGTTCCCTGTACCCAACCAGCATGCGTATTAGTGAAGAGGGACGCCTGGTTGTCAACTTCAAGACTGAAGCACGGTTTCATGGTCTGTTTGTCATGTCCCATCCTGGTAAGTTTAATCTGCAGTTTAGCTGTACTGTAAAAATACAGAGACACCCCTCCCAAATTTCATATTTTTCATTCTTCTTAGCCTTGCTACTGACACCTGATGTTTTTATGTGCTCTGCCTCTCCAGCTAATGATTTATGCTCTTCAGGGCTTTTTATTTGTCATTGATGTGTATTCAGAATTTCAAACTAATGAAATAGTTCCACTTGATGAAAAGGCTGATTTATGATAGGTGAAGATATAGGCCTATCTGTCCACTAGAGATCCATAAAAACATGTTTTTGATCCAAAAGCTAAAGTGGACTATCTGTCTCTATTTAGAGACTAAGAATTAAAGTTTCTTTTCTAATTTGCAGCCTTTTGATGTTAATTAGACTTTTTTTCAAAGAATAAGAAAAGCTTTAGCAGGAGTTTCGTATCACTCTGTTAATAAAACATTCTCACTGCCATTCAGTTAAGTCATTACTGAGGACCTGATCCTGCAACTTAATCTGTTTAAACCCTTCTGCCTTTATTCAGAATAATCACAGGTATAAGACGTTTTCTACAGATATAAGTCTGAACATGAATGTTGGCAATGGAAAAGATTATCCAAGTAAATTAAATCTGCTGAACAATGATGGGAAGGGGAAAAAAGGAGAAAAAAAAAAAAACCAAAACATTTTAAGAAATCTGTTTTAGTTTTAGTTAGTTTTTTAACCTATAACACTCCTTCATAGTGATTCTGCTTTTTCTCAGCAGAAAGTTCAAGGTTTTGTGTGTTGGGCAGAGCTGAAAGAGTTACTCTGCTAAGATAAATTATTTTTTGTTCCCTGGGCTGACATTCCAAGTTAAAAACAGGAGGGATTATAGATCTTTGCCATTCCACTCTCACTGTTTTGCCTTTCAGTTAGATTTAATCTTCATACAGTTCTGGTTGTGTAGCCCAAAAACAACTGCTTAACTGACATTTGAACAAGAATGAAGGGGGCCCAGCTATGTGGACTGTGATTCATTTTGTAAGTTTCAGCTAATAAAGCCCACTGCCCTGTAAAAGTACTAACATTGGCCATGGCATTATGATTTATGAATTACTGGGAATGTTTATCAGGCTCTGAGAGTCTGCACTGAAACACTAAAGGTGACAAATCTGTCTGTTGGCATATTTCTAGCTTCATCTCTGACTTCCATGGTTATGTCAGTTGATCACCCGAGCCTGACATTCAGCCTCAGCCTCATCCGAAGCGAGCCCACGTACAACCAGCCAGTGCAGCAGTGGAGCTTTGTTTCAGATTTTGCGGTAAAACCTCAGCCTTTGTCTGTTCCCTCTTACCACAGCCTGTATGTTATGGTGCTGGTGTAACACCCTTTCTTCTCTCTCTCTCCACAAAGGTTCGAGACTATTCTGGGACCTATACAGTAAAGCTGATAGCTTGTACAACTGCTCCACATCAGGAGTACAGCCTACCGGTGATCTGCAATCCTAGAGAGCCGATCACATTTGATCTGGATATTCGATTCCAGCAGGTAGCACCCCAATGATATTTTCTTCATGTTTCCTTTTCATTTTAATTCTCAGATTGCCTTTGTAATTATAGTACGAGAAATTTAATTTACTAGCTTACAACAAACCAGTCCCAAAATTGGAGTGACAGAACATGCTTTTTTCTTCTATTTAGTTTTACCCAATGTGGAAAGGTTAATGTAGGAGCACAAGTGATTTTTTTTGTCCTTGACACATAGACAATCTTTATTTCTTTTTCTGTGATAGTCAGAAGGGTGTTCATTCACCCTGATTTGTGTGATGGTTACTATTTCTGGTATTGGAAGTGGGACCTTCAGAGTAAGATTGATCCAGTCCTAAGGCAGGACTTCCTCCAATAACTGCAGAGGAGATGTAAATAGCAAACACTGTTAAAATACTCAGCTTTAAGACTTATTTGTGATACTGAGAAAAATCTCAGCCACAGCAAAATGGATCACTAGTCATAAGGGCTAGCATGATCTTTGGAAAAGTGAGGATGAAGTTTTATTACTTTTATTATTTGGAGCCAATACAACCAAGACTGGCACAATGTGGCTGTGGTTTCATGCTCATTAGTAGTATAGATGTATGCTATTAGATCATCTTACAGTGTAAATGCAGTGTGGATCAGCCAGAGATACACAATCAGTTTCCTGTTGAATTAGCCAGAGTATGCAAAAGAATGTATGCAGCCTTTATGCTTTCATTTGGTGTTATGCCAGCTATGGGAGAACAGATGATTCCTGATACAGCATTAAGTTCTGGTGAAACAGAGAGGTGATATTTGATCTGACATAAAACCTGCCTTCTCAGAATTAACCCAGGAAAATGTTCTGGAAAAAAAATGAATGGCTGGAGTTGGGAGGGGAGGATTTTTACTAGTTCAGCACTCTGGCTTTCATCTGGCATTTCTAATCTGATTCTAGGAACTCCAAAGATTTCACAGCAGTGCTGGACCACATCTTGTGTCCAGCCCTCACACAAGCAAGAAAGATGGTGATTATTTGAGGAAAATTTAAAACAGTAACAAAAAATTGTTGCAGAATTGGTAAAGTAGAATAGGGATATTCTTTTTATCTTACCTGGAAGAAGCCTAAGGAGCAAATTTCTCAAGTTGTGAGAATGATTTTGTGAAAATAAAATGGCTGCTATAGGGTTTCTTATATCAGATAAAGCTTTAATAGTGTAGTGTATGCGAGTTTCAGGTACATAGCTTAAAATTAGGGATAAGGTACACAACTGTAACAGTGTCATAATCGCTAAGTAATGTTGCTGGTTAGCCCCAGTCACCAGCAATTTTCAAATCAAAGCCAACTCATTGTTTTGAGATACAGTGAAAAGAATTCAGGAAATGTTGTGGTCCATTGTTGTTTCCTTTGATCATAGATGGAAAGAATATATGGTCTTAAAGTGGGATCCAACAAGACTTTCAGGCATTCTGCACAAATGAATAAACATTAGTGTCCATGTTTTTGAAATAAGAAACAGGAGACAGAGAAGTGAGCATGAAAGTTCACACTACAATGCTAGTTCTTAGACTAAGAATATTGTGATACCTTGCATAGGCCTGCTGAAGTCATTGAGTGCCAGTTTCAAACTGGATCAGATTTGACTGTGAATCAAATTCTGATATAGAACAACAAAAATTGTTTCTCTCAGTTATTGCTCTACTGTCCCAGCCGCTGTATTGAATTATCTTATTGGTATTTTTAGTATGAGACTTTTTATCCTCTTGGAATTATTTTGTTTGTATTTCCTTCACTTAAGTTTTCTTTGTTTAGGAGTGAGGGCCCATTTTAAGATGTAAAAATCAAGTAGAAATGATATTTTTGTGTTCTCTCTGTGAAGATTTCACTTCAGTATTTCCATCTTCACCATCGTTTTTCCTCTTTCTGTGGCCCTAGAAGAGGGAAGCAGGTAGCCTGAAACACTACTGAGCATTTGTATTACCACTACTTCATTCTAGGATGTCCTGCACATGACAGCATCCAAACTGCAATCTTTGCTATATTCCAGTCTCTACAGCATTTCCTTTCTTTAAATGCTCATGACTACCTCTTGACAAAACTACTCCCTTAGTACTTGCCACCCTGAGATGAACCTGTCTCAGGAGCAATCTGCTTCTTGAGGTACCAGGTATCCCATGGAGGTGGATTTGTATATATATAGTGCCAAACCCTCCACAGGCAAAGTTCATGAGTATGACAAATAGGCAGATTGAACTGTTTTTTTCATTCAGCAGACCCTCACAGATTATGTTTTTAAGTGCTCTTTTGTTTAAAATTCCTTAGTTGGACAGCAGAAGTGATTACATTTAAATTACTGTCATAAATTTCTGCTGTAAATCAGCCACTGGCAGCACTGAGTCTTACATGTAAAACTGAAATAAAAATAGTCACTTCAAACACAATGAATAAGAGATGTATTCTCAGCTATATGCATAGTATTTATCCAGGCCATCGCTCTTGCCATTGTAAACTCTGTGGCTGAAGTCAGTGCCTTCAGTTTAGCACATGCCTTTTGTTTCCAGTTCAGTAGACACTTACTTTACCAAGGAAGAGTTTGATGAGGACATGCTCAATTCTCTTTCAGATCCAGAATTGAAAACTGGTTGACTCAGGTAGATATTTGAAGCTGTGGGATCACAAACCAGTAGCTTGAATCCAAGTATTTGGAAGGAAGCATCCCAAAGAGATTGGAAATGATTTTTTAATTACTATAATTTCTGTGACAAGGTTATGGGGATAGGGTTCCTCTCCATGAAGTTTATAAAAATGTTCTAGCTGTTCATTCTTCTTGATAAATCCTGTTGCTCTGACAGTTTTGGCATCCTTTAGGATCTGGGATTTGAAGAAGTAGTATGCATATATTGTGGCAGCAGTTTTTAGTGGTGGTGTTATATCTCATTCCATCAACACCTTTGTCTATGGGCCAGCAAGAATGTTTTCATTTGTATCTTCTTTCCTTCTCTTTCACACACACACACACACACACACATATATATATATATATATATATATATATATAATATATTTTTTTTGAATGCATAAAATGTATCTTTGAGTTCTGGGTTCTCCTCAGAACTTTTGTTATATTCTTTCTTTTTTCTTATGGCCGATATAGGATTTAGCAGAGGGTTTTTAGGGTACTATGGGTAGGCTGTGGTTGGTCTTGATGATCTTCAAGGTCTTTTCCAACCTGGGTAATTCTATGATTTTATGATAGGGGTTGTCTTCTAACTTATGTTGGTATGAAGTACACGGCCCAGTGAGAACCTGCTGCTAATAATAATGTTTTATTGTACTTTTATTACATAAACAAGGAAAAAATCATAGATAACTATGTCAAATATATGAAGTTAAATATTAGCATAAAAGATACTCAGATGTTTTAATTCCTTTTCACATATATTGTCTGAGATATATATACAGATCTCCTGCATCACTTAGTCTTGCAAATGGATGCCAGAGAATAAGAAACAGAGGTGGGACTTCAGTGTAAGGGTAAAAATGGGATAGAGAAAAAAAGCTGAGTCAAAAGGAGACAAGATAATGAGGAAAATGTTTTCCTCACATTACCACACATATAAGTTTCTCTGGGCTCCTTATTGTCTGGTATTTGAAAAAATGTGGTGGGAAGAAACTAGCCCAGAGTCTCATCAATCACAGAAGCAGATAAGCTAGAGGCTGTGTGTGTGTAAAACATATAGCGATATATTTCTAGTGCAAATAAATATGTATAGTTAAGCTGTATTATTGCATGTAGGTATGCGGAGCTGATGAATAGCACATAGGGGAGAAGATCAGTGTTTTGAAAGTGATTAAAGAATGCTTGTTGAAGCACTGATGTGTTTTAGGTCAGTGACCCAGTGGCTGCTGAATTCAGCTTGAATACACAGATGTTCCTTCTCTCCAAAAAGACACTCTGGCTATCGGATGGATCAATGGGTTTTGGACAAGAAAGTGATGTTGCTTTCTCAGAAGGTAAAACTATGCACTCATCATAGACCTTTAATATGTGGTTCACACTTTCAGGATTCTGTCTCAGTCAAAACAAACTAGGAATAAGGATTTAGCTCTCTTTGCATGTGTTCTTTTGCAATTTGCCTTTGCTACTGGCACTTTACATCTGAGCTGTTGAGCTGATGTTACTGATGCCATTTCTCAAATGCTGTGCACTTTGTAAACAGTTCTTGAGTTAAGAACTGAATATAGCCCATAATTCAAAGCAGCTTCTGAACTGGTTCTAATTATAGCAACTGTAAGTGGCTTCCTAGTGCTATTATAATGGTTCAGAGTGTGTGGAAGAGTGCAGTTTGATCACAGCCTTTGGCAGCACCCTCTGGTGAAGGCTGGGTGGCAAGGTGTCTCAAGTAAATTCTTGATGTAACTGTAGGCAGACTGAGAGTCTTCAGCTTGGACTTTTGAGGTGAGCAGAAACTGCACCAAGCTTCTTAACTAGACTTATTTGTTTAGCTTCAGTATTGTGTTAACTGTTCCAGTGTAACAGAATGTGAACTGTGTGCATTCTTTTACAGGTGATGTCATTTATGGTCGAGTGATGGTGGATCCAGTGCAAAATCTGGGTGATTCCTTCTACTGTAGCATTGAGAAGGTTTTCCTGTGTACAGGAGCTGATGGATATGTACCCAAGTATAATCCATCCAACACCGAATATGGATGTCTTGCTGATTCTCCATCTCTTCTGTACAGATTTAAGATTGTGGTAAGATTTCTAGTTCTGGGAGGATACACTTTTATTGAGATAATAATTTTTGCACTTTTTTTTTTTTTTTTTTTTTAATCTGAAACCAACCTGGGAGTAACAAATCTGTATTTTACAAATGTGGTGTTGTTTGTTTTTTTTTTGCCTCCGTGACCTTGTAGGATAAAGCTCAACCAGAGACACAAGCCACAAGCTTTGGAGATGTGCTTTTTAATGCAAAACTTGCAATAGATGATCCTGAAGCAATTTCTTTGGTTAAACAACCAGGCTCTGATGGATTTAAAGTGGACTCAACTCCTCTGTTTCAGGTATGATTTCTATAGCTTAGTACTAAGACACAGAACCAAGGAGAAACACTTGTACAAGAAATGTTTTTAAGTCATGTTGAAGCCAACTGAAAGATTTATTGTGATTTCAGTACAATTAAACAGTGTTATAAGTGCTTACAAATTTCAAGATGTAAAATCTGGAATACTTCTAAGATGATTCCTATAGGGACAATATTGATTTTCTTCTGTTTCATTCCATAATCTAAGGAGAAATTATATCAATGATTGTTATGCATTCCAAGAACTTAAGTTTCTTCTTACACAGCATTGTTTTATTCCTTCCTATCTCTCTTGTCTAAGACACAGAATAAAATAATTGTAAACGTTTATAGAGAACTTCATCAAAATCTAATTGATACAACATTTTCTCTGCAAATCATCTTCACAAGCTTGCATCTAAGGATGGGAAGGCCTTTAAATTGAAGTCTAAAGGTTTAACCCATCAGCTGTTTACTTTAATTCTTTAGATCTGTATGACTCAGCCAGCTGTTTCCTCTTTAGAATTTACCTCCTTAGTATTTGCCAAATGATATGCCAAACTGAAAAGTACAAATTAGAAAAAGTAGTTAATCCTACTCCTGGCCATTCAGTGTTAAGTCCCATCATAAACAATGGAGTATTTAAGAGAACAGCCTACTTAATATAAAAAATGGTTTCATAACCTGACCCTACTGAACTGATACCTTGGTTTTGATTTAAAGAATCTACTCCCAGCAATGCAGTAATTTTTTTGCGTTCATTCTGTCAAAAGAATGAGAATATGAAGAAACAACATAATGATTTTGTCCATTTATAGCACTGTCCAGATTGTGCATGTATGTTTAAAAGCAAAAAATGGTGTTTTTCTAGGTGTCTTTGGGCAGGGAGTGGTATGTCCATACAATCTACACTGTACGATCAAAGGAGAACGCTAACCGCGGAATTGGCAAAAGAAGCGTGGAGCAGCAGTACCACTCACTCTTTAGTGGAAATAGCCCAGTAGCATCCACACAGAGACGTCATAAGAGAGGAGTTGTGGGGGCTCCGGAACTTGCAAAAGACATTGGAGTGGAAAACAACCGAGGGACAAACATACAGCACATAGCACTGGATCGCACCAGCAAGAAACAGATCCCTCAAAGGGAGGTTGTGGTCAATGGTGTTCTCCCCAGAGAACTGAACAGCCAGAGCTCAGGGGTCAGCATAGTCACAATCATTGGTGGAGCTGCTGCCATTTTCCTTGCCATCTGCTTAATTACAATCATCATTTTGCTGCTGAAGCGGAGACTTAATTCTGAGAAGAAGGAAGCCACTAAGAAGTCAGGCAGCAATGAACCAATGATGCTTCCCGATAACTACACCAGTGACAGCTCCGAGGTTTGATTCAAAGACCACAGGATTCAATCCAAAGTCTCCAGGGTGCGTCAAAACAAAATTGAACTGCACTTTTATCACAGCAGATCATGATGACTCGTGAAGAGTAAAAAGTTCACGTGCTTCTAGATTTACTTGAATTTTTTTATCCTGAACTTTTGCTGCCTTTATCAACAGTAGAAGAATCCATACTGAATCTCCCACTTTGCACAAAAGGTTATTGTGACGCCCATATATCATGCACTAATCTTTAGCAGGAGTTCAAGGAACTGCATTGTAAGGGAGAACATTTTGTTTTGTTTTGTTTTTTTGTATTTGCTGACATTTCAACAAAAGTAGTAGAAACTATCCAGAGGTGCTATAGATCCTGTCTGTAATAAGAGAGGAAATCTGTTTCTTTAGAAATACTGAATACTTGAGAGGTGGAATACTTACACTCTTCAGTTAAATTTTGTACTGTTTCTCACAAAGAACTCAGTGTCTGCAGTTGGGCTGAAAGATGATAAAGTGCCTTAGGCATGAATCCTATGTCCTGTAAGACTTTGACTTCATTTAAGCTATACCAGTAATTAGGTTTGGGTTTTTTTCCTTATTTTTAACTCAACTTTTTCAAAAGACAGCTAGATTAGATGGCATAACATTGTAATCAGTTGCATGTCACAAAAGGCAATCTGTACTCTTTTCTGCAAGCTCTTATTCAGCTATTTAATCAGAATTTTTTCCCTATTTTTTTCCTTATTTATATTGATATAAAGCCAAAGAATACAACAAATCCAGAAAGAATTTTGTTTTTGACAGGAACCAGACACATGTCTTCTTAAGTTTATAACGGATCGTGGATGTGTTATAAGGTAAATTGTTTTTCTAAGTGTATATCCACTGCTGGGAAATGCAAGCATTAGTATTTCAGTACCTAGTGTTAGATTCAAAATGCAGAGGACAAAGTTCTGATTGAACTGAGCCTAGGAATCGTGATACTGAATCCAGCATGTGATTGTCAGTTGCCATGGTCGAATGGCAACAAAGTGAGGAAAAAAATACCACATGATTGAATCACGTAGTATTTATTAGTGTATCATTATAGCATATTTTGACAAACATGCTAGGTCATTGCTGGGCTATTTTTTTTTTTTAACAAATGACTACTTCTGAAAGAGAGATTCTGATTTTCTCTCAGCTTTCTCAATGTAGACAATCTGGCAGCATAACGTCTCACTGAAGTTTGGATCAACAGTGTCCCATCACATTTTTTTTTTATCCAGACAGGACCTGTTCTGCCCTAACAATATCCTGCCAAATGCTTGGCCATGGATTCTGTATAATCCTGAAGACTGTCCCATTTGTCACACTAGCATTTCATGTAAATAAATCTTTTCAAGTCAGTGGAGTTCAACTATATAAACTGAACAGAATCTGAAGCAGGCTCTTGAGATTGGTGCTGAAAAACCTGTTCCCTTCCACAGCCTCTAGTGGTGGAAACTGGCAACCCCCAAACTATCCTCAAGCTGCAAATCATCTGGCATTTGGGGGACTGTGCTGTAGAGATCTGAGTTACCAGGATCCAGCCTGAAAGCAGCCTGGCTTCTTCTAGCACAGAGTGTTGCCTCTGAACAAAAATATGCCCCTAAGGCTTTGTATTCTATCTGTGGTGGGCTGTAAACACAGGGAGACCCAACTTAGCGATTCTGCATAGTCGTCCATAAGGCTGAGAAATGTTGAGGTCTGCTCTCCTTGGAATGTCTGTGCTATGATTTGTGGTACGGTGTGAATATTCCAACAGAGGGACTCGCACTGTTATCTCTGGATTTATATTGTTGTGACTTCACTCATTTCGTAAGGCTTCGTCAGTTTTTCACCCAGCAGATCAGGTCAGAATCTGTACCGTCTTTTCTTGGGTTTTCTGAAGACTGTTGTTCAGACTACTTAATTGAAAGATGTTTTCAGCAACCTGAGGGTCAAAGCTCCATTATTAAAGTCATGCAGTCATCTTTTATTTTAATTAACCTGAGTTCTAGCCTGAAATAATTATCCACAAGACGTGCCCAGTGCATTAGACCTTTTCCCTGGTCACCTGACATTAATTTACTCTTGTAATGAAGTTCCTGGTTTTGTGATCCACGTATTATGTGTGCAAGATTGATCAAAGACTTAAGCCACAGATGTGTTTTATGTTTAAAGTTCAGAACTAAGTTACAATTGTAATCTAGGATCAAATTTGCCCTTGTGCCCATAGGTGAAATAACTGATTACAAGAAAGGCAGAATTTGTCTCCTAGAAACCTGCGTATTCAGACTGTGATCCTACAGTGAAATGGGACATGTGTAAATAATAGAACATTTTAATAATTATAAAATGCCCGTTTTGTGTAAGCAGAGAAGATCTTTTAAAATATATGTGTGATAAATACAGAATGAGGGTGTTTATCAGTAGAGCAGTTTTTCTGCTTTCCAGTTTTAACAGACTGAAATATCATTGAAGCTGCTTGCAAGAAAAATCTCTTTTTAAAATAATTATTATTTCTTTTTATGAAACCACATTAAAAAATGATGTGTTCTAAAAGCCAGATATTGAGGCTGGTAGACAATTGGATCACTGCTTTGAATAACATCTGATTACAGCTCTGTGGAAGGTTCTGATTGATGGGGATTATCCAGCAGACATTATTCTAAAAAAGCATTCAACAAACCTGTTGGTAACAAAATAAAACACAAAGCTCACACTGAAAAGCTGGACAAGAATTAGCGAGATTCATGAGTCAAGTATCAAAGTCCTCTGCCTGGGAAAAAATATCCCAGTGTTCCCAGTAAGACCTGCCAGGTTTGTTCCATCCCCAGGAAATTGAATTTCTTACAATTCAGTGAACTCTAAATATGACTGTAGCAGCATGCTTTGTTATTATGGCTTCAAGGTTTGGAATTTCAGCAAGAGGTTTTGGAGGCTTATTAACATTTTTCCTTCTGCTTAACAAGTGACCTTGTTTATACTAACCCGAATAAGTGCCTCGTCCCCAGTTATATGCACAAGTATATTAATATTTATCTATCCATGCAATAAACTGAATATTTTATATATATATTTAATCTATTTCCATATTAGTTATTCAGTCTTCTTTTCCCTGAAGATACGTATTCCACTAGCAGTAATGCCATTTGTTAAACCCTTTATGCAGTAACTGCTGTGTTTAAATTTGTTATCAAGCTGTCAGAAATCCTTCCATGCATATTTATTTGGAGCAATTTCTTATGTATGTCTGTGGCTGTGATATTTGGTATTTCTATCAGGAAAAAAAAAATAAAAATAAAACTACTTCTGTTTTGTTACTAATCTAAAATCTGTGTATAAGTACCACACATTGGAGAGTGGTCAGTAACGCATTGTTATGAAGAGTGAATTTGTTACATCAACTGAAGGCTATAAGCTTATTGCTGCATTTACAGTAAGTGTTCCTGCAGTGATTGCCTTTTGGTCTCAAGGTGCTCAGCAAAGGGGCTGCTTTGTAATCATTGGAGTTGCGCTCATGACTCACAGAGGGATTACTTCTTTCAGCTGCAGAACATCAAAAATGTCCATATCTGTAGATAGCAGCGGTGGGTCTGTAAGTCCTTTGTAGGCTTGGTTGTCATGTTCCTGTGCTCCTCCGTGTCCCCTTCACTACCTATACTATTTTCTTATCATTTATCTCAGGAAATGACCCATTCAGAATTTACCTGCTACTACTGTTGCATTGGTAACTATCTGCTGACTTTCCATAAAAATGAAGAGAACAGCTGGAAGGTTCTGAAACTGTGTCTTGCTTCACTTAATGGCCAGTGCCCAAGCATGCACTGAATTCCTGCTACCCCCTCCTACCTCCTGCTTCTTGCATTTTATCGATACAAGTATTCCTGAGAGTAAATTTCCACATAACGCGTGAAACTGCAGCTGGACCAGTTGAACTTCTCCAGTTAATGCAGTGGAACTGATTGTCTCCAGTGTGTTTTGAGCATTATTTCTAGCAAAAGCTCTAATTCAGTTACCATAGAGGTTACTTGCAATTGACAATATGAAATACAAGAAAAAATATATATAGGTATTTTTGGGGGGATAAGAGGACACGAAAGCTTTCATTTGACATAGCATCAATACTAGGTGTCTATCAGGTGAGTTACCTGCACCTCACATCTGCCTACATGTCCAGCTGAGGGCTGCTTAAAATGATTTTATGAGTCAACAACTCTTCCTGGTGCACATCCTGTGAAGGCATATGATCTAGACATAAATATGTAAGGCACTGAGGGAGAGGAAGGTTGGGGCAGAGCTAAAAGGTGAGCTGGTGATTTTATTTATATTTCCAATGGAACCACCGAGGGAGGTGGAGGAGATATTCTGGTGGAGATATTCTCCTTCTCTGGAGATATACAAGACCTGCCTGGATGCCTACCTGTGTGACATGGTTTAAGGAACCTGCTTTGGCAGCGGGTTGGACTCGGTGGTCTCTAGAGGTCTCTTCCAACCCCTACAAGTCTGTGAACCAAAACAATCCTGGTAAGACCGAAATATAAATTACAGATTCTGTAAAGCTGGATCTCCTGGGGATGCAGCTGAGCTTTTCTTCCACTTCTTGGAAAAGACTTGGATTTCAACATGGAAAGTTTGTTCTGTCGCCCACAGGGACTGTTCAAGTCCAGGAAAATAATGCTAGAATAGCAACTGGCTAATAGTTCACAACACCACATGCCTCTGTGTCTGGGGACAAAACAGTGGTGAAATGTCAGGAGGCTATAGAGGAGGGTGGATAGTGACAGGACAAGGGGCAATGGTTTTAAACTGAGACAGGGGAGGTTTAGGTTGGATATTAGGAGGGAGTTTTTCACTCAGAGGGTGGTGACACACTGGAAGAGGTTGCCCAAGGAGGTTGTGGATGCCCCATCCCTGCAGGCATTCAAGGCCAGGCTGGATGTGGCTCTGGGCAGCCTGGTCTGGTGGTTGGCGACCCTGCACACAGCAGAGGGTTGGAACTGGATGATCATTGTGGTCCTTTTCAACCCAGGCCATTCTATGATTCTATGATTTATAGGAGACATTTTCTTGCCACCTCATAGCATGACACAGCAGTGCCACAGAGTACCTCCACAGTGGCACACTTTGCAGTCTTGCCAGTATCCTGAAATGCTCTCTAAATTTGGCTTAGACCTCATTTGCCCTGATCAGCAGGAATGGCCTGTTCTATTAGGAGGACAGGAAAGATTTGTATCCACCCTCAAAGTGCATCTGTTGAAGAGAAACATTCAACACCAACCACCGACTCACTATGATGCACGGAGATGTGCTCAGTCATGTCATGCCTTAAAAGGCATCAGACCACGTTCACATCACATAAATGCCCCTCAGATGCCAACGTAGGTAAACTTTAATAACCAGGTCAGAAAAAAAAGAAACAACTCCATTGAAGCTGTGTATCATGAGGCACAAACAACAAAAGCGATCAAATAGAAGCTGTGCCCAGAGGGATCACCAACATTGGCTCTCAACAATATTTTCTGTGGTAACAACTGTTTTTTACCAGACTGGCTTCTCCAAAAACATGTGTTTCAGAAGCAGGAATCTCTTCTTGCTTTCCTGTAGCCGTGATAAACATGGGTAACTCAATAGCCATTTTCATTTAATGCCAGGTTTTTTTCTGTACTGCAGCTGCACCCATTTATGACCATCTCAGCTGTGGTGGATTCCCACCCTGCACTGCCATGTGGGGCCATCAACCACAGCTTCTGTCTGAGTGCTCAGTGCATGGCAGCTTAGCTTTTTCCTGTCCCATTTGCCTCTCAGAATGAGGTTTAGGGACAGGTATTTTTCCTCCAGGATATTTCAGCTTCCTCAGGAAAGGCATTTGACATCCGTAATAACTCGATGAATGCTAAGGGTGATGCCGATAATTCAAACCAGCAACTTGCAGCTTTTAGGCACTGCCCATAGTTCCCATCTGGAGCTGTCAGCTGTGGTAATGCGTGTTATCCACATCTCCTCATGAAGTGGCTGAGAACCCAATCCTCCAGCAAAAGGATTGCTTTCAAAACATGACTGCAATAACATACGCGTCAAGAGCGTTTTTTACTACTACATAAATTGTATGTGGGTTTTATTATGTTTTATATATATGCAAATTTATGTATAGGTGTAATAGTGTATTTCATATAATACGTAATATATATTGGCATACAGGTGTATAGCACAGAATTTATTTCTGTGGTTGTATTTTTACATTATGTGCTATGTATTATTTAATTTGTATGTGGTTTTTCAAGACAATATCACAAGGGTGAAGTGCTACAAGCTGGGAAGCAGAATTCCAGGAAGGAGTCCCAGCAGTTAGAGTCAAAGCCAAAAGCTGAGACTGCTCAGGGTTAGGAAGGCTGATTTGATTTGTTCTGCTGGAAGCAAAAAACAGGCAAACTGGGGGCCTTCAGGGCTGCCCTCCAGGTGGTTGCTCTGGTGGTCACAGCTCTGGGGAGCAGCAATCACCATCTCTGCCTCCAGCTTGAGCCTCTCAGTCACGGTCTGATGCAGGATACCAGGGAGCACTGCCCTTCTGCCAGACTGCCTTAGGCTTGAGAACATGCAGTAAATGGCAAGTAAATGAATCGGGGCAAAGAGAAGTTAAATAACCAAAGTGCTCAGAACGCCCACATTTCAGTGTCTCTTCTCTCCATTTTATGCCAATAGCAGTGTCAGGCTGGACAACGCTCCCCAGGGCAAAGTTCCCCTAGAGCTGTTCTGCTGGGCTGCTGCTCTCCTGGCTCCCCTCCCACCACTGCTGTGAGCAATGTAGTTGCTTGTTGGCCTGGAATGGAGGAGAAATGCTGTCTCAGTGAGCATGTGCCCACTGGGGCCAGGGGATGCTGCCAGCATCAGGGCCACGTGAGCCTTTCTCCAGGTCCCCAGACATGTTAAGAGTCTCTTTCATTTGGTGAAGGCATGAATTAAACATCTAGTTGGGGAAAGAGGGAACCTAGCTGCTAAACGAAGAGCTGCCTTCAGAGGTGACTGTGGCGCCCTGCCACAGTCCAGGGATCCCCAACAGGACAACAGAGGAGCGGTTTTATTCCCAAGAGCCCATCAGCTGTCACTCCTCTGTGCAAGTGGCACTCTGGCTGGACAAGGTCCTTTTGGTCCATGAGCCCTCAGCATCCATCAGCCCTCAGACCTAACTTCAGCCCTGCTCCTAGAGAGACCAAATAGGCTCAAGGTGTGGGAAGCATCCTGCCTGGTGAGTCACCAATTTCTGCTGGTGGGTTTTTCTTGCTGCTGTCACATGTTTTGGGTGAAACTGTTGGTTAATGCAGATTTGAGGGGGAAGAAAAGAAATAAACATGTGCTTTTAGGAGGAAATTTTTCACTCAGAGGGTGGTGACGCACTGGAACAGGTTGCCCAAGGAGGCTGTGGATGCCCCATCCCTGGAGGCATTCAAGGCCAGGCTGGATGTGGCTCTGGGCAGCCTGGTCTGGTGGTTGGCGACCCTGCACATAGCAGGGGGTTGAAACTGGATGATCACTGTTGTCCTTTTCAATCTAGGCTGGGAATCATAGAATCTATGATTCTGTGAGTCTATGATTCCAAGAGGGTACCTGTGAGTTAAAAGGTACCTGCTTGTGGGAGCAGCTTCACAAAGGTGGGCTGACTTTTTAGAAAGATCTGCATTTGAGAACAAACAGTTCTGTCATCATCTCTGGTTTATTTCTTTGTTTATCTACTTCTTAATTTTCTGGCAAAGAGTAATTAGTTTTTCCATTTGCTGTTATCACTTCTCAAATGACTGATCTCAAAAGGAAAGCTCTCAGGGGCCTTGTTTGTCATTTTGAATCAGATCTTGGTAAACTGACCAAACAAACAAAAAAAAAGTAGGAAAGAAAAAAGGGGAAAAAAAGAAAAAGAAAAGAAAAAAGGGAGAAAAAAATAAACCCAGCACCAACCACACACAGCTGCATTTTACAGCCTCCATAAAAAGTTTAGGAATGGGAAATGAAATGCATCACGACTGAGCAGGTTTTTATTCAGTCTATTAAAATCAACCCTTACGGCATCGATGTGTTAAAAACAAGAAAAAAGGCCTTCTGTGCTAACAAAACTGTTAACATCGGAGACGTAAGAAATCTGATGTAGGCTGGGCTTAGCTGATTCCTTCTGTTTTCCTCTGCTTTAGTTTATTCCTCTTTCTCCTCCCCATTAGTTCCTTTCTGTATTTATTCCATGGCATTTTTTGCTGCCCGATAATGCAGAAAATGTGCCATCTTCTGTTCTTTTCAGCAATTACACAGTCCCAGAAAAAACATCCTCCAGGGATCTCCTTCAAATGAGCCCACAAGTGTGCAGAGGTACATGCAGGCCCATGCATGTGAATGTAAACCTACGTATGTGCATCTCCTAAACCCCTCTGAGCTACCAGCTTCCCTTTGTTCACAGCTTTAGTTACCTGACAGGACAACAAATATGCTCACCATGGGGTTCCCAAGGGAAACAGAAAGTAGGGCAGCTCGGCCACTGCTGCTGAGGGCAGGAGAGGAGGAGGGAGATGGTGCTTGGTCAGATCTCCCTTCGTGACTGCACTGGATGGAGAGCCACACCTCTATTTTGCCTTCTAATCCTCACTTTTACCCACACACCCATGTCTGTGCCCTTCCTCTTAGAGCTGCTCTCAGTCAGTCTCCCTCCACTCCTCTCTCTGACACAGTGTTAGCGGGACACTCAGCAAACCTGCTAAGAGCAGTGTGATCAGTTATCTACATGCAGCCTTGGGCCTAAGACCTTACCTTCATGTTTCAAGACTTTTAACTGGAGATAATTCTTCATTAGGCAATGTATGGAAGGGCAAGGGAAAATACATGGCCTTGTAATGGTGTTTGTGGGCTTCCCTTGCAAACAGACCAGAGGTGGTCAGGGGGCCTCTCCCAGAGACACCATGAGCTGCAGTGAAGTGGGGGAATGCCACAAACTTCACCTGCATGAGGAGTGTTTTGCTGAGGTAATAACTGCATTATTCTGCAGCTTATACACATGATCTTACTTCCATGTGGTCCTGCACTGTCCTATCTAGAGTATCCAGCCTGTCTGACTCCTTAGTGAGGCTGCTTTCAGTTGCAGATTGGATTATTTATTCTTTAAAAGCGCCTTAAATACAATTAAACCAGCCATTATTTCTACCATATCCCTGACAAGAAGGCAGGAAGGCCAGCAGCAGACTGCAAAGAGGAATAAGTAATGAGAGTAAGATAAATATCCTCAGTGGGTGTATTTTTCCTCTGTGTTCTTTTAACCCCAGTGATATGTGTTATGACAGAGGAGCCAAAGATCTTTTCTGCCTTTTCCCATGTGCCAGAAAAGTGCTAGAATTTTGGCCTTACATCACAGTACCTTAAGGCACTTTTAGGTCTGCTAGAGGCGTAGCAAACCTTCTGCCTTCCATGAAATATGGAGAGCTTTAGGATGATTTAAAGCAATGTTTCCCCCCTCCCTTCTCATCATAAGTGGAATGCAGCTGGAGCAGGGAGTAGGAGCCCCACGTTTTTGAGGCATCTGTGTTCTCAGATAAGCTTCTGACCCACAGGGAGTGGAAAGAGGGGAGGGAGTTGTAGTAAATCAGAACATCCATAAGACATGGAGTCGGGTCAGGCTTCTGACTTCAGTCACCACTTCAGAAAGGACACAGGTGAGACAAGCAGCAAGCCCTAGTCTTGGCAATAAGCTGTAGTGGCCAGCAAAAAGCTTTTCATTGTACCTTTCAGTCTTTCCATCTGCAGTACTGCAGCCAGGCCTGGGGTCCCCAGTACATGAAAGATGTAGAACTCTTGGAACAGGTCCAGAGGAGGGCCACTAAGGTGATCAGAGGGCTGGAGCACCTCTCCTATGGAGAAAGGTTGAGGGCTTGTTTAGCCTGGAAAAGAGAAGGCTCTGCAGAGACCTCATTGTTGGCTTCCAATACTGGAAGGGAGCATATAAACAGGAGGGGGAATGGCTGTCTACAAGGGTAGATAGTGATGGGACAAGGGGGAATGGTTTTAAACTGAGGCAGGGAGGTTTAGGTTAGATATTAGGAGGAAAATTTTCACTCAGAGGGTGGTGATGCACTAGAACAGGTTGCCCAAGGAGGCTGTGGATGCCCCATCCCTGGAGGCATTCAAGGCCAGGCTGGATGTGGCTCTGGGCAGCCTGGTCTGGTGGTTGGCGACACATAGCAAGGGGGTTGAAACGAGATGATCCTTGTGGTCCTTTTCAACCCAGGCCATTCTATGATTCTATGATCTCACCACTGGATGGCACCAGGGCTCTATTTTTTTCAAACTGTTCCAAATCTCTCTCAAAGCTGCTTCATGCAGCAGCAGCAGTACATGGATACTGGGAGATCTATCAGATTCTTCTTGCAGGATTATCTGTCTTAGAGCATGTTTACATCCTGTCTGTGACCAGGTCAGAGGCACTGATGCTGCCACAGTGAGTCAACACTTTCTGTTATCACACTGAAAACACTGAGGCAGATGTTTATAATGTGTGAGTAAATGCTGTTAGGGTTTTTATCCATGGAAAACAAAGCTGGGCATTCTGCCTAAATGTACATCTGCAGTGTGCTTGAAGAAGCCATCAGACTTTCCTGAAGACTCCAGAGAAAGAGGGGGAATTTTAATTTAGTGTTGTAATGTAAAAATCTGTTAAGTTCTTTTAAGAAAGACAGAGGAGTTCATACTGGATTATCTTTAAGGTCCCTTCCAACTCAAGGCATTCTATGATTTTTCTGTAAGTACAATGTGTATCTTACATGATTTGGGCAGGGTATGTCTATCCTAACTGTTGACAGGAGGGCTTTGGTGTTAATCCAACCAGTCACCCTCTGAAGACATCAACATTTGATGAGGGGATTGAGTGCACCCTCAGTAAGTTTGCAGATGACACCGAGTTGGGAGGGAGTGTTGATCTGCCTGAGGGGAGAAGGGCACTACAGAGGGACCTGGATAGACTGGATTGAAAGGCCAAGGTTAACGGCATGAGTTTCAATAGGACCAAGTATCAAGTCATGCATTTTGGTCACAACAGCCCCAGGCAACCGTGCAGGCTTGGGCAGCAGTGGCTGGAAAGTTGCCTGATGGAAAAAGACCTTGGTGTGCTGATGGACAGTCAGCTGAATATGAGCCAGCAGTGTGCACAGGTGGCCAGGAAGGCCAATGGCATCCTTGCTTCTGTCAAGACTAGGGAAGTCATCCTGCCCCCGTACTTGGCATTGGTGAGGCCTCACCTCGAGTACTGTGTTCAGTTTTGGGCACCTCAGTACAAAAAGGACATGGAGGACTTTGGGCCAAAGAATAAACCTACTGCAAGTAATCACAACACTGTGAAAACCTACAAGGTTCAGACAAAGTCACTGAAAGGAGAGCAAGTCCATCTCCCCAGGTGAATGCTGGCTAGTCTCTTCTTGTATATCTCAATCCCAGGCTGTTGTACTGAACTTTGGGTCAGCTGGAGAATCAATAGCGTTCCCAATGAGTAAATATGAGAGGACTTTGCCTTAAGAGAAAAGGCAGGCACAAAAGCTATTTCAGGGTGGCTTTCATGTGTTCTCTCTTACAAGCATGTATAAGGCTTTCAATAGGAGATTTTAATTTATCACTCTCTGTTATGTATATGCATGTAGTAACTACAAACTGCAGTCCCAGGCAAAATGAAGAATCTATGGCACAAGAGAAGCAGTAAAATGATCATTTTATACAAACTCCAAGAAGTACAAATTAAGCAAAAATAATTGTAAGACTAGTTGTATAAATAATTGTGAGACTGTATGTACTTGCTCTTGTGTTAGAGAGTGATAAAATCCCTATTTAATTAATCAGCTTATAGGAGTGAATGACTTCAGTATAATAGTCATACCTCACAAGGAGGACAAAAGCATGCAAAACCAATTAAAAAAGTGAAATCAAAAGGAAGAGCTTTTGCAAAGTCCCCTTTAAAAAGCAATCCATGAAAATGTCTCAGTGAGAGTTCATAATGCAGCAAAGCATAACTGCAGCCACCAAAGCAAAGAGCTATTTGTATAGCTGTATAAACAGACCTCACTCCCCTGACAAACAAGCCAGCCCAGACAATGAAATCTCTGACAGAGACAAGAACCAGGGTGAGATTTTGCTGTGAATTCACAGTCCCTTTGACTTCAGAGGTGGCACATCACTGCTGGCCATGTTACAGGCTTCTGCATGTGATGTCACTTTACCTAGGAGATATCCTTGTGTTTTTCCCAACGAAAAGCCACCCAGCTTGAAGTTGTTGATTTGTTATTATTATTATTATCTCATTTTGTTATTTGTCTGGAACAAAAATAATGATTCATTCATTATGGCCTCAAGTTGCGCCAGGGCAAGTTTAGGTTGGATATTAGGAAGAACTTCTTTACAGAAAGGGTAGTTAAGTACTGGAATAGGCTCCCCAGGGAGGTGGTTGAATCGCCATCCCTGGATGTGTTTAAGAGCCGTTTGGATGTGGTGCTCAGGGATATGATTTAGTGTAGGGTTGTTAGAGTTAGGGTACTGGTTAGGCTGCGGTTGGACTTGATGATCTTCAAGGTCTTTTCCAACCTGGGTAATTCTGTGATTCTATGAGTCTATGATTCACGTTCATTTTGTTCCTGCTTTTGTGACTGAGGTTTTTCAGTGCTTACATTAGTTCTGACCACATGTGGCAGCAATGTTAAATGTTTCTAGGAGGGAGCCATATCCCATCCTGCTTATCTTCTGCTGCTTTTAATTAACTTCTCCCATTATCTTCTCTTCATTTATGTAATGGTGAGAAGTGTTTATTTTGCCAGCCATTTCTTAGCAAACTTCTTCCATAAAAAGACCAAGAGCCCTGTTCCCAAGAGAATTTTTCCACAAAACTTGTATTTTTCCTAAGCAGAGATACTCCTTGGGGTAGAAATCTCTGCCCTTCTTCACCAGTTTGCTGGAGTCTTGTATGACAGAGCTCCCAGAGGAAATTGTGTGATTTTGGCTTGGAACTGAATCAGATTTATCAATGCATCACTACAGTGGAAATGAGAGGGTGGGGCAAGGTGAGGGTCCCTTCACCCTCACAGGACTGTGGCCTGTGAGTCCCCTTAAAAATAAAGGTGTGCTGCCTTAAGGCATCTACTGCTAAAAATTAAAGATACCAGCTTAAATGTGGAATGCTAAAGGGCAGTTTAACTTCAGAACTCGTGGGCAGCCATGTGATCATTTCTGGGATTTCAGCTGCCTGCAGATCAGATGGGCATTTTTCCATTTTTCTGAGTCAACAAAATTGTGTTTGGGAAACAACAATTTCCAGGCTTGCAAGAATGGGAAATGGAGAAAGTTTCAGTTTCAGTCTTTCATCTTTTATCCAAACAGGATCCTGCACAAGCAGTTCTGTTTCAGGCATTTTTTTTCTTCAGTTTTTGAGTATTCCGTAACCTAAGACATAATATGTCATTTGTGCTGTGTGCAAGTGCCTTCAGCCAATGAGCCATTTTACGTGTTTATGTTGAGTCTAATTACCCTTTGAAAAAACTCTCAGTCTTGACTACAGAGGAAAATTGGGCTGACTAGCTTAGTGACATCCGTTTTAATCCCATTTAAGTTAAAGGAGTTGAACTGCCATCATGAACTACAGATGGCACTAAGATGTACACATATACTACAGTTCCTTTTGTGCTGTCTAAACCAGAAGGACAAACCCTCTATTCTTTGTTGGACTACAGAAATACCAGGAGTTAAGTAATAATGTAGAGAAGGAATTTGTTGCATTTGTCTTCATTTAATATTGACTTACAACCATTTCTTTAGCCTTGTTTAATTTTTGGTTTGACTTCGTAGCATTCATGAAAACTTTTCATTCTTCGTGATGTTTAGTTACTGTAAGGTGTACGTACTGAAGGTGGGAAGAGAATGAATGAATAATCAAACATAAAACTGTGGATTAGTCTGGAATGTCTCTCCCCAGGCTATTAATTTGTGCACTATTAACATGTCCATCATTATTGGTTGTACAGTTTTGGAAGTTATTAATAAATAACCAAGATGGGTAATATACTTAGCTGCAATATGCCACTGGCCAATACTTTCACTTTGCAAACCAAGGGTAGATCGACAGTGGGTTTTTCGTATTTCTGTTTTGCAGATGCTGTAGTTTTAACATGGAAAGTCTGGTATTTTTGACGAGCTTTTTTTTGCTGCTAGCCAGTACACAGCAAGAACCTTCGTAAGTAAATATTATTATTTTATTAACTTTTCACTCATAACGAATCCTTTGGAAAAGAAAGTAGGAAGTGCTTATGGTCTTGAAAGAGAAGGGCAACACTGAGCTCTGCTCTGTGTGACAGTGACAGGGCCTGAGGGAATGGCATGGACCTGCATCAGGGGAGGGGCAGCTGGAGGTGAGGGAAAGGGTCTGCACCAGAGGGAGGTGGGCATGGATCAACAGGGAGGAGTTCAAGTAACATTGGAACAATGTTCTCAGAAATATTGTCTGCTTTTTGGGTGGTGCTCTGTGGAGCCAGGGGTCCTTGTGGGCCTCTTCCAACTCGTGATTCTACATGAAGTTACGTGAATTCATAATGTCAGATATATCTTGACATATTGCAGTTGTTTTTTCTCTCCTATCTGTAGGGGTTGATCTTTTGAAGAATCTAATTTATATGACACAGAATTTGGGGATCAATCAGAGAGTATCTGCCTTCTTTAACATATACTCTAACTAGCAAGGGTGGTAAGATGGCTGACTTCCACAGGGCCCTTATAACCTTGACTATTTTTGTGATAGTGGAACTGACAAGTCTGTTCTTTTCTTTAACATTCATGTTGGCTAAACATTATGCTATGCAAAAAAAAAAAAAAGCCTACGTATTGGTCAATCTATTCCTATGTGATTTTAGATTCCTCATCACTGCACCAAATGTGGTTCATTTGGGTGCACAGGAGACAGTAACCATTCAAGTTCATGGAGCAAAGAGCCCAGTTCATGTTACTGCATATTTCAAAGATGAGGTGAAAAATCGGCTTTTATCAGATAGAATCAGCTTCAACCTTAACCAGGGGAACAACTACCAAGAGATAAAAAAAATAATGGTAAGTCTGCCATTATAATGATATAAATGCTTATCCTGGGTACAAATCATAATCTGTGTTAAAAATGGATTGGAACAGAGATAACATTGATTGCTAGAGTGAAATGAGAAAACATCTGCATCAGTAGTGGCAACACTTTTAATCCAATAAGCTAATAAAGTGATGGCTTGTACTCTTCCGTGCCTAATCATCAAGCCTAGGGTACTGTCACATGGTGATGAAAGATCTTTTCATCAGTGTTGATCAGTGATGAAATTAATTTTTTAAACTTTTTTTTTTCCCCCATTCTTCTATAAATCTGTGTCATTCGGGGGGTTAAGTCTTTTTGATTGATTTTTTTTTTTTTTCATTTGAGGGGTTTGTTTTCCCTCCTGGAAGTGCAGCAGTGTAATCCTTCAACTGTTTTCATGGCCTTATCATTTCCTTGGCCATCATATGAAAAGGGGGAATACTTGAAAAATGTGCAGTCTCTCAATCCAAAGAATGTAACGTTTCCACAGATGTTTAAGTTGATTTATTCTGCTTTACATCATTTGCTTCACACACAATTCTTTGACAGAATTTTAACACTTAGTTCAGTAGCACTGATTGGCTCCATTTGGTTGGAAGCAAGACACAGCAATACTCAGTTTTGTTTTGTTTACTTGCAAAGCCATGGGTGCCCAACCTGTTGACTTGCCTAGGCCACAGTGAGTGAAATTGTCTTGATCTATGTGTAATACACTTTATGTATAAGTACATCTGTATTTTAGACATTATCTTCAAACATTTAACTTATGTTACTTCCACACAGAAGAAAGAAGAAGTGTATGTTAAATACATAATTCAGTGAACTTACAGATTCTGAGGAAAAATGAGTAAATGTGGTATAATGTGTGTCTTCTGTAAATCTGCCTTTAACATGCTTGGATTAGCAGACAGACACAAGTTTATTCAGGTGATTACTACTTGTATATTCCCCCACATAGCAGAAACATTAATCAAATACATCCTGCAGAACTAATGAAAAACACATCCCAAATTATTCTATCCTTCTTCTGAGCTTCCTGAGAAGTTGAAAATTACAAAATTTGTCAGCACCACAGGAGTATTATGGATGTTTCTTTGACAGTGAACATGTTAACTTGCTAAATTATTTTATAATATAAGCCCAAGCTTAATAATTGAATAAGAAAAATTACATGTCTTCTTGATAACACATGCCTTCACAGGCACACACATGTAGGTGGGTTGAAATATTATTATCAGCAGTCACTGCTTTTTACTTTCCAAGTGGCACAAGTGTGTGCACCACATAATACATGCAGGTTTCAATTCAACCAACCGTGTGTGGTGGAGGTAAGAGGCAGAGACTGCACTGAGCCCTCCCATCCACAGCATTACGCTGTCACCTACACAGTCTGTGCTCAAGTTATGTGCAATTAACTCTTGAGAAATATCATTAATAATCACATAATATAAAAAGTTTACAATCTTGTGGAACTGCAATAATAGCTGCCCATGGTTCCATGTGGGCTGTGGGCCGTGGGCTAGACATGCCTGTCTAAAGCTAAAAGCTGAGGTGTCAAATCAACTTCATCTTGAGCAGGATGTTTAGAAATGTATTAAACTGCATGAGCTAAAATTCTGACCTCATGTACAAGATTTAAGCAAAGAAACATATCCAAAATCTGGGGCCTCCAGAACAGGAAGGACATGGAGCTCTAGGAACAGGTCCAGAGGAGGGCCACTGAGACGATCAGAGGGCTGGAGCAACTCCTATGGAGAAAGGCTGAGGGCTTGTTTAGCTTGGAGAGGAGAAGGCTCCAGGGAGACCTCATTGTGGCCTTCCAGTACTTGAAGGGAGTGTATATACAGAAGGAGGAATGGCTGAGTATAAGGGTGCATAGTGACAGGACAAGAGGGAATGGTTTTAAACTAAGACAGGGGAGGTTTAGGTTAGATATTAGGAGGAAGTTTTTCATACAGAGGGTGGTGACACACTGAAACATGTTGCCCAAGGATGTTGTGGATGCCCCATCCCTGGAGGCATTCAAGGCCAGGCTGGATGTGGCTCTGGGCAGCCTGGTCTGGTGGTTGGTGACCCTGCGCATGGCAGGGGGCTTGAAACTGGGTGATCATTGTGGTCCTTTTCAACCCAGGCCATTCTGTGATTCTATGGTATGAAAATGATATGGTAGCTAGAATTAAACATGCATGTAGACTGAAGAAAGGTCATTGGGCTTTTGTTATTGCCATTTGACAGAAAAGGGAGGAATAGATATTAGTTCTACTTACAAAGAAATACTCGGTAAGAAAGACAAAGTTGAGTAACTTCTGTTGAATTATGCTTCAGCTGGTTTTGGCCAACCGCTGTGTAACTCCAAGATCACCAGTTTCATGTCTGTTTCTTTCATTATTTTCAGGTCAAGCCAGGAAATCTGCAGCAGGATACATTCAAGAAGAGTAAAAATCCACATATTCTGCTTGTCAGTGAAAGCAGGGAGCTTCATAAGGAGACTGTTCAAAAAATCCGCATTCTCCTGTCGTCCAAGAAGGGCTACATTTTCATTCAGACGGACAAGCCTATATATACACCAAATTCTAAAGGTTAACATACAAATGCTTCACTTCAGATGCTGAATATAGGTGTTACACATGGGCATGATTTAGAAAAGTAATAATGTCTTAATCCTCTCTAATGTATTTCCTTGTCTTTTAACCACAGCTATCTCTGTACATGCAAGCCAGCCCAGATTTAACATTTGTGTCCTGCTGCCAGGGCTTTTGTGGGGTCTGCACTGCATATCAGAGCAAACACATGGAAATGAGAGAGGAGTCAGAAAGTCTTTCTCTTCTTACAATGAGAGCCCCTCCCAAAACTGGTTAACAGTTCGAGTTGGTGATCTTTAACAACCTAAATTTCTATGACTATAGTAATTACTATAAAGAAAAGCCAGAAAATAAGTATGTGAACACCTTTTCTTCTTCCTTTAACCAGTAAGATACAGGATATTCATTCTGGACAATGCTATGAGGCCATCAGAAGACACAGTTACAGTTGCTGTGCTTGTGAGTATACAAATACTTTTATTGGGTGCTTCTTCAGCACAGGCATTATGAAAAGTCTTCCACAAATAGTACAAGAGTAAAACCATGGCTATAGCTCCACTCTTTTCCTCATCGCTCTTCGCATATTGTGAGATATAATTCATTGTTGGTGCATGGAGAGAGAGAAAAGGCATGAAAATTAAGGTCAGAAAATAGCGTATGTCTTCCTTAGGATCAGTACATGAATGTGAGTTTCTTTTTTAATATCTGGCTTATGTTTGCTTGTTTTCACTCTCTCAACAGAATACAAAAGGGATGGTGGTTATGAAGTCAGAACGGAAAATAAAAGCAGTCTTCAGTGACAATTTTGAAATACCTGATGTTGCTGAGTATGTTACTATGCCCTGTGCATTAACACAGTTCAGAAGTCCTAATGCCTCCTTGTTAGTTTTTGTTTAGGCCCTTCATCTTCCTTTTGGTATTACTGCAGTGTGTTTAGAAACCTTTATTTTGCTAAGAAACAATTGAGCAAATGCTTAACTATCTGCCTCAGTCATATGAAGAAAGGTTGGAGAGAACTGTGCTTATCTAGTTTGGGAAAGAGAAGGCTCCAGGGAGACCTCATTGTGGCCTTCCAGTACTTGAAGGGAGTGTATAAACAGGAAGGAGAATGGCTGTTTACAAGGGTGGATAGTAATAGAACAAGGGGGATGGTTTTAAACTGAGGCAGGGGAGGCTTAGGTTACATATTAGGAGGAAGTTTTTCACACAGATGGTGGTGACACACTGGAACAGGTTGCCCAAGGAGGTTGTGGATGCCCCATCCCTGTAGACATTCAAGGCCAGGCTGGATGTGGCTCTGGGCAGCCTGGTCTGGTGGTTGGCGACCCTGCACATAGCAGGGGGTTGAAACTGGATGATCCTTGTTGTCCTTTTCAACCCAGGCCATTCAATGATTCTATGATACAATATGATATGACTACATCCAGGAGAGAACTTCTGTAAGGGTTTAATTTATAAAGTGATTTGAAATGGACTTGAGCTTTTACTTATCATTTAGTGTGGTTTTTAATGTCATTTTGACATCACAGTGAAGATGAGGTAGGTAATATACCTTGAAAAGCCTGTTTCCTTAGGTTTGTCAGAGGCAATGCATGTTACATGCTGTTTGCAAATGTACTATCTTACAGTTTCTCATAGAAGTCTGTTGGAGTGTTACCTAGAAAACTGGGAAGTACTTTTCTAGCTCATACGAGAAATGAGAAATCTGTTGACAAATAGATTTTTAGATTGAATCATAAAAAGGACAAAACTAGCAATAACTGAAATACTTTAGCATCACAACATATCTGAGAAATCTTAATTAATTATTTTCTACTGAATCTGAACTTTAGGCCTGGAAGTTGGAAAATCAAAGCCTGGTTTCAGCAGTATGAAATGTCCAATGCTTCAGCTGAATTTGAAGTTAAAAAATATGGTAAGAGAATACTTAAATGGGATTATACAGAAAACATCATCACTACCAATTTAAAGATATACTGCGGTGATTAAATCTGGCTGTAACAAGATACTAAGGATTCAATTCACAGCATTTCTTTTTCTCATTGCTATGTCTTTTGTACATGCAGAACTTCCATCTTTTGAAGTCAAACTGATCCCACTTCAGCCATACTACTCCATCTGGAGTGAAGACTTCGTATTTGATATCGAGGCCAAGTGAGTGTGTTCAAATTGAGGTCATTTTAGAAGGCAGATAGGTAGATAATGAACTTCGCAACCAGGTTCTGAATTTATTTGAATTTAATTTTGTCCTCTTGTACTCTCTGTTTCTGCTTTATTGCTAAATCTTGGTGTTGGTGTGAAGTGCTACATGGGTCCAAGAGGTGGTGATCAAAATGAAACAGGATTTTCTGAATACTTGACAATTTTAGCAGATGGATGACAGTTTAGAGTTCTCTGTGTTGCTAAGAAAGAATCCCCGGAGTACCCTGTGAAAGCAAACAGGTTTCAGTATCAGTCTCCTTTTGCTTGGCTGAGCAAACTCAGCACCTCTGATCTTGGCAGCATGGAATCATCTTGGTTGGAAAAGGCCTTCAGCATCACCAAGTCCGGCAACCTACCAACTCCCATCACTAAACCAGCTTCATTAGTACCACATCCATATCTCTTAAATACCTCCAGGGATGGAGACTCCACTGCTTCCCAGGGGCAGCCTGTTTCAATGCAAGACCACACTGTCCATGAAGAAATTAATCTTAATATTCTATCTAAGCTTTTCCTGATTTACCTGGCAAAAATCCAACACCCTCCTTACTGCAATTTCCTTTCATCTGGCTCTGCATCATCTTCTCTGAACAACTACTGTTCCTTCAGCCACTCCTCATAACACTTGTTTTCTAGTCCTCTCACCAGCTTCACTGCTATTCACTTGCTCATCTTTATTTCTTTTATACTCTTTATTCTTGTTATTCTCTTTGTTAGTTTTATTCATGATTTGTTGATAATATCAGTGATACCAGATAACTCGAATTTTCTTTATGTGTTACTGAAGCATTCAGTTTTGAGTTTATGAGTTCTTTGTATATACTTCACTATTCATTAATGTTGTAATTATTTAAGAGGCAAAATAACTCAGTACTGTTCTTTTGTTTATTGAAAAGGTCCTAATGATGTTAATAAGGCTTGCTTGACTTTAATCAAAATCCACGTATCAAATCCCTTTTATTCAAGCTTGCTGCTCTGAACTGGCCATGCATGTAATTAACAAAAGATTATTTGATATATTGACTGTTGTTTCCCTTAGTTGCTAGTTGTGACATTTTAAGCAGTTTTCATAAGAATTCCTAGTCAGTCTTCTGAAAAATTTTAGTTTCACTGGTACAGATGAAGGCAGTTGATCAGGTCAATTTGAAAGTGTCACTGTTTAAACAAAAAATAAGCCATTGTAGAACTGAAAAGAAGGATTTCCACAGCAAGAGACAATACTGTGGGGGGTTAGAGTAGGTGATCTCTAGGGGTTTCTCCAGCACAAACAGTTCCATGATTCTATGATGTGAGTGTTGATTGGTTTCATGTGGCACACTGCTGCAGCTCTGCAGAAGGATGCCAAGGATCCTGTATCTGCCAAGATCTCCTTGAGTAAGGAGCCTGCTATGTGCAACAACATACCCTGTTATCTCTCCCCATCATCTGAATGAGAGCTCAGGCATGTTCTGGCCTAATAGCTGGAAGTATTTCACTCACAAAAGGCATTTATGCTATATTGCCTGAATGCATATGAGAGATATGAGGTGGAGGGTGTTTACTCTGCCTAATGCAGATATGGAATCCTCAGCAGATGAGACCTGAGCCTCAAGGTCCTTGGAGGTACTCATGCTTCAGATAGTTCCCTGATACTGCTCAGTTCAGCACAAAGGAATTAGTAGTTCATCCATATCATATACACTGGAAGCCTCCCTTGATCCCTGAGAAGTGGGCTAGTTGTGTCAGGTACCTGTGCCAATAACATTCTCTTTAGTTTGTAAACAATACAGAAACCTACTCAAGTATAAATTTTGTCAGGTGATGACTCCTCTGCATGGGATTCTGACAAGGTGATTTACTACATGCATCCATCTAGTGAAGTCACTGTTTCTTACATGGGCTTGAAGCAGTCTTCATGTTTTCATGAAGTTCCAATAGTTTGGAATTGTTTTTCATTTTCAAGGTATCAGTTACAGTCAGTATGTTTACAAGTATGTCTATTATATTTTAGCATAAAATTATTAATTTTATTTGTGCTTGCTTTTTGTCAGTGTAATGATACATCTCCTCACTTTTCTTCCTTCAAAAGGCACTCTTATGGAAAAGGGATTGAAGGGATTGCATATGTACGATTTGGCATAATTGATGAAACTGAGAACAAAGTCTTTCTTCCAGGCCTGGAACAACAGCTGTCAGTAAGTACTACTAAAGTTCAATGGAATTATTCAGCTTTATCCCAAGTGAGCTGAGTATTGTCAGAAATCATTGAAATATACATCCCTGTAGTACTATAGTCATGAAAAGAACATATTTTTTAAATTCTAATGGAAAAAAATCAGCAAAGGCAGAGACTTTTTTTGCTTCTCTTATAGATTCAAAATGGAAAAGGAAGAATTACTTTAACTACACCACTTCTGGAAGAGAAATTAAAAAAGAGCATTTCCACTCTGGAAGGGTTTCATTTATATGTTGCCGTTACTACTGTAGAGACTGCAAGTGAGTAGATTATGCCTTTGCTAATACATTTTGTAATATTTACATTGAACTTTCTCTAGGATGATAATTCACGTAAGCAACTTTGTCCCATATTAAGCAGCCCTGTGAAGATATCTAACACTTCCTAGGCCATATTAAGTGGCATCAGATGCCTGTATATAGGTAACTGAATTGCTGTTCCCCTTATGACCTTGTCTGAGTGTTTGCCTCAGGAGTACTCTTTACATGCAGAGTTATGAGCTGAACATGGTGCTCTACCTTAATTTGATCCCCAACTAGATGGGCTGTCAGTGGAAAGATGAAACACTTACCACAGCCATAGTGTGATGCAGAGTCCTTATGATTCATGCTAGTTCTCATTAAGCCTTGTCGCATTTTTCATGCCGAGTTACAGTAAGTTATCTTAACAGTTATCCTGTTTTAACATTGATTGTTGACTATTTCAGCTGTTCCACTATAAAACTTCTATTGAAAATGCAATGCCTAGGAGACCATCTATCCCACACACCAGCTGGCTAGGAACTGACATCAAATCCTTACATATCTCTTCTATGGCCTACATAATGTAGACCCAAAATGGTGGCAGGGCTAATTTAAATTCATGTATTCTATGTTGAAGACTTAAAAGGTAAACTAGGCCAGAATGTAGTACAGTACCAGCACATAGGCCAGAATATAGTACAGTACCAGCTGTAGAGAACTTTACTGGCACATTTCCACCTTGTAGTGTTTAAAGCAGAAAATAAGAACTAAGGAAGTTATGTCTCTAAACACGCTTCATTTTAATCAAGCCAAGCTTTTAGAAGTAGTTGGAGGAAATGTAACCGAGCACTTCATGTCTCTCAGTTTCCAAGCTCTCAAGAGCACACAGTTGCTGGTGCCAAAAGGTTGGAGCACTGGACACAGAGATCTGCCATTGGGCTGGCCCATCAGTAGTTGTGTTCCCAGTCCTCCTGTACCCAACTCCCCTTCTCAGTACTGAAGCTCTTTAGGGAGGAATCATGTTACAGTTTTCTTTATATCCAGTGATTAAAGTGCAGTGAACATGGAAAACCATAGATGCTATAGTAATAGGTAAATAAGTAGTTATTACTCTCATGGCAATGGGTACTCTTTGATACCAACAGGTGGAGAGATGAGGGAAGAAGAACTCAGCAATGTAAAGTTTGTGAAATCTCCTTATGTTGTTGATCTGTCTAACACCAAGAAGTACTTTGTGCCTGGAGCCTCCTTCTCTGTTGTGGTATGCAGTATTTAGCCACCTCTGCCTCCATAGAAATAGATTTATATTTGTTTGTAAAACTCTTATCCAATGGGAATTTTGTAGAAGAGACCTTCAGTAAGAGGCCCAACATGGAGCTTCTGTTGGTGTTTCTGGTTTGTCTTGAGCTTGAGCAAGGAAATCAAAGCCAGAAGATGCTGCTTCTGTTTTGGGAGTCATTTGTGCACTGTTGTATTACAAGGTTTTATAAAACCTGTAGCAGTCTATTCCTCACTTCGATATGGAAAGGTTAAAAGAATCACGTTGTATCAGTTTAATCCTGTATCAAATTAAAAATATGAAAACCAAAATACAAAGTATTGACTTTTTTTTTCATTTCATTTAAGTTAGTGAGTTTTAAAAACTGAAATCTTCAGGTTTTCCTTCAAATTTCTTCTACAGGCTGTCAAGGTTAGAAATTTACCTAAAAAAAGGTGAAGAAGAATATCTCTGAGATCTGATGCAGGACAGAGATCTGGGGCAGTTGTTAATAATTATTTGCTGATTTTAATCTTAGCTGTAGTCCAGACTGAGTCAACTGCTATAGTTTTCTCTCAGAGATGAAATCTATAAATGTTTCTGTGTACAGTTTTACATTTCTTTTTAATTTATAAAACTACTTGCTTCTTCTCTGTGGGCATTTTTTAAACCAAAAGTGTCTTTAAAGTGACAAAGATTTTTTTTTTCCAATAGGCCTCTGTCGCTTTGGTTGATGGCTCTCCTGCTGCCTCTCTGCCTGTCACTGCTACTGTGTCCATACCTGGAAAGTCCTCCATGAAGAAGACTGCACTTTCTAATAATGATGGCCTCATCCCCCTCACATTTGACATCCCTGCAGATGCCCAGTCTCTTCAAATAATGGTAAGGAAAACCCAGACACTCGTGTTTAAAAGCATACTGTTAAGAAGATCACTTAAGAAAACTGCAGATGTCTGCAGAGCTGTTCTGTTTTCATTATCACAGAGAATGGAAGGTTAATTCTTGTACCATATTCACAATTTTGTCAAGGTTGTATTAGATATCAGACAGACCAGGGTCCTGAGGGATATCTAGCTGAAATGAATGACAGACTCTTGTACATCAGAGCTTTGAGAGTGTGTATGGATGGTGACCCTTTTTTGTATGGTTCCAACTTGCCTTTTCATGATATGGAAATGTGAATGGGTCCGTAGGGAGTATTAGCCTGAGAAGTGATAGCAAATGATGAAAAGAGGGCATAGAAAAATATCAGGTGCAATACAGACTGGATGCTCAGAGGGTTTGACTATGTGCACATTATAAAAACAGAAAAGAAAAAAAAAAGCTATTGAATTACCACTGTGTGATTTTAAGCTATTTATTCTGATTCAGAAAAGGCCATTCCTGAAAAATATCAATCACTAGTACAGCAAGAGACAAAATAAGGTCAGTAATGAAAAACATTGGTCTTTTGATCCTATGTCCTACTAACATGATCTCCATGGGGTCTCGTCTCATTTCTCAGCATTTTCAGAATAACATGGCAAGATGTGAATTGAGTGGTACTGCGCATGTCTCTTGAGGGACATTTAACTCATTCTGTCCTTTCCTCCCCTGACAGGTAAAGGCTGAAGAGGGAAAAGAAAGATTAGAATCACCTGAAACCAGTATCAGAGCTGAAAGATACCAATCTTCTACCCGCAACTATCTTAGCATCAGCATCCCACATACTGTCGTGGCACCTGGGGATACTTTACAAGTCACCTTAAATGCCATTCGTCAGTCTGGCAGTGGAAAGATTGACTACTTCTATTATATGGTAAACAGAATAGTGGCATATCAGTAATATCTTCTAGAAACTATACTCTCCAGAACATCTAACACAGGCAAAGTGATCAGCATCCCAGTACACCAAACCTACTAAGAGAGGTTGAGGGAAGTTGGCTTGTGCTGTTTGGGGAAGAGGCTGATTGAGTTACTACCTCAAATCATTTGAAGTGTGATTGCTGGCATAACAAACTTTCCTGGTGGTGCCACATAATGTTACCAGGGACAAAGTTTATGCATTGTAGCTTGAAAGAAGTTTACCTCACTGTGAGCAGATCATTTATATAAATTAAGTTTCTACCCCTAGAAACAGAAAACCCAGTTGTGTTCTAGGGGACCTTGAATATCTCTGAAAATGTCTTTTGAGGATATCTATTGCGTATTACATGAATAGTACATGATTCTGAAATTACCACGGATTCATGTTATTTGCAGTTGATGTCAGTTAACAAGCAGGCAACAGTTATATCCAAAAAAAGATGAAGGGACACTGAAGGCATTGACCATTATGGTCCTAAATAACTTCTTGAAACTGGAACAAAAGGTCAGTTCTGTAGATGGAAAAGCCAGGAAACAATAATGCTCAGCCAGGACCAGGCTTACAAAATATTTGTTCTGCTTAAAGAGACAAATGAATTCACAGATACATTCCAGGAGCAAATCTGTTGCATGTGAAATGTGTTTAATTTCCTTTCTTCTCCTCATAATTTCCCTTGGCAGCTTAAATTTCCCAGGCTGATAAACACCGCAGCAAATGTTTCCATTTATTTTTAATAGGACCCGTATATATTGGAATAATTGTATCCCAAGGAGTTAAATTTGAGGTTAGAGAGATTGTTTTAATCACAGGGCTGAGCACAGTGTTGACATTGCTGCTGATGATCTCTTGGAAGAAGTAGAGCTGTGCACGCAGGGGCATTGCCAGAGCTCAGCAATGAGACTCTTTCTCAAACTTTGGTCCTTAAATGAAGACTGTGAGGATTTCAGACAAGGTTATAACATAGCTTTGCTTCTTTCTCAGGCCCACTCCTTGTGCATTTAGGAAAGCTGAGTGTGTTTTATTTGCTGACTACTCATGAAAATAGGAAGCAAATAGTTAAATAGTGCAAGATATGCAAAAATAATTTAAGGGCCAGTCTATGATACTTTACACTGAATAATATTTGGGTGGTGAAACCTCCCATTCCAATCCCTCCACATCATTTGAAATACTCACTACAGTTGGTAGATTAAATACAGCTGATATCCTCGTGAGGGTGATGACCTGTTATTGCAGAACACAGAAGTGAAACTGCCATGTCTGAGCAGTTTTCAAGTTTCAAGTTTTCAAGTTTCCAAGTGGAGGGAGGTAGACTTACATTCAGATTTGGGGCACAGGACCAGTGCAGCAGACTTCTCTCCTAGATGCTCTTTTCTGGTCTCCTCCAGGGTACTGTTGGGGAATTAAAACTGTTAGGTGCCATTACAGAATAAAGTTCAAACAGATATGGTCTCAGAAAATTATATATATGCAGATACATAGTATAATATACATAATATACACAATGCGTCTAATAGATATAACAGATAATGCATATAGATGATAAAATTACACAATGTACTGTGTGTCGTGTGTTCATTACTCTTGATCTCTCTTATGTTTGTTTCTATAGGTTTTAGCAAAGGGACAAGCTGAGCTGTTGGGAAGGGTGTCTTCCTCAAACAAAGTCATAAACCTCAAAATCACTGAGAAGATGGTGCCTGCTTTTCGCTTCTTAGCTTACTACTTCATTGCCAACCAGGGCCATCAAGAGATTGTTGCTGATTCTGTATGGGTAGATGTTATGGATGTCTGTGAAGGAAAGGTAAATTCAGAGCAAGTAGCTTCTAGTTTTGTATTATTACAAAATAATAACAAATATAAAATTTTATCAGCAGAGAGTGCAGATCTGGGGTTGAAATATGAGAGGTATGGTGGACATTTTGTTCCTTATTTTAAAAGGGAATCATCACAATTCTTGCTAAAAGGTGCAGCTAGTAGAGATTCCCAGGAATGAAGTCACAAAAAGTCCTTTTCTATAGGACAGGTTATACCCTGAAGAGATGAAAAGAGCCCAGAGAGACTGCAGATGCCCCATCTTGAGGCATTCAAGATCAGGCCAGATGTGGCTCTGGGCAGCCTAGTCTAGTGGTTGGTGACCTTGTCCATAGCAGGAGGGCTGTAACTGGGTGATCTTTGAGGTTCTTTTGAACCCGGGCCATTTTATGACTCTATGAACATTTTTCACAATAGCATGATACACAATTACTGAAGTGTCAGCCATTCAAAATAACTTTTGTTTCCACTGGAAAATAACAAAAAAGGGACAAAGCCCCTACGCATACTTTTTATTCACATTGGTGCTTATATCCCATAGTAAGATAACATCCAGATACATCTTTAAACTTTCCTCTTAGTGCCCTTGTGAGGGTTATCTGCCAACAGGTAGAATTCGAAGCAGAAACACCGCCAAACAGAATATCCCCCAGCCTCATGCTGCGGACAGACACAGGTGACAGTACTGTCTGCCCAAAGAGTGTCTGCGTTTTATTAACAAATGTGACATTTTCGTTTCAATATTTTCTGTTTAGATTAAAGTGAGAACAGAACATGAGATATACGAACCAACCAACAACATCAAATTACAGATTGAAACGGACCATGTGGGAACTGTTGCCTTAGCTGCGGTTGATAAAGCTGTGTTTATTCTGAACAAGAAAAATAAACTCACATCCAAAAAGGTAAGATAACTTTAGGAAGAATATGTCACGCTTGCTAGCCAGGAAATTTTTTTCCATTACTGATGAGAGGATGAAAATGAGATTAATAGCTATTAAATGCTTAATCCAAACGTTGCTAAACATGAAAATGTTTTTGCTCCTGCAACTTAAGATACATTCAAATGAGAAGTTTGGGAATTCCCAGGTTACAGCAGATAATTTTGTAAATTAAAAAATAAAAAAAGAGCATTAATTGAAATTATTCTACAACCAAAACATCCCTCAGCTTTAGTCTCAGTTTCCAAGTATAGTTTACACTAAGTTTCTGCAAGTTAAAGGCAATGAGAATTTTATTATAATAGTAATAATAAAATTGCAAGTATGTACAATCCATCTATGGTATTTTATTTGGCAGGTATTTAAGGCAATGAATTCATACGATCTTGGATGTTCTGCAGGCGGTGGTGCAGATAGTGCTCAAGTTTTTACTGATGTTGGTCTTGCCTTTTTATCAGACACAATTAAATCCAATGTTCGGGAAGGTAAGTGAAACCTGTCCTTTACCTTAGATGTTTGTACAAATCAATCTACACTTGGTTGATTGCTTAAAAATTAGAAACATTTTATGATGCTGTTGTAAGAGCTGATGTCCCTGTGGATTTTTATTTTCCTGCTCTTCTGCTCGGTGCCGGCAGCTTAGGCAGCCCAAATGTTGGCTGCTGGTCACTTAGAGCAGGGCAACAATTGGCCAGGACTGAAAGAAATGGGTCTTCTGTAAATGAGATGTGTCCTAGTATAGGTCTTACATGATTGACATGAATTGTCTGACTGTTATTGTCATCTCAAAACTGAACTCTCCTATTCTGCCTTCCCAGGGTATACCTGCCTCCAGGCTACCAGAAGGGAGAAGAGATCTTTGGATTTCCGGAAGAAAATGTTAGGAATTGGTATGTCCACTCACTTGGGTGACATGAGAGGACTAGTAGGGATAGATGATATCAAGGTGATATTTCCTTTCAAGAAGTCACCAGAACTTTTGATAACAGTGACTTTCTTCAAGAACAAGGATATAGCCATGAATGTTCATACCATGATATCTAATTCCAGTGTGCCACATTCTCAATCCAAAGAAAAGGTTATACTGGAACATTTAAGATGTAATAGGTTCTATGCTTTGCTCCTCTGTGGACTGATGGAGCACAGGTCTCTTTTTATAGGTAGACTGTTTCAGTGTTAATTAATCTTTACTGCAAATAACAACAGGAATGAACACAGTGAACACCTTTATGCCTCCTGCTGCTTCTACACCTCTAATTCTGGCCCTTAATTATGTTGCAGCTAGCAAATATCAAGATGCTGATCTACGCAAATGCTGTCAAGATGGAATGAAAATAAATCCCATGAGGTTCTCTTGTTCAAAAAGGTTAATGAGAGTAACTGGCTCTCCCAAATGCAAAGAAGCTTTCAAGACCTGTTGTGAAAGTGCCATAGCCCTCAGGAAGGAGGAGGCAGCGAAGACGAGAACTGCAGTGAGCTTGGCGCGAAGTAAAAAATGATATGCTACTGTCTAAAGAAAGCTATCCTTCACAGAGGGGCAAAGGAAAGCTAAGGGTTGTTTAATCACTCATGGCTTTTTCATTAGTGGTGCTATCACTGTAACTCCCAAGTAACTCTAAAAAGCTGTTTTCAGCCAGGGACAGTTTTGTTTCTGTCCTTCTCCCTTTCTTCTCCCCAGTCTCTCTCTTTCTGATCAAACAGAACGTCACCAAAAAATCCCCTTCACATTGAAAATGATCATATTTAGAGTCTTTGCCACTCATTACTTAAGGGGAATTTTTTTCTTGTTTGGCACCATACAATTGTTGGACATGGAATGAAAAAATTGACTTTTCTCAATGACAAAAATCTTTGGTCATTGCTTCTCTCTCTATCTCTCTCTCTTTCCCTCTATTTTAATGCATACAATGAAATCCACATGAACTGTTTAGACTGCTTTTGTCAAAGTGCTGCCTTCTCTTTGACAAAAGCTCTGCAAGGCATTTTATGGTCAGCAACAGAAGTCCTCAGAAGAGAAATCTCACTTTTGTTTTATAGATTTTGATCAGGAAGAAGAAATATTTGAGGAAATGACTCTCAATTTGCGCAGTTATTTTCCTGAAAGCTGGTGGTGGCAATTCAAAGAAGTGAAAAATCCTGGAAACCATAGGTAATGTAATTATCTAACTAAATGAATGCATCCAAGTTTGAACAAAAATATATATGTATAAAGAACAGCTTTATATATTTTCTAGTGCTGAGGATTTCAGAATAATTCCAAGTATTTTGTCTCCAGAACAGAGTGAATATTTTTTACCTTATAATACTCAAAATACTCAAATAACAACATTTACTCATCATACATCCATTCTAACACATTTTATTTTGTGTTTCTTAGTGTAACCAACATTGCTCCAGACTCTATAACTACCTGGGAAGTTCAGGCGATAAGCATATCTCCCCAAAAAGGTGAAAAATATTGTTATTATGTTGGGTTGGTTTTGTGAGGATGAATAGAGAATGTGTGTTTCTTATGTCAGAGATGCAACATCAGTTTGACAGAGTGAGATAACCTGTACTGGAAAACAACCAAGTGTTTGTACCATGATATTTAGTTTCTTTTGTGCTATATTAAAGCTTAACTGGAGGTTAGAGGTAAATACATATTTTTGAAAACAAGGTGAAGGGGACTATGAAGGGTGGTCTGAACAATCAAAACAGCCTTCTTTTCTTTCAAATCTCAAAACAGTCTCATTTGTCTTTCCTGTGGCTACAAAGGCACAAGAAATGTAGTGACAATAATACTACTTTATATCTTAATATTTCTGGGAGTGAGCACTGACCAACTGCACCCAGGGGATGGTCGTGGTGCTTATTTATAAAAGTCTGGGAAATATCATTATGTTTTAAACATGGCCTCTGCAGGAAAGCTGTGCCACATTTAAATTACAAAATCTGCAAATATTTTTTCCAAATTTTGCCTATCAAAAGCCATGGCTGTTATTCCAGACACATAATTTTTGTCAGCTGATCTTAGGTTTGTAATAACTCTGTTTTCTCCTTATCCCAGGATTTTGCATAGCTGAGCCCCACACCTTTGATGTTTTCAAAGACTTTTTTGTGTCCTTGAGATTACCATACTCAGTTAAACGACATGAACAACTGGAAATAAAAGCAGTGATTTACAACTATCTGCCCAATGATCTCCAGGTAATATTAACACAGGCTCTCTGGGTAACCCATGCCAGTGTTGATACTTCTTGATGAAATAGTTTTCCCATTTTACAGGTGTAGCATTATGGTGATTTCGCACTGAAGGCCAAGTAAACTTTACCACATCACTCCCTCACTCTTCCTCAAAGGAAAGGAGTAAGAAAATGTGATAGAAAGGGGATCCAGAATTACAGCAAGGATGAGGAGATTATTTGCCATCATGTACAGAATCAACTCAGTGTATTATTAATATAATAAAAATTAATATATTATAATAAATTTAATATAATTTTTTGCCCATTGCTAACAAGCTAGAGCAATGGGAGCGAAGAGCAAATTATACCTTCTCTACTATACACCCTCTTCTATCTTCTTTCTCCAAGTGACACAGAGGAATGGGGGTTGCAGTCAGTCCAAAACACTTTATCTCTGCTGCTCCTTCATGGTCACTCTGCCGCTGTGTCAGGGTGTCTCTCCCTCCCATAGGATACCATCCTTCCTAAACTGATCCCTTCCTTAAATAAACTCTCCCAGAGCATAGCTATCATGGCTCATGGGTCAGTTTTGAAAGTGGCAGTCCCTTTTGGATCTGGCTCTGATCTGACATAAGGCAGTGATGAACTATGCTCACAGAGGCCACCCCACAGCCACCCTGCTACTTAAACCTTACTATATAAGCCAATACATGCAAAGGAAATTCAGGAGAGCTAAATGAAAAATCCTTTTTGTCTTTCAGAATACATGTATTGCTCTTTCCTTTTTAAACAAAAGTCTCCTTTTAGACCTGTTTCTCACTTCCCATTATCAGTTCAGCACTGGTGGAGCTGGACTGTTTTCCTTTGCAGTGATGCCTTAGCACTGATGGTGGACATTGCCTTGTTCCCATAGGTCACAGTGAAAATGGATGCAGTGAAGGGGCTGTGCACTGCAGAAGCAACAGGGAAGGCAGTGCAGCTGAAACTGGAGGCTAAGGGGAACTCAGCAACACCAGCCTATTTCTCAGTTGTTCCTCTGATTGTGGGAGAAATTCCAATTACCATTTCTGCCTTGGACTCAAATACTGGGCATAGTGATAGTATTAGAAAGAACCTCAAGGTCGTGGTAAGTATAACTAGTTGACAGTGTGCATTTCATTAGTATGTTTTTCTCCATATCAACATCTTTCAGTGCACATCTCTTAATCTTTAAATTTCACCTGCTTCATCAATATGCATAAAACACCCTTTTCTCTCATGAAGTCAAGATTGAATATATTCATCCAGTGTTTTGAGAAGGAAGTAGCCTTTCCTAAACATGAAGTTAGGCTTATTATTTTATATCTAATTAATGGATCTCTAAGAGTAACGATTACAAAGGTAAAACAAACACTTGCAAACAAAGATATTGTGTTGATTAGTTAGCCTTTCTTTTTAAAAATGGTGAAGAGAAATACCATTTTAGACAAAAATGGCTTTTGAAATGTCAACAATGACCTGCACAGACTCACTAGGGCATCCAAATAGCCCACTGAGAGAGATGAAACTTTGCACCATTAATGTCAACATTTCAGACTTGTAGATAAAGATGATGAATGGGATGATGCAAATGTACTGTTGTTACAGACCATAACTTTTCTAGAGACTGACAGTCTCAGACTTCAATGTTACACCAAAGTGTTAAAATTGTCTGTGGAAAATAGCTTTATAAAAGACAGGCTTTTGAAACAGGGACGTGTGGAAATCAGAAGGGAGAAACCTTTGAGTTTTACCAGCATTAGGAACTCAGAAATTGGTGGGTTTCATAGGAAACAGGCTTATGAAAGTGAGTCCACTTGTGAATTTACCTGCACAGCTCACAAAGCTGAGAACAAACTTTGAAGTTTCATTTTTTCCAGGTTTCAGTTAAAATAATTTCTTCTAAGGAAGTGTGTCAGTTATAATAAAATTCAGTAAAAAAAAGATTAGATTTTCAACTGGGACACTTTAATTCTGGTTTCAAGCTTCATTTTTGCCTGGAAATAAATTTCACTCCAAAATAACCTATTTCTGCCATCTGCTGGTCTGAGACAGATGTGAAGATCATGGATTTCATGCAATTTAATTTCAGATGTGAAATTGCAAAAGTTTTTACATTTCTTTCTTCATTTTTACAGGCTGAAGGTGTTTTACAAAGAGAAGAACAGACAATTTGCATTAACAGCAACTGTAAGTTATACTTAAGGGTTAGACATAGATGAAATCTTGAGTAGGCATAGGGATTGTGAAGCCTGCTGTTAATACAGTGAAATACTTCTTAAGTTTAAAAAATACTTCATCCAAAACACAGCAGAAAGACTCGGGAAAAACTAATTTTTGTATAGATGTTCATAACTGATTTGTGTTACGCTTGTGTTTAATGGTAGCATTATTATTAAGTAGGTTTCTACTTTATTAATGCGTATAAGAAAAAGAACAAAGAATTGAAATTAAAAGCAAAAACAATTATTGACTAAAAATTAAATTTAAAGATTATAAATACCTTTTTTCATACACTTCCATTTAACATTTCTAACAGCATTTCTGTTGTAATTTTCATCAACTGTGAGACATTTAATGAAAAGTATGTTCTAAAATTGCACTATAATTTTATGCTTAAAGAGTTTGGATGTTGAACTTTATTTATTTACAGTGAGATCCCATACATTGGACCTCAGCAGACCATCTGATATGATACCAGGCTCTGAGAGTCACATGTTTGTTAGCCTGAAAGGTAAATATTTTCCATCAATACTTTTTCTGGAGGTGAGAATAGACATGCCCCTTTTGCTGTTAATTTCTGAGCACCAAACCTCCATTCATTCCTAGATTTTCTGCCATAATCCAAATGCATGGGTCTTGCATGCCCAGGTTGTAAAAGCAAGGAGCCGCAAGATTCATCCAGCAGCTTACCTCTTTCTGATTGCCCCTTCTCATTTGTATTGGATAGATTAGTTCTGTCTCACTGTGCCCAGACCAAGGGCACTAAGGTCAAAGAACAGAAGAGCTGCCCATCAGCAGTAATCCCACAATGCATGTAGCCCTGTAGAAATTTGCTTTATTGTTTGGGAATAAGTATACCATACTCTAATTCATAAGTTCTAGAAATATCTGTTTTTCTAAAGAGAAGATATGTATAACCTTTCATTAATTTAATCAGATAATCTTTACACACTTATGCTCATGCATACAGAATTTAAAAACATGCAGTAGCAAACACTCATCAAAGTTAAAAGCAAGTTATCCCAGAAACTGTACAATAATGCATCCTTGATGCAAAGGCTATTTGCTTGCATTTCAAATCCCTGTTCTAAAATGCTGAGATGCCTAAAATCATCAAAGGAGAAAATGGTAAATGTAAAGGTAAAGCACGCCAAACATGTTTGACATTATTAAAGCGTGATTATTTTCCCACCCTCCACCTTCCATGTGAGAGGATCAGTTTTGATTTGACAAGACCTTTCCAGTGTGAACCTGAGTCACCAGACTTTGCTCCTCTCTTTGCCTCCTCACTTTCAACAGCCTCAGGACTCTTTATTCCATGTTACCTTACTGTCCCAGCATTCTTCCTCCACCTTCTCCAGGACCTGGCAACTCACCCTTGCACTTCTTCACCCTTATTAAGTCACAAATAGGTGAAAATGGCTTAACAGTGAGAAGTATCAAGCAACTGTACAATCAAGGCATGCTGGAGTTTCAACATGTTGTTAATATCAACTTTATTAATGTTACAGCAGTAAGTCTGAAATGCTATATGTCTTACGGATTATGTCTTTCACAATAGGAAATCCTATGGGTGATTCTGTTGAAAACTGTCTTAGTCTCAATGGAACTGAGAAACTTATTCGAGTGCCCACAGGCTGTGCAGAGCAAACAATGGTGAAAATGGCTCCCACAGTCTATGCTATTGAGTATATGGATGCCAGTGAGCAGTGGAAGAACTTTAATCCTGAACGAAAGGATGAAGCCATTAAGTTGATTGAAAAAGGTACACAAAAAAAAGGGGGAAAAAAAACAACAAAACAACACAGAGACCAACAAAACTGGCTTTGTTATCTCCTCACATTGTGCACTAACTATTGCAACTTGCTGAAGGAGTGAGCATTGTCTTGATACAGTCAAGCAGAAATGCCATTGTCAGCCTGCAGACGTATGTGAGAAACAGAATTGGTGAGGAGGATTTAGGTGGTTAACTGCTTGTGTCTGACATTGCAGAGTATTGACATTCACAGCCCATCCTCTCCCTTGCCTAATTTAGAAGCAGAAAGTGAAATTTAAGTTGGTCGATGTCAACTCAGAACTAATAGACAGCAAAGGGCAGTTGTAGAGTGTGAATCATTTCAAACTAATGCAGATGTGATATAGATATGATACCGATGTTGTCAAGATAATAGCAGCCAAGATCAGAAACCAGAACTCATGATTTTTATAACATAATCTGACATGGGTAGATAATATGTTGTATATTTTTTGTTTGCACACTGTGAGGTCAACAGCTTGACTTAACGGGGATTAAGTTTCCCAACATTCACCATGGAGAAAATGCCTTGTTAACTATGTGTGTGTCGATGCATACCTACAGTTTTCAGGTTGTACTCATGGCTCTATTAAATCAAACAGGACAAAGTACCTTGAAAGCCTTGCCTTTTTTTACCTTGTCAAAGGTCTACTGACCCAGACATTTCATACTTGATGAACACCCCCATGTACCCTATCCACTAATCAATGGTGAACACGTCCATGTTAATAAACATGGTATATGAAAATTATCAAGAAATATGTATATCTTCTAAGCAGTTCTGTGCTGTCTTGTTCATACAGGTTATACAAGACTGCTTGAATTTCAGAAGGATGATGGTTCCTATGGAGCCTTTAAATCAACACCCAGTAGTGTTTGGTAAATGTATTTTTCATAACCAGCTTTGGTTCTTTTATTTTTCCTCCTAAAATGCCACTATTACTGTTTGATGCAAGATTTTTATTTTTTTTTTATTTTGGGGGGTTGGGGGGAGGAGAGCAAGGGAGGAGGGAATGATTTTCAGAATTTAGTGAGCATAGTATTGCCCACATACTTCTGTCATAGAAAGCCACCCTTCTAAGACTGTTCATCTTTAGCCCTTTATGAAAGAGTTATACAGAGCCCGTGGTTATGTTGCATTTGCCACAGAGTGTTCATATTGTCACTGCAATTCTAATGTTGCACAAGAAATCTCCAGTTCCAGTGAGCACACTGTGTTCAAAATTATTCTATGTGGAGACTGAGTATGCTTGACTTCCATTTAATATATTCTTCAATAAATATATGTCAACACAAGTCTTAAATATTTTCTTTTGTGCAGGTTAACGGCATTCATTGTTAAAGTACTCACAAGGTGCAAAGAATACATCAGTGTGGAAGACAGTCACATACTCAACTCGATTTTCTACTTGCTTAGTCAACAGCAGGCAGATGGTTCATTCTATGACCATCATCCAGTACTGGACAGAGAAATGCAGGTGAGTCATTAGTAATAAGAAGAATCAGCTCCACCTTTAAGGCAGGTAAGGAAAAGGAATATACTGACTTGCTGAATACAAAGAATTTATTATTATTATTATTATTTAAAGAAATCTTTAACATAAGAAGTACAAAATCTTTAATATAAAATGAATCTGCTAATAGATCCCTCAAGAGAAACATGGCTGGTATGTCACCACCTTTATCTTTTGATCCCATCTTGAGTGATTTTGCAGTTTACCTGTACTTCAAGAGGAATTAGAGAATCATCTCTGAGATCTTTGTGCTTGGTAAAAATTCATGCTTTTTATTTGCATAGTAGATTGAATACTAATTTATATTTTGTAGAATCATAGAATCACAAAATATTTAAGGTTGGAAAAGACCACTAATATCATCTAGTCCAACCATCAACCTACCACCATGCTCACTAAGCAATGTGTCTCACTGTGAGATCTACATGTTTCTGGGAAACCTCCAAGGACAGTGACTGCACCACCACCCTGGGCAGCCTGTTTCAATACTTTACCACTCTTTCTGAGATGAAATTTTTCCTAATATCCAACCTCAAAGGGGTCTACAGAGTTCTTCTAGTCCAAATCCACCAGGCCTCATTAGATCAGGTTGCTTAAGGACATGTCTTGCTGAGTCCTGAGCACCTCCAAAGATGGAGACCCCACAGCCTCACTGGGTGTTTCAGTATTTAAACACTGCTTTGAAAAAGAAGAATTATAATATTTAATAAGAATTTTCAAGAACGCATGTTAGCCTATACATCTTCTGTAAGTATCCAGAAACACAAAATTGTTACTCTCTTGCATGTAGGGCATAAAAATGCCTCTTTCAAAACCATTGAAAATGCAGTTTATTTGCATGGGCCTTATGAGGGAAAACAACAATTTTGTTAATACTTTTTAAAAACACTTGTGTAGCTGTTACCCTCAAAGCCGGTATAAAAACAGCTGAGAAACTGGCCAACGAGCTTTTAACCTGTGTCTATATTGAGATACTTATCTTGTTTGATATTTACTTCAGAAACTGCTCATAATTGTGCAGAGACTTAAAATCTCTCTATGCAGACAATCTTCTCTAAGCATTTGAGGCTGAGTGAAAGAGGTGGGTCATAATAATCCAATTGTCAAAGAAGGGCATGAGCAAAAGAATGAGAAAGAACAGGAATGAACGTGCACATCTTCGTGGAGCAAGAAAGCTGGAGAAGACACTGTGTTTAGCTAATCAATAAGTAAAACAATAAATGATCTGGTAATGTTTCATATACCCTTTGTAAGAAAAAAGCTCAGGGTTTTAAAGAGCTCTTGTGGTTATAAGCAGTAGGTGAGAAAGCAAAACAGTTTTAGGGAAGTGAAGGCAGGACTGCTCCAATCAAAAACTGGACATTTTAAAAAAGTGAGTTAATTAAATATTTTTTAGCAGATAAAGGATGTGGGGTTCCCAGTCTCTTAATGTTGCCTAATTAAAGTTACCATAGAAGAAAGATATGCTTTTGCTAGTCGAGAGTTATTGAACAAAGTTAAAGAAATTACATGTTTCGTTGTTTAATGATTTCACAGGAGGGTCCTTATCTTTGTGGAAAGTAATTTCCTAAGTTTAATTATAAGCAAGTATATGTGGTTTTACATTTTCATGTTTCATCTTCCAGGGTGGCATTGGGTCAGCAGGAGAAAATTTGGCATTGACAGCCTTTGTAACTATAGCATTGCAGCAGACTCTACAGGTTTACAAAGAATCACCTGATGTGGTAAGATGCCCGACTTTTTATCTTTAAGCTTAAACACTATCGCACAGTGGCATGTTCACCCCACTGCCTTAAAGTACTATGGATGAGATGGTAATATTCTGTTTACCAAGTCTGTGATGGATAAGAAAAGATGCAACAAGCTAATGTACAGCAAGGTATTTTGAACTACACAACCCATCACTGATGTCTTTAATCACAAAACAACAGTTATTAAAAATGTGTAAAAAATAACTACACAGGAGTATTCTGAGTACTTACACCAGCAGAAGCAGTAGGTGTGGATGATATTTTCAGATGAATCAATTCTGTTTTCGCAGGTACAAGCTGTTAGAAGATCAGTGGTTTACATGAATAATGAACTTCCTAGAAATACTGACTGCTATTCTACAGTTGTTGCTGCTTATGCTTTGACGCTTGTTCAGCCCGATAGTTCTCAGTCCCTGAGTGCAAGAGAACAATTGAGGAGCTGTTCTGTTTTTGATGCAGGTACTAGTAACTATTCTTAAAAACTCAACTTGTAATTATAGTGCTTTGAGCACTCTGATATGCTAATAAAGCAAATTCTGATAGATGGAGGGCATTTAATTTTTATAAAAGTGTGATCATATATGTGCAGCGTAATTAATTAAATTAGACAATTATATTTGAATACTAAAATTCTATGTAATTTGTGTAATTGGTATCAATATAAATTAACAGTTTAGCACTGGGAATTTCACAATGTGGTCCTCTCTGTTACTGGAGATGGAACAAAGTCCTGGGATATAGAGATCTATATTTTCTTCTTCTCTTACTGCTTCCAAAAGTTTCACACCCCTAAATTGCTTCCAAAAAGAAAAAGAAAAAAAAAAAACAAAGAAGAATGGAAGGAAGGAAGGAAGGAAGGAAGGAAGGAAGGAAGGAAGGAAGGAAGGAAGGAAGGAAGGAAGGAAGGAAGGAAGGAAGGAAGGAAGGAAGGAAGGAAGGAAGGAAGGAAGGAAGGAAGGAAGGAAGGAAGGAAGGAAGGAAGGAAGGAAGGAAGGAAGGAAGGAAGGAAGGAAGGAAGGAAGGAAGGAAGGAAGGAAGGAAGGAAGGAAGGAAGGAAGGAAGGAAGGAAGGAAGGAAGGAAGGAAGGAAGGAAGGAAGGAAGGAAGGAAGGAAGGAAGGAAGGAAGGAAGGAAGGAAGGAAGGAAGGAAGGAAGGAAGGAAGGAAGGAAGGAAGGAAGGAAGGAAGGAAGGAAGGAAGGAAGGAAGGAAGGAAGGAAGGAAGGAAGGAAGGAAGGAAGGAAGGAAGGAAGGAAGGAAGGAAGGAAGGAAGGAAGGAAGGAAGGAAGGAAGGAAGGAAGGAAGGAAGGAAGGAAGGAAGGAAGGAAGGAAGGAGAGGAGGGAGGGAGGGAGGGAGGGAGGGAGGGAGGGAGGGAGGGAGGGAGGGAGGGAGGGAGGGAGGGAGGGAGGGAGGGAGGGAGGGAGGGAGGGAGGGAGGGAGGGAGGGAGGGAGGGGGGAAGAAAGGAGAAAAAAAAAAAAAAAGTACAAGTGGTTGAAAAATAAGTAATTATTAATGGACCATGGGAACAAGCAGCTCCATGTGGAAGCAGTACAGAATGGATTTGTGAGTAAAAGGGAAGATGTCACTCCCAGCCTGCCCACATTCAGAGCTTCTCACTAGTACATTGTTCCAGCTCTGCATGGATGTTACCTCTTCCCTATTGGAGCATGGCTGGGGTCTGAGTTGAGTCAGTGCATGACAACGAACACCTATGAAGTTACTCATAATTGGACAAATCAATCATTTTTTGATAGTTGTAGTTTAAGTGCAGGGCCATACAGGGATAATTAATACTATTATCTCTGGGGTACCACCAGACACAATGCTACCATTCCATCACGTGGACATCACTGTACAACAGGATCATAAGATTATGATGATTTCATAAGTCAAAATTATAGTGACATGTTTTTCCTTTCCCATCCTCTACTTCCACATTGATTTGTTGCTTTCATGACAACACCTGTGTTTTGTGGTTCCTTGGTATTATGACATGCAATATCTATTGTGTAAAACAGCAGCCATTTTTGGCTAACTGAGTTATTCTTGCAGCAAAGCAGCAGCGCTACTGGGGAAATGGCAACAATGCAATCTCAGTGGAAACCACTGCCTATGCTTTGCTTCAAACACTGCTCTTGGAAGATATGGAGTATGCAACACCTATTGCTACATGGCTGACAGAAAGAAAGAATTTTGGTGGAGGATTTTGCTCTACACAGGTACCTAACCATCAACCTTCATGGGTAGAAAGGGGTAGAAAGAAAATGATAGTTCTATAAGGGCTTTATCATTCAAGAGTGAAAGCATCGTAGCATTTAATCTCAGATCTCTTCAGTTCATGAAGCACCAAAAAATCTGTCCCTTAATAGCCTTATGAGCCTGTAGGAAGATTTATGACAGACAGAGGTCAGGCCTGCAGTGTTTTTTAATGACAAAGGAAGAAGTTGAGAAATAAAATGAACAGTACATGCAGGTGAGAACAGATACGGAACTTCAAAACAGCATAATAGCTGGAACTGAAGAATAGTCTTAGATAACTGATCAACCAGATGTACTGTAGAATTAATCCAGTATAATTTTGGGGCATTTTTTTTTTTGTTTGTTATTGTTGTTCTGTTTTGTTTTTTTCATTTTTGTCTCAACTAGGACACGGTGGTGGCCCTGGAAGCAATGTCAGCATACAGCATAAAGACACTGAGTACTGTTCCCACCAACCTGACTGTAAGAATAGGAACACCTGGAAGGAGAGGGGACTACACTATTACTTTGACTGATACTAATGAAGGGATTCAGAAGATGCTAGAGGTACACAGTTATTCTTTGTTCAATATTTTTTGCTCAAAAATGAGAAGCATTGGACTGCTTGGTATAGCTTTTCTCACGTTAAGCAATCATTTATTTTTCAATACTTTAATATGTAAAAAAGCAACAAAATAATCTTTTTAAAGAAAAAAAAATAAATCAGCATCTGCCTAGAAGCATAATTTATAGGTCCTTCCACCCCCCGTCAAGAACTTTGGTGATGAGAACATCCTCCATCAGTAGAGAGAAACCAGGACAACATTCAAAGTCTTTCTAAGGAGTGAGAAAGAAGAGAGCAGGGGAATATTCTGATATTCACTGTTTTGGGACCTAAAGGAATGTCATATTCTGGCTATAGAGGGAATAATGAACTCAGGAAAAATTTGCCTTCTGGGCCACAGAATGGCAGAACAAGATGTTCCAGCCCAGCACACTGAAAATCCCATTAGATGTGGGGTCTCATAACCCCCTTCCATTACTGTAGATTTCCCATATCTTCTGAGGAGAAAGACAAAGAGACTGTTTTGATCACAGGAAAGCAATAGAACAAATGCTGAGCACACACTAAATCTTTACTATTTTGCTTTTGCTTGCAGTTCGATCTTGGGAGAAAACTTGAAGTGTCTGTAGAAGGCAGAGGAAATGGGACAATGAGTGTAAGCCATAAACTGGAAATTCAGATTCCAGATGGACTTCTTTCATTTCCTTTTTGAACACTGAGGGAAACTACCTCCCATGTCTTCATTCTTTCCATTCCTACCACCAAGTCTCTAAAATTAATGGCAAGCAAACTGCCCTGAAATAATACCTATTTTTTAACATCATGGAATCCATAGAGCTGAAGAAGTGTTGGGAGTTTGAAAGATCCTTTTGTGGTGGGGATGGAGAATTGTATCAGAGAACTCAGGCAATTTGAGGTTTGCAGAGGGACTTCTCCTTCTTTACCCATGGCAGTTCTCTAAGACTAATCAGCATCTCTGAGAGACTTGTGTTTCCCTCTGCACTCCAAGTCTCATCGACATTTGCTAAAGCCCTGGAAGAGAAAATCACATGACATTTAAATGATATTTTTATAAGTTTGACATCTGTGCTTTTGTCTTAGATACTGAAAATGTACTGGTCACCTGAGCTGAAAAACAATCCATGTACTGACCTGATTTTGACAGTGGAAGTGGAAGGGAGGATTAAGTATTCTGGTAAGTGAAAAGTGTTGAAACTCACAGGTAACATGTTTGGATAATAATTATTCAATGCCTTTCCAGCCATGGAGAGTGGGAATAAATGAGTGAAGCAAGGAAAGAGAGAGGTCTCTGAAACCTGCACAGCTATTGTTGCATTCAATTTATTAATATTTTAAATAGTTTAATAACTCTTGCAATGACTGTGGCAGCAGAGAGTACCTAAGTGTTGCATTGCTAATATTGTTAACTCCTCAATGTAACCTGGAGGAGATGGAGATAAACTCCTGTCATTGTGTTCTTGGCTCCCATGCAGGGAGCTCAGTTATTCCACTAACAGACCTATTGAGCAGCCTTAGAGTACACTTTGTGGGGTAGATTTGCTTTAGATATTTTCATATAGTCAAGACTAAGTTTTCATTTCTCTGAAGCATGGGTTCTCTGCCTATGTTTGCATTTGCCTGCATTTTTCTTTACTTTGGTTTGAATAGGAATTTTTTTGTGGCAAGGATTGTACTTTATATGTTAATAGATGGCAGAAACACCATTCTTAGCTAGATCTGCTGACCCTTACTAAAATTACTGCTCAAATTTTAACTCTGAATTGATTAGAAACACTGAGATGGTGTAACACAAACTTTAACAAAATCCCGTAGAGGTAATGTGGCTGTCCATTTTATCTATCACTATTAAAAAATAAAATAATAATAATAAAATAAAGAAAGAAATGAAATTGCAAGAACTTCATTCAAATTTCTAAATGGTTGATTGTGTCTATCACTTCCAGACACTGTATACTCAGAGGAAAATTATGATGATGAAGATTATCTTAATACAGCCTCCAGTGATTCTGAGACCTTGTCTAGAATAGACTGGTTTGATATCCGCAGCAGAAGGAAAAGGGATGTGATCTTGCCCAGTAACACAGAATCTCTGCAGTACAGAATCTGTGTCAGGTAGGTCTGAACTCAGCATCCAAGCTGGTAACCTTCTGTAGTTACACATAAATGGAGAGAATCTGCATCCTTATTTCCACAGCAGGACAGTCAGTTTCCTAGCAATGTACATTTAGATGGTTTACACAGACTTCAAACGCCCATTTCAGGATCTGATCCAACAAACTCACTGGTGATGTTTGGCTCTCTGGGGATATTCAAAGTATCCTGGCTGTCTAATCATTTGAAAGAAGTCTTTTACATGCAAGCCAGGCTATTTTCAGTGGTGTCCAGGGAGAGGTACAATGAAAACCTAGATGACAAGGTCAGATGAGGCACCTGTGTTTTGGATGACCATCAGACTAGCATTTGTAGCTAATTTTACTTCATGACATTTACTGTGGTAGGAAGCTAATAAGCATATTAAAATCCACATAAGAAACCTAAATGGAGCAGAATGTTGGTGGGGTTTGTTTTTGGTTTTGTTTTGAGCCAGGAGAGCTAACCTCTCCAAACAAAGCTTGGAGAACAAGCTGAACAAAGTTCAGTGCAGATGTTCACTGCTGATAGTGAACCTTTATAAAGGTCCACAGGTTCCAATCCACCAAAGATGTCCCTGGTTGATCTCTCTCTGCTGAGTGGCTTGGAGCCTGACACTAATGATCTTGAACAGGTGAGAAACACACTTTTTTGTGGCATTCTTTGGTAACATTTCTATGCAAATCTTTGTAAGTCTTTCCTAGGTATATAGAATAATTAAAGGATAGGCATATTTTCATTATCTGGCTTTGAAAAAAATTATTCATTGAATATATGCAAGAAATGAAAAGCTGCCAGTGAACTGAGCATGGCCTGTAGTTCCTTGTAGTAGAAGTTAGCACAAGGCTTTTTAGAGCGCTTACACATTCTCCTGTCTTTACACATATTGGCGTCCCTGCTGGCATTGCTGTCTTGTGACAAAGCAAAACAGTGTGTTCTTTGATTACAGAAGATAAAAACATCTGTGCATGCTGCCTACAGAGTACAGTGGCAGAGACATGTAGTATGGCACTCTGTGAAGGTAGCCACAGAGTTTTTGCTCTAGAGCCTGCTGGTCTAGTGGATGTTTGCCCAGGTTTGTGGTCACAGGCACTGTTTCCTTTAAGGAGGAAGAAAGAAAGCAGGATAATACAAATGTCTCAGCAAAGCAAACCAGGATATAGAGGATGATAGCAGTGGTGTTACTGTCCTACATTGTTGTTTTGATTTTGTTGTCTTTCTGTAGTTGGTAACGTCTTCAGATCAATATATTCAGCACTTTGAGTACAAGGAAGGGAAAGTTTTGCTGTACTTTGGAGAGGTAAGCAAGCCCGGTGGTTTTATGATCTACTGTTTCAGTTAATATACCAAGTCTTCCTTTTAAACCTACTATTGTTTTTCACACTCCATTGCTTTTCTGTGATTTTCATCATTTATTAGTACTGAAAGTTCAGTTCAAAGAGGGAAGGGGAGGTAAAGGCAGGAGATGTGCACGTTCATCTTCAGCTCTTCTGTGTGATGGAGGTTGTGCCTCACAAGTGAAGTTCAGTGGCAGCTGCAGCTCCTCACAGGGAGTGGAGGGGCAGCAACAGCGATAGGGCCCATGGGAATGGAATGAAGCTGCATCAGGGGAGGGGTGGGGCAGGTTAGTCCAGGAGTTGAACTCAATGATCCTTGAGGGTCCCCTCCAAACAGGAGATCTTCTATGATTCTGTGGTGCACAGAATCATAGAATTTCTCAGTTAAAACATAAAAGGCATCTTCTAATTGAATATGGAATTATCAGGATTAACTCATCCGTGCCATCAGAAGCACACTAGCCAGGCTGGTACAGGCACAAATGAATAAGGAATTAACTGGGGAAAGTTAGCCTACACATCACAACTATTGTTCCTTTCTTGTCCAGATCACAACTGGACCAGAGCCTGACTGTATAATATTTGGGGCGAAGCAAATTAATCCAATGGGCTTGGTTCAGCCAGCAAATGCCATCCTGTATGATTTTTACAGTCCAGGTAAGGGCATATAAAAGTGATACGTAACTGGTCAGAAAGAAAAACCCTTAATAACAAACTGTAGTTTATTAAAAGGTGTTTTTAATGTAGTGTGAAACCACGTGAATTTGTTGAGTATTAAAATGACCTGTTTGCAATTATTTGTATTGGTATCCCAGTTTAAGATCACCATTTGACAGAATTTTGATAACAATATTTGAAAATTAGGTCAGACTTCTACTTTGCTTGAAGCTGAGGAGTCCCTGACAGCTTACAGCAACTAGAGCTTCATCCATACTGACTTTTCTATTTATTGTCTAAGGGTACATAAACCATTGGTGATCCTGTCTCCTCCCTCTGAAACACGCTGTGGTAATTGTTGCCCCACTGCTAAACTATAAAATTAAGATGGAGGTCTTTCAGACAAAACAAAAGATAAGGGGGGAAGAATACAACTTAAGGCCCTTCCATCTGAGCACTGTAAGTCAGATCATTTTGTTTCATTTCCACAGACAGAAAGTGCAGTGTCTTCTACAGTGCTCCCCAGCACAGCGCCATGCTTGCCAAGGTGTGCCACGCCGATGTTTGCCAATGTGCAGAAGGTAAAGAACATCTAGATATACCAGCTGAAAAGAACCATTCCTGGGAGAATTCTTATACTCAGAAAAGACCTATGCATTTATTCTATGCATTTACCCTAATGCATAAGTTAGAACACAAAATATCCACTCGTGTGTGACTAAAAACTTTTGTTTTGAAGATATCCAGGATTATCTTGATAGTTGCATGTGATACCTATAAACATATGCCTATGTTAAAAAATAATAATAATAATTTCCACACTTCTAATGAAGTTGTCAGCTCTTTTGTTTTCTGTTATAATGTTGAGTGGATGAATAATTTTAGACTGCATCTATCCAAGTATCCACAACTATAGAGACAGATAAGTCATTTATTTTCTTCTTTCTAGGTCCTTGCCCAAGACAAAAATCAACTTTCAGTAAAAACTTGAATGAAAACTCACGTTTTAATTTTGTGTGCTACAAACCCATTACAGACTATGGTAAGACATGAAAGATAATTGTCAATGTATTTTAAAAGCAGTTATTTTCAAAAAGTAAGGATAAATTTGGAGCATTATGTGCCTAGACCTCTCCTGAAATGAGAGGAGTTCCTTTATCTGGTCTGGAGACTGAGGAGATGAAATACTAAAGCTGTCATCTAGGGTTGAAGGGGAAAAATAAAGACTTCTGAAAGCTGTAGTTGGATGCTGAAGAAGGAAGAATGTATAACATTGTACTGCAGGGTTCAGAAAAGACCAGTGGTGTGAGTACCACTGACCCCATGATCCATAATTTTAGGGGATTTATGATACAAAGTGCAGTGTTCATAGCATGACAAAGCTTAGCAGCTCCCTTCCACAGAGCTAGGAGAACAGTTTCTCTTTGTTTAATTTGCCTATCTGACTTCTTTTGTGGATGGAAATTGGACGAGCTACTGAAGGAAAACTGATTTAGCAGCTTTGCTGAAGAAAAAGCAAGAACTCAGTCATACACAGTAGCTTATTCCAAAAGATATATAGCCAAATAAAATACAAATTTAGAGGTTATTGATTAGTACCAGACTTGCTGAAAATATAGTAGGTACACAGGATAACTGTCCTGTTGTCTTTTATATTACCATGAATTGTGAAAAGATGGCATACTGGCCTCTGCACTGACATGGGATAAAAGCACAGCTGTTTTTCTGTTTCTGGATGTAACTTCATGTTTCTGTGTACCCTCACACATTTGCTGTCTGTTGTAGTCTATGAAGTGGAGCTCCTCAACAGTACACAGAAGAATGTTTTTGATTATTATGAGGTCAAAATTCAAAGAATCCTTAAATTCAGTAAGTATCAACATGTTTAGTTCCTTTTTTCTGCCTGAAGGAAAAAAACTGATTAAACAGTAGCCAACATGAGCCATTCAGGTGCCTTGTCTCACTGTCAGAAGTACAGTGGGATATGTTAGGCCTGAAAGAAGACTTGATACAGCTACATCACTCTTAGGTTCAGCTCAGCTGTAGGTTGCTTTGGTTCACACTCTGAGGCAATCCCAGAGCACACACATCCCTTCCTTTCAGATTAAACTAATCCAGAAGACACATTACGGCTGCATTTAATCCATGGCTCCAAACTGGGGCTAGTCTAAAGCAAACCCTTCAAAACTTGTACTTTGTGTTTATTAGGTCCTCTGTATATCATTTTAATAACTGTGATAACAAGAAACCTTTTTATTTCTTTTGTTGCAGTGCAAAGATTTGCACAGTTCTCAGACAGTGTCCTTTTCCAGGCCTGCCATTCCAGCTGTGCCCACATGAATGTTACTTTATCAGTAGCATCAGGAACACTGACACTTTTCAAATAATTTCTGAAAAGGCTGTCAGATGATGTCTCAGACTTCAGTCACCAAGCTATCATGTGGTTTTCAGTTTTGAGTTTGACAGCCAGAGACTGTAAACTGTAAAGGTTTCAAAACTTCCCTTCCTTAAGGAGAATAATTACCTTATTCTCTTGATCTTTGCCTACGGGGCAAGTGATGTCAGCCAGCGCTTTAGGGCACACTACCTGTGATCTGTGCCAAATGTCCACTTTGTCAGAAGATCAGGTCCCTACTCCATGCATCCAGAGATATGCCAGTGATAATCAGGTCTTTCCATATGCGGGGAAATCATAATACACTTCACGATCAAAATACTGTCTTTGGGAGATTATAACACCAGGGAGTATTATATATATATATATATATATTATATATATTATATTATATAAAACTGAGGGAAAGTTTCATTAATGCCTCCAGGAAACCCACAGGTTCTGAAGAACTTAAAGCTATGGGCCTCACTTCATTTGTTCTTGCAGCTCATGGGCAAGCCTGGAAAGATTTTGCTTCTTGGTTCTTGAAAGAGATAGGTATCTTTTGAATCTGTTTTGCCAATGACGGTGGCGCAGTGGTAGGAATGCTGCTTGCAACACCGGAGGCCCACGTTCGAATCCCCCTGTGGCGCAAGTGGTAGAAGTGCTGCTCTGCTACACAGGAGGCTCGAATCCCGGGGGTTGGACTCGATGATCTCTAAGGTCCCTTCCAACCCGCACTAGACTGTGATACTGTGATACTGTGAATCTAAAGTTGAACAGAAAAGGTGACTTCTCTCATTCCCACCTCCTTCTTTAAAATGTTTCTTTGTTTGTACTATATGAAACAGGCTACAAGCATCAGATTTTTTCAGTAGGGTTGGTAAAGTCTGGAAAGAGGAACTAAGCCATGATAGTGAAGAAAAAGCAAGGTGCAGTGGCATCCAAATCAACTATATATAGAGAGGGAGATACATTTATATATATCAAAATAATATATATCATCACTTACATATATGTAAATCTTTCTCTCTCTCTCTATATATATATGGAGATAGAAAATTGCATAATTATATAACAACTGTTACATTAATGGCTGATGATCCCTAGAGTGTGAAATCTGCCAGGACATTTGTGAAGCATTTGAAGTGAGAACATCATGAACCTGAGGCAAAATTTGGTAATTTTCTCAAATAATTCTGATTCATCTTAACACTCCGTTACATTCTTTGAACTAAGTAAAAATTTACTATACCATGTAGCACAGGAAAAGCAGTCTTGGATTATATGAGATAATCTACAGTGTTGCATGTTTCTTTGGAAATATTCAAATGTGAAACTGTATACAGAACTGAAGACCAACTTTTATCTGGTCTGTATCTGCCATACTAAAATTAATTCAGGCTTCAACTAGGAAACGGATATGGTTCTTAGTGCTACGTTTCACAGTTTAGCACTCTGTTTCAAATTCTCTGAAATCTTATCAGTGTTAAAATATTCCAAACCAGGTTTTTATTCTGTTCCTAGGATTTCATACTGAATATTAAACTTTTTGTAATTGTAATACAATGCTTCAGACAGCAGAGGCTGCACAAGTTTCTGTTAGCTGTTAGGAAGCCTGTGGTGTCTTACCTGAGACCTAATCTGGTTTGAGGCTGATTTTGTCACCCCAGTTTTGCACCACAGTTTGCAGTATTGTTAGAAAGAATGTAAGAAAATAACATACTGATGTAATCTGCATATATTTTGTTTTCCAAATGGACTTTGTGAACTGGTGTCTAGCAAAAAAACATATATATATATATATAAATATATATATATATATTATATAAATATATATATATAATGTATACTCATATTCTGCATTAACTTGCTAAATAAGTATCTTTCCATATCTTGTGCCATTTCAGTAATGGGCACTGCAGCTTTTAAATGAATGAGCATCTGAGCCAGAATTTAGACCACAATCTTCTAAGATACTTTGATGTGGAGATTAAAAAGCACAAAGAAGCTCTTTCCACAACTGTTAAGGAGGCTAAGACAACCAGAAAAGGAAAAACTGACTTACCAAGAAATGTTAAGGGAAATATGTCCCACCACAGTGTTTATTCCCAAATGAAATAATAGTATAATTTAGCAGTATTATAAAAGACTGAAAAGATTTGTGTCCCATAGGCTATTGTTTTGCTCTTCATTGGGAAAGTTTATGGGTTTTTCTCTTCTCATACCACAGCTTCTGATGAAAGCATTGAAATAGGAGCGCATCGACAGTTCCTGAAGCGCTCCTCCTGCACGCTAGACATGGTAGCTGGCAAACGGTACCTTCTCATGGGGAAAGATGGGCAAACTGTTGACTGCAACAACAAGTAAGTGCAATAGTTCCTGAGCCACAGAGGCTGCTAGCACAGATCATGAATAAAGCTGAACTGGAACAGGCAGCCCAGGGAGGTGGTGGAGTCTCCTTCTTTGGAGATATTCAAGACCCGCCTGGACGCCTACCTCTGTGACGTGGTGTAGGGAGCCTGCTTTGGCAGGGGGGTTGGACTAGATGATCTCTAAAGGTCCCTTCCAACCCACCCCTACAATTCTGTGATTCTGTGTGATTCTGTGACACTCAAAAGTGCTAGAATGCTTCCAGAAAGCAAAGGGAGGACCAGATTTCTACAGGACTGATTCCGCTGGCTTTACTAAAATGCTGAGTATCAGCCTAAAGTCAAAAAGGCACCTGTGGGAAACAGCTGAGCCATTCAAACTATCTGTGTACAGCCTGATTCCCACATTTCTAAGAATCAAAATCTGGCCCTTCTTCCACTGGGTTTGTGCTTTCCTGTTTCTCTCTGTCAACGCTGACAACTCACTGCCTTTACTTTACTCAGGATGCAGTACTTCCTTGACTCGCAAACCTGGGTGGAGAAAATTCCAGAAGACAGGGAGTGCCGCACCACCCGTAACCGGCAAGCCTGTGCTCACCTGCAGGGCTTCCTGAACAAGTCTGACAACATCTGCCTCTTCTGAAAGGTTGCTTTGCTCCGCGCATCCCACCTGTGTTACTGCAACTCAGCTCCTTCCTGATTTTTTCTTGCAAATCCTGTACATCAGAGATGCACCAGAGACACCACAGAGCTGCTTTTGTTGCTGCCTGTTTTTCTTTTAGTGGTGTACTTCCTGAATGGGATATCTTCTTGTAGATCTACATACGGGGGCAACATGATAAAAATTGCAGCTATTCTACTGTTTATTGAGTTTACTGCACCCTATGCTGGTGAAGAGCATAAACTTTTGCTCCCTGACCCATTACTCAATGGTGTAATTATACTGGAGGGGATCAAATGAAAAAGGGTTTTTTTAATAGAACATGTTTCTCTCAGAGCTGGTTGATTCCCTCAGTCATTGTCAATGGACCATGAGATTTGCATGGGTCAGAAAGAAGGCTTAGTATTTATGGGCTTACCAAGTACAGCTTGCTGCTAAAATAAAAGATACTAGCACTCATGCTTCAGCACATAATTTCTGTGAGAGTTCATATGGGGAAACAAATGAACCCACTTGTACTCACAGTAGGATTCCCATACACAGTTTTTAAACTGGAACTGACTCAGCATCAAGGATATACAACTGGTCTGGATGTACCTGACCCCAGAGTCCTGTGTGGGCTGTTAGTACTAGTAGCTCACTGAGGGCACAGAGCTGTTTTTGATCAGGTCACCATCCTCAGATGCTCATACCACTGTCTTTCTGCCAGAAGTTATAGAGTACAAAAATTTGCCACCTGGACTACTTGTGTTATTCTGCAGCCAAAACAAGATGGGCCTGAATCAACAGTATAATTAGTAGGCCCATGCTGATCACATGAATTTGGAGCTAAATGACACTACTGTATAGAAGGAGCAACAATGAGCCTTGTGTGTTTGAGATTCTACACAGCAGCAGCATCCACCAGAGCATCTGCACTGCAAGAGCCTTCAAATTCATATACAGCTAACCTGTTATGTGCCAGTCATGTGAACAGCTCAGCTGTTTTTGAAGGCCATAAACAGCATTACTGCTGGCTAAATGCAGGAGTGCCCCCCCACTCAGCTTCAGGGCATTGCATGGATGGAGGGTGGGGAAGGCCCTTTATATCACCACTTCATGACATCTGGAAGGTAGGATAAGAAACCTCTTGTGGATGAAAATTAGATGCTTAAATTAACACAGAACAATTTGTTTTGCAGAGGTTTGCATCAGATTTCAGATATAAGAAATGTGATTGTAATACATGGACATATATTCTCATCCCTTTATTAAAGAGCTTATAGAAATATCAGTGATGTGGCAAAATCCAGATGAGGTCAGTAAAGCTACTGCTAATTTCCATTTATCTAAGGTCGGAGATGTTCACTGTCAGACTACATGAGGCCCTGGGCAACCTGGTCTGGTACTTGATCTAGCGGATGGCAATCCTACATGTGGCAGAGAGGTTAGAACTAGATGATCTTTGAGGTCCCTTCCAACCCACGCCATTCTACAATTCTGTGATAAAGAATAAGCTGTTCCACTGACATATCAATTATCCAGTAATTCTGTTGATAATTAAGTAATACTAGGCATACTAAGCTTATGCCCAAATCCTTTCTTCTGTTTCATGGGACTTCAATTATGCACCTCTATCTGGCCCTTCTGCTTCATGGAGTAGATTTGTGAGCTCATCAGGAGCTCACAGGTTCTTGCTTAGCAGAAAAATCACTTGCTACACTCAAGCACATGCAGCATGCAGTGAAAGCATCAATAAATTTTCTTATTAGATCTAACAAGCATTTTACATTATTTTCTTCCTTCTCATCTCAAGAAAAGTCTAACATAAAACTGCTCAGTGCCTGAATTTTGCAACTTTCTTTGTTCAAATGCAGAATGTGTGGTTCTTAAACTATGTTTTATTTTTATTTTACTCTACTTTGGTAATCTGGAACCCTTTGTTTCATGGGAAACCCTTTAAATGTTTCAGCCCAAGCAGCTAGTGTAAATCAACCTCTATCCCCCTCTATTTTTATGCCCCAAACCATCGAGCAAATTAATAGGCAGAGGGAAGACAATAGTGGAATTATTCTCTGCTGCCAAACTTGTCAGCGTTTGCAGGTAGCGCAGCTGAAGACCTGCTGGAGACTCAGACAGCACCATGGAGGCCTGCTTGAGGGCTTTAGAAGCGTTCATCTCTCCCTCTGCTGCCACAACCTGTGATGTAAAAGAAATAGAAATGGCATTGCAACACAGGCAGTAGTGGGGAAATCCGCCTTCACAATGAGGAAGAAACAGAAGCACTTGAGTGCCCATAAGAAAGATAAAGGACATTGCAGACTGGGGGGTAAGTATAGCCATGGATCTCACCTTAGCTCTTGCTTCTCGTGTTGCCTCTGCTTCAGCTGCCATCACCCTCTGCATGGCCACAGGAATCCTGACATCTTTGATCTCCACACGAGCCACTTTGATTCCCCACTGCTCCGTGGCACTGTCAAGGATGGCCTTGGAGACAAACACAATACCCAGCAAAAGAACACAGGGGGAGCAGGAAGAGCTCTGTGGGATTTACCATGCCACATCAACAGAAGGAAAGGCAGACTACAGGAAGATGGAACCCTACCAAGGTGCTGGCACACAGTGGTGTGAGCACAGCAGGTACCCCAGCCTTATGAAACTCTTGCTGATCTATGATGTGAGATGCTAGTTGATGGTTGAAGTTTTTCCCTATGTAAGGCTTTTGTAGGGGATTGTCTCTGCCCTCCCCTAAGCGACTCTCCTTTTAGGTAGGCGCTTTTCTCATTTACAAACTGATACTTTAAGAGACTTTAAGAATAGCATTATGTTGACAGTGTACAAACACATTAGTGGCAAATGATACATCACAGTCCTGCAGCATTCAAGATCTACGTTGGCCATCATGACAGGAGGTACAAGAACTCCATTGAGGGTCTGCTTAGGGTGGAGTTTCCCACAAAAAGCAGTCTTCTTTCATACTGCTTGCAGCCAACTTTGGGCAAAGATTGCATGAACCGATTTATTCAACTCATTGCATAATTTCATCATCTTCATTGCTATTTGATAGGAAATAACTCTTCTACAACAACCTAGGGAAATACCTTTCCAGTAATTCTTACTTAGAACAATGAGAAGTTTAAATGAAAGGGCCATATAGGAAGTTTTTTCACTATTAAAGAAAACAAATGAGATTATTTCTGATTTGCTGCTCCCTGGAACTAACTACCATGCTTACCAGTGAACCCAAGATCTACCTGGATACTGTGTGCAATCTCTTCTCGACCAGCCAGGAGCTGAGCCAAGGTCTGCGTGCCCAGTACATTTCTCAGGGTTGTCTGTGCCAAGAGGAAAGTGGCTGAATGCACATTGTTGACATTGGCAACAGCACTGACTGCACTGTGGATCCTGTAGTACACCACCCCATCCACCTGAGTAGTAACAGCATCTTTTGTGAGAATCTGTGTTGGAGAAACATACAGAATTAGAGAAGTATCCAATAAGGCAAAGCCTGACAAGGAATGAGAGTCATAGTCATTCTATTTATTTAGTGAAGAACAGACTCTGATAATTCATGGAAACTAAGAATTCCTTTTGATTTCTTTGGCATTTCCCCCCAGTAAGTAAATCTCATCACCTGCATGAATTTCATCTGCAATGATAAATAATAGTTATCCTGTACCTTCCTTGTAGAAAGGGCCTGAACTGATTTTATACACTGCATGGAGTTTGTTCAAGTAGTACTACTTTCTCCAAACAATGTATTTGTGAGAATCACCAAAAATTAAAGCTGAAGAGAAAAGCAAAGTGCAAAAGTAGTGAGAAGAAATTCTGAAAGGTATTTCAGTATTCAGTAAAGAAATTGTGTCATACTGTGCCATTGCAAGGGGATGTAAAGTGCGTGCACTTCAGCCTGGAGAAAAGAGGGCTGTAGAGTGACCTCATTGCAACCTTTCAGTACTGAAGGGGAGCCTATAAACAGGAGGGGAGTCAACTCTTTGAAAGAGTACATAATGGCAGGACAAGGGAAAATGGTTTTAAGTTGAAAGAGGGAAGATTTAGGTTGGATGTTAGGGGGAAGTTCTTTACAGAGAAAGAGCTGAGGTGTTGGAACAGGCTGCCCAGTGAGGTTGTGGATGCCCCATCCCTGGAGGTGTTCAAGGTCAGGTTGGATGGGGCCATGGGCAGTCTGGTCTCATAAAATGTGGAGGTTGGTGACCCTGCCTGTGGCAAGGGGCTTGGAGCTTGATTATCCTTGAGGTCCCTTCCAACCCAGGCCATTCTATGATTCTGCACCTCAGCAGGCAGCTGGTTACAGCAGATCACTGATGACTTTCTATGGCTGCTCCCCTTCTCAGAGTGCTTGCCTGCAATTAAGTGCTCCACTGAAGCTCTGCTAACATTTGCAGAGGCCTTGCCAAAAGCTGCTAAATCTCATACAGCACAAGTACGTAACCATCATCCTTCCTGCTTTCTGTTTTTGGGGAGCCACCACATGCACCCCTGCAATGTCGCTTCTCCTGTCTCAGCTGTCTCTTATTCAAAGCCCTAATCCCATCTTCTTAATTCTTTAACTAGCTCATCAGCAAGGGGAGTTTTCTAGATGGCTGCTGGAAAATAGTTACCTCTTGTGGAGGAATGTTACACGTAACAGTTCTAAGGTCAACCTTGATAAATGTATCTGTACATGGAAGTATGAGGATCAAACCTGAAATAAAGAAATAATTAGATGAAATATTTGCTTCTGAGAGCCATCTTAGCCTAGTGCCTGTATGAAGCAAGCAGATGGAAACATTTAAACCTCCCATAAACCTCACTAGTGCCTGCAGTGTAAGCTCAACCTTCAGTCATCCAATCTACTGAACAGCAAAGCCACAACAGCTCTTCAACCAGAAGACCTTCAACTAGAAGCCCTTTGCCTTTCTGTTCTGTTCTCTGACGTGGGGATGACATTACTGTCTATTCAGAAAAGCAAAAGTTCTGTAGGCAAAGGACCTGGAGCAGAAAACTTCCTCATTCCCTGTATGCTTTGAAAAAGGATTTCACGGACCTCTGCAATTTTCCTTGGGATTACAGTGCATTCTAATAGAGTAAAACTACATGTATTCACCTGGTCCCTTGGCTTTCTTAGACAGTATACGTCCCAGCCGAAATACAACAGCACGTTCATATTCTCTGACAACCTAGGAAAACATCTTAAAGTTAGAATTTTACAACTAATTCTATTCATGCTCTCTGGCATTAAATATTAAAAATGCATTTTCTCACATCATTGCTGGAAAAACTCAGATTTTGGCCCTGTGAATAAGTCATAAAATAGATCAAATAGTCAAGAAATGCTGCTGATTTAATGAGGCTGACCACAGCTCTTTCAACACCAGTGCTACAAGCAGAGGAGCTGTAGGCAGAGTATACTATCAGAATGTCTACATAACTACTTCAGAACTAACCATGGTATGGTGCTAAGGGCAATCGCTCTGCTAATTCAGACCTAAAAAATTCTTTAAATTAGTCATAATTTAATGTCTTGAAGGGACTGTAGGCTCAGGTTGTGTGGTCAGTCTGTGTGTGGGCTTACTCCTTTGTCCATCAGTATCTGTTATTTGTTGTTTCTGGCAGTGTCAAGTATGAGCTCTTCAAAACAGTTTGTAGATTTATTCTCTCAGGGTTGTTGTAGAGCAGGGAAGCTTAACTGACTATGGAAGTTGATATGATAAGAAGTCAAATGAGAAGCTTTTGTTTATATAGAAAGTCAGTGGAAATACATGAATCTCTTGGTCTCAGACCACAACCGCACTGCAAAGCCTTCTTATTTCCAGAAAGTGAATGGGGAACATTTGAACAGATAGAAAACAGTAACAACAATAATAATGGAGCATTCTTTGGGTGCCCCAGATCCCAGTAGCTTACCTTGATACATGCCCAGACGGAAATAGGAAAGGTTATGAACACCAACAGGAAAGATATGGAAACCAGGATCCATCCGCAGACACCAATTCCTTCCCGCCTGTCGGCTATAAAACAATAAGGAAGAGAAGCAAAATGAATGCAAATCCTGAAAAGAGTTATCAGAGGAATGCAGACCTAACCCACTGCAATCACTATGGAATGCAAGGTCTACAAAGAGCAAGTCCTTCTCCCTCTCAGCACTCACTGAAAGCCAAACACACAACCAAAGATCCAGCCATATACATATTTCTCCTCCATGAAAGGTTAAAAGGTTCAGAAAGAAAATTTTATAGCAGGAAAGAAATAGGAGGAGTGAAAGGCATTGCTAAAGCTGGGGACTTGCAGAAATAGATCAGGTATGGATATGAATCACTGAGAAAGTGTGTTACACCTGGGGTAGGAGATCCAGTTTGTACAATGAAGATATGAAAAAATGAGGGGAACTCCTCCATCTTTAGATGGAGGTTTTGAGGAATACTGATGGACCAGTCCATCCACTGGAAGACAAGCTTCAGGATTAGTGGTTGTCTTAAGTGCACACCCAGGAACTGTGGGTAGCTCTCACTGCACTTAGCTCTTCTCATCTCAATTAAATTAGTTTAGTGCCTGAAGGGAAGGTGGTGGTGAGTTGCTGTTCATGTGCTAGAAGTCAAGGAGGCTCTTTGTAGGTGTAAGTGGACCAAGGAGCTGCTGCTCTTCAGTGAGATCAGAAACTGGAGCTGCAGAGACACTTGCAGCAGAGGCAGAGGGTGAGGAATGGATGCCATGAAACCTGCTGTGAGGGCAGAGCACTGCAGTGCGAACCACATCCTGCTGAATGCAGTTATGTCTTGGACCAGGAGAGCCGCAAGGGAAACAGAAGATGCGGGGATACCAGCTGGGCTTGTCCAAAGGGCTGCCAGGTTTGAGGCTCACATGAGGCTGTTTCCTTTCTGACTTGTGCTGCTCTTAAAAACAAATCCACTCCCATGCTGATGCAAATATGCAACGCGTTTTTTGATGTTACTTCAGTGGTGTAAAGTAACACTGGAAATTTCTGATGTTAAGTAAACTTAACGAACAGACAGAAATGGATAAATAGGAAGACAAACATACATATACTTGCTGAAAAAAACTTGCCACCACATTGAGACAGTGTGAGGTTACCCTTCCCAATTGATAATAATGTATATTCCCTGGTTTCTTAATGAGGTTATCATCAGCCATTCTATAGTCACTGTTAGGAATGATTTGAGGAGTTCCCATGAGTAAATTACCACTCAGACCCTATGGTCATGGGCTTAAAAACAGGACTGTTGAGATTTCATGTGAAAAGCTTTAACCCTTTCACTACCACAGTGCTCCTCACATTACACCAAGAATATGTCAGGCTAAAGCAGGTACACGAAGTGCCCAGTTCACTGTCTTCTGATCAGTGGAAAGAGATCTATGAATGTTGTGGATTGGGTTTCATTCATCATCATCATCTTAATCAAAGTTTACAGAAATTTATTACAAAGGGATGTTCTGTTCACCAGCAGACATTCTGCCCTGTCCCTATTTCACTTAAATGATTAGCATGCAGAAAGGTGCCTGGAAATCTTTTTCTCCAGTGCCAAGCTTTGCCACAAACCCCCCTCACTCAAAAGCTTATTTTGGATGGTAGCATCATCCACCATCACCCACATGAAACCACTGTGAGGATGAATGGGAATGATACACACCTGATAGGACTGACACAATCCAGAGAGTGGGGACTATCTGGGAACAAATGTATTTGAAGGTCAGTATTCAAACAGTTGAGAAGTGATAGGTCATAATATCACTCATCATAACTATGGGTAAAAAGCACCCACCCATCCAAAACTTGACAAAGTATGACTGACTCCTCCAAGAGACCTGTCCTGGTGATGCCGTACCAGCTAAAAGCACAGATTCCAATGAGAAAAGCAGGATATAAAGATACACTTGCTTACTACACAATAGAGACCTAGTCTCCAAACACCATCACAAATGTACTCTGTTTATTCCGACATTTCAAACCATTTAACCACACGATTAATAGGAGTTTCTACAAAAACACATTAGTGGAGAATAAATCCAGTAACCCAACATGCCAGTGACTTAATTTTGCTGCACCTGTGCATTGATTACAATAGCCATGAGTGGCATAAACCTCCTTTGCATCTGCAGTCCTTAAAGGTGCCTCTGCCTTCTGTAACCATTAGGAATGCTCTTTCAACAAGCACCCAAACCAGCCTTGCTGTCCCATTTGTCCCATTGCACCACCCATTCTTATGCCCACACACAATGGAAACAGCACACATTGCCCCAAACAACTTCGGTTTGGTAACATTTCCTTTGCTTGAAGAGAACACTAGATGCTCCTCACACAAGCCCAACCACATTAAGTTCCCTTTTGGGGCTGAAAATCCCAACCATTCCTCATTTACTCACATTTTCCCCTTTCCACCTCATCCCTGCATTTACCAAAAGCTGGAAGTTTTAGTCCTCGGGGTTATTTTCCTAGAAGGTAAATGCTGACGCGCAGTGGCTGCAGTAGGAGGTAATTTGCCTCATCACTTACAATGGCAGATAATGGATTTTCATCTCCAGCCCATAGGGAGATTTACAACAAATGCCTGGTTACATGTTTTCTTCTTGTTTGGCTTTCATAGCGAAAAACAAAACCACACATAAAAAGATGATGCTTACCAATTAGATGTTCTGCATTGCTTTTCTTGGGTGCCTCTCCTGTGGGATCCATCTCATTCCAAGGGAAGTTCTGATCCCCTCACAGCCAGGACAGCAACATACCTTGACACAGCAGAGCACTCATGCGATACACTAAAGAGGGAAGCTCAGGGAGAGAAGGAGAAATCCCCACCTGTATCAGAGTCCTCTGAGAGCCAGTTACCCTGGTGAGGAGGGCATGTTTACAAAAACAAAGACTTGTGGGTCACCGTTGCCTCCGATGTAATTCCATTGTTTTCTGTGACAGCTTTTGGCTGGGGAAATACATGGCTCAGCTGATTTTACACCATACAGTATCCAAACTAGAAATTATTTCAGTGAATCGCTGAAATATTTATCAACGCAGATCAAAAACAAAACAAAACGAGAAGAAATCTAGTGTGTATGCATTGAGTACTGCTCTTCTGCTTTGCTTTTTAGTAGGCAAAGTGCCCATGCTGTGTGGAATATATCTTCAGACATTTCTTGATACTTTACATCACAGTAGGTAGGTTCCTTCCAACTCAAACAATTCTGTGATGCTGTAGTAATTGTAGTACAGCATTCTAGGCTAAGCCATGTTGGAAGACTGCAGCAGCAGAGAGCAGCCTTCTCAAAACTGTTACCTGTGAAGAAAACAAGACATATTTTTTTCATATGTTGTGTATGACTTTGACATATTGCTGCATTAATTCTATGGTTGTTTGTTGTGGGCATCCATCACATCAAGCATCTTGGAAAATCTGGTTCCAGCTTCATTTCACACCAGCTTTTGTCTCCGTCAGTCACCACATCGGTCCCAGATGGGTTATTCAACACTGATTGCTCCCCAGAGAATTCTCTTTCAGCTTCACAAAGACTTCAACCTACCCTTGCTGCATGGATGTTTTAAGTTACAGTGGAAACAATAAGCACAGCTTGCAAAACTGCGATTCGCATGTTTATCTTATTATTCTCCCCAGTGACACAATATCTATATGAAGTCATTTGTTGCACTTCCCCCATGATTTGGCCTCTCGGCTGTAAGATGAAACCTGTTCATAGAATCACAGAATGGTTTGGGTTGGAAGGGACCTTTAAGATCATCCAGTTCCAACCCCTGCTATAGGCAGGGATACCTCCCTCCAGACCAGGTTGCTCAAAGCCACATCCAGCCTGGCCTTGTACATCTTCAGGGAGGGAGCATCTACATCACTGAGTAACCTGTACCAGTGTCTCAAGTCCAAAGCCACTCTTGCACAGCTTACTGACTTGGACACAGCCTTCTCAACCTACTCCTTTCCTGTATCTGAATTCTGGCCCCCCCGCCCCACCCCCACCCAGAACAAGCAATAGCTTATTAGCTTTGAGCTTCTCATTCCTCTGCCTTAGAATATAGAGGAGACTACCAGTAACATCTTGCTACTAGTGGGAACACCACCATATTGCTCCTCCTCATTTTGTATAAAATGTTATCAGCTTTCTAGAACAGAAGATCACAGAATCACACAACTGTAGGGGTTGGAAGGGACCTCTAGAGATCATCGAGGCCAACCCCCTGCAAAGCAGGCTCCCTACAGCAGAAGATGGTGAGATGACAGGAAGGTGTTGACATCGGTTGCTACTTTGCGAGACCGTGAGTAAGACAGAATCATTCAAACGGGTTCCCTCCATCTCAACCAAGAGCAGCAGACAATTGTCACAAAAGTAAGAACGCTCATATCGTGGTGAGTTACATTCCAGGCCCAGACAAGCTCACATCACTTCACTGCAAGTCAGAGGAAGAAGATGACAGAACAATTACTCCGTTTCTCTCATATTTAGTACAGCTGCAATAAAGTACTTCAACCAGTGAAACTTGTATTTGCAAACACTGTCCCAACAGATTCTCTTTGTTGTTCCAAATAAAGATTTTATTTCAAATAACATTTCACTGCACCTAACTTGGTAGTCTCTCAGCATAGCTGAAATACAGCAGTAACCAGCAACTGAACAAACAAACCATAAGCCTTGAGTCCAGCCTTGAGTCACACAGCAACAGTCCTTCCCATAGACAATCTCAGTGTATGATCTGGCATCAGGAGCAGACTTCTCCCTGGCTCTATAAACATGGTGCTCAAGTAAGTATGAAAGAGCTCAGGACGAATCAACCCCTTCAGAAATTCCATGGTTGGGTCACAGGAGTTGGCTTCAAGCTGCAATGCAGAACACTGACTTTATTCCTGAGGAGAAAAATTAATAAAAAACATCAGGAGAGACTTCTTAATGAAATGAAACTTACCTTAATCCTAACCATTGAAAAGTTCTATTTACAATGTCTTATTCAACATGATTCAGTAAAAAAAGAGAGCCCATTCTAGAGAGGAACTGTTTATAGCTTAATTCTTCTTAACTAATTTGTGTACTTGTCTGAGACTGATGATAAGCTTCTATCTGACACGACACCAGCTGTGCATGGAAGACTCTTCCCTTGGTAGAGGACATTTCCCAGTAGGTAGGCTCTACTTAAGAAGTACAGTGTTTCAGGAGAAAAACCTTTCAAATAGTAGAGATTTCACTAGTTCTCACCTGATTTAATTTGGAGCTTCGTGTTCCCTTAGGTACCCTTGAGATGTTTCAAGTTCAAATTGGAAAAAACTCACCACAAACACATAATCCACAACCACTCAAGACATGCTTCCAAAAACTAACACAGGAACTACTTCCATTTTGATAAAACTGTACATAATGGCTGATGTTTGACACCTGATTTTGACTACGAGGTGAACTAAGTTGGCTTAAGTTTTTTATTTGATTGCTTGGTTGTTAGGGAAAGCAGGGCTGAAACCAGCGATCAAACTTAGCACCTCAGTAAGGTTACAGAATGATTACTGATTCTGAACTATGCGTATATTCACATCTGCAGGATGACAGAAAATTACTTCTTGACAGGATACCTACATTTGTATTTTCTCCTTTTCTAACTGGTCTACAAATCATGCAGACCTACCCCAACACTAACCAAGTATCTAGGGCACTACTTACATTTTCTATCTACACGACACTTCATAGAGTACTTCTACTATCACTCTTCAGGAAATCTATTTTATAATTCTATAGATAATTCAGCAGCAAAAGTAGGATTGAACGTTAGGAAGTGTCTTAGTAAAAACCAGTTTATTCATCTACATTTTGAGCAAATAGGTAAATAGTCAGCAAAGCCTTTTTGCCATGACTGTAAACTTTTTATTTAAAAAAATTGCGTTAAAAACCAGTACAGGAATTTCCATTAATGTTCTAAAAAAAGTTTGTTCACATCTTAAAAGAAAATACATTAGCAACATCTCCCAGCAGAATTCATCTTTAAAAAAGTAAAACTTTAGGTGCAGAGCTTTTCTACTGCACCATGTCCTCTATGTTTTAATTTAACCACAGGATTGAATATCATTCACCTCCATTGACGCGACTGAGAGTTTACCTTAAATAGATGATATTCAATGATGTGTTACACATTGCCACAGGTACTAACATTACTAGAGGAGTGCACAACTGAATTTCACTAACAGAGCAAGACCTTTCTATATACTGCATCATAAGCCTTCCTAACCAATATAGTTAATTTAGCTATATGCCTTTAAAGTCAGGTACGTTTTCCAAGGAAAAATACTAAAAATCCCATGGTCCAAATTCTGCTCCCACTTATATTCACAGGATAACTCGTAAGCACCATGAAACTGTGATTTACAGTGAACAAAATAAAACCAGTGGGCCTGTAAATATAAGGGAAAGAAGAACTTGACACATGTCTGTAAACATTCACAAAAGTCTGCAGTCAAAAGTGCCGGATAGGCAACCTATCCGCAGTACAATTATTTCATCCACAGAGAGGTGTGAGGGCAGGGAAAATGTTATGGAGCACTATTGATGGACTTTGGAAAGATGTATTTCCAGCTAGCGAGAACATACTCCGATAAGACATAATCCACTCCTATCCAAATACAGTATCACTTCCTAGTTTTCTCCTGATTTTGACAGTGCACAATTCAGCAGCAAGCCCATGACAATAATTCAAAGTGTAGAAATACTCCCAAGCCCTCCTGATCTAGTCTCTCCTTACCATACTATTGATGCTAACAGGAGATCCTCAGCCATACTGATAGAAGGTCTGAAGAACCATAAATGGATCTTGATCTATGCACACACAGAGGTGTGCATCTCAAGACTGTCTACAGCTTTAATTATCTAATTTCATTCTAGGTCTTATTCTATAGTAACCACATATACCATACAAAACGTAACAGAAGAATAGGTGCTTATACACACAATTAAATATACTTTTCTCCCCATTTGATTTGTAAGCCAATTGCTCTATTTACACAAATATCTGTTTGAATGCTCCTGATCCTGTAAGAAACTAAACATTCCGATTTATAAACAAAAAGAGTGTCAGGGATGCTCAGCAATTTGCAGGAACAGACCCTGAATCAATAAAATGCAATCACAAATTAAGTTTGATGTCTGATACAATTGCCTGGAATCATTTTATCCTCACAGATCCCCCTCCTTCCCCAGTTCAGATCATGCTCCCACTCAAGCAGAGCGCTCTCACTAAAAGTGGAGTCAGCCTTCAAAGTGAATAGGACCAGGCTCTGTCAAGCAACCACTGAAGTCTTTAAAAATGTCTGGTATTTATTGCCATCCACTCTGGGGCAGACTTGTCTGCAATGAAAATGGTGTTCCTGGTGTTGATGGATAGTTAGCAAAACCTTCAGGCTGAGCTGTATAGTTCTCCAGAGCAGAAGCAGAATGTGCCTTCAAGGAAGAGAAGAAGTTAGGAAACAGTACAGATAAAAACAAACAAACAAAAACCTAAATCAAGCAAAATTTCAGCCACAATACCAATCCCACTCAAGCCAAAACAGCAATTACTTAAAGTATCATTTGAAGTATGCAAAGAATGAAGATGAGCAATGCTGCTGTATGCATGTGTTAAACTGCAGTGCAATTATTGCCCAGAGAGTGAGAAAGCAGCTGGATTAACAGGAAAAATGAAAAAGCATTATTGGCATTTATTTTCCAACGTTGGAAGCCACGGCTGATTTGGAAGGCATAGCTTAATCAGGAGCTGTAGCATTTCACTGACTTTAAGCCTTCTACATCTACACTGCTCGAGTATCTAAAAGTTCATTTCAGTGACTGGAACTTGTAAACGAGAAAAACATTGCTCCAAAGCAACCTCTGTATGTAGATTTCCACAGAATAATTCTTTGAGATACAAAAACACAGTTGAGATTAAGTAATTTACTTGTTTTGATACATTTCCCGTGTTATTTAAGAGGTATCTGACAGTGTTTTGCACATTAGACATACGCTCCATCTCAAAAATTCATCTGTCACAGAATATAGAAATCAGTAACTCAAGACACTTTACTGCCTGTACTTTGGATGGAAGAACAAAAGCCCTGCCAGAATTCTTAATCTGTACCTAAGTCCTTTTTAACAAAAGACAAAATAAACATCTCAATTATCAAATACAAACTCTGATGATAGCTTCAGTTAGCCTCTGCATGTTGATGACTACAACAAGCTGTTTCACAAAGGGGAGAGAAGATGAAGCTACACATTACCTAAGGCCACCTCAGGTTTATATTATAGGGAACTATTAAGACAAAGGAACAGCAACGAAGTCTATAGAATTTGCTGGAGAACACAGAGACATACATAAATACAGCAGTTTTCCACAAAAATCTTTCAGTATTAGAATGTCAAACTGGAACTGAGCACAGATTTTGCAGCTACATGATCAGCTCACTAGGTTTAAAACATAGCCTACAAAAATTTTACGTGTTTGCCTTTTCTTTTATCTTCTTATCTATTATTTAGGTTGGATATTAGGAAGAACTTCTATACAGAAAGGGTAGTTATGTACTGGAATAGGCTGCCCCAGGAGGTGGTTGAATCGCCATCCCTGGTTGTGTTTAAGAGCCGTTTGGATATGGTGCTCAGGGATATGATTTAGTGTAGGGTTTTTAGAGTTCGGGTTCTGGTTAGGCTGCGGTTGGACTTGATGATCTTCAAGGTCTTTTCCAACCTGGGTAATTCTATGATTCTTTCACTCCTCATTCTGCATAGTTTTCAAAAAGGGTTTCACTACATCCATGACTTCCAGAAGCACTGTACATTGATTATCACCCCAGACCTTCACTAAGAAATTCATCTGATTTGTTCCTTACCATTATCCTTGTAATCAGTTCTCAAGTGGGTTACAGGAAGCAGAACTGTATTAACAAATGGGCACCTTACCTGTAGCAATGCTGACTGTGCAGCCGCACTGTGCTGCAATTCCTGTAAGGAAGACTGTGCGGCACTTTGGGGAAAGCCAGGGATACCAGGGAGAGATAAAAGACCAGGAAAAACTGCATTTCCTGGTGTCTGCAGTCCAGAAGTCAAGCTGAAAGAAATCAAGATGTGGTTGTTATTAGGAACAATCACATCATATGTTTGTTAACCTATCTTTCGCTCTATATAAACTTGTATCTATACAAATGAGAAAAGCATCTCTTTTTCTAAGCTTCACAAAGGCCAGAATTTGCAAACAGAAGCCTGATCTCTACCTACCTAGAAATTATTCATGGACATACAAACCAAGACTATCTGGAACATAATGTACCTAAGAGGGAACTCAGAAGCTTCTATACCTTGGTTATGCCTACTCTACACACACAAAAACTTTATAGATAAAAGTTAATGTTTAACATTTCCTTAAAACACAGGAACATCTAGGAATGTAGTCTGCTGTTATATGAATGCATCAATGGATGCCAGTGTGGAATCCATTTGTGTACAAGCCAGGAGTTGCCATGTATTCTCATGGGGGAAATGAGATCACTCAGCACCTCACTGGATTAGCCTGTGGTAATTGGGACTACTGAGGACAATCTATTTAGTAAATACCATTTAGTTTCCCAAGACAGGTGGCAATCTGTCCTGTGCAACATGGTGTAGGGAACCTGCTTTGGCAGGGGGGTTGGACTCAATGATCTCTAGAGGTCCCTTCCAACCCCTACAATTTTGTGATTCTGTGATCTACTAGTGAACTAAGTTTACAACTTAAATGTAATTACTAACTAGGTCTGAAAATCACGTCTACGTATAAAGTAAAATCAACGTTTTGCTCAAGAGAAAAAGAAACGGTACTGAGCTCCTTCAGAAACAAAAACATACCCAGCCTGTGCAACAAGTGCAGAGTTGAAGTTTGAGCTAAAGGCCGAGGCAAACCCTGGCAGGACCGGAGCCGGAGATGGGGCTGTGGCAGCTGCCGGCAACGGTGCAACTGCTGCTACTGCAGAGGATGCCTGGAGGCCAGGGAAAGAAGGGAGAGCAGGAGTGACAGAGGGTGTGTTAGAGACAGGAAAACCAGGGAAGGATGGGTTTGATGATCCCAGAGGTCCCTGGGCAACAGAAAAAAGGGAAGGGACGGCACTGGACAAGTTAAGCGAAAAGGGTGGAGCAGAGACTGTTGCTGAGGCGGCAAGTCCTGAGAGTACGGCGGCTGTGGAATTCACATGAGGGGCAGACACAGCTGAAGCAGTAGTAGCCGGAGTAGCTAACAAAGACCCTGGGAGAGTGACAGGTGGCGTGAGTGCTGGATTACCAGTAAAAGCAAAGTTACTGGTTAGAGATGTGAAAGGAGGAAGTCCATTAAATACAGGGGCAATGGGAGCGGTGGAGCCATGTGGGGCGAGGGAAATGGAAGCCAGAGAACTGGGGTTGTTTAAAGGAGCGCTCAAAGAGGAGAGACCTGAGAGTGCTGGATTCAGGGAGCTGGGTAAACTGACTGGCACTGACGTCGCTGAGGTGTATGCACGCCCAAGCGCTGAGAGCCCTACAGTGCCATGAGAAGGGCCAGCTGAGTGAGATGGACCTTTGAAGGCTGAGAGGGTAGGACTCATGGGTTCTGTTTTGATCAGAACTTGTGGGATACTTGTAGCAACTGGGGTTGATGAGAGTTGCTGGTCAGGATTAGTAGGGCTTGTGCCATGCAAGAGGGAGGCTGATGAGCCACAGTTGACTGGCATAACTGACGGTGAAGTGGTTAAAGGTGACTGTGCAGGCAATGCTGGAGGAGTGGAACTAGAGTTGGTCACAGATGGGGATGGAAGACCTGGAAAAATGGCCAGTCCGGGTGTGGAAGAACGCTGTGAGGTGGGGGTGGCTGATGGAGTATAGCATTTGACAGAGGAAGTGGGAGGGTCAGAGCTTTGATTAGCAAGAGCAGATAAAGAAGCAAGTTCACTTGTCATAGCAGAAGGTAAAGCAGATGAATTGATTAATGAAGTGTCATTTGATGTCAGAAATCCCTTTAAAACAGACAAAATAGGGTTAGGCAAGCTAAGTGAACCTGGAATGGTGGTGGCAGGAGAATTAGCAATTGTTGAGGGAACAGGACTAGAAATTCCTTGGACACTGGGTGGCAAGGACAGAGGGAGCCCAGCAAAAACTGATGACAATGGAGTGGGATTACTAGCTGAAGCAACTGAAGAGGCTGCAGAAAAAGGGAGACCAGCAAATGGTGTAGTAGCAGATGCAAAAGCTTCACTAGGTGCAGGTGTAGCACACGGTGTGGAAGAGCCTTGTGGAGCTGGCATAGCAGAGGGTATAGAAGCCAGCCCAGAGAAAACTGCAGGGATGGGAGTAGAGGTTGCACTGTGTACAGATGTGACAGGAACACCAGGTAATGAAAGGGATTTGATGACCGTAGGGGTTGGGGTAGATGGCTGAGATGTATGGGTGGAGGAGGAGACCTGTCCCGGGAAAACGGGAAGGACAGGGGTAGACATGTTCATCCCAGAGATGAGCGGAGTTGCAGGTGCTAATGGATGGCTTATTGCCTTGACAGGTGATGGGGTAGGGACTGGAGTAGCAGCAGGTGTTGAAGGATTAGAACCATGAGGAGTAAAGAGCTGATTCGTTTGTGCAGAAAAAGCTGGAAAGAAACAAAACTGGTAAGAATACTTGAAACTGTCAGAAATGTTTGAAATCAACACAAACACATTTTATACAGCATTTCAAAAAATGAAACACAGGCAATAGTTAACATACAATGTCTGTATATAAACAATCCACACTAGAAACTACAAAAAACAAAACAAAAAGGTACATACAAACACATCACACAAGTTGTACGTTATGTAGGCTACTACTTTTCTTTAAAACACTTTGTGACATCTACCAACTCTTCATAATCTCATGCAAGACAGTTTAGATATTCAAGTATAATCTGTAAGAAAAGTTACGTGACACAGGTAAACACCTGTATCTATTGGCATTGGATCACCTGGGCTCCTCTGCATTCACTCTCACTGAAGGTCAGAATTTCCTTCAGAATCAGTTAATTCAATGTATCATGATTTCAGAGAAGTTTAGTCAACATCTGAAGAAAGCTGATTTCAGGTGCTGGTATTTTTCTTTCTTTCAAAATCAGGTCATTCTCTTCACTGTGTTTCCTTCATACTTTGATTCTAAGAAGGTACACTTTTAAATTAATGTATCACACTACAGTATTAAACTAACAATGTCACTTGACCTTATCAACAAATATTGTTAGAAGCTGGAAGTCGGGCATCTATAACTGAGGCAACCACCTGACATTAGGAATATTAATTTTTATCAACCCTATAAAGCAAGTCAAAGAGACATAAGTCAAACTGGAGGAAAACAAGGAAGCACACTGTCAGGATTTGGGCAAAAACTGAGTGTTATGAAGGCTGGCACATCAAGGGCCTTGGTATCTCTACATCTAGTACCCTGTGGAATACAGATGTAATTAATCATTCTTCTCAGAACAACCCTTCTACTTTTAATTTACTTTAAGAATGGTCAGTTCGACTGGAAGCAAATCACTGATGCAATCATCCAAACTCATCTCCCATAGGCCCAAAATAGGTTGGATTTCTCTCTCACCCAAATTCTATGCATACACTAAACCAAAAATGGAATCTTTAAAATCCTGGATCTAACTTCATGTGATAGACTCCTGTTTTATGCATTTGAAACTCTAACGTGAGAAAGGTTACAAACAAGCCATTTCTAAAATAGCCTTTTTCAAAAACCTAAACCCAGACTGCTCTATTCTGGATTCTGTATTTTCCTTTATCCTGTTTCCAAGCTGAATACTCTCCTAATGATCAGTTTTTAACCCAGCAAAGATAATCACCAGAGAAACGCAGCTGCAACAGAACTCAGAGCTGTTACTGATTTTCTCCAGCTAAGCGACTATTTGACTCCTTAAAACGTATTGATTTAACTGTATAAACTACCTTGTAAAAATACACACAAACTTAAAGGGTATAGATGTATAAAGCGATTCTTTGAAATAGCATCCTTTCTGCTCTACCATCCCCGAGCACAGAGGAGAAAAGACAAAATGTATGTATTGTTTTTTTTTTCTCCAGAAGTTTTTCCAGGAGCTAAACTTATCACAATCATGTTATCTGTTTGGGTATTTCTTAATGTGCCTGACTCAATACATAATAGATTCTCAGTTTGTATTTGTCAAAGCTATCAATGTATTATCAAAGCTCTTGTACTAGTAGCTCATCATGGGATTTATTTGTACTGTTAGTATTACTATCACCTCAGTTACCAAACCTCAGTACACCAAGTACCACACATATACAGACCAACACATGCACAACTCTCTTCTGCAAAAATAACTGAAATTTATAGCACAAGACAAAACTGCAGGTAGACATACCTGAATTTAACAGTTAAGATATTCTAGATATGGATTTCAACAAACTAGGAACAGAAAATATGTCTATTTTGCATTCCTACTCTCCCATTGCAACTAATATATGAAATTAAAATGTGAATGGATTTTGACTTTCAAAGAGAGGTCCAAGGTTTCAACAACTGCAAAAAATACTAATGAAGTGTTTCAGTACGGCACACTGCAAAGCATATTTTGATTTAACGTTTCATATGAACTCTTAAATGTATATATAGATGCTCAAAAAAATAAAACTAATGAGTTAACAAAAAAGACTGGATTATAATATTTCAACAACTGTAAGTGCCAAATGCCTGAAATGAATTTTTATAGGTTCTCAAGGGATTATCTTTCAGCTGCAATTAAATACTTGGATGCTTATGTAAATCATACTAAACAAATACATGATTTACACTTTCTGAACAATTAACAGAGTTACAATCAACATGATAAACCCCCTGCGGATCTGAATTTACCTTGATTTTGGGAAGGCTTTGCCTGGTTGGAAAGGTCTTCATTTTCTAAACAGAGAACAACAGCTGATTATTGTAAAGCAAACAGAACTCCAGCAATGAATAATCCAGTCACAACAAAGAAGGACGAGAAAATATCTTCAACACTTTTAAACCTATACGCGCTTTACCTGATACCCCTTGATTAGTAGTGTATGTTGAAGGAGCTGGTAAGCCTGGAGCTATGACATTAGCCATTGGAACTAAGCCAGCATTGTTGTAAGCACCTAAAAGAAGAAATGCAGTAAAAATCTTAGTTGCCAGAAGAAATTACATCTGAATGACCCAATGTCTTTCCTTAAAAAGAATATTATCAAGATCTTAAGACATCTCTTCACTAAAATGTCAAAGCCATTAATCGTTTGGGTTTTTGACATTATCTGCCTGAGCGACACACATTATGATGCAAGTTTTAGGAAGAGAAGATCCGTAATTATTTTTATGGCAGAACGTAGCAGAAATTGGATTTTGAATTTTTCATCTTGAAACAGCCTGGAAAAGACAGGTTTCAACTGCTTTAATTTCCACATCACTTGAAGAACTTAATGGGAGGAAAAAGTCACTGTCTGCAGCATCATTTGTTTTTTTTTCCTATTCCTAACTTAAAGGCTGATGCAGCTCCCTCCTTTACCATGAAAAGCCTTAACAAACAAAAGAGCCAAACGTATCGACGATCATGACCAGCCCTCCACTGCCAGTGAGCAAATCTAGAGAATTATGTCCCATCCCTGTGCACACCAAATTCTCAATCCATCACTCTTCAGTGTCTCCTTAAATGTAAAAAGATTTAAGTGGGACAGCAAATGATTTTTATATAAAATACTTACTGTACCAAACATGACAAAAATACTTTTTTCCCCCTTCTTTATTCTTTAGAACTGCTCTTGGGTCAGAGCAATCCAAACTATTATTGTGTACCTGTGGTATGCATTTCTGATGAACAGCATCAGAATTTAAAGCACAGGAATATACATATAATCCACAGTGGTCCCAGATGACTGCTTTAAGAATAAACAAATACAAATATGCTTCATAGGAAAAGGCTCCGCTTAATACTCAAAAAGCAGCAATTTGACACATAAAATATCCATTCTCATTTCATATTTTCTTGTGGTTCTTCTTGCAGGCTAATTCATGGTCCAAAATCAGAGAAGTAATTAACAATCGTTGTCTCTCAGAGGAAGTAGATGCTACACCAAAACATATGAGAGGCAGAAAATAAAACATCATTCCAATCTTTCTCAACATTGCTGGAATCAGATTCAATTGTTATACATCAACAACTTGACTAGGAGTAATCAGATCAAACACAATATGGCAGGTGCAATTGCTATATATCCCTTCTGAGACTGAAATCTTCATGCCTAAACTTTTATTTTAGGAAACAGTGTTCCACTGTGATGAGGAGACAATAAAATGCTTTTGCTGAGGTCAACCAAGGAAGAGGTCCCTGCTATTCAGCAAATTCCTACATATTTCCATGCAGTGTAGGGCTGAACTTGACCATATCTTAAGTTTGACGTGACAGCAACAAGTCAACAGACTTATTAAGCCAAAGTTCAAACCTTGGTAAAAGACTAAAATGAATACACGACCTCAATTGTATCTAACATACACAGTGTCTCCCACCAATGAACTATACTCTTCTCAGAACAGGACACTAAAGTTTTCTCTTAGCATGGATGTTGGAAAAATAAGTCAGTACATATTCATCTTTTTAGCAACTCTGTGTTCATGACAGAAGAGGCAGAAACCAGTACCCAGAACATGCCCAGGGAGCACAAGCCAATTTCAGATCTGATTGTGGTCAAAGAAACTGACACTTGACTTATTAATTAAAAGGCAAATGGATGGAACAACAGTATCAAGATAAAAACACAGAAGCCTTACTTGGTGCAATAGTTGCATGTGGCCGACATGGTGGGATGGGGTATGGAACAGGCTTGTGTGGATTGTAGGTTGATGGAGCCTACATAAACAAAAACATACAAGAAGAAGAAGAAGAAGAATAGCGAAAGCATTACCTAATTTTTCTCAGAAAGCTAACATTCAGAACTGCTATACTTTCACAGTGAAAATATTTATGATATCAGATTTCTCTGTAATATCCATGCTGACTGATTATATATTTCATTCTTAGGAGAATGAGACAAACATCACTAGTATAACTTTACATTTTATCATAGGATGGCTTGGATTGGAAGGAATCTGAAAGACCATTGAGTTCCAACTCCCCCACCAAGGGCAGGGACACCTTCCACTGGACCTAACTGCCCAAAGTCCAATCTAGCCTGACACAGACAATAGACATTTCCAGAGATGGGCCATCCACAGTTTTTCTGGGCAACCTGTTCCAGTGCCTTACCACCGTCACAGTAAACTATTTCATCCTAATATCTAATCAAAATCTCTCCTCTTTTAGTTTATAGTCATTATCCTCATCCTATTGCTACACTCTCTGATGGAGAGTCCTTTTCTAGTTTTCTTGTAAGGCCCCTTCAGGAACTGGAATACCTACTGAGCACAAGTGCGAAAGAGAACTCCTTCCTGCCTTGTAGATTTCATACTCTGCAGTCTTGAACTGGTTTCTCATTTTAAAGATTTAGCATACTTAAAACTAACAAATACTTCTGAGGTTACATTACACTTTAAAATAATACCACTTAGTGGGAAACATCTCATAATACAAGTGGAAATAAAACACTAGTGCAGCAATTCTAGATAGCATCAGGTTCATTGAAAGTTCATCACACGTTTAAAAAGTTTGAAATATAGATTGACTATATTGTTAAGAAACATGAATTTCCTCAATCACTTCCATAATTCACTTCTCTATGATGCAAGCATTTTTTATGTTCATGGAGGAAAACCCCAGAGACTGTAACATAAAATTGCATTTATTTGTATCTAAAAATTCCATAGTTAATGATGGAGTACTAAAACTGCTTTTAGCTTTCTCTTCTGCTACTGTAATTTAAACTTTGCTTTGAATGAGCACACACACTGTATCCACTAGAGACTCCTATTCCCCAAAGATATAATCTACAGCTTGATTCTGTTCACATTATATACAAAATTCTAGAACTCATTATCTTTATTCTTCACTCTGCTTTGTTTAAATTGCTGCTCTTCAGTCTTCTTGAAACATAACAACATTTCATATAAAAGCTGTATTAAATCTGCAGTTGGTTAGACTTTTGTTCTTAGAAGTTTCATTTACTTACTCATTTACTTACTCATTTATCACACTTACTGGTTTGGATGGGCCAAGTATACGGGCTGCTATTCCTTTTCCTTCACTAGTACATTCTTCTGTATCCTTTTTGATGGGGGTTCCCTGAAACAAAAGAAAATCAACTATTAGGGATTACTTTAGAAGTAAATCTTGCTACAGAATTTCTGGCATATCTGACTTATGTCTAAACTACATTTGAGTCTCCAAATATTTTAAAAGCAACGCATGTTTTGGGGAAAAACAAATGATGTTATAGACTTGTTAAATGCTAAACAAGAGCATTCTAATGGCTGCGTACATTACACTAGGCTTTTGTAGAGAGATGCATATCAAACAGTCCATCTGAATTCTGATCTTTGGGCATGATAACTTACACTTCCACTCCTTAAAGTGCCCACAGGAAATACTAAATACGACTGCACAAAAACTACTCTAAGATTACCAGTAGTACCATAGTGATCATATTAAGCCATCTTATGTACCAGCGAGGTTCCTTACACCTCTCCTGATTCTGCCAAACATTGCTGTAGTTTATATGAACAGTATCTTATTTTTGCAGTAATCTTTTCACAAATCAACATAGGAAGAATAAGCAAATAAAAATAATTACAGTTCACCATGGAAGTGAAATGGATGATATAATTAAAATCACTGCTTTTAACTCCACTCTTCTTTACATGTATATGAATCCTAGTTTGGTTACACTATAATGAATCCTAAATTAAGAATGGCACGAAAAGCAAATGCTTACTGGAAAAATTCCGTTTATACGGCTTGGTTTGCCCTTGGGATAAGGATTGCCAGGAATCATGCCACAGGATGATATCATTGCATGAGGTGCCTTACAACCCGTTTTTGAAGCCTGCAAAATAATCAAGAGAGGTCATTATTTGCCATCAAATTCAATGCTTTAAAGAAATGCATTAATATTTCATGACATTTAGACTGCATAAATCGATCTACGGGGAACAACTCAAAGCTTTGTCTCTGTCTTTCAGATCTTCTTGCCAAATAGCCCTTGTGAAGTTCTGCCAAAGTCCCATTTGCTTTCAGTAACTCTACTCAACCCATCTCAGCTTGTACTGAACTTAGGGTTAAGCACTTGGTGTTCTCTAAAACAAACCCAGATTGTTTCCTCAAGTACTGGTTATGTTTCTCTCCCTCTTTCTCCACATTATCCTAGGGCCTGACATAAACTTCCCTTTTCTTGCACATACACTACATAGTTCTTATCTTTCTTTGACTGTTTCTTTCATCCTTTTTTCTACCAGAAGTTCCCAGCAGTCCTCAAAGGAAATCTTGACCCCGCACTGACCATAAAGACAGAAACAATACTACATTTGACTGAATGAAAGAAACAGAGTATCTTGACTACCTGCTCAAGAATTCTTCTGCACCTTTTCTTCTCTGACATATTAATTCTGAACAGATCTTCAATGAGGCGGTAATTCTGAGCATCAACAATGTTGCTACAAATAAAGACGTTGACAAATGATTACTGTCATTCTGTACACTTACTGGAAATAACGCGCTACTGAAAAATGATCAACAATTATTTAGCCAATATCCAACAGTTCATTAATAAAGACATTAAAAGTTCAGATTGTGACATTACTACTATTACAAAAGAAAAAAACTTAGGTTTAAGTATAGACTTTATCCCTGTAAGTGAAACATGATATCAAAATCAATATGGAACAGTGGACAATGGCTAGACTTTATGGTAAAAACAACTAAGCTGACAAAATGGATTCTGAATCACAGCATTTCATTAGAAAGTTTTAATTGCCACTAACACACAATTCCCAGAACAGCAAGAAACCACCAGCTACTGAATTTGCCACTGCTGCTTACTAGGCTGATAGGTAAACAAATTTTCATCTTGTTTACTCCAGAAAAAAAATAAGCTGAAATTCCTGGCAACTCAACCCATGTTCTGCAGTGCTAAAGAAACTCCTCAAATACCTCCAGAAAGTACCTTTCTTTTCTCTTGATCCTCTTTCAAAAATGAAGACAGACACACCACAGAGATCAACAAAATCTGCACATACAGGAAGGCCAATGCCTGGTTCCACTTGCCTTGTTCAAAACCCTGACCACAACAGTGATGTCAAGTACTATGCTCCTGCCAAGATACTGGAAATACAATTTAGCCACTTAAAGGACAGCTAATCAAATGAGGAAAACATTAGAATAGACACCATTAGCAGAATGTTGAATAAAGCCATGAAAAATACCTGAAAGGCCGTATTAAAATGTGAATGATCACGCCAGTGCAGCAACAAAAGAGCCTATGAGCATCAATCACATTTCAAGAAGAAAAATGGGTTAGTTTATTACACCACTGAACTTCTTTTAGGCTACCCTATTTTGCTTTGCTCTCAAAGAAATCCGGAGAACTCATACAGCTTCTCACACCTCAACTCTAAAAGTAAGATCATGCCCATATAATCAATCTTCATTGTTTTACAGATGTTTGTATCATAAATTTATATCACTCAAAATCACAGAAACATAGAACTACTCAGGTTGGAAAAGACCTCAAAGATCATCAAGTCCAACCACAGCCTAACCATAGTACCCTAACTCTAACAACCCTCTGCTAAATCATATCTCTGAGTACCACATCCAAACAGCTCTTAAACACATCCAGGGACGGTGACTCAACCACCTCCCTGGGGAGCCTATTCCAGTGTATAACTACCCTTTCTGTAAAGAAGTGTTTCCTAACATCCAACCTAAACTTATCTTGGCTCAACTTGAGGCCATTTCCCATCATCCTGTCACCTGCCACCAGTGAGAAGAGACCTGCCCTGCTCTCACTGTAAGCACCTTTGAGATACTGGAAGACAGCAGTAAGGCCTTTTCCCCAAACTAAACAGCCCCAGCTCCCTCAGCCTCTCCTCGTAGGGCAGATATTCCAAGCCCTTCACAAGCCTCATTGCCCTTCTCTGGACCTGTTCCAGCACCTCCATGTCCTTTTTGTACTGAGGTGCCCAAAACAGAACACAGTACTCAAGGTGAGGCCTCACCAATGCCGAGTACAGGGGCAGGATGACTTCCCTAGTCCTGATAGAAGCCAGGATGACATTGGCCTTCCTGGCCACCTGGGCACACTGCTGGTACATAATCAGCTGACTCTCCATCAGCACACCAAGGTCCCTTTCCATCAGGCAGCTTTCCAGCCACACCTCCCCAAGCCTGTAGGGTTGTCTGGAGCCTGTAGAGTTGCCTACAATGTTCAAACTAACTCTAAGCTACTAAGTTCATACACAAGGCAGACAACAATGCAAAAGACAATAAAACAGAACATTTCATATAAAGAATCCCCTAAACCAGGCAGAGGAGCTCTAATATAAACAACTGTAAAAGGTTGATCTATAAATATACTGGATAAGAAGCAGTTTTCCAGCAGGCAGAAGCAGCATACAGAAGACTCAGGTGAACTACAGATTTGAGCATTTCTTCTTTTGAAGTCCCACCAACAGCAGATATGTGCTTCACCTTAACTTCTTCTAGAAATACATTAAGCTTTACATATTCAAACATTAGTAAAAAGAGCAAATACAACTTAAGGACATACAACATGAGTGATACTTACGAAGCCAAGATTTCAAGGGCGATGAGTTTATCTTTACTGAATGTGAAACAGTTGAGAATATTAACCATTTTTGATGCTGGGACTGCCACTATTTTCTGACAAGCAAGCAAAAAAGAAAAGAGCATATATAAAATAACACAATTATTTTAAATTGAGAATTTAATAACAGTAATGCATTGTGTACTTCAGTAATTGATTAATATTCTTTCCCTCTCGTTGAGAAGGAGATTGTTTGTGCATTCACACTATGAGTCCACAGAAAGAGAGGTGAAGAGGATACACATACAATTAAAGGGTAGCTGCAAATGCACACATCACACATTTAAGATGAGATTAAATGAGAGAAAATATTTCTCCTTATTACACAAGAACTTACATGTTGCAAAGCCTTTATTGCCTTGAGCTGTGGTTCAGCCCAGGAGAAGTATCTCAGTAACTCAACAACCTGCATCAGAAAGAACATCGATTAATCTTTTGTGTATATTCAATAACAGTGCTAAGAGCATCACTATGTTCTTTACATTCAGAGTACAGTGTTGTACAGCTAAATATACAAGTCTGTCTGTGATGTTAGGTTACCTCAGTGTCCATCAATACCTAACGCCCTTTTCACATCCAAACAGGCTCCTAACTATTCCTATATTACAAAGGGAAGAGTTTCTATTAAAGTGTTTAAAATAGACATATATTCCTCACTATGTATTTTTATATATGCACAATTCCCACAGTATGTAGGAAGCAGAAAACCAAACAGAAAAGTGCAAACAGGACCAAAAACCATAGAATCATTTAAGTTAGAAGGGACCTTTAAAGGTCATCCAGTCCAACTCCCCTGCAGTGACCAGGAACATCCACAGGTAGATCAGGTGCTCAGAGCCTCATCCAGCCTGACACTGAATGTCTCTACCATACCTCTGGGCAACCCATGCCAATGCTTCACCACCCCTACTGTAAAGCACTTGTTCCAGTCTAAATCTCTCCTCTTTTAGTTTGAAACCATTTCCCCTAGTCCTGTCACAGCACAGCCTGTTAAAGAGTCTGTCCCCTTCCTTCTTACAGCCCCCCTTTAGATACTGAAGGGCTGCTCTCAGCTTTCCCCAGAGCCTTCTCTTCTCCAGGCTGCACAGTCCCAGCTCTTTCAGCCTGTCCTCATAGGAGGGGAGATCCATCCCTTGGAGGACAGCAGTTCTATACTTAAAAATTTAGAAAACCAATGCAAAATTATGCCACATTCCATGATTATTTTCCCCAATTTCCCTCATGCAAGAGGAGCTAAAACATAATGGGTCTGATAACACCAAAGAATGAATAGACAAAACCAACAGCTCCCATTAAGTCTGTAACCGTGTTGACTTTACCTGTTCACTGGAGAAGTATCCATGAACATATTCAATAGCTTTTAATTTGTATTCAGTCAATACAGCCTACAAGATACATAAAAAGAAAAAAGACACATAAGTAGCCCCCCAAAAATTAGAATAACAGCACAGTCATGTGAGACAAACCTACTAATCTAAAAAATACATCCGACCTTGCAAAATGACATTTGTATCATTAACTGCAACATTTCTAAGTGACACTATTCTCCTTAACTAAGGGAACAATGAAAAGCAGAGAGAGGTCATTGAAATTTTCTCTTTAAAAGATACTTTTTTTTGTTGTTTATTTCATTTCACGTTGTTTTGGTTTGAAGCTGTATGGAAAAAAATGCAGCATTCATTCTTATTTTTGCCACTAAGGTTTACTTCAACATTACGTTAAAGATAATGTAGATTGTTATTCATACAATCTCTCTGTACACTCCCTATAAAATAATGAGCTGAGTATCTTAAGTGAATTTATGTAGAGTGGGACACAAGGCTGCAACATACAGAATGAAGCTCATTTTCTCATTTCTCATAGTCCTAAGACATAGTCCTCCCACACAGACAGAAGTGAAGGTCTTTGTCACTGCAGTCTGCCTGTAGGAGCACAGGTGCACAGAACCCACTTGCATTCTGTTCAAGGCAAACTCCCATATTTCTTTATGAGGCTGAGACTATCAGAAATGGTGAACTCAGAGGGGAAATGTACTTCTCTCTTCATTCTGCCTTTGTTTTCTTTCCCTTCCTTCTTTTCTCATATTTGTATGTGTGTAGGGCAGGGGGGACAATCACACAAAACTGGTATGTTATACAGCAAATAAACTGACAATCAATAACTACATGATAAGAAAACAAATAAAAAAGCATTACCCTGTTTCACTGTGTGTAAGATATTTTATTCCTTGTAGTTAGGCATAAATATGCATGGGGAAAGATGGCACTTAAGCTTCACATTAAGAGGTTTAAATAATTTGTTCCTGCTAATTGTAGGAGTGAAAACGGAAGGTAAAACACAATTGACTCGTGAGTCACGTAATAAAGAAGGTTCTTCCACATGAAGTTTCAACAAAGCAACAAAGAAACAGCTGAAGGTTACAGTGAAGCAGCACTGAAGCATTAATACAGCACAGCACTGATCCTTAGATGAGCAGGAAATCCAGTTTACAGGAATACAGGCAGATAGCATCAGGATGCTTGACATCCTATGCCAAAAACCCTTTTGTCTGCAGTATTTAGTAATCACAGAATATATCCTGGAGGGCTGCAATGCAGATGTAACACTTGAAACATTGCTCCTTTCTGCCATCAATTGTCAGAAACTAAGTCTTTCCCATCCAAGCTGTGCCCTGATTTTGTCCCCATATTTCCCATGACAATCCTTAGGTTAAGAGGCAAATCTACATCCTGGAATTATCGTGTCATATCCTTAGCTGGTTATACAGCATATGTATATACACATATATGCCCAATATCCAACCTGCATTATGAAGAGAAGTTTACGGGAGTGACCTTGTATAAAAAAAGACCACAGGTGCCACTGGGGCTTTGATGCAAAAGGAGTTTGTACCCCAGTATCACCCAAAAGAATAACTCCAACCATGGCCACTGCTGCATCTCAAGCAGGAGCTGCATTCTCTAGTACCATAACACACTAAGCAAACGATCCCTTTTAGACAGCCCCTCATAAGGACAACACCTCATGAATACCCTTCCTTTCCACACTACATCAGCTTTAGCATGACATCTATCAGCTCCCTGATGTTTCCTCACCTCTGCTTAAGATGAAACTAGTTACCAACTATTTACCCAGGCTTGAACTTCCCACACAAGGCAGGACCCACACTTCCATTCATCTCTCAGCGATTCTAAAGGATTCTTCTGCTTTTCTTCCTATCTCTATTTCCATTTCCATTAGTAAGGAACTGCCCCAGCCACCCATCTTCAGCTTCCCTTTGAAAAGCAGAGCTATGTGCAGAAGGAAACCTTAGCATCTGCCAGGGTACATGAGGGCAGGTCTGTATCTCTGTCTTTCACACCAAGCAAGTCTTTTGCCCAACACTGGATGATCCAACATGCTGGATTATGGTTTTCCAAGCTGAGCTATAATTTAGTCTTTATTTAAGCCTCAAATGATGATTACAGTACGTGAATTAACACGGAATATTCCTCGAGAGAAGCATTCTACCACCGGGTGGTTAAATTAACATGCAAAACGAGAAGTTACCTTTCTAATTTCATCCAGCACGGTTTCAAATGATTTCTTATCCATCTTTATTAGCTCACTCAGTGTAGGTACTTGAACAGAAGGAAAAACAACCGCAAAAAAAAAAAATAATAATAATAAAGAGAAAAATACAAAAATATAGATCAAAGCCTTCGACGGGTCTTTATGCAGATAAAAACATGCAAGTTTAAAACAAAAGGTTAAAATAAGCAGCTTAAGACGATGCTGTCGGCTCTCAGTACTGCCTGAAGACAAAGGCAGCGCTCCGGGCGCTGCTCGCTGCTCCACCACAACCCGCACCCGGTCTCTCCACAGCCCGGGGCCGCTCGCAGCGCTGCGGGAGGAGGTGAACAGAGCAGGGACGGGCAGGGAGGAGGCCGAGGTAGCGAGAGGAGGACGGCACAAGGGCCGCTCCCCTCAACACGCGGCTCCGAGGCCCGCGTCCTCCTGCACAGCGCTGCCAGCCGCCATGGCCGCACCGGCTGCGCTTCAGCAGCTGAGGGGGCTGAACGCGGCCGGGCGCTTTAAAGCGAGACTCGGTGGGGGCAGGAGAAAGGAACCGGGCGAGGCAAAGCCAAAAGAAACTGCACAGCCCGCACTGCCCGCTCCGCAAATCCTGCCCATGCGCCGGGCGCACGGCTAGAACGTCACAGAGCAGGCTGAAGGCCCACGTCCCATCTTGGTGGGCAACGACAGCGCCTGAATAAAATGGGGGAGCTGAGAGGCAGGCTTGAAGCTTTTCCACACTCTGAGTGTCTCTTCAGAACGCTGAGCCCTTCCACATGGCTTTAATTTGCGTTTTCTTCGCCCCACAGCCGCTCTGCTGGGAGCAGGCGGTGTTTAGGGCAGCGCAGTGTCCCGACCCCTCAGGCCTGGGCGGGGCGGGCACGAGGCCGCCATGGCAACGCGGCCCGCCCTGCCTTTATGGGGCGGAATCGGGCGGTGGGGCCGCGGCTGGTGATGGCGGCTGCGCTGCTGGCCGCGCTCGGCCTCTTCTGGGGCTCGCAGGTGGGAAGGGGTTGTGGGTTTGGCTGCTTTTCTTCAGCCAGATGTGGGGAGAGGAAGCTCTAGTCCTTGGAGGTGTTCAAGACCAGGTTGGACGGGGCCCTGGGCAACCTGATCTAGTAAAGGTGTATGTTTGGCGGCCCTGCCAGGCAGGGGGGTTGGAACTACATGATCCTTGAGGTCCCTTCCAACCCGGGTCATTCTGTGATTCTGTGAAGCTCTCTCTTTTTTTCTACTTTATTTTCTTTTTTCTTCCTCCCTTGCCTGCCTTCTGTTTGCTCCTTTCCCTCTTTAGGGTTGTTAGATAACAGTTTCTATTCATGACTTTGTAGCTGTTATGAGGTAAATGCGTTTCTCTGTCAGGCGATTCCAAATGAACTGAGTAATTACTAACTGCGAAGAGACAGACCTTGCGCTCTTTGCTGTCAGCCTTCCTCCCTGCTCTGCTCCTCTAGGTGTTTCCTTTATGATATTCCGTTCTTGTGCTGTTCCCAACCCTGTCTGCTCAGGGTACCCCTGTTGTAGCCAAGACATTCACAGAAGAGGTGAAAGATGTTGGTCCCCAGCAACCACCTCTTTGCTTCTTCAAGGCTCTGGCCTGACCCTTCTGTGTCCATGCTCTATCCTGTACTCACACTCTGTTCCCACTCTTCACCTGCAAAAGTGTAGCCAAGAAGCAGCAGTCTTTGTTATGTTTCAAAGCATATACGTTGCATTGAGCTGTGCAGTTCTTACAGTCTTAAGCTTCCTCATTTCTAAGACATTTTCCTGCTTCTTGTGCACTTTTTTTTTCCCTCTTTGCTTCTTTTTACTTTCCAGTTACAGAGCTCCCCAACCCAAATGGCTTTGTTACCTCATTTGCAGATCATCAGAGCCGTAGCTGCAGACCTGCTTCTGTTTATCTCTCTAACCTGGATAATTCGAGTTGGATATTAGAAAAAACTTCTTCTCAGAAAAAGCATTTTAGCATTGGAACAGGCTGCCCAAGGAGGTGGTGGAGTCTCCTTCTCTGGAGATATTCAAGACCCGCCTGGACGCCTACCTGTGTGATGAGGTGTAGGGAGCCTGCTTTGGCAGGGGGGTTGGACTCGATGATCTTTAGAGGTCCCTTCCAACCCCTACAACTCTGTGACTCTGTGGATGTGGCACTGAGGGATGTGGTCAGTGGGTGTGCTGGGGATGTTGGACTGGATGACATTAGAGGTCTAACTGCTAACTGAGACGTATTTTTTGTATTTTCAGATGTTAAAAGCATTTGATTACTTCTCTTCTTGGAAGGCAGATGGGCAGCCACAGATGTACAAGTTGGACATAAGCTGGCCTAAAATTCCAGAGTACTTCAGTGGCCAAACATTTTGTGTTGCTGTTGATTCTCTTCATGGTTTGGTCTATGTGGGACAAGTAAGTGAGAATGCTACACTTCATATTAACCTAGTGCATTTTTGCCTTAAAAAATTCTGCTGTACATTAAAAATTATGATGTTGTATGCATATGGTAAATTTATTATTTTGTTATTCATTTGTATGTCTGTAGATATACTTATGATATATTCATTTTACATGTATATAAACAGTTATAATTATGCATATCTGCAAATATAAATATGCATGTATAATTTGTAGGTAGTATAAAATGGTATGTTCTTTTGTTTGTCGAATATTTTATGTATTTATATAAATATGAGGCTGAAACATGTACTTAGTTTGAAAAAATAAGTATGAAACGTTTCCAGTACGAACACACAATCTAACTTAACTGACAGTAGCTTCTTTTCTAACTGCAGTGTAGAATGCAGTTCTGGTGTAGGTGACCAGTCCCCTTATACTTCTAGCCTCTGTCCCATGAAATCAAAACCACATGGTTACAGTAATTGGAATTCTGTTTCATGGGTTATCCTGTGCTATGTATTTGTATCTTTAGATTCATGGCTAAAATGGTCTCTTTGTAGAAACTGATGGGATTTAATTATGGAACATAGTGTGAGTAGCTCATTACCGTGAATTTAACCAGTACAGTTAGGTTTTTTGTGCCTGTATTATGCTTTCATTTTACTTGTGTATTTTTCATGAACATCTTAAAAGCACAACTCCAAAGGCAGGTGCTTGGCTGCTCCAAAAATTGATCTCTGTGTGATTTAAGTTGAAAGTCTAGAATGATTGGCAGGTTTTACATGCTACATTTAGATCCTTCTCTCTTTCCTCTTCTAGATGGAAAAAAAAAAAACTACCAGACAAGTGACCTTCGTGACTCATGAAACACAGCAAAAAATTACATAGAGGAATTTTCAAAAGCATCATTACTTGGTTAATATGTTTTATTAATAGATTTTTGTTGCCTTTTCAGAGGGGAGATGATATACCAAAGGTGCTTGTATTCTCAGTGGAAGGCTATTTTCTTTATTCCTGGAATGATACAGTTGAAATGCCTCATGGTATCTTTGTATTAAACACCGCAACAGATAGTTCAGTATGGATCACAGATGTTGGATCAGGTAAGCACAGTGGCGATGTGGGAAGTTTTAAGCAGGGAAGAAAATACAAGTCATGTATAAATTACTTTAGACAGTGTATTTTTTTAAATAAGGCTTTCAGATAACTCTGAAACAGGTTTGTGTTTTTCTTGCCTTGAACAAACGATTCAAGTGCTGCATAAAATGCTCTGAAGGTTCACGAGTAATGCTGTGTGTGTGTTTGTATCTTCTAACTTTAGCAAGCACTTATGTTTGGCAGAGGAGATGAATTAGAGGTAAAAATACTCTGTGGCTGTGAAGCTTGTCTTTACTAATGATTGGTGACCATAATGTGATGGATGAGTACTGCTGTAGCCTGTGGATTCACTTAACCCATAGTCATATTCTCACTGTCGAATTTTACTTGTTTTGATCTCACTTGCAAATATCAGCTTTTCTTTCTAATCCTTGTGATCAGTTGTAATGCTTCTAATATTGTTTGTTATGATATTTTTGCTCTTCTTTTATTATTTTTAATATCTTTCTTCAGGGAAATATGGGCACACTGTGAAACAGTACAGCCCTTCTGGTAAACTTCTGCAGGTGTTGGGCACACCAGGTAATGCTGGTTCAAGTTTGAATCCCCTACAGTTTGATCAGCCAGCAGAGGTCTTTGTAGAGGAGAATGGAGAGATGTATGTTGTGGATGGAGATGGAGGGATGAATAACAGATTGCTCAAACTTTCCCAAGGTAAGGAAAAATAATCTTCCTCAGCAGGTGGCAATTAAAACTTGGATTTCAAATAACAACTTGCGAATAGTATTAAGTGGGGGCTAGACTGAGTTGCTGCTTAGTATTAGCAACAGGACGTGGGGAAATGGCCTCAAGTTGTGCCAGGGCAAGTTTAGGTTGGATATTAGGAAGAACTTCTTTACAGAAGGGGTAGTTAAGTCCTTGAATAGGCTCCCCAGGGAGGTGGTTGAATCGCCATCCCTGGTTGTGTTTAAGAGCCGTTTGGATGTGGTGCTCAGGGATATGATTTAGCAGAGGGTTTTTAGAGTTAGTGTACTATGGTTAGGCTGCAGTTGGACTTGATGATCTTCAAGGTCTTTTCCAACCTGGGTAATTCTATGATTCTATGAGTCTCCAATTAGTTGGAAGACTCCCTTTAGTAGAAACTAATCTCCTAATTATTGATGACAAGAAGCTGAGAGAGTTAATTTGTTCAGACTTCAGGGACAAAGGCTAAGGTAGGTACTTATCCCTGTCTGCAGAGTACTGATGGGAGGGTATAGAGAAGGAGCTGCACATTTCTTGGATGTTCTCTGTGAAGAATGAGAAACAAATAACAGAAATTGCAAAAGAAAGGAATTCCAGTTTGATCTTGGGAGAGAAAGATTCATGATTGTGGTGATCAGTCAGTAGTTTGTCCAGAGAGCCTCTGCAGTCTCAACCTGTGGAGATACTCAGAATTTGATATCACCAACATGATCTAACTCCAGGTTTTGATTTGTTATCAGGACAAGTTTTACTTTTAGAGACAGGTTGAGCCCGATGGTATCTAGAGATGCTTTTATTCTGTGATTCGAATCAACTTCCTCATATTCTCCAGCAGATGATCAGTGTTGATTAGGTCAGTGAGTCAGGAGTCTGTGCCTGTCTGCAGCTGGGGAAAAACTGAGGTGTTACAGTTTGTCCTTTGCACAACACCATCCACTTCATAAGACAGTCAGGTGATATTTAACATGCAAAATAGACTCAAAACCACCAAGTAATAAATATAGAACATGAATTTAGTAAACAAAGAAGTATGATAATCACTGAGCTTTTTATTTATTTTTAATACAGCACTTAACAGAGCCTTGACTGTGGCTCTTTGTGCACTAGTGGCTGCATTTCTGTAACCATGATGCTGAAACCATTAATTACAATCTAGTAATCATTGCAGTAGTTGCAGTATTTCTTAGTTTTACATATCAGGAATGCTGTGTTTTGTATTCTGGGTTTAGAAATATCATCTTTTACAAATGACTAAAAATAACTTTGTTTGGGAATGACTTTAAGCTGAAGTTATTCTATTTATTTATTTACTTATTGCTTTTATTTTTTTGTGGTGCCTTCTGTTCAGATCATAAAGAGATATGGCTGAGTGGAGAAAATGGAACCGGTGTTGGCCAGTTCAAGATCCCACACAGTGTGACATTGGACCCTTTTGGACGGGTAAAGAATAAAAGGAGAATTGTTTTACGTGTAATTGTCTCTGATGCCAGATGAATCGGAGCAGTGCAAGAAATTGTATTTGTTTTCCTTGACCTGTGGTGCTTTACAGTTTTCAGTGTGATAGCAGTCATAAGCCAAAGTTTTATACTGACGATTCTACTGAGGTAAATATCTTCAGGGTTGGTTCAAGGGTCCTGACCAGTTACTGTCTGTTGTTGCATGGATGTTGGCAATGTTCCTTATGCAGTTTCTAACAGGTTGCCATTGTGGGAGCATAGGAGAATTTTGTTCTGTAATAGATAACTTCCTGAGCACTTAAATTTCTTCAGGAGACTTCAGTTTCATATTTGGAAATTCCAGATAATCTTAAGAGAATGGTAAGACTCTGGCTAGGTTGTGAGCATCTGTTCTTTTCTACATACACCTCAAGGCATTCGAGATTCTACTTCTTCCTGATGTTAATCATAATCTTGTTTTTCCCTTGCTATTCTTAATAATTTAAGGGAAAATAAGATCAATTGGCTACATCTTCTGCCAGTTCTGTAGATGCTGTTTGAACCAGAGTATGAAGTGATTATGAAAATAACTTGTCTTCCAAAACTGGGAGGATAGAAGGGAGAAGAGCAAACATACAGCAACTTTGTGTTGAAGGGGAACATGAGTATGTGTGGTCAAAGACAGCAATTATGGTGGGCTGAGATCTTGTTGCCAAAGTAGTGTTGGTCATCAACTTATGAATTGACAATGATTTCTAATCTAAGAAATCTGAGAATGCTGTAGCAATGTTTCATTTAAAAATAGTGATGAAGGATCCCAGGTAAATTTGGTTTTTTTCCCTCCTTTTTGGGTCATATCCCAGAAAAGTGATGAAGCTTATTTATCTGACAGACAAGTTGTCAACAGTTAAATGCTCATGATAATAGAACATGTGAGGCTTTCAGTGCAGCTGACTATTGGTATTGCTACCTTACAGTGTTTGTGAACTCAGTTAGCACAGGCTGAACAGAGATAAGCTCCACAAAACCGATGAGGCAAAATGTGCTGAGAATGTCATAGTCCTGAAATTGCTCAATATTTGTAGTAGTGTTAACCATAGTAGTATCTGCAGATGCAGTCATTATGTGTCTGGATAATGATACTATTGCTGAAAAACAAGTGTTTAGCAAGAGACAGACCAGTGTTTCTAGAATTTAATAGGTGTACATATATCCTCACTGGAGGTATGACTATATTACCACTAAGTATACTCATGTCACAGCTACAGAAGTGAAGAGAGGGCCTTGATTTCTTTGCTAAAGTACTTTAAAAATGATTGCTGTATGTGGAGAGTTAGTTTGGAAGTCACACCTACTTACTCAGCTTTGAATGTGAAAGTATATTCTTCCTAGGTGTACTTCTTTTTTTACTTCAGGATACTTTGCTTATGCAAGAAACTGATGTGTTTAACTGGTTCTATTTGTAAACAATCATGATTTTTGTTTTTAACAGGTCTGGGTTGCAGACAGAGATAATAGAAGAATCCAGGTTTTTGATAAAGTGACAGGGGAATGGCTGGGGGCTTGGAGCAGCTGCTTTTCGGAAGATGGACCATATTCTGTCAGGTATTGTCTAACAGTTCTATTAAAACCGTGCAATTACATAAATAAAAGGTATACTCTGCTGAATAATAATGTTGACAGTTAGTGCCTGATAACAAGTAGTTAACCAGTTTAACTAATAGGAAGCTGGGCCTGATTGCATGAAAAGATGTGCTCAGTTATATCCTGGTATGATAGAATTCTGGTAATAGGCCATGTGGATTAAAGTGCAAAAATGGGAAATTCATTTTGAAGTTCTTCTATTTTCTTTTCTGTTGCAGCTTTTACAGGAGGAAATATGACTGTTTATGAGGGTGGGTAGTGATAGGACAAGGGGGAATGGTTATAACTGAGACAGAGGAGGTTTAAGTTAGATATTAGGAGGAAGTTTTTCACCCAGAGGATGGAGATGCACTGGAACAGTTTGCCCAAGGAGGTTGTGGGTGCCCCATTGTGTGAAAGACCATCTTGAATTAATTTTCTGTAGTAATTTAGTCTGTCTTGGGGAGCAGCAATACATAAAGAGAGGCTTACAAGTTAATTCTTTTACTGGTCTGTTGTAGCATTCAAAAACTTCATTATTTAAGTGGAGGTTTTATTTGTTTTAAAGCACGTGGTTGTGTTAATGCGAGATGTCACAGGGTGCATCATTCTCTCTTTCACAGATTCACTGGCAATTACAAGTATCTGATTGTAGCTCACCTGAATATCAACCGTTTGTCGATCTTGGCAGCACCACCAGTTGGCGAAATTGGGGACTGTGCTATAGTCAGCACAATCCAGCTGGCAGATGAAACCAAGCCACACCTTGTAGATGTAGACGTGAAGAGTGGAGCAATCTATATTGCAGAAATTGGAGCCCAGCAAGTGCAAAGATTTGTACCCTTAAGTTGATTGTTTCCCACAACTACTGCAGCAGAAGCTGTGTGACATGTAAGACCTATGATCACATTTCCTTGAGTTTTCTGTAGCTTGTGTTTCCATAGGCAAGCACAGAACACTGTGCTCAGAACTCTAGGGAGAAGAATGTTTTTGCTGCAGTTCTGGAGAAGTACTTGGTTTTGAGCTGTTAATTATTTGAGTAATGCAATGATGGCTTTTCCTTTTGTTTCTGGAAAGAGGAAGATGAGTGTCTTTATTTTATAAAATTTTGTGAATGCTGAAAAATGTATTAATCAGTGCCTAAAGCTTCATGTTGGGGCTCATGTACTTGGCTTGTGTGTACATCGTTAAATGAAGGCCAGAACTGATCTGAGGGAAGTATATGAATGATTGATTTTCTGCTATCAAATACCTCTATAACATTTCTTCAGGTTTTTTTGTTTGTTTGTTTTGCTTTTTGGTTGTTTTTTGTCTTTGTGCTGAAACTGCCCCAGCTCTGAATACAGAGATGCGTTATGGTGTTGAATAAGATGCTGCTGGATGCTTGTGTCTCTGCTGACACTGACGTCTGCCTTGAGCAGCTGATGATATCTGCTGTGAAATCAAAGTTTTCACTTTCAGCTGAGCCAGTCAAGCCTGTAATAGGCTACAGTTAAAATGGCATCAGGCATGTCAAACTAAATTAAAAGTATGTGCACGGCAGCCAAATACTAATTCTTAACTATGTCTGTTCTAAATATAATTTGATTTATTATCAGGATGAGTTTTCTGTTTGATGAGATTTCACAGTGAAACATATTGGAGTTCAACTCATTTAAGTTGTTCGTGGTGAAGAAATCAGAATCTGTTAGGAAACTCTTAAACAGCATTAGGGGCCTGGGAGACATGATTCTCAGCCGATGTTATTGGAGCTCAGTCAGTTAGCAGTTGTTTTGATTTGGGATGTTTTTCTTCACCATTTTATATTCTGCACTTAGACTTTCACTGCCCCAAAGAAACAACTCCTCTAATGCCTAGATTTTCTTCCCTTTGAAGGACTTCTTAACAGATGTCTCCAGACTCAGTTCTGAAGAAAAACTGTGATCGTCTTACTTTTCTGAGTAAGAACACCAGTATAGTACATCTCTTTTCATTCCCAGTCCAGAGTGATTCCATTTTCTTTACACATTGCTATGTAAGTTTATGTTAGTCCACTTTACAGCACAGAGGGGAATGGGTACAAGAAGGGAATTGGGAAAAAGGCTTTGGCAGCCTTAGAGTGAGTCACTAAGTACCTCCCTAAGCCATGGTCCCACATTCCATGTTTATCTACTAGGTTTTCAAAACATTTGGGAGGATTTATCCTGTTTCCACACAGTAGAATATGTGGAACTAATTTAATGCTAATCTAATAAAGGTGATTCTTTTTTCTACTTCCTTGGGAAAGAATAAGGGATATGTATTAATTCTGAAGGTATCCATGTTGGTGAATGTCACTTAAAGCAAATGCATCTTAATTTGGCAGGTTTCAATCTAAGATCCCGACATTTCTGGGTCAGCAGATGGGAAAATTGTCCAGAAAAGCCAGATTTGTATGTTTTCTTTGCGAAGCAATTCAGCTGAGAAGCCTGATGACTTGATTTCAGCACTATTTGAGATTAATGCACTACTTGGGCATCTCTGCCCATGGCAGGGGTTTGGAACAAGATGCTCTTTAAGGCCCCTTCCAACCCAAGCCATTCTGTGATATAAATGCTTTGCAGTTGGCTGGATCAGCAATAATAAAGGCAGATCTAACCTGTCTGCCCTCGTGCCAGCCCTGGAGCTAGGACTTCAGCAAATACGATCCATCATTTGCATGGTATTGAGTTTCAGCATTGCTTATTAGCTGAAGAAGTAGCAGCTCTTCCTCTCAACCTCAGCAGATAGATTCACATGGCTTTGAAGTGTGTTGTGTGGATTTTCTAACTAGGTCACCATTAGCTCAGGGATCTCTGCTCTTTGTGCAATTGAACTATTTTTTGCTTACAGAAGGTGAAATTATCTTTAAAGATATTAATATAATTAACTACATTTGAGCATATCTTGATGCTGTAAGGGGTCCAAGCACACTGATTCTTCCTCATCCCATCTCAACCTTATTTATATTCCATTTGAAGCAAAACTACAAGGTTTCTGGGAGCACTCTTCTGCATTCTGTGGAGGAGTCGTGCACTTCTGGATGTTGACAAACAAGTTAATTATGCACATTTCAGTTTGCTGTGTAGATGTTTTTATGTGGGCTTTTGCAGCACCTAGCAATGGGGAGGTTTCATCCCATTTTGTCTGAATTGACTGAGATGGGCCACGGTGCCAAAATAAACCTTACCTTTGGGGATTGGGTGTGTGTGATAAGAAGGGATGTAAATTGCATGAGATTCTCAGACTCCTTTTTCATTTTTGTGTCCGTGGCCAAACTACAAAAATGATATATGCACTTTCTTATTCTGTGAGGGTCTTCTTATGTATCATCTTGAAACTGATCTCTGAAAAATTGCATAATAGGATAATTGGTAAAATAAACAGTGAATTTACCACGCTGGAAGTTTTGGGCTCTTTATTTCTTTATTAACGTCAGTACATTTCATTGCAGTGGAACTTCGCTAAATACGAGATTCTCAGGACTTGAATGCTGATATCAGAAATAATTACAATCCTTATTAAAATGGAATCTAAAATTTCCTGTTGTCTTTATGCAGGAAGGCCAGCTTTTTCATGCTTGTGAGTTGGAATGATACAAAGATGGTAATAGATATTTAAAAGATTATTTATGAGGAAAAACTCACCAATATAGATGCATTGGCTGGGAAATGCTGAGGCAATCTCCACCAGGGAGCAGTCTCCAAGGGATGCTGCGTTAGTGGTGATCAGCCCTTACATGAGGTCTAGAGGAGGTGGAGTCAAGCTCCACCCCTTCCGGGTGCACAGCTGAATTACCCTCACCTATGCTGACCTGACACTTGCCTCAGCTGATTAATCAGAGGTTCAGGCTGTGATTATCAATTTCCCATACACATGCTCTAACTCATGTACTTAAAAAACAAAAAGCACACAAATGTCTTCCAGATATGTTCGAGTAATTAGCAAAACAGGGTGGCGACTTATACAAGCGCAAAGCATTGAAAAAAATGGATACTCTTTTTATTCTAACAGGGAAATAAAATTAACAAAATACTTCATAATGTTCATTATTGATAATTAAAAATATTAATAATTAATATTCTAATTAAATTCAGTGGTGACGCACTGGAATAGGTTGCCCAAGGAGGCTGTGAATGCCCATCCCTGGAGGCATTCAAGGCCAGGCTGGATGTGGCTCTGGGCAGCCTGGTCTGGTGGTTGGTGACCCTGCACATAGCAGGGGGTTGAAACTGGATGATCATTGTGGTCCTTTTCAACCCAGGCCATTCTATGATAATACCAGGAGCAATGGAGCAAACTATTCAGGTTCAGAAGAACAAGAGGGACGGAAATACTTGCACAAGAAGGAAAATACCATACTAGTGTTATCTAGGCAAGGAAGAAAACATAACTGCTAGAACCCAGGAAAATCTAGTTTTAGTTGAAAGGTGGCAGTTTTTAAGTGTGAGGAAAATATCAGCGTAGTATCAAAATGAAGGAAATGAGAATAAACTGTCTCTTGATGGTTGGAACCTTGGGAACTTTTGTTTGTTTGATTTTAAGCTTCCCTACTGTTAGGGTAAGTGCCTGAGTTGTTAACAGGATGACATTGCCAGAAGCTAAGATTAAGTAGACTGATACTTGTCTCTTGTATGACTCTAAGTTGTGTTAATACTGTTAATCATAATTGTTTCTCAGCGATGCTAACCAGACTTTTTTTTCTTTCCTGTTCCAACCATCAACTGATTTAACCTTATCTGTCTGGTCAAAACAAAAGAAGCCTGGATCACGTTTGTACCACACATGATCAGTTCAGTGAGGCTAAACTATCTCAATAAGAGCTGGAAGGGAAGGTTTGTAGGGAAGTATGTGGGTCTCCTTATTACTCAAAGTTCACTGCCTGAGAGTGGTTATTAACCTTTCTGAAGCATTAAGCAGTTCTCTAAATCGACACGTCCTTTCTCCACGATTTGTAAGGTGGGAAGCCCTCACAAGAGTTCTCTGAGCGAGATGTTTCCTATGACTGAAGTTGCTTAAATGAAACGTAAGAGGGCACCAGATCCCTGCTGATGTTTGCCATATGCAGAGTAACCCCATCCCAGTGAATGTAAACAGCTGATAAATTCTAAACATTTGGAGTAAGTCAACAAACATAATGAATTATGGAAGATTTCCTTTCTCTTTTCAAAAGAATGCTTTAAACATAAGCAGATAATTGTATTAGTCATTCTGGCTTATTAATACTGGATTTATGTCCATCTTATATTTATTTCCATTATTTTTCCTAGAAAAAGAGAGTGTCCAGAGACTACATTGTATGGTGAATTGATTATCCCTTACTCCTGATGCACTGCTTCAGAAACATAATAATTTATAATAGTATAACTGTAGCAGCATAATTATACTGAGAGCAATGCCAGTATATTTCCCTGCAGAGATGACCCCAAGTGAGATTAGAGCTAAGCTTTCTAGAGCTGATTCACCAATTTCATTCTGCCCCTCCTTTCTCAGTCTTTGTCTAAAACCCTGCTATGATTTGGTATTATTATTTTATTCTACATTTTTGTGTTTGCATCTGCAAGAACTGTGTTTCCCATTGGTTAGCATCACGTTACAACACTGACTTGCTATGAGATTAATGTTTCCAAATGCGTGAACTTTTCAGGGTTTATAGAGCAACAAAGTCCTGTTCTTAATGTGAAATTTGAAGATAGGAGCATATTAATTTATGATTTGTTACTGCATTAGAGCCAATGTGACACTGATACATATGAGATATGAATCAAATTGATAGGCTTTGTCATAAGGGCATGTTCAGAGGCTGAGGAATCTGGAGATGGTCATGTAACTGGATGTGCAAAACAGGTGAAGAAACTTTGCCAGTTACATCAGGAATGAGCCTACTTAATTCTGAGTTATAATGTGATATCTTTCAAACAAGAACTAAGAAATCTAACTCTTTAACTCTTACTACACTACTGTCAGCTGTCAGGTGGTTAAGATGACTAGGTAGACACAGTGTAGAGAACCCTGCATTAGGAATAACACAGAATATACACAATGTTTTTATCTGATATTGCTGTTAAAGACATTAGAAAAACCTGCATTCAGTACCATTGTTAGACAGTCTTTATCAGAGGATATAGCTGAAACTGAAGTATTAATAAATTGCTTTTTAAAACGATCTGATACCTTGTTAGCAGGTGTTCATTTCATTAAGGCCTCAATGTCTTTCTTGTAGTGAGGAGCCCAAAACTGAACACAATACTCGAGATGCGGCCTCACCAGAGCTGAGTACAGGGGGATGATTACCTCTCTGCTCTTGCTAGCCACACTATTTCTAATACAGGCCAGGATGCCACTGTCAGCTCCTGTTCAGCCAAGCATCAACCAACACCCCCAGGTCCCTTTCCTCTTCACAGTCATCCAGCCACTCTGCACCAAGCCTATAGCACTGCATGGGGTTATTGTGGCCAAAGTGCAGGACCTGGCACTTGGCCCTGTTGAACCTCATCCCATTAACCTCTGCCTAGAGATCCAGCTTATCCAGATCCCTCTGAAGGGCCTCCCTACCCTCCAGCAGATCCACACTACCTCCCCAAAGGATGATCTTGCTAATAGAATCTGCCTGAATTTTCAAAAGGCGTTCAGCTGTGTTTCACACCGTGTCCATAAAGAAACTGTGTGAAATAGGAAAGAAGCAATAATAATGCATAAATAAAAGATTCAAAAAGAAGCATATTGAAAACTACTTCTGCACTGCTCAATATATTGGTAAATGTTTTGGAAACAGACTTGAGAATTTGGGGACAGAACTTACTGACACAATCAAGCCATTCAAGCTAGTTAAAACAAAAGCTGTGAAGAGCTTCAGGAGTATATAATGAGATTGAATTGATGAGGCAATAAAATTCCACATGAAATATAACATTGATAAGCATGAAATCTGGTACCATTAGTAAATAATAATTTTAAAAGTCTAACTTTCTATATTCTATGACAGATTTGATATACATATTGCCTATACATATTGCCATCTAGGATATGTTGCCAGGCTTACAAAGAAAGGTTCAATGGAAACACTTCCTCAGCAGAAGTCAGAAAACAAAGAGAATGATGGAAGTTACATGGAAATTAGCAGACAATCAAGCATAAAGCACTGTAAAGTAATGATGTGAATTCCTGGTGCACGCTCATTTGGAATACTGCGGATATTTGTGGCTCTTTCAGAGCCTTCTCTTACAAAGGAGTCTCTTAGAGGTCCTCGACTGTACAGTTGGACTAAATGATCTTAGTAGTCTTTTCCAACCTTAATGATTCTATGATATCATCATCTGAGGGGGAAGTTATTCAGCACTGCATGAATTTCACAGTAGAAACAAGCCATTAATTAAGGACACCTGGAAGTCAGGAGGAGGAGGAGGGAGAAGGGATTCCATTTGCTGTGTTCTACACTAGCTTTGTAATAAGCCATGTAAGGCTTCCAGTATCTTACTTGATGCCCAGACCCATTTCAGAACTCTGGGGAATTTGAGAGTGGGAGATTATACTGTACCTGAGGGTTGCTGTGAAGTGCCTCCAGGCTGTTGCCTTGACAGGTCTTTGTGATGGATGATGCTACAAGACAGAACTAGGAGAAAGAAAATTTGGATCACCCTGAAGACAGATAACGAGCTGGAAGAATTAAAAATCTTTGGAATAACTTTTAAAATGCCATCTTCAAATTAGCTTAAAATTGATGGCCTATATTCTTGAGGAGATGCCTGGCCCAGCAGACAGCTTTTGATTTTCACCCTGCCCAATGCCACTGTTGCAAATTCTCTTCTTTCTCAAGGACAACTGAGTCAGGAAGAAACACAGATAACAGACAATATTTGTTAAACACCTCTTTCTATTTAAGCCACTGTTTATAGCTGCTGTGTTTTGTAGCAGATCACCATTTCACACTGCCTTCACCTACGCCCTCCCAGCATTCTCACATACACTGTGGGTCAGGAACTCCATTTAGGACTCCCATCCCAGCTTTCTTAGGTGCCAAGGCTCAAACCAGTGCACCAGGTGCTCTGGAGTGGTGATCAGAAAGTCCCATAGGACTCTTCTGTTTCATGCAGTGCCTATGTAACCCTTTAGTCTTTGTGCACACTCCGAAGCAGAACCAGCCACCAGGCTCTGTGAGGGACACTGCCAGCTTTGAAACCCCTGCAGTCCTGTGGAGCAGTCATGTAAGGCCTGGGGTATCACACCTGCTTCTCCCTACTTCTCTCCTGCTTTGCATCAAAACTGAGGACCCTTCAGTCTCTCTGAGCACCATGCTCATCCTCCATCAGAGGAAGCAATCATGCTGCTATTGTAAAAACCACTATGGTCTGCAGACACAACCATGGCAACATTTGCAAGGAAAAATAATATCCTTCAGTAGCTCAGTTGTGGCTGTTGAAAATGGTAGACAAGTTTTGTGTGTAAAAATCCATATGTAATTTATTTTTACAAGCCACCCAATAGCAGCAGTGGTCTCCTGCTGTGTTTGCACTATGTGCGTATATGTATCTATATATATTAAAAAAGAGACTTTGCCCAGGAGGCTATTGCCAAAGAAACAGGCTTGTGTAAATGAAAGCAATACAACATTCATTAAGAGAAGGGAGCCAGTCTGAAACTTCCATGCTCCCAGAATGAGGTCCTTCAGATCCTTCAGCTCAGGTGTTTCAAGAAGTGCTACTGCACCCAACTCATTGAGTTAATTCCTGTGTTTATATATATACACACACACACACATACACACACACAAATATATAATATTATATATATAATTATTTAATAAATGTTATGGCATTCTCACTTCTCACTGCTCTGCTTGTGTGAAATTCCATCTGGGAGAAGAAGGAACTAATATCCTCTTGACCTAAAATCTTTATCAGCAAAGAAACATTTGCAGCTTGATCTAAAAAAATCTCTAAGCTCATTAATTATTTCAAAAAGAAAGAAGAAAAAAAAAAGTGCTTGGCATTATAAAACAGATGAGATGAAAGTCTGTGCCTTGCCAAGAGAGCTTGACATAAGCATATTACAGATAACAGAAACAGTGGGAAAATTAAGAGATAGGAAACTCTAAGCGCTTTCTAAAAAGTTCTATTATGAGCATACTTGTTAGCACATGGAGGGATTTATTTTCCACTGTAATGTGGTTAGAGGTGAAGCCAAGTAAACAAAGCATTCAACGCTGAAGTAGAAAACAATGGCATTTAATGGCAGTATGCATCTGTGAGACAGGCTGGAACCACAGCCGCCTTCTTAGACAAAGCTTTCCACAAGCCTTTTCCAATTAAATGTGATTAACAATGTGGGTATCTGAAGAGCTGGGCAGATATTTGCCCTGGGACAACAGTTTTAAGCCAGAGGTGCAGATCAGGCTCCAGTCAAGAGTGGATTTACAGATATTTCAACACCGCAGTGGGACAAGGGCCCCAGTCTCCTGGGTGAGAGCGAATGGCAGAGTTGGACGCATCCCCTGAAGCGTAACAATTAAATGGCTGAGCAATCAGAATGCAAATGCTGCTGCTCTTCTAAATTCAGCGTGGAAGTTATTAGGCTTTTGTACAGATAACCAAACACAGGGGGAGGGATGAAGGGTAAAACTGAAGCAGCACTGGCAGCACAGTGGTGCAAATGGCACAGGGTATCTTCATTCAGGTGACTGGATGAGACCATTTTAACTGTGTGGCTTATTTAGTTGACTGGCTTTTGTTTTTCAGTGGGTGAAAGTAAGCCTGGAGCCTTGTGTTCAACCTTTATGTTGTGTTTGCCCTCTGGCTCTACAAAGGAAGGGAATTAAGGGAATTGGTCTAGTGGTTGGCGACCCTGCACATAGCAAGGGGGTTGAATCTAAATGGTCCTAAATGACCCTATGGTCCTTTTCAACACAGGCCATTCCATGATTCTATGATTCTATGATTAAAGCAGAGGGAAATCTGCCTGCTGTTCTGCATGAGGCCCTCTCAGTTTTTATGAATCTCCTGGTGCCCAACGTAGGCAGCACCCCAGGGCTTCCCTGATGGAAAGTAGCTGTGATGAGCAAGCTGGTGATAGGTTGATAGTTGGGCTAGATGATCTTAGTGGTCTTTTCCAACCTTAATGGTTCTACAGATCTCTAAAAGGTAGGGTGCCAGCAGTGCTCCCCTCAGCCTTAAAGTGGGCATCTTATATAGGGACAGTGGCAGTACCCAACCCTCACTGTCTTGTTTCTCTTCAGCAAGGCCACTGAAAAAAACCCAGGTGGGTATATGAAAATGCGAGCTGCAGGATAAGTAAAGTCAATTGTGTCATCAGGATGAAAGATTTCAACATTTGCCTTTATTTGACACTGATTTTTGTTTGTTTGTTCATTTGTTCTTTGGTTTTAACCTCTGAAGTTGAACCATCTAGGGTGAAATAACCCATGCGATGGATTTGCTTTAGCTTCAGCTGAAATCTGTGACTTCTAAGATTGCCTTCCACTTATTTAAAAGAACTACAAAACCCGGAGAAGCTCTAATGCTCTCTTACTAAATAAGGCTTTAAATTCAGCAGAGGGCATGTCCCCTGCATGAGATAATTTCCACTTGTTATTCCTGTGGAAAATATGCAGATGTTTGGCTGTTCAGTGAGCCTAGAGAGGGCCGAGGAAGGGGCAGCTGGAGGAGGAGCATCCAGCAGAGGACACTGAATGAGACAGGAGCCCCTGGGGAGAAAATAAATTGGGTGATGATGTTATTAAAGATTGCAGGCACGATGCACGTGGGGAAAGGACAGATTTAGGGTAACACAGATAACATTAGTCCTGACACTTCCTAGGTTTTTTCCTCCTTACGTTAGCAGACCTAATAAGGTTTTTAATGTGAATGTGCATATAAAATAATGTTTTTTTGGCAGTGTCCCTTTAGCCTAGTAATCCTGTTCATAACTCATCATACCTTAACACACAATATTTCTCAAAGGAAATGTGCAAAGTGAACTTTAAGACATAACTGAAGAGGGCATAGAATTCTAAGATGACTTTTGGTGTTATAGCAAAAGGAGATAGATAGTCTGTGCCAGCAGAGGAGGACTTCTTCAGATCTGCAGTTTTCCTTACAGCTCTGTCTGATTGATTGTGTTCACAGTGTAAGTGTGTAAGAGAAGTGGAGAGAACAGTTCAGTGGAATTCTCACAAACCAAGAATAAAAGCATCCTTCCTGGATTGTCAGTTACACATTTTTGTTACTTCTGCAATCAGCTCTTCCTTTTGTTCCTTCTTTGGCTTCAATTTTCTCCCCCCTCTGCCCTGCCTGCATGCAAACACACGTGCAGATACACAGGACTGAGTCCTCTCTCACAGACAGCTTTCCTGAAAGATGCTTCTTGTTTGCAAATAAAGATAGGAATTTCAGTTACAAAAGGAAGCATTGAGCAAGTGATTCCCAGTAGTGAGCTTTCTTCTCTATATTTCCTCTAATCACTCAGCTCTTTCTATTGCTCATATAGTTCTGATGAGTTTTTATGTGCTTCAAATGTTTCTCCAGAGTATTTTTCCAGATTCTGGTGAGCAGAGTTGTTCCATAGTTGGTCTTTTCTCCTCCCTACAATCTTATTACTTTATCAGTTAAGATTTTATGAGTAGTCCTATCTTGCGAAAATTTGCAAATCCAATCCCTTTTAATTTAAAGGGGAATGATTTGATATTAGTGTCTGTTGGGTTCAGTTAAAATAAATCAAAACACACTCTGCGTAGCTGAAATTGTCTTGAAAGCAGAAAGACAGTTGCACTGTAAATCTGTGGGGGTGGAGGTGATGAATTATGCTGTGAAGGAAAATGAAAACCAGATGGCACTTGCCAAACATCAACACAGTACAATTATGCACAGTGGAGGCATAACCATGTAGCACGTACACAAACCTGTTATCTACATCTTCGCCAGACTGATGAGAGGAGCAGAGCTCCAGTCCTGCTGAAGATTAGAGGGAATTAGGGCTAGAGGGAATGGCCTCAAGTTGCACCAGGGGAGATTCACGTTGGATGTTAGGGAAAATTTCTTGTCTGAAAGGGTGGTCAGGTGCTGGCATGGGCTGCCCAGGGAGGTAGTGGAGTGCCCATCCCTGAAGGGATTCAAGAAACATTAAGATGGTGTACTAAGGGGAAATATTGGTGGTAGGTGGATGGCTGGACTGGATGATACTGGAGACCTTCTCCAACCCTAGTGATTCTATGATTCTAAGTGCCTTGTGACACTGGAGGAGCATCTTTGGGCTGAAGGAGGCCAGGAAGGAAATGAGACAGTGAATGGGCACTTTGCTGGGAGCTCCCTGGCACCGCTGACTTTCCTCATTTAAGAATCCAGCCTCAGCATTGGAGGAATCCAGAACCGACACATGAGACAAAACTGATGGGCAAGATTAAAATTCTGACTGCACTGCAGTCAGTAAGAAAATAGTCACTGAGAGCTACAGCACCAGCAGGACTTCCCCCTGTGCCAGCACACCACACTTTCGTTGATGACATGACCTCACTCACAGGGACTGCAGCAATCACAGGCAGGCACAACCCAGCGCTGCAGGGCAAGCATCAGAGCTGGGCTGGTGCTGCTGACCCTGTGTTCAGTTTGCAAGCTGGGGATGCGAGCTTTAACTGAGCAGAAGCTTGTGTGTAGTGAATTATTGCATATGAACTGTTGTTGCTCAAATTTCCTTTGCAACTTTAAAGTAGATTTTCCAATCACCAGATGAGTCATCCCCCTAATCCTCTTTATTTTGCCAACAGACAAGTGAAAAGACCCAGCTGATACAGAGCTTGGCATATTGCCATTTTATGATTCAATTTGCTATCATAATTGTTTGTTGTTCTGCTTTGTTTCTGCAAAATTGATGGATTATAATAATAATTTTGCATGTTGTGTTTCTTTCTCAGTTCTTGGATCTGGAAAGGCATTTGGACCAGGTTTTTTCGCAAGTGAACCACAGTGGGGGCATGCCATTTTTGTTTACAGATATCTAGGATAATCTTTATTATCAACATATGCTGTTAGCAACATTAAAGAAGAAAATGAATTCCCAAGGAAGACTTTCTGGGCAGTTTCCCATCAGCTGAAAGGCCATGGCACTGCAAAGTTAAAACCTAATCATCTCCACATGACATTTCCTGCTGGGTTTGTTCCAGCTAAATTATCTTGTGAGATGGTCATATGAGTGCTTTGTGACTGAATGAAGTAATCTGTAGAAGGCAGTTCCCCTCTGGCAGGAATTTGCTGTCCCACAGTTGTGATGTGGTAACCAACAGCATACCTGGTGCAAAAGAAAGTACTTCAGAAAGAGAAAGGCCAGCCCATTGTGCCCATACACATTTGTAGGGATTCTGCCACAGAATCATAGAATTACCCAGGTTGGAAAATACCTTGAAGTGATCTTCAACCACAGCCCAACCATAGTAGCCTAAATCTAACAACCCTCTGCTAAATCATATCCCTGAGTACCACATCCAAACAGCTCTTAAACACATCCAGGGATGGCGATTCAACCACCTCCCTGGGAATCCTATTCCAGTACTTAACTACCCTTTCTGTAAAGAAGTTCTTCCTAATATCCAACCTAAACTTGCCCTGAAGCAAGTTCTGTGCATTCACACTGCAAAACTGACCTTTGCTTCAGCTTGGTTTGCAACACAGGAAACACTTCCATGGTGAGAACTTCCAGGCCAGCCATCTCATCTCCTGCATGCCTGACATACCCCAGTGCTTGCTCTGGAGCTCCAAGCAACATGAACCCATGAGGGGGTGTTTTATTCATGCGTATGTGTGGCACGAGGCCATCTGCCCATACAGCAGGGGTCAGAGTTTTCTGTGGTAGGGTAGAGCTTATCCATGGTGCCTCTTGGGAGCAGTTGCTGGAAAAAGATCTCTCCCTCAGTAGCATGCATGAACTTTGTCTTGAAAAGCACTTAGTGGAGCAGCCAGCCAGCAAGCAAACAAACTTTCAGCAGAAAAGAGTCAGGGTCCAGTGCTCAGGCTCACTCTCACCTCACATAGTTAGGAGTGCAGGCACAATGAGGCTCATCACCTTATTTTAGCCAAAATAGTCTCGCTTGATGGGTAGAAAGGGAGTGACACAAATTATATCTAACACTGCACACACTCAGGCTCTGCCAGGAAGCAGACATTCCCATCAGATACTTTTAGTTTAATCCAGAAAAAAAAAAAAGGGGGGGGGGGGTTGAAGGAACACTTGGCAGGGAAGGAATCTTCTGTCTCTCAAGTCAAAGTAACTCCTGGGATGTCTCACAGGGAACACAGCACATTCTTCACCTCCTGCTCGAGGTCCCATCCAAAATTATGGTTTCATCTTATACAAAACAGCCTGATTTTTTTTGGCACAATACTTGAAAATGAATACTGCAGCTCAATCATACAAATTCCTCTCTTTTTAATAGGATTATCTGCCTGGCTAATAAATAAATTGCCTTTCAAATGAAAGCTGTCCCAGCTCTGTTCTCCCACTGGTTCCCAGCCTAGCTAAGAGGTGAGGAAACTCTGGAGAAGCTCTGCTCTTGCTGACAGTGATCAATGCCACTGAGTGACATGCAACGAAAATACCATTATTTATTTACTGACATCATTAATCCTGTTGCATCGCTGCTTCCTCTCTCTTCCTATGGGTTTAAAACAAATGTTACAACTTCGTTTTTTCCTAAGTACATTTGCAACCTTATTTTTTGCTGTTGTCGCTGCTTCTTGTTTTCCTGCCCTGGGAGTAGTTCTCCTTCATCCTCCTGCTTTATCTGTCTCAAGGTTAGTTCCTGTAGTATCTTTTCCCAAGGCATGGGTTAAAGGACTGAAAAAATGTGCACAACAGTGAATGAAGGGGGGATGGCTGCATGTCCGAGCAGGGTGGTAAAATGCTGACTTAACCAGCACCATTTTCAACAGCCAAAGCACCTGCTCAGCTACCTTGCTGGTCATGATCTCTACAGATCATTACGTACTTGTACATACACAAGCTCCTCTGAACAACTATACAGTTTTATTTAGCTGTGAGACAACCAGTGGCACTTCTGATCACAGACAGTATTTCACTTCTGGCAGTCTTGTGCGGTGTCGATATGGCACTGCAGCACTCACTTGGTTTGTTTGTTCTCTGTACAGAGATTGATGCTAAACTTCCCCCTGCAAATCCAACAAGATCTTTGTGGTTTAAGATAATTGCATGGCTTAGCATAGCCATAAAACTGCAGTTGATTTTGGCACTCAGAACCTGTCTTTGATGTGCCTCAGGTTCATCTCTTGAAATTGAGTGCCAGTTCCTTCAATAACCCATCATATATTTATTTATTTAAACATAAAATAATCAAGATAGGTTCTGAAGGCTCTAGGGGGCTGCCATAATAAATTATGCAAAAAACCAACTAAATGAAACTTCAGCAGTTCACTCAGCCAGCTATCTATCCCTGCTGTCACCTGGAAAGTATGTTTCTATCACTTCTGAAAAGCCTCTCACATAAATGTCTTTTGCTGTCTGCTTGGAAAGTTAGCAAATTTTATGTCTGCAAGTGGAAAAAAAGAACAATTTCCAGAGCCATCACACTGAGCAATTTGCAGAGCCATTCCCTATGCTTTTCCCATTTTCTAGGTCCCAGAGCTTTGGAAGAGAAAATGTTTCTTTGTGTATGAGGCCCAAATCATAGATAACGTTACTGTGCACACAGATACCGAGAGTGTGGGAGGAAAGAACATGTTTCATCCCAATTAATGATTGCTGAGCATAAGTAAAACTGTAAGATAAAACTACAGATGTATTCTGTCTGCTTTCCCAGGCAAATGATCATGAACTTCAAGCAGACTCCTAGGCGCTGAACACAGCTCCTGAGACACCAGTACTGTATACTTGCAAACATTCTGCCTGGATTTCAGCTTATATTCTGCTTGAGACATGTAACAAGCATCCAATTCTGAGCTAACCACCATATGAATCTCAGTGTCAATATCTGTGCCCAAGAGGGAAGGCTGTATATGCCTAGAGACAGATCAGGAAAACTGACTAGAAATGATGCTAGCAGAGGAAGAAGCTATAAATAAGGCAGGCTTAAAACACAGTGAAATTACTGTAACTAAGACTTCCTCTGTAGCAATTTCAGACTCTTTCTTAGTCTCCCTAAAGCCCACTTCCCTGGGATCTCCTGAATAGCTCCAGGAATCTTACTTCTTTCTCCACTTGCTAGTGGAGAACTAGCCAACTGGCACACAGCAGCATACACATATTATAGCATAGTATTATTCACCAAAGCACACGGCCAGATTGTCTGTCTACTGGCACTGCTCTTTGGCCTGTAATTAATGTTCTGCTTAGGAACTGTCTGGGTTAAAGCATGGTCAGGGTAGATTTGGGTTAAAACTACTCTGAGTTCTCCTTTGCAATCAGTACAATACAGATAGTTTCACACAGCGCTTTCTGCAATCAATGGAAAACAACAGGCCATGCCCCACTGAGGATGCTGCCCCCAGCAAAGCTCCTGACAAGGGCCCCAAGCTTTAAGGCTCAATCTAAGCTTGTTGCCCACCTGCGTCTTTGGTCACCACGGAGCCCATACCTTGGGATGGCAAATATCAGTTCAAGCACTAGTTGGAAATAAAGTACCTTTCTGAAACCTGGTTCCTAAACTCTTAATATAGAAGGGTAAAAATAATGAGTCTGAATGGACACTAGACTTCAGCTAGATCCCAAAGTCCTATTTTTCTGGATATGACCTTTAGATCTCGCAGTGTTAAGCAGAGCCAAGTACACTTTCCATAATAAGGATTTATATGCTTTTTAAAAATCCTTCTCTGCAGGCTTCAGCCAAGGCCATGCACTAAATGGGAAAACTGCAGGGTTCTGCCCTTTGGTGTTCCTGTGAATAAACAGCTCCACAGACTGTTAAACACTCTGAGCCCAGTGCTGCTTATTTTTTCACAGTGAAAGCTCACATGTCTACATACTGTATGTTTCAGTAAATTTAGGCTTAAGATGCTTTTCTTCTCAGAGGACAGCAACTCCCATCTTTCCCACAGGTGAATGCAATTTAGATAAGTTAGTAGGTAAAGCAGACACAGCAGCTGTAGGTCTAATTAAACATTTGCCTAACTACCAAAAGAGACAGTGATATATCTTCATAGCATCTGGCAGTTTAACCATTTGCTAGTCATCCTATAATTAGCATGCTAGTGAATTTAATAAAAGAATGTCCTAATGTACTGGCAGATGGTCCTTCTGATAAGGGGAATGGCAATTCCCATCATGTTTGCTTCAAGGGTAGCAGCACAGTCAGAAAGATCCCTCATCAAGCACAACGCTGATGAAGTAAGAGGATGTGTTCACTGTGCTCTGAAAGCAATAGCTTTGAATGTTGCTGTATGAAATAATCCTGATTTACTTATGTCTCTTGAAAAGCACATTTCTCTCATGGTGTTACCTTTATCTTGTCCAAGTTCCCTGGAAGCTTGCAGCTTGACCAGTTACTGAGGTGACACCAATATGGTGAGCAGTAAAATGGCGATTTATTGAAGCTAACACACACATATATACCCTATGCCTTTCGTGTACACCCACTGGAAACGTATACATCATATATCTTGATGGCATGGGGATGGACCTATCTCGTCACAGCTCGAAAAGTGCACATCATGGTATAAAGACAATAGTATTCTTGTGTTTGCAGAAGAGCTTTGAACAAGTCAGTGTTAGCACCCTCAGGTCCTATAGGACAAAAGGAGGTGAAGGACATAAAAGCAGTGCTAAAAGAGGTCTGTTCCCCAGAGAGACCTGGGAGTCAACCCCTGAACGTATTTGAGGAACTTCTGACTAGTTCAAACACTACACAAGCCACGCTTTGCTGTGGCTCCATTCATTAGAGAAATTAACTTTGACTATGGCAAGACCTCTAAAATGAAGAATATCCATGGAGGAGAAAATTAGAGACAGAGGAGTTGTTGTTGAGAAATGAAGATGATCATTATGTAGCCAGTGGAGAATTTCAATAAACTTCAGTATCACTCTGGAATTTAAAATAGAATTTAGTAGTGAAATTCAGACCATAGAAATTGTGTTATAAAAAAATGTCTTTCAACTAAGAACCTCTGGGAGAAGACATGGTGTATGACCAATAAATCTCAATGATTCTTTCACTTTGAAGCTGGATGCAACCTGGTAAGCTGAGACTTTTTCATGACAGGTATCGATCAAATTCCAGCTAAGCTCCAACTAACATTTCAAACATTAAAACCTACCAGCTAGTTTTTATTCAGTCTGTCTCTGTACAGTCTTAAATACACCTTAAATAATAAAACAGCTTAAATAATAAAATTCTGATAGATCCATCCATCTACACTGTCAAAAAGTCAGTGTAAGAACTCATTATAGCAGGCTGTTACCTTAACAGCATGAGCAACACATTTCTTACTAATATCCTGAATCCTGCTCTATTGAGAAAAAACTGCTCTTAGCATGAGGCTCTTTTGAAATGCACCCAGACTGATGGATATCTCTAGCTGATTTATAGACTCCTGCAGTGATCCTGACCAAAAGACTGTTGTATATAAATATCAGTGATCCACATAACAGTGAACCTGAGCAGGCCTGTGCCGTGCTGTGGGATGAACTCAGCCAGAAGGTGGTAACAGGAGCCTGCAAGCAGCTCCCACTCAGAACTGGCGATCATACCACCTGCATGGCCTTGCCTTTATCTGAAAGTGCTGGGAGTTCTCATGAGAACATCTGCTCTGTTGGGCTGAAGAAATAAAGAATAGAGTTGTTTACGTCTAAGAAATCCTATAAGAACTCAAACGAGCAGAATTGGGTAACTCTTCCTGCCGGCATGTCTGTACAGCACGTTATACATGGATGGGAGGCCTGCTCAACACCGCACAGCTCGGAGCTCCTAGCATCCAAAGGGACGTAAGATGAACAATATTATTCTCTTTCTTTATGCTGTTAGCTCTGATAAGTACTACTCTAAGCTATACTTTACTGCCTTGCTTCTAGGATTGTAAATGGTGTGGTGTAAGGCCCCGCTGTGAATGCCTTTCTGGAGAAATGATGATGTGGGTGGGGAGGTTCTTGGCAGAGCCTGCACTCGGTGCTGGGGGCCGACAGAAGGTGTTGAGTTGAGGTGGCTTCTGTGGAGGCTTGGGAAAGAGAGGTGTTGTCTGAGCACCTCACCCAAGCTGAATTATGGACTTGTGGTGGGGGGGAGTGCAGCCAGAAAATGGAGTGGCGGAGGCGCTCAGGCTCTGGTGTAATGGAGGTCTCAGGGGCTGGGGGGGTGTGGAACAAGGAGAGGAGACAGGGAGTAAGTGTGGGTGCAATGCCTTTCTTCACTCGCATACCCTCTGCAAGCCAAACTGGTGACGGGATGGTCACTCTCCCACATGGTTCTGGCTGGGGCAGGCAAGGGGGAATGGTGTCCGCATGCTCCCCTCTGCTTCTGACGCAGCGGAGCTGGCAAAATAAACAAGGAGTTATGGCTTTGTAGGACACCAGGGCAGAGGTGACTCTGATTCATGGAAATCCACACCACTGTCTGAAGTGAACTGATTCTTAGCTGCTGAACTGAATGAACTGACAAAACTTAACGCATTTGGGAGTGCAGAAGGAAGGGGCCGTGGGGGGGGTTGGGGGGGGGGGGGGGGGGGGGGAGGCAGAACATGGAAGAACTGACTGGAGAAGTCTGTTAGTCAGGAAAGCTGATGTTTGGACTAGACATCAGTTCACTGAGAGGGTGACCGAGCACTGGGACAGGCTCCCCAGAGCAGAGGTCATGGCACCAAAGCGGTTGGTGTTAGAGAAGTGTTTGGACAGCACTTTTAGATATGCAGTTTAAATGTTAAATTGCCCTACATGGATTAAGAAGCTGGTCTCAACAATCCCTCTGTGTTGTGGTTTGATCCAGAAGGCTCATAGCCCTTTGTTCTATCCCCCTTCCCCCCCTCCCCCCCCCTCCTCCCCCAAATAGGACAGGGAAGAGAAACAGGAAAAAAAAGACAAAAACATCAACAACAAAAAGTCATGGGTAGAGATAAAGACAATTGAATAGGACAGTTGCAACCCCTGTCTTAGTTTAAAACCATCCCCCCTTGTCCTATCACTATCCACCCTTGTAAACAGCCATTAACCCTCCTGTTTAAACGCTCCCTTCAAGTACTAAGAGACCCCAATGAGATCTCCCCAGAGCCTTCTCTTCTCCAAGCTAAACAAGCCCAGTTCCCTCAACCATTTCTCACAGGAGAGGTGCTCCAGCCGTCTGATCATCTTAATGGCCCTTTTCTGGACCCGCTCCAAGAGCTCCATATCTTTCCTGTTTTGGGGGCCCCAGGTCTGGACACAGTACTCCAGATGGGGCCTCGCAACTGCTGACGGGGATAATCATCTCCCTCTCCCACCTCTGCTGGCCACCTCTTTTTATTGCAGCCCAGCGCACAGTTGGCCATGTGTGCTGTGAGCACCCTCTGCTGGCTCATATCCAGCTTCCTACCCACCAGGAGCCCCAGGTCCCGCTCTGCAGGGCCACTCTCAAGAGCATCTTCTCCCAGTTTGTTTAAATACCTGGGGTTGCCCTGACCCTGCACTTGGCCTTATTAAACCTCATTAGTTTTACACAGGCTCACTTCTCCAGCCTGTTCAGGTCCCTCTGGATGGCTTCTCTTCCTTTCAATGTACTGACAGCACCACTCAGCTTGCTATCATCAGCAAACTTGCTGAGGGTGCACTTGATGCCACTGTCTGTGTCACTGATGAAGATGTTGAAGAGCACTGGTCCCGAGACTGACCCCTGAGGGACACTGCTCATGACCAGCCTCCACCCTGACACAGAACCCTTAATCACAACCCTTTGTCTGCATCCAGTTCAACAAGACAATTCTTCTCAGCATCCCCCATTACCAGAACGCCCCCCTCACTTAGTATGGGGCCCGCATTCTTCCTAGCCTTCCTTTTGCTGTTAATGTACTTAAAAAAGACTTTTTAAATTATCCTTTATCTCCCTAGCTAGATTCAACTCCAGGTGGGTTTTAGCCATCCTCGTCACGTCCCTGACTACATTCTTATATTCTTCCCAAGTGGTCAGACCCTTTTTCCACATATCATGGACCTTCTTCTTTCCTCAGAGCTTGTGCATGAGCTCCTTGCTCAGCCATGCAGGTCTACTGCCATCTTTTCCCAATTTCTTAGTCACAGGGATGCACCGATCCTGAGCTTGAAAGAAGAGCTGTTTAAATGCTAACCAACTCTCACAGGCCCCCTTACCTTCTAACACCCTGGCCCACGGGATAGCCCCAAGTAGGTCCCAGAAAAGATCAAAGTTTGCTCTCCTAAAGTCCAGGCTAGCAGTCCTACTTTTTGCTTTGCTTCCTCCACTCAGGATCTCAAACTCCACCATTTCATGATCACTACAACCCAAGCTACTCCTGACTTTTACTTCCTTAACAAGTCCTTCCTTGCTGGTGAGAATAAGGTCCAGTAACACCCTACCCCGCATCGGTTCATTGACCACCTGCATCAGAAAGTTGTCTTCAATGCACTGCAAGAATTGTCTGGATTGTGCATGCCCATAATCTCCTGGATCTCCCCACCCCTCTCCATGCCTTTTAACTCCATTGTCTGCACCCAGCAAGCTCTGATTTAAGTCTTGAACTGCCGCCTCAGACCCAGCGGCCCTCGTTTTGTCCCCTTCCCCCATCCTACCTAGTTTAAACTCCTGTCATTAAGTCCTGACAGTTCCTCAACTAGAACCCTCTTACCCCTTTGAGACAGGCCGCTTCCGTCTGCAGCTGTCATGCCAGGTGCTGAATAAATTGCCCCATGATCAAAAAAACCAAGACTCCTATGTCTGCACCAACTCTTCAACCATTTGTTTAAGAGGTGGGTTTTTAGGCCCAACTCAGTATCCCTCCCTGCCACTGAAGGTACAGATGCAATAATCACTTGCACACCTGTTCCTTCAATTACCCGCCCAAGTCCCCTGAAATCATCTTTGATAGCTTTGAGGCTTTTTTTACTAACTTCTTTACTGCCAGCCTGAACTATCAGCAGGGGATAGTAGTCAGAAGGGCAGATCAGACTGGAAGGTCTCCCAGCAATGTCCCTGACCCGTGCCCTGCGGAGGGTGCACACCTCCCTGCGGGTAGGGTCAGGCCGGCATATAGGGCCTTCCATTCCTCGCAGAAGGGAGTCACCTATGACGACTACCCTTCTATCCTTCCATGTGGAAGAAGTTTTGAGGCGCGGGTGTGTCCGCTTCCCCCGAGGCACCCTCACAGGTGGGGCTGCTTCCACATCAGCAGTGCTTCCACATCCCTGTCCCTCGGGTTCCAGGGCCCCAAACCTATTTTGCAGAGGCACCTGGGGAGCCGAGCATGGTTGTGGGGGGGATGCCCACTTCGCAGACCCGCCAGTACCTGTTTCCACCCATCCTTTACTCTCAGACTACTTTGGTCTGATTGGCAACTGCAGGATAGAGGCTCTGCTGACAGTCCCACACACCCTACCTCTACATTTGTATTGGTAGGGGTAAGGAAGGACTGAGGGCTCAGTGCAGCAGGAGCACAGTCCATCTGCACACTCCTTTCTATCACCTGTTCGCAAGGGGGCAACATGCTTCTTGGGGAGCCTCAGCTGTGCCTGGATCCCAGGGCCGATAGGGCCTGGCACCACTCATCAATTTCAGTTTCACAGTCCTTAATGGACCTCAACCTCTCCTGTTCAGATTCTCTGATTGTCCGCAGTCTAACTACTTCCTCCCTTAGCTCCACCACAAGGCTGAGCAGCTCATCTAGCTGCTCACACCGCACACAAGTTGCATCCTTCCCATCCTCTCCTGGCAGCAGCAGGCTGAGGCACTCCTGGCAGCCAGAGACCTGAACTGCCACATCTTGGAGCAGACCCTCTGTCTGGGTAGCCACAGTCTTTGCACGGGAAGCCCGTTTCCTGGTGAGGACCATGTTTGAAGTGTTAGCGTCAGGTCCTGTCAACAGAAGAGCAAGTTACCTGAGAAAAGACAAGAGCACTCACCCGTGCTCACACAAGATGCAGCCTCCACTCCCACTGCTGCCTTATTGAGTGGGTAGCCCAGGCAGCCCTCAAATACTGACTACCTCCTAACTAGTTGCTCAGAACAGCTTTCCACACCTTCTGTGTTCTGTGGCCTCTATTTATCCACACAGCAAATGGGTCAAGGTCAATTACCAGTGAGAAAGAGCAGGCAGTGTCAGCTCCGCCCCTGGTGAGTCAGGAGCCCTCCCACAAGCTACCAGCTGCTAGCCCAGGCACAGCGCTGCTGCTGGCTCCAAAAAACTCTAAAAAAAGAGTTTTTCTGGTCCTTTTTCTTCACTTCAGTTTCCTTCTCCAGGGCAGTTTTACCTGATTGAAGCTGGTCTCTGAAGCAAAATGAAGAGCAGCCAGCTCTCCTCAACATCCTTGTCTTTGAGGGCAGTGCGCCAGGTGATCTCGGCCAGCATTCCATTGAGTAGCTTGAAGTCTGCTCTTCTAAAGTTCAGCATCCTGGTCCTGCTCTTTGCCAGGCCCACATCGCTTGAGATCACAAACTCAACCAGGGCATGATCGCTGGAGCCCAGGCAGCCTCCAATCCTGATGCTTTTGATGATCTCCTCAGCGTTGGTGAGCAGCAGGTCCAGCAACGCTTGACCTCTGGTCGGTCTGTCCAATACCTGAACCAGAAAGCTATCATCAATGGATTCCAAGAGCCTTCTGGAGCTCTTGCAGCTCACCATGTGGTTTTTCCAACAAATGACCGGATGGTTGAAGTCCCCCACCAGGACAAGAGCCTGTGAGCCAGACGCCTCACGCATCTGGAGCAAGAAAGCCTCATCAGCAGCCTCCCCTTGATCAGGTGGTCTGTAGTATACCCCTAATACCAGCTGACCTTTATTAGTCCCATCTCTAATCCTAACCGACATGCTCTCAACCTGTTCTTGACTGTTTCTCATGGGGAGCTCCTCACAGTTTATCCAATCTCTGACATAGAGAGCGACTCCCCCACCCTTCCTACCTCGTCTATCTCTCCTAAATAGTCTATAGCCGTCAATGGCAGTATCCCAATTGTAGGAGTCATCCCACCATGTTTCTGTGATAGCAGCAAAGTCATAACTTTCAGAGTGCATCACAGTTTCCAGTTCCTCCTGCTTGTTACTCAGGCTCCATGCATTAGTATAAAGGCACTTCAGCCGGGCTGTCCGTCTCACCACCTTCATAAGCGATCCAGGATCCACTAGAATAGCAGCATCCCCAGCATCCCCCTGCCCTACTCCCTCCTTTTGCACTCTGCCGTCATTGCCCATGGAGTTTGGTACAATCCTTCGAATGAACCGTTCAACCCCAGTAGCCCTTTTTTTGCCCCCTTCCCCCTTCATTCCTAGTTTAAAGACCTGTCAGTGAGTCCCGCTAATTCTTCAGCTAATACCCTCTTACTCCTCAGGGACAGGCTGCTTGCATCAGCAGCCATCATGCCAGGTGCAGTGTAGATTGCCCCATGGTCAAAAAAACCGAAATTCTTGTGTCTGCACCAGCTCTTAAGCCATCTATTTAAGAGCTGGGTTTTTCGGATCCTCCCTGTACCTTTTCCTGACACCACAGGCATAGAAGAAAAGATCACCTGCACCCCAGCTCCTTCAAGTATTCGCCCCATTCCCCTGAAGTCTTTCTTGATAGACCTCAGGCTTTCCTTGCCAACTTCCTCGCTGCCAGCCTGAATTATTAAAAGTGGATAGTAATCTGAAGGCTGAATCAACCTAGAAATTTTCTTTGAAATATCCCTGATCTGTGCCCCAGGAAGGCAGCACACCTCTCTGCGGGTAGGGTCGGGCCGGCATATAGGGCCTTCTGTTCCTTGCAGGAGGGAGACACCTACGACAATCACCCTTCTGTCCTTACGGGTAGAAGCAGTCTTGAGGCTTCGGGGTGACCACTTCACCTGAGGCAACCTCATGGGTGCACCTGTCTCCACACTCTCACTAGTCCCCCCCCTCAAGTTCCAGGGCCTCAAACCTGTTTCGCAGAGGCACCTGGGGAGCTGGGGATGGTCAGGTTGGGGATGCCCCTTCCGTTGAGCAGGTACCTGTTTCCACTCCTCCTCCCTTCTCAAATTGCTGCTGGGGGGAAGAGAGGACAGGGGGCTCGCTGCAGTGCTGCCAGCTGGCTGGTTCCCCTTTACCACCTGTTTGTGAGGTGGCAGGGGCTGACATGCTCCATTAGGAGCCTCTGCTGTATGCTGAGAACTTGAGGCTGAGAGGGACTGACACCACCAGTCAATTTCCCTCTCACACTCTTTTATAGTCCTCAGCCTCTCCACTTCCTCCTTCAGGTCAACTACGAGGCTGAGCAAGTAGTTCACCTGGTCGCAGTGAACACAATCACTGCCTCCCTCACTGAGCACTGAAAGGGCCAGGCTATGGCACTCAGTACAGCCAGAGACCTGCACAACAGCATCTTGGGTTGGGGGCTCAGTCTGAGTCTCCTCAGACATTTTGGCAGCAGCCTTCCTATCAGGCATGTGCAGGATCTCAGTCTGGGTCTCTGCAATCTTCTTGGTTGCTGCCTCCTTGGTTTCTGAGAGCTTGGGACCCTTGTCTGGGCCTCCTCAGTATTTCTGGCAGCAGCCTTTCGCTGGGGAGCAACCATGTCGATCGGAATGCTTACCAGAACTGAAACAGGAAGTCAAGAGGTGCACGAGCCCTGCCTCCTCCTGTCTTTTTTTTTTGCCCGTTTAAATCTCCCTCCGTAGGCGGGGAACACTCACACTCTGCGTCACTGGCTGTGTCAGCTGCTCCCGTGAGAGCTGCCGGGCTTCTCCTCTGGCCAGCGGTTCCCTGCTTGAAGGAACCGCCTGAGATCCCCCTTGACCATGCGGTCAGTCGCTGCTGATCGTTGCGGAACGGCCACCAGATGGGTCACTAGATCAGAAAAGTAGATCAGGTTGGTCAAACAGGACCTGCCCTTCATGAACCCATGCTGGCTAGGCCTGATCCTCCAGTCATCCCACACATGCTGCATGACCTCCCTCAAGACAATCTGCTCCATAACCTTCCCCAGCACCAAGGTCAGGATAACAGGCCTGTAGTTCCCCAGATCCTCCTTACAGCCTTTCTTGTGAATGGGAGTCACATGGGCAAACCTCAAATGCTGATAGATGATAGAAAGTGGCTCGGCTATCACTGTTGCCTTGTGCAAGGTAACCTAAAGAACTACGTCCATCATTGAGAATGTGCATCTGACGGCCCCATGACCAAGTTACACGCTGATCACACCAATATGGTGAGCTGTAAAATGGCGTTTAATGAACCGTGTGAGACCCTTATATAGGGCTCCAATTTCAGTCTCATACATATACATTACCGAGCAGTGGAAGGCCTATCGCATTACATTGCACCAGCCTCTCAGCCATGCATTTATAAGATGGCTTTTTCTGCTCATCTCAGTGTTTGTCCCTGCCACCAAAGGAATACTGGCAAACACTACTTGTATGCCTGATCCATCAACTAACTTCCCCAGTGTAAAGGTGATAACAGAGGATGGTTTAAAGGTGACTAATATAAAGATATTGACCAAGAAGGTGATAAATAGTCAAAGGTTATTAGTAAAGAAAACTAACCAATGTCGATGCCTGGACCAGATAGCTGAGGCAGTCACCACTGGGGAGCAATCACAGATCACACAGAATCACAGAATGACCCGGGTTGGAAGGGACCTCAAGGATCATGTAGTTCCAAACCCCCTGCCTAGCAGGGCCACCAAACATACACCTTTACTAGATCAGGTTGCCCAGAGCCCTGTCCAATCTGATCTTGAACACTTCCAAGGATGGGGCATCCACAACCTCCCTGGGCAGCCTGTTCCAGGGCCTAACCACTCTCCTAGTAAAGAACTTCCCCCTAACATCCAACCTAAATCTTCCCTCTTTTAACTTAAAACCATTTCCCCGTGTCCTGCTATTGTCAGCCCTTTCGAAGAGTTTACTCCCCTCCTGGGTGTAAGTTCCCTTCAGGTATTGAAAGGCTGCAATGAGGTCACCCTGCAACCTTCTCTTCTCCAGGCTGAACAAACCCAACTCCCTCAGCCTGTCCTCATAGGGGAGGTGCTCCAGCCCCCTGATCATCTTCGTGGCCCTCCTCTGGACCCTTTCCAAAATCTCCATGTCTTTTTTGTACTGAGGGCTCCACACCTGGACACAGTACTCCAGATGGGGCCTCACAAGAGCCAAGTAGAGAGGGACAATCACCTCCCTATCCCTGCTGACCACCCCTCTCCTGATGGAGCCCAGGATCCTATTTGCTTTCCGGGCTGCCAGAGCACACTGCTGGCTCATGTTAAGTTTCTCATCTATCAGGACCCCTAGGTCTTTCTCTGCCGAGCTGCTCTCAAGGACCACTCCTCCCAGCCTGTACAGGTGCCTGGGGTTCTTCCAGCCCAAGTGCAAAACCTTGCACTTTGCCGTGTTGAACCTCATTAGGTTCACCCGAGCCCAGCTTTCCAGCCTGTCAAGGTCCCTCTGAATGGCATCCATTCCCTCCACCGTATCGACTCACCACTCAGCTTGGTGTCATCAGCAAACTTGCTGAGGGTGCACTCAATTCCCTCATCGATATCATTAATAAATATGTTAAAGAGCACCGGTTCCAAGACAAACCCTTGAGGGACACCCCTTGTTACCGGCCTCCACCTGGACATAGAGCCATTGACCACCACCCTCTGTCTGCGGCCTTTCAACCAATTGCTTATCCATTGAGTTGTCCATCCATCAAACCCACTTCCCTCCAATTTGGAGATGAGGATGTGGTGCGGGACGATGTCAAAGGCCTTGCTCAGGTCCAGGTAAATGACATCGGTCGCCTTCCCTTCGTCCACCAATTCCGTCACTCCATCACAGAAGGCCACAAGATTAGTTAAGCATGACCTTCCCCTGGTGAAGCTGTGCTGGCTGTCTCGGATCACGTGCTCATTCTTTATGTGAGCAAACATGTTGTTCAGGAGGATCTGTTCCATAATCTTCCCAGGCACGGAGGTGAGACACACCAGTCTGTAGTTACCCAGGTCCTCCCTGCTCCCCTTCTTGTAAATGGGAGTGACGTGACCCTTCCTCCAATCATCCGGGACCTCACCTGACAGCCACGACTTCTCAAATATGATGGGGAGTGGATCAGCAACCACCTCAGCCAGCTCCTTCAGGACCCTGGGATGCACACCATCTGGCCCCATAGACTTATACTCATTCAGTCTAAAGAGGCACTCTCGGACTTGCTCTACCCTTACAGTGGGGAGGGATTTACCTCCTTGGTCCCCACATAGAGGTATGGGGTTGCAGGGCTTAGGGACATGAAAAAGACTAGAATCCTGGCCACCAGTGAAGACCGAGGTGAAGTACTCATTCAGCACCTCAGCTTTCTCTTCATCTGTTGAAGCCAGTTCTCCTTTTAAATTTACCAAAGTAGGTACACCCGTTTTGGCCTGTCTCTTCTGGGCAATGTACCTGTAGAAGGTTTTCTTATTGTTTTCCACGTCCCTCGCCAAGTTCAGTTCTGCCTGCGCCTTGGCTTTCCTGATCCCACTTCGGCAAGTCCGGGCGGCATCCCTGTATTATTCCCAGGTGACACAGCCTTGTTTCCAGAGCTTGTACACCCCTTTCTTCACCCTCAGTTCTCTTAGGAGGTCCTTGCTGAGCCATGCCAGTCTTCTACCTCTCCTGCCCACTTTCTTAATTAGGGGAATGGAGAACTCTTGCCCTGCCAGGAGGGCATCCTTGAAGAATCACAGAATCACAGAATTGTAGGGGTTGGAAGGGACCTCTAGAGGTCATCGAGTCCAAACCCCCTGCCAAAGCAGGCTCCCTACACCATGTCACACAGGTAGGCGCCCAGGCAGGTCTTAAATATCTCCAGAGAAGGAGAATCCACCACCTCCCTGGGAAGCCTGTTCTAGTGCTCCATCACCCTCACTGTAAAGAAGTTCTTCCGCACATTCGTGTGGAACTTTGTCACGGTTTGAACGAAAAATCCACCTGCGTCCGTGACAGGGGGCCGTGGGCCCCGGAGGGGCCCTAGGCCGAAAGGAAAAAGTTAATTAGGAAAAGAAAACAGCGGCAACGATCTAAGGAGGCACACTTATTTACTAAATACTATATCGAAATACCGGATAACACAATATAATACAATATAATTGAAAATTGAGCTAACGAATCAAGCAAAATAGGAGAGAGAATGAGTCCCATAACCGAGAGGCCTACTGTGAATCTAGGCGAACGGCTGAAGGCTCCCACACACTCCCCTGAACGCCAGAACTCCAAAGACGTCAGTCTAGTCTGCGACAGAGTTAATATAGAGTCCAGGTCCAGTGACCTATCGTGTTGTTCCCTGGGAGATGTAGTCTTCTTCTGTAAGTTGCAGATTCAGTAAAATTATTCATGCTTTATATGATGTTATGATGTGGAATACTGATAGCAAAATTACAAAATTATTAAACCATGACATTCCACCCCTTATTCTACATCATTACATTATGTTTATACATACATACACACTCATATGTATAGTTGTGAATAATCAGTAACCTTATTTTCTCAACAATTTATATTTGTTCCATACAAATCTCTAAGTTGAGAACAAAACTCTATACCTTAACCTACTATTTATTAATTTTGAGAAAATGGCAAAACTGCCAGAAAAAGGAAAACATGTCAGCGGTAGAGGAGAAAGGCAGCGCTAGTAGGGCGTCCCCCACATCAAGGTGCACTCATCCTTTCCCAGCCACCACAGCAGATTTCTTTTTGACTTATACTTCTTTCCATGTGTGCTCTACACATGCATGGCCAGTGCTGGATATAGAGTCCAGATGGAAAACTTGCTTACAGAATGCCTAATTAAGGTATATGGGAAAAAAAAAGTGTTTCCTTAACATTAATCCACTCTATCTTAAGTCTGATATCTAATTGAAAATTCGTCAAATATTTTCTGAGACTCTACCTATATATCTACAAGAAAATCATTGGCTGCACTTCCCCAACATCAAATTCCCTTGTGGTACACATTGAACATTCCCATTTTTGTCCATCACCCACCACGTGCACTCAGGTCCCTGGGCAAAGACAGTACCCCGGAGAGGTTTGCCCTTTCCAGATGCTGGAAGGACCCAAACCGTCTTTCCCAACACGCTCTTTCTGTGTACTACAGGAACCTTATTATTTATAAACCTGGATCAAGTCTCCTCTCAGCCTTCTTTTTTCAAGGCTAAACAGACCCAGTTCCCTAAGTCTCTCCTCATTGGGGAGATGCTCCAGGCCCTTCACCATCTTAGTGGCCCTCCGCTGGACTCTTTCCAAGAGATCCCTGTCTTTTTTGTACTGTGGAGCCCAGAACTGGACACAATATTCCAGATGAGGCCTCACCAGGGCAGAGTAGAGGAGGAGGATCACCTCCTTTGACCTGCTGGACACGCTCTTCTTAATACACCCCAGTATGCCATTGGCTTTTTTGGCTACAAGGCCACACTGCTGGCTCATGGTTAATCTGTCATCCACCAGGACACCCAGGTCCCTCTCAGCAGAGCTCCTCTCCAGCAGGTCTACCCCCAACCTGTACTGGTGCATGCAATTATTTCTGCCCAGGTGGAAGACTCTACACTTGCTTTTGTTAAACCTCATCCGGTTTCTTACTGCCCAGCTCTCCAGCCTGTCCAGGTCTCGCTGAATGGCAGCACAGCCTTCAGGTGTATCAGCCAATCCTCCCAACTTCGTGTCATCAGCAAACTTGCTGAGAGTGGTCACTATCCCCTCATCAAGGTCATCGATGAAGATGTTGAACAAGACTGGAACCAGTACAGACCCCTGGGGAATGCCGCTACTCCTGACTTTTACTTCCTTAACAAGTCCTTCCTTGCTGGTGAGAATAAGGTCCAGTAACACCCTACCCCGCATCGGTTCATTGACCACCTGCATCAGAAAGTTGTCTTCAATGCACTGCAAGAATTGTCTGGATCGTGCATGCCCACAATCTCCTGGATCTCCCCACCCCTCTCCATGCCTTTTAACTCCATTGTCTGCACCCAGCGAGCTCTGCTTTAAGTCTTGAACTGCCGCCTCAGACCCAGCGGCCCTCGTTTTGTCCCCTTCCCCCATCCTACCTAGTTTAAACTCCTGTCATTAAGTCCTGACAGTTCCTCAGCTAGAGCCCTCTTACCCCTTTGAGACAGGCCGCTTCCGTCTGCAGCTGTCATGACAGGAGCCGAATAAATTGCCCCATGATCAAAAAAAACAAGACTCCTATGTCTGCACCAACTCTTCAACCATTTGTTTAAGAGGTGGGTTTTTAGGCCCAACTCAGTATCCCTCCCTGCCACTGGAGGTACAGATGCAATAACCACTTGTACACCTGTTCCTTCAATTACCCGCCCAAGTCCCCTGAAATCATCTTTGATAGCTTTCAGGCTTTTTTTACTAACTTCTTTACTGCCAGCCTGAACTATCAGCAGGGGATAGTAGTCAGAAGGGCAAATCAGACTGGGAAGTCTCCCAGCAATGTCCCTGACCTGTGCCCTGCGGAGGGTGCACACCTCCCTGCGGGTAGGGTCAGGCTGGCATATAGGGCCTTCCATTCCTCGCAGAAGGGAGTCACCTATGACGACTACCCTTCTATCCTTCCATGTGGAAGATGTTTTGAGGCGCGGGTGTGTCCGCTTCCCCCGAGGCACCCTCACAGGTGGGGCTTCTTCCACATCAGCAGTGCTTCCACATCCCTGTCCCTCGGGTTCCAGGGCCCCAAACCTATTTTGCAGAGGCACCAGGGGAGCCGAGCATGGTTGTGGGGGGGATGCCCACTTCGCAGACCCGCCAGTACCTGTTTCCACCCATCCTTTTCTCTCAGACTACTTTGGTCTGACTGGCGAATGTAGGATAGAGGGTCTACCGACAGTCCCACACACCCTACCTCTACATTTGTATTGGTAGGGGTAAGGAAGGACTGAGGGCTCAGTGCAGCAGGAGCACAGTCCATCTGCACACTCCTTTCTATCACCTGTTCGCAAGGCGACCGGGGGCAACACGCTCCTTGGGGAGCCTCAGCTGTGTGCCTGGATCCCGGGGCTGATAGGACCTGGCACCACGCATCAATTTCAATTTCACAGTCCTTAATGGACCTCAACCTCTCCTGTTCAGATTCTCTGATTGTCCGCAGTCTAGCTACCTCCTCCCTAAGCTCCACCACAAGGCTGAGCAGCTCATCTAGCTGCTCACACCGCACACAAGTTGCATCCTTCCCATCCTCTCCCGGCAGCAGTAGGTTGAGGCACTCCTGGCAGCCAGAGACCTGAACTGCCACATCTTGGAGCAGACCCTCTGTCTGGGTTGCCACAGCCTTTGCACGGGAAGCCCGTTTCCTGGTGAGGACCATGTTTGAAGTGTTAGCGTCAGGTCCTGTCAACAGAAGAGCAAGTTACCTGAGAAAAGACAAGAGCACTCACCCGTGCTCACACAAGATGCAGCCTCCACTCCCACTGCTGCCTTATTGAGTGGGTAGCCCAGGCAGCCCTCAAATACTGACTACCTCCTAACTAGTTGCTCAGAACAGCTTTCCACACCTTCTGTGTTCTGTGGCCTCTATTTATCCACACAGCAAATGGGTCAAGGTCAATTACCAGTGAGAAAGAGCAGGCAGTGTCAGCTCCGCCCCTGGTGAGTCAGGAGCCCTCCCACAAGCTACCAGCTGCTAGCCCAGGCACAGCGCTGCTGCTGGCTCCAAAAAACTCTAAAAAAAGAGTTTTTCTGGTCCTTTTTCTTCACTTCAGTTTCCTTCTCCAGGGCAGTTTTACCTGATTGAAGCTGGTCTCTGAAGCAAAATGAAGAGCAGCCAGCTCTCCTCAACATCCTTGTCTTTGAGGGCAGTGCGCCAGGTGATCTCGGCCAGCATTCCATTGAGTAGCTTGAAGTCTGCTCTTCTAAAGTTCAGCATCCTGGTCCTGCTCTTTGCCAGGCCCACATCGCTTGAGATCACAAACTCAACCAGGGCATTTTCTGGTTCGTGGCCCTCCTCTGGACCCTTTCCAAAATCTCCATGTCTTTTTTGTACTGAGGGCTCCACACCTGGACACAGTACTCCAGATGAGGCCTCCCAAGAGCCAAGTAGAGAGGGACAATCACCTCCCTATCCCTGCTGACCACCCCTCTCCTGATGGAGCCCAGGATCCCAGCCCTTCCTGATCTTTTCAGGTACATCCTTAGGTATTTCAAGACTTTTATAATTTTACATTGTATACAACAAAACATTACATATATACACATATACATGACACAATATATAAACATACATTGTGTTAGTTTATACAGGTATATTGTTACTTGTTTTAGCTTCTCCTCTTTGGATATTTATTATTCAGGTATTGTTTATCCAGCAACAAAAATCAGTAATTTTATTTCAGATGACTGGACAAACAGGATCTGCAGTCTTTGCACTTATGACTTGGTAAGGTTTAATAATATGAAGATGGTAACAAAGATAATTCAAAAGGTTATTTGTAAAGGGAAACTCACCGATAGCGATGCCTTGGCTGGAAAAGCTGGGGCAATCTCTGAAAGATACTGCCACAGTGGGGGGTCAGCCCTTAAATGAGGTCTAGAGGAGGTGGAGTCAAGCTCCACCCCTTCCGGGAGCACAGCTAAATTACTCTCACCAGTGCTCCCACAGCTGACCCAACACTTGCCTCAGCTGATTAATCAGAGGTTCAGGCTGTGATTATCAATTTCCCATACACTCCACCCCTTCACAGCGTGAACCAATGATTAGGTGAGTTGATGGATACCCCACAATTTAAATCGTAAAGAGTAACCCCAGAAACATACACATCTCTCATCAAAACTCAGACACTTTCCAGCAACCGTGTTTTGGATGGAACTCCTGGACTGATGTGACACTGAAAAGCCTCAGTGTAAAGGGTTTTATGATAAAATTTTACTTTTGTGACCACATCTAAAAGACATTAGATGGGTCCCATTGTTCATTTCCCAATTCATAAGGAATTTGGAAACACCGTGGAGGAGTTACATGCAAATCACAATCAGTTTGACAAAAGGGATGAAAGAAAGGGGTCAGAAGGAATGGTTATCAATGTGTAGGGAGTACCAGAAAGCCAGGATGACCTGAAAAAACTCTGAACCAAATTGTGACATTTTAACAGATCCAAGGACTGATATCAATTACAACCTGTTGGAAATATCCTCAATAATTTTTGGTCAGGACGGTATCTCTGATAGAAAGCAGTTTTTATTCGCGATTGCAATGGCGGGCGCCCTGATGGCAGAAGCGCACCTATGGACATGTTGTTACAGTTTTTATACTTTTTCTCCCATATGTTTTCCCCTCCTGTTTCCCCTTTGATTGGGTATTCCAGGTTACAATTTTACTCGAGATTTGCATTACATTCCGACATTTGTTGATTCCCGCGTTATCTTGTGATAGTCAGTCGCCATCCTGCTGTTTCTGTTTCCAAGATGTCTCGGTACTCTTATTGATATGTTGATTTCCTTCAAAGCTTCTTCCATTCTGTCCTAGAGGCCTTTGTTAAACAAAGAGCCCGGGGGGGGGGGGGGTGTGATTCCAGTCCTTCCCGATATCTCTTCAGGCACATCCTTAGGTATGTCACGACTTGTATATTTTTACAATGCGTACAACAAAACACTAAAACATACATTGTTGCTAGTTTATACAGGCATATTGTTAGTTCTATTTCAGACAGCTGGACAGACAGGAGCTGCAGTCTTTGTACCTAATAACTTCTACCTAATAACTACAAACTGCTTCACTTATAAAATGAGACATTGAAATAAAATAATCTTATTCTAAATGCAGAAACAACATTTGATTCCCTCAAACCCACAACCACAACAAACCAAAACATAATATTGTTGCAACCACAATATGTAATGAAGAGGTATATTCTAGCATGAAAATCAGCTATGAGCCATTCTGTTCAGTAAAGGTCCCACGGGCATCTTCTGTAAAATAAAACAAGACAACAACTTGCCGTTTTGGGGCTTTGTTAATACAATTAACAATCCAGCGTGAGTATATTTTACATACCCTTTTTCAGGGTGTCCTTAGCCTTCCAAGGACATTTGTTAAGGGATTTCATTAAATTTAGGGAAATTTTCCTCATGGTTAGCTGAGTCCATTGACACAGGCTGGCCAGGGAGATGTTTCCCTAGCTTATCAGTAACTGTATTGTGACTCACAGGGGCAATTGGAAAGAGTGGTGAGGCCTTGGGACAGAAGGTGTTAATCAAAAATCTTCTCCTTTTGTTATGAGCTTTCTAACAAACATTCACCCTTCACCCCCCCTGCTCACTTGAGGAGGGTGAAGGAATTAGTTTTCCAATTTCTCAGGTAGCACTTCTGTTACTGTGGGGGGGAGACACTAGGAATTAAAGTCTCAAGTTTAGTTGGCCAACTGGTCATCAGCATCTCAAGCCTATCTGCTGTTAGTCCATTCATTAGATCTCGAGGAATACCCTTTTGCCAGCCCAGGGTCCACAGTCTATTACGTTTGTAATCAATGTTTTGCCTACCTGTTCTTACTGAGACCTTTTCCATTCTATTAAGTTTCGGGCTAGGTGGCCTAGGAGCAAGAGTGGCTGCTGTGAGCCTTACTCCCCTTGGCTCAGTTTTACTGGTGGATGAAGCTACCGGTCCATGTTTCCTACCATAGTTAATCAATTCTTGGGCAACCTTCCCCCATGTCCATACCTTATATCCTGACTGTAAATAGCCTGAAGTACCAGCTCCTTCTAAAACAGCTCAAGCTCTCTCTCCCTGGGACATGTCTTGTATTTTACCTTGTAGTTGTATGCCTATGGGTTTCAGCAATTCTGGAAGCCCCCTAATTAAAGGAGTCATCCTTTCAGGATCCACAGGCATCATCATGGGAGATTCGTGTTGTGGCTGCAATTTCCCATCATACATCATTTGCAAACAGGCAGCCTTTTGGACACTCTCAACCAATTGGTCAACTGTCCCATTAATGGCAAGAGGGTCTCCCCTTTCTAAAGGGTTGAGACCACTAGCCCAGTAAGCAGCCCTCTGTGTTAGGGACCAGGGAGCACGGTTGTTACCAGTAGTTAAAAATACTCCTGGCCCCCAATAACCTTCAGCCTCCTTTTCGATTAATATTATCTGGTCTCCACCCGTTAGACTAACTCTCCATACATATTCTGTTTCCGATTCTTTTGGAGACCTGCTCAAATCCTTTTTCAATTTAGCTAGTTCAGAAGCTGAAAAAGGAATTTCTTAAACATTCATTTGAGGATCCAGGTCCTCACCTGGATACATTATGAAATGTATATTCTGTTTTTATTAGAGGATGCAGAGGGGCTATTGGGGTTTCAATATTATCAAGACTTTCTTTTGTTTCTCTCAATTCCTCCTGAGGATAAAGTTTCTCTTGTGGTGCACTACGGATAACGGTGTCACCAGTATGTTTACATGTTACAATCTCCTTAAAAGCCATTTGAAACAACGCCAAATTATGTTTTTCTCTTTCCAATTGTTCCTCTAGATTTCCAATTTGGAAATTTTTTGCAAGGCTTTTACAAGTTTCTGTGTTCACAGAATCACAGAATTATCAAGGTTGGATAAGACCTAGAAGATCATCTAGTCCAACCATTACCAATACTTCCCAGCTAAATCATATTCATCAACACAACATCCAAACGTTTCTTGAACACTCCCATGGTCGGTGACTCCATCACCTCCCTGGGCAGTGCATTCCAATGCCTGACTACCCTTTCCGAGAAGTAATACTTCCTAATGTTCAGCCTGAATCTCCCCTGGCACAGCTTAAAACCATTCCCTCTAGTTCCATCATTGGTTACACGAGAGAAGAGGCCAACCCCCAGCTCACTACAACCTCCCTTCAGGAAGTTATAGAGAGCAATAAGATCTCCCCCGAGCCTCCTTTTCTTCAAGCTGAACAATCCTAGCTCCCTCAGCCTCTCCTCATAAGGCCTGTGCTCCAGACCCCTCACCAGCTTTGTAGTCCTCCTCTGAACGCCTTCCAGGGCCTCAATGTCTTTCTTGCAGTGAGGGGCCCAAAACTGAACACGGTACTCCAGGTGCGGCCGCACCAGTGCCAAGTACAGGGGGACAATTACCTCCCTGTTCCTGCTAGTAACATTCTTTTTGATGCAAGCCAGTATGCCGTTGGCCTTCTTGGCCACCCAGGCACACTGTCAGCTCATGTTCAGCCGAGCATCAGTCAGTACCCCCAGGTCCGTTTCCTCCACACAATCCTCCAGCCACTCTGCCCCAAGCCTATAGCACTTGCCTGGGGTTGTTGTGGCCAAAGTGCAGGACCTGGCATTTGGTCTTGTTGAACCTCATCCCGTTGGCTTCGGCCCAGCTCTCCAGCCTGTCCAGATCCCTCTGCAGGGCCTCACTACCTTCAGGCAGATTGACACTCCCTGCCAATTTGGTGTCATCTGCAAACTTGCTGAGGGTGCACTCAGTGCCCTCATCCAAGTCATCAATAAAGATGTTGAAGAGGACAAGTCCCAGCACTGACCCCTGGGGAACACCGCTCATGACTGGTCTCCAACTGGATTTAACTCCACTTACCACCATTCTCTGGGCCCAGTCCTCCAGCCAGCTCCTTACCCAGCCGAGAGTGTATCCATCCAAGCCACAGGCTGCCAGCTTTTGTAGGAGAATAGCATGGGAGACAGTGTTGAAGGCTTTGCTGAAGTCTAAATAGACCACATCAACAGCCTTTCCTTCATCCATCAGAAGGAGATCAGATTGGTCAAGCAGGACCTGCCCTTCACAAACCCATGCTGGCTAGGTCTGATCTCCCAGTCATCCCACAGTGATCTCCCTCAAGACAATTCGTTCCAATACCTTCCCTGGCACCGAGGTCAGGCTAACAGGCCTCTAGTTCCCCGGATCCTCCTTTCAACCTTTCTTGTAAATGGGAGTCATGTTGGCAAGCCTCCAGTCTTCCAGGATCTCATCCTTTAACAGGGAGCGCTGAAAGATAATGGAAAGCGGCCCAGCGATCACCTCCGCCAGTTCCCTCAGCACTCTCGGGTGAATCTCATCCGGACCCACGGACTTGTGACAGTCCAGTTGGAGTAGTAATTCCCTGACCCCTTCTTCAAGAATCACAGGAGGTTCAGTCTGCTCCCCAGCCGAGACTATCAAGTCAGAGCATGGGGTGCCCTGGAATAACCAAGATGACTTTTAAAGACAGATGAAAAGAAGGCATTCAGAACCTCTGCCTTTTCCTTATCCTCTGTGATCATGTTCCCAGCCTCGTCCAGTAAAGAATGGAGATTCCCCTTTGTTCTCCTCTTACAATTGATGTATTTGTAAAAGAGTTTCTTGTTTGTTTTCACCCCAGCTGCCAGCTTAGATTCAAGCTGGAATTTTGCCTCTCTGATTTTCCCTCTACACATCTTGACAGCCTCTTTGTAGTCATTCTGAGTTGCTCTTCCCTCCTTTCGCAGGCAGTAGATTCTCTTCTTCTCCTGCAACCTTAAGAACAGTTTCCTATTCATCCACGCCGATCTTCTTCCCCGCCGGCTCATTTTGCGGCTCAGGGGGACCACCTGCTCCTACGCCTTCAAGACTTCCTTCTTTAAGAGCAACCAGCCATCTTAGACCTCTTTGTTCGCTAAGACTGAATGCCAGGGGACCGAGTACCGCACAAATAAATGATTTGCCTTTTCCAGCTCGGGTACAAGTCCCATGTCGTAAAACACAAATGCGGTACAAAACAGCCTGCAAGTTATGCCAATTTTCTCATGCCCAGTCCACCCCTGTTGATGATGGGCTAGACGCATGATTTTCTAGGAGATCAAACAACATATTTTCACCTTCCATAGCGAATATACTTTTACTCACTATCAAGACAAGAAAATCTACGCTGAGGGAGGAGAAGGTGACTCCTTATCTCCTCAGACAGGCAAAACACTTAGCAAAACAAAACCAGCAATTGCTCAAAGCACTCCTCCCTTACACAAAAGACCAAGAGACTCAATCAACACTTACAAAGAAAGTGCTAATACCTCAATCCCTCCTGGCTGTCCTGTCAGGCCACAAAGAAAAACTTCGACCTTCAAGCCACATAAGTTAAAAATAACTTCTAGGTGTCTCAAAAGTAATAAACTTCTTGGAGAGGCACACATGTCAAAAATTACTTCCTCACTTCCCCGAGAGGCGCATACACAAAACTTTCAAATTCCAAAGTACGTTACAAGATACTTAAACCACAAGAATACAAAATATTCTTCCCGAGGAGGCACACGTATAAAACAAAAACAAACAGTCAAAATTAATTCATACATCCCCGAGAGGTAAACACATAAGCAAGAAAGTTTCAAAATACTGAGTGCTCTTACTGGAGGAGTGCTCATGTCAAATGTATGGCTCCTTGCAACTCCAGGAGATAAACAGAAAAGTTTCAGAGTATCTGGAAGGACAACACTCTCAGGGCAGGTATCCTGCCGACTACGCCAATAAAAAATGTCTTGCTCCAGTTTAGGAGGGAGGCAAGGTTCTTTTATATATGTTATGCCCGGCGTGAGATTAAGAAGAAAAATATTCAAATGTTTTTCCGACCAGTTTATTAGAAATAATAGACAGCTAAGGGGGTGGAGAAGGGAGAGCAGCGAATACCAAAATTAGGGTGATGGGGACGGGAAAGTGGGTGATAGAAAAGGTAGGAAAAAGGGCAAGAATTGCTTAAAATCGGGGAATAGTCACCACCTGGATGCAGCAGCGTCCCGTTGCACATTATTTCATTGGTCTGGGGCAAAATAGGCATAGGGGAGAGCAGCAGCAGAGTGGCAGGCTGCAAGCAGCAGATCAGTGCAGTGCAGAGCAGGCAGTGGAAAGGAGCAGCAAGGTCTCAAGGAGTAGCGAGGTCTCACGGAGCAGAGTCACAAAGCAGGCCCAGGAGAGTCCGCTGGCAGCAGTAGAATGACAATTGAGGAATCTGAGATCAGATACTGTTGGAAATATCCTCAATAATTTTTGGTTAGGACGGTATCTCTGATAAAAGCAGTTTTTATTTGCGATTGCAAAGGCGGGCGCCCTGATGGCAGAAGTGCACCTATGGACATGATGGTACAGTTTTTATACCTTGTCTCCCAGGAGGGATGATTCCAGTCCTTCCTGATATCTCTTCAGGCACATCCTTAGGTATGTCACGACTTGTATATTTTTACAATGCATACAACAAAACACTAAAACATACATTATTGCTAGTTTACACAGGCATATTGTTAATTATTTTAACTTCTCCTCTTTGGATCCTTTATTACTCAGGTCTTATTTGTTCAGCACCAAAAATCAGTAGTTCTATTTCAGATAGCTGGACAGACAAGAGCTTCAGTCTTTGTACCTATGACTTCTACCTAATAACTATAAATTGCTTCACTTACATAATGAGACCTTGAAATAAAATATTCTTATCTTATTCTAAAAGCAGAAACAACATTTGATTCCCACAGATACCTAGAAGTTCTCCAGCATGCAGGCATACAGGTGTTTGCGTAGTGAGGCATCTGATGTAAGAAAAACTCTTTGTTCATGTGGTGAGGCATCTGTCATGGTTTACCTAGATTTACCTATGCCTGTGACAGCGGGGAGCCACCCCATAGGGTGGACAGCTTTTACCTCTGCAAACTGACTTGATTCTCCCTTACCTTCAGTGGCCTCTGCAACCTGTCGTGTGGGGCTCCACACAGCAGCTTTCCATTTGCGATGCTTCCCTACAATGCGACATGATCCATCAGTGAATAGGGCATATTTCTTTTCATTTTCTGGTAATTCATTGTATGGTGGGGCCTCTTTAGCACGTGACACCTCTTCTGCTGGTGATGTTCCAAACTTTTTACCTTCAGGCCAGTCCATGATTACCTCTAGGATTCCTGGATGATTGTGGTTTCCCATTTGCGCTCTCTGTGTAATCAGCGCAATCCACTTGCTCCAGGTGACATCGGTAGCATGATGGGTGGAGGGAACCTGTCCTTTGAACATCCAGTTCAGCACTGGCAGTCGAGGTGCCAAAAGGAGCTGTGTTTCAGTCCCAGCTACTTCGGAAGCAGCCCGAACCCCCTCATACACGGCTAAGATCTTCTCAGTTATAGTGTAGCACTCTTCAGACCCCTTATACGCTCGACTCCAGAATCCCAGGGGTCGACCTCGGGTCTCTCCTGAGGCTCTTTACCACAAACTCCAAGTGGGACCTTTCTCTCCAGCAGCAGTATAGAGGATGTTCTTTACATCCTGTCCAGTCCGTACTCGCCCTGGGGCTACGGCATGGGCTATCTCTTGTTTAATCTGTTCAAAAGCCTGCTGCTGCTCAGGGCCCCATGCAAAATCATTCTTCTTCCACGTCACCTGATAAAGGAGGCTTACAGTGAGGCTGTAGTTTGGAATGTGCATCCTCCAAAAGCCCACTGAACCCAGGAAAGACTGTGTCTCTTTCTTGCTAGTTGGTGGAGACATGGCAGTGATTTTGTCGATCACATCTGTTGGAATGAGAAATCCCAACAGATCACATTTGTAGGCTTATAGTCAGGGGGCATGGAAACCCCACCGTTGCCCTGGCAATGCCCACTCTGCATCAGCTACTCTCGTGAGAGCAGCCAAGCAACAATCAATACTCACAGGTCCATTTCCTCTACACAGTCCTCCAGCAACTCCACCTCAAGCCAGCAGCATCGCCTGGGGTTCTTGTAGTCAAAGTGCAGGACGCAGCATTTGGTCTTGTTGAACCTCATCCCATTGGCTTCAACCCAGCTCTCCAGATCGCTCTGTGAGGCCTCACTACCCCCAGGCAGATTCACACTGTTGCCTTGTGCAAGGTAATCTTAAGAACTATGTCCCTCATTGAGAATGTGCTTCTGACGGCCCCCTGACCAAGTTACACGCTGATTACACTAATATGGTGAGCTGTAAAATGGCATTTATTCAACCTCGTGAGCCCCTTATGTAGGGCTCCTATTTCAGCCTCATACATATACATTACCGAGCAGGGGAAGGCCTATTGCGTTACAACCCGAGAGTTCAAGCCGCCTAATACAACATCTCCCCCTCCCCATGCTTAACAAAACCATGCCCCGTTACAATGCAAGCACCGATCCTAATATATAAAAGTGTTAGTCCTTATATAATTTAAACTTTGTCACAGATTATCTATAAAGTGAGGTATACAGGTTGCAAAGCATGCAGAGATAAGTGGCACAATGTCTAACAATGTTAGTGGTGTTCTAATCAGTATGTCCAAGGCATCTTTGGTTATATTATACAGTTCATCCTTCTGCGCAAAGCTTCTTGTATATCCGCTGGAACTCCATTCTCTCATTAAATACTCTTTCCATCATACGCTGTAAGCAACCCTTCAAAGTCCTTGCATCCATACCCTTGAGCCAGCAGCAGGAAATCTATTGCAGCCCTATTCTGTAAAACAGCATGCCTGAAAGAAAAGTACTCAGATTTCAATTAGTTTTCCGTTTCCCCCAGACCGCCCCTTTGGGTGATCACTGCATCAAGTTTTATTTTTCTTGACGGGAGCCATAAAATTTTTCCTGATTCTTTATCCTTTACTGTGGCATAACCTCTTCATTCAAAATGAATTCAATGTGCTGTGCCAATACTTCTGCCTGCTGGGCTACCGGGATCCTACCTCTGTGGCCTTCCCCCTCCCCAAAGACACGTATCTTGTCCTTCAGGAGACAGTTGAGCCTCTCTACAATTGCTCGCCCCTGGGATTTCCCAGGGATACCTGTTGAGTGAGATATTCCCCAACACTCAAGCCATTCTTGAGTAGATCGTGAGATGTGGCACGAGCCATTGTCTGTCTTGATGTGTCGCGGCACACCAAGGACCACGATGGCAGTGGCCCAGTGTCGCTGAGCTGCAGGGGACTTAAATGTTAATATAATCATCATCACTCAATCAAAACCTTGACCGATAATGCCCTAAACATAAGGTTACATGTAAGGTCATAATTTTTTGAGTAGACATATACACACTCATTCCAGCATTCATTTTAGACAATTCTATAAATGGAAATTTCTAAGCTAATGTATTATTACTTATCAACAACTATGAGGTGGCAAACCACCAAAAGGAGAGAGAAAAAACACAATAGTGGTGGATGTGATAGGCAGTGCCTGCAAGGCGTCCCCTGCTTCAAAATGCACTTTGCCTTTCTCACTCATCACAGACTCTCTCCTGTGCAGGGTTTTTTCACATGTACTCCATATCTGCTTGGCCAGAGCATGATACAGAGCCCAGATGAAACACCTGCTCATAAAGCAGAACAAACCACTATATTAGATTTCTCTACAATACAAACTACTCACAGAAAGTTATCTACAGCTATAGTTACTTATTCTATTGTTACTTGCTTTACCCTTAGCTCCCCCCACCCCCCCAAAGTTGTAGAGCCAAATGCGCAACCCACCCCCTCTTGGGGAAGGGTTGTGATGATGGGGAATGCCTCTGCCTCCGCCCTCGCTGATGTGGATTGGCTTCTTTCTCGCCACTGTTCATTCCCCCTCCCCACCCCCAAGGATGGGTGAAGGAATGCAGGATACTTTGTTGCGAGGTTACACTCTGATAAGGGTACCGTAGATTGTTGTTCGCTGTCCCGCCGCTTATCTCTTAACTGCTGCACATGTGGAGTTGGCGGGGGGGGGGCAGTCAGGGTGGTCGTTGCCATCTTAAGCCATTGTTCTCCCTCCGGGGGTCTGCAAAGAAGCGCGCTCCCCGACTCCAACCCTCGGTTCCCCGGCCCCAGCAAAGCATTACCTGGAGCAAACGATTTACTATCCTCCTTAGCCGCTTTGAGCGCACCCAGGACCAAACCCCAGGTTTTTAATTCCTCCACCTTATACTCGTGCATTGCTCTTTGGAGCGGGGCAGCGGTGAAAGATTCCCACCGCTCCAAATCGAGTAGATTACTAGGGGAGGGTGAAAGCTGAGCTTTCTGCAAACAAGAAATAACGGCAGCAATCTCCTTCTTTAGAAGGAGCATTCCTACTGCAATGAGTTTTACAAACTCGTAATACTACCTTAATGACGGATTCCATGTTTTTTCTGGTGCTCGACACCGTATGTCCTCGCACCCTTTGTATATACCCGGGCCCAAAGTCCCACGGTCTTCCACGGTCTCACCGCAGGATAAGCAGCAACTGCATTCAATTTCGCCCCCTTGGCACTTCCACAGGATCTAACCGTAGGATTTGCATCCGTCTCATGGTTAGCCATCGCACACTCACTCTCAGGACGTCCTCACACCAACTGGGGCACCAATTGTTGCCTTGTGCAAGGTAACCTTAAGAACTACATCCCTCATTGAGAATGTGCTTCTGACGGCCCCTTGACCAAGTTACACGCTGATTACACCAATATGGTGAGCTGCAAAGTGGCGTTTATTCAACCGTGTGAGCCCCTTATATAGGGCTCCTATTTCAGTCTCATACATATACATTACCAAACAGGGGAAGGCCTATCGCATTACAACCCGAGAGTTCAAGCCACCTAATACAACACCACACTCCCTGCCAACTTGGTATCATCTGCAAACTTACTGAGGGTGCATTCAATGCCCTCATCCAGGTCAACTATAAAGATACTGAAGGGGATAGGCCTCAGCACTGACCCCTGGGGAACACCACTCATGATAGGTCACCAGCTGCATTTAACTCCATTCACCACCATTCTCTGAGCCTGTCCCTCCAGCCAACTCCTTACCCAACCAAGAGTGTACCCATCCAAGCCACAGGCTGCCAGCTTTTGCAGGAGAATAGCATGGGAAACAGCGTCAAAGGCTTTGCTGAAGTCTAGGTAGACCACATCAACAGACTGATGAGGGAAACCTCATCCACCAGATGGGTCACTAGATCAGAAAAGGAGATCAGGTTGGTCAAACAGGACCTGCCCTTCATGAACCCATGCTGGCTAGGCCTGATCCCCCAGTCATCCCACACATGCTTCATGATCTCCCTCAAGACAATCTGCTCCATAACCTTCCCCAGCACCGAGGTCAGGATAACAGGCCTGTAGTTCCCCAGATCCTCCTTACAACCTTTCTTGTGAATGGGAGTCACATGGGCAAGCCTCAAATGCTGATAGATGATAGAAAGCGGCTCGCCTATCACCTCCACCAGTTCCCTCAGCACTCTTGGGTGGATCTCATCTGGCCCCATGGACTTGTGGTAGTCCAGTTACAGAATCACAGAATGACCCGGGTTGGAAGGGACCTCAAGGATCATGTAGTTCCAACCCCCCTGCCTAGCAGGACCACCAAACATACACATTTACTACATCAGGTTGCCCAGGGTCCCGTCCAACCTGGTCTTGAACACCTCCAAGGACGGGGCATCCACAACCACCCTGGGCAGCCTGTTCCACGGCCTAACCACTCTCCTAGTGAAGAGCTTCCCCCTAACATCCAACCTAAATCTTCCCTCTTTTAACTTAAAACCATTTCCCCTAGTCCTGCTATTGTCAGCCCTTTCGAAGAGCTTACTCCCCTCCTGGGAGTAAGTTCCCTTCAGGTATTGAAAGGCTGCAATGAGGTCACCCTGCAACCTTCTCTTCTCTAGGCTGAATAAGCCCAACTCCCTCAGCCTGTCCTCATAGGGGAGGTGCTCCAGCCCCCTGATCATCTTGTGGCCCTCCTCTGGGCCCTTTCCAAAATCTCTATGTCTTTCTTGTACTGAGGGCTCCACACCTGGACGCAGTACTCCAGATGGGGCCTCATTTGTGTTATTGGCTCTACCGCTTGTAACACCGAATAGGCAGCCAATAACTGTTTCTCAATCATGCTATATTTTTCTTCTGCTCCGTGCCAAACCTGAGACCAGAATCCAATGGGGGTTCGAACAGAACTCTGGCGTTGCCACAGGCCCCAGCCAAAACCATCCTGGGTAACATGAACATCTAGTTCAGCTGGGAGGGCCGGATCAAATATATCCAATGCCTGAGCTTGTTTAACTGCCAGTTTTGCCTGTTGGAAAGCATCCTGTTTTACCTCTCCCCAATTCCATGATTGACCCTTCTTTGTAAGCTTATACAATGGCCTCAATAACTGAGCTAAATGAGGTATAAAGGAGCGCCAATACCCCAATATACCAAGAATTCTTGCAACTGTTTTGATGTTGTAGGAACTGGAAATGCTTGGACTTTATCTGCTACTGCAATGGGTAGTACTTTAGTACTTTGGTTTTCCCGGACCAAATTGTTCCCAGGAATTTTACAGATAACCCCGGACCTTGCACCTTCTGTGGGTTTATAGCCACCCTCTTTTCTGCAGATAAGCTGTCAACAAATCTGCTGCTTGTCTCACTGCCTCTAATGAATCGAATGTTAACAGGAGGTCATCAATATAATAATATAAATTGACATTATTTGTCTTTTCCCACTTAGCCAGATCACTCGCCACTAAATTATGACAAAAAGTGGGTGAATGCATGTACCCTTGGGGTAGGACCTGGAAAGTCCATTGCCTCCCTTCCCATGTAAATGCAAACTGATCTTGCGATTCTTCACTGATCGGAATACTGAAAAATGCATTCGCTAAATCTAGGACACAGTGATATGTTTTAATTTCCCTGCTTAGTGTGTCCATTAGGGAGGCAATATTGGGTATGGCCACATGAACGGGTGGTGTGACCTTATTCAATTCTCTGTAGTCTACTGTCATCCTACATGTTCCATCCGGCTTTCACATTGGCCATATTGGGGACTTGTATGGGCTATGTGCAGGCCTTATAATACCCACTTTTTCTAATTCCTGCACCGTTTTTGTTATTTCATCCTGCCCACCCAGGAGTCTGTACTGTTTTACATTAGTAATCCAGCGCAGCTTCGGCAGACAAATAGGCTCATGTTTTGCATGGCCTATCAATATTGTCTGAATTGCCCGGATACTAATGCATCTTTGCCGCAGCCGGAACTCTCCCACTGTTGTATGGAGAGCCAGACCCCACAAGATATCAATTCCTAATATATACTCTGGAACTGGAGCAATGGATACCTTGTACTCCCGTGGTGGGAGGCGCCCGACCCCCAATTTTACCCAGGTTTGGGTGACTGGAATGGTCTGTCCTCCAAAGCCTCCAATCATCACTCTATTACCTTTGAATTTGGTTGGGTCCCCATATATTATAGATGTCTCTGCCCCAGTGTCAACTAGGGCCATAACCTTCTGTACATTCTTTCAGGACCAGTATATCGTCAATACTACACAGGGCCTCCGGTCCCGTCTAGAGGCCCTAGGGGGACTGATGTCCCTCATCATGCCATGAACTGAGCCAGGTTCAAGTCTTTTACCTCTGATACCTCTGGTATTGTGACCCAAAGCACCTGAGGCGGCTTCTTTTTCCTATTCGGAACTACAAAGTCTTCTAAATTCCATGTTGTTGTTGGTCACCGCTCTATAAGTCTTATACCTGGTCTTTTGGGGTTATTCTGAAATTTTTGTTCACCTTTCAGCTGCTTCCACAGTTGAAGGAGAATGTGATTGGGCTGACCATCAATTTTTGAAAATTGAACACCTGCCCGGAGTAGATCATTGAACATTTGTTTTCGGGATACTCTAACAGGTCCTGCCCAAGGGGTTCGCGGGGCTGATCTTCTGGTTCGCATTATTGGAAAAGCCTCGGCATCCTCAATCACCTTTTTACTGTGCTTAGTTCGTAGGCGCTTAGTTTCCCCAAGGTCCGCTACCAATTGGGCAGCTTGTTGGACTGCTGCTTCTGCAGCTACTAATGGGTTGAGTATGGAAACCAGTGTTCCATACATATGCGAGGGAGCTTGTTGTAAAATTAGGTCCCTCATTCCTGCGGAGAATTTTACCATATCAGGGCTATCAAATGTATCTTCATAGATAGGCTCTTGCATGCCTAATTCTCATATATAGTTTTGGAGGTCTTCCATAAGATACTTCCATAAGTTACTGTTGCGAGCTTAGAAACTTCAGGTCCACTGACCATTACACTCTCTGCCCCTGAATCCCATAAGCGTAATAGCCAGGCCAGAATGCTCTCTCATGGCTTCTGTCTAAAACGCTGCATTGAATCCATCAGGACAGTGGGGGTATAGGGGCAGGCTGTCACATGAAAATAAGTCTCAGCAGGGGGCCATTAATCAGGAGGCACCCCCGCTGGTCAATCTTGGACCTTTTTAGTTTTCTGGGTCACGATAGGACAGATTTCTAATGGGTCCATCCTAGGTGGCTCTTCTAAATCAGCCTTGGTAACTTCGCTCTTAACCTGATCTGTTGTCTCAGGAACCTGTTCGTCATTCATCGAGATATACCAGATTTGGAGGAAAAAAAAGCAATGGGTTTTTCCCCATTAATATGCTGAGCTCACTTTCTAGTTACTCTATACAAGCTTTTAATAACTGATTTTCACAATCAATATCATTTGATCTCATCTCTGCCTGATTTAAGGCAGTCAGTAAGGACCAGGCCCCTGTGGATGCAGCCAATTGTCTTTCTTTGGTGGTAAGTATATCTTTATGCAATCCCTGAAAATATTCCGTTAGACAGAATGGGGGCATATTGTCCGCCACCTGTAAAGGACCCCATTGCTCAATAATAGTTGCAACTTGAAAATATGGGAATCCCATAAACCCTGGGGGGTAACTTTCTCCCCCTTGAACCAATTGAACATATTCCATAAGAAAGACTTTTTTTTTTTGCCATATCCACAGGCTCCTGGTTGGCTCACCAAATGCATGGTGACAAATAATGAAAGACGGTAATAGTAAATACCCAAATGGTTATTTACAAGGAAAACTCACCCCATGGAAGCCTTCGGTCTGCAGGGAACCACTGAAGCAATCTCCACCAAAGAGCAATCTCCAAGAGATGCTGCCTTAGTGGTGGTCAGCACTTAAGTGAGGTCTGGAGGAGATGCTCCACCCTTTCTGGGAGCACAGCTTAATTACTCTCACCTGTGCTCCCACATCTGACCCAACACTTGCATCAGCTGATTAATCAAAGGTTTAAGTTGTGATTACCAATTTCCCATACACTGTGAAGGCTTTCTCAGTGCATGCCTCTGCTATGCAGATGATCCACATGAAGTCTTTGCTAAAACGGTCTTTGTTAAAATGATCATCAAGTCAGGCACACCTACACCCATGACATTCACAGAATCACACACAGAATCACAGAATTACCCGGGTTGGAAGGGACCTCAAGGATCATGTAGTTCCAACCCCCCTGCCTAGCAGGGCCACCAAACATACACCTTTACTAGATCAAGTTGCCCAGGGCCCCGTCCAACCTGGCCTTGAACACCTCTAAGGACGGGGCATCCACAACCTCACTGGGCAGCCTGTTCCAGGACCTAACCACTCTTCTAGTAAAGAACTTTCCCCTAACATCCAACCTAAATCTTCCCTCCTTCAACTTAAAACCATTTCCCCGTGTCCTGCTATTATCAGCCCTTTCGAAGAGTTTACTCCCTTCCTGGGAGTAAGTTCCCTTCAGGTATTGAAAGGCTGCAATGAGGTCACCCCGCAACCTTCTCTTCTCCAAGCTGAACAAACCCAACTCCCTCAGCCTGTCCTCATAGGGGAGGTGCTCCAGCCCCCTGATCATCTTTGTGGCCCTCCTCTGGACCCTTTCCAAAATCTCCATATCTTTTTTGTACTGAGGGCTCCACACCTGGACACAGTACTCCAGATGGGGCCTCACAAGAGCAGAGTAGAGAGGGACGATCACCTCCCTATCCCTGCTGACCACCCCTCTCCTGATGGAGCCCAGGATCCCATTTGCTTTCTGGGCTGCCAGAGAGCACCTGTATTGGCAGTAACTATACCAGTACTAACAAGAATGGCAATTACAAGGAAAATGATGGAAATACAGAAGGTATAAGGAAAAGGGAACTCACCAGAGCTGAGGCGATCCTCCCTGGCAAGCAATCTCCAAGAGATGCTGCCTCAGTGAGGGTCAACCCCTAAATGAAGTCTCAGAGGAGGTGGAGTCGAACTCCACCCCTCCAGGGAGCACAGCTACATAACTTTCACCTGTGCTCCCACAGCTGACCCCACACTTGCCTCAGCTGATTAATCAGTGGTTCACACTGTGATCTCCCATACACTACCCTAGTCCCTTGGGTGGTCTCCACAGATGCCAGAGTTCTCCATAGCTGATAGCCTGGGCAGTTCTCTTGTTCCTTGCGAGGTCCATCTGAGTGCATGTGTCTGCCCAGGAAGGTTGTGGGTCTTTCATCTGTGTTTCTGCCCTGGCTGCCACACCAGATGGTCATCTACAACCCAGACTCACTGAATAACAGAATGAATTGGATGAGATCTGAAAGATCAATTAGTTCCAATCCCCCTGCCATGGGCAGGGTCGCTTCCCACTAGATCAGGTTGCTTAAAGCCCCATCCAGCCTGGCCTTGAACACCTCCAGGGATGAGGCATCCACAGCTTCCCTGGGCAGCTGTGCCAGTGCCTCACCACCCTCATAGTGATGAATGTTTTTCAGATGTTTACTTTTAATCTCCCAATTACAGCTGCCTTTTGTCCTATCACTACACTCTCTCTTAAGAGTCCCTCTTAAGCTTTCCAGGCCCCCATGGGGTACCGGAAAGTTGAAGTGAGGTCTCTGTGAAGCCTTCCCCTCCCCAGGCTGAACAAACCCAACTCTCTCAGGCTGTCTTTGTTGTGCTCCAGCCCTCTACCTATCCTCCTGACCATTCTCTCAACTCTATCTAACATGTCCTTCTTATGCTGGGGGCTCCAGAGCTGAATTCAATACTGAAGGTGGGTCCTCAAGAGAGTGCAGTAGATGGGATGCAGCCCAGGATGGCTGGCTCTCTGGACTGCAAACATGCACTGACAATTCAATTCATGTTGAGTTTTTCATTAAACAATATCTTCAAGACTTTCTTTGCAGGGCTGCTGTCAATCCAATCACCACCCAGCCTATACTGATGTTTGACCTGACCCAGGTGCAGGACCCTGCACTTGGCCTTGTTTAATTTCTTGATGTTTACAAGAAACTCATGAAACTATCTTCACATGAAACTCTCAAGCCTGCAGTGTCACCTCTTCCATCCAGCATGTCAACCGCACCACACAGCTAGGTGTTATCTACAACTATGGTAAAGGTGCTCCCAGTCCAACTGCCCATGTGACCGACAACGACATTAAAAAGTTCTGGGCCCATCCTGAAGAATGCTGCCTGTTGCTGATCTCCACCTGGACATTGAGCCATTGACTGCAACTCTTTGAGTGCAACCATTCAGCCAATTCCTTATTCATCAAATGGTCCATCTGTCACATTCATGTATCACCAATTTAGAGAGAAGGATGTCATGCAGGAGAGCATCAACTGCTCTACAGTAATCTCCAGAAACCCAAGAAATTATCAAGAACATCTCAAAGAGAGTCCTGTGGTAGTTTTACATTGCTAGGCAGATACATTCCAGCATGCTGCTTTCCCACTCTTCCTCCTCAGAAGAGAGGGAGAAAATATGATGAAAAATGGATCATGGGCAGGTACAACAAGGAGTTTGATTGCAGAAGAAAAAGGAGAAAACAATTATTTTTTACTTCCCATCAGCAATGATAATCCCTGTCACTTCCTGGGAAGCAAGGCCTCAATATGAACAGCAGTTTTTCAAAAGGACAGGCATGATGAAAAGACGCTCCCCACTTCTCCTTCCCCAGCTTTTATTTGTGTGTGTGTTGCCATACAGCATGGAATACCCCTTTGGTCAGTTTAGATAGCTGTTCTGGCAATGTCCCCTCCCCACCCCTCACCAATCCAGCCTACTCACTTTTGTTAGGGCTGGGAGTTGGAGAGACGGCCTTGATGCTGTGCCAGAACTGCTCAGCAATAGCCAAAATATTGGTGCCAACTTGTTCTAGCTCTAAATACAAAGCACAGCACTGTATTGTGCTGCTGTGGGGAAAGTTAACTCCAACCCAGCCAGACCAAGTACAAGCTGCTGCAAAAAGTATTCAATCTGTTGGCTGACTCAGATAACTGTGATCTTCTCAGATTGTCAAACAGTGGATGCATTTGCCTTTAATAGTCCTATTTGGCCTGTAAAGGAACTTTCAGGGTCCTAATGTGGGAACATCAGTAGCCAGCTTTGGAGATATATCTACCCCCACAGTGCTGCAGTTGCTCTGTATAGTGTCACCCTGCTACAGTGGCCAGAGGCTGGGCTGAGCACTTGGCTTGCTGTCAGCAACTCAGCAAATGCCTCCTTTGACATTCACAGCGCTGTGACTTCCCAAGGCCAGTCTGCCTTCTTCTGGGGAGGCCATCAGTACTGCCCTGGTGAGATGGGCACAGCCCCATGCCTTGCTGGAGGACTTAGGCTCAGCCCTTGGAGGAGGGTAGCCTGTCCCCAAAGCTTGGGCTGTTCCATTAGGCTGGCAATGGCCTGCTGACTGCACATACTGAGCTGAATGTCCAGAGGCATGGAGAAGTGTGGACACCATCAGAGAGAAAGTCTGCAAAACTAATCTGTAGAGAGCACAACAATCCCGTATTGTGAGATGGGCATGATATATTTCCATGCTGGCAAAGCCAGATCTCCAGAAAATCAGTTCCTTGCAGGAAAAAAGTAGCCCAAATAGGACTGCGAAAAGGAACTCAAGTTAACTTTGAACCATTAACCAGACTCAAAAAGCCCCACCATATGAACATCTCAACTCTGAGAAGAGGCAGTGTGCCTTGTTCACAGATGAGTCAGCCAAATATGTCAAGGGGAAGATGTAACAGAAGGCTTTTAATCCATCTGAGCAAAGTGGGGGGAAGACAGTGTTCACTATGCAAACCTAATAGCTGCAGTAATGCTTGAGGAGATCAAGTCCCCTATGTTGTACCTAAAAATGGATTTGTTTTGTCTTGTACCTCTTCATGAAACCTCACCCTGTTGTTATCCTTTGGTGCATGCTGTATATCAACACACACTAAGTGCCAGATGTCCTCCAGCTGCTTCAGAGCTCCTAATTTTCTGCATCACATGAGCAACTGGACTATGTGTCAGAATTTGTACCACCACTGTCTTACAGGAGATGGAGAGGAGGGTGGAGTCTCATGTCAGGACATCTCTGATGGTCCTAACCCTACTGTTGCTGCTGATTTACTGTTATTATCGTGATCAGTGTTTGTTTTATTTGTTGTTATTCCTGCTTATTGTTATTTGTAGGACAACTTTGTATATGAGAGTCTCTCTAATAGCCAAACAACTTACTAATGCAATCTGTAACTTTTAAGAGAGGTCAAGGTTATGTGGATCAAGGTGGGGAATATAGTGATTGTAACTGGAAAACCATTGTATGTCAAGGAATCAGGGAGCCACATGACAGCCAACCTGCATAGATCCAGATTTGTGCTGTGCTATGCATATGGCATTACTTCAGGCCTGTGTCATGCTGCTCATCTTCTTCAACTGCAGGACAGACTCAGCTGTGAGATCATAACAGCAGACTGCAGACTGAACTGATAGCAGAACTGGCTATCGTACCATCTGCATGACCCTGCCTTCATCTTAAAGTGCAGAACTAAGTTTTCATGCAATCATCTTTTCTGCTTGATGGTAGAAATGTATGAAGAAATTTTTTTCTAAGAAAATTCTGTAACAGTCCAGATAACCAACATGGGGTAACCTTTCCTGGTGACTGAGTCTGTGTGTGGATGGGGGGGCCATTCAATGCTGTACAACCAAGGGCTTCCAGCATCTAGAGGGGCATAAGATCTGTATTGATCTCCCTTTCTTTGTAGTGTTAACTCTAATAAACAACTGTTTAAGTAGTATTTTACAGAGTCAGAGTGCCTTTTTTTACCAAGTCTGAGTTCCTTATTTTACAGAGCCTTATTGCCTGGGATCATAACAGACAAGAACCTTCTGGTGCAGTACAGCTCCTCAGCATTCTCATTTCTCAATATAATTGATTTTATGATTTAACATTTAACTCTGAATATTGCAGTTAGGAAGCTAGGGATTATTGTTCCCTAACTATTGCCTCCATGACAATTTTTGTGTACCAATGATTTCACTTTACTAAAGAAAGGGACAACTCAACCTCCTGTCCTGATAGTCAGCATACTTACAGTTCATCTCCACATGCATTTGCCTCGGTTTTTGATAAGCCACCTGTAGTAATGTGCAAGAGCCAATGTGAAGTAACTCTTACATTAATACTGTGAGAGCGTTCTCATGCACAGCTGTCCAGTCCTGGCTTTCAGGCTGTTACTTTCCCTTTCCACTGAGAAGCATCCTCCTCCCAGGATGCTGCCACACATCTTACAGTCCTGTACTGGCTAAATATTAAACTGACATCGTCACTCTTTCCTGTCATTAAGGGATCCTAAGCAGGCAGAAGATATGAATTAATATTTTCCTTTCCACCTGCAGCAGGGAAGAAACTTAAATGAACTTCCCTTTGGGTTTATGGAAATAGGGAAGCACACACCTAACAAGCGTATGTGCATGAGATGTGAGTGCATTCAGCTGTATCTGCACACATTTTTGTAATTAATCTCTTGTTTTGAATACAAAATGGACATTTCTGAAGTTAACGGATATGATGGCTTGCAGTTTCCATGCATGCCCTTTCCCATTCATTGCTGACATCAAATTAGTTGCACCATTAGAAACTGAAGCTGAACCTTGGCTATCCACAGCCCTCTGACCAGAGAGCCTCAGGAGCTTGTCACCTTGCTTCCAGTTACAGAAAAAACACACATCTGCTTCCTGACAGAAGAGCTGCACCCTCAGGATACTCCTTACAGCTCAAGGCTGAAGGAGGATTGGGTTGCAGAATGAGATGAACAGCAGTTACCGAAATCTGAAGAGCTGAAGATTGGCGAAATCTTGGGCAATGCTCAAGTGATGTGGAGAGGGGAAAAAAGGACCAAAGAGGAGGTAAGGATCTTCCAAAGAAGTGGAACTAAGGCAGAACAGTGCATGGGCTAAATGAAAGCAGCCTTGCCCAGACTGCAGCAAACTTGCAGGCATGGGAAACATTTGGGAGAGAAAATGCAAGAATCAAACAGTAAAAGGTCGCTGAACATCTGAAGTAAGGTAAGGGAACAGCACTGTATTTGATGATGATACACTCGTTTGGAAGGCTGTTCTGACCTTTTCCAGATGGCATTCAGATAGAAAATGACTCCTTATTCACTTTCTTTTCACTTTGATCCAGTGTGCTTCATACAGCCATACCTTAGAAAACAGACCAAAGAGAACCCGGAAGGCCATATCCGATCTTCTGTATTCTTTCCACAGAGAAAAGATACAGAGAGTAGAGAAAGACAAAAATTACACATTAAACCAGCTATTCTTCCCCTCAAAGTAGGCTTGCCCCAAGTTCACTTTGGGAAGAAACGAAGACACAAAAGTAGAGCCAAGAACCAGCTGTAACATTTTTATTTCTGGCTTCCTGCCCTTCCAGGCCTCTCTCACAACCCTAGTTTCCTCAGTGGAGTATTTTGGCAGTGGGGATGTTCACAGAATCTGGGATCTGAACAGTCTGGCAACAGCCAGAAGCCATTCAGCGTAGTTCTCTGAATCCTGCAGTGGCTTATCTCATCCTCTGCTCCTTTCCCTGCCTCTGGGATAGCTTCGGCATCCTACTGATGGACTCAGAGATAACCTGCTAGCTTGTACACTCTTCATCCAAACAGCAACTCTTACCAACATCATCACCAGTTATTTCCCATATCTTTTGGATATCTATTGCTGTTTGTTGATCACTCACTCAGGAAGACACAAAAGAGACCACTATTCTCATCACCTCTGCATCTGTAGAAGTAGTCAGCTGTGTAAGCTAAAATGAGCCATATCAAAGCAACTTTGATCACCTTATTAGCTGTCAAGCCCCTTTCAAAGCCAGCACTGTCTGCCCTAATGGGTTGTACTACTTTCAAATGTCATATTTAATGTGTGTTGTTCCAGATCCCTGATACTATCTGAGGTGCTGATTGCAGAGCACAGTACCAACAGCCTCGCAGGTGGGTCTGTTAATTTCAGCACATTCCTAGTTCTCATCAGCATGTGATTTAATTGCAGAATTGGTGAATCAAGGGCATCATGAGAGTCCATCTGCATTTTTTTCTGTATGTGCGCAGGGCACAAAGTCATCCTGCAGTGTATATTTGCAAGGGTATCAACTCTTTGTCATGAAACAAAAACACCTGCCAGAAGAGTTTGATTCTTGATAATCACAGCACAAATGGGCATGAGACAAAGCCATCTTTTGAGGGGATATTTTCATGCAGCAGGCTTGCTGCAGAGACTCCGAGGCACTGTGGTCTAAAATTAGTTACTAATTAGAAAAGCACTTCTTACAGATGTCATAAATCACCCAACAATCTGAGAAGTGTCTCTTTTAAAAAGGGAATGTTATGCACATTAGTAACATAGACACCACAGGATTTGACTTCTTTTGTCCAATAGCTCAGCAATGGATCATTAGTCATGTAGGTAACTTCTTGGTTTTCACTGATAAAATTATTTCTTAACTACCTTGGGCTAATGATGAAATGTTGCCAATGGTCAGATATATCACTGAAGAAACTGAAGAAATATGCAATAAACCAGCATTCTTCCATAGATTTCTAGAGTTTTATACAATTTCTTCTCTTGCCTTTCAGGCTAAGTTACAATCAGATTTGATTTTGTGTTTTCCTCCAATAATATCTGATTTGGAAACTTCCCTTTTCATACATCAGAGCCCAAATGCTGATGTACTCACATGGTTCCCAAAGACAGGCCCTTGTGAAGTCATCATTCATAGCAAAAGCAAAATAGTAAAGTTGGCACCTAGAAATGATAAAGTTGGAATAAAACGGCAGTGTGGGAACAGGATAAAAGTTACTGGTGGTGGGAAAATGGCTCTTTATGTCAAATAAGAAATCTTGACTTTTCAAAGAAAATAATATCTCAAATATTTCAGCTGAGAGAAAATCCATTGTTAAACATTGCAGACATTATTTATGTGAACTGCGCCTTTTTTTTTTTTTTCCTTTGATCTAGGCAGTATTTCCCACAGTATCTCATTTTGGAAGGGAAAATGGTTCAAGAAGGATTTTACAGATGAAGGCACGTTTGAGGAAATGTAATGTGTACCTGGATAGCCTTAAAATGGAAAAGAATAAAGGCATGAGGCATCTGTTCTGCAGCACTGTTAAGGAATGGCAGTACCCTGAAATACTGGATTCTTGGCCAACTCTTCATTCCATGCTTTCATTTTTAGGCTCTCAGCTTTCCAAAGAACAATACATATTTTGTGAGGGAAATCCTGCTCTTTCAAGAAAAAGAAAGGATCTTAATTTCAAGCTTTGACAGATTTTTTATCAGCAAACCTTAGAAAATCTGAATTATACCTATCATAAAAATCCACGTCTCCTTCACTGCTTTTGTGGGATTTGTTTGTTTGGTTTTTTGGTTTGTTTTGTTAATTTTATTTTGGTTTTGGCTCTAAGCTATTTTCTGTCAATTTCCAGTACATCACTGAATCATACTATAAAAGGAACTTGCTGAGACAAGGATAAGGCATATATTAAATGGAGGGTTTGTCTTCAATGCGATGGCAAAGGGATATAGCTGTAGACCAAGACTATCATATTTCTTAGAGAGATGGAAGATGTAAGTATTTAATGTTTATTGATTTTTAAAAAGCCCCGGTTTACTGGCCATTAGACACTTAGGCTAGGTTGAATGTGCAAGCTTCTCTCTTAGTTAACAGGAAGGAACCTTATGAAGGAGATTTTCCCTACCTTCTCAGATATCTCTTTAAGATATCTAGCTCAAATAGGCATTTTCAAGAGCCATTCCAGGCCATTCACTGTGGAGGGTATCGGGAAACTTTCTGTGTATGGAACACTTCAATAGTTCCTTCAGTCAAAAAAGCTTCAATGTTAATGTTTCACATATAGTGGTGCATTTCTCCAGTGTCAGATAATCACAGCTCTCTCTCACACATCCTGTATGGGTAATTTCTGAATATGTGATCAGCTGTATCTGCTATTTTAGGCCTTCTTCAATAAATATCCAGTTGACAGTACACACAACTACAATTTGAATAAGCACACCTGCATTTTATATTTTGGGTGATATCTACATCTTTGTGTTGCCCCTGGCTTATTTTAGCAGTTTAAAATTAAAATTTATCCAGTGCAAATCTCCATAATTGGCCTAGAGGTTTTTTAAGATAAGGTTGCTGAGAAGGCCTTACCTTGGAAAGCTGAGGCATGTTGCTTCATCACAGCTGCTCCTGTAGGTTCATCAGTACTGTTTCTCTTCCCCGTCTTAGAAGAGCATCTCAGCAGGTACCAAGAGTTTGAGGCATAGTTTCAGGATCAGCAAATTCCCTTTCCTTCAGTATTTTCTTACATGGTCAGTCACCTCTGTGAATATTCTGGCTACCGAAGCCATTCACTAATACACTACCCAAAATCAAATCCAAATTCATTCAAAGAGGATAAGCTTCCAGTGCTGAATGGTGGCCAGTCTGTTCCTAACACTTTCCCTTTCAGTTGCTGATTTCAGTTTTTGAGATTCACAGCTCAGTTCTCCTGGGAACCAAATTCATAGATATCTTATATGCAAGAAGCAGAGAATAGGGAATGGCTTGTCTGCTAAAATAAACACAGCTGTGTATGCTAAGTGGCACGTCATTGTTTATATCCACCTTTGGGCTATCATGCAACAGACAAAATAAATGAATATCTCAAATCAAAATAAAAGAATAGTGCTGTTTCTGTTGTTTCCTTTTACCTAAAACACTCATGCAGATACATGGTTTGGGACCAGATAAGAAGAAATACTTTGCATGCTTTTACAGGAATCACAGAATTGTAGGGGTTGGAAAGGACCTCTAGAGATCATCGAGTCCAACCCCCCTGCCAAAGCAGGCTCCCTAGACCAGGTGGCAGAGGTAGGCATCCAGGCGGGTCTCCAGAGAAGGAGACTACCATCTAATGAAGAACCTCTGAGAATATGTGTCTAAATGATCATCTTTCACCCTGTTTTCTTTTCCTTTCTTTGGACATGGCTTGTGAGTTTATTAGATGGGAATTTTATACATGGCTTTTCTCAGTAATCCTTTTCTGCAGTGAATTCTTGGTTCCTACACCCAGAATGCTAGCAAAAAGATATAATGAAAATGTTTCCATTCCCAAGAGAGAAATGCATTTTTGTCATTCTTGTTTATCAGATTGAGTGCTTATTTATCAAAATGAGACAGTAGTATTCATTTGTCACAATAACATGCCAACAATGTCATATATATTTAAATAAATTCACTAGAGTTCTGGAAGCAGTGTATCTTTGTTACTTCTGAGTTATATTACACGAAGTAGACCAATAATACCCAGAACTAGGTTGGGTACTTCTACATAGCATCTTGCTGTGACACACAAAACTAGCCCATAGCTCATGTCCTGTATGTGCAGCCAGCAGCCTAATACTGTCTCTGTTACAGCACCAAGAAGGATGCTTGCCAAAGGAGGTCTCCAAGCATGTTATTGTTTTTTTGAAGAAAGTTCATGAAAAATGTTTCTACATTTAATTTGAAGATTAAAAGAAAAAGCTTAAATTATCTTCCACTTTATTTGGAACTCCTTCTACGCCTTGGTAGAACTGTGAAATGCTTTGAGACTGAGACTAGTAGTATCGTCATAGGATCCAGAGTCTCCTTCTGAAATAGAATCATAGAATCTTTAAGGTTTTAAAGACCAATAAGATCATCCAGTCGAGCCACCAACCCATGCCTGTAACCAATACTGATCACGCCCTTCAGTTCCATATTTATATGTTTCTTGAACACACCCAGAGACAGCAACTCCACCACCTCCCTGGACAGCCTGTTCCAACACCTCACCACTCGTTCTTAGAGGAATTTTTTCCTCAGAGATATCTCCAGAGGCAATAGTTTATTCTTCCTAAGAGAGCTATGAAGAAGTTTTGAGGACAGAACCACATAGCAATAACTGGGGGAAAACAAAACAAAACAAACAACAACAACAACAAACAGGAAAAGAAAATGTTTCTTTAACATAGGTTTTGTTTAGTATTTATAATGAAGATTAAGGAATTTTGATAACTGCATTTAGTAACATTGTACTAGGCCTACTGGGTTGAAAGCTGTCACTGAGTGATATCATTAGATAAAGCAGCTGAACCAATTTAACACCTCTGCTATCTGTCTTGCTCCCATTTTTTCTTTCTACTTGCCTCTTCTTTTGACATGGCTCTCACTCTTTTCTGCCCCTGTACTGAATACATTCAAATTGAGAGTGATCAGAAAACTGTGCCTTTGTTGTTGTTGTTTGTTTGTTTTTTGCCTTTTTTTGCTTTTTTAAGGAACTCAGTTTCTAATAGATTGGCAAGTTGAATTTGCTCTGCATGCAGTCAGATGAACAGCAGAGCTGATATGAGGAATGGAGCAGGTTAAGCAGTTATGCTGAGCTGGAAAAAGAAGAAAGGAGAAGCGAGATTATAATTTGGTAATTTGCAATTTGCAAATTGTAAACTTTGGTCAGTGAAGTAATCTTTATATGAGTGGCATCCATCTGATGCATGAGAAATATCATATTCACCGCAGGAAGGGAAAATGAGTTGGACAATTAGGCAGGGATGTAGCTCTGTCTAAGTTTAGTTTCAGAGAGAAATAGTTATAGGTTTGTATTCTCAGTGATTTCCCTGAAGCAGGGTCAGTCTGGGTAGTGGTTAATATATTATTCATGTCTTCATGTTCTCTATAAACTATTTAAGGTGTAGTAGGAAGGGTTTTTTTGTACATATCCTCCAAGGTTCAGTGCAATATATAACTGACTTTGCTTAACTCTGCTTATTAAGGAGCACAGAAAAAGAGAATAAACTTCCCTGTTGTCATAAATATCTGTCCAGAAAAGCTTTCACTAAAGATCTGGTGAATATGCTTTAACATACACTTATAGTGTCTGGTCTCTTTCAAGTAACAAAGACATCAGTTCATAGGCAGCTCTGACTGTAATGGGAAAAACTGCGCAAGAGAACATACAGAGTATCTGCAGAAGAAGCACAGGAGTGGCAGAAGCCTGGGGAAACTTGGAATAGCACTGGTGGTGGATATATTAAAATGTCAAAGGCATGAAGAAGGAAAAAAGATTAAACTTATACTTTAGCTTGATGCATATTGCAGGGAGTTGGAGACACAGACCAATGGTCACAGCTGACATGATCTGCTGTTGGCAACAGTCCTGTTGTAAAGAGGAATTTGGACTAGATGACCTCTGGGTGTCCTTTTAGCCATCATTTCTGAGAGTCTTTGCATTCTTGAACTATCAGGTAGAAACACAAAACCTTTTTATACTTGTTTTGGTTTTTTTCTTTACTGAAAAGTACCAATACATTGCACAAGTTTTCAAAGACCTTTCCTGATGGCTTTCATGCAGGGATCCTTCTCCTCACCCAGGTGAAGGGCAACTCACAGAGGAGGATAAGAAGAAATTACTCAGAAGGGCTCAATTGCCCCTTGCTGGAAAGTAGAGCTTTCTCCTCCTGCCTCTGAGAGCAACTGAAAAGCATCCAGAGACTCCTTTGCTTTTTACCAGGGGTAAGGAAAGTTGCCAGAACTAACAAAAAAAAAAAAAAAAAAAAAAAAAAAAAAAAAAAGAAAAAAATCTGCCAGAAAAGGATGAACAAGAACTGAAGTCTGCCGAAGGCTGGTTTTTGTTGTGCATGCATCTGTGAGCAGTAACTGTTGTGCCCGCACGCTATAACATACCTAACATGCCTCATAGGCACAGCCCACAGGAGCCACAAGAACATCTCAGCCTCTGTTGCAAAAACCATCCCAACCATTATCACATCTACTCAGCTTGCTACAATGGGCACACAGACTCCCTTCCAACACACTCTCCACTAACCCAAATCAATCGCGAATCATGACTTTGGTATCACATTGTTTCAGGCTTTGAAGAAGGCAGAAGCCAATGAATGGGAAAATGCAAATACACTGTCTCTTGCAGAAATCTGTTTGTGTGTGACTAATTCTCATGAGGTACTCAGACCAGCCTCCCTTTCTATTTAAACTATGAATATAAATAAACATGAAAGTCAAAGACTTTATTTCTAGAACAGGGGGAAGAATTTCCTAGCTCCCAGGTTTGATGTGTCTTAGTCGTATCCTGGTTCAATTTTGGAGCAAGAACTGGGAATATGATCTCTCGCCAAACCATACATGACCCTCTTTATATGCAAAGGAAACTGCAGCTGCGAGGAGGAATGTGACCCAAGGTTATGCCATGGAATATTACAGTAGGCAATATCCACACAAACTTTTAAGTAGGTTACTTGTTATAGTCACTTAATTTAGGCATTTAAACTTCTTTCCAAATTGCCTGAAAGGGGCATTGTGGTCTAAAACCAGGCTCTTTGGTTGCTCACTTCTCTGTTCTACCACTTCAAGATTCCACTAAAGTGAGCCGCTAAAGACAGGGTGTCTGGAAAATAGCTCTGAGCATCTTCCATAATGTCTCAAACGCAAGTCTTAATCTTCCAAAGTTTCAAATGCAGGTCTCACATTTTTAGGGAAAAATGGGGTTTTGGACATTATTACTTAGCTTGTGGTTATTTGGGTTAAGAGCTAGAGCACGCCTCAGGAAATAACAGGCCTGAGCTCAATTCCTGTTTGAGCACATTCAAATCCACAACTTGTACTGCTGCCCATGTGATTTATTTTTTCAGGTTTCAAACTTAGCATTGTGCCAGAACTCCCTAAATATCTCTTTGGGGATAAGCAATTATGCCAAGAAGTGTCCAAGAGAGGAGGGGAACAAAAATGGCTCTGAAGCTTAGGACTTGGCTGAAAAGTGAGCTTTTCATTTCTACTCTATGTTCTTGCAGATGTTCCTGGATTTTATTTTAATAACTCTCAATTATAAAGCTAATATACATATCAAAGCAAGGGCTGCTGAGGACCATGACAGAAGACAAAGCTGCAGAAAGAAGTAACAGCATAATTTAAGAGACCTCTAAATCTCTGACTCACCAAATAGATGAGATCAAACTAAAAACATGGGCCATGCTCAAGAGCTATGTGGTGCTGTAAAACCGTACATGTATCTGCTTCTGTCTTGAAAGTACATGTGTGTACAGTAAATAAATCCTTCAACAAACCTTTTCCTGCTTTGTTTGCTACAGTGTCCTTCAGAAGAGCTAATCAAGAAATTTGAAGTACTGCAGAGGGGTGAAGCTGCTAAAATGCAGAAGGCTGAAGAGGCTTTGCAGTGTTGGATCATCATTTATAGAACAGTTGTGATAGGGAGTATGACAAGCTTCAGATCCAGCCTTTGGTAATGCTATTTGGATACCTTACAGTCTGTACATCCAGAACTGCTTCATCTTACTCTTGCCTTGGCAGAAATTCCAATTATAGAATGGTGTCTTACAATAGGGCAACTGGGCCATTCTGAGACCACCACCTCTACCTGTGATGTCTGTCAAGACAGCTGGTAGATGTGGAAATCATTCATGTTTCTGCCTAACAAACAGCAACAGCTGTATCTGTAAAGCAGATAATCTGCTCATTTCCACAAATGAGTCTCCTTAGCAGGACTGAGGAACAATGATAAAGCAGTACAGGAAAGCTCTTTGAACACTGTCAAGCATTCTGTGTAGTCTTGTGTCAGGCAGAATGTACCTGTGCTTTCACCTGGGTTTGAACAAAACCTCTGGGGTGCCAGGATCTGCAAGCAGCTCACTGAAGTTTGAAGGAAAAGTTGGATGAACCAAAGAGGCATTAAATGATTAGTTTGTGTTGGCACTGCCAGCCATGGCAGCAGATTGGATTACCAGTGTTAATGCCAACATTTAATGAGAATGCTGCAGTCTTTAATCTGAAATAAATGGAGTCACTGTCTTTGAATGATATCAGGGTAGAGTAAAAAGAAGGTTTTGATAGCTTCCATTCTAGCCAAAGTTGCCCTGAAGTTTTCCTTTGGCTTATCTGGAGTTTTAGCTCTTTCAAAACAAGCCGTGCTATAGCCATGGTGCATTAATACATCACTAGTGACTGAAAATGTAGTCACTGAAATTGATACACAACTCAGCAGGCTGAAAAGGAGTTATTTAGTGATTTCAAAACACCTTCATGTTATCTATATTCCCCTTATTAAAAAAGAAACAAACAAACAAAAAACCAACAAACCTTTGTTCTTTTGAACACTGAAAAGAAAGCTGGACTTACTGAGTTATTCAGGGGAAAATCTTTCCATCTAAATCTGTCTACAGTCATCTGAAGAATTCTGAACATACACAAGGGAAGATTTTGTTCTTTGATCAACTTAAGATTTGACTATGTTGACAGCAAGTTTTGTCTAATCTCATTTACATCAGTGCATAAATCAGTTTGTTTCAAGTAGAGCTGGTCTGGATTTTCATCATCAGTACACGCCTGAAAGAGAATTTGACCCTGCTTTCAGGCTTTCAGTCACTCTCAAATGATCTTTCTGCATGTTATTCATATTTACTTCTTTTATGCTGAATCACTCACTGACAGTCAAATCAACTCAATTTCTCCCAGGTAAGGAAGATCAAAATTCCATCCTCGTATTTGATTTGATTTTTACTTTATCCGTGACCCACTACAAAAGCTGAGACATTATTATTATTATTATTATTATTATTATTATTATTATTATTATTATTATTATTATTATTATTATTATTATTATTATTATGTTCTTTAGTCTTATACCTCACACTGGACATACAGAATAACTTATCTGGGGACCCTTCATTTCACCTTGAAATCACTCAGGGCAAGAACCTCACCTGCCACAACTACCAGTTCTTCACATAAAGTAGCCTGCTGCAGGGTCCTTCCTGACCTCTCTGTGGGTCTGTCTCATGCAGGCCAATCTGCATTAAATGCAAGCAATATGCCACTGAATCTCTGGTTTCATTGCTGCTCTTCTGGAGAGGAGTTTCTCTAATTATCCCTTCTTAGCAATACTGTTTTAATTACTTGTGTTCTTACAATGTTGGTCACCTTCTCCCTGGTTTACTTTAAGACCCAGTAGTTTGTCACTTTTGATGCAAGCCACTCCATGCTCTTGCCACCTGTTGAGATTTCCACTGAGCTCCTCTGTGTTCTGGGGGGACATCAGGATGCTGGAGACCACAGCAAGGATTCTGAGATGCACCTTGCTCACATGTGCCGTCATTCAGGCACCTCCACAGCTTGCATTGCCTGGATGCAGAAACCTGGTTGAAGGGATGAGAACCAGACCAGAAAAATCTGCAGACTGCTTTTGAGCATCTGTGTTTCAAAACATGCCATGTGTTTGTGGCTGGGATGCTCTGATCTCCTCTGTTCCAGGTGCCCTGCTACACCATTTCTAAATATTTTCTCTAAAGCTGTAGCCAGAGTTTACAAAGGCATCTCAGAGATTATGATCTGTAATTATGATCTTACAGCCCAGGAGTTGGAGACTGGCTCGGACATACCCCATACTGCCTTCCCAAAGAGGAAGGCAGTAATAAGGGGCATGACATGTTAGGAGAGGAGCTGGGATCTCTACAGTAGTCAGTAAGCTGGGAGGGTGGGGTGGTGACCTAATAACAACCGCCAGCCACAGCCCTTCTCAGTGGCACTGGAGGAAGAGCAGCAGTCAATGTCGCTCCTGTACCCTGTCAACCATCAGCAGCAGTCATGAATGTTTTCTTTCCACCAGAAGGCTGCTGTTCTGATCACCTACCTGCTTTGCCTGCTCGTAGAGGTGCTCTGGCTTAGGTGATGATGTTAAATTGGACCATGCTTTACTCCTAGTATATTTTTAATATACTGGAGAGCCGTAAAATTTCCTTTACAAAGCTACATGAATAAATTCATGGGACAAGTTAAAAAAAAAAATAAATAAAATGTTGGCCTTTAATGGCAGGTTTGTAAGCAGTGCTGGAAGGCTTTGGGATCTCACGGAGTAACGAGCACACTTGTGTAATCTTTTCCCCGTATCAAAACATAGCATAATGCAGGAGCAAATGTGGCCTTATTTCATAATCTGCCTGTTGAAAAGTATATGTTTGTGAAAGGAAAAGGGTGAAAAATTAATGTTTCTGTCACTGAAAAGTTCTTGTTCTTTATGGACAAGCCTAAGCAATGAACTTTCAAAGCACCACACCCCAATCTATGCTATAAATCAGGTCAGCTCCCTCAAGCCAGTGAATCTGTCACAGAAATATACCTCTGAGTCATGAGCTACTGTTGCAGGGGCTGTGCACCAGAGAACACCCTGTTTTCTCTGCCAGGAGCATCCAGGTCAAGCGTAGTTGCTTTCCCTCTGCAGTCAATGGACCAGGGTTCTTCCAGACAGTGATCCAGAGGAATAGTCCAATTCAGATTTTATTGGTCATGCTCTGACGGAGATCCTCCTGCTTATTTAGTGTAAGAAAAACTCATGGAGGTGTCTGTAACAAGCCATTAAGTCCTAAAACATGCTCTTTCTCTTGACTGTCAAAGATATTGTGATCCAATCTAGGCTGCTAAGATAGGTCCCTATATTTGGTGGCTGAAGTTAGGCAGTATGAATAATACCTCTTCTTCATTTGGATATTCCTATCTGGGGAACTCTTCATACCCTATTGACTTGGTACAATAATAGGATGTCAGCTATACAGAAAGCTTGAGGAAAAAACTGGCCATGAGGGAGGTAATCGATCACTGTTACACTTATTATTCATGTTACTCAAAGTAAATCTACCAAGAAATTCTTTTAAGGTCTTGGAAATAGCACCAAACAAGCAACTCTTCTTTTTCAATCTCGATACCAAGCATTGTCAGGAGCACAGGTTACTGGCCTCGTGTGTGGTGTTACTCTGACACAGAAGAATCCACACATTGTCATTCCACCTGCTCACAGCAATCCCAGCCACAAGGAAAAGGCAGAAAGAATACTAATGCTTAACGCAGATGATAGAAAGCTATAAACTTTTAATATGCTTACAAATAGGAGACAATTGATTCTGTAAACATTCTTATCTGTTGGTAACTGTGCTTTTTCTTTTCTGGCTCTTCAGTCTGTATAGGGGCACAAATAGAGATGAACAAATGGAGATGACCAGTGAATCAGTGATAAAAAGCAGAGAAGGTCAAAGCAGTAACATTTACTGCCATCATCTCTCAGAGAATATACGAGGCATTAAAATTCTGATACTGTACCATATTCTAGTCACAAAGATTGTAACGAGCACAAGTAATGGCATCAAATGAATCTCATCTAGTGACACTAGCAATAACGAGAGCAAGAAAAGGTGCAAGCATAACCACTTTTGGTATGATCTTAAATAGATGTTTTATAGTCCATCTCAGAAGGTGGGGGTTGTGGCATCGTATTAAGGAATGCACAACACAGACAATTTGACCAGTCATCAGTTGTTGCACAACAGCTACTGTTGCTTTCCACTATGAGATATCTGCTGTATTACTATCATAGGCTTTTTCTCCCCCATCATGGTCGTGAAATTTCTGCTGACAGATAGTTAAGGCTTCCATAGATAATACAAGGGAAGCTATGTGTAAATCTCATCTGTGAATACATAGAGACTCAAGGAAAACTGGGTAAACAATGCAGCCAACAAGACTTATATCTATCAGCTCTTCTTTAATGATATAATAATTTTACACAGTACGCAGCTGCAGCTCAGAAGTACACTGGGGCCACAAACCTCACTGATCCACAGGCAACAAACCAAAGATGGGATAAATAATTCTGATCTTATAGAACTAGGAGGACCCCAGGCAATTCTATGCAGAGTGGACTGGCAGCAGTCTGGAATTCCTCTTTGCAGACTACATCAGAGACTCAAGAAAATGGGACAGTGCTCAGCCACATGAATGCTGTGCTGTGAATTTAATTGCTTTGCTCTGGCAGAAGCAGCAATAATTGCAAAAGAAGGTAAGAATGTGTTGGAGATTTCATCTCCTTGCTACCACTGAACCAAGTAGCATTTTCATCAACAGCAAGTAATCAAAGTGCAGTTTATTTCACTACAAAGCCTGTTCTGACTTGGTTGGGATGTTATTGCGTTTCTGGACATATAAGTTATTTTGAAAACCATCCATATTAAACCAAGGATTTGCAGATCTTATTTTTTTATTTCAGACCAAACAGTTGCTTACAGCCCTAGGTGACTCAGATTTAAATTGCAATGCCCTGAAGTCTAGCCTTCAGCTGGAAATTTTTTCAAGTCTCATTTGCCATTCTCTCTGCCAGCTCCCCAAGACAGCAAGCTTTGAGATGCAGCAAACACCCATGGCCACACTGTTAACTTGGCCTATGCCACAGTGGGTTTCTAAAGGATGGGTCCCCAGGAGCATCTGGGGCAAAAGCTGCTGTTGTTATTGGTGAAAACAGTTCCTTCTTGCTGACCTCCTTGCCAGGATTAGGCTAGAGCATAGATTAGCACCAAAGAGGACATGGCATGAGCAACCCAAGTATCAACAGAAACACACTGTGAGTTAATGCACACCTTTCCTCCAATTCCCTTCTCTGTCAAGCTTTTCTACTATGCATATGGTACCTACTTGAGCTGCCTTTCTCTGATGTTCTGGCCTCAAAGCAGTGCAGATGCCACTAGCAGCAAGCAAAATATTTCCGTCTCAGTTCTTTATGGTATGGCAGCACTCTTATTTGCCAACAAGGTTTTCCTAATGTACCATTGCCTGGAGTATGATATAAGAGTTGCTTTCAGATGTGGTGCTGACATTGTCTAGGATACTTAGTTTTGCACTAATATGTTTGAGTTTTCTATTCATACTGCATCTGTTGTATTAAACCATATATTTCTCCAAGGTGAACCTCTGTTTATGTTTATAGTCATCACTCTGCTTTGAGATCTTTAAGGTCCCTTCCAGCGCACATAAGCCTATGATCTTGGGCACAGGCATATCTTATTAATGTAATGGTCCTAGGTCAGTATTTTTTGTTATGTTAGGAAGACATCCTGCCATACAGGAGCTCTTGAGTTTTGACCTTGCCTTCACTAGTGGCATCTACTGCTTGACAAGTTATTTAATGTCCCTGCCTTGTACATATAAGAAATGTAAGGCTACGAATTAGCAGATATCCAACCAGAAGAGACCAAATCTGTGACCTTTGTCTTTAATCCATGAGCTTCTATTATTTGAGAAATTCAAGTTAGCCATTCACAGCCAAAGCAAATTTATCTTTCTCTGTCTAAAGAAATACCAGGAGTAGGTGTGAATCTAGGGAAAGTGTTGTGTTGCTTTTTATATCCTTTCAAAATCCAATGGGGAACTTCTTGGGCTTTTGTCTATAAATCATTTTGGAAGTGCTATATATAATGCCAGACTTTAAAAGTCCACATTTAACTTTGTTTGTGGTGTCTGAAAAACTACACTACATTTTCTGAAGTGGGAATGCTGGACTACCTCAGCACCATAGGCTGACATTGATGATTTCATGACCACCAGTTAAAAGCTAGGACTGAAGTGATAAATGCTACCTTCAGTAGTGACTCACTTTATGTTGATCCATGGCAACCATAACGGTACCATTATTCTTGCTCTCTAGGAGCCAGTGAAACGTAGCTTACTGAAGGAGCTGTAGCTGTTGGAAGCCCCTTCTGATGCCAGTCACTGCCAGCTTCCCATGTCCAAGATGGACATGGCATCGCAGATGGTGAAATGAATGAGCCTTGCCTACAAACACAGCCACAGGCAAAAGCAGCAATTGTCTTCATGCTTGCTTTTGGCAGGAAGAGTGATTTCAGCCACCCTGGTTTACCCTTGTATTCAGCAGGAGAAATGGTTTGTGAGTTTATCCTGCAAGCTTTACTTTTGCCTCTGGCACAGGCAAATCCCCAGCGTAATGCAAATACGTAGAAGTGCAGAAAGCTTTGCAGTCTGCTGGTATTGCTTGTATAGTTTTGTCTGATGCATGGCAGGAGTGTGATCTCCCCTGTAGTATCAGAGGTGAGTCCTGATGAAATAAAAGATGGGATCCTTCACAGGACTTTTGTGCATGGCTGTACTCGTGTTGGATTTTTAATCAGAGTTGGTTCTGATCTCAGTGTGACTTAGGTGCTAAACCAATGGTTCCCAAACTTCTCATATAATCTTAGCCTCTTTTTCCACAAAGTCTGGGTGAATTCATCATTTTAAAACATATTAGTGTACACAATCATCTCACAGCCCTAAACTACAGCTGATCTGTGGTGTTATGGACAGGTACTGATGATGGACACTTGAATCCTTTCCTTAGCCAGCACAGAGAATTGGTAGGACTGTTCCTGACAGCTGGCCTTCATTGAGTCGCTGCGGCAACTTTGATAGAGCTTTCTGAAGACACATTCAAGACCGATCTGTGTTAAAATAATGCTAAAGTAATACAGTTATTCAGGCATTATCAGGATACATATAAGAATGGGAATGATAGTAAACCTCCAAAGGTGAGTAGTTGCCTAAGGTAAGGCTACAGAGTTTAATGGGTACAGCTGCAATGTAGCTAATGTCATGATGTTCCAGCACAGGCATTAAAAGCCTTGTTCCCTTGAGTTGCTTTGCACTTCCCTGGAGGCATAAAGGGAGCAAATAGACACTGAGTTGTCTTTTCTTCGGAGCAGTAAATTATCCACGTAGAGGAGATAGAGGTTGCCATAAGGCAAGGTCATACAGCCTCATGATACAGAAATTAGAAATGTGCTAGCAGTGTTAATCTGCTCACCTTGATCCTTCTCCCAATTTACAAGAACTCTGAAGATGCCCTAGTTTAGGTCAAGGATCTCCATAACTAGCTAGCCAGGGAATATGAAGGTCACTGGCCTACTAGAGTTCTCCCCTTGTCTGTAAAGGGCACCTGGCTAATTTATGCCTTTAATTTGACTGCAGCAGCCCTTTTTTTGCTTTGTCTAGTCTGAGATAGATTAGGCCTGGCCAATATCTGATCAAAACTTCTGAGGCAATGAGAACGGCGTGTAAAATTTTAAGACTGCACGCAACTCTGCCTCCTGCCTTCCCATGGTTCTATTACATACATTTATTGAAATTCAATTTGTAGTTAGGGAAAGAGAGGACTTTTTAAGGCAGTTTATAGCTGTAGGTAATAGAAAAGCCATAAATCTGCGACCGCTGAAGTTTCTGGTCAGTGAGACTCCAGGCAGTTGTTACTGGGGGTGTTTCACCAACCATGGGAAATCTCAAACAAATGCCATAAAAAAAGAAAATGTTCACAAAGACTCTGAGCCACTGTTAAAGAGAAAATAGTTAAATCCCCATGTACTTTTTGGTGTATGTTGTCTTTCTCAGGTTTCCCCTTTGTGTCACCAGAAATGCTTGTGAAAGTCACAGACGCATGTCTTAGAGGGCATAGTTTAATATAGATGGAAGATTTTGAGGAGACACTTTAAAGACTTCTTTTTTACTTGTGGTGAAAGGTTTCTCAACAGATATTTGCCTGCAAATAGCCCAGAGCTGAAAGTAACAGAATTTCCCCGCTGTAAAAGAGTTGTTTCTGAATAGAGGTGTAATGGTACAGATTCTATATGCAACTGTAGTTTTTTGCTGTTAACAAGAAACATGGTATTGCTTCCCAGGTAGCTGGCAGTGGTTCTCTACCCATAGCAACACAGCAAAGGTTTATTCCTGTTTAAACTGTGATGAGACCTCCTACTGCTCTTCTTCCTTATTCCATGGAATGATCACAGAATCACAGAATCACAGAATTATCAAGGTTGGAAAAAGACCTAGAAGATCATTCAGTCCAATCATTACCAATACTTCCCAGCTAAATCATATCCCTCAACACAACATCCAGACGTTTCTTGAACACCCCCATGATGGTCCCTAACAAGCACTAGGCACAGAGGTTCAGGGTCACCACTGACCTGAAAAGAAAGTCCTCAGACTTTCATGGTGCTCAGAATGAGGAGTAGGCAGGAATGTGCATACATGACCATGGAAGGGGGAGAATGTGTCTAACAGAGGGCAATCCTGAACTTATTTTGGCCTTAAAGATGTCCCCTTTCTGCCTAAAGGTTACTGTTTGCTCTGATTTGTTGGATGCTTGAGAAATGTACCCATGCCTACTTGTTGTATCTCACCCCTAGTTTGCCTGTCAGTTCTTTAAGATGAGGCTAATCTTTCTGAAATATTGTACTTACTCAGTGTGACAGAAGCTTGAGAACCTCTGGGCTCTCCCGTAATGAGTGTAATATATAATAATAACAAGGTGTCATTAAAAAAATGAGCCTGGTACTGTGCAGAGTAGTTGAGAATAATGTTAGTTTTTAATAAGGATGCTGTTTTGTTTTTTTTTTTTTGCTCAAAGGTATACACATTTTGTCAGAAATAACAATTATGAAATATTCAGATTTGCAATTTTCTCTCTTCATTTCTTTTGTTATTTTTTTCCCTACATTTTCACTCACTCTTTAAAAACAAAAGGAAATAAAATTCAAATTCTGAGATAGATCTTGGGGCTTAGATCTCATTAAAAAGAAAGAGAGAGAGAGAGAGAAAATACTAGAATTTCTTTTTTTTTTTCCTAAACATTACCAGCTCTTCTCCCACCCTATTCCTCTGCAATTTCTTCTCCCTCTCTCTTTCACATGTACATGCAAGCACTTACTGACACACATTGAGTGTTGCCTTTTTGTGTACAGCAGATGGACTGAAGCAGGGCCCTGATTTTATATCCTCGTGTATTCTCCAGTCTCATCCTGTCTCTGAGATGCTCACAGCTACACAAAAGCCTATGGGAATATAAACGTGCTTTTTCACTTCTTTGGTATCTCCTCCAGCAAAAGGAAAAACAATCTTTCCTCCCTCTCTGTTTTGTCAGAGGTAACAAAGGAGCTCTTGTCTTCATCTCTCGCTTGGCAAGTTTAAGAGGGAGGGAAAGACAGGGGAAACCCCCACCTACAAAAATAAGAGTATAAATATTGTTTTATATTACAATTTGTTACACTGAGTCTGCACCGAAGAGGCCCTCCTTGCTGTTTGGGGCCCCTTTGTGCTGTGTTGGTGAACAAAAGCACTCTGAACTACAGAGCTTTTCTTCTGAGGCATTTCTAGCACTGATTGGATGCTGATGAAAAGCACTGGCTTGGCAGCGATAGGGAGACAAGCATCTGTTTATTCTCAACAGCATAAGTTCCCATTCCTTCTATCCCACTGGCCATCAGCTGCAGACATGAGGGCTCATCACAGGTTTCCATGCCACTGGGTGAGGCCCCGACTGGAGGTTCACAAGCCATGAGATTGCCCCTCACACCTCTCCTCTATCGACTTTGGGTGTGTAGGGACTTAGCAGGAAAGCTGAAGTACTTATTCCTTCCCACAGTCCTGTTTAGGATTCACACTGGTAGCGCTCTCATTGGCCCACGGGGAGCACAGAGCAGTGGTGGCATCATCTTGTAGAGGGACACCTTAAAACTTGGGCAGAACTTACATTCATAAGAAACAAAGAACTCTGCAGGGGAGCTTAGACATGACATTCTCTTGGAGAATAGAAGGCTCCAGAGAGACCTCATTGGAGTCTTCCAGTCTCAAACAGAGCTGATAAACATGAGAGAGGGAGCAGATTTTTACACAGTCTGATAGTGATAGGACAAGAGGGGGAGATGCAGGTTAGAAGTTATGCAGAAATTCTTTACTCAAAGAGCAGTGAGGCCCTGGCACAGGTTGCCCAGAGAAACTGTGCATGCCCCATCCCTGTGGAGGCACTCAAGGCCAAGTTGGATTGGGCCCTGGGCAGCCAAGCTGCTGATGGCACTGCCCATGGGCAGGGGGTTGGGACTGGGTGGGCTCTGAGGTCCCTTCCAACCTAAGTCACTCAATGATTCTATGATTGCACAACTTGTGTTTTTTCTCTAGCCTTTCTTACTTGTAATCTTCCAGTGCCCAAAGCATCTCTTGTTTACATTCCTCTGCTTTGGGTATCCCAAACTATTTAGCTTTTGGTTACACTAAGTGGTTTTTAAGTGGAAAATGGGAGCTCAGATTCAACATCTGCTCATTAATTACAAAGAAATGCAAGGTGTTTTCTTACACATGCTGTAATTTTTTTTGTGGTGTACTTTTAGGAAATGAAAGTGTTAAACAAATTAGATGGTCCAGTGAATCTTTTCCAAGAAGTGTGCTGCTGGGAATTTGGACCTGGTCCATTGTATTACTTTGAAGCTCATACTGCTTTTACATTTTGTTTTTCTCTAATAGCCTGACTAACACAAAGCACATTCCCCTCAAAGCCTCTCGTCAGCTCTGCATTTCACTTGGTTTCTATTTGATTTTTGGACTATTTCTAATTGATTTACATTAATAAGGTGCAAACAAAAGGCTGTTTTGTTTTTTGTTTGTTTGTTTGTTTTTTCCCAGTGTGAAAAGAAATAAATAACATGAAAGATAAAGTTTACTGGGATGTTATCCAAAGTTAGCTCCCTTTACTTCACCCTTAGTTGAGTTTCCTTTAGGGATGCCCTATCATTTCACCTGTGGTTTCTCTTCTGTTTTTGCATGTTCTCAATTAAAACTCTGACTGCAGAGTTACCTTTGTTGCCTTACGTGTTACAGAGTACCACACTGACTTTGATAACGCTTTGGAGTTATATGTTGAGCAGAAATGATGCTGCATTTTGCATTCCAACCACATTTTCTCATTCCTGTAAATCATACACGTATGTATTTACTTGGAACTTAGTCCATGCTTATTTCCAGCTATTTGCACAGCCACAAAATTTTATTCTATTTTTCTTGTTACCATATTGTCCTTTATTTTCCACTGACTAGAGGGGAAACCAACATGATCAAAAGCTTTGTTTCTCAACAGAACTCAATTAGAGCAAAGCTTGAGGTACGGCGCTATAAATAAACAATGGCAAACATGGTGAACCATTACTTACTATAGATTTTTAAGTTGCTGTGCACTGTAAAGCTTGAAGGATTTTAGAGATAAATATTTGTGCCCCAGAGCCTCATGTTAACAACGACAACAGACATGTTTGCTACAGTATTGTTCCAGCTTTCCTCAAGGCCCACTAGCAAAGGTTTAGTCAGAGAAAAAGTACATTTAAATAAAATCTAAGCAGAAATGTTTATTTACCAACTCATGGTGATTTTAAGATGAGGAAGACTGAGAGCAGAGCCCTCAGAAACCTTGGACATTCTGGCTGTTTCCTTGGGGCTGCTCTGAAAGACACACATGGTGCACACACACCAGCACACCTGCACTGCCACCCGCCACACCAGTAATGGAGCCAGACCTGCTGGGGCTGCAGGATGCTCTCAGCATGCTCTGGGATGCAGCCATTCCTTCTTTCCATCAGCACCTGCTGCTTCCCTCCTCACTGTCAAAACAATTATTCTCTTTTTTTTTTTTTTTTCCCTCCTCTCTTTTTAAATCTCCTGTTATTTTTGTATTTTTGCTTCCACTGCCTTTCTGAGGTATTATTTCACTGTGACCTTGCAGCAAGGCAGTGCATGCTCTCCTCCAGTGTGATTAACTGTTTTAATAGAGAGAGAAAGAAAATGGGATTTGTAGATAGCAGTCTTCCCCACTTGGTGGAGGGAACCACTTCCCCATGGGTCATTAACATTCGCTGTTGTGTAACTCAGTAATGGCATGGAAGAAGAGCCACGTGCCTGTGGGCTATGTGAGGTGAAGCCATAAGCCATGTCCAAATCTCTGAAACACTTCTGTCTCTCTCTCCACACTTCTGAGTGCCAAGCAGAGATTTGCTGTGCTACGGAGGCTCACAGAGGCCAGGTTTATGCACAATGCTGCATAGATCAAGTAAATAGTGTTATCATTTCAGAAATTGATCTCATCTTTAGCACTTCATTACAAAAATATAACTCCAGAAAAATCCATGCTCAAGCACTACCATCATTGGACTGCAGAACACTACCTGAAAGAAACAGAACTCACATGGAACAAAGAAACAATATTGCTTTGGCAAGGAAATAAAGGTTTTATTTCAGATAGAAAACAAAACATACAGTGTATTTGACTCACTATGTTTTTAGGGGATCAGTTTCTGATCTATAAAGTATACATGTTTGATAAATGGACAAAATACAGAGGTTTCCAACAGCTTGGATCCCAGCAACATAACCAGTGTTTGGTCACTTTCACATTCTCATTTCCCAGGCTGATGGCCTCTGTGCATAGGCTCACAGGCACAAATCCCCCCACAGCTGCCCACATAAGTAGCAGCTCTAATTATTTGCCATGGTAAGCAAATCTGTTCTGTTTAAGGGATGTATGTGAACACGCAATAAAATTAAGAGAAAAATGAGATTTCTTTGCCTACAAGAGCAGATCACAAAGTTCAGCCTTATGGTTGCTGAAAGCCTGCAAATGCTGGTGAAAAATAAATAAATAAATAAAAAGCTTAATACATGGGGAAAAAAAAAAAACAAACCACACTGGGGTGACTACATGTCACCACTTTTAGACAAGAAGGCCTCTCTTCGACAGTCCTGAAGAAGCACACTGTTCTATTTCTTCCTTGGTCACTGCCACCAGCAGCTGTTGGAGGATGGGTATTAGGCCAGATGAATCCATGGTCTGACAAAGTAGGCTGTTTTTATCTGACCATGAGGCATGTGGGGACCCACGGAATTTCTGGCACACATAGGGGATAGGAAGATGGGAGGGAGAAAAGGATTAACATGGGCAGCTGCAATAGTAGAAGGGGCTCCAATATGTTACCAGAAAGCCTAATCCAAAGGCAGTAGAAGGACACTGAAGAAATCTCTTATTTTTTCCCCAAGTTTTATACAGCAGCAGCACTAAAGTCCAAAAGAGATCCAATTTAGATCAGTGAGAGCAATACTAAATGCAGCTACATAAAATTCCTTTTAAAAAGCAACATATCACAGAATCACCAAATCACAGAATTGTAGGGTTTGGAAGGGACCTCTAGAGTCCAACCCCCTTGCAAAAGCAGGCTCCCTACACCACGTCATCATCTCTGCTAAGTACACCACAACATCTCTGCTACGTATTGTTATGCTGGGTATGGAATTCAGCCACTACAACCATATCAGATCTGTCAAATAACTACAAATTATTCATTTGCGATAATTGATGAAGAAAACAAGATAATTAATTACAGTATTTTCTTGCAACAGGAAAGCTGTCAGGCAAAACGTTCCAGACAAAACATTCATACAGAACTGTGTCAGTAACTTATGTGTGTGGTTCATGCACATTCTTAACCACGAATAATAGGGAGAAACTGAATGAGAATTTTTAATTGTCTGTATAATTCTTCTTAATGAGTACACTCTGGAGTCCTAGAATAATGATGCAAGTTCATGAAACAGATCTGTCTTCCCCTAATAAGAAATATGGAAATGAATCTGTAATATTTGTTGATTACTGCATATAGCCTTTCCCTGTGGATTAAAGGTCATTGCAAACTCAAACTTTGAGAGTAGAAAGATGAAATATATAAAAGTATATATGATATCAGAAATATGAGGACTAGGGGGAAGAGGCTAGGAAGTGAAGGGAAAATAAGCAAGGTGAAAAATAACAGTGGTAACAGGAATGTGTCACGCAAGAATTATGAAGGTAACAGAGCTGATCACCAGCCAAAAAGTAAACATAAAGTACTCTGCTGGGCTGAAGCAAAGTGCTCAGACATGGTAGAGTCCAACCCATAGTCAACAGAGATGGGAGAACCCAAGTCAATGAAACTCCTCCTAAACAAACAGAGAGGAGAATGAGTATGCTCAGAAATTGAAAGCTAAATTGGTAGATCTTGATGACACTTTCTACACCAATTTATACAGCTCACAGCAAAACAGATTAACTGTGGAGTAGCTCTGCTGTGGCAAGATCCTCATGGGATCTTGGGCACACCTGGAGGTACCTTCTCTCCAGTGGGATCTGGGATACCCAACAACCTGCGCTCACCCAACCACAGTGACCCATCCACCTCTAGAACACCCTGACTTGCTGGACCAGTCCAACACAACTTTCACTGAAACACTTTTCACAGGTGCTGGAAGTAAAACTTCTTCATCGAAAGAGAAGATGAATAAAGTTGGGAATTTCAGTACCAGAAAGAATTTTTCTGATCCTCTTCTGTGTAGGTTATAGGCTTAATCGTCTCTTCTGAAGTCAGTGGAGGTTTTGCCATTGTCTTTACTGGGACATAGTGGCCATCAGACAAAGGATGCTGGAGTGGAGGTCTTTGGGAAAGCTTCCCTGAAGGTCAGCATGCTATTTACATTTTCACTGCACTGCTATGATGGCTCTAAACCTCACAGCTGGTTTCAATCTCTGGCACTAAGCCTGGCTAAAGAGACAACTCCTAGCTCAGTTGCTCCTTCCATGCAATGCAGTGTCCCTCGCTTGAGGCAGTGCTTGTCAAGCTACTCTTCCACCCTTGAAATGATCAAAGCTACTGCTGACAGGTATAATTTGTATAATTTAGAAATTTGCATCATTATTCAGACAAAAGTTTTAGAACATATTTTTTGGGGAGGGCTGAGGAAAAAAAAACAACAAAAAAACAAAAAACAGAAAGAAAAAAGTTTTCTTTATTGCTGACCTTCTGACTCAGAATTGCTTCCAGAAGGATAGGGTGTTCTCTAGATTGCTTTGTAGGGGCAACAATATATTTTGTTAAGGTCTGAGCTGACTCCCTGCAGCTTTGGACCACTACTGAGTTTGAACCAATAAAGCGTGTGCCCTCTTTTCTTTGCCTGCAAGTCAAACCCTGATGTTGCTCAGTAGGGCATCCAAGTAATCCCTGATTAAATTAGACTTCTCTGAGCAGAACATTCAGGGCATAGCTGACGATACAAACCAATGGACTGAGCAGTCAAATACCATAAAATATAAACAGCAAACAAAGGACTGTCTCAAAGACTTCAAAGGTAAAAGATCCTGTTAATTACTTTAATTTATAAATGTACCACTAGTAAACAGGGAGAATGGATATCAGGAGGAAAACAGTGCAATTTCATGGAATCATTTGAGTTGGAAAAGACCCCCTTAAAAGCCATCCTTTTTTTGTAACACCCTCTCCTTACACACATCCAGGACTGGTCCTACTGCCTTTACATTTTTCAAGCCAGGCAGGAGCACCAGAACATAATAAACAAACAAACAAACTCACCTGTATCCAAAGACTCCACAAAGGAGAGATCTCCAGCAAGAGATCCTTTCTTGGTGGTAGTTAGCCCTTAAAACGAGGTCTAAGAAGTGTAAAGCCAGGCTCCACTCTTTCTGGTCACACAGGTGAATTACCTTCACCTGTGCTTCCAGGGCTGACTGGGTCTCCAGGTGCTCAGTCAGTGGTGCAGGCTGTAACTCTGCAGTTCACATACAGACATCCCATCCCCCAGGTGCATTGAGCACTCAGCTTGGTGTCCTTCACAAACATGTTGGGGGTGAAATTTAATCATAGCATCACAGAATGGCTTGGCTTGGAAGGGACCTTAAAGCCCACCCAGTTCCAACCCCCTGCCATGGGCAGTGTTACCCAGCAGCTCAGGCTGCCCAGGGCCACATCCAACCTGGCCTTGAGTGCCTCCAGGGATGGGGTATCCACAGCTTCTCTGGGCAACCTGTGCCATTGACTCATCATCCTCTGAGTAAAAATATCCTTGTGTGAGAAGTGCTCTCAATGAGCCTTTCTTTCCCACCAGCCTTCTGTGCCATGGGGGTAGCTGACAGCAGCACCCAGCCAGCTTGCTGCAGCTTGCTGTGCTCATAGGCAGCAGTTGCTTGTGTTTATGTTCCAAATTCTTCCATTGCTCAATATCCAAATATTTCACAATGTAGATCCAGTTTCAAAAGTTCATTTAAAAGAGAATTCTTGTTCCAAGCTGAGTTTCCTGTTGCAGCCTGAATCCCAAAGCAGGTCATGCACAGCAGTTGGCTCATGACTCTCTGGAGATGCTGCTCTGAGATTTTATAAGCAACATATAGTTAAAAATGGTTGAATATGTTTCTGATTTGAATAAATTAAATCTAGCAGATGCAGTTCTCTCCAACAAGGATACTCATTGCTCGTGGTTTCCAGTTCGCATTGTGCAACTCTGACTGGAGGAACCCAGGGACGAATCTGTCTCTGCACAAGTGGAACTCCTCTGCACGTCTGTTGGATTGATGCCAACCAGAGAGAAGCATTTGATCCTGGAGTCTGATTCCTTGTGGATGAGAACGTGAACTCTGAGTAGAATAACAAAAAGCAGACTTCACTTTCAGCAGCCTTCGCACTGCCTGCCTTGCCCTCCCACTACATGTTTGAGCCTCTGGTGCAGTAAAAATATAGCACTTCATTGCTGAGTGAACTTTTGCCTGTCTTGTCTGGTTTGCAAGAGCTGGGTGAACATGACAGTGCTAGTGATAGGACAGGGGAAGTTTGAGGGAGCCAGCATTGTTCAGCCTGGAGAAGAGGAGGTTCAGGGGTAACCTTATTGTTCTCTACAGACATCTGAAGGGAGATTGTATCAAAGTAGGAGTTAGTGTCTTTTCCCAGGGCTGTCCTGTAATAGGACAGGAGGGAATGGCCACAAATTACACCAGGGGAGATTCAGGTTGGACAATAGGAAATGCTTCTTCTCTGAGGGAGTGGCTACATGCTAGAATGGGCTGCCCAGGGAGGTAATGGAGTCACTGTTCATAGAGGTGTTTAATAAACATCGGTATTCTACTGAGGCACATCGTTTAGTGGGAAATACTGGTGGATTGGTTGGTCTTAGAGGTCTTTTCCATATCTTGGTGACTATGATTCTCATGGGATGGCAAAGTGTATCCTTGCTGGGCCCTCCAGTATGAAGGGCCTTGTATGAGGCAATGGGTTATGTGTGGGCCAGCATCTATATGTGTATTTTGCCAGATCCAGCTTGGCACTGTGCTTCAGATCATGGAGATGCTTGAGCCCACAGGGATGGTCTCAAAGGCTCAGTAAGGTACAGTTTCTTTCTAGATCAGAAGATGAGTACATTACAGTTGAAAGGGCAGTAGTCGTAGCCCCATATGAGACACAAGCATATTAAGGCTTAATTCACATTTCCTTCTCTCTAGTATTACCTCACTGCCAGCAATGACTGCTTGTGTGTGTGATGCATTTAGGGAGAACATGGTCACTCTGTGCTTTTGCAAGATTTACTTGGTTAGAAGAGGGCCTGGTTCTCCAGTCTTGCCCAGTCTCCCCTTTGCCCACTCTTCTCTGGCCATATGAATTTTGATCTCAGGAGAGCAGTGCATTCTCCCCATCAGTTTGTCTCTTTGCCTGCATGTCTGAACATTTTCCCAATGTGGGAAATCCCTTCAGGCTGTGAGAGGTCCCCCTTACAAGCCTCCCACATCCATAGTGAGTGTACCAGCAAGAACGTATGGATTTCACCACAGTGCCATGTCAGTGAGGTGTTTTGGGCCGAAACTAGAGACAGATGCTCCTCCATCCATTTATTTGGTTTTATTTTAATTTCCTGGCATTAATTTACTTCACCCTCAACAAGGTTTTGCCTCAGAAGAGGTGTTTGTCTCCCTATATAGTCAGTGGAGAGATGCATGCTCTTTGCTTCTTCATAATGGACTCTGGAGATTTTCAGCTGCAGAGAAAGCTTATGATGCTACCAAATTTAAACTTAACAATAAAAATACTGGCTAGTATTTTGAGAATATGAGTCAAGTTCTGCAGCAGCCTTGTGCCCCTAAAGGAGAACTACTCTTGCTTCTCTCCCCTGACCTTTCCAAGACTGGTTGTACACACTTGGCAGCTTCAGCTTTTCAAGGAATGGAATAGCAATCTCAGTAGTTCCTACACCTTTCTTCTTGCTATTTTTTCTGTCTTAAAATCACCAGTACAACACTTGTGTGTGTGTGTGGTGGGGGAGGTTATAGCCATACCATTTGTGGATGCACAAGCACATGCAATTGACCCTAGTTACACCTCATGATGCGTCCATTCACCCCTGCAAACCCAGTGTCTCTCCTACTCCCTTGAATGTGAATCCAAAGCAGCCCCCCTATACACCATGACTTCAAGTAAGGGAGAAAAAAAGACCCAGCAGGTATTCAGAACAGTCTGAAATATAATAATTCTTTAATCTTTTAACACCAGTTTTTGCCCTTTGAGCACTGCAGTCTGTACAAATGTACCACGTCCACTGTGATACCTAACCTGCAGCAGTTCTGCACTGTTAACCAGTGTTATTTGCTCTGGCATTGAATGCTGGAGACTTAGGAAGTGAAATAAAGAAAGCAGAGCATTGCAGTTAGCACAGCACATTGTCTTCTGGGTCTAGAGAAAGCTGCTGCCTACAGTAAGCGGTGGCTTGCTGCCAAAGTTACCATGACCTTTTGGCTCACAAGCCTATGGAAAGCTGCTTCTGCCTTTCCCAGGAGGTGTCACTATGAAGCACAGCTTTGCTGCCATACAGCTCTCAAGCATACGAGGCCTGGCTTATAGAGGAAGCTGGCTGCAATTGATCTGGCATGTCATTTTCCCCATTTCTCTGATGTGCAAAGAACAAGGGCACGACTGAGAGTTAAGAAGTTCTAAATATTTATCTTGTATCCTGGCTTGCCGGGCTTTGCAATTCAGCTGGGTTTCTTTCAATCCAGCAGCCTACAGAAGATCACTCATTATGAGAAATGGGGAGGTCTGCTCAGTGTCCAGACCAGCACACAGGTCCCACAGAGGATGATGCTCATACTTCACATGTACTTCAGCTGCCTGCCTGCAAGCTTAGCTCTTCTCCATCCCTCCTACTAACCTTCTGCTTTCCTATTGCCTATATTTCTCTAGAAACTTGGCGGACCACACACTGCTTCTTACCACATGCCAACAAACAGCAAAAAGCGGCCATGGCAGTGGCTGAGATCCCAACCGTCCATCGCTCAGCAATAGGCATCTTCCTGCTGCCAGATCCGTGCTCCTTCAGTGCTGAGCAAGGGACCTACTTTTCCGCACACAAAAGAACAAAGATTTGACTCTCTGCTTCCTTTTTGCTTCCTATGAGCCCTCTGTGGGGAAGTGCTGTTTTATTTGAATACACCATTGTTTATTTATAATTTCACTCTAGAAGTGTGACAGATTCAGCATGTGTCACCCAGCAGGGAAACAGCAGTAGGCTGGAGAGTTAACAAATAGACCGCCGTGCAGCCAGATGGCCTGCTTTCAGAAGGAGCCTCAGAATAACACTCCGCTGCATAGATTTTCTTTGTCCTTTGGTGCCCACGATTTACAAAAATATTGTTGGGCATATTGACTACACAGCCAAAATATCACAGGTCTGTGCTTTGCTCTGTATTTCCTTCCAGTACTTGAAGGGAGCTTATAAGCAGGAAGGGGAACAACTTTTTGTGTGGTCTAATAGTGACAGGACAAGGGGGAATGGCTTTAAAACGAAAGATTTAGGTTAGGTGTTAGGAAGAAATTCTTTACTTAGAGCACACTGGCACAGACAGCACCATCTCCAGCAGCTGGGTAAAGAGCAGCTGATCTCTGATTCCTGCTGATCTCCCCCTGGAGCACCCACCTGTGACAGGACTCCATTCACACTGGGGGACTCAGTGCCTGATTCTTACTCTTGAGAGACCATTCCTGTTAAGCAGCTGACTTGAAAGCAATTTCAGAGTGTGTACTAATAAAGAAGATGTTTGCTGCAGGAGCATGTAGCTGTGATTTTTGCTTTTCCCAATGGACCCTACCCCTGAGGAGCCAGAAATTTTCCTTTTTTTTTTTTTTTTAAATTTTCTTTTATTTTCTTCAGTTGTTAGAGAATGTTTCATCTCCTTCCTTATTTTCTCATCTCTGCCTCTTCCTGGTTCCCAGCTGAGATGCTTTCCAGATTCACAGAGCTGCATGCATTTTCCTTTAGAAACTGGTAGTACCAATTTCAAGCCCTAGCCAGAGGGGATGAATTGAAAGAGAAGCAGAAAAGTCCTGCTTTCACAAGTGCTTTTCAAGTTCATGAAGAATGGAGCAATATCAGATTTGTCTAGGATTTTGCAGTATCAGTACATGAGAAGGCTGAGTGCTTGAAAAAGAGACAGGCAAACTGATTGCTGTTATACATGTTGTGGTCAGCTAGGAAGTATTGGTGCTGTTGAACAGGAACATTATTAGAGACAACTTGGTTTCTATGCTCACCTTTGTACTGGCAGTTTGAATGCTTAGAGTTAAATAAAATGAGGATGTTAGTGGCTCTTTAAAAAAAATCAAGCAGCTAAGGAAAAGTGATTTATCATATAGACATGACAACAGTAATCACGTAGGTTTTCATCCTCTCTTACCAGCTTTTACTTGGAAGGAGAAGCCATCAATAACTAGCCTCAGCCAGTGCAGACTCATCCCAAGGCTGGACATAGAATCATAGAATTACCCAGGTTGGAAAAGACCTTGAAGATCATCAAGTCCAACCTCAGAACCAGATAAAAGTAAAATTACCATGGAAAGGGACATGTTCAGGGTGTACCAAGAGGGGCTGAGCAGCCACATGGCAAACACTCTACTAGTGTAATGCCATCTCAGGGCCTTGTAGGACATGGCACTCTACAGTGCAAAGACACCATGACTGGCTCTACAAGCTACTTATCAGAGCTGAGCTTACAGAGGCTCATAGCAGGTGTAAGCAAATCAAAGTGTTGTTGGTTTGCAATTGATTTTGCTCTTCACTGTAACTGCTTTGGCAAGAGAATAAGTGATGTGTTGTTTTGAAGACAGGGGCTCTATGTTGGCACAAGCAGATTCACAGAGTTATTTGAAGGAAAGTTCTTTGAAGAAAAGGACTGAAAATTAGTAATTCCCTTCCTTTTTTTTCTTTTTTTTTCCTTTCTTTTTTTAAGTTTGGCAACCCATCTGAAAAATATATGTATATGTGTGTATTTATACATACATATAGGATGCGTTGAAAGTAACGCCTCCTATTTATTTGCGTGGAAACTGCAACAGATACAAGGCGCACAGTAATACTTTTTGATAGGGCAATTTCTCAGCTGCACAATACTGCTTTTCAACATAATTGCCACTATTAGCTATGTGTTTTCACCAGTGATGAGCAAGAGCCTGCATGCCATGCTCATAAAAATCTGCACCAGTGGAGGCGGCCGCTGTTTCCTAAGTGCAATGATAGTGTCATTCCTAGGAAAATATTGCCCATGCAGTCCATCTTTCATCAACTCTAGTCTATACAGTGGATGTGACAGGACAGTCCAGCCAAAACTGGCAATGTGTTCCACTGTCTTCAAACTGGTATGGGGTCTGGTATTATTGTGTTGCAAGAGAAGGGTTGTCTCACCTGACGTTCTTCTAAAGTGGGTGGGGGAGGAGGGAGGCTACAGGAAAGCAGGAATCAGACTCTTTCTGATCTGTTCAATATGGTTACAAAATCATAGCAGTAGAAAGCACATCAAGAGTTTGTGAGATTCTTTCTTCACTTGAATGTGATGTTGTTTACAGGTACTGTTTTGTAACAAAGTTTATGTAGCTCTCTGCTTCCACTAGCATTGGTGATTCTCCAAGCTATTCATGCTGAACTGTCTTATCTTTTTTAGACTTGAAAGCCTGACTCAACCCAGTGGTCTTTACTTATAGATCTTCTTTTCTAGACCTCTCATTATTCCTAGTGTTCTCATACTGGCAGTCTTCTTTTTGATCCCTTCATCACCGTGGGCACCATGCACTTTGCTGGGATATTTCTGCTTCCTGGTGCAGGTTTGCCATCTCTGCATGACTCTAGTGGCCAGTGCTCAAAGCCCTCTGTAAATTTACAGACAGCACCTACAGTACAATTTCAAGCAAAGAATGCTTAAGCTTTGAATAGCTACATGTCGATGTAGTCTTTGAAGCAGATGCTTCCTTTAGAGTGCAGGTTTATATAGATCTGATTCAGTTAATTGCCAAAATGTTTTGGGAATGTGTTGAGGCCCTGAAGTGGGGCCTGTTTTGGTGGAAATAACTTCTGCTTCCATCTCTGTCGGGGAGGCAGAAATATAGAAAAATAGTACAAATATCAGAAGTAAAACATTCTGGTTTTTTTTAACACAGTATTAGTGAGCTTGAACATGTATTCAAAGACATGACTTTTGAAATTCCCTCTTATATTCCTTTATATATGTATAAGTACATATCTATACTCATATATACAAATGACATGAATCAGGATTATTCTATAATGCACATTAGTACTCGTAAAAGCAACAGCAGGTTTTTAGTGCATCACACAGACAGAAACTTCTGCAGCTACAGTGTATGCAGTCAGAAAAAAAAAAGTGGATGTGTGGCAGATACACTGATAGATCATCAGGGAGTTGCAGGAGCTGCTGGAATGTCTCAGAAGCATTTCAGGCACTAAATAACCTTAGTCTAACTCATCCATATACTTCTGAGTGTAACTGGGTATAGCAGCTTTGAGAAGCTGCATTTCTTACAACAAAATATCTTATGCAACAGGAAATCTGAAGTACATACAGTTCAGACTGACTGGTTTAGTTGACTGACTGTGCTGCTCACTTCTGTGCCGTTATTCCCTCACTTCTCAGGACACAGGGTAAATCAGTGGCAGCTGGGTCTACCTGCTTTCAGATTTCCCCTTGTTTCTCATGTTTTCACAACAGCAGAGGCTCACAGCTTTACTCATCGTGATGCAGTACACAAAGCAGCAGAACTCTGAGAGATCCACTGCAGTGTAGGCTCAGCTGCCCATGTCTGAAATGCGTGCAAATAGAGAGCATCCAAAAGCTGATAGACCACTCTTCTTCATGGAGCTGAGTCTATCCATACCACTTCTGGGAATGAACTGTGTTACATTCCTTCCTTCTTTAGTTTTAAGGGGAGATTCTGCAGAGAGTTGAGCTAAGAGTTGGGCTAAGTCTTGTACTACATTTGCAGTGCGAGTAAAGCCAAAGAGAGAGAGAGAGAGCTTTTCTTAGTAAGTTAAGAAATACTTTCAGTATCTAAGTTGGCATGCATCTGTCCTTAATAGATGCTTAAACACAACTTCAGCTGTTACTAAAATGCACATCAGAGAAGATGTACCTTCTACTCTGCCCTGAAAATCCCCTGGGAAATAAGAGATTAGTATTTATGTGGACAACAAGTCTCTTCAATACAGCTGCTGTAACAGTTCCTCTGCTTCTAAAGCCTTCTTTTTACAAGATTTTTACAAGGCCTTATTTTTTGTAAAATGTTGTTTTCTTAAAACAATTAGGAAATAGGAATTTAGACAACCACCAAAATGGCAATTTCCAGCCTACAAATTCTTAAGTCTGAATATGCCTTTCTGCTCCATTACTTTTCCACCTGCACTTCAAGCCTGAAGAGTACGTTATGCACAGTAAAATTTGGATTTCAAGTTTAAATGCCATAAGGATATTTCTTAACAACATACACCTTTTATTTTCCATTTCCTTTACTCTCTGTAGTTAGCACAGGTCTGTGCTGTAGGATCAGCCTACATCTCAGTCAGGCTGGTGTATGATGCCTGTGTATGATGTTTCAGCAGATACAAGAAATCTTGACAGCAGATAACTGTAGAATGGCTGACCTCGGCTGTACTGCCTTTACCTTCTTTAGTTGGTTTGTGTACGTACACAGAGATCTGCAACCAAAAGCAAACTCTGGTGGTGTTGCTTAATCCAAAAGAGATGCTGTCATTTAAAGGGAGCACACTGTCATTAAGGAACAGCTTCCTGCTGTCTTACTGTTGTCCTGTTCTTATATTTATAATCTGTTTCCACCAACCATAAAATCCAGATTAGATACTACACCAAGATAGTAAAACTCCTATTTCTACTAGAATTTGGCAGCAATCCTTGACTTCATAAGCCCATCATCAATTCATGAAAAATGTCTTTTTTTGGATTATTTCTTTCCTAAATGTAGAACTGTCAGAATACAGTCAGAAATAAACGAGGGACAGGCAGAAATTACTTAATACAATAGTTCCTCTTCAGCAAGAACCATTAATTTCTGATGTTCATTTCTTTCTCTCCACCTGGAGCAGTTCCATTTTTTTGTATATAAAAAATAATATTAACTAGGTTAAAAAGCATTTGTCTCTAGAACCGAAAGGTTGGGGCACACATATGGATTGAGGCAAATGTCACAAATTATTAAATTGGTTATGCAAAGTGAAATGAGTCTAAAGCACATCAGGAGTTGCTCGGCAGGATGGGAAAAAGTCCAAAGCAGGAAAATATTAATGAGGTACGAAATCTGCTTTCTACATTCCTTGCAGTATGGCTGCTCTCTAATGGCTTTTGAAGTTCACAGATGCTCATAAAAATAGCCACATTCTGAGCCTGGAACCTGAAAAAAAATCTTACTCTAGATGTAAAAGTTGCTTCAGAAGTGGTAAGTTATGCACATGCCAAAAGGATATATGGCAAAGCACATTTTTTTATTTCTTTCTCTTAACTATGTATACTGAAATAAAAGGTAAATATGACTACTTAAATGGCTAGAAATACTGCATCTTGTTTCAGGCTTTCCCACTCCATCGTAGTCCTCAATATTACTGCTCTCTTCACTTGAATGCAATGACTGTAAAGCCATCTTCTGCTCACTTTGCACGTATAAACCACAACAAGAAGTGTCAGGAGAGCAATACGCAACCTGAGTCTGCAAGTCTGGAGCTCCTACCAGGACTGCTGCAGGACTGCCCACCGCTGTACTGAGAATGGGAGGACAAAGTAACTGATTAACTTTTCTGAACAAACCATCTGCCTTGATGGTACTTGGTGATGGAGATTTTACCCCTGAAAGAATGCCTAGCATGGTGTGTTGTACTTCTCAGCAAAATGATGCTTCCTCTCAGACTATTCAAGATACAAATAAAAGCTTTCTGCTCTAAATGGCATATTTGTTTGTTGTATTTTGTGTTTGTTTGCTTGTTTGAGCACTGTGGCAGTCTGGAGTTGCTGTATCTCTGGCTGCCAGGTTTAGTCTAGGCACATGGTGTTACTACAAGATTTCACAAACTGTTAGTCCTGTAATGCAGCATGAAGGCTTCCGTCAGGCTGGATTCCTTCCCACTTGTACCTAATCACCCATAGTAGACTCTGCAGGGAGCTTTCCTACGTGTATGAGAAACCAGGATTCTCTTGTAGCAAGGTAAAGCCAAAAAAAAGCAAAGCATACAACCAAACTCTGGACACCACTTATGTCTTTATTTGTCACCCAAAAACGTTTTCATTTATGTACTATTGGTAAATGATGATGTGTATGGGATGGCATATAATTACGATATTAGGTGACATATAATTCTGAGTACCTGGGTAAGAAATTCATTTCTGTATTATCTGTTTTTTCCAGAGGACAATCCAGAGAAGACTTGTATTCCACAACTCTGTCTGTAGAATCACAGGAATGCAGCCTCCTAGGCACTAGAGTTAAGCATTTAAAATCAGACACTGTGGAAATATTTCCCCCAGTGGAAGATGGAACAACACACCCTAAAAGTAACTGAAGCTTTACCATAGAATGCAAATATACAGACACTGCACAGATACACTACTTCTGCCTGTACAGAGTGTATCTGAGTTATTGAGGTGCCCAGTCCTTTGTAAATACCTATTTTTCTACACTGCGTGGAAAAACACTCAGGTGACACACACTGGATGCACAAGTTTTCCACAGCAGCACTGAAATGAAATGAATCTCCTTAAAAGACAGCTCCATTATGCAATTCAAATTAGGCTGGCAGATAGCTGAATTTTCAGGATGTTACGTTCCATTTAGATTGAAAGATGTATTTTCTCTATAGGAATCCCTGTACTCTTACAAATCACTATGGAAGTGTTGCTATCATGTACATTTAACAGAAGATCTGTTATGCATTGGACTTACAGCGATGCATATATTAGGGGGAGAGAAGTACAGTCTCTATGAAGAGAAGCTGCACAACTGGCGTTCCTTCACAACTGGGAAAATGAGGACAGGCATTTGAGGACAAGCTGGAATCTGGTATGGAAAGATGAGCAGTGTGCTTATGTGCAAGGACCAGAATGGGAAACAAGAAAGGGAAAGAGCCAAGATGTGGACATGCTTGGGAAGACAACACAGAAGCCACATCCCCAAAGCATTCTCTCTGGACAGCACAGACTGGGGAAGAGGTGGGCTCTGTGGATAACAAATATCAGTCTCTGGAGTGAAGGGAAAACAAGACAAATGCAGACCTTTAATGAAAAACTTAAGGACTGGTCAGTAAGAATATTAAGGCAATTTTATCTCTGCACAGGAGTCTTAAACTATGGCTTCCTACTTATCTTTGTGTTCCTTCTAACCCTTGAGTTTTCCATAGGGTTAAGTCTAACACTCAATGTTCAAGAACTGTGATAGGACATGAGTTCCCCTCATCCATGTTATGGAGACCAGCTTGGCAAGTAATCTCTAAGTATCACTAAATTCTTGATAAGCTACCATACTTACCCCAAGGACAAGAAGATGTACAGGCATTTGCATATCAGTTTTCTACTGCTGGGCTTTACAATAGGAGCTAGAGTTGGGCAGCCACAGCATATATGTATAAAGCTTACAGCTGTGTTCAGTGATAAGATAAGAGGTTCTTTTGTAGAGACCACAGCAAAATCTTTGTCTCTGCCTGAAATGATGCTTTTATCTCATCATGAAAGATGCCCCTTCCAATGGAAGTCTAGCTGGCATGACATTATCATTTGAATTGCTTTTTTTTCATGGAAATTAGAGGAAAGAACCTTGCTGATTTATTAAGTAGTTTGTCTTTTTTTATTATTGCTTGTAAGGTTAAGAGAAAATTAACTGCAGCAGAAAGATTTTATATTTATCTATAAATTTGATTATCAGAATCACAGTATCAGCCAAGAAATAAATAAAACAAATAACTCAAAATCTAGAAATGGAATATTTAATATCTCACTGTGCCACAGCGGAGATGCCCTGTTATGGATGTGCAGAAACTTGGGCTATAGAGCTACCCCTTATGATTATTTTGATCACCATAGTTTTCTGCATCAAAGATTTCCCAGGCTTCTTCTAAACCCACAGGCATGTTTGGGTGTTAATTTTCTTAGAAGTTTGCAAATTCTTTCTCAGTTGCTAGATAGCAAAGCATCATGAGAAGGACTGAGAAGCTACCCCATTTTTGTAAGTTATCCTCTGAAGAATGATTTGGGGCTTCTGATGTGCTGTATAAATTCATTCTTACCTTAGATTTACTTGTCTACAAGTTAGGCATCTAGTTTAAGGTCATTGTGTAGCTCTGCCTCTAGTTAATGGTAGACAGAAACTCTAAGGGGACAACTCATTCTACCCATGGTGACACATTTTCTATCCACTGAAGTCTTGGTGTCTAGCTTAGATGAGCTGACAACTTAATAGATATCTTAACTTAAAAGAGACTAATTCCACTCATAACTTTAATGATGACTTAAGTTTCAGTTTGTAGGGGTAAGGGTTCAGGACTTCTGCCTACACCATCAATTGAAAATACAGCAAATAGTGATACAGACATAGTTCATACATATACCTTTGGCAGTATAGCCTTTGGTTACGTGAAGAGCAAAGTTTAGGTACAGTGCTTTAAATGTGAATAGTTAAGGAAGAGAATGTCTTTTGTTAAGTACTGGAATAGGCTCCCCAGGGGGTGGCTGAGTCGCCATCCCTGGATGTGTTTAAGAGCTGTTTGGATGTGGTGCTCAGGGACGTGATTTAGTGGAGGGTTTTTAGAGTATGTTTGGGTCGTGGTTGGACTTGATGATCTTTAAGGTCTTTTCCAACCTTAGCAATTCTATGATTCTATGACTTATCAAAGGTGGGGATCAGCTCTTCCAACCTGGCTCTTTTAAATTGAACCATAGGTGATTTGTTTGTTGTTTTTGTTGTTGGTGGTGTGTGTGTGTGTTTTGTTTTCTGAAACAAGAATCAACTGCAGAGATTCCTGTGATCTGTTACTACAATCTTGGTTCCATGTTATATCAACCCAACAAGCATCCCAGCTTTGTATGAAGTCAGGTTTGTCTCAGCTGTAGTAACTTCAGGGCTGGACAATCTGCGTTGTCTGTAGTCAAGTGAGACAAATACGTATTCCAGATAAACATTTTGCATAACATCCTGGATATGCACAACAGAGCTTCTCTCGAATGCAGGTGACCTAGCTAATCTCCATGGATATCTGTGCAAACAATGCAAACAATAATCCACATCCTTCAGCTTCAGTAATGATGGGGACCCTAAGGAAAGTGTGCAAAGTTATGGTCATGGAAAGAGCTGAGTGCCGTTCCCAGAGCGCTTTCATGTATTGCAAACCATCTGGGCCCAACTTCTGGGCTGCTTACAGAGTGTGTTTTTTCTTAACACGTTTATAAAATTCCACATATAATTAAAGGAAAAAACAAATCACCTGTGGTACTGCAAGGCAAATAATGACAAACCTGTTAAAACTACTTACTTCAAATCAGGAGGAACTTCTGCTGAAATTCACTTGAGGAATGACTATGTAAGGGCTATGTGAGGAATGCAGTAGATTCTCCTGATACACAAACAATAGACTTGGGTTTAGTTATTCATGTTAATGTATATCCCATGAAGAAACTGAACACCTGAGGCCTTTAGTCAGGTATAAAGAGGTGACTGGAACTGTGTGACTTCTGTTTATTTTAAGCAAGTTACAGGTATTATTCACCTCCAAATAATTAAACGTACTTTATCTGAGTAAAAAAATACTATTATAGGCTGTGGTGCTAACTACTGTTTAACAGAAATGACACGTAAGAGCGTGCTTCATTACTGCACTCCTACGTTCAGCAACAAGAACTGTGCTGTTCTGTGTTCTGCTCTCATCCTCACACTTGCATTAATCTAACCACTGGACCAGATTTCTTTTCCTTTAATTCTGAAATTTTGAGATCTGTCAGGTAATAAATACCTTGGTGAACCCACTACTAAAATCTCATTCATAGGCATTCAGGAGGAAAAAATCTATCCAGCCAACAACGTTGACCTGTAGAACATGGATTTGACCTCCTTTATTCTACCAGCAGAATCTTGTTCCCAAAAATATGAGGTAAATATTATTTACCCTGGAGTTCACACTTCAGCTGGAAATGACTATTTTCAGACAGCTATCTAGATGAAGTTTCATGACTTTTTCCATTTTCAGGGTGAAGTACATCATCAACAAATGGTGGTCCAGCATAGCCTACCAGTATGATCTTGCATTATCATTTATCTATGAGCCAAACTCTCAGTTCCTTCAGTAAAACTCACAGCTTCCACAAACTCCCTGTTGTGCTGGGGTAAGGACAGTGGGGTTGGTGAGCATTTGCACTGCACAGCAGACACTGAACCAGAGCGGAACAAAAACCGGAATTCCTTTTCCACCAGCTCTGACACTTTCTTTCCTTTTGAATAAGGTCAAAAAGCTGAAAGAGCAGAACAAGCTCTGAAAATAGATTTGAAAGCTCTCTGAAGTATTCTTTCTGGTACACAGAAATAAAAGGTTCTGCTGTTTCCCAGTTGAAAGGCTTTATTTTAAATTAAGGTGACATTGAAGTGCATCTGCCCAAGGAGCCATGGAACACACTGCACATTGCCATTGCAATGCCTGAGAGCCTCCTTCTCCTTTTGGATGAGGCACACCAGGAGAGCCCAATGCACAGGGAGACACAGAGTCTGTTAAAAAAGAGAATTCCCACTGTTTTAACCTCAAAGTTATCAAAATATTTCAGTAGAACATTATGTTTTATTTTTCAGTACAGCCAATTTGGACTAAATCCAACATATGAGGGATGTACTTCTTTTTCAGATCAAGATTACGAAGGCAGGTTGGTGTAACAAGGAAAGCCTGACTTCCTCAGAAAATTATTTATTTTGCCAAAACAGTATTACATCCAGAAAAATCATTGCAGTGGAAAGCTTGCAACATTCAGGGCATAAAAAGATCTGATGCTCTCCTTCCACAAAGACATGAGAGATTAATTCAGACCCAAGGGAACCGGAGGGATTTGCTGTTTGTTTTGTTTTTAAAGGGGGATATGCATGCAGTCCCACTGGAATCAAAGGAACATCTCAGACCAGAATAAAGATGCATTCCAAGAGATGTCGAGGGAAAAGCTTTTGCAGAGCCAACCTCTTCAAGAGCTTATTGCAGTCAGTGCTTTCAACCAATTGCAGCTTTAATAAGAGCTGAATTTATGCACAAACATTTAGAAAGCAAATAAATAAATAAGGGAAGAGAAGAAAACTTCTTAGCATTCAGTATAATATTATGAGTGCAGTGTTGGAAGAAGCCATGCATCTGTTTTATAGTTGGTTTATATTCTTCTCATGTGTGCATTTTATGCACATAAAAATTAACAACCTTTGACTATCCATTTGTATTTATAACATCTGCAGTACCGATGGGTGCAGTTCTCACTTCTCTGTTCTAGGCCTGCTAAGCATCCTAATTTGGAAAGAAAATGCCAGATAACTCTCCAGGGAAACATTCACAATGTCAACGTCTCTTGATTCCTAGACCTCCTAATGCCACCACTGGGAAGGCTAAAATGAAGGAAATCCCAGTGGCAGAGAATCAGGATACAGGCAGAAATGCTTGAATTTGCTTGTTTTAATTAGTTGAGGTATAACCATCTGCAGCCTAGGATGGGAGTGGTCTTTCTGATTTTAGGGCAAACATTACATTCTAGACTATGTAAATTGAAAAGATTGTTAAACAAGACCCACTCAGAAACCAATATTCACAGTATTACTTTCAGTGATCTTAATCAGAGTTACCCCGTGAAAACAGCTCTGCCCATGTGTGCCTTGACCTGGGAGTTCTCTTTGCTGCTGGTTCTTTTCTGGAGGTGCTGTTCACCACTTACAGAAGAAAATAACACGTCAGAAAAAAGGCCTCCAGAGAACAACTGGTACAAATCTCTGGATCCAGCAAATGGGACTATTACTGTGATATTTTTAAGAGAGATTAAAAAAAAGAGGAGAATTTTCTCCTTTGCTCCAAATTGCTGCAGTGAAATGGTTCCAGGTGGTGTGCAGCTGGTTCAATTCCACTACAGCCATCTGCAGAGAGACTCTCTAGCAGTGAGGAATTTGCTGGTTATTTTACTGATAAGTTCGAGTTTTTTTCGGAGTGTGCTGTGCCTTGGGGTAGTAGAGAAATGTCTCCAGAGGGAAAATGAAAAGTTTCTGATGTGCTACATGGAGTAATACAGTGCAACTGCATCTGCCTGAGTTTGCCAGCATGAATGCTGGATGTTAGCCCTGCCTCACTGGGAGCAGGCAGAAGGGAGACAGTGGATTATGATGGGAAGCTACTTCCAAAGAAGTACTGGCGAGGAAAAAGACAACTCAGAAACATCAGCTGAACACTGAGTAAGTTGAGCCGGGAAATCCTCTTCCTAATCTAGAGGCAAAAGTCCTATAGACCTCAAAAACACATTGTAGGTACCAGAATATTTTATATCCATGGGGGGGAAAAAAAAAAAAAAAAAAAAAAAAAAAAAGTGAATTTGAGCAGAATTCAGAATCATAGACTCATAGAATTACAGAATCATAGAAATGCCTTGTCTTGGAATGGATCTCAAAGCCCACCCAGTTCCAACACCCTGCCATGGGCAGTGCCACCCAGCAGCTCAGGCTGCCCAGAGCCCAGTCCAACCTGACCTCAAGTGCCTCCATGGATGGGGCACCCACAGCTTTTCTGGGCAGCTGTGCAAGCGCTTCACCAACCTCTCTATGAAAATCTTCCATATGGCATCTAATCCAAATCACTCCTTTCCTAGTTTAAAGCCATTCCCCTTATACTAACACTATCTACCCATGTAAAATGTTGGTTTCCCTCCTGTTTATAATCTCCCTTCAAATTTCCCTCACGTTAATCCCTGTCAGCTGTGAAAACCTTGCAGATCTACTTACTTGTTACATCTACTCACTTTCATAGCACCAATGGTTCCTTTGCTGCTTTTGCATTAGAGAAATAAGATTTCACCTTGAGGATGTATTTTGCCAAACAGGGTTTGCTGTGTGTTTATATGTTTGTTTCAGCAAGATGAATAGCACACAGCTTAAAAAAAAAAAAAAGGCCAGAAGCTTCACACATTTATTTTGCTCATGTTCACAATGCTGCAGGGTGAATGTGCCTTGGCTAATACATGCTCACAGAAAATGAAATAAAAACTGTGTGGAGATGAATAGCCCCAAAATGAGCAAAGCAATTGAGATTGCCCTCAATCCTCATTGCTGGCTGTGTGTGGCAGTAGAAAGGAACTGGTACTCAGCGTACTGGGTAGCTTCTTGACTTATGCTGACATAAGGTTAATGAGTCACGAGTAAAAGAAGTACTAAAGGAAAACTGGTAATATAGGGCATTTGGAAGAATGGAAATGGATTAATGGTTAAATGTGACCTATTATTAAAAAGAGGTGTTGATTTTAAGCTGGGTCTGGTCCTTTCACTCTGTGTGTAGAGTCCATGCTCAGACTGGTACTGCTGGAGGTGCTGTAGCAGCAAGGGGCTTGTGAAGGCATCAGTCCATCAGTCTGCTTTGGGGGCAGCTGGGCATGTTTGCAGTATCTTAATGTGTTTGCCAAGCATGGAATTATGTCAAATCTTTCAGGCTCTGACTCCAGCTCTTGGTTAAACCATGTTCCCTTCAGACTTCTGCAGCCATTGACAGCTTCTTTGTAGCATCAGAAAATTATCTGGGGCAGTTTATCCTGTGGCAGAGACATAGATATACATTGTTATCAATACCAGAGAGTTCAGGTTTTTCATTATAATAGGGTTCTCCAGATAACAATACTGTAGAGATTTTAATGTACGGGAATATTATTTTCTTGGAGAACACTAAACGTTATTTTGCAGTAATCTTCAGGAAGAAAGGAAGTTTCTAAGACAGTGTTTCATTTTATTGTGAGCTTATCAACTAATAAAATGTATATATTTACCTAATTATGAATCAGTTATTAAGAAGAGCAGCTACCAGAAAGATTCCTCTCTGTGCTACAAAACTAGCTGTTCAGCTGTGGAGGCTGCCATTTAAATAACCAGAGAGAAAATCCATGCTCATTTTTTCTGTTGAAGTAAATGAGGTCAAACTGTACCTCTACTCTCAATACCAGCATGATTTGTGCTGCAGAATTCTGGGAGTCCTCTTGAGAATACTTTTCCAACTCAACAGAAGTATTACATATGATTACACAGCAAAACAGCTCTGCTTTTGCACTTACTGCATTTCAGAAACCTGCTGTCATAAAGAGCAAATTTGTATTCATTAACCAGTGAGTTCTGATTTGTGCATGCAGCTATTTTGTTTTTATTGTATTCTGTTGTATTAAAGATGTATTCTCTAGATCAGGAGATTCTGGATTAATGTCACCAGTCCATCCAGTCCATCCAGAAAGCCAATGTGTGCTATAGGCTCCAAATGTGAAATGACTGAACTCTTATTTTTAGCCCTTCTATACCAGCCTTGTTTCCTGACAACGAATTTCAAATGACTAAAATACGCTGTTCTCTTCCAGAGACCTCTCTGACCTTTTACAGTATGCCCTTCACATAAGCTGGGATTTGGGGGCTTTAGTCAGTAAAACATGGAAACAGCTGCAAGCAAGGGAATACAGAACCATTAAAATCTGCCTTTCAGCTTCAGGGTGTGCTGGAAATGATTTATCAGTCATATACAACACAATATGGAAAACAGGTAGTTCTGTATTACTCCTTTATATTCCTATATTCTGACTTCACATGATGTCAGAAATGCTTCCCTGCAATGAACACTAAAACCAATAAGTAGAAGTTCCTGAAGGCAGAATCCAACAAGTCATAGGAATTACCAGTAAACAAGCTTCAGAAGTTTATTTTTTAAAAACAAGAACAACTTCTAGGCTTTTCAATATATGCATCCATGCATTTGAAAAGTGATGCAGTCAGGTCTTCTCACTCCAGTGTGGAACTAGCTAACTATGCCAGGCTGGAGCTGGAAAATCCAGCAACTTTCTCCATCAAGTGAAGCCAGGAAATATGAAAGCCAAGGAATTGTTTCCCCTTTAAAGTACATTTTTGACAATTCACATATGTGGTATTTGAGATATGGGTGAAAGTCTGCTTTGCTTAGCTGAAGACCAGAACTGGGCCTCCTGCCATCCACATCCTCATAAACAGGTTTGGCTCGTACTTCAGCACTGTGTGAAATGCAGGAAAACAAACCTATTTTTTAGGCTTGTGAATTACTACTTGTCTACACTACCCTCAACTACATCCTACTTGAAAGCATTAAGGAGGGTTATTATAGAATTCCCATTCCTTGATTATTTTTAAAAAGGAAAAAAAAAAAAATAAATAAAAAAGGAAGACCCAGGGAACTAAAGCCCAGTCAGTTTCAACTCTATTCTCAACAACATCATGAAGAAGATCTTCCTGGAAACTATGTTGTGGCCAACAGCTCAACATCCAGCTGAAGACCAATGACAAATGGTGTTCCTCAGGGGTCAGTAGTGGGATTGGCACTATTTGATATCTTTGTCAGCAATATGTACAGTGGGACTAAGTGTACCCTCAGCTTGCAGATGACAGCCAGCTAAATGGTACAGTTGATATGCTGAAGGGAAGGGATACCATCCAAAAAGTCCTTGACAGGCTCAAAAGGTGGACCTGTGTTAACCTCATAAAGTTCACTGAGACCAGATGCAAGGTCCTCCACTTGTGTCTGGGTGATCCCAAGCACAAATGTAGGCTGAGTGATGAGTGTATTGAGAGTAACTCTGAAGAGAAAGATTTGGGGGTGCTGGTTGATGAGAAACTCAAAATGAGCTACATACAGCTCAGAAAGTGAATCTTATTCTGTGCTGCATAAAAGAAACAAGAACTGGGAAGATATTATTGCAGGCTCCATATACCTGAAGGTGTCCTCAAGGAAAGCTAGAGGGAGACTCTTCATCAAAAAGTGTAGTGATAGGACAAGCAGTAACGGCTTTAGAATAAAGAGGGGAGATTTATATAAGATATTAGGAAGAAATTCTTTCCTATGTGGGTGGTGAGGCATTGGAACAGGTTGCCCAGAGAAGCTGTGGGTGCCCCATCCCTGAAAGTTTTCAAGGCAAGTTTGGATGGAGCTTTGAGCAACCTATTCTGGTGGGAGATGCCCCTGCCCATAGCAAGAGGATAGGAACTGGATGATCTTTATGGTCTCTTCCATCTCAAGCCATTCTATGATTAATATGATACGGTTTCTCCCAGTTCTTTCCAGGCCTTCTCCCAGTTCCCAGGCCTTTCTCCAATTTGGATTGCCTAGGTTCATGCTTGCTTCTTTGTAATCCACCAAGTTGTTGATACATCTCCAGCTTCATTTCTCTAAGCCTCTCAGATATTCCCGTAATGACAGCTGTCTGTTGATCCTGTTCCAGAACTCGTACCTTTCATTTGTGTCGAGGGACATGGTTTAGTGAGAACTGTTGGTGATGGGTGGATGGTTGGACTGGATGATCCTGTGGGTCTTTTCCAACCTTGGTGATTCTATGATTCTATGGCTGCTTCAGTGAAGCTTACCCTTATTGCAGTCCATCCATTCTGTTTATTTTAACTCACTGAACCAATCTGTCAAGATTTTCTTGAAAGTTAATCTCCTCCAAAAATTTTGCAGCCCTTTCCAGCTCAAAATCATTTACAAATTGTCAGTCTTACAGGTCTGAAGTTGTCATAGGCATACAAGTCTGAAAATTTTAAACAAATTCTGAGACAGATCACTTCAGAGCCCTAATCATCCCCCCTTTCTGACAATGAATCATTACATTACATTGTCTATATTTTATTGTACAGTTTCGTTCCAAACCTGTAGTTGGGGTTGGACTCAATGATCTCTGGAGGTCCCTTCCAACCCCTACAATTCTGTGATTCTGTGATTCTTTAAGATCTTCTATGCTATATTAATTAACTTTTCTTTTAAAGTTGAGAACAGGACGGTCTGATTTCTTAGTGTTTTCTTTTTATTTGTTTGTTTGTTTGTTCTGACTGACCATGGTAAAGCCTTTGCGTGTATCTGTTTTGCTCATTGTCAGAGAAATGTGAGTTATGCTATTTACTCAAGTGCCTCCCAGTTGTTCTGCAGGACTTCATTACATTCTGCAGTAAGTTCTTCAGATTGCTATAAGTCAATACAAATGGAAAGTCTGTGATTTGCCTCTTGTCTCTTATGAAAGCTGAACTGTTAAATTTTATTAGTTCAAGAATATCAGAAACAAAAGCAACACTGAAGAAATTCTTAAATCAAGGCAATATCAGTGCCCTTCATGTCAGCCACAACTCAGTTCAATTGCTGAGCTTGCATAAACTCTGAGTGCTTACTTTTGCTTCAAAACACCACTTCTTTATCAATTTTATCTCTGTGAATTTTAAGGTACTCCCCTTAGTGCACTTGCAGAAAACCTTACACTGGGCTCCTCTGCTATCCTCTTTTTCTGATGTAGAGCATAATTTTGTGATGACCTCTCATTTCTTCCTGTGTGGGCTGTTCTCAACTGGTTTGCTCAGCACAGCTCTGCTCTTTATTACACAGTGCTTCATCTTTATAGCTGTTATCAGACATTTATATCATTTTCCTCATATGCTAGGTACTATTGGCAGAGTGTCCATTGTGCAGTGTATCAAACATACACTGGAAAATTGCCTTTGGCAATGATTCTGGATTTTTTTGCTGTTTGTTTCAGTAGTCAGGCTGTAGCTTACATGACTTGTTGCTTTGCATGTGTTTAGGACTCAAAATGCAGAAAGCCATGATTTTCAAACATAAATCTGGAATTATTCCTCAGGATTCTGGTCTTAGACTGCTATAACTCAGAATGGGAATGTATGTATCTTCTAAAATATCTGCTGTATAGAATACAGTTTTCATGTATGTGAGGAAATATTTAAATACAAGTCATCCTCCTCTTGTAAATCAAGGAGTAAAACATTGAAAATACACCCACTCCTGTGGCATAGCTGTCACCCACAAAAAAAAAAGTTTACAGTCTCAGCTTTTCAGACTGTCTGCTCCCTCCCCATTGAGGATGAGGAGAACATGTTGGACAGAATATCACCATGAATATCATGAGCATTTTAGAATGTTCTTCTTCTCTTCCCTCTCTCACACAGTTGTTCTCTTCTCTGCGGCAGAAAACCATAGACTCCATCAAATCCAAAGGTTGAAGAGAATCTCAAAGATCATGTGGCTACTGCCTCTAAATCAGGTGTGGAATATTCCTCCAATTCCCCCCAATTTGAAGTTCATCATACAGTCTGACTGAGGCTTATCTTAAACCAAAACACCCTTGAGGAAGTCAAAGGCAAGTCTTCCAGTGTTAATAATCTTTGCTGCTGAAAATTCATGTTTTATTCCTAACTTGGATTTGATTGACATTAACAAGCATTCAATGGCTTTATCATGTCTTTCTTTGACAGATTAAGAAAAATAATGATAACCTGAATATTTTCATGTCAAACTAGAATGTAGGTTGCCTGCTAGTGTTGTGTAAAGGAAAGTTCTTGCATCTCTCATTATAAGCATTTCTCTATTCCACAATAATTTTTGTTGCTGTTTTCTGCAGTGTTTCCAAGTTTTCGGAAGTTCTTTAAGGTGTAAGCAACTCACATGGCTATTTGGTTTCAAGAAGCACTGTTTGCAATTCACACAGTGCTTCAACCACTCACAATGAAGATTATACTATTAATGAGTAGGTAATAAATTTAAATAGTTGGGAAGCATCGTGCATCTAAGGTTCATGGATTACCCAGTAGCATTAGGAGGAATAAGGATGTCCTTTCACTGGTCCCTATCTTCTTTCTGTTCAAACTGGCCAGGCATATAGGAAAAAGTGGGCCACTGGCACATCTTCCCCTACCCTCTGCCCTTTTTCCCTGAGGTAAAGAGCTTTGACTCCCTGTCTCACCTGGGAGGGAGACTAGTTGTCTTGCATAAATGGCAGAGTTGTGAACTGCTATCAGGAAAGACCAGTGTCCACCTGGACCAAAATATCACAGACAATCATGCTGTTTTTCAGATATAGTCCTCTACAAAAGGTGAATTGTATCAGCACAATTCAGCTTCATACATTAGATTGGAAAGGAGAATAAAGGTGAGGCATTCTAAGTGATGTTTCAAGCTACGCACTGTTACACTTTTCCATTCCTTTTTTCTACTTCTGTTATTTTGCCTACTCCAAATTCAGGTTGTGAAGACTTCAGGAGAGGTACTTTTTATGTTCTGTAGAGTAGCTGGCACAATAGATCTGTTTGATCTAAACAAAATCTTTGAGTGATACTGCAAGTCTCATGAATAGTGATTATTGCTCCCAAGCACTAGAGAACTCAGCAGCTTTTTCAGAGGAGCTGACCTATTTAAATTGTGTATCTGAGTAGCGCTTACAGTGCTCTACTAATTTACTCTAACAAACAGAGAGAGAAATGTGGAGGATACCCTGCTATCCTGCAGGCCAGGTTGTGTACCAAGAAATAAGTGCTTGCAATTACAGAGCTGGTTTTGTACTGAGACACACTACTAAGAACTTGAGACTGTTCTTATGGGAGTTGAGAGATCAAATGTGAAGTGCTAACACTGGATCTTGTGTCCCAGACAGTGAATGTTTTGATGGACTAAAATAGCTGGGAAATTAACTCTACAGAACATGTCTAGCTTGTCAAACATTGTTAGAGTGACCCAGATTGAGCATAGACCCACATAGTTTGACAAGAATTTGGCTTCAGCACGATGTTTCTATGACCCTCCGTCATTCATTCCAAGGATTTCAGACTAAGTTCATCTCCATGCCTTGAAATGAGCTTTTGGAAAAATTATACCTCGATCCAGGTCTAGGGCTTTAAAATGCGGATAGACAGCAAACTTTCCTACCATCTTTCAATCTGGTTTTCTATTCCTGAATTGCACCAGGTGACTGGGGGACAAAAGGACAAAGAGCGAGCAACAAAAAGCCGGATTCTAAAGAACTCCCTTTTATGAAAGACAAAACTTTTGAAAGAGTTGAAGTTACACACAATTAAATAGAAGAATGGTCAAACACTTGCTTTCCCTCAAAACGCATAATACAGATTAATAATTTGAGTGCTTGTGTTACATGAATCCATAAATGTATGAAAGAAAAAAGACAGATGTCATACTGCAAAATAAACTACCAGGGAGCTTTTCCAAAGTGACAATACTCCCATAGAAAAGTACTGCTGTTCTGTTGCAACAGACACAAGATAGTGTTACATAAGCAAAAATAATTGTCTTGATATTTAATGTCAACAATTTACCACCTCCTACAGAGATGTCAGTATATAACTACCTAATCCAAAACATTTTACATGTGAATAAAAAGCCTCATTAGGAAAAGAAGTATTTAGTCAGATGAAATGTAAGGGATCAAACTGTGAGTTTATTTTGAGAATTTTGTCTAATGTTTGAGTTAAGGAAACATGTTTATACTTATAGATTGAGACATATAGAGTCTATCTATGCTAGTAAATAACATAGGGCAGGTAGCATTACCTGGTCATGGAGACAAATGAGATGATGCACTTAGCATTCATATGACTACAATATCTTCCTCTCCCAAATGAGAAGATCTAATCTACTCTGTGCATTGGGAACAGTCTCTGGTTTTGCTTTTCCTGAGATGTATCTCAACACTCCTTGTGAGAGTGTGAGTTGGTAGAGCCAAAGCTGGGCCAGGGGCTATGAGATCCATTACCAGCACAAGTGTCCATGAGCAGCCATTGCCACCCTGTTAAACTTAATATTCAAACCAGAATCAGAGCCAAGCTGGGCAAAGCAGTCTTCATTACTAGCCAGTAATAACTGTGTGTGCAAAAGACCAACGAAGGTAGAAGTCAGGAGAAGGTGACATATGAGATCTGTCTTTCCAAACTGCAGAGGTATTACACAGATAGGTACCTTTGTTCTTTTCTTCCCTTGGGGTTCCCTTCATAGTCAAAGAAGATGATTAGCAGTGTCGAGGCCAGGTGGTCAGATGACTTATGGCCTTGTACCCATTTCTCTCTATAGATTATACAGGGCCTCTGGCCTAGTTCAGATGTGTATGTGTGTGTCTGAAGGTAGGAAATAATACTCCCTTCTCAAGAGAACAAAAATAAGAAAATCAGAAAGATATTTCTTAGAGGTTGTTTCCAAAATGCAGAAAAAAACAAGATTATGGAAAAAAATGTCACTTCAGAGCTTTAATCCATAGTAATTATATATTTCATCCAAGAAAGAAAACACTCACAATGTTAAGCATACTTATTCTAAAATAACCTATTTTCCCAAAGTATTGCACCTCCTCCTTGCAAGAAGTAGAGGGATGGCAATCAGGAACGGTTTGAGATAAGTTTCGCAAAGTGGTAATAATATTGTATGTCTTGAGGATGAAAAAAACAAGACAACACATCAGCATCACTGACAGGGAGCACAAATTGATGTGGTTCACACTTCTGTCCATGGAGTATCTGCAGACTGCTGTAAGGTCAGAGTAGCATCTGGCAGTAACAGGAGCTGTGGGTAAAAATCACACAGTGCCACACAGTACTAAATGCTCAGCTACAGATAGGAATACATGCTGCTAATAAAAAGGAGAAAAGCAGGACTACAAGAAATCAGGCCAGATGTTGACAATATTGATTTTTATTCCCTTGCTTTTTTAGCGTCTGATGTTCAATTTTATAGGGGTGGGAATTTTGAGAAGTTTTTTGTAATTAGCAAAAATCTGAGAGATGGAACATGGAAAAATCATCGCTTCATTCTGAAAATCTTACTTCATACCTACAGGGAAATGCATCTCTGTGTAACAGGGCCCTCATGTTTCTGTTATGTGATAAAAGGCAAGACCTATCATTTGACATATAATAATTTAGCTATATTGTATACGTAGGGATATGTCTGAGTGATCGTTTTTGGCCCTGTTTTGTTTTTGTTGTAGAAAATGTATAACCATTATCTACAGGAAGAGATGGAAAGCAATAATGTCAGCAGGAGTACAAGCTCAGCAGAAAGGGAAATATCTACCTCCTATGCAGCTAACATTAATCATAAGGCTACACAACCATCGGCCAGGATCCAAGGATGGAAGATGTATTGTTTTAGCCAATGGAGGACTGTTCTTACTCTAACCACAGGTGCTTCAAAAAGATGACGAGGATGGTTTCAAGAATCCATTTAATATATAAACGTGAATACCTTTAGCACATACCACTTCTTAACAGCAAATACTATGGATTGCTTTCAAAAACAGTAATTACAATATTTAATTACATGTAGAACAGTCTTATAAAAATGATTAACCATGTTCCTACACAGTGATCTTTTTGCACACAGACAGTAGAAGATGTGGGATATTTCCAATAAAACTGTAGCTTTCAGTGGAGTTTGAATCTCCTTTGACTGCAAACAACTTAAACACTGGCACTGGATGGTGAGGCTCTTCTCTTTTGAAGAAATCTATAAAAATAAATTTAAGTGCTTTGGATTTGCCTCAGATTAAATTAAAGCAAGATCTGGTCCACAACACTTGTTACGGTCATTTATATAAGTTAAAATGAAAATCTTAAAGATGTATGCACTTTCTTCTATCCAATTATAAAAATATATGAGTGGGAAAAAAACAAAACAAAACAAAAAACTGTCTGTTTTCAGTAGGGACTACAGATTTTAAGACAAAGCCTGTTCGCTTGTATGTTATAGAATCCCATATACAACTCAAATTGATTTCAATTTAATTTTAATTGGTTTTAAATTCTATTAAGCAACAAAGCAAAACTAATATTGGCCTAACACATCTCCACGTTTAATCTACTCAAGGGAATACACATCGAACTCCAGAGACAACACTGAGATATCAAGTCAAACTCATTTCTCCACAGCCCCAGAATTTCTCAGCCTGGAGCTTCTGATTAAACAGTATTTCAGCAGTGACCTCATCAGTGCTGAGAAGAGGGGAAGGATCACCTCTCCTGACCTTTGCCCAATGCAGCCCAAGATAACATTAGCCTTCTTAACAGCAAGCACACATTGGTGTCCACCAGGATCTCCATGTCTCTTTCTGCAGTGCTGCTTTCCTACTGTTTTGCCCCTGATGTATCTTGACACCCAAGGCTGTTCCTCCCTGTTTGCAGAACTCTGTATTTCTTGTTGAACTTCAGGGGCTTCTCTCAGCCTACCTTTCCAGCCTGTCAAGGTCCCTCTGGATGGCAGCACAGCCCTTTCATGAGTCAGGATACATTCTGGATTTGTGAAAAGTTTACTCCTCTGATATGGATACTAGTCTCTCCTATTCTGCTTATTTGTGATGTCTCACTCAGACCCAGCAGGCAACAGGGAGAGATGGACAGAGAGAGAGAATGACAGAGGGACCCTGCCATGATTCTTATCCAGTTGCATCAGCTAAGGAAAATTGTTTTGCATATCCAGTTAACCTTGGCATCCATCCTAGGAACTGCCTGCTGAAGTGTTACAGAAAATTTAGAGACAAACATTTAAAATATATTGATCAGATTTGGCTCTAAAACTCTTTTGAAATGGATCTGGATGGCAATGCGATGTGACACCATCTGGGTTTTTCTCCTGTTTGGACATAGAGTGGGTGGATGCTTTGGCACTGACAAAATAAGAATCTTATCAGAACAGTCCATGTTGACTCTTCTACAGTGAATTCAGTGCCAAATCACTTCGGATGAAGTCCTGGCCCTCTTGACACCAACAGGAACTTTGCCATCAACTTCAGGATGACACGTATTCTCTTTCTATCTTGAGTTAGCATAAGCTCAAGCCTCATATCTAAAATAACCTCAGAGGAAAGAAGCTATGAGGAATGTTTTTGTGTGGCCTGGTGCAGATAAGACATCAAGGAGAACCATTTTCTAAAGTGTACAGGTCTAAAACACTTATTTAAAGTAAATGTACTGCTTAGTTTTCTTGCCAAGCAGTTCACTGTGTGCATTAGCATGAAAACAATTGAAAATAGCCATAGCTACCTGAAATGTAAATATTTGGTTTAAAGTCCTTTTTAACATTAGGACTGGTAAATGGACAAAACAAAAGAAGAAAAGAAAAAAATGCCCTTACTTGGCATGAACACTGGCAGAGTAATCTCCCCAAGAAGACAAAACCAACAAATATCACAGTTTTTATTTCTCTAGTTACATTTCAGTTTACTTTGGCTATACTCATTTAGAACCAATGAAGATCTGATGAGAAAGTGATGACTGATGGATGCTATGACAGGTGGCAGACATTTGAACTTTCCAGACACCAGGTAATGGTGGCTCACATAGAGCTGTGGACAATATGTCTATAAATATATATATATATGAAAATTTGAAAGGTCTAAAAGTCCTTTATTAGAAGAAAATAAAATGCATACACACACACACACAAAAACCCCCAAACACATAACAGTAAAAAATCCATCCCAAAATGAAGATTCATGTTGCTTTCACTCTAGTAATAAAACTGCAGATGTGAACTCTGAATACGTCAATGGCTGATTAGCTACATCACAGCAATGCAAATAATTGTGCTGCAAAGTAATGAATGAAAAATCACTTGCTATATCATGTGAGTCATTAAAAGTATATATAGCTTGAAAAGAGAATACTAGATCTGTATTCCTTAGTGACTCCTATTGTCATTTAGAATGCATCATTAATACAGGCGCAAAAGCAAGGAAAAAAAAAGCTTTAAGATATTTAGGAGAGCATGTTCTTGCAATATCAAACCTTGAGAAAACTCTTTAATTAAAATCTTTACATAGCACACTCCATTTTACATAGCACTTTTCATCCTGGAGGACACAAAGCGCTTTCTATACAGAGGTTAGAGCTGTAAGTTGTTGTAAACTTGTTCTAAGTCCAACAAAAATCTTTGAAAAGGTACAAATCCAATCCCAACGAAGCCAGTAAACAGAAGAATAATTACAGCGTGACATCCAAGGTGGCATTCAGAGAAAAAGCAGACTCTAAGAGCGAAGAGTAAACATCAATAGGAAACAAATTAAGTACAAGTGAAATTAAAGAAGTGTAGAAACAGTGACACCAGTGGTTGGGAAGGAGATTGATTAAAAGTGGGATTATATGAAGATTGATGAGAATAAGGATGGCGCTCTGCATCAGATTTAACCAGTAGAGTAGGAAGTGGCTCTCCTGCTTCTCCTCCCTGATAAACACAAGAAAGTAGTAATGGAGATGACAGAAGAGCAAGATCTGGACTAAATTCAACACTTACATGGCACTGAACAGCAGGTCTTGGGGACCTACCCCTCAGGCCCATTCTGCAGATGCACGCACATGAAGCAGTTGAGCTGAAGACTGCATTTGTCACATAAAGTATCAAAATTCCAGGGAACTTGGAAGTAGTAGACATTGCACACATTTTAATTTGATTCTAGATGTGATCCAAGAAACCACAGATCCCAAAGTCAATGAGTTAGGTGTGGAAATTTGGTTTCACTAGTCATAAAACACAGGAATGCATAAGTGTATGGATTTGGCCCATAATCCCTCACTGACAATGCAAAAGGCTTGAATTTCTTGTTGAACCCAAAATTATGTCCCAATACAGGATAGAAGAGGTATAATTTAATGAATACTACTGTTCCAAAGCTTTTTGTTCCTACTTTTTCACAATGTAAGGATGAGCAGGTTAAGAAAAATAGAAGGTGAGAAATTCAAATATGACTGTTTTTCATGTTAAAAAACTGCCCTGAGAGGATCCAGCACACCTGGAGAGTACGAATTGCCAGAGCTGTCCAAATTAATAGTGCTGTGCCATTTGCAGAGGTGTCATGGAGTGTCATACTTCAGAACAGAAGTTGATGGCTGATCTTGAGAGATGATACAATATCTTGTTGCCTCTCTTAGGATTTAATGCCATCTGCTGAAGGAGATGATTTGTTGTCATGCTGAAACCAGGGTTTAAAGGCTGACCAAGGCTGAGCAATGGTCAGATCCACTGAGATATCACATCTGTGTGCCATAAATACTCAGCATAGCAGTGGGAGGGAGGCCATCTGGCAGAACCTGCACTCCACATCACCCACATTAAGAAATGGCTAGGGAAGGCCACCAGGCCACCATTTATCTCAGTCAAGCACATGGCATGATCCAAAAGATCCCCATACATTACACAAACGCCTGTGCACAGAGACCTATTACAATTTCATCTACACTTCCAATAAATTAAATAACATTGAAAACCACATCTAAGCCCATAAACAAAACTGACCAGAGCCATATCTGATCCCTGAGACCAAGTGGTTTGGTATTCCCATATTCTTACATGGAAATTGTCTTTGCTCCACTAAGCTTATCTTAGCACCATCTCAATATGCCCAACTGGAATGGTCCTTTGCCCATGTTTGCCCCAGAGCTATGGATGGATAAAGGCTGGAACAAACAAAAATCACACTAAGGAGCCTGCTGATGGTATGAGCATTGTGTGTTAGTGTTTGAGGGAATTACTTGGTTTTGTTCATGTGTGTAGGTGCACGGTTGTGACAAGGTACAAAGTTGAACAAAGAAACATGATCTATCTTTTTAGAAATGTGCGCTCCCAAGGAGCACTTTATCTCAGGCCAAGGTAAGGACCTAAGTTAGGATCAAGCCCTAGAGATTTCTGTTTCTCTTTCTCTGTATAAAAGAAAATTACCACAGATCTGAACACCTACAACTCAGACACTTGGAATTAAGTGACATGAATCTTACTCTGGAATATCTGAAACTGATTGTAAGAATCAAAGCTTGTACCTTCTAGATTCGGCTCCATGGCTGATATTGCCTGTCACTATGCATTCCTTCCTCAATTTACCCACCTGCTATTACAGTTAGGAACAACTACAACCTTCAGCATCATTGAACAATAATAAAAATTAGTTAGTGCATGTTGTCTGCAATGGTTTCAAAGAGCAAAAGGGTTATTAATCAATCTGGATGCTTAAACCAAGTCTCTCCATTGTGCTTTAGCTAAGGCAAAGCACACATCAAGCAACAAAGAGTAGGGGCGATGTATACACACCATCAGCAGCTTCCAGTTCATTTGTTCCACATGCCATGGCAACCACATTATTGTGGCCACCTCTACCGCTAATACATGTCGTTTTTTTCAGAGAGTTACATTGTCATGATTATTAGATATGCAAGCTTCAGACTTCTGCCTCTAAGTGAAGGCATCCATTCTTTTTAACTTGACTATGCCCATCCAAATACTTGCTGGCTCTTCCTAATGAACCCATCCATCTTTGCTCAGAGACAGTTCAAACATGTCAGTTCTTTGAATGGAAGAAAAGATCTTTAAAACATTTCGGAGTGATGTCAAAGCAATAAGACCTACTGGCTGAGCTAATAAATATCCATCTAATTTTACAAAAGAACCAAAGGAAAAGAAAATGTGTATATGCAGTTAAAGATGCATCCAATTATTGACATATTTGGGTAGAAATTGTTTTGTTTTGTGTTTTTCAATCTTCTTTTAGCTCCAAGTAGAAATTATCATAAAACATGTGTGGGAATTGGAGCAATCCTCGAGAGAAATTTACAGAATATAACTTTCTGGGGGGAAGGTAGGAAAGCAGCCTTGTATGCTTCTGACCACATGTGTTCATGAAAAAGGTGGCAACAATTGGGAAGAGTGGAGGAGGCATTTCATTTTTCAAATCCTCTGAAAGATCTGATTGTATTTGGAAGGGCATTCCCTAGCAGCTATTCACAGAATGCTGTCACTTGTCCCATCGGGATTTGCCTCCTCTTTTGATACGAGCCTCAGCCAGAAAGCAGAGAAGAAACGGACCTGAATAGAAATTTTGGAAATGCCCCACTGGAAAAAGGCAATTGAAGGACAGACAGCTGCTGGTTTCAGAGGCAATAAAGAAGAACACTGTATGTGAAATAATTTGGAAGTTTTTTAGCAGGACTGCATTAAGAAGTTGGATTTACAAGATTCCATGTTTTATTTTGAGCACGGATCAGTTAGGCACAGCTCTCCAGGAGGCTCAGCTTGTCCAGAAGAAGGAAATTCCTAAATATAGTCATCACAATATGGATATGTGCTCTCATAGGCTGCTTACTTTGCCAGGGAAATTCTTGTGCCAAGAATTTCCTCCTAAGAGAGCTCTAATACATTGCATTATTAAAAAGAAATGTTTTCCTCTGTAGGATGGCATGTTAATGTATGGAATCATCAACAAAATGAAAACCATAAATCTAATTACCTCTTTTCATTTAAAAGCCATCAGATGTCTCAGATGAAAATGTGATTTTTCTGTATCTTGAAAGGCTGTAAAACTCTATGAACCTTACTCATATTTCTGAAGCCATAAAGAATAAAGACAGCATTATATTAAATAATTTGAAAACTGAAAATACGTGTTTTATCAAGTACTTGTAGAGAGACCTTAATGGATTCTTATATCAATACATTATTGTTATTGCTGTTGTTTTTATTGCTATGACTGCTGTCTTATTATTTCTGTGTCTATTTTAAGCCACAGTCAGGTTTCATGGTAATTTGTATGTGATTCACAAAATCTGCATAATAGATTACTGTTACAGCAATACATTAGAGCATGCAGAGGGAGGTTTTATGCAGTGAATGTTTTCCTAAAGGATTATGAAGGAGGTCCCAGGAATAAGATGCAAGCAATTCCTCCTCTGTGGCTGCACAGAGGCCAAATGGGCCAGCTTTTCTGGCAAAACTTTACTGTCAAGTTTTTCAGTCATTAAAAAGACTGTGTTAATGCACACTTGTATTAAAGTGGTAGAATATAAACCTCACTGTCTGCCTGAATACATGGAGATATTAGTACTTGGGATTTCAGGGTCTTCTCAAGGACTTAGCTCAGCTGTGAAATCCCCTTTCATCAAAGATACATCTTTCAACACAGGCTGCTGCAAGCACCTGAGTCCTGCTTGGAAGCTAACATACACTGGGGCAGGAGTGGGCATTATGAATCCACCATTATGAAATGAAGACTCAGCCAAGACAGTTATGTGTAAGAGAAAGCATCCCCAGTTATTGCAGTGCAGGTTATTCACCAAAAGCATTCAGATAGGGAACTTATTCCACAATTCCATTTCTCTCTGTGTTAAACTAGACCAGACCAAACCTAAGCAAACCAGTGCAAACCATCTGATTCTTGCTTTGCCACCTGCCTCTAATGCCCATGCCCTCGGTGTCTTCTACTCTAGTGTGGGAGTCTGCAGAACAACCAAACTCCTTTGGCTCAGGAGCAGATCAGGGCTACAGTGGTGTTAGGGTCCCTCAGTTCCCACATCAAGAAGAACAAGCAGGGAAAAGAAACTCAGTTTCAAAACATCGTGACTCAGAAGCAAATATTTCAAATGAGCACATATAGTAAGGAATGATTAATTTTACATATCACCTCAAGTCATATGTAACCCTTACACTTTACTCCAACCCCCCTTTAATCCTTGTGGATTAACATATCTCCATGGATGAGCACTCTTTACACCTGCCTGCACCCTCAAGATCTCTCTGCCCTGTGTGTGTGCACTGAAAGGCTGGCAGAAAACCCTGAGACATCCAGAAAGAGCCTGGCTTACTCCCAGGGCTGGAGCCCAGACTGTCCTGCTGGGGATGCCACCTGTGGCTGCAGAGCTGCCAGCAGAGACAGGATGTGCCCTGCTGTGCCCACACAGCAGTGGGCTTGCATGGCTCTAGAGCAAAATGGAGAGCATAAGGGCCCCCTGAGCACAAACCTGCACACTGTCACTGTCTGAATTACTGCCTATGTACTATTGTAAAAGGCATTTCACTTTTCAGTTCTCACATCATAACCCGGAGCAGAAACTCGGTGTTCTGTTAGTGAGCTACCTTCCCACATCCTATACCACTGAAGGTATATCTTTCACTCTTACAAAGATGGTATGTGGGCTCCAATCCTTACCAGACCCAGAGGCAAAGAAACACGATCAACAAGGATGACACAGAGTTAATTAAACATATCAGATCAAAAGGACTTGTCTTCACTTGGGAGCCAGTCACAGGAGCCAGAACTCCATGGGCTCTTACTCCTCCTCCCATGTGGGGATAACAAATCTATTGCATTTAGGAATAAAACTTTGCTCTTTTTTAAACCTGGCTAGAGCAGGCATGAGAAACAGTTGCCAATTACACCTGAACCACAGGGAACTCTGAGCAAAAATAAGACCCAAGGAAGAGCTGACAGTAGTTTAAGAAGAATCTCAATCCATGCATTCACTCACAGCTGAAAAGGCATCTGACAACTACATGAAATGTCTTTCCCCTTCCAGAACTGGCACAACGCTGCTGGATCCAAAGGGCACAAATGGTGGCTTGCAGTCTGGCATGCCTCAGCAGCCCATGCCTGGCAGGGAGATATGCTGTCAGAATCTCATAGCCTTGGAGTGCAATTACTAAAACCTCTGGCATCTGCCATGCTTGATTTATGTTTAGGTAGCACTGATAGGCTGGTGCACAAGGGGCAGCCAGCCAGAGGCAGAGATATGGAGCAGGGCAAGCATCCTGCCTCACACAGGGCAGATAGTGTTGGTGCTGCAATGCAGGCACAGGGCACAGGGGCTATGGAGTGGGCAGCAGAAGCAGTGGGCTGCATTCGGCCTTAGTAGCTACTAAGCCTCACCAATTGCATGCAGGACTGGGAGAGAGGGAAATTCCAAGGGAAAGGAGCTGAATCTTTTTGTTTTGTTCCAGTCTGAGACCCACAAGAGTCCTGTGGGTGCTGTGAGGGTGTCCCACCAGTGTGAGGCAGTTACAATGTTTTTACTCCAAGCTGGTCAGCTACAGTTTGTCTGTTAAAGTCCCACCACTTGTCTTGACCTGAAGGTGTAAACCTAAGTAACTCTCAGCCTTCCTTTAGTCACTGCATGGAGGAGTCAGGGTAGGGCTAGATTCATTCTGTGCTCCCTTCCTCAGCTCCACTGAGCACAATTCTCAGCACCTGTGAAGCACTCAGCAAATAAAATGTCAGAATACATGTCATATATATATATATTTAATCTGAGTTTCTGGAAATTTCATTTAAAATTAAAATGAAAAAAAAAATAAAATAACAGAGATGTAGTTCAGCCTCCTTGCTTATCAAGATACTTTTCTCTGCAGCAAAGGAACAGTGGAATATATATATATTTTAGATCTCCTTTACTGAAAAATAATCCTGCGCTGGTGAGTGATGTTACTAAATATAAGAGCATTTCTCTGTAGTGACCACATTAACAGACTGCTAAGTATTATGAGGCAAAAGTGACTGCGCAGGGCTGAAAAATGGGAAAGATATTGCAACCTTTGGATTCAGATAGACGTGAACAGTAGGATCATGCATCAGTAGTCACGGTCTATGGTGTCAGAGCCAGCACAATCTGGACAAACCAAAACAAACACTGCAGTATTTTTGGAAGGAGAATGTTGGCAAGCGTAGCTTTACCTGGGCAAGATGCAAGGCAGCAGATGGGAAGATCCTGAGGGGGAGAGAAACTCAAGGGTGGGAAATTAAGCCTTGTGGTCACTGGCAGTCAACCAGTAAGTTGAGAAAACTCAATCGGAACCATACAGCAACAGCAATGGCTTGTCCCACACATGCCCACCCCAAAGTCATGCCCTGAGCTGTTGCAGCAGAGTGCAGTCACAAGGCACTGGTTTCAATGGACCAATAGCTACATGTTGTTCACAGCTTGCTGACAGCCATGGCAAACAGCCATCCTGCTCCTCCTTGGAAGGCTTCTTCTTTTGAGGAACTCTTTTTGCTGTGACACAATGAGGAATTCAGAGTCCAAAAGTGACAAAGTCTGGGGAGTGACTTTTATTTTTGCCAAGACCTTCCACTCAACATGGCAGTAGGTAGGCAGAGGGATCCTTGCCCAGCTGACTGTGATTGCTTGCAGGGTAAGGCTGTTGGTTTTAGAGGAGCCTCTTACAGCGTACGGGAGGGCTACAAGTGAATGGCAAATTCTGCTATTGGTCATCACCTCAGTTTGCATCTCCAGCAAAGACAGTATGATATCTACCCTGGAAAAGTAATATCTGCTGCGAAAAAGAGGGGAGCTACATGTAGGCCATTAGAATTCAAAGGTGAGGGGGAAAAAAGAAGAGCAAGGAAGGCTTTGCTCCTGAGTCAAATCTCCAAAACCAGGGACCATCAGAAAAGTGCATGTTGCACTCTGGAAAGAATCCAAAGCATCCAAGATGGTCAGCTTTGTCAGAGGTCCAGCAGTCTCTAGAGTTAACAGGAGGGACCCCTATTCCCATGCACCTACCTTGCAGCAAGCTGCCTCCTTTTACTGTGAGGGGACAAGGAATTCCATCAAAATTTCCATAGAAGAGGGTTCCCAAAATAGGAAAACCAAGGGAAAGACAGAGCAAGCTGACTCAGGGAACAAAAGCTGTTAATATGAAAATCAATATACATAAATAAGGACCAAGAAGGAGTCTGAGTTTAATTATTTAAGAGAGTGGAGATGTGAGGGCCATGTCTGACAAGATTTTCAACAGAGTGGTAATGCCTATGTAAACATTACGTGTGTTTTTGTGCTTCAAAATAGGGGACAATGAGATATAATATTTGCTAAAATGACTTTTCCTAATACCTCTTAGTGCCCACTGATGCTAACGCATGCACTCTACCATCCATCCAGCACCCCTGTTTACACCATCAGAGCCGTATCCAACAAATTTATTAGGAGGAAGGTTTATTGTAACTACTTCCAGTTAAGAGCACTTAAGCTACATTTATTTGCCAAGTAGTGTTGACTTTCTGATTTTTATGGGAAAGTGCTTTGTTTCAAAGGCAAGCCATAAAAATAAATTTCCCAGTCACTTTTCTCAACAGCTGTAGCAGTGCAACACACAAAATCTGTCTTAGACTGAGGTGGAGATTTTTATTTGTCTATTTATTTATTTATTGGAAGTCTGTTGTTGATATATTGGCAGCACAAGGCTGCTGATTCAAAACAAAAGGAGACACAGATACGAGGAAATTAAAAGACTAAAAACAGAAGCATATTTTGATTTCCCAGAGAGTAAAAGATAGGCAAGAGTTGTGTTTGCAAAGGATTGGCAAGATGAGGATTTGCTGAGCTGGGAGCAGCTGTCATAGCAACCACATCCAGGCAGAGAAATGTTTTCAAGTCACCTGGAAGGAGATTTCTCCACTCAGAGAAACACTGTTATAGAAGGAAAACTTTGGAAGCTGTTGGCTGAGGTGCCATCGTAAAACTGAATGGATGCAGATGAAGAGTCCCTACCAGGCAGCAGTGATGCTTTGTGGGAAGGGCAGTAATTTGAGATAGAGTTCTGTCAGGCTTTGATTCTGCCCTTGCTTGCTTCTCAGAAACAAAAGCATTCCCCAAGCTAAGCCACACAACATCTCACAGCTATGCATACCACCCTGAATGGGCTTGTAGTGGTGTGTAGTGGTGTATAGATCCTGACACTGATGTGTGCTCTATCGGCCTGTGCTCACAGATTCAATTTCAGTTGTGTATGCTCTGGTCTTATTGCAGTGCCAAATAAGAAATACTGATTTTTGATTAAAAAACCAAACATCTCATTGACAGTGTCACAACCTAAATGGAGACAGGTAGAAGGACGTGGGTCATGACTGTAATGCAAAAATAGCTCATGAGATAATGTAGCTATGTCTGAATGGTGCTTTGCCCAAGCTTGTTTATCCCATTTCTCAGAGTACTCATGTCTAGTTGCCCCGAGTCACTGAGATGATTCAGCATTCTTCTTCTAGTGCCTTTACTTTGCGCTAGTATAGATAAGTGTATAAGTTACATTCTGATTGCTTCCATTTAAGTCCAGCCCTCCCCTCTCACATTGAGAACAAAAACTGTTGTCACTGTGCTGAACTGTAGGATGTTAAGAATAAGTGGGTACTTTGTCACCAGCAGTAACACTACAGAAAGCAGTCCAATTTTCTTCTTGCCTCCCTCAGGTTACTCCTCCATTGCAAAAGCTCCCCAGTGTGTCCCTTCATCATGTTCAGCTATTTTTGGATGCCACTTCTCCACAGGCAGTTGATCCACAAATCAAAAACAGCTATGGAGTCTCCCAGTGTTATGGAGATTTTCAGAGGTTTAGTCCTGAACTGAGATCAGATGGCAGCTGAGAATTCCTTGACTTCCTTTCATTAGGCATGGCTCACAAGAGGGAGCCCATGCTGTGCCCATAATCCAAAGCCTCCTTAAGAAAACTCAAGTTCTGTCAGGTTCCAGAAAAGAGCAAACATCAGAGCTAAGGAATAATAATGCAACAGAACCTATCTTCCTAAAGCCAGTTCTCATATTCTGTGCAAACAATATATGTTTTACTATGTCTTTTGCACAGAATATAAGTCAAAACTCTATGCTTGAAACTCACAGTACATCTAACATTTTTGCAGCAATTTTTGCTTGTTTGTTTGTTTGTTTTCTTTGCATTAATAAAGCAGTGTATTAAAAAGAAGCCAAGCCATACAATGAAATGCTGACAGTGTGGGACAGCCTTTATTATATCCTTCAGGTACTTGAGGTGACATTGTTTTCTCACAAAACAAATTGCTTATCACAGACTCCATTACTCAGGAGACAGTAAACACTTTCCACAGTGCATGCCTCTTAGGCACTAAAAGGATCTCCAGGACAAAATTGCCTTGATTTTTTTGTGTGAATCTTTGTTATACAAACTAGCCTATTTTCATGAAATAATACTGAAATATATAGATGCGTTTCATCTTCCTTTTTTAATCCATTAAGAAAACACAGATGGCTATTGATACCAGGCAACTGAACAAGTTATGAGATGAGCGAGGGGTAAACATTTGCAAAGATGTACATAAGTAGACTGGACAAAGTAGTGATAATATGGGGAACATCTGGAAGTGGTCTTGGATGTAGGACTCTCAAAAGACTGGGAGAACTGAGAAAGATGGTTGGTGTTGCAATTTGGTCTCTGAAGCTTCTATTTAGGAAACATTCCTGCTAAATACCTGATTGCCCTTTTTAACTTCCATGGTGCTTTTGAGAATGAGCGATCAGGTCAGCCAGAGCACAAGAATGAATTCATCATTGAATAAGCTAGAGGCATGTTGTGTGCAGACAGATTGTTTTAGATCAGCCCTGCAGGTGAGCTGAGCTGTCATTTTGGACATGCCTACCAAGGCCATGAGACATGCTGGCGCTCCATATCTTCATAGAGCTGTTACCTCATACCAGCTAAAAGGCTGCAAGCCACACAAATCCCATAGACTTCCTGCTCTGAACAAAAAGTTACCTAAGGGTTGGCTTAAAGAGGGATGTAAATATTGTCTTTATTTGGAAGATGACACCTTTTCTGTGTCCTGGAGACTGTCTGGCATTCAGGGAGTTAGAGCAGCCATCAGAATCTTTATCTACTCCCAGGAGCTGGATTGTGAATTGCAGTATTTCTTGAGCACTGCATTTAAAGACTGTCAGCAGCTTCACTCTGCATTGCTATAAAAGGAAACAAATGTGCAGATTGACTGAAAATGCTCCAAGCAGCTCAAACCATTTTATAATTGCGCTGAAGGCAGATCTGAATGGTCCCACTGTCTTAGCAGCAATGAAAAAGGAAGAGCATGCTTTGCTGCTAAGTACTTTCACTTCTTGACTGTTGAAATCATCTGTCTGAATAAGGTTCAGTCAGCAATGTTTCCTAATTATGAAAGCTGGTGAAGTGCCCTGCACTGAGTGCTGCATTCACATGAGTTTTACTGTGGCTCCCAAAGGAAACTGTGTATGAACTAGGTTGCCAAATCTTTTGTGTAAAGCATTTGTCTGTTTAAATAAATAAACCCCAGAAATGTCCATGTAGGGAGTTAAAGTATTCACACCAGGGAATACAGTGGCTTCCAATGGGAAGAATAACACCTTGAAGGAACAGAGTAAGAGGAGGAAAGAACAGGGCTTAACAAACATCAAATCAGACCTCAATCTTGCTAATACTGGATGAGCTGGAATTTATTGGGGAAAAAATTGGGAAGCAACCATTGTATCAACCTCCTGATGTAGCACTGGGGATATCAGTACCAAGGATTTTCATACAAGTGTATTATCAATACCACTTAAAAGTAAGTTTTCAGTTTATCTTATTTGTAGATTCTTTGCATTTTTCATCAATTTGTGTCTAGTCATCTGCTAGGCCTCTTTGATTGCTTTGTTTGATAGCTGCATGTTAGGCCACAGGTCACACAAAATAAGCTCCGGCATATCTTTTCAATATGCCGTGGTGATCTGGCACTGCGAGCTAAAAGCTCCTTCACATTTCCCCTGAGATATAGAAAGCTGCCCAATAGTTCACAGTACTCCATGTTGACAGTATGTGCAAGCATAACAACCTCTAGATTGAGGCGTTGTAAAACTGCTCACTAGTATGTGCCAAAACCAGTCACTCTTCAGAGAGAGGTAAAATGCCACTTCTACACATTGACAGTGAAGTCAGATTGCTTAATATTTCATTTCCTGTTTGAAATGTCACTGCTCATCTGGGCACGGCTGGCTTTATTTTCTGCATGCTGCTGCCTTGTCAAAAGGTAACTCTTTCCTTTTTACCACAGATGGGACTGTTGGTTGCGGTGTGACGTTTCCTGGTACATGCTGCCACCTGGGACCTCAAAATAAAATAAAATAAGTATTTTATATTCCTATATTGACATTGTTGAATAGTCTGGAAGAGACTGGAATATAACAGCTCAGGAAATGAATCACTTAATTTACTGAGGTATACTGTGGAATCTCTTGGTGATGGATTATCATAATCCTGAAACTAAGTACTCTGATCAGTGAGGGAGAAACAGTTTGAAACCTTCCAGAAATGTCTGCTGTGCTCTGCAGCAGCAACTTGCAGTAAAGGATGGGAAAGCTTGATGTGGAGAATAGCAACAAATACCCTTCATGGCAAGTTTTTGGGTCAGGCTCCTGCAAGGTGGGGGAACTGTATGGACACAGACTTGTTGAAGTCAGCACACAGGAGCACAGTGACAGAGTTGAAATAAAAGAGGAGCTCTGATTTTAACCAGAGAGGTGGGTGCACCATAATTACACATTTCCTAGAAGCGTAGAAAACCAAGAGTATACCAACAGCTATTTGAAAACAAAGAGCTGGCTGTATCTCACTCATAATTCTTAACATGGCCACTGAGCTCTATAGAAGAAATATTTTATTGTTTCAAAGATATTGTTTTAATTATTGCTCAGGTTTCAACTGAGCTTTCCTTTTGGTGTTTCCTTACCAACAGATATTAGCATTCAATAAAAGGAAATTCTTTCCTAACCTTCAGTCCTGCTGGAAAGTGGGAGTTATTTTACTTTAAGACAAAAACCAGAAGCGATATTGATAGATTTGGAAATGTTTGTCCTGGATGCTGTACAAACAAAGCTTACTGTTATTTTCATAGGAGAACAACCCCAATGCTTCAAACAGAGAACTACCGAACCACAGTGTGTTATGGAAGCATCTACTACTGCCCTGTAGCAGGGTCCTCAGTAAACATACAGTATACAGCCACCTTTGTACTTTCTGTTCTTTGTCCTTTCCATTTGTCAACAGAGAGTCCCTTCAGACCCAACCAGCCTGGTAATATCAGCTGAGCACCACAGTCTTACATCATATAACAGATTTTACTCAACATTCTTTCAAATATTCATTATGTTCATTAATTCACTTATCATTTTCTTCCAGTGGAACGGGCAAGATAAGGACACACAGCTGGCTTGCTTCAGAAAAAGGCTCTTGAATATCCAAATTTGGCTGGTTTTTTGCCTGTAAAACCAATTACAAACTTCTTTAAGTTTCTGATTTGTGAAGGTGCAACTCAGAAATAAAGACTAATTATTAATATTATGTTCCACGTATTTTACATTTGTATGACCTTGGTTTAGTTAATTATAAGACGATAAGAGATAATTATACAAGTGAAAAAAAGCCAAGTAAGATACAGACTTATTTTTGTTTATAAAATGTATGTATATATTTGCATACGTATGTGTGTGTGCTTTCTCCATAGGAAACAAAGCCGGACAATTAATCAGAATATAACACAAAGCCAGATATATTTTTATGACCTTTTGCCCATTAAACCTGTGCCTGAGTTAAGCCACTGGGATTTTTGCCATTGATTCCTATCAGTTTTGGATCAGGGTCACAGAATTTGGTCCCAGCCCATGGAAATGACCATGATCCTTAGAAGAAAACAAAGTATTCACTTGAACAGTTCACCTTCCATACAGCTACCATGTTTTCAAAAGCCCTAGCTCCTGAAAAGTGGCTTACAGAATAGGGTAAAATTATTGGGCTTAGCAGCAGAGGAATGTGAAGAAAAAAACTCACTCAGGAGTTCTGTGTGGCACATTGCCATCCATGATGTGATAGAGCACTTGGTTCTCTGGTGATAAGCTGGTGCAGAAGTGTTTTTGCTGCATGACTGTTAGGAAAACAGCCCAACAGCATAACACTATCAAATCTACTTAGGTTCTAATTTTGCTGGACACTGTGAAGAGAGCCAGTTACCCATTGCTCCTGGTGAGTAGAAAAATTGTGAAGACATTCAGTCGCATGTACAGTGAAGGACTGCATGCAGTTTTCAGAAGCTCTTTTAACACCCAAGCACCAAGGCCACTGTCATTTTTGTACCTCTGGTCCAACTGTTCAGGCTTGCCACAGGGGTCCTATGTATAGAGATGCTGCAAGGTCTGTGTATGAGCATTTTCCTCTTCTGAACGTGGGCCTGCCTCGGAGTGGAGCAGGTGGAAGTCATGCTTGAGGCATGTTTGGAGATTATCATACTCTAGTGATGCTCAGTATGATGCACAGTGCCCTTTGAGAAGACATTTAAGGGCCAGAAGACATCTGCATGTGATGGAGGATCCTTGACATACAATTCATCTGCAGCCAAGGAAAGAAGACAGCAGTGCTGTGGGCCCTGATGATGCAGATATATATAATAAAGTTATTCCATATGTTCCTTTCAAATTAACATTTTCCTCATGATGACTTCATTTAATACGCTCATCATACCACTGCACAGCCATAACATACTGATACTCCTGACAGATACTTCCAGAAGACTAAAAAGCCACAAAATTGCCCATTTAAGAAGCCTTTCCACCCTCAAAAATTCAGAGAACATTTTGTTTCTTGGTGAGGAACACAAGATAGGGCTACTGAGTTAAGTTTAATCCAGCAGCCATCCTTCCTGCCACTGACAAGACTGAACTGGAAACCATGTTCCAAAGTTTTCATCATTTTCTCTGATCCATCATTATTTAAATAACAATAATAAAAACACTGAATACTTACTAGAAGGCACATTTCAAACTCTGTCTGCTTAGGGTATTACACTAAAATGTCACTTCTAAAAAAAGACACATCTAATTTCTCCATTGTCTCTCTGAAAGGTTAAGCATGTAGAATAGAATTAATGCTTATTTTGATGTATAGATTATCTGTCCTGTCATTCAGGCTGATATTTTTCATAGTCTATTTCAGACTCTGGAATGGCAGAGAAATTGCAGCTGCAACTGATTTATGAATTTTCTATCAAGAAAAAGGAAATAGAGAAGTTAAGCCACCTCAGAAACCAGATAAATCTCATTTCAGAGTCAAAACATTTTTGAAATTTGGTTGTTTTTGGGAAGGAACAAATTCTACGGCACTCAGTGAAAAAACTGAGTCATTTCTTAACATGCAAATTTTGAAAAATAATGGCTTGTTTTACACAAAGTACATAACACCCTCTTAAAATCCAGGCAAGTCCTTCTCATACCTCATATTCATGCAAAGAATCTTCTCTCGGACATAATATCTGTATGATAGAATTTGCGCTTTCAGAGAATACTGCATTAGTCCTCAGGATAAATCTCTTGGGCGCTTGGGACTGCACACCGTGCTGTTTGGGTGACAAAAGTCCTCAGCTGTCCAGGGTTCCTGTGGGAGAACTTCCTACTCCAACTGTGTCCTCCCAAATCCATTTCCAAGGACCTCACTTATTTAAAGAATCTATTGCACCACGTTCCTCCACCTCCACTTGCCTCATTCCAATTTATATATAAATTCCCTACCTCCACTGCTCTTTTTTTTTCTACCTGGCGTGTTTGGAGATTAGTTGATAAGCATTTTTCTATATTTAGCTATGCAAAGCAAAAGCTAAGTGCAGAAAGCCAGCTGGGACCCAAAGTTTTATTTTCATTTGTTTTGCTGACTTGAAGCATGCATTTGTCAAGAGTAAATTCTACATGTTCCACACAGTGGTTTTATGTGATAAAATGACTGAATTTGCAACCGAGGGAAGAGCAGCAGATGTAATTTGCACTGATTTTAGCAAGGTTTTTGACACAGATTCTGTACCAAGATTGAGTCATTGTAATCTAGATGGGTGGACAATCAGGCAGGGAAAAGCCTAGTTGTATGGCGAGGCTCAGAGTCTGAGTTACTGGTTGTACTTAATGTGGATGTCTGTGACAAGTGGACTGTCACAGGTCTGTCTTGTGACCTTTCTGGTTTAATGCCCTTATAAGGGACTTGGAGGAGACTGAGTGCTCTCATCAAATTTGAAGATGACATCAAGATGGGGAGACCAGTTAATACACACTCAAGTGAAGGGCTGCCATTCAGAAGGACTGAGGCAGATTGGGGTCACAGAATGACAAGAATCTTATGAAATTCAGCAAGGGCAAATGCCAAGTCATGCACCTGGGAAGGAAGAAACACCTGCAGTGATGCAGTTTGGAGCTGCCTGGCCAGGGAGCTGCTCTGCAGAAAGGATCTGGGAGCCTGAGGACAGTGATTAGTACAGGAGCCAGCAGCATGTCCTGGCAACAACAATGGGCAGCAGCCTCTTGGACTGCACGGAGAGGAGTAGGGCCAGCATCTGGAGGCAAGCGATTGTCCTCCTCTAATCAGCATGTGTAGATATCACATCCAGTTTTGCCCACCCTGGCAGAAGTAAGATATCGACAAACTGGAGTAGGTCCAACAGAACCAGCCATGTTCGATGTTTGTTCAGTCTGGTGAAAGAACAACTTGGAGGCTGAGTGGGGATTGTGATCCAGCATTAGTCCCTCAGTATGTGTAGGAAGGTGACAGAAAAGATGGAGATGAGCTCTTCTTACTGATGCTTGGTGGGAGAATGAGAGACACTGGTCGTTATTTGAAACAAGAGTTGTTCAGACCTGTTGTAAGGAAAAATTCTTCCCCATGAAGGTAGTGTGGGAGCAGCACAGACCACAAAGAGATGTGCCATCACCAGTCTTTTAAAGGCTTTCATGATCAGATGAGATAAAACCCTGAGACACATGTCCCTGCCTTAAGCAGTACTCTAGACTAGAGATCTCCTCAAGTTCCCTTCCCACCTGATTTGTCCTGGGGCAGCTATCCTGTGAGGTGTCCTAAGGTAGCTTATGATTATGAACAGCAGTCTGCAACCATACAACCTTCTCCTATATAGTTACTGTACTAGGAGTGATGGGGAAAACTTGCTCCTCATGAAGTATTTCTTGGAAGCACCCTGTGACTACTGGCATCTATTTTTGTGAATGAGTCTCAGAATAAAGGGCATTCTGGAACTTAGAAAACATCAGATCACACAGACAGTAAGACTTGGAAATAGTAATATAGTGTCATGGTTTAATAATTTTGTAATTTTGTTATCAGTATTCCACATCATAACATCATATAAAGCATGAATAATTTTACTGAATCTGTAACTTACAGAAGAAGACTACATCTCCCAGAGAACAACACGATAGGTCACGGGACCTGGACTCTATATTAACTCGGTCGCAGACTAGACTGATCTCTTTTCGAGTTCTGGCGTTCAGGGGAGTGTGTGGGAGCCTTCAGCCGTTCGCCTAGATTTCACAGTAGGCCTCTCGGTCATGGGACTCATTCTCTCTCCTATTTTGCTTGATTCGTTAGCTCAATTTTCAATTATATTGTATTATATTTTATTATCCTGTATTTCGATATAGTATTTAGTAAATAAGTGTGCCTCCTTAGATCGTTGCCGCTGTTTTCTTTTCCTAATTAACTTTTTCCTTTCGGCCTAGGGCCCCTGCGGGGCCCACGGCCCCCTGTCACGGACGCAAGGGGATTTTTCATTCAAACCGTGACATATAGTTTTGGAGGGAAAACTGTTTTAACAGTTTTAAAACAGAGCATTGATTTAAAACAGAACATTGATAAATTTCTAAGCAGGATTACATGATACAATTGCCAGTAATGGCTGGGATAAAATTCAATAGCCTAGGAGATTGCCCATATTTACATGATTGTTTTGACAAATGAAAGGCCACGTTCCTCATCTTCAAGAATAAATAAATGGAAAATTAAACATAGTAAATATTGTAAATATTTAATTGACACTTAATATGGTGAAATTGAAAGCAATCTTTTGTCTGGTTCAAAGTTATTAGAGTTTGTAGCTCTGATGCCTGACAGCCATGATAATGTGGTATTCATATTCTAGAGCAAAATGACTATCAGAATCAAAATGCACAAATATGGACTAATCTAATTAAGCTGTGATTCACATCAAAGCAGATGAAGGTTATATAATAACCAGCTACAAAGCAGGTGTAGCATATATCATTGGCTTGATTATTCTGAATTGGTATTCTAGTCAATTCCAAATTAAAAAGGATATTGTATACAGATTCAAAGGAAGTCAATCATGATGCATGGCATTGTAACAAAACAAACAATAAAAAAAGTATTTTTATTCATGAAATAACTGCATAATTCCAGTTTCTCATTGTAAATCAAACCAGAATCTGACTGTAGGAAGACCTAAAACAAGATGGTATGTTTTCTGTGTTGCAGCAACAAGGATATAATGTAGGAAGGGTCAACATTAAAGTAATAACTTGCATTTTTATAGTGATTCTACAGCAAACTGCAGGTTCAGTGGAATAGAAGACATCTTTCTCCAGTTGCAAACCATGGAAAGGCATCAAGAGAAATTTGACAAGGATCTAACTCAAGCCAGGAGAATCACAGCTAATGTTGTGTTTATACCACTCTTGGTTTTAATAAAGCATCAATCGACAATACTGTGGGGTAAATTCACTTACTGTGATGGTATAAGGAATGTCACTGATTTCCATCAGCAGGTCTTGGTACAGTTTATTGAGAAGGGATGAGCCCAGAAAACTTGGAAGCAGGAGGGAAGAGTGTAGTGCTCTGCATCCTACTGCTGCTGCTGGTGCCACAAGAAGAGCTTGCAGAGAGACAAACCCACTTGCTGCTCTTTGACTCCATGGCATGGCTGGTGTGGTTCCCACCAGAAATGCAGCTGGATGTGATATGGCTATTATGAGCTAATCTGGGAAGGATAAGGTACAATTTTATATTCACCACACAACACTGTAAAGTGAAAAATAGTGTGTAGTCTAGGATCAACTTGACAAAATCCAGTTCATCAATATGAGGACAGATCACTGTAACTGACACTGCTATTTCTACATACTTTTGAAAAGTGCAATGTACAGAGCAATTGCACAGTAACAGTTACAACAGCACATATGCTATTAACCATCAGAACCATAACTAGTACATACATGATAGCTTTGAAACAGGCAATGACAGAAATATATTGGGAAAACAGAGCAGAAAAACACATTTGAACAGCAGCAATGACAGTCAATGCTATGACTGAAAACCCCTTAAAATTCCCATATCTAAAATTAATATTATTTTTCTTAACAATATTAAAAGGTCTTTTAGTTTTTGTGGGTATTTTATGTACTTTTTTAAATACAGTGCCAATGCCTCATGGTGGGACTACCTCCTTTGTAGGCATTTTAGTCAGTGTGGCTGCTACTAAAATAGTAAGGGTTTGTTTCAGTCAACTAAAAAGGGATACCAATACTGTGTGAAATGAGGCATCCATGACAGGATGGGGAAGGTGCCTGTGATGTTCTACACCACACCTAATAGCATCAGGCAAACATGTCGGATGATCTGGCTTAAGTGCTAGCAGACATCTATCCTTAGGCTATGCAGATGAATCCTAAATGCATGTGTTTTACACAGGGGAAAAAAGAAGTTACAGCATGGTTTAAAAGCTATTATTATTTCGAAGACATTTTTTTTTTTTTTTTAAATGGGGATTACAGAATCACAGAATTGTAGGGGTTGGAAGGGACCTCTAGATGTCATTGAGTCCAACCCCCCTGCCAAAGCAGGTTCCCTACATCACGTCACACAGGTAGGTGTCCAAACAGGACTTGAATATCTCTAGAGAAGAAGACACCACCACCTCCCTGGGCAGCCTGTCCCAGTGCTCCGTCACCCTCACTGTGAAGAAGTTCTGCACATTCGTGTGGAACTTCCTATGCTGTACTTTCATCCCATTACCCCTAGTCCTGCCCCCACACACTACTGAAAAGAGACCAGACTCACCACTATGGCTCCCACACCTCGGGTATTTATAAACCTGGATCAAGTCCTTTCTCAGCCTTCTTTTCTCAAGGCTAAACAGACCCAGTCCCCTAAGTCTCTCCTCATAGGGGAGATGCTCCAGGCCCTTCACCATCTTTGTGGCCCTCCGATGGACTTTTTCCAAGAGATCCCTGTGATCTAAGAAGAGAATTTTTTCACCTCATGACACAACCACAAACTGCAAGTACTGATCAAGGAAAAATTTATTTACAGAGATTTTTCAAATACAAACATAAAATAGCACATTTATATATAATTTTTTTATTATTTTTTTTTTTACAAAAATGAATATTGAAATAATAAACATGGTACAGCACAATACGACATCAGTGAGCTAAACAGAACAGCGACAAAAAATCTATGTCTGTAATAAGTTCCCTGTCAGTCTAGCATAACCAACAGAGTTCTACAGTACCATAAGTGGAATCTTCAATGGACAGAAAAATGCCCATTTACTGCACTTCATAAAAGTACTATAGGCAATGGCTACATCTGCCAAGTTATTATGCTGCATTTTTGTAATAATGCTGAAAACACAGAGGCTTAATAAAAGATCTATAGGGATGAATAAGCAGTGGCTAAATGTTTGAGGAAGAGAAATGTGCAGAGAATATACAAAATACTGATAAAGTGGCTTATTGGTCCTTTTATTAGGTGTAATGTAATGTATAGATTAAAAAGTGTTGTAACACTGAGTTTTAAACCACCAAAAGGAAGGTTAAAAAAAAAAAAAAAAAAAAAGAAAGAAAGAAAGAAGAATTGCACCAAAAAAAGGTTTTTCCTCTCTACTCATTTTGTGCCATGGTCAACATCTGTGTGTGTATGTGCTTTCAGGAACACCGCATGGCAGGGGCACTACCCCAGCCTCCCAGCAACAACTTTTCCTCACTAATCCCTCCATTAATTGGTGCATGCAGAATGTCACAATTTGCCAAAGTGGAGTTTTCCTTGTTTACGTGGTTACATTTCTGTGGGGTGGGTCGCAGGCAGGTTCTGGTGAGGAGGCCTTTTTACCCACCCACCTGCAAGGTGAGGTGGCTTTGGTCCATGGTTCACCTCTTTCCCTAGGGCTCCCAGTGCCACCCACCACCACACCCTACTGAGTTTCAGAATGAAAGCACTTCAGATTTTCCTTGTTGTTGTCATTGTGGTCCAGAAGACACCCACAGGCCCCTTGTGCTTCTGGCAGCTGCCCGTGCCCAGGGCAGCTCAGTAGGGATACTGCTTCTGCTTCTTGCCTGAGAAGCAGGCCAGCCAGGTGCACACCAGCATGGCTGCCACCGCACCTCCACCTGTGCAGTAATAAGCCCAGCCGATTTCACAGGTTCCTGCAAGGGAAACAGAGCAAGATGTGGTAGAAAAGGCAGAGGTTGCTGGCTCCAAACATGTCAGCAGTAGAGCAGGTGCCTCTCGGCCTGCCAAGCCCAAGGGGGGCCTGTGGTACCATTCATTGCTTTACCCCTGCAGCAAAACCTTGGAAGAAGGTAGATGGGAGAATGATTTAAAAGCTATTTTCTCTCCTTAAATCTCTGACCAAATAAATGAGCTCCCACATTTCTAAGCATATTTTCAACTGGTCTTAATAATCATCATCACTTTGGCTTCATCGTGTTGGTCATCTTGATTTTGAATGTTCTCTCCCTCCTGCTGCAGTGCCATCTCTCTCCTCTGAATAGGGATCACACAGTAATACTACACCTCCTTCCCCCCAGCAGGAAACAATTCCTCCCTCCAGAGAACATAAGGTAATAACAGTTTCCACCTAGAAAGAGCTGAATCAGGTGGCACATCCATACTCCGTCCTAATGGTGTTCTTTAGGATCAGGCTTGTGGGCTGGACAGTTATCAAGACTGCTAATACTGCCTTAGGCACAAGATGCATGAGATGTCTGTACGTTTCAACATGTCAAAGGCATTAGCATGCCTGAAGGCAAACAGCATGTCCATCAGCTGTCTGCAGGATAGTGGATATGAGTGGGAGGAAACACTTATGCTCATGCCCCCTCTGCAGACCTTGGGATGATGCCACAGCATGCTGCGCACTACTTGTTTCATTTCTTTTCTTCATAATACACTATTTTTATCTATATAAGAGGCCTAGTGAAACAGATACTGCCATGACCAGACGATTTTAGGAGCTGAAGCCTTGGTTTGGGGTCAGCATTCTTCCTCCTGAATGTGCTGCAGTAGAAAGAAAGATTTATTTGCTTTTGTCATCTTGATGTATTCTGTAGATTGAAATAATTCTTGGCTCCCTTACAAAAGGCCACACAGAGAATCTGTCTTGCAACACAGAAGACCATCAGAAATCAAGGAGAGCTGCCAAGTGCCTTGCAGTGTCCCTGACAATGATCCTTGCCTGACTGTACAGCAGTCTCTGGATAGGGCAGACTACCTCTGGACAATTCCTTTACCTGTACACACATGTCTGTGGTTTCTGCTGGGATTTTCAAAACTGGAATTAAGCACATACCATATGTCTAAATCCATTGGATTGCTTTGAAAATGATCACGTTTATACCGGAGTTGAAGACGATAGACTCCATCTGATATGTCTTTTGAACTGCTAAGTACTCCGAAAGCTACTGAAGAATTGTAATGGCAGCTTCAAAACTTAAAACTTTCTCATTGTGATGCCTCCAAGTAGAGAAAGTAAACATTTAAACACTGCTTAAAAATAAAGATTTACCTACTTGCATTGCCCAAAGCTGTGACCTACATGGAAAAGAATGAAGTAAATGTGACCTTTGCATGGTGTGATTTCATCTTCTGTGCACTGGTCATTGGAAAGGGGAAGAGTGCACCTAGTACATATTAAGGACTGTTACATTGGTGTCAGAGATGCGTCTAACAAATACACCATGCACGTTCAGTCTTGGATGAGGAGAATAGCATCTATTTCTTCATACCATGCTCCATTTACGCTAAAGATCACTGTTATACTTAGTGCTCTGAGGCATGGCAGGCAGTTCCTTAATCTAACAAATGCAATCTAGTTCACAGGTGTGAGCTGGGTCAAGATGAACAAATATAAGAACGAGAGAGTGCAGAACAATGGATGAAAGAGCAGGAAGCCTGACCTTTGAGCAATAATAACAAAGCAATAAACCTGGCCATTATTTCCAGCCTGTGTCAGGAGCAATGGGAGGCCTCAGACAAAACAGCTTGATCTCTACTTGGATGATGCTGAGCAGAACAGCATTTCAAGCTATTTCAAGTGCAGAAGAAGAGCCTGCAGCAGGGAAGCTGTCTGAGGGCACAGAACTTAGCCACGCTTTTCATTTTAAGGAGAGGCAAGTCCTAAGTTCATAGATTAATATAGCTATAAGCTAGAGAGAATCTATTTTAAAAGTACTTGTTGAAATGAATGATTGCCTAAACTGCGTAGCCGTGTGTCAAACCGAAAATATACTACCTTTATTGTACATGGAAAAAAAATAATGTTTCTGCATTAGTGTTCTCATTTTACTATGTGCATTTGCTATTTTAATCCCCTGCACCCTAAAGAAAAATCAGTGGTTGCCAATAATTGAGCAGTTCAACTGCAGTTTAAATTGCAGAGTTGTTTCTGTTTCACTTTGATATTAAACTATCAATTTATAAGAAACATGAAGCTTTATAAAAAGTGGGGTTAGCGAGTAATTAAGTATAGCATCAAATGGAAAGAGATACACATATAAAAATGCTTTATCATAGAAAAGATAGACTTTGATTTCTAGCCTTATATTTTTTTACAAATCAATTACTATTACTTATTAATTAGTTACAATTAATTATTAACTACTATTTTTTAAAAACACTGCAGTAACAGGCACTGTAGAAGAATCCTTTCTCATGTTACACCTTTATTATACTGACATCAGTGCGACTAACCATGTATTTGGAGGGAAGCAAATGATTAAGAGCTCTACAGAACTGGGGTTATATTTGACCATCAAGAAGGGCACTTTGCATTCATAGAGCCCAAAATATTAAACATCAGAATTATCACCCTGCAGTTTCCCATTTTTGTAATTAATGTCAAATCTCTGGAATGAAGAGCAATGCTACCTAATTACACGATAGGATTAAATAAGGGGAATGGTATTGTTTTCCTCAAGAGCACATTGAAATATATACGTGCCGAAGTGTGCCAGGGGTGTGTGGAGATGCATACAAGAATGCGTACATGTTCCTGCACATAAGATGGGCTGATCTTGTTTCATGCCAAAGTAAACTCCCCACCAACTGAAGTGCTCTTCTGGCTGATTCAGATGATATGCAACACGGCAACTACCTTCACTGCATGGAAGTGGTTCTGCTCTTTACTAATCAGTCTTTACTTAGCAGATCGGTATGGAGGAGAAAATGTGAGCTGTGGTTTTGTTTTTTTATTAATTCTGAAAAGGAAAGCATAACTAATTGGTTTAATCTTGTCTTCTGGTGGCTCAGTGAAGCAGAACCATTCAAGTCAGCTCTGGTTAAACTGGCATTGTGAACTCCGTTTTCGCTTGGCACTAAGAGAGTGCCAGGATTAACTGTGAAATCAGACAATCACAGACCTTGCAGCTATAGGGCTGGATGGCCACTTTCCAAGCAAACAAAAGGAGAGAAGAGCAGCAATATCATGCTCCTCTCCTTTGTAAAAGGACTGAAAGACATTGCAGTCCCTGAGGATGAAGGACAAAAGCAAGGTGAATGAGGACAGCATCAAAGTAAGACTCGGCAGAAAGATATCCCATAGAATATAAAACAATATTTGCTAAATCGAAAGACATCAATGAATGTGACAGGCTGGTGTTGCAGTGATGGAAGGGATTATTCACAAAAACTTCCATGCCTTTTCCTGATTTCTAATGTAATCCCCAAAGCCATGAAATGTGACCTCTATTCCCCTCCCCTGCTCCAATACGTAAAGCAAATAAAGATTAAGACAAATTTGGGAGTGAGAGAACTTTGGCAACAGGAACTCTGTGGATACTTGATCCCCTGTGGAGCTGTGCCAGGATCCAGTTGCTAAATCTGAATTTTACCAGGATTTGTACTTCTGATGTCTTATAAAAAACACACAGTTATCAGGGTCCTGGAAATAACATATGATGTTCGTCTAAAATAACAATAATTGGCATTTATGGAAACTATCCAGAATATGAAAATGTCTTGTATGCAAATTGGTTAATTGCAAGACTTAGTATCTTAAATATTTGCACCTTATTTACTGTTAATTTTAGGGCTATCTTGAGCTTACAGCCTGCCAGCATTTGGCAGACTCTAAACAGTTAATCCTAAGTACAGCCTGTTTTCCAAGACGAAGGAAAAGGAGTTTCAGATTTACTCACACTGAAGAATACAGATGATATACCTTCAAAAATACAATTGCTACTTGCAAAAACTTGTGCAAGAACTCCAATTAACAACTTCATATGAGAGTCCTGTACTACAGGGGAATGTGAATTCCTGTAATCAATTGGGGTGTTGGAAAAAGTAATCAAAGAAGAAACCAAGAAATGTGATGTTAAGGGACATATAGGGATTTAGAGATATGAAAGCCACACATGAATGTAAAAGATAATCAGCTAATTAATAAGAAGGAACAACTACTTTGAAACAAAGCCAAGATAAATTAAATAGCTGAAGAATATTTTTCTTGACAGCTACACAATGAAAAAACATCATTTGAAATCACCTGCAAAACAGGGAAAGAAGTAAAGACTTGGAATGCATCCAGAAAGGATTAAAGTAGTTACATGAAACAAAGAAAATATGCTATGTAAGGTGAATCTGCAGCTGAACAAACAGCATAATATGCAATGACCAGCTTGGTGAAGATGGTTTCTTTCTGCCTACTGTATGGATAGGACTTTCCAAAGGTGTCTTCAAAACTGTATTATTTCTTACACAAGTAGAGGTCAGGCTATTTTGGTTAATTACAAATAGTCAAATCAATTGCATGAGTATTTTGGTTTGTCACAGATTCATAGAATGGCTTGGGTTGGAAGAGACCTTAAAGCCCACCCAGTCCCAACACCCTGCCCTGGGCAGTGCCACTCAGCAGCCCAGGCTGCCCAGGGCCCTGTTGAACTTAGTCTTGAGTGCCTCCAGATACGGGGCACCCACAGCTTCTCTGGGCAGCCTAGTGAAGTTCAGAAGTGTAAAAAAGCAGCAAAAGAAGCAATAACTTTTAAGTTGTTCAGCTTTTTTATTTGCAGACATTCCCATGACAAAATCCTCCTTTCTTTGGAAGACTGCATAATTTTATTTAATCAAACCTTAAATTTGCTGCATGGATTTGTTGTGAAACAGCAAAGGAGAAACAGGTGGATGGTTGGACTGGATGATATCAGAGTTCTTTTTCAATCTCCATGACTCTATGATTCTATGAAATACCTTGTGACAATTCCAATGCTCAAATCCCAAGAGCAGATAGCTCATGTACTACTAAACAGGAGCTCTCCCAGACCATTGGAAGAAGTCAGCAGAAAGCTCACTTATGTATGAAATGAGATGACTTTCATTGCTCCCTGGACATTCACAATGCAGAGATCCACAATGGGTTAGTTCCCCAGAACTAACTACAGAAGTAAGATTTGAGTCAGTTACCAGCTTCCCTCCCTTACTTGCCTCTGGAGACAGGGGGGAGAAAAAGTCACTCGTAAAGTGTGACGCATTTCATCTTAAGGTAGTCATCTAAAGCATACTGGGTGGACCCTGGTCTAGTAGTACCTAGTTTTATTCCCTTTATGGAGGGATCCCAAACAGCAAGTTTAAACGCCCTTTTCTAGTAATAAGGAGCAGCAGGAACTTGCTCCCAGGTGGTCTGAGTCCCCTTCTGGTTGTTTCTTGCCTGCATTGACTCTGGAGAATTCCTGCATGGTCTAATTCTGGCAACAAAGGTAGGTTAGACAGGATATTTGTGGTCCTTGATATAGTCACAGAAGTCTTACGAAGAAATAAGAATGAAAGATAACTAGGTAGTACTGAAGAGGAAATGCTTCTTGATGAAACAACTTTCTTTACTAGCTCAAAAGCTGACTCATTTATTTATCTATGAGCTTAGCAGCTGCAGCTTGGGCACGCTTATAAAAACTGTGCTCAGACCCAGTAAAATCTCTGAGCTGCGCAAGGGAATCTGTGAACAAAGCAACCAGCTTTCTCAGAAAGATTGCTCATAAAAATAGAGCTATAAAGCCATTGCCTTTAATAGGATTCTAATAAGTTGTCCTCCCCTCAAAACACTTTCCTTGATAGTTTTGGCACTGTATGTCAACACTCAGCCAAATGCAGAGATGATGCTACCTAAGGCCAATTAACTAGTCGACAAAGCTTGTTTTAATGTTTGCTGCTTCCTGTGAGGTTTTTTATTATTATTATTATTATGTTGTTGTTTTAGTAACTGCACTGTTTGCTTTTAAAGATCATTTACTCTGATATTTCTCCAGCAAAAATAATTATCATCAACAGTTGTCGTTAAGATATTTCAAGTCCTTTAAAAATGACAGAGGGGAACCTTAATAATAATGATCTTTGGAAACAAATATCCCTCTACAGAGAAGCTTCTGAGATCTTCTAAGGACAGTTCAACTGTTGGTTAAGCTCAGGGTGGGAGCCAGCCTGTGCAGTCGCTCTCCAGGCAGACACGTTGGCTGGGTGAGTGCATTCCCAGCAGCTCAAAACACAGGAGGGCAAATGAAGGTGCATGTTTGCAGCCATCTGCTTGTGTTGCTTTGGCCGCTACTGCATCAAACATCCCTATGCGTGATGAGCAGCAACGGAGCATGACAGCTGGAGGACATGAAACAGTGGGAGAGGATCTAGTGGGACTTCAAAGAGGAAAGAGGGAAGGGGATGTTCCCAGCCTCAGAAGGTTGGCGTGAACTCAAACAAGCACAGAAGGCATGTCAGGCAGGCTGTGGCAGCAGCCACCAGGTAGGTAGGCAGGGCATGCCGTGCCTAGAGCCACACCTGAATCCTGCCAGCACTTTCTGCCAGATCTGTGATTTTCACCACCTTTACTAGCAAATAAAAGCATCGTGAAACTCAAAGATAAGCCTTGAAGGTAGTTTGCACAGCAAACACCAAGCCTTCTTTGTGGGATCTTCTTTAGGACAAATGATCACCCAGTAGAAAATAAATTAGGTCTATGGCATTTACAACATAAAGAGTAATGTCTCATAAAAAGAGGTAGGATATCCAAAACTCAGGCTTGGCAGCACACTGAATTTCTTCAAAGGAAGATTATTATTTTTTTCCCCATACAGTTCAGTTTAAAACTGGGGGTTTCTCTTAAATGCAGTGTCTTCATTCTTTCAGGTTCATATCATTTTATACCTCTGGCGGTAGGGGAGTGGCAGCGGGAGGTGAGATGAAATCTCCTAAGACACCTAAAATGGCATGAGTCATCAACGTTTAAACAAGTGAATCTCAATCTAGATAAGCATTTTGCTGTTTGGGAATTTGGGTATTGCTCATGTATTGCTGTTTTACCAGATGCCAACCAAAGCTTGATTTTGTGAATTAAGCTGAACATGTCCCGTCCTCTCCAACACTTTCTGTGGGATTTAGCTGTCTCCACGCCCATCACAACAGAGATGAGCTTGCAACAACTGAACAGCCTCTGCATGAGCATCAACGGAAACTGATGGCCTGAAATGAAGTCTCTTGTTGAGTTTAGATATTCAACCCCAATTCTAATGTAAGCCCACATATATACACCAGCACTGTCTTAAAAAAACCCATGCAGGTTCAGAAGGCTTCTTATCAAAGCTGGAGTTTTGAAAAATGTAGATGCTTTTGCATACATCTGGTGCGGTCTTCACTTTAATGCATCTCTCACTTTAATGCTGGTTCCCTCACTTTAATGATATTTCCTACTTAAAAAGAAGTATTTTCTTTTAGCTGTTATTCTTTGTGGTATGAAATGGAATGAAAACATAACAGGGTATTAGTCTCTCAAACTCAGCAAAATTGAATGTGTGCTACATGATATAGTTATGAGGGTACTTGCTTTGAGGAAATTGCCCGCAAGTTCCTTTTTCAGATCACATGATTGTGCAGATCTGACTCACATTTACACCCTTCAGTCAGCAGCTGTCTACTGATGAGGAGATGTGCTAAAGCAGTGCTGTCCTGAGTAGGTGACTCCAGTGTGTAAATAATGCAGCATAACAGCAACAGCTTGCATAGTGACAAGAGATTATGACTGTGATCCTTTCTCAGAGGTTTGGTAAAAGAGAAAGGCAGTCAAATTAGCATGTGCACTGGTGATTTATAACCCCAGTCTCTACCCGAGATAATGATAATTAGACAAAAGACTTTCACTCAACCACTTGACAAACAGTTATATGAGTTTAAAACATTACTGTCTTTTTCCTCCCACCCTTATTTGTTAATGTTGCCATCCTTCTAGGAATTTTCAACCTAAAAACAGCAGTAGAAGAACTCTCTGCATCATGCACTGATGTTTTGGTGGGAACTCAGCTGCATCCATGATCTTAGGTAGGACGCCACAGTATGGAACGGGGCCCCACTGCCTCCATACAGGTCTTGCCTGTATCACAGGGAGCTGGGAATCATAACAGAGATCTGGAAATACCACAACGGTCTTGATGCATCAAGGTGTACAGGAAGCATTGGTCATAGTCCTAGTTTATCACTGTATTCTTTTCATCATGGCAAAAACAGACTGCTAGAGATGAGCAGACAGCAGGTCCTTCTACAGGTGTGCCAGTCCATCTGTTTTACAGAGGTTGCTCCTCTCCTCATTAGCAAAACAGCTCGTCTATTGAATGCAGTTTAATCAACAAATGGGGTTGTCCTTGGCAGGGTATCTTCAACTGAAGAATGACTCCCCTTTGTACAGATCAAATTGTACAAACTCATTTATTTGATGAAAAAAAATAGACCAATTAAATGCACATTTGTTTAAGTAAACCATTTGGATGTAGTTCACTTAAAGAAAATCAAATAACTCTCCAGTGTTAAAGAGAGCAGCAAACTGCTGGGCATGTCACAATGTCAGCTCAGGTTCTCTAGAAGAGAATATCCTAATCCACTTACACGTAAATGAAAATCACAATTATTTCTCCTGCTGCCTTTTTAAGTATTGAACAGACACAGAAATGTGTGTGTTTGGTGGGTACAGAGGAAGGGGGTCCCCTCTTCACATTCTGGGTGATCTCACCACTATTTAGAAAGCCTATTAGTCTAAAGCCTTTTCAGACTGTACGAATACATAATCACATCTTATGTAGCACAACCACTAAGGATTATGCTTTTTATGGGTTCTTAGCATCGCTATTTATTTCTTCTATCTAGTTATGAGCATGTTATGGAGGTTTTTGGTCTTGTTTTGTTAAGCCATTTTCATTTAATAGCCAATTTTGAAACATTTCTGGTTAGCATTCCATTTTAGGTACCACAATTCCACTGCTTCTCAAGTGAGTTCTTGCAGTCCCTTCTCTTCACCCTTCACTTGCCCTTCTCATTCTCTTAAGATGTAAATGCAGCTCCTGGTTTATTTTTTTCTATCTCCAATATCAATGATCTTTTCATTCTGCAGGTCCCCAGTAAATCTTATTAGTTGCTGAACCCCTACCTTTGCTGGCTCTATAACCAAACCCGGTGAGCTTTGAGACTCCTTTACTAACACATTCTCCATGGCCCACTTTATCCTGATCATTATCCCTTTGAACACCCTCTCCTTTGAAAGTGAACCAAATGAGGATCCTGTTGCCATTCTTAGTAGCACAAACAGTAGCAGGAGAAGTAAGACTAGCATTCCCATTGCCAACATTTACTCCACCAGCAAAATAGCCCAGGGTTCACAGCAGCTTAGCTTTCCCAGGGGCAGATTGTGAATGCAGTGTGTGTATGTATGATTCTTGAGGCATCTCATTTCACGGACTCAGGAATAGAAAGCATATCATTGCAGCTTAATCAAATTAAATATTCAAATGAAAGCAATAATTACTAAAATTTGTCTTGAGACTGGGTGAGATTAAGTCATTGAAACATCATTTTTGTTCTGCTGGCTATAATGAGTAAACTAGTCTCTAATGATGCAGAAAAGACTGGAGAGTTTGGGTTGTCACCAATGAAGAGATACATATCAAATGAGTGTGGCCATTAAACAGCCCTTGGACAGAACCTCTGCCTTACAAATGACTTTGGTAACAGTGTCAACCAGATACTGATATTAACTTAAAAGAAATCCAAGACACACATTTAAATTCACTGCCAGTCTATATGGAAAAGAAATACTTCAGTGTCAGAGCTGCCTGGTGAAAATTACTGCATCAGGTTTCAGCTCTCATTATAATCTGTTAATTAATGTGTTAACACAAGATTCCTGAAGATCAACGAGGCCAGCACTACCATCAAGTCTAGGCATGCAAAATACATGCCCTGTCCAGGTCTGGAAAATGGAGTAAGAGTACACATCTTCACAGTTAATATAGCATATCCCTTGTTCATGGTCCTTACACACACCAGGAGGAAAAGCTGAAATATTTCCTGTGGATTCCTTCACTGTATTAAATGGGGAAATGGCTCAATTTATGAAAATAAATGAATGAGTCAAGAGTAGAAGGTGGTCTTGGAGACTACTCTGACTGTAAGCATGACTGTACTTAAGATCACAGCTTCATAGAATCATGGAATCATTAAGGTTGGAAAAGGCCACTAAGATCTAGCCCAGCTGTCATCCCATTGCCACAGTGTTCCTCAGTGCTACAACAGTTTGAAGCTGCCTAAGTGAATTTTCAGAAAAATAACCACTTTTCTGTACTCTGAGGAGTGACTGAAGCCTGGGAAGGGGCAGGCTGTCAGGAGCTACAAGTAGGCATTGCAGGGGCAACCTTTCATGCCATTTCATGCTTGGCATCATCATATGCCCATGAGAGGCCAAATGGGTGGGCAAGGAACTGATCCAGACTTCTGGAAAGGACCAACCAATATCAAACCTAACTATTTGCAGCAGCTGCTGTCTTACTGGTCTTTCTACTGTATCCACTGAGACACCCTTGGATCCAGGAATCTTTGGGATGTTATTTTCCTGTAAGTTAACTATATAATTGTGATCTTGTGGCTATCACATGCATATTTTTCAAGTATTATACTTCATTGAAAGAAAATTTATCATTAATAGCACAGAAGGATATTAAAGTTCAGAAAACAAGCTTCTAGGGCACATTACACTTCCCCTGGGTGACACCATTAATCAGCTGCTGGCAATATCATCAGTGGCAGTGATAGGTGCTACTGTTGGTAATGAGAATTTCTGATCCCATACCAGTGCAAATGTACTTCAGTACACCACAGGAGTGATGTAAGGGAGGATGACCTGGAACACTTCTTCCAAAGCAATAATGTTGATGATTTAATGCTATTCTTGTACAACTTTTTACCTTTCGGTCTCAATTAGTTTGCAAATCATAGAATCATAAAATGTCTTGGGTTGTAAGGAGCCTTAAAGAACGTCTGGCTTCATTCCCATTGCCATGGGCCAGAACACCTTCCCCTAGGTGGAAGAAACATCTGTAACATAGATTTTGTCCATTCTTCTTTGCACTGGAGTTACTGACAGGCTTCTACAAGCCACGCACACACAGCTATGGAAAAAGTTTCTAACAGCAGCCATAATGCTTAGTTCATAGTGTCTGAGAATGGGGAGCTGTGTGAATGTCTTCTTGGAAGCTGAAGCTCAGTATGCATATATGTGGGATGTCTAGTCTCTCCTGCTCCTGCAGGAAGATTGGAGGTCCCCTTCTTTCTCAAGTAACACAGGACTAGAGAGCTCTTGCAGAGTACGAGAACAGAATCCACATCTATCCTTCTAGCTTAACAAGGACCTGCACGCTCATTCAAACATCAGATCCCAATCATCCACACTATCTCCCTGCTGGGCCCCTGTTTTCTATCACCCTGATGATCTCTCTAGAGGTGACTTCCCCTGTACCATGTGGTTGTGAGCATTTTTGGCTTGCATTTAGTGTCAGCACAGACATTACCAGTTGCTTGCTTGTGAAAAGGCAGTCACAGGGAACAAGCGTTGTTTACCATCTTCCCAAGGTTGTGTATAACCAAAACCATATTCCCAAGCTTTGATTAGAAGGCCATAGCCATGCCAGACTTCCAAGACCACTAACTGCTCTCATTGTGGATTACCCTAACCTGTGACATGATGCCCCTGCCTACCCTGCCAAGATCTCTCGGAGTATTCACTCACATATTGCAAGTCTAGTCCATCTGATGGCTTAAATATAAATACACGTACATTTATTTATTATATTTCATAATGTCCTGCTGGAAAATATTTTCAGGAAACCAGTCTGAAGCCCCCTGCCTTAGCACTACATTGGAAACACACAATATGAGTACCCTACCTCAGAACTGGGTTGCTACTCCAAACCTGTACTCAGATCTTCATTTGCTTTCATGGGCAAAGGAAAGAAGAGTATAATACAACTGAAGTGCTCTGATGGAAACTTACCCAATTCAAACTGGTTGGAAAGGTTGCCACAGGTTTGTCTGACTTCTTCACTGTCCCATCCAAGAGGATAGAGAGCACAACCAGAGCCAATCAACAAACCTACGGAGAGAAGAGAGAGAAGTTTACACAAGCAATTTCCATTAGCTTAAACATAGGCCGGAAGTCAAGCTGCCACAGAGGAATCTCAGATTTAAAAAACATCAATTTCTATCCTACAAACAGTAGGAAATCATTTGATCTTGAACTGCTGCATTCTGCTTTGTGGTTTTCCAGCTGCTTAGTGTGCTGGAGGTAGCCGGGGTGGTTCAGCACCAGATGCCAGCCTCAGCTTCTGGAACTGCTATCTGAGAGCTTTTAAACTCCCCTTCAACTCTGCAGAACTGCTACATGCACTGCTTGGAAAGCTCAACACGGGGTTAAACACAAGCTGTGTTAATCACAGCATTTATAAGCTGATTGCTTCTGATTAATTAAAACAACAATCAACCAGGGTCTATCATGGTTCCAGCAGGAAAAAGTAAACTGACAGTTGTGCTAATCCCTTGTCATTTTCTTTTGTTTTTCACTACTTCAAAAGCCAAGGAAGTGTGATTTCACATCACCTGATCAGTTCATACCACAGGTACATGCTGCACATTTTCCTCATATTATTTCAGCAAAAACAACAGAGCTCTTGAACCATTCTACCTGTAATCGTGTTTGGCTTAACATTCACTGCACGCTTTGCTTTCTCCAGTCCTCACACTGTCCAAAACAGATGTGCTTGAGCTAAGCAAGACCTTTTGCAAGATCTTGCCGGGAATCATCCAATGGGCCACGATTGTTTTGTAGAAGTGGCATTTTTCTCATATTGCATTCTTAGCTGCCATGACAGCAGCTGCCCAAAAGCAGTTGTAGCTGTCAAAGATCTTTCTGTTATTTTTTTTTTTTTTCAACAAGGACAGCCAAAAGAGAATAACTAGATGTATGCTACATCATTTAATTTTACCTCCTTTGTCTTAGATCTTCTCTGTAAGACTGGAAACAAATCACTACATAAATAACAGGCTGGATGCACTTTGAGGGATGAAAAGGCGAACAAGTCCCCAGCAAGTTGGCAGTGTGGGTTTTCAGCAGCACCTTTTACCCATTAGGTACACTGCAACAGGGTTTCAACCCCTACAGTCACTGCTGGCAAGCTTTGGGCAAGTCCTTTGGCGTTCCACCACCTCACTTTTCCTCTCATGACAATAAGAATAAAGATAATGTGGTTGCTGGCAAAGCAGCTCTGTTGGTGTGCTACTAGTGCAGCAAAGCCCTGGGTGTGGTGACAGAGGCCCTGTGGATGTCACACCTGTCTGCCAAGAGTGATTCTGACTCAGAGCTTAGCTGTGCATTTCTATAGCCTCTATCCTTGTGGTACCTCCATTTTTTATACTGCTGACACTCTTGTAAGATACAAAAAGCATTTCATTGTTTTTTTGACTTGCTTAAAGATGCAAAGGAGCTGTATCCCACCTTTCTCCACATGTTTTGATGCTCTTAGCCCCTTGGATGTAAGCAAAGGAACAGCAGCCCCTCCAAGCACAACTGTCACTTTTCAGGGCCCAACATTCACTCCTCCTTATATCTTCTTCTTGCTACTCTAGTCTACTTTTCCTTGCTGAGCAAACACTGCCTGTTCCTCTCTCAGTCCCTGCATAACAGAAAATAAATCATCAAGGCAGCCCCTCTCAAGTGGGACATTCATGCAGCAGCTGTAAAGGCATAAAAGCAATTAAGGCCAAATGAATGCTAGACTTTTCAGGACTTTGACTGACCTAGATGTGGTTGCTTCTAGTCTCCTCACTACCGGCTTCCACAGTATCATCTGATTTTTTTCCCTAGGGCTGCAGAGCTGACAGAAGCTGGTAGAATCTGTGTAAATGAGAGTGCTTTCTCATTAAGTTCTCTGGAAGGATGTTTCTCACACAAGAAAACTTAGGCCTCTTGTAACAAATATAGACTCAAAACTGTTAAAGACAGCTTAAGATTTTTGCAGAAATACATAACTTATTCTTCACGTGAACTGTTAGAGCAAGAAGGGCACTGGAAAGAAATTACAGCATAGCTGATGTGCTTGGAGTGGGCAGGACCTATAGAGCAAGAAGGACCTTCACTACTGATGATAAGAAAGTCTGGGGAAGTCATGAAAGACAGTTGATGGACAGTAGTAGCCCCATGCTGGTTGTGATGCAGAATCACAGAATTACAGAGTCATTAAGGTTGGATAAGACCACTAAGATCATTAAGTCCAACACCAACCCATCCCCACCATGCCCACTAACCAGACACCTCAGTGTCACATCGGCATGGTTCTTGAACACTTCCAGGGACAGTAACATCCCACGGGCTGCCCAGTGCCAGCAGTAATATCCAAGCAGACTAGCTCAGAAAGCTGCATGACTGTGTGTGTACAATGGTGTGAATCTGTTCCATTGCTTTCAGTAGCATTCTACACGACTGCAACAAAGCTGGTACCGCTACAGTCTAAATGGGAAGTGAATCTGGGAACTGGCATTTCAATTCCCTTCACAAGTCTGGAGTGTACCAAAAGCCTGAAACATTAATAAGACTTGGATAAAAGCACTTCAGCTTCTTCCTCCCCTTCCAGTCAATCCACTCATGTTTGTAAGCAACTAAATGTGTGGATCAGACTCTAGGAAAGCAAAAAGACTGCATGCTATTATCTCTAATAATCCATACAGGTGCTCACAGCCAATTTGTTTAATCAGAGACTGTAGATTCTGTGGAACAGCTGCAACCTCCATTTAAATGTCTAAGTTAAATACAAGGGCCACAAACCCAGCGGAAATCATTAAGCTAATTTTGCTGCTTCAGTAGAGAGAGGTGACTGGTTTAGCACACGAGTCACACCCTGGTCTGCCCTAAGTTGGTTAATGAATTTAGCCAGCTATGCTACCCAGGACACCACACCCATCTCCACAGCTGCTTAAAATGCTTAGGATGCCTAGAGCACTCCTTAAGAAAGGGGGGGGTGGCGGGAAAGCCACTGTGCTGTAATTACCATCATCTGTCATCTTTCATCATCCACTGCAGTCGATTAAAGTAAGACAAAGGGGAGGGAAATAAGCAGGTCCCTAAAAGGCAGTTTCACCAAGGGGGTTGCAGCTCAAAGGAGCCAGTTGGATGGCAGTGGTGGGCAGTAGAGGTGTTGGTGGTACTTGGCTGCTGTTTGGTGTGCTGCACCTTGTGCCAACTCTCCCTCTCCCCATTTTTATTTATTTATTTAACATTCAGGATAACAAAGAGCTGCTTAACACTGTGCAGTCTGAAGATCCGTGAAGTGCTGCTGTTGCAAGCATCATGACTTAAATGAAGCCAATAGCAGCAATGCAAAGCTGGAATTAAGCACTTGGCTGCAAAACTTAGCCCATTTTGGTTCTTTGTATAGTTCATGAAGGGAGCTGTATGTCTTCAGAAAGGGAGCTAAAACCAGCCCATATGCAAAATGAGGAGCTGTTCAGACTCTCACAAAACAGAACACTGGAGCTTTTAAAAGCATTGTGTGAATATTCTGCCCTATGGCCACTGCTGTGACTTTATCTTTGGCTGTGAGAGCCCTCCTGGCTGACCACACTGACCTTAAATAAGCAGAGTCCCCAAGTCCTACAAACCAGGGGAGTGAATGCTTCAATAGTAAGCTACCCAGAGCGATCCTTGTCCTTCCCAGACTGCTCCCCCGTCACTCTTGTTGAAGGAATAATGTATGATCATACTTTAGTAATGCTTAGCATCTAAAAGACAATCTTGTTTGTCTGGAGGTGTGATTGAAAATAATTACCTGTGGCAATTATGCATATGGCTGATGCTGCTGAGCAGGGGGTGGCAGGAAGGGGACAGTAATTACATTAGTGGTTTGGCACAGACCAAGACTTCATCTCTGAAGTGATAAAGACATGATTTGTGGCATGTAGCAATCAGCTTGATCCAAGAGGTAAAATATCAACCACTATTAATAACCTCAGGAACAGCAGTTCTCAAACAAGGATTAATAAAACAGGAGGCATTAACCAGATTTGTCTACATCACTGCACTCAGAAAGGCCGTCAGAGATGGGAAAAAGCCAACGCACAAGAGATGATGGTTGCACATCCCTGTGGCTGGCAGTCCTCAGGCTGTTCCTGTGGCTTCAGTGGGTGACTCCACTCAGAGGTGATGTGCCTCCATAACTATTGTAGGCATCACACCATAAATTGATCGTCTGCAACTCTCCTAGTGGTCCATAGCTTACAAATCCTGCTTTACAGGCTCAGATCTTTCCCTTGCTTCTTGAAGGCACAGCATACCCAATTCTTACTTGCCCCATTTCTGTTCTGTCACCAGCCCACTGCACCCCCAAAAATCTGTTAAATTAAGCTAAATCTTCCTTAGAGTCCTTCCTTCACCATTGCACAGAATTCAGATAAATCTGACAGGAGGAAAACCCATCAGTTTGATCAATACAAAGAGGATGTGATGGCAGCAAATGGGGCACTTAGCTTCAGACTTAGACTTAGCCTCCAAGTCTTGCAGCTAGAAAATGTGTTTTCAAATGGGAACAGAATCAATGATGATTTTCCTTGATTATGGCCTTTTTAAGATCCTGCAGTGTTTTCCAGATGGTCACTGGAAGTTGTTTTGTACTTCCCAGTTATAGCTGTCCTCTACCAGCCAGAGAGACTGCTTGCACCATGGCCAGCAGCAGGGGATTCTGCCTGACTGTGAGCTCCTGGGATGCCTCTCCTCCAGAAAGGAGCCCAGAAACACTGTGGAAACCCACTTATAAACATAAAAGAATGATCCATGAACAGCTGGGAGAAAATAAAAACAGAACCTTTTGTGCCTTTTGAGCAGCCCCTTTCTAGTGGGAAAATTCATCTTAAAAATATGTTTGTCCTTTCTTTCCTCCTCTCTCCTACTTTTTCTCCTTTCGTTTTAGGACCTGACCAAAAAAGAACTTTTTTTACTTTCCTAGGCATCTCTAATGAGTGCTGCTCAGATCTGACAGATATTCAGGCCATCTGGAGAAGCTGACAGACAATAATTTGGAAGTCATCCCTTTCAAGACCATTTCAACGATGATTTCTCCTTTCACATTTTTTCTCTATTAGCTGCTCTGAACCTTCAAGGATGATAAAAAGTTTTCACATTCCCATCTGTCACTTGAAGGTACAGTAATATCTACAAGGAAAGCAAAACCAGTTTTTCAGTGAGGCACAGACTTTCACTCTCTGGTTCTTGTGACTTACAAACTCTTCTCACTGTAATGGTTTAAAAGCATTTACCTGCTAAAAAGTGAGCCCGCAGCATGAGAATGAAAGTGAGCTGGCACATGAAGACTATCTGCTGCTTTGAGATGTACCTCAAGCAACAAACAATAGGGTTTAAAATGAATAGGTTAAAAATCATGATTTGAAATGCTTAGAAGAAACAGCTTCTGAGGTCCCCCCCTCAGGGAAGTCAACCAAACAACAATGACAGAAGGTACAATTGCATACAACATGAAGGAATTCAATGAGGGAGTCACTTTTCTGGGTGTCCAGACAGGCATCACAAGCACAGAGTGGTGGGTAAAGGGATACACTGATGGAGATGGCATTTATGTTGCCCTGAACTTCCAGTCCTCTTCACAAGGGTCATGGGATGGGAGAGGGCAAAGAGGTTCAGGGCTTCACTCAAAGTGAAGAAGTGGAAAAGTGGGAAGAGTGGAGAAATCATGGAATTGCTAATAAACAGAAGTGAATTAGGAAGTGTCATTTCATAAAGGCACATGTGCCAGGGCAGTGGCAACTGATGCTGTGAAAGGAAAAGAGCCAGCCTCATATTCAAAATCCTTCAAAACTAGTGCTGGTGCAGGGTGTTCTGCATCTTCCACCACTTCCAGTCACTGAAAATCACCCCCTGAAGTACTTCTTGCAGCTAGATTTTATAAAGCAGCAGTAAACACATTCCACAGTCTGCATGGGTTGGCACTAGATAATAGAATACCCAAGAGTTTAATCCTACTTTATGTATGCAATAGGAGGAGTAATATGATTTTTGAGAACTAGTTGAATTACAACATCTGCTGGATATTTCACTAAAAACTCCTTTATTACTGTTTATTGTACAGCACTATTCACAAGCATGGAGATTTAGAGAGATCTGAGAAAACAGTCAGCTGTTTGTACAAATTTCATCTTACTGGTTACGATTAAGTGAGGCTACAACAGACCCCTGACTGATAGCGGAGGCTGTCCAAAGGCTACACCAACAGATAAGAGAATGAATATCCACTGAAGCAAGGGCTCCAGGCTAACACCCTTACTATCAGATCACACAGTCTCTCTCTTCATCCTCTCAGCCAATGAAGATGCGAGTATTTGGTACCAAGTAAGGCATCCTTCAGATAGATCCACAGGTCCCAGGGGATGAGAAACCAGGGTTCAAATTGGGAAAAATAAAAATAAAAAAGGCTTTCATCATAGCTGTTTATTCTTAACAGTGAGTGTTGGATGTGAACATTTTGGTATGAGAGAGTCTAGAATCACCAGGTGTTCTTCTTTGAGCATCATTTAATGTGTGCTCAGTGTGTCCCCACAGATGAGGTAAGTGGGGAGGTACCATGAACCCTCCAGTGTTTAGCCACAAGGCACAGCACTAAGCAGTTCAGATAAGCCCAGACTCAGCAGCTTGTGTTTGCAAAAGAGGAGGTAAGAAAGTGATAATCATGGTCATGATCATAGGTCGGTCCTGCTTTAGGCAGAAGACTGAACTATGTGACCTCCTGATATCCCCTGCTACCTCTAAGACTGCAGGAAATCTGTTTTTCCATCTTTCAGGCACTTCAGCTTAAGGCAATCAAATACAAGTCACGTGTATGTGTAGAACTCCACAAACATTTGAGAAGGGAGCTAGTTTAACACATGGTATATGAAACCTATAAAGATGCCTCCATGTGAGCACATTAATTTAGGCACTTGTTAGTATGAGCAGTGGAAGGAGTTTAAGAAGTTATATTTTGCAGCCCAAAGAATGCATACAGATTGGTCTGTGCTTGGAACACACCCAAGTCTACCTAACTCTTAAGACAGCAAAGATATTCACAAGCACAGACTCTTCTGTCAGTTCAAGCACTGTTCAGCATCTCACTTGGCCTCCAGCTGCCTGCCCAGAGAAGTACAAGGCTCCCATGCATCCTCTGTCATACACAACATCCCAAGTAGAGGTCTTCTGGACCCCAGGGTACCTGTAATAGCACAAACAATCTAAACATAGCATCTAATGAATTTTACCTTATTTATCCATTGACCTTAATGTAAGCTTAGAAATCTACCAGAGGGAAAAATAGCTGCATTGTAAACACCTTCAAAAACCATATGAATCCATAATTAAATGCTGCCTTGAGTTACCTATGCTTTATTTTGTACTTTATCTTTCTGCCCTCATTCTGCTCTGAAGATGCAAATACCTGCATTCCTGTCATAAACCCTCCCTTCCTTTATGGAAAGTGACCTGAAAGTTAGAGGAGAAGATTAAAAGAAAAATGTCTTGCTCTTGAGTGTAAACCTCCATCCTGTATCTTAAAACGAAGTTATCACTATGGAAACAAGTTGTTGCTTCAAAATGGCCCTCACTTGTCTCAATTGCTACCACCAGTCTACATTACTCTGGACTGCCTTTGGTGACACTCTGCATCATTCCTCACAGAGATTGTCACAAAGAAACACAATGATTGACACCTCTTGTTCTGGAAAAGATGTGACCTGTTCCAGCTAAAGGCAGAGTGAACTGCAAAGTGGAACTGAAATGCTTGAAGAACTCCAGAGAACTCTCTGAAGTTTCACTGTCAGCTCATTTTGTTTGGCAAGCCATGATCACTGCTTGTATATTACGAGAAAAAGAAAAAAAAAGCCTGATAGTTATCACATGCCATCAGACTTCTTGATGTGACAACCCATCTGTGTGCTCATCCCATCGTTTTGTGGCTCAGAATCAAAGACTTGACAGTTCAGAGTCTAGAGCAGCATATGGCACATGACATAGTGTATTTAAATAGAAACCACTCGATTAGAAACACAAGGGTGTCAAATATAATTAATAAAAAGTACTTCGGTAACTGTTTCATCAGCATACAGAATTCTCCATGCAGTCTCAGTTGTTAAGGTATATTCCTTTTTAATGTTAGTTCTGACAGCAACTGGTGTCTGGACAAAACTAGCCAGAAAGCTTGTGCCAGATTTCCCAGAACACAACCTGATGCCATGGAGGACCATGAGAAGAGAACTAAGGAAATGTATTACTACACAGGTCAGTGAAGATGCCTAAGTGGACAAAATGAGTAAATGGGAAGACATTGCCACATCTTTTCAACACAAACTTGGTAGGCAAAAATTGTTTACAAGTGCTCAAGAAAAGTCTGAAGTGGAAATTCAGCCCAACTCTCCTGACGATCATCACAATGATGTTATCTATACATTATCCCAGTGTATATTGGAAATAAAGACATGGGTTAAATCCCACAAAATTGGTTTTCCATTTCTATTAGGCCAATAATCTGTGAAAAATAATAGTTTGTAGATGCTGGATAAAGCAACAAATCTACCCAGCTAACTCCTTCACTTTGGTGGTAGATCCCCAAAATGAGATGGAACTGATGCAAAGCATATATCCAGTAGGGGAATACTACATACCAGGCCTCCTCCTTGTCAATCTTGAGGACTCCTATTGTTTATTTTTCAGTTTATTTTACTTCAGTTGAGCTGTCCGCAAACCATGGATTACTGGAAAATCAGCTACTGCTCTTCTTAGTAAAATCTCTGCCATAGTCAAGACCTCAAAAATAGCATTTTCAGTGCATCGATTGCATATCCCCTGGCAAACCATGCTGTACTTTCAAGCAAGTTTGTACAAGAAATGGAGAAATCTATTTCTACTAAAAATAATTGAATGGTTCTGTACTGCTACTGGACAGTCTGCAAGGCTTCTCAAATCAAAGGCTTTTGGAAACTCTCTTCTCCAGAAAAGAAATTTAGAAAGATAAACTGCTATAGTGCTGTAAAAGTCAGTGGTAGGCACCAAACACAGGCGAGAATCATTTTTCCCTTTTTACAGTTCTCACTGGTTATTCACAGGCTTAATCCTCCCTCTACTCTTTAAAAACATACACGCCAGCTTAGTTGTTACACAGATCCACAGCCATCAAACACGTATTTCTACAGCTTAGAGCTCTCAAGTGCCTATATCATAAACAGCTGAAGTGTTATGAAAGACTTGGGTACTGGTGAAGGAGGGGATAGTTTGATTTATTGCTTGCTACAGTAGCTGCAACACTTTATAGTAGCTTTTTTAAACAGCTTGCTGCTTGCAGAGCATAGAAGCATAGAATCTGAATGGTTTGTGTTGAAAGGGACCTTTAAGACCACCTAGTTCCAAGCCCCTGCTATAGGCAGGGACACCTCCCTCTAGACCAGGTTGCTCAAAGCCCCATCCAGCCTGGCCTTGAATGCTTCCAGAGTGGAAGTATCCACAACTTCACTGGACAGCTTGTTCCAGCGTCTCAGCACTCCTACAGTAAAGAATTTCTTTCTGATGTCTAGTCTAAATCTACCCTCTTCCAGTATAAAACCATATCCCATTGTCCTGTCACAATATGCCCTTATATAAAGTCCTTCCCAAAGAGCTTGTCATGCAGGACGGTGTCAAACACTTTGCATGATTCTAGGTAGACTAGAATGCAGTTAAGACCATGAATTGATGTGTGCATGAATGTAAGTGTACTCAGTGCAATTGGCCTTTGTGCCAAAATTATACGTAAAATTAAAATAGTGCCCAGGCTAAACAATAACAGACTGTGAGTGAAATTATTCATATGGCTTTCCCAGTTCAACTGAAAACCACTACCGCCCCATTCTCAGCTACTTTGTTTTCTGTAAGAGAAATGCTAAAGTTCCTCTTTGTGTGGCATGTTTTGCCAAGTTCCATTGTGTGGCACTCAAAATGCCTGTTTCCATACTGTCACATTGTTTCCTTGTTTTGCACGACCTTTACATGCTCTAAAGTTTGCTTCATATGACATACCCAGTAAAGAGATGTATATATGTGTGTGTGTATATATATATATATAATATATTCAACAAGTGCAAAATATAGAAATTCCTATGCTTTCTTTCCAAAGGCATTCAAGCTCAATAATTGACCCAATTTCCTGAGGAAAAAGTACTCTATCAAGTCAGTTTCCCTCAAAGTGGTGCCATTTTTCAGTTTGCTGCAAGGTGTGATAAATCATGATTTTGGAGAGGAGCTGTAGGCTTTTGCAAATGTATGGCACATCTGCAGCTCAGAGACACTTGGCGCTGCCACTTATCCTCTTCAGAGAGAATCCATATGGACAACCTTATCAGAATCCCAAGCATACTTAAATCTTTCTACTCTAACCCAGTTTGCTTCTCCCACCATGAATTCTACAGCTGACCTCTTGAAATCCTCTCCTCCTCTCCCCACCTGTGAGTTATCCCATGGCAACAGAGTAATATCAGTGCACCCTCCAGCTCTTCACGTAGAGAGACTTTTGGTTTCTTTCTCCTGTATCATTTAGGAAATTCTTTCATGCACAGAGCATAATTAAACACAAAAAACTTGGAAACCTGGGCTGGAAGTATCCCATGAAGAAGCTGTCTTTTCTATCCTTTTTCTTCGAGTCAGGATAAACTCAGCTAGCTTGTAGCTTCCAAAACACAGGTCTGTTTAATCACTTCTTAATGCCACTCCAGTCCTAAGAAAACCTGCTCTTGTATTTCTGTCTTTAAGAGAAGCTTTTTGTGTGTGTTGTCTAACCTAAATCTATCTTGTGGCCCTTCAAGTTCACTTCTCAAATCATGGACTTTTTCATGTCTTTTTCTTTCAAAAAATTAGAAACAATGCCAGAATACAACCAGACCAACCAAATAGTGAATCAGACTTACTGCATTCAGCAAAGAGAAGTGAAAAAGAGCTAAATCAATATAAATGAAGATGTTGAAGGCGATGGTAGCTCTAACTAGCAAAACCTTAAGATGAACTGTGAAGATGGACTTAGAGCTCATTACTACTCTTTCTTCCTATGAACTTTGTAAAGATGGTGCTTATGATTAGCAAAAGACTCTTCAAGTACATCTTAGCTGTAAAGCCTGTCCTTGATAAAAGTCTATCAGAGTCAGGATGCCATCCCCAGTACTTAATATTTCTGCTCCAATTTACAAGATCATTGGCTTAATGGATTAATACTTGGGGACTGGAACACGCAATTGCTAGATACAAGCATGGGCTTTTATTCAGACTTAGAAGTACTAAGTAGCAATGGCAGCTGCAGTTGGACCTTTACAGGGATTGAGAGAGAACGAAACAAAACAGATACAAAGAGAAAATGACCAAGCTATGAGATTAATGTTGGATGGCTGCAGAAGCAATGAATTATGGCGCCTAGACTACTGATAGAACTTTTAAGGAGGAAAAGTCTTTTTTTTTTCCTCATGTAGTAACTGCTGTCTCCATTCCTTGTTCAAAACTGGCTGAGCCCATGGTTTCATACAGCTCCTTGTTGGCCTTTTGTATTCCAGATCTGAAATAACTGACCTTGTTAACAGCATTGTTTTTACTTTGATGCAAATAAAACCACCTGCAAGTGTTTCAAAGCCAAAGCTATTTGACATAGTTGTGCATTTAGAAGTCCAAGAGTGAAGCTGGGGCTATCTTTCTGGTGTGCAGACTGTCCTAGTTGGGTTACGGAAGTTCAGCTGCAATCTCTCCCTTATGTGAGGTCCCTGCACTTGGCTCCTGCTTCCTTACAACAGGCACATGCTGGAAAACGTTATCAAAAATCTCATTCTTAGAGCCTTCCTTGACCATTTCAATATGTGTCCAATATTTACATGCTACCTGTTCTTGTGTCTTAGAGTGCTGGACAACCATAATAATGGTAAATGCAAAATGGCACAATCAGACTGAAGCCACTTTATGAAAAAAAGAAGAAGAAATTTTACCCATGAATTCCAAAATGTGAGTTCACCTTATGGCTTAGACAAGGGCTGGAGTAGCTATGGCCACATAAGGGCTATGGGGCATATTTTCAGACATCTCAAAATACTGCTGCTCAGCATACAAAAATACACTTGACCTTCCAGTCCCAGCCTTAAAACCTTATTCATTCATGTAGTGGGGGAAAACTGGCCCCCATGTGAGTTTCACCATGGAGTTCAGTGGAGCCAAAGTGTTACCCACGGTCTTTAGCCATGCGTATCTACAGGTGGAAAAAGCTGGAAATTGTTCAAAAGCAGGTGTATTGTATCTCTGACTTTCTTTGGCTTTCCAGTTAAAACTGGAGCAATACCCAGTAACTGCTATAAAAGGAGTAAAATTCCCTCCCTCTAGGATCTGACAAGACTTTTCCTTGTCTAACTTATGTACTCCAGGGGCAACTCCTCTGTAGCACAAATTATCTCCAGAAGGATCAGAAGAGCCCTAAGTAAGTCAGAAACATGGAGATCACTTTTATCATGGCTTTTCTGAAATGTAAATGTTCATTTTAAAATGAGACCATCACAGCTTCTAGGTCCAGATGTTCATCCTTTTTCTTTGTATTTTACTGCCACTGAATCCTAGTTCTGAATTATCAGAACAATAATTAGATTCGGGAAAGGGGGGTCAGTCATTCAATATTCCCCTGAGAAAAGAAGATAAAAGTTTCATTTCTGAAAGCCGATGTGCCAACAGTGGATAGTGGGGAATTGGGATCCCAGTTTAAATGCATGGGAGATTTTAGTAAAGTTTATTAATGAAACAATTTAGATAAACCCCATTTACGCATTATTTGTACAAGTATCTTGGCAACTGCTTCTTTGGCATCTTGAACACATCAGGAATTTTAAAGAGAAGGACTGAAATGTTGCCTCAAACTGTAAAAGCTTTGACAGAAGTGGGTCTGGTAATGAGTTTTTTTCTCTTTTTCTGTTTCTCCTTTTTCTTCCTCTAACTAAAAACAATTTCCTAATATCCTTGGCATAACCACTTTAATGAAGCATAATTTATTTGATCCTTGCACAGCCCCCTTAGGATTACTTCTTGCAGATAGCCAATTATAAACTCTTACATACTTTATAGCCCTCATTATGTGTGACAGAGGCACACTAATAAATAATGCAAAACCCTTTTCATACCCCAGCTACCTTGTGAGAAAACAGGAGTCTGGTGTAGAGCGAAAAAGCACATTGTAATGCATTCTTATTTCCAAATGGACTGAAAAACTTTCCAGCTTCAACTTGCTTCCTCAGGACACTTTATTTTCCCAGACTGGACTCCTGTGGCTTGATTCATTACGAGATAAAAATCAAGTTTATATAGAAAGGTACCATGACACACAAACTGTCACTGCCCAAGCACTTCCTCGTGACATCCTGTCAGCGGCAGAAAAGAATGGGGGTCTGGAAGCAGAATGACCAGGTTGAATACAAATGAATCGATATTCACTTGGAGGCTTTTCAATGTAATGAAGCAGAAAAGGCTGTGGCCCAAGAAGCACTTTTCATCCTGTCTGCTCTGCCTGTCACATGTAGCTTCCTGACCACCAGTGCTCAGCTGAAGGCTAGGAGGAAAGCAAAGCCCTGGCTGCCCCTCAGCTGGGAGGACTCAAAGAGCTGAGCAAACCATGCAGAAAAGATGGGATTGAATGTATATGTACAATGATCTATGGACTGCTTAGAAAAGGAATTTTATTGTTGCCACTCATTGACATGATGCTAAGTTTTGAAGCAGAAAAAGATTGAAACTGGCTGAGAAATATTGTCATGGTCATTGCACAGAGCTGGTGAGCTGGGAAGGCTGCAGCCTGCTCCTGGCCCCAGCATGGGATCCACACCCTATTGCACACACTATTGCAATAGTTAATTACTCACATAGTCCCCGGAAGCCTTCTTTTCCTCATATGAGGAAGAGGAGGAAATAGTTCCAAAAGGCACAGTGACTTCTTGCCTTAAATAATAACTGTGTGACACCTGGAGACACTGACAGACAGTGGGAACAAGGAGACAAAGTGTACAAAGCCTGAATTTTTGCAGCCTGGGACAAAAGCAAAACAAGCAGTTGGGTGAACTGCTATTCTATTAGAAGACTTATAAGTAGTGGACCTAACCTTATTTCAACTTCCTATCCTTCTCTTTAACAGTGAAAGAGAACACTTAGAAAGAAAACCAAACTAACAAGCAACTAAAGAAGCACAACACTTACAAGGCCAGAGCCCACCCCAGCCCTTGCTCCAGGAGCAGGCACACCATAGGCTTCACGTGGTGTGCTGGGCACTGAGCACGCAGCTGTTGGCACCAGAACAGAGTCCCCCGCATATTCCTTACAACACAATCTCCACCTGGTGTCTGTGGCCACAGCTCATTGCAGTCTGAGGTTCTCACACATCTGGGCCTATAGTGTATTTTAGTATCTCTGCACAGCTTAACATAGAAGTGGAACAAGTGCACAGAAAGAAGAAAGCAGAAGGAAAACAGGCAGTGACACAAGTGCCTTATGCGTGGTGAAGTTAAAGCCCTGCTACCAAGTCCTGCTAGATTACACAATTAACTCAGCAGTCCTTCATAGCTGGCTGCAGGGATGGCAACGAACAAAAGAAACAAAGACGTTCGATTTTGTGTGCAGCTACAAAGAAATGATCTGCCATATTAACTACAAGGTTTGACTTATGTAAACTGAAGCACTCACCTTCAATTAGCCATTTAACCCAGCAGATCAAGCTGAGATCTGAAGAGACAGAGATACAGGGAAGTGCTCCTCTTGCAAAAGCAACAGGGGCTGGCTACTGTCACAGATGCGATAAGCAGGTATAAAGGAAGGCTTATAAGAAAAAAAGGGACAGACTCATTAGGAGGGTCTGCTGTGACAGGACAAGGGGAAATTATTTCAAGCTAAAAGAGAAGAGAGATTAGATTTAAGAAAGAAGTTCTTTACAGTAAGTGTGGTGAAGCACTGGAACAAGCTGCCCAGAGAGGTGGTGGATGCCCTGTCCCTGGAGATACTCCATGTCAGGCTAGATGAGCACATGATGGAGCTGTGGGTGTCATTGTTCATTGTGGAGGAACTGGACCAGATGGCCTTTAAGAGTCCCTTCCAACTCAATTATATGATTCTATGATAATCCAGCAGGCTGACAAATCCTACAGTCCCTGAAATAAAGAAAAACCACAATATCTTTTTGTTTTTGTACACTCTTCCACTTATTATTATCTCATTGGCTACCTATAGCAATTTGGAGCAATATGTTCCCGGAAAACCATGCAAAACTGTCTGTTAAACATCTGATCATCTGTCTCAGGGGTTATGAGCACACCTTTTGTTTGCTTTTAAGTTAGTAAAATAAGCATAAATTAAACATGAGGTGCTTTATGGTGTTTGCAGGCAACAACAACAAAACAAACACCTGCTATTTTTGGTTAAAATGTCCCTGGAAAAACAAACAAACAAACACAAAAAACTTTTATGTGAAAACTAAGCAAGACAAAGTTTTGGTGTCTGTAGTCTGCCCTGATTAAAACCACAACAGCAATGTCAGGGTAACTTCAATAATGTCATCTGTAGGAACCAGGATAAGACTGTCTTCCCACCTGGCTATCGCTGAGGGATGGCTTGAAAGGCCACCTGAAGCCCTCTATTCATGACTGTCCTATCATCCTATCACCAGTACAAAAAAGACAGGGATCTCTTGGAAAGAGTCCAGCGGAGGGCCATAAAGATGGTGAAGGGCCTGGAGCATCTCCCCTATGAGGAGAGGCTTAGGGAACTGGGTCTGTTTAGCCTTGAGAAAAGAAGGCTGAGAGGGGACTTGATCCAGGTTTATAAATACCTGAGGTGTGGGAGCCATAGTGGTGAGGCTGGTCTCTTTTCAGTAGTGTGTGGGGACAGGACTAGGGGTAATGGGATGAAAGTACAGCATAGGAAGCTCCGCACGAATGTGCGCAAGAACTTCTTTACAGTGAGGGTGACGGAGCACTGGAACAGGCTGCCCAGGGAGGTGGTGGAGTCTCCTTCTCTGGAGATGTTCAAGACCCGCCTGGACACCTACCTGTGTGACGTGGTGTAGGGAGCCTGCTTCGGCAGGGGGGTTGGACTTGATGATCTCTAGAGGTCCCTTCCAACCCCTACAATTCTGTGATTCTGTGATCATCTCTCCTTCAACTGCCCCAGCAGGATATTGCCAAAAGCACTTAAGTGGCTGCTTGGGCACTAACACAATAGAAAATCAGCATTTTTTAATTTCCTAAGAGTGAGAGGAAGAAGAGAGTCAGGAATGAGAGGCTAGCAAGCAATGAATACTTAAACAAGCTTAAACTATATAAGAGAAAAGCGATACAAATTGCTGTGTCCCAATCTCTCTGATCATAATAGATCTAAAAAAGCTGAAGAAACTGGAGATATTGAAGAACAAATCACACCCAGTCTCACTCCTCAGGAGGGCAGGTTCATCCCTGAGGTCATACATGGTGCCTGCTGCCTAAAGCACATTGCTCTCATCTCTGCTGAACACTGGTGTGGCTAGTCTAATTTCAAAGGTCTCCGAGCAATACAGCTTTACGGCCTTTCTGAGGCAACTGTTCCACAACCAAATGGATCACTTTGGTCTGATTTCAGGGGAGCAGTTAAATGGAGACTTATATCTACCCCTCACCAGGAAAATATATTTTGAAAGTTAAGTGTCTGCACTTAAGAGCTCTCATAGAGTAATTTTCCCTTCTGAATGTAGTTCCCTGTCAAGAGGTGTTTCATCCCACACCGCCTATCTTTTCTGAATGCCTTTCATTGTAAATCAAAGGGTCAGTCTGTGAATCCCCCTCTCATTTAGTGTGTATTACAGAAAGTTCATTGAACTGCACTGCATCCAGAGCAGAGAAAACTCAGGCACTGATCTGTGGGATCCCACAGCACTTCTATATTTAATGGGTGCGCACTGACTGCAGCACTCCCAGAGCTAGCTCCAGGCTTCACGTCATCTGAAAATGTCACTTCCCCCTGCTACATAACAATCTGTTGTCCCACCACATTAACCTTCCATTCCCATTGCAGGCTCTGCAATGAAGCAGAATCTAAGTTTGATATCTGTCATCAGCTTCACCAAATACTGTACTGGGAAGGCCAGCAGTCCACTCCAGAGCACAACAACTCACCCTGCCTTGTCCTGGACACCTAGAGAGGTGAGTAATGGGGCATCCAGTGAGGCAGCTCCCCCCGCAAAGCAGTCAGCTCTTTTGATGGTTAATGAGGAACAAAACAGGACTTGGACGAGTTTCATGTCAGAGCTGAACAGGCTGAATGGTGTGCTGATACCAAGTAGCTGGCTCCTCTACATAACCACGTGCTACACCATCTTGCCCCTTCCTATGGGCCATTTCAGGCTAATATGAGCTACATCAGGAAACCACACTAGCAAAGAAACAAAAACAAAAACAAACAAAACACACACACACACACACATGCCCCTCATTTTTACATGGTTACTTTTAAGCTTTATCCTTCCAAAGTGACCTACTGATAGACAGGAGAGGTGCAGTGCCAAGGGCAAAGGGCCACCAACTTCAAGGTAGCTAGCAAGTTCCCTTAGCAAAATTAAAACCATGGCTTAAATCATCTTGTTTTGAGGCCTCTTTGCAGCCAAAATGACCGCAAGAGGTTAAGAGTCCAGGCTGAATATCCCAAGATAATGAGGGACTGAGTATCCAATGTGCCCCAAAGGGATGAGCAGAGCATGGGGACCCACAGCGCTATGGAGCAGTGTGGTACCTGGGTCTGAGGAAAAGGCTTCGGAAACCACAGTACAGAAATGAGGCAAAAAGAGACCTGAAGGCTGCAAATCTGACATTGAGGGATAGTCAGAGGCAGATAAAATGGGAGCAGGATTGAAGCTGAAAGCTAAAGGAGCACCAACTTTTAAAAAGGTGGGAATAGCTTCTATATTAAAGTCAGTTTAAAGGCCAAGGAGGAAAAGATTGCGATAGGAGCCATAAACTCAGATTACTTGCATCAATAAGGGAGGATAAACTGTTGTGAAATATGAAGGGGCCCTCCAGTCAAAAGGCAATTGGTGTTAGAAAGAGGTTTCTTAAAAGATAATCCCTTCTCAGTTTTCTGATATACAGGCTTGCTACTGTACTGCTCACATTCATTTGTTATAATGATCTGCCTAATAAGTATCATTCTGTCTGTCATCAGAAAAGGAGTTCATGACTGCAATAAAAAGCTTGGATGCAATTCAGCAATCCAAAACACCACAGCTCTAATTTATTCATTCATTTAGTTTTCAGTGGTGCAATGACACTGTCCACAATAGTATTACATGAGGCTGGTTTAAGTATCCAGGAGAACTCAGGGAGTGAAAAATTCAATTCCCATTGCCATGGTGAGAAATGCGTTCCATTGAAGAGAGCTTAATGCCCAGGGCAGGAAGGGTGGTCTCCCTGCAATATTCCTTTTGAACACAAGCACTGTACTCACATAGAGCATTATCACAACTCAAAACTTATTACTCCAGCTGGGGCTGAAGGCGCCTCCAAATCTCATGTGGGTGGAAGCCCCTTCCAACTAGTGGCTGTACTGAAAATATGCCGCTGGCAATCCCCAAATAGATTCAACGTATCATCATCTGTTACAAAAAGTCCTCTGCAAAGCCGCACAAAGGCAATGTTTTCTATTTCTTTATGAACAAGATGAGCACAATGAGCCTTCTGAGGGCTCCTCCATCATTACGATGTCACTCAGCTGACAGTAATTCAACTGGTTTGGGATATTTCCAAAAGCAGAACAGAGTAGGGACACCAACAGCTTTTTTTATTGACTCTGTGCCATACAATGAAGCTGGGTGGGCAGTTTGCAATGTAATGTCCCTCCTAACTCAGGAGTGCAGCTCGCCTTCCCTCTGCAGAGCCATGGCAAAACGAGTCTTTGACACCCACCATTAAAGAGTGCCTCAAAGCAAGGGTGCATGAAGCACCAAACAACACCAAACTTACTGTATGTCCAGAGGCTGCTGTGCCACAAACTGGGAGGAGCTGTTTTGTATTCAGCTTTTCAGGCTTCTGACAGGCTTATGAACAATAGTCAAGACGATGTTGTTCACAGAATCATAAAAAAGCAGCACTGGCTTCCATGTCCAATTATATTTAAGCCTTTCTCTATGAGTCTGTCCGTCTCGTTTTGCTTTTCTCTATCAGCCAAAATTCCTCTTGAGTGTAGAAAGTGTCTGTTGCAAACAAATGATGAAAACGAGTGTCAATACTGTTCTCATGTCAGTAGGGTCTGTGAAAAGCAAGGGCAGAGATATTGGGATTCACACTGTTTTCTGAAGGGTTGTCCAAGCTGGAATGCCCTTCATTTACATCCTGCCTTTGCTAAGAAGCCCTTCTGCTTTGGTGAATATGGCACAATTATTTTTTCCTCCAGCTCATCAACTCAGGGACAGCCCTTGGTCTACCACTGCCCAGAGCAAATCCCCCAACAAGGCTTCCTTCCTCAGTCAAAGCAGAGCCATAATACAGATGTTTTCTAACAGGAGTGGGGAAGAATAAAAGGTAGCATTACTTAAATCACCAGATTGAATCATAATATAGGACTGAGGTGTCTATAAGAACAATCTGACTCACACCAATGGGACAGACAATGAAAAGAAGCCAAGGTAAGTGCATGTGTAGTAGGTGAAGTGTTCACCCAGGGGTTGATGCATCTCAGTGGATACAGGGCTACTGGTTCAGCCCTGCTTGTTTAAGGGTCAACACAATGCCTATATTTCATGAATATTTCCAGTGAGTCCATCGTGAAGTCTCTAGAGTTGTTAGGGTACAGCTAACTACATGGAGGTCCTATGGAAGAAAAGAGTGACTTCTAATGTCCCAGCTGTAGAAATACCTACTCAGCTTTCACTGAAGCTCCTCAGCTATTAAAGGGGAGAAGGGAATGGCAGGATCCCTTCAATGGCATTTCCAGATGATATTTTATTGCAGAGATGTCCAGAAACAGGCAGGATCAGTTCTTAATGCTGAACACTGGGCACAGATGGCTGCTACTTAAAAGCAACAAAGAACAAATGAAATGCTTAGGAGTTTTACTTGGTGGCAAGTTGTGAAAGATTCCCATTTTGCCCATAGTAGAAGAAAATAATCTCAAGATATCTTGCCTTAAGCTGCCACTTTTTCAGTAAGACCAGTATTCTGGGGGCTCCGGCAATCTGATTTAGTGGGATGTGAGCCTGGCCACAGCAGGGGGTTGGGAACAAGATGATTTTTAAAGTCCACTCCAAGTCATTCTATGATCCTATGGTTTTCCTAAGTTTCAGTATGGGAAGTTCTTATCTGATACTTTTCAGGTCAACATGTGCGATTGATTATGTACATATGGAAGAAGCTGGAGATACAGAGTAGAAAAAAGTAAGACATTAATAGACAGCACATCCCATTTCAGCTCTTGAGGAGAATATCGTTTTACCCAGGGAACAAACAGTATGTTTATGTTAGAAAAAAAATATCCGAAGATCTTATTATTCATGGGCCTCCTTTCTCACCTCTCCAGCAAAAAAAAGAGTTAACATCAACTTCACAGCCAAGGAGATTATTGTGATCCTCTTATGGATGTGGTAGCACTGCAGCACCTTTCTGAAAGGCGGGGAGTGCTCTCTGCCTCCTAAACTGTGGGCAGCCGTTTGCCTGGCAGAGCTAAATTAGGTCAATCCATGCAACAAAGGCAGGCAAAGGCTGCTGACAAAAAACACTGCAGATGAGGAGCAGCAGCCCTCTGCCTGATTTTATAGGAGTTAGTGTGGGGGCTGGGTTAGATTTCTGCCTCTAGTCCTGGGAGAAATGCATCATATATTGGGACTATATCACCAATCATTTGAATGTGATACTTTACCAAATATTATAATGCAGTTCGTATTACAACAGTGAACAATAAACCTGAGACTTTACCAAAGCAGCACATCCAAGCTCAGTCAGGTCCTTTCTCACCTCCCCCAGCTCCCAGCAACCCCATCCCCACTGTGCCCTTCCCTCCCCCTTTCTCATCTTGAACTTCCAGCAGAGAATGGAGCCTTTGTCATGGTTCAGTGCACTGGTGAACTCTCACCCTCCAGCATCTCCATGTGTTGGGCTGTGCTCTGGGTGGAAGCACCCCCCAGCATCCTACCAGCAGGATCAGTCCTGGGGTCTGTGCCTGGGCATCCATATGGTTCAGGGCTATTCAGCATGAAAACAGGCTGTGGATTTGTAGGCATTGAGATGGTATCATCGTGGGATTTAAAGCATTAGTAAAAGGGAGAATGGGATTAACGGATGTTCCTTCATTTTTAGGCTACCCCTTCATCAAACATAGCCAAGCTGAAGTGATACACATGCACCAAAGACATAAGAAGTTAGAGAAGAGGCCTTGTTCCAGTGAGACAAAGTGTCTTTTATTTTTTCCCTCTGATCTTCTTTAGCACATTTAAAATGTACCTCAGATCCTAACTTCCTTTTCTAGATGTTAAAAACGTTTGATGGGTACCTGCTACACAACCCAATAAATACAACAAACACAGCTGTGAAGTCCGATTTGCAAGCACATTTTCAGACACAAGTCAGCAAGATCTAAATGCAGCTTCTGAAGGTGTAAGAGGAAGACCCTGCAGGGCCCATTTCAGACTGTGGTAGCTTCAGGGCTTTGGTGGCCAGGAATTGGACTAGAATGGTGGAGAGTCTTTTGCCGAATGTTGGTATGCTTTGGTTCACACTTGAATTAGGACAGAGATGAGAGTAGGCCTAATGGACGGTTGTGAAAATCAGATGCCATTGTTTATTGAGGTTTTATTTCCAGGAAGTATGTAAATCCTCTATTTTATCAATGTGTCTCCTTTTTATAATATGAGTGACAGACGGAGTAAGTGGAAATTGCATAATAAAACAAGCAGAAGCTGATAACAGTTTGAATTTGCTCAGACACTGATGATTATCTCACACTTTGAATAACAGACATCTGCATGTCCCTCATTGAAGCAGGAAACTTGGAGCCATCACATCACAGCTGCAGTTTTCCCATAGTTTCCCAAATAAAACAACTAGTGTAACCACCCAAACCTCACACTGCTGTGGTATCTCAGCAAAATTAAGCAGCTTTGACTTTTCAGGACTTGATGGCTCCTTTGCATTAACACCAAACTCCCACAAAGGCAAAACCCACTGTGGGTTTTAGAGCATGTAAACAGCCAAATTAATCCAAAGCTCAGTGAGAAATCAACACAAAAGAGCAGGAAGGTGCAAAGCACAGTTTAATTAGATCACCATGCTCCACACTGAGCAGCAGCTAGATGATGAAGGTTCAGTTTCATTAAAGTCTGGGATTATGCTTCTTATGATGGGGAGACAACATTTCCATATACTAACAAGTTCAGTAATAATACTTGCTATATGGCTTAGGTACGATGTGGTCATTTACACGCAGAAACACCGATGCTTTACATTTCCAGCGCTCAAAAACACTAAATAAAAAAATCTAGCTAAAGTTAGAGCCACTGCTGCCAGACAGTGCAGAGAGACAAATCCACCCGAACACCATCAGAGCGTGATCCATTGCTAAATCAGATCTGCTTACACTGGATCTGGGCCTAAGCCGTTATTATCCATGGAGCCCAGCTGGGGTTGTGTCCAGTGACTGATAGGCAATAGGCTTAATTTTACTTTCTCAGTTGCTCGGGGGCTGCATCTAGGTCGACTTGCTGGGAAATGTTAAGAAAGCTGTTTTTCAGAACAGCCTAAACCAAATGTATCAAAGTCACAGAAACAGACACAGCTTGTAAAGGAGTGATGGGAACAAGAGACAATGGGATAGCTAAAATAGGGCTGCCTGTAAACTACAAAATGCAACATTTTGAGCTATACAGCAGTGAGATGTGAGGTAACTAGCAGGAGGTAGCAAGGCCATGAAAGAACTTGCATGGGAATCTGAACTGAAAATACGGGAACAAGGAATCAGCAGGAACAAAGAAGAAATTCAGTAGATTAATGCACACATATTTAATTGTACTGCCTGCCAGGAAGCAGGGCACTGTGTGCAGTGTCCACTCCATACTCCATGCTGCACTCCAAACTCTTTCAGCAGGGACCATCTAGTTCCCCTTAGCACCAGCTCTGTGTAGACCCAGCAGCCAGCCCAACCATTTTTCACAGCTCTACTGGTTCAGGAGTACTTTCAATTGATCAAAGTGGCCATTTATACCTAACTTGCTGCTTCTTAATTCTATCAAAATGGAGCTAAATATTTCTAGGGCACGTAAAATTCAGGCACCAAGCTTTCTCAAAGACTTGAACAGTTTAGTTGCTATGAATCACCCTATTATGAGTCACTAAATCTGTAAGGCTGCTTTTTGTTTATCCAGGAACAATCAAGACCTTCATCACAGGATTCCCTTCGTGCAAGATCAGTTGGTATATTGAACAGTTTCATATTGAGACATGAATTAATTTTGTGAGAACGCTTTTCCTCATAATAAAGTACTAACTGCATATGTACAATAATGAAGAATATTATTTTTCTGCGTGGTTTTGTTTCCAGCCTCATTACCGGAGAGAAGAAAATACTTATAGCTCACAAATGTCAGTTGTGAAAAATAACTCTAAGACACAATAACTCATACGACAAAAATGCTCTAAGAAAGCCCCTCACTGCTCCATTCATGCCCTGGAGCACGTTGATCATTACGTAGAAAACATATGTTGATTCTAATAAAACACATCAAGTTTTTATGGCACAGTGTCCTGAAATCCCTTAGAAACAACCCAAAAATGTCATTAGCAGGTGACTGTGCCAGGTGAATTATAGCTTTTGCCCACTGTATTATTTCATACTTGGAGAAATCTGATCCACTCAAATCATAATTATTTTCTTTTTCATTTGAACATTAACCTTGCTCCATCCACGGGTGAGTGACTAACCTGGCTCTGAGATCCTTCCCTCAGCAAGGGGAGCACGTGGCAGCCCATTGGGAAACAAAGAGCCAGTCTCCTTTCCTGTTAAGCTGAAAACATCTGGTAACACATTTCTTGTTGTATTTGGTATGCTCTGAATGGCTACTTTGAGATAGCAGGGCAAGCACTGGTATTTCAGAGGAAAAGTGGCAATAATACGTTATTTTCTCGCTTGGCAAAGAGGATGCTAAATAAATCACACAAATTATTCAGTGTTGAGAGACACTTTGTATTTTCTATTTCTGTTCTTTGCTCAGTCTGACATGACTCCAGTACAAGCAGAGGTGGAAAAAAGGCTCTTTTTAATCTCTGATGTATGACTTTCTCATTGCTCGTTGGAAATTGGGATTTTCTAGGTGAACAGTCAAATCTGGGGCAGCTGCAGGAATGAGAACACAAGGTAAAATCCACATCTCCATCATCCCACAGCTTCCTCTTGAACTGTGCAGGTGCTCCCCATTTTCCTCCTTTTCAGTTCCACATCTCCCAGATCGGATCAGTATACAGAGATGAACAGCTGTGTTAGCAAATCCCTCTGAACTCCAGGGTCACCCTCAACTTCCCCAGGAGGAGTTTGCTCACCAATACTCCAGTTACGTGCAGCTGCATCCTGCTGAAAAAAAGTATGTGGAGGGGTCCAGCAAGAGCAGCATTCCCACAGATATTTATGCCTCTCTGCTCAGAGCTCAGATTGGACACAAGTTATGATATCTGAACATATTCAATTGGAAAAAAACAAACACACACACACAAAAAACAACATTAATGAATGCAGCAGGCTGCCTGCCTTTGTTCAAGCCTTTCTTCATAGCACTTTAGGCAGAGGATTACAGTCCCCTTACAATACTGTAAATCTTGAGTGGCATGTTGGGTGCCATGAATCACATTCATGCTCTGAGAGTTGCTGCCAGATGGTATCTGGTCTCCAAAGTGAAGAAGTAAAAGTGTCTCCACCCAGAATCATGGAATCACAGAAGTGTAGGGGTTGAAAGGGACCTCTGGAGATCATGGATACAAATGCCCTGCTAGAGTAGGCTCCCCGTAGCAGACTGTACAGGTAGGTGTCCAGATGGGTCTTCAGTATCTCCAGAGGAGATTTCATAACCTCTCTGGGCAGCCTGTTCCAGTGCTCTGTTACTCTGATAGTAAAGTTGTTCTTCCTTATGTTAATATGGAGCTTTCCGTGTTCCATTTTCTGCATTTTTCTAATGAAAAATGTAAGAAAAGGAAATGGCTCAAAGACTCAAAGATGCAAGAAAGGAAGTAATCTAAACAACTGTAGTATCAGAAATGTAAAAATAATTTCAGACATAAGAGAAACGTGGTCCCCTGTGACATGTAAGGAGCTGTGTATGTATAAAAATCTATGGATGCATAGTTCATATTATGACTATGCTACTGAAAAATATGCAGTCAAATTATGTCGTATTTATTTCTTTAGAATAATGAAAGCAACAATCCTAGAACTGTTCTTCTAAGGGAATGTAATATTTCAGTTTTATCATCCTAGGTGAAAAGTTAATGAGGGAAAATTTGAAGATGTGATGGAGAAGGACAGAAGAAGATGCTTAGAAAAGCATACTGAGTCTAGTTCAACAATAACAGAAGATCCATATTGATCCGGAAATACAAAATCCATCATCATACCTTCTGTGGTTATGGGACTCCTGCTGCTAGAATAACCTTGGAGTGACTAAGATGCGGAACACAGTTATAAATAGTGGAATAAAATAGATTGAATGGAATAGAGTTATGCTGGGATTTCTCATTTGTCAATGAAGAAACATTTTTTTCCCTTCCATTCTATAATATATCATTGACAGAAGACGAAACCACTGCCCTAGAATAAGGGAGAAAGGCAAGGCTGTGCGCAATGGGAAGTGCCAGGATGTGTGAACTCCAAGATCTGACAACAGAACTTTAAATTTTATTTCCCAGGGATGAGTGCCCCATCAGTCAGGTTAGGGACTCTTACCAGACTGATTACTTTCTTTCTAGCACTGTTTTGATATTCCTGAACAATAACATAAAAATCTCATACTGCCACCCAACGCTGCCTTTCACTTAATCCATGTATTTTTTTGTTTGGTTTTGAAAAATCCTGAAAAATCTTCATATTTAAAGCATGAGAATTATTTTAAGTTCTCGGAATGGAAATTAGAAATCTGTGTTGCAAACAGGATGCTTTTTCCCCTATGCTCTTCCTTTTAGTAATGTGTAAGAATAAGGCTCGGTAGAACTGAAGTCAATTTAAACACATCACATTTTTTATCAGACACTTCTTTCTGGCTTTTCTAAAGAAGACATTACTTGACATTTCTAGACTTTCCTTCTAAATTGACACAGGGTTTTGTGTGCTACAGTTCTTGCAGATTCCTCAGTATTGCACAGAAAGGCTTATTTTTCTCTTCATTGAATTAGCTGAAGATTTTTTACACTTAACAATCTACAGTCAGATGTAGTGAGGTAGTTGTAGTTTTATAGAGCATCCTTCAATAAATGAAATCCTAACAAATGAAAGTTCAGCACTTAAAAATACTCATCTGTTCAAACTGTCATGTAAAATCTTTTGCCTTTAACTTCTGTTATATCAAAGTTTCCACTTATATCTAGAGCTACAAAGTCAGATTGATTGCCAGTGTTAGAAACGGATGAGTCCTTTAAACTCTTTATCCTTTAAAATCATATTATGCAGTCTTCAAAGCAATAACATCAGAGATATTAACAGCCCCAAAGGCTTTATCGCAAAGACCACATAGAAAAAAGGAAATATTTTAATATTAAAAAGTCTTTTATATAACACCCTTATTCAGAGCGTGGGGGAAGAACCTCTTCCCAACCCTTTCAAAATATGTGAACCAACCTTTGCTGCAAATCCTGGAGCATTTCAGGTTGAGTATTGGATCACATTAGCTACACTTCCATTGCCCCATCCACAAGGAGGGCGGCTGAGGGTGTTACTGTTGATGGTATATATGGACTGCAACAGCATCAGCACAGGAAAGGGTATCTTGGAAAGTGTAGCAGTCAATATGTAAAATATAAAATGATTACATATCTTTGCAGCTTTAATACTTGTTTCATAACAGACTGAAGCTGATTAAGCAAACCATGTAGCACTTGGATAATGTAGTAGGACTTGGTTTCAGTAGGCATTACCTATCTCCTGTCAAATTTTCCTCCACCTGCCTGTGAAGCTACGCACACAACTCCACTTCCAGTAGACACAAGCCTCGGTGAAGAAGCATGCTATCTTATGACAGGCTGATTTCCAACAATGAGTATTTCTTGGTGAGCAGACAGCTGTGCAGTACTCAAAGCAATGTCAACAACTGAGAATAAGGAAGGATTCCCAGAATGCTCTCTAGACCTCTTTCATGTATAATGACTCCGAGTTTGATGAGTTTTGCATTTTCTTAATCTTGATCCACACAAATATTTAAGTGCCTCAGATACTGAATCTGATCTAAGCTTTAACTTAGTCACCTCCACATTAATGGCGGGGAAGAAGCTGTGATGTGATGGAAATTGTTTCGAAGATTTTCAGGATAAAGACAGAGTTCTTGTAAGAACCAAGGCAAACAGAAATTTCCACTACTACAATTGGTCAAAGAAAATTAAAAGGGAGATTACACTGGTTTCCAAAACAAATCCTACTGATTCTTATATTTCATTTTGCACACAGCAAACCTTTGGGCTAATACGAGTTCATGTTATTAGTATGTACTAGCAAGAACACAGTATGAGATGCGAGGATATATTCCTTAACACTTCCCTCAAAAAGACAAGGATGAACTCAACATTCTACTAACAGAACATCACTTGGAAGAAGTAGACCTCAAATCATAGAATCATAGAACTACAGAATGTCTTACGTTGGAAGGACCTTAAAGCCCCTCAAGTTCCAATCCCCTGCCACGGGCACGGTAGCCAACCACTGGATCAGGCTATCTAGGGCCCCATTTAATTCCATTCATGCTCACACATCTCCATTTGTACCTCTAGCAGACTCAAATACCCAACTGCAGTAAGAATGAGGACAGAGCTACGCAGAGACCTCAGCTCCAACGGCCTGCTCACATGTCAAGGAACACTGCTGGTTTGTAAGCCCCTGGTCTCATCATATACCACACGAAAATGCAGAAAAAATGGCAGTGATCTGCTTTCCTATAACACTTCAGTGTCTGACTGGAGCCAGCAGTGCAAAGATTTACCCTGTTCTTATTTATTGTCAGCTCAACTTGCTCGAAGAACAGCTTTTCCTTTTCTGAGAAGTACTTGGTGTATTTTAACATCATCAAATGCCAGTCCTTATCAGCTGCTGTAATAGACTGAGCATCTCCCAAAAGCACACCATACTGGATGACAAGAAAAAGCTACAAGCCTGTAGATAAGGCTGTAGATCTCCTTCCCCTTGCCCCCTGAGGACATAACTGAAAGGGAGGGTGAAGGCATGAAGACGGTCAGGGTCAGGATTTGTGACAGGCAGTGGTACAAGAAGCAGGGAAAATACACTCAGGAGGGTCCTTGTCAGAGCTGCCCTACAAGCAATCCCCAATTTCAAGTGCACACTTAGGAGACAAAGGCAAACTCTTTGTTCTTTAAGGAAGCCACATGTTAGGTGGGTTTTGAACTGGAAGAGAAAAATAGGGTGTTAGACACCTGGAACTCTCCACTGGCATAGCAATCCACTGCCTTGCTCTTTCCCTGACTTTATTTTATTTTTTTATTTTATTTTTGTTTTAATTCTGCTGCAAAATCTAAAAGGAAACCCTACAGTTTATTTCTGAAAGTCCTCTTATTTTAATGCAAGCTATCTGAAAACTAAGTTTCTTTTTTTTTCCTTTCTCCTTTTCAAAGCCTTATTTAGAGTCGTAGAATCACCAAGGTTGGAAAAGACCTCCAAGATCATCCAGTCCAACCATCCACCTACCACTAATAGTTCTCACTAAACCATGTCCCTCAACACAACAGCTAAGCATTCCTTGAACACCTCCAGGGTTGGTGACTCCACCACCTGCCTGGGCAGCCCATTCCCTTATGCCAGAGAACTTCATAAAAGCCCTGTATACAGGGCAAATGTAATAATGGCCACAACTTGAGACAGGGGAGGATCAGGCTGAATATTAGGAAATACTTCTCAGAAAGAGCAGTGAGGCAGCGGCACAGGCTGTCCAGGGAGGTGGTGGAGTCACTGTCCCTAGAGGCGTTCAATAAATGTGTAGATGTGGCACTGAGGGATGTGGTGAATGGGCATGGTGGGATGGTCTGATGGTTGGAATAGATGATCTCTTTTCCAACCTTAATGATTCTATAATTCAATGATTAAATAAATCTACATAAATGCCCAGACAGAAGTTTCTTTCCAGCAGGCAACCTGATCTGTACTACCACTAGCTGAAGAAGGAAGGAAATCATCCTCTCCTGTATCCTCCCCAGCTATGCTTAATACAAGCATAGTCCATGTACTGGGAGCACATGTTAAGGAAACGTATCTGTGGCCAGGGTGAGTAAGATGTTTTGTCATGGAAGTTCCCCAAAAGAGGACAGACACAGTTTGCCACCATTTGACAGGCAGCATGCAGCTCCTACCAGCCTCTTAAACTTTGTTCCAGATGCAAATCATACTCTAGAAAATCATGTTCTAAAAAGAAGGAATCGAAAACTAATGTGCTTCTACAAAAAGCTTTAAACTTAGGATCTGCATTTATGACACTTTAAATACAACAGATGGATCCACATAATTAGCATCTTATCTGCATATATTCATAGATAAGAAGAGAATGCTCTTAATGAGCAAGGAGGGGGCCTTTTATTTCTCAGTGTTTTGCAGTCTTTAGGCAAAAACTCTTCCTTTACAATACATGTAAAATTTCTACTGGCATCACAAGGAGCAGTGCAGACATAAAATACCTTTAGACTTCAATACTCTTGAGAAGTGAAGAAACCTTTACTTGCACTGCCTCTCTCACCTGCCCACCCCTCTTTCTCTTTTTCAGAATATGAAGGGAAGAACAAAACCAGCTTTAGGTAAGAACCAACCTCACTTCAGACAACACTGAACCATCCATCTAGCCTCAGAGTTTTAAAACCTCCACTTTCTGCACAGAGGCTGACAGAGCTCCTACTATGAACCCAACCCACTCCCTTACATTGCAGCCAGTAGATCTCAGAAAAGACAAACCATTTTTGCTTATGTGTCATGATGAATGCTCCAGGCATAAGAAATACCAACGACAGCTCATTTTATTTCTTCTTTCAGAGATCAAAATTAATCTTATCAAAAATGGGAAGAGAAGTCAAGAGATTATATGTGCCTATAAAAAATGTATGAAGGAGAATTTACCCTTGATTTTTGAACATTCAACTTTCTGTGCTTTAAGCAGACCAAGGTTTGGGCTCCAAAATTAATAGTATGACTAAAATGAGCCTATAGTTCACAGACGTTCATGCTCCCTAACTTGACCTACTCAAGCAACCAAATCAAAAGTTGTAATTTGATAAACAAGTCTGTGGAGAAGGGAGGAAATACGTGCAGTGTGTCTCACCCCTATTTAGATAGGAAAAATAGGATCTGGGTGTCATTTTAGGTAAAAATAGCTGGCTTACCTCTCCATGAGCACTGTAAAAATACATGCTAAGGAGGCACTGGAAGAATCAGAGCTGTGGACCGTTGAACAGCTTCTGTGGGTGAAGTATGTGAAAGAAACAATTCCCAGCTGGGAAGAGATGTGGAAAGAAACAAGTAGGATGAATTAAAAATGAGACCTCGAAATCTTGTAAATCCTGTTAAAGGATTTTTCTCTATCAACACTGTAGAGAACAAAAAGAAAAAGGTTGGAATCTCTTCATATTTTAACTTGGAAAGTGGATTAGTTTTTTGGTTTCTCTTATTTTTAATTGACATTTCAGTAAAAACGAACTTTTACTTGAAATTGTGAATTTGATAATTTCTGACAAACTTTAGAAGGAAAGTCAGATGTAAAGTTCAGATTTGAATAATGTGACTGCAGAGCAGCAGGGACAAGCACTTCTTATAGACATAATGTGTTGGAGACGATTAAAGTCAGAAAGATGTGTCTGCAGCTTCAGCTCAGCAATTCTTCTGCCATTTTTTTAATTTGAAGAAAATTAAAGTAGGCACCATACGCCAGCAGAAGGAGCAGCAATAGATCTATGGTTAAAACACCTGAAAAACCTTTCTTTCTCTCTTTGCCTCCTTCAGAAATCCCTTTTGTTAAGGAATTGCATGGAAGTAGTGACTGAACAAAGAAAGTACCAAGCCAGACTTTATCAGTAATAAGTTTGATAGTTTCTGTCACCAGTTCAGCAGCACTTGAATCTGTCCAAAATGAGTGAGTTTCAATCTATTTGCTTTTTATGGAATTAAAAATATCTGAGATTTTGCATTGTTTTATCTCATTGTTTTTCATACTGCATTTGTTTCAAGACATAAATTACAGTGATTATCTTCTGGATGCTAAATGGTTTAATTTTATAGGAGGAATAAATATCCTGATAATTATATAATTTATCAAAGGCCAACTTACCCACTGTACCAACTATAGATAATCCAAGAATCCACAAAAAACTGCTACTGAGCTTAACAGAGGCACTTACTAACACAGGATATGCAGATAGCACTCTCACAAATTAAGTGACCTATTTAGCAGTAGAACTCTTTGACAAAGCCATGCATTTTGTGTGCAGACTTGTTCCAGAGCTGCGTCAGGCTGTACATTGCCCTCAGCCATTGGGCAGATGTGTGACGGTAAGAGGAACTGCCGCAGCTTCCACTCCATACACACAGTTGTACCCCCTACGTGGCCATGCATCTACCTGTAGGTGCAGCATGAATTCTCATACAGAATGTATGTTTCTCTGTGTTTGATAGCAATTGTGGAAGGAACTGTTTTCATTAGAAGAAACCTTTCAAAGGCTTGAATGACCAAAGTGGAGTAAATGTTGCAAACCCAGTCTGAATCCCATCCCATGCTTCACAACTTGAGGTGCCCAGCATTTCACAGGACTCAAGATTATCTGTGCCTTTATCATTATGGTATTAGCCCCATCTGAAGCAGTACTTTGCAGAGTCTGAGTGCTTTTCTTATCCAGGTGCTGAGGAACCAGCATCTTCTGCCTATGTCTGTGCAACTGAGCTAAGGCTGCTCTTCCCAGAAAGACTTCCATCTTCCAAAAAATGTGATTTTGAATGAAGTCATAGTTGGTCAGTGCCAAAAAAGTGGATGGAAAAAAAAACAAAAAAAAAAAATATCCAGTTTCTTCTATATCCACAGATGCTGTAAATGTTACAGTCCATACTTCAACTACTTGCAACCAGTGAGATCAAATTTGCCATTTCACTCTTGGCCCTAAATCCACAGAATCATAGAATGGTTTGGGTTGGAAGGGACCTTCAAGATCATTCAGTTCCAACCCTCCTGCTATAGGCAGGGACACCTCCCTCTAGTCTGGGTTGCTACACATCCTTGTCCAGCGTGGACTTGAATGCTTCCAGGGAGGGGGCATCCACACCCTGTCTGGGCAACCCATTCCAGTGTCTCACCATCCTCACAGTGAATAATTTCTTCCTAATATCTTGTCTACTTCCTCTTAGCTTTTTAGTTTTGTGGGTTTTTTTTTCCACAAACACAAGAAAAATACATGATGAAAACTAATTGAAGAAAATAAAAAGGAATCATCTCTGTTCAGAATAAAAAAAAAACAGCAGGGATCACGCTGGCAGAAAACCCCCTATTGCTGTGTTTCGTTGTGATGTTTCTGCTCACAGGGAAAGTTAGAAACTATTTCAGCTCAGACTCAGTGAGACGCAAATAATGGTGAGAGGGAAGCAGAGGGTCACTGCATTGTTTCATTTGGTAACAGCGGCTGTGCTATGCAGTGACAGCAGGACACCGGGAGGGAGGTTTGCAGGGAAAGGAATATCTGAGCTTGGTGTCTCACAGATGCAGGAGATCCCAGCAAAGCACCGAATGCTGCTGAAGATGTTCTCACTCTCACAAGGGCTCCAGACAGGTTCAGATGCTGCTAAGCCCATTAAGAAGGTGGTAAATTAACCAGACTCCAAGTCATCTATAATTAGAGGTCAGGCAAAGCCTTGCCTTTACCTTGCTAACAATTCTTTGCCCAGGCAGTGGCAGAGTGATACAACAGCATTCACTCAAAGTCTCCAACATTCATAAAATATCTAAGTTAGAAAAATTTTGCCATTAAAACAGAAGAGTTTAGAATCACCTGATTTTTCATCTGTATCACAGATTTATTTATTTAGTTATTTATATGGTAATAAATTGCATCTATGAAGAAGAGCGCAAATGAGAAGCAGTAAATGGTTTCCAGAGGTTCTATTTCTCATTCCATTTTCCAGCCAGTCTGAGTCAAGCTCAAAAGGCACAAATGACACGTGGAAAAGAATCAGACACAGAGGAAATCTGTAAGCCAGGCAAGGCAAGAGCCAGCTCTTAGAGAGCTGAAGTACTTTGCTCAGTGCAGGAAAGAAGTGACTAGAGAAATATCACTATGGCATCCACAAAGAGATTGGCTGCTACGTGAAATACATAAGATAAAGATCTTTCAAGATATAAAAAGCACTGTCCAAAATACTTAGCATTTGTAAACTCTCTGAAAGATGCTGACAGTGACGTCTGAATGAGTACAGAAAGAGTTTTAGCACTCCCTTGCTGACTGATGTATTTTCCTTTCAGCATTCAGTTTCAGCACATGCTGGAGCGTCATTAAACATCAGGAAAGATCCTGTTTTGGAAATGAAGATGTCTTGTGTGGGTGTAAGATTAAGTGTTCCCCCATCTTTCAAATGACTCAAAGTCTGAAAGACCCAAATGTAATATTTAGGTTGAAACGCTGCTTAATCCAGACTTCAACCATTCACAAAGATCTGTAAAAGGGCAAAGTATGCTATCTGTCATTATACCGTAGAAGAAGATTTTACATCCCTTCTGTTCAGCACTTGGTTTGCTTGGCTGTGTGCTCAGGATTAAGGAAAACAGCACAGACAGCAGGATTTTTATAATATCCTTGACATGGCTGCTACCACCTCCGGTTATTTTTGGGAAGCTATTTGTCTGAAGCTACAATCTGTTTAGCAAATGACAAAAACACAAAGATGGTAAAGATGAGAGCTGAAGGGAATTTTCCAGCAGGAGCCTGAACCATGGCCATGGGCTGCAACTCACATCGTTTTTGAGAAGCATTCTGTGAGACTAAACGACACGAGCCCACAAAACTCTACCCCCAGCTTTAGGGTGCTCAGAACAAAAACTGAGAGAGCAACAGGACAGAAAGCATGGAATAAGTAGAAGTTCACTATGATTGTTTAAATTTGATACAAAATTTGAAAGGATTACTTTTCACTTGGTTACTGTGCTTCAATAGACCTAAAGCATTCTAACTCAGCCTGGACCACATCACCTGTCACCCAACAAAACTCAACATGCATCTTTGCTAATTCAACAGGAAATTGACCGTGGCTTTGTGACTGTCGAAGCTCACTCTCCTGCAGCTCAATGATTTTCACAGAATCACAGAATCATAGAACCATTAAGGTTGGAGAAGACAGCTAAGAAGATTTAGTCCAACTGTTAACTCATCTCCACCATGCTCAATAACCCATTTCCCTAAACCAGGTGTCTACACGGCAGAGATCATGAACTACTGAAAATGGAATGATGGCTTCTATTCCAGTAATTAATGGATAACAAGCAGGGCTGGATACTTGTAGCTGCTCCAGGAGAGCAGAGCCCAAGGCACACTACAGCAGGTATCACTAATGAAATGAGAGGGGCTTAGCACACTTCAGCCGACTCTATCCCCAGCATTAAGTCCTCAGCAGCTGAAATTCAGTTTTCTGTAAGGCGATTCCCATCAGTGGTGAGGCAACATAATCACTGGTTACTATTGAAATTACAGACCATGGGTTATGCCCTCTGGATTTCATAAAAAAAAAACACCTGTGGCTGTGATTTCTGGCGAGCTTCCTTCACCAACACCACTGCAGGCCATGAAGATTAAAACATCTTGCCTCAGAAACTCAGCAATTCACCCTGGAGTTATTTGATGGATCAAGTGTGTTCCTGTGACCACAGTACAGTGTTGAGTCACATACACCAAATTCTTGGAGTTTAATTGCCTCCAAGTGTTTGGGCCACCTGGCTCAGGTAGTTAGCTGGGTCAAGGGGTGCTGGAGGGCTCACAAGGGACCAAGGCAGGCAATGTGCAGCCTCACAGCAGCAATAGGACTGAGCCATGATGTTCCTTCCTTGCTAAAAACCCACGGCATCATCAGGGCTGGATTCTGCCTATTGTAGGAAGGTGGCAGGGAACAGGAGCACCATCTGACAGATTGCAAAGCTCAACAGTAACTGGGCAGGCGTGTTATGGAAACAATTACAGTTTCTTTTCTCCAGTGAACAAGATTCTCAAATATCGTATTACCCTTCTTCCAGCAAATCCTATGGTATTTATTTTCGGTTACACAGTGTATACATTATCTGCATGAATCGTTAGTGCTAAACAGCATTGCAAAATGAGAAAGCACATGATAGCATTTTTTAACAGCAGCAAGCTATAAAGTGAAGACTGCTGTCAAGTGAGTAAAACAAAAAAGCTGAAACTGAAGCAGCTCAGTAAAGAAAATGCAGAGAGGAGTAACTACTGAGTAATCCCCTATAATATTTCCAGCATGACTATGTCATAATTGGCCTCTGCGCCAAAAATGAAAGTGGCATTGGCTTGAAAAATAGATCAGATAAAGCCCCCAATTTCTTTGTTCCTTTTCTTTTTCCTTTTTATTTTCTGTGTTTGTTAATGAAAGAAAAATCCCAAACAGACTCAGCATCTTGAACAACAGCAAAGGCCATAAAAATATCTCATTTTTACCGTACTCATACTGGTGCAGTGCTCTTTGCTCATCCGTTCACGCATCCACTCAGGTACCTCAGGGACAGGTGTTGTTCTCTCCTTCCCTCCTGCCCCAAGCTGGAGACCCCCTCAGCAACCCTCATCCAGAAAAGCTCTTCAGCAATCTCAGGGCAATCTCCCAGATACTCTTACGATGACTAAAAGTCACGCTTTTCAACACAGAGACTACTCAGCAAAGGGTAAGGGGTGGGGAGGAATGCTGCTCAGTGCAGAGGCTTGCAATAACCAGAGGTTTTCCCTCCTGGTGAGTAATTTATGAGCCTGGTTTTATAATTCAGTTTAATTAGGCAAGGGAAAACACCAACTTCAGCCAATATGGAGAAGTCCATCTTTTATGATCTTTCACTCACTAGAAGGCATCCCAGATGAAGACATCAGAGTAACTCAGCTGAAACTCACAGGAGTTACTTACAGAATCATAGCATCATATAATCATTAAGGTTAGAAAAGGCCACTAAGATCATCAGGTGCAACAATATACCCATCACCACCACCACACCCACAAGCCACGTCCCTAAACCAGCATTATCAGGCATCATACAGTAGAGGAGTTCCCTCAAAAAGCATTTTACAAGTAAATCCTATCATATCCCCTCGCTGCCGTCACTATAATATCTGTATATATCATTGTTATTTTCCTGACAATTCATCTAGCCATCCAAAAAGAAAATTTGAAAGTCCTGCTGTTGTTCTGAGAGTTTCTTATTTGAAGTCCGTATTAAATCTTCCACCTCTAAGACAATATACCACTATACCATGATCAATCACCACAGATCCAGATCTGTTTGTATGTGGAGATGCTGTGAGAATGACTGGAGAAGCTGAAGGCTATTAGAGCAAACTAGGGAAGAAATAGAATAATGAAAGTCCCTATGCACTAACACGAAGGAGAGTGAAAAAAAAAAAAAAGAAAAAAGAAAAAAAAGAGCAAAAATAATTTAACAAAAAAAAAAAAAACCAAAACTGAAACAGAGCCTCTTCCTACTACCTGCACAATGATATGATGCTGCTGAACATCTTGCTGCTCTGAGGAAGAGGGAGAGGACATCATAGAACAATGATGTGTCACATGGAATAAGACATTTGGATACTACAGTGATGAATATTGTGTCGGGGTATGAAGGGAAGGGGAAGGGAAAAGGGAAGGGGAAGGGGAAGGGGAAGGGGAAGGGGAAGGGGAAGGGGAAGAGGAAGGGGAAGGGGAAGGGGAAGGGGAAGGGGAAGGGGAGGGGGAAGGGGAAGGGGAAGGGGAAGGGGAAGGGGAAGGGGAAGGGGAAGGGGAAGGGGAAAGGGAAGGGGAAAGGGAAGGGGAAGGGAAGGGGAAAGGGAAGGGGAAGGGAAGGGGAAGGGAAGGGAAGGGAAGGGAAGGGAAGGGAAGGGAAGGGAAGGGAAGGGAAGGGAAGGGAAGGGAAGGGAAGGGAAGGGAAGGGAAGGGAAGGGAAGGGAAGGGAAGGGAAGGGAAGGGAAGGGAAGGGAACGGAAGGGAAGGGAAGGGAAGGGAAGGGAAGGGAAGGGAAGGGAAGGGAAGGGAAGGGAAGGGAAGGGAAGGGAAGGGAAGGGAAGGGAAGGGAAGGGAAGGGAAGGGAAGGGAAGGGAAGGGAAGGGAAGGGAAGGGAAGGGAAGGGAAGGGAAGGGAAGGGAAGGGAAGGGAAGAGTTAGCCTAAAAGGAAAAGGACAGTTTCTACTAAAAAAGAAAAAGATAAAATTGTATGATACAATCCTGTAAGGATTAGATTTGTCTCTTCCTTATAACTAAAGTCTTTAATTTAATTGCGTTCTGCTTTTAAATATTCTCGGTCCAAACCGATATCATCCTAATTGAATTTGAAATTGCAATTTTGAAGCAAATGCAACCACTGTAACAGCTACTTTCAGAAAATGTATGTGCATGGAGTGGCACGTATCTGCTATGCAGTTTCAGTGGCAGAGATCTAGCCGGAAAGCCACCTTGGAATGAGAGCAGATGGTAAGACAGAAATAGAGAGTTTCTGCTGTTTCTTTTTAAATAAAGAACAACTGAGAGGAAAAGCAGAAAAAAAATAAGAAAAGGCAAAGTGCATTGAAAAAAAAAACCAAAAAAACACAAAAGGAAATGAGAGCAAAGCCTGGTGGAGAATGAAAGGGTATGAAACTTGCAATAACTGTAAGGCATGATGATTTGTACGCAATTAAATGTACCCACAAATAGCACGGATATGAAAGGCATACTCTGCTTTTTGCAGTTTGCAAGTGTTTCTTAGTACAAGTTTCCTCATTCAGTGACTGCTCACCAGCTTGACTTTTCAGGTGACATTGTACAGCTTTAGTACCAGATACCTGAAAGAAGAAAACACTGCAACTTTCCTTTTACTGGGGAGGTTCCTCTCACCCTGCTTTTCCTGTCAGGCAGTTCTCACACACAAGTTTTACTCCCACAAAGGCTGGTGCTGCCAAATGATTTGAAGGGATTCCAATACAAAGCAGGCCTGAATATTTATTATCCCCCACAAACAAGTGGGGAAGCAGTGTCACCCCAGAAGGGGATGCAGCCCACATTGCAACAACAACAAAACAAGCAGGTTCAAAAGTCAAACACAAACCTCCTGTAAGTGCCGTGAACTTGTCTTTTTAAATCTTGTTGGTTTACTCTCTTTAGGGAGGGAATGCCCTGGCCCGCATCCTCTTGTTTTTATAATTATTTCCAAAAGAGTCTGGTGACCACTGCCTCTGAGCAATCCCAAATATAACCAAAACTATGCCACAGCTTCCATCCATGTAGGCATAGCAGGGATACCTTGCTGAGAGCAGCAACCCCAGTGGCACAGCAGCAGCACCATTTGTCCTGGTTTGTAAGCTCCAAAACAGGCTTGGTGTCTCTTGGCCACAGAGTTGCATCCAAAAACAAGATCACATAAAAACATTCAGCCAGCCAATCATCCATTGGCCAAACTCAGCTAAAGTGATGGTCAGAGTTTTCTGACTACCTGCAGTCAGCCTGAGTGCTACAAAACAGACAAGTCAAAGTACAGGCATCCTAATCTCCAATCTCTCCCACTTCATTTATTTTACATTAAGCAATATATTCCATAAGTTACTACTGAGGTCCTTTCTCTGAGCACAACTAATTGATCCCTCTGCAAACGGGCAGCGTTGTTCCAGAGGAACTGTAAATACAGTGCGTGTCAGCTCATCTGATAGCACTTACTTGGTACATGAGGCAAAAACTCAACTTTGTGATCAAAGTTTCATCAGCACTTAGCCAAAGGAGAGCTGTATTAGAGGTCCAGGGGAAAAATGTCCAAGAGACTAAGCAAGAATATGAAAACTGCTCTGATTTTATTGATTCTCCAAGTTAGCACTCATTTCCACATAGTTCACAGATACACTACCATTGCATGTTATAAAGATGCCTTTTCTTTTACCCTTGTCTCAGAAACAGCCTTCTTGGCAGAAAAAGAAAAAAAATTAAGAGTGTAAAACATGAATCCTATCACACAGTGAATGCAAATGCATGAAAAGGCATTGTCCCTGCTGGCCGTCTTGTCACAACTTTCAAGAAGTCCCAGGAACAACATCATTTTGAGGCAAAGAATTGTTACATGATTAAAACTCAGCCAGATGCGCTGTGCGGCAAAGGCAGCCTCTGTGGAAAATTCACGAAGGTTATCCTTTGACAATGCTAATCAAAAGAAAAATGATTTGCTTTGGTACCAGCCACCTTTTAAAATAACAAAGAGCGTGCTCATTTGGGTTGCAAGTCTATTTGTGTAAAGACAGGAAGAACATGGGTTTAGCATAGTGATGAGATCATGTTGTCAGAAGCAAGCCCAATGAACACGTCCCAAGAGGCCCCCATGATATGGCAACAGAAAGAATCACAGTGTTGGACTGCAGGGATTATTATTTTTACTCTGTAAACAACACTCTTCCACTCCTCAACACTGAGAACTGAGGTGCAGAGCGCTTCTCCATAATTCATATGAGCTTTTGCATTGCAAAGCCCATAACTTTACCTAAAGCCCAGTGAAATAGGTACTGATAAGCATTAGGAGAAATACATAGTTTCAACTAAATTTTAGTTTGGAGATCCAGGAATCTAGCAGAGAAAACACTCCAAAACATAACAGATATTATCTCCATATTCTGGTAGTTCAGAAAGAAATTCCCAACTTTCTCCACACTTGTTTTTCATACAGCTGTTACCAGTGACTGGGAGAGAAACATCAGACGTCAACCAATATTCAGTGTTACTTTTAATACAGAGTTGCTGTAGAAGATATGGGTTTGTGATCTCTTAGGATTTGCCTCCCGAGGCACGAGACAGCCACAGCCAAACTTCACAGATAGTCTAAGGAGGAAAGGAAGGTTTATATGCAAAACTACTAAAATACATTAGAGTATGAAAAAGTACTTCTGGCAGAGTGGAATCCTCATAAATAGATTTCTGTGGAGGTGACACAGTGTCAGCTCGAGTTGCAAGTTGCCCAGAAAGACTGTGGGATTATTCAAGATTCATCTCGACTCTGCCTGAACGACTGGCTGGGTCTGCTCTGGGCAGCAGCCTGAACTAGAGACCTCCAGAGGCTCCCTCCCATCCACCAGAACCCGTGAATCTCTTAAGGAAGCTTGGCATAAAGACAAAACTGGCTGCAAGCACTTGTGCAGATACCTGTATGATGCAGATGAAGAGACTTAGAGAAGAATGCACCACTTGAAGAAGAAAGCACTCACTAATTAAACCTTCTGATGCCACTTGAGCAAGGTGGGTATGAACTGCACTTTCCAATTTGGGGAACGGAATCCCAGAGGGATGGAATCGTGCCCCCAGACCCACACAGCAAATAATGAACAATCTTGTGACCCAAGGCATTTCTGTCAGTGTCCTTGCCCTCAATTTGTTATTGCATGCTATTTCTCAGAAGAATCGAGGATTACCAGAATATGTCACTTAAACAGAAAACGGCTCATATTTTGACCTCATTCAAAAGAGTCCTTTGAAGTGATTAATTTGTTTGTGCATTGTAATTTCATTTACACGCAGTTCAAAGGTGGAACGTTCTCCTCTTTTATGGAAGCAATTAGAGCCTGTGCTTTTTTCCAATTAAGTGACCCCCCGTCTCCTTCTAAAGGGTTGTAAACCAGAATTAAGATGATTCTGTGAGGAAAAATAAAAGTCTGTAATGGTAATTCATGTTAGTTGGCCCCAGATGAGGCACCGAATTCAGATGATGAAGTGAATTCTGCTATCAAAGGGTCTTATTCAGCTGAGGTGTGGGAATACCCTCCTGTGATAAAAGCGTATATTAGACAAGAAATAGCTTTCAAGGATGGCTGCTGCCAACCAGCGTAAATCAAGGACTGCAATTGATTAACTAATTTAAACACTAAAGACAGCTTTTGTTGCTATGGCAATAAAAGAAAGGTCGAAACCTTGATGACCTTGGAGACTCATGATCCTCTGGAGATTTCAGTAACTAAAGTCTGGAAATATATTAAAAGATATAATACTAGCCAGATTGCCCTGCAATGGCTTCACTGTTTTGCTAGCTGGAAGGCAGACTTCGCAGCATGGATCACACCAGTCTCCGGTGTGCAGATAGCTCTGACTGTCTCATATCTATTCAGCTCAAAAATCAGCTGGGACATCTGAGACTCTCAAAGATTTTCTTTGAGTTCCATTGTTGGCTGTTACTCTCAAATATCAGTTCTATTTCTCATAGGGTACTTCATTAGCAAGTTCTTATTACTAAGTTGGCTTCCAGGGTAGCTGCCCCTAAATTCATTGTACTTTCTGTCCTACGTGCCCCTTAGAAGTTTGATTCAGAGCCTTTTGATGCATATAAAGCCATTTTAGAAAGTGGCAGAAACATAGAGCCTGAACATCCCAGGAGAAACCAACATAGCCCATGGAGTTCAGTGGAGCCTCAAATTGCACCACCTGAGGATGTGGCCAATGACACTTCTGAAACACCTGACCAAGCGTTACACCTGACTGCCATTTAATCTCAGTTGTCCTCAGGAAATACCACGAGCATCCTCCTTCATTTACATATCTTACCCCGGGAGCAGCAGGAACTTAAAGACTCTTCCTACATCAGGTCTGAATTCAAGCTGTCACATTTTATTAACAAGCATCTGTGAGCAGCAAATAAAAATAAGCTGACTGTGTAACCACAGTAGCCTTATTACAAGGCACTTGCCAAAAACTGCCTCAGATTTCAATAACTGCATAGGGCAGTCAATTCACCCCCCCTTTTTTTTTTCTTTTTTTTTTTTTTTAAATGCACTCTTCATTTTGAGGTATACAAAATATTTGAGTACAAAAACTGTTTTCTTTTGCCAACATGGTAGGCAGCTTTTCTGAAAACAGGGCTACTACTGTGCAGAAGGGCTTCACTGTTTGAAAATAAATGCTGTTTCCAAGCAAAAAGCCCCAGAACATCAAGATTATTTTATCCCACATTGCATTCATAAAGATTCAGATTACATTCCAATCTCACTTTCTAGAAAATATCTCAGCATGCTTTCCTCGGTTTTTAATTAAGATGTTTATCTATAATTGGCATTACATTAGTACTGTATTGTATGTTAACCAGGGTAGCATCCACATTCGTTCTACTTAAAACCACATCTACCAAAATATCCACTCAGCTGCAAACTGGCAAAAATCCTGAAATAAATGCATTCTTGAGTACTTCATAAATCTCTGGCTTAGCTATTTAGAATTATTTGCCTGTTTACAGGGTTTAAAAGTTGATCAGGGCATTTTGCAAACATCACGATAAGCACAGAAAAAATTATTTGTGCTTGGATGTGACAAAGGAAAGCAGAAAAAGAATGAACCAAGCAGTTTGTTAGCTTATGGGAAGCAAAAAGACACAGGATCTGAGGACAATGCTTCAAGTTTTGTATCACAATGACACTCCAGGCAGTGTCTGATCCACCTGAGCATGGCAGGCATAGGGCAGCAGAGCGCATCAGCTGAGCTGCCGAGGTCCATTACTTTGCTGAAAGGAAAGCATTCAGTTGGCAGGCTTTAGTTTTCCTAACAAGCACACGGTCTGGGTCAGCTCTACAGGACATCAGGCTTATCCAAATAAAAAGTATTTTAATTGCCACATATCTTTATCCTCTTTTTTTTCTTTTTCTTTTTTTTTTTTTTTTTCCTGCTCTGAATCTATGAAAGCTTTTATTTGTATGACAGCTGCATGCTGTTTATTAATGAGAAGGCAAATTACAGTCCTCTTAGGAACACCAGTCTTGATGCACAGAGCTCCTTCTGCACTGCTCAGAGGGAATCGACCTTTTGCTATAAAACTGGAGAGTGCTGGGGATGGTTTGGCCTTAAGCTTCGTAGCTATCAGAATATCTCTAGCGTTGGACCATACTGCATAGCACCAATCTGTTATAAACCTCTATCTCCATTCACAGAAGGTCAGTTTGTTTAGGATATCCACCTCTTCCCCTCTTGGAAAAAAAGGGTTTGTGAAAAATCACAGTAGCTGCTTCCCATGGCCCATCCCTACATGGCATATCCATCCAAGCTCAGTCTCACTCCACTGCTGAGCTGTGGCCAAAACCAAATCATTCACCAGGAGCTGAAATTTTCACATGCAAACTGACAAACAGAAAAATTTCATGAAGGTGGGTCCTTATGCTCCCCACCCTCTTCCAAGCTCCCATCTGCAGTTCCTTCTCTCTTTGACAATTCATAATACCAAGCTGCAAAATAAAATTAGACTCCGCTTTCTTCCTATGACATTTGTAAGTCTTGTTTCCCATCAGCAAGAGGACAGAGTAGAAAGAAAGGAATCAGCTTCAAGGAGAGCATGACCAAGTGCCTCACAGCACTTGCTCTACATGAGACCATTTCAGAGTCCTTCAGCCCATACAGCTGATGTCTTCTTTGGGTTGCAGCAGCACAACAAGGAAGCCAGGGTCTGGGCTCTTCATTTGAGAGTCTTTTTCTTAAGCTTAGTACTGCTGTCCCAAGATGATACATTAAGAGTTAACAATCACATTCAGTGGTGCATGATGTCATCCTTGTGAGTGACTACATCAGCAACACTGTAGATATAATGATCGAAAATACCCACAAGCCAACAGCAGGCTTCATCTTAGTATTCCAGTACTTAGAGGGTGTCTAGAAAGAGGACAGAAGCCTTGACCTCATGAGAAGCCACATGGAGAGAGAAAGGGCAATGGGTGCCAGCTGTACCAGGAGAGATAGTCTTTTGTTATGAGAAAGACATTATTTTTATGGTAAGAACAATCTGTTGCAAGCACAGTCTCCCCAGGGACATGTTAGATAGCCAGTCACTGGAATTTTCAGTATGCAAGGGATAGGGTGATAGATAATTCCATCTAGGTTCCCTCTCCACATGAAAGTTCTGTCCTGATGATCTTTTAATGTCCCTTCCTATTTGAGCTGTTCTCTGACTCTATGACTCTATGAACTGCCTCTCCTTAGCATTCCCTCTGCTCTGCTTTCCTTCATCCATCTTTCTTTCCTTCTCTTCAATTTGTCCCCTACCAGCAACAGCTGACATCCCATCACCCCACCCCCCATCCCCCTCATTGCAACAGTGCTCCAGTGTTCCCCTCCCCTCTCTTCCCACCATAACTCCATGGCATTTGCCCAAGGTTTGCAGTGGAGGAATGTTAATAGGAAAACCTCACTGAACCAGGCAGACGTTTAGCAGATTTTCCACTCCCAGATGCTGGCAGTGGAAACATGGAGGCTTCAGAGCATGGGCTGTTGATCAGCCCTCATCGATCACAGCCCTGTCTGAGCACAGCATGGTTCATCTACTCACACAAATGCACAATGGCAAGCAGCAATCGCTGCCTCACAGCCTGCGCTTACCACTGCTTTATGTGCACTCCTGGCCTTTTTTACAGCCCCGCTCTTGTGCACTCTGTGGACATGAAAGTGCCAAGAAGAGTTTAAAGAGGAGATGGAACCCCTTCCATTCTGAGCCATTCTGTGATTCTATGACGATCTATGTCTCTTTATGAAACTCGGTAACCTACAGATTAAATTTACAGTGGCCAAAGGTATTTTAAGGAAAAGACTGAAAAAGTTCACACAGGCTGTAGAAAGGTGCTCACCCTTTACTTTGTAAAACTGTCAACCTGTCCTTGAGTACCTCCAGGAATGGGGTACCCACATCTTCTCTGGGCAGCTGTGCCAGGGCCTCACCACCCTCTGAGTAAAGAATTTCTGCCTAGCATCTAAGGAAGCACTGAGGAACAACTTGGAGCCACTTTTTAATGAGAGACACAGAAAGTGTTAGAATAGGAGACTGAGGGCAGGCTGTCTCTTTAGCCTGGTTCAACTGATCATTTATGTTTGCCAAGCATTGCCTACTCAGTCCCAGAGGAGAGCAATATGCAGTCGTATGCAAGTATTTTGGAGAGTCTGTCATCTGACAAAGGAAATATCAGTGAAACAAGTTTGCTTTTGTCTGGTGCATTCCCTCACTCCCACTACCAGAACTGGCCCATGCGTATTATCCCTCACTCCATAATTCCTTGATGTGATTCAGTAACCCTAAGCAAGGGCAACATGTTGTCGTCCATTACTAGTGCTTTCCCACTGATGCCTAATATAATATATCATAATATACATATATAATGTATAATATAATATCATAAACATTCAGTCACCCCAAGTAGCCCAACTCTGTTGTTGATAAGCAGATGGACATTCATAGTCCTGGGGCATTTGAGATTGTTTGAGTTCCCACCTTCAGAATATATTTGGATTATATATTCAGTTTACAAATAAAATAAAAATATCAAGACAAAAGTCATCTTATACAGTTTCAGCACAGGCTGAATTCTTCCTATGGAGAAGAATCTTGATGCAACTAAGATGTGATTGATGCTCACCACATAAATTCCCCTAGTAATTAACCTGCAGTAATAACTCCCAGACATGCTCAGGAGACCACCTTCATGCCCTCCCAACTATACTCTCATCATTTAAAGTCAAATGACGTAGTGGCTGCTCCTGGCAGGCTGGGGAGGAATGAAAGCATAAGCATTTCTGAGAGTGAGAGAAAAGATGGGGATGAAATCACAAGGAATTAAGTTCCCAGGTGATATTTTAATTTTGGAAGGCTGCATTGTCTTGTTCATTAAGTGAACCCTCAGTAAGTTTGCAGACAACACCAAGTTGCAATGGGAGTGTTGATCTGCCTGAGGGGAGAAAGGCACTACAGAGGGCCAAGGCAAACGGTATGAGTTTCAATAGGGCCAAGTGTCATGTCCTGCATTTCGGTCACAACAACCTCAGGCAACCCTACAGGCTTGGGGAGGAGTAACTGGAAATTTGCCTGATGGAAAGGAACTTTGGTGTACTGATGGACAGTCAGCTGAATATGAGCCAGCAGTGTGTCCAGGTGGCCAAGAAGGCCAATGGCATCCTGGCTTGTATCAGGAATGGTGTGGTGAGCAGGACTAGGGAAGTCATCCTGCCTCTGTACTCAGCATTGGTAAGGCCTCACCTTGAGTACTGTGTTCAGTTTTGGGCACCTCAATACAAAAGGGACATGGAGCAGGTCCAAAGAAGGGCAACAAGGCTTGTGAAGGTCTTTGAGAATATGCCGTATGAGGAGAGGCTGAGGGAGCTGGGGCTGTTTAGTTTGGGGAAAAGGAGGCTGAGGGGAGACCTTATTGCTCTCTTCCAGTATCTGAAAGGTGCTTACAGCAAGAGCAGGGTTGGTCCCTTCTCACTGTTGACAGGTGACACGATGAGGGGAAATGGTCTCAAGTTGCACCACAGTAAGTTTAGGTTGGATACCAGGAAAAACTTCTTTACAGAAAGGGTAGTTAAGCACTGGAATAGGCTCCCAGGGAGGTGGCTGAGTCACCATCCCTGGATGTGTTTAAAAACTGGATGTAGTGCTCAGAGACATAATTTGGTCGAGGGTTGTTAGTTAGGGTAGTATGGTTGGGTTGTGGTTGGACTTGATGATCTTCAAAGTCTTTTCCAACCTGAGAAATTCTATAATTCTATGATTCATTTTGCTGGCATGAATTAGGCAAGTTGATGTGGTATGCAGAAGGTGAGCTGCTGCTGCTGCTGCTGATGTAGGAATTCCAATCAACGATGACAGATGAACTCTGGAAATCTCTAAACCTATGTTCAATTTGCTGGCAGCAGTCTGGCAGGCTTTATTCTCTATTATGCTAGAAACTGCACCCTACTCTGACAAACTACTGTGAGCTCAGATCACCAGAAAGAGGCTACATTTTCATAAACAGGAAAAGCCAAGAAGAAAGAAGAATCCCAAAGGTATTTTAAACCAGGAGAAATGACCCTTCTGCTACTTAGAGAGGACTCCTCTCACTTGATCTCTCTGTCCCTTTTCCTGTGTCTCCACAAGGAGCAGACACAGGGGGCAGACAGAATGAAGGCTTCACGCTTAGTCCTCAGGACAAGGAGTGTATCAAGGACATATTTGAAGCGTGCTACTATCTTGTTACTTGTTTTCCAAAGGCTGTAGAAAGGTAAGCATAAATTAGAGGAGTTCTCAAGTAGCTATCTTCATATCAGGAGCTGTCAGTCCTTGCAATGCACTTTGAAGAATGCTGGACACCAGAATTCCCCATGGTATCTTATACTATCTTATACTGCATATCTTTACATTCCTAACTATCTATCTTTACATTCCTTTGTCTTTCCCTTGCACAGAAACCAATAGTTAAGCCCAGTATATTTAGCTCACCAGTGTATGGCTGTGTTTAGGAAAATAAATAAATAAATAAATAAATAAGAGAGATTAAAGAAAAAAAAGAAAGAAAAAAAATACAAAAGAAAAGAAAAAAAAAAAAACCTTTATTTTAAAACACTACAAACATTTTTTAAAAGAACTAGAACAGGGTTTTGTTTCATTCGGCACACTGACCTCCCAGACTATAGGAATAAAAGCATGCACACATATGGATAAACCAGTAAGCAGCAATGTGCATAGGGAAGAACAAGAAAACCTTGGAAAACATTTCAAGCTGACCGTCCTACAGACAAGCCTTTGGAATAAACACGGAGGGGCAGAAACTCTACCCAAATGGTAAGACCACTTTACTGGATCAGAGCTCCTATCTGGACATCTGAAGAGGAACAGAGTTAGCATGTGCTGACACTTCCCTAGAGATCCCTCCAGGCTTGCAAGCTTTGCAGCTCTACGGACTTTCCCAGCCAAAGGTAATGTCCTTACACTCAACAGCCCTGGGGGAATTCTTCTGCTATGAATTATTTTTTCATAAGAGGCAGTTCAGAAGTTTCACCAGTTGCTGTGAGCATCACCTACTACCTGTATAAAGAAATTGTTTGTTTGTTTTCAGCCTGCCACTTGATAGTATTCTTTGATGTCCTTTATTTTTTTTAATGGATGGGAGTGTCTTCTACTCACTGTTTGTTATAACTCACTATTCCATGAGCCTTTGTCATAACCTTTTCAGTAACCTCTTTTCCAGGCTGAACAGTCCTACCTAGTTAGCCTTTCCTTATGCAAAATATATTCTGCAGCATTTAGGAAATGTTACCATTTTTATTACAGTTCTCTTCTTCATTTTTCCTTCTGTCACATCTTTTTTAGGGAGGGAAGAGAAAGAGAACTGGTATTAAACACAACAACTAGAAACTGTGGAAACCACAGTTGGGTGTGCCCTGGAATCTTGCTAATAGACATGCAAGGGCACCCCAACCATAGGACCACAATATTCTAAGGTTCTTCACAGAATCATATAATCATGGAATGGCTTGGGCTGGAAGGGACATCAAGGATCATCAAGCTCCAACCCCCTTGCTGCAGGCAGGGTGACCAAGCTCTATATTTAATACCAGATTTCTTAATGAAGAAGAGTATACACAGCTCATGGAGAGGTTTAATCTATGTCTCTCTCATCTCCAAACAACTTGTCAGTATCCTTTCCCCATATGCTTTTGGTACTTCTACTGGCTGTGGTCTCCTTCCCAGCAAAGCTCTGACTGGATGCCCAGGAAACCTCAGTACTCCCCCAGGCTCCATCTCACAGCTCAGCTTCTGCTGGGCTACCTCTCTGGTGCAGTTGACTTGTCCCTCCTCTGGACACCAGCAGCCAGACTACATCCCCTTTGTACATGCCCACAATGCAGGCACATTTATTATCCATAATATACATGTGTGCATATATATTATATATTATGTTTCAGCTGTTCTCAGAACCAAGTAACTTCCATGTGGTAACTTCCATGAAATCTTTTCTTTCTCTCTCAAAAATCTAGTTAGCTGTAAAGTGATTCAAAGTGTTGCACACATTGTCCCTCTTTCCCCTCCCATTCATCTACATGGAGTCACCAAGGCAATGCTATGAATGTGTGAGCATCTGCTGAAGCTGTCCCACAGCGTTACGGAGAACCATGGATTAATGAGAACAGCGCAATAAAGCAGCATAGGTAACACATGAAAAAGGAATACTGACAAAGGAGGTGAAGTCAACATATTTTATAACTATGTTCTTTCTATGCTTGGAACTGCCCATCATCTAATTGTGAACAAAGCTTTTGTCAAGCGGCTTAGTTCAACTTTCTTTTTCCTGTTTGTGATGAGATATCTATGCTTGCATGTACCATAGTGCCGCCTTTCAATAAGAGCAATAACAGTCACTCAGGCCATTAAGTATTATTAGTTATCGCTGTGGCTAAATAAAGCAATTTGGGCTTGCTGGGGTCTTTACATTTAATTGTGTTCACCTTGAGAAGGAGAGTTACACCACCACTCCACATCCCCACAGCTGGGATTTCTGACTTGAGAGGAGAAAGACTACATTTACAACAAGACCAATGAAAGCAAAATCATTTGATCAGAAAGCTGTCATTCTAATGAACACAAATTCAAGTACGTACTCAGCATGGATTCCACATTGATAAATTGCCCACCTCTTTTCACACTGATTTAGTGCTGTAATAAAACACAATGGGCTTATTTTTTTTTTTCCCTTCTTCTCTCATTGGGTTGTAATGATTTACAACTGTTTTTTTATTTTCTTTCACACAGTGCCCTGGAGCTGCCTCTGACCTTTTCCTCATAAGCGTGAAGAATTTGGATCCTTAGTTCCTGGGGGAATAATGCAATATTCATCCCCCTTCAGCATGCTGGCTGCCAGGAGGCAGTCCCGATGTGAGCCAGCCACCACCTGCTGTCACTTTGAAGGCAGGTTTCCTCACCTGTGTGACAGACACTGTGCACTGTGCTCCATGAGACTGGGAATAAAATCTTCCCTGCCTCAAAGAGACTGTTCTGTCTCATGGAGGTGCTGGGAAGTGCCCTGGAAGGACTAATAAATTGCCATCCTGTTACCAATTCATTAGCTGGAGCAAGGAAATGGAAGTGGATGGGCACAGGCAGCTGCAAGCCTGCGGCCTTTTTCTCTGCAATAACTGAGGGAAAGGCAGCATGCACTCTGAAGGACCCTTGGGAGATCTGAGCCTAGAAGTAACCTCCTGCTGCCATGGATTCACAGCAGTACAGCTAGAGAGGAATGACAGATCAAACTCACCAATGGTTTTGAGCCTGGCTTTGGGTGGGAGCTCCAGCTGGAAGTTACCAGCAAGTTATGACCCAAGTGCCTAAAGACAGTAGGGAAGCTCTTCTTTTTTCTTTTCACATTCACCTGCCCAAGCCTCACTTTTAAGAAGACTCCATGGAATCTCTAAAAATAAATAAAATTAGATCCCAGTTGTGGCATCACAGTAAACAGGGCAAAATAAGTGACCATCATTGTTTACGTCAGTCCTCCCTGCCTCTCCATCCTATAAGTGAAGTCAACAAATATGTCACTGCTGGAAGCCATAGAGTAACAACACCATGCATTTAAATTCATATTTGGCACCCAAATCAAGAGACAAGGCTTTGCAGTAGGGGAAAGAATCAGAGGGGGATAAGCAAGGTCCCCAGGTCAGAATATTACATATCTTCGATTTGGGCTTGAGGAAATGGAACATCTCTCCTACTAAGAAAGGATGAGAGAGCTGGGGCTGTTCAGCCTGGAGAAGAGAAGGCTCTGGGGAGACCTGAGAGAGGCCTTTAAGTATCTGAAGGGAAGCTACAGGAAAGAAGGGGACAGACTCTAGCAGGGTCTGCGGTGACAGAGCAAGGGGAAATGGTTTCAAGCTCAGAGAGGGTAGACTTAGGTTGGATATAAGGAAGAAGTCTTCTACAGTGAGGGTGGGGAGGCACTGGAACAGGTTGCCCAGAGATGTGGTTGAACCCTGACCCTGGAAACTTATAAAGTGAAGCTGGATGAGGCCCTGGGCAACCCGATGTAGCTGTGCATGTCCTTGTTCATTGCAGGGGAGTTGGACTAGGTGACCTTCAGAGGTTCTTTTCAACTCTAAGGATTCTATGATTCTAAAATTCTATGATTCTGTGAAATGTCAGATTTGGAATTAAGAGTACCATTTTGTCTGAGTCCATAAACTCTTCAGATGAAACATTTTCTCTGGCAAACAAATGGATCCTGCAGACTGTGTCCACCGGCACACTGAAAACACTTTGCCTTCCCCCATAGTTAAAGTCTGATACATTATTCCATTGTGTGCAGCAATGGAAACGTAAAGTCTCAAAAGTATATTGCTCAAGATAGGAAAACTCTGTACATCTACAGGAGGGAAAACCATATTTAGTTCTCAAACGACTGAGCATGGAATTGTTCTGTAACACTGCATCTGAAATGTTGAAAACAAGTTAATCTCATGAATGATAGACAAGGCTATAGGAAAGCAGCTTGTCCCTGTGCTGTTACTAATGATAAGCGCATGTGCTCTCAACCTTGGCAATACAATGCACTCCCCAAATGAGTAATATGCTCAAGCAACCAGCACTGAAGACAGAAAATGGGACAATTTATTCCACCTTTATTTAACAGTCAGCAAACAACACGTAATAATTAAAAAACTGGTCCTATCTTCCACGACATCAGGTCAGATGTTGGAATGGGCTGCCCAGGGAGGCTGTAGAGTCAGTGTCCCTGGAGGTGTTAAAGAAACACTTAATGTTGTACTAAGGGACATGGTTTAGTGGGAAATATTTGTGACAGGTGGATGGTTGGACTGTATGATCTTAGAGGTCTCCCAGCCTTGGGAGATTCTGTGATTCTATGACACACCCAAGGATTTTAATCATGTGGACCTTCCACGAATATGCTGGAAAGCAAAGGTGAGATTTCTGGGAAATTTTATTAAAAGAAAAAACTTTTAGGAATGAATTAAAATATATGTGTATCGAGTAAGATTACAGCTTGGACTATGCGCTCTTGCAGTGGAATAAGAAATTCCTCCACTCCTTATTATATAAAGGATATGGCCAGTCTTTACAAAGGTTGATAGACAGCCAAAGATGGAACAGGTGACACCCTCAGGCCAAAAGGGCAGTAACATTAGATGATCTGCTGCTAGTTCTATGCAGCAGCAAATTGCTTCATGGGTACACAAGTAGAATAATTGCTCTTTCTGGGAGAATGCTGCTGGAAGCCACAGATAAATACAGCACCACTGACGATGAACAAGGATAGCACAGACATGGGAGGTAGGTGCAAGACTGTGAGTTCTCCTCAGCATTGGCTTCTGAGGCCTAAGTGTCCCATGGAAATTGTTCCTTTGTTCCATCACATAAAAACTAAAAAAGTAACTTTCTTCAGAACAGATTAGAGTAGAATCACAGAATCCTTAGAGTTGGAAGGAACCTCTGAGGGCCACCTAGTCCATCTCCCCTGCAACGAACAGGGACACCATGGCTAGATCAGGTTGCTCAGTGCCTTATCCAGCCTCACTTTGAAAGTCTCCAGATCATTCTTATCACTGCAAGAATACGTTTGGAGCAATCATTTACTTATGTTATAGCTTTTCAGGGACAATTTAATCTATTTTCTCTTTTTTCACAGATACTAGAATGAAAAAAGTGGTTAATTATTGGCTACCTCTGGTTGTCTGGTTTCACATATTTTTTTGAGACTCTGCTCCACAGGTGGTGACCTGTGGTAGGAGAGATGAATGATGAGCCTTCCTGTAGACAGCTCCAGACAAGGTGATAAAGGCTGGGAGAGAAGGACCACCTGCAGTCTTTGTAACACTAGCAACAGATCACCACACCTGTAGTTATCTGTAGTTAACTGCTTTACAGAATTACCGCTGAGCTGTTCTCAAGTGTTACATGAAAATATTTTAATTAAATGATAATAATTTTCATCTTCAAAATATATTTTATGTATGTAAAATACAAATTTAGAGACTTTAGAGCTTTAGAGTGAATGCTTGTCCTTCAGGGAGATGAGACACATGAGACAAAGATGGTCCCTCTTGTGAGGGGGCTGTACTCATCGAGACGCTGGACTATATCACTACCACTTTGCCACTCACACTGAGGGCTTTACAGGAGACAAGGAGAACAGGAGAACATACAAAGCAGATATATAACAGTGGCAGTAATGGGAGTAGAGCTTCTCCAAGCCATTTGGGTGGCTGCTCTGGACAGGTGGGTTCCAGAATCACTTAACAACTGGGCACTTAACTGCAGCGCTTGGCCTCTGTCTCTATTTATCAATGAAATATTTTTCATAAAAGGTCTGCACACATAACACTCATAGGAACAATATTACAATACACAATTGGGTGTACGTGGAACCATGATTCCACTTGTATAAATGGGAGCACTGCCAGTGACCTGGGCAGGAAAAAAGGAATAGGAAAATTCCACTAAACCACTCCTTTCCTCAGAATTTGCTGATCCATCATTTAAAAAATGTTTCATACAGGCAAAGCTTCAGAAAGTTCCAAGGAACCCACCCAGCACTGTAAGAATGGGGTTTTTATTGGTCACCAGTTCCTCTGCACTCTGCCAAGGGAATAGTCGGGAAACAGGGATCCTCTGGGCTTCCAGCATCAACAATAGAAATACATGAAAAGTAGTTAACTGTATTATTTTGATTGGTGGAGGTGGCTGAAGGCAGAAAGTCTTTTCCAGAAATATCCAGTCTTTGTGAAAGCAAAGAAGACTGGCATAAGTATATAAACTTGTGCTGGATTTTTTTCTTGCCAGTAGGAATGAAACCAGACACTTTCAGGAAGCTGACGGTTTTTGATATTAGTATGTATGCAGTGTTTATTTGATATTAGTATGTATGCAGTGCTCTGCACTGGAGCAGAATGACTTACCCTTCAAAGTTCAAAAAACTAAAAAGAGACCCTGAGTTTATCTCCTCTGACTTCCTGCTTATTACAAGTTTTCATAAACCAATGCGGTGCAGAAACAAGGACTATCGCCTTCACAAAATATATCTATTGATATTTACAGCAGTGAAAAACCAAGCAGTAGTTTGAATCTTTTCTACAGTTTAAGTGAAAGACTTTAACACTGTGTCCCCACCATTTTTCAGAGAAAGAAGAATTAATCACATTAAAGGCATTTTTTATTTAGCTTATTTTTCATACTATGCTCAAGCAGAAAAAAAGGAAGAGAAAAAAAGAAAGAGGAGGAAAATAAAAAGAGAACATAGACATGGCAACTTTGTAGTTTCCAAGTATATATGGAGATTCTGCTGGGGTGTTAAAACTAGATGGTCATTGTGGTTCTTTTCAACCCAGGCCATTCTATGAAGTCTCTTTCGTTATGTTTTTCTTTCAGTCACACACTGATTTTATCATTTTCTGAAAGCCAGCTGAATTGCTGAATTCAAGGTATTGTTGTTTTTTGTGTTTTTTTTTTTTTGCACTTGTTGGGTTGCAGCAGCCTGATTTCTGTGGAAGAAGCTGATTTCCAACTACACACAGAAGGGTAAAATATACACAAATGACATGCTGTGGTTGATACACACTAAGAGGAGATTCACCTTCCTACATCTGATCTGCTCATCTTGTCTTCCTTCACAGCCAGTGTAGAGAAATGGAAGTTTTGGAGACAAAGCAATACCATGTTCGAAACTGAACAGATGAATCAGAGCACAGAATTGCCTGATTCCCAGTTCCCACTGAGTATAAAAAGCATCTAGACATCTATGTCAGACAAAAACATTATGCTGTAAGCATTCAAAGATGGAGTGATGAGTCCCAGCTTAATCTTTTAGCCCTGTATTTCTCTAATTTACACGCTTTCTAGGACCATCAGTTGTCTGGATGACTCCACACTATAAAAGCATGATACTTAATACTGATATTAGACATAGTGAGCACAAGAAGAAAAAACTATGAGTAGGTTTATGTCATCAGTCAATGACACACAGGAGAAATTCTAATATGCTTTATGTTTGGGAGGGACGTTAAAGAGAGTGTGATTGAGACATCTACAGCTAGAGGAGGGTTGCTCCACTTGGGTCCCTCCTTCACTGTGACTTAGCACATTTGCAGCCTCTCTATAAAGCAAGAGGTCCATCTTTGGAGAAATACCCTGAATATCAGCAAGTCTTGAAGGCGGTTTGGAGAATTTAAGTTCTCAGTTCTCTTGGAACTCTCTGCAATGGGGACATAATTCATCCCCAGAGAACTGATGAAAGTTAAGTTAGAAGGATAGAAGCTAGCTCAGCTACCTTTTGGCCTTTCTTATTCAAGAGGTATGTGCAATATCTGAGCATCTGAGGATGCAGAGTAATTTATGTGGTTCTTTGATGCCAGTTGAAAGTAGCAACTTAGCAAGATCTCCCAAAGCAATCCTTTCAAAGCTGTCAAAGCTTGGAATCTCTCCATTTTGAAAGATCTTCTGAAACAATCTTTAGAAAGTGTCATCCACTGACTTTAATTTCTCAATCACATGATATGTCTGTTTGCAACAGCATCTATCACACTGCTTTCTTAAGTGCTATCAATAAATAATGGATGACTCACCCATGCCTTCGTTCTTTTTAAATAAGTGAAGAGGCTGTGAGCATACCAAATTACCACATCATTTTTGATGTCCTAATGGAATCCCTGCTTAAATCAGTTAGAGACAGGAAGTCAGAAAAGTGCAGTGATCAGATCACTTGAGGTTTCCAAGCATAACAATAGCATCCAAAAAAAAAAAAAAAAAAAAAAAAAAAAAAAAGAAAAGAAAAGAGTCCCAGGAGCGAAATGATTTTGACACATTGTGAAAGACTTTTCCTCAGCCAGTCCTTCACAGCTGCTGCATTCTGGGCTGTAGCACTGAGATGCTGCAGCTTGCAGCGACACTTACCTTGCCAAACTTCAGCCATCTAAAAGTTGGCCATTTAGTCCACACTCCCCCTGCAATCACTGATGTGAAATAGGTACCTGGTGTTGACAAAGTTCCTGACAGCTATACAAAGGTAACTCAACAAGACACTGCCAACAGAAGCAAAAGTTGTTTAAAAAATTTCCAGTCCATACTGACTGTTGTGATAGGACAGAGTGGATGCCCCCTCTTGGAGACACCCAAGGTCAGGCTGGCGGGGCTCTGAGCACCTGATGGAGTTGTAGGTGTCCCTGATCACTGCAGGGGAGTTGGACTAGACAGTCTTTAAGGCTCCCTATGATTTTATGACTTCAGTGAAGTGTTCATACTGTTGTATCACAACTGTTTATGAGACCAGGCTGTAAATCCTACCACTGATCTCACCAGCACAAGAAATCCTTTGTGGGGAACAGACCCTAATCATGGAATCACAGAACTGTTAAGGTTGAAAAGGACCTCTCAAAAACCTTTATTCCAAACCCTCTGTTCAAGCAACATCATCCAGAGCATGTTGTCCAGTCCATGTTTTGAGTACTGGGGAATGGTCCTGGGCAACCTGCTTTATAGCACAACGTAATACTTACCACTCATGCAGTAACTATGCAGGGAGTTTCTTAAGTCACTTTGAATACAAGGGAATACACAACACTACTGAGTGGTTAGGCCCATCCTCCTACTCGCTGCCAGTGCTCTCATTCTGATAGGTATAACAACAGCAAAAGCAAGTGCATGATGTGGCTAAAACAAATGATCATGCTTTGTATCGTTCATTTTCTGCTCTATCACTTCTTGGCAAGTTCATCATGCAAGTGCAGGAGCATTGTGCTGATGCAGGGAGAGGAAGGAAGGAAGGAAACACATGACTGGGCATATATGAGAGAAACAGACATCTCCTGTCAGAAGGAAAGAGGGAAGATGACCAAGATCTTCACCTTTTTTATGCTAATCAGCCATTAAATCAACTCAGCTGCCTATGAAGCCATATCCCTAATTTCCATAAGAGCTCTTGTAAAGTTAAAAATAAGCCAAGCCTATTCAGTTTCCTCTTTCTGCTATGGTCCCAACAAAAGCTGTACCAGCACATGGAAAGAGGTGAATTGCAAATTCAGAAGCTACTTAAACCAGTTTTAATATTGAAGCCAGAATCCCAGCTAATGAAACCTTTAAATATACCATTTCAGAATGAAATGAATTGTCATTTGGAGATGCTTCCTTCCATCTAGAGTTACTAAAGGCATATCCCTCATAACTGCTTTGGATTAGACAACTGTCACAGAGACAGCTACAAATGGTTGTCTACTCCCATGTAATCTCAAAATCAAAAGTCAAAAAGGCGTAAGACTTTGGCAAGGAGAAGCTATCAACAGACACCCCACAGACTCTCACTTATTTCCAACTAGTATTTGTAATTTAATGGAGTACCATTAAATGAAGTACTATCGCAAGGTCTCCTGTGAAAGCCACATTGTTTTGCCTTCTTCTGGTTTGCCTTCTAATCTATGTTATTGTCAACCAAGTCACTCACTACCAGCAACTTCTTTTCTTTTTAGTGTTCCATCAGATTTATCTGCTCTGGTGAAATACATTATTACACATATTACATTAATAGTAGCATTCATAGGCTGGGCTAGTCTCTAAAGCTTATAATGTACCTGGGACCTCAGGAATGCAGTTTTCATGTATGAAACAGCCCGCTGCAAAGGAAAACTCACATGCAATACCAGCAGCTACAGGTCCATTGCAACACTATAATGACCATTCCATTGTGGAAAAAATGGCAAGCAATAACACAGAGAATGTTTTTCCCCCTTAATGTGGTTAGATTACCTCTAAGGCATTCCTCTCAGAGGCAAAGACCAAGGCTGCAGAGTTGCTTACATGGCATAATTAATCCTACACAATATTAGACCACAGGTGTAAGAAAGTTGTCCCATAACCCGAAACAAGAAATTGCAAGGCTTTATAAAATACAGGCTCCAGGTGGCTACATGAAACCTTTGCACTAAAATGATAGGGCTTTGCCATCTGAAATGCATAAACCTACAGGAAATCTAACTACCTGCTGTAAATTGAGGCACTATAAAAATAAAATTGAACAATTACCTTTTGTGGGGATTGTAGATTGATCTATATACTGGTTTTAACATGACTCCAAAGCAGTAAAGTCCCACCAAGTACAGCTGAAAGAGCTCCAGCCATGCCCTATTTAAACTTTGGGCTCGCTGTGCAGATGTGCAGATGGAGTTCAGGAGGCAGAATTATCAGAGGGATCATGGCAGTGGTAGGGAGGGAAAGCCATTGTGTCACAACATCTATTAGAAAGCGTGAAATGACTGGAAGAGCTCAAAATGAAGAAAAGAAATGTCAGAAAAGCTACAAATGATGAGACCCAATTTGGCTGTCAGATAGGCACATGAGACTCCTACAGATTTCAGTGTTCTGGGTGAGGGGAAATGAAGGTGTTCATGTCTATAATAGTTCTTCTTTCTTCTGCTCCTTCCTTTGATAACTCTCCTTAAGCAAAACTGGCACTGGACACAATGATTCTTCTCAGGAACAACAGCAGGGCTTTAGAGATAGTTCTCTATTGTTAGTCAGCACTCTTCTAATTCAGAAGGTACCTCCGGTTGTTCTTTATCGTGGTTTGTAAATTACACTGATGATCCTGCTTAGGTAGCAGCAATTGAGGCAAGGAGGGCTGTTTGTGGGAATAGGATTTGTGCTCTGGGGCTGTGGGATATTCTCTGCAGGAACTATCAACCAGTGTATTTTGTATCTACAGGAGAACCCATCTTCAAAGGTAATGATGCTACATACAATCCTGTCCAGTCTTGCTACAGAAAATGATGTTTAGTCTGTATCTAACAGACAGGTAGGCTGAAGGGATGTTAAACCCAACCACAGTTCAGCACTTGAGCAGCTATACAGATATTGAAGCCATGCTGCTATCTTGCATTTGACCTAGTCAAAGCTAAGACACAAGATCTCCCACCAGCCTGCTCTCATCCACATGAAAATGCCTCCCTATCCATTGAAATCTAATGAGAGACAATCAGCCCAAGGAATGCTTACTCGTAGGAGTAAAGCCTGGCAGAATCAGAGCTTCTGAAGCCAGTGGCAGCATCTCTGTCACATGCTGATGTGGAATGGTTCCCACCTGGGCCCTAGTGAACAGTCTGCCTTCAGCTGGGAAAGTCCCTGATCCCCAAAGGACTTTGTCTAAGACAACCACTGCAAAACAAATACAAGCTACCACCCATAGTCAGCTGCAGGCAACTTCTTCAGCCCACATTTATGGAAATATTTCCATGCCAAAGTATACAGCAGACGCTTTTGTTATCTTTCTCTCAGCCAAGGATTATCAAAGAGTGAAAAATTTTTAAAGAATCAACATGTACATATTACCACATTATTGCGTACATCCCTCACGGCACCTAAAATTCCTATCCCTCCTTGGTCTTTTGGCTGTTCAGATTAAGATGAACTGGAGACACGCTCTCACATCCACAAACATTTCTGGGGTTTCAAAAGTGCATCCTGTTCTACTTTAGAATCCTCTTAGTATTGCTTCCTGAAAACTTGTACCAACACTAGAGCTAGAGCTTCTTCTTTGGTTAGAACCATAGAATGGCCTGAGTTGAAAAGGACCACGGTGATCATCCATTTTCAACCCCCCTGCTTTGTGCAGGGTCACCAACCACCAGACCAGGCTGCCCAGAGCCACATCCAGCCTGGCCTTGAATGCCTCCAGGGATGGGGCATCCACAACCTCCCTGGGCAACCTGTTCCACTGCGTCACACCCTCTGTGTGAAAAATTTACTCCTGAAAGGAGGTTAGAAGGTAGAAACTGATGTCCCCAAAAGCAGGGAACCCAATGGCTTAGACCTTTACTGCCAGACCTCATCCCACTGCCTTGCCTGCTGTTCTTTTCAGCTGGCCCAGTTACTTGGCTCAGTTTAACTGGAGGTCCAGCACTAGTGCCACCAAAAGCCATGGATGGGAACTGCTCAATGCCAGTAAACATGACCTAGGGAAAAAGTTTGGACTGGATAACACATAGAAAAAGAGTGGGATCTTCAATAGGAAATTTTTTATTTGGGCTCTGTTTTCAAAGTATTTTGAGCACATAAAGATACAAGATACATTATCTTCAGTATACCTGAGCAGCAAGGTAGGATCTACACTCAGATAGGATCTGACAGCATGTTTGGCTTTTGGAGCTAGCTTAAAGTTCTTTGTCAGCATAGTCCACCAAAAGTCTATTTTAAATTAAATAAATGTTAAGCATATAAATAAATGTGTTAAGCAATAGTAGATTCCATAATCTGCCCCTCAAATAATGAGCTATTTAATAAAAGTCATCTGAGGTGCTATCTTGCTAGTTATGGGTGTAGGCAGCAATTCACAGATCTATATAAATACATTCCAGTGATCGCACCCTATCACGTTTTCTTTTGAAGATGCTTTTACAAGAATTAGTAGATTGAAATATTATCATAACTATTTAAGACTATGTTTAAATGCCCCAAGGTCAGTCCTGAACTTTTTCTCCCATATAGGAATGTAAAACCTCAATCACACTCCAGTGAGAGAATGCACTTTTCCCCTTACTTAAAAATCCATAATGCCATTAAAAATGAATACGTTGTTGTTAAATAAATGCATGAAGCTCAGATTAAAACTGTTTGTATTTCCTGCCCTCTGTCAATTATTAATATTGCCTATAATAGAGAGATTAATACCTACACAGCAGGGGACAAACATCCATAAAAGCTATGAGCTTTCTCTTTGGAAAAAGAATTATTTGCTCAGGTTTCACACTCAACAGGAAGCAATTCCAAGGCTAAGAGCTTGCTCTTGCACTGGTCAGCACATGGGTGAGTGGAAGGAATTACTGCTTACAGTCTGGTTGCAGATAACTGGCAAGTGCATTGCCTGCTGGTGGATAAAACCCCTGTGTTTGCATCCACAAAGTCAATATGGGAGGGGAAAAGTATTTCTGAGAATGAGAACTGAAGTCAGAAGCTAAGCAATTAACGTTGCTTTCATGCCCTTCTGTAATTAACGCAGATCAAAGAGAACCTGAAACCATCGGTTTCACCAAAACCAGGAGGAGACAGCAGAGCAAGAATAGCACTACCAGTGCCACAGCAGGTGCAAAAGCACTTATTTCAGCCACAGGCACAAGGCTGTAATACCAACACACAGCACCCAGAAAAGAACACTGAAATGGAAAGGCAGTACTTTAACACCCTGAGGTCTATCAACATGTTGACAGGGAATCAAAAACACTTGTTTTACAAACAAAGCTTGCTAGTAGAGTTTATTCTAAAACAACCCGTATTCATTATTCAAGCACGTGACACGAGAGAAAATGAGATACTGATGTTATTTGCGAAGACATTAAGCACAGAAAAAGAGAGAGAAGGGAGGGAAAAAAAGGAAAATGAGTCAGTGCCCCTTCAATTGCGTATTTACAAACTGATTTTCTTTGTTTGTATGTCTCATCTGTATTGATGGCAGTATTTTGTTTCTGCAAAGCACATTCCATTTAAATTAGGAATGATGAATTTTGTGCCTGGCATCATCAGGCAAATATGTTTTGACATCCCACTTGTTTGCCCACGAGAAACCATCTAATAGAGGGTGCTCTGCAATTAAGAAGAATAAAAATTAGAAATTACCTGGAAAACAAATCAGAATGCATTGCATAGAACATAAATAATATGCAAGAGGCTAAATCAAAATAGAGAAAGCAACACATAATGGCCTGATTTCTTTTTCTAAAAAAAAAAAAAAAAAAAAGAGAGAGAGAGAACAAGAAGAAACAAGTACTTATCCACTGCATTATTCTGTTTCCACAATTGTGTTTGAAAAGTGACACCTGTGTGAGCTACACACACAGGCAATATTAAAGGTAATAAAAGCGCCACAACTACAATCAACAAATGTGGACGGTATATGTGAAGCAGAGAATGGAATTATAGATCAGGAAAATTTTGCAGCGGGAGATAAAGGACAATATAATAGAAACCAGTTTTACCTATATTTGTTGCTCTTCTGTTGATATGGTTTCCCGCTATCACTTTATCTTTCTGCCCTTTTTGATCTGCAAGGTGAAATTCTGATCTACTCCATGATATTTTGCCACCAATGTCAGAGAATCATAAAACTCTGGGCTGGAAGGAACAAAAGATACAATCCAGCCCTTGTTCTGAGTCAAGATCAAACACACGAAGTCCAAGAAACTTCGGTTTGCTGAGTAACTTCTGGGCTGAACTTTGAGTCCATCCTTTATGTGCAGCATATCCATAATTGATATCATTTCCTACTGATATCATTCCATTTAATGGGCGGTCTCTGAGGTCTACTATTACAGAGATGCATTAATGACAAATACTTCATGTTGCATCAATGTCTGGTGGATAATAATGCCTCCTAAAGATGAGTTCATTGTCTGTATACCTCAGAAAACTGATAATGGGGTTCATATTCAGTAATATGGCACATCCATGGACTTCCATTTGCAACAAACATATATCATGGCAGTCCCTCCCAACTTGGGATATTCTATGATTCTGTGATTCTAAAAAATAAATTGGTCAGATTAATCCCATGCTTTGCTCCAGCATCTTGACACAGATAATTCTAATAAGCAAGGAAATAAATTGGAAGAAAAAAAAACAAAACACAACAAACATTAAAATCCCTTAAACTTATTCCCATTCATCAGGCTTTTCAAAGGACTGTGATCAGTTACAAACTGAATCTTTAATATTTAGATGCCAACAGTGGTTTCCTTTTGATCAGCATGTCTACAAATGAATTCAGATCAGTTGAGAGGCTTGAACGGCAAAGCTCCTGGAATCTCTATTGAATGCTGCTGCTGCATGTTTGCACGTATCTGATAAAAAATTACCATGAATTATTTCTGTTAAGTGTTTATTAAAAACTGGAGCATGGTAAACTGTGAAGCATACTGGCTTAAAGCAATTTAAGCAGAATATGGCTTCTTGTCACAGTGATATATACTCCAATGGCTATTCTGGATCAGACATATTATCAGAGAGCTTCAGAATCAGACAGTGGCCATTTGTGTCACATAACCTCTGTGCTCCTGTCTGCTGCCTGGCCTAAAGGCAGCATTCAGTGTGAGCCTGCCTATGCCACTGTCTGGTTCTCCAACTATCAAGTCTTCAGCCACTATTTTTTCCCATTAAACCTCATTTCTCTGGTACTCTGAACAATGCCACCTACTTTTATGAAGACCTGGAAAGAGGCTTCATCAGATAAAGCACTGTGAAAGTACAGCTCGTTGATTCTTGTCTCCTGTGAAGGCTTGCAAAAGTGGCAATTTTAAGGCTGCAGTAACAGCGTCACTTTAGCCTGGCAATAAAACCAGACTGCTCTTAAAAGGTTCTCCTGCACAGCTCTGAGGGCCAGAGATGCCCACTAGTCCCTCTGTCTTTTAGTCTACAAAGACAACGAAAATCTCTGCCTGAGGAAACTACAAGCTTTTTTCTACGAGCTTTAAGAAGACCGACAGTCAGAACCTGTGCTTTGGATGCTACAGCCTGTTTGTATGGAGAAGCAAGACTTCACAATATCTTTTACAGCCATAATGCAGCAACAAGGCAGGATGGATCTGAGAGCAGCATTAGGATCCTGAAGAGGGTTAACATCTGCCAGAGTCACTCTCTGTGCAATTTCATGCTCCAGAGAGAGCGGGAAAGCTCAGACCACCTCATTTCCCACCCAGCCATGTCAGGCTGCCACTGTGGCATGAAACTTTCCATGTGGCAGGCATTTACTTCTTTAGCTTGTCACCCCTAATGAACAAGGACCACAGGTAGTCATCTACTCAGCTGCGGCAGTGCCGGGATCCTGACAGCCTGTTAAGTAAGCAGCAAAGCAGGGAGGAGAGGAAAAGGTGTGGAAAGAAATGTGAGAGATCTTGCAGATAATGTGGAGCGGAGGCAGCAATGTAATTATAACTTTAGTTTTATTTTCACTTGACGGCATGTAAAAGGAAGGTGAGGAGAAGCTTTTAAATGCAACATGACATTCTCTTATTAAAGTCTGATTTAGACTTCAGCAGGCTTGCTGTTTTGTATACGTCCCAGTGCTTCTGCACCGTGGGCAGCCTAACAGCAGAAGTTTAGTAAAATAAAATAAATTAAAATGGTAATTTCCTGAACAATGAAGGCTTGTTTTCTGAGAAAACAGTCCTTCTGGTGTTGTTATCAAAGATGACAGAGCTATCCATGTTGTAAATATGAGGCAGAGAGATATGGTCTCATTTATAGACTTAGAAGTCCTGTTATTCTCCTTTGTTTCCTGAGCAAACTAATCCCTTGTGGGACTACCTGGGAAAATCTCATTATCCAGTCATGTGTGGGTTGCCCTCTTTGGAAACAGTTGCATTGCTGCCCATGAAGTGGAAGCACCACTTTCCAGCACTGCCATACTGAGATCCCCCTCATGTTAAGTTATAGTGAAGTCAGAATTCCCTACCACTTCTTGGGGCAACTTTCAGTGGTAAATCTGCTTCACTTCTGGCCTGTGAACCAGGGAGTCAGAGGGTTTGTCTGGGTCCAGACACAGCAGTAAGTCATAGAATCATAGAATCATAGAATCACTGAATCATTGAATCATTGAATCATTGAATCATTAAATCACAGAATGGCTTGGGTTGGAAAGGACCCCCAAAGGATCAAGTTCCAACCCCCCTGCCACAGACAGGGTCACCAACCTCCAAATCTGGTACTAGACCAGGCTGCCCAGGGCCCAATCCATCTTGGCCTTGAACATCTCCAGAGATAGAGCATCCACAGACTCTCTGGGCAGGCTGTTCCAGCACCTCACCACTCTCTCTGTGAAGAACTTCCCCCTGATATCCAGTCTAAACCAAAATAAGTAATCCCTTTTGTTCATGCACATGAATATCTCATGCACCATGAAGGACCTAACAAGCAGAGGAATATGGCAGGTGGTTTTATGCTTTAGACAAACCAGAAAACAAGTGATCAACCTTCGGGAACACTATTAATACTGTTTTCAGACAAGGAAATGTGGGTTTCACTACCTCAGCAGCCTGCCACCAGAAGCAGAGTTTACCCTAACAGCATTCAAAGCTCCTGCCTAGACTGAATCTACCATCAAAATCAGATAAATTCAGAGCTTGAGCCTTCTGACATTGCTTTATTGATGACTTATCAACATTACCAGGCAGAGAGCATAGCAATTATAAGGAAATATTTCCTTTAATGAAAGAAGCAGCCATAGTGACCAACAATTGAACAAATGTTGATAGGAAGTTTTTCTCACTTACTTTTCTGTGGAGCCCACTCTTCCCAATAATGCACAGCTTAAACTGCTTCGATATTACTTAAGTCAGTGGAAAATGCACAGTTGCTATATAATTTGTTATTACACACATTTAAGACCCAGCTCAAAGACAAAAGACAGCAGTGAAAGGATTGCTATTAGGACACTGGTTTGAGCTCTCCTGGAGAGGTGTTCTGAAGCATAAAACCTTATAGAACATTATCAGCTGATTAACAATGGCACTAGAGAGATGCTGTTTGGAAGGCAACATCGAGCCTTCAAAATTACTCACTTTAGAAACCAAGGTTTGGTTCAGGTGTGCAAGTCAGCCTCCACCTATGGAGTGTTAGGAGTAATCTTTAATCCTGCTAATCCTTTCCAACTCACACACATTTCTAAGGATGCTATTCTGGTCTCTCCTCAGGGAGAATTTTAGGCCATCTCCCAAAACTGCAACATAGCAAACGTACTGCTTTGAAAAAACTCTCAAAGGTCAGGAGTTTATGCTTAGGTATTTTTAAATGCTTTGTGATTCAGCTCTGCTGTAAAAAAAAAGAAGAAAAAAAATGGCCTGATCTTGCAGAACAGAAAATAATTCATGGTTGATAATGATTATGCGGTGTACGGATTAAAGAACAAGCTACCTCTCCCATCATAGCTGACTCTGCATATGCTCTTCAGTTCATGGCAACATCCTGAGGTTTCTTAGATTATCTTGGTCCTCAGGGAACAAAACAAGGTACTTCAATGTCATGGAACAGTTGTGGCAAAACAAAAGTAATCATAAGTCTTCCAGCACAAGCTGGGACAACTTTTCTTTCTGTCTGACCAGCCATAGACAGAAGGGTACTGCAGCAAAAGTGACATTGCCAGTGCTCCCAGTTCCTCCTGAGAAAAGCTTTATCTTGCAAGGCTAGAAGCCCTTTCAGAGATGCAGTTCTCCTCACAACATCATAACATGATGTATGGTGCCAGAGGCAAACAGTGAATTTATCCCAGCATCATGCAAAAGCTCATCAAACATCTATTATGAGTAGGTACTTCTTGCTTCTTAGCTAAGGAAGGCACAAGTCCATTCACCCAGTGGGATTACACCACATGGTTTTTAATCAGCTCCACTGGAACAAACCAGAAAATACTTTGAAAATCAGGAAGGTAAAGAATTCAGTATGCAGAGATATGACAGCTTCTGTACAAGCACAATCCTAATAAGAGGAGCAGCACTGGTCTTCCTTGAAAAACACTGCTCAGACTCCTCAACCTTCTCTACAAGCCTCAGCACTTCATTCTGTGACCGTATGTACACACAAGACCCGCAGGCCACAAAGACAGAGGCTTTTCCTGAGACACTTTACAGAGAAATCTGTAGAGATACTAATGACAAATTTACCAATATAGAAGATCTACTGCAACATCTCCTGCAGATAGACCCCAAAACAGAAGCTCTGGAAGCACCTTCGTGAACTGGTGCATCTATTTTTGAGGGGACTGGAGGTTTCTGATTCCCTAGAGATACAGAGGAAGCTCTGTGCTCTGCCCTTCATAACCTCATACAGATGGAGACAAAGTAGATATTCATCACTTATATTGATAAACATAGGATTTATTAATTGAAAAAAAACAGCTGACACTTCAACCACTTGTATACGCATATACAAAGAACAAAAAATAGATTTCCATTTCCTATCAGCACTGTAAATGGTAGAACAACTTCCCAAACATGGTAGTGGCTTTTAATAGTTTTAAAATATTTTTTATTTCCCTCTCATTCCCTAATTTATCTCTGCAAGGCAGCAAAGCCGGCTCAGGGCAATGTGAATGCTGTTATTAACAAGTTTCTTGGTTATCTGTGCATTAACACCAGATTTATGACAGTTTCCCATTGCCATGCCACACACAAAAATAGAGAGGGGAAAAAAAAAAAAAAAAAGTTTTGCATGGATTATTAAGGGCAAAATTTAATAATAGATGGATTATGTATCTGATGGCAAGAGCAAGCTCTTTCCCACCTCTCCCTTTCTCAAAACTTACAGCAGCTGAGTGACAGCAGCTCAAATCTGAAGCTGTGGCTGAGAAGTTACCACACTCTCTCTTCTTGGCAGGGTAAGTAGGCTGGAAGATGCAACAGAAATGCATACAAGAGATGGTGGACAGCTGCCCCACCTCAGCAAGCTTTCTGCATCCCAAGTCCTTTTTCTCTCCCATGCCATATTGAGAAATTAATATGTCCAATGAATTTTACAGAGATGTAACGGAAATGGGTTCATTTGGTGCCACTGTTATCAAACTATATAGTTGCTTGTGATATCAGACAGCTGAATTTGATGACCGAGGTCCCCTTTTGTCTCATATAAGAGAATAATGGCAATTATGCATGGCAAAGGTTCAAGGACAAAACCTTCTTGTCCATGAACGATGAGCTCCATCTTACCTGGTTAAACCCTTGACTTTAAAACACATAAATGTAATAAGTTCCACAATGCAGAGGTTCCTGAGGAACTAATTACAAGCTCTGTTTTGTTCACCATAGATATTTTTCAGCTAAAGTCACACCAAGTTTTCCCTGTGTTAACTTGAATGCCCCAGAAGCCCAAATTCTGCGGAGGCTTAATTACAGTTTCACACTGCATAGGCTCTTTGGTGCATCTTCTTGTAAGTCACAGGTAACATATATTATCTGCAAACTTAAGGCCCTGAAGCAGCAACAACAACAACAAAGAGCCTTAACATCCTTTCAAGGAGCCTCCGGGAAAATAATAGAAAACATTTTCAGCCAACTTTCATGCCATCCAAATTATGTAATCTATTTACAAGCCACCTCACATTCCTCTTCTCCTGCTGCATATATTGGGTTGGAGATGCAGAGGCATCAGCCCAGCAACACGCTCCACGCAAGGCCTCCATCTCCCCACCATGAGGTTGAGCATCATTTGGTTATACATCATGTTGCAATCCAAGTGAATTGCAAACAATTCTCACCTTTGGATAAAACAAAATAAGCCTGCAGCATGGTAAGACTGTTGATTTTTTTAAAGGAGACCCAGTTTTCACGGCACAGAGAGGGCAGATCAGTGTTCATTCACAGGCTGAACCATCCATAATACCCTATGGCAATTGAGATCAGAGATCTTACCAACAGTGACACAGTCAGCCAGCTCCATGTGACCTTGGCCATTCATCCAACCTCCTTAAATCTTAGTAAATGAGAACATAAAATGAGCTGAAAGAAGGATCTTTATAAAAAATAAACACTACTTCTAAATTAATCTAAACAAAATTTCTTGAGTAACTTAATCATTTCCACACAGGAACAGAGCTGGGAGGAAAAACACCTACAGATAAACAGAAAATACCTTTTCTGAGCTGCCCACCCCTTTAGAACAGACTACAAAGGTAATGTGGTGTTAGATCCCCCCTTCATCTTGTTATCAAGCTGAAGAAGAGAAAAATCACATGGTTACACATATACACAAATAATCAATTGAAAAGTTCCTTCTTAGCACCTTGTCTGGGATTTTGACAAGTTGGAGCCCTAATCTCATCCAATATGACCATACCTCCATCCTAATATGATTTTTGACTAATGTTGTTAACATGAATACCTGTCTTAAGTTTGATACAGAATCCATCATGAGGATATTAAAGCAGCATAGCTCAAGGGGAGTGAGTAATTCTGAAGTGTCAGTGTGCAGAAAGAAGTAAGTTTCCTTCCAAGAAAGTTAATTTCAGAAATCCTACAGTGAGGTTAAAGGGATTAGTTCTCCAGCTGCCACTGACTTTGCAAGAATAATACTAGATGAAGACTGGAGGGGGAGAGGGAGGGGTGAAAAAGAGCTGTGACTTTTCAAAATGCTGGTTAATTGCAAAGAAGCTGCTGCTGCTTAAGATGTGGCTTGCTGACAGGGAGAAAAATATCAAAGTGCAAAGGAGATATATCAAAATATCAAAATTCAATAGATAGATCTCAAGGGATGACAGAGAATCCATCGCTTAGAAGTCATCTAGACAGATTTCTCAACCTGCTTATATGAATCAGTCCTTTTTTTTTTTTTAGCACACATTCCTACAAAGTGAACAGTTTTTTCAAGAGCAATTAGAAATGATTCCATACAGACCATGAGCTGGGACTTGAAGCTCACAGTTGGTACAGATAAAATAACCATGAAAACATGGATTGGGAGTTGCATATTGAGTAGGTGTGGAACACCACTGATTGCCTGCTCTTGGAGGTATGTTACATTATCATATCATTACATTATACATACACGATACGTGCAGAGTACTAATACTCTGAAGGTGGATAAACTTCAACGGTCTAGAAGTAGTTGTTTTAAGTTTATGAATATCTTGCCTTGTTTCATTGATGTGAGGGTTGATCTCTGCTCCCTTGAATTCTCCACCCTAGGCTAGGGTGAGGCAGCAGTTTCGTGAAAACATGCTTTGGAGACTGAGGGGAAGAGAGGGTGAGAATTTTTCCCTAGGGAACTGCCTTTGCCAAAGAAGCACACAGATAATCGCTGGTTAGGAAATTTCTACCAGCTCCAGTGACACTTCCAACAGCTCAATTTCTCCATGCAAAGTTATAGTTCTCAAGAACAATCAGCGGAAATCAATACTCTGCAATGGCAGCTGACATCCTCTAAGGAATAAGAGCTCATTGATATGGTGGCTCAGTGGCATCTCAAGTGACAGGAACAGATAAACTGGAGGCATAAAGAAAAACTCATTCATCTACAAGAACTGCCAGAAAAGACTCTTTAAAGACTCTTAAGGTAAGACTGCGCTACATTTGGGCCAGGTTGTGGGAAGGACATGTGCTATATGCCCTCTAGCCTGCTTACCCTGTGCCATGTGCAGGATGGAATCTGTGTGAAAGCCATCTCGCCCTTAGGAGGAAGCAATAAGTAAAATAAAATAAAATAAAATAAAATAAAATAAAATAAAATAAAATAAAATAAAATAAAATAAAATAAAATAAAATAAAATAAAGGGGAGGGGGAGGGGTGCAGAAAAGAGCAATTTGTAGCACTGTAGTTTATCCTGTAGTTTATCAGAAGAGCTTTATACCTAGCAGCCTCACTCAGATCCTGAGGACAGCCAACCCTTCATTGTACAGTCCTCTAGAGCCCCTGTCTGGGGAATTCTGCATATTATTGATCCACGTGGTCCTTCTTCATCTAAATTTCTCTATCAGGGAATGTCTGGGAAATATGGTATATCATTATCACCTTAGGCTCCCTGCATTCAGAGTCCAGGTGACAGTTCAGAGATACAGTAGAGCATTCAGATACACATTCAGTGATCCAGAGAGAGCTGCCTGGTGCAATTAATAAAAGATGATGGAACAAGCATAGGCCATTTGGTTCATCAAAGTTCACTCAGCTTTTCTATTTAACGCTCTGTTTCCTCTGAGAAGGCGGCTTATGATTTACTGAATAACACCAGTGTCTTTCTACCTCAGTGGCTCTTGCTTGGAAAACCAATGGCAAGTATGTTTTACTCTAGACATCTAGTTTGTGGTGAAGATACCCAGTACATACCACCTGTCCTTCCATTCTCTACATGTCATGAGGTTAGCCTCAGTTCAGATCCTTACATTCACTATTCTTGCCACTCTCTAGCCTAACGCTGTTGGTATCACCACTGGCTTACATCCCAACCCAGAAACCATTTGGCACTGGACTAAACAAGGCAAATGCATTCCTTGCTCAGCCCCCACATCACTTCTGAAAGTTGGTATGTGGCGTCCCACTCACTGTGAAGAAGCATCCTGAGGTTGCACCTGAATACCAGGACATGGAAATAAAAAGAAGAAAGTTTTCTTTTTCCCATTTTCCCTTTCTCCCTTCCTGTATCAAATTCCACATGGCTTCTTGGCCTGCAACTGCATGTTAGGGTGCGCATATAGCATCCCTTGGCCTCCAACAGTGTACCAGAGAAATCTGCCCACTTAAGACCTGCTCTGTTTCTTCACCCTGGTCCCTTTAAGCATCTGTTAACAAGGAGCTCTTCTTTCGATCAAGTGCTACACTGGATATTACCACAGCTTTAAAAACAGGCACTTTAAAATCTCCCACAGAGTTTGTAAGCAGTTTTCTCTCAAGGCCTCCCAGAGTCCTTCCCCCTTGCTCTGATGAAAAAAAAACCCGTGCTTATGTGGCTCTCCTCTGAAGAAGGACTAAATTCAATTTCCTCACAACTTCAGAAGAGCTTCAGCTGCATGAGGAAATGTGATGAAATCAGAGCAGACTCCTCACCCTGCTCAGGATCAACTCTCCAACCACAACCCACGTAACAAAAAACAGTTCTTCCAAGCTGAAGAGCTGACTTCTATGGTCAGGTATTTTAGCAGCCCCACAGGTTTTGACTTATTGTCTGGAGACTTATTTCTCAAACATTCAGTCCTTTCAGTAAATCAGGCAACTGCTGTTCCAAAGATTGTCTGCGAGCTGTCCTTATTAGTTTCATTTATTTCATGTTTTTACCCGCAATTTTCTTTACATCTTGACATTAAATTCCATTTGCTGTGCATTGACCCAGTTTCTGAGTACATCTGACATCCCTTTGATTTCTTTTTGCTGCCTGCTCTGCACCTACAGGTAAGAGCAAATATAAGAAGTCTGCAGCTAGGTTCTTTGTATGGGTCATTTAGACAGATTAGGAACACGGAAAGAATCACTAACTCCTCTTCAGGCTTCAATCAAAACTCCTTCCAAGTTTGACACAAGGACTCTCTGTTTTAAGCAATCCTTTGCTATATGATATGCCGACAGCCTGATCCCTTCAGGTTGAATAGGAACCTGGCAAGTGGCACTTCAGTGGGTGTCTGCAGAGCCCAAACACAATGTCATGCCAAGTCCCATCATTACCCAGCCTCCTACTTTATGGATCTGTATATATGCTTGTGATGACAAAGGCAATAAAAGGCAGAATAAAGCTAACAGAAAGGAGAGGACTTGTCAACCTTAACTGCACCATCCCTGCCTGTAACAACTGAACAGCTTCCAGGGAAAATATTTAGCTGCATTCATTGTGTGCAAGTTGTGGTGCCTTCCCGTCTCCACACATTCTCTGAAATCACTCAGGAAAGGGATGTGTCTGTGTATCTGAGGATTCAAAACCACATGATAAGCTCTCCTTCCTTCCCCTGCTACTGCCTGGGGAGAATCCAGAGATCCCAAAGCGGTGGCACAGGAATGCGCAATCCTACCTGAATCATCCCCATGGTGGGGGAAGATGGAAGATAAGGCTACAGCTGGTTCAAAATGATCTGGGAGTTAGAGGAGATGTGTGCAGGTGCTGGACCGTGATGGGCCTGGTGAATACCACATGAGTCCTGGCCTGCAGGTCACAAATGTCTCCCAACACCTGGCCCTGATTCCTTCACACCCATAGTGGCCCTGGCATAGGGAGCAGCATTGCACACAAAGGTGACCCAGGGGACCAGGCCTCCTCTCCTTCCCTGCTTCCTTCTCCATGCTCACAAGAGTGCTTTAAATTCCCCCTGCATCTCCACGCCTTTCCAAAATCCCACATTTTTCCAGAAACAGGCTGTCCCTCCCTTCAGCTCCCTTTTGATCCGCTTTGCGGATCAGTGCCCAAAAGGGGATGCCGCAGCTTTGATAGCACAAAAGGCAGCTCTGCCTTTCACACAGCTCTTCGTCATCCCCTCCAGGGCTTCCCTCTCCGCTCTCTCTCATCTCATAAAAACCCAGAGGCTTTTTTCACTCATGGCTCTGCGCTTTCCTCACTTTTAATGTAAGTGTGAGGCAAATTCTGTTCTTTGTCATCACCATCCAGACCTGGAGTTACTGAAGAGATCAACAGAGTTATGCTGGATCTACAGAGGGATAATGAGAGCAAAACCCATCCCTTTGTCTTTGTGTTTTAACTTCTTCCTGTCATATTTTTTATTTGTGGCAGTGTTATTGTTAGATTTACTTTGATGTGTCTGCTTGAAATTCATTAATCTGCAGCACACTCTAGGAAAGCTCTTTATATTCATTCTCTAGTTAGAATATAAAATTACTTCACTTTACAAAGTATGTTACAATATTCTAAATTTATGACATTACCATTATCTGAGGAATCTCCAGCTATTCATGCATATTTCCCCTTTTGTTTCAAGCTCTTCAAAGTTAGCACGGCGAATTCTACATTTCCTTCTCTTGGCATCACTTGCACATTATACTGAATGTTCTTATATTACAGATCCTCACTGCTTTTCCTGGAAACTTGCTAGCTGCTGGAGTAAGATTAGATCTGGATATTATATGCAAGGCTTTTTTAACAACTTTAGTTTAAGATGCAGTTACGTGTGTGAACCTTTATAGAGACGATGTTGTTAAAAGCATTTAAAAAATTACATTAAGGTAAATGATGTTACTTCTAATGAGAATTTTTATCCCTTTCTTTCCTTGTTAGTGCAGCCTGGGCAGATTTACCATACATCTCTTCTAGCTCCAGCATCTTCACCTCAGAGCATCCTGAGTCAGCATTTCTGACAGTAAGTGCTACTGTGGAGCAAAATGAATCATATAAATTAGCAGTTAGCAGTGGGACCACAGAGGTCATTAGCAAATGCTTCCAAATGATCTGCAGCCATGCCACCTTTTGTCTGGGCGTGCCATAGGAAAAATCTTAATTGCTGCTGGAGGGAAGAGGGAAATGCTTTTTGGTGTTCATGTAGGCAGGTGGAGGGGAGCAATGCCAGCATGATGGCAACAAGAGTGCCTGCCTATGCCCAGTTGTCCTTGGGACAGCAAGAGAGGCAGGACTGGACCAGGGAGCTGCTCTGAGGGCCAGACACTTCTCATACCTGCATCCTGCAGGAGCATCTGTTCCCCATGGGGAACAAGCTGAACAGCCCCACACTTCTCCTGGTCCTTTCCTAATTCAATAATGCTATATGCTGAATATAAATTATACCAACCATTGCAGAAGGTCAGCTATAAAAGTCTGACCCAGCACTTTTGCTAATTATTGGATTTCTGAGAATCTTCTCGCTAATTTCATCTGTGTATGCCTCATTTTGCTCATGTCAAAGCTCTTATTTGAATCCCAGCTGATAAAAGCAATATAAACCTGTCCACAGATTTGCTATCCACAGATTTACTCTCTTAGATTTCCTTAAGTAAAGTACATACAGTTTTTAACATTTTTTTTTCTTTAGAAGGAAATACATTTTTAATACAATTATATACAAATATTATTGTTATTATTTAAGAAATACCTTTTGAAATATTTAATGTCAGCAGTAAGGCCACTAGCAATTATTTGCTTTGCTGGGAAGGGATTCAGAAATGCCAGGTGAAGAGCAGGCTGTTATTTCCCACCAAGCCAGGACAGACAATAAGTGTTCACCTAGACCAAGGCTGCCTCAGAAAGATGCATGTGTCATAAGATAAACTTGGTGAGATACGTTGGCAGAAAATATTTCCTTATTCCCCTGAGTTCACAGCCCAGGGATTTCCTGAGTCAGCAATAGTATTTTTCCAGATCCAGAAATGCTATTGGCAGAGGACTGAGCCCTTCAGATGTTTCTTCATATAACATACCCAGTGAGATAACTTGCATGTGAGTTCAGATCTATGGGTCAGACAGCACAGTTGTGTGGATCACTGTCAAGCACCAGCACAGGATCAGATACCAAAAAAGCCTGGGAGAGACCATTCATCACTGTGAATGCTTATTATTACATTTTTGTAGCATCTCCTCTCCCCACCTCCTTGCTTCGAGCAGCCTCTGGGCACCCCCAGAGGAGCAGGTGCCAGAAAAGATCAAGATGTACATGGAACAACACTATGCTGCACCACGATGGGAAAATAAATGGGCTCTTTCCCAGGAGAAACAAGAGGCAGATAAGGGTTCCTGTGCTGTGTCTGCTGCCCACTGAGCAGCTGACAGCTCAGCCCTGTGCAGTGATGCCTGGTGCCAGAGGAGATTCTCCCAGGGTTATCTAAAATAAAAATACTTTCTGTTTCCTGAGTGCTGCTTCTCCGAAGTACAAGACTGAAAGCAATGAGTTTCCTAAGGCAGAAGTGGCAGTGGAGTAGCTGCAGGCTCCCCTACTACCCCCTTATCACTGCTATGGGTGGTGAAGACACTTTGGCCAGGGTTTCTCTTTTTGAAAGGTGGGAATGAGCACAGGTTTAATCTCAGAGGCAGCACACATGGCTCTCACTTGAAGTCCATGCCAGGCCCTGTTGTGGAAGCAGTGAAGGAAAGAGGCTGACTGGAAAGCAGAGGGTTTCCTTCTCCTCTCACCAGTGCTATATTTCCTCTTCCTTCCAGCCTCAACCCCAGGACCACAGTCCTGGACATTGTCCATTCTCTGCACCCACACCCTGTCACCCCCCCATGTCACCAAGCCTGACACAGCACACAGTGCCCTGCTGCAGGCTGCAGCATCCACTTTTCCACATGAGGCTGTTCTTTTCTCATTAAGAAATAAATAAAAAGCTGTGCCAGTTACCCAAGCCCTAGAAGTTGCCTAATTAAATGCATAAATTATGTGACAAGATATAAAAATGTGTCTGTGGCTTTGAAGGACTATGACAATTTCAGGCAGATGGCAAGATAGGAATTAGCACTTCTTTCAGCACCCAGCCAGAACAGATGCAATACATAATGAGGGTCAGACAGAAATGCACAACATAATTCCCTTTGCTCTCCCAGGAAACACACAAACGCTAAGTTACTGTGTCACTACAGATTTTGTTGCTGGAAACGTAACGAGTGTCAATTGTCAAGGTAAATTAGCAATGCTGCAGAAGCAGCAGCTGAAGGTATAAAAGAGGAGCTGGGAAAAAGGCAGCGCAGGAGACACAATACTTCTTAAAGCAGCTCCTTTAAGCCCTTCTCCTTTACGCATATTGCTGCCTGCGAGGGGTTCTCAAAGCCGGTAGCTCTGAAACACTTGTCTGTTTCTAACTGGGAAATACATTAACTCAATTAAAATTTGTTACAAGGGCAGAAATTCATGAAGCATCTGTCTACACAAGATCACTACATTTACCTGTCCAAGGATCTCATTCATCCATTTATGTGTTACAGTGTTTTAACTCACATAATAGAACCCGAGGAAATGGCCACAAGTTGTATCAGATGAAGTTTAGACTGGAAATGAGAAGGAACTTCCTCTCTCAGAGAGTGATCAGGCACTGGAATGGCTGCCAAGGGAGATGGTGGAGTCTTCATCCCTGGCAGTGGTCAAGAGGCGTTCGGGTAATGAGCTGGGAGACATGGTTCAGTGGTTTTCTGTAGGCATGGTAAAGGGAGGACGGTTGGACTAGATGATTTTGTAGGTCCTTTCCAACCTTGTGATTCCATGATAAATAGCAAAGCATCAGAGCAATAGGAAGTTACTCCGTGCTTCACTGCTCCAACGGTTTTATTCAGGAAGAAAAAAAGCGTAGACAAAATCTGTCAGCAGGTATAAAAACAGATCTTCTTTTGGCATTAACAGAACTTGGGGAAAACATATAACTTGGTGCCGAGGGCCCCGCAGTATTTTCATTTTCTAAATTAATTGGAGTACATTCGTTGTACAATTGGTGGCTACCAGTGTGGAAGTGTTTCTGTTTCCATGTGCTCCTTTGGCGGTTAGTTCACAATTTGAGGAACAAAGCCAGCCAGGTGTGAAGAGGAATCCCGGCTCAGGTGGCTGCGTTTCCTTTTTGTTCTGCTTTTTCCTTTCTTCTTTGTTCTGCTTTTTCACTGCCAGTATTTGAAACCTGAATTTGCATGAGTGAAAGTCTTGCTCGGGAAAGCAAACTCACACTTTGGGGTTCTGTTACAATGCCAAATAACTCAAGCAGCTTAAATGGATTTGCAAGGCAGGTGCTCAAATGAAGATTAAAACGTGAATCTACTTCCCAGAAAATTATCTAATTTATAGACAAGGAAATCTTCAGACCTCAAGGTAGCCAAAGTGACTTGGCTTTTAAAGGAGATTACTTATAGAAAGCTCTGGCTACCAATCTGCCAGAGACTGACTGTGTGACTCTTAAAACCCCAGAACAAAAGATCAAAGACTGCCTCAGTGAAGCACAATATTCCAACACTGGGTAAATAAGTCCCACTCAGCAAATAGCATTTTCCCAAGTACCGTATCGGGATTCAGATCTCCTGACAGGTGCAAACACAGGCTGGGAACGTGTGAGAAAATGCATCCCGTGACTTGTGAGAAGGAACTGGCAACCTGGGCACGGTCAGGGCCTTTGAACTTCATGAGAGCATAGGCACAGCCTCATCACAAGGTTGAAACCTTGAAGGTTTAGCTTCCAGATGTCTGGCCATCACTAGGCCTCCAAGCAGTGGGGGTTCAGCACCTGGCCACCCAACAAGGCCTAAAAACTGATGCTCTGACTTCTCAGCAAGGTTCCCCCTTATCCATCCTAGTGATTCTGTTTGCAGGCCTCTGTGGCAAAGAGTTGAGGCTATGTCCTCAGATGGAGGGTACAGGTGAGGGTAAAGAGGACAATGAAATGCATACCCAGAGAGCTCTCCTGCAGGCATGGCTGCTGGAGGAGACAACTTCACCATCTGAGGCAGCAAATACCCGAAGGTCTCACTATCTGCTAAAGCTCTGGCCTGTGTCATCCCGTGAGTATAATGACTTTTTGGGCAAGTTCCCACCTACCCGCTTTCTGTGTGGTCATCTTTGCTGTATAAAATGTGAATAAGATTATAAACAGCCCAGCAAGGTGTGAGGGAGGCTACAGCATCTGGCCACTCGTCTCCTTCCACCTCTATCAAATGTTAAACATAATTACGAGGACATGTAACAAACAGACTGGAGTAATAAAAGAGGAGGATAAATCCATTGAAGCTTGGACATGAAACAACAGCACATTCAGCCATCAGAGGCCCAGGCAGCCCAGTAATGAAAAGCCACATCCAGGAGGCTTTGAATCTGTCCCTTGGGTTGTGTGGCATTAGCTTAGCACAGGGCAGCAGTGCTCAATTATCTTCCCAGTGATCGCCACTGAATCTCCATGGAGGAGAACCGAAGAATCTTGACCAGAGAACATTAACTGGAGAACTAAAACATAAACCCTGCAGTGTTGACACAGTTTTCTTGCAACCCCTGAAAAGAATATTTTGCATTCCAGCTGATTCAAGGCATGTCCTGGGTAATGGATAAGAGCACTCAGCATGCCACGGAGAAGCCTGATGTTAAAACAGCAAGCTCCAATACTGACTGGAGAATGTGCATATGGCTGCAGAGGAACAAGCACAACAGGGCCTTTCTGCACAGCTTTGCTATTCACTTTCTGTCCATGAGTGCCCACAGCAGTGGTAAAAGGGGAGAGGAAAAGTAAAAAAAAGAGGAAGAAGAAGACACTAATGAAATAAATGGCAGTCAGCCCTGCAGAGTCAGGATTCTATGCAATGCTCATATCTTACCACAAAAACATGAAATGTGGCCAAGAGAAAAGCTATTTGGCTACTGCACCTGCTAGCTTTCACCATAGTCTGCATCCTCAGAAAGGGAAGAAAGAGCAGTAATACTTCAAAGCAGCATGGCTCATAGACAGGAGTACAGCAATGGGTTAAATAATAACGTACGACACTGCAGCAGTAGCACATTTTATGATTATTCCTGGTTTTCTGCTGCCATACACAGTGCTTTCCCTAGGGAAATCATTTCATAACCTCTGTGATGGTGGGATGAAGGAAGACTGACCCCTTCCTAGGAAGCCAGATTTATTCATGTTCTGTGGGTGCATTCACAAAATAAAAGCCATCATTTGTCAACATTCCTATACGTCACACTTTTATTCCTTCTTATTACATAAATGTTTTTCTCTGTCACTACCCTAGTAAATTAACCCGCATTTTACCTTAAGTTTTTCTGGAGGTCTTTATCTAAATCTAGCTCTCTAATTTTCAGGAAGGAGAGCAGCATCAGGTCTCCATTTCTTCTTGCTGGCTGTCAAGGGAGTCTATAGCAATCAGCTCAAGCACGTCATATAATTTTATATGTGCTATACCAACCCCCCAGCAAAGGGATCCTGTGAGGAATTAATAAAGAGTACAGAGAGCACTGCATATTTGCACCTGAGCCTTATCTTACCTGGGCTCACAACAACTTTTATTATAACCTCTCTTCCACCAGGAAGTCTTGCCTATAAATATTAGTCACACAGCATGGAAGAATCAATTTTTATGATGATGACAAAGTAAAGCACAAAATTGAGCATTTATATGCAGGTTGCCATTGGGCTGATTGATGATTCACAAATTAGTCCTGACCCTCCCAGATCTAACTTTAAATATTTCACTTCAAATGTTTGTACTGCTTCAAGTACCCTTTAACATAGCTGGAATTTGATTTGCCTGCCAATAAGTAATTCTTTAATGTAGCCTCTGAGTACATAAATATAGATGTTTTCAAGAACAGTTCCTTTCAGTTCTCTATTCAGGGGGAAAAGATTGGTTTTATTCAGTTTCATGTTGTGGGGCCAGATTTCTTTGCTTCTGTTCAAACTGAGGAGTTTTTTATTTTGCAAGTAGCTCTGTTAAAATCAAACAAAGGCTGTTTGTCTCCACTCTGGCTTAACCAGAAGCACAATGCATAATTTGAATTATTTTGGTTTCACATACAGCTGTTCTTTCTGACAGCACAATCTGATTCTTCCCATAGTATTCAGCCACTTACCTTGGACTTGTTTGTGCTATACTGAAGTTCAAGATATATCACCTTAAGTGTTATGCTCTTGGCTGGAAATAAGATCTGTCACCCTGACTTAGTTTTAGGATGCTTTGAGTGGATCTTTGGCAGGTGTAAAGCCCCCCTGAAAATAGTGGCAGTTTCTCTGAGTTTCACAGTTTGGCAAGAAATAGGCACTTAAATGGGATGCTCGTCTTTTGTTTTCAGTGAGATGCAATCTCTCTTCATCCTCTTTCCTCCACAAAGCTGGGCAAGCATGAAGAGATTTCTGAAGCACACTTAAGAAGAAAAGATTATGAAAGAATATCTCATTTGGATTTTCCCCTATAAGGATACAGACATTTTGGATATCCCCAAAGGCTTCTCTCAGCTTGTTCTGGTTAGGTATGATAATTTTCAACCTTTGGTTCATGAGTTCATTCTCTAATCAGGGCCACAGCACATCTCAAACTGTTCACTTTGAATTAAAGCTTTTCCAAGCTGAAAACTCAATTTACCCCTGCAAGTGACATTACGATAAGCAGTCCCTCAAGGGGTCCAGTCCTTATCTGATACACTGTTCTTTGCAGGCTTTGGCAGAAATCAAGTAGAGTTTCATGTACACACATTTCAGACATGTGTTCCCTGTTGAACTGGACCTTTCATTTGCACTTCAAATGAAGCCTCCAGTAGCTCAGTCAAAGCCCAATCCTTTGCTGAATATCACCCCTATTACAAGAGCCTACGATAATGGCGTGCCTATATATCATAAAGGCAAAAGATTACTGCACAGTAGGAGGTGGCTATCAATCCATTGCCTATCATCCTGTGTAATGAGTTCCCTATAACAAAGTGATACTTTTTATATCTTTTTTGACAAACGAGTTTTCCCCTAGGAAAGCTTAATTAGATGTCCTTCACAGCCTTCCACCGCAATGCTGAGATCAATTATTCATGTTAGTGGCACCTAAGGAATTTGAGGTAAGGCGCTATGCAAACCCAGAATATGCATGTATGCACACTATACTGATGCTGATGTATACTTCGTCTCCTACTATGTCCTTCCTCTCCAGATACTGAACCTGATCCTGTCCTTTTTTCACCTTCATGCTAAGAAGATGCATGCCACTGGCCTGAACAAGGCTTTTGCTGGAATAAAATGTAGGCACTTCCACACGACAGCAAGATTCCTACTGACAGGAAGCAGTCAATAATATGAATATGATATTTGAGTCCCATCATTTAAATTGAAGTCATTAAACCAAATTAAGCATATATATAGGCACTGCTCTTTACACTGGAAATGGTCGTGTTTCTACTTAAAGATGTAGTTGTGAAAGCTATCTACCATCAAAACACCTAGGGAACCAAGAGTCCAGAGAACCTTGCACTTGGAATGAGCACTTACTTAGAAAAAGAAGTTCTCTTTGGAGCTGGTCTAATGAACGCATGCAGTCCTGCACCAACTTACCTCCTAAATGTATTATGAGAAAAAATTTAGAATACATAGAAGAACTTTTGAATAATCTCCCTGCATTGAACTGAGGCTGATATCTGTCTCATGACATGAGGCAAAATGGTTCAAGTTATCTTTAGAAAGAGTATTTCCGTTCTTCAAATAGTCTGCCTGTTATAGAATAATTTTCTGCAGAATCTTATTGGACAAGCTGGAAGAATGTTAGCTTCATCCCTACAAAAAGTTATAGATGGTTCCATAAGGAGGAAAGGTCAAATGCTGTGTGGAAACTGAGCTTGGCTCTACATTAATATAGTGAGTATTCATGACAGTGGCAGAGGTCAGTGTCCTTTTTAAGAGACGAACTCATTGCTCTAGGAAAGCATAATTTGCATTCAGTTGGCTATAGGAAATCTCTCTAGGTGATTTGTCACCTGGTGCTTAGGATGTGTGCTATATATCATGACAGCTCTCAGTGGAAGAATTTCTGACTGTAATGGAAGGAATACAGTCGGTTTCCTAGGTAATCAGGAGGAAATACAAGGAGTTAGGGATGGAACCACATTAAAGGAAATAGAGAAGATGAAATTGCTATTCAAAATGGGGAAGGACTTTGCTAGATCGGTGTCAGATTATTATATATGCCAGATTAATGCTTATGACAACTGTGATGGGGACTGGAAACAAGCATATCATAGAGAATTTCAGTGACTATTCAGGTTTTACAGATACTGTGATTCATTTCTCAAAATATCAAAATATGTTCTTGCTAAGGGAGAAGATCATGTATCCACAGCTCTATCCTGAAGCTCGGAATGAACATGCAGACTGTACTTCTTCCATACAATATTCCAGTACAGTTAATGCATTGCTTCTTCAGGCTATAAGAGATATCAAGTCTTCCCAAAATTAAACCATCACTCAGCATCTTCCATAGCCTGTCAAAGCTCCTTAGAAGGGATATGAATATCATGACCCTTAGTTATGGAAAAGAAAGCTGAGATATATAGCTGTGAAACAATCTGATCAGGAACATGCAGGAACTAGTTATAACAGCAAGCAATCACAATCTCCAGGCAACTCCAGTGTTTGGACTTCTATCTCAAGCACTTGGTAATACAGGAAAAGGGAAGGGAAGGGAAGGGAAGGGAAGGGAAGGGAAGGGAAGGGAAGGGAAGGGAAGGGAAGGGAAGGGAAGGGAAGGGAAGGGAAGGGAAGGGAAGGGAAGGGAAGGGAAGGGAAGGGAAGGGAAGGGAAGGGAAGGGAAGGGAAGGGAAGGGAAGGGAAGGGAAGGGAAGGGAAGGGAAGGGAAGGGAAGGGAAGGGAAGGGAAGGGAAGGGAAGGGAAGGGAAGGGAAGGGAAGGGAAGGGAAGGGAAGGGAAGGGAAGGGGAGGGGAGGGGAGGGAAGGGAAGGGAAGGGAAGGGAAGGGAAGGGAAGGGAAGGGAAGGGAAGAATCCACAGTAGGTCTCACATCAGCTGCATTCTTGTCTCTCTCTGAGGTCACATTTAATTCAGTGAGAGCACAGAAGACATTCCCTAAGTGCTATTATTAGCTAAAGGAGTTAACATACGGTAATGGAAAGCAGTTGCTCTTCCTCTGTGCAAAGCTGTTTTCACACTGCCTACAACAAACTTCAGATCTCCCTCATCCCAGTTTATCCACCTAGAATCTAGGAGGCTGGTTAATTAATTACAGCTTGAGTAAGTTGCTTAAACATAAGCATCTGGTGCCATCTGAGTTTCTTTAGGGTATCTGAAATGTACGCATAGGCCTGGTGCATATAGCATAAGATCTTTGGGAAACCCATGAAACTCTGGTGTGGCAGCTAGAGGCCAGTAAAGATTCCTTCGGGCATATCTAGTAATGCAAAACATCTGCGCTAAGGCAATTGATTTGAGCTTTTTAGGTTAGAGATAGGCAGAGTAACCTGCAGAAATCAATTTGTAACATTTTAGACCAGAATTTCCCATTGCAGGTGGTCTACATCTCAACAATGATCACAGAGGGTACCTATGGCAACCACGGGGAAAACTTGGGTTTCAGAGGTGCATGAAGCTGGGAGGGATGAAGCTGGGCCATAGTTCCATTTCTCTGCTTCTTGATTCCTTGAGCACTTCTCAGTTCCTCTGATAATTGCATGGAAAATGCTACCAACCGAGATTTGGAAGCATTCGATATCTACTTTGTAGGAGTATAAATAATTATGCAAGAGAGGGTGTAAATCAGGTCTGTTTTCTCCCCGCCTCACAGAGGTATGAGAAAGACACAGTGAAGAGTAAAATGGTTAAGCTGAATTAAATTTACCATGTCTGCAAAAATTTCTATTAAAAGGTTACCTTTGATATAATGCTTCAGCCTGCAGACTCTTTCTTCCCAGCCATTAAATTCTGTTGTAATAAACTTTTACAATATGCATCATTATAGGAAACTTAAATAGGCTTAGCTTGAGTGAGACTCCCAGAGCCAGAAGAACAGAGAGAAGATATGCAAGGCTTGGCTGCTTGAATATTTAAGAAAAGGTGTTTCTTTTTTAAATAATGCATATGAGAAGAGGGATTTGAAATTCTAAATCTTCAAGGTCAGAATGGAACAGAATCCACCTGGAGAGCCATGAATTCCTGATCCCAGCTCCTGCTTCTGTCTCCGCTGTATGGCCTTGGGCAAATCACAGCAGACTAGACAACCACCAACCCCTTAATTCCCATAGAGATTGAGCTCTTGGGGAAAATAGGCTGTAAATACTTGCTTCCCCCCTCAAAGAAGAGTCATGAAATTGCTCTTTTTCTTCATCATGTTATTGTTTTTGTCTCTGTGAGGAAAAAGGTTTAGAAAATTCAAAACAACTCAGTATTACAACAAAATGGTTGCTGGAGGTTTCAAAGCAAAATGGAGAGTCACTTATAATGAGCATATCTGTGCAGAATGGGCAGCTGCAGAGTGCCCAAGGAGAAAGGAAGGACCAGTATCCTTGTTTCTCTGAGGGGTTACAGAGAGTTTTGGCCACAGGTATATTCATGTTCCTATTCTGCTAGCAATTCAGTTGTTTAAAGTGTAATATAATTGTCCACAAGGATCATACTACACTCCTTTTTAAGGCTTTAAGTATGGTGGCTATTTAATAGACCTTCAGTCACACGTGGGTGAAATGAGAATGACTTTCCTACAGAAGAGCTACAGCACTTTGTATATTTATTTATGAAGAAGATGGGATTTATATCCAATTTTGTTCTTCATGTACTCTCAGAACATCAGCCAAGGAGCATACATCAGCTAATGCTGCACTTCACAGCCTGGTATAAACACAGAGAGTGATAGCTGATCCTCACCATGTATAACGTGGAGTTAGACAGTGGATGAAATTTGCCCATGCTCTTAAAATAACAAATCCTTCATTCTGTCTATACAAGGAAAGGAGCAGATGCAGCACCACCTCCATGCTCTTCTCAGAGGCAGAAGGAGTAGAGTGTTAAGAGAGAAATAAAAACACAAACATACTCCTTCTCCAGTTATCATTCTGCTTTCCCCTCCCCCCGCCTATACAGGGCAATCATGCCTTACATTCATTACATACTAGATTATTTAGGATTTTCTCTATTCCTGTTGCTCAGTGGGAGATCTCAGCTACCCAGGAGTCTGTGGGTTGGCTTAGCTGCTTGTGTCTCTGTGTATCTATGGGAGAACTGCTTCTTCCTCTTGAAGAAGTGAGCATAGAGATATATCCCTAGAGTGGTGAGAGGCGAGCAGCAGAGCCTGAAACACAAACCATAATTTGCATGGTAGTGTCATTTGCAATCAACATGAGACTCCAGTGTCCTCCATTTAAGACACTGGCTTTCTTCCCACTAGACTCAATAACACACTTAATTCTTACAACATCCTGACACGTTATTTTATTTCTGGCGGTGCTTATTCTAAAGTTCAAAGGCCTCACTGGCTTTCTCAATTGGCAATACTATTTCATTTAATTATTTTCAGCTGCAGAAGACACACCTCTCATCTGTCCTGAGGCATGTTTGCAGACACAAAGGAACTGTAGTCCACAGGGGAATGTCTGTTAATGAGTATAAACAGGGATTCCCCAAACTGGTTCTTCAGAAAAAAAGAAGAAGGAAAAACAGTAAATGAACAATCCTGCTGGTCTAGAAACTCAAACTCTGATCACCAGCAAAAGCCACCAACTAAGCAATGAGTGGCTCGCAAGCTCCCATTCATGAGGCAAAAATACGTCAGCTTCGGTATGGGTGATATTTACTGGGTTTGGCTTTTGTTACAGGAGGTGAAAGCAAGAAGAAATGCTCATTTAAGCCATCTCTCTGGCTCTGCAACTTCACTTTAAATTCAAGACTGCCTGTCAGAAGACAGGGAAGGAGATTCAATGAAAGATGGAGTATTCTCAGCTCTTAAATGCACGTGAGGGCTGCCCCTGAAGTCAACAGAGGCCAGGATATGGCTTTAGAAATATCAGTAGTTTCTAAACTGGCAAGTAATTCACTATGAAATGAAAACACTTTAGGTTTGAAAAAGAAGTGAGGACTGCTGACCGCTACAGATCTTCATGCTGCTAATGCTGAGAACCGGGAAACTTGGCTCCATGGTCATCGTTGCCTATATTTATTGAAGGAAACAGTTTGCTTTTCTGACATCGATCCACATAAGAAGAGTGATAACCATTCAAAGAGTATGTACGCTGTAATAAAAGTTAACCTAACGAAAATCTTCATTTGCTTAGGCAGATAAGACAGCTCTGAATTAGAATAGTGTCACTACTTACAGTGTTCAGCATGTAGCTAAAAGAACATTAACAATAGCAATGGTATAAAGATGACAGCTAGGGATGAAATGCCCACCAATACAATGTATAATGAGGACCACCAGTACTGACAGGTAAAGATCTCTTCACAAGTCATTTTATGCTATTGGGTCCTTGGCAACTTTCTGCAGGACTTCTGCTTCAAAATGGAGTGTTTTCGATCTCCAAACACTTGGAGCTGCTGTCCTGAGCAAGTAAAAGGAAAACTCTTGTTTTAAATGCACAAAACCAAGGCAGTTCCTTTTCTTCAGCCAGGTTTGCAAACCATTTCAGTGTTTACCTTTGGCAAGGGAGGAAGGGAAGTGTGTTTGCAAGCCTCTGAGTGCATTTATGTTTCTTGCTGTTGGAAGGCGTAGACTTTGTTCTGACTGTGGACAGTGCAGTACAGGTTTGAAGAAGCCTTTCTTCTTGGCCAAATGCGTTGTTTGGAAACTGGCAGTGGCTGCTGCTGCTGCTGCTATAATTGCTGAGTTTATTGCTGCCTGAAGCAAATGAATGAGTAGGAGGAAAAGTAGGAGGAACAGAAAGTGCCATTAATCTACTCTTTGCTGAGTTTGTGGGAAAAAAAAAAGAAAAGACAAGCATACTTCCTGCAGGCACTCAGTGTGGTGATGAGCACAATGAAAGCAGCTGGATATTATATATTAGCGTATCTAGATTGAACAGGGCAATAGAGAGGTTCATGAAAAAATAGAAATAGGAATAATTTATGGGAGGTTTTTAATAAGCCACTGATAGCCTTCCTGTTGCACTGTTTCTCTAAACAGTTCTATTATCATAGAGACCACCAAAAGATAACAGAAAGATTTTGTTTTCAGGGATAAACTTTTTGTTGTTGTCACAAGCAACCAACAAAGCTAGGGAAATGAGCAAGATTTGAGTACCCAGCTCCTCTTCATGTCATTTCCAGACAAAAGCAAAGTGTTCATCTCAGCATTAGAAACACTATATTATATAACACTGATTCATTTGAGAGAGGAAACCTGTGCTGATCAGTGTGTAAGTAAGCCCACAAGTCCACAGTATAGTCAAGGAATGGAAATTACAAAAGACAAGGCAGGAGAGCAGGGGCATTCCAGATGTAAATTCTTGCTTCAAAGAAACTAAATGTTAGGTAGAACTCCCAAATCCATCAGGTTTAAGACTCCTATCTCAATGTAACTTGTAATAACGCGACTTATTAAGGAGTTTTTTCCTTGCTTAAGCTGATAGAAAGAGATAAGATGGGTCATTGAAACTGCACAGCCATCTCACGCTCCAGGAGCGTATTAGGACTGTGGAACAAGAGTCCAGGCACAGAAGAAGGAGAGTTATCTTTTTACATTGTTGCTGATTGAACCTTCAGCTGAGACCACCGCTTAAAACTGGAAGTGTATGTAAGGCGGAATTGACTCAATCAAAACATTCAGCAAATCCCCAGAAATATGGGTGCAGAACAACAGTGGCAACATTCCAGCTTGCAACAGCAAGCGTTCAAAATCCTCTGGAAATAAATGACTTCAAGGGTTTAAAAGGATAAGAAAGGACAGCCAAGCCAGACTGATCTCAGGGTATATAAATGCAGACCTCAGACACACACCACTTCAGCTGGTTTCCAGTTGTATCAAGGGAACACATCTTCTCAGGAAAGACATTAAGTGGCTGTTGCGATAACTACGACTGCCTCCCAGTATTAGGTGCACATCAGGATAAGTGAGTGGTCATCCTGGGTCGCACAAAGGATCCACCTAGCCCAGAACCTGCCGTCAGCAGTGGCCATAAGAATATCCCCAGGGAAAAATAAGCAAATATTTTCAGTTATTTCCCCAGCAGAATATCTCGGCCTCTGACTATTTTCAGATGAGGATTTTCTAAGCCTGATGTGCTCTGCCTGGTTAGTAATCCTTTTTAAATCTCTCTTCCAAGCACTTACTCAGTTTTTCCTTGAATTTTTTGCATTTGTAACATTGTTTGGCAGGGTGTCCTGTGGGTCCATTCCCTGTTACACTGAGATTTGCTTTCTTCTCAACCTGGCTCCCAAATAACTCAGTTTGATGGATATTGATCCTAGCTTAAAATGAGACAGAGAATGCTTTGCACTATTCAGGATTTTGGAATTCTCCAGCATATCCCACTTCTGTTGAATTCTCCAGGATGAAGAATCCTAGTCCAGCAGCCAGTTTCTCTCCTACTCTTTGACCCACAGCAAGACAGAGATGATTATTTTACCACAGCATCTGCCAGATAGGTTCATAAAGAGAAAAGAGGCCCTGACATCCGGCTGCTGTAAGGGAGACATGATTGAATCCAGCTCCATTTCTAAGGCTCTTCTAGGTGTCACACACAGCAGACACAATCCAGCTCTTGGTGGACCCTGGTCTCAGGACAGAGCACTGTGTATCTCATGCTCATGGTGGAGGAGGCAAAGGTTGTACCTCATCAGAATAACCCAGTTAAGCTCTTTTCCAATCATGAAGCTGATGGCCTTTCAGCAACTGAGCACATGGCAGCACTCTCACAGGCCTCCAGAATCATAGAACCATAGAATCTTTGATGTTGGAAAAGACCTCTGTGATCATCTAGTCCAACCATCCACCTACTACCAACATTGCCCACTAAACTATGCTTCTAAGTACTACAACTACCCTTTCCTAAAACATCTCCAGGGACAGCGATTTCACCATCACCCTGGGCAGCCTGTTCCAATGCCTTACCATTCTTTGCGAGAAGAAATTCTTCCTAATATTCAATGTTAACCTATTCTGGTGCAATTTGAGATCATTCCTTCAGAAACTGCTGAGATACAGTTGGATGAGAGGAACAGTTGAATGGCCCCTTGCCCCAAAGACGGCACAGTCTAATTAGGCCAACAACAATGGCTGAGTGAACAGTGATGACTATATTTTGCCTTACGAAATTTGTAAGTGTGGCATGAGTTATGTAGATATGACTTCTGTATTTCACATTACAGACCTATTCTAAATACCTTTGCCTTAGCATAATAATCTGTTTCTTTCATTCTGTATTTTCTAACTATTCTCATAGAACAAATCTGTTTTTACATAAAAAAAAAAAAAAAAAAAAAAGACCTGTATCTTCTATAATACAAGTTTATCAAGTAATTCTGTCTGTCATTTGTGAAATGACTGTACTGTCATTAGATGAGACAAATTATCTGGAGCCCCAGGAAAAATTAATTTCATGGGGACGTGAAACATTGAAGACCTATTGGTAGAATAAAATACATGCCTAGCAGATGTCCCTTGCCTAAGGCATGAGATGGCCCAACTATTATCTTGTCTGTGGTTCAAAAATAATTGTACACATTGCACAGAGAGCAACTCACACTCACAGAGCAAGCATCTAGAAATTATGGATATCACTATTGATACGATTCACATCTAAAAACTCTAAGGGCTTGGAAAAAATACTGTACATTTCAAAAGGTACTATGAATTCATTAACTGCAAAGAACACACACAGTTGTATTCAAGGAGTAGGGCTGTGACAGTAATTGCTGAATCGAATATTTTTTAAAAGCCCTTTTGTTCCTACTGGCATCAAAGCTATTGTTGAACTGTGCTGTACTGTCAGCAACATGAATATTAGGGGTTTAGATCCGTGCATATGAAAGATCAAAAGCAGTGATGAAGGATTCTGTAATTATTAGTAATTGCTTCCCAAGTGACCATTTTTTTTTTATAAGGACTTTTTATGACAAAGTGTTCACTAAAGACTATGGGTTGAACTCATATTTTCATAGCAAGAACATGAGCCCATGGAAATTATTTCACACATTATCATCATAGCTGGAAACTATCGCTAATAAGAAATACAAATGCTACATCAAATCTGGATATCATTAATATGATTATTACTTGTAACTTTAATGCGGATCGTAATGTCACTTTTTCAATTAGAAGAATTTACAGACTCAAAAATAGAAGTCAGTTAAACAAGCTTCAGGTTCACCAAAGTATTCATTTCTCTGTGTTCAGAATTGCTTCATTCAAATAAAATACAAATGGTGCACCAGCCGTGAACAACCCCTGTCTTGTAAAACGTACTTTCTGGTCTAAAGTTTCAAGTCTACTTACAAGGATATAAAGTCTTTCATGGATATATAACTGCATGACACCGAGAGAATGACATAGAAGCCAAAAATAAGTCCAAAGGTAGAGTCATAGACTCCTCTTATACACCACCAGACATTCCCCATTGAGAAACAAGATCAAATGTGTAATTTCAGAGCCTCATTCTTCACATTTGGTTCTCAGGTTTGCCCTGGAGTTGCTGTTGCTTATTATTGGACTGAATTTAGCCTGAATAAATAAAAATGAAAACTGTGGCATTATCAAATATAACTCATAGCAATAATAGTTGACTGCATGTCTTATTGGAAAATGTTCCAAATACCTATGAAACTGTCGTGGTCTAAATCTAGCTGTGGCATGAGGTGGTTTTCTCCTATCTTTTGCTGAGGTTGAAGACCACCTATGAGGACATGACCTACACAACAGCAGTATCTCAGTCTGGGCAAGCACCAGGAGGGAGCAGCTCATCACAAGTTTGTAACTCCTGTGCACTGTCTAGTAGAGCACATTTGAGTGCACACCCACAACTGCACAGTTTGGGGACTTTATTCTTCCTAGATATCAAAACTCAAATATAAAGGGTTACCAGATCATAGAGTACATGAGATAGATGCTGGCAGGAGAAGGAAGGAGCTTGGGATTTGTGGAGAAGTCTCAGATTTGCTGGCGTGGCCCCTACCTTCCTCCAGATCTGATTCTAGAAACAACACATATTTAATTTAAGTGCTTGAAATGTCCTACTAAAATCACTTCTATGGGTTAATTATACTCGTGTGCTCCTCGGGGCAAAAACCTTACTGTGTCTGTCTGCAAATTGCCTGTTTGGATGCTATACAAATTAATAAAGAATACTAACAATGGTGCCAGCATGAAAAGCCAGCCCTCATGAATGGATCCTGTTCTACTGAAACCAATGGGACTTCTGTTCACAGCTCAGAGCCTCCCACTGTGAGCAAAAAGCAATATTCACTACGTGGTCTATTTGTGACCTCTAAAGAAAAACACATACAAAACCCCTTCAAAATATTCATTAATGTGGGCCAGTTTTTTGTTTCAGTTAAGTAGCTTTGTGCAATATGCTAAAGCACCCTACTGAACTCATCACGTGGCACTGCTATTGCTTATATTAAACCCTGTTATGCTTCACAATACAGCCTCCTTTCCCATGCCAAATGGCTTAATTCCCTGGCATTTCCCAATCTGTTGTGGTTCAGTCTCCCATCTCACTCATAAGACATATTGATACTATAATATATATATCTGTTCCAGGATAAATACTAATTTATCACACTGGGGAGGTGTGAGCTCTGCCCTGACATACATGAGGCTGTAACAGGAGACTTTAAACAGCCTGCCCAATAGCTTCATTTTTCTCCAACGACTCCCTCAACATCATCTCTCAAAACAAAGCTTATTTTTCTTCACTTTCATCAGCGTGGATCATGACGAACACCACTGAACGTGATGATGCGTCCCCTCTGGTATGGAAGAGACTGTTTGCAAAGTAAATGGAGAAACAAGTCATGTCACTTTTATTTGTGTTTCATCTAATTATTCATGGCATATCTCACATTCATCCTCCTCAGTGACTGGTGTGTTCTACACCTCCCCACTGTAGCTTATCCATTTTTCAATATGGATTTTGATATCTGCTTAATGTACTGTTACTTGTGCTCTGTTTTTCCTGCAAGTTGTGTATTCTGTGTTAGGGGATGAGGCTGGGGGATACCTTTAAGGAGAAGCACTGAGAAAGACCTCTGGGATGACATATTATGTGACAAGAAACAAGGAGGCCCGCTCTCCTTTGGATGCAAGGGAGATTTACACACACAGTTGCCATTATCATTAATGGTAGTTACGCATATAATTTGTCCCCACACTCTGAGAGGAAAATAAATTTGAGAAAGGAGAAATAGAGGGTACTCAAGGGGAAAATATTTAATGTGTAAAGCCTGTGGCTGCCAGTTGGTAATGAATGTGGCAGACATAATAATGGTAATAATAGGAAAAGATACCTACATATCTGAGTTAAGGTTATTGTAATATGGCATACATATAAAGAATGAAGCCATCAGGGAAACTACTAAATATCATTTTGAGGAGACAGCAAGAAAATATGCTGAAGACTAAAGAGGTAATAAAAAGGAGAGAAAAAGAGGGACTTGGCACAAGCCAGCAAAGAACACAGAGATATCAGTGATGTTTTCACTTAAGGACCAGTAACCTGCAAGAGCACCAGGAGAACTGGGAGTGGGCAGGAAGAGAAGAGATGCAACGCAGGCCAGAAGGCACAAAGGTGACAAACTACCTGAAGGCTAAAACCTAGACAAGTTCAAAAGAGACTGGAATAAATCAGTTTACAGTGACTCAGATCATTCAATATAGGAGTGTTTAGGTAACGTGATCCCAGACCTGAAATAATCACAGAGGCTAGGGCTTACAAATCAAAGGGGGACCTTCAAGTATCCTAATGATCCTAATTTGTATCCTAATAATCCAAATACTCTGCTAGCACAGACAGAGGTGCTGGGATAGCACTAGCACTTCAGACAGACAGACACACTATGTGAAACGCCATGTCATGTACTACTACTTTCCACTTCCTCTGGGAGCCAAACTTACTGCCAGTTATTCCTTTCAACATGTAGGTAAGAAGCAATCGCAGCTGTGGTAGGTGTTAGCATGGATATCATTGACTTACACAAATAATGCATGTAAAATTGTCTAGAAGGCTTAAGAAGTAATTTACAGTAGGGAATCACTCTACTGAGTCACCAAGGGTGGTTCCAGGCAAGTTCTGAAGCTCAGGTGAGCGCACCATAAAACAGGAGCACAAATGATCTAACCTCCACCATCTGGTACAACTGTTTTAGAGTGAAATTAATAACCCTCTGCTTTCTCCTTAAGCTGCAGAGAGAGTCGAGGAAGGCAGCTTAAGGCAGGTATTTTGCCTGCAGGTGGATAGATACCACTCTGAGGGATTTGGTTAGGATCATAAAAGAAATATCTGGGCTGAATTGTGGTCTCAGGCATCCCTACACCTGCCTCTTCTGTCTTTGAACAGGTACAAGCCTCTTTGATGCAAATGGGGCTACAAGAATTTTAACTAGGAACTCAGCCTACTGTATGCAAAACAGCGAGAACATAAATCAAGAATAATTATTCTAGCACAAAAAGGAGATCCCATTTAAAATACTGATGAATGTTGGTTACATAGAAAAAAAAATGCTACTTGGTTTAGAGCCTCTAGCTGAGGAAAAGCAAAGTAAATCCAGGTTTGAGGAGCGATAAATTATGAGGAAAGACTGATCAGATGTTGCTTCTATAAATAATAACAGCTCATTAATTCTCACTGCTAATCCACACATATTTAAAGAACTCTCCAACCCTTTTTACCCTCATGGGGACTCATCCCTCTTCTCAGCTGAGCTTTAATTTATGATAGCAGCAAGATCTCATATTTCCAGGACTTCATTACTTTTAGAAAACCTATTACAGTATGTTTACTGGCAAGCTAGATGATATTACCATAAATAATTGAAACCCAACTATAGTTGTTCAAGGCATTAATAAACTATATTGGCAAGGCGTCACACTTCAGCCTTGTTTGCAAGCACATCTTTTTATTTTTTATTGCCACATCATGGGGCAATTTCCTCACTATGGAGTGGTCCTGAAAACATGCATTTCCATGTTGCATGGCCTTCTGAGTGGTCTGCTGTGCAGTTTATTTTCACATTTGATTACTAAGCTTAATGAATGAGCAATGGGTGCTGCCATTAAGCACGTGAACAAATGTACCCTGTCCTGTCATTTAAATACACCAGCATTGGATCACACACTACAGAACCTGAAGCCAGTGGATAAAAATAAGTGATGTGGGCCATGACGCTAAGTAGAGCCAGTGTTAGCATTCACCAGGCAGCCTTCTCCGATCTGATGTATGAAATGCAGCCAGATAATCAATCAGGGAAACAGGCCTTCCACACGGATGGCAGCAAGCACTTCCTTACAAAGCTGTCCTATGGGATGTACTCAGTGCAGCAGAGCATAACAGATGATAAAGGATTATGTCATGGTGTCATTGAACAGATTCTAAAGAAGATTGCGAGGTGTTTTCATGCTCTACAAAGCCAGCTTGGAGGAAAACCTCAAATATGTAGCACGGGCATCATTTGCTACACTCATAGATCATCCTCTGGTCTTACAAGAAACCGACTGCTAATATATACAGTTGTTTAGAGGGGGCAAGATTCATCTTCCCAAAATTTAACCACTTTATATAAGCAACTAATATGAGCTAATCATCCAGACTCTCTATCTCAAGCAAAGGCACCTCCAGCACAAAAAAAATTCTGTTAATATAAGTGAGACTTAAACCAGGTGGAACCAGGCTCCTGGAGGTGCTGATCTCCCTTCACTATAGATAGAGGACCATGAGAGCCAGCTGAAAACATCCACCCGAAGAAAGGAGGGCTGCCAAAATAAAAACCAGAGGTAACAAATTGTGTGCATGCTTGTGACAAGGACTAACAGAGTGAGGCAGATAAATGCAAATTCTGTTTTACAAGAGAAGGCAAATCAACTTTATTAAAAAAAAATAAAATACAATGGAATTAAAGTCTGAGTTGAGATACGATTACTGTCTATAAAAATACATCAGTGCTATTTTAGCTAAGGGTCAACACTGTCCCAGAGCAAACAAGTACATATAAGCAGTACATTGTTACGCCTGGAGATGAGAAGAACACTTCTGACCATCAAAGCATGAGGGTCTGGAACAGCCTTCCAGAGTAGCAAGAGCTCTTATTTCTGGAAAGTCATGACTTGTGGAGAAGCTATTCCGCTATGTTTATGACATGCTCAAAGGCATTATCATGAAGCATTTCAAACCACTTGTGTAACCCTGGTTGAAGTACAAGATATGAAAATATCAGATAACTATTCTGAACCAAGAAATGACCCACTCCAATGTAAGAGACTGTGCACGTGTCAAAAACAACTCCACACTTAATCCAAAGTGTTAGGACAATTTAGCATGGTTTACGTGGTTTAAAATTGGGCTCTTTTTGTTTGGCTGCCAAGTTTCAGCCTCAGCTTTCCTGCATGTCAGGATCCAGCTCTGCATTGTTATTTCACCACTGAGATCATGAGTTTCCCTCATGCCCCACTAGTTTCATAGAAAAAGCAAGTGATCATGGGCACCAGCTGCACGATGGGCAGCCATGTGGTAGAAGCAAACTTCAGCAGCCCACTGCAAATTAGAGACGGGACAAGAAGTCTAAAATAGAGCACAATGAACTCCAGCTATAATTTTGGTATTGTGGTTTTCATATTTATGTTCATCTTATAATTACACAGTGTGCTGGCACTGTCAGACATCAGTATGGACCTGAAGCAAGCAAACACACAGCAGACCAGAGGGATAAATGCATGAGTCTCAATGCACTTTGAGATTTGAAATCCACTGGGTCTCTGGAAGGGGCTCTCACATTCACAGACACTGGGAGAGAGCACTGATCCAAATTAGTGGTGCTCAGTAATAAACACTGGGTGAATTCAACTCAGTCTGGGATAGCAATGCAGTTCTTTGCAGCTTGGTTAGATTTCTGGAGCATCTGACAGCTTCTGTTCAATTATTTGGAAACAGAAAGCTTCCAACAGATGGAGGGTCCCTGGGAACAGAGACACATCTACACTTCTCCCTTTGTAAATAAAAAAATCTGGAACAATGTAACCCTCAGCAAACTTGTTCTCTGCCAGTTTTACAGCCAGAAGTAGAAGAAAGTTTCATTTATAGGACCGTGACTTAAAATGCTACTTGAATGCAAGGCAGATTAAGTAGTGAAGTGACTAAAACAACATGATGGATCAGCTTGGTGTGCTATGTAGGGAGGATGCTAACAGCATCATAAAGCACCCAAGCATAATAACAAAAACATTTCAGCTGACAGGGCTCTAAAAAACACCTTCTTTATGATTGTACACTTTGCAGAGAAAAAGCTTCAAATCTCCCCAACCTGGTTTCAGGAATTAAGTAACAATCAGCTCCCAGATAAAAGTGCTATGATGTATTACAACACCAGGTCTTAAGGAGAAAACCAGCCAGTATCATGATTACATGCAAATTTAAACCTGAAAAACTGTATTAGAAATACCCGGGACTTTGAATTTCAAATCTGTTTTATTCCCTCTAAAAAGTGCTGTTGAAATGTTGGGTACAGGAGTGCTGTTGACAAGCAGTCCTGAGTACAGGCTTGACACCATCCTGGGAAGAAACAATGCAACTGCTACACTGTGCTCATTAAAAATGCAGTGCATAAACTCCAGCTTTGGAAAGCTCATCAGTGGGAGGTTTCTTTCTGCCTTCTTCTTTTTTTTTTTGCCTTGGGGATTACTGAAATCTCTGCATTATCCCCTGAATAACGACAACATTCTGCAGCCTCGCACTGTGACTAAGGATTTGGTCACTGATGCTAAAAGGTAGGGAACCTGGAGGCTGCAATGGCGAAAAGACATTATAATAGAAGATACTTCTTTTCTGAACAATTAGGCACTCAACCTTGTTTATCCTATACACTTCTTGTAGTGTGCATTCGGCTGCTTTTGCTGTGCTCACTGTGCCCTCATAGGATCAGCAAAGCTCTGATAAAACTTCTTGCTGTTAACTCCAGCCACTGCTTCTCAAACCATTCTGGCTGCCTCACTTACAAGAAATAGTTCACTTAAAACATTCATCATCATCTGCATCATCTTTCTATTGGATATAAATACTAATACCTCTAGGGCTCTACCAATGTTCCCATAGATTTCAGTGGCAATGGCAGCCATTGATGCTGTCACTGATGCCTGCAGTTCTTGGTTTCCTCCTTCCGACTACTCCTTCCCATTCCCACAACATCCTCTCACTTGTGCCAGCGTAAACATTTGTGCAGCCGCGCAGGGAATCAGATAGGGGAATTGATCCAGCTAAAAATAACTTCTTTTTTTCTTTCCAAGTCAATTTTCAGGCAGAGCAGTTCACTTATAGTAGGTTGGGGGAAAGCTGGTGCTTCAGGATCAGGAGGTGGGCCTGGGAGAGCAGGACAGAAAACAATGAAACACTTTATGCTTTAATGAAAAACACACACACACACAAATGAAATGGCATTGGTGATCAGTGTGGGGACAGGGATATAAATGATATTAAAGAGAAGCTGCCCTTGAACTCTTTGGGGAAGACAGGAGAAACAGAAGAAGCAGAACAGCCAGTCGATAAAAGAGAAAAAGGAAAGAAGGAATAACAAGTGAGGCACCGATACATAGCAATGTAGGTACTGGAAAGTGTTCCAGCAATGGTGGGAAGTGGCGGTTTGGTGAGCAGATGTGGTGTCATTTCAAGACTAAATGTCTCCCACAAGGTAGCTGGGACTGAGCTCAATTCCCACATGGTATTTCAGCTCTTCCTTTCATCTCACATGCAAACAGCACAGAAACAGAAAACAGTAGAGTGGTGAGTACTCAAGGAAGGACTTCGAATCATCCTTGTCTGGTAAAGAAAGGGAAAGAGCTAAGCAACTTGGATAACACCAGGTTTGTAGCATGCCAGCCAAACTGCAGGCACTTTGGGAACAGAGCATCCACTCTCCATCCAGCCTTGGGGTTCATCCTTACCATCAGTTGCTAAGTAATGTTCTAAGACAGACAAGAATCTGTCAACATGTTCTGATTTTTTTGTCTTCAGCAGGAGGATGTTGCAGTGCTGTAAGGTGGTCCATTGGCACAAGAAGAGGAGAGGTGGGTGTCTGAATGAAACAGTTGTCTGCAGTGCAGCAACTTGAAGAAAAACTGAAAGCAGTAGTACTCCAAACCAAAGCAGCAAGAAAAAAATGCCAGTGTGGATGTACACTGATGCTGCAACATGATAGGGATCATTCACAGAACAATGCTTTTCCTCACAGAGAAAGGAGTATCAAAATGTCATCCAGGGAACCCTTTCACTGCTTGTAGGCTTCCTTGGTTTCACCAAATTGGGCTACTTCTCCTGGAATTATTATTCCTTATGATCGAAATTAAGCTTTTAACCTGGTGAGATGATTAATGAAGCCTCTGAGCAAGCCTGGAATATGAAATCACCAACTGCAAAACCAAATTCTGTCCTCCCGTCTCAAAACACACACTGAAGGAATTGGCATCAGGGGACCCAACAGTCTTCCCTGCAGAACCAAGGAGTGGCGCCAACACGGCCAGCAGAAATCAGGGTTCCCAGGTTTTCCAATAGCGCCCTCCATCTTGCCTGCTAATAGCCTGGTTCTTGGAAAGTTGTTAATAAAACTACCAGATGAACGTGTCCAAGAAGAAATGAGCATTAATACTCCAAAAATAATTTAGAATTTCTTTCAGTGTTCCATATCTGCCTTCATTAAACAAGTTTTGCATGTCTTTCCCTCTGGGAGCTGTCTTTTAATGACAGTGCATTTTATCTCCCAGTGGGTAACACAGTGGTATGATACAGATTAAGACAGAGCAGATGCAAGTCACATTAGAAACCACTGAGAAATATGGCTGGTTCATCACTATTTTAAGGTAAGTTCAAGGAGTTTTTCCAATGTTTTTATCCAAATGAAAAGATTTTAGTCTACTGTTAAATTAATGGCAAACTTTGCTTCTGAATGACAAACTAAGTACACTTAGGGAAATGGTTAGTGGCACAGAGTTGTAGCACTGATTTCAAGTACACTGTTCATAAAGAAAGGTATAAGAAAAAGAAACAGAAAGGCAAAGTTACTTTTGTGGATGTGCAATGGATATATTTTCAGAGATAAAGCTGCCAATAAACTCTTAAGTTCAGGTTTTACTTCCACTGAGCTTAAAAACTCAGTAGATCTGAGTCGTTTCCATGTAAAGTGAGTTGGGGTTTTGCCTGTGTACTGCAAAAAACAGGTGAGTGTATATCTGGATTTCAGGTACAGTGGGAGTGAAGCTGGAGAAAATCCACAAGAGCCAATAGCACTGTCCCAGCAGTAAACAGGTGAATAAAAGACTATGAAATAAGCTGACAGAAGTACAGATTCCAGTCACTGCACCACAGTTTATGGCCATCAAAAAGGACATATTAAATACAAACACATGAGAAGAGATGCCTTTATTCTGTAGAAAGTCCTGCATTAGAGAGGAAGCTGAACGCACTTCTGAGTTTCAGGCACTAATAACTTCAGTAGGAGGTTCTCTCTGTCAACAGTTGAAAAGACTGAAGAAGACCCACACAGAAAATGCATCAAATCCCAGAAACTTGACAAGATTGGGTTACAAAGCTGAAGAGGAACGTTTAAAGCAGCTGGCAGCTCGATAATTTATTTCACCTGTCCTTTTCATACTGCCAGGGAGAATCTGCCACGCATCTGAGAAGCAAGCTGCATCACTGGTTGCCTGATATTCCCCCAGCCCTCAGGAAGAATCAAGACAAAAAGTCTATTTCATTTAATTGCCAAGTGTCAAGCAAACTCTTTACAGAGCATGGAAGGCACTCTGTGCAACTGATCAACCCAACAAGACTCAGCTCAGTGGCTGTTGTCTATAAAGCCATAATTAAAGTATACTGAGGAGGAGGAACCAAATAATTATGACTGCATGATAAATAAAATGCTGGGGAAAACTTCAGAAGTATAATTTAAGCATCTTACATAAATAAAAAGTAACAGTATTTTTTGTGATGTTTTCTAGTTGAAAAAATGAAAATAATCACTAAAACAGAAGCATGAAGTATTAAAATATCAAGCATAATAGCATAATAGCCAACAGGTGCAAAGTCATTCTGACTCACTCCTTCCATATGCAAATTCAAATTATTAATTTCAATGTGTCCTCTGCTAACCGTCTGTACAAATTAATCTTGAGATTGCATCATCAAAAAAATGTTCCATTGGACACTTTATTTTGCACGGCAGCACACAGAAGAGTTGCCCCAGTTCTCCACAGCCCACCTTTGGAGAGTCTCATCTCTGGGGTGTGCCAGAGGGTCATTTGCCTGAGCTGAGCTATACAGGATTCCCTGTATCAGGATATATGAAAGAAAAAATTCTCAGATTACTGCAACTTGAAGGCTAAAATGCAGAAAAAGAGTGGAAAGAAGGAGCGTTTATACAATGCTTTCTACCCATGTTAACCGAACGTGGGGATACCTCAAGAGTAGTTCAAACTTGAAGACTTTGAAGTGCCAACCAAAAAGCCATGCCTACCCCTCTACTGCTTTCAGTTTCTTCCTTATTCATGACTACAGTGCACTGTTGCTGGTCGAAAAGTATTGCTCATACAGTGGCATGTAACCTGCAGAGCTTTTAATTGCTCCTGAGAAAGATCCAGCTTGAAATTGTGGTCCAATACTCTAAGAACTCTTTCAAATGAATATATAATCTACATTTCATTAAACTTCTAAATACATATTTGCACAATAAATTGGAAGGATAGTAATTGTGGATCTTCCATATGCAACGGATGACCACATAATGACTCCATTAACTCTTTGATCTAAAATCTTCTTTCTGATCTGTATGGCAGAAGTAATTCTTGCTTTTTCTTTATTTTTTTTTCCTTTCCTAGACAGAAGCATATGGGATTACTGTTCTTTGCACATGGGGATAATATCCTTAACAGAACTTACCAAAAGTAACAAATTTGGTCTTTCGGTAGGTCTCGGCCTGTGATGCATGAGCACAGGAAGTATAACAGGCCTTCATAAAGGATCCACAAAAGGTACCTATGCTCAGCAAACTTTGCCATGCCTTATAGCAGCCAAGGAGTTTGTCAGTCAGTCAAGAAAGGTTGAAAACCAATCACCTAAACTGTAATGGCCTGCCCAGCGAGGTGGTGGAGTCGCCGTCCCTGGCAGTGTTCTAGAGGCATGGATGAGGAGCTACGAGATATGGTTTAGTGGCTTGTGGTAGCTATGGCAATGGGAGGATGGTTGGACTAGATGATCTTGTAGGTCCTTTCCAACCTTGTGATTCTATGATTCGAAATAAGCATATATAATCTTTCTACATAAAAGAAGTTATGACCTCTTTTGAATCATGGGGTGCCATTTATTATTACAAGAAGAGCTTCCTTAGGGAAAGAAAGTTTGCTGTGTCTTTCAGTTAGGACATGCCTTCTGCATAACTAGAGTAAAACAAAGCCTTTTAATTAGGGCAACAAGAAGCTCTGCCGGGTAAATTGCCCTAAGAAACAGTGTGTGTTAGCTTGTGACCAACAACATTTGCACAGTTGCTCACCAGCTCAGGCTGCATACAGTGTAAGCTTCTGTTTGCCTCCGAAAAGCTAAGCAGATAATCCTGTAGTCATAATTTAATGTAAGGAAGAGGCACACTGTTACAACTCTATATCTTAGAAGTGTTTCCATATGGCAGCTGGTTCAGTGGATGCACATGAGGCTAATATCTGCAAGGCCTCTAATCAATACTTATCTGAGAGTTTTATAAGCCACCTTCAGCAAGCTTCTAGCTTCCTATCTGCAAAATGGATATACTCCTTGCAACAGTGCTAAGGAACACTGTGAAGATAAGGATTTTATGCAAAGGTACTTTTTTAGCTTTGAATATTGAATTCTGTCATTCATCTTTGCTAGAGATGACATCAAATTGTGTGCTTGAATAGTAAAAAGAAAAAAAAAACACAAAACAACAACACCATCTATATGTGGTTTTAAGTTCCCTCAAATGTTATATTTTCTTCTGTTCTGTTTTGCACTCATTATCCATCTCTACAACTTCCTGAAGGGAGGTTGTGATGAGGAGAGGCTTGGCCTCTTCTCCCAGGCAACAAACTGGACCCAAGAAAACGGCCACAAGTTGTATCAGATGAGATTTAGACTGAACATAAGAAGGAACTTTCTCTCTCAAAGAGTGGTCAGGCACTGGAATGGCTGCCCAGGGAGGTGGTGGAGTCATCATCCCTGGCAGTGTTCAAGAGGTGTCTGGATAGGGAGCTAGGAGATATGGTTTAGTGGTTTTCTGTAGGTATGATAAATGGAGGACAGTTGAACTAGATGATCTTGTAGGTCCTTTCCAACCTTGTGATTCTATGGTTCTGTGAAGACTGATAAAGATACACCTGCCTTCTCAGTTTTGCTTCTGAATGGAGGACTCAATGAAAAATCTGATGCTAATTTTTGATTTTGTATTTAAACCTATTGAGACTGTAAGCTTTGGTCAACAATTGCTTTCCATTCTGTCTTATGTACTGTTTAAGCTCACTGAAAACCATGTCAGCTCTCACTTCGGTTTGCAGCAGCCCAAGTGTGTTCTCAAAGTGAACTTTCATTCATGATCTGGAAGCAATACTGCTTATAATCTGTTTGCAAGACAGAGGATTCACCATTCTCCTTGCATCTTTAGAGAATAAGTAAAACTTCTGATATCTTAATGAGAGTCCAAACAGTCTGTATTTGAATGGGAACAATCTTCATCATGATGACTAAGGCATGCTTGCTGGATGAGGAATAAAGTACTCTGAAAAGAGTTCTGAGAGGAAAGGAAGAAAATGTGCAATGGAATCAAAGAGACTTTATGAGAGAAACATTAATGATTTCCAGATGTAAGAACAAATCCAGGTCCCTGTGTCAATGGATCAGTATGCAACTCACAATGTACCACATCCAGAAGTAAATGGATGTTGTGGAGGTTGTTTTATTCTTGCCATTGTAAAAATTAAGACAATTTTTTGCAACAAGTAAGGAGAAATTATAAACATTAAGTCAGAAAGAGAAAAGAAATTAATATAGTCTGATCACTCTTTCACCCAAGCTTCTTGCCCCTTCTAGGTCTCCCTTAGCTGCCTTGATATTAGCATTTGGAAGAGCTGCTGCTTCCATGCAGATCCTTATTTACTTTCATCTGCTCACTGGGTGGTCTCTTCCAGACTGAAAATATGGCAACAGACTTTCAGTTTCAAAACTAATTTAACAAACAGCTTATGCTCCCGCTCCTCCTAAAAACGCCATCCAGCTCCACTATATTCAGAAGGACAAAACTGAATCTATGTAGGAAAACACAAAGTCACGTCTGCAGAAATGCAGTATATCTTATCTTCGTACAGACACCAGGTAATTAAACACAGCTACTGCTTATCCCTCATTTATGAGAGCAGTGAGGCAGTGGCACAGGCTTCCCAGAGAGGTTGTGGATGCCTCTCCCTGGAGGTGTTCAAGGTCAGGTTGGATGGAACTTTAAGTAATGTGGTCTAGTGGGAGCCTTCCCTGCCTGTGACAGGTTGAAAACTTTAAGGTTTCTTTGTTCTCTATGATTCTGTGATTTAGTTTTATTTCACAGAGAAAATAAAAGCATGACTTCTTAAGAGGCGTAGTATTTGATCAGATGCCTTTCAAACACAATAGCTTCACTGAGGCTGAGTTAAGCATCTTTTGAAATTCACAAAGGCTATCGCTGACCTACTTTAAAAAGAGACAACAAAAAAGAAAAGCCTCCATAACAATTTGTTCCATTTGCTTATTTTTACTACAGACAGACAGCCATGCTGTTTAAAATCACAACTAAGTATAATTTTTTACTATTCTCATGAGGGCCCTGAAATGAAAGAATTTGTTTGCTGAGCTTCATTGACTGAAAAATGTCTTGACAGAGTACATTTAAAAACGCTGCTTATCAGACCTGTTTCGAGAGATTAGTTTGCATATTTAATATGCTAATGTTTCACAAATAAGAAGATTTCCAAGTGACTTATTGCAGGACAAGTAACTCAGCAGAGTTCTGACTCATTTAAGCTGGTGCCACAGTCAGTAAACACAGCTCTGACACTGCACACCCACTCAGAGCCTGTCCGTAGCAGTAAGCCATTCCTGCTGAATGCCTTCCAAAACTCAGGCTACATTCTGACTTTCAGCAGGCTGTTCTCAGAGGTTTATATTCTCCCCATCACCAGCATGTCAGGAAGAATGCATATCTTTTGAGCTCTGATTAATTTTGCCTCGACACTATTGAAATGTCAAGTACAAACTTTAGCTTAGGTTCAGAAATGTTAATCAGATTTGAAATAACCATAGATTGCATACATATCAAGGCCCATAAATACTCAGAGGAGCCTGTCAGAAACAGTATATCATTAGCAGTCTTGCATCTCTCTTCCTGAAAGGCCAGCAAGTCATGTGTTCATCAGCACTGATACTGGAACATGTCATCTTGAAACAACAGGACAAAGTCTTCTATTAAGTCTTAATAAGATAAAACGTCAAGATAAAACTCTTCTAGAATTTATACATTCCCAAATAAGCTTTTGATTATTTAGTCTTTCAGAGCTACAACTGGTCACATTGGTAAAACATTCTTAGAATTATGGATGTCTAGAATAATCTTGTTATCAAATACCTGCATAATTCCATAGTAATCTGCTAATTACAGTGGGGCACTTCTTACTGGAAATACTACAGTAAATATCCTTAACTTTGTGCCATCATACTTAGGCCAAGGAATACTCTGTATTCTTACATTTTGATTAGTAGGGAAAAGAAAAGCTCACACAAAATAACTTATGCTTTCTTCCATAAAGCAAAGTCTATCATGGACCTGCTGGAGTGTCCAGAGGAGGGCCACAGAAGTGATCCCAGGGATGGAACACCTCTCCTACAAGGACATGCCTCGAGAGCTGGGTCTGTTCAGCCTGGAGAAGAAAAAGCTCTGGGGAGACCTGAGTATCAGTATCTAAAGAGGAGCTATAGGAAAGAAAGGGACAGACCCTTTTGCAGGGTCTGCAATGGTAGAACAAGGGGAAACGTCTTCAAGCTCGAAGAGAGCAGATTTAAGTTAGATATAAGTAAAAGGTATTTCACAGAAAGGATGGTAAGGCACTGGAACAGGTGGCCTAGTGTTGTAGGTTGATGCCCCGTCCCTGGAGACTTTCAAGGTGAGGTTGGATCAAGCCCAGGGCAGCCTGATGCATCTGTGCATGTCTCTGTTCATTGCAGAGGGGCTGGACTAGATAACATTTAAAGGCCCCTTCCAAGTCTAAGGATTCTATGATTCTTTGACATTTGGAGGTAGTGCAAGTGAGGCACCATGCCTTTTTTGGAACTCCTTTCCAACCAGCTCAAACAACTGCCTGAGATGTAAACTACAGTCGGCCGACTCACCAAACAGCTGTCACATACACACATGCAAAGGGCTGAGCATAAGAAAATCCATGGAAAACCTCTTCCAGGGAAGGAGGCAGGAAGCTGCCCATAACCTCCAGCTTTCCTAACACAAATCCACCCAGCATCTGCCTCAAACACAGCCCAGAGAAATACTGTTGTGTGCCAGGGTGGAGGTAGCAACGGTGTGACCAAGCGGAGCCAGAGTTGTGTTGGTGCGCCCGCCTCCCTTCCCCCCATCCACAGGGACTGAGCATCGTGTACTAAATGGAAAACAGCCACGTTTGCTCTCCGCATTCCTGCACACATGCATGCACACACACTTTCCTAGCAAACCAGCCTTCTCATCTGGTTTTGAAAAGAAAACTCCTGTCGTCATGCATCCTGGGTTCCAGAAAGCTCGTCTCAGAACCTCGGGCTGTCAGTTCAGCTGCAGTCCACTAGTTCTGCTTTTCAAATAAAGCTGCGATTAGCCTGAAGGAAGAGAAATTTGCCTCTTACAGCAAGCTCTTTAACTGCACTTTTGACAGTCTTGGCTGCTGATACCAACTAAGAGGGAAGAGAAGCAGCTCCCTTATCTTCACACGCGAAAAAAGAACAGTGTAGGGCTGACCCAGCTTCCCATCAGTTTTCTAGGTAGATTTGCAATGGTATCTGAGTCGTCTTCCCCCACCTGCTCTGCCAAATTGTTATGGTACACACGCTTTGCAAAAAGGAAAGGAAAAAAAAAAAAAAAAAAAAAACCACGAAAAAAAGCACAATTGCTTGAAATTACACTGGAGTCAAATGTTGATAAAAAGGTGTCACAGAGGGAATGAAAACTAACTGCTGTGAAATTTAATGAAACCCACTGTGTGCCAAGGGCACAGGCAGCCAAATTGAATTTAAAAAGGTGCTAGGCAGGAAAGCCTGTAATCGGACTAGCCACTATTTTAGGGGAGATAAGCAGAATGACTTTTCTCTATCACAAGATCAAAACAGACGGCAGTTCTTACGCATGAGATGAAAAGTTACAGTATTTATCCTTCCTGCTTCCTGTGTTCTTAGCACCGGATCTCCAGCTTAGTGGCTTCAAAGGGAATTTGCCATCCCTAGCGCAAGGCTTGTCCCAGCCCTTGCAGGTCACTGAGCTCTTTCCTGACAGTTTTCATTGCAAATTGTTATGGAAAAGAGGAACAAGCTAAACAGAATTATTAATGGCTCCGCACAAACTAACTTCAGCCATCATGTCCCTCCCCACAACTGAAGCCAACCGAGGAGAGCATAAAACCAAATGCTAACATGAGATAAGAAGGAAGAAATGGACAGTGATCAACAGATGGCTCAGAGCTCACAAGGAGAATGGTTTTCAAACCACCCCTCCACTGCAGGATGCCAAGAAATCACTTTACTCTTTAACTATTACACAGTATTAGTTTGAAACACTGTTAAGGAACAGTGTCATCTAGCAAACAGAACTGTGCTTGCATTCATTTACGGGGGTATCCTCTGAAATTATGGTAGCACAAGGGGCCATAAAGCTGCACAGCCCACCTTACTTGTTAGAAGTAGCTTGTCCTAAATTCATAACTTCAGTGCTTTGAACAGTTATGAGTAGTTTAGAGGACAGATGGGCAGTGCACATCAGTGTTTGCCTTAGACCCTGGACATACATTGAGGCTTGAGGTCTGTAGCTTTACCTTGCTGATGGATTCCATCATCAAAACCTGGCCTGAGTGGCCAGGTCCTGCTCCTGCTGGTCTGCCTGTGAGCCTGAAGTGTTATGCAGAGAATCATAGAATCATAGAGAGAGAGTCTCTGGTTAGAAAGGAGATGTAGAGACTGATCAAAGCTCTCCTAAGCCATCCACTGGGACTCCTATAAAAAGAAATTCTTGTAAAAATGGTGACTTTTACAACAACCTCTTAATTTTGCAGAATGTGCCCACAATGGTCTGGGAATCTGCCTTGGCTGTAAAGATCTTTATCCCAGTGTTTAGCGCCATTCACCATATTTTTAATGCTGTGGCAGAAAAACACATGTGAACCAATGGAATTCCTTGCAAGCTACAATGCCAGGGGAGGTGGAAGCAGACCCAACAAGCTGGAGGCACAGCACCCAAAACACCCTAATACCCTCTGTGACTCAGCACACGCTATGTATGTCTGAAGACATTTAAAAATGTCATGAATTCAAAGCATGCCCTGTTTCCCAGTCTGACTTTGTTTCAGATTTCTTTGGATTAGCAGCTGTCTCTTCCCCCAGTGATCTGCATGATCGGTTTCTGGAACTCGCTACATTATAATAGCAGCATCCATAGTGACAGCAGTAACTCTGTGTGACTAAAAGTGCTTTTACAATTGGCAGACATGCAAAGCTCCAAAGGAAAAGTCGAAGCTCATAGACATACAGCAGAGATTTCCTCTTATGCATGTACTCACAAAGTCCCCTAACATCACACTACCCCAGTTTCCACAGCTCCTTGAAACTAAGCACTTTTTAATGTGTCCTGGTAATCCATACCAATATCTGGCATTCTGCTGTATTGCGGCTGACCTGAATTTGCTAATCAATTTGGGAATAATCAAGATTACTCTGATTTTTTCTTCTTTTTTTTTAGGAAAATGTATTCACAAATGGGCTTCCAGTTAGCTGCGTACTCACAAAAAATCTTCAGCTCGTTAAGAAGTCGTGAAGCACATTCTTCAGAAGCCTTCAGGCTATTTCTTACACTCCACTTTGCCAGCGGGTTTCATATCCTTTCATAGAGCGCTGTATTTCAGTAGCAGCTTTTGTAATTCCAGATTGATCATCCACGGCTTTATCTCAAATCCTTTCTCCTCAATGCAAGGGACAAACTCCGGATCCCTTTGCATTTATTAGAAAGCTATTCTTCTCAAATCAACACTACCACTTTATATTGCAAAGTCATCTTTATTGGGAGACAGAACAAGACAAGTGAACTGTCAGACTGCAAAGGAAAGGTGCAAATCTTTACATTACTGCAGAAATGATATGTTTTTATCAAAACACTGCATCATCTACTTCTTTCTGGAGCTATTTGGATTGTGTTACAAGATAAACATAACAATAATTTTATACCAGATAATTGTTTAGGTTTTCTTTCATTAGAGTTTTCTTTATGTTCCTACAAAGTACTGCCAAGCTCACTCAGAAGTCCACAAATCGATTCAAGCTGGACTCAGCTCTTGGTGCAGTAACCCCCTGAAAATACTGTTGTTTTAATGCCTTAGTACTAATGCAGTTAGTACATAGCAACCAGAGAATTAGGTAAGATGTGGCACCTAAGGAACCTCTCTGCACTGCTACACAACACCAGCCTCTTCCAAATCCCATGAGCTCAGTGAGTAGCAACTGTGCTGAGCCGTTCTGCCCTGCCCTAATTCCCATGGAGGAATATTGCTGTCGATCTCAGCAATCTAGGCTCTAAGGAAAAGTGGGCAAACAAATCTGCATCTGTTCTCAGAGGTACCTGTGACATCAGGGGACTGACAGTGGAACAAACAATGTAAATGAGATCTAATCAAGCCCAGTGAATCAGCTGTACCACTAGCATTGTCAGGGTGCACTGACCATGCTCAATTTTTCATGCCTGAGAAGATACAGGACAGCTGCTAGAAGTGATCTGTCAAATGCAATATTATCTCTCTGACCTGTGATCTTGTGGTGCCAGGGTCATCCCAAGACTGAGGAGAGTGTGCCCTTCTTGGTCCTCTGCAACTTAATGCTGTCTCCATACAGACTGAATGCCACTTAGGTCCTTGGACTTGAGCAACAGAGGAAGCTTAATATCTCTAAAATCAACCAAGATATTGCAACGAGCAAAAAGAAATACTTGAGCAGAGAAACAGCCAACATGATGGCCACCACAAGGCACACAGCTATGGGTGATGTTTAGGTGGTATGCATATATTCCATGTTTCTTCATTAAGCCACACTCCTTCCAACACCACTGCATGGAAACAATGTCTCGGTTGTTCTCATGTGCTTGTCTTCATCCAGGTGATGAAGGAGACTGAAAACTGTCTTATTCTACTCTGCAAAGCCAAAGGTCAGGAGATAAAAATGTGCATTGGAGAAGTAAAGGGATGTGAGCAAGGAAAGGAAAATGCAGGCTGGACATCATGGAAATGTTCCAAGTAGAATGCCTACTAAGCTGTGTTTCCTGAGAGAAGAGAATAAAAGCATTTAACACAAGACCGGACAAAATCCTGGAAAATGTGCCTTTGGGAACTATTCTGTCCTCTCTGTGGGGAATATTACTTCATCCGCACTGGAAAGCGTTGCAACACTTTGATGCTCCCAGCAATATTCAAATATCTCACAGAGCTCAGGAACCAAACGAAGCCAGATCTTTCAAGGCAGAAATGAAATCATTAACACCCAGATTCAGCTCTAATCAATATAAATGTAGAGGATCAGAAGAGCAGTAACTCAGAGTTCACTCTGGCTGCACGAGCAAAATAGATTATTTGTTCCCATGTCTTGCATTTCCTGAAGTTTCACTAGGTTATGCAAGCAAAGCCCTTTGAAATGAAAAGCATCACAGAAGTGCTGAGTATTATTGTTTCTTTCTAATAAAAGAGGGCAGAAAATAAAAAGCGAGAAGCCTAAACTTGATTCTGCAGATAAATAAAACAGCACTCCAGGATTTCTACAGATCAAAAATGTTGTTCTTAATGTAAAAACCCGCTGAAACCCAACACAGCTGCAACAATATTCAAAACATCATTTTTTATTCATCATCAATAGGAAAGGGAAGAAAAGAAAAGAAAGTCTTTCCATATTTTAGCAGCACCTTTTATTATTTTTTTAACACATCAGCATTTCCATTTTAATCGTGCTTCCAAGGTATTTAAAATCTAACTTGCTCCAGGCTGAAACTTAGCATGTTTTTTTCTTTCTTTCCCTCTGTTTAGCTGAAAATTATGTTAGGAATGAATATAAATAGGGAGGAAGAAAAACAGAACACTTGTTTCAGAGAACAGTTAACTACAGACCAGTTGATTCACTTGGGTAACACTTCAAGCAGACACAACCTTGGATCCACACCCATTTTAGGTTAACATCACAATCAAATAACGTTACCTTTAGGACAGGAATATTTAGCACAGCAATTTACATTGAATGTCCTTGATTTCAAAGAACACATGAAAATTTGTAGTTGATAAGGGCCCTGCTGCTTCCCCAGTATGATTCCAGAATACCAGAAGAGTTAAGACATCTCAACTGGCTGATGACAGAACGAACAGAGGCAGATAACTATGAAGGCTACTCCCAGCACCATTTGTCTTCTTCAGGTTGCATCTCCAGTATCCCAAGAGCATTACAACTCCTTGCTTGCTCAACGCTCCTCATGCCCTTGATGACAGGAGTGACGTCCTCAGAGCTAATTACTCTGTACTTTATGACCAGTAATGTTTATTATGTAATCTTGCTTGCTAACCTGCTCCATTACAATGGCTGGTGTTAGCTTCAATGGCAACATTTACTCTCTCGGATCTCCTTCAGTTGGACTCCTTAGGGAAAGATTGTGCAAAGAGCAGTGCTGTTGGATCTGCAGGGTCAGCAGCCCTTAGGGCTTCAGGGAGGACATGTGCAACCAAAGGGAAGGCAGTCAAAGGAAAGGGGATTGTTTCGAATCTAAGAGCCTGCTATTTTTTTCCACATATTGCATACAAGCACCTGCTAACCTCAATTCCCTTCCAGTCAGATTTGGCAGCAATGTGCTGATAAAAGAATTAAGCAATACAGGCTACACCTGACTAAGAGAACAAAAATCTAATTAATGTAATTTACAAACTGACAGCGACAAGGAATATATATTCCATCAGTTCATCTTTTGTTTTGCATTTGTTTTATATTTTAATTCCTCTTTTCTGTCTGAATACAGCTGAGAGAAAGCTGGCTAATCTTCAATGGAACATATGCTACAAAATCTGTTAAAGATAACATCACCTTCTAAATTCCCTCGTTCTTAGCATCTTCCCAAACAATAATACTTCCCAGCCTTTCTCAGCTGGACTCCAATCCAAGAATTTGACCTGTGCACTGTGACAGCACGTGAAGGCACCTTGTAGTGCTGGGAAGCAGGCACTGAACATTAGCATTAGCAGTCACAGGAGGCAGTTCAGCAAGTCAAGGGAAGCACAGGCAAGCTAAAAAAGGATGATGCTGCAAAACACTATACTTAATCTCTTAGTGGATACCTATAGAAATTTGGAGCGATAGTGTGAAACACAGATGCCATGAAGCTGCTTCTAGACAGGTTTTAGTAAAGAAGGCACAATACAGCACAGCTTAAATGGATTTAAAAAAGAAAGTAAATGGGTGGATCTTAAAGGACTAATTTCAGTGATCCTTAAGCAAATGTGAATTTGCAGTTATCTATTCTTGTGATGCACTTTTTAATATTTGCATTAATGATCTGGAGGAAAAGCAGTCAGTGTAATTTACCACTGGAATGACTTATGAAGACCCTGTTTTTCTGGAATTAAATTCAGACTAGATGGGCTGTTTGTTGTTTTTTGTTTGTTTGTTTGTTTGTTTGTTTTTCCTCAGAGATATACTCTTGTTCAAATAGGAATTACATTACAGTTGTCCTGCAACCCATGCTAAGGCAGACCTCGGTCTAAACAGTCACAGTGCTCTCTGCTGACCTTATTACTGCTGAGTTTATCAGGCTACAACATGACATATAATCACTCACAAATAACATTTAACAGTGCCATGTTCCTTTTTTGCTCTTATTCTGTTAGCTTCTGGTAAGGCATCCGCTCCTTCCACATGCCCCTCTTGCCTTTACATGTGCATGTATGCATTGGATTAATACCTACCACGCAGCATGCAGTTCGTCTTTACCCTGGATGGGAATTGCCCTGTCACATGTCTACACGAGCACAGCAAAGTCACTGAAGCTTTGCGTTTGATGAGATGAAAGAGAGGGAAATACGTGTGGAAAGGCGTGTTAAGCAGCCCTGAGAAGCAAACTTGGAGGGGAAGAATACTGCTTGGTTTTGGATAGAAACAGACACCCATACCTGAACTCTCCCCAAATGGGTTTGGGGTAACCATTTACTTCCTGGAAGTCTCTTGGCCATCTTTCCTGCCCCCACCAAGGCTCATTTTCTCCCTGTTATTTTTTCCCCAGTTACACTCTCTCCCCATAGGCAGAAAATGATCCTGACCTTAGTCTTCCACACAGAAAGCAGAAAGTCTCATTGCAGCTGTCAGACAAAATAATGGTTACTGGTCACTGCCTGCAGTTCATTTCCTTCCCTTGACTGTTTCTAGCCTCAGTAGTTGTCCGCAACTACCTTCACCAAAGCCCCTAATGACTTTTCCTGAACTAATCTCAGACCCAAGGCTGCTTTCATTCTCCTTGCCTGTGGGCTGCCTTTGGCTGCAAGCCACATTTCTTGTCCTTTAGTCTCACGGACTCCATCTCTCCCAAGAGGCCCTCTTATTTCTTTAGCTGTTTCCTCAAGTACTTCCTTTGAGGAATAGCTTCTCCACACAGTCCCACAGTGCTAAACACACTCAGTGCTCATCTTGATAGAAAATTTTTTATTAATCAGCTCTCCATATACAGAAGTCCTGAACAGGTGATGGTTATCAGAAACTATTATGGTCAGTACTGTCACAGGACACTTGGATAAGAATTCTGGGGCAGCCTATATGGTGCTTTTTCCAGAAGGCCCCATTTTTTCCTGAGGTGAAATCAGAAGCTGCTAGAATCTTCATCCCCTTCTTCTCTAACTAAATGCTCGTTTTACCACTGCCTGCTTCAAAAGCTCTCCATATTTTCTAACCAGCAATTAAAGGACCATAGTTTCAGGAGTTTTAGAGATCCCATGAGACACAAGGGAAACAAAATAGAGAAATGGGGATTGGAAAAGAATGTACCGCTTCTTTCTGTACTGAAAGGAGTGGCAAAACTTGTACGCTGATTGCACAGCAAGTGATGAGTAATAAAGATGACAGTATAAGCCACACGGCTACTCATAATGATAGTAAGGGCTCATTTTTCATATGCCACTCAAAATCAAGGCCAAAGAGTCAGATTCAGAGAGGCCTCTAAGTCAGCAGGTCACTGCATGCTCTGCTCCCCTGGATTCATAACCTCTTTGAGCTTGTCTTAGGCCTCCTGCAGAGCCAAGGGGAGTTCTGAGCAAGTGGAAATTTCATCTATAATTCTTGTGCACTGACTATTTTAATGAAAAGCTTCACCTTGCCAGCGTAACACTCTTTAAATTGACCATCCTTGCAACACTTGCGTCTTTTAATCCACCGTCTCTCATAAAACTGGTTAACCTTTCAGTTCGTTATGTTCTTCAAATTATTGCTGCATTCTTAAAATCATTGCGCTGCATTCACAGACCGAAACTATTCTCCAAATTAGCATGTCAAATCTGAGCTGCCTACCTGCAAATTTCTAGGCTCCTCACTTAAGTGGAATTGACTTGCCAAGATACAATGAAAAGAAGATCAATAATTATAGACTCTGATTTGCCACAGATTTGTTAAACTTCACTTCCTGCTGTTGTGTCCTCAGTAGTTATGGTCAAAGATGCATCCTTGCAATCTGTTCTAGCTGCATTTCATATCTCTTTATCTACCAAACATTCAAAGTAAACCAGCTGGAAATGCTGCACTTACCGCTACCAGCGAAGACTGTATCTGTCTACATAACTGTGCCCTCAAGAGGTTACAGACAGCATAACTTTCACCTGGGTTGTCAGCATGTCAAAGCGCTCCAACAGAAATGCTTATGAGGCATCTTGCTGAGACATTGCAGCAGCAGTTTGCAGACCATGGACTGCAGACCACTGAATAAATGGCTGGACTTGGGGTACTTCTTGTTGACCAAATTGCCTTAGTAGAAGCTAAAGATAGCATTGTTTTTCATGTAAGCAATTGCTGCAACAGTTACAGTGCTGCCACGTGATTATACATGGGAAAGGAAGTGGTTCCTAAAATTGCAAATGGGAAAGACTGTGATGCAACCTTTCTGTTAGGAACATAAACTCAGCACATCCCGGAGTCAACATAAAATACATGTATGCCGCGCAGACAGGATTGTCTGAAAGAGCACATACAAAGTACACAAAAACAAACAACATCTAAAGAGCCACTCTGGGTCCACACGGGCCTGCAGTTTCTTGCAGGCTCTGCCATTCAATTTTTATGATAAGAGCAGATTTGTGGCATAAGCACTCATGAATAATTCCCTCGCGTGAGTTACCACATACAGCTGGGGAAATCCCAGCTGTAAAACCTTGGCACAGTTCAGATAGTGCAAGCTGTGCTACTTCTGCACAGGTGCTATTCCACTGACCTACTTGGAGTTCCTTCTCCTTCGTTACTGCTGGAAGAAGAGGAGCAGGGTGTTTGCTCAGCACCTCTGGTAAACATGCTTCTCTGACACCTTTCATGGCAGTAAAAATACTTCCAGTATTGGATGAAGTGAGTTTTAGCAACTCATGGGGCGGCCTATATCTCACCCACCCACAGGCTCCCATTATACACCACTTCCAGTTGGCTTAGCTCCTCATCAATCCATGATTTTAAACCACACTGGGAAACCTACTTAGATCCTAGACTAGCAGAACACCATTATAACTTTAAACCAGCTACACTGAACATACCTAAGCTGCTTTCTAACTTCAAGAAAAGAGCAGTTTGTTCAAACACTCATCCTCTACCACTGAATGCAGCAGCTGTGTTGGTGCAGGTGACCAGGACAAGAAGAAACAGAAAGTGAAACCATTACCCATCTCCTTGCCCAAACACAGGGAAAGGAATGGAACATTACACGAGTTAAAGGCACCACTCAGTGCACTGTTTATTTTTTCCCCCAGGCTTTTCCTTCGCAATAATGATGGTAGAAGGTCCTTTAAAACCCAAAATAAAATATTTTTGAGGGTTATATTTGGCTAGATCTCCAGCTGGAGGCCAATTAAAGTGGTAATCACAATAGTGCCACTGAGCCATAGTCAAAACACACCTCATGGTATATATCTCAACCTAAAACCATTGTATAGGGAACAAAGACCCGCATTCCTGTATAGCAAATAACCCCAACAGCTCACGGTTTGACTTAAAACAACCTAATGATTATAGTGCCTAATGTCAACATCTGTGTAAATGTAGTTATGTCATTTAAACAATGGAGCTGTACTGATCGATAGCAGATGAAGACCTGATGAAGGATGTAAGGATCTGATATTTACCCTCATACGTGCCTTCAGATCAGCCAAAATACGGGCTTTGACCACCTGGTCCCTCTCAGATGTCCCCACAGACAGTTTTTAAGCAGGTTAAGAAATTAAGGGTTCTCACTTTGTTCATTTCTTACACATTTCCAGCAGTGCTGAGTGAAATGAGAAACAACCATAAAACCCAGTAGAGGGGAAAATTGGACGTGCTGTGTAAATAATTTCTGAACTGTGAGTAAAGTTGCTGGCAATTTTCATTTCCCATCACAGGTTCACATATCTTTGAACTGTCACCTCCTGAGATGCTCACTCCCTTCTGGAGGGAAGGGATGCAGTGTGGTTACATGAGTGGCCATGGTACAGTCTGAAGGGTTTTCATTGAGCAGGAGGACACCTAGATGAAGAGCCTACATCTTTGGCCCACACTGACATCCCAGTGTAGGGTCCCCAACACCTCCCATGTCCCCTTGTCCATCTGTCCATGTTTCACTATGGTGGCTGTAACCAGACCCAGACACGCAGCACCACCAAACACAAATTAAAACCAGATGAGCAGAGCAGCAACTGGAAGGAGGGGGTGGTTAAAGCCCAAGCAGAGCCTGTGACGGCTTTCAGTGAAACTAGCCAGGCCGCGTGGGCTTGCAGAGCTTTGCTGAATTGAAAACCCTCTCCACGCCCCGGTTGCCTGACCGGAGCTTTATAATGAAGCAGCCTTCTCGAAGCAGCAGCTTCCAGCAGAGTTAACTCTCAAACAGCTGCCGTGTTTTCAAATTGTCAGCCAGATTAAACATAGGAATTCAGCGCTGAGGGAAAGGCAAAGTGACAGGGTCAGTTTGCTCTAAAGTGCAGAAAACGCTCCAAAAGTCAGAAACAGGGCTTCTGGCCGGCAGCAGGGAGCCATGCTGACACCACCCAGCTGAAGGCCTGGCACAGGTCCCTTACAGGGCCTCGGTTGTGTCCCCTGAGCTGCACCCCAGCTTGTGTTTGCATCTTGCATGTGGGATGGGAACCCACTGTCCTACCTGAGTGCACCTCAGTTTGGGGGGAGAAGGGCAGGAAATGGGAGGAAATGGGCCCAGAATAGCTGCCCAAATGCTGGCACCTGGTCAGATAAACTCATCCCCTCACAGAGGCCAGTGCACACCAAGTGGCATGAGGTGACTGTGAGTGCCACCAAGCCCCGTGTCACTGATGACAGGGGCGAGTGATGATTTACTGGGAAAACAGCCCTATAAAAAACACGCCGGAGGATCCTGCTTATTGTCTCATACCCTTCAAACACTCTATGGCTAAGGCCATACAATTCACAGGCTAAAAAAAGAAAGGGAGGTGATTCTCCTACGCAGTGTCTAGACCGCAGCCTCCACTAACCCCACCAGGCAGAGTGGAGCCAGCAGCCTGGCAGGGCTCCTCCTCAAGCCTCCTCTACCAGGGATAAACATTCCCTCCTTGTCTTCAGCTCAGATAGCTCTGTGAGCTGAACCTCTCAGGTAGCTCTCAAAGGTCATCTAACAGCTAGGCATGGAGCTCAGCGCAAGAGCAGCAGTAGGAGAACAAGCCTTTGGGCTGTATTCCAACACCCAGACAGCCACTCAGTGGTCAAGTAGCCAAGCCAAGTGGTCTGCCTCATACCTCCCTCTTCCCAAAGCCTCCACACCCATACAAATTAAGTGTGAAGATCCACACCACAGCACAAGCAGGCAGCACTTACCTCCCAGGAACTGGATGCCTCCTGCCACCCTGCCCACGGTCCTGGAGATGAGCTCAGACACGCAGCAGCCCATGAGGGCTGTCAGGGCCACCAGGAGGAGCAGCCCGCAGCCCAGACCCATCACCACCGTGCAGATCCTCCACTCGGTGCTGGGGATGGCCTGGAAGGAGGCGTAGCGGCCGCACTGTTCTACCATGATGGTCGTTTGGCGACTCTCATCCCGCACTGGGTAGGAACACCTCCGGAAAGTGCCAAAGGAAACCGACTTCTCCAGCTGAGACCCCAAGAGCCAGTAGGGCATAAAGAAGCCCACACAGGATGCCGCTGCACAGAGGAAGGAGAGAAGGGCCCAGACCATGCCGGCACATGTGAGGCTGGAGGCCATCTTCACGTTTGCACCAAGCCCCTCACAATGGGGAGACAGAAAGCCCCTCTGTATTTTAGAACGTTAGAAATAATCCAGAGTCTCTCAGACTTGGCAAATCCTCACAGTGGGAGAAGCTCGGATCCTAAAAGCCAGGGGGATGTTTCTTCCCATCATGAAGACAAAGGTCCCTGATTAAACAGCAGAAAGGAGAAAAGGCCAAGTTCAGTAACACTGACATTAAAAGAGTTTATCTATGTGCCAGAGCATCTTCCCTTCCTCCAGCACTTCTCATCAAGACATCATACATCTCTGTCCCATTCCTGCAGCCACTAGCATCACTAAGGGGGGGCAGGGTAGGCATGTGGGCTGTGCAGCCCTGCCAGGGCTTCCCTGCTCACCTCTCACCCCGGCACGTCTTCACCTTCCCTGTGCTGATAGAGAAAAAGGCGAGGTCTCATTCATCCCTCCTCCTGCAACGTGCTTTAGGCATGGCCTCACAGTTTCCATGCAAAACCATTCACACTGCTTAGAGCTTTTCAATCCCAGACCCCTGTGGCAGCAGCAAACCTCATTAAACACAAAACCTCTTTGCTTCTTCCCAGTCCAAACCCAGCACCTTTAGCTCCTGCTCCTCCCGGACAAGTCGCAGCCTCCCAGCTCTGCAATGCATTTGCCTGTTTCAGGAAAGCTGTTTCCCAGAGGTTGGGGTATATTTCTTGTTTAATCCATTCTGGGTTGCTGCTTCAACTGTGTCTGTAAATTTATGCTCATCTCTCACAGTTGCTATAAATGAATTCCAATGGCTATTTACAAGGGCGTTTTTTTTCTAAGCGTGATTAGACGCCAATCAGTGAACTCAATTAACGCGCAGGCAATAAAATTAAAGCTTCCTTTGCACCAGGAGGGAACGCAGAGACAGCGCCTGCAAGTGAAATTAAGCATGTGCACCACACAAAACTTCTGTTTACTTTTAAAACACTGAGAAAAAGAGAAGTCTCTCCCATAACGCTGAGAAAGGCCCGAAGAGCACACGCTCAGCTCCTAGCAGACACAGCCCATCTGCACGAACACCTTCCAACCTGCCAGAGCCCGAACCCCGGGGACAGAAACTTGGAGCGGGGCACGGGCCGCCTCCATCCCTCCGCAGGCATCTCCCGGGGAAGGACCCGCCCGCATCTTGGCGTGCCACCAAACGTCTCCGGCAAAGTGGGTCACGGCACTTGGGGGAGATGGTTCCCTCAACTGGCGGACGAGATCGGGATGGATATAGGGGCAGGACCCTTCTAACCCGCGGGGTAGCAGCTCCGCTCCGCACCCCGGGCGCTGCCAGCCCACGCCCAGCACACTCTCTCTCTCTGGGGCGTGGGATCGTCCCTCCGGCCCCAAAACCCCGCTCCTCCGCTCCGGGGTAGAAGGGGGCGGACGAGAGCTCCGGGGCTCCCCGAGGGAAAGCGGGGGCCGGGAAGTGAAGCTCGCCGGGGTGATGCGAGGAGAAGGCTGCGGAGTGCAAGGGGCGGGCAAGGGGACAGAGGGGAGCAAGGGAGCAAGAGGACGGGAGAAAGGGGCGGAAAGTGCGGAGCGGTGGGGAGATCCGAGAAGAACGGGGGCCACAGCGGGGAAGGGGATGCGGGACAGGAAGGGAAGAGCGGGGAGCCGGGAGCAGAAGGGGGTCCGCAGAGTTCGGTGGAACGGGAAAGGGACGCGGCTACTGGCTGGCGGTGCGGGGATGCAGCCGGGAAGGGCCGGGCTCCGAGGGGCGCGGGAGGCCGGGGGAAGCCGCGAGGAGCCGGGATACTTACTCACACGCCCGGTGCGGGGGCTGCCACCGCCGGGTGCCGGCAGCACATGGGCGCGGGGCCCGGCTGCGGGGCCGGCGGGTGGCGGCCGCCCCAAGCGACTCTCACTGCGGTCCCGGAGCGGAGGCGACGCGGGCGGGACCGGCACCGGGACCCACCCCGCACCAACCCGGCCCGTCCTTCTCTCTCTTCTCCGCACGTCTGATTCCTCGGGAGGCACCACGCTCCGCCGCCTCTCCTCCCCCTTCCCCCCGCCGCCGCCTCCCCGGGCGGGACTCGCCGCGGCCGGGGCCGGGGGCGAGGGGCAGAGAGGGACCTCCCCGAGGCGTCCCGGGGCGGGGCTGGGGGTCTCGGGGGGGGACGTGGCGCCCCGAGGCCGGGGGCGGCAGGGAGAGAACGGGGGAGAGGGCTGAGGAGGGGGAAAAAGCCGGCGGGAAGGGAGGGTTAACGAGAGGGGGGTGCAGCCTTTACATGGGAAAATACGGGCTAAGCGCGTGGTATGTGTGTGAGCAGTGCGTGTGTCTGTGTGTGTGCATGAGAGCTGCTGAGCCAGCGATTTGCTTCCGACAGTTAGGGAGCTGCTGGGCTACAGCGAGAGGCAATGTGAGCAGAGTACCGAGCAGCTCCGGGGCTAGAGGAGGTCGGGCGGAGGGGTGGGAGCCTCCAGGCCTTGACCGGGGTCTAAAGTGGGAAAGTTTTGGGGAGGGGTTGCGAGGAGGGATGATCTCCGCTGGGATTTCCTATTTCTGCTTCTTCCTCCCCGCCCTACAGCGCCAATAGATTCCCTCCAACAGAAGACAATTTTATGCCGAGTTTAAATTATGTCGGCACCAGACAGGGAAAATCTCTTTGGTAATGTTTCTTTTACAGTCCTGGAACATCACATGTGATTTAAGTACCGATCATTAATATTATTAATGCTAAATGGAAGCGAGGTTTATTGCACTCAGTCTGTGTTTACACCATTTAGTAGTAACAACAGTCATGTTCGGAATTAAATTACAAAGCCACTTTGTTGGATGGGTTTTTTGGTGGTTTCCTTTCCTTTTTTCCTTTTTAAAAGACTCTGGTTTTGCCCTGTAATGTAAAGTCTTAAAGTCAGAACGTTTATGAAAACATATATTTTCTCAAAGGATAAAAAATGGATTGAGAATTATCTAGCAAAATCTCATTTTCCATCCTATCATTTCAAGCATATTCCTTAAGGAAAAGTGATTCAAATAGAAGAAGGTTAAAAAAGTGCTTCAAATAAAAGAAATGTTCTGTGATTCTGTTCTGGATGCAGCCTGCTGTGGGGAGCCAGCTTTAGCAGGGGGTTGGACTCCATGATCTCCAGAGGTCCCTTCCAACCCCTGCACCTCTGTGATTCTGTACAATACAATTTTGGTGCTAGAAGGTGCGTATAGTGATGTGCTTCACAAGGAAGACAATAAAGGCATACCCCCAAAACAACCACAGCCCCCCAGCTGTACCCACACAGGCTGTTTCTTGTTAACAAGTATTAGAGATCAGCCTGACCCAGTAACAGAATTACAGAATGGTTTGGGCTGGAAGGGAATTTGAAGATCATCTTATTCTACTCTCCTGCCTCATCTGTACAGCAAGTTTTTTGATGCTGAAGATCTGATGGATATTCACGTGTTTCCACATGGTTTCCTGTATATTTGCACCATCCTAAGTCTCTCTGGCACTCAAGACCCATTAGATGCCCTTCTAAAGCCTTGTCTTCTTGTCCAGTGCCAGCTGAATAGCATCCACCCAACGCACTCATTCCTGCACTGAGCAAAGGATGACCTGGAGACTCACCCTGAAAGTGAGCCACACTAGAACATGAACGTGGCTGTGCCCAAAGGGTGGGTGACTGTCCTAGGAGTGAGAACTGGAGCCTGCTCTGCAGTATGCCTTCCTAGCACTCTCCTCTCACACCAGTTCTGCATGGTTCCAAGCCTCCACTACAAAATGCCCCAGTGCTCAGCTCTGCTTCTGCGAGTGTCTTGATGCTGACCACTCTTGTGCCTCCAGCCAGAGCCCCGCTCAGGTGTTTCACCTCCTGCTTCCCTTTTACCACCATGGGAACTGTGCTCTTGGCATGAAGAGAGAGAAGGAGAAAGTATTGTCTTAAATCTGGAATTGCTTAAAGAATCATTTTGGTGCTCTTTCATTAGCCCAAGGCCTTGGTTACAATGAAACAACGTTAGATGTGTCTAAGTTAAGCGCACTGGGATTAGACAGGGGTAGAAATTGCTTGGCGTTAAAATGACTACAGAAAAACTTCTGTTGCACACATGTAAACAGTTTCTAGGTTACGTCCGACTTTGTAAATCTAGGGAGAAGGAAACAAGTATGCATTTATTCATGCAATTTATCTCTTCCACGGTATATGCCAAGGTCCCCAAGTCTGTGTTTGCTTTGCTAATGGCGTCTCTACAGCAGTCCATTTACTTCCCTTATATGGCCTTTATATTCACTCCCTGAACTGCTGCCATTCTGCGTTCCCTCGTAGAGACTGCACACAGAGTTCTGCATCTCTCCTGAAGCATCTTATCTTGCCAACTGTCTCTGAATGCCCCCGCAAGCTGGCCACATGGCTTATCCACTTCAATAACATCTCTTTCTCCATCCGTTTGCTGTCAGAGAGACAAGTAGCTTTGTTTTGATTAAAGACAAACACACTGCATGTTTATGTAATTCTTATTCCTTTTTTTTTTCCCTAATGTTTGCAATTCAGCATGCTTCAACCATATCAACATTTCCTGTCTTTTCAGGGAATGTCGTGCTAAGATGTATTTTTACTGCGAAAGCCAAAATATTTCAACTCATATCTAACCTGTCTGAAATAAGAAGGGAGTTACTGCACAGTGCTTCTGGACCCATGATCTTTCCTACAACCACAAAAGCTGAGACCTCCGAGCAGACGATAGCAGCAGTCATATCATATCATATTATCATAGTCTCGTGCAGGTTGGAAGGGACCTTAGAGAGTCCAACCTCCAACCCCCCGGGATTCGAGCCTCCTGTGTAGCAGAGCGGCACTTCTACCACTTGCGCCACAGGGGGATAATAGTCCTGATCCCCGGGGCCTTGTCTATTCTGAAATAGCAGCTGATTTAAAAATTGGTTCTGCTATTCTGAGATTGAACGGAATCCTCTTTTGAGAGAGCCTCCAAGTTGGTGGCAGGGATATGAGATGTGGAATTCCCGCTGCTGGCACCACCTGAAGTCAGACCGGATCAAACGCCTTCCAACACACTGTCAGAAAACTGCTGTAGCAGGGAGACGGGAAAATATGCGTATAGATTTTACCGTCTCTCTTCTCCCTGATCCATTGACTAAGCTGCTGTTACATCTGGGGCCCTACAGACTGGATGGAGCTAATCAGCACAGCAGAATAAAGCGAGAAAATCCTGTCACTGCACCTAAATCAATCCAGTTAATATACACATCACAGCCCCAGCCACAGAATCTTTCATTACAGCATATCCTGTAAGACAATCCACTGTCACATAAAGTGCCATAGGGGAGTAGGTGTGTTCCTAAACTCCAAGGAAAATGAAACAGCTAGCGAACCTCCATCTCATTTTTCCATCTTTAAGAATAAAAAGCAAAGAAAAATAAAGAAGCTTTTCTTTCACAGGCCACCATCTGGTTTTCTCTTGTGTGGTCTGTAGGAGAGCGATAGTGCCTTCATGGTTCCGAGCACCTTACAAAACTGGATCTTCAGGTCATGTCTGCACTCGATTTTAAATGAAAAAGAAAGATGTAGGCACAACAATAGACTTGAGGCGATGTACTGGGAGCAGCAGAAAGTCAACTCAATTATTCAAATACAGTCACTGAAAACCAAGCAGACGAGTATTATGGGGAGCTATCTGATAATTAATACACTTACTTTAAATTCTGTCACAGCAGCAGGAAGAAAACAACAACTAATCATGCAAAAAAGTAGCACCTCAAGTCTAACACCTGCGAATTTCTCATCCAGGGGAAGGTAAGAAAACAAATTCAAATTGCTAGATCCTAATATACCCTATGTGGTGCCTCTTCCAAGTTACACACATTAAATGTTTTCTACTGTGGGTGGAAGTGAACTCCAGAGATACAGGACTGTCACATCTGAACCTGAATCCTGGCCTAACAACTGAGCTCTGGGCAAAACATTCTTTCTTCTGTTCCTTTCCAATGCTACGTTACGATTAGGATTTATCTTTATGACTGTTCTAATGGTGGTGAATTTTACGAATCACGTCACTGAAAATTCACGAACAGAACAAGCCTGTGAAGCATGAATGTCTCAATGGAATTACTGCTCTTGCTGTTAACCTCACTTCTAATCTCTGGACACACCTGCAAGTGAAGTATCAATCAATATGAGAAAAAGGGAAATATCCTTTATTATGTGCAATAAACCCTCCTTAAGCTGTTTCATTTTTAAAGCATTGTTACTTATTATGTATTACATAAAAGCCACCAGGTGCACTGCACTTTGCCAAATAGCAGCTGTAGCAAAATGAGCTCCTGATAATCTCTTTCATGTCCCGTTGCCAATGAGGCCCATGGTAGTGGGAGAGGCTCATTGGGCACCAAACCTGCAGCTGAGGGAGGAACATCAGGGAGTTCAGGCTGGGTGTAAGGAAAGACTTCTCAGAAAGAGAAGTGAGGCAGTGGCATGGGCTGCCCAGGGTGGTGGTGGAGTTTGAGACCTGTATAGATGTGGCACCAAGGGATGTGGTGAGTGGGCATGGTGGGATGGGTTGGTGGTTTGACTTAGTGCTCTTTCCAACCTTAATGATTCTATGAATGCTTGCTCTGCCCTCATCAGTGCCATAAAGATGCTGGAGGTATGGGATGACAAGTCCCAGACTCGTTCTCATTTAACAGGCTTGGTCCTTCACAGAGGAAAAGCACAAGGGTGGTTTTAATCCTAAATTTCCATTTTTCCCAAGTGGGCTTGGAAAAATAAGGAAAGTCTGGATTGTGAACGAGGCATTTCTCAGTAAGAAATACTGATTTACTGGCAGTCTGTTTTTTGTGCATGGAGACCAGCACAACATAATCGAGGCAACTTATTTACCAGCAGAATATATCAACTCATCCTCCCCAGGTGCAGAAAAACGGCGGTGAAGAAAACACGGGTCCTGCACAGGAGTGTAAAGCCTCAGAAAGCAGCTTTCGCCCCGTCCCCGAAACAGGGAGGGGTGCTGGAGCTCCCAGCGCTGCTCTGCAGTGCCGCTTGCTGGGCAGCGGGCACAGACAGCTTTGACGGCGCATAGACCTCAGCCCGACTGCGTTCTGCGCTAATCTCTCACCTGCTTCACAACCGTACTGTTCTGCTGTCTTGATGCTGCTGAGCAGCAGCATCTGCACCTGCAGAACATGCAGCGCTGACCTGACTGCTGGATTTTGCATAGAGTGTGTATCTGCGTGAATGGGATGCAGGGCATCTCCCTGGTCCTTCCCCCAGGCCTTTTGCTGCAAAACTGCACTCAGCTGCCTCTCCCCCAAGCTGCAGCAATCGTTTGCATCTAGGTCACTGTATTAAATCGCATTCCCAAGGAGGAAGCTAATGATTTCTGGTGGGGTTTGAAAGCAAAGCTGAAAATCCTCATGTTGGGGACAAAAGCCAATTCATTTCACAAGTGGAAGCTCATTTCCTCCAGATCATACCCAGAGGTTCATGTGGCTCTCAAGCCCTATGTGAAAGCCTCTGAAATCTCTCACAGCTTTATTCATGGCAAAAAAAGGTAATGCCAGCACTGTGACTTGAATCCCATGCAGTGCCCACTTCATGGTTTGCTCCCTTCCAAGACAATGGGAATCTCATAATGTTCTCAACAAGGGAAGACCAAGTTCTTCTTGTTAGTTTGTTTTAAGGAGTTTATCTAAAAGGCTTTTGCAAAGAAAAGTCAGAAAACTTTATAACATCCACATGGCCCCATGCATTTGTATAGATGTGATAAGCAGATATACCCATACCTACACATGCCTATGTTAAAATACTCACAGAGCATACAGCAGAACCAGATTCACTGTGCACACATAGACCACAAGCTACCTGACCTCCACTGTGGATGAGGAGGCACAGACACCCGTTCAGCCACATATTCGTCCTTTCTTGCAGAGAGTGAGGGATGTATGTTGGATTGTATGTGCTAATATTTGCCTTTACAAAGTGTTTTCCTTTCACCTTACAAGTTGTTCTTCCTTTGTCATTAAAGTACATTGTTTTCTTCTTCCATTCAAAGCTGCCTGCTCTGGAAAGAGCTCTTATCTTGTGGAAGATTTCTCTCTACATTTTGTTGTAGTAAAATAACCTAGTCATAGACTGCTTCTGCAATATAACTACATATTTCAATATTCATTTTCACGATGAAAAAGCTAATTAGCAAGGTCGTTACAGTTGCCACTTGTAAAGAGGAAGATAGTAATTCCATTAATGTGCTCACAGGAACTTCATTTATATTACCTCTTAACCTTTACAAGGATATTATCATTTCAATAATTAATTGCTTTTTTCCCATTTAATTTGCAGTTTACCATTTTCAAGGGAAATTACCCATTAAACTGAGAAGTCTTTAAAAAAAAATAAATTCTTAACTGTACACTATAGGCTGTGCTTAGAAAAGGTGGATGTTTGCTAAGACACTTAAGCATGTTGTCCGAGAAGAGAGGACTGTGGTAGCACTGCATTTTAAAGACCTGCCCCTCGCATCGACATTTAATGGTCTGATGAAAAATGAGGCAGAATGGGGCTGAGACAGTGATGAGTAGGGAATTAATCCTTAGTCTCTCCCTCCGCATTCAGGAAGGCAATGCATCCTTTCTCTTTGACTGAAGCAGTGACAGTTGTCTTCCCTGTTCAGAACCATCTTGTTTCTTCAGCCAAAGTCAGTTTACATCCATGAGTTCTTCAATTAGCTTCAGAGACTGAACTTATAAAGGAAATCTGGCTCAACTTTGCAAAACACAGAAACTCTGGCCATGAGTCACCAAGAACTTGAACACATCTTCAAGACAGTGCCTGACATTTTAGAGAATGAAGCTCAATGCACGTATTCCTGCCCTCTCTCTCAGTCTTCTAGTAAAACAGCTGCTTCTTTCAGTGAATCAAATATAAGCAGATATCCTTGTGGAGTTGTGCTGGCACATTATCCCTGTTATGGGTAATAAAAATTGTGTCCAAACCTCACTATGCTAAAGGAAAGGGAGTGGAAACAGGAACATATTACTTGGGATGACTGCAGATAGGTTTTCTGAACAACCAGAGATCAGGTTGGGAATGCTAAAACCCAGACAGGATTAAACCTAGCCAGGGGCATAAACGGAAACAAGAAGAAATTCTACAGGTAGATAGTGATATAAAGAGAAGTGAGACCTCTCCAGGAAGAAACCGGGGACCTGGTTGTGAGGGATGTGGAGAAAGCTCAGTTACTTCTTTGCCTTAGCCTTCACCAACAAGAGCTCTAGCTGCACTGCCCAAGCTGCAGAAAGCAAAGGTAAGAGCTGGAAGAAGGAGGATCCACATGCTGTAAGTGAAAATCACATTTGAGACCATCTAAAGAACCTGAAGGTGAACAAGTGAAAGGGATCTGACAAGATCCTTCCACAGCTTCTGAGGGAACTGGCAAATGAAGTAGCCAAGCCAGTATCCATCATATTTGAAAGGTCATAGCAGTCTGGTGAAATTCTCACTTACTGAAAAAGGGGAAACAAAAACCCCATTTTCAATAAGGGAAACAACAAAATCCAGGGAACTACAGGCCAGACAGTCTCACCTCTGTGACTGACAAGATCATGGTGCAGATCTTCCTGATGGCCCTACACCAAGGCACATGGAAAATAAAGATGAGGTGACTGACAGTAACCAACATGGCTTCACAAAGGGCAAGACATGCCTGACAAACTTGGTGTCTTTTTATGATGGGGTTACAGCATCAGTAGATAAAGGAAGAGCAACTGACGTAATCTTCCTGGACTTGTGCAAAGTGTTTGACACTGTCCCGCTTGACATGCTGGTCACTGAATTGGAGAAAAATGGATTGGATGACCACTCACTGGAAAAGGAATTGGCTGCATGGTCACATTCAGAGAGTTGCAGTCAACAGCACAATGTCCAAGTGGAGTCTGGTGTGAGTGGCGTTCCTCAGGGATTGGTGTTGGGACCAGTGTTATTTCATGTCTTTGTAGCTGATATGGACGGTGGGATGGAGTGCACCCTCAGCAAGTCTGCAGACGATGCCAAGCTGACTGGTGCAATGGATACACTAGAGGGAAGGGATGCTATCCAGAGGGATCTGGACAGGCTTGAGAGGTGTGTGAAACACATACCTCTGAGAGACGGATTTGGATGGGAAGATGGAAAGGTTGTAACAAAATGAGTAAAGAAAGAATGTTTAGAAGAAGAAACAGAAGAAGCAGGTATGAACTTGACTGGACCACTGATTTATGAATGGAAATCAGGAAGTTTATCTGCTTCAGGTGCAAAAATAAAACTAGCCCTTGGGGACTTCCACCTTGGCAACTGGAAAGTCTATATTTCACCCAAAATGATATTCATCTGTATTATATGTCACATGCCTACAGGCACCAAGTAGATCATTCTACTGTGAAAATAGGACTTTTCATTTTTTTTATTTATTGCAAAATAAAACGTCCTGGGTTTTTTTCACCTCCTTCCCCATGAATCTAGGGAGAGTCTGGGTCTGTGCTGGCATTCAAATACAGTAGGTCATTTCCACAACACTGAAGCTGCGGAATACTTTTAGTATCGTTTGCAGAGAAGTCTAAAGCCAGAGTTAGATCTATAGGAGTGAGAAAAATAATGTGTGTAGTCAATGGTCTGCCATGAAAGTTTGCTAGGTAGGGATCTTAGGATGAAATGCCCTCTGAATACCTGTTTCTTTAATTCCTCTGAGAAAAAAGGACAGTCAGCTGTAGACTTTGTTCCCTCCTGATGACAGAATAATGGAATCATAGAATTATAGAATGGCTTGGTTTGGAGATGGCTTCAAAGGTCATCAGACTACAGTCCTCTCACTACAGGATTTCACCCACCAGCCCAGGCTGCCCAGGATCCTGTCCAACCTGGCCTTGAATGCCTCCAGGGATGGGGCAATGAGGGTTTCACTGGGCAGCCTGTAGCAGTAGAAAATTGGTGAGGTGTATTCCAGCATAGTTATTTAATATTTTCTTCAGGCATCGGTGTCCAAGACAGTGAGAAATTCAGCTGCTCAGTGCAGCAGTGGATCAGAAGTCACATCTCTGACAAAGCCCCCAAGCACTCAGCTTTTTTAACCAAGTGAAAGGAAAGCCTACCTCCATGCCAGCACTGGCATTTCCTGCCATAAGCTTTCCTTAGCGAGGCACAAATATTACTTGAAGACAGTGCTAATTTCTGCCAGTTAGTGCTGCAATCTGTTGCTGCTGAAAGCACTTGACACTTCTCTTTGAGATGTTATTCTGGCAATATTATTAGGGCTCTGGACTTTATCACACAAAGAGCCATGTGTGGGGCAGAAGTAGAAAGAAGATGATAACCACTGATATAAACACTAAAATATTATTTCCAAATCTTCAGGTTAGCAGTTCACTCAGCGTCACCTTGCTCCTTGAAAGGCATGAGCTCTGCATATACTATGCTTCAAGGTGTCAGTACTGAAGTGAAAGTGATGGATGCATGAGGTACAGATGTAATAACAATATTCTGAAGACAACTCTGCCTGCATGGACAGTATAGTTTGCTCATTTGCATGCAAAAGGAAGTTTGATGTCTGTTCTGGGGAACTTGATAATCTCTTGCAGTTAAAACTGTAATTGGAGGTGCTGGAAGAGCTTGTTGAGTTCATGACAGGGAATGTGAGCGTCTCACAAGGCTGCAGACACTGTACTATACACTAGCCAAACCAACCTGTCTGGCCTGGTGAGGCCAAGGCCAGTTATGGTGAGGCTAGGCCAGGCTATGTGACCACTCTGCCTTCCTTTAGCAGAACTTCCTGGGCTGATTCCAGCCTTGCTGTTTCAGATCTCAAATGTACAAATGTGCACTAGAGAAACCAAATCTCAAAACCAAAGTTGCTTTCTACAGCCTTTGCCATCCTTCAGGGACATAATTACTGGCTTCCAGTGTGTTGTTCATAGGGATACGGCTCTGCAGTAATACCATGAAGGTGGAAGTGACCATCAGAAGGGGATGGCAGATAATTTCAGCAAGAAACTGCAGCCTTAAAATGTTTCTTCTGGAGTTCAGCAGATATTTGCAGAGAAATTGTTTGTAGCTCATCTGTGGTGACTGAGACCATCATCAGCTGTTAAGTAATAAGTAATTTGGAGCTGTCCAGATCCAGTCATTATACCCTGTCTGCATTGTGGAAGTGTGCAGAAGGGAGATGCAAAAAGGCACAATGGCAGAAGTTATACTACAGGAGTTGAAAAGGAAGATTTTGAAAAGACAGATAGGCTTAAAACTAGAAACAAATCCGTAACCACAACAGAGAAAATAAAATGCAGGAAGTCTGTAAAATTTACATCATTTTACACATTTTATTTGTGTGCATATATTTGTGCATCTCTTGTCCTGCCAAGTAGAGTAATAGTATTTTGCAAACTTGTATGAATTCTGAATGACACAATATATACTATATTCATTGCATGTCTCAAGCAACCTGGACTGTAAACACAAAGCAGCTTTAATGGCTGGGTTCTGGGGAAAGCAAAAATGCATAAGTTATACAGACATGGCAGTGATAACAGTCATGCTTCATCATTATCTGGGGGGGCTTCAGGTAGTGGTCTAGGATTTCCATTTGCAGGAGGAGAGCATAATGAACAGTCTGTTCGAAGGAAGCAGGCCAGAAAAGTCAAGGGAAGAAAAAAAACCAACAGATTCTACTGACATCCTTAAGACAAGGACATTTGACCCACAAGTTTGGGTTTAAATATAGCAGCTTGAGGAGCTGTCTGAAAAAGGGAACTCTGCCAAGTTTGTGGCATTTGTGGTCTGTGTTAAAACTTGTGCTGATGTACTAACTCAAAAGGCATTTTTCTACTCATATTAGAAATTCATGCTGTTGGTCAGGCTCATTCTCATAATTTATTAAATCTAAACTTCTCATGATCCTTGTGTCACAATCCCATATACTGATGGGTTGACATGAAGGCAGTGCCCAGTATTAGGTTTTCTTAGCTAGAGAGTGACCTAGGCTGAATCAGAACCATAGTGAAGAATGCTGTTGCTTTGCTTTGTGTGAATAGTTGTATTTTGTTGCTGTTCAGTTTGTATTGTCTTTATTTCATCTGTACAGCAAAAAGCATTCCAGAGACTCCTTACTAGTAGGACATAGGCAGCCATTTCTTGAAGAGAAAGGATAGCATGCCTGGTGTAAAACATGGACTTTATTTCACATGTTCATCTTATCCTGTTTCTGTTGTATTTTCTTTTTTTTTTTTTTTTTTTTTACCTTTTGGCAAAAAATATTCCCCTTCATTGCTATATTGTTATTATAACAATAATAATAATTTTCCATATTGTATTTCTTATCAGTATGCTAAAAGGCATACACAAAGGGTAATACGCTTTATACTGGAGTCACATAGACACAACTTCACTAATGCATCTCGTTAGCACAGGAAGATATTAGTGTTCTTGGCTCCACCATCTAAGCCATTTTTTTATTCAAAAAACTTCTCTCCTAAATGCAATTTTGCTCCTCACTGAAGTTTATGACAATGCCATGACCAGTGTTAATGACCCTTCTGGGGATCTGATCATGTAGTTTTGTCTAAGTTTTCTTAGAGAAGTCCAGTAGAGGTTTAGAGCAGCATACATTTAGACCAGATCCTAGTAGTTTTGGTGACACAGTACTTCCCCTACTAGCAGCAGGTAGGTTTGTTTTTTTTTAGCAGATGAACAGGAAGATTTCATAGGTTTGGCATGCTTTAAAGTGCATACTGTACTGCTAGAGTTATTTTTTCAGTGAGTTATAACAAACAGGAGTTTTACAGCTCCTAAACCAGGTGGCTGATTCAGCATCACATATATCATAGCCAGTACTGCTGACCGTGAAGCATGACAACAAATCCTCAAGAGAGATAGCAGGAGCTAGCAGAAAACTTTAGAACTGTATGTTCTCCTGGATGTTCAAGGGGCAAAGACATGTTTTGCTACATGACTACAGGTTGCTGTCAGTATTACCTCCTATTAAGTTACTCATGGAGTCATACCTGAACTTGTAGAGTGGGGTCAACACTGTCTGAGCTCTTAAAAAACTGCTAGCTCAAGGAGTGGGCTGATTTGGTCTGGTGAAAAGCATCTATAGTGTTAACCTCTCTCTTGGAAAACAAGCCAACAAAAAATCAACCTTAACTGACTTGAGGGAACTGTAATATCTTCCTTTTCCCCAGCTTATCAGATGGATCTTTTGAAGTAAAATCTCAGACTTTAAAATGCTGGAGAAAGCCAATGAATAATTTGATGTTGGTGAAGAACATGAGGCAGTGACAGGTATCTTTTGAGGTTTGCTGTGTGCTGTGAAGAGCATGCTGGAATCAAGTTTCACTCACCCAATCTTCTTGCAAGAAAACTGGACTAGTAGGTGTCCCTGTACATGATAGGGGGTTGGATCTAGGTGATCTTGAGGTTTCTTCCAACCCAAACCATTCTACAATTACATGAATCTTCTCTGATGACTGTGACACAGGGATGATCTCACTTCACCAGGGATGGAGTAGCTGAGAGGCAAGTCACTAAGGCCAACTTCCTGCAAATGCTCTTCCCTGATACATTTGAAAGCATCAGAGCCTACAAACTGCACGTAACAGTAGCACTGTCAATATTCTTTTTATCCCTTCTTCCTCCCTATTTTCCTTCCCTCTTTCCTTCTTCCCCTCCTCTTCCTTCCTCTCTTCCTTCCTTTTCCCACTTCCTTCTGCCTTCTCTCTTCCCTTTAAAGATTCCTCAGTCTCTTCTATTACACTTCTTTCCGTGCTTTTACGTTCTCTCCTTCCTTCATCACAAAAAATATCTTCCTTTCTCACGCTCATTTGCTTATCGTGACACCTCTTTAAAGAAACATTCTCTTTATGCCTTGTTCTATCATATATCTTTTGCCACAGGGCAGGGAAATGCTAGCTCCAGTCACATCCTTTTCTGTTGTCAGCCAAACTGTGTTTGGGTTTTTTTTCTTACTTAGCCTTTTGAGGAACAGATTCAGCTGACTACAGAAATCTCTTTTGTCTTTCCCTTTAAAAAAACATATAACTCAATGTGTTTGAAGGTTATGTTCACAGTATTAGCTTGGGCTACTTAAAAACCAGGTGGCATTCCACAATTGTTCCACAGAATAAACCATGCTCCTATCTGTAGTGTACCAGATGTGTGTTTTGTGAACACTGTTACCATAATAAAGAACTGAAGTAAGCAAATAACAGAAAACATAGTGTACCAAACATTTCTTTGCTGCCACCTGTAGTTTGACTGTTGTGTCTAGCCTTGGTAAGATAGCTTATGCTTCAGTAACTTACACACACTGTACAGACTGTCTTCTGTTGGTACACAAAGACTGATACATGAAATCAAAGCACCTTCTGGCAGTTATGGATCACGAAGTTATTGATCCCTCCAGGGATGGGGCACCTACAGCTTCTCTAGGCAGCTGTGCCAGCATCTCACCATCCTGTTCAAGATGTTCAAGTCCTTTTGACTTCAAGGTGTGTCTTCACTGAGTCAACACATGACACAAATTAATACTGTTTGAAACATTCTTCAATCTGGTGTTAGTATCCAATTTATAATTGGGATGGGATCTTACCATTAACAAATCTTTGTTTACATGCTTAAATACAACTGCTCACATCTGTGGTGGCATGCGGCTGTCATTGCAGGCTGTTTTACCTCTTTGTTTTAAGTTTAAGGCAAATTCCTGACATGAAGAAGGAGCTATACAGATATTAGTCAGAATAAAATGGTTTGGGTTGGAAGGGACCTCAAAGATCTTTTAGTTCCAACCTGACTGCTGGACCTCATTGACCTCAGCCCTCTGGCTGCCAACGTAGGGCTCTGGGTCATGCAGAATCACACAGAATCACAGAATGACCCGGGTTGGAAGGGACCTCAAGGATCATGTAGTTCCAACCCCCCTGCCTGGCAGGGCCACCAAACATACACATTTACTAGATCAGGTTGCCCAGGGCCCCGTCCAACCTGGTCTTGAACACCTCCAAGGACGGGGCATCCACAACCTCCCTGGGCAGCCTGTTCCAGGGCCTAAACACTCTCCTAGTGAAGAACTTCCCCCTAACATCCAACCTGAATCTTCCCTCTTTTTACTTAAAACCATTTCCCCGTGTCCTGCTATTGTCAGCCCTTTTGAAGAGTTTACACCCCTCCTGGGAGTAAGTTCCCTTCAGGTATAGAAAGGCTGCAATGAGGTCACCCCGCAACCTTCTCTTCTCCAGGCTGAACAAGCCCAACTCCCTCAGCCTGTCCTCATAGGGGAGGTGCTCCAGCCCCCTGATCATCTTCGTGGCCCTCCTCTGGACCCTTAACAAAATCTCTATGTCTCTTATGGGTCAGCGCGACACACACGGAACCAAAGCCCGGGGTGCGTGTTTCCGCGGGAGCCGCTCAGCCACACGCAGGCGGCCGGGCAGCCATGGCCGACACCGCTCCGCCGCCTCCTGCAGCCGCCCCGGTGGGCCCGGGCATCAACCCGCTGTCCCGCAAACTCAACAAGATCCTGGAGACGCGGCTGGACAACGACAAGGTGGGGCGGGCGGCGGGGCCGGGGCCTGCGGGGCAGAGCCGGCCGAGGTGCCGCTGCGTCGCGCCGCGCCGCGCCGCGCCGGGCGGGCGCTCGGAGCGTTCAGTACAGAGAGAGGCTTGGAGCCAGTTCGTTTTGGTGGCCCTGCCAGGCAGGGGGGTTGGAACTACATGATCCTTGAGGTCCCTTCCAACCCGGGTCATTCTGTGATTCTGTGATCTGTGATTCTGTTCCGATACAGCCCTGAGAAGGCTCAGAGCTCCGTTGTCAGGGTGCTTCCAAAGCTTTACCTGATTTAGCTGCTTCGTAGCTGTGAATGAGACGTGCTGTAACCGATTTTTACAGGCTATAAATCTATAATGAAAGCAAAAAAAGTTGCATATTATGTTACAGGAAATTCTTCCAGTTATTTTCGTTCTCTACTAACTGATCTAAAGTGTGCAATATTTGTTTGTTTTCTCTAAAACCATAATGAATGTTAGAATCATGGAGCCATTAAGGAAAGACCTCAAAGCTCATCCAGTCCAACCCCCAGCCCATCCCACCATGTCCCTTCTTCACTAGGAGAGTGGTTAGGCCCTGGAACAGGCTGCCCAGGGAGGTTGTGGATGCCTCGTCCTTGGAGGTGTTCAAGACCAGGTTGGACGGGGCCCTGGGCAACCTGATCTAGTAAAGGTGTATGTTTGGTGGCCCTGCCAGGCAGGGGGGTTGGAACTACATGATCCTTGAGGTCCCTTCCAACCCGGGTCATTCTGTGATTCTGTAATATCCAACCCGTACTCTAACAGCACACTCTCAATTTCACTAAAGCCCTGAACTTGAGTTGGTTACAACGTATGCGATGCGCTTCTTTGAAACCTGGTAGAAAGTTAAAGGTCGTGGGTTGTTGTTTTTATTTTGTTTTCTCTTTTTAGGAGATGCTGGAAGCGCTCAAGGCTCTCTCGACGTTTTTTGTCGAGAACAGTCTGCGCACCCGAAGGAACTTGCGTGGGGACATTGAACGTCGGAGCTTAGCCATCAATGAAGAATTTGTCCACATATTCAAGCAAGTTAAAGAGGTAGCAGCTTTACAGTTTGTGTGGTCATCTTGCCCAAGTAGAGCTGCATCATTTAAAAAACCCCTTCCAATTGTATTTTGAAAGCTTCCAGTGATGGGAATTCTGCCATGACCCTGGGGAGCCCTTTGATCGAATTTGCAGCCTTCATTTGTGTTCTTCCCAGACTGTCCAATTCTGAATTGTATTGACCTGAACTAAACATAGTACTCAACGTGTGATCTGCATGGTTCCTTCTAACAGGAATTGCATTTTGGTGGGGCAAAAATTGGGCTGGGTGTGACATTCATGATTTTTTTATGTTATTTGAACTTATTTAGGAGCTTGAGAGTATAAATGAAGATGTTCAAGCGATGAGCAGCTGCTGTGAAGATATGTCCAGTCGTTTGAAGGTAATATATGAAGAGATGTGCTTTGTGTTCTTCTAGTTTGTAACTCTTTCCTTTTGAAGTGTAAATAGTTACTTTAGAAGATTAACAGTGACACTGATACATATGTATTATATGTATCTTATATATGTATCATATGTATTATATGTATACTACATATGTATCATGCAGTATTCAAGTATTTTTTACTTAAGTAAAATAATTTCCTCACTGCATTTTCTTAGAACTTACCATTTGGAAGGTAGCAGTATACTGAGAATATCAATTTTCATTTGTGTTTGAGAGGAAAGAAAATATTTTGTTGGAGTGGATGTGCAAAAGATTAAAGCATTAACTATTCTTTGTATTATGGTATAAAATTTAAACTTATTCAGCCTTGCACACTGAGTAAAGCATGAGTTGCGTGTTTATATATATACCTAAAATTTAATCAGAAAGATTTGAAGGTATTATTGGTTTTAGAAGTTGTGTAGTATATTTTTTATGCTTGTATTCCTCACATACTTGATTCTAATTCTAGGCAGCAAAAGAACAAACCCAGGACTTGATAGTAAAAACCACAAAGCTCCAAGCAGAAAAGTACGTATGCCATCTTTCTTACTTCTTGAAGACTTGACAGTACTGGTGTAATTTTATTTTAGATCTGGTTCTACCACTTCTATTTTTTGTGCTGTGACTTTGCTTTTTTTTTTGCATCTATACTTCTCTTTTTTAACACTGTTTGTGTTTGTAGTTTAATTCTAATGAAAATATGCAACTCAAGTTTATTACTAGAGGATACAAAAAGCTGAGAACACGTTAATGCTTCTTGTCATAAAGATGAACCTTGTAGAGAAGAGAGGTGTAGTGGTACTGTGTGCTCAGTTTGGCTGTGCTTTGCCTAATGTCCTACCAACGAGGCTCGTGAAGGGCTTGGAGAATCAGCCCTATGAGGAGAGGCTAAGGAAGCTGGGGCTGTTTAGTCTGGGGAAAAGGAGGCTGAGGGGAGACCTAATTGCCCTCTTCCAGTACCTGAAAGGTTCTTACAGTGAAAGTGGGGCAGGTCTCTTCTCACTAGTCATAAGTGACAGGACGAGGGGAAATGGCCTCAAGTTGCGCCAGGGTAAGTTTAGGTTGGATATTAGGAAGAAATTCTTTACAGAAAGGGTAGTTAGGTACTGGAATAGGCTCCCCAGGAAGGTGGTTGAATCGCTATCCCTGGATGTGTTTAAGAGACCTACATGAGATCAAAATTAATTGTGTTTGGTTTTTTTTTTTAACATAAAAGACAAGTGAACTACAGTGCCTATTTCTATGTTCTAAGTGAGTTCCTTCACCCTACAAATACATAAATATAGGGAAGTCGTTGGCCACTATTTCATTTTAATTTTGTGACCTAATATTTGTCTTTAAAGGAAGGACAGTCTAGGTTTAGACCTTAAAAGAAAAGGGAATAAGGACAGAGGGAAATGGGATTTGTGACCTTGGGCTGATTCCTGTACTGATGAAACCTTACCATACTATTTCAGCACTAAGTCTTGCATTAGTTCCACAGACTCTGTGGTGATGTTAATGCTCCGTGTCCATTGGAGATCATTCTGCTGTTCAGAGACTGGATGTAAGAGGAAAAGTTGAGTTATAACCTACTTTGCCATCTTTAAAGTTAACTGTGAAATATATAAGTACTGTTTAATGAGCCTAATGTGGGCCATTTTTCCCTTAGTTCTCCAGCCTCTTTGTGGAAGAGAAGATTTGTATTTTGCTCTCTTCAGTATTTTTATTAATAGGAAGAGGATAATAATAGCCTATGACAGATTGGTATAATCTTTAATGTTTCTGTGACTAAAGCATCTGGTTTTATAGCTTTAGCCTTTGTCAGTTTAGAAGAATCAATCTCTTCACTTTATGAACTTTCTTCTAAAAATTATATATAGCTCACTGGAGGTTTGAAACAATCATTTCCAGTGATACTTTTCTAGTAGAAATGATGACATTGGGTAGCTCTGGGTACACTTCCAAAATCAGTGGGTTCATATTGTGGACTTCAATAGGAAGTGGGTTATGCCCTGGGAGAGTCTGAATGAATGTGAGATTGGAGTGTAACCTGTACATATTTTAATGTTGGATGTACAGTTAACTTCTTTATATCTAGTTGATATAAAATGAGTTACCAAAGTCGAAGTTTAAGTAAATGAGCAGAAGTCAGCGCTTAGCAAATGTGTTACTTTGAAGGTGGGCATGTGAATCAGTAAGGCAGAGAAGCAGTCATCTGTATGTAGTCTCAAGAACAGGAAAGCTGTTCTGATTCCCTGTACTGAAGCAGAATGGAGGGATACTAAGACCAGTTCCAAATGCAGTATGTTTGATTGGTCTCAAAGGCATTAAAGGAGGTTATACAGAGTGTACATCAGTAGTTCTATGGTATATTCCTTATACAGTAGTTAACTTAGAACAAATTTACCTTGAGAACTCAGACCATTCTTCAAGCATAAGGAGAAGAATGTTGGGGAACCAGCTTGTCTTTCACTCCGTGACTTAAGAGTGAATGCGTAGGGAAAACATACCGTTTAATTGGGTATTTTATAAGTTCACCATGAAGTACTCATCACCAGAATCCAAACAGTATTTGTCATTTTCCACAGTTATGGCTATGGAAGACTCATAGTGCCATTTATTAACCAGCTTAGCTGTTTTTCCTGGCTAAAATTTAGATAAAAACTGGTTGGATACTGCTTCTTCTGGGATTTGTCCTAAAATGCTGATTGAAATGCAAAGAAGATGAAAGCTGTGCCCATTAAAAACCAGGGCAGCTGAAACAAGGAGTATGAAGCAGGAGCAGTCAGTTTAGAAGGCAGCAATAACTGCTGAGGATAGTTGTTTTTTAGAGGGATTCCTACAGTAATGAAGAGGTTTCTTGCCTTGCTGTGAAAGTTACAGAATGCGTCTGCAGGTTTCATCAGGCCCACATTTCTGTTTCTACTCTGTGGTTCTCCCAGCTTTTTGTAATAGGCTCTTCACAGGAAAACATGAGTTTTCATGTAGGCTCCCCAGGGAGGTGGTTGAATCGCCATCCCTGGATGTGTTTATGAGCAGTTTGGATGTGGTGCTCAGGGATATGATTTAGTGTAGGTTTGTTAGAGTTAGGGTACTGGTTAGGCTGCGGTTGGACTTGATGATCTTCAAGGTCTTTTCCAACCTGGGTAATTCTATAATTCTGTGATTCTATGAGTTACGTCAAAGTCCCTTAAACATTTAGGATAATGACAATTTGTATTAACAAAGATCAAATATAGTAGATTTTTCTCTGTAGTTTTTAATTTTAACATGAAGTAACTTTTTCAGAACCAAACTGAATTTTACATGCCGTCATATTTCTGATTTATTTCTTTTTTTTTAAGTTCTTAACTTGAGTGCTGGAGAATGAGATGTTTTGAAACATTGCCCTGAAAAATAAAATCAATTATGTAGAAATAATTATGTTCTTTTTCACATTAGTTATGTTCTTTTTCCCCCTGGTGGTTAATGAATGTTTCGTAACAGCAGAGATAAGACTTAATATCATTTTGTTGAACCAGTTCTTTACAACGTCCTTGAGGAAAATTATTTTGACCTGGTCCTTCTCACTGAGTTTTACGTTAAGTCCTGGTCTCTTTTTATCTTTTTAGCCATTTCATATTTAATAACATCCAAAATTATCCTGTACAAGATTTGCTATTGATGGAAAAAAAATAGTATATTCTGTGATGGCTGGCTTTTGTCTGATTTATTTCAGCAGCCTGTCTGCTCCTAGGTAGAAGTGTTAGTTTTTTTGATTTATTTCAGTGTTCTTAAACTGAATCATAGAATCATAGAATTACCCATGTTGGAAAAGACCTTGAAGATCATCAAGTCCAACCACAGCCTAACCATAGTACCCTAACTCTTAACAACCCTCTGCTAAATCATATTGCTGAGCACCACATCCAAACTGCTCTTAAACACATCCAGGGATGGCGATGTGTGATGTGTGTGATGAATGGAGGCAGTAAACTTCCAGATGTATTTCATGCATTTAAAGTTGCTAGGGATTTACCTTTTCAAAAGCACCTAATTTTGGTCTCTGACTGAAAATGAGCTGATACCTATACCCTCATAATCTGATGAAATTATAAAGTTAATTCTACAAGGCAAATATTGAGTTAGAAATCCACTTTCTGCTCACTTCCCTTTGTTTTCTAAGAACACAGTTGTGTGTGCTGTGACTGTTAGCTCTGGCTTTGATATCTCATAGTTATCTTTCTGTAGCTTTAATTGTTTTCAGTGAATGGCAGGTGGAACCTCTGCCTTCTGTAAACCTCCCTCATGACTTGTGAGAAATAAATTATGTCCAAAGGCATTTGTTTACACCAAGCTGCAATTAGAAAACAGAATTGCCTCTTCAAATCGGGGAGGATTAAGTCTTTTTAACCGAGGATGTTCATTCCTCTAGGTATACAAACGAAATATCAGAAGTTAGCACTGAAATAGTAAGTGAACTGTTTTCTGAAGCTGCAAAGTTTTTTGACCTTAGAAACATAAATGCTCTTGAGATTATTATAATTGTTTTTCCCCATGTAGCATTTGAGTCTGCATAGTGTGTTTTGGTGTTGTTTTTCTTGGTTTGGTTTGTTCTATTTTCCCCACTATCAGCATAAAGAATAATATTTCCTAAAGGTGCAAAGTGGCCACACAAGGTTGAATATGAGGATGAACATTGTAAGTGAGAGCAGTTGTTGTGCTTCCACTTACCACGTGTTCTTTCTCTCCTGCACAATTACAGAGATGTGGCTGTATCTGTGTCAATGATTCTGTTCAGGGATTGATTTATTATGCCCAGTTTTCATTGTTTGCATCATTTTATTGCTATTACTAGATGTACTCCAGGATCATTTTCATGCTTCTAAGCTTCTTACCTGAACTCATCGGTGCTTTTTCTAGTCTCAGATTTGTGATCTGAAGATAGAGCAGTCCACCTGCATGCAGTATCCTGTAGGTAATGAGCTAGTTGGACCCTTCCTATTTTGGCAAAACATGTAGTTAAGACCTTTGGTCATATAATTGAGGAAGAAAATAAGATGTTTGTCTCAGATTTCAGCTAAAACTTTTGCCTTCTCAAATTGTTGCTTTGCAGCATTGCTTTTTTTGTAATATAGTCTGTGAGCTTTAGACTTGATTTGGCATAAATGATGACTAGAATTTGTTACTTAAATAATGGGAAGAAAATATCTCCTATTAATCACATTGCATTTTTATATTTGCTAATATGCCAGCAGTGTTGATACATTATTTTATTTGGTCAATTATGTTGCTCGTTCTGAATTTCTCCTATGTGAAGACAAGTTAATAATTGCTGTATTGTACGTTAAAAGCAGAGCAGTTATCTTTGATGTTATTATTTAAGTGATATAATTTGCTTAGTGTAAGACTTGTTTTTTTCCTGTGCTCTTCTTAAAAATTGAGATTTAAAGTAACTTGATACGAACTCATATTGTTAAATAATACGGTACAAACAGTTTAATCCATCCATTTGTAACATCAGATTGACTTACAGATGTTTTGTAATGTAGAGTGGTAAATTGAATGTTTGTTTTGTTGTATTTAGTCACAAACTTTATAATAATAAAGGATAAAAAATAAAGGAAAACTGAGGTAGTTAATTTAGACTATTTCTGTGAGTTGCTAAAAATCCATTTCAGTATCTTCAATAGATTTCTGTACATTTACTTCAGCACTTTAATATTGCTTTCAGGTTGTGTTAGGCTTTGTATACCTAACATACGCTGCTGCTTAAGAAGTGTGGGATTTTATATTCCTTTCTCTAATGGGCAACTGAAAAAGGATGTTGTTCCTTGGCATGTGTTTTTTTGGTAAAAACTTTCCATGACTCATCAATTCTTTTGCTGTAACCGAGTAATTCTTTTTGCTTCAATGTCTTTTAATTGAATGACACCGAGACACGCTCTTCATTTAAATTCAACAGCCGCAGCGTTTGGAGTTCGGTGAATGATTTGAGTGTCAGCACAGTGCTCAATACAAGGTCAAAAGTCTTTGGAAAAATGTTTCTCAGGGAACATCTGCTGCTTCAGTAGTGCTATAGCACAGATCCTTCATGCTCATCTCTTGGTGGCACTTCTCCATTTTCTTCTCTTTTCTGTTTTCAGAAACAACTTTTTCATCAGTCAGTTTGGAAATGATTCAGGAAGCTCAGCAGTATTTGTAGCAGGTTAGAGAGGTATGCTTGCATCAGCATCTGCTGAGAAAACTGGTGATCTGATGGTGGTGTTAATGAGATGTATTTCATGTCCTGACCTTTGGGAACTTGTAATTACGTTTATTCCTGTGAAAACACTTCATGAGGAAAAAAAAAAGCAATGATTGCCTGAACTGAATTACAATTCTGGGGGTTGAGGGTGAGCGTTTTTGAATGATGATGGTGAGGCTGATTTTTCATTCCTGATTTGTGCCACAGTAAAGCATAGGTAATAGGCCATAACACAGGAATCAAAGCAGCAATAATGGATCTGAAAAAAAAACCCCGCACTCTAATTTGTCACATTCTAGCACTGAACGACAAAGGGGGAAAAAAAGCTTTATTTCCTACCTGCTTTTATAGCTGGCAGCCCTGTATTGCCATGAAGCATGAAGTTCTCTTGATCAATGTGAAGTGGGGCATAGGCTCTCTGATTGAGATGCGTTCCTTAGAAGTGCATTATTACACGATAGCATTTCTGACTGATGCTCGTGTAATCGACACAGAGAAGAGCAGAGAGCTCACAGTCTGCTCTGGAAATTGATTTTGGTTCTTTGTTGTTTTCTAATATCTAATTTAGCACTCCTTAGTGAGCTCTGATTTTATTCCAAGTCAATACAGAAAGCAGAGTATTTTTTTTGTGCCTTTGGCAACATTTTAGAATTTGATGACAAATTTGCAAACTCTGCTAAGGAGTCCCATTTTGAATGTCTTTATGTCCAATTGTGTAAAAGATATACTGAGATGTCAGTTTGTTTAATGCAACAGTATCAGCTCTCTTAACCTCTATAAGATGCAAAATAATCCATCTACTGGAAGCTTTTTAACCTAATCTCTGTTCACATATTAGAAACTATATATTGTATCTTAACCATTGCTAAATGCTGATTAAATCAAATGACTGCTTGGAAGTCCTGCGTGTGAAAATCTTATCCAGACTATTCTGCCTTGTGGTTAGTTATGTAAGTAAAGACAAAAATATGATTACATACTGACTAGATATTTGGAAGAAATTCTTTACTGTGAGGTGGTGAGACACTGGAACAGGTTGCCCAGAGAGGCTGTGGATGCCCCCTCCTTGGAAGCATTCAAGGACAGGCTGGACGGGGCTGTGAGCAACCTGGTCTAGAGGGAGGTGTCTCTGCCTATAGCAGGGGGTTAGAATCTTAAAGGTCTCTTCCCACCAAAACCATTCTATGATTCTGCTACGGATGTATTTACAGCATATAAACTTTTTTATTCTAGTGTTTAGCAATCTATCTGTTTGACAAGGTTTGAATTGTTTCAATGTGGTTAATATCTTTTGTTACTGAACTTCTGAATTAACCTGTTTTTTTGTGTTTTTTTTTTTTTGTGGGTTTTGTTTTGTTTTTTTTTTTGTATCTATTTGTTTTTAGAGTGGAGCATATTCCACAGCACAGCTACTGCATTGCAGGCTTGCTCTCTTCAGATAGGAAGTTCAGATGAGAGAAACAGCAGTTCAGGTCCACTTTTCTGCTGTCATATCTCATTTACATAATGACTTTCATAAACTTGTCTGTCATTCAGCATATAAGTACTTAATTATTTTTGTGTTTTGTACCTGCTGTTTACCTCAAAAGCTTGTTCTTTCTGATTAAAAGCCTTTTCTTAATATCCAACCTAATTCTTAGGTGGAGTATCTTTAAGCCTCCTCTCATAAAAAAAGGCTTGTAATTCCCATGCTCATCCCACTAGCTCAGGTCTGATGGGAGTCCATTGTTCTTGAACACAGGTGGTCAGGATTATGATGTTTTCCAGATGAGGTCTCACAAAAGCTTTCTGTAATCATGACGTTATTTTCCTTTATCCTGGGAATATTCTCAGCAATTCACTGTTTTTTACTTTCCTATTATTTATTTATTTGATTTTACTGCAACAGAAAATGAAATAATTGAATTCTGTGGTGGAATCGGTCACCAAATACCTTGTCATAATGTTTGTGTTCTCTTTTTTTATAAAGATGCATGTTTGATGTGTTTTTTAGCATGGAGAGGAGAAGGCTCTGGGGAGACCTCATTGTGGCCTTCCAATACTTGAAGGGAGCATATAAACAGGAGGGGGAATGGCTGTTTATGAGGGTGGATAGTGATGGGACAAGGAGGAATGGTTTTAAACTGAGACAGGGGAGGTTTAGGTTAGACATTAGGAGGAAGTTTTTCACTCAGAGGGTGGTGACGCACTGGAACAGGTTGCCCAAGGAGGCTGTGGATGCCCCATCCCTGGAGGCATTCAAGGCCAGGCTGGATGTGGCTCCGGGCAGCCTGGACTGGTGGTTGGCGACCCTGCGCATAGCAGGGGGTTGAAACTGGATGATCATTGTGGTCCTTTTCAACCCAGGCCATTCCATGATTCTGTTTTTCTATGATAGTCAAAATGTAGTATGAACATTTCTTCTACAAATGTTTTATTTGTTTGTTTTAATTTTTGCAGCTGGTACTTGTTTGTAAAAATGGTTTCTTGTATACAAATGTTTTGTTAAATAATCTTTTATATTTGCCTTCTGCAAAAGCCATAGCAGAAAAATAACTTCTCTAGTTGCCAATGAGGAGCATTTATAAATAGCCATTGAAGATGGTTGTTTCTTGAGTTAAGATGAATATAAATGTTTCTTTTTGAGGCTTTAAAAATGGGAATGTTAGATCCTCAGTAGTGTGAACTGAAAGTGCTTTCAGTAAGTTGTGCTTTGACTCTTCCTAACTAAAAGGCACTGGAGGACTTCTATGGTGATGAGATAGAATGAAATCTTGGAGAAGTCTGTTTCTCCTTCACCTCCTTTTTTTCAGCTGTCTAGGTGATAATCCTAACAAACAGTGTGCATTTGTATTTAGTTCAAGTGAAAAGTGCATGAAGTGCATAGTTTTCCCAGCCCTTTTGAGTTCTCTTGCAAAAGAATTCTGTCTCCGTGGTAACGATTAAAACTGGGGAAGTTGCTCTTTGTTGGAGTCTTGTACCCTATCCAAGCTCAAAATGTCTACTGGTGCTGGGCACTTTCCTTCTTTGCATCGGTTCTGTGTTCCCATGATCTGTTAGTTTTGTTCTTTTATGCAAGGATAACTTTGGTAAAGGGGAAAAAAGAACCAACTCTGAGAGACCAGCGCAGTTTTGCTTTCCCATCTGCAGTACTTTGCTTCCTCAGAACATAGTTTAGAAATGATGAGGTTGGCAGGAAGGGCCATGGGTCTTGAAATGTGTGTGTTTATGCAGGTTCTGACTGCTGTGAGTTATGTGCAAAATAGCCTTACCCCAGCTTTTCTTGTTTCATTTCAATCAGTTATCTTCTAGAAAATAGGTTCATTTGCTCACACAGATGGATAATCAAGGCTTATTAACCTGGTAACCTGTGTTTTGAAACTGGACTTGATTAGCTTGCTTAAATCTCATATTCTTTCTACAGAGCCCCAATGAAATAGTTTTATTAAAAGTCGAAGACTCATGCTTTTAGATTTAGGATGGAAGTTTTTTGCCACTCTGGCTGTCTTCATACACATAGATTAAACATTGCTGCCACCTTGAGGCAATTGTTTTATGTTACATTGTGTTGGAGTTGCATTGACTCTGAAGGGAACCTACAGGAAAGCTGGAGAGGGACTTTATATAATGGCATGCATTGACAGGACGAGGAAAAGTGGCTTTAAACTGGAAGATGGTAAATTTAGACTAGATATTAGGAAAAACTTTTTTACTGTGAGGGTGATGAAACACTGGCATAGGTTGCCCAGAGAGGCTGTGGATGCCCCCTCCATGGAAGCATTCAAGGCCAGGCTGGCTGGGGCTTTGAGCAATGTGGTCTAGAGGGAGGTGTCCCTGCATATAGCAGGGAGTTGGAACTGGATGATCTTAAAGTGCCCTTCCGACCCAAACCATTCTGTGATTCTATTCTATGACTCTTTTATGTGAGTATATTATTGCAAGGGTACAGAGTGGGCCAGTGAGGAATTCTAGTAGGTGTTATCCCAAGACACAGCCACAGATGAAAACAGGTTAAAAGCATGATTTTTGATTGGACATTGCTCTTTGTAGCACTGGTAAAAAAGGGAAGGGAAGGGAAGGGAAGGGAAGGGAAGGGAAGGGAAAGAGAAGAGAAGAGAAAAGAAAAGAAAAGAAAAGAAAAGAAAAGAAAAGAAAAGAAAAGAAAAGAAAAGAAAAGAAAAGAAAAGAAAAGAAAAGAAAAGAAAAGAAAAGAAAAGAAAAGAAAAGAAAAGAAAAGAAAAGAAAAAAGGAATAGAAGGAGAGCTGTGTAGAGTGAGGACTTACAGAAGGTTAGTGATTTAGTAGTGAAGTCTTCTGTGATGATTGTTAATTGTTTACTTTCATAAGCATACAAGTAAATGGGACACGGAATCCCGGAGCTGACTAATATATATGTTTTTTGTATAGTTCCTTTCTCTCTGCCACATTGTTTGGAACTCTACAACCTTAATTCCAACAAATCTTCTATGTAAATGGGACTTCACCCTTCCTCAGTTCAGCAAAGGAATGCAGAGTACTGGAGTACTGCTGAAAGATCCTATAAAAATAGCATTAAAAAAATCTGAAGAATGAGCAAGAATAGTATACGGAAATCTTTTGTAAGGGCAATTAAAATTTCTTTATGCTCAGACAGTACACAAGTCCTAGGAACAAAGAGGTGTCTTTCCATCCCAGTTGTTCCTGTGTTTATGGGAGATAGTGTTTCTTTAGATAAACCCAAAGAAGATCTTGCATTTGCTTTCTCCAGCCTCCTTCTTACCTTCCTTGCCTTCACTACTGCAGAGAGAGTCTAATGTAAGTCTACTCAGCTTTGTAGCTTTGTTTAATATAAGGTAGAGGTTTCTGTCGTGAGAGGGGAGAGCAATTAAATTAAGGTAATTCACTGAATTACGCAGGTGGTTATTTTAATCAAATCCATTGACGGTGACACTGATGAATTCGAATTCCTCATCACAATAGTGTGGAAGAGGAATGTGTTGCTAAAAGCACCATCATTTGATGAAACTCGAAGCATCCATGCCTGATTTTCAATTTCAGTAGCTAAGTCATAAGCATTTAGGATTTTTAAACATGGTGGAACTGCCAGTATAAAGTTGTAACAGTCACATCTCTGTAGGACCTGTGTGAAATATAGTGTGTCATTTAAAGGTGTGGTATTAAAGCATGTGAGATTATCACAGAATCATAGGGGTTGGAAGGGACCTTCAGAGATCATCGAGTCCAACCCCCCTGCCAAAGCAGGATCCCTACACCAGGTATTCTATTTTATGGTTTTTTTTAGTTTTCTTTATTTTTTAATGATTCACCTCAAATATAATAAATCTCACTACTAAACAGTTCTGGGTTTCATATTCTTATCCTTGCTGATGAGTATGCCGGAATACTGACAACTGCAAAACGTTTCACCTGACCTCTAAAACAGTTTGTGGAGCTGCAGGGTAGGAATATTATCTAAGTCTGCAGCAGGGATGCCTGTTTTCTCTGCTTCTTTAGCTGAGTGCAATCCAAACACAAGAGCTGGGTAACAGAGAAGTTGCAAATAAGTGAAAACTTAATTTTCAAGCTTTAATGTTGTGAGCAAATTTAATTACAGCAGTCAGTTTTAGAAGTGTATTTGTCTGTCTAAACACTCTATAATAGCCATGTATTTATCTTGCAGTAATTACACTGGAAGCTGAAATGGTCTTAAAGTAATAACTGAGGCCTGTTCTTCTGCAGATAACTAATTCAGTGTCTTCTCGATGTCTAGAAAATTGTGTATTTCATGGAATGCTGTGTGCTCAAACCACAGTTGGAGCAGTTTTTCTGTTGGTATTGAACTCCAAACCCTTCCTGTGGAATAAGATTAGATTCCTTTGAGTCCTTGCGCGATTGTAGGGTGTGTAGTGGGACACACCTGTAAACAAAAAAAACAAAAGCAAAAAAAAAGCTGCCCATGAGAGATGGCATCAGCATGTCACATCCCTGCTGCGTTTATTTCAGGAAGGATAATCAACAAAACAATCAGCCATTATGTCTTGATTGCTTGCGAGATCAGTGAAATTGTATCCCATATGTATATTGTTAAGCAGAAACGTGCCCTTCTATAGAAAGCTGGATGCATCGAATGATTGTTTCCTTGGTTTGGATTCTGCAGCTTTTTATGTCTTTCTGAGAACAGGAGCTGAAAACTCAGTCTTTCTAAGATGAATTTGGAAAGAGATAATTGCAATCATTAAATTGTTCAAGTACAAATTATCCAGATTAGATCATTTCTGATACATACGCGAAGGGGGTATTTTTGAAAGGATTTATTAGTTCTCAGATATGTTAACTTTACATTGTTTTTGTTCAGTAATGTATGTAAGGTAATGGAAAATTGTACATAAAGATGCAACTCAAGTGTTTGATGGCAAAAATGTACTATTAGAATTTAATAGCATTGGTTTCTAGTGCTTATTATATTTGCAAGAGTATGAATATGCAAAATGAATCAGAGATAAGCATTAACAGCTAATGTCCTTTTCACTTTGTTTTATTACAGTCAGAGACTCGAAATGAAAGCACAAGTTGCAGATGCGTTCATAGCAAAATTCCAACTGACACCAGATGAAATGAACCTCCTTCGAGGCACGAAAGATGAGCCAATTACTGAGGTAACTCAGTGAACATTAAAAGCTTTGCCCTGAACCAAAATGTAAAAACATCCTAACTGAATTGTACATGAGATCTTATTATCGGCTTGTAGTTTCATTTTTTTATGGAGGAATGTACCTTTTAACACAGCGCGGAATTTCTGATGAGTTTGAAATGTGTGATGAAAGATTTTGGTAGCAAGAAAGAAAACCAGCGTTAAATTCTAGTTTGTATAATGAGTTTAAGGAGCAATAAGAGCTGTCATGTATTCTCACACTTCAAAAAGACCTTTATGGAGCCTCAGTTTTCAGTAGAGATGTTTTAAAACTACTACATGCTCAAATAAAGCAAATGAGAAATTGATGTCCTTCAGTACTAAGTAGTGCTGCTCTTGTGTGTGTGTGATAGGACAAGGGGGAATGATTTTAAACTGAGACGGGAGATTTAGGTTAGATATTAGGAGGAAGCTTTTCACACGCAGGGTGCTGATACACTGGAACAGGTTGCCCAAGAAGGTTGTGGATGCCCCATCCCTGGAGGCATTCAAGGCCAGGCTGGATGTGGCTCCGGGCAGCCTGGTCTGGTGGCTGGTGACCCTTCACATAGCAGGGGGGTTGAAACTACATGATCATTGTGGTCCTTTTCAACCCAGACCATTCTATGATTCTGTGTGTGTGTGTGTACAGGTATGTGTATATAATCAGCATTCAGTAACTTGGATCAATATAATTTGGGGCTTTCTCTTTTTATTATTTTGTTGATAAAGATATTAGGTGCTGCTTCGCTTTCAGCCACCTTCCAGAGCAAGGTTTTGAAAATGTTCATTTTTTGATAAGGCAGGTTATTGTTCTGCAGTAAGAGCAAACTGAATAATGAGAGAACTGAGAATACTTAATAGATTTTTTTATTGTAGTTGCATAGAAACCTTCACTTAAATGCAGACTACCTGCTGAGACATAGTATCTCATTCCCACAGGCATCCTGTTTCCAGTTCAAGCAATATTGAAGACGTGAAACAGATAACCATAAACAATGCTAATGAAAGCATAAATGGAATGTGTTAAATGGTTGTGCGTTTGAGTAATTGCTGTATGCTTTTGTACCAACTATTATCATGAAATAACATTCAGGTTTCTAAACAGCACATTGCAAGGAACAATGATAGCAGCGCTGTGCTATTTACTGAGTGCTTGGTTTGCAGCAGAGCAAGGATTAATCCTTTTGATACTTTGACCTACCTAAGAAATGTTACAGACTTCAGTAATAAAGTTTCAAGCACACTGGTTGATTCTAAACTGGGTAGAAAGCATCGACTTAAAAGTCAGGCTTCTGTTTTGGGGAGATTTTACATGTATATTTCTGGGTTTTTACAAATACATGATCTTCAACACAGTTGATGCAAGCCAGTATGTTAAATCAATTGGCTGTTTCTCTTAAAATAGTTTTATATGACTTGGAACTCTTCTGAGGCAAACTGTATTCAAGTCACAAAAGAAACAGCTATCTGGTCTCCTTTATAATGTTTGAAAGAGAACTTTGTAAGAAGAAGTGTTTGATAATGTTAGTAGATTTCCATTAATGCTTTAAAATAGTAGCAAAATAGCCTTCTTGCTCCAACCTCAGTGTCTTCTAGCGGGTTTTTTTTCTTTTCTACTGGTGATACATTATTTGAGATGGAAATGTTACACTGGAAATCCTTGGTTTAGTATGTTGTAAAGGCTTAATTTTTCTTAGGGTTACCCTATTATATGAAAACAAAACACAATCATCATATTATACGGTGTTTCACTTTACTCTGTAGTTGCTAATATAGTGGAATACATAATAATACCCTCAAAACCTCCCAAAATTGATAGCTAAATGTAGAATCTATGCCCAGTACCTCCAAGACAGATTAAAACACATCTTGGTGGCTATTTAAAAAAAAAAAAAAAAAAGGAACAAGATGTTGCAGAAAGTAGTGATGCAATGGGAGAGAAAAATGTCAAAGAGGCTGTTAAGATGGAATGAAGGATGAGAAGCAGCAGGGAAGCTTATATTTACAGGCAGCATGAAAATGAAATTAAAAGCAGGTGTATAAACTGCAAGAGGTGTGAATGAGAACTTGCTTTCTTTTCCTTTTTTTTTTTTTTTTTTTTTTTTTTTTTTTTTTTTTTTTTTTGTTTTAACCATGTGTTTATTTTATTTACTGGTTTAGGACTTTTTCAAGGCTTTGGGAAGAGTAAAGCAAATTCATGATGATGTCAAGATTCTCCTCCGGACAAATCAGCAAAGAGCAGGGTGAGTGTTACTTAAATGCAAGATAACCTTTGCTAATTACAAACAAAAGTTATGGCAGGGTGTCGGTCTTTACTTCTTATGACTTTATGGAATTTTTCACATCAAAATGAAGAACATTTAAAGGTATTAATTTTCATACTTTTAATAATAGTACTTCTTATACATTTCTGGTAGTACTACCTAGAATAGTGTTTGCAAATAAAAATTTTCTGTCTTGTAGCTTGGAAATTATGGAACAGATGGCTTTACTGCAAGAAACGTCTTATGAGCGACTTTACAGATGGACTCAAAGTAGGACTGACATTCTTTTTTGTGTATGCATATGATGATGATGATGATCCCTTTAATTCTTTGATGTGGATTGAACTCAGCAAAAACCATTTCTAATACTCATTAACAAAGCTTTGGGTTTCTTTCTTACTGAAAGATTTGTCTAAAAGCTACCTTTTATGAACCAAGTGGTTAACTGGAGTCTCCCCTTTTTTGGTCCAACCTCATCTGTTTGTAAAACAGATGTTATGTATTTGTATTTTCAGATGTCTTTCCACAAGCAACAATAATTATAGTTAGGTAGTCTAAGGAAATTCCTAAGTGTATTGCATTTTATTTTCTCACAGTTCACAGGAAAATTCTGTTCTTTTTTATAAGTGGCTTATTAAAACAAACAAGCAAAACCAACTTATTTTATTAGGATACTCTTTTGAATCGTTATAGGTGATTGTTTTTTCACGTCTTCAGGATCCAAGCATCGGTTTTAGATATGATATATAACAGCATAAAATGTAGATACTTTTAGATTACTTCTGTCAAGACATTGACAGCAAGAGGTGTGGCAATAAGCTAGTGCAAAGGGAGATGAAATGTGTTGGCTGTTCTTCAGTGGGTGCTGAAGTCTCAGATAGTGGTTGCAGTTTCATCCTAACAAAAATTAAGCATTATTATGCTGTTGTGTGGTTTAGTTTATGTGATTTTAACATTCCTTTGCAAGATTATATAGTTATGTCATTAAAGTGAAGGCAAAAACAAAGAAACAAAAAACCCCCACAGCTTGGCTAAACACTTGCTCCATTTTTTTCTCAGTGCTTTATCTATGATGTGTCAATCTCTTATAAAACCTGACAGAATTTTCATGGTTGAATGATTAAACGTTTGCATGTGGGTGTAAGCAGATAATAAGCTTCCCTTAATTTTTACTTTTTTTGAGATTTGTGATGGACATCCATTTTACAGCAAAGTACTGCTTAAGGGGAGAAATTAATTGCATTAATACAAACAAGGCCAGGTAGCACATTCTGGAGGCTTGAATTCAAAATCAGAAACTTTTGAATTTGTAGCCCCTTTTCTTATTTGTCAGCCTTATGGAAAAGGCTGACAAATTGTAAATTTTTTTTATTATTTAATTTGTAAATTAAATTTTCATTGTAAAGAAGACATTTTTATCTCTGTTGATATTTTATAGATGAGTGCAGGACTTTGACACAAGAATCGTGTGACATTTCTCCAGTTCTCGCTCAAGCCATGGAAGCCTTACAAGATAGACCTGTTCTCTACAAGTAAGTTGGTGTTCATGACCATCTCTAACAGAAATTAGTATTTTTAGCCTATGAAACTTGTAGACTGCAATGATTTGCAGTACAAAGGACAGTGACAATTTAGTCTTCCATCAGATTTGAAAAAAAAAAAAAAAAAAAAAACATTCAAATTATCTAAAATTCAGAAGTTTCTTTGACATACTTTTGATATAGTAGATGTTGGACTTCTTCAAACTTTTTGCTTTATAAATAAAATGACAGACTTCTTGTTTATATCTGAATTTGTGCTGCTTCTCCTGTAGAGAATAAAAGCTATCCAAATGACAGGATCATCTCACTTAAGTTCCCAAAGTGAAAAAATTGATAAGCTCTAATTAGCTTTTGCTGAAGCACTTTTGATAGTGAGAACATTTTTAACGACTATACAAATCATAATCACAGAATCACAAAATTGTAGGGGCTGGAAGGGACCTCCAGAGATCACAGAGTCCAACCCCTACAAAAGCAGGCTCCCTGCAGCAGGCTGCACAGGTAGGCATCCAGGTGGGTCTTAAGTATCTCCAGAGGAGACTCGACAACCTCCCTGGGCAGCCTGTTCCAGTGCTCCATCACCCTTACTGTGAAGAAGCATTGGGAGCACATTGGTGCAGAACTTCCTGTTCTTCAGTTTATGGCCATTTCCCCTTGTCCTGTCCCTACAGACCTCTGAAAAGAGGTTGCCCATGTCTCTTTGACTCCTGAACTTAAGATACTTATAAATCAGATCTTCTCTGAGGAGAATGGAAGACAAGCTACTACACATGGGTCTTCAAAACATAGTGGGTATTTAGATATTTACTAATCCTCACTTGTTCAGTTTGTTGTTTAATGTAAATTAAATGGTAGTTTGTTGACAACCACGAGGTGGCACTCTAAGAACTATTTATATTGGAATGATGGTCTACCTGAGGATGTAGTTTTACCGTTAGCCCTGGTACGTTTAGCTTCTTTGATATTGAAGTTTTGTTTTGATTCTGTTCTTTACATGCATTGCAGACAGCTGATACATTACGCTGAAGCGAGGGGTTGGAGAGCCCTTTTTTTTTGCAGTTTGTCCTCTGAGCCTTTCCTCACAGCCACAAAGGATCATTCACAGCATTTCATAGGGTTCTTTATAAATATGTTTTGCATTTTCTGCAATAAATATTTTGTTAAATGGTGCTACTTTCAACTTCATAAAACTATAGTTTTGCTCTTTTAAACTGACTGAAAACAGCAAAAACTGAAGTATCTTCTGTATAAACCCACAGCTGTCTAGCTTAAAATGAATCTGCAATAGAGTCTTTATTTTTCTCCTAACTTTTTTCTTACAAAAAACTGTGTTTATAAGAAAATGTTACCAAAGTTAATAAATAAATAAATGAGATTATAGGACACTTTTTTTTCTCCTGGAACTGTAAAAAGATGGAACCATGTTTCACTCACCATAGATTTATCATTGTCAAAAGTGCAGTACTGATGCTTAGTGTTTTAAATCTAAAGATAACTTGAATATCTTTGTACATACTGACTCCAGAGCTTGAAATGTAAAAACTAGGTCATGGAAGAAAATAACTTCTAATTGCTGTAATTCATATGAGCTGAACCCAGCGTCCCTTCCAAATTACTGCCTCAGAATTTCATAAAAGTTGTGATTTGATTGGATAAAAGTAAGACAGAGAAGAACAGTTTGGAAACAAGACAACATAAATAAGTAAACAAGAATCTGTAATGTTAATTTTAAGGTGACAGATTGCACCTTGGATGGCCTTTTGGAAACTAAGTACAGATCTGAGAAATGTATTTCACTTTGCTTTTACTTCATATTTCTAACAAACATTGAAAACTGTTTAATAGATAATACATGGAGTCGTAGTTCAAAACAGTGTTCCTCTTCCATCATCCACCCTGGTTTCCAAAGCTTTTCTACTGCCTTCTTCCTTTCCCTCCCAAATGATTATTATTATTTTACTGGGTTTTTGAAAAACTGGAACAGGAACGAAAGACGTCTAAATGTTGTTTTCTTCCCCTAAAATAATACCAAATAGTGTGTTTCTAGTACAAGTAATTGCTACTAATTAATTTTTATGCATGTCGGATTTTAGGGCTGTAATCCCCTATTCTACTGAGACCAACATGAAAACGAGCTGTATTTTTCTTTTTTAACCAAAATTACCATTACTAACTGCTGAATTCAAATCAAACGGGTCTTACGATCTCACTGTTACATTATCCTGCTGTATTTGTAACAACAGCTGTTTATTAGAGGGGGGAAGCTTGGCTGCTTTTTCCTAACATCGGAGCTGCAGCACTGCTATTCATGGGCTGTGGGCAGTCAGTGGATTCTAGATTTCTCTTGTATTTAATTGCATGAATTTTGTAAGTAATGATTGATTAAGGGCTTATTTTATCAACAAAAAAACAAAAAACAAAAAGCATATTTTTACTCTCTGAGTAAGAAAGTACAGTGTATGTGGAACACTGAAAAAGAAATTTCAAGATTCTTCACTCTGCTCCTCCCTTTAATAGTAACTCAGATGAAAAAAAGAACAAAACTGAGTGATTCATTCAACTATTTATAGTATAAGAAAAATCTAATTGAACGTAACTTGAAACACGTATGACACAGTGTATTATTTTCCTTCCTTTGTATTCTGTCCTTCGTGTCTGTTTAATTGTGAGCACAGTACTTACTTAACTTCAGTCAGTGAGTAACATGCTTTCTATTATTATTATTTTATTTTTATATCTGTTCAGCTGCTGGGTGTCATGGGTAAGTGACACCAAGCCTACTCTTTGGCATTTCTTCTGTTATGTTGGGAAAATATGCTGTTGTCTTTGTTCTTTTTCCTCATTGTAGTATGTGGATCGTATTCAAAATACTCAAATTCTGTTTTTCAAAAAACTAATTGTTCTATTGCTTTCTAAAGTCCTGTTTTAACCAGATAAATCAAGGCTGTTAGCAGTGTTCGTTTCCCATCCATCAGCTGTCATTGTGCTTTCACCCCAACAGGAAAGTAGCCTTCTCCAAAAATGAGCTGTGTGTATCTTCTGGGTACCTTCTCTATTACCAGAATGCCATTTGAGATTCTGCAGTCTGAGTTACAATTATCCATGCTTTAAATATGTAACTTAGATTCATTTGATTGACATCAGACAACCAAGTGCAAATAACTTTGTCACTACTAATCATCTGGTGATCTGGAGGAATGAGGAGGCTTCGTGTTGTGGCAATGATTTGCTGCTTCTGTCATTCAGTTGTGAACCACATGTGAACAGGAGTCCCAGACCTATCAATACACACTTACTTGTGCAAAGATGGAAATGATTTTGCATTTATTTATTTGTGCGTGATAAGTGAAAGGAAGGGTCAAAGAAAAACCATCTGTAGTATTTGTTATGTAGCGACAATAATGTCAGGAAGTTTTGAATGCTGTATAGTAGAAGCATTGGTGCGAGTTTTTAGAACTACAGAAATGATGACTCGTATTAACTGTAAAAGGGAAGAGATTGAATGTGATATGGTGGACTATTCTCTTTTACCCATTTCCATGTTTTGATGCCAGGTACACTCTGGATGAGTTTGGAACAGCTCGAAGGAGTGCTGTCGTCCGTGGCTTTATAGATGCTCTCACCAGAGGAGGTCTGGGAGGTACTCCCCGCCCTATTGAAATGCACTCGCATGATCCTCTGAGGTACTGTACTGGGAGTGTATAAGGAATAATCCTTCTTTTGCCCATTCACACTTTGAATCCCTCACACCATAAACTCCTTTTTCACGCAGAAATTTTTGTCTTTATTCAGGTATGTAGGAGACATGCTGGCCTGGCTGCATCAAGCTACAGCTTCTGAAAAAGAACATCTTGAGGCTATATTAAAGCTTGTAACCATTGAAGGTAGTACTTGATTTCAAAACATATATTGAGAAGTGATAAGAAAGTAAGCTAAGAAGTGTGAATGGGCTTAAGTTTTGAGAGTTTTCATTTGCCTGGAATTAACATCAGAATAACATATTGTTGCTTTTTGTCAGAAGTCCTTAGTGAAAAAGAATACTTCAAATTGCATTCTTTTCATTTCACTATATTCACTATATTTACACTAAATTTACAAAGAGACATTTTGGACTGTAGCTGTGAGTTCAAAATTGTCCACAAGATGTAAGTATATCTTTAAACACATTATCACAAGGTTATTTTTTGAGAATTGTTATTCCTTTCTCTGTTCCTTCTATGCTACAAACAAGGGAATTTTCATCTGTCAAGTAATGGGTTTCTGAAGGACACAGTAGGCCACTGTAGATTCAGCTTTATGATGACAAGTATCTCATTTATTAATGGAACTGTAGATTCTCATGCAGATTTTTCAGCAGTTTTTCTCTCTTTTAAATATGTTGAGCCATGCTTTTGAGAACTTTTTTCAGTAGAAGCTGTAATGTGATTGGCCTCTACAGCTTCAGCCAGACTTACTAAACGGGGGCCAAACTTACACATGGGGGCCAACAAAGCCTGGAAGGTGCAGCTGTCAACTATTCCTCTGCATCTCTGGAAAAAATTCCAATAATGAGAATGGTTGCAGGATAAGATCTATAAGATGAAGCAGTATTTAACTGGAGACCACTGAATATAGAAAGAACTGTTAAGTGGGAAGTGCAGTTTTATGGTTCAGATTAAATAGATTGAGATTATATGCTTTATATAAAAACGGACACTAATCTCGTGCTAATGAGTGTGTACAGTGTGTGTGGTACTGAGAGGTTTGAGGTGAATGATCAATATTATTGTGCAGTCTTCAGGTTGCACAGGCTGCAGCAGAAGTTAAGTTAGTTTAACTTGTCCATTTAAAAGTGGACATCTTGTTGGTTTGTGATTATAATGAGAGTGATTTTCTTTCCAGAAGACTTGTCTTCCTAGCAAAAGTTAGCTCTGATATAGGTGTTTCTGGAGACTCTTGATCAAAACTCTTTTGTTTTTCCCTATTTCCTGTAGAGGGAGACTGAGCAGCTAGCATAGAATAGATGAGCAATTTTGAAGGTGAAATGTAGAGAAATACTGTCTCACCTATACTAGGTCAGTCAAATGTTTTATCTCTAGTTTCACTTTGAATAGCTTTTTGGAGGTGGAATTGTTTTTATTATTTTAAGTCAGGAGTCTCTGATTTCAGATCACTGTTAAGTCCTTCTATAAGCCATATATAATTTTAGGAGTGTGGAGAAGGTGTTGAGTCTCACTGACACAAAATTCTTCCCCCTCTCTTTATATAAGAAGAAAAAAAGGTAACATGTCTGTCTGTGGGTAGAAACAGATGTAGAGTTGGTCCCAGTAGATGAAGACCTGTGTGTACCATTTTGGAGAGCTGTTCACTATTTTGACTTTAGAGAGAATCCCTTGCCCATAACAAAGTACTCCTGAGTAACTTGAAAAGCTTTACAATTAGGAGCTTGCAAATATTAGCCTTTGAAAATTTATCTGGCCAGAAAAGCCATTCAAATATTAAGCACTGCAAAATTCAGAGTAGGTCAATGATTTTTGCATTGTACTGGACCTGAAAGGGATTTTGCATCTCTTAAGAGTTGTTTAATCTGTAATTCTTCCATGTCACTGTGACTTGCTAATAACTGCAACACTTATATAATCAATTGTGTTGGAAGATTTGCTTTTGCTCTTTGCTAAGTCTAAAATACTCTAATTAGATCTGAAAGTGTATGTGATGGCACAAGCATACGATATACCAAAATTGTAATTCTATGTTCCGTGCTATTTGAACTTGTATATTTTTTGCAGCTAAAATTTCATACCCAAGAACTTGTTAATGAGTCAGTCTGGTTTTGAAACATGATTGCAAAGATGTGCTTGTTATATTGATGAACTAGAAAAAGGTAGCTGTTCCTACCAAAGAAATGTGCAAATTATTAGGATGTGTTGGGGAGTTAACTGTGACATAACAGGCCATGAACCTTGTGGTTTGTAGTCTTGCTTTCTTGTTTAGTATCGATACATAAATATATAAACATGTTTTTATGACGGTACCAATTTAGAATGTTGAAGTTCTTAGCCATGACTTCCAAACTGAGTTTGTTTTTCGCTTATGTGGTTTTTCACCTGTCTTGATGTAAAGAGACACTGTCACATGTCTTTTATCTTCTATGATTTCTTTCTTGGAGAGGTAATCTCTTTTAGTGTGAAACAAGATCTGTAAAATACAGCTTCAGGTCGCCTGATTTTTATCACAGTCAGTTTGTTTACTGTTCATTGCATGGGTCCCATCTGAAGATGAACTCCTGTTGACAAGTTTTAAATTAGAATTAAACTATTGCTGTCTCCATAAATCTATTCCGAGTTGTTACTGAAGTGAGAGCTTGAAGATCTGTTGCTTTCAGTTTGATTGATTTATGACAGTGCTGGTTGCCATGCAACAATTAATTTTGCGTTTCATGATAAGACAGGGCAATATTCTCTTTCATATTTAGTTTGTTCTCTGATAGATTAGTTTTCAACTGCTGCTGGGGAGGAAGCACTTGCTAATGCTGTGGTACAGTACAGTGTGAAGGTACATATGTGATGTAAGTTGTAACAATGCCATGAGCACGTCACTGTCAGACATGTATATTTGCAGTTCAGGCCTTTCATAATGGTAGGTACCGGTGCTCCTTAAGCATCTCAGTCCCATCTCCCTTCCCCCCTCCACCATTTTTTCTTTAGTTTCAAGAAGTACTGATGCTGAGCATCACTGTGACTGTTTCTGGCTAAAACATTTTTCTTCCCTTTGTTCCTTCTCTCTGAAATCCCCAGGCACTGTGTTGTGCTAGGAAGAAATTGCGTAGCATAAGGTAATGAGTCTTCAGGACTGTTTTGTCATGCTCCTGTTTCCTAATGGTTAGATTTGGAGTTCAGTGGAGGTATAAACTAGTCTTGTGAAGAAAAGAACATGCCGTTCATAATGTTTTGGGGTTGTTTTTTTTATGGAGGAGTAGCTCTTACATTTGTTTATTTGTTTTATGGTCTTGAAGGAAAGAGAATTAAATTTGCATAATCTTAACATGTGCTTCCATTCACTGTAGGTGTGGAAGAAAATATTCAAGAAGTAGTTGGGCATATCACAGAAGGCGTTTGCAGGCCTCTAAAGGTATTGTATCTTATTTTTCTTAGTACTCTAAATATATTGAAACAAAATCCGCTATTCTTTCTCAGAACATTTCTACAGTGTGTTGTCATTGTTCCTTGGTTAACACTAGATTCTCAACTTTGAAAATTATAATGCCTTTCAAAATTAAGGGTTCTATGGTTTGTGGGAATGTCATTAGTAGTCGAATTAGAAGTATTCATGCAGTGAGAGGTTCTAGGATACTAAATCTGTATCTTGATCTGTAGTAATATATCCGTGTCCAAATATCCTAATATGCAACACTGAAAATGGATATATGTATATATACTTCTGTACATGCTTGTGAATTGGAGATTAAAATACAGCTGAATGTTGAAATTAATGTTGTGCACTGAGCTTTGCAAGTAAGAGACAAAAATTATTCTTCATTTTTGGTCTCAAACATGGATGCAAAGGGAGCATAATCTTAGTTGCTTATCTCTGCGGCTGGCTCTGTCAAGAAGGCATTGCTGCACATTGTGCTCTGCTGAACAGCAGACAAATAACTTGGAGATTGGATGGTGGTCTGTTTGTAGCCCTTTCACACATAGGCACATGGGAGAATAGTGCAGTGATAAGTCACTGACTTTCACTGCTTCATGAGTGCCCAGAGCTTGACCTTGGGACAGCTTTTTATGAGTGAATTGAGACTGTGTGTACCATAGAGACAAGACATCAACTGTCCGAGTGTAAAGAAAGTCAGCACTGTTTTGGTCTGTGTAACCAATATCTCCTGGTTGAGATAAACAGTCAACATAGCTGCTTGTTAGTTATAAAAATATCTAGTTACATACTGGTGGCAGATATGTGATATCTCCTTTAAGTAAAGGAGAGATTAATTCAGGCAAAATATTGTCTTTTGGGAAAAATACCTAATGTTTTGAGTATTCCAAATTGCTGCATGAAGCTAAAGATCAGTAGTTATAGTTCAGGGATTCTGTAGCTACTCTTGTTCAGTGCTGAGGAGAATTCCAGTATGTACTGGTATTAATCCATAAAATGATCTCAGTATTTTGAAATTTTCAGTAACAAGTTGCAGCAAAAACCTACAGGTGAATATTGGGGGGTTATTTAATTTCATTTTATTTTTTTAAGATTTTTTTTTAAGAAACAGCTGCTTGTTTTCTACCCAGAGACTTGGCAACCCCAGAAATACTTTGGTTCAAGCACAAAATTATAGTTAAGTGAGCATTGTCTCTTGTTGACTCTTTTTTCCCATTTATTTCTTGAAAGTCAGCATCATATTATATGTAAAATGATAGAGGTTGTCTTTTAGAATGTATGACCTGAAGGATGTTTGCTTATTCTGCAGGTTAGGATTGAGCAGGTGATTGTCGCTGAGCCAGGAGCAGTTTTACTGTATAAGATTTCTAATCTTCTCAAGTTCTACCACCATACAATCAGGTATGCAAAACTACAAAGTATGTTAAGGATGTCTTTCATGTTATTGTAAGTATAATGATTAGAATAGCAGAAAGGGTTTTCTTGGCCTTAGTCTTCGTTGTGTACAGCACAGTCATGGAGAAATGTGCGTAATACCAAGCAAATGCCATTTGTCTGTTGTCACTCCTCTATTCGTATGAAGTGTGCTCTGGAATATAGCATTCGTTTGAAAAGTAAAGAAGGAATCTTTTATTACTTCTCTATCTGGATGCCAAGAGTTTGCTTAAAAAGCTACGGGAAGCATCTAAGGTGACAATCAGGAATCCCTTTGAAAAAATGCTGGAATTAAATTCTCTCTAGATACTCAGTTTTGGTTTTTTTTTTTCTTCTCTAAATAGCTGTGTTTCGATACCACTTTTTCTGATTGTGCACTTGCATTTTCCTGTTGAAGTGCATTGCTTTGCTCTGTATCTTGCTGTTCAAGGTTCACCAGTCATCTTTCAGCCTTTTAGGTGTCCCTAAGAACAATGAAACAGGAGAAGAATCAGAATCACTGTTGTTTGTAGATAGTGGCATTTGCAGTGGTTGACACTGGTTAGAAAGAGCAATAGCAGGAAAGTGTTCCTCCATAGCCATGTCCTGAAGTACTGAGAATTTGAGTCACTAGTGCTATGTCTTGAGCTTATGTTCAGTATTCAGGTATTGGACGCAATAGAATAAATGCTTCTTGGGCATCTACTGCTGCATTTAGATGCTGCAAGTGTGATGGCTCTGCAGGTCTCTGGTAGAACACTTAGAGGACTTTTTCTTCCATAATATTGAGGAAAACAATTTTTATTCCTATTCTTATTGTCAAAACAGCTGCAAGATTTTTTGCTGTCATTTTTCTATCTTCAAAGTCTGTTTCCCAGTAGTTACAAAGAAACTGAAAATGCGATGTTAAAATGGAAGGTCTGAGGCAGTCTTACCTGTTGCTTTTTCTCCTGCAAGTGATGTATTGTTTGAAGATCATTAAAGTACCGCCTGTCAGCTGAATAATTTCCACTGTATACAGGAAGTGTGCCTGAATGGTGAAAAGAAAATCCACTTGGACATATAACCCTCTAAATGCAACAAGATTCTGAAGATATCTGACATATTCCGAAGATCAAGCAAAAGGAATTAGCCATTTTTGTAGCTTAGAAATATTTTTACTTTAGACAAAAGTGCTAAACTATAGACTTTTAAGTATAGGTAGACTATACTTAAAAGTGTATAGGTAGACTGTACTTAAAAGTTATATCTGCTTAATGGTATGGTTATCTGTGCTTGTTCTCACAGTCATCTTAATATGTGTATCATGAAAGCCAGTGTGTCTGATCTTCCAATTCCTACATTTTCAGCTTTCAAATTGTATATGAATTGCTTTCTAAAGTATCTGACCTTGCCATGTAGTTAATCTCTATTTTGTTTTCAGTGCTATTGTAGGAAACAGTGCAGCCACACTATTGACAACAATAGAAGAAATGCATTTGTTGAGTAAGAAGATATTCTTTAACAGCTTGAGTCTTCATGCGAGTAAACTGATGGACAAGGTTGGTTTCAAAAGATTTGTTTCATGCAGCTTTCATATTTCCAATCACATGCTTTCATTTCCCTTTTATCTAGCGAGATTATTGGATGAATGGCTGTTTTAGACTTCAGTTTTTCCTGAAATTAATTTATTTTTTCTTGTTTCTTTGTGCTGGCTACAGAATTCCATAAAAAAGCCTGCATGTCTGTGTTTTAATTCTTGTATTACTGTTAGTAAATATGGCTAAAAATAGCATTATTAGCCACGTTTGTTTATAGAGCAGCAGAGCAGTTTACATAGTTGTAAAATCTATGACAAACAGAAAAATTAATTGTGAAATTTCCCTTAGTGCAGTAAAGCAGGGTCAGCTAATTGAGCTAGATAATTTGTATTGAAGCATCATCAGATCAGTAATTAATTACTCATGTGAATAATGCCTTTTTGAGGTTACGCAATAAATCCCAGAATGGCAGTCTGAGTGAAAGGAAAACTTGGCCTTTTCTGTCTTCTATAAAAGCCACAAATATCATTGCTGTTAGAAGCAGAATATACTTTTGTTAACTAGACAACTGTACCAAAGCCAGCACTGCTTCCCTGGTATCTTTTCTTCTCCTACTGTTTGCTTTGAACTTCGTTTCCGTGAACTTCTCATTGTTCAGTACCTGTAACAGTTCTTGTTAAGCTCTCCTTGCTGTATTCATATCAGGTTGCAATTGAGTTTCAGCTTTCTGAGGTCTGAGCAAGGTAAAAACAAACTATTAGACTGCATGTGTAGTCATTATGGGATGCCACTGTAATTCTCTTTAACTTCATAGGACCATTACAGTTGGAAAGGACCAGTATGGTCATATAGCCCAGCCATCAACCCATTGTCCAACTGTTGACCCATCATGTCAATCAATTTGTTGTATTGACAGGAATTTAGTTCCCCTTCCCTCGATTTCCAGTCTGGATGTGACTGGCTGTGGGCACTCCTTTTGTTTTATAAAGGGGTCAGATTTGGGTTTCATGACTTTAAATAATGGTGATTGTACTGCTGCCTTCAATTGCACTTTATTGCAAGTCGTTCAGAATAATGAACTGGCATACCAGCCTACCATGTGCTGTAAGAAGTACTGGCTTTTCTCATAAACACATCTTGTAAATTAAATCTGAAATCGACAATTTTACACTGCATATTTATACTCAAAAAATCTGTCCTCAGGATATGATGGAGGCCAAAGACTTAGAGACCTAAAGGTTGATTAGATGTTTAACATCTGGAATTAATTATGAATCTGTGCTTCAGGAGTTAACAACTAGCTAATGGTACACATGAGAAGAATTCTTACTGTACTGATGTGTAGCTCTTGTAACTGAAAGTTTGGGGCAGTCCTGTGAATCACCTGATGTTATTTTCCTTTGTGAGTGGACTACTGAATTGATAGAATGATGTCCTGTCTCTTTGTGACTAAAAATAGTTTTTCTTCCCCAAAAACAAATGCTAATAGGCTGAATTAAACCCACAGTAACTTTTGTTTTCATGGGATAAAGACCTTACTTTGACATAAATTAAATTATCCTGTTACTTTGTTTACTCTGTTAATACACAGCCAGTTTTTATGCCTTTTTGTATGCCTCCATGACTTTAGCAAAGGAAGCTGCAATCTTGTTGCATATTGAGGAATCTTTAAGTTGCTTTTTGTCATCCCTATCATTTTATATTCATCAGTTCATCAGTTGTTACTAATAACTTAGAAATAAGGAGCAAAAGTTTTGAATAGGGATCAGTTCTGCAGTATGTATTTCGTTTAGAGAGAATATAAGTGTTTTTGTATTTACTATTCATAGCTACTGAATTCCATAAGATTTAGTCATCATTACTGATGAATTTGTTACTTGATATGTTCCTTCAGCCCTGTGCAAATTCTATTGTGCTGTAGCGTGGGGACAATTGTCTAGATTAAACTGATGTGTTATTGTGTCTTGCTGTGGTATGTTTTTCTAGTATCTACAGTTTTATAGTTGATAGACAAGGGTAGTATTTAAGCAAAACTTGCTTTTAAATAGAAATATGTGCAGACTTCTTAGACAAAGCAGGTTTTACTTTGTAGACAAAGCAGGTTTCATGAAGCATGCTAACTCCTCAAGACCCTTTCCTTTGAATGTATTGAAATGACAGGACAGAGATGTGTTTCTGTCCTCATTACCACAGAAAAACTAATTCCCTGGGTTATTGATTATGCTGGGAATAAAAGCGCCTTCAAACTGCCTGGCATTTTGTTTTTGACCCATGTTGGGAAACTGAGATTTCAGGCTGTTCTTTATAGGAGAAAAAAGCAGCTTCGTGTATACATCTATTTTTAAGAAAGAATCCCATATTGCATAAGTATTTCCACAGGCACAAAACTGTATGGAATCTTAAAGGCAGTCTTAGATCAGGATTCTCCCTCTTTGGTTGTCAAATCATCAATGTAGATGATACAGGGAAATCCCTAGTTACTTCAGAGTGCCTGCTGACTTCCTCAGAAGCATTTTCCTATGAACGTATTTTTTAATTACATCAGAAAACCTCAAGCATTTTGGTTATAATCTGAAAATAATGTAGTCAGCAGTTCTCACTACTTCACCTTCTTTGTTCTGAGAATCTCTGTTTATCGTGTTTTCATTCACACTTCTCAGGTGGCTCCGTAGGATCTGAAGCCTATAGAATAGATACATTCATCTTACTGCCTGAATGTAAGTTCATTTTTATCAAAAGAAAGGCAGAACATGAGGAAGTCTCTTTGGCTTCTGTTCTTGAAAGCTGCCCTGAATCCTGGTGACAGTCCTTCCAAAGGTACTTAGTTGTCAAGGTTTAAAGTATCGCTCACAGCTTTGAGATTCTCAGGTTGTCATAGAGCTCGATGCTGGTGTCGTACGGAGTCTGTGCACCCATCAGCTCTCTGTCACACTGAAAGTTAGCGCACCAGCTTTTACTACAAACACTGCATCTCCCTTGCATTGCTTTATGGGCTTTCATCTTTCAGAAGTATTCGGCAGTGCTTTCTAGCTCTGCTAACAAAGTGGCTAGTTTCTGGCTAAGAAGACCTTTGTTGTTCAACCCGAATGGGGTTTTGCTTGTATTAGTGTCCCTAATCTTATTGGTATTTGTTTCTTTATAGCTTTTTTGGACAACTGTGCTAGGGAATGGGTTTGAACCATAGTTCACTCCTTAGTATTTCCTTCAACTGATAAACACTCATAAAACAAATGCTTAGGGATTTAGAGTTCTTTTTGTGTTACTCACTGGATCTAATTAAAAACAACCTGATTCAGATTAACATTTTACTCATGATGATAAATCCAGAAGAAAATACTAAATTGGAACTATCAGAAAACAGAAACTGTGTCAGGGAAACGGGAAGCAAGTGGATGACGGTCCATCTACTGAAGTACTAAAGTAGATGGACTGTCATCTCACATTGGGAGAACTGGTATTTAGAATCACAAGAATCATAGAATCACAAGGTTGGAAAGGACCTATAAGATCATCTAGTGCAACCATCCTCCCTTTACCATACTTACAGAAAGACCCCTAAACCATATCTCCTAGCTCCCTATCCAGATGTGTCTTGAACACTGCCAGTGATGGCGAATCCTCCACCTCCCTGGGCAGGCTATTCCAGTATACTGGTGAGGCATTTTAATCATCCCATTGCACCAGGATGTTTTATTAGAGCAGCTAATTTATAAGAGAATCTTCAAGCACGTCTTTCCTTACTTTCTCATTTTGATAAATGAGAACAATTATTAAATGTTAATTAATGTTAATATTAAATGATAATTTAAAACACCATAATGAATAGAATAAAAGGTATCATAAGGGTACTAAAGTGAGTTAACCTGTCAGGTGCTATCTGAAGAAGATGATTAGTAGAGTAGCCAAAGGAGTTTGTGTTACTCAATGCTCTTCTTTTTATAGAATAGATACATTCATCTTACTGCCTGAATGTAAGTTAATTTTTATCCAAAGAAAGGCAGAACATGAGGAAGTCTTTTTGGCTTCTGTTCTTCTTGAAAGCTGCCCTGAATCCTGGTGATGTATGCAAATTAAATGTTATGTTTCCATAATCTGTTAAGTTTGTCAGTGGAAAAGGTATTAAAACATTGCACTGGAATAACTGTGAACTTCTCCCCCATAATCTGGTTTCCATCAGAATGAAACCTTTTAGTTTTCTGGGAAACCAGCTGTGGGACAGTTGAAACGAGATAGTTTTTTGTTGTGGTCTGAGTGGTGTTGTGGTCTGAAAGAATCCATTTGAAGAGAGCAAAGCTAACAAGAATTTTTTTTGTTATCTGTACTTCCCAGTTAACTGAAGACAGTTGAGAAGAAAAGCATCCCATCCTTTACTTTGGAATCTGTGGTGATCTCTGTAGGTTCCTAACAGGGCTCAGAACTTAGGACAGCTGTTAACTTCATGTGTTTCAGTCTGTGTGTGTCACCTCTTACCCTGTTACTGGACACCACTGAAAAGAGCCTTGGCTCCTTTATTCCTCCAATTAAGTATTTACAGATTTTGATAACATCCCCCTGAGCCACCTCTTCTCAGGACTTCAACAGACCCAGCTCACTCAGCCCCTCCTTGTATGAGGTATTCCAGAGCCTGCATGGTCTTTGTAGGCCTTCATTGGGTTTGCTCCAGTGAGTCCATGTCCTTCTGTGCTGGCAACTACCTAGTTCAGGTAGTGAAGTATATAAGTCATTCTGATAGTGTTACCCACAGTAGGAGATTGTAGGTGTGCATATGAGCTACTAACAATGCTGCTCTCCTGGATGTCTCTATCAATACTTAATAGAATTAACTGAAGTTAATATAAACAAATATTATACAAGATTATTTATTTAGTAATCATCTCCCTCTGAATAGCCCTTCAGAATGTGCTTTTCAGAGCTAAAAAGCTTAAATGAAGCCACAACCTTTTATGCTAAACCTGTTTTCAGAGAACAGATTTCTCTTTTTATGTATTAGAGTTTAAAAAATGAAATTTTCTTTGCATGGATGACTGGGCTAGTTTTGGTGTGACTGAACTGCTAGGTAGAGCTGATGAGAGCCTCGATATTATTGGCATACATTTTGAGAAGTTTTTAGCTAGCTCCTGTCTATCTTGTGTGTGAACCAATTGCTTCACCGGCCGAATTCAGCAAATCGCTTTCCCTCTAACTGGCATCATTGGTAATAATTTTTATAAAACACTTATGCCATCGCTTTTTTAATTTAAATTAGGATGGCAGTTTAGCTTTCAAAAATTAATGTCAGTAACTGTTTTAAAATTTTCTTTTTTAACTGAAAAAAAACAACACGTATAATCATGCAACTATTTAGAATGAATATAGCAGTGCATTAATTTTCCCTGACTTTACTAATAATTCTACCTCTGAAGTAGTCAGGAATTTAAGCTGGCTCAAATACAATTCAAAGATCTTAACCTCTTTCCTTGTAATGTTTTCTTCCCCAGTAATGTTGTCCACTATATTCTAGATAGGAACAAGGAACTTAAAAAGAACAGGTTAAATGAAAGTTGAAGCTAATTTAGAGGCTTCTGGCCATCATCTACTTGAAGGGACAAAAATTCTGTAATTGCGTAAAGAAGCCTGAAATTATCATTGCCATGATCTGTATCTGTATTGAATGTGAAAGCCCTATCAGACTCTGGTCTCAAATTAATGACAAAATATCCCTGAACACGGTCCATTTCAGGTCTGAGAACAGTGTGTTCAGGGCACGATCAATACCCCTAATATAACAAGAATAAACAAGAAGAAAGTCACTCATTGCTGTAAATTTCAGTAGACTTTGCTACTAATCAGCACCGAATAGTAAGTGCTTCTTTCCAAATTGCTGTTACTTCATTGCTAGGAGAGTATCTGTTTAAATTTTTCAACTGTTTATGCTGAACAACAACTGTTCTTTGAATTGACTATATTATCTCTTGGAAAATGAGTGCAGAGAAACACTTCATGTTCAGAAGGATCCAAAAGTGTTCTTGTTTGATCTGTTTTAGCAACAGATATGGAGCATCTTGGCTGTGCCTAGGGGACCATCCAGAGCTACCTTATATTCTTACTGAGCAGAAGTCTTAAGAGATTTGAAGACACAGCCTATTTCTGCTGCAGCTGCACACCTTGAGTGAGACACAGAGACTAGTCCCAGATTAAGCTGAACTTAGTTCTCCCTACATCCTTCTGGAAAGAGATTATGCTGTCAGGTGTTCACTAGCTGTGTTCTTAGGGTCTTCTTACTCCCATGTAGTCTAGACAGGCTTGTGTTTCCCTTTGAATAGGAAAGAGACAGGAAAGAGCAATTGGTATTTACCTGTTAGAGTACGTGAGCTTTAAAATGTTGTAGAATATTAACCTATTTCATGTTCTCCAGCTTTTAATAATCTTCCTCAGAAAGCGTGTTCTTTATGGTTTTAAAATATCTGTGATTCTCATATCTCTCTTACCTTTGAGATAGGTTTCCAATCCAGAACTCACACTATTTTTTTTTCAATTTATATAGGTGTACTTGAGCTTATGTGCAAGTCATTTGTACACTGATAATTTAAGACACAAACTTAAAAGGCATTAAGACTGTTGCAGCTATGTCTGCTGCTGCCTGTGGCAGCACTCTTACCAGCCTCTTAAAGTTCTTCTGCGTGGCGACGTGTAATTTTGCTGTTAGGTGGTTGCATTTGTGCCACCAGGTTTGATGAAGTTTGCTGTAAATGGCATTTATAAGCAAAAAAAAAAAACAAAAAACCGCCAACAAAAACAGATTATCTTGTTCCTTAGGTTGAACTCCCACCTCCTGATCTCGGCCCAAGCTCTGCACTAAATCAGACACTTAATTTGCTACGAGAGGTTCTGGCATCTCACGACTCATCTGTTGTTCCACTGGATGCCCGTCAGGCTGACTTTGTGCAGGTACAAGGGAGCTCTGAGAGAAGTGGGGGGAAAGAAAGTAAATTCAGGTTTGTCTTGGTCCATTAATCTTTTTCTTCTGGTCCTATTTTGGAACCTTCTTCCAAACTCAAGTTTTCAGTGTGAATAAGATGGTGACTAACTAAGTGGATAATTACAGTACAGTATGGAGTGCTACTCTTAGCACAGTGTCTATATTCTGTTATCCAATTACTACTCCATTAAGTAAATACTCCATCAAGATTGCACAATTGCCAATTATCCTATCTGGGTTACTCCTCCTCCTGCTAGGTTAGAATCTGTTCTCAGGTTTTTGTACTTTTCCCATCACTATGGTAGCTGATCTCCTGCTGACAAATCCAGTAGAAAACTGCTTTCACAGTTGGAAACTCTCATTTTCCTTTGTTCTGCTTTGGAGAATAAATACATGATAGAGACAGAATGAGCTTAGAAGCCTCATGTGACATGATTTCCTTCCTCTCCTCCCTCTTTCCTTTGTGTTTTCTATTTTAGGTTCTGTCGTGTGTGTTAGATCCATTGTTACAGATGTGTACTATGTCTGCTAGTAATTTGGGCACAGCTGACATGGCAACCTTCATGGTAAATTCACTTTACATGATGAAGACGACTTTGGCTCTCTTTGAATTCACTGACAAACGTCTGGAAATGTTACAGTTTCAGGTGAGCCATGGTAGCCCAGATGAAAATAAACTCACTACTGTTTTTGTTTTGTTTTGCAGACTATGAGTGGTGATGTGAACATAGTTGTCCTTAAAAATGTTGGGTTTTGATCAGTTCTAAAGGAAATGGGCTCTTATTATAAGCCTTTATTTCAAACATACAAAAAATATTGGGAAAGTTTTATTTTAGTTGCAGATAAACCCATATCAATGAAAACTTTCATTTTCTGAGTCATTCTCATTATTCTAGTTTGCTTGCAAACTTGTGTGAATTGAAGCAAATAGAATTTGAAAGCTGAATTGTGAGCTGGCTGTGTTTCATCCTATGGGGTGTTAGTACAGTATACGTGAGGTCATTACTTCAGTGCTTCTTTTTACCCTTCCGTTCCCATCTGTTCAGTTTCACCTGATGTGGCAGGTTAGTAGTTTGTATTTGGTACCATTTCAAAATGGAAATGTGGTTTATAAATGGTTTGCTTGGGAAAAAACGTAGGCGTTGCCCATTTATAGTAATGCTACATAATAATCTCTGCAGTGCCTCTCAGGAGAGTTTTTGGAGCTTGAAGACTTAGGGGGAAAAAAATAAAAGTATCAACTTCTTATTTGAAAGCATCAGTGAAGATTGGCTGTGAGCCATTTCCCCCTTTCTACTTCTAATTAGAATTTCTAGCATCTTTTAGCTGGGAAACAAACAGAAAACCTCACCAAACTGTCTGGGGCATTTTGAACTTCCATTATCAGAGCTTCACAGTAAATGTTGCAATTGATTTATTCTTAAAAAAAGCAGTCGAACTGAAGGTTATGCATTTAATGCCAATTGCTTTCTTCAAGTGTTCTACGAATACAGAAATAGACTGGAAAAGAAAACCTTTAAGATTATACATAAGTAGATTATCAAAGTGAGGGTAGAATGGCGTATTAAGTAAGAAACGTTTTTCATGGGAAAAAAGAACTCCTGAAGACGGTTAAAATCTCCAAATTGAAATATTAAGATTTCCCCCCTGATTTGTAAAAAGTGCATTTTTCTAAACAGTTTTAGAAAGTAACATGCTTTTAAATATCAAACTTAGAAGTCTTGTGTTTTACTAGAGTTTGATGTATTATGAATTTTAGATTTTCCTTAAGATTAGAAGTGAAATAAATACAGGGACAGTGATCTGTAAAATAGTGTTTAATCACAAATCTTCCCCATTTACTCAAAGGTGATTGCTTTTGCTGTGACTGGATTTATTGGTTAGCTTCTGTAATTAATTGTCTTTTGTTCTTTCAGTCAGCTCATTATAAACACGTGGCTATCAGTACTGAGTTTAGAAGCCTTACTGATTATGGGGGAAATGGTTTCAAGCTCAAGGAGTAGTTTTTGGTCAGATGTAAGGAAAAGTCTTTTATGCTGAGGGTGGCGAGGCACCAGAATAGGTTACCCAGTAATGTGGTTGCTGCCCTGTCCCTTAAGACTTTCAAGGTTGGATCAGGCCATGAGCACCCTGATGTAGCTGTGGTGTCCCTGTTCATTGCAGGAGAGTTGGACTAGATGGCCTTTAAAGATCCCTTCCAACTCTAAAGGTTCTACGACCCTATTCTATATTTTAGCTTCAATTTCTTTTTTCCTTTGAAAGACTGTCATTTTTGTGTAGTTTTTTATTGATAATAGTGCAACAGCTTTATGTTTTTTATAAGTTCTGATATTTTCAATAAGCTGAATGATTTTTATCACATATTTTCAAAGAACTGTAAGAGCTTTCATTTATTTTTATTTTTAGTGCTATTGAATTTACTAATACAAAAAAGTTGGGCTCTTCTGTAAAGAATTATCAATAATTTAGTTACTGGTTTCTCATAGTATAGAAGATGTAAATGGATGCGGTAATTATGCTCTATGTGTTTGTGTTTTTTTGTCTTGTTCATTAATTGTATTCCTTTTCTTATTTGTGTTTCTAGACATTTTAACTCCAGAGGTAGTTTTGTTTTATATTCTCATGCATATTTTCTAAATATCTTATGCTTGAAATTTCAGATTGAAGCTCATTTAGATACACTCATAAATGAACAAGCTTCCTACGTCCTAACCAGAGCTGGTCTGAGTTACATATATAACTCTGTGCAGCAGCACAAACCGGAACAGGTAAGATAATGTACTGGTTGTATTGAGAAGGTAGTGCGTACTGCCAACCAGAACAGCTTTGGCATTTTTCGTTTTGTAAATTAAGTATTGTGTGAATGCAAAAATTCTGTGGATTTTTCATACAGTGCCAGGACTATTAGACTAAGGTACCTTACAGGTACACATTTTCCTCGTGCTGTGTGTTAAGCAAGCTTAGCAGGTTTGGGATGCATCATTCCTTCTGGCTTGTCTGTGCAGATATGTTCTCAGAATAACTGTACAGGTAGCATAATATCCCTCTGAAATCATTAGAGTGGAGCTGGCTCTAAAACACAAGTAGTGAGTTTGTCTACCTCTTCCATACTACATAGGACATATTGGACCTACTGTGCATGTAACATTCACTTTTTCTTTTCCTACTGTGGTATCCATTTCCAGAGTAGATACCTTGCATGCATTAGACAACTACTGCTTTTCTTGGTGCTGTGAAAAAAATGTTAGATGAGCATAATAGTAATTTTAGATGAGTTTAATAGTAGCTTTTTGGCTTTATTCGCTGCTTTACCTATTCTAGAGCCAAGACGATCTGATTCTAAAAGTGAAAACATGGGATTTCTTGGAACAAGTTGAAAACTGACATTTGGGGCTCATGTCCTTTGTTTCTTTTGAACCACTATTCTTATCTGCCAGCTTTTATTATATCCCCTCTCCCCTTTACCTGTGATCTTTTGTGAAGGTGAAGAACAGTGATTACAGAAGAAAGTGGTACCATATTGGAGATTTCTGTTCTTTGTCTAGGCAGTATTATTATATAAAGTGCCCAAACTCAACAGACTATTTTAGAGAACCATTTTAAATGCAGAAATTAGTAACTCAGTTTGATTTCCTATTCATAAGCTTATCTCCTCTTCTAAAACCAATTTCAAATAGACCAGAGCAGATTGTTTAATGGAATGTGGATAGAATTTCCAGTAGTAATTTTCTTTCATATCTGTCCACTGGTTGACTGCAGGGGTGAGATTGTTACAAGATTCGTTAGAGGGTGAGACAGCATGTATGCATTGCAATGCCATGTAAACAGAAAGGTTATTGGGGAGCAGAGCTGAATTCAGCGTTGGCTGGGAACAAATGAAGAGGTGGAGATCTCTGTAATCCGCGAACACCAGGGCCATATGGACAGCTGCCAGTTGAGGTTTTATCCCAGACCTTGCAGAAGATTTTTTCAAGGTTTTATTGTCTAATGGCAAAAAGAGGAGAAAAGAACTTGAAAAAGGATATATGAAAAAGACAGTATTCCAAACTTTTAATCTAAGGGAGTGGTGGAGTACAAATGAACTGTTACCGCATTTGCAGCGCTGGTGTGGTGATTCAGTTTCCAAACATGTAATATCCTGTAGCAGGACTGAGTAACAATTTAGCACTGAACAGACTGTAGAATTTATTATTTCTTGTCTTTTTTTCTAACACTAGAGAGACTTCTCTTTATTATTATTATTTTTCCCCCTTAGGGTCCTCTTTCAAATTTGCCAAGTCTGGATTCCATGTCCCTGAAGGTAGCAATGGTAAGCATTTTCCAGTTTAATTTTGTGGTAGCGTTGCTGTGACCTGGGAAAGCATTCTGTTAATTTGTGTGATGTAGTAGATACTCATCTCACCAGCTACGCTGTTTTAGAGTAGCTGAATTACATGTCTGGGAATATTTTCTTCATTTGTAGTAATTTGACCACTTGAAGTAATAAATTCATAAATAATTTATGAACTGGTAGTATTAGAATATTAGTTTCTAAGTCTTGAGAAGCAGAATTTTACTTATAATAATGTTATCCCATGAGTCATCGTAAATTGCTAAAAGCAAATACTTAGCTCTAATTAGTTTTAATCACCAGAATTTATTTTTTGCTAGAACGCTTTGAAATATAGGTTCTGCTATCATTTATAATTTTAGACCTAAGGCTTTGATTTTATGCAAATAGTTCAGCTAAACTCAGAAGTTAAGTGCTGGGCATATGCCACAGTTATTTCTCTCTTTATATTTGTTTTATATAGTTATATATTTTTTTTAAGCTGGAAGTTAAATTATATTTTAAAACAGATTATCAGCTGATTCTTTGTGTATGTGAAGGCTATTTTGCATAGAGATTGCAATATCGCAGTTCAGTAGGCAATAACATATGATGTGTCACTCTTCTGGCTTAGCCAAGTTTAGCTTTATTCTGAAAGTTTAACCGTAAACAAGTCCTACTCATCCAGCAGTGCACGCACACCCCATGAAAACATCCTCATATAAATCCTGAGATCACACAGGGGCTTGAGTTTGTTGGAAGGGAAAGGCTCTATCTTTTTTGATTCAGGAAATGGGTCATTTTAAGACTGTTGAATCCCTCCTAGTGGTGTCAGTGTAGCCTCTTTTCCTCCATTCCAGTTCTAAACCAGTCAATTCCAAGCTGCTTGGAAGAGCAGAGCACTGGCGCAGAGCACTCAGTGGTTTCAGGACAAGGGAAAATGGTTTTAAGTTGAAAGAGGAAAGATTTAGGTTGGATGTCAGGGGGAAGTTCTTTACTATGAGAGTGGTGAGGTGCTGGCACAGGCTGCCCAGAGAGGCTGTGGATGCCCTGTTCCTGGAGGTGTTCAAGGCCAGGTTGGATGGGGCCCTGGGCAACCTGGTCTAGTGTTAAATGTGGAGGTTGGTGGCCCTGCCTATGGCAGGGGTTGGAGCTTGATGGTCCTTGAGGTCCCTTCTAACCCAGGCTATTCTGTGGTTCTGTGGTTTACTCAGATCAGCATGCATTCTTATCCGTATTCATGCATTTTGCATAAATATATTTAAATATTTAAAATATTTTTTACTTATCGTAGTCTTTTAGACCTGCAAGAAATTTAAGGACTGTGGCTTGGGGACCGTGTTTTTGAATTGAATCTGTATTAATGATTAATGGTTGTAAATAATAGTTTTACTATAGGTCCCTTCCAACCCCTACAATTCTGTGATTCTGTGAGGCACTACAGCTTTTCTAGGCTATTTCTTGATAAGTTTTTTAGGGATAAAGATGCTGCTGATGAGAATTTTCCAACTAGAATTTAACCATCTAATCACAGTTTTCCTTATCGCTTGGAAGAACAGAAGAACATGTCCATTATCTCTCATGGGTTCACCTGTGAGACCTAGCACCATCTTCACTTACACAGTAAATATTAGAAGACATCAGTAACATTCTTAGTGCTTTCTTCGCCAAATTAATAAAATCAAAGCACGTCGGTATTTTCCACTATGTTATTTGGGGGAGAAGTAAACCTGGAAGGAGTTAATGGAGCCTCAAGTAGGTTTCTTGGTCTTGTTTCTCCCAACTTAACTGCTCATTAGCTTATTAAGCAGCAGCTTCTTGGAAAATGTAAGAAAGTAACATGTTGTAACTTGGACAGAATAGATTTCTTTCTGGAGTTTACAGTGCTCCCTTTGCACTGAATAAGGCAGGCTTAATCTTCTTCCATGGTACATGCCTACATGCACTGTCTGCATAGAAATCTTGCATAGATATGGAAGCTACATTTTAATTTTTCTCCCTTCCACCCATACTCAAGAGTCAGCATCTTGACATTTTGGTGACACAGGTGCTGAGATTTGATGCTGTTGTAGACTATTAAGCTCTGCCTTAAATATTTGTATATTATGTTAGCTTCTATCTTAAATGTATAAAAAAAAGAAAATCATATCAAGTAAGAAGATGCCCCTTTAATGTAGCCACCTTTCAGAGATCTGTATTTTTATGTCTTCACATAACAACTTATTTCTGTTGATTTCATATTCTTTTTCGCACCCCTAGGCTCAGTTTGATCGCTATCTATCTGCTCCAGATAGTCTGTTGATGTCCCAGCTGAATTTCCTTCTGAGTGCCACTGTGAAGTAAGTATCTTAACTTTGAATTGGTGTTACGCCTGTATAGTAATCGGAAAGATGAATTTGATTAGGTTTTTGTGGATCGTGATATGAATTCAGGTTATCAGCTCTAATCACATTTGCATTGTACTTCAGGTCAATTTTGCTTTGACTCACCAGTTTTTGAAAAACAGGAATGTGTAATTTTGTAAATTTCTGAAGTACTCGCTCTTCATTTAACAGACGCCATCAAAATGAATTGCACTCATCTGCTCTAAACATGTTATGCTGTGTTGGCTTTTTTTTTGTCATTTTAGCTGTAAGTTGTTTTAGAACTATTTTGTAAGCATTCTGAAGGCAAATGAAATATTTAATTCTCTGCTCAAGATTTCTTTTACCCCCACTGCTCCATTAAGTCTAAAATTATCAAATGTGTTGTCTTTTCCTATTGGGTATTGACATTTTGTGCTATTGGATATTGCTCTAAGGTGACTTTTACATGGATTTCTTTTTTTGTTAGTGATTTTTTTTTCCTTTGAAGTGTAGAAGTGAGGAGTTCATAATTTATCTCTTCTCTTGTTTCATGAATACATTATATAATATGACAAATAAGGGCCTACTGAACCCTAAGGCTAGGGAAAATGCCACGAATTTCTTTCCAATTAAATGCAAAACAGATGAAGACATTTTGTAGTACTTTAATTCAGAGAATTATATGCTGCACTGATCAAAAAGTTTTCTTGACATTATTTTTCACGTTTTTGTCAAGAATGCATGTTACAAGAAGACATGAGAAAGTGTGAATGGCACATCATGTTTTGAGTTAATACTCTAACATTTGAGTTCTCATTTCTGCTACCTGTCCTGCAAATGGGACTGTATTACAACATCTTACGAAGATAGGCTGAGTGAGCTGGGCTTATTCAGCCTGAAGAAGAGAAGGATGCAGGGTGACCTCATTGTGTCCTGCCAGTACCTAAAGGGAGCCTACAAACAAGAGGGGAGTCAACTCTTTACAAGGGTAGATAGTAGCAGGACAAGGGGAAATGGTTTTAAGTTCAACGAGGGAAGATTTAGATTGGATATCGGGAAAGTTCTACACAGAGAGACTGTTATGGTGCTGGAATGGGCTTCCACGAGAGGTTGTGGGTGCCCCATCCCTGGAGGTGTTCAAGGCCAGGTTGGATGGGGCCCTGGGCAGTCTTGGTCTAGTGTTAAATGTGGAGGTTGGTGGCCCTGCATGCAGCAGGGGATTGGAGCTTGGTGATCCTTGAGGTCCCTTCCAACCCAGGCCATTCTATGATTCTATGGTCTTGTAGCTGAAGAAGTGCAATATTGCAAGGGAAAACATTTATTGCTGGCAATGTATTTCTCAAGTTCTTGTCACTCAGAGACTTCCAGTTTCATGCCATACACTCGCTGCATAGCTTGGTGTGGGGGATGTTGGTTCCTATCAGCAGTTTGTTGGGTCCTTCTGCTGGGGACACTTCCTGCAGTTCAACTGTGCAGTACAGATCAAATGAGGCAGCTTGAGCAGCAATGTAAGAGAAGCATTGAAACTTCAGCTTCTAGATGTCAAGCTATTAAACCGGTATCTTAGCTCTTGGTATATATTTTTTTAATGTAGGTCTATTTTAAAATCATAATAACAGTAAATGAATTTTGAAAGCTTCAATTTTTCACTACTAACACAAAAGCAATTTTTTCGAGGTAGACTTTATGCTGCCATAAAGACGTAGGCATGCACTGAAATTGCCTTGACTTAATCATTACTTTCTGTCAGATGAACCAAGATAAACTGGTCATGTGTGCACTCTTCGTCTTACTCCATTTATGAACTTTTTAAACCTCTCCCAGGCACAATTGAAGCACCATTTGTGTTATCTTGCAACAGTGGGCAGCTGAGAGGTGAGTGCGGAGCCCATGTGAGGATGGTTGTTACAGCTGCCACAGCTCAGCTGACAGAAAGGGGTTTATTAGCCACCTGTAACTCAACATTGCAGGTTGGCTTCTGCACAGAATTGAATATAAAAGCATTCAAAAGCACGTGTTTACATATATGGATGCTTGCAGAATCTTTTTCTTACTATTCAGGTTTGGTTCTTTTCTGTAGTAAATAAAGCTGCAGAATTCTGAAGTTTCTCAGAATTCAAGTCAAAGATTTGACTGGTGCTGTCATTTCAATGTCATCATTTTCAAGTTAGTTTTACAGAGATTTGGTGTCAGTTTTGAAGACTTCTTCCTTGAAATCGCGTGATTGTGATTCTTTGTTCCAGTTGTTGAGCTTCAAAACCCTGAAGTCCTTTGATTCTCAAAAGCAGACCACATGCTTTTGATAAGGGACCAGTGCATTAAATACTCACTGGCAGTATAATTTAAGCTTTATGACCATGAAGTGCATTCGCTCCAACATTTGCCAGCGCATAATCTCGTCTTTCAAATTCCTTTGCTCGTTCAAAAAAGTTTCAAGGTATTTATTTCCGTGGCCATTGGTCTTGTAAAGCTCTTTCCATTTGTGTTGGATCACAGGAGCTGAATGCTGGAATAATTATTTTTAGAAAGTGCTGCCATTTCTGTTGGTGATAAAATGGATTGTGTTGTTATGGCAACTGAAATCCTAATGTACTGATTAATGACATTGACATTATTTGATGGAGAGACTCATTTCGTGCTGTTCAGCCCTTTAGAATATTTTAATAAACTCTTTCTTTTAATGTAGTAGTATTTGGTGCAATGCTGTTAGTCCTACACAAGTCCTTTGTGCAGTACTTCCTTAAAAGGTGGTCACGTTACCGTAGCTGAGTGATCCTGAGCTGTGCTCTGAGACAGTTGTTTACCAGGAAACTCTGAATACGCTAAAAGAGCATTTCTGGATCTGCTTTTATGGCAGTAGTCTGTTTTTCAGGTATTCTAATAATCTAATAATTAGACGGTGGGCAGTGGTTGTTGAAAAACAGAATACTTCACATCGGCATAAAATGCAGTATATGTCTCACCTGTTATCTCAGGGTTTCCATTTCTTATTTTATTCTATTTTTTTTTTCCTGAAAATACAAAGTTCTATACACTCGCTATTCAAAATTCTTCTAATTTGCCAGTCTGCACTACCTGTGGTCAGAAGTGGTAAATTCAGCCCTCATTTTAGTGAGTGCCGTTTTGGTGGCTTTATTCCTTTGCTGCCTATCAGTTGCAGCAGGTCTGGGTTCATGGACATTTCCATTTCCTCCATTTCTCCTGATGTCCCATTCGTATGGGTTTGGCTGTAAAATAGTTGTAATTATGTTTTTGTTGGATAAAAATGTACATGTAACTGTAAATACATTACCATGGTGATCAAAGCAGACATTCAGTAGGCAATGTAAAATAAAAATATTTGTCTTCAAAAACCATTAAACTTTCCTGTTAATTTTAGCATGGAATCTTCATGCACTGTTACTCATTCAGATCTGAAAAAATAACAGGATGCAGGCTTTATGGTATTGTTGGGAAAAGGCTGTAGTAATTCTTGATCTCTGACCACTATCACTTTCAGCTCTTCCTCTGACAGATTATGGAGTTGGTGCTGTCAAGATAAAGCAAACAGAAAATGTTATGCTCATAGATGAAAACAGTGTGTATGTTTACAAACGTCAGCGAGAAAGGCCAGGCTGGATGGGGCTGTGAGCAGCCTGGTCTGGAGGGAGGCATCCCTGCCTATAGCAGGGTGTTGGAACTGGATGATCTTAAAGGTCCCTTCCAACGCAAACCATTCTGTGATTCTATGATTTTTTTTTCCTTCTTTTCATGATTGCAGAGATAAAAAATGCAAATTCCTTGTTTATCAAAGTCGTATAGACGAGTCCATGTATGTACAGCGCAGATGGGAAAGCCTTCGTTTGTTGTAAAGCTTTTCAGTTCTCGTATTTGAAGTAAAAGGGCTTTTTAATGTAACCGCCACTGAATTCTAATGTATATTTTTAGTGAATATTGTTAAATCCCTACAGTTTACAAATTCTGTGAATTTATTTTTATTTTTTTTTAGAGAGCAGATAATAAAACAGTCGACAGAACTGGTCTGCAGAGCCTACAGTGAGATATATGCAGCTGTGATGGATCCTTCAAATAAATACAAGGATCCAGAAACGATACTACACAGATCTCCTCACCAAGTTCAGGCACTTCTCTCGTAGTCGTGCTTCACCCAGATTTATCAGAATCCGTAACACTGTCTTGGTTATTTGCATTGAGCTATTTTTCTGTCTTGAATTTTGATGTATAACTATATATTAAAATATGTAGGAATGCGGTTTTCTTTAATCTGCTTGGCAGAAGTGAAGTCTTTCCTGTGTCTTTGAAAACCTTCTGTAGGCCAGAAAAATAGAATATAGATTAAAAATTATTTTAATGTATTCCTGTAATGGAAATGGACCTTGACAATATGCAATCTCTTTGAAAAGAGTAAAGGAGAAAGGTTTTTCCTTGCCTATACGTAATCCTTTCAACTAGATGTTGAATCAGTGTCTCTTATGACCTCACCGATATTTTTATTTGCTCTTTTCTCTGTTCTTTCACTCCATTTCTCAGCCTATCGCCAATATACACTGAGCCTGTTTAATTTTAATGCGGCTGATACAGTTTCAGTGTCTCAAGTCTTTTATAGCTCGTAAATCATTTTGACGTGTTTTGTTTTTTTTTCAAAATCTGTCAATTAAACCTTTGAGTCAAAATCCCTGTGATTTTTGGTATCCATTCTCTTGCATTGCTATTCGGGTGTTTTTTGGTAGGAAAAAAGGAATATTTGAATTGTGTGTGTATGTACATAACCCTAAACTTCATGCTTTAAATTATTTTTCTAATTGTGTTTTACTAGAAGGATTTTGTTTGAGTGAAACTGTTGTGTGGGAGTCCTTATATCAGTTGAAAGTTAAAGTTGGGACCAATAACTCTGTAGGTGAGGAGTGTTATTTGCACAGCGGTATGGCCAATACTTATAGGTGGGTATCAAGGGGGACATAAGCACTCATTCATATTGAATCAGTTGTATTTAAGATGGATGCTTTTAACAATATTAATATTCCCCATACAGAACACATACTTAGTGGCAGCCAAATTCAGCGTATGCTTGCAACAGAGCAGGAAATAGAGAAGAACAGCAGCAATACATTTTAAGTCTCTTGGAAAACTCATGGCATAGATCCGTGTGCTCAGAAATCATCTTCAGTGGTAACACCACACGGAAGTAATATCTCCTTTTCTTAATGGGCATAATTTGTTGGTGTAATATAACAAGATTGGAAAGTGTGTCCCTGGAGTTCTTGGATCAGGAATAAAGAATAAATTTTTCTGTAAATGTGAATGTTGGATTTAATCTGCTTTAGAACTCCAAATCTATAAGAAAAAAAGCTTCTAGATATTTCTTAGGCAAGCTTTAATGAAAAATTATGCTCTTCTACTAGGTAAGGCATTTAAATTACTCAGGTTTGGCATTACTATAGTGCATATTCAGAAGGCTATTCATTGTTTAATAATATTAGGATTGCTCAGTATGCCTGTAATTATTATCTAATATGTGACAATTACATCAGTTGTCAAAAGGTTATAAATTAGCTTGTTAATAGATTAACATACTCTTAAGAATGAATTTTTTCCTCAAATTAAGCTTGACCTCAATCTCCAGTAATCAGTTGGTAGTTTGCATGAGGAGTAGCAAGAAGTTTCCTTCCCATCTTTGAGTCCATGTAGAGACTTATCTGTGTTTTTATCTTCTCTTAATACTGACGCGATAGCTGTAAAAGTTGTAACGCATAAAAGTTAAGGTCAGTCACTAATTTTGGTTTGTGCAATTAAAGTAAATGTCAGAGGGTCACAAATGAGTAAGTAAATCAATAAAAGGCATTCCATTTACTGACTTTGGTCTTCCGTGTTGTTATTTCCTCTGCTTGCCTTCCTAAAGCAGGAAGGAAAAGGTTGTTCCATGTGGACCTGCCATTCCTCGGCAGTTCTCAGACTTCCATTTTATGGATTCCCAGGATTTCCTCACCAGCAGCTGTGGTGCTTCAGTCCTCTCATTGCTCAGCTTAATGGATTGGCCCATTAAGTGTTGCACCGAACAGGATCTCGGTGGGTGGCAGCACTGGAGCCATGTATAGACCAGTTTGTTGAGTGTCAACAGCACATCTGCTCTTGGTCCTTAAACACTTCATACCAAGGGACGTGTCTTCAAAGGGTGACTCCATTAGCAGTATACTTGGAAAATGGTGCAGAAGCACATTTGAAACTGGCTCCAGCAGGCAGTGCTCTCTGCATTCAGTGTTCAGATGACCCAGTTCTGAGAGTAGGTGAGTAAAGGGCTTCTTTATGCATTGTTGCCTTATGCAAAGAGCACTTTTGTGCAAAGCGGGTAAGCTGAGTTCTGGGCCAAAGGAGTTTGGAATCTACATCTCCCTCATTCCTGGAGCGCACCCAAACGCTTCACTTGTGTAGCTCAAAATGGAGCAGCTCTAATTCTGCTCACTTGAATGTAGCAGCAGAAATCAATGCAAGATATGGAAGACATATGACAGAACAAGCAAGGAGGAGTTTATGCTATGCATGTGAGTATACCCCTGAGGAGACAACATCTAAATCTTCTGACAGTGGTTACTTAGGGACATTATCTTTGACCACCAATTGCATGAGCCCCGGGAACAGAATCGATATCCCAGGACTTCACCATCCACAGAATTAACAAGCAGCCAGCAAGCCACAGAGCTGAGCTGGACCCACGGTTGTTCGCCAGCACTTAGTGGCAATGCCTCTCTGTTCAATCTTTGCAAAGCCTTTTCTCACTCTCTATAAATATGTACACTATACTGAAAATAAAATACAGACATTGTTTTAATTATAGCATGCACGCAGCAGCTCAGCCAGAGTCATTTTTGTCTAATCTGGGAAAAGAGACACATTTAAGGGAGTTTGGAAAGGTGATAATACATTTATTCTGTTACATCTTCATGCTTCTCCCTACTCTGAGTTTTACAACTCTAGCCCTGAATTTGGTCTGTTAATAGACTCAGCTGTAATTATTTTCATTAGAGTTTTTGAAATATGTCTTGGAGGAAAATACTTTTGGAGCCACTAAACTTTTCCATTCATTTCAAAAAATTCTGGCTGCTCTTTAATCCCTTTGCTTGCCCTGCTGAGTCACTTTGCCATCAACCCAGGGGGGTGGGGAGCTTAGAAAATGTTGAAAATGAAATGGAGGGGTTGGGCGTATTTCCGTGAGCATAACACACCCTTGAGAAGCAGCACAGACATGGGTGTGGGTTTGTTTGAAATCTGCTGCCACCTGCTTCTGAGGGAAAATGCAGAAAAGAGCCATTTGCTCGTGATGAGGGCACACATCCAAAGCACCAGGGTAGGGCTGGCTGCCCTACATCAATGCAAGATTGATGCTGTGTTTGAATAGCTGGGAGAAAGGAACTGGCGGTAGGAGTGAAAGGTGTGCTATGTAACTTAACTCCTTCATATGCTGCATTTACCTGCTAAAGGTTTTCAGAATGTCTCTCTGCTTTACCCCCATTGCATTGGAGCACTTTAGAAGCTAAACTGTAGGACGATCCTACAACTGTTGTACCAATTCCAACCCTTGGTAATTTGGAGTAACATGAGCTCCTCTGAGGCATCCAGTGCTATACAAAGCAGTGGATGAGCTTGGAGCCAGTTTGTTTCATGAGTATACTTAAGTTACACTCATTTATCTTTTTAACTTGGATGTTTGTCCTAAAGGCCCTTCGTGGGGCATCTTTCATAGAGGAAGGAGGATTTTCTGTGAAAAGGACATGCCCTCATGCTTTATGGCAGCAGGCTCTGAAATCCCCTAGAGATTCAGCTACTGAATGGCTGCAGCTGGGTGGCCAGGATTCCTGGGGCACCCTGCGTTCTGTCTGCTGATGGCAAAGCTGGGACACTGGGGACAGCAAAACCACAGGTCTCCATCTACCTGCTGTAGGAATTCAGCTTGGCTCATCAGAACCAATCTAATTCTTCTAAAAGTTTAACTTCAACCATTACAATTACCATTACAAATACCATGCTTTGGTAGAGATGTTCTCACTAGCCTGGGGTGTGTGATTACCAAATACTCAATAAGTGGCTGGACCTCTCACAGCATTAAAGTCTTCTGATAGCCCAGGTATTCATGTTCTTGAGTTAAAGGGGCACAGATGTAGAGGCTGTGTGGGGAGAAATGGGCTGAAGCCCAAGGCATTGCTTCTGCCTCGGTCCTTGATCAGTCCCTCAGATCTTCACTAACCTCCAGAATTCTTTAACACAATACTGTGGAAAGACAGAGTGCAAAGTGAGGGCTGGAGCATCTCCCCTATGAAGGCAGGCTGAGAGAGCTGGTCTTGTTCAGCCTGGACAACAGAAGGCTGTGGGGTGAACTCACTGCATCCTTCCAGTACCTGAAGGGAGCCTGCAAACAGGAGGAGAGCCAACTCTTTTGAAAGAGGAGATAATAGCAGGATAAGGGGAAATGGTTTTAAGTCGAAGGAAGGAAGATTTAGGTTGGATGTCAGGGGGAAGTTCTACATAGAGAGTGTGCTGAGGCGCTGGAATGGGCTTCCACAAGAGGCTGTGGATGCCCCGTCCCTGGAAGTGTTCAAGGCCAGGTTGGATGGGGCCCTGGGCAGCCTGGACAAGTGTTAAATGTGGAGGTTGGTGGCCCTGCATGCAGCAGGGGGTTGGAGCTTGGTGATCCTTGAGGTCCCTTCTAACCCAGGCCATTCTATGATTCTATGAAAGGATACCTGAAAATGTCCATTTGTCCCTACATTCTAGCCTGAATTGGAGTATATCCCCCTACAGTTGACTTTATGGACAACAGGGAGATCAACCACATACATAAGGCTTTTCTCTTTATAAACAACCCCCTCCTAAAAAAAGGCTTGTTTAAACTACGTTGCTTTAGTAATAGGAAAACCTTGCTCAAGCAAGATATGGCTGAAATATGTTTGATGGATTACTGTAGGGCGAGTGACAAAGAAGAAAAAAATCCAGTTGCATGTTTCATATTCCGACAATGAAGCTTTCATTTGCTGCCTCGTTCACAGATGTGGTATTGTCAAATTGCAGGAAAATGCCTGGCAGACTGTATCATCGAATATATTTAGGGATAAATAAATTCAGAGCGCACTATATATAGAAGCCACACAAATAAGCACAGAGTTCTTATCAGCCAAAGATAACATTAGTCGTGATTTATCAAAGTAATCTTTATTTTATGGAAAATGGATAATAGGGTGTAATTTAATCCCCAGTGAATGTAATGTATATTTCAAAGGGTTCTTTTTTGTCAATAAAACTATTTGTTGTACTTGTTAGACTAATTAAGTCTTCTTGCTGTTGCTTAGGACAGGATAAAAGATACCTATTAATGAAATGAGGAGGAGAAGATGGGTTTGAAAGTTTGTTAAATATTTCATACTTGCTAGCCAGTTTTCTCATCAAAACAGCCTTTGCTGCAAGTCTGTGTTCACCCAGATTGTGCAGAAGATAGATGAGTTTTCCTCTATTTTAATTTCACAATGGATTTCCCCAAAACCTCAGCACATCTCTGAGCTGGTCAACTTCTAAAAGCTGCAGGAGCTGCCCCAGTCTCTACGGTGATGATGGTCCCAGTCCAAGCCCAGTGCTGACAGACAGGGCGACGTCCCTGGCTGCATCTCGCTGCTCCTTGCGTTTTTTCCACCATATGCAAACACATTCTAGGAGTTGTGGAGAAGGCAAAAAGGGAAGAAAACAACACGCATCAGTGCAGCCTGCATCAGCCCTTGGCTCTGGGCAAGTTTGCAAGGCTCGCCTGCTGACACTGTGCCCAGTCTTGGCTCTGCCATGCCAGGCAGCAGAGGCAGGACACGAACTCATTCCTTGGATCGACAGCTGACCTTAAAAGAGCAGAGTCAGAAATGAGGTAAAGTCAGAAGAGGACACATGTTATGCTCTCTTTCTTCCTAATGTTTTTGCTGTCCTTATTTGTAGCCTAGCAGCCTCATGAACTTTAAATAGAAATTTATGAATGGTTTTCAGAAGATGACTTGTGACTCTCCAAAGACGGGCTACACTTTTAATGGTCATTTTCCCTTAGAAGCAGCTTATAACATTCAGGTTATGCAAAAACCCCTAAGACCATGTCTTGTTCCCACTGCATGTATCTGTTCTGCATGGTCATCGAGTTCCATTGAAGAAACTGAACAAACACAACATTTCTGATACTGATTATCAATTAAAATCATTGAACCATTAAGGTTGGAGAAGACCTCTAAGGTCATCTAGTCCAACCATCTGCTTACCACCAATACTGCCCACTAGCCATGTCCCTCAGTGCCACATCTACATGTTTCTTGAACCCCTCCATAGATGGTGACTCCACCACATCCCTGGCCAGCACGTTCCAGCACCTGATCACTCTTTTGGAAAATGAATTTTTCTTGATATGCAATCCGAACCTCTTCTGGCCCAACTTGAGACCATTACCCCTCATCCTACCACTGATTACCTGGCAAAAGAGGCTGACCCTCACCTCACCATGACCTCCTTTCAGATAGCTGTAGGGGGTGATAAGCCTGAGCCTCCTCTTCTCCAAACGACCAAGTGTCGAGTCCTGCACATTGGTCACAACAACACAAATGCATGCTGCCCTCAGAGAAATGAGAGGGGTTTTGAGGGGTTATTTGGCCATGGCCGATCGAAGCTGTGGGAGACTTAAGCATGATCATAGAATCATAGAACTGTTAAAGTTGGAAGGAGCCCTTAAAGGTCATCAGCTCCAACTCCCCGGCAGTGAACAGAGAATCTACAGCTAGATCAGGTTCCTCAGCACCCAGTCCAGACTGATCTTGAATGTATCCAAGGATGGGGCCTCCACCATGAGTCCAGGCAACCTGTGCCAGTACCTCACCACTCTTATTGTAGAAAACTTCTTCCTTACATGAAGGATATTGGCATGGGACACAGGCTTGTAATTGACATGACACTCTGTATTTTCTCTGACTCCCCATTTCCTTACAAAGATCTCAGACTGCTGAAACAGGTGGCTGAAAACCAGCCAGCCCTTCCCTGCCATCACATACGTGTGTGCCAGCCTCCTCCACTCACAGAGCAGAGCACAAAGCAGAGGTGTCCTCTACCAACTAACAGGCAGGATTTGCTCCAATAATCCCCACTGCACAGAGGAAAGCAGTGACCTGCATTTTTACCTTCCATTTTTTATCTAAGCTCTGAACAATGAGGCTTTTAGCTCAGGCAACTGACAGGGACTGACAACATTGCAGAAAGGTGAGATGTGATATTTTTGCGCCAATATTTTCCCTGTGCTGCAGAACCTGAGTTGTCTTTCGTAAACAGGTGAAGAGGTGGCTGTGGTTGTGAACATGTTCTTCCTTTTTCTTCTTGGAAATCCATTCTCAATTAGTTTGGAACATTGGGTAAACCGGTGCTAATGAAATAAAAGGGTTTATTAGGTTACACAACGGTATGCGGGGGCTTAGGGGACAAAGTCAAATATTTACTCAGGCTAACTTTAGGAGGCAAAACAGCCAAGGCAATCACAAGGGAAACAGCTGAAAACCAAAACTTCACCAACCTGGCAGATTCATCAGTTAAGCGGGGGATAAATAACACAACAGGGCTACTCTGCAGACAGCAGCTCTGCTTTTTCCAGCTCTTCCTTGCAGTTACCGCATTCACTTCTGCTACATGACCTGATGCTGCCATCAACTCCTCAAAGCTCTTCAGCCTATTATTAAGACACAGTGAATTGAAAGATATAATTAATTTGTACTGGTGACTTCATACACATACTGTTTTGTGATTTTTCCACTTTGAGTCCAATAGGCCAAAGATGGCTCCTGGTTGAGGCTCAGCTCTCAGAGGTGTCAGCAGCACAAGGCTGGGGCTCAGATCGAGAAAGCAACTTCAAAAGAGAAGAATTGTGATTAAAAGTGCCTGTTTCTCAGTTTGGAGATGGAGCTCTAACCCCAGGTCCTGCTTTTTGCTCCCTGTCAGTAGGGAAAACGTATACTCAGAGAAAGGCAAAGCAAGTGAGCTTGAGGTCTGCATGGAATCACCCGCAACTGAGTTTCAATTTGGTTGACACAGCTTTAAGTAACTAGAGATCTCAGCGTGGCCTGAATTAGCCCCAAATACCACAGTCACAACAGAAGTAAAACAATTCATTAGGCACTTCTCCAGCCAGCTATGTACACGCATTCGTGCCTACATTTTCCTGGGCAGAAAGTGACTGCTGTGACCTCTCCAGGAACTGTTGTGTCCCTATACATATATACATATTTCTTATTGATCTGTATCATCTTCAGCTGTGTATCCTGATTTCTCCTAAGCCTATGAAAATGCATAGAGTGCTATGAATGTAGATGCATGTTTTCCTGTGAAGCTTATTCTTTTGAATTTCAAGAAATAATACATAAAACATTCGAGACTTCTTTCAGACTCTCCAACATCCATACAGCTATTTAATATTCCTCCTAAACGAGCTGCTTGAAACCATTTCCTTGTGAAAAGCCTTAACTGCAGCCAAAATTATAAGGTTTGGGGAACCAGACATGTGGCACTGCTGGAACAGGGAAACAGCCTGTGCGTGATGTGCTGCAAGTGCAAGGGAGCAGGAGTTAGCTGAAATGCTTTCATGAAGTGGCTGGAAGCAAATAGCATTAGCACTTTATATTATGCTGCCTGGGGGTCCTGTCTCCTGAGAACAGGAAACCCTGAAATCACAAGCAAGCAGGGAAGAGATTCAGTAGGACTGGAGGAAGTGAGAGGGACAGGGGCACAGCAAGATATATGGTCTGCAGAAAGATGCAGCGCAGAAAACGCTCACCAGAGGCAGAGATTACTTGAGGCAGGAGTTAAGATACAAGTGGCAGAGAAAATACAACAGGAAGCTGCTCTAGACCTCGATGGCAGAGTGAGAAGGCAGAGGAAGGGCTGTTTGGGGTAGATAACAAAGCGGTTGCAGCCCAGGCGATGGGGATGTGGGGATGCAGGGCGCAGTGCAAGCAGGATGGGCACAGAGCAAAAAGCAGTCAGATCCTTGAACACAGGAAAGAAATGCTGGAGTTACACTCACCTTGCAAGTTGGATATTAGGAAAAAATTATTCTCTGAAAGAGTGGTTGGGACAGTGGCACAGGCTGCCCAGAGAGGTGGTGAAGCCACCACCCCTGGAGGTGTTCAAGAACTGCGTGGATGAGGCACTGAGGGATGTAGTGAGTGGGTACAGTGGGGATGTGTTGGTGGTTGGACTGGATGATCTTAGTGGTCTTTTCCAAACTTAATTCATCTATGATTCTATGACCTTCTCACAAAGCTCAGAACCATGAAAGTCACATTGGTGCTGTGCTCTGCTGTGATGCAATGGGTCATAGGATGTACCCCACAGACATATGGGGTCCATGTTACCCCTGCATAATATGTGTTGGCTCCGGGGGTCCTCTGGAGATGCCTGGATAAGGGAAGAACGTGTAGAGCTACGTGGGAAGAGAAAGGGAGATAACAGAGGATTAAACACCATGCCGGGAGCAGGCATTGCTTGCTGAAGGTGTGGTGCTGAAGGATAAGCAAAGAAGAGTTCTGCAGGAAAATACTGTGGTTAATGCCCCAAACTGCATAGCAGGAAATCTGGGTTACGTTCCTGGTTGTCACAACTGGTGAGGAAGTCACTTTTAATCTCTGTGCTTCAACACTGAGTGTCATGAACAACTCAACCAGAGCCAAGAATAGCCATCTGTGGGCCGGAGGGGGCTGAACCCAGGTGGGTGCAAGGAAAGGGCCCCTTGGCTTTGCCTTGCCATCCAAACCGCAGCCCTGAATAAGCAGATATTTTACTACCCTGATGCTGTTGGTCTAATCTGAATCTTTCCACTCCATTTGCACCCTTACCTGGACACAGTCTACAGGAGGGCAGTGAGGAGGATGTGCTCGGCCCTACTGCTGCATTCCGTAGCATCTGCTGGCAGCACAAGATCATATCTGCTTGTCTGCTCTTATTTTTCCTCTCCAGTAGTGTCTTGGGTGCCAGATCACTGTCCTCTGAAATGCCAGTTAGCAAGAGCTAACTAAAGGAGTTAGGAAGGCAGTAAGGATACCTATGTGTACAACTGCCACATCAGTTCTTAACACCGGAAAATAAAAAGCTTAACACCAAATTATACAAAAGGTAGCCCAGGACTAAAACCTGAACATGAGCCCTTTGTGGACCACAATTGCTGTGGTAACAACACCCACAGGGACATAGCTTTGGTCCTACCTGAACATCCACCTGAGGCAACTGCAGCTGTAAAGGCCTCCTCATTTTTGGCTGTTATGTTCAATGAGAGGGGGAAATTTCTTCATGTTCCACCCAGCCTGATGAAAGCTTTCATTCAGTGTAATGTCTCATACATAAACATTTGTTTTCTTCTACACCAGAGAAATGTTCACTTTCTCCATCTCTAAGTTCTGCAGGTCTGATTTGCTACACCACTGCCAGGCTGCTAATGGGAGTACTGGTGAGGCACTTGGCACAGGTATTCACCCTCCACATTGCGGTCCTCGTAAATTGATGTTTTACCTTAAGAGTGCAGATTTGCTCTATGTTAAGACACCCTTTCCCCTTTTGTGTCTTTATCTTCTCTGTATCAGAATTAACTGACACGATTTTTCTTGCAGTTCAGGCTCCCTTCTTTTGTCTCTGCAGCAGTTTCCCGTGTAAACCCCACTTCCCTTGTAAAGGCTCATTGCGTTTTTGCTCTTCCTGGAGCCCTGTCTTCTGTCACAAACTGGAGATAGGATCTTTTAACCTTTTCCCGTACTGCATGATGCTAATCCTCATGCCTAGTCACTTGTGACTAATTAAATTGCTTTCATAAAATCTCACACATTTGCACTGGGATTTTAGCCTGTGGTAATCTGAATTTAAGTAGCTCGGCTGTTTGTTGTTATTACTTTCAACCAGCTTCTTTTTACTGCAAAAATCTAGGTTCAGGGTGGATTTTTTTCTACGGGTTCTTTACTCTCTGAATACTAAAGTTGCTTTTGCTGTACTTGGAGATATTCTTTTTGCTTAACTTCAACCGTTGCTTATTTTTAACAGACACAAATCCTAGGAGAGAAGGTTTTGAATAATTTTCCTTCTCTTTCTTCTCTTTCTGACCCAGCAGTTGTTCATGCCCTTTCTGCGGGTTTCTATCTTCTGTCTCCTTGTCCAGAGGAACTACCCATGATTTATTCACTTAGGCTGCCCAGGGCTCCATTCAGCCTGGCCTTGAGCACCTCCAGAGATGGGGCATCCACAGCTTCTCTGGGCAGAACTACTCTTAATCTTCCATCCTGGGTCTGGGTTTGGTTGCAATACACACTACCTGTCATTCAGGATGGAAATAGCCTTGCTATGAATCTTTGGTTCATCCACGGGTCTTGAGTATGGTGCATAGGTCTGATTTCTGCATCTGAAGGTTATAGTGGAATTAAAAATGCTGTAGAGAACATCAGTTAAACTGTGATAAGATCTGAGCGAGTCAATAATGGAGAGGCTGAAAAGATTGGATTGCTTCAACTGTGCTCAGAGATATGATTTAGCAGAGGGTTGTTAGAGTTAGGGTACTATGGTTAGGCTGTGGTTGGACCTGATGATCTTTGAGGTCTTTTCCAACCTGGGTAATTCTATGATTCTAACTAGGGGAGGAGTAGGCTGAGAAGGATACGGCAGAATCTGTCCTTGTGAAGAAGCATTGTTCAAGACCTATTACTCTTCAAGTTTACATGATCTTCATCCTATGGAATCTTCTGTGAAAGTGGTCTCCTCGTGGCTCCCATGGAGAACTTCTGACACCTTCTGTTCACTCTATTTCCCAGACCACTGCAAGAGAGAATCAGTTCAGCTTTCGGTCTGGCCCAGGAAGACAGACTTGCAATTTCTTTGTTTCCTTAATATTTCGATACACAAAGAATGTTAAATATACAAACACAAAATTAGTAGCCAAAAATAGTCTTTTTAAAAAACAAAGACATTCTTTTGTGGAAACCTCTTTCTATTGTCAGCAGTTCTGCATGATTCCTGGCTACTTTCTGCCAGGGAATGATTTCACAATCAGTTTCAACCTGTTCATTTTCCAGAAACCCAGACTGAAACTTAAAAATAATTTCTAAAAACAACTCCACAGTATGCACAGAATGGGGGAAAAAAGAAAAAAGAAAAAAGAAAACAAACAAACAAGAAAAACAACAACAAAACCTGATAAAGGACAGTTCAGTGCTGTCCTATTCCCTATTCACCTAGTTCAGCAGGCAGCTGCTTAACAACCAAGTGAAAACAGCAGCAAAATGTTCCCGCTTATATCAGTGCTTCTTTCAACCTTAGCTCTAATTTATCAAGAAAGATACACTAGGAAAGCTTGATTCCAATAGGAGAATTTGAAGCAGAGACCTTTGCTGGTATAGGCAGTGATGAATGAAGTTGTCCAAAAAGGCCTAGAAAGAGGCAATATCTGGGTGTAAGCCAGAGATTATGAACACACACCTGGCCTTCTTAATGCAGAAGCTTGGGCTAGTATCTTCTCCTACAGAAACCTTCCACCCACCTGTGTTACTTAAAAGCTAGGTTTTTTACAATATGGGTGGGCACAGGTTGCTCAGATAGGTGGTAGATACCCAATCCCTGCAGACACCCAAGGTCAGGTTGGATGGGGCTCTGAGCATGTATGGAGCTGTAGGTGTCCCTTTTCACTGAAGGAGTTGGACCAGATGGCCTTTAGGGGTCTGTTCCAACTCAAACAATTCTATGATCCTATGGTTCTGTAACCAGTGTGGTCCTAGCAGCTGTCCCTTCACCACTGACATCCTCAGTCACTCCTCTACGGCTTAAAGCAGGTGCTGTCCTTTTAAATGCAGGAAGAGGGGATGAAAAGAAAGCAACAAACAGAAAAAACAACTCAAATCCTGTTGCTTACTACTTGAGCTGTCAGAACATCCGCTCTGGAGAAACTGGATACCTTTCACATCAGCAGTGGGGGGCCACTTTTATCACCTCCTCACGTCACAGCGGAGGATAAAAAGCAAAGGAAAGGGAAAATAAATGCTTCAAGGTGAATGAATCCTCCAGAGGTGCCGCAATTTGTCAGATTAGATCAAGGTTTTCTGAAACTTTTGAAGTATCCTCAGATTAAAGGGTTCCTTGGAAACCTATGTTACTCTCTGCTGCTGGTCCACATACATAGGATTGTAAAATATAACCTGAAATTAGCTGTGATTTAGACAACAGTGAATGAAATCAGCACCCTGGGATGCCATTGCCCTTTAGCCTGCAGTTCATAGGAGCCAGGACTGCATGTATTTTTTGATGCCAGCTAACCTTTGTGCTTCCAGCCACTGTATTTTGGTTTTGGGCTGTTGATCCTTGCCTGGTATAGTCATTTAAGTTGTTCTGTGATTGCTACCTGCATAGCCTTTGTGATTTCAGATTATCTCAAGAATGCTGTGCTACTGAGATACTGTTCAAAAATGCAAATACTCGCTGTGGGAATGCCCAGAAAAGACAGTTTCCCATCTGACTTATTTTTGCAAAGGAAGACAAACATGAGACTATGGAAAGAACAAAAATATGATGGGGGCTGTGAGCAGGAGGCAGCAGGAGAAGATAGAGAGGCACTCCAGATGAAGGTTTTTGCAAAATAACAAATATGATTGCCTTGAAAGTCACGGGTATTGTTTTCATGTGAAAATAGATCTCACACAGACTCCTTGGGCACTTAATGTAGTCTCATGAGGTATTTTTAGACCAAAGTAACTATTGCTGCTATCAGTATCTAACCTCAAATATCCAGCTGCTTGCTTACTGTTTAAGCCTCTTGTTTTGGTGTTGGCTAACAGCTAGGCATTACTGAGGCGGTGTGTGTGAGCAGGAGACTTGCCTTGACACAGAGAATGGAAGAATACATCAGTCTGTGGAGGAAAGGAGAGACTGTGAGTTCAAGGCGGGGTTTAGGCAATGCCGCTGCATGATGTCTCTAAGATGAGAGGTAGAAAATCTGAAGATCGTAGAATCATAGAATCATACAATGGCCTGGGTTGAAAAGGACCACAATAATCAACCAGTTTCAACCCCCCTGCTATGTACAGGGTCACCAACCACCAGACCAGGCTGCCCAGAACCACATCGAGCCTGGCCTTGAATGCCTCCAGGGATGGGGCATCCACAACCTCCTAAGGTAGTTTAGAAGGCACAGCTTTGAAAAGGTGGACAATTTCCCTCTTCTTTTCTGTTCTTCTTGTATGACTCAGAGAGATGATGGGTACTTCTACAAGGATATTCTTTAGCTATTCTCAAAATATACTTTCTATACTTAAGTTTGTCGCTTTCTTCAAGTGGCTGAGAGCTGTGGGCATGAAGGATTGGGGTACTCCTCTTAAAAGCAACTTTGCAGAGCACTCTGATACAATCACAGAATCACAGAATTTCAGGGGTTGGAAGGGACCTCGAGAGATCATCAAGTCCAACCCCTCCGCAAAAGCAGGTACACCACAATAGGCCACGTAGGTAGGCATCAAATAAACTGTCAGGGTATGAATAAAGAAAATATCTCAGGCCTGAGACACCTTCACTGTGACATTTCTGCACTTGGAAACCATTTCTAGCAAATGGAAGGTTATTCATTTACAGGGTGATAGGAGGGTCTGGAAGAGACCTAGAAGGTAAATCAAAGTCCTCAGTGAGACCAAATCTCTTCAGAAGAGAAGAGAGAGAAGGAAAAAGTTTAGCAAGAAGAGCTTTAGGGGGGCCCTCAGCAAGCAGAGCTGCAGAGCAGCCTGGGATGTAAACCTTGCAGCCATTTCAGCTAAAAAAGATGTCGTCACCACACTGACAGTTAATTGACAGCTGTTAACACCTTTTCTCTTACATAGCATGAGTCATCTGAGCTACATTTAAAAGCAGCATCTAAATTATGGGTGTAATTGCCCTAAAATATATCTTACAGTCAAGTAAGACAAAAAAGAAACTACCAAACTCACCCCAATCACCTTCAGAAAGGATGTCTCTTTTTAATTGCCTTGCACACCTACACTTGTGATTTAGCTGCCTTCTTCGGTGACTAAATTTAAGTAGGACAAATTGGTTTGGAGGCTGTTCTGGAAGAAGGCAGAAGACAGAAGTGATGGGGTAGGAGATGTGGCTTCACAGAGGGATAAATCAGGGCAGGAATGGGAACTGAGGTGTGAGAATGGGTTTGTGTGTGTAAACCAAGAGCATGCCTTCTGCTGATGCCATGTTTTTCAGTAGATCTTCTCTCTAGTATTCTTTCAAAGGTCTTACATATATTCAGATGTCGTGTAGAGGACACTGTTGACAGGAAGATCACCTGTCAGAACGGGCTTGTTTCTTCTCATTCATCTACCCAAGCATAAGAGGAAAAGGTTCTTTCTACAACAACTGTGGCATATGTGCTTTGCACTAGGGTTTACAGGATGTTGAAAATAAGCTCATTGAAGTGCACCAGGAATATACAGTGGAAATAGAGGAGCTGGCTGAGTTTTCTAGGCCCTGTGCTTGGCAGGAAGCTCATTTAAGGTGCCCAGAATACACACTGCAATAGTATAAAAGTTGGTTCCTTGCTTTAACGGGCTGGAGTCAGTGTCTAAATCCAGTGTTATAGACCAGGATGAGCTTTCAAAGAGTAATATGGTGTACCCAGACATTATTCATGGTGTTGGGGATATCTAACTAATGAAAACATGGGGTATGCATCAGTCCCACTGTGAAGCACACCTTCCTTGCCTATTCTCTTGACATCAGGAAACTCAGTGCCTTTTCTGTATGACAGCCCAGCACTTCCAGACCAGACCAAAGACTGCTTGTCCCCTCAAGGCCCTGCTGCCAGATTAGTGGGGGATGTGTCTTGTGCTGCCAACTGTAGGCAAGAATAGCTTGCCTCTTCTTTCTGAAAAAACTGGGGGATCACGCTGTGTCTTTAACTTCAGATTTTTGTAATATCATTCTTGATTCCTTTAACGTTTGAGAATTGTTGGGAATACCTCCAAAGGAACCCTTGTTTTTTTTTAATAGTCAGTAAGATATTGGAAGCCTGATCTCTGGGCTTCATAGACCTGGGGTAAAATTCCCGTTTTCCTTATATGATGTTTGGATTTATTTCTAAGCCAACATTTCCAAGTAGATGAAAGATATGTTTGGTGTTTTACCCTTGTATATTTACAGGTACAAAATGTATCCCTGATTTTCAAGACCAAAGAAGCAAACAATTTTTACTGTCCTCTCACAGAAGGGATCTCCGTTCACCCAACCATCTCACACAGTGCCCAAGTGTTACATGTGGAGAAGTGGAAGGATTGCTATAATATACTGATCTGAATAAACTATAGCCAGGCACAAAACATTTCTGAAAAAGCAGTGTGCTTTGAGGTAATCAGTATTTTTTAGTCTTCCTTCTTAATATACTGACGTGACATCATAAAATGGATGGATGTTCTAATAATACTGTTACAAGTTTTAAACTGAAACTTCAATAAATGGGAAATTTGTAAAGTATTTGTAACACAGTTTTAAAACCTAAACATTTTCATTTTGATAAAAGCCACAACCTTATAAGTCAAAACAGTATTGTTAGTTTCAAGGATGCTTTAATCTGAGATGTTTTTTATATGTGTTGTTTAATATCTCTAAGAAACATTCACTTCATATAGACTTCAGGTTGCTTTGGTGGTTTATGTACAGTAGTCAGTTTCTTAACATGTTGTAAATCTGATTAATTTATTTCTTTTTCATTTATAGCAAGTCGATATGGTCCTATAACTAGCAATGATAGTAAAGCTCTCCCAAAGCATGACAGCTACAGATGCAAGCATTATAAATACTAAATAGTGTGTATCATCTCATAAATGTGTCCTCTGAGATAATGCAAAATGAGGCAGTCAGTTAAGATATTAATCGTGTATGTTTTAAGTCTCTGACAATGAAAGTATTTTATGAAATAGCTTTTAAGGCAGTTATAAGAATGGTTCTCTCTCCATTAACACCCACACATGTTTCGTAAGCCTCCATTTCACTTGGATAATTTTGGAACTGGGTAGCTTTTTTATGAAGCTGAGGAAGTAACAAACTCATTATTCTTCCTGTGCTCCCAGTAAAATGGGGGAAAAGACCTCCAAAACTGGGCTCCCTTATTGACTGAAATAGGGAGATGTGGGATAAGGGAACACAGATGGCTGGGTGCATCCCCTGACGATGCCTGTGTGCCTCCTGCAGAGCTGTGGTTACATTCAAAGGAGCAGTCAGTGCTGGCACCCCATGTGCATGTTTTGGGAGCATCTAATGGCCCCCAAATTATCTGTTGATGGCTGAAGTGTGACAGTGCAAACTTTCACATCAAAAACTGCACCGTATGTATCTGTGTCCATTCAAATTCATCCCCAGGGCACACACATTTACAGGTAGTTGTATATATAAACATTCACATCCACTTCAGGCACAGAGCTTTGGTGAGATGCTGAGAATCAAAAAGGTGACATGAAGAGGTCTGGAAAGGCTGTGGGGAAAGCAGGGTTCCTTTACAAGGCATTATTTGGCTCCAGTGGATAGGCAAATGCTTCCTCTCCTTGCTCAACACTGCTCAGTCCTGCAAAGCTGCTTCCTGCAAAGCTGCTGCTGTCCTTTCTCTCTCTTTATGGCCTTGGAGCTGTGAGGCTGTAGGTAGAGCTTTGGCAAGCACCTGCCTCTCAGAGCAGCTTGAGCAGGACCTGAATCTTCAAGCTTCTCTCTACCTCTCCCTCTCTCTCCCCTTCTTTCTCCCATTCCCGTTGCTCACACAGCTCATTAGCTCGGCTAGCACAGTGTATTTCATTGCACTGATTTCAAGCTCAATGCCAGCAGGTTCTCATAGGGGCTGATGAACAGCTGCTGATCCGTGCAGACACTTTTTTCTGTATTATCTCAAAGGGATTGCTGCTGACTGACAGGAGGGCAAACTACAAACCAGCAAATCCTCCCCTACATTCTATTCCTTCTAATAGCTCTCAGGTGCAGGAGAAGGCGGATAAGGCAGCAGGGTGAGTAATGAGAATATGCATAATTATGTGAGATAAGATAAGAAGCTTAGGGATATAAGAGCTCAGGCTGCAGGGGAAACCCTGCTCATAACTAATGGGCTTTAAGAAGACACCCTTTGTGGGATGGGGAGCTGTTCCTACACTGCAGGGAGGTGACCCACCAAGGGCCATGCCTGCGCACTGCTGATGGATCCCAGGGACCTCCCTGCTCCCCTCCTGGCCACCACAAGAAGGGCTGGAGTGCATAACCTGAGAAATTGTTTTGCCTTATTTCAATTTGATATAAGCTCTTCTGCTCTACGTTTGCATCCACCTGAGGGTCTTCACGGGGAAAACAAGTACAACCACAGAGTCATAGAATCATAGAATATTCTCACTTGGAAGAGACCCATATAATCATCATCAAATCCAGCAACTGGCTACACACAGCACCACTCAAACATATGTCTGAGAGCATTTGGACAACTTTTCTTCAACTTTGGCTGCTCAGGGCCATGCCCGCTGCCCTGGGCGAACTGTTCCATTCCCACCACCCTCTGTTGCAGACCCTTTCCCTCACCCCCAGCTGGACTCTGTGGCTGTCATAGAAAGCAGAGCTCAGTGCTGCCCCAAAGATGACTCAAAGAAGTATTTCCTAACATTTAACCTGAATCTGCCCTGGTGCAAGTTGAGGCCAATCCCTCTAGACCTACTGGTAGTTACATGGGAGAAGAGGCCAACACCCAGCTCACTATAACTTCCCTTCAAGTGACTGTAGAGAGCTATAGGGCCACCTTGAGCCTCCTCTTCTCCAGATTTAGCAGTCCCAGCTCCCTCAACTGCTTGTCATATGGCTTGTTATCCTCATAAGCATGAGCTCACAGTGCTACAGGATGCTCCAGCATAAAAGATATGCTGAGGAGCAGCTACATCAATGCTTTTGTCCCCTGTGCTTCTGTGTTGATTTTACAGCCCTGGCCATACCAAGGGGAGGAGGGAGGCTGGCTTCAGGGAAAAAGCTGAGCAAAGGAAGCCTGCAGTGTGGTGACCTGTCCTCTGGCCTCTCATATGTAATTATTTACATCATTCACTTCCTAAAGCTTGCTTCAGAGTACCGGAGCGTTAGCATTGTGCCTTGGTGACAGATTCTATGATCACGTTTTCTCTACATTGAAATGCAACTAGGGACAAAACCCAATCAACAGAACTTTTTCCCCTGGCTCACAAGACAGACAAAAGACAAAAGAGAGGTTGTTTGCTGTGTTTTATACACATGAGGATGAGCGATGTCCAGGGTACACTTCAGCAAATCTTGAGCACATCCGCTTAGCAGTAGCATGTTCAAGTGATTTGCTAAATGAGGCCCTTCAGATGCAGCCAAAGCCCTTCAAGGAAAAGGTCCCAGTGCCAGATATCAGATAGGGGCTGGCCAAGCCCAAATCTTCCATCCTCACTATAGGAAGGTATTGTATTTATTAATGTATTCTTTCAAGTCATGTTGTTAACTCTTCCACAAGTAATCCAGGAGATCAAGAAACAGCTTTCAAAGCTCCCAAGATGCAAGGGGACAATAAGAGGAAACAACTTTTTTCTTTTTTCCATTAAAAATAACGAAATACAGTGAAAACATAAAGAAGAGTGCCCCTTCTCAGGAAAGCCACATTAGCTTGCTTGATTCTCAGAGGTTTTTCTAGGAAATAGAATGGGGTTCCTTCAGTTCCCTTTGAAGAGGACAATGTCACAGAATTCCAAGTCATTCATTTGCAGAGACCTAAGACAAATATTTTCTTGAACTTTGACTACCTGAATCAGGAAAAAAATAATGTTTATATACAGGCACTGATGTTACTGATGACATACTTGGCTGAAATTGCAAAGGCTTATCAGTATTCAGGGGCTTCTGAAGTAAGGTTTGTAAAAGTCTAACATATGTGTAAGTGAGCAATTTCCTGTAAATCAATGTACCTTACTTTAGATTTCAGCTTAATAGCAAATCTACCCTCCAAAACAAATGACACAATCATTGCTTTAGCTCTATATGAATGTTGCCCTGTACCATTTTGCTATTTTCTCTTTTTCTTTTAGCAGAAAATTTGTACTCATTGTAAGCTTCAATTACTCTAAATGAATGCTATAAATCTCGAATACCTGACTGTATAATCAACAAACAAAGGCTGATTTCTTGGATGTTTTCATTAAGAGAATGTACCTTAATGAATAGATAGCAACAAATGCTAGAGACGAGAACAGCACAGCAAAACGGGTACTTGCTTTTTATGGCATGAAGAACGCCTATTCTGGTCATTTAAGGGACCAGAAAAGTAAAACAGAACAAATGAAATGATGCAGAGAGCAAAGAAAGCAAACTACCACACTCCTTCATGGCCTGCTTACTGCAGAAGATAGTTGGATAGTTTTCATTTTCTGGGTTTCTCTCATGGCCTGTCCTGCCTCAGCTGATGTAAGCAGACAATGACCTGCAGCTGCTGGATCCTAACCAGCTGACAGATCCTAAGCAGTTGACAGACCTCAGGTTGCTCCCCTCTGTCTTTTGGAGTTATTATTTGAAAGATGCACTTTGCAGCAATGCAGTAGTAGTTATGCAAAGGGTTGAAGTAGCTCTCACACCACTGATGAGCCTTGTTTAAATCTCCACCTTGCATTTTATTTCCAAGCCAGTACCAAGGTCTCTTCTCACTAGTAACAAGTGACAGGATGAGGAGAAATGGTCTCAAGTTGCGCCAGGGCAAGTTTAGGTTGGATATTAGGAAGAACTTCTTTACAGAAAGGGTAGTTAGGTACTGGAATAGGCTCCCCAGGGAGGTGGTTGAATCACCATCCCTGGTTGTGTTTAAGAGCTGTTTGGATGTGGTGCTCAGGGATATGATTTAGTGGAGGGTTTTTAGAGTTAGAGTACTGGTTAGGCTGCGGTTGTACTTGATGATCTTCATGGTCTTTTCCAACCTGGGTAATTCTATGATTCTATGACTTGTCCTATGGATTTTCTGGAAGAGGCCTGTTTCAGCAATTCCCAGCCACAGCGCCAATGAATGAGGCTCAGAAGATGCCAAACTGACTTGCCACAAAGTGGGAACCTCCAAAGCCATGGCTAAATGGGAGCTTTCCCTTTTATAATGGAGTCAAGAAAACATCCCAGCCTGGCTTCTTTGTGGGTCCCACAGGATGCTGACTGCTGGGCCCCACGTACTATCCCCTGCATGTAGGTAAATGTGACGTAGGTAGCTGTGTGATGCTGTGCTCTTTGGACACAGGCTGTTTGCCAACCTCTGGGAGAGACCACGGCTCCAGTTTCACAACTGAAGGGGGAAAATAAGCTGCCTGAGATCTTATCCCATCTGCATACACACACAGCAGTCACCGAATGTAATGCTTAAATTTCAAATTCTTCAGGAATCCATTTCCATCAGTAATACAGGGTTACAAAGAATCCTCTTACATGGAGAAACAGTCACACATATACAAAATAAACAAACCAAAACAGAAGCAACAAGCCAGCTAGAGCTTACGATCACTCCAAAATTATATTCTCATCTATAAAAGAGTGAGGGAGGAAGCAACCTTGACCATCTCATGCATCTGAGGCACTATTAGGATCACCAGTGGAGCTCCCTGAGCTGAATAGAACCAGAGCAGAAGCATGGATTTTTGTGAGCTGCCACTCACAATGCTGAAGCTTTTCACAAGCATAGATACAATGAATTCTGACCCCATAAAGCAAAGGTGTATAAAACCTTTTCTCAAGCACTGCTTTCCTATGTAAATTCTGTGATGTCTGGGACAATGATAAAGTTATCAGCCAGTGACTGACCTGGTACATGAGGATGGTTTGACTCCAGAATACTTCAGTAATCTTATACATGTCAAAATTGAAGAATTGACCCTCTGGATTCACACATCATACAGACAGGATAAACACATGCAGGCCAGCAAACGTCCTAAGATTATATATGAATGTTAGGAAACAAGGCTAATTTATCTGCTAGAGTAGGAGATTTCTACCTCTCCCAGTGCATCAAACTGCAGTGGTACTGAAAATTGTAGCATTCTGTGTTCTGTAAGCTAGGAGGAATCCCTGGTATCTATCTTCACCCATACAAAAGTCAAAGGATTTGCCTGCTTGTCTCTCGGAGGAGCAGACCTGCATAACTTTGAAACTAAAGCTGGAGCATCCCTGTATTCCCATGGTGAAGCCATGTGAGCTCCCATCTAGCCAGGCAGTGCAAGAACATCTGTGAATGAAGGAAGGAACAGCTCCTCTCATCCAGGCTCCTCTCCCTCCATGCCATCTACAGTCTGGATGTAGGGTTGTTCTCCTGGAATATGTCTGCTCGTGCATGGCTGCTCAAATGTGAGGAGCACTGCTGGTGGATACAGTTCTCCTTCATGGAGAAGCCATGATGAACCCAAGGACTGAGGCCAGGGATGAGCCGTGCTAACAAGTACTGGGATCATTCCTTTGCCGTAGACTTGGCAAGGAGGATTTTATCTATAATATCCAAAGACAACTTTGTAGTAAGAAGCTAATTACCTTAAATGCTTCAGCACAGCTAGTGAACTAGATGTATATAATCATCCTTTGTATCAACAGGATAGCAAGTAATTGGCTATTTTCCTGCAATCTTCACCCCAGCTTACCTTGGTATGCAGTCATTTCACTGCTCTGCTTCAAACTTCCCATCTGAGCCAAGTAAATAAGGGTGCAATCTTTTCCATTAATTATAAGAGCAAGCCCTGTGCACAGGGGAACTGCAACCGCGGTGTGGTCCAGCTGCCTGTGGGTCCAGCTGAAGCCTTCATTCATGGAGCTCAGCACACAGCAGCCTGCACACGAAGGGCCAGAAAGGCACATCTTGGCTCCCTGTAAGCATGAGTGTGATGGAATTAGAGCAAGAATGTGGATTTTTGTGAATCAACTCTCTGAAATTACTGATGCTTTTTGCAAATGTGGGCCCACTGAGATCTGACCCCGTAAATCAAACCAAGGCAACAGCTCGTGTCTTTCAGAAACACTGTGTTTGAGACAGCTGCAGAAGGAGCTGGCAAAACAGAGCAATTAGCACCTTGCTGGTGGTTATAATAACCTGGTATTTCCTTCTCTGTTCACAGTTCAGGACATCATGGGGGTTCTCTAGGTGAACTGGCTGCAACTGCATAGAAGAACTGGGACCTGTGTTAGCTGCTTCATTGAGGAATGTGCCTGACACGAGCCAAGGCCTTCCCGTGGTTGATCCCATGGCTGATCCCATGGCTGAACCCAGGGCTTCTTCCTGGAGTAATTATATGAGTATAGGAATAGTGCAGTAATGCTATACTGTGTGTAGTATTTCAGTAATCACTGGAGCAGTGCCTGGTCCCCAGCTGCCAGCTACCATTCCCTCAGCATTTCTGTCCTCATCTCTCAGTTAATATTTAAGCACTGAATAGTTACTATTTCTTGAGGAGCATTTAAGTGGGAGAGCTGTGTTTCTGAAATCACTTGCAAGACGGATGGCTAAGGTGCATTTAAAAGAGGGATATCGCTTTATTTAAATCCAAATGTAAATCACAGTGAGGATCAGACCTGCATCTCTCCTCCCCTGAATCAATGTCCATAACCACAGGATTTCAGAACTAAAGAACAACATTATTGCTCTTTACTGTGGGCAGTGGATACTCATTTATACATCTTTTAGGCTGCTTTTGTTTCAGAGAGTGAAATTATTACATCTGTTATTTGACTTGGAAAATTCAGTGGATGTTTTCTCTCTGGGTTTGTTGAACCTGGTCCAGCTTTCTCTAACCCCACCAATTGGTTTGGTCCTAAAATTAAATATAAGAACCAACATTCCTGTGTACTCATACCTACATTAATAATGGTTTCCCCCAGAAATGCATGTTCCCTCTTTGAAATGGTACAGACAACACTGCTCATACCTCAGTGCCACCATATCATTATTGCCACAGAGCTGTCCACATCAGCACAGTGTCCCTCTGAAACGTACCTGTCACATTTGTCCATCAGGCACATTTACACAGCAGCACTTTTGCTTTACTGGGATTGCAAAATGAGCAGGGACGTTGTGGAGCAGTGATGCAACAGGACAATGCTACAGCCTGTGCCTACAAACTCCCATGCAATCCTTATCACAGCATCAATGTGGGCAGAGGGGCCAATTGAGTCAGCCTTGATCTTATTTTTGCAGGAATGTTGTGGATACTGCTGTTGTCTTTGCCTCATTCAAGCCATTTAAAAGTGTATTTCACAGAATCACAGAATGGCCTGGTTTGAAAAGGACCACACTGATCATCTAGTTTCAACCCCCTGCTATGTGCAGGGTCACCAACCACCAAACCAGGCTGCCCAGAGCCACATTTTGTATTTACAGCTTTCTTCAGAATGTTACCCATAGGTTAGATCTATTTTTTTCTTCAAAGAAATGTCAAAACATAATGGGAGGTGGTGCCAAGCTCTCAGGCGGCTCTCAAAACATCAGACTTAAGGATACTAAAACAGATGCAGAAGCAATGCACTTGTATTCAGCACTTTGCAAGGACAGCAGGTCAGGAGTGCTAAAATCCAACAGTTGATCCCTCATTCATTCTGCAGAGCTGAGGTGGGGATCTGTATGCGGTCTGTTTTTTCCCTGAGTCAGGACCATGAAGTCCTGCACAAAACATGTGTGGCTCTGTACACACTTTGTGTAGTGTTGTAGGCAGCAGCAATTCTTGTCGGCAAGGGATAAATTGTGATCATTCAAACATCAACTTTGGTAAAGCTCTGTCAGGATCACTCACTTGTTCCATTGCAGGGTAGGTGGAGGTGCATCCATGTAGGTGTTGTTCATCCACCTCCCTTATAGAGTCATCCCGTTCCCTAGTTTCCCTTCTCTCAGAAACGTCTCTATGTGAGATGTCCCCCATACCTACCAAAGGACTTCAGCTTCTTTCCACATTCTGGTGTCCTGGCTGCTCTTTGCTGCTCAGAGGATCTCTCTGGTCCAAAGGGAAAGCTGAGCTTGTAAGAACTGGAATGCAGAACAAGGACCCTTTTCGCTGTAAGTGAGCAGTACTTCATAGCTGACCCACCTATAGACTTTCTGTATGATACTTGAACACTCAACAGTGTGAGAACTGAAATCTAGGTTTGCCTTTTCCTTGAGATGTGCCTTAGACACATGTTTGGAGCCACATTCACCAGTCCTCCAATCCCCTAAGCATCTGGGAAATGGGATAATTTAAATCAAGGAGAGTCCAACACCAAACTTCTTTATGGGAAGGTGATTATGGCAGTGTGAGGACTGCAGCTGGAGATACATTTTTATCTTGCAGCACGCAAGCAGTCAAAGAGCAGGCTACTGAGCTGGCCTCTTTGTTCATGGGAGTGGAGTGGCTGATCATTTCCTTTTTAAGTGATGGCCCATAGTTCCTCTGCTTCCCAGCTGTAAAAATAGGAAAATTATCAGCTTCAGAGACTGTTTGGAAAAAAGAAAAAAGACTTTTCCATCTGTGAGGTCCACATTTCCATCAGTCAGGAGTATGTGCATTAGTGTACATGCATGTGTTCCAATGCGTGTCTGTGACACAGGTGTTAATAGATACCACGTATACAATAAAGCAGAAGATTTGTTCCCTGGTGCAGTGATATTTCTTTCTGTTTATTCATATTACACTTACTATTACATGATCAGCATGAAGAAGGTTATAATAATGACTGCAGCAGAGATAAGATCATGTGCCTGGCAATTGCTGCTGGTACTTTGCACACAGCTTGATCCTATTCTGCGGCTTAGATGTACTTAAACTCCATCCAAATACTTTATCACTTTAAGCCTCTTACAATTTTAACACTTCAAAAACACACCCTGGACAACTCAGCCTGACAAAGAGGAAAGGCTGAGACTTTTAGCGATGCTTGGGACTGATGCCCTCAAAATGACTAACTGGGAATAGGTTTTGTTTTGAGAGACCTCTTCTTTTACTTCTACAGTTTATGAGCAAAGGGAAAGGCATTAATATCTATCTCTGTTCCTTTTTGTAAGACAAAATATGACTTCGGTATGCTTGGCATTAAAGTATGTTTTTAAAGAGTTCTTTTGCAGTATATTTTGTTGCATATATTCACCAACTGTGGGAATAAAATGTCATAGCTAATGTTTTACTCATCGTGTGTCTTCTCATTTCAATGAACGTAATTGATCCCAGGCATGTATATGCAGCAGTGCTTTGCAGAGAGCTACATACTGTACACATACTTTACCAAATGCTACATACTGTACTCACAAACTAGAACTTTGTGTCAGTCCATGTGAATTATTTGTAGGGCAAACTGCAGAGGAATTCTCTCCAGGGTAACGCTGAGGTTACAGCAGTTCATGTTATAGAGGGGAATCAGCTTCTGAACTGGAAAAAAGTGTTATGTGATCTTCTTGTGGAGTATTTCTGGTTGAAACACAAGTGTGCCAGCAGCAAATACATTACTAAAAGAAAGAGTAAAACACATTTTACAGAAAACAAGCAGCAGTGATTGCATTCCAGTGCACACTGCAGTCAGTCCAACTGCCATGGCCATGAAGGGATGACTTGGCCATGTCATGATGCCAGTGATGTAAACTGGGCTCGCTCCCTTCTCTCCTCCTTGCTCCTCCATCTCAGCCTGTTTGTGAACATGGCTCATGTGCTTGAGGGCAGCAGAGCTGATGGTGATGACACCCACACACCCAACGTGTGAGTGATGATGAGGAGAGTGTGTTTTGAGGTTAACTCTGCCTTCCTGCCTCCACGTCGTGACTGCATGGCAACAATCTCTTCACTCTTGATGTTCAGATGCCCTGATTCACCACTAAACTTGTATTATCCTGCTAAAACCTCTTATGTTGTCATATCAAACCTCACTGAAACTGCTCTCTGTGGACTAACATTGCTGCAATGCACATCAGTGAGAGCGTGCATATGCCAGCTCAAGCAATGCCCCTACCAGCTCTATTTAGACTCAAATTGCTATCAGACAATTTGTATTTTTTTTAAATACAGACCTCTCTGGCCTCATGTGAACCTTCACAGCAAAGCCTGGCCTGGAAAACCTGCTTAGTGCATTGAAATGCTGACTTGGGATGAAACTCAGAATTCCAAAAGGTGGGCACCTTGCAACCCTGCCCCATAGCTTAATAACCCACTCCTCCCCATGGTGAAGATGCAGTGCCATCATACAGAACCTTTTTAAGAACCTAAGTCAAACTCAAATTTACATTAAATAGAGCAGGTTTTCATTTATTTGTATAAGATTTGAATTACTTATTTGTTGCTTTTTCATGTTCTTGCTACATCTTCATTTCCTTGCCCACTTTCCCAGTGACTATTCTAGCGCTTGGAAACTGCCTACCCTTGCACTATTTCTGATGGATTCCAGCCAACAGGCTGGCTCTGCTCCATGGAGCCCAGTTCAGCAGTCACGGGGATCTCAGAGCACGAGCTGCAGTAGCCACATTACCTTCACTTTCCATTAACTGCCCAAGAAATCCCAAGATGAACAAACATTCTATAGAAATTGTCCTAGAGGAATGGAGAAGATCAGAGTGAGGTACTATGTGATGCTGTGCATACAGCTGAAGAGATCAGCCCTGGTGAAACCTGACATTCCATCTGATCCATCCAATCATATATGTTTGTGACAGTACGCATAACTATTTCTGTTCCCTTTTATTCTTATTTGAGCAAAGGTAAGGATGCATAACTTCAAAATAATTCCATGCTGATCCATGTATATGGGTATGTTCTTAACAGATACTTGGATTTCTACTGAGTTAGTAACAGTGGAAGTATAGGAAGAATTGGTGTGATCTTCTACTGCAAGCATTGTGAGTTCTGACATCTGATACTTATTCTTTTGTGCTTTATAATTGGGAAATCCACCTGTCTCCATCTTTTGGGTCTGTCTGTGCTGGTTCTGTCTGTTTGGTTCTAAGCCTGTCTGCATATAAATTCGTTAGACTTAGAACTAGTTCTTATTTTGCCTGTGTGTCCTCTCTTATTCTTTTCTTTCTCTCTTCCCTTTTGTATGAACCTTTGCAAACACAAGAAACAGGCCCCAGGACCTCCTCAGAGACCTCTGCTCCCCACAGCCCTTACCCAGGAAGTGCCTAGCTGGCTTTTTGCAAACGTCTGCTTTTCTAAAAATGACTTAATCATTCACTCTTTCCACTTTGAAACCTCATTAAGAAGCAGAGGGCCAGGGGGGAGCTGCAGCCACTTGCTACAACTGCCAGCAGCTGTGGTAAGCCATCAGGCCTGAAGCAAGCACCAGAACATCTGCAGCAGGAGCCACAAAAGTCAGTTCAAGAGGCTAATACAAGCCTAGGGGCTTCAGTAGCAAAGGCTTAGATGCTTAGAAACTCCACTGCCTCATAGCCAGAAAGAAGGAGGGGTCATCTTTTTTACTGTCAGAGTGATGGAGCACTGCCCAAAGAGCAGCCTTCTTCTATGGAGATACTCAAGATCTATCTGAATGCCTACCTGCGCAGCCTGCTGCAGGGAGCCTGCTTTAGCAGGGGAGTTGGACTCCGTGATCTGAAGAGGTCCCTTCCAGCCCCTACAGTTCTGTGATTGTGTAATCTACACCTTAGGTCCTTTCCATGAAAGCAGGACATGGCCAAAGGGCTGAGAAATACAAACAACCCTTTCCTAGCTCCATCATCCGAAAGCAATATGATGACAACAGAGTATCTCAAAGGTTTGGAAAGAAGCACTTTCTCCTGAACAGCACCAGCAATTTTCCAGCAAGACTTAATTTGTCCTATGTGTTAGCAGCCACAGCTGAGGGAGCTTCCCATGTCTTGGCTCCTTTATAGCTGAACAGTCCACAAACTGGCCTGTAGCTACTCATCACATTCCCAAGTCTGGGTAGCAAGGTGTGTTTTAAAGCAGGGTTAAGAAAGGTAATGCATCTGAGGTCAAGAAGATTAACAGAGAAATTTCACTTAGCTTGACAGATTATTAACTACACCGCACTGTAAGATTTCCAGTTTAGCTGGCCTGGCCCAGCTCTGAAGGTAATAGGGCAGTTTTGCACCTTTCAGAAATGCTGTGGGTTGACTTCCCAGCAGAAATACTTGAACTCTGTCCAAGCAAGTGATCGAATCCTGACTCTTGCTTTTCACCCTCAGCACAGGAGGACAAGCAAGCCCGCTTGGAAGGGAGCTTGCATTTCTTTCTGCCTTGCTCTCTGAAGGCATGTCAACTCAGCTGTGTCTTATCACTCCAATCTTTGTGGGCCTGCATCTCTGGTGTTAACAGAGTTCAGGACCACACAGGATCAGATGTTACGTTAGAGGGATAGCATGATACAAAGAGCAAGGCTGAGGCTAACCCGGAGAGCTATGCAGAAGGAAAGCAATATTGCATTAGCTGCATGTCATAGCTGATGCTTTTAATATGTGCTTTTAAAATACCACGATACCAATTTTTTTTTGTTTGTTTGTTTTATAAAAATAGTTTGAGAGCTGTCACGAAATCTGCAAGAATTCTGCTAATCAGTTTTGTTATCCAAGCATGTCTGTTTTGTTTTCTTTCATCATCAGAATGTGGAGCGTTACCCTGTCACTCCATCATAACGATCTAATAAAGCAAAGGGCTAAAAAGGTTAAATCTATGGCTTGAACATCCAGGAGATAGGACATGGAGCCACAATTTTACAAGCTACTGCCTGACATGATTTATTAAAGATTCACCCTGACCAGAGAGGAAACTGGATATCACCTACTCAAAAAGCCTTAAGAGTGTAAACATTTTGTATCAGCTATGTAAAATACCAATGCAATGAGCATGTGCAAGAATGCTTTCCTGGCTTCAGCACAACGGAATGACCATTAAGGCAGCTCAGGACTGACAGGGATGTGGGCTGGGACTTGTCTGCCTTTAGACATCCAATACCAGCACCATTTGCTGCTTTCTTATTTTACCAGCTTTCTGCCCCAAAATGTGTGCCACAGAAAAAGCAAAAATAGACAAGAACCTTAGTTCACTGAAAAACAGCTATAAAGTAACCTTAATTAGGGGGTGTTGATGAGAAATGTACTAAATCAATTTAATCCAGCAGCAGAAGGGTTCCATGCTAGTTTTGTTCTGTAAATCACTTGGTATTTGTAAGGTGTATGGCTCATAAGAGCACCCATACAAGCTATGAGCAAGGTACTCTATCTCAGCACCTCTTTTCTCCTAGTGCAACAAGCAGGTTCTTGGTGAAAAGGGAAAAGTCTACAGGCAGTTCTTGTTACACACACTCCCAAGTTCCAGCTATCCATGGCTCAGGGAATGGAAGCTAGACTTAACAGCCCTTCAGGAACTCCTCTTCAAGGAGTTTGTGAATATGGGTGCATTGATTCTCTGTTCCTTTTCCTTTCCCATCTCAAACCCAAACGCAAACTGGAAAGTTTAAGACGGTGAATGCAGAGCTGAGCATCACGACATCAAATGGTAGAGAAAGTGCTAGAAGAAAGGGAAAGGGAAAGGGGGAGGGGAAAGAAAAATGGAAGGGATCAAAATAAGTTTGCTCTGAGAAATTATGTTAGTTCATTGCTTAGCAGTGTCAGAACCAACTCCCGCTTGTGAATTCCAAGAGTTCCAAGGACTGTTCCTCCAGGGAAATAATAATTATATGTAGCGTGCAACTGTATATTCTCCAGCTTCTGAATGGCAGCCCTCTAAAGAAGAGAGACAGGTCAAATACCACAACTTCAGTGACTGTTTACACTTCATGAGGAGTAGCTATTGTATATCCAAAACAACCAGGGTAGGAAGAGCCTACACACACACACACACTAAAAAAAAGCATTCCTGTAATCCTTACAAATAATCAACCAATTCCCAGAAATAAGGGAGTGACTGGAGGTCTATAATGATAAAGCGAGTTAGCCAGAGCAGATGATTTGTTTTCTCTAATTAGCGAATTTACATGGGGAGAAGCTTGAAAACCACTTAGCTGCTGAACTGCTTAGCCCAGTGGTAGTTGTCACTTGTTTTCATTGGCCATTAATTAACAGATACATTGAAAAAAGAGAAGTACAAAAAGGTTCCTTACAAAAATATAGAAGGAAAAAGTGATGGCAATAAATGGAGTTCTTCATTTCACAGTGGTAGCTGTAGTAAAGCATCTGAAGCTGTTACCACTGCCACCATAACTCACTCATCTGGAGCCTGTCACATTTTCACTTAAGCTTTCTATGGGCACAAACACATTTGTTTAAAGTCTGCACAAGTGCTAGGAGCTATGTGGGGCTATGGCTACTGCTAATGCTAATGCAGTGAACCTGTATGCTGCATGCCACTCTTCCCTTCAGGAATCATAGAATCATAGAAAGGCCTGGGTTGAAAAGGACCACAATGATCATCCAGTTTCAACCCCCCTGCTATGTGCAGGGTTGCCAACCACCAGACCAGGCTGCCCAGAGCCACATCCAGCCTGGTCTTCAATGCCTTAAGGGATGGGGCATCCACAACCTCCTTGGGCAACCTGTTCCAGTGCGTCACCACCCGTTGAGTGAAAAACTTCCACCTAATATCTAACCTCAACCTCCTCTGTCTCAGTTTAAAATTGTTCTGCCTTGTCCTATCACTATCCAACCTTGTAAACAGATGTAACTGTGGGGAAAGTTTAATCTGACCACAGAGCTTCGGTCACACCAGTTGTAGACAGATGTCTGGGGAGGGATGCAGGTGTTTCCATGCTCATTTGTAACCCAGAGATGCACCAAAACCTGGGGCTGCTGACAGCAGCAGCCAACATGAGTGCACCCAGCACTCCGGTGCTTTGCCCTCGTTCTGGGCACTGTCAATCAGGATGCCACGGTTTGAAATTCATGAGTTAATCTGGTTGTGCAAAAGAGTGTACCTCGATTGGAAAACGCTGACTCCATGAAGGCAAATATTTTTTGGAGATTTTGTTTTCTACAGTGGAAGATGTTTCCTCAAAACTAAGCAAAAAACAGCAGTCCAAAGCACTTCTCTTCATTCTTTTTGACATAAAATTTCATTTTCCATTTCAAAGCAACTTTGCTATTTTGTATTAGAAACTTTTCAGATGTTCCAATTCCCCAGAAAATATTGTATTTTTGTTTTTATTAAAAAGAAGTATCTGACTAGAGGCGTTATTTTTCTCATCTCAATTTTGTCCCCTAAACAATTTATTCTTTTTTGTCTTTTTGTTGTTGTTCCATTCCTATAAGGAAAAATTTTATCACCAACTTTCCTTTGAAATGCAAAAAATTGTTTCCCACACAACTGTTTTCAGTAGATGGAATATGTTTCAGCAAAAGTCCCTACCTTCAGGGCCTTCCAAACTAAACTGATTTAAATCTCTTCTAATTTCCCTTCCTGTTCAGACTTCTGCTAGTGCTCCCTATTGTTTCTAGACCTCTGTTCCTGGTTCACAGCAGTCTTATACCAACCTCAAACCCCACTTCCACTAAGCCTGGGATAAAAGATTCATAACTCCACTGGATACCAAACAGTATGGATCTGGTGATTTTACAGACTTTCATAATCCTCCTCTCCACACTAATGGCTCCCTGTCACTTCTTTCCCTTCCCTTCCCTTCCCTTCCCTTCCCTTCCCTTCCCTTCCCTTCCCTTCCCTTCCCTTCCCTTCCCTTCCCTTCCCTTCCCTTCCCTTCCCTTCCCTTCCCTTCCCTTCCCTTCCCTTCCCTTCCCTTCCCTTCCCTTCCCTTCCCTTCCCTTCCCTTCCCTTCCCTTCCCTTCCTTCCTCTCATTCTTTCTTTTTTTTTCCTTTCTTTCCTTCCTTTCTCCTTCAGGGAGGTACATTGCTGTTCCTTCTCTACTGAAATTAGGTCTTATTTACAGGTCCTGACCACCTCCTCTCAGATCCTCTGAGATCCTCTGAAATTCATGTGATTTCACTCAGAGCAACATTTCACAATCTGCATTTGGATTTGAAATTTCTTCCTTCCATTTCTGTGCTCAGAAAGGGCCTGCTTCTTTGAAAGCTTGCCTGTTTCTTCAAACTATACTTGTTTGTCTAATATGAGATAGCATCTCTACACACAGACTTTGCCCTGCCTTTTATTACATCTGTATTTTACAATAAATATTACTCAAAGGGATGGACATAGTGAAGAAGAGCACGAGACAGCACAATAGCAAAACATCATCACTGTGCCAGTTGCTCCCATGTTGTAGGAAGCAGAGAAAAATTCAGCAGATCAAATACTGTCTCTGTTGTCTGCATCTACTGTCTGGTGAGACAGTCCTGGTGTTAGGGGAAGGCCAAGATGTTTCATGTGATGAAGCCATAAGATCCCTCTAGGAACTGTGGAAATTGACCCTTAGCTTCAAGTGAGAGATTAAAATAGGGGATTGAGATCTTCAATTTGGTGAAACCATTGTGTCTAGAGGAGAAAACTCTTCTTGGAATACCCAGAGAAGATTGAAGCTGAAACACAATGGTCTTTCCAACATTAAAACAAACAATCATGTTTCCAGTTCTTCATCAGATAAGAATGTTTTGTGCACATTGGGCCAACTTATTCTGGAGCTGAATAGTTTGTAGGCATGCACAGCCCACCCCACTACTTCCTGTGGGAGTCACTGAAAGCTCTTCTGTCCTTCCATTCCCCTGACCAAAATATTTCTAAACATTCTGGAAGGATCCTGCAGGCACCCAAGTGACTTCATTTACGAAGCAAACAGCCAACTGCAGGCAATTATCAAGGGATGCACATTCATTCCCAGTGTATTTTTATGAGAGTTTTATGAAAGAGAGCTTAACCTTTCTATCACTTGCAATGCCCTAACCAACAAATGGTTATTTATGCAAGCTAACATGATCATTACAATAGAACGAATACCCTCATCCACATCCTTAGAGGGCATAAGGAGCACAAGAACATAAAAGTGCATCTATCCCTGAATATTTGACCTTTTCTACTAAATTTAAGAATCAACATAGTGAAATTCTTCCAGGATAAAATCACTTCTATTTCAGGAGAGAACATATACCTAGGGAACTATAACGAAACTGTCCAACTGGATGGTCATTTCCTCCCTGCAGATAAGCCCTAAATCTTATTTCCTAGAGTTCATCAAGTACTGTCTTGCTCCAGGAGTGGTTTAAAGAAATATGAATTCATCACACATGCATGAACCCTACTGCCAAAGGAAACTTAATAAGGTATTCTGTTTGTAAATCTAAAAAAGTTATCACAACTGGCACATTATTCAGCAAATCTCACAGATAATGAATTAGCTTGAGATTTGTATAGAATAGCATTATCCAAACAGGAAAAATCACCAAGCAAAAGTTAGGTAACAGAGGATATAAAGCTGAAATTAAGTCTGTGGGGAAATCTTTTTTTCACATTTCATAGTTATTTCCTCTTCCAAAATCTATTTCACCATTACAATCTGATTAATAGCAAGTGTCACAATTAAAGGACTTAGGGTGCATGAGCTTCATTCTAGCCCACATCAAGAAAGAAGCCAGGTCCCAACAGAGCAGCGCTCCATGGCAGTGTGTGCTGCTGCCTCTGGAGTAGGCATCTATCCTTCACAGAAGTGCTACCTGTTAATTCGTCTGGAGCAAGTCTTGAGTGGAATGTCTACGGAACATTGCAGCACTATGGAGTAATAGTTATTTCAGCTTTGCATAAAGATGTGGAGGTGCAGGGGACATCTTGCTATTCTTTCCCTCTGCCTACTTTCTCACACTGCTAACTCTCAGTGTGTCCTGCAAGGTGAAATTATAGAAAATAGAGGTCATTGTGAGATGCAGGAGTACTATGGCTATAAGTTGTGCATATCTGAATGACATCTAATTTTCTGTGTGAAAGTGATAAAGCACTGAAAGGTAAGTTCTGTAAAACACTAGGTGGCTTGCAGTCTACATCAAGTACCTTGCCTAACTCAAGAGTAGGTTGCAATGGAGAACATGTCCAGGTTTTCCTGTGTCCCATGAAGGAAAGAGTCTTGCTGGATTTACAGGAGTGAGGATCTATCCTTTCCTCTGCCCACAGAGATTTGGCTATGCATATTTGAATTCACTTGTGGAGGACAGCCTAGTAATGGAGAGATGCATCTGAACTCTCCCTCTAGGGTAGCAGGAACTCCTTGAGGAATTCTATAGTGCTCCTCTGTCATGTCAGGGGCAGAATCAGCTTGCTCTTCACACTGCAAAAGGAGCACCAACAGAAAATACTGTCGTACCAAAGCTGCCCTCTCATCCCTCAGATCCTTTCCCAGCTCCTCTTTCACCCAGATACCACATTTCAGAGAGACCATCCTCCTCCTCTGCCTCTCATTAAGCAAGAGCCATGAGCCAAAGGCACTCCATATCTCCACTGAGGTTGAAGCTCCAGTTCATCAAGTAGGAATTTCTCTTCCCTTTGTGCTTTGTCCTTTACTGAACAAGGATACTTAGAAGCTACCCCTTTCTCTCCTCTCCTCTCCTCTCCTCTCCTTCCCCTTCCCCTTCCCCTTCCTCTTCCCCTTCCCCTTCCCCTTCCCCTTCCCCTTCCCCTTCCCCTTTCCCTTCCCCTTCCCCTTCCCCTTCCCTTTCCCCTTCCCCTTCCCCTTCCCCTTCCCCTTCCCCTTCAGAGTTTCTTACATTTGCTGTCTCTACCCTACAGGATTCCTCTTCCTGTCACCTATACAGACTGTTTTGCTACTAAATACAAAACAACACAGACAGACAGACTAGCCATGAAGCTGTTTTTACACAAGCAAACCTGTTTCAGCCTGAGCCACCTGGCTTGAGCCCTCTGCATCTACACCACACAGTGTTGTGATCCAGGCTAAGGCAGACAAATGACACTGTTTTGGATTTGTGTCCTTGGCCAAAAGGGGCAACCTACTAAATTCCTGGGCTGAGTGCAAAGAGCAGGAAATTTTGTCTCCAAAGACAGCACATGCCCATTGGATATCTCTGGGACTGAGGCAGTACCTCCAGAACCAGCAGTGGACCTCACCTGTGCATTTTTCATGCCTCAGCCTGTTGCAAGAACCTCTCTGGCAAATGCTAAAGAAGACATGAGGAAGTCCAAGCAAGCTGCCAGGTATCCTTCTCTGGCAGCCCCACCTTCCCCTTGTACTATAAAAACTGCTTGGAGCCAGGGGAATAAAAACTCTTCAGTACTGCAGCTACTCTCCTGCTCCATGCATCAAAAGTTTGGGCCTAAACATATACTTCCCCTCTGCTTCTCATTCCACTTTCTTATTCATATCCAGAGATGAATAAGAACCTGCTTTCTCTTTGCTTTGGGCAGAGGAACAAGTTTGCTGTACCATGGGAGCAGGCTTCCTAGCAGAAAGGACTGTGATGACATGATCTGTGAAGCTTCTGAACTTGCACTATTAGTGGCTGGCATCATGAGAGGAAGCACAGTTCCTAGACTCCCAATGTGGAGGCATGAGATCTGCCCTCACACAAAGAGCTGACACATGTCCTTGGATCCACAGAAGCTTCAGGATAAAGGAAATGCTGGCTTAAAGCCAGTGTGTTTGGTATACATCTTTCAGAATCTGTCTCCACTCGAGACAGCACATCATTAATAAATGGCTTTTTCTTTCATGGGGAAACAGGGATAGGGGGGAGCTTTTCCTTAATCTCTCAGACCTGATGTAATGGAGCTTCCTGAATGGCAAAAGTGAGAAGTCACTCAAAACTAGCAAATAAAATGAGAAGTTTTACTTGGCACTGTTTTCACTCCAAACGCTAAAAGGGATCTAGTAACGCTGATCACCCAAATTAGGATGTGCCCAAAGGATTAATGCTCCCTGTCTTCTATGTCTGCATTACTATATTTTATGCACAGCTGGTTGTTTCTTAGCAGCAAATACCAAGCATGGTTTTCAGCTCTGAAACAATATATTTATCTCCTTCTGAAGGCTAGGTCCACTGGTCCATACATCTCATCCTTCTATGGTAATATCCACCTCAGCAAAATCAAAAAGCACCAAACTTTTTTTACAAGCTTACTTTTCCTTCTCTGAGACCTTTCAAATCAATTCTTGTTATTACAGAAAAGAACAAACCCTGAAATCCAAGTAACTTCTCAGGCAAATGCACAGTTCATAGGGAAAGCCATCTTCTGGCAGGTGGAGTGAGTCCTCTAGACACTGCTGAGGGCATTGGCAATGAGACTGTCAGGCAATGAGCTACAGAGACACCTTAATGTGAAAAGGGAGCCTACAGAAGATGGATGCATGCAAAATCTCCATTTCCATCCCTCTAGTCTCTGTTGAAGAGATGAACATGAGCAAGTGTCAATGTTTGGAATCTTTAGCAGCAGATTAAACTCCTACTGGCATTTCCTCATAGAAGACCTTTAATCCAGCCGTAAGAAATTATTTTTTTCTCTTTCTGGGGACATACAACTGATCTGCCACACAAGGGGCTGTACAGCGCTCTCGGTTACCCTGGTACACCCCAACCTTCCCATTCATTCTCACCACAGTTGTCTGTTCATGCTGGGCCCAGTTTCTGCCTTCTCACCCCTTACCCTTTTTGCCTCTCTGTCAGTGTGCTTGTAGCCAGAGCAAGAAAGCTGCCACAGGGATCTGGTGCTGCTGCAGTAAAAGTTCTGAGCGCTGTATAATTTGAGCAAACATACATAAAAGTTACAGTGAGCTGAGAGCCAGGTTGTAGGAGCTCGTGTAAGATGAAATGATGTGCTGTAAATTCATCTAGGCAGGACATTTGGGAGACTGGTTTCTGACTGCTTTGATATGCAGCCAGTGAAACTCTCCAGAACTGCTGTATGTATAAAAAAATAAATAAATCACAGGCACCGTCCTAGTTTCACAGGTACGTGATATCAACTATTGTGCGTCTTATTTCATTATCATCACAACTACTTCATCCTCAGGCAGGCACTGATTTATTCACAACTTTAACGTGCAAAATCAGATGGATGTGTAACAAAGCAGTTTGTATTTGAGAGAAATACGATGTAGAACAAATATTCATCCCAAGGTATCCTAGAAAAGTGGGAGAGATATCCTGTGAAAGTCAGGGGGGTTTTGCTTTTGACTTCAAGGAAATCAGTGCATAACCTTAAAAGGTGCATATTCGAGAGCAAAAACAGAAGTCACCTAGTTTTTGCCCCAGCTTTATGGGGCTTCTGCTACAAAATAAAACCTTTTTGCTGCCAGTAAAACTCCATCCAAAACATGATAGCCTTGATATTGTTGAGTCTGCTACAGAATATAAACATACTGTATTGGCAATGCTGCATGAAATGAATGCCTTCAAGTGACCTTCAGATCAGTAACACAACAGATCATACTCTTCTTTATTATTATTTCCAGGCTGCTCTCCATAACATCTCAAGTATGAGCCAGATAAGCAAAATTGCATCCCACTGAGCTGATTTTAATGTCTTGATTTGTTGAGTATTAGGGTGGCTGTTGGCATACATGATTCTCATTCACATCCATTGGTGTTAATTGCAGGAGAATATCCCAAGCAGCTATTTTCCAAGCACTTAATATTCATGATTATAGTGAAGAATTTCCCAGCCAGTCCACGATATAATGAACAGTTTGAGTGAAATGGTGTATTTATTGCTATTACTAAGCTCTTCTGAATATGCTTCCAGTTTCAGGGGGCAAGCTGACTAGTTCACGTAATCTTTAAATGATCAGATTGATAGTGTGTGCCAAGGAGACAAAAGCATCTCTTCAACAAGTAAAGAAAAGAAACTAAATCTATGGACTTCAGTGAGGAAGTGCTTCAGGTGTGAAGATTAAGAAATGCAAGAGTGCAGTGGGTTGTATTTAACTCTGTGTGGATTTGATCAGCAGCACTGGAAAACTCTCTTGAACAGTAATTCACACAGTTTGGGAGGGAAAAAAAAAAAAGCTTCTGTTCATTGTTTGCACATTAGAATAAATAGCATTTGATGACAGGAAAAGGAACATTTGGCTCTCAGCACTCCAGGACTCCAAGTTTGTCTTTTAAATTACTCACTTATGGTTATGCAGAGGAATCTTTAATGCTTTTTTTGTAGCACCCTGTTTTTGGAGGCTGATGTGTTTTCTTTTCATTAGCGCATCCCTGGCCTGCCTCAGGATGCTCAGAAGGGATGGGGAAGGTACAGTGGCTGAATTGATGCCTGGCTTTGCACCATCAGTGCTGTCAGCTTTCAAAATAGTTATGCCTGGTTATAGGATAGCTGTGGAGTTATTGACTACAAGGACTCTGCTCATCAAAAATGGTCTGGAATAATACACTTTGACCCAACCATGCAATCCAAATGATGACTCTGTTTCTACAAAGGAAGCCTGGAAAATGCTGGAAGCATTTTCCTCTGGCTGCCCTGAGGAGAGGAGATGGACTCATCTCCCACCAGCCTCTCTTCTACCTCTTACCCACGTTCTTTCACTGGTAGATTCAGACTGGGGAAAAAAAACAAACACTGTGGCTCTTCAAATCCTGTCCACTTCCCACTCATGGGTCTCCTCACAGGGTAATACTGCTTTATGGGGACTTGCCTCGCAGTAACAGTTGGGTAGTGCCACCTGCACAGCAGGCTCACAGCCTGAGGACAACAGCCAGGATAAGAATATTAGATTGTTATTAAGGAGCTGCCTATGAAATTTCCCCCTCCCTCCTCCCTGCCTTCTCTCAGTTTGGAACACGACTTCCAGCCAAGCTGATTTTTAAGCTGTTTTTAAACAGGTGCCTATAGACCTTTTGTGGAGGGTTAAGGTAACACCAGAGGAAGCCGTATGTTCCAAATCTGTGCTGGGATGCGTAGATTTGAAGCAGTCTGAACCACAGGAGGATCTCCATAGTGTGGTGGGGGACCTCAGCACCAGCACAGAGCCACAGTGTGGCTCTCAGTCACCCTACCAAAGTGTTTGTATTCTTGTTTTCTTTAACCATTTTCCTTAGTGTTAAAAAAGCACGCCAGTCATAAATCTTTCCATTGGTTGTGGTGCTGTTTTTTTTTCCTCTTTCCTAAACTCCAGATACAGAGCTGAATTGAACTTGACAGTGTTTTCTTTATGTTCGTCATAATTTTGCTACAAACTCACCGCACGCTATGCTGGAAATCTGCCTGACAAGTGTTTTTAATTTGAAGGGAAAATACCAGAAGATCTTGTATTTCTTGCAAGTTGATGGATGTGATTTTCTTTTTTCTTTTTTTTTTCTTTTTTTTTTTCCCTTTTGCAAAATGATTTGCTCTCATTTCCAACACCCTCTTCTTGCAGATGGTATCAGCATGAGAAAATCAAGGTATCGCTGGAGTGGGCTGTTCACGGTTCAGCTGAGTACACTTCTGCCCCTTTGCTTTTTGTGTGTGCGTAAATGCATGAATAGTTTACAAATTCAGCAGTGTCCCAGAGTGTTACTCATCCTGTGATTTTGTCTTTCTTTATATATATTGTAATGCTTCACATTGCACACCATCCCCTGGCTAGCCAAGGCTGCCAAAATCATTTAGGTGCCAGCTCTTCTGGGTGATCTGAGCTCTTGTTCTTCTTGAACCCCAAAGAGCATCCTTTGTTTCGTTTTCTCTGTGCATTTCCACACTTGATGCTGGAATGAACCCTTTACTAAAGGCAATTCAGAGAACTGCAAAATGTAAACTTATGCTTGTACCATCTACTTTAGGAACCTACCAGAGAGAAAATACAGCTGTAGGGAATCTTGCAAAGCAAAGCATTGGATTTCTGTTTCTCCTCCTATGTCTCTCCCATGGTCATGGATCAGAGGAGCACAGTGGTACTCACAATAAACACACCTTGTGGGTGGCTGCCAGCAAGAGGCACAATGGAGGCCCAATCCTGACTCGCTCTTCTGGTCTGGCATGCTCTGCACCAGGAGGGACAGCAACCACACACCACCTAACCTTACAAACCTGCAGTACTGTAAAGGAATAACAGAACAATTTTAATACAGTTATATTTACATATTGAGGTTATATTCAGGCAGAAATGATCCTTTTGATCTGGCATTGAAGTAGGGCTTCTGCTACAGTCCAGGCTGCATCTGTAGGGCACAATAGAGACTCTGGAAACAGGAAACATAGCATACAAAAATATAAAAAATAATCCCAAATCTGGCAAGGGGTTGGTGAGATATGATTGTATGGACACATACAATATTCCTTAAAAGAAAGACTGCCATATTTTGGATCAAGTAGTCTAATTGTACATAGCAGTGTAAACTGCTGGTAGTAGAATTGTGTTCAGTGAGTGCTGAAGAAGCTATTTCACCCCAGAGAGAAATGTATCTTATCTAAGCTTGATAGATCTGAACTGCGATGGGTTAAAACAGACTACCGCTTGTTAAAACGGCTGAGATGAACCAGCAGATATATGTGTGGAGGTTTATGCTAGCACCTACTCCTACAGGGTATGAGTCAGGCCAGCACGGTTACTCTTTCACTTCTGTAACCATTAAATTTCTTTGCAAGATTTTGAGCTATTCCGAAATTTCAGGCACATGTTTTCTTAATGGATTACCCAGTTAAAATGGCAGATAAAAAGAGCAAGACAATCTTAAAAACCAAACAGGTATGGAAATGGGGGGGAAAAGTGGGTAAAACCAAAGGATATAAACCATAAAAACATGGGGCATTCTGCAGATGCACAATGTTATGAAGATGGTTTGTCAGCTTTTCTCATTCTCCTAGTAGTTGTAAGGCAGTCTAGCCTCCTTCTTACTTCGAACTCTGAGCAGCAGGGTTAGATTATACAAATTGAGATGGTACAGCACTCCTTTAAAGCAAACAATCATAAAAGCAACCCTTAAAATATTGATCAAAGCATGGTAACTTGGGGAGGAGATGGGACTCAAGGCAGAGGTGACTGCTTGAAGGAGTCAGAGGGGTGAGAACAAAAGCTTTTGTTTGAGCCACCTTCTCACCCTGGCTAACATCATCATATTCTGACTCCTCCAACTTGTGAGGAAGCTGTGAAAAAAACAGGAGTCAAGTTTTCAAGATTTTAAGTTTTTAAGTTTTGTATCTTGTTTCACAGCCCATTGGAATGTAGTCAATGTAGTCTATACGTTCCTAACTTCCCTTTTTTTATATACATAAGATTTTTTTTTTCCATCCAGTGACTATGAAGAGTAATTCTTATTTAACCCTTTTTCCTTATTGTAAACTGTAAGAAGACATTTTTAATACCTCTTCAACTATTTTTTTTTCCCTACAGTGTGCACAGACGTGGATAAGGCCAGAGCTTAACTTCAGAGCTATAGCCTGACATTAAAGGGAAGATAATGGTACCCATCACTTTGGTGATGGTAAATTTGAGATTTCGAAACAGTTCCCAACCCTTCAGTAAGAAATCAGAGCATGCAGAGGCACCGGTCTGACTCAGATCCTCACCACTACATGATCCATTCGTCCTGTGGGAGCAGCAGCACCACTGTATTCTTCAAATATCCTGACGGAACTATTGATCATAGAATCATAGAATTACTTAGGTTGGAAAAGACCTTTAAGACTGAGTCCAACCACAACCTAATCAAACTACCTTAACTCTAACAACCTCCGATCATTGCAAAATGTATAGCAAAAAAGAAGGAGATGCAGTTCTTCGTATAGTCTTTAAATCTGGTTCCCTGGAGCTATCCACAAGGCTGAGAGTTAGCTGAATAAAGTAATCTCACCCACACTGCCAAAACTGGACCCCTGCAGATCCAGGAAGACAAACACTGCAAACTACGGCAGCTGGCAGAGAAAACACAGGAGAATGAGGGACACATCATGGTGAGTCCATGGTTGAGGGCGATGCCTTTGGGAGGCTCCTGCCAAGAGCACAAGTACCAAAGCTGGCAATCCTGAAAAATCCAAGGGTGGTATAAGTGTACAAAAAAATAAATAAATTAAAAAAAATGCCAAAATCATAGAAAGCTTTTTACATAAGAAAAGCCAGGACTGTGTGTTTCTTTTTTTTTTTTTTTCCTATTCAACATTTGTTTCTCTATACTCAGCCATTCCCAGTTTCGAAGACTTTGTGCCTTTCTTCTTTTATACGTAAAACTTAAAGTAATAATACTTCAAAAAGTCTACATGTCAGACTGAATTCAACACCTCTCCTGGTAAATACATCCCACTGTGCCCCATAGCTTTCATTGTGAATCAGAAGAGATGACTAATGCCATAACTGCTTATTAAAAAGAAAATTAATCATTTCTTTGTGAGCTAAACTCTTAAAATCTTTTAACACTTTAAAACCGAGGAAAATTAGCTTTGATGAGATATAGCAGTGGCACTTGGTTTTTGTAGATGTAAAATAGCATTTTGTTCTCAGCAGCTACTGCTGATTTTTCTTTTTGCTTGACAGATGAGCTTATCAAGTGTCACTGACATTTTTGCAACACTGTGCTAAAATATGCTTCATTTGCTACTCATCTGAAAGCTTAAGATATGTGTTGTTCAAAAAGAACTCAAAGATTGATCCAGTAAATCATGTGGGCTGGAAATGCTTCAGTTTCCTGGAGACCTCTTGGTTTCACTCACAGTGCCTACACCAAGAGCAGCAGATAACCTGGTGAATAGAGCTCTTTCCCATACGTTGGAAAGTGATGATTTGAACCTCCCCAAGCTGGTTCAGGATCTTTTGCAATCTGTAATGGAAACTCTGCTCACCCTGTAAAGAAATTTAAGGAGGTGTTTTGCCATTTGGGGCTTTTCTGAGAAGAGCACCCTTAAATAAGAGAACTGCATTCATTCATTATCCTCTGTGCCTGTAAGCACTTCATATTCTTCTCCCTCATCCTCAGTTCAGACAATTAGACCAAATGACTGCTGCAGCTATAGAACAAGGGGCAATGGCCAGAAAGTGAAACACAGGAAGTTCTATACAAACACAGGGAAGAGCTTCTTTACTGTCAGTGACAGAATGCTGGAACAGGCTGCCCAGAGAGGTTGTGGAGTCTCCTTCTCTGGAGATATTCAGGGGCCATATGAGGAGAGGCTGGAGGAGCTGGGAATGTTAAGCCTGGAGAAGAGATGGCTCAGGGGAGACCTTATTGATCTCTATAACTTCCTGAAAGGAGGTTGTAGTGAGCTGGGGGTCAACCTCTTCTCTTGTGTTGTTAGTGACAGGACTAGAGGGAATGGTTTTGAGCTGCAGCAGAGGAGATTCAGGCTGGACATTAGGAAATATTACTTCTCAGAAAGGGTGGTCAGGTACTGGAATGGACTGCCCAGGGAGGTGGTGGATTCACCAACCCTGGAGGTGTTTAAGGAATGACTGGATGTTGTGTTGAGGGATGTGGTTTGGTGGGAGCTATTGGTAATGGGTGAACGGTTGGACTGGATGGTCTTTTAGGTCTTTTCCAACCTTAGTGATTCTATGATTTTATGATTCTATGATTCAAGACCTGTCTGGACACCTACCTGTGTGACCTGCTGTAAGGAGCCTGCTTTAGCAGAGGGTAGGACTCAACAATTTCTAGAGGTCTCTTCCAATCCGTGCAGTTCTGTGATTTGGTGATCTTTGAAGGTCCATTCTAGATGAACTATTCTGTTCTGTTCCGTTCCATTCCATTCCATTCCTTTCTAATTATGTTCCTAGGGATTGAGGCTGGAATGATTCAAGCCAATAATAAATTGATTGGTTTGTTACTCATTTCATAGCAAAGTGTCACACACCCAAGGCACTCCTTTGTGAAGTACCTGAGGCAGCAACTTCCTCACCATCTCTCTCTGCTTTTCTTTTGGAGCCTATATGTGTCCATGGTACCATCAGGTAAGTTCTCCTATTGCATTAGAATTCTAAATCTCCCTTCCTTTAGTTTAAACCATTCCCCCTTGTCCTATCACTAAAATGCCCATAAGAACAATCATATTTTTTCTCAGCCTGCTTTAAAGATCACTTTTACTTCTGCAAATACTCTAGTTTTTCAAGACATGCATTTCTGCTGTGGCTAAAAGATAATATTCTTGTTAAGTTACAGTATAAACTCTTTCAATACACATAATTAAGAAACATTAAAAGACTGGTGCAGATACCATTTGCTACTGAACAGTTCTATTTCTTTCTCTCTTAGCAGCAGATGCAGGCTTGAAGTAACAACATTCACAGAGTGATATTTAGTTCCAGAGGTTATATTTGTAGTTTCTATTATGAGATTAAAGCACATGAGCTCCTTAGCCCTCCAGAACTGGTTTTCCTGGGCTTTGCAGAATTTGAGGACTTTAAACTGCTGGAAAATATTCTTAATATATCACATCACTGCCAGTAAATGTATCCTTTCATTGAAAAGATTTGGTCATTAGGTTTCTTTACTTTATGGAGATTGATGAGATTTACCTTACACTTAGGGCTATGCAAATAATTGATTTTTCAGTTCAGCAGCAGAACACAGCTAAAGCCAAAACCAATATTTGGGGGATATTCTTGCCAAAATGAAAAACCAAAACATTTCACTTTCTGGTTGAAAAGAACATTGAGCTCAACCAGAAATCAAATGTTTCACTTTGGTTTGTTTTTATTAAAAACAAAAGAAGAAATGAAGGATAGAGTCACAAAACCAGCGTGCAGGAAATTTTCCATTTCTACCTGGTTTCCTTGAGGTTGGCAGACTTATCCAGGTCACAGAATAGCTGAATCTGGAATGGACTTCTGAAGACCACCTAGTCTAACCCCTCTGCTCAAAACAAGAGCAGCTTAATCTGCAGAAATAATTCCATCTCTGACCTCACTTTTCACATATCTTGGTTGAGGACAATCTTTCTTACTTTCTTCATGTGTGTTTGCAAAGTTAGTTTACTTCTGCCAAGCCTGGGTGACTGCAGAAATGTTGAGCAGAAGGTGAAACTCACTTGCTCTGATGGAGGACCAAGATATAGGTTATTACACTAGTTAATGAGATGACAATCCTTCCCTAAAAGATGTTTTCTATTACAGAACAATAGAAAAAGTCTTAGCAATTCTACCACTTAATATTCTTCTGCTGCAAAGAGATGATAACGTAGTAGAAAAGATGGAGTGGTTCCTACGGTGCTGAAAAAGGTTGTATAAATCAGACTATTCATATTTTTTTACAAAGCATAAGACTTTAACTTTTTGCTATTTGATTCCAATTTTCCACCTTGAGAATCTGTTTAAGATGAAGAACAAACTCTTGAGTCATAAGTCTGATCCTTCTGCATTTACTCCCCCTTCACTACCAGTCATCAGAAGGGAGCTATTGTGGAAGGGGCTACACAGGCAAGTAGGCTCTGCTCCTGCAAATGTCAGGTCATGGGAGCCTCAGTGTTCAAGGTGCCATGAAGCTACACTGCTTTGTATGTCTTATTATCATAAGCTTAGCCTGAATAGAACTGTGGGAGAATGATCTGACCTTGGCCACTTTAAGGGCATGCTGCTAACAGTCACTAGGAACAGGATGTTGAAGTGAGTGCAGACTCAGATTCCAACCTGCTGAGCAGAAGGTTTGGCTGCTGATTTGGAGCACCCTGCCTTCAGCTCATCCCTGGAGAAGGAGGCCAAGCATGCCCTAGTGGTACAACATGTTACTTGGTAGAGACCAGAGTTTCTATTTAGTTCTTAGTTGTAACTGAAGAGTACACAATAGTTCCCGGTATAAAGTATCTCCACGTTCTCACAAGCAACATTGTTCTAGTGGTTGGTGACCCTGCACATAAGCAGGGGGGCTGAAACTAGGTTCTTTTCAGTCCAGGCCATTTTATGATTCTGTGATTCCATAAACTTTGCCCACAGCCCCAGATTTAAAGTTTTATTCAGTCAAAGCAGTGTACTCACATCTTTAAGTGGACTGTCAGATTGCTGATACAGTTGCATAGGGATAGAAGGAATTAAATGGCTTCTCAGGCACTACCTTTCAGTAACTCATTAGCAAAGAATCCATGATGCTGAGATCTGCACATTAAACCTCTTTTTGCTGCTATGTAAAAAGAAATAAAAATGGGAATCTATTTTAAGCATGACTATAACATGGTTTATAGACACTGCTGCAGACTTGAGCAGTATGATTTTTAAAAGCAGTTTTACCTAAACAAAGAGAAAGTGTTAAAGCAACTTGCCCATCCTTCTGATAAATGATCAGAAACTGTTGGACTCCACAAAATTAGTCATTTATTAAAAGGCATAAGAATCATTTCTTAACCTATTAATGAATGCACTCTACTGTAAAGCATGACTAACTTCCCATAAATAGAGACCGAATTTGTGGGTGCACACAGTCACTTTGTTACCTTTCTGCCATAATTTAATCTGTTTCCGTGCTGTGTATGGCACATCCAGGAACTCAGTCTGCAGGTGCTTGAAGGCGCGTACTGAGGGCTGACAGGCTGGCTCCTTGAAGGGAAGTCTTTTCTCGGAAGGTCCTGTGCTATACTTATTTGGAAGATGGGGAAAGCAACAGCAGTATCTCATATGTTTCACCAAGCCTAGACCTGTTCCCAGTCATGCTGTTAATCTCAGTCCCTTTTTAACTCTTGTGGCTTTTTTGACCCAGCCTTAATTTTATATTTAGGCCATTTTCTTGTAATGAGTCACAGCTGTGACTGTCATTTTAGTTCAGTCAAATGTGTTGACAGGACCAAGAATAGCAGCTGTCTGTTAGACCTGCACCTAACATGTTAATGGAGACACCAAACATTGGAAATAAAACCAAAGGCAGTGAAAGTCATCCTTAAAACAGAATGAGTACTTTTTTCTCCCCTTAAAAGACAATATGTTTATAAAAAATGAATTTCACTGTGAATTATCTCAGATGCCCAGGTGAGTTTAAGGAGATGGACTTTGGTTGTATAGACCCTCTGCTGAGTGGAGTGGAAGAATAAAGAATATTTGTACCTCCTCAGGATCTCCCCAGCAAGCAATCCTGGTTCATGCAAGTTAAGAACTTGTCCCTTCCAGCTTTGTTAAAAGTAGTTTAGCATGAGACTAGGTTGGCCGAGCTGCACCCCTTCAGGTACCACAGTTGCCTCAGTTGTGAGCAATAAAAATTTCCAAAGACAGAAAATTTAACTATTGCAAAAGCTGCTGTTTTGAGATGCTCTGATCAGTGGTGCAAAGGCAAGATCACACCCAGTAACTACTGGGATTCCTCAAGAATCAGTACAGTGAACCATTCTGTTTCTTCATGTCTTTATTAACAACTTGAGTGATGGGACACAGTGTTCTCTCAACAAATATGTGAATGACACCAAATCAGGATATGGCGAGCATTCTATCATAGAATCACTAAGGTTGGAAAAGACCTCTAAGATCATCCGGTCCAACTGTCTACCTATCACCAATATTTCCCACTAAACAATGTCCTTTGATACAACATCTAAATGTTTCTTGAACACCTCCAGGAACAGTGACTCCACCACCTCCCTGGGCAGCCTATTCTAGTGCACTCTCTTGGAGAAGAATTTCCTGAAGTCCAATCTGAATCTTCCCTAGCATCACTTGAGGTGATTCCCTCTAGTCCTATTGCTAGTCAAATGGGAGAAGAAGCCAACTTCCACCTTACCACTACCTTCCTTCAGGTAGTTGTAGAGAGCAATAAGGTGTCCTCCTAACCATCCATCCAGTTCTTCAGCCAGCAAAGAGTGTATCTGTCCAAGCCATGGACTGCCAGCTTCTCCAGGAGAATACTGTGGGAGACAGTGTTGAAGGCTTTGCTGAAGTCCAGGCAGACTTTCCTTTTCCTCATCCACCAGGCAGGTCACTTGATCATAGGAGATCAGGTTATTCAAAGCAATGCACTTAACTGTGGGGTCACCATTCAGAGGAACGCGGACAGGCTATAGAAACAGTCTGATAGGAACCTTATGAGGTTCAATAAGAGGAAGTCTTGCATCTGGGATGGAAACAGTCTGTGGGCTGCTTGCCTGTGAGACAGCTTTACATCAGAGGATCTGGTGGGAAACAGGCAACATGTCCCTGCAGAGAAGGTCAACCTTGTTAATGCAATGAGCTACATCAGCAAGGTCATGTAGGTTCAGGAAAGAGACTCTCTCTCTCAGCTTGACATTTACAAGGCTGCCTCTGGAGTACATTTTCTCTAAGCTCAGGAGAGAGGCAGACAGCAGGAATTCACTTGATTAGGCTCCTTGGGGAACCCATCTGAACACACATCCATTTCTTGTTGGCTGGATTAGTGCAATTGGCAAAAACAAAGACCTCCAAGCCTTCAGAGGAAGGCCACAGGCTTTTGAGCGGTTTAAGACAAGTTACTATTGTTGAGGTGATGTTACCTGATTGACTTCTGGACTGAGGTGGTACAGATGATTTATTTTATTTGGTCTGCTAATCATTTTCTGTGTATGGAGAACTACCACAGTCACAAAGCCATGGCTTAGAGCACTAGCATGTAGTAGTAATAGGATACAGATAATAACGACAAATGATGACTGAGTCCTTGATGCTTGTCAGGAAAATTTCAAATGACTTGACAGATTCTACTTCCTTAACTCTACAAAACCTATAGTAAATCAGTGGACTGGAAGAATCAAACATATGCAGATAGGAGTTTTCACCTTGAAGAAGGTCCAGCCTGATCCCAGTAACATGGTGTTTGTAGGACAGATTTTGAAGCAGTTTATTAATGCTGCATAAGGAAAAGTGATTAGGCCCAGGAAGTAGCAAAAACTAAATTCATTACTGGCCATTCTGGGAACCAGTCTGAGCTCATCAGTCTCACACAGCATTGTGGTGTACTGTGGTAGGAGATCGGGAAAAAATAGCAGTACAGTAATTTATGCTATGCTTTTTAAAAATAGAAAAATACCAGCAATAATTACTATTATGCTACCCTTGATTATACAGAGAGGTAATGTACCAACTTTGAGGACAGATTCCATCCAGTACTGATGGCATGGAGGTTTATTCAATTCTAGACAGTACTGTATGATCATGATGGACATAGTCAACAGATTTAGAGAGTTTAAAATGAGGGAAAACTTGAGTCCTCTTCTAATTAACCCACACTATTACACTCCCTCACTTTTACTTGGGTTCAATAAATTAGGTCTGGATAAAAGCTTACTTTACTGAATAGTATCCAGAGATGATAAACTCACTATTTCTTTCCATGGCAAACACATTTTTCTTTTTGTAGTTAATTCAATCAAACAACCATACTTTTAGCTTGAAATCTTGATTTAACTTCTTATTTGAAAGCTTCCAATTTCTGCATCTGGACACTGGCCTGAATTCTCAACTAGGCAGAAATTTTTTTCACACAAACTTGTCTTACCAAGAGGCTGTTATACCTATTACAGAACTTCTCCTGTATCTGGGTTACATCAAAGCCTTGGTTTGCGTAAGTAGATCTAAGTCTTTAAGATTTCCCATGTAAGACATTTTTTCCAGGCCTCAAATCATTTTTATGGCTCTTTGTGGCCTTGGACAAAACACTGCACCCTAGGGAACCTCTGGAAGTGCATGGGCTGAACACATGACAGCATGACTCTGCCTCAGTTACTCCAGTTAGAGAAAATAACAATGGGATGACAAAGGGATCTGTTTCCCAGGTATGGTGAGAGGTTCCTTGAGGGATGAGTTCAAGATGCTCTCTCTAAGTTTGCATTAGGGAGAGTTGAAAACTTCTGCAATACAGGTATGTTTCCATATCACTATGGAAAGGTTTAATACAGCATGCAGGAACACTGTATCTAAAAAATGAACTTTATTTATGAGCCTGTGTTCACAACAACCACATGTCAGTAAATAACACGCAATGTTGAGATCATATTCTCCTATTATTAGAAATGTAATAATCATATCTTGTTTAAAAACCTGTTTTTAAATTTGTTGCCACCTAGAAAACTAGACTAAACAGATCAAGAGTTAAGGTTATCTACAAATATTCTGGGCAGAAAACATAATTAGGGTTGTAATTAGAATTATCGTTTAGTAGGCAATGTAGACAAGCTTGAGGAGATAAGCCACTATCTGTTGCTGTTGAGGGCTAAAGTGATTATTAAGCTCGTAAGTTTGGGCCATGTGTTTTTCTGGCAACATGGAAATAACATTGAATAGGTTCCAAAAACCTAGGGCAGAATTGAAGGTTGTTTCTCCTAAAAATATTTCAAGGCACAGAAGCATCAGCATCAGACAGGTGAGGTGCTTGCATGTGCCGGTGCCTGCTTGCAGCTCTCCAGCACCAGCTCACTGAAGCATGGAGGACAAGGCAGTAAAGGTGGGTATACACTGCTTGCTGAGCAAACTCCCTCTATTCCCTCCCAGCGTGCCCCCCTGAGGCCCATGCTTTCCACCTCAGTGGATGTTGGGATGTTACTTGCTTAAACAGGCTGACTGATCCAGACTACAAATGTAGCTCCCTTTTTTTTTTCTGCTGCAAACCAGTAGCACTCCCTTATTCGTTTGATGCCACTGAGTTCTTTCAACTTGACGAGCTTCTTGCTAGGAAACCTTCATTTTGTTTCCAGAAGCAGAAATAAACTGAGTCAGTGCTTGCTTTCCTTCAGATAACCAATCTTTTTCTTCCCCTGAAATTACCTAATGGACCTGTTTTTATCTGTGCACTGTTTACGTTCCAGGTGTCTTTTCCATGTTTGCAGCTTCATGGTTTGATAATTATTATTTTTTTACCTCAAGAGTTTCCACAAAATACACAGAGATCCTGGGGCTGGTTCCTGTTGCTGGGTGGGTGAATCAGCTCCTAAGGCAGAAAGGATGGCCCACCTCGTGACTTTTTCTTCTCTTGGTTCTGTTTTGACACTTTACCTTCCTCCATGTAACAGCAAGAGGTAGGGGCAGTCACAAATATTCTCTCTGCCCTATGTCCTTCAGTTCCACTATTTTTAAAGAATCAGTTCTCTTGATACATGCATCTCCACATTTACCGGATAGCATGAAGATGGCAGAGCTTCTCTTATTACAAATTCCACTATATATAAGAGAGCCAAGTGCCGTTCCCCTTACTTAAACATAGCCAATGAATCAATTTATAGCAACTATAATTCCAAAAGATCCTCAGATACCTCACAGTGGTTTTTCAGCATGAATAGGTTTTACAGCTGGGTGAGGTCTTACATTACAGAGAAATTTATGCTTAAACATCTGCTCTTAAATGTCCTTCAGCCAGTTGACATGGTTACAAATCCATCCACAGAACCTCCTGGAAGTTATAAAAAACTTACTACCATAGTTTAACATACTAATGTATTTGTTATTCCACTGGCAGTCTGGGTTGCAGGAAAGAAGATGACAGGAAATTTTAGATTCATGTCAGACCTCCTCATTTGTGATTATTTATTAGTGGTAGGAAAAAACTCCCTCCTTTTGTTTCCTCTCTACCAAATGTAAAGTCTGCTCAGGAGCTGAACTAGTTCAGTGTTTCTGTGAGTACAGTTTCACATGTCCTTACAGGTAGGAAAGCAATGGCTACTCATTTATTTATGCTTACCGTAAAACTTTTGATAAGGACTATGAAACACATTGAGGTAGGTTGACTCACATAATAAAAATATGTTATTGACACAAAAGCTTCATAGTTGAGAGCTGAAACTTAAACATGCATATATGTATGCTTGCTACCATGAGTAGAGCCTTATTTGAGATAGTGGAATAAGTATGTCTTGAAGTATTGCTGAATTTTTCCTTTCCCAGTCTTGCTTTAAAAAAGAAAATACATACAGAGTAACCTGATTAGAAGATTCAAATAGTTTTATTTCCTATGCCATAACTTTTTATTTTTTTGATGCCAGTCCATTTAAACTTGAATAGTTCCTTTTACAATGCTGTTATGGAATTTCTACATCCGCAGCAGAGACAGATTTAGCCCCATAAGTTCTCCAAACATTTTATATAGTGGCTTTCTTCTCTAAACAGCTTGTTCAACGTTGAAGTAAGGCTAGCACCTCCTATAGACCATGCATTCAAAAGTGTAGACTGGTGGCGCTCAAGGTGGAGTTACATCAACTGACCCCAAGTGAGAACATAGCATTTAGAACATAAAATCTCTATAATGAAAGACTGGACTCCCATACCACACTTAGGAAAGCCATTTCAATTACTCCCATTAACTTTAGCTGTACATATACTAAGCTGTCACATTTTAACTCTTTCCCAGCAGAGCTCTTTTATTTGACACATGCTGTGTCTCTCCAGTATGTGATGAAGAGCTGTGTAACACATTCTCCATTATTCTTAATTTGGGCCTTTTGTAGGCTTCTGCTGCATCACCATGTATGTCTTCCATGTCTGGCACAAGTGTAGAATTGGCAGATGATACTATGCTGTAAATGAAATCAAATCAATAAATATAATGATGTGTGTCAGAAGAAAGAATTTCTGTGTTAAATACTCACTCTTTTGCTAAGCTAGAAATCAGGGATCTCCATTTTTTCTTTCAACATTTATTTCACATATGCAAGTATAAAAAATAATAATAAACATAGAATTTAAACCAACTCTACATACCCAGCTCTCAGAGAGTCTAGGTGGTGATTATGAAGCTTAAAAGAGTCACTGACCTTCTAAATGAGCCTTAAATCAATGGCTAACTTGTGCTGATTTCAGGGATGTGAAATCATATGTAGGAGAGCAAAATTAGAGCCTAAATACTGTGCTTGGCTGAGTTTGGTCTAATCAAATTCATTTAACCCCATTATTTTCTTCCTTGTGTATCACAGACAAACACAATGGAGCCCTCTTGGCAGGAGGCCAGCTCAAAGCCATCTATTACCCTCCATGCTGAAGTTCTGACAAGGAGAACAAGGCAGCTGTCCTTACAGTAATTGATATTGATGGCTGAGGTTAGAGCCCATCCAGCCAGCTCAGGACTTAACAACACACAAAGAGAAACTCCAGCCCAGCTCCACAGCAATAGGGACAGAATTGATATAGAGGCAGCCTGATGATGAAATGGAAGCAGATATGTAATGTCCTTTTTAAAAATCTTTTTTTGTCTTTTTACATTTGTTTGCCTTAGAAATTATTTATGTGGGAGAAAAACACTACAGTTAAAATTGGTAGTAGAATTAGGATCTTTCTCATTTCTCGGATGTGTCCCACATTCCCTTTGGATGGGTTGGAAGAGGCAGAGGTGAGGCTGGCTGCCTCCCAGCATGGTGACACGGTGGCCAAGGGTCACATCTTAGCACAGTGTTAGGATGCCCATCAGCTCAGCCCCAGCTGTCCCAGAGTCCTGCACTGAACATCATTCCAAAGCTTCTCACTAAATACCTGGTAAGGTCATTTTCAGTTGTCTGAACTAATATTTCTTCAGATGTCTACAGATTTGAAACATTTTTGTGCATTTGCACAATGCTAAAAATTAGCTTTTTCTTTCCAAATAGCTGCAGTTATTTTAACCAGCAGAACCAGTCATTTGCATTGGTGAAAGCTAAAGTGATTTTACCTGCTTAGTTTGGCTTGAAACAGGATCTGCACTTTTGCTTTCAGCTTTACCTTTTGAACACAGAAGCGTAGTATCCATTAAAATGAAAAACGCTTCTCCTATGAAAGATCATAGAATCATAGAATGGCCTGGATTGAAAAGGACAGCAGTGATCATCTATTTTCAACCTACCAGCTACGTGCAGGTTCACCAACCACCTGACCAGGCTGGGGAAACTTCCTTGCCACCTTCCAGTATTTGAAAGGGAGCTTATAAGCAGGATGGGAAGTGGCATTTTACATGGTCTGATAGTCATAGGACAAAGGGGAACAGCTTTAAACTAGAAGAGAGGAGATCTAGATTAGATATTAGGAAGAAATTCTTTACTCAGAGGGTGGTGAGGTCCTGGTACAGGCTGTCCAGAGAAGCTGTGGATAACCAGTCCCTGGAGGTGCTCAAGACCCGGCTGGATGGGGCTCTGGGAAGCCTGAGCTGTCGAGTGGCACTGCCCATGGCAAGAAGGTTGGAGCTCAATTATCTCGATGGTCTCTTCCAACCCAAGCCGTTCTATGATCCTATGATTTTGTGATTTAAATAATGAAGGGAAAAGAGGTCAAGGGGAAAACTGGATACCATAGTCCTCTGTCATACCAATATAGGGGCAACCACTGCATTGTGACCCTGAGTTTGATAGATCATGTTTTGCTTTCCCATTCCTAACTCAGGTTTCCCTGTGACTTCATGTATTACCTTCTTTTCTCCCTCAGTCTACTATTAGCTATTTTTCTCTAATCTAGAAAATCCATTTTCATGGAGAACAAAGGGGTACTGCAAAAAATCTAGCACTGCTGGTATACTAAATTGCACTTCAGAGCAAATAACAGCAAAATCAGGTAGTTTAGAGCATGCCTACTTTAAATCACATTCTTATTATGAACCCTAAGGGACAAGTAACTGTAATGGAATAGTGCTCCTACTTGAGGGTCAACATTAACACTCAGAAAAAGAGGTGGAATATGTATTTGCTTGAGGGTTAAAGATCATGTGAACAGCAATTAACATGTGCTGCTCTGCCTCCTAAGAGTGTTTTGTCTTTTGGCATCCCTATTGTGAATTTGTAGAGAAGTTCGGCACTGCAACATACACTGTCTATTAAGATAAATATAGTGTCTTTTGTTGTTGCTGAGTAAAACACTTCCCTAAGCAGATCCTTGAGAATTATATTCCCTTCTTGACCCTATTCTCTTCAAAAGACTGGAAGACATTGTTAAGTGCATCACACTCCTGAAATGAAAACAGTACTCAAACCTGCTCTATAATTTCTGGTCTCATCTAGTGATGCTCCCTTTCAACTTTCCCTGCTTTTATACCTTTGGAACCTTTTAGCACAAAGGGAAAAGAAGAGTCTATCAAAAAGGAAAGCATGACTGTGCATCCAAACTTTTCAGGAAGACAGAAAATCCCTGAGTTATTACTCAAAAAATCCACTTGTTTGCAATGTTCTTGCTTTCCCAGATTCCTCTCTACCGTCGCTGCTCTGTAGATCCAATAACACAAAGCATTTACTCGGTACAATTTGTCTGGTCTGATGATTGTTTAATGATGCAGTAACACAAAGTGCCAAGACACAATCTACCTGTAGTAGTTACCTTCAGACCACTTACACAACTGATTCAAAAAGTTATGTTCTCCTATACAAAGGAATAGGGCTGAATCTCAGGAAATGAAACCACTAAGTATATATACATGTACACATCTTATGCCTCAAATTCCAGACATTTGGCATTTCCCCCCTTCTTTTTGTTAGCAAGGTACATTTGAGATATCATCATTGTCTCTAGGGAAGTAACAGCTACTGAAAGGCCACGGGGAGCTCAGTGTTTGTACCTTTGACCACTTCTAATCCTCAGCTATGGAAGGAAGCAGTAAAGCCTTGGGCCTACAGAGAAGGTCCAGAAGACCTACTGCCATCTCCTCTTGGGAACATCTCCAATGGTATCCACACTTCTCAGCTCTCTGAGATGTGCCATAGGTGTTCTGTGGTCACCAAACATGGAAATTTTGGCTGTGCCTCCTAGGAAGGCTCACTGTCCTCATTGTGCACTGTGTACAATGCCTCTTGTCCCTCTTCATGCAAGTTTACCTTAATCATTTTTATGGCTCCTTGCTCCTGTTAATGCGTTTATCACTCCATTCTTTTTTTCTTCCTTTTTTCACACTTTTTTTTTTTTTTTTCCTTCTGTCTTTTAGTTTTTACTTACAGATATTTCTACACTCTGCCCTCTGGGCTAAAAGCTTCTTTCCTAGAATATCTTTTCTCAGATTTCTCTATAGAATTTCCTTGTTCTGTGAATTCCCCAAGTACAAGCCTATTATTTTTATCTCAGGTGTTCACATACAGAGTCCTCTTCTGTTTTGTCCTTTAGCCTTGCAACAAAATTCCTGCAATCATTTATAGAGGCATAGATTGTATGAATTGCCCATTTCTTCCAGATTCTATTAGAACCAGCGCATGGGAAATCTCACAATTTCCATTTTTTAAGATACTTAATAATTTAAAAATATCATTTTTATTTACTTAGGAAGCAATGTTACTGACTATCTGGCAATCTGGATCTTCCTATTTCCTCTTGATTTTTTAAGCATTGTGTGCTCCTTGAGGAGCTGTGTGAATGTTGTCCAGTTTTCTGAGCAAAGGTGATTCTATTTCAGTATTGCTTTACAGAGATATTTGGCCAGTAGTGAAGTATCTTGGTTTAAAAGATTGCCATGTTATAGCCTGAGTTTTAATCTCAAGGCCCACAGACAACAGTGAGCACATTCATACTATTAGTGTATGTAGATATTTTTCATCTTACAATGATACAGATGGGTCTCAGTCTAACATCTTATGCGGTCCACCACCACCAGACAAATTCTGGGTCATGACTGTCCTTGGTGTTATAAGAACTGGAAGGAGGTACAAAAATCATGCCCCTAGTTTCTTGGTCAGAACTTCCACCTCAAGTTAGGGTAATTTGTCATATCGTAGAGTATCATAGAAAGGCCTGGGTTGAAAAGGACCATAACGATCATCTAGTTTCAACCCTCCTGCCTGCCATGTGCAGGGATACTGAAGAATAAAACTACACATAACATTTAATTGTGTGGATGAAAATCTTTTCAAAGCCATTTCATCTAGAGCTCTGATGTCCAGATAATGTAATGAATCCCAGAGTGGAGTGAGTAGCTGATGGACCTGTCCAAGCTTCACTTTCCGGCTGTTCTTTAATAATGAGCATGTTACTGATACCACTAGTTAGCAGGGACTGCACGATTACAGAAAGCAATGACTTTAAGTGTACTGCCAGTATTCAAAAGGTCATAAAATCTAACAAGAGCATTTATCTCCATATCCAAGATGATTCAAATGCCATTAAATTGAGCACTGAATCAGAATTTGTACTACATCCTGTAGAAACCCATAGACAAAACCTCCGTTGTTAAAGACACAGATTTCATGGGACTATCATTCCCATCAAAAGATTTCAATTCCAGTTGGCAGTGACTTTTAGATCCATTGTTCCCAGATGTTTAGAGAGACCGTGTATTGTCTGGAGAAGCAAAGCCCTCAGTTCATTACCTTCCTGTCAAGAAATTTACCAAAGGAATAAAGCCTATGGGCATCTACATGGATATCTTACAGGGTTTCAAGTCCATTGTCATGTACCAAGGATGGTACACTGGTTAAGGTGGAAGAAGTAATTTCTTTGCTAAGAAGATGGGAGGACACAGCCCCGTAGTATTTCTTCATAGCCTAATTTATTCACAGTTTTGTGCTTGACAGAATTTAGATGACAGCTTACAAAGCTGTATTTCAGAGTTCACATTATAATTCTTTCTTTGCTTGGTGCTTGAAACTGTGTTTGATAACTCCAGCTTACTTCCAACTTAGATAACATATAGCTTATAATATGCTAAATTGATAAGATAGAATCTAGAGAACTGGTGAAACTAATTTTGCTGGTAAAGATTTGAAAAGCCCATGTACAGGATTTTGGACTTTATTCACTTGGACGAAACTTACTGAAGTCACTAAAGGTCTACCAGTGTAAGACAGGAGAGACATTTTTCCTGTGATGATTTTCATTTGTTAGGCAGATTCACTAGCAGGAACCCAGAGTCCCTTTCCTTGTGAAGACTTGATGTGCAAAATGTTAGGTTATTGTGTTCTTACCTATCATTATAGAGCCCTGTGTGGCAAGCAGAGTCCACTGAATTCTCAGTGAGACAAGAACAGTGGCTCATTCACATCACAGGTATATGATATTACTGGCATACAGTTGACTTTTCCTTATTAGGAAAATAAAAACTATTTAAATAGGAAGTCCTTCCTTACTCAGTATATTCCCAATTTGGCTGCTTTCAGTGAGATTTATTTCTTTTTCACTTGCCCAAACTTTATTTTCTTCATTGTCTGTAGCACTCCTTAAGGAAAGTGCATTTCTCTCTCTGCCCTCTGTGAGTGGAAAAGGGTGGCCTGCTGGAAATGATGATAGATCCCATTACTCACCAGGAGGAGAAGGAGTTGAGGTAGGCAAAAGAAGAATGATGAATTTGCAGAGTTCACTTGGTTTTCTGTGAGCAAAGCACACAGCAACAGACAGAGGTGCAAGAACACTGTGTCTGGGCAGCATGCTCCCCATGTTTCCTTCCCATGTAACTTCCCCTTCACTCGAACATGCACTAACATACCCCAGAGTTTGCTGGACCAGTGATTTCCAAGGAAGAACAATGATAGTGTTAATTCCACGTAGTGTGCTTCCACAGAGATTGAGCAAAAGTGTTTTATTAATAACAGCTGGAAACTTTGTTCTGGCTCTCCTTTCTTCTTTTAATCTGAATACCACATCAGATCGCTACAGCAAGACCAGAGTGAGGTCAAATCAGTCCTAAAAACATCACTCCAAGATGGGTTTTGCTCTATTCATACCAATCCATTTTTGCACAAAAGTAGCAACTTACTAAATTAATACCTACTGACGTGCATCAGCATAATATGTAAGCAGCAAGAAAAACTGCCTCAGTCCATTCTTTATATAATTTACTGAGAGGGTGAGATGATAGAGTTGTACAACATGACTTTTCCTTATTAGGACAATAAAGTCCATTCCATTAGAAAGTCTCTCTTGGTCATCTTTTAAAGTAGTTCAGATTTTCTCCAGTCTCTTCTTGTTATTTAAAAGGAATGCAATTCACATCCATAACGGTCGTGGATTATTTCCTGGAATAGATCTGTGGCAGGATGGCAGGCATACATTATACAAAGTACATTCACCGGTAAAGTCAGGCAAGGACAAGTGTAGCTCCCATTCTTTTCTGAATGAAAAAAAAAAAAAAAAAAAAAAAAAAAAAAAAGATAAATGAAAGAAGTAAACCTCTTTTCTTCAGTATGTGTTTATAGTCCCAGCTGGAGATCACCATTCTTCCAAATTCCCTTAGCATGGAAACTTGAATGGAATTTGGTCTAAATTACTTGAGACTTCTTTTCTTACATTGAAGCTAACCCACTTCCTGAAAATTTTGCTGGGTTTAACCAGAATCAAACTGGAACAACCCCATCCAAAGCCAAACTTGAACCTGACCTGACCCAAAATAGATGCCGGTTTGGCTTCCTGGCTTACAGATTAGACTTTATGTATCTTGACTCCCTTTGCGATCTTTGGAACCCAAACCTGTTGTGAGATTTGGGTTCAACTGGGTCATAGCTGAAGTTGTCCCAGAACTTCAACTATGTAGTAGTTGTAGTAGTGTTGCTTTATAGTATTCTCCTCATAAACAGAAAGCAAAATTGACTGAATTTATGAAAAGAGGGCTTCTTCATTTCTGAAACAGAAGCTTGTCTAGAGAAGAACTCTCAGAGCCAGCCCCAGCAAGCACCCCAAGTTCATTTTGTGGCTTTCTGACGTTGCCGTCAAAGAACCCAATCATCCTGGAACCTCAACAATCCAGGGGAGAGAGACACAGCCATGGGTTCCATGAAGTCTTCTCACAATTTGCTGCTGCATCACATGGCTTAAATACCAGCATGGCTTCCATGCATATGTGTCCCATACACCTGCTACGCAACCCCACGCACCCTTCCCACTCCCAGAGTCCTCCCTTGCATAAATCATGTCATCACGGGGCATCTGGCAAAGAGCTTCTTCGTATCCCCATTCCATGGTTCTGCTTCAGCTGCTTCGGCTGTTGTTATCTTAGCAGTTCTTTACTCAGGCCCATCCCCCGGTTGACCTTATTCCCCAACACGTTCAGAACAAGAAAGTTAAATTAAAACTTCAGAGTCAAAAAGGCTACGTGCATTCAGGTATTTCTTCTTATATATTTCAGCTATTGTCTCCAGATCATAAAGTCACTCTACCCAAAGCAACTCTGTGGGGCTGTAAGAGTAGTGGGAGCTACCAAGTTCCATTTCTTTTCAAAAGATTGTTCTGTTTCCACTCTTTCATCACAAACTGGCCACACCAGTCTGAACAAAGCCAATGGAAAATACGCACTTGAAGGTCATAATAAACCAGCAGAAAAAGAGACAGAAGGAGATGTTTGATTTTTATGTTGATTCTTGTTTCCATGATTATGAGAAAACATGGCGGTGAGAATCTCCCTTTCCTCATCAACTCATTGCATTTGTAACTAGTCAAGAAGAAACTACAGATGAGGAATGAGTCATTCAGACATATTTGTCCATGAAAAAGAATACAAGAATGCTTCTTTTGTTTCTTTTCATTCTGCAAGGATGTTTCTTTTCTTTCCTCTTAAAAATCTCTAATGCTTCATTTTACCAGCTAGACTGGATGAATGTTATAAAGTAGTAATCCACAAATACATTATATATATATATATATATGTAAATGTATATATATTTTATTCATATGTATATTTATATATTTTATAAATGTAATGTATATATATATAAATTATATAAATATAATATTTTTATATATATATAATTATTATTTATTTATTTTTAATGAATCCACTTCTGTTTGCATCTGCCCTGGTTTTGCTTTCCACAAATATTCGTGCAATTCATTTTGTTAGAACAAGGTCCTTCTGAAAGTAAATACTCACTAAAAGCTCTTAAATGTACATGTAGAGGAAATCTGAAATCGGCTTTCTGCAAGGCTTCAGAAAAACAAAAAGCTTGGAAGGGCCAGGGCTACTCCTCCTGTCAAGGAGCAGTAAGAGCCCAGTGTGACTGAAGTGACAAGTCCAAACCGACCAAGGCAGGGCTCATTTCAAGGGTAAAATCCTAGCTCCTGTGAATTCAATAGAAGAATGTCCATAAATTTCGTCATGATAAGATTTTATCATCTCTTCTAAGGTAACTACTCCTTCCTTTTTTTTTTTTTTTTTTTTTTTCCTTCTTTTTTTTCTTTTCTTTATTTGTCTAAGTGTTAGTGCTGATAAAGTACAGTCAAGGAAATTCCTTTATAATTGGGGAACTTTTAAAAAGCACAGAGTAGATAAACCTTTTATTTCCAGATTTGTTTAATACCAGTTTAGAACTGCATCACTGACAAAAGAGATGCTTCTCCCACACTGACTATGCTCTCCCATTCCTCCCCTTGCACATGGTATTCTGTTTGTTTTGATTAGCTAAAATGATGACCTGACCCAGTAGGAAAAAGGGGGTTCAGTTCATTTTGAGAAAGACTGGTTTTACCTCTGTGAGTCCTGATCTGACTGGCAGCGTGGCTCTACAAAGAGAGGCACTCGCAGAGATCATCCAGTTCAATTGCTCTCCTGTTACCAATATTTCCCCACTAAAACATGTCCCTCAGTACAACAACTAAACATTTATTGAACACCTGTAGGGATGGTAACACAATCACCTCCTTCGGCAGCCCATTCCATCACCTTACACCAAAGCAGGGCAGCTGTTTCTTTCCACTGCCAGCAGAAACTTCTCCTGCACCAGGATGTTAAACTTTTGGCCTTTATCTAATCTTCCTCATCCACCTCTTCCCACAGTTCACTCCTGATATCCCCACAGCTGTAGATGTGTTTCAGTGGAGCTGAGCTTACTCATTTCAGGATCCCACAGGAGTACTGTTTCTAGATCCTTATAATTTTCCATTGTGCCTCTGTTGAAACAGAGAATACTGGAAGTCTTTTATGGAGGAGGTTTATAAAATATGAACATCTGTTTGTTATGAAACTTAATGCTGACAGTCTGTAAGAGCCATCTAGAAGAGTATTTAACTCAAAGTGTTCTTTGTGTGTGTTGGAACAAAAGGTTTATATAGGTATATTGGAAGAGGCATCTGCTTCAGGGAAGATTTATTTCAAGATAGTGTCATTAGGGCTTAGAAAAGATTCAAATCAGAGGATGTGAATTCCCCAAAGACTCCTCTCCAAGGCACACTTAAAATGCCAGATTTGCTTGCTTCAAGACCAGTATCAGACGTGCTTTGTTACCTGATTAGACCTGCATTTCACCAGTGCTGCCTTTCCACTGTGTGAAATGATTGCATTATGAAGTGAAAATCACTGGCCTTCACCAACTGCATGCCATGGGTCAGAAGGTTCCACATCATGGTTCTGTAATTACAAAGAGCTGTCTGAGATAGGTTAATTCCAACAGAAAGTTAACAACATACTTACCTTTGAAGTGAGGCTATTGAATTACATTTGGTGCAGCGGGTTGTTTTATACCTCGGTTTTACATCATACCAGTTTAATAAGCAGCATGAGAACAGGAAAAGAGTAAATAGTGAGCTTTGTTCCAGACATTCTTCAATTCATCTGTGCATCCGAGGGGGATAAGAGAGTCACTCTTCTAAAATGCACCTGTCATATTAATAGGCCATTTGGTACACTGCCATATGTGAGTGTCAGATATTGCTAGAGGCAATATAATGCTGTTAATAGTGGGATCCTAGAAATTAGAAATGGAAGGAGCTTATTAGATTTACAAGCTGCCCTTCTGTCGATATGCTGCTAAATGCCTTTCTCTGGTGTGTTCTGCAATTGCATTTTAAATGAGTTCAAAAGTTACACTCTGTTAGTTCATCATCGGGTCTGAGGAGCTCAGAGCCAGAGGAAGTGTGAAGGTTTAGTCTCAAGTAAGAAGAATTTGCTCCTGGTAGAAATAGTATTTTTCTTCTGGAATTGACCATTGTTTCGCCACTGATTCAAAAGGAGCCAAGAGGTCTCAAATAGACAAAGCCATTCTTCAAAAATACAGTGCAAAACAAAATGTGCTGGTAGTGATTTAAATCAACGGATGAAGTACACTGCGGTTCTACATTCCCAAGCTATTTTGTATTTCTCTCATCACTTATCTACCTTTATTCATCTTTCCCTTTTTGCTTTGTGAGCAACCAAGAAAAACAGGGGGAAGAGCTTTCCTGGGAGTACTCATGAAACAAAACTACACCATTCCACATCCAGGGGTAAAAAAAAAGAAAGCTTCTTCTTCTAACTTATTTTAGTTGGCTTTTCTCAGACGTAATTTAAAAAAACTAGAAGACCAAAAAGGAAACTGAACAGAGTGTATTTCTTTAGGTTTCTAGTATTCATTTGAAGAGATGGTACAAAGTATTTCAGCTTAAACTTTGTCTGACCTTCTATTTGTGCGCACATTGCCAGTTTAAACACTGAGGTAAGTGAAGCCGTTCAGAACTGAAAGCACAACACAGCCCGTAACACATTGTCTTTATATATAAAATGCCAGCCTAGTAAATACTACTATCCTGTATAATTTACTACTTGTCTTATAAACAAAGACGAACCACCAGTGACACAGATGATGTCAGCTCACAATTGCTGGACCACACATGGGTAGATCTGTTGGTGAGATATAAGAGTGCATATGCATGCAGGGCATACAAGCTCTCCTGTTATTAATAATGCATTGATATTATTATCCCAGGGTCTGGCTGTGCTTGCTATAATTGAGCTTCCTAACAAGTTATCTTTCAGCTGCTTGCAGTTTTGATAGCCCTCAGTCCCTGAGCACACTCAGAGGTTGCCAGGTGTTGGTTCATCCCAGGGTGTCCCACAGCTATACTAATCAGAAGACCTTAGGAAACACACAGTCATAGAATCACAGAGCCACAGAATGTCTCAGGTTAGAGGGGATCTTAAAGCTCATCCAGCTCCATTCAGGTTGCCACCCAGCAGCTCAGGCTGCCCAGGGCCCCATCGAACCTGTCCTTGAGTTCCTTCAGTGATGGGGTACCCACAGCTCCTCTGGACAGCTGTGTCAGGACCTCCTCCCCATACTGAAAGATGTGCTGTGGTGAGCTCACCTGCTGCTTTATCAGCATCACAAACCACTCAGAGTTTCCCCCAACATGAACCCTGTACTACACAGTCAACACTATTGCACAGAGGCAACCGTGCTCTAGCATGTAACTATATTAAATGAGATTACCCTGCTCACGCTAAGCCTCCCGCTAAATAAGCCAGGCTTCAGAAAATGAGAAACCACAAAAATACCTGAAGCGATTTATTTTTTTATCAACATGATGCTACCAACTACAAGTGCCAGTTTAAATTAAAGCTCACTCTGAATGATCAAAAGATGCACAGCCAGCCTACTGCTCGCAAAGCTCCTCTCGCTCGTGATGTTTTGAAAACAGGAGTAGATGAAATCCAAGAGATTTCTTGCAGCCTTCTGGCTGAGTCTGAGGCTTCAGGGAATGGGTCTTCATCACAGTTTCTAACCACAGCATAAACAACAGTTCTTGTCACGGAGAAGAATTAAAGAGAGTTTTAAAATATCAGATGAATGAATTAAATGCAGAACTCACTACTTTCCTGCAATTATTCAGTATACTAGACCTTATATACATGATGAACATACAGCAAAGGCAACCATAGGGCAGAAGGTACAAATTGGGTTACTGATTTCTTTGCTTTCTGAATAGTCCGTTGTGGTTATTTACAAAACACTCCCCGGGTTACGTCACTTCAAATAACACTGGAGTCACTCTTACAGTGAAAGTGATGCTATTTGGAGTCTATCTTTTTTTTTTTTTCCCCTGCAAAAATGAATTAGAATGGCTAATTCTTTCTTATGTAGAGAAATTAAATTGTGGTCACTGCTACGCTGCTGTGCTCACATTTTTCTACATTTTCTGCTGGCAGGAGACTCAGGGCTGGCTCCCATTCCTGGACCGCTGTCCTAATTTCTGAGAAACAGGGTGTTCTGGACTGTGTGTAACTTAGACTAGCATGAGAGGCAACCAGGGCCAGTTGTATTTCACAAGTTTCATGAGCTTTTGTAACATTCTCCTTTTGCGGTAGCTGCCTTTGCACGCATCCTGAAGAAAGCATGGTCCCAGCTCTGGCATATTTTGTGTTCAGTGGAAATCCTGTTCCTTTTTGCAGCTTTGCAAAGCTTAGTTGGACTTTCTAGAGTTGTTCAGCATCTGCCTGTCTGTTCTGAGACATGTAAATGGAAGTGACCTGCTTCTTATTTCAGGGTGTAAACTGGGAGTCATTCAAACCAAGTTAATCACTCCAGCTCTATCTACACTCTATCTACATTGACAAGAAGTTCCCCCTCACAGGTAATGTCTCCATCCGTGGCCAAATCCTGTCAGATGTGGTCACCAAGATGAATGCTAAATGCATCCTTTTCAGAGGGCTACCCCTGCAGGGCCAGCACTCAGTGCTCATTCCCTCCAAGACAGCATGACTGTATCCCCCACTGCTCCACTACCCACACTCAGAGAGGTGGTGGATGCCCCATCCCTGGAGAAACCCAAGATCAGACTGGATGGGGCTCTGAGCACCTAATGTAGCTGTAGGTGTCCCTGTTCACTTCAGGGAAGTTGAATCAGACGGCCTTTAAGGTCCCCTTCCAACTCAAATGATTTCAGATTCTATGATTCTGCTCAGCATGAATCTCCTCCTGAATGTTCCTGCACTGCCAGGGCACCAAAATTCTTGTCCAAGTCAATGAAACAGTTAAAATTATGCATTTTAAAATGCTCTTATAGCAAGGCTCTCCTCCCAGATCAGAATATGCCAGCACTCAGAGCTTATATTTCCTTTTCCCTCATGTGAAGGTCTCTCACAGTTGACAGTATCAAAGAGCAGATATCAAAGCTCCTCTGTGCCTTGCGGATCCAAGAAAAGTGTTTTGTGCCCTTACAGCAGTTTACACAAGGTATAATGTATACTGCACACGACATGGAAATGAAGCTGTCATTTTAGTAAGATTCCCTGTGATATTTCAAACCTTGAGGGTGAACACTAAGCAACACGAGCTTATGTCTGGATCCCCTTTGTACACGCATCCTCCCCTTTTCACACTATTTGGGGCTCATCAGGTATTGCTCTTAGCACTAAATCAGCTATTTGAACACTAAACTTTATAGAAATGTCAGGGTGTAAAATCTCTATAACCATTCAGGTCTGTGAGCTCTTTCATTTCCTTAATGTTGAGGGCTTTTTCCCCAGGCCCACTCGTTCCTCAGTGTTTTTCACCCTGTTGCTCCAAAAACAAACACTCACTGGATAAGATGCTGCATACCAAAAGTTAAGCCTAATATAACTGGAAGGCAGAAAAAAAAAAGAAAAAAAAGAAAAAAAGAACAGCACGAATCTGCTTGCAGCCATACTTAAGGGTAAACTTCAAAGTAAAGACATGAGGGATTCCTGAGGTATTCTGCTCCGATACCACACATAGCAGCAGCAGCAGCTCTGTGCAGAGGTGCATACAAAAATATTAAGGGGAAAAGAAAGTTAGGCTATTTCAGCAATGCTTATCTACAACTTTGATGTAGCTCTTAGATTGCTAATGATATGTGTGCTATGCCATTTGGGAGCTGTGTTTTACACTACAAGGTCAGTATCATTGGTATGCCATCTAGTCCTTAGAGAAGTTACTTGTACGAGAGGTGAGCAAAGTAGAGAAAGACATACCAGGCTAAATGGATTTCATCTCAGGACTTCTAGATGCTAATATCTCTGAATTTCAGCTCTGACCATCAGTATTCATTTACTGATAGTCGACCCTATAATCTCTCTCTATAAAAACTTCTTCGTTACTGAATTTGATAAAAAAAAAAGACAGGCAAAAATTCCTGTTAAGCTTTCTCCAGTTTTTCTGTATTAAGCCTCATGGAGAAAAATAAAAAATAAAATACTCCTTCCCAATGTTTCTGTTTTTCCAGGCACTCACATACACTGTAAACATATTGGCCTCAATTGAATAAGAATTAGTCTTATTGACTGTGCTTCCAAGACCACACATTCAATGGACTTGTCACTGCATGGGCACTGTTTCTAATGTATCCTCAACAGACAGAGAATTTCACTAAGAAAAACACATCCTTGAAGGTGAACAAGGAAGAAGACATAAAGCATGAAGGTAGGGTAGACGTAAGGATTAACATTCAAGAGATTCAGACGCAAGAATGGAGACAGCTGTTGCAAGTGAGCATAACATGGAAAAACACAAACTGATGTCCAAGCCAATGACAGGCAATGGGAAGGGTTAATATTTTAGCACTATAAATTTTTTGTGAGGGTGATTCACTGCAATCTTAAGCACAGGCTCAGTTACCATCAGAATGAACTTTAGCTGCCTTTCCTTGCTTGTTTGACATAGAGACCTTCACTGAGAAGTCCAGCAAAGGTCAGTCTGAGCTCTTGCACTGATCTCTAACTAAATTCACAGTTAATAGTCCTGGGATAATTCTTCCCTGTAATACAATTTGATTAGAAGAATGGAAGCACAGCATTAAAGCTTTTATCAGTGATGTTTCTGAGTGTTAGGACCCTCTGCTAAAAATATATACATTCCAGTACCATCACCATTCTCCTTCTTCCTCCTTTCTACACCAGTGTCACAGGGATATGAAATCCTAAGTCTCCTTGTGGGATCTGAGACCTGTGGGTTCCTCAACTCTATGAGAAGCAGAGCTTGCAGATGTAGCAAGGGGACAGGCACTGCAACAGGCTGCCTGGGGAAGATGCTGGCATCACCGTCCTTAGAAGTGTTCAAGAAAAGCTCAATACAACATTTAGATACTGTACTGAGGAACATGGTTTAGTGGGAAAATATTGGTGGTAGGTGGATGGTTGGACTGGATGATCTTGGAGATCATTTCCAGTCATGGTGATTCTGTGATTCTATGACTCATTGGTTGGTGAATGTGTCAATGTTATTCCAGAAGATACAGCAATTAATCCCATCTCACATGCATTTAACTACACCAAACTGCCACAACGGAAAGACCAAGTAGTGCAGAAATCTGGACACTGTGTGTGTAGAACAAAATGAGGCAAATAAGCAAATGCACTGAATTGAGACTGAGGTCCAGACACTGCATGAGATTTTTGGTGAATGTAGTTAATATATAAATTAAGCAAGCCATTTTTTCTTTCATTGTTGTAGTTGAACAGATGATTGCTTAGAAGACTAAGAAATAGTCTCTCTCTCAAAAATACTACAGGGCTTCGAATATACCCTGAATTCAAATATTCCCTGATGTTAGGGAGAATCATACTGTATTTATTTCTTGAACAGAAATTTATCATCTACAACAGCTAAACCTCTTCTGTCTTGAAGTGGCAGTAATCAAACTTCAAAGAACAGGTCAAGCAAGCAATGAAAAGAGATAGGAATTTCCCCGAGAAATTAGAATTTTTATTCACATAAAGTTATTATTCCTTTTATTCTTTATTAGAGCAAACCTTCCTTCTGTGGCCTGTGGTAAGCTTAGTCCTTTCTGTACTCTCATCTCATTAAGCCAACTATTTATTGGATACATCAGAGTCATTTGTTTTTCTTGAGTTTTCAGCATTTGACATTTCTTCCTTCCAAGAAATACACAAACATTAGACGTCCTTCCAGAACTGGGGTTGGCTGTGAGCTTCAAAGAGAGCAACATCCATTCCTTTACTAGACCAACAATATATTTGAACCTTTGTCCTCTATCCTTCTTTCAAAGCAGTGACAAGAAAGTAAACTCCATCTGATAATCAGTATGGTGTAAATATCATAAATAACTAAATCTGAATAATTTAACTTAAATCCCACTGCTGCTTTCTGCAGACATTTGTCAGTAGTGGCAATGTTCCAGTCCTGCAGAAATCCAATAAAATGGTTCTGATTGGTTGTATCTGTATATTACAAAACCACTTTCTATCTCTATTCTTGGATGGATCCCTGAAGAACTACTGAAAATCTGTGGTCCAGAAAGAAAAAGGAAGAAGAGAAAGGAAGAGCAACCTCAAACTCCATTGGGAATTACTTTAACCACTGCAAGTGTCATGGGAACGGGGAGGTAAACAACAGTGGGTATAAAAAAGGAAACCAAGGCAGAAAACTATAGTGGCAGGCAATGGTCCTAGTATGTCATCAAGAACTAGAAATTTTCCTATACTGAGAATCATGTTTCTTTCTGGGAAGGTAATACACACAGCTGTATGTAGGTTGCTTTGAAAGTAACGTCTTTTATTTATTTTTATGGACACTAAAACAACTACAAAGAGCACAGTAACACCATTTGACCGAGCAAACTGTCAGCGACAAGACATTATTTCTGACGTTGTCGTTACTATTAGCTATGCATTTTCACCAATGATGAACAAGAACCTGCTTGCCATGCTTGTAAAAATCTGCACAACAACCCACTGTTGTTGTCACCAATACTGAAATACACCACTTGCTGCCTCACTGTGCTCATATCCACTGTTTGGTCCCCATAGATGTTCAGCAAGCATTGATGAATGTCAGTGGGTGCCATTTCTTCCACGTGGAGGAAGTGAAGGACATACTTTTTGCTTCCATTCAATGCTTCAGAAACCATTTTGTTAGATAACTCCTCTGCTGCCATCTGCCACACAACAACAACATGTGACAGAATGTTGGCAGAAAGTTCATCCTCTACTGCCATACCACCAACATCCACCTCTTACATTGTGAGCCAAAATAATAAAATGGGAGGCATTACTTTCAGAGCAGTCTTTGTAATTAGAAAGAGTTGGATGAAATCTCCAGAACTCAGCATATCATCAACCCTACCACACCAAACAGCATGACTCAGACCTGGAACACCATTCGGTCTCCCAGTTCCATGCAGTAATATTAGAAGCAACTTTGAGAACTATTCCTTCATAACAAAATTTCCTTTGATTTTCCAGCAGAAGATACTCACTTATTCTTCCCCAACCTCCTCTCTTTGGGTTTAATTTCCCAGGCCCTCTGCTTTCTCTCCATTATGCACTTACCAGAAGGTTTAATTTGGAGAAACAGTGCTTGCTCCGTTCTGTTCAGAGAACAAATAATATTACTAGCTTCTGCATTAGACACAAGACTCAATTGCATTTTCATTTCCTTAGCCATCCAAGAGAACTCACTAAAGAACGAAACAAAGATCTCAGTTTTCAATCAAATAAAGTAGGTCAACTTTAGCAAAGACCAGTAACTAAGCACTGTATTCCAGCTCTACTACTTGGGCAGTAGGATATACCCAATCAGACAAACACAAACCATTAACACAGAGTCGAGAACTCTAATAGGCTTTGGCTTATTTCCTTTGCAGGGGCGCAGTGTAGCAGTGAAGCAGGGAAATTAGGCATTCAGGCAAATGGTTCAGGGGATGGTTGCAGAGTGCGATCTTTCATACCTTCAGAGCTATTTAGCTGCTCTCAAAACACACACACACAACAACTCCAATAATTACACTCACTGCAAAACCTAGGCATGGTGCACTGGAAACCTTTTAGGGGCTCTTTATCATTTCCTGCCTCTGCCAGAATAAGGCCAATTTACTCCTATTTCAGTGGGTCGGGCAGAGTGAGGAAGGACAGACTAGATCATCAACGTTATTGAAAAGATTCATGATTAGTCACACTCACTTGAAGACAAGTTACTTGCCAGACACTACACTGCTTGTTAAAAGACCTTCAAACTGGCATCCCTCCAGCTGCCGAGAAACAGCTCCAGGGTTGGCAGGCCCAAGAGGGTCTCCAAAACCTCATGCTCTCCCACACACCCCATGCCAAAGGCCAGTTCAAGCATGCCCACGAGTTCAGCAAGTCTGTCTCATGTTCCACAGTGTTGAAATATATATACACATAAAGGTACCCAGCTAGTGCTAACATCAAGGCACTGCCTTTGCATGGCCCCATTTTACCTATAAGGACAGAAAATTTTTACAGTGGTAACCTGGGTTTTTTCTTAACCTGCTTCAGCTTTTAATCAGTTTCTTCAAGAGCCATCAAAGTATACTGGAAATGCCCTGCTAGCTCAGACACATGAGAGCCTGTTCCTCATTTGCAGTTTCATTTCCACACCCTTGACTTTGCCAGAAGAAAGGGGGGAAAAGCACCTAAGTCCTCCCCATACACACTTCAGTATACATCCCTTTTTCTTGTTCCATGCCAGCCCAAGACAAACTCCTCCCATTTTTTCCATTTGCAGATGCTGTCTTCCTACCTGCTGTCCAGCAGTATCAAAGAACCAGTTGTTCACTTATACCTTGCAGATTATTTTAAAGCAGTTGATGAGGGGTGAGGAAGTGGCATTAATGCCAGTCTATGGGTAGCATAGCCCACACAAACCAGTCTAGTGCGCTAAATTTGTATAGCGTATGTGCAGAGGGAATTCATCTTCATGCTGAAGAAGTTAAACTGTGGTGTATGAATAGCAACCCTACAAAGAAAACATCAACTTCTTGTCCTTTGGTGCCAAGTTAAAAGCTTGTGGGGCTTCAGGTCTTGTTTCTCCCACCTGCTGCAGAACTGTGTTGCAGTACTTGCACTGCTCTGAGGAATCCACACATTGCAGTGGGGCAGGCAGGGCTGGCTGCATCCCCTCCAGCATCCTGCAAACTCAGCCTGAGCCATTCCACAGCAAATGGTGAGTGAGAGCCATTATTAACACTGAATACCAGAAGCAACTTCTCCCCATGTCCTACCCATGTGGGAGCACTGAAGGAAGTCTTGTCAGATTTCATGTGGCAAAAGTCAGGCATGTTTGGTCCTCTCCTTATGGTGAAATATAAATCCAAAGAAGAATCTATTACCCCCCTTATTCATCCATCTACTTGCATCTTTGTAAGTAGATTAATCCTTCAACCTCAACCTTCTGCTGAGATAGATAGTTTGCTGCCCGTGGATGTTCTGGCTTAGCTGAGGAGGTGCTGAATGGTGAGGCTGGTGGGACCCAAGAACACAAGAACATTTCAACCTGGATTAACCTCTGAGATTGATACACCATGTAACAACTCCACTACCCCTTTTCCTGGCAGTGCGTACAGTCCTGTACAAACACAAATACACATCACAAACTTGATGGAGAGCTTCCTGAGCCTTCTCACTCCCGACTACTGCTGCTGCCTTCCAGTGTGGAGATTTAGCTACATAATGTGGCTGCCATCTAAAAACAGATGGGTGCTTTTTTGTGTTTGATTGGTTGGTTGGGATTTTTGTTTCTTTCTTTCTTTGTTCTCTTTTCTGGAAGGAAAAGGAAAAAAAAAAAAAAAAGTATTTGGGTCATTACAAGCAAACACAGAGCTGAGAAGCATCAAAATTGGTGCTGAGGGGAAAGGATCAGGGAGACAGGACTGCAAGGCAGGACTGAAACACATGATTAAGAAGGAGAAACTAGCTCTGCCGCTGAGCTAATAACAAGGAGGGACACCTGGAGAGGCCTGGCCTTCTATATTTGTGCAGAAATACAAAGGAAATGAGGAAAATCGTGATGTAAAGCACAACAGTTCTTTTCCATTACTGAAGCTTCTTTTGACATCTTTATACCCTTTGCTGACTCAAATAAAAGTTGTGAAAACTATGAATTGAGTATATATGAGTATATATTCCCTGTAAAATGTTAACATATTTCAAAAAGTGCAAATTAGCTTCTACTCTCTGTTTTCCCCAATCCATCCAAGATACCCATAGGCAAAACATATGAGATAGAGCAGCCTACACCCCTTTAGCTGAAATTGATCCCACACTTACCCTAAGCACTACCCTGGGCTTCCACTGCTCCAAGAAACAGCTTGTAAAACTAGTACCTGCATTATTTCATTTCCTTATTTCAGTATTTTTATATATAAAACTATATTTGGGGGTGGGGGTGGGGGGTTGGGGGGGAGGAATGTAAGATTTACTACAGAATTCTTCTACAGGCAGAGCTTAAGTTTGAAAAATTACATCCTTTTCTATCAACCACAATATATTTCAGAAATTCCCAGATACAGGACTCAGAAGTGCATTCACATTTGACACTGAGTAGACATGTACATGTTCTTGGAGTGCATGCTCAGGACACAGTTTTAATCAGCTGTTAATGCTGATAGCTTGGACTGTGTTCCCATTCTATGTAGATGGTCTTACTGGCCAAAGCACACTTTGTGGCAGATTTCTGTTTTCTGGAGACTTCTGAAGACACCACCACCCCAGCTACAGAGCTGCCACGTCCCACAGAGTGCAGAAGGAGCCCGCAGCTGATAGTCTCCAGCCCATCTTGGGCGAGCACCGGTATGTCTTCAGGAAGTAGAGGACAGACAGCAAGCATGAGAGTAGGATGTGTGAGCCACAGCTGAAGGTTAGCGATGAATACCAAAGCATCCCAAAATTGAGAGTTGCAACCCACAAGCGGTTCCAGGGGAGTTTCCATTTGAGGCTGTGACTCAGCAAAGCTACTGTCAAAGACAACAGCCTTTTGGTCTCAAGTGGCCACTAAAACCATCTGTGATGACTGACCTCTCCTCGGATGGGCCTTGCCTCCATGGTTTTTCATAACTACCATTTTGCTCTCACGCAAAACATGGAAAAGGCAAGAAACCAGACAACTCTGTGCTCTGGCAGGGTTGGTCTAGAAGCTAAAGCACAAAGCTCGGGGTAAAATATCCTGGTTTCTTTTGGGTCTGCACATATAATTTATTGAGAAAACATCTGCTGAGGGGCAACCTGGCCTGGAAGCCAGCTGCAGGGTAGGTTAGCTGAGCGTGCGAGGCTCACCATGAGATGGCAGCCTTCCCCACCGCCTTGCATGCCCCACATGCTGCAAAGAAGATGTGCCAAGCTCAGTTTCAGCACAGAGCAGTTCTGTCTTCCTGGCAGAGATGGGCTGCCAAGATTTCAACAAAGGGCTCCCTTAAAAAAAAAGAAAAAAAAAAGAAAAAAAGAAAGAAAAATCAGAATGCTGTGCAAGACAGACAGCAATCCTGTGGTGAAATCTTTTTTCTTTCTTCCAATAAAACTGAAATCCAAAATATATACATTTTCAGTGTTTGCCCCCCCCGGCACAGATCTACTGGCTGCAGACTGTCCCTGCAGCTGAACTTGGTCATCCTCAGATGCACCGCACAGTGTGCCACCATCTCCCTGGTGCTGCTTTGCACTTGGCAAAGTCCCTTGCATGCTGCCAGCCACGTCACAGCTAGAAGGGCTCTTTTATGGGCTGAGGAGCAGCAGGAGGTAGGGTGGAAAGGCACTATCCCATTCCAGTGTTCCCATGGCCTCGGTGCCCTTTGAAAGCACAGTGAATGTGGTGTTGGTAGAAAATGCTGTCTAGAAAGGGTATGAATAGTGGCTTACTGGTTTCACAGCAATTCACTCCCAGAAGACCCAGTCCACACTGAGGAGCTCTTACAGTGTGGGGCAACCTGTGCCACCTCTTTCTCAGTGGCACAGGTCTACTTTATGGTTGTCACACCTGTATGCGTATCACAGAGAGGATCCAGACAGATTTGGAAATGTCTGAATAATTTCCTACTCACCTGCTAACTGTGTAGGAGGTAACACTGGGGTCATTGACACTGCTGATCTAAACAGGGAAACAAAAGAGAAAAATCAGCTATTGAGCTGAGTTGTCCCCTACCTTAAGTAGGTGTAGTCACCCCATAGGTAGGGTTGAGTTCATTTAAGCCTGCTTCAGTGAATTTTGATTTGAAGTGGTACTAATGTGAAACTGAAGAATCAGCAAAGCCTTGGATGAGTCAGTGAAACTGTCATGTGTCAGATGCTGACTTCAGTCACACCGCTGTAAAGCTGGGGGTCACACCTCTGAAGGCTGTAGTGCGATTTCAGTGGGACAATTGTGCAACTGTGATCAAAATCTGCCCCACTCACCTCCAGGTGTTGTGCCAGTGACTACGAACAGCAGCATCCGACCTCTTGCCACTGCAGTCTTCACTGGGTTTACCCATGGACAGAGTGTGCTGTTGACAACACAAGGCAACAGAAGTAGAAATGAGCAGGATTTGCCTCCAACAGCAGCTTCACTTACACAGCTGTGCCAGCAGGGGTGAGACTGCAGCACAGTATGCTTCCCTTATCGGGATTTCCAACCTTCATCTTCACAAAGCTGAAGCAAGAGCATCTTCACTACCTTCAGCAAAGGGACACCCAGCTGGTCCTTACAGAAAGGGACTCTGATCCAGTCCTCTGGTTTTTAATTAACACCATTCTTGATGGCCTTCTAATTGTGCTGCTGCGTCCCACTGTACTTTTCACAGCTTTGTTCAGGCTATAAATACAATGGGCAAACTTAAAATCAGGGCTGCAGTCAAGCTTGTGCGCTGAAAACATTCAGATATAGATGACTTTTCACCTTTACTTGCCAGAGGCCAAATTCTTTCAAACAATGATAAACTTTATTTAACCAGGAAGTCTTCGAAATTCTGAAGTGAGCCTAAAGGTCACGAGGTCTGAGATGACCTTGAAAAGTGACTTTTATCTCAGTGGACATCCTGGTGACTCAAGGCTTAAACAAATACACTCTGATACCTAATTCTCCCAAAAGCAAGTCTCTGGTGCCAAAGGTTATATACTTAGTGAAGTATTTTGCACAGACATGTAGAGCTGGGAGCCATTCTATGCATTTCCTTGTAATTAACAGTGATTACTCATAATTAATAAATACAGAGGTCTAGTAAGAGGAGGATTTAGAACTCCAAGGATGTGCAAGCTTCCTGAAAAAATGCATGCCATTTGTTGTTATAATTGCAGAAGACCAGAAGATGCAAAACCAGAAGCAGAAGGATGAGCACAAAAGTTTTGTTATTTTGGAGGATAGCAAGCAGATAACATGGATGCAACACGCTCACAGAAGTAACACATAGGCCATGCACACATGAGTTAAATGAGAGAACAGAGTGAAACATCAGCTCCTCTCTGGTATGTAAAAGTTATGTACCTGTGCTTGTGACTGTAGCATCTCACTCCACTAGTCTTGGCACTACATTATGAAGAGCTGCGTTGCTAACTCTGCATCTCCCCCTGTGTTCCTTGATTTGTGCTGAGCCTGGTCAGATGCAAGGCCCCTGGGAACGCACCCAGCAGCTATTGTGTTCCATACGCTTAGGTTGTTTCTGAAACCCCTGTGATTCCAAGGGCTTTAAGTATGTGCAGAAAACACACAAGGTAGTTAACTCTCCTTGCTTCTTTGCCTGCTTTCTCCCTTTCTGTTCTGTTTTCTTTGGCTGCACTACTGGTTTTATCCTGGATATCTGTAGACGTATATGTGAGTCACATATGTGGGCATTGCATTTTTATTCCATAATAACCAAGGTAGGGATTTAGAAGGTGCTTTACTTTATTTGGTTTATAATGTGTATATCACAAATTAAAGGACACATACCAGGAACAACAGACTGGTCTTCAAGAGCCTGATCACTCATACAGAAAGTAGTGGAAAAGATTGCCTTGGAATGGTTGTTGGGTCGCTGTAGCTCAGTTCCTGGATATCAGTTAGGTGCTGAGGGTTCTTGTGAAGTGAATTGGGGAAAAGAGCACTTGCCAGAAAGTTGTATGGACAACCACCTTATCTCACTAATGGGTTATGTCTCAAAGAAAGTTGGGTCTTGCATCCTGTCTCTGTCAAGACCTCAAGTGCTTAGTTCTTGTCTGAAAAGGCATATTTCCTTCCACTTAAAACCCACAGCTCTAAATCTTCTCTTGGAGTTTGTCCTTTAAGACATCTTCCAAATAACCTATGACGAAAAAGATCTCATCATTTTCCTGTCCCTTTGCTCAACATTTAGAGCATGGTTTTCTTCTTTCCTCAGTGGGGTGAACAAAGCCCCTTCTTCCTGAAGGCCAGAATTACCTGCTGTGAGACTGACCAGGAGGGAAGGCCTGGAACTCAGCACCCTGCTATCACCACTTCTTGTGCCAAGTCTACAGCATTACAGTAAACCCTGTGAATTCACTAACAACCAGTGATGGAGGCCAGACAACACATGACTGGAGGAAGAGAAAAAACAAGGTGGATCCTGAGGCAACATCTGCAGTCAAGAGTTATCTCCTTCTGCATGCACAGAGAAAGAGCTGTGCTGGAGACTGCTTGATTCCATTTGGTTTAATAATATTTCAAATCAGAAGAGATAAAACCCAAACTTCCTATTTCAATCTTCTTTAGTGTCTTCCTTCTGCACTGTTGCTCTTCTCCCAGCTTCTGTTCTGCACCGTTTCAGATTCAGACATCAATGGATCTGCACCATCTTCTGTGGCTCCACTTCATGTACCTTCCCTAACGCCTCTTTTGCTCTTTCTGAACAAGGTTATCTTGAAAAACTAAAGTTCTCCTGTATGCTGAAGCAGATCTGGAGGTACCTGAGGAACTTTGCTGTTGGGCACACAGGCCCCCAGGGATGGCAGGTGTCTCCAGGGTTCAGTGGCAGCAGAGCTGGGCTTTTGAGACTCATCATTTTGCATGCAGCATCTAAATATTCTTGTGGCTCTAGCCACAAACCTTAAAGCATGTTTTCCCTGATAGGAGAAACCTCATTTGGAGGGATATTGACTGGATGTGTTTCCTATGTGTTTCTAGATAAATTCTGTTCTTTGCTGGTTCTCTGAGATGCAGAGACATAGTGCCTGAAACAAGGACAAGGTACTATTACTGAACTAGTGAAACAGAATCTGACTACAGTATTCTATATAAACTGGCACTACTACCCTGATACAGATTAATAGGCATATTCATAGTATGTAAATGAGAAAGTACTTCTCATTTTGAAAAAGGATATCAGATTGGTTGCAAAGCTGGGTCAGTTACTTTTTTGCTCTACACCTTTGCATAACAAAGGCTTCACTCCTTCTTAACAGCAGAGCTAATTCAAAACAAGTCAGTGTATAGTACTATAATTACAGGGCAACCAACTTGCCTTGTAATTCTACATTGCTCTGTCACACCAAATTTATATCTGTTAATTGTTCCTCTAAATACTCCTGGCATTTCTATGATTTTTTTATTCTTTCCATTCACCAATGCTTTTACATACCCTTTCCACACTTAAATTATCATTTAATTCCAAGGAATCATCAAATCAAAAAGTTACTTGAATTATGGCTATTCAGGGACTGAACAGGTTTCGAGCTTGGGTAGAGAACAGCTATAATTCACTTTCAAATGAGATTTATTTTCCTTTTGACACACAAATGCACAGATACTTACTAGTATTAGCTATGTCAAGTGTGGGAATAGGTAAGCTAAGCAAGATAAATAGGATGACACCGACAGGTTAACTTTCAGCAGTAAGGTCCAGAGTTAAACAATTGTTTACGATATTCATTACTTTCAGCCCCAAATCCCACTGACAGCTTTATTTGTGCACTTGTGATTGTATCAGGTTTTCAAGATTTCTGAGCTACGGGATGTAAATAGGAAACTTGATTACATGAAATTGCAAGTGCAGCGTCCACATCTCGATGGCTTTATCTAATCCATGCTTGGCACTATTGCAGAAGTAACTTGGGTACCAGGCATAGTGGAAGGGAGAAAGAACGATGTGCTCTCCTGAGTAGGTCATGGCTCAGCAAGCATTCATGGAGCTTTCCTGGATTTGCTGCAACAAACCTCCTACAGCTATGAGAAATACTGCTAGCTTTACCTATGTTGCTTTGCAGAGTAAAACTGGGACTCAGCAGACTGTACAAAATCATATTATGAGGTGTTGATACACACTTTACACTCATCTCCTCTAGGTAACGTTAATACTAATACTAATAGTAACATTAACATCATTCTTCTGGGAAGGAAATGTCTTGACTATGACATAGGAACAATTTGCTTCCAGAATAAAACTTGCAGACAATGGTTTTGAAACCAATTCAGATGTGAAACATTTCCATTTCATCATGAAGGTTATCAGTGAGCTTAGGATGGGCAAATACAAATAAAGATTGCCCACTTCTCACACTCTGCTATTTGTTTTATTTGAATTATTAAAGGATTCTGTGAATTTCTCATTTACATCTTTGTACTATCTGGCAACACCAACTTTACAATGTAGTTGCATTCTTGCATGCGTAAGAGGTGCTGGAAAGCCCAGAGGGAAAATAATAATTACTAAAGTTGCCCACAGTATCTCATTAAGACTGTTTTTTCATAAATTCATTTCAGCTTTAGAATTGGACTTCTGAACACCAAGTGTCTGCCTCAAACTGACTGAACCCTCATTTAGAGAGTGAATCAGCTTGTGATTCATATTGGAGCCAGGAGAGGAAAGGCAGAGGCTGTTCAATGCTGTTCCCTCAGAAGCCCTCTTGGCATGCATGTATGGATATCCAGCTTTTGATTTCTTTGTTAGGTTGCACCTCTTCATTCTATCAATATTTAAGAAATATGTGCTTATCATAAGGAATTCATTGGTCATCAGCTCATTTAGTACACCTAGACAAACTAATCCACTCTAAGTTAGCCATGGAGTCTACTGGGGTTACCTGCCTCCAGGCTACAAAACAAACAAACAAAAAACTAGAGGGAAATACTCTATTTTCCTCCTGCAATGTTGTGTTAGATTTAAAACAAAATTGCTGAATGTACTCCATTGATTGGTATGGGAAAGATAGTGCACGTCATAAATTCTACCCTACAACCCAGCGCTGGTAGATTGTCCTTTAGTAGCAGTAATGGAAATACAGGCTGAAGGTAGGGAGTCTCCCTTCAGAGCCAGTAATACATTCTCTGTGTGCTGCTTCCTGACAGCTGTGGATCCTTGGAGACCATGGATTTGTGACGATTTTTTGGTGGGTGTTAAGTGTTCTTATACAAGTGAAAAATAAATGACTCACAGAATGAAGTGAAATTCAGAATATTTTCCACATGAGAACCACTATTTTCTTTTTCTTTTTTTCCTTTCTCCAGTTGGATGAAAGTCAATGGGTTAATGTTATTTGAGGAATCTCAAGTCCCCCTCCAAACTGTTACATAAATGTAATATAAACATGCTTCAGCATTATCAACTAAAAGAAAACGTTCAGCTATTTTCAAATCCAAATGTTTCAATCTGTATGTCAATGCATTTCACTGGTGGTAAATTCAATTTAAATTGCACTTAATACTGCAGCAAGGTATTGGCACTACAGTGCCTCTTGCTGATCCTTTTCCCCTGTGAGCTGAACTTCCTATACAAATGATACCTCTCATAATGTGTCTGCAAGGGCTCCCTGGACACCAGCAACAGTTCTCAGGGTGCACAGGTAACTTAATGGAAAATTTGTTTTAAAAGAGAAGAACAGGTTAATTTTCCTGAAGAAAATGTACTGAAAAAGAAAAGAAACTTGGAAAGTTTAGATTTTGTAGAAAATACAATTTTGGTGGAAGTTTTCCCAGTAAGAAAAAGTAAAACCAATGCAATGGTTTTCAATGCTGATAGTAGTCTGAAAGTCTAAGTGAAGAACTGTCTCATGTTCTGCCCCTTCCAGCTACCATGGTTTAGCCTTCATAGAATCATAGATTCACAGAATCATTAAGGTTGGAAAAGACCCTTCAGATCACATAGTCCAACTGTCCACCTATCACTAATACTGCCCACTAAACCATGTCCCTCAGTATCAACATTGCCACGTTTTGTCCTCACCTGTGGCAGCAGTTGTCTGCCCAGACACACAAGTTGTCACTCTTCTAACAGGACAGCAGGCAGCTGACTATATTACAGGGGAAAAGGAGGAGATGGAGAGGTATTAGCCTCCTGGAGGCCTCAGTTTCCATAGCTCTTCTTATGCAGACAGAGGCAGAAACACAAGTAAATGAACACTGAATAAAATAAAGACTGCTCTGAGTTGTTGCTTTAATCTATTCTCTCAGACAAAAGTTAAATTACCATTTGAATACCATTGTAGAAGAGCTAATAATACTGCTTTTATGCTCCAAAGATCCTCTCTCCCTTGACAATCTGCAATCTTTCCAATTAGAGAAAGCTGTGACTCCAGTGATCTCCACCCTGAAGAGCCTTGTTTTCACCGTGCAAGAACAGGTTGCCCTGCTGATCCCTCATAGATTTCCTGTGGCGCCTCAGGTGGTGCTGCAGAAACAGCTGACTGTGAGGATGCACTGCTGCAGTTGGGCTTTGAGGCCTCTGTGGTGTTATGCAAAGTGGCTTGTGATTTCCAGCTTCTGGACCCCAGGGAGAAATGTGAACCCTTGGCCAAGAGCTGAACAAAAACCATGGTACTCCATTACCGTCCAAGAAAGCATTTTTGGACTGCATTTGAAAATACTCTCTCCCTCCTGATTAGAATTCTGTGTTTTCATTGCCGTCTAGAATGGATTTTGCTATCTGTGGAGGTTATCCTGCAGACTTTCCAGGCTTTCCCATTCTGTGTACACTAAGAGGGAAATTGAAACAAACGTATATTTGTCTTCAGCACTAGCAGTGGTGTCAAGAGGTGTCAAGATAAACATAACTAAAGTGGGAAAAGAAATAACAAAACCACTTATAAAGAACTGAGCCAGTATACATATTTTTTAGAAGGACTGTTAATTGTTCAGCGTGAAAACTTTCAGCTCAGCAAATTGCATGCATATCGCAGCTCAAGAGGGGACAAGGCATAGTTCATCCCATCATAGGCGTTACTGATCTACACAATTCACTGCTAGCACTCCTCTGGCTGAGCAGCTCCCCTGGAACTGCGTAATTTCCATCAGCAGCTGATCCTTCATTTCTTTGGATGAGCAGGGAGAAAATATTCAACTGAGTAAGGCTTCTGCCATTTCTCCTATGCATTCTTGCCAGCTTCTGAAAAGTCTCCCTCTTCATTGGTATCAGATAGGGCAAGTGTGCAGAAGGAGTACATTTATGGCTACTCTGAATCCAGTCTGTGCTTCTCTGATCTGGGAACCTACCCCTCTTTGGAAGAATCTGCTTGTAGAGACAACTATCTCCCAAAATCAGCAAGACAGGTTAGTTTAGGCTTCTCATCAAAAGAAGTGTGACAAGCAAGTCAATGGCAATGATCTTGCCCCTCTACTCTGTCTGATGAGACCTCACCTGGAGTACTGTGTCCAGATGTGGAGTCCTCAGCAAGAGGGAGATGTAGACCTGTTGGAGTCTGTCCAGAGGAAGGCCACAAAAATGGTCTAAGAGATGGAAAACATCCCTACAGTGACAGGCTGAGAGAGCTGGAGCTGTTCATCCTGGATAAGTGAAGGCTCCAAGAAGACCTTTCTGTATCTAAAGGGAGGCTATAAGAAAGAAAAGGGCAGACTCTTTAGCTGGGTATGTTGTAATAAGACAAGGGGAAATTGTTTGAAACTAGAACAAGGGAGATTTAGATTGAATGTACGAAAAAAATTGTTTACAATATGGTTGTGAAGCAGTGAATCAAATTGCCCAGAGATGTGGTGGATGCCCCTTCCCTGGAGCCATTCAAGGCCAGACTGGATGGTGCTCTGAGAAACCTCATGGAGCTGTTGGTGTCCCTGTTCATTGCAGGACAGTTGAACAAGATTATCTTTAAAGGTCCATTCCAACTCAAACAATTCCATGATTCTATGATTATTTTCTTATAAGGCTTACCCACTGCTTGCCTAGAGTATTTACATACCCCATATTCCCACTTATGAACCCTTTATGAAGATAAGGTCAGTCAAGAATGAGACTCTTGAGGACAGAACTGCTGGAGGAATAGCTGAAGAGTGTTATAGATCCTTACCTATACCACAGGTGATGATAGTGTAGCTAACTGACCCCTTCACCAGCTACCAGGCCTCCTAGAATAGGCTGGGATGGATCTCTGCTCTGACTTCAGTTGTATGTGAAGGAATGAATGACTGAGGCAGGGATGCAGAATCTTAAGTCAGTCCTTAATATTCTCCCTGGAAAATGAGAAATCATTTGAAATCTTTTTGGGTAGTGCATGGACTTTAACATGGCCTTCCCATGCCTGGTAGGATGGTTCGGATATTGATAGAAGAAGTTTCTGTCCTCTTTATTTTCTGGCAAGTTTAAGTAGTAAAGAAAACCACAGAAACCTCAGGGTTTAAATCTTTGGGAGCTAGCTCATTGATATCAGGAATTACAGAATTTATGATGGCAGCACCCCACTTGACTTTTGCATCTTGGTCCATGCTGTGTGCGTGTGAATCTCTGTTATCTGGCAGCTCAGAGGAAAGGGTTGCCTCCCTACTCTGTAACTGCTTTTTCTGAAGCCATTATAGGATATTCGTAACAGAAATTTTAAATATTACCACAAAAAATGGACAAAAGTGAAATTATTTTTGTGTTTGTATTGCAGTACAGTGCAATACTAGTTAGTCGTGTTAAAATGAGCAGCAGAATTTAGCTCTAAGCTCTCAGACTGATACAGGTAACTATAGACCCGTCAGTTGTTTTCAGATCCTTAAATTTATTCTGTGGTTTTCCTTCTAAATTAAGCTATGCATCTGTCAACTCATAATGTAAAACTCTAAGGATTTCATGGCCAATTAAACTCTTCTGGCAGAGGAAGAGATCCTAAAATTGAAGTAAATTGTATTAAGAGCTATTGGAAAGTTTTCCACACTGGTAAAAGAACTTCAGCTTATGTTTGGATCAAGTCACTCCCAAAAAAATCATCATATTCTTTCAAAGATTCTGTATATCTTAATGGTGTCGTTGCTTTCTGTGATCGGTTGAAAAAGGAAACCAAGTAGCTCAATAAGAATGAAAATCAGCAATGTCTCTCATTCCACAGATCTGTGTTTGTGGTTTATGGTTATCACCAACTAATATCATTATAATGTTTGGGGTGCCCATATGGTCTCTCTTCCCTAAACAACAACACTTGCAAGGCTTCTTTTACCTGGGTCAATCATCAGAGGTGACTGTGGAACCTTCCATCTCCACTTGGGTACACTTGTAATATTTCTCACACTTGTATTCCTTTGTTATAGGGGCTCAACGTGGCCAAGAACAGGAAAGCAACTGGTCAGACATGATCAGACAAACCAACTGTACTGAATAATCACGTAATTCTCTTATCATTAGGAAATACTGTTTTAGTGTTACTTGATAGACTGCTTCTTTCCTAACCACTTTAAAAGCCTCTCTGAGAGTAAGGTTGAAGAAATACATTAAATTACATATCTATCTAACTCTTAGAAACAGGGGTCCCACTTGCCTGGATACAGGTAAGCTGATCCACCACAGATCACAAAAACATATTTCTTTTCATAGTATTTTAGCAGGAACTGATTATTATTTTTTTATGTGGGTTTTTTCTTTCTTTTCCTTTTTTTTAATCTAAAACAATGAACAGGAGTTATCTCTTACATTCGAGTGAACATGGCCCCACAACATTTCCTGCATCAATTCCCTATGGAGAAGGCAGGATGTTTAGGAATTGTGATGCTGAGGAAAAAGATTGGTCAAAATACACCACCAGCCCAATGCGGGAGTGGAATAATGGCTACAGTGGTATTTTCCATCAGAGGAAACTGAAAATAAATGTAGTTCAACCTTGTTCAGTGGTGAGCCAAATAAAATTACTTTTGCCTCTGACAGACACCTGTCATAAGTCTAGGACAAGTCTAGTCAAGGGTGTATTTTTCACTTCCCCAATCTCCAATGTAAAGTTAACAAATTTCCAAAAATATCTGTGCCACAGACAGTTAAGATCCATATTGCTCAGTGACAACACAGACTGTTTGATCTTTGCTCTAAGGGTAAAGCACCATTTCAGGGTTGCTTGGCAGCTGTGTTTTCCTTCCCTTAGAAGAGATGGCCACTGAGAAGGGAGCTCAGGTGTGGCAGAAATGGCAGGTGGTTAGAGCTGACTTGACAGCAATTAGATGTACAAATCTTTGATTAGGCTCACGGGAATGGAGTCATTAGCTACAGCGAATGGACCAGCTTGCTTTCCACTGCCTCATTAACTATAATACTGATATTACTTTAAAAAGCCCAGAGAAGGGAAAAAAAAAAAAAAAAAAAAAAGAGGGGAAAAAAAAAAAAAGCCTTCCCATACAGAATTAGGAAAGCTGAGTTTCAAGGGAAAAAATAAGCTGGTGTAAGCATTTTTCAGCCGAACAAACAGAGCTTGTCTTTTCTGCATGGTCACTGACAAAAAAAAAGTCTCATGTTTGCTGTACTGTGAGATAGCCCTGTACCCTGTGCTGTGAGCAACACATTCACAGAGATCAACAAGTTGCTTTTGGCCACTGAAATTTAGTAACAGACTCATCAGGCAGCTTCCTGCTGTGCTTCAGTTCTGAATATCGGTGCCTTTAACAACATCCTACACTGCCAGTGAAGACCTTTGTTCAGTCACACAGTGGAATTATCAGACTACATACCAGTTGCACATAAATCTTCCATCTAACAGGCTTAACCCAGGGGAAGATCTGGCTTGAGCTTTATTTATCTTCGTATAGTGTGGCTGGTTGAAGAATGGTTGCAACAATATTCTGCCATAAATTAATTTTCTCTCAGCCCTAACTCTACCCTTGTTATTTCATGGAAAGTTCATAATGAAATAATTTGCACCCACTCACCCTTTTTCTTCCACTCTTCCTCTTTTACTCTCCCTCCCACCAATGTAATTTCTCCAACATGCTAAACCAAAATGTCTTCTGAACAAAGAGAATCTGAAAAAGTGCTTTCCCTCAGTGCCCTCCGCATAGGGGTTCAGGCCAAAAGGCTGACTGCACAAAAGGAGTTCAAGGCTTAGCAAGCTCAGTGGCTTTTTGCCTCTCACAATGCTCAAGCAATGGGCAGCACAACTGAACTGGGAGCAGAGGGAAACTGGTTCTGCTGGACAGTGACAACAGTGCCACTGAGCTCTGTGAGACCAGGCCTTCACCCAGTGGGGAAAAAAAAAGGGGATGAGAAATGAGGATGCCATGTTTCCTCAAGGTTAATACTGTCCTCTTGAGAAATGGGGCTCTGAATTGTCCATTGCTTACTTCTGGAGTCTCTGTTTGGGAACCTCTGGATCCTACAGGTTCATTCTCCTGTTCCAGTGGTTGCACACAATTCTCAGTTCTCTGCCTTGATCCTTCCAAAGTCTCACAAGGACAGAACACTACAAGATATCTCCACACCACAGATGATTTACCAATATAGACACTAGGTAGAAAAAAATCATTTTTCATGTTGGCATAGTTTGGAATCAATTTTACAACCTTACTGCGGTAATAACCAGGTACTTCACCTTCTTTAGATATATTTGTTCACCACATGCCTTTTGAGATTTAAGAGCTGTTGTACGGAAGAAGAACTGTAAGGGTTGTTTCCTCTGAAGCAGATTTATAATTTTCAAAGTGTAATATATGTGATACCAAACATTCCCTGCAAGTAACTCCACTGAAACAGAGCAACCAACCCAATCTCAGTGTCTCACTGAGAGCCAAGCTCACGTGAAGCAGATCCCATGCCATTCAAACAACCCACACCGTACAGTTCAGCTGACAGTCTCTCATCAGGGCAACCCTTACAGTTCTTCTTCCAAGACCGTGCAAGTATAGGACAGAACTTCCTAGTAAGAGCTGGCATCTAAACAGCTCAGAGGTTCATCAAATAAGGAGTAATAAATAAGGGCACAAAGAACTGCAGTGGAAGGAGAAGGTCCATCTTGGTTGTTCCCAGTTCCTGTCCATGCTCCTCTCTCAGCACTTATTTCTCCCCACAGCAATCAACATCAGGAGCCTGTGACTTCACTTCAGCAGTCACAGTATGTTGCATAATTTCTTCACTTGAGCTGTTGAGGCTTTTACACATCCTCCTTTTCTGACTGTGCTACGGGGTTGGCAACTTCCAGACAAGGAATGGAAAATACATTGGTGGGCTTCAATAACTGAAATTGCCACACAGAGTTTCTCTGGAGGTCATTTGTCAGAGTGGTAAGTGATTTAAAAGCCCTGGAAAATTTCACCCTCTAGGACTTAATATGACTTTTCCATCTCTAGCTTGTGGCTCTGAAGAAAGTGTAAAGGGTGTAAACAGTGCTCCCATGCCCTTTCCAGTTGTCTTATTTTTTTAAATCCCATTCACAGCAAATATTTTGGTAAAAAGATGCACTGAAACAGAAGAAGAAGATGAAGCAATAGCAGAGCTGTGCCTGCAGATCTCCCAGGCAGCTCTCAGCCCTCCTTCGCCCTGATTTTGAGCCCAAAGCTGTGGTAAGGCCAGGATGGAAACAGGAGGAAAACGTATTTTTCACCATGTGTTTTGACTCTGCTCTGGGGTGTAGATGACCTGTTGGTAAAAATGCCTGTGTCCTGTCTCCACAACAGATATATCAGTTGCAAATTATCTGCCCAGTTCTGCTATTGTGAGTCAGGTCCAGTGGGAATTAATGGCACCGTATGATTGTTATTGTTGGCAGAGGGCCTCCAAAGAAATCTGGCTTCCCCACTGCGTTCTGCTGGGCCTCAAAGGCTGATGTTGGGCATATTTCTATTTGGGGCAGCCCACTGTTTTGGGAGGAGGTTGGAGGGGTGAGGGGGCAGCCCCTAGATAGGGTAGAGAGCCCCCGGTGAGCGCCCACACTGGGTGGGTAGGCCTCAGGGCAGAACATGCCGTCCCATTGCTATCACCACACCATGTCATGGTCCAGCACCCCATTACATGCAGAGAGGGGTCAGAAGTGGGGAAGCAAAGCGATTTGTAGTCATGTTACATTTCCTACTTTAAAACTTTGTTTTTACAACTATTGGCCTTGCCTGCCCCAGGAGCTCTGGCCTACGCAGTGAGCTGTGTTGTTTCATTTCTGTCAGCAGCGGGTCTTTTCTCTTTGCTCCTGCAGGAAGGCTTTTGTTTCATGCCTTTCCTCCCCTGCTGCACGCTGTGCTGGCCAGGCAATGTGCCACGTGCTCGTAAGCTGGCTTTCCACTCCTCTTCCCTCTCAACAGCAGCCTCCCGCTCTGCTCACTGCACAAACACTCGCTTAATGCTTTGGTCACAAATGCCAGGTCCATGTGTGACAATAGTGCATGGTGTGATAAGAGGGTGGACACCTGGATGATGGCCAGTCCAAGCATTATGGCCCTTGCTCTTATGCTGTTTGCTCTCGTGACATATTCTCCTTTTGATTCTCATGCTTGCATGTTGATCTAGGAGGGTGGCCATCTGGGTTCCTGCCTCCACTGTTAGCTGCCGCTTAGTCTCCACCTCCAGCTGAAAACAAACTGAGACCCATCTAATCCTCAGTCCAAACAGGGGCATAGCCCACGGTAAGTAATGGGAAGGACATGCAGAGACTCATTTTGTTACTAAGATTTCCATCCAGCAGGAGACCCTGGCTATCCCAGGGATATGAGGCTTTCCTGTGGCTTTTCTCTTTGGAGGCCCTGCCTCCATCTCACAAAGGGCTTGAATGGATCACAAAAGTGACTGACCTCATCCAGGATCCCAGGGTTCAGAGTATTCTGAGAAATCATTAGAGAAGCAAAAAAACAGAGAAAAGTCTGCATGACTCCTTTTTTAATTTTTTTATTTTTATTTTTTGGCCAAAAGCTTGTCCTAGGAAAAAGAAACAGCATTTCAGCCCTCCAGCTCCAGCCATTCTCCTCAGTCCTCAGTTGGCCTCACACTGGGTTTTGTTGCCAGGGTCCTGAGCTCCCGGGAAGCACTCACGGTATGTCTGCAGCACAGCATGGATGTGATGCAGATATCTATCTGCACTGACTGGGACCAAGCAAGAACTGCAACCTACAAAAGTATAGCTCTATCAGTGTGGCTCCCTGCCCAGGCTAATTAGACCTGCCAAGAAGGGCTAATTAGCTAGGCTCAGTGCCACACTGATGTGACTACACTGCTTTCAAGAAGCAGCAAGTATCATGTGTAGCTTGCTCTAACAAGGAGATCCAAGACAAAGCTGAGCAGACAGAGTATATATTCATAGGACTTCCTTTCCAGTGTAAACACACTGAAGATACAAGAACCAGTTGCATATAGCAGCGTTCATGTGGTTTGCAAGGGAATTTATAGTTGGACCTCCATGAATTGCACCCATGGTACAAAGTGCAGTTCTATCTTCCCCTTTGCCTGAGAGGAAAATCAGTAAGCTGTTTGCTTCAGTTCACACAGGGAACCTGTGGCCAGGCTCACCATACCCTGCCCATGAAACCACCCTGCTGCCTGCCCAGCAGCACTTGGCTGCCTGCCTCTCCCGCATGCCACAGCACTGGCCACTCCTGCAAAGCATGGCTCTGAGGCGTGCTTTAGACCTTCCTGAGGATCCCTTCCCTCCCCTGATGAACAGTCACACGTTGTATTTTTCCTCCAACCTCTGCTTCCACTTAGAATTGAGTCCACATCCACGCACACAGTTAGGGGATGCTGCAGCTCTCACTGGCCGCCTGTGGGACAGCACCGGTTCCACGGTGTCTGCGGTTCCCCACAGCCGTAGGAGGGTGGAGAAATCTTCTCTTAAAGTGCGTAAGAAGGTAGTGAATCATAGGAGCAGTAAGCCCTTGTTTACCAACATCTAACTGTGTAAAGATTTCTTTTACACAGTAATTTGTGAGATATCCAAAGTCTGGCTTCCAGTTGAAGCTTGGCACTATGCTCAGAAAAGGTTCCTCTTTAGGTGATGTGGTGGGGACACTGTCCATGTGCCATGATGTGCTTCTTCCTGTGGCTGTTGTCTTGTGTGGGACACATACACACACATACATAGAGAAACACATGGCGACTTGCGCTACTCAAGGAAGAGCTCCAATAATTGTCCACTCCCTTCCCATGTTTGGCAGGCATTCTGGTCAGGATAAAATACATAAGGAGCTTAGGGCGGTAGTACTAGCACTCCGTGGGCCATCATGTAGAAAGAAGTACAACAAGAGGAAGCAAAGGGCTATACACATGCTGAAATACAGTAGAGTATATTACAGTGCTGCATAATCCATGCAGGCATAGCTGCAACTTGTTACCTTAACTGAAGGCTATGGTGTAATTAGCTTAATTACAATGCTGAATTCATTTGAGAAGTATACCATTCCCTGTGCCCTACAGGGTAATGTATAATCCCAAATACTTTATCAATTGTAAGTAAGCTATGAGCTACATATGGGCTGTAGCACAGGCCTGCAGCTGGGCTTTAGTTCAGTGGTGAATATCATCAGCTGGCCAGAGGATCTGACTGAAGCTGGTGCCCACCAACACCTTCAGACTACAGAGACAGATTGTGCCTTTTTCTCTTAAGAAAGGAGCTCTACTACAGAGGCCACAGGCTGCGGGGTCTTCCAAGGGATGTCCCCAACAGATATTAATGTGAAAGTGTTAACTTTATAGTGGATCAGGCTAACTAAAACAATGAAGCACAGTACACAGTTGTCTCCCATATACCCACATACGTCTGCACACTGTATAACCTGTGCTCCAGATGCAGCCCCCATGCCTTGTTCTGGCCAAAGCTACAAGCACAGTAAGTCAACACATGCCATTCTGTGCATGCTGACATGGTTGGAATGACATCACAGGTGCTGGTAGCAGTGTGGCAATGAGCACCAGGAGCTGCTCACACACAGGGCACAACCTTGTCTCTCCAAAAGGTCATGGTACACAGCCTGAGAGATCAGCAGCGCTCAGCTGGCCTGCAGCTGGGCTGTGCAGAAAGATCCCAGCCCTAAGCCACTCTTGTGCTGGAAAACAATAACTCTCCAGAATGACTTCAAGACCCGATCATCTATAATCCCATACTTAGAGTGATATTGGACCTTCACCAATTTCTAGTTTTCTCTTCAGCTCCACTCCCTCATCACCTTCCCACACACACATGCTGTGAAAGCTCACCTCACTTCCCAGAAAAAATGAATTCCCAAGACTTTTTCCTAAAGAGCAGGAGGAATGACTGGGTTTTGAATTCGGCACAGCAAGCCTACAATTATGAAAAATGTTTAATTTGGGTTGACAGGAAATGAAACTGTATTTTCTTGGTAAAACAATAAGACTCCAAAATTCCATTTTGGACCGAGCGATGCATTTGGTACGACCTGAAACAAAACACGTCATTTTTGTGTTTAAACTTTTCACCCCTTTTCATTTATTGCAGGCAGGAAAACCTCAAAATAAAAACAAATGTTGTTTCAAACTGAAAAGTTGAACTGTTTCGCTTTGAAATCACCAGAGTGCATTGACAGCAACTTCTCAGAATTGCCGTCTTTGTCTTTGTCTGAAGCTGTTTCCTAGGTTTCTTACGTAATTCACAAAACGTTTTTCACAACACAAAACACCATCCTGAGGAGTTCACCTGGCTCCACTTACCTATTGTTTGTAATTGCTTGTCTAAATAAAAGAAAGAATGAAAACAAAGATGTTACTTAGCCGATGATATTCTTGGTACTAATGGTCTCTCAAAACTGAATCTGTCCCACGGAATATACAGCTCCTCTCTTCATAATACTTGATGCGGGAGACGAAGAAGGAAAGGAGCATTTCCATAGTGTTCTTCCCTTTGTGGCCCAAAGGCAAGCCCAAAGAGCAGACGTTAACTCCAATGCATGGCGTGCTGTGATGGAGGTCTCGTGGCTGAGCTGCAGGCAGTGCTGCTTCATGCTGGGCATGTGGCAAGTGGGATCCAGCTGCGTCGTGCCGGGAACTGGGCATGTCTGGTAAGCATTGCCAGACTTCAGTTCAGGAAATGAAGAACTACTCACTCAGCCTGCTTTTGTCTTCCACTGCTCATCAGCCAGTGGGAAATTTTAACTGCATATGGGGCTTATAGGGCTTAACTCCATCTCCAGATTTTGTCTGTTAGAAACAGAGGGAAAACAGCCTTTTGAGAAGTTTTATTGTTTCCATTTCTAGTTCCATATGAAAAGGCAGAACAGGGAATAGATTTGCTCTTTGACCCTAAAAGAGCTTGGGGCAAAGATCCCATCTGTTCTGCATTTTAGCTGGACCTCTTCACCATTTCTGGTAACATCTGGATACATTAATGCTTTAAACAGTGGAAACAGCTCCCAGTATCGATCCTTCTTCCTCTAAGAAAAAAATACGACTTCCCTGTCCATGTACCCCTGCAGAATCACCCAGATCATAAAATATGCACTAAATGTAAGAAGATAGATACACAACAGAACAGGACTTTAAGAAAAAAAAGAGGAGTAGAAGTGAAAGAGTTAAAAAAAAAAGCTCCAGCCTCTCCCAGTGATTCCTTGGGTGGAGTGTGTAAAGGTTAACGATTTCTAAATATTCAGGAGTAATAAATGATCTAAGTAGTTTTCTGGCGGTACCTCATGTTCCCAGAGAAACAAATGCTTCAAGGATATGCACCATTTCAGAAGAATGTGACAGAGGGAAGATTTATTTTAAAAACTTGGGATGATGTGTCTCATCGCTGATAATAAAGGTGCAGGTTCTTTCCATCCATAAATACCATGAGCTAAAGAACGAAGAGCTCAGTGCCGTAGGATTTGTGTCTCACCACTGAATGACTTAAAATTACATTATAAGAAGATGTTCTGTTTCCTGCACAAATACCTGTGAGGTTCTCCATTCCTGCCTTTCTCCTTTGAGTTTTGGCAGTGCATGGGGAGTTGTTTCATTCAATCAAAATTAAATCAGCTGAAATGTTGAAATAGGAGTAAAAATTCCTGCAGATATTTGAAGAGTGGTCACTCCTGTCCCCAGTCACCAGGACTAGGGATGACTTCTCTGGGAAGTTAATTGTGTTCACAGATATCCTGCTGCCAAGCCTGGGTTAAACCAGTCTATCAGTGACAAAGCTACTGAGGGAGTGAAATACAGAAGGCATCCCCAAGCTGAGCTGTAGAAGATATTTCTCATTGCTCCCTCAGCAAAATGGAGAAAGACTCTTCTCTTTTATTCACCATTTACTTTAGGAGTAGAGTAAGGAAAGGGACAAAGAGAGTGGGAGGTCAGCAGCAGCGTTTGTCCTTCCCCTACTCCTGGATGTGAGGCTAAAAAAAAAAGGTGTGGAAAAGGGCTGGTACCTGTTGCCAATGTAATCATCAGTAATGTGATTCATAGGAGATGATACAGCAGGAGGCAGGACATATGGGTAGTGCTGATCCTAGGAGAGAGGGCACAGCAAGGTTTACCTCCGAAGAGATAGGGGGCTGGGTTGCAATAGAAAGGTAATGACCTGGCTCGGATTATAGGAGAGGTGCAAGTGGCTGTATGTACTTATTTACTTTGATTTGACTGAGATCTGTGCATCCCCTCAGCCAGAGAGATGATAGAATCATGGAATCATAGAATATCTTGAGTTGGAAGGGACCCATGCAGATTTAGTCGAACTCTTGATTGTTTGGTATCTTTACAACGCATACCCTGAATGGGAGCTGGTGATCATATTTGCATTACGCATAGGGATCTTATCTGCTAAGGAGCTCTTAACTATGATCAAGCAAGAACAGGATTTCTCATTAAGGATGCATCTGGAAGGAGTAAAGGCCTTCAAGGAGATTCAGAGAAACATGAATGAAGTAACACTGGTTAGTGGTGCAAATGCCAGTGAGCCCAAACTAAATTAATATCCATGTGGAAGACTCACCCTTCCCCCTACACATCTAATCTTATTTACTATCTATTATGTACAAACTTTCACACACCTCTAGATCTCCTTTGTGTACTTACACTGCATACTATATATCACATCAAAGAATGACCTAGCACACGGTGCTAAGTACTGTGACACTGATCTCCTTCACTACTTGCTGCACCATAGGTGTAACAGCTGACCTGGTTCTGCAGACATCCCTTTTAGGTCATGCTAAGTTCACCCAACTACAGTTGGCAACCCCTTAGATGAGGATTTAGTACAATATGTTGGGGTTATCCTTTCTTATGAACAGATCCTTTCATGTTACTGGTATAGCAGCAAGATCAGCGCACAATGCCAAATAATAGAATCATAGAACCATTTAGGTAGAAAAAGACCAACTGCGATAATGAATTCCAACTATCAGCCCATCCCCACTATGCCCACTAAACCATGTCCTTTAATGTCACTTCCAGAAGTTTCCTGAACACCTCCAGGGGCTGTGACTCCACCACCTCCCTGGGTAGCCTGTTCCAATACTTCACCACTCTTTCTGAAAAGATTCTTTTCCTAATATCCAACCTGAACCTCCCTTGGCACTACTTATGGCCATTACCTCTCCCACATAGCTCCTAACTTCACCTCCAGGGTTTTCTCAAGGCACTGAAAATCAACAACTATCTTCAAGTGGGTTTCTTGGGATGACAAATCTATCTACAAATTCCCAGGCCCTTCAGAAAACACAATTAAAGATGACTCCTTATACCGAACAGCCTTTTAGCTGAAATTGGATGATTGTCAACAAAACAAGTGTGGTAGTGTGAACTCTTACCTGCATAATATGCATAGATCTGTCTGCTAGGACAAGCCCATAGCTCTGTGCACCTCTCTTTGGTAACAGCTTGGGTAAAGTCCAAGGAATCTGTATAAAACATGCTCAAGATTGCTCAGCCAATTAAACTTTTGAAACTTGTGGAGGAAAAAATGGCATGTGATCATGTAATTAATGGTTGGCTCCTAAGGTGTGTGCACTAATTAAGGTTCAGGACTATGGTTGCCCAGAAACTCTATTTTCAGCATTTTCTAGCACTGAAATGCTTGACTTCATGTCCTTAATAAATGTTCTTTCAGGCCATTTTGTGTGTTATTTTTCCTCAACCAAAAAGGAAAGAAGCAAACAGGAAAAGCAGATGGCACCCTAGAGCACCCACATGGGATCAGGCAGACAGGACCTCTTGCTCTACTGGCCAGATCCCTCATGGAAGGGTCAGTAGACAGTGATAAAAGTTTGATGCCTCCTCCAATACCTTGTGTTGCTGGAGAGACAGTCTGGCCATGTTTTTGGGTTTTTTTTGCAGACAATGACAGCAAAAGAATAGTGATTCCAAAAGCTTGGGGGTGTCTTCCCAATGCAGCCGTGTAGCAGCAATCTTCTGCCTGGGTCTCTCCAAGGCTGTTTCCTTGTTTCACCTCAACCTGTCACTCTCCCAAACCTGTCGTCTTCTTCCTGCTGGTTTCACACAGCCCTACACCAATTTACAGTCTGCCTCTCTATTCCACACCAGATCTCTTTGGATTTCTTTTCCACATATCTCTCTTCTCTTCAGCACTTAGAATCAGTGCTTCTCCAGTGCTCAGCCAAAGGTGAGGAAAAAGGAAGGCATAGCTAGAAGGTGAGAAAGACTCAAAGAGACCCACAATGACCCTATGGTGCCTATGTCCAGAACTGCCGGGGAAAATGTGTTCAGCCCCTGCTTCCATGGTGGGGAGGAAACATGCTCTGAACAGTCAGAGTTCTGTGCTGCCAGCAATCTATATAACATTTTTTAAAGGCACATAATTTGGCCAAATTTGGACAGATTTTCTTGGATGTAACAAAATGGTATATTCCTGCTTCAAAGGCCTCCTCCTGCCAAATTTCAAACCTTTTCCCCCCTCTCCTGGGGAATGCAAGCACTTCAGAAATAAAAAGTTCACCGGGATATAATACAGAGGCAGAATTTTCCCTTAAACTCTCAGAAGTGCTTGGAATAGTCTGGCAGTATCTGATAGAGACATTCTGCATGGAAAATAAACTGTAAAAGCCTTTCCCTTGAAATCAACTGAAAATGTGCCTGTGCAATGTGGTGGTAGTTGCATGTTATTATCAAGATAGCAATGCACAAGATATTATCAACTTCATTCACAAAAAGCTAAAAATTAAGTGGAATTAACCAACACTGATAATTGTGCGCAATCATCCAGTTGACCACAACATAATGGAACAAAATGGACAGCTCTGCTAAATATATTACCAAAGAGAGCAGGTAACTTCTCCCCACATTTTAGTTTCATTCTATATGCAATTTACTTCAACAGACAAACAAGAAAGACAGTTTTCTTGTCAACATGGCAAGGATTTCCCCACAGTCCTTGCACTGGATCACAGCTGTGGCTCAGACATTGTTTGGATGTCCTGAATTTTAGTTTATGGTTTAAATTCCCATCAGTTTTTCTCAACCCCAGTTAACAACACAGACCATTAGCCCTTCACTACATTATTTAATCTGCTCATTGAATACAGAACAAAAGGCTATCAAATCCATCTGACTATTTGTTTATGCTGTCATCATTATAGCATACAAGTATATGAAAGACAATGTGTTATGTAATCATAACAACATAGCAGTGAATTGTCCATGAGCTGTGCAGCTAACAATTTACACCTACACAGAATTGTGTGAACTGAATCCCAATACTTTTCAGCAAAATCATTGCAAAGCTTATGGAGACTTTGAACTGGAAACTCATTCTTAGAAATGAATGCTGTTTTGTTTTTGTTTTTTCCTTTCTTCTTTAATGTTCTAGGTGCTTCCCCAGTTTGAACAAAGAAGATCTGTAATTACTTTTTCAGTTTCAATGTACTCATAGAGGTTGTCTGGCTGGCTGCTCATTTGAAAGAATATTCCCATGTTCCTTTGAGAAAAAAAGAAAAAATGGAAGGAAGGAAGGAAGGAAGGAAGGAAGGAAGGAAGGAAGGAAGGAAGGAAGGAAGGAAGGAAGGAAGGAAGGAAGGAAGGAAGGAAGGAAGGAAGGAAGGAAGGAAGGAAGGAAGGAAGGAAGGAAGGAAGGAAGGAAGGAAGGAAGGAAGGAAGGAAGGAAGGAAGGAAGGAAGGAAGGAAGGAAGGAAGGAAGGAAGGAAGGAAGGAAGGAAGGAAGGAAGGAAGGAAGGAAGGAAGGAAGGAAGGAAGGAAGGAAGGAAGGAAGGAAGGAAGGAAGGAAGGAAGGAAGGAAGGAAGGAAGGAAGGAAGGAAGGAAGGAAGGAAGGAAGGAAGGAAGGAAGGAAGGAAGGAAGGAAGGAAGGAAGGAAGGAAGGAAGGAAGGAAGGAAGGAAGGAAGGAAGGAAGGAAGGAAGGAAGGAAGGAAAGAGAAAAAAAAATAAACTGTATAATTTATAATAATTCTTTAAACTCCATCATTCTCCTATCCAAACTGGAAACTTTACACAGTCTGATTTAATCAAAACTCAGTGTTCTGGGTGGAAGCATATTACAGAATGGAAAATTTTACCATCAACAGGCGGAATGTGATTTTGCAAAATTTCTCTTAGGTTGAAGCTATCAACCACGATTTCTCCAGCTAAAAATCTAATTGGGTTTTACAAGTGACATCAGATCATTCATGGGATTCACTGCTGGAGATAGCCAACAAGTGAAGTGTGATACCTTTAAAGGAAACTGCTTTTCAGTGTGTTCAAATGTTTGGGGAAGGGGTTATTAAGACTCAATAGGAGGCCTTTAAAAATAGATTTTATATTTGAAAATGTTTATCTCCTCATAGATACGAAGAGAATTTATTTTAACTGCTATGACATGTCTGCATGTACCACTGTACCACAGAGTACACAAAGCTATTAAAACAGATCTGATGTGTATGTTTGAATACATTGTTACTGATTACATAGAATCATTCCAGTTGGAAAGGACCCTTAAAGACCACCTGGTCCAACCTCCCTGCAATGAGCAGGGACGCCTACAGCTCCATCAGGTGCTCAGAGCCCTGTTCAGCCTGACCTCGGATGTTTCTAGAGTTGGGGCATCCATCACCTCTCTGGGCAACCTGTGCCACTGCCTCAACTCCCTTACTGTAAAAAAATTCCTTCCTTATATCCAATCTAAATCTTCTTTATTTCCCCTTGTCCTATCACAATAGAGCTTGCTAAATAGTCTGTCCCCTTTCCTATAGCTCCCATAGCTTACATACTCAAACATCTTTTTTTTTTTCACATTGTGGGCAGTCATTTTGAGACCCTTTCACTTTTGTGGGACAGATAGCTGGGAATACCCAAGATCATCTCCTGTTCATGTTCATATGCCTTAGTTAAATCTACTGACTTCTCAAAAACTCTCATCCCAAAAAATCAGTGAATACATAAAGGCTGAAATCTGTGGTGCTAAGTCCTGCAAATATCACTTATAGGAATCAGATCATAGCCTCTCTCCTCTAAATTTCCATGGTAGTTAGTTACAAAGAGGAAAAAAAAAAATGATTACAAAAGGAAATTGCTTCCAGTTTTATTTTCTGTCTGTCTTTGGAAAAAGGAAATGCTCTCTGGGCCTGCAGCTCTCTCACCTATATCTCTTCATTTGATGAGGATGTCTTTTATTTGATGAGCACCCACAGTCACTTGGGATAAATTCCATCCTTAAGCAAGATCATAGACAGGCTTTAATATTGTTTATTCATATGTATGCAACTACAGTCAAACTCAAGCATCTGCTTGATCTGGATCTAAATCTGTGATAAGAAATGTGGGCATAGTTTTATAAGTGAAGCACAATTTTATACCTACTGTTTGTGGGGAAAATAAATAAGATCTACTCCTATTGTCCCTTGGCTGACACTGCACCCATGGATGTGAAGCTCCTCCTGCACAGCAGGAAGAGCAAGTTCCAGTCAACATATAAATGGTATAAAAGTTCCACCTATACTGTATCAGCTTCAAACACTTTTCCATAAAAATGAAGAAACGTAAACTCTTTCTTCAGCAAAGTGTATTGTAGATCAGTGTTCAGTACAAATAAGCATGTACAACATAGAACGTAGCTAAACATTGCATGTATCCAAAGTCCATCGAAGTCTGTTACCCTCTGATCACTTTTCAGCTGCATTTCATACTTTGTGAGGTTGTCAGAGTTAGTATTCTGAACCTACTTATTCACAGAAGTTTTGTAACTGATTCCTCTTTGCCAAGGAAGATTAACCTCCTGGTGAGCAAGCAATGGTCAATTGATTTCCAGAGCAATCCAGTTGTCACTTAAGACAGAAATGATCAGATCGTTTGTTATCAAAGTCCCAAGGTCATGACATCAAATAGGACTGATTACATTTTCTAATGGCTTTTCTGTGCTCATTAAATTGCATTCAGATATTCAAAATCACCTCTGATCATGACATTAAAAACATGCTCCAATGGCTCCTGACAAGCAGGAATGTATTCTCTAATATTTAGCCACATAAACAATAGATAACCACTTGTAATTGAGTTCAAATTGATTTCAGGTGGCTTCAGAGAAAAGCAATTTCTACAACAGATTAACCTTTTAATTACTGTTTATTAAGGATATTACCAGGTGCTGGAATCCTACTATAGCAGAAAATTACAGTTCATTGGCATTCATTTATGATAAAATAGCTGATGCATTCCCAGGTCATTAGTCACATATTTATCATCATTTCTTGCTCCTCATGAAAATGTCATAAACTCTAATTGGCTATTGTAACAATGTATGTGTTAAATATGTTGTTCTGTCTTGAATAGGTGAAGGGTATATGAAGATCAAGGTGTCCTTTGGCACAGATTTTAGAGAAGGGACCAGTCCTCTTCATCAAATGACACCAGGGGTAGGATATTCATCTGTAGCATCAGCCTTCACTAAATGCTCATGAGATACCTCATTCATAAAAGGAACACAGCTGCATGGAGAACTCTGCCAGAGTTCACACACCGTAAAAGACTTCATCCATAGAAGAAAGATAGGCTGCTTTCTTGAGATGAACATAAACTGGGCGACAGATAAGTTTATTTTACCATGTTTGTGGTATGCTAATGCCTCAGTGCTAGAGTATTTAAATCTAGTTTGTAAGGGAAAAGATGTCTCAAACACCCTCAGGAGTTTCCAAATGTCACTAAAATTGATTTACCTAAGGCTTATTTTGATACATTTATAATGTTCAAAAAAAAAAAAAAAAATTAAAAAGTTATGTTCTGTGGATATCTATATTACTTACTCAAGAAGAGGGCCCATTATGCCCATATTGTTCAGTTGTCATCTCTTTGCCTGGCTCTGTTCCACGCTAGCTTTTCCCAAGACTTATCTCCTATGGTGAGGTTTGACTCCAACTAGTGTGGACGTGGACCAGTGTGCACCATCTGACTATGGGGTCAGGATCAGTCCATGTTCAGTCCTTCTTCCCACGGGAGCATAGATACAGACCCTGTGCTTATTTGGCAATTTTCTCCTGCCAGAAAAGAGCTTCCAGTCCATTCTTCGTATGACAAAACTGACAGACCTTCTGTTCTCAGGGGACTGTTGTATTTTCTTTGGTTGCAATTGTGGAAAGAGTCACACCAAAGCATTTGACATTACTTCCTTCTATATTCATATCTTCAGCTCAGCATGCTACACATACATACACATTATCTGTTTCAGGCTCTGAGTAAAAAAATGTCTTGCAGATTTCTCACTGTTTCACAGTATGTTCCCATTCAGTAAAATCACGTCAATTAAAAAAGACTTTTTGGAAACAAACAAACAAATGGGTAGATATAGAAATCCTTCAGTTTTCTTTAACACTAAAGGCTGAGATTTTCATCGGAAAACATTTTTCAGGTACTGGTAGTTTATGATTTAGAATAATAGAATCATTAAGGTCAGACAGGACCACTAAGATCACCCAGTCCAACCTTCAACCCATCCAAACATCAACTTCCAGTGTTCTTTCATACACTCCCAGCTGCAATTGATACTAATACTCGTCAGATAATAAAATCTTCCTTCAAAAACTAGAAGAAGATTAATACTGGGCAGTAGAGAACTCCAGGACAGACATGGGTGGGGATTCTTGTCCATAAATAGGAGAGCTCATTCAGCCTATGGCTAGAGCATCTCTTCCAGAATGCAACTCAGCCTATTGGAGGGTCAGAAGTCACACAAGAAAATGCTTGCAGAGGGTGACAATATTGTTCACATCTCTATGTGACTGATGAATATCTGGACACTCTCCAAACTATTTCATTACTCACACAGTGGTACCCCATAAGCTCCACCCCAGATGCATTACTGGATGCATATTTAACATACAGACAGACTCATCCCAAGTGACTGCAGTTCAAAGAGCTTTTGAGGGACCTCATAAAAGTGTTTAAAGAGTTTGGGTAGAGGAGATTCTAATTAAGCTAAGTCTAAAATATTTGTGTGCATTTCAGTACCCAGATTTATCTATTTGTTAGAAATTGTTTCAATGAAAGAAGCAAGGGACTTTGGTGATGCTTCTATATTTGTTTTAAATGCATAGTTTTCCTGATGCTATGAAACTCTATCAACTTCCTAAAGAGTCCTACTTTCAATCAGTTTGAAATGAAATTTCAATTATCATTTCAGTTTTGTTTGTTTGATTTACTGAAATTCAAATTTGATTAGATATCCCAGTGATATCTGGTTTTTCCTTCTGAAATACAAAGAAGAGCTATTTTTCTCTTCATTAGGCTTATGTGAGATACAAAAGAGAAAAGTGAACTCCTCTGCAAGACTTATACAAGAGCACTTAAACAGCATAAAGGAAAAAAAAAAAGCCTATGAAGTTGTATTGCTACGCTCTCCTTAACAATATGCTGCTTCCTGATTACTATCATTCAACTGTAATGAATGAATAAATTGTAATTTCAATGATTGTAAGTATGCACAATCACATCAAAAACAAAATGAGACACTTAGACAATCACAGATTTCCCCTTTTTCTTTTAATTTCTTTTTTCTCTGCATCTCTCCCTGCTCTTACAAGGAGATTTGCACATCACAGACTTTTTCTACTATTGTCTGTAAAGGCAGAGCTGGTTACAAGGCAGCACACAGACTAAACAGGAGAGAGGCACTCTATAAGCATAGATGCGACCAGCATTGTGGACAACCAAAAGCATGGTCAGAAAAAAAAGAGAGAAAGAAAGTGTAAAGAAATATTGCTAAGGTACCAACTGAGGACACACAAGAGCTGTATTTAAGTTCCTCCTGAGCAACAAAATTCCTGAGTCACCAGACGCAGGCTTTCTACAGCAGTTATTTAGACACCAACCAGAAGGAGAACTGAAAAAACACATGTAGACTTTGAGGATGTGTAGACAAGGTTGCCTGTCTTTGCAAGGTCCAAATATTTCTCAGTGTCCTGAAAATGAGTTTATGGTTCAGTGTCCATCCATCCCTTCTCTCATTCCAAAGAATCAGAAATTGTATGGAGCCCAGAGCCTCATGGTTCTGCAAGTACCAGAACAGGGCTTGGTGCAGAGCTGATGGACAGACACCAGAGGCATGTTCACTAACGTGTGGTCACTGAGCCAGTTAGTCTAAGTGGGAATATGTTTAGGAGGGCTTCCCACCTCAGACCCAGTTCCCGAGTATCTGAGGAAAAACATTTCTTTATCTTTTTCTTAGCCAACTCCAATTCATCTGTGGCAGCTTGCCTACCTAGAGCCTACCCTTGGCCCTGACTATAAGAGGGAGACAGGCCTATGCCTTGTCCATCTTTTGCTTTTTTCCACTGTCCCCCTAGCCAACCTTTCTGCCTCTCCTAAGTGCCATGTGACTGTCTGTTGATTTTCCCACACTTCTTGTAACTACGAGGAAGAAAGTGTGCTTGTACATTTATATTAGTATTTTTTCAGTGAGGGAGGGAAAGTGACATAAAACAACAGTAGAGACTAGTCAACTAATGGAAGCTTTCAATATCATTATATTTTATTGAAGCATAGGAGCTGTAGTTCTTGGTAAAACACACTGATTGTATGAAAAACAAATCATCTGAATTGTTCACTTTATGTATAACTTTTGGAACAGCAGAAATTGACTTGTTGTCCATTAAATCATTGTGGTCACACGAAAAAACATGAAGATTATGGGTCAGTTATCATCAAAGGCAAGAGTGTCTACTATAGAAAGACAAAAAACAGAAGAAAGTAGGTAGCATAAGGCTGGTCCTTAGTTTGGTCACATTGGGGCTGAAGGAGTTGCTAATATAGGACATCAGTTTGGGAAAAAGTGGCTTTAATTTAGTTAAATATCATTAAAGTCTTTGTGATTGTTACAGCAAATGCTCCCTTTGTTTGTATATTACATCTTGTGGTCTTCTAGGCACTCAGCTTTAGACATGGTATCATTATAGGAGAACCACAAAAATGTTTTAGATTCTTTGGAAAACTGGAGGGGGACAGAAACCACAAGAAATCCAAGAATTATAAAAAGAAGAAGAAGAAAAAGAGAATAGAAGGTTTGTTATCCATCCTGTTCTTGGAAACAGAACCAATGGGGATAAGACAACAAGGGCACATATTTATAAAGCACAATAAAAGGCCTCTGTGTGGTCATGTCTGCATGAAGCAGATGAGCAGTAGAGTTCTGGGAAGAATTACATAAGACAACTTGTATACACGTGCCTGCAAACACAGAAACACGCATTTGCACACATACACACAGCATGTCCCCAGATGACACCCCTCTTCATATACAAAACCTCTCAGACTCGGTCAAGAACCTTCAGAAATGCCTCAGATGCAGCACATGAGAAGTCCTGCTTCCTGTACTGCCAAATTACCCAAGTCATAAGCAGCCTAAGAGCAGGACTGTGAGTAACTTTTCTCAGAAATAAGGTTATTCAGTCTGGCTTCAGCTCAGCGAATCCATAAGCAATTATCCACATCCTTTGAATGGATGTCATGAATTTGACAGACTGGAGGAAAGGCAACTTATGGGCACAGCTATTCAACAACAGTGTAAATTACAAAATCTGCTACAGAATGCTTTCAGATGGATTTGCTGTGTGTGTCCATAGCAGCTTGCCATGTATCCCATCTGCAGTTCACAAAGCTTCCAAAACCTTTGTGCAAGCCTTGTGTTCAAGAAATAACAAGACTGTCTCACCCTTGGGAGTTAAATGCTAATAACTCAGTTTGGATACTCCAGAGCTCTTGCATTCTCCTCCCCACCTAGATCTCTGCTCAAATTATTCCATTGTATTAGCTACTGGGTATCTAACATCGTATTTATTTCATCTGCAACTTCAACCTTACTCCCGTCTACTGGGTGAATGTCATCCAATTGTATATCATCCCAAAAATTCACTGCTACAAATCCATTTTCATATTCTTCCCTTATGTAAGCTTCCGTGCCTTTATCTACCTCACTGATAGGCCTAGTGGCCTGTCCTAATAGTATCCTTGATTTTTCAGACAGCTTTTACAAAAGTAACTTTTTCCCCCCTCATTTTTACAGAAATATTTGATCTGTGATGTGTGATGAGGTGATGAAAAAGAATCTTGCTTTCTCCCCTTTTCTGGTCACAGCCCAATAGTTATCTATTCTACCATCTTCTCTTTAGATGTCTGTAACTGCTGACTTTCTCTGCCCTTCTGGATTTGGTTCCAGCTCATCTCTCTGCTAATATCTCTCCAGGAACAAAAGTTAAACCTCCATCCACACCAAACTCCCTTCAGATGCATAACATCTCATCCAGGTTGCAGAAGGTAATGGGAATGGCATGAGTCACTTCTTGGTTAGTCTCTGTTGGCACTCTAGAGATCGCTGACATCTGCTCAGCATAATAAGGTTGCTATGAATTTCAGTTCCTTCCAAGTAGTAGCATTGTCTAGCATGATTAGATATTTAGATTAGATGCTAAGAAGAAAATTTTCACTATGGCAATGGTGAGGCCCTGGCTCAGCTGCCCAGAAAAGCTGTGGGTGCCCTGGCCCTGGAGGTGCTCAAGGCCAGGTTGGATGACGGTGAATTCACAAAGCTACTTTAAATCATAGCTGGAAGATTTAAGTGTTTAGCACAGCTTACACAGTCAAAGTATCTCAGTAACATCTGAAGAGAAAATCATAAACCTACAAAATAGAACTCACTCAGCCCAGTGCAGACATCTAAATCAAAACAGGCTTTCTTTATAGTCAATAGAGGACAGTATGCACTTTTAGGGTGCAAAACATCGGACATTCATTAGCACCAGATGAATTTTGTCTTGTAAGAGCCTATTAATCTCAGTGGAACACAAGAGGAATGCCAAGGTGATCTACTGAGAGACAAAATATACCCTGTATGCTCTCTGCAAATTTAGGCAAGGTAAAACATAACTTAATGGCAGGCTGATTCTCTGGTCACCTATGCTGACATCCAATTCAGATTGTTCATAGTCTATTTCTTTATTATGTGCAAGGTGGCATGATTGACTGACATTTGGGAAAGGACAGCACAGCCCACGGCTGCTGTTGAGGAATGTGCCTTTAGAGATGGAAACTTCTGAGCACAGAGATCAAGAACCTTTCTATTGACTTGTGATAAGTAGAGGAGCTAAAGAAGATAGTGGTGTGGCACAGGACATTGCTGGGTAGTAGAGTATGTTTTGTTATTAAATCGGGCTGTGAGTAATTACCCTGGATATTTTCCCAGGCACTTGCTCTGGGTGGTCTTCCTCCATCGGGTGTGTGTCAGATCATGATGTCCATCAAGCAGCTGTGACAGGCGCAGGAGGTCACAGGGCAGGAGTGAAAGTCCAGAGTAACCCTGTGTAAGTGCTATGGGCTGTGCCCTTCGTAGCTGGCTTCTAGGGCAGAACATGGAAAGGTCAACATCCCCCCACTGTGGGGAATACTTCACAAAAATTCTCATCAATGCCAGATTTTAAATTTGCATATGCTGCAATCTGCTCTGGGCACCTTCTGTCTTCCATCACTTCCTTCTCGGAAGGATGTTCTAAGACAATGCAATAGACAAAGCATCACCAGTAAGACCACTTCTGCACAAGAAGCACACTGCATGGACTTGACACCCAGATGCTTGGGTCCTTTATACTCACTGACTGCTAATCACAGCCAACACAAATCCCACACGCTGTTCAGACTTTGCTTTTTTACATACAGGCTCGGGAAAAGATTTTAATCACTTTGCCTGGAGCCTGACTTTAAGCAGCAGCTGCAGGAAAAAAGAAGCAACGGTGCCATTTTAAAACACAGTATTTCCATATTACATACCCATGAGCCTTCTGTGGCTGACTTAAGCAAGCACTGAAGGGTCTCAGCAAGGATGCAAGGGAGCTGGGAGAGCAAGGAGCAGCTCTGGGTGTGTGGTAAGGCTTTATAAAGTGCCTCAACAAATGTGATGGTAGTTCAGGCTTGGACATAAAATTTCAACAGTGTTAACGTTGTGTATGTCCATTCCTAATAGGAATTTGCTAATTAGGGCTGAGCAACCTTTGGAAAAGGCTACTTGCAGACATAGTCCAAGAATGACCAACCTCAGAAAGCAGCTGCAAGTGGTTTTGCAATATGATTTTATCCGGGCAGAATGAGTTCATAACTGGAAAATACCCAGTCTTTCAGTCAGTTGAGTCCTTACTTCTCTTGACCAGATCTCCGTCATGTAAAAAATTCCTTTGGGTTAGGGTATTTGAATGCTTCTGAAGATATCCCTCTTCAAGTAGAGGGATAGGAGAGTGAAAGGAGTGGAAGACAGAAGGGCTTTATCCAAGTTTCAGTGATCAACCATCTGAAAAACCATAGCTAGTATTCTCTGGGCTGGCCAGCACCTCAGCATCAGGCTACAAATGTTAACCCATAAGCCACAGTGTCCTATCCTATACCATCTGCAAGAGCTCAAATGACAGGATATGGATACAGCACTTGATAATACTAACCAAGGAGAAACAACTAATTGAAAAGCCAAACACAGTAATAGATTGTTAGAAACAGCAGTTCTTACCTTGATCACTTCACCAATATGCACCACAGTTGATTTCTTTACTATATGTCCTGCATCCTAAGTCAAGCAGGCCTAGGAGCATTTGGTTAGGCAGGAATGATTAACCAGGTGACTTCAGCTGCAAGAGCTGACATCTGACAGTAGAAAAAACAGATGTGGAAGAAAGAGCCCAGTGTTCTCAATCTAACATACAGGCTCTGTTCTTCTTGGGGCTAGCAAAAATACGCAAGCAAAAGCTAATTTAATGGCTCAGAAGGGCTAGAAAGCACGACCTCAATACCAAGCAGAGATCTGACCCCACCCCGAAGAAAAAGAATTTTGGGAAGCAGAGACCTGTTATTCAATTTCCACCTCCTCTGGCTTCCTCTCTCTTCCAATTCCCTTGGCAGGATAAGGGCCTGAGTGCAGTGCTCATGTCTGATTGCATCAAAGGTCTACAAGGCTGATGGTGAAATGAGCAGTTGGAAATGTGCAAACTCCTTCCTCTGAGGAAGAGAGGAAAAAGATCAGGCTGAAATGTAGGCTTCTCAAAGGCAAGTGGCCCTAATACATCTCCCAGACTCAGATGTTTGCAGTAAATGCCAAAGAGTTTTCAGTTTTCTACCAATCTAGTGATTAGGATTTCACAATCAAACTATTTTTTCAGTGATAAAACATATGTAATCAGGCCAGAATAAGGGCTTTCCGTCTCTAAGTGATTAAGTTGTAGACAACACTGGCTTCAAGATGAAAATGGTTGTGCCAACAGATTTCATATGCAGTCGTGCTACTGCAAAGAATATTTAGATGTACGTTCAAATCACAGTTGAAGTCAGCTTTTAGTTTCACATACATGTTTGGGGACTAAATATCAGTATTTATAATAAACAAGAGACTTATCTTCCAGTTCAGAGGAATTACAACTATTCAGTACTCATTCTCATGCTATGAATCTTACCCAACTAGGAAAAGAAACGATTTCAAGTGACATAAATGTCAGATAAACATGAAAGTCCAGATGTTAAATTTTCTCAGATCAGGTTTTAATTATTCTCTTCTGGAGTTCTATTAGCTTGACTCTTTCTCCTAAGCCCTGCTGAATCTGCCTAAGCATTCAGGCCTCTGCCATCTCTTACTGGCTGTTTTGCACTTGACTACAACTGGAACAACAAAAAAAAAGTCTCAAGGTTTTTCCCATGGGAATAGATAACATGCTAAAAACAACTGTGCACATGAGCCCCACTTCTGATGCTGCTCCAAGTCATCAGGCCAGTCCTTCAGTCTCTGAGTGTGCAATAAGTTTCTGTTCCTCACACACTCTTTGTTACAGAGAGCATTAAGATTTACTAAATTTGATATATTTCTAAAGCATATTCTAACCTGTGGTTGAGTTGGCATACTTAAGAATAGATAAAGAAGCTGATGAAATGTGTGATGTACAGAAGGTGAAGGTAAATGTTGGAGTTTTTTCTTTTTTATTTAAAGAATGCACTGTTTCCTTCAGTCTGCCATTCTCCTTCACAAATCATAGAATCATAGAACATCTTGGGCTGGAACGGACCTTTAAGCCTATCCAGTTCCAACCCCCTTCCCTGGACAGTGCCACCCAGCAGCTCAGGCTGCCCAGGGCCCCACCCAACCTGGCTTTGAGTGCCTCTGGGGATGGGCACCCACAGCTTCTCTGGACAGCTCTGCCAGGGCCTCACCACCTTCTGCGTAAAGAATTTCTGCCTAACATTTAACCTAAATTTCCCTTATTTTAGTTCAAAGCCATTCACCCTTGTCCTGTCAGACAAAGTGAGTCCACTTCCTGCTTATAAGCTCCTCTCTTCAAGCACTGGAAGACTGCAGTGAGGTCTTCCTGGAGTCTTCTCCAGGCTTAACAAATCCTACTCCCTCAATGTTTCTTCATAAGAGAGATGCTCCAGACAACTTTGTGGCCATTCTCCACTGCAGCAGTTCTGCATTCTTCCTGTACTGGGAGCTCCAGCCTAGATACAGTATTCTGGATGGAGCTTTGCAAGGGTGGAGTAGAGAGGGACAATCCCCTGACTCTTCCTGCTGGCTGCCCCTGTTTTGATGCAGCTCAGGATACTGTTGGCTTTTCAGGCTGCAAATGCACACTGCTGGCTCATGTTAAGTCTTTCACCTACCAGCAACCCTAAGACTTTCTCAGAAGGGATACTGTCAAGTTCTTCTCCCTGACTGTATACAGATTGCAACAACCCAAGTGCAACACTGTGTACTTTGTCTTGTTACACCTTACTTACACTTACCTACACTTTGCAAGTCTGTCCAGGTCCCTTTGAATGACATCCCTCATTTCTATTGTGTCAACTGCACCACTCAGTTTGGTCTTATTCACAAAGTTTCTGAGGGCGCAGTCAATCTCATCGTCTATGTGATTGATAAAGATGTTGAAGACCCAGTTGCAAGACAGAACTCTGTCAGACACCACTCATCACTGGCCTCTACCTGGACATAGAGCCACTGACAGCAACCCTCTGACTATCCAACCAATTATTTATCCACCCTTTGAAGCCATATATCTCCAACTTACTTAAGAAATAAGGATGTTATGCAGGACCATGTCAAAAGTCTTGCAGAAATCCAAGCAGATGACAACAGTTGCCCTTCCTTTGTCTGTCGGTCCATCTTAGAAGGCCACCAGATTGGCAAGGCACAGCCTGCCCTTGGTGAAGCTGTGCTGGCTGTCTCAGATCACCTCCTTGTCTTGCATGTGTCTTAACATCTCTCCCAGGAGGATGTGCTCCATGATATTCCCAGGCAAGATGAGGCTCACCAGCCTTCTTGTCACTGAGGCCAGCTCTTCCTTTCAGTTTATTAGACAGGGTACACTCTCCTTTGCCTGTCTCTTCTGTCCAGTGTATCTAAAAAACTCCTTGTTGTTTTTCACATCCCTCCCCAAGTTAAATTCCACCTGCACCTTGGCTTTCCTGATTCTAATCCTGCACATCTGCACACTATCCTATATTCTTCCCAAGATACCTATTCCTTCTTCCAGTGACTGTACCTTCCCTTCTTTTCCCTCAGCCTGACCAGAAGATCCTTGTTCAGCTGTTCCAGTTTCCTGCTTCCTCTGCTTGATTTCTTATGCTGGGAGATGGGAGAGACTTTGTGCTCCCACAAAGGTGTCTTTAAAGAGCCACCAGCTCTGTTCCATTCCTATCATGTAGCTTGCTTTTTTTTTTTTTTTTTTTTTTTTTTTTTTTTTTTTTTTTTTTTAATTTTTGCATGTTTTTAGCCTCAGTAGAAGTTGGGAATATTTAACACTTAACATTTTCTGAGATTAAGGATTAGGATATGGACATAAGAATCTCAGCTAACATTTAAATGAACGTGAACTTTCAGCATAATGTGGTAACAAGGGGATCTACTTCTATGTTTGGGTATATGAGCTGAGGAGAATCATGAAGGAAGGAAGGAACACTTGGATATTTTTCTAGTTATAGAGCGCATTATTACAAATTCTGTGCAGCCTTGGTGCACTTGTTTCAAAAAGGATCATAAAACTAGAGAGAGAGTTAATATTTTGAACAACAACAATGGTTAAGAGTCATCTCATCTAATTTCAGCCACCAAAAAACCAGATACCCTGTCCAAAAGAGAAAGGTAGTCCATGGAGGCAGATAGGTGTCTTCAGCGAATGATTCATCTCATCCCGAAGAAAGTGTCTAAAATGAACTGGATGAGTAATCTGAATGAATCATATTTCCCCATTGACTCCATGTGGAGTATAGAACCGTGTCTTCAACTTGATGCTTCTCATGTTTATGTAGCAGAAGATACATCTGATCCCATGCAACTATGATGTCTTCCATGAATTTAACCAAAAAAAGTTTTCAGTTGATTCCATTATACATATCTCCCTCAGGAGACAAGAGGGCTTGCAACAAACTTCATGAAGGACATGGTAGGTTCTTCATCACATGAAAACCCCAGTCTGAGAAATCTGCCTTAGCAGTAAAATGTGAGTGTGGTTTAGGAAATATTAGTGAAATCGTGTGTCCCATGTGCCCCAGATTATAATGATCAGACTAGATAACTGAAGAATAATCCACCCCAGCTTTCATCTCTACCTTGCATAGTGTTCTGTTTATACAGTGGTAACCCTCAGAGATATGGGGATATAAAAAGCATAAAATAAACCAGTGGGCACTTTGTTAAAGCAAAATCCATAAATGTCTAATGCAGCAAAACTGAATTTGAGGGTATTCCTTGAGACAAAGATAAGTGTTTGCAGCTCTGTGAAGACTAAATAAACTTTGCTTACTGCATGGTTCTAGTCCTACATCCTAAAGAAACTAGCTAGCTGTTTCCAGTGAGGAAAGCAAGATCTCCTGGGTTTATAGATGTTTCTGGATTGGCCTTTCTGGTTTGAAAATCAACACTGATTAGTGCCTTTATGGATAACCAGCCTCTGCTGAAGCCTCACAAGTTAACTATACTAGGACAGCTAATCACTATTCACAAATAATTACCAAGTTGTAAATCCACAGATATCACGTCCCTCAACAAAAGTGTGTTTTTAGTGGTGGAGCACAATGGCCTTTCCTGGACATGTTTGCTCTAAAATTACTATTAATCGACTTTTATCTCTATACATGCAGTATCCCCCCCAAACAGGTAATTACAGTAAATTTCTAGAATAAAAGAAAAAAGTTTGGTTGAAAATTCCTTGCTTCCAACCTTCAGTGTCTGGTCACCCATTTCTTTCTGTATTGCATCTATTATTCATTAGTCACACTGAAAGTTAAGGATGTGTGTGTCTAGAAATGTGTCATTTTCCCAAGCACATGAATACGTCAGTACAAGCTATTACCTCTCCCTACACACCTGGCCTCTCATAAAAAAGATGAAACATAGGCTGCATGCAAAGTGCTCTGTGAGGCAGGAAAATCATCATAGAACTCTTCCATAAGCCGACACATTTTACAGTGGTGGCCTTCCTTGTGTGTTCAAGAGAAAGGATATATTTAGCTGTTATTCAACAAGCAAATTATATGGAGAAAAGCAATATTTCAAATTATTACCACTTAGAAAACATCAAAATAGTTACAAACAGACACAAACAAACCTACACATCTTGTTGCTCTCTTAAAGTTTAGAGAAATCGCTGGAACCTCAGTGCTAGAAAGCTTATTTAGCTGAAAGATGCCATATCCTGTGGATGTCAGAATTTCTATGGAGCTACAGACTATGGCTGGTAAGTTTGACAAGAGTTATAAATGCTTGTTTTAGCAAAACAAACAGCATTTCCCTCTTCACTACCTTCCCCCTCTTACCTCGTCCCCCCGCCCCCAACAAAAACTGGCCACACATGTATGGAAAATCTTGCTTCTCTCCCAGCTAACAACTTCAGTTGAAGGATACTATTTTCCCATTGCTCAAGATATTCACTGCAATTTGTGGGGCTTTTTTCCCCATTATCAATCAGTGAGTACAGGGCAAATTGATGTAAGGCATAATTTTCTTGCTCTGAAGCTTCTGCAGCACATTTAAGTAGACAGTGGTAATGTGTAGAATGATGTTGCTCTTCTTGGCGTTTATACAGAGAGCATTTCCTAATCAGTGAAAGATAGTTTTTGTAGGGTCAGCCCTGAGGTAATCAAGTTGCAGCATGGAGGACAACCTACACCGCAAAGCCTGCCTGCTATTTTTTCAATATTTCTTACAAAGTCTTAAGATATGTGCCTCACTACCCTGACTGCTGCACTGTTCTGAGTATTTCTTGAACTTCTGAGGTTATTCAACAAGCTCTTTCTTCTTTTTGACATACATCTAATGGCACAGGGTGGGAGTTGGAACAGTGTAGGCTACTTTTAATCGTAACTACTTCCCTACCTTTGCCATGCCTGTTGCCCCTATAACACTTTTACACCTCTGAAGTGCTCCCATGGCCCATATTTTCTACCTTAATAAGTCCTGAATGCCCAGTATAAGAAAAGGTAGCAGAACCCCCTATTCTAGGAGTAAAACCTGGTTTCAAGATACTGATCTGTAAGAAGCTCTCAGTCAAAGGTTCTCAGACTTGTACCACACTCCTCACTGCTGCCATCACAACCATTTTCACTCAGCGGTACGTAGCTTTGCAAGCAACTCACAAGTCAGCCCCAACAAAGCACAACTTCACTTCCATGTCTCAGTATTTCCACAGCACGCACCACAGTGCCCCAGAATAAAATCAATACCTGCAAATGCAGTCCAGGAGTGCCTACAACTAAGGAGAGGAGCATTTCTGCATTTTAACTATTAATATAACATTTGTGTTGATCCAAATGTTCCAATGAATGCTGGTATTTGTGGTTTTCATACTTCAAATAATTTGGAAATAAATCAGTCAATAACAGGAAAAGCCTGAATGCCAAGTCTCAGGAATAAAAGCTCCCATTCTTAGACAGTGAAAATAAGTAAATGCAACGTTCACATTTCACAAAAATGCACTCAAGTTTTGCAACTTTGGGCCTGTTTTGTTTGGTTGGTTGATTGGTTTTGTTTTCAATTGGAAGAACAGAAAGGACTTTAAAAGTATTTATGTTAAGAAAGAAATCCTCTTCATTCCCATAGTCTCACCTTTCTGGGCTGCTCTGTTGATTTTGATTTTGGAGGTCTACAACTACATATATATGCCTATATCTCCATTACAGAAAAGTCACCTTATCATGAGCACTATTACAACTGTTCCTTCATGAAATTATCATGACATTATCTACAAGGGCACCTGCTTTCTTTTATAACTGGTGGCCAGAATAACAAGTGCTGAAACACAACTGTCACATGAGATGCTTACTCTGCGTGTTCAGTCTGCCCTCATTTTTCCTTTCAAAACTCCGTGACAGTCCCTGATGGATTTCTTTCTCTCAGTCCTTCTGCCATGATCTTTCCTCACATGTATCTGTAAAAACTTTGGATTCCACAAGGTAATTTTTTGTCACAGCAAATCACCATATCAGAAGACAAAGAAGTTCATAGCCTCACCCACTCAGTGGGATGGGTGACTCAAACAGTGATAACTGATGAATCACACAAAAGTCACTTAGAGAACTCTTTGCATGAGCATTCAGAGAGGGAAGGAAACCTTTTGGTAGCAGGTAGTTCTTCACTTTCTGTGTCAGTCCTGAAAGTCAGTTAATGATACTGTGACACAGAAGGAAGAGAAAGGTTGGCTGCGAGGTTTCCAGGTTTGTTAGTCAACTGAGATCACAGTCATTACAGATCCAGGAGTTGTCACTCTATTACATAGCTGAAGAATATTATTTTCACCATGACCTTATAACTCCAACTTAGTCATAATGTTTGTCTCCATACCACTTGAAAAGTCACCTGGTAGGGACAATGTAGTTTCTCAGCTAAAAGAATAGAAATTCACATGTACTGAGAAAACCGAATATTATACCAGACACAGGTAGGAAATAAATAAATGAATCTGAAATCCATTACTAAAAAATTTTAAGATTTCCTCTTTACTGGCTTCTGTAATGGTTTGGTCACTCTTTCTCCAGCACTCAAAAAGATGACAGATATCTCATTAACCGAACTGACTTGGCCATTTCTTAGAAGAGTCAGTCATTTGATTCATAAGGGGCCACATTATTATTGGGTCTAGAAAAAAATCTAGCAAAAATTTTAAATAATTCATCCTATCTGGAAGTATATTCACAGGACCTTTCCATCAGCAGTTCTAGGGCCCTTCTTTGGCATAGTCAAGGATTTCAGACCAACTACCCCATGAAATTATTACTCACTCTTCCTTCCCTTAACATCTTTAATTCCATCAACCTGTGCTTGCAGATCTACAAAGTATCTTGTTTTGCCACTGCCCTCCTTGAGCCCAGATCTGGCAAGCTCCTTAATGCCTCACGTTTAGCTCTGCATTTTCCCTGTTGCTTACAGTCATCTTTTGAAAATAGCTCACCAGGCACTTTTCACATTATCTAGCAAAGAGTGCTTATTTGTCATTTCCTAAAGTGACTGGAATCTCTACCCTCAGAAAGGAGTGTTTTTGCCTCATTTTCCTGGATTGCCCTTCAGTTCATCTCCACCTAAATTACTCATTACTGATGATCCCTTACCTTGCCTGCACCTCATTACAATGCGTGTCATTCATTTCAGATCTAAATTTATCCCTCCTGCCCACAGACAGAGTATTACCTGACTGCAAATTACTGAAATCAGAAAAGCTGAATCCCATGTCTGAGGTTATGGAAAAATTAGTACATGTTAAGAATAATCCCATATAATTAAAACCTTTCTGTTCTATTTTTGTCATGTTCCTCATGTAAAGTATCAGTTACAAACTTTACAGATCAGTGTCAAAAGTATTAGATTTTGGCAGTTTCAGAAAGTAGGGTGGGCCACAAATTGTCCCAGACTGCATGGCTGAAATTAATGAGATTTAAAGTTTGTTTCTAGGTCATTCACCTCATATACACTCTGGTTTCCAGTTCCTGAAATTCATAACAATCTATTGCTGGTCTGTGCACATCCAAAGGTAAATGATGTGGCCTGACTCTGCCCCAATTAATTCTTCAGGGTGTAATCATTGTGGCCAATATCTGATTGATTGTGCAAATGGAATCTCAGTGTTGCTTCTATAAGCGATACAGCTTTTTGAATAAGAAGAGCTTTTAGTAGCTCTGTGGGTTATAATGTGATATATAAGGACAAGAGGGTTTTGTAGCAGATGGTGAATTGTTTCTTTCGATGTTTATAGAGAAACTCTTGTCACTTTATTCCCTTTTTACCACTCTTTCTTCATCCCTATCTTTCTCTGCAGATGAATCCATCCCTGGGTTGAAGAATCCCATGGTTGCACTGACCTCCTTTGCCTGTGATGATTTGGGCCCATGCCTTAACAAGTGCAGTATGGCAGAACTACAGCTTTTCTACGTGAGTGAAAGCATTTGAACAGACAAAACTACATGCGCCAGAAAGCAAAGGGGTGAGTGCAGTTACTATTTAATTAAAGCTGTAAAGGGGTCTGAAGGAGAAAAAATAACATATTATTAGTAGCTTGAATCCAGAGCTGGCCGCAGGTCAGCGGCACTCTCAGTGTTAAAAGAAGCTAGCCAGCTCAGCCTTCCAAAACACACCCTTTCTCATGCCTCTCATCCTTGTGACACACCTAGCATTAAAAAAGCTTCCAGTAATGTTGTGCCTCTGGCCTATGTAAAATGAAATATATTCAAGTCTGAACTTGCCTTCTCTTGCTTTAGGAGGTAATAAATGCACTCTGCCATGTTAATAGGAATTCTGCTGTATAATGGAAGAGGAGAAAGTCTACCACTTTTGAGCAACACACATTTCTTCCCTTTGGATACCTAAGTAACTCTTTTTTTTCCCCCCGTTTGTTACTAGGCTTTAGAATCTATCAGCTTCTTTCACAGTGTACCAAGATGGCAAGCTTTTGCCCTAACCACAGGTATGCTAAAGGCTATAGGAATACCTTGAACCCTGGGGCAAAGTTAAAGGCATGAGCTGGAACCAGAATACTCTCTACCAATGCTGCTGAAAAGCCATGGCATGTTAACCAAGTTGTTTCAGTTCCAAAAAAGACAGTCGAGAATCTACTCAATTGTTTCTGTATTCTCTGAATCAAGAAAATAGTACAGCCCAAGAGAAGACACTAAGAAAGAGCACAGTTTGCACACTGTTGGAAAGAAAATCTGAACTACAACGATCACTAACTCATCAAAGGTTGTCATCTTCACAGCTTCTCAGTTACCATCTCATCTATCTCCACCCATCTCTTCTAGTTATCTCAAGAAACTTGAAGACTGTCTCTAAACACAATGGTATTTGTAAGTGTGACACCTGAGATTTAGGCAAATGAACCTAATTTGCTCACTTGGCAAGAAAGAACACGGAGAGGACAGCGATAGCGAGAAGGCTTTTAGAAAAGAGGTATGCAGACTGGATTCAGACAAAACATGACTGCATTATCTAATGTGTGTGCGCTTTATTACAGACTAGAAATAGAGCTGGAAAGGGCACACAGAACACATCTTGTACAGGATCTATGTGTAGGTGTATAAATTAATCCTCTTACTACATTCAAGGGTAATAATGTGTCCTTTATACACGTTACGTAAAGTTCATCCTCCTGAGAGAAGCTTTCTGATGTAAACCAGATGGTGATAAAAGTTGGATCACAAATCAGCTTGATCACAAATTTATCACTAATCGAAGAGTGATCAAAAAGAGGGATACTGTGTGGCTTCCAGCACCAAAAGCTGGAAGTAAGGACTGTAAGGATCCCTGGAAGCTAGCATGTAAATCAGCCAGCAAGGGAAATTATATTGCTCCTTATCTAATAGTTTAATGAGACAGAAATATAGGTCTCAAGTAGTTCCATGCTCAGGAGGCAGTACAGACAAAGCCAGCATGTCTCTGGCTGGAAAGAAATGAGTTGAGGTGATGTGAACCATGTTGTGCTGATTACTCTAGCCCTAGTGCTCTGCAGTTTACTAGCACAGTCATAGCCAAAGATTTCAGATCAACAGTCCCATGAAATTATTGCTCACTCTTCTCTCTCTTAACACCTTTCATTCCAACCTGCAGTACTACACTTGCAGATTACTTTAAGCTAAACAGCACAGCCCATTTCTAGAGGAAGGACCACACCTTTAGTTGTTAAAGAAACCTAACACTAGAACCTCTCTCCACACGCACGTATTTCTGGCCTTTTCATCCCTTTATACTTTGTGATGACTTCCTTTGGACTCCAGTTATATTAATAATTGTGCATGAGCTTTCCTCAAAAACTAAGCATCACTTATCAGAAACAGAAAGTGAAGTGCTGCATATGTGTTATACAGATGTAGATAGACCACGTACACCTGTAGAGCTAATGCACAGTAATGACTACAATTGTAAACAAAAATCTGCTCATATCATCTTACTCCTAGTGTGTCCAAAGAGAATATAAATGAAATACAAAGCATGAGGGAAATGTGAGTTACCAGGGGAAGGAAATGCTGAGAAAAGAAAACTCATTGATATCAGGGAAGAGGAACAAAGGGTGATGCAGAGTAAAAAGTATCGTGTGTCTAAACGTGTGCAAATTTTCCCACCAAATTGTTTCCTGTTTACTTGTTGCTATGAGAATCAGTTAATGGGAAATACTATAATGGCAGTTCAATAGCTGATGGAAAATAGATTTTGCCTAACGCCTCTCAGGTCACTGGAAACAAAGAAAAGTAGGCATGGAAGGAAGTCTAAGGGTTTGTGTTCTTATTGAATTGTTTGGTTGATGAGGATAACTCAGCATATAAGAGCATATAGAGCATATTGCATTTGACTTAGCACAACATATTCATTAAAAAGCAGTACAACACAATAGCTGGCTCTAACTTCAAAGCTGGGCCTGTTTTGAGTAGTGGTTAGATCTGATGAGCTCAAGAGATCTCTTCCATGCTAAATTATTTTATGGTAATATGAAAAGAGAACGATAAATGGGCAAAGGAACAACAGTGGGAAAATCTGAAGAATACAAGAAAGAAGATGAATGCAGATCATTGAATCAAGGTCCCTACAGGGGAAGATGACAGGCAAAAAGTTCTGCAGTGTTTTAATAATGACCTAAGACTCACACAGAACTACTACTAGAAAATTATTTACATGATAGTGATGGGAGAGAGGATAATGATGAAGACAGGGATGTCAGTAGGAGCTATTTAGCTTGTTTTTTAAGGCACTCTAATAAAGTCAAGAACAAAATTATACATGTAGCAACAATGATGGCAGGCTGGGCCAGCAGAATGGGCGACCTTTACATGGACAGCAATAAGACCGGGAAGGACCTCAAGGCCAAATTGTGCAAGCACTGCTGCAGAAACAGCCTTTGTGATTTTGTGACCAGAGGTCACACATCCTCAGATCGAAGAGAAACTGCCCAAGGAAAAGAATAGCTGGGCTTCAACTTGCATTCTTAGAGACTCTGAGAAAGCAAATAGGTAATAACCATCACTTTTTCTAATTACTTATTTGAGTAATTTTTGTGCACCACCACTGAAAACACATTTGCAGCAACACCAGTAAATAGGAAAAGTTTTAACTTGCTTCATATGTTATACAGTTCAACTGGTCGTAGTTTATTACAAGAGTGTGTGCCCTACACATTTGAAATCATAACCCACCTCTAGCAATTTCTTACCTCTTCTCTTTTTTAGGAAATGAAATAAAAATAACAGAAATAAGAAGCTTTCTCTGAAAGTAAAGCAACAGCATTTAATTATAATTAGGGCTGTAATTCAGTGTTTCAATTAATATGGATCTGAACTGGACTGATTTTCAGAAAGTATTAAAATCATGGAATATGTGGAAAGTTAAAAACTATATTAGTTTACTTTTTGTAACACAGGATGCCACTGTTATCTTTTATTTTAAGTAGGTGTCCAAAGTACATTCAATTAGATGAAATATAGAAAAGTATATGTGTGATATCTGAATTACAAATTATTGACACAAAAACTAAGTGGCTAAAATTTGTCACCATGAGGGGCGGTTACATTATTCACGAGTGGTAAAACCACCAATGACTCATAGAAACTATCCCAGATAAGAACCAAGTTATGGGATAGTGGATTCAAATGTCAAAGTCTTTGCTCATGTCAGTAACCAGTTATTTCTCTGAGTATTCCGAGTGGTTTCGGTGTGAATCAGAGCTTGTCAAACTAATCATTCCTGCACAAAAGCGATCTTTAGGGTATAGCTACCTATAATCACAGCCACAGCATATTGTACTGCTTAATAACTTTTGCATTAAAAAGGCTCTCAGGACAAACAACAACTTGGCAAACAACGTCAGAAAAAAAAACATGGGTCACAAAGTACTATGCATTCCTTTGTAGCTTAGAAGATCTCATATGCATTACTCCAGCTCACCTAAATATCTTTTCCCAGTATTTTGTAAAATCAATAACAGAATCATATAATCCTTAGAATTCATCCTTCACCCTACTGTTCCTTAATTCTGTGTCTTGGACTTGGATTGTGCAGAATACCTTTCACATTCCCACCTTACAAGCTTCACTCTCAAAAATTAACTTTGATATTTGAGGCTCACAAGCACCCCCACTTCATGGCTCAGCTGGACCTCTTCTGGCAGATAATGACGATGCTCCTTTCAAAAGACATTATGACGTATCACATAGATCAACCTGCAGGCATGTATCCCCACATAAGTTTGAAAACTCTGTTTCAGAACAGCTGTATTTGGCAAGACAAAAAGGATATTTGTCAAATATCTTCTGTGACTAGCCAGTGGTGAACACCAAGGGAATAAGTAAACAGCTTCAGAACAGAGATCATTTCCACACTAGTTATTACACAGACTTTCTATAAGCCAAAATTTGCATCTGGATTGCCCCTTAGCTGTTGAAATAACTGTGGAGGAATATACATTCTGAATAAGAAAATAGTCCAATATCTTTCCTCTTGCATTTTACCTTTGAATTTCATATGTTGCGCTTTTTTTTCATTCTCCCATTGAAAAAATATTCAATGACCTCTAGTAAGACTCCAGGATGAAATAAATTCTGCTCTCACAAGGCATCCATTTATTTATCCTAAAAAAAAAAACAAAAAAAAAACAAAAAACACCCCTCCTTTCTCCTGAGAAAAGAATCACATGATGATACAGTTTTAAGTTTGATCATCTCAAATTCTTTTCCAGTTGCCATTGGTTTGTCTGGTGCTTCATTTAAACATCAGCATATGAGAATGGAATCCTTTAAAGTAAGGCATAAACACATACACACAAAAACAGTATTTCCTGGGCTCAGTGTGAAAGCATACATACTCTCTTAATATTCTTCCTCACAATTATTTATTTTTCTATCAAGTGGATTGTCTCATTCAAGAATCAGGATCATTCTCCTTCCAGGCACTCGACCGATTTATTCATGCAACATCTGTATCCTCTAATATTTCCTGAATCGCAGGGGTTATTTAAGGTTCTGTCTAAATTCATAGGGTATTCACAAGACAAGTTGTTTGCCTTGAGGGTTTCCTTTCAAGAATAGCTACCAAATATGTTAATGGTCTAACAAACACTTCTATGGGATTTCCTTGTGGCCTTGCCACGAAGCCAAAAATTTATTTCCCGGAAATAACAACTAGGCTGACGCTTTTTGTTCCACTGCAAATTACTGTATTGTATACATGGGGTTTATTTCCTCCCACTTTTCCCAAATTTCCTTAAAGTTTCCCTTTCCTAACCAAGAAAATGGTAACTGCTATCCATTCCAGTGATTTGGGCATTCTCTCATAGGCATCTCCTGTTTCACTTAGTGATGAGGAATAAGGTCTTGTAAATAAGCCTTGAGGTTTAGTCCAGGAAACTATATTAATACTCAATGAAATGAAATAAAGCTTTAGGAGAGGTTTGGACACCTATTTTCAGGATGGATATTTAGGAAAAATTTCTTCTAAGAAAGAGCAGTGAGACAGTGGCACAGGCTGCCCAGGAAGGTGGTGGAGTCACCATCCCTGGAAGTGTTCAAGAAATGTGTAGATGTGGCACTGAGGGACACAGTTAGTGGGCATGGTCGGGATGGGATGGAGGTTAGACTAGATGAGCTCAGTGATCATTTCAAACCTTAGCAATTCTACGATTCTATGACACCTAAATTGATGAATACAGTCCTCTGAGATTTATTAGGAAGAAAAGATAACACTGCACTGAATGGAAGAAAAACCATCAGTTGGCAAAGACAGTTGTGTATCTGCAGACAGGGAGTGAAGGAAAAAAATGGAAATTTTCAAGATGATCTGAGTCAAGATGATCAGTAAAGGAAATTAAAACATTCTGGAAAAATAATAAAATCAAAAAAAACTACGAAAAAAAAAAAAGAAAAAACAACTCAATTCTACTCTTCACTTGGGAGGTGTTAGAGGCATTTTAAGTAATCCAGATGTGACTACAAGGCCACCTCAACCACTTCTGTTATTACGGGAAGACAATCACTAAGACAGATTGGGAAAACAAAAGAGTTTGGCTCACTTAGCATTAAGACAAATATGGCCAAGGTGTGGAATTGCTTTCTACAAATTCTGAAGGGGAAACATCTTAAATTTACCACAGGAAAAAAACAACTGATTTATAAATTAAGAGAGACTGGCTAGGCACACAGTGAAAATGTCACTTGGCAATGAAGTCTCAAATCATCAGCAGAATGAATCTGCAAAACAATGCATCCTTCGAAATACAAAAGTAATGAAACTCACGCGTTTCAAGATGGGTGTGAAAGGGTTACTCTTTGGTATAACTGACTAGGACATAAAACACAATAGCCCAGGAAATTTCTTCCAGTTTTATGCTCTGAAATAAAAGAAAAAGTGAAGAATAAATGAAACAAAAGTGCTAGCTGAGATGCTCATCAAACCCCAGATTTTCCAAAACAACAATCTGCAGCATCTTCTACACAGACTACATACTCAGAAGAGCATACACATTACGGAGCCTAATCCAAAGATTATTTCCTCTTTTACTCAAAGAGGAAATTGCTCTGATTGCTAAGGTAACTCTAGCTCTCCAGGAACCAACGTGTGTTAATAGATACCTTCCCATTCCTTCTGGCACGATGCAACTCATTCAACCATTTCCTAACCTTGCTTTTGCCAACCCCAGACAGCAGTCTTTCTGAAGTCATTTAGTGCACTATTGAGCTCATACTATGCCTAGCTGTATGTCAGAAATTTTCTATGGCAGATGCTATGGAATTGAATCAGGCGGAAATAACAGAATTGAAGTGTGTGCATAACATACTTTGGGGGAAAAAAATAAAATAAAATAAAAAGAAAAAAAAGAAAAAGGAAAAAGGGGATTCATCAAGAAGTTGAGTACCATTGAATTTCATTACTTGTTTGAAAAAATTCCCCAAACTTCAGATACTGCAAGCTCCACGCTTTCATCATAAATTCTAATATATTTCTAGCTCTACTCTCAATAACACAGGCTGTATGGAATCTTAAGTTGCCTAATAGAAAAATCAGAGACAGGCACCACAATTTGCATTGCATTAGTTCCACCTCAAGAAAAAAACAGGAGAAAGGTAATGAAATGGAACAGCTCTCATATTAAGCAGCTAGCTATTAAAGCTAGAAGAGGAGTAGAAAATAAGCTGAGATGAGAGAAATTCATTAAATCAAAACTACTCATTCAATGGCTTAATATCTGAGCAGATTAATGTTATTGAAATGGCTGCAATTTTTGATCATGGGGCTGAAGATGGCACAACATTTTAAAGATTTTTTTTTTCACTCTAGCATTCATATTAAAAAATGAAAATAATGTGTTGGTATAGCCTTGTGATGAAGCTACTTGGTTTGAATACCACTGATTCCATGGGCACAGACAAGCTACTGTCCCCACATTTCCAAAGACATCTCTCTGTTCCTCTTCTCAGCACTACAGAATCTCAGGGCTGTTCCTGTTCTTCAACAGATGACTGAAATAATGTAGCATAATGGGAATATTAAGCAGAATAACCTAATATACTGAGTCAGAGCAAGAATGTAAGTGGCCTACTATCCTGTCTCTTAAAATGGTTGCCAGCAGACCTTTAACTAAGAGCACAGATAAAACATGTAGAGATATTTCTACCACACAATTCAGATGTTCTGCTCAGCTAAGAAGAAAGAATTTAGGCTGTACTGGGTGTCTGTAGCAAGATTTTGGTGGTAGGGGGTGGTGATGGGAGGACTGCCCAGAACCAGTTCTCACTGACTCCACAGCAGTTCCCCAAAGGGACTGCAGCCCATAGAGGGCCTGTGCAAAGGAAATAAGAAGGAAGAAGAGGAAAAAAAAAGAAGAAGGAACAAGGAGTGGCAGAAAGAAACTGCTACACCCTGATTGTATGTCCTGCACCACCTATCACCTCACCAAACAGCCTGAGTGATACCAGCTGTGATGATAACATGGGCAGTGGGAAGGGAAAGAAAAGGTGCTTTGCCCAGCTGTTTGACATCTTCCTTTACCAATACCCAGATTAGTAATTACATTTTTAATTAAACTAAATTCCCCACAAGGATTCTTTTTTTCTTTTTATTTTTCTTTTCTTTTCTTCCATTATAGTAACCAATGAGGGATTTTCCTGTCTTTATTTAGTCTCATAAACTTTCTTGCTCATCTTCCTATTTCCTTCCCCCGACATGATGGGGGAAATGAGTGAGTATCTGGGTGGGCACCTGGTTATCAGACTGTGCCATCCAATAGCAGTTATGTTTTTCATAGTATGTATTTTCATTTCATCATGAAAATACAGCTTTTCAAAAGTTTAAGTGTGGTTTTCTGATTCCTCTTTAGCAGTGTAGTCTTTGGTATCTGCCCCACTTCCAGTATTATTTCAGAGCCTATTATATCAGGATCTGCCTTTATCATGGACAAGTCTAACATTAACAGTCTGCAGAGCACATGGCAAAGCCAGATACATTAAGAGCTGATAACCTAGTATTGCTGTGGTTGTCAGGTTAATTCCTAAAGCAGGTGCATTGCATGAGCTAGATCCATGTATGGATTAAATGGTACTCCACCAGTACCTTCCATTTATCTACAGTTCAGATGCTCTGCACTTGCAGGCTCTCCATGTGAAACTAAGCTATTGTAATAGAACTAGTACGTGTGGAACTCTTCTCATTTGGAAGAGTTCTCCTTCTTGCTGAAAACAGAAAGGCACACATTAAGGTAGATGGGAGAACAGACCTGTGTCTGCTCAGAATAGATTATGCTGCACAACAATAATTAAAAAGGAATGGTTCATTTTGGTAAAGTTAAGAATTGGTTTTGTCATCATTCAAGGGACTGACTCTTTAGATCTTACTAGCACTGAACCAAAGTCTTGCAACCAAAAGTGACTTACTGGACAGGACTCTCAGTTGCTGGAAATTGGCACAGATCCACTGAAATTAAATGGAACTATGCCAGTTTGTGCCATCTGGAGACTCAGCCCAGCATGAATAAATGTTAAACAAGTTGTTTTTAAACTAGGCAAATAATTCCATTTCTGACTTGCCTTCCTTAATGAATTGCCTAAATGAATTACACAAATTAAAAGGAAAATACCTGTTCAAGGATAACTTTCTTTACCTGTCCTTTCTAATGTTTTGAGGACTTTGTTCAGGTAAAAGGCAGCTTCATTTCTTAGATCATTGTGAACATCCTCAGAGAATTTACCAAGCCAGGAACATCTCCCCTCGTTGATCTCTGTCATGAAGGCAACTAGCCAGGGTAAGACTGGCAGAGTCTAATAGGGAATAAATAACAAGAGTGTGAGAGTTACAGGGACTTCTTGGACCCCACCTCCCTGAACTGAGTGTTCAGCTAAGTGTCGTGGTTGCACTCTGCATGCAGATGCATCTGGGGAGTGCTTCACGGGTAACATTAAGTTATCTCAAGGGAACAAGATGGAATTTCAGAAGACTATAAAAGGAGATAAATTACAACTGTACACAAATATACGGTATAAACACACTGTTTTACTCTCTCCAGGGAAAAGCATCTAGTTTGAAGTTGCTTAACAGTGAAATACTATACTACTTGTCAATGTACATTTTCCCCAGTTCCATTGACAAGGAGATATTGGGGGGAGGAAAAAAAGGTATCCTACAAGGAAGATAAAACTGAAGTAAAAGCTGTGAAATACAAGAAAGACAGACAGGATTACTCAAACGTCATGTCCTCTATAGTACATGCTGATGGAAAATTAAATGCACCCTGGGGAGGAATAGGAAGAAAAAAAGGCTTGAGGATACAGACTTCAACCAAAGAGACAAAATATAATTTTAGATAACCACAGAAACACTCTGAAAGTTGTCAGAAGGAGAAATGAAGGTGATGACTGGAACCAGTTGACTAATCTGCCACAGGCCTCGTCATTTGTCATACCTGGTAATTTATTCATGAGCAATATTTTCTCCTAGTACTTGACTTATTCTCTTTATTATTATTTTTTGGTAGTCCCAATCCTCAGCACAGCTCACAGCGGAAGATTCTAAGACCTTGAGAAAAGTTTTACCTAATAATTCCCACTACAAAAGACACAGGACTGCTAACCATACTAAAGCACTGTCCTGACAAACTGTTCAGTTTGTCCAGAAATATAGCAGCCGGACACTTCTCCTTTGGAGTGAGCAGGAAGCTGATTGTCGTGTGTTGTTTTTTTAATAGATATTTGAAAATGTGGGAAAACATGCAATCAGTTCAGCAATGTGGTGTGTTAGTCTAGATGCTATTCTTATTTATGATTAAAGTCTATTTTGCTTGATACTGTTGTATCATAAATGACAAGCAGAAGGTGACTGTGAACAGTAACTGAAGGGTGATAAGCTTGAGCATCTCTATAGGATGTATTTAGTACTTGATGTTGCCATCCCGAGGCATGTAATACAGCTATGGTAACTAGGACAATATACTTCCTAACAGCACATAACAAAAGCATTTGTTTTCATAAAATTGCCATCTTAGTAGAACTAGAAATTTGATTTCTCTAAAAATCAGAATACAAGTGTAGATGCAAATAAAACTGACCTCCGTGCGATCAGAAACATAATAAATTACATATTTCTGGCTCTCCTGGTCAATTCAGATCAATCTCAGTGTCTAAAGCAATGTCAGACTGGAGGATCATGTTTGTTTTCAAAGGTTTGGCATGGACTTTTCTCCATTTAGTCCAACTTCCATTAGTGAGTGGAAATGGTGTGGATTTCCAAAGGCGTAAAAGAAACCCACAGGCACACAATCCAACACAAACAATTTACTGGGGTTTACTGCAATACTGCCTCCGAAATGAGCAGAAGCCATGGTGTCAGTGCCTATGGTTAGCACCTTCTTGGAGGTTATACATCTGAAATGAATTGAAGGCATCCAAATCTTACTGTCCTTTCCAGAGAAAGTAGATCAGTTTTCCAATGTTCAAAATACAGACAGTGCTATGCAAGTATCCTTCTGAAATGCTCTGAAACGTAACCTATATCAAAGCTCCCATTATTACATTAATATATTGCAATAACTCCACTCCATCCACACTGTACAGTACAAGATCTGAGATGAGGCTGAAACATTTGAAGGTTTGAGAAAGACTCAGAGATATCACTTAAATGCTGTTTCCTCAGTGCTACCTACTGATAAAGACGTGCTCAATGATAAGCATGGTGCGCGAAAAGGTAGATGTTATGCAATTCCTCAGTCCAGTGTTTAAAAATAAACTATCAGCATTGCAAAATCTGTGTGCCACTATTTACAGCAACAAGCTGCAGAAGTCTCTGTTACAGCAAACACCACCCAAGGGAACTTTGAGTAGAGATGAAAACTCTTGTAGCTTTTTTTTTATCTTTTCTTAATTGTGTCTCCATTTTACACTACGCGCTTTATTCTCTGCCCTTTTGACATAGCCAGCTGCCTGTCGGAGCTCTGTGAAGAAGCAGGCTGGCTTCACGCTGTAACAGGCACCAGCTCCCAAAGCCCCGACTATTGATGAGTCACATTGCTTGTATGTGCCTGCAAGCACATCACAGAAGTTCCTATGCCGTTTCCTTCCAAACTGCTGGGGAGGAGAGGGGAAAGTGTGCGTGAAGCGTAAGCTACAAAAACAATGCTGGTAGCTAAGTCTGTGGCCCCACCGAGAGCACAATAAGCAGTGACACAGTGGAACGTCTGGTTCAGAGGGAGTTCAGGTTCATCCTGTTATTGGCCCAGCAGCCGGGGAAGTGACGTCAGGTGCATGGGGCTCTTGTTTGAAGGCAGGGAAACACACAGAGATGTTTCAACGCTTCTACCAGAGCAGGAAGTCTCTTTTTTCAAGTTGGGTTGTGCTCACATCACTGTCCTGAGCTGCCTTGTTTCCTGGCTGTCCATCCCCGGCTCAGCCCAGGACATGGCCATCACTGTGTGCTTGGCTATCATTGATACTCAGCACCAAGCCTGCTCTGAAGGCTGCCTACCACACTGTCCTTGAGAAAGCACAAGGGAAGAAATATTCCCAGACAGCCCCTGCTCTGCAAACCCTTTTTTGAGCAGATATTCTCCATGAAGGCCAAGTGGAGAATGTACATGCAGATCAGGCTCTCGTACTTCACAAACTTACCTATCCAGCACGATATTTGAAACCATACCACAGTGCTATACATTGCCATGTCCATCCTCAAAACCAGAAACTACACCCAGCAAACCGGATTGATATGCTCTCTCATATGAACATGTCCTGAGGACTTCTGTCTTATTTGTCACTGCACACTATCCAAATATAATACCATCATTATAAAATTATCTCTACTAAATCTTCTCCTTGAAATTGGCATTGTATGTGCAGACACACATCTGAGCACTCCTAGCACTTATTAGATTTGCTTGTACATGCTTAATAAGGATTTCTCCCTCTGCTTATGAATGCCACCTCACCATTCTCACAACCTGGAGTCACTTCATCCCCAACCTGACCCTTACTGAGACCTGCAGCCCCTGGGATACTCAGGCAAAGTGCAGAAGGTTCACATGCCCTATTATGTTCAATACTGTTGAAAACTGGCATTTTGCTTATCTAAAACATAGTTGAATTTAGTAGCTTAGGATAATGTGAACTTTTTGTGATCAATAGTAGCAGTTCTTGTGGCTGCTCTGGACAGCCAGTGATATTAAGCCTTGTCAGTAATTGAAGTCTCAACTGAGAAAAGTTACCTCGTATAACCCATCTCCCTTCTCTGCAGGGGACTGGACAGCCTGGCAAATGCTAGTCTAAGGGGTGGCATTCTCCAGGCCACCCCTCTTTTTCACAGACATCAGGAGAGTCTAAAGTACTTCTGGATGCCTTGCAGTTTCCTGTTATTATAGGCTGAATTTGAAAAACATGGAGATCCTCTTCACTCTCCTCACCTTTATTGCTGATGCCAGCTGCTAGGTAACTGGGTTACAGTGAGAGGCCAAACCAAAGCCTTGAGTCAAGAGTAGTGATAACTCTCGAAAGCACAGGGTTATTTTTGCTATGCTATTCAAAGACTGCTCAAAACCCCAGTGGGAAAAAATTACTCTTAAAGCTTCTACACTCCCAATAAGGCACTGAGAGGTTTAAGTCAGGATATAACATCTTGCAAAGCCTCATGCACCTTTCCAGGCTACCAAGTTGGGTGACATAGAAAGTATCCTCAACTGTAAGTATGGTAGAGATAGTACTGAAGCAGCTGTGTGCTGGACTCTTCTACCAGTAGGCACAACTTGTGGCCTAATAATTCTGGAGCTGCAATATGTGCTTCACAGTGCTCAAGAACAGTGTGCAGAGAGCAGTGGCCATGACCAGAGCAAGTCAATAAGCACCTGTAAAGCATACAAAGAAGATGTGTCCCTGTTCATTGCAGGGGAGTTGGACCAGATGGCCTTTAAAGGTCCCTTCCAGCTCAAACAATTCCATGATTCTATAATGTTGGGGTGGCAGTAGCAAATACATAACTACACTGATGCTTTGCAGCTTTATTTCTCTGGAAATCAAAGCACCCTGCACAATACCCTCTGCACTCCAAGCGGCTAGTCTGCTGGCAGCTCTTGCCATTCAGTTATAAAATAATGTTGTTGCTGAATTGAAATAGGACTTTTTTTTTTTTCCCACATAGTCCAAAAGCTGGGGTTTAAAATTCCTATTGTATGAACATTAATATGAAAAGAATGCTGTCTCCTATTATGGAATTGTGTTATAAAACTGGAATGCCGTCCCCGCCCCGTCTGGCTCTCGCGATCACCCGGGCCTTGCCAAGAATCATCCTGTACTACAAAGTGTGTGTGTGTCTCTCAACGGGAACTGCCTCCTGACTCACAAAGACAAGAGGCCATGAATGTGTAAAGCTGGCAGAGGGCTTTTTCTAATCTGTCGGCAACAATCAGGCGACTTGCTTAATGGATCTGAATTCTGATCCCTGCCCTGTGTGCAGCCTCCTGGTGAGCACACTGAAGCTGTGCACCTTTGCTCATCTACTGTTTTCTTTGTCTCCTCTAGGAGACCTAGAAGAGTTCTGGCTAAAACACCTTTGGGTGCCCTCCTTGCTGCATTTTGGGTTTTAGGTAACGACCAGAAAAACATAATGCCCAAAACTCAGCATCTTGGAAAACTGTCATGAGCCTTCCTCTCCATGTTTTTTCCTTAGCAGAACACCTTGAAAGATCAATGTGCATGAAGGGACTTTCAGGCTTCCTTTGTATGCAGCAGCGCTCATCACCAAAATCTCTCTTTCAGAGTAACAATTGCAAAAGTGTATTCCGAAGGCCAAATCCTCACTGCGTGGTTGGAACCAAGTTGCTCTGAATATAGACTGCTTGTAATCCACGGGTGCTTGCTTAATGCATTAGGGATCAATTTCCTTTGGCCGTGCCCTGAAAAATCAAGATGTATTTTTTTAATGTTTCAGTGTCCATGCTGCTTTACCAGCTTGTTTCTTGTTTGAGATTTTTCTTTCCCCAGCATTTTAAACCCTGAAGTTATCAAATTAGCTCAGGAAATGCCTCTTGGGAGGACTTTTTCCTCTCCTGCCCACAGGGCTACATCCCATAACCCAGGGCAAGAACTGGTAAAATTGCCGGGGTATTTTTGAGGGAATGTGTTCAATTACACAGAGCACATTCTAAGCCACACGGCCAAGTCCTCCTCCGCACAGGGATGATGTCAGCGCATCCAGGAAACTTGGGATGCCAAAAATCTCAAACTGTGGAGGAAATATTTGCAGGTCGACATGGCTGCAAATTGGTCAGAGTTTAGCAGCCTTAGGAGTGTTCTACTCACAGCTTCAATTTGAGCCCAGAGAACACCAACACAAACAAACTGATGGTTGCACTGGTCGGATCTCAGAACAGGACTGTACTGGGCTGAGCTGAAATGCAGCTTCTCAGATCGGGACTGAAAACATAATTATTTTTTTCCCCAGCTTGTATGTCAGAAGGGTGCATAGGGAGAAGTCATGAGGTTAAGAAGATGAAAGTTGTCTGGATTTTGCATTAGTGAACCTAAATAAAATATCTGAATAGAGGAATGCTGGACATAAATGAAAATAGTGTTGTACCAGTCAGACAACACTGGGACACGTGCCAACAGCAGATACCAAGGCAATAGATGGTCAGGAAATATGACACACAGACCCACTTGATTACTTGATAGATGCTTTTTAAAGTCTTTCGTCTGCCTTCATCCAAAGTTATTTCCGATGTGGTTCCCAAAACGAAGGAATCTTTGGCAAAGATAAACAAGACTAAGCTGCCTTCCTCTGCAAGCTAAAGCAAAGATCAGAAAATACATCAAAAGCAGAGAAAATTAAAACACAGAAGAGGAAATGCCAATCATTTTCCTGTGTAATAAATGCTAGGAGTAGAAATCCAAGGTTCCCAGAAGGACCCATGTCTCTATGGAGCCTGCACATTTCTTCCCTCCGTGCTTCCCTGAACTCCACAACACTGACAGTTCAGTTTTGCCAATTATGCAACTTCTTAATGCTTTTGTTGCTTTTATGACATGTGTCAGCTGAGTGTGCAATCAAACCAAATAAGACTACCATAATAAAATAACCCACATTAACTAATTATCTTAATAACAACCCTGTTTAAAAGTGAGACATCTGATAGGAGAGATAGAAGTAATAATAAAAGGGCACTGTCAACTGCATGAACAGACGTGCACTGCTTCCCATTGTGATGCTCCAAGGATATTAACCCCTGAAGTCCTGGGAGAGAAGTCCTGGGAGAAAGCAGAGAGTGAGATTTTCTAGAGAATTATAAGAAATCCAGACCATAGAGATCAAAACCAGAGAGAAATTTTGTGGTAGAAATGAGAAAGGAAAGACATGCCTAAGATGCATTTCTCCTGTTGTCTGAGAGTGGCCCTCTGCAGCAATACAGGGGCTGCTGGTGACGAGACGTACCAAAAAATAAACACAAGATTTATGAAGCAGACTGTGTTGTGAACTCAGATCTTGTACATGTAAGGAGGGAAAGGTCATCCCAGGAAATCACATTCCATGAGGCTACACTGACCTCCAAGGCATGGGAATACCACTGTCTCCACTGTTTACAACAGCACCAGCCTCCCAGAAACTGGGGGAAATGCAAACTGATGTAGCACCAATCACCATGTTCTTCAGACACAGCATGAGAGCATGATCAGGACAGCATCACTCTTGGTATCTCACTTCCTCCTCAAAGTACTTCTGAAATCTTTGAAGACTATTCCCAAGGCTGAAAGTAACTTTGCCTTACACACGCATACAATCCATTCCACACTTTGGAGCATGAAATCAACGTTTGGTGGCTGAAAATCATCCCGGGTGATGAAACAACAGAGCTGTGTTTGTTGGGGAAACAGACTGAACAAATCTGAATGCTCCCAGCTTCTGTTCCACATGACATGATCCCAAAGTTGCTTCTGCTCTGAAAGCTAAGATCATGTTCCTTCACTAAGTGTTCCTCTCTATAATCAGCCAAAAGACATGAAGTGTCCAAATGTCAAGGAGTAACTGATAGTTGGGCTGTTGCCTTTCTTCACTGACTATGGTGGGAACCTAGAGCAATAATGCCTACAGCAATAATCACAAAGGCTAACATTAGCCTGGGAAGGCTAATCTCCAAAGGTTCCCTTTGTAGTCTATGGAAGGTGAGAGACAGCTCCTGCTGGAAGTCACCATTCTCCCAACTTTGTTCAGAGCAGGAAATGAGGAGAACAACCTACTTGGACCAAAGGTGCTCATTATGAATAGCAGCCTCAGATATTTATTTGCATCTGTTATGTTAGTTCATAAGAATAACTCAGGCCCCAAATCTAGACCACGGTGGACTGTGCTAAGGATGGTCATTTATGAGCTTATCAGCAGGAATAGCCACTTTCTGTAATCCCGTGTATGCAAGTTTTTATTTAGTCTGCTAAGTATCAGACTGTGCATCACATTCCATATTGCTACAAGATCCTGTGTAATACAACTTCTAGGAGTTCAGATTTCTTTCTGCAGCTCCTCCTTTTCCCATCTTTCTGTTGGCTTGCACTAGTGGCATGTTCAGTACATGCATTGTGTCTAAGGTGGATTTGCTGCAGTTGGTAGTCAGAAGAGGAAAGTAAGTTGTCTGTACAGCATTGCCAATGCCACAGGTGCAAGCCTTAAAGAAAATGAGGTTTTAATACAACTGAGTTTTATGCAGGACTTAGGCAGGACTTCTGTAAAATCACCTGCTCAGTCTCTTCAACCTAACCCACATTCTGGGGCTTTCCCACAACCAGATACATCAGTGCACTATGCTTCTGAAACTCCTGAATAGGCAAGAGGTTTCCTTCTGTTCCTACAGAGCACTCTTTCTTATGGTAAATGAAACAGGCTGGAGGAGCATTTATCTGCCTGCTCAGGACTTTCACAAGCACACTCAGCCTGTTTGCAACACAGAGGTCCCAGGGTCCACTGTGAGGCCAGCAGAGCTGCAAGGCCACCTGCAGCCACCACTACCATGTAGAGTATGCCAGAAAACACCCTTCCAGGAACACTCCTTTGGATGCACAGGTGGTTTTGGCACTGGGGCCACTTGCAATCTCACCTGCTAACCCTTACAGTGCCTCTACCTCCTTCAAGATGCCCATCAGGGGTGGATTGGTTATGTTACATTTCTATCTCCACTAAGGAAATGTGGAACTGCATCTCACAGCTTCTTCATTTAAATCAGGAAAGAGCAAAAGTCAGTATGGGTCTTGTTGTTGAGTGCTGAGAGAATCTATGTAGGAATGGATGTGTGGAGGAGAAAGGCTGCCTCAGATACAGTGTGAACTGAGTGAGTAAGAGGACTGAGAGCTTGCTTGCCCAGCCAGAATTTTTCTATCTTCCCTGTGTTCCATTGTCACTTCCACCTGAGGGTTGCTTACCATATTCAGAAAGCACCAGGAAGTGGAGGGGTCTAAAGTGGAGGGGTCTAGTACCAAAAATAAAGCCAACCTCCCAAGAAACACAGCTCCAGAAATCTTTGTCATGCTCCAGGCTCTATTTCAAGACACTGGGGATATTCTGTGATGGAACTGCATAAAAATACATACATGCAGAGAACTCAAGGAGTTAAAATTTTTGTAATATAGATACAGTCTATCCCTATCCCTATCACACACACACATACAGCTCATCATTAAGTGGGTTCAGCAAAGACCTCACCCCTTGGTGACAAGGTCAGGCATCATAGAGCTCTTTCCTTCTAGAAAGGTAACACCTCCAAAACTTGCCCCATTATGATGGAGTGTGAATTTTTTACTGCCATCAGGTACCAAAATGTCTTTTTCAAAAGACAGCTTCTTTTAAAAGACAGCATGGAGAGTCCTCTTTCCACCTCCATTTTTTCCATTCAGTCTCCTCAGCAAAGGGATAACCTTCCCGTGATGACAACAGCCTGATGTCACATCCAACACCAAACATGGAAAATACTTGCTGTCAACTGTCTTTTCACATTATTTAGAAGTCAGAAATGGAAAACAGGCACACAAACAACTAGAATGTCTTTAGCAGACCAGATTTCCTTCCAAGAAAAGCATCTGAGAGCTCTTCATCTAGATCAAAATTAGGTGCCTCATTTACCTTTCTTTTCTTTTAAGACCTGAACTCAATGGGAGCCTTTACACACCAATGACTGTGATTTGGAGTCATTAAGGTTGCATGTGTTTACATGGTGTTGAACTGCATTGCAAATCAGTCAACCCCAGAGCCAGCGCACTTTTCCCCATGTCTCGGAAGTGTGGATTTATAAACTCTTTCACGGAAAAGGTCAGTCATGGAGAGAACAAATATGGTAAATGTAGTTTACTCCCACCAGAATTAGATTTATTCGTACCTAGTAATTAGCTTTAGTTATACAAAACACAACTGTTAGGCAAGAAAAAAGGAGTCACTGATAATACTAATTGTGGAAAAAAAATGGCATGAAAGTAGAAATCTCCTCCCAGTCCACCAGAGACTATATACGGACCATCCTAATAAGCACTGACAACTCAGTTCCTTCCAATTAAATGACATCAGAAAAGTACTAGAAATAGTGTAGGGCCTTTTTTCATTGCTACTTATGGCTAACTGATGCAATGCCAAACTTTATCACCATAATCCCATCCTACATATCTTAACCACTGAGTCAGTTTAACCAAATCTCTCAAACCAAAACAGTTGTATAGTGAATACTACATGTGGTTTGCATCTTGTGGGTTCAAAAGAATTTAAATGATTATTACTTATATTACTCTAACAACGTAGTTCAGGGCCCCATGGCTGGCCCTAGTCATGATCATTGTGCTGGGTCCTGGATAAACATGGACTAATGATGCTTTGCACCCTAGGTAGCTTATAACCTAATTCCCAAGCAAAAAATAGCAGATGGGCACCATGAGATTCAAAGACTGAGGGAACTCAAGGAACCAGGAGACTGGCTTCAGCCGCTATCCATTTCCACCATCACCGCATTTATCAGAAGTCTGAAATTGCTCAGATAAAATACTGCCTGCAAAACAGAGCTGAGGAGTTTCATTCATTCATTCTCTTATATACAAGATGAACTGCTGTTGAACTGCAGCACACACTAGTCAGCACATGCTTATACATAGCATGTCAGAAGTTTACCTCTTCTCTTAAATCTGGTCTTTCTGCAGGGAACATACCTTTGGTGTTCAGAGCCATGATCAGCTGCACGTTACCAAAATCTGTGGTACAGACCACAGTGGAAACTCAGCCTACATCTACCTTACGTTTCTTCAAGTCTGGACTTACCTCAACAAGCAGGGAGTCAGTGAGGGTGCCAGGAAGCTCTGCAAGAACTATTTGGATCATTTCTAGTTTCTGAAGAAATGAAGAAATGGTGCATCTGGATCACTGCCTCAAGAGGATTTTGACATAAGAGGACAGGCATTATTTGAATTGACCAGAATAAGTAGAGTTTATGGATACGCCCAGACTTTTGAGTGGGTACCACAAAAACAGCAGTTTCTGGCCCAAGTCTGCTCCGAGAACCAGACCCACATACCTCTCATGCTGTTAAGATCTCATCAGAGATGAGAAACCACAGCATGTCCACTCCTATGTGGATCCAGTCAGATGGATCAAATACAGGCTGGCTGAAGACAGGCACCCTGAAAAACATTAAGTAAGGATTCATTTGACCTAAATGTGGCCATATAAAACACTAGGTGCCTAGTCTTAGCCAGCTGTCCGTACTTTCCTTATAGACAATGGCAGGAGGCATGTCCAGAGGATGAGTCATCCCAATCTAACATAAATACCTACAGAAAATGGAAGGTGTCAGCCTCCAGAAAGGCCCATCTCTCCCCACTACCTACATAGCAAGCCCACACCAGCAATTTAGACCAGAAACCCAACTGCACTATGCATAATGTGGAATAATTCCACCCAAAATTATTCCCCTTGAGCAGGGCTTCACGCCCTTGGCAGAAAGGCAGCATAAGGCCTTTTTCAGCACAAAGGGGAACGTCACACAAACCAAGCCACAAACAGACAAGCTGTGGCCAATCCGATGCAGGTAAGGAAGGAAGAAAACACTAGAGCAAGATGTTTAAACATGCTTAAGCCTGCCCTCAGGCCTACTCTTCACTACCTGGAGTGGTAGATGGGTGAGAAACGTGTCCTGTGAGGAAGCTCAGGCCCAGGGCACATGGATCCCGTGTGTGTCGGGCACTGGAGGCAGGATGAGATCTGGGGCAAGGGAGGGTTGGGTGGCTATAGCGTCTGCCTGGCACAAACAGGTTATGCTCTTCCTGACAGCGATGGGTGTGCCCTCAGCTCTCATCAAAGCTGGAGGCTGCCCCGGGCAGTGCAGCGCAGAGAGAATGACAATGAATGTGAGTAATTCTTGAAATTTGTGGGAAGACTATTCAGACGTCTGACTTCCTGCTTCTGCATGTACAAAGGAGATGTTTTTGTCTAAAGGAGTGGAAACAGCGTGTGGCAGCGTATGCTGATACGAGACTTCATGTGCAGAGGGCTATAAGCATCAAGGGAGGAGCAGGGAGAAAACACAGCACGCTCCATGAGCACGCAGTGCTGAGCCACAGCACTGACCCAGTGCAGGGAGGGAAGTAAACCCTGGCCTCTAGGGAGCTGCTTTTCTATAGGAATTCCCCCAGGAACAATGGGGAACCAGCCACTAAAGCAAGACTGAGTCACTGCTTGCTTCCCATGGTGGTTCTGGTCTGGGGAATCACATGCTTACCCCGTTCTCAAGGGCAGACTGTATTATTTCAGCCCAGGCCAAAAGCCTATTCATAAAGGTTAATCTGGATGGCAGCATCAGCTTTATAAAACAGTTCATCATTTAAACATCATCAGAAGTTTCTCAACAGAGTTTGAAAGGCTGCAGCAAAGGAAAACATTTTGCTTTAAATGCAGCCAAAGAATTAAATAGAATTTCTGTGGAAGCTATTTGCTGTATTCTCCAGGGCACCATAGGAAAAAGGAGAACATTTGAGGTTAACAACAGTATTACTTTTTACAATCTGAGTGTGCAGAATCTCTTCCCAGCAACTGGAGCCACTTTAATGTGAAACGCATCATTAGAGCGATAGAGCCCTGGTGATGGATGACACTGAGAGATCACCGGAGTAACCCTGATGAGAGCTGGTGCTCAGAGAACGCACCACATTCATTTATAAGCCTGTCAGGATTGCTCTGGGTTTATTTTTAACTAAAATATCCAGGCCTTCAGCAATCCATGCCAGGGATACCCTGACTCTGCAGAATGTGCCGAGCAAGAACAGCAGCATATGCTTTTGTTTTCATCAGCCAAAGGTTTCAAGTTAGGAGCGTTCAGCATTAAATGTATGGCCTTTTCTTTTTTTTCCCACCTCTTCTTTAAGGCTAACATCCAGTTGACCATCAGGAAGCCAAGATCAGTGTTTGTCAAGATAGTACTGAATCAGAGTGGGTAAGGATTTAAAGAGAGATAATCCATTTGTTTAATCTCCCTTATCCCAAAGTGGGACCTTATATATGTATATGTAATTTCCCAATGTATATATTTCTCTTATTATATATTTCATTTATATATAGTTCAGGAATGTATTAATACTAGAGAGATGGACAAGCCACATTTCTGTCTTGCTTTCAAAATTCCCTCCTGCCTACAGCAGATGGGACTCTCCAACCTGACAGCTACTGCAGCTCAGCCATCAGCGTCCAGGAGATATGCTACGCTGGGACAGTGAAAAATCTTGTATAGGTGTAGTACAAGTGCCTTGACAACTGCACAGTAAGGGAGCAAACAAAAGCTGGGAAAGAAAATGGGAAAAACAAACAGCTGCTCCTCAGCTCATGGCACAGGGAAAACACAAGAGGCAGTAAATGTTTGTTGATTTAAAGGCCCCACTGATTTCAAAGTGACCAGCTGGCAGCAAGTGTTGATTTTTGGGCCATTTAAGCAATTTTCAGATGATGACACAAATGTATAAATTGCCTTGGGGACCTACTGGCAGCTCTCTTGTATTGTAAGGAGTCACTTACTGGAACACAACATATTGCAAGTGACAAGCAGAGAAATCTCTTTGCAGAGCGCAGTCAGAGGGTAGAAAGGATAGACCCAGGGCAAGAGTATTGGGACAACTGAGATGCCAGTTCATCATATCCATACATGGCTGTGGCACCCCCAAGAGGAAAAGAAAACTTCAGAAGGCCAAAGCTGTGTGGGAGAACTGGTATCTACAACTTTACACCCACAGCTAAAACAGTGGCTGTTATTTATGTGGACCAACCCATCTGCCACAACCATCCATTTAGTCTCTGGGAAAGGAACAGGGTGGATGTACAAGGTCATTTAAATCCAAGTCCACTGAAAAATAGAGCCACCTTGGAGCTCAAGTCTGGTCAGTGGAAGCAAGAACGGAGAACTATCTAGTTTGCCATCAGTAAAACCTCCATTACATTGTTTGGAATCAGCACAGCATGAAGAATGCTTCAGTTACCAAGTAATGCTGCCTTCTTTGCATGCTCTTGACCTCCCAGCTCAACTGCTGTTCATCCATTGCCAAGAGTTAGACTGTGGATTCCATAGGCTCTGTGATCCCTCAGGACTAGGGGGCAGCCACAGGTTTGCTAATAGAAGTGTAAGAAATAAACGAACACATGCTGGAGGGAACACAGCCCCCTACTCAGCTGGGGTTCTTAGGTAGGATTTGTCTCACTCAGTTTAATATGCCAGCACCAAAGACTGCAGTGGTGTGGCATCCCGTTATAACCACTGTGAAACATGTCATTTCTAGCATGCAAGCCATCTGGTCTGCTTTGGACATCTGCGTGAGGATGTGATAAATTGTACCCAAGAGCTACTATTTCTCTCCACAGACAGTAACGTAGAAGGCAGCAGTACTTGTGGGGATGCAGTAGCAGGAGCAAGGCCCATCAAGATCTGTAAAGCATCTGGGTATTTTTGGATTCGTGAGCTGCTGAGGATATACATACTTGAACCACTTCATAAACAGGTGGGAGTGAAATAGCTAGCAAGTGCAAGAAAGATTTGGTGTCTATAGGTGATTTCTATTTCGTGGTGATATAAATGATGAAAACAGTTGTTACATAAGCAAAATCTTTTTAACAGATGGCAAGAAAAAGATACATCTAGCAGTGGGATAAAAGGCAGATATTTGCCAAACTTTATAGAGAGCCTTAAAGAAGGAAAACATTCTGGCTTCTGCCCTATATGCAGACGGGAAGCAACTGAAGAAATAGGCTTTGATAACCATATAAATGAAAGCTATTTGTCACTGGTGTAAGTCTGTAGACCAGGAACAGAAAGGAAAAAAAAAAAAAAAAAAAAAGGTAAACAAATAAAATAGATGCTCACATAATGACTGGTTCAGAGACAGCTCCCCAGCAGTGTGTAACTCACAGAAAGTGAAGCTAAGAGGAAGTCTAAATTCCCATGAAGCAAAGGGGAATAAAGCATTGTGCAACAGCTTTTCCTAACCAAGTGTGCATTCAGGCATTGCCCAATCAAATGATAGCCAACAACGTATGCAACAAAGAACTGATTGAATCTCTCTATAAGACACAACCCAAATGACGCTATTAAAAACCTTAATCTTGGAGCTGAAAGAATTGTGGCATGGCTTTTTGCGAGTAGAAGTTATAATGAAGCAGTGGTATTACACACACGCACATGCACACAGACTCACAATTTCTAACACAGACCTGGAGGCTGGAGGAACGGCATGTGGCATCATCAGCCAGGATTTTTCAGGCATAATGAATTTTCTCACACAGACAACTGTAGGTTGGGAAACCATCCTATTAATTACAGCTGATGGACAATCCCTTTTTTTCATACTCTGAACATTTTCAGTTAATAATTTTCAACCATACAGGGTAATCTTCAAGTTTAGAGTTGAATTAATTTATTAATAAGCAGAACTCTAACCCCACAAAAAAAGAACAGATCTCTCTGACAAAGTCCATGCAGAAGACGGGAGAGCACCAAGCCAAGTGTTCTCTATTAGAAGGTATCCTCAGAGACATCATGGCTCTGATTCTCCATCCATTTCTATGACTGTTTGAGGAGCATTTCCACTAAAGTCAGTGAGAGGAGGCTAAACACAAGAATAATTGACATGAATTTATACTGTATACTGAACAGCAATATTCTCATGTGAGAGATAAATGCAAAGTGTTGCACATGGGCCAGGGCAATCCCTGGTGTTTATAGAGACTAGGTGAAGAACCCCTTGAGTTACATGTGGAGAAGGACTTGGGCTTCCTGGTAGACAAGAAACTGGACGTGATCCAGCAGTGTGTACAAGGCTGGATAGTGATGGGACAAGGGGGAATGGTCTTAAACTGAGACAGGGGAGGTTTAGGTTAGATATTAGGAGGAAGGTTTTAACTCAGAGGGTGGTGACGCACTACAACAGGTTGCCCAAGGAGGTTGTGGATGCCCCATCCCTGGAGGCATTCAAGGCCAGGCTGGATGTGGCTCTGGTTAGCCTGGTCTGGTGGTTGGCAACCCTGCACATAGCAGAGTGTTGAAACTGGGTGATCATTGTGGTCCTTTTCAACCCAGGCCATTCTATGATTCTGTGATTCTGTAATTCTGGAAAGGCATGAACTAGTCAGTCACAAGTTATTGGAATCCAGGTAGGGGTGTGTAGAAGTGCACAGTTTTTGTATCAAGTCACATGAGATGATCCTTTGACTTTACAAATCTAAGAATCCATTAATTGCCTGACCTAGATTCAGGAGAAGACAGCAAAATGTTGTATTAATTGATGAGCTGTTTGGCATGAATAATGACACTGCTAAGACTTGGGATGAAATTCAGAGTCCCCAGCCTGATGCTGAGGGGTGAACTACATCCTGTTTTGAGAAGCAATCCACTGGCACCATCTTGCAGGGCTCCTCTATAATTCCCATTGTATGCTTGCTTACCTCATGCCAGACTTCTTAGTGTCATCTCAATCCATTTAGTATTGGCCTTATAAAAGTGATATTTGAAGAAAAACGGTGTTTTAAAGCAATCCATGCTGAATACATGAATAGTGCTGGATTTCAGGCAGTTTGTTCTTTTTTTTTCTCTGCAAACAGAAAGAGTTTAAATTTCTTTTGGTAATAACCCCTTTTGACTTGCCCACATGTAGACGGTAATTATTACTGCTTTTTACAGCTGGGGTATTTTAATCCCAACACATCTCATTCCCTCTCCCACATAGCCTGTCTTTGAAGCAACAATAACAAGTACCAGCTTCCCTAGGCCAGTTTGCAAATTTGCCTCATGGCTAAAACAGTCAGAGCGGCTTTAGTTGGTCAGAATTGGATTTCCCAAATATGAACCATTCCAGAAAAAGCCTTTTTCTTATTGTTAATGTATTAATCATTACAGAGAAAAAAAAAAAAAAAAAAAAGAAGAAGAAGAAGGAGAAGAAAAAAAATTGCTGGGGGGTGGATGTCCCCCTGTGTGAATTATATATGGAAAATAACTGCCCAGCATGCTCTGGCTTCATGGAAGTCAATGTGAGCTTTGCCATCAGCTACAGCAGGGCCCCAATTTCTTCCACTGCTCCCAATCCACATCTCATATGTCATCATTCATTGGTAGCAGCAAAGAGTTCACCACCAGGCCTCCCATTACCATATAAAATATCTAGGGAAGCTGAGGTGTCTCTGTAGGGATCTGGCAGCCTCACAGGGCTCATCCAGATTTGTTTGCTTTTAATTACCATTACAGTCAAGGGCACTAGAAGCTGTGTGGAGTCTGGGAAGAGTCTGTTTTGGTTTTCCTCAGACACACATTATCCCAGCACAGCCCTGGCAGCTCAGTAGTAGTACCCAGCTGAGGAGCTGAGTTCTACTGGGGGGAGTCCAGGTTTCCTACTGAACAGGGAATGAAACCACTGCTTCCTCCCATCTCCCTGGGGAGTGTATCTTCCTGCAGATCCAAGGATACTTATCTAGGCTTTTTTTCTTAGGTGCAGGGCAAAGGTCACTGCTGCTGTTCTGTTAGCCAGTCCCCAGCCAGATGTGCCAGCAGTGACACAGCCACATCAGCCCCCAACCCTTCCTACAAACTTTTTGGCACAGCAAGCTCAGTGAGTACAAGTGGTTCAATATTCTCCAATCAGACTCCAGTTAAAGCCCCCCATTCAGCCTAAGCTGAAGCATTTTATCTTTCCATTTCCTAATGCAGCCAAACCTTCCCAATGATAAGCCCTAACAGCTGATATGAATTACTTTTCTCTGATACTGCAGGAAAAGCAGTTTCACAGAAAGAAGGTGCCTGAGCTGCTTCATTCACAATTGCCCCTTGAACCCACAAGCCCTCATACTAACTGGGAATGACACCTTTAACAGCCAACACTGAAACCCACAAGAACTAACAGATTGGAGCCTAAATCGGTGATATTGTCAGCCCAAGAGGCATTTCAGCAGTTTTTGATTTGGTATTTATTTTCATTTTTCTTTTGAGTCAGTGGCTTGTTTCCCTATGACGCCTTGAGAAAAGGCTTACTTGTGTAATGTCTACAAACCTAAAATAACAGGGAATATTTAAAATGAGGTAGAAGGCAATTTAAAGCCCAGCTAGAACTCCTCTGCTGAAATCTCTAATGGTAGGAGAAATGTGCATTTCCAACACATAATTAGGAAGAGACAAATAGAGGGTGTGGAGTCTTACTATGGAATGTTAATTACAAGCAGATCCTGAATCCCCAGGTTGAGTTCCAGCCAGCTGAGGACACACATTGAAATGTACTTAGTGATATACTCATTTCTGCTTAATTACTTGTGAGACAAAGTGCTCACAGCCAAAGGATATTTCTTTAGGATGCTGAGGATATCTCTGAGAAGGACTGATAAATGTAAAAGATACATGAAGGCATTTCAGTCCACCTACTTGCCAATTAAGGGTGTTTCACAACAACATTTTTGTAGTGCTCTGCACTGCCCATTTTTAATGTCCCAAGTGATAAGTTTTTTGCCACTTCCTTTGGAAGATTAGAGAAGTCTTTCTTACAGCCAGGACTTTTCCCTCCTGTGATAGCCAGCCTGTACTGTCTTCTTTTTTTAATATAATTCAGCCACTTCTTTCTGCAAAAAAAAAAAAAAAAACCACAAAAAACAAACAAACAACAAAAAAAAAACCCTACTGTAAATAATTTCTCTCTCACCTCATTAATTCTGCACTCTTTTGGCAACAGAGGTTGCACTGAAAAGGATGTCTAAGAGGGCATTTTGTTTGAATCACACTCAGTCCTCTCCAGGCAGGGATGCTGGAGTAGCAACCAGTCAGAGCAAAAGACTTGGATGGGAAAATGGAAAAGGTTCCATACAAATTGCTCCATTTTTCAGACCTCCTGTATTTCTAGTGTCTGAGAGACCTGTATCACACAATGGGTGCAGTGCTTCAGATCATGCAGGGCCAAGTTGCAGGTGGCAGCTGATCACAACTGGCAACTAAGCTATTCATCCTCACCTGAGAACTGGGGCCACATCCTCTTTAAAGCACACTTCTAGATGGACCCTGTCAATTGGCCTAAAGATGCAGATGATATGCCCAGATAACCACTGTATCTGGATGAAGGACTGGTGGAGATGCTGTGCTGCAGTGTCAACCTCAGACAGAGATACAGAATTAGTGGGTGTGAGCCTCAAGTGCATGGTATGGTCCTGTGCCATTCCTCTTGCACACAGATTCAGACTTTGTTTCCCCCTCTGAGGAAAGTTAATGGGGAGCTGGCTTCCTAAGACATTGAAAAAGCTGAGTGCTTTGCCTCAGTCTCCACGGGTGGTCAGGTTTCTTATGTCTGCCAGGACCCTGCTCCTCTAGGTGAGGGTGTGGGGAGTGGTTTCTGTCCCACTATAATAGTGGAACAAGTCCAAGTCCTCCTCATGAAATTGAACGTGTATAAGTCCATGGGACTGGATTATATCCATCCTAGGGTCTGGAAAGAGATGGCTGATGTGGTTGCCAAGCCATTCTCCATCATACTTGAAAAATCATGGCTCTGTTGAAATCCCAGGTGACTGGAAAAAGGGAAACATTACTCCTATTTTTGAGAAAGGAAGACCTGGGGAACTACAGGCTGGTGAGTCTCACCTCTGAGAAGCTACATTAAGGCACATCCTCCTAGAAGCTACATTAAGGCACATGCAAGACAAAGAGGTGATTCAAAACTCTGGGCAGCCTGGTCTGGTGGTTGGCAACTGTGCACATAGCAGGGGCATTGAAACTAAATGATCATTGTAGTTCTTTTCAACCCAGGCCATTCTATGATATGATACAAGTCACAGAGGATTTTGCCCTGTTGCTCTCATCCTCTTTCCTACCTTATGCTTTTCTCTGTGTTCTGCTGCACTTGACAGGGCTGTCAGCATGGTGAGACAGGGTCAGGCTCAGACCTCTTATTAGTCAAAGGAAATATGCAGCTTTCTCATCTCAAAATCAGATAAATCGAAAGTGCTAATGCCCCACCAGCCATAGAGGCAGTTGTCTGTAATTGCATCAGAAGTCAAGTGGGAGGAATCATATCCTAAGTGATCAAAGTGCAGTGTCAATTGATTGCCATCCAGTAAACAGTAGAAGAAATCCAGGCAGTTTATTTCTCCCAGACAAGCATCACAGAGCTCATGCAGTAGTCAGGATCTGGAAGTAACTACCAGCATCCTAAATCCATTTGAAGACAGCATGTTTCCAGGAGCTGACAAAGCAATATCTTGGGAGCACAATGTGTGATGGCTCAGCTGGCATGATGTACAAGGTATATGATAATATTGCACATTGCCCAGTACTCTTGAGAATCAAATTGTACAGGCTAAGGATGCCCCTGTGCACTTGTGATCATCCAGGTGAGGAGAACACTCCCTCAGGGTGTGCAGATTTGCATTGCTGCCTGTTTGTGCTGGTTGATAACAGACATCCAGAGGATGCAACTGTCTGTCATGTAAGTAGCTGCTTGGCTTTGGAATAAGTGCAAGCTCAGACATCACCAGGGGAAATAAATCAGACAGTTGAAATTACTAAAAAAATAAAAATAAAAAGAGAGAGTAAGAAGAAAAAGTATAGTGTGGATTTAAATATATATATATATATATATATAAAATCAGGGCTTTCTCTAAATCTGCCACCTCTTTATTCCCAAAGCTCTTGAGCAAGATGATACTGACCCTGATGTCTGAGTCATATGCCACAAACATCTCTGAGATTCATACCAAAGAGGCAAAAGAAAACAACTAAACAAAGCCAGGGAGGACACTGTCTTCTTGGCCACTGAGGCCAACCCCAAATCCCACTGACAACAGTCTTCTGTTCCACCCACAGAGACAATGATGACTCTGAGGCAGTGCAGAAAAGAAGAACTGAGATCTGGAAGACAGAGAAGCAGCTCAGTATGGATACATTCATTGAACTGAAAAACTCTAAGGAAAAAAAAATATATATATGAAAATTCATGCAGACCTCACTCACAAAAGGATAAACCCTTCTTCACAGGAATGGCCCCTCTGGTGCAGGGATGGTTTTCAGCCCTGACACTGTTTTTCACTTTCCCAGCATAGTTTAACTGTGCTCAGTCTGGGCTCATGTCTCACAGCAGCCAAGGCTTCCCAGATTACTTTATGACTGTTGTTGCACATGCTGAGCAAACGGAACAACAGGGCCTCAAAGAGGAATCACGGGTACAAAACAGAGATAGGACAAAGAGCATACAGATTTAGAAAGACAGATTATCTTTGTTGTGGTGGGTTATGTTGAACAGCTGAAAGGATTATGCAAAAAGTGAGTCTAGAGAAGCTTAACAGGACAAGCTGGAGCACCCAGTGTAGTTCTCTTTCCCTTGACCAGTTCACAGTAGCCTAGAAGTCAGAAAGCTTCCTACTGATGACTCCCTATTAGCATGTCTCTAGGCCATTACCCACATCAGTCCTTAACTCAAACTGAAGATATATGAGCCTCTAGTGAAAGACCTCTTCATATCCAACAAAGTCTTTTAGTACAACTTTTCTGAGAAGTTATGACATTATTCCCCCGTGACAGGAGGCAAATTGGTCTTAATGAACTTTCACCACTGAATTCTGCAAACCTATCCAAACTTCCTTTAAAAGCCAGACAGAACCAAGGGCAACACCAAAGGGATGAGATGACATAGTCTGTCAGAGGAGTTCCTTACAAAGGAAAGGATATGCAGAGTGGAGAAAGGTGTTGTCTGTGTGACATTATACTTCTGACAACAATATTGATCCACACTAGATGTTAGTAGTTCAAGTTCTTCATCATCAACTACTTCATCAAGTAGTTCATGATTCCTGGCTCATCTGCAGTGTGTTCTCCTAGTCATACCTGCTTGGGATAGCTAGGAAAAATGAAGATGGCACATTCTCCTGTTTAACTTCTGGCTAAACTGTTCCTGTTCACAATAGCTTAGATCATAAGTTGAAGATCTGAACTTCGAGTAAAATGAAGTAAAAGCAGAGGACAGAGTTCAGCACGGGGGGGCGGATGTGTCAGTGCACCTAAAAAAGCTGCTGTAGAGATTAGGTTCAAGGACATTGGAACAAATACATATTCTAATGTCATAGCAAACTGTTGTTCACCAGTGCAGCTGATTGGCAGTCAACATACAGGTAAGGCCCTGGAACAGGCTGCCCAGGGAGGTTGTGGGTGCCCCGTCCTTGGAGGTGTTCAAGACCAGGTTGGATGGGGCCCTGGGCAACCTGATCTAGTAAATGTGTATGTTTGGGGGGTTGGAACTTCATGATCCTTGAGGACCCTTCCAACACGGGTCATTCTGTGATTCTGTGATTCTGAGAACAATGCTAATGTTTGATGGGCAAGGTAAGCCAGCAATGAAGGAATGAGATGCCCTGTTATTGCAGGGGTCACTACAAAGACCTATTTCTGGATCTATTTGGAAAACAAACTCTTAAATACTAGATTTTTTGGAGAACAGTTTTGAGTACACAGTTCCTGGATAGTCTGAGAGCAGACTGTAGCCTGAAATAAATTCTTGGTTTAAATTTGCCTACATGCCTTGGTGGATCAGCTGAAGCGCCGAGAACAGAAATATGGTCTGTGTGTCAGAAGAGCAGATGGAAACAATGGCCATTTGAGGGTTTTGTCATTTGCCAGCTTTTAAGACACACAAGCATTCTGGGTCTCCCATCCTCCAGCCTCACATCAGAAGGCCTGCCAAGAGATCCCCTCTGAGGAAGACCAATCAAGAAGTTACCACCCCATGAAAGTGCATTTTTCAGCTTAACAAAAACATTCACAGCATCTGTTTTCCCAGTGAAAAACTGAAAACGTCAAGAACAGAAAACCTGCCAGCCCAAAAGTGCCAAACTCAAATAGCTCTTGGTCCAAACCCAGAAATTCTGTACAGAAAATGTACTGAAAAAATTTACATCAGTTTTTGCCAAAACTCAGAGAAAACCCACACCAACTTGAGTTACTTCAGTGGGTTTGTTTGGTTTCAACCAAAAGCCAAAATTTTATTCACAAACCGATTCTAAGCAGCTCTCCTGCTACTCACAGAAACTACTGCAGCTTCAGGCAAGTCCTTCAGGTTAACACTAAGAGAACTGAACATACTGAAGAGGTGAAATTGAGAGAAGGAAATGCTGCAAACTCTTCCATGCTTTAACATTTGTCCTTGACCTTTTAACAGAGCAGTAAAGGAAGGAAGTGGAAGGGACAGAATACCATTAGTGTTGTTTTATACTAAAGCTAATTTTCCTGAGTTCGTGACCAGTACTTACGCTGAACTTGTCTAAGGAAGGCTGGGCTCTGCTCTACAGAAGCAAGAGATGCACTAAAAAAAAAAACAAAACACAGCTTGCTACTCTTCTTGCTTTGCCTTCCCACACCAGACTTCTTTCTCCCCAGGACCTAGACTCAAGTATAGACCCCAGCAACACCTGAAATCTACGGTAGGGCATGACCGTGGTATGCAGTGAGTCCCTTCTCTTCTGCCTTCCCAAACTGAAGTTTTCCTGAAAAAGTTGAACCACCCAAATGTCATCTGGGTTTAAAATCCCCAAGTAAGCTGCAGCAGGTATCAATGGTATATCTCTAAATGCAGCATCAAAAACAAGCTCCCCAGTTGTGCAGAGTCTGTGAGAACACAAAAGTGACCCATGCTCCTTATTTGCATCCTCCCTTGTGATTTCTCTCTTGCTTCCTTTATCTGTTTCAGAATGACTCAAGCAACAGCACTCACTCATCAAAGATGAAGTGTTGCCTGGTCAGGCTGTATCATAGTATCTGGTCTCACACTTACTGTTTGCACAGCAAAGCACTTGTAGCACTATTGCTTACATAGAACAGTGTTTCATTTTGCAAAATAATTAAGAAATTACAGATCTACCTCTGCTTGAGCAACTTTAATCCTTTTCTTTCTGATTCAACCCCCTGATGCATGGAACAAAGCTAGGTTTGCCTTGGCTTGTACAGCAGATGACATGCTTCTCTCCTTTGTCCTGTAGGAGGGGAGAAGTGGTATCAGTGAACTCAGAGTCACAAGAATGTTATGCCACCACTGAAGAGATGGGATATGTCTATAGCAATAAATGTAAAGCATGTGAGACCTCTCTCCATCCCACCACGTGAAGGGCTATGGACTGGCTCATACACTGCAGCTCACTCAAAACCTGCCCATGACCACCCCACTGACTGCTCTGCCATAGTTTTTTCCTGGGATACAACTGGTGACCCACTGGCATTATGAGACGGTGATTTATTCTGCATAATTCAGTCTCAAGTGGTGTTCCTGTAGCACAGTCCTGAGTGCTGCAGGCCACAAAGGCATGGAGCTCAATGGGGTGGCACATCAGGTCTAAGGGAAATCTGGGGAAATGCTGGTTTGTTTCTGGGATGGGCTGAGACAAGTCATCCCAAGTCATCCCAAGCTTGTGCTGTGCAGTGTGAGCACCCTCAGTGATTCCATGCCATTTTAAATCTCACAAGGTGGGGTCAACCAGAAAGAAAGACAACACTTTAAAAAATAGAAATCACCCCATCATCCAAGGAGAAGAAGCCTGACTGAAGCAATGAGGTTTGAGATGATCTTGAGCCAGGTTTTGTTTTGCTTTTTCTTCCTTTCAGAAAATGAGAGTAGCTTAATTTAAAATCATACATAAAATTAAATAGTTTTTGTTCTCGGTTATCTCTTCATAATTCTTTTGGCCAGGGCTGTTGTATCACTGCTTAGTCTTATTCAGCAAGAGCTGAATTTAGATTTTTTTCATGTTCCAGTTTTCCTCTTCAATCACCTTTGCCTTTGAGCAGTCAGGTAACATCACGGTTCTCTCCTTTTCACAAAGCTTTGGTTTATCCAAAGGCCTTTCTCTGTGTACGGTGCTTGCCATAGCACCCTGTTGTTGCTGGCAACACATTACTGCAAGGGTGTGAAACCACTTACCGTATATTGACAGATCCCAGAAGAAATTATTTTCCTGTTTGCATACAATGTGCATCTTGCCCTCTGACCTTTGTATTGCATCAGGGCTGCCAGTGAAATGTGGAGCAAACTGTGTGTTATAAGGTTCACAGTCCAGCCACGTCACTGCACGAATGGCATTCCCAGGCACTCATCCTCTTCAAAACATAAAATTGAAAACAGTGCTCTGTTTTAAATCTTTAAAAGATATGGATATTGAAGATCTCAAGGGAAAACTAATTTTCAGCACTGCAAGCAATGTTTCCTGCCTGACCTCAAAAGTAATATGAATGGAGCAGGAAGTTGCTCTGAGATGATATACCAAGGCTATGTTTACGCGAGGCTACTTTACTCAGCCTGAGCTACTCAGGTTTCCAATCACATAAAACTATTTTTTGTGTTGGAAAGCAGCATAGAATTTCATAGAATTGTAGAAGCATAGAATGATCTGTGTTGAAAAGGACCGCAATGACCGTCTAGTCTCAACCCCCAGTTTAGTTAGTCTAAGGCAGTACCCATCTCACCTTACTTTGCTGGGCAAGAAGGAGCCAGGTGTGATAAAAAGAGCAAATCCCAAGTATTCATGTCAAACCTCACACTTATCCTCAGTGAAAAGGGCTCTAAGTAGCTCTGCTATACTTGTGAGAATCTACAATCTGATTACTCAACTACCTCCCCCCAAAATATATCTATCTATATACAAATCCACAAAATAAATGCTCTGTCCACCAGTAACATTAATATAGTATCTTTAAATTAAATGAGAACTCTCTCTACTGACCTAACAAGGCAGTGATGTCATATGTGGTTTTGTGTAAGTACCAACATTGCCTCTTAGCCAGAACTTGGCTGTGTTTTTGATATGTTGAATGAAGGGGATGAAAAGTACTCTCATAGGACCAGTACACTACATGATTGGGTGCTCCTGAAGTGGGTGCTTCTGAAGTGTAGATGGAAAACTGGGAAGCTGCTGTATGTCCTGGCAGAAGATGTCTGTGTGAGTCCCTCTCCAAAGCACAAGGGTGTTCCAGATGTCTGTGTGTTCAGATGCACCTGCCCTGTGGAGTGTGGGGGACAGGCAGAAGCCAGGGACACATATCAGCTCCCCAAAATAAAATTCAGAAAAGCAGAAATAGACCCCCTTTCCGTAGAGAGCTTGATGCATGCACTGTACCATGTCTTGTGTGCTTGGGAGAGACCTTTTCAGTTTCTTTGTGGAGGATGTCATCCCAACATCTCACCTGGTAGTTCTGCTTACCTGCATTTCTAAGGGATATTACTTCCTATGTCAGTTGAGGATACATTTATTTCATTCTTTCCTGAGGCTTTGAATTTCAGCTATTCTCTCTCACATGGCTGCCCAGGCCTCAGGCTGGTGGGACCCTGCCTTGCTGCTCTCAGGCTAACCTAATTGATTCCAATGGGTTGACACTCTTCTTACACATAGGAGGGGAGATTCAGGACTGGAGCTTCTGCCTGGAGACAGGAACTCTTTTTGAGTAGATAAAATAACTCACTGGAAGGGAAAAAGGCATAGCTGTACTCCGGACTTGCCAAGAGAAGTTTCACTGCTCAGACTGACATCTGAAGGGTCAGAGTCGCCGAGCCACTGCTTTGTACCTGAGGCTGAGAGCACATTTACAGATGGTGTTGAGCAGCAGCTCAGCCAGACCAAGGAGTTCTTTCCTAGCCACACAATAAATACATATTTTTAGCAGCAACAAAAATAGATTTCAACGCATGTCTTTTAAAAACAGATTGCGTTTCACATCCCTCTTTGATATTTAACAGGGATAAAAAGTACTAAGCTTATACTCTTTGTATGGGATCCCTAAATGCTACGAGCACATCTGTCAATGGAGAATTGCACAACAAAATACGGGGTTTAAGTAAATGTAACTCAGAAACATCATTAACCAAGGGAGATTTTTTTTGGCACTGGGATCTTCTGGACAATAACAGTGCTGCAAACTCAGCTGAACATGGAAGTAATTCATTGTAGGTATGAATTTTTTCTTCTCCTTCCCTTTCAGCTGTCAAAGCCAAACAAGTTTACCTTCAGATCGTGCTGTATGCCCACTCCTCCTTCGACTAGGTGCTAAGGGAGGATCAAGGTGTAAAGGCTGCTGGTTGGGAGGCAGGCACCCTTGATCTGTTGTTTTCATAAAATCATAGAATCATTTCATTTGGAAGGAACCCTTAAAGACCACCTAATCCAACTCCCTTACAATGAATAGGAATACCTACAGCTTGATCAGGTGCCCAGAGACCCAGCCAGCCTGACTTTGACTGTCTCCAGAGACAGGGCATCCACCACATCTCTGGGCAACCTGTTCCAGTGCTATCTGCAAGACTGTGTTAATCAGGGTGATAGAGGTGTAGGAACTGGGTCTGCAGACACAGTCCTGTACTGAAAACCAGAGGAACTACTGCAAAGTTTGGAGCAACACGGAAAGCTGGAAATGGGCAGAAACTGCTAGTGTTTCATTGAGTCATCTATTTATTCTTGATCTGTCTCTTTTAAACCCAAGTAAAAGCCACTACCTTAGGAGAAAGACATTCCTACAGTGATTAAAGAAGGTGCAGAAGTTGCCTGCAGAGCTAGTCTTTCAGCTGGGCTCAGTTTGAACTATGGCTTCAGAGTAGCAGGACAGAAGTGAAGACTGTGCAGTGAAGAGTAAAACTAACTGCCATGAAAGTGGCCGTGAAATTGGAGGCAGGATAAACACATCAGCTCAAAGTTGCACCACAGAGAAAGACTTGCCAAGAGACCCGCTGGCCTAGAGTCATGCTGGGAGGGTATGCTGGGTCACTCAGTGTTCAGCCAAAGATTTCTTCATCACGCTCTGCTATGCACTTGCCTTGAGCTGCCTCATCCACCTAGGCCCTGGGAGCCAGCTTAGAAGAAAAGAACAAGATGTACCTTGCCTGCCCCGTGGAGGAAGTGCAAGGGGATAAACTTGTTTCTCAGGTACCCTCCCTTCAACACATGGTTGCTACATTTCATTTCCTTAGGCCAATGAAATGTACTGGCAGGTGTGAAGGTTTCCCACTCTTCTCTGGAAGGCTCTATTCTAAAGATGGAGCTTTTGTATCTCACTCCAAGTGAGATGTTCAGGTGTATTGCCACTCTCTTGTGACACAGGCCTCACAGTGCCCTAATGGATAGATTTTACTTGCAATCAAATAGAGCCAGCAAAAACGGGGAGACAGGTAAATGTTGCACTGAAAGGGATCTTCCTAATAGACCAGGAGACCCTCGTGAAGCAGGACCTCTCAGAATCCTCATCTTGCAGGTCGACTTCATGTCTACTTCACATCTGTGCATACACAAACATCTGTTTTTGCACAGAAAGATGACTGTATATAGTTGCTCTGAAAGTAATGCCTCATATTTATTTCCATGGAAACTGCAACAGATGCAAAGAGCACAATAACACTAATTGACAGAGCAAATCCTCAGCTACAAAACACTATTTTACAACATAGTCATTACTATTAGCCAATTTGTGCGGATGCGCTAATGGATATGCTCTTCATTTCATGGTACGACAGCTGTGCACGGCTGTCTGGAGCATGACTTGTCTTTCATGTCACTGTCACCACTGCTGAATCCCACCACTCTCTCCTCATTGTGTTCACATCCACCATTTGTTTTCCATAAACATTCACAAGTGTCAATGAATGTCAGTGGGTGCCATTTTTTCTGCATGGAGGAACTGAATGACATACTTTTGCTTCAAAGGCAATTCCATGTCAGACATAATTCTGTCAGACTGTCCCTCTGCTGCCATCTTTCCCATGGCAACAAAATGTAATGGGATATTGGTGGGAAGGTTCAGTCTCTACTGCCACACCACCAACATCCACCTCTGACATCATAGACCAATATAATAACATAGGAGGGTATTACTTCCAGAGCAGACCTCATATATAGAGATATATATGTATACACATGCATGTGCATATATATATGACTGAGTGCATTTTTGTCTGTGCGTATGTAATTTATTATGTCTCGCTATATTTTTGACATTTGTTATGACATCTATAATTTGTGGTCTGAGGAGGCAGAGCCATGAAATGTGGTGAGCCATACTGGTTTGAGTGCCTTCACTGAAAAATAGGGGTTTGATTTAAAAGAAATTTTGTTCCTCAAAAAAATAAAAATAAAATAAAATGAAAAAATAAAAAGAAATCTATCCTTTTTTAGCTTTTAAATTTTAAAGTTGCAAGGGGAAAACATACTCTTCACACTCTTTTTCTCTCTTTTATATTTCTTTTTCAAGCACCGGTCAAAGGCAGAAAAAGAGGCAAAAGCTAAGAAGCAGATGTAGGGCTGGGTCTCAGTTATTTTATTTCTCCTCTTTCTTCTTTTATATTCCTAAATGAAAAATAGGAGGTGATATTTTAGGCGTAACAGAAAGCTGGCATGCTCGTTTGTTTTCTTACCATCATAATGATATCATGTTTTCCTAAACAAAAATAATGCATGAAAAATTTCCAACAAAAAGGAAACTCTCAATTTTTTTCCATGAAATGAGTGTTTACTGAGCAGTGTTGTTGTGAGTACTCCCTGCTTCAGCTACCAAGAAAGGTGCCAAAGGAAGCCCTTGGATGAGCAGGACAGACACTGGGCTCAGGATGAGCAGCATAGCTCCTGGCAACCGAGCACTGGTATCCATTGAGGCATCCAAGAGACTTGCGGTCAAGCAAAGAAGTGATGGTGCCTTTTCCCATCATCTGTTCAAGTCTTTGTGCCACGTATGAGAACCTTCCAAAGGAGAGAAATGGAGAAATTATGAGTGTCTAACAGCACAATCCTTGGAATAAAAAAACACAAACCTCAGTTGCCTTTGGAGGATGAGACAAGAAAGACATCACTGGAACGCAGCAAGATTTGCATTCATTCTGGGCAGTTTAACATTTTGGGGTACCTCAAGAACAGCCCAGTTCCTCCACAACAATGACCCGTGCTGCAACAGGCAAGACAGTCATTACCTGCAAGGCTTCGGCATGATTCAGGAATGGAAGACTTATTTAGATATGGAGCAATCTTTTAAGATTCCTGAAACCAATTGTAATACAAATAAGAATGCAAATATACCTTTAAGAAATATACTTACCTATATCCCCAAGTAAACAAATCTTAGCCATGTATGAGTCCCCTCTCTCATCAAATACAGGTATTTTACTTCTTTCAAACTAATGTCTATGTGCTTGAAAGCAGAGGTAGGTAAGCTCATTCTACATAAGACCCCTTCATCCTGGCACTGAACGCTGCCTTTCTGGTTTAATATTTGTGTATCAGTAACATAGTCCTGTGTTGGGCATAATAAAATATTTATCCTCCAAAACCACACAAACTAGATTAATAACTCAAGAGAAGTAAATCCAGTTTGCTGAGATGGTAGGTGAGAGAAGAGAAATCTATAGGAACTACATGTGCTAAAGCTTGACACTTTCTTTAAACTAAGTTTGTTCTCCTGAATAAAGTTACTGAAGGATAAAAACATTTTGTTCATTAAAATTGATTTACAAAACCCTTTGTTCTGTTTTGCTTAACTACAAAAGTTTATTCTCTTTGAAAGAAAAAGTTCTGTAGGAGAACAGAGTCATATTCATATCTTCTCGTTTCAATGCCTAATTCATCTTCTGTTCCATTTTCACATCTAGGAAATTAAAGCACAAGAGAGAAAATGACATTCACAGAAAAGGATACCCTTGCATTCCTGGTCAAGAGAAAAAGGAGACAAACTAATTACTGAATTACAATGAGGCTTTTACCACCCTCTGAATCTCTTAAAGGAATAAAAAATACTCTCCCAAATCAGAGCTGAGGTATCAAGAAATCAGCCAGCTTTGTTCAGGCACAACGAGGGCAGATGAAAGTATAATGTTTAAATTCTTTCAACTGAGGAAAAACATTATTCTTTTTCCTAAGGGGAGAAATCAAATGATTATGTTTTTAATTTGGCTCCTTCAATGGGCACATTTGTATGTGCAGAGTATCACTCTTCCTACGGACTTTTCAGCCTATGCTGTCTGAAGCCCACGATGATGCACTGGTATCCATGATCAGCCAGCAGAGATGACACATATTCCAGGTGTCCTTCATGAACAACACTACCCATTCCTATGTAGCTTTGAGCAGGTCATAGCAGTAGTAACCGGCCAAAGAGTCTAGAAATGAACCACCTGGTACGGATATGTCTGACATTTGCATTCAGTAGCTGATCTAATAAGGGCTTTGGAGGGAAGTAGGTTCTTTCTCTGTTTTCATACTTTGCTTATTCTACAAGAGCTATTCAAGCCAATTCTTTCTCAATGAAGCTGTGGGATTTGCAGCATTGAACAGAATTTGAAACTTTTCTTCCTGGGAACCTTGTCATGGCAATCTCTTAATGAAAAAGTAATGGCTTTGCAACAGACTTATTAGAAGAAAAAAAAAAAGAGAGAGAGAGAGAGAGAGACTTCTGGAGATTAAATAAAATCTGGGCCCTTATCCAGGTAGAGATCTTAGCCTGGCATTCCAGCTACATTCTTTCTGTTATTAAAATAATTTAGGAAACCAGGCAGCCTGCTCTGCATTCAATCATGTTAGCCCACGCTGTGTCAATTTGAATTCTGCCTGTGGTGATAACAGTTGAAAATCTGATGGGCCAGATCCTGAACGGCCAGATTAGCATTGCTCCATTACGATCAGTGGGGTTTTGCCAATTTGCCCTTGTTAAATATCTGGACCTGTACTTCTAGGCAGGCATCTTTCCAGAGAGCAACACAGTCTCCTATCTCTTTGGCGAAGAAGAAAATAAGGGAACAATTGGTGATACTTTGGAAAGTTACATGACCATGATAATGCAAATTGAAAATTATGTGCTTGGATCATTTTCATACTTGAAACTTGAATGGAACCATGTTCAGGATCTTCAAATGTAATTAATAGATAAAACATGGTACAATGTTGCATTATAGATGCCACCAGCTTCCAAACTGAAAGTGAAAATAACTGTTTTTCCATTTTAGTTCAACCAGATGACAATTGCGGCAGCTTATCGTATAATCATGGTATCATTTAGGCCAGAAAAGATCTCCAAGATCATCTAGTTCAACCATCAACCCAACCCCACCATGCCCACTAACCACGTTCCTCAGTGCCACATCTCCATTTTCCTCGAACACCTCCATGGACAGTGACTCACCCACCTCCCTGTGCAGCCTGTGCCTGTGCATTACCACACTTTCTGAGAAGCAATTTTTCCTAATAGACAACCTGAACCTCCCCTGGCACAACTTAAAGCAATTATCTCTTGTCCCATCACTGTTGCCTGGGAGAAGAGGCAGACCCTCACATTGTTACAACTTCCTTTCAAGCAGTTGTAATGTTAGGTGCATCCTGTGTTCCACCTCACCACAGTCCACAAGAGAGAATGGGGCAGCTCCATCCCTTCCACATACATGTTAGGACCCTAGATATTTCTACAGCTGATCAGCATTTCTTCTGACCTTCCCAGAGATCAGTTTAACTCTGATACTACAATAGTCACTACTTGGAGAACTACTTAACAGAACAGTAGTGAGGGTCATACAGCTTCTCTCAAGAGGTGAAACCTGGAAAAATTTTAATGGCTTTGCTGTATGGCCTAAAACCCTAAAATCAGGAAAAAGAATGGGAAGAAGGAATTTAGAAGTCTCAAGGAACTAACCTGAGACAACACTGTCTATCAGGTTATTCCTCACCCTTCACCTGAGACTGATAACCCTTCTTGATTTGAGGGACTTTCTATTTCACCTAGTTTTTGAAGCAAAGCCCCAGTAATGACATTTCAATGCATCCACTGTGATGAGCACTAAGACACAGGAAATCAGAATTGCTTTCTCTTAAGCATCCCAGTAGACTATATGTGATTATATTAAAATTTTAATCACAAGCTCCTTAAGTTACAATCACAAAGGAGTCACTGTAAGAGATAATTTCACAATATGAAACTCTTCTATAAATTTGTGTCAGATAGCAGTTTGCTACCTGGGAATTGTAAATCAGTTATTAACAAGCCAAACGGTTAACATCAAACCTGATATCTATATACAAGGAAGAGACAAAAATCTCTCACAGGCTTACAAAGTTCTACATGTACTAGTCTGAACAACTTTATTCCTTGTTTCCTGGCTTGAGAGCCAACCTCTGTTGGAAGTGCCACTGAAGAATACTTCTCTACAGCAATATCTCCACCTGATCCATGCAGTCTTGGACACCTTCGGAACTGATGAGAAACTCTTTCATAACTGAAGAACTCTCCTAAAAGACTGATGCACTGTAACACAAGCTGAGTAACCAGAGATTAGACTTTTGGTTCAGATGGATATAGTTCTAGTCTAGGCAAAAAGACACTCAACTACAAAACAAACAGCCAGAGTCCACAGTCTCCACAAGAGCTGTGCAGGCTCCTCAACAGCTCGGAGCTCAACACCTATCCCATGATCTGAGCCTGTCCTCTGACTTACAGGGCCATTCCTTAAATATACAATTGTACAAAACAAAAATCTTGGCTTTCAGTAGTTTCTAGATACCAAGATTCTAACTGCTAACCAGCATATTGCTGGCTGTGCTTGAAATTGATTGAATTGCTTTTTTATTATTTTTTTCTGTATATATTTTTAAAAATCTATTACTATTGTTAATGGCTGCAAAAGGTGATGAGTAATACAGTGGATTCTGGTGATGAATTTGTAATGCAGCTAGAAACTGAATATTTAGATTTGAAATCCCAGCTAATTATTGAAATTAATTCTGAATGCCTGCAAGTCTTTGCTAATGTCTTCATAGAAAACTACATTGTTTGCATCACTAAGAGATTGCCCAATTCCTTCACTTGCACAATTGTCCCAATAATCAAGAGTGAACTTAGCCACTGCAGGTGCAAGAATGTCTCCAAATAACACAAATGATTTGATAACTGAAATGAATCTGATTCATGGGAGAAGTATTTTACAGGGCATTCGTTCTTCTGCTTACTGATTTTTTTAGCAGAGCTTAAGAGATCTGAATGGAATTATCGCAAAGATTTAAATGTAAATGTAGGGCAGAGGCAGATAAACTGATTAATTAACTGATCAATTCTCTGAGTAGCTTAAAGACTATCTTGTAATTTACAAAGGGAGGTGTGGGATCCAGTGCCAGCTTCACAAAGGTCTCTCACCATGTGGGAGTGTGTCCCATAAATAAAGGAGTTTCATTTCCCTCACATCAATGATGCTCCTCTAGAGAAGCACTGATGGGATGGAGAGTGTCTCCTGCAGCACCAGGTGTCCTCCATCACAGTGTTTGCCCCAAAACCAGGGGGAGAGATGAGGATTTGCTGCTTGAGGGTCTCAAAGGGCAGCTTCAATCCACAACTCCTTCCAGCCACAGGTGTGCACAATTGTGAGCTGTGAGCTGGGATACATACAGCTGTTTCACGTGTATTCATGGCAAGGCATCTCATTGCAAATCAGTTGGGACCACGTTCAGACCATCTTCTCTAGGTGCCTGCCGCCGTTGCCATGCCAACTAGTAAGACAGTGATGGGTAATTTAGGCTCCCCACGCTACACGGTTGCCAGACTCTATTCCTTATATAGGCAACAGAGAGAAGAAGGCATCTAAGTTAGGCATCTAAAATCAACATGCTGACTGCACACCCCGCTGCCACCCCCAGGCAGCTGCTATGTTCCTGGCTGGTCCCCACAGGCAAGGGGACCCAGTGAACATTCACCACTCCTAAGCCCATTTCCTTGTTTGATTTCCTCTTCCAATATGTCATTCAGAAGTGACAGTGCGGCACCTGGGAAGTGGTCCAAACCCATGCACTTACGTATTTTCAACATGAAGTTCTCTCTTAGGCAGCCAGAGCTTTCTGCTCTTCACAGTATTAGAAGCATTTTTGTTTCTTTGCAGCCACATAGAAAAGAACTCTACCACTGCATCTCAAAGGGTTTTTTCATGCATTTTCAGATGTTTCATCCTGGAAATGTATTCTACAGATATAAAATCAGGTAGATCTTCTCTAAGCTTCAGAATAAAGGTGCAATATTCAGGAATACATTTTAGCGTGAACTGTTCTATGGCTGGAACACCTGTCCTGTGAAGAAAGGCTAACAGAGTTGGGCTGGTTTACCTTGGAGAAAGTTCAGGGGAGACCTTGTTGCACCTTTCAGTACTTGAACAGAGCTTACAAGCAGGAGGGGGAGCAACTTTTCACATGGTCTGATAGTGATAGGACAAACAGGAATGGCTTTAAACTAAAAGGGGAGATTTAGGTTAGATGTTAGAAACAAACTCTTTAGTCAGAGGGTGGTGAGGCACTGGCACAGGCTTCCCAGAGAAGATGTGGATGCCCTATCCCTGGAGGTGTTCAAGGTAAGGTTGGATGCGGCCCTGGGTAGCTTGAGCTGCTGGATGGCACTAGCCATGGCATGGGGTTGGAACTGGACAGGCTTTTTAGTTTCTTCCAACCTAAGCAGTTCTATGATTCTGTGTTCTTACAGCTTTAGTCAGAACTGCTCTAAGATCTTGAGACAGCTGCCAGACATGCAAATAGTGAAAAGCTTTCTCTGCAACTACTCATGGAAATTCAAGTATATTCCAGGTCAGTTCATACTTTGTGGAAAGATGTCAATCCCCTTGGCTTCTTCTGTGCTTGGTCCATTTTTATGCATGCAGTAGAGTGTCTAACACTGGTAATCTGTAATATTAATTTCTTCTTGAGCTTGGAGAGCTTTGGCTTGTTTTATTGCTGTTGTGTGGACATATTTATGACCTGTTTAATTTTCTGTAGACATATTACTGTGCATTTATAGTAGAAATGACCAAGGAAATGACTTCGTAAAGAAATGGCCCTGACATGCTTCAGTTCCTGGAGGAGTTCATTCTTGATATTCAGATAACACGCTGAGGCTTGTTTGAGTGGCCAAGAATTTCATTATTCTGGTAGAGTGAAATCTCTGACAAGAATGACCATGTGGGAACTTCAGTAACCCAAACAACGTTCTAGGGAAACACATCCAAAAAGAGCAAGTTTAGGTACCTTGTTCACACTTACTTCAGTCAGGATTCAGGACTTTTCCTTCATTTGATCCTTATGAAAGTTTAGTTTCTCATCCAACCTCAGGATCTAAGATTTTCTGTGGAGTAAAAAAGGCTTCCTAAGAGAAGCCCACTACATAGTGAGAATCCAAAAGAAAGAAGAGATGCCTCTTTCACTATCTGTTGACTATGGAGAATTGGCTTAAACAAGATTGCTGAGTTGTTTGACAGTAATAAGAAGTGATGAATCCCCTGCTTGGTGGCATTCTGCAGTAGTCAGTGACCTTAGTACTTTTGTGGGTTTCAAGAGGAGACTTTGAGCTTGATTTGATGATCCAGGCAAAGCTAGTGTAAAATGTGGTGAGAAGGTCTGAGGTGTTCTGCAAAGCTGTGTTGCAGTGACCCCTGCTAGGCTCAGAAAGCTTAATCTCTAGACCATCTAGATTACTATGGTCCATCTAAGGTATAGCAAAAGCATCAATATTTGAAGCAAGTTTATTATTGACAAGTGTGGGATGTAGGCTCTGAGCCAGTTCAACCTCCTGGAAAGTGTTATTCACCAATGCTGGTTTGTGCGGGCAGGAATTCAAGCATATTCTTTAACTGTAGGCAGATCTAATCAGTCACCAACATGTCCTTCCTCTACCCAAATCTTCGCCACGTCTGTGAAATACACTCCTGCCCACCAGCACTCTTGCGTTGCTCAAATTCACCTTCATCCATCTGGCTTTCACTTGCAGCTGAGCCCTTCCAAGACACAGAGTTACTGGAGTGGCAGTAATAATACGTGCCACCCCCCTGCTAGTGCTTGAACTAATGTTATTGAAGCAACTCTCCTTGCGGGTGGCTGTTAATACTAAGAATGGGTAAGAGGAATGATTCTTCCAGGAATCCACCAACAGATCTGGTGATAGGGACATTATTTCCCATGCTTTAGCCAAGTATACAATCCCACAGTGAATGTTTTAACCCTTGAGCAACAAACCAATAATTTCAAATTATGCTTTCAGAGCTGTTTGTTGAACACCTGTGGGCTATTTTTAAATACTGGCTCTATGCAGGAATTGCACAACTAATGGAAGAGTAATCTGAAGGCAGAAAAAGAAAAGGCAATGTTTTGTGTATGTCAGTCACCCTTAACCATTTGCTCAGCATGGAGGGGCCTGGCATATGGATTCCAATTTGTAACTTTGGCACATCTGGACTGAAATCAGTGACACCCACAGAGTCAATGTTGCCTGAAAAGAGTGAAAGCTGCCAAGCTAAGCTCTTTGATGTTACCGAGTTGGTCATTGTTTTGCTGAAGCGTCATCCTCTGACATTTGAGGCAGATTCATAAAGAAATTGAAGGAAGATCGAGTGCCAAGTGCATGGCAACAGCACTTGTGCATTAAAATGGGTGTGGAAACTGCATTGGTACAGGCATTTTATCTGCAACAGACAGGGCTTCACAGCAAGATGCCTGCTGTGACACAGGAGCAAAAAGCTGGGGCAAAAGGCATGTGCATCTACTTCAGTATATAATTCCAAAACACAACCTTTCTCTTCAGTTATTACTTATCTAATTGCACAGCCAAATTTAGTTGGTGCATTTGAAAGCATAATTAATTGCAACGCACTTAGTAGCATTCCATTCTGCACTGCCTGTAAATCAAACTGCTGTAAGACAGATTTGATTTTTGGAAGGGTTTCCATCACACTGTGCATATTGAAAAATAATTAGTGAGCCAGGAGGGCAGTTACTTTTATCCTGCTAATTGGATATGCTGGCAGTTCTTACACCGTTATGGTCAGATGTTGGCCTTATTTGCGCACTTCCAACCAGTGGGATTACCTCACTGGGGAGGCCATGTGTGTATTCAAGAATATTAATCTTTCCAGATTTGTAGGAGTTGAACTAAGTTGTGTGAGCTATGATTTTGCTCTGAAAGGATCAGAATTCATGTTGTCTTACTCAGTACTGAATGACTCCCAATGGCTGAGGGTTTGAGAGATTCCTGGTGCACTTTGCAATCACTGTCAGGCTTCAAACAGCATTCAGCCTGTTCCAAATATGCCTTCTCCAATGATATTCACCATTTTCTGTGGTCTCACAAGATTTGGGTGAAAGTGTATTTTGGAATGTGACAGTGCAGTTTCACAATAATTTGGTTTTGGCAGCAGAATCAGCTTAAGAAATTCCCCTTTCCTTTCTCCTACCTTTGCAACACAGTTCTCTGACCTCACGGTTGTGCCAACACATCTGTTTGTGAAGCAGTGTGATGGCCTAGATGAATGACATAATGCAGGTCAAGCTATGAACCTTCTTTCCTTTCTCTCTCTATTTTCTTTTATATTCTTTTTTTAAGATGAGAGAAGGAGTGGCTGGAGAGGAAGCTGTCTAAGCAGGGATTGCCACTAAAGCTTTAAATATTGTGAAACTGCTATTCTGAGACCGGCTTGTTGGTGTTTGCTTTTTTGTTGTTTTTTTTTTTTTTACTGAAGTAGCAATCATGCATGTTAAGTAGAAGGAAAAAAAATTGGCAACAAATAAAAGGAGGAGGCTCTTGTGTCTTTTAATTTGTCTCAAGTGCAGATTGGTTTTTGGAAGACTACAATGTCCTCTGTCAACAGCTCTCAGAACATTTATTTTAGTCTGTAGGTTGCGCTTGACTACTTGCTTTCTCCTCCCATGGTTTGAGAACTACTACTACAACAGTTTGAACACCAAGTGTATAGGTCTGTAGAATGAGCCTTTGGTGTGCACCTGGCTGATGATGCCTTGGGGAAGAAAGGAAGATGGCCCAACATGGAGGTGGATTTGGAAGGGATGCAGAAGGGAGAAAGGACCCTTTCAGTAGGCTAAAAGAGCTGGAGCTGTGCAGCCTGGAGAAGAGAAGACTCCAGGGAGGCCTGAGAGAGGCTTTTCAGTATCTACACAGGGGCTGTAAGAAGGAAGGGGACAGACTCTTTGGTGGGGTCTGTAAGGATAGGACAAGGGGGAATGGTTTCAAAATAAAAGAAGGGAGATTTAGATTAGCTATAAGGAAGATATTTTTTTACAATAGGGAGTGAAGCAATGGCATGGGTTGCCCAGAGAGGTGGTGGATGCCCCATCCCTGGAGACATTCAAAATTAGGCTCTGAGCACCTGATCGAGCTGTAGGTGTCTCTGTTCATTGCAGGGGAGTTGAATCAGATGGCCTTTAGGGGTCCATTACAACCAAAACATTCCATGATTCTATGATTCTAGGTAGGCCTCCACTCAGGATACAAGATAAGCACTGGGCCGTGGGAATGTGGTAGGGCAAAGACCTCCTTGCAGCTGAAGGAAAAGGAAGGGAAATATGATAGACATAGGAGAATTATGTGATTGAAGAAGTTAACACAGATCTGATCTGCTAGAAAACAGTAGAATTTTTCTTGATTAAATTATTGTACATTATATATTTTATGTAATTTGTATATTATATTACATTACATTAATTGCATTACATTATATTATATTATGTTATAGTTTGATGAAATTAGAAGATACAAATCCTGAAAGAAGTAACAGACCTTAAATCCAAATTAACCAGGACAGTTCTCACATGGACAGCTTAAGAACAAATGGGAAGCAAGGTGAGCACCTCATGCAAGCACAGTGTATGGAGAGTTGCTTTAAATGCCAGGCTGTGTGTGTGGATGGTGGAGATACTAAACTTTGAAAACTTAATGATCCATTTTACACAGAACAATCTCTCTAAGAGATTAAAAAATCAATAAAATGCAATGAAAAAAAAAAAACAAACAGTAAGATTAAAAGCATTAATAATAATACTATCTGAAGGAGTAAGGACATATGGCTTAGAAGACGATGAAGTGGTCAACATTTCCCAGTAACTAATTCAGACAACATCAAGGTTAGCAAGAGTGAGGTGAGCCACTCATATGCTGTCTAACTCAGCCAGTCCCTTCTGCTTGAGCAGCAACCAGAAAGAGGCCGTGATTTTTAGAAAACGGCATGTTATCCATAATGACCAGCAAATATTTCCCACAAAGAAATGTCAGTCTGTTCGCTGTGGGTAGTGACTTAAGAATTCACTATGTGCATGTTGCAGAGTGTGACTGGCCTACAGAGAAACACAATGGTTTTCTTCCTCTCTGACTTGGATGGTAAAAATTCCAGAGTTCTTCAGGGGGTAGGACTGAAGCCAAATTTTAAAGCCAGCAGCAGGGCTTACAGTCTCACCAAGTGCCAAGCTTTCACCTGCAGTTTGGCAGGTATCAAGCAAGTATTTGCACCACAATAATGCATTTGTTTGTAATATATCCCAATATAAAATATTACTTGAAATATTGTTTATGGAAAGCAGATAAAAGAGGTTCCAAAAGCCAAAGCAAGTTTGCAAATCTTTGTTTGAAAATATTTTCTTTGGTATTTATCCAGCTCTACTGGGAGAGATCTGCCTCATCTAATGCTAGCACTTCTGAAGTTAAGTAGCTAGTTTAAGCATGTCATTTAAAAGCTTTCTGTATAGATGACAGAGAAAAATAGGCACTTTCAGAGGTCAATCCATTCTGTCGTTATTGTTCTAGCCCTTAGATACAGATATCCCTTGATTGCAGACAGAGCTCAGGCAGTTTGTTTGGAGAAAGCACAACTGAGTCGGATAACTCCTGGTAATGGCTTATCTTTTTGCCAAACAATAGATCTTCACCAGGACTTCATGGTAGAAGTCACCCACTGCAGTCCCATTTGTTGAGGTCAGCCATCATACACTTCCTTTCGGACGTATAACCAGGGAGCATGTGGGACCAGTTTAAATGCAGCTCTGCTGTGGTCAGGACTTAAAGTTCTTCACAGCTTCAAGGAGTTCTCCACTAACAAGGGGCCACATTTAAGTCACCAGCCATTCTCCCCAACCTTGGTTTTTAATATGGGCAAAAAGGAGACCTTTAGCTTTTATGAAAAACAAACAAACAAACAAAAAACCCTTCTGTTGAAAGAACCAGAGTACAAATGACAAAGAATGTTTCTGTCATACACACAAGACACTGAGGCCATGTCTAGACATTAAACAGTGTGAGGGAGTGCTCCCAAGCATCAGGACTTATTCAACTTTGCTGTTAAAATAGTCACTGTCCTGGCTCAGGCCCCTAGCAAATAGTTTTTTATTTTATTGCCTGACTCGGGAGATAGAATAAACCAGAATCCATTCCCAACAGGGAATAAAAGGGCAGTCTCCATCTGGAAGATAAGAAAGCATTAGCAGCATGGATATATTTACCCAAATGCAAGAGAATGGTTCTGAAAAGATTAGTTATAGGTGGAGACCACAGTATACTAGTGAGACACAGTCTGTTAGACAGCAGACATAATACTGCATGCTGAAGTTCATATCTCCGTACTTGTGGCACATGTATTTTGAAATAGAGTAGCAAAGGTTTCCTTAGTAGTCACACAACAGATTCATTTTCCATCTTCTTCCATCTTATGATCTTTCTTTACATGTTCAACCTCTCAGCCACATAGGTTTGATTCATGTGCACCACTTCAGAAAAGCTCAGTTGCGGTAACTGCTGCTAGGAGGAAAGATCACCCCCATAGGTGACAGAGCAGACCCATGGCTGCCTTCTGCTGTCACCTTTAACAGCATTTTCCAAAGCAGACCATCTAATAGCAACCTACCAGAAGAATACCTTCCAGGATGATGAAGCCAAATGTTTTAGTACTGGCAGATGATAGTCGAAGGAGCAACAGACAAAAATCACAGCCTGGGAGGTTAAATGACATTAGGAAATCTACTCAACTGGGAAAGTCATGTAGTGCTGGAACTAACTAGTCAGGCACTGGAATAGCCTGCCCAGGGAAGTGGTGGGGTCACCATCACTGGCAGTGTTCAAGAAGCGTCTGGATAGGGAGCTAGGAGATATGGTTTAGAGGTTTTCTGTAGGTATGGTGGAGGGAGGACGGTTGGACTAGATGATCTTATAGGTCCTTTCCAACCTTGTGATTCTGTGATTCTGTAACTACCAAGACAATGGTCTACATCTCAGGAAGTCTTCAAGGCTTGGGTAGAAAAAGCCACAGCCAATCTAGCTTAGGACCGGTGACAGTCCTGCTTTAAGTGGGCAGCTGAACAGGATGAGCATGAGAGGCACCTCCCAAGCAACACTTCTATGAATGTTTCATAGAAGCTGAATGTTTCTCCAACTGTTCTCCGCGTGAGAGTGCTATGCTATTCCTTCCAGCTCTTCCTTTCATAGAAGCTAGACTCAGGTCAAGCAGCAGAACCCAGAGGTCATACAGGAAGGATTACTTCCTTGGTATGCTTTCCTCTTCCTCATACTCCTCCTGACCTCAGAAGAGCTGTGCAGGTTTGCCTAAAGAAAGAATGTGACCTTTTGACAGCAGAGTTCTCCAGCAATTTGTTCTAGATGGAAGTTATTTCCTCTGATTCCCTCTTGTTTTTTTCCTTGCCTCTTTGCCACAAACGGGAAGATTTGCTATGTCTGGAATGTAAAGTTTTGGTCACCAGTCACGAGGATAAAATTCCCATTTCAAAAACGTGCACCAGAAGTTACTTTCAGACAAGAGCTGTGCTGTTTTGCAAAGAACTGTCCCTCTTGCAATGGACTGTGCATCAACAGAATTTCTCAAATATGTCTTGAGGGTTTCTTTTTTTAGGTAGAAACAATAAAGAAAGGTTAAGTTTATTTAAAAGCATGCTTTGCTTCATGAAAAAGCTAGTATGCCAAGCTGAAGCAATGGTGATGGCATAAGTAAATATATTAGAAGTTGCATAGTTCGTATGTTCAATTCATATTATAGAGATGCCATATATTTATGGGTAAACACATACATATACATTTATAATTAAAGATAAATATGTTTACATACTTAATATGTATTAATATAAAAACAGCAGAAACATCTGTGGAGATGATGGAATTATTTTTTGCTGTACCCTTTGTCGTTATGAAGGTAAAAAGGCATAAACTGCATAGCAGAGCAACAAGTCACTTGATTTTTTACTTCCTAACCTTCTCCTCGTACTCTAATCCACTCAGTCTCAGTCTCAGTACTCAGTCTGGGTAGCTTTAAATTATTGATATTTAATAACAATATAAAGCAAAATAACCACCTGCCAAGATTTGCTTTGCTCCATTTCTGTATCTCACAGTGTCGCAGACACCAAGCAGTACTCAAATGCCCAATAATCAGCTATACCCAAGCTGCTAATCAGAACTGAAAGGAGTCTTGAGATCTTAACCACAGCTGAGATCAGAAGTGAATAAAAGAAGGAAATTCTTTGCTATAAAACTCTTTTGCTCCCTAAGACTTCCCCAGATACAACGGAAGTTCTTTAAATGACTTGTGAGTCTATTTTAATCAAAAGGAATCTCTCGCAAACCAGGAGTGCCTTTCATAATGGCAAAAACTTCAGGTGTCAAGTCTTAAAAACTCAGAACAGTAATTTTACTACATGCATGCAAGGTTTTGATAGATATTTTGAGCTTACATTTTACTGGCCATAAGCTATTATTCCCTTCCAGACTGACATAGTTAGCCTGAGGGGGGGAAATGTTTGGCTCTTTGGAAAGTAAGGCACATGAAAAAAATAGTGGGGAAACGCTATTTTTAAAAAGACTAATCATTTTTCTAATAGGTTTTGTGTAAAATATGTTGCAGCTGCTGAGCACATGGTGCGTCAGAAGCTCGGACTGGTACTCCTTTGGGATGTCTTGCACAATTTGCTCTTGTGGGGTTTTTTTCCCAATACAGATCACTGAGATTTCCCGGAAAAGCAAATTACCTCTGTTTAAAAAAAAAGGGAGTAGAGTCTATTGTTAAGTTTTCCTTTATTGCTAAAGAAAATAATAATGGTGTAAATGGTTACACTGGATGTTCAATTCAGTGGAATTTAAATCAGCAGAAAACCCAGAGCACTTGCAAAGAGGTTTCATGAATCCAGTGAATTCAGGAGTGTGATGAAGCACAGGAGCTGTTGCTACCACCTTTTCTGTTTTTAAACTCTTGGCCTTCCTTGCTCCTTACCTGCTGGCTCCTGAAAACCAGCCTGCTTTAAGGAACGAGTCTGCCCAGATCTACCAGGATGAGAGGAGGCATAACATGATGTACGGATATCAGACATCTAGTTGGGACGTTGACTGGGACCCTCTCTTTCTACTCTGCCCTCAGCTGCCTTAATGTACAAGGTAGGTATTGCTGGGCAGTTGCATGGTGCTCCTTGTTCAGCTCATGGCAATGTCCTTTCCTGAAGGGCAGCAGGGAGATGACACCACAGTTCCTGTGGAGGCAGAAACAGTCTTTTATGCCATTCATGGATCACTGTCCTTTTCTCCCTCTGGCAGCCTTTGGTCTAAGGAAGCCTCTCGTGCTCTTTGAACACAGACTGATGTATTCACACTGGCTGAGCAGAAGCACCAAGCTCCAAATTTTGGGCTCCACAGGTTTGTCTTCTCTTCCTATGTTGTACCCTCTTAAAACATTTTTATGGGAACAAAAGAGTACATCACTTCATCAATCCATTGAAGACAGAAAGAATAAACAGACACATATATATATATCGCACATCTTCCAGCCTTTGGTTGCTGGGGTTGTCTTTCCTCCATGCTAACTGCAGAGACAAGGGGCAGCCTGCCTGTGAAAGCCCATACTTTGTCCTCATCATGAACAGCTCTGTGCTATTTTCAGTACTGTCACTGATTTGTCTAGTGAAGACATACCCTGGGAGTGAGATTGTCGTGACATATAAGTGACTCAGGAAAGAAACAGAGAAACCACCCACCTTCAAAGCAAATGCATCAGAGTCCTAATTGCAATTAAGAAAACAACTCCAGAATGCTGTCATCATTGGATGCTTCCAATTTCATACTCCTTTTCCAAAACATTGCCTAATCACAGTGGACCAAAACACACAAGCCATAATGTGGGGAGATGAAGGAATAGGTTAATGGTTAGCCATCACTGGAGGAACTGCTGATACTGAAAATATGAAGAAATCCTCAAGGAACAGCAGCTTGGGTTGGATTAGAGTCCAGAGATCTCAGAATCATCTTACCTCTTCGATCAACTTGATAACTGTAGGAGGGTTTCCTCTATATAGAAGTACAGTGACACGGAAGTCCCTCCGGGGAGAAAACGCTCCTCTCTTTGAGACACTGTTGTCTTCTGGAGGTCAGTGACTCAAATTATGCTGATTGGTGAACACAGTCAGAAGCCAGTGGTGTTTTAGGGTCCTGTCAAGACATTCTTTGATACTCCATGTTGTTCAGGTTTCCTCAATAAGATTTTGAGGCTTCAGCTGAACATTAGTGTTCTGTGAACATCTTATTTTAAAAAGCTTCTTCCTCGTATCCAGTCTAAATCTCCTCTCCTTTAGTTTGAAACCATTTCCACTTGTCCTATTGCAACAGACCCTGCAAAAGTGTCCGTCCCCATCTTTCCTGTAGCTCCTCTTTAAATACTGAAAGGCCACTCACAGGTCACCTCAGAGCCTTCTCTTCTCCAGGCTGAACAGCCCCAGCTCTTAGCCTGTCCTCAAAGGGGAGGTGTTCCAAACTGGATCACTTTTGCAGCCCTCCTCTGGACATGCTCCAACAAATGCACATCTCTCCCATGCTGAGGAATCTATATCTGGATTCAGGTCTCCAGGCAACATCTCACCAGTGCAGAAAGAAGGGCAGGATCATCTCCCTCGACCTGATGTGTGCAGCCAAAAGGTCTCTATTGGAGGGCCACAGCACAATGCCATGGGCTGCCAGGGACTTCCTCACTGCACCATGTGCTGTGCCAGGCATGCCATAGCAGCATAAAAGCTCAGCATGTGGGTAACTGGCTGTGTTCACACACTTTCAGGTGTCAGCAGACTATTTTGAACAATTTAGTCCTTGTCCCAAATGGCTTTCAACTGGATTTGTCTCTTAGTTAATGCTTGTTATCTAGGAGGAGCATTTAACCCTGCAGCAGGTTTAAACCTGCACCAAACCCTGGGAAGAACTTGGTGACTGCATTACTCCTGCCCCCCACAGAGAAGAAAACTGTGAGAACTCTCTGAAGCCCCTCAGAACTAGCAACTTCATTCTCTTTCCCTGCATAGATATAATCCAAGGTAGAAGTTTTCATAAGATCCTTCCGTTTTTAAATTAATGAGTAAAACTATACCAGAGATACGTGACTTTGAGTTTTCCCTTGGACAACATGACAGTTTGTCTTGTACCTGGGTCAAGGTAACCCCCATTACCAATGCAGCTGGGGGATGAAAGGACTGAGCGCAGCCCTGATGAAAAGGATCTGGAGGTACTGTTGGATGGGAAGCTGGGCATGAGCCAGCAATGTGCCCTCACAGCCCAGAAAGACAACTGTACCCTGCCCTGCCCCTGCATTAAAAGAGTGATTAGCAGAGGAATAGAGGTGTTCTGCCCCTCTGCTCTATTCTAGTGAGGCCTCACCTGACATACTGTATCCAGATGTGGATGAGAGACATGACAGACTTGGTAGAGTGCATCCAGAGGAGGGCCACAGAAATGATCCATGGAATAGAACACCTCTCCCATGAGAGAGCTGAGGCTGTTCAGCCTGGAGAAGGCTCTGATGTGACCTGATAGCAGCCTTTCAGTATCTAAATGGAAGCTACGGAAAAGAAGAGGACAGACTCTTTAGCAGGTTCTGTGGTGACAGAACAAGGGGAAATGGCATCAGGCTCAAAGAGGGTAGATTTGGGTTAGATATAAACAAAAAAGTCTTCTACAGTGAGGGTGGTGAGGCACTGGAACAGTTTGCCCAGTGATGTGGTTGATGCCCCATCCCAGGAGACTTTCAAGGTGAGGCTGTATAAGGCCCTGGGCAACCTGATGTAGCTGTGGTGTCCCTGTTCACTGCAGGGGAGTTGGATTAGATGGCCTTCAGAGGTCCCCTCCAACTCAAAGGACTCTATGATTCTATGATTTCTAACATGGTACTTAGGGAAAAGATCCTTACCTTCTTATGCAGTAAATTTTGAGAAATTATTAGAGTAGCACAAAGTGAAATAAAAGTCCTTTGCATCTTGTCACAGCCATGAGAATTTGGGTCCAAATACACTCAGTGTTCTTAGATCATACTGTGGAAGATATATCCCTTACCAAATAGTCATTTTTTTTCTCTTTCATCATGTAAGTATAGAGACAGATCACCCTTTATTCTTCATAGGTGGATTATCTATGCTGGGGACTGGTGAGTCTGGGGGTGTTTTTTAGGAGCAGCCCTGGTCTGGAACCAGAGCAGCTTCCTTTGCTGCCTTGTGCAAAGGCACCATGTGTCCATGGGCAGTTACGTCCCTGGTCTCTATTTGCTTTAAATATTTCTTATACCTTTAAACAACTTGACCTATATCCATTTGGTCTAATTTCAGGCTTTGCATTTTGGGGTTAAATTCTCCTTTTCTCATTTATCTCATTTACAAATGAGACATGGGGAGTAGGCAGAGCAACCTTCTCTGCAGGGATTGCGCTGCAGCAGCCTGACATCTGCCCAGTGGATGCACAAGGGAAGCTAAGTGGCCATAACCAGGTGCTGCTGGGGAAGATGCGGGAGTCTGGCAATCATCCATTAGGTCTTTGTTAGGCAGGTGCTGTTCTTGCCAAGCAGAGAAAAAATGATATTTAAGCACAAAACTGTACTTTTTTATTATCACAAAATATTTTCCAAGTAAAAATTAATTTGTGAATTTTGTAGATTTTTCTCTCATGGGTATTTAGCTCTTAGAATCTTCCAGCACTAAGCACTGGTAGCTTCACCCTGGATCAACAAACCATGAGGGAAAGGCACGTCAAGGAAAAAGCCAGCAACATCTCTAGGAGAAAATCTCCACTTGTCCATGATCATGCAATACCCGCACCCACATGCCACAGGGAAAACTTCCCAAGGGCATGTCAGAAAAAGCTCCTCTTTGGCCTAAAAAGAAATGCCCAAAAATTTACGTATTTTCTACAAAAATACTGGCATCTTTGGAAAGCCTGTTTGATATACCCCAATGCACAGTGTGCTGCTCCTCCCCTCCATGTGCTAACAACCCAGACAACCCACCAGCATATAAAATGTTCTCAGATTCCTAGAGGAAACAGGGACTTCACAGGTACACCAATGTAGCAACACTTCCATAGAAAACAGTAAGACCAAGTTACAGTGGATCATCTCCTACAACTTGGAGACCACAGCTTGACTAGAAGGAAGGACTTGTATTGTGATGGGAAGGTAGTAGCCTCCCCTAGCCAAGCAGAAGCAGCTGGTGATTCCCCAGCTCCTCAAGGAGAAGGGTGGGGGACTAGGCTTGTACAAGTTCAACACTTTCAGGTGTATCACACTGTGGGAATCCTTGTTTCATGACACTTGATGAGTCAGCTGTCTTTTGCAAGCTTATCAGTTTAAATCACTATTTTCCAGTTTCTCAGCAGGGTTTGCTCAATATGAAAACAAACTACACGGGGCATTAACTCGTCTCTCCTGGAGCTGATCCAGCAAAATGTAGAATTGCCAGTGTGTGAGAAAAAAATCTTCCCATCAGAGATACTGCTGCTCTGAAAAAAAAAAAGAAAAAAAAAAAAAAGACTATAGCAAGTATTGGTCTATTAGATTTTTATAATGAATGGGTGTGAGCCTACACTGAAGTTTAGGCTTTGCTAATTCAAAATTCAGAAGCAAATGTCCCCAGGGTTTCAGCAATAGCTTCAAATTTATTGAATGAATGTGGCTGATGGGCTTATTTGCACAAAAATAAAGGAAACATCTCATTTTTCACTTGGAATTAGAGAGTTACATCTGTAGGTTCAGGCCCAAGACCAAGTCATGGCTAGTATGAAATCAGTTAATTTGGCATCTTCAGCCATCAGCACATGCAAAGCCATCTGAAAGGAATCTCTTTCATTTGGAGGTCAGGTAAGTTATCAGAATACCATTCTTTTTGTCGAAGGCTGAAAGTGCACACATGAACAGTTACCTTCGATACCTTCTTCTGTCTCTGTTTAGTAATATTGTAGTTAGAGATTCTGCAAATCTTTCAGCTGCTTGCAATGATGAAATCACATCCCGTAGAGAAGAAGCATTCAGAAATTTCATGAATAAAGAGATCCACATGGTCCCATCAACTCACTGATGTTTCTGCAGTCCTGATGTTGTAATGAATAACAACAGTTATTTAAAGCTTTAGTTCTTTGCATTTATAGTTTTGATACATTATTGCTGATTGCATTAAACACATAAACACCTTGGGTTAATAATTTCAGATTCTGGATATGTATTCACAGTGGGTTTTCCTGTTGTACCAATAGAGAACAGCCCATGCAGGAGGGAAGCACATACAGACATGGCTATTAGCTCCCTCATGGCCAGCCAGGGACAATGCCAGGTTCCCAACTGTGTCAAAGTTCTGACTTCCCTGATGCATCCTTCCTCTCTCTCATACTCTTTCTTTTCCCATCAGTTCCCATTTCCAACACATGAGGAATGAATGTGCTCTGGGCAGAAAGCCTCTGCCAACATGCTGCCTTGCTCAGATGGTAGTGGAAAGCACTGAGGTTTTGACATCTGGCCCTGCAACAGTCTCTCAGAAAGTAGTAAAGCCCCATTGGCCCGCAAGACAGGCAAGTCACTCCACACTTGTCTTTATTTTTGTTGTTGTTGTTGTTGTTGTTTAAAGTTTATTTCCTCTTAACTCTTAATCATTATGCATTTACCATAACACAGTTTATTTTATTATTTTATTTTATTTTATTTTATTTTATTAAATGGATTGTCTCTTTACTTACACAGGCATCCCATATTGGAAACTCAGAGTCTCTGGCTAGAATATAACTCCAGGGCAGAAGACATTTCTATTGCAAATCCACTGAATAGACACCAATAGCTTTGCCTTCCTCAAAGTAATAAAATTAATTGAATATTTCATAAGATAAAAGGCCATTTCAAAGGGTCTGTTTCCCTGCTAGCCCTAAGCTAAGTAAACTCAAAATGACTCGAGTAGTACATAAAGTAGTGTAAGATGTGGAATCTTCAGTAAGGGAAGACATGGACTGTTGGAGAGTGTTAAGACAAAGTCCAGCAAAAAATGATCCAAGGGATGGAACACCTCTCCTAAGAGGACAGGCTGAAAGAGCTGGAGCCGCTCAGCCTAGAGAAGAGAAGGCCCCAGGGAGAGCTGAGAGCAGCCTTTCTGTATCTAAAGAGGGGTTATAAGATGGGGACAGAAACTTTAGCAGGGTCTGCTGTGATAGGGTAAGGGGAAATGATTTCAAACTAAAAGAAAGGAGATTTAGACTGGATATAATGAAGAAGTTTTTTGCAGTAACATTGGTGAGGCAGTGGCGCAGGTTGCCCAGAGAGGTGGTGGACATCCCATCCCTGGAGACACCTAAGGTCAGGCTGAACAGGGCTCTGAGCAGCTGATTGAGCTGTGGGTGTCCCTGTTCATGGCAGGGGAGCTGGAGCTGATGGCTTTTAAGGATCCCTTGCTACTGAAAAATTTCTATGATTCCATCATTCTGTCATTCTGTGGAAGTCTTTGGGTAACCAGGAGCAGAAAGATTTCAGATGAGGCCATTTTTTCCCTTTCAAGGGAAGACTCAGACTGAAGGTCCTCCTTCCAGAATGGCAGGAGTCTCCCACAAACCAAAGTTCACTCCCCCAAAAATATATGACAGGATTTCAAGTTTCTCCGTGTTTTCTTTATGAGGCCCAAGAGAAGGGTGGTCAGGGGAAGCAAAGCACAGAGCACTTACAGAGAGAGCCACCATCATGACACACCCAGAATCCCATGAATCCCATGACACACCCAGAATCCCATTAATCCCATGGGGTTGCTCTTGCCTTGGAATTCCCCCACCCTTGCTCAGGCTACTTCCATCTTTTTATCTATAAGCAGGCTCTCTCGGTTCCTCCCATGCTGGAGGATGAAGGAATTTCCCCACATTTCAACCCATTCGATCCAAGACCACACCGTGAGGTGATTTTTCCATCTAATGAGGATGCGTGCTGAAGGTATAACCAAGCCCGGGGTATCTCTAGGCAGCAATACCATGAATATCACCACGTCTATCCAGAATTTCATGCATGGTCTGGAGAAATTCATACAAGTTATTACAAGAAGGGACTGACTCTGTTTCTTCATTGCCTTATTGATTGCACTTCTGGATCTTCTGGAAAAAGAACTTCTGCAAAAAAATCCTCATGGGCCATCACTCCAATGGAGAATTTTTTTCAGATAAACTTCAGCCAGGATTTCAGCCTCTCTCCTAACACAGGCCTCCATTTCAAAGCTGACAGCTCAATTGATTTGCCTAGAGCAGTATTATTTCCAGCTCCCTGCAGTGTCTGAAGCATCAGCACAGGGATAGCCATACCCTATTGGAGATGCAGCTGGAGGCAATGCCAGATACCTGGGGCTGCCTTGGAGGGCTCTGCTTGCTTAGATTTAAACAACTGAATCAGATGTGTGGCATGTATGCAGCGGACACCTTGCCTGTGGCATGATGCAGAGTGCCAGCCTCATGCTCAGCTTGGAACAACCTTAGTTCAGTAAAATTAACCAGAGGTGTTCACTTGCTTTGGAAGAATTATAAAGTTACATTTGAGATGTCCAAGCCACAGTTGCACTGATGCAGCAGAAAGTGTCATAGGCCCAAGGGTGCCCATTTAAGGGCAAGCCTTGAATCTAAGCATAAATAGAGCACAGAAAAACACAGGGACAGGTTGCTGGGCTTGGAGCTGTAGGCTGATGCAGCAACCTCCGCTTTGGTTTCTCTCACTAGTGGGTTTACTTCAAAGACATTGATGCTATTTTAGTAGGTTGCCTTATATTTATTTCTCCTTTTTATCTGTGTGATGAGTTAAAAAATGCCATATGCCTGTTTTTATGTTCCTTGGGCTTCACCCCCACGCACACCCCATGCACACACACACACACACAGCTTCCAGTTGACTAAGGAATGTTAAACATTTATCTGCGGCTCAGCGCAGCCACTGGTATACCAAAGCATACATCTAGTGTGGGTGTACCGAGAGATATAGATGCCATATGGAAACTACATCTGACATGTACGGCTTGGGACAAATGGGAAAGAAATCTGTGCCATTCACGCTTACGATGCAAAGAGTGTTTTTTTTTCTGAAAATCTCAAGTTGTTTTGACTTTATATGTCTCTGATACACCAAAATGCAGACACTGGCTTGTCATCAGAACAGAGCCAGAGTGGGAGATGGGGATTATGTGTGGCGTGGAAGGGAGAATTGGTCACCCTGAGCCTCCTCCCCTCACACACACTTGCAAACAGGCTGGACCCAGCCTAAGGAGGCAGCTGTGCTACGCCCACCCACCGACTGGCAGCTCCTAGCCGGCATTCCCATGACTGCCAGGAAAGAGCTGGCTGCCATCCTGCCTCCCAGAGCTCCCTCCCTCAGGGGACAACATACACCTCACCTTCTGAAAACTGAATTCCCTGCTTCTTTATTCAGCCAAGCGATGGCTGATAGGCAAAGAAGAGAAATCAAGCAGGGCAAGGAGTTTCAGGTGGGTTGAGAAAAAGATAAGTTTGAAAGAGGATTTAATTACACAGATGTTATGGTGATTAGGGTCACCCGAGTAGGTAGATGAATTTGCACATAGAGGAAGTGTTGCTCCAGTGGCAATAACTTCTTCCCCCTCTGTCCTGTCTCCGTTAAGAACTGGTCTAGACAGTGCATTGCTCCGAGCACTGAGAGGCAGCCGACCTTGGCAGCCCCTCTGCTGCTAATGGGAAGCGGGGTTGCACCAGTGCTGATGCAACTTGTTGGGATGCTGAAGGCAGGTTCAGCCCCCGGCAGCACTCAGGCGGTCTGCAGGGAGGTTGCTTTCCAGGGGCGGGGAGGAGAAGAGCCAAGATTTATGGAGGAGGCTGGCAGCCATCCATGAAGAGGTTTGGGAGTGGGAGGCTCCATCACCCACTCTCTATGCAAAGAGACTCGTACTGCCGTCAGTGGAAGGCTGGGTTGTACAAAGACCCAAGGGCTGGGCTTGGCAGAGGGAACATGTTGTTCTTCAGTGTGAAATGGATTTGGAGCCAAAAAAGCTAGTGTCAGGAGGAGCTGGGTAGTCATGCTTCTCGGCACATGTGGGAGACACGGGCTGTGGCTCTCCCCTCCAGCCCTGCAAGACCAAAGCTGCAACTGGGGGAACAGAGATGATGGATAAATTTTTGTTTAACCCCTAAAATGCAGCTTCTGTCTGGCTGTGCTTGCTCATCACTGGAGTGAATAATGACAAAACGTCATAGGTTTTTGCTTCCCAAGCATCAAAGCTATTTGCAGTACTGACAAGCTGCTGTGGGGTGCTGGTGGTGGCACTCCACAGATGAACAAGTCTCTCAGCAACCATTAGTTTGTCTGAACTCAGTGGAGCTTGAAGAATCCAACAATATCAGGGTCCCAGGGAAGAGATTTTTTCACTTCTGTCAAAATGGGGATAGAGGAGGAGGAGGAAGAAGCCAAGAGGCAGAAGCAGGCCAAGTTACAAACACATGGAAGAGAACTAAAAATGTCCTGCAAAACAAGAGCCAAGGAACGTGCCTGCTCTCTTTCTCCTTCAAGCAACTGCACAGCAAGGTGCTGACTGTAAAAACAAATACAACATTACAATGCTGGAGCAGGAAAAAACTAAATCCCAATCACAGAAATGCAGAGAAGAAAAAAATTAATCAAGTATTGCCAAACCTAATAATAACAGCCCTCACCATCAGCCTCCCCAAAAGAGAGGAAAAGGAAAACAAAGGCTCTGTAATACAAAACACAGGAATTCATGGAAAATATCAAACAAATGTAAGAAAAACAAGGAGTGCAAGACTGCACACAGGTCTCCACTTCCCTTTTCCCTCTTGTGTATACAGAGAAAGAGAGGGAAAGTAAGCACCATTCCCAGATAGCTGTGTTTCTGGAGCTGGTAGATTAGAAAATTACTTGTAAGCCATTTGAATGAAGAAGGCAGCTACATTATACTCTTGTGAGGGGTCTTGACTTAATGGAGTCATTCTGCTGAGCTGGGCATAAGGCCAATGTGACTGTATTTGGACCCCATTCTGAATCTTTGTACTGAATTGAACTTAGCCATGTACTCAGTCCTATAGCACAGGTGATTCCTCAGCAAGAAAGGGATCTTACAGAAAGTTACGAGACTCAGGCCCTGCTAAAGGGAATAGTTCCCTCCTGCTTTGCTAACACCAGCCTTTCTTACACCTGCTGCAAAGCTCATCTGTCGGAATCACCTTGCCCAAGGCACTTGTAGCACCTGAGACTAGGGCGCAACTTTGTCATGGCTTTGGCACCAATCCTGACATAGGGATGGGATTTGCCCCACCTCTACAAAGGAGACATTTCCAGCTAACATAGTTGCCCAAGGGCTGGCACTGGTAAGCACTGCAGAGAAGTAATCCTCTCTAAGGTGATATTCACCTCTTGTTCAAGTAGGTGTCTGAAATAGGTCAAGTGAGTCAGTCTGAGAAGTACCAGTTGTTCTCCATTGCCTTCTAAGGGACTGCAGATATCTAGTTAAACGCAGAAGTGTAGTTATATGAGATTAATACCATCCCTGTTGACCCTTGGCAAGTCTCTTGCTGCTTTAGTTTCACCTACAGGCCAGCTATAATGATACCTGTCTTATTTTGATACAACTTTTCCAAGAACAATGCTAGGTAAAAACTGAGTTTTGATTATCAATATTTTTGTCCTTTAAAAAATAGTATATAAATACTCTCTCACTTCACAGGTTTTATTGTTTGTTTTGTTTTAGCTACATTTATTTTAGCTCTTAAATATACTGTACACGTTTTCAGGGAGTTATCTATCTATCTATCTATCTATCTATCTATCTATCTATCTATCTATCTATCTATCTACGGGTCTAAAGAAGAGAAAGAGAGAGAACTCTGCTCAACCAATGAGACTCACAGCTCCTATTGGACTGCCCTTCCTGCTCCTGTGCTTCTTTCTGCTCATTCAACCTCGATCTCCCTTTTTCCTCTTTTATCCCTTCCCACTGGCTATCCAATTTAGCTAGTCCAAATTCCCCCAACCAGCCCTCCCAAAGCTTGCTCCTGCTCCCCTGTTGGCATAGCACTGAGAAAACAAAAGAAATATAATTGCTACTTCCAATGACTGTGTTTGGATGTGAATGTGGCAGGGGAGGAACTCTGACTGTGTGGGAATCCCTGTTGACTGAGTTACTTTCCTCAGCACAACCACATGGAAAAGAGCAAAACCCTTCTAGATTTAAGTCACAATGCATTGCTGAGCCAGCTACTTATAAAGGCATGAGAGTTTTGCAATCACAGGCAGATGTCCCACAGACAAAAAAGGTACATCCCTAATGCAAGACCTGACAAATTTTGAATCTGTGTCACACTGTCTGGGAGGTAAATTTTTTTAGGGGAAAGGCCACCAGAGCTTCTTAATGTAGATGAAAATACTCATTTTTACAGTGTTCTTGGAAATGGATGAATCTGTCAATGTTATTTTTTCCTTCTCAGTGTCCCTGCACATCAAGGTAAAATTCCAGAGGCAGCTGAGGAGATTCTGACATGCTTAACAAGGCTATCTCCAGTAATTTCTGTAATAGTCAGGATATTCACACTGCTATTCACAGATAATAAAGCAGTGCATAGCATAATTTACCCACAAATTTCATTCAGCTCCAAAGCTCAGATGACTTGCTACCCCTCCTTCCCAATGGAAAAATTATGCTCTCACAGAGGATGGACTTTACAGTCAGCTATGCCAAACTTTAAACAAACAAGGTCAAAAAGTTGCCCATATTGGGTCGTTACCTGATTTATGGTTGGGTCTGATTCAGTAGATATGAGTGATGTGAGCAGGTATGAGTGAGCTGAAATGCTGAGTCCACACCACCCATTCTTTGTATATGGCATAAGTACATGAACTCAGGTGCGTGCAACGTCTTACCCATAGAAGTCATTGTAACGTCCCTAAAAACTGTTAAGAGTGTAAGTATGGCATGAAGGAAAGACATGTAAAAGCTATGGGGATATCTTCATATATTTTTAAAGAGCATTTGTTGTATGTGAGCCTGTGAAGCTGTTTCCTGTATTCTGGTGCACCATCCTTGTTCAATTTCTGTTCAAATTACACTCTGTGTGACATTGGCCATTTTCTTAAACAGCATCATAGAGCCAGTCATGAAGCATCTCTATACCTCTTCTTGTCCAGTCTATACCTAAAGACACCAAAAGATGAGGATTCACAGCTTCCCCTCACAATATCCTTCAGTATTTCACCATTCCCATTATTTATCTAATCTCAACATTCCTTGTTGCTATTAAAACCCATCCTAACTTTCCCACCATGGACGTGGAAAATAGACAGCTTCCTTCCATCAAACTTACAGTTAACTAAAGGCTGTTATCATCCCCTCCACTTCCCAGTACTCTTTTACTGTTATTAAATCATGCTGATATTCAGCCTTTTTTTTTCAATTATTGGTTTGTCTCCTGGATTGACTCTGAATGGTCTTTATCTGTTGCAAAGCCCAGTCTCCAAAACCAGACATATCTTATAGTTGAGGGCTCCTCTTGGCTGCACAGGGTGGATGACAGATGGAGCTTGTCAGACTTCTCTATGTCTGTCACATCATGTCACCATGTCAGGTTCATAACTGCAGTTACCTCAAAATGGTCTGGTTGACTCTTACTTGTCATTCAAGGCTGAGTGGTAGAAATCAAGCACAACCAAGGATATTATAGCCACCCCAGTTGACAAGAGAAACAAGACATGCTGTTCAGGAGGGAGGGAATAAAGAAGAAAAGGCAGAGTACACTGGATCACTAACATCATAGTGCTAAGTGGCCCCAAGGTGGGATTTGTCATTAAATGGTTGAAGGACATCCATTTTTGCTTCATTTTATAGAATCATAGAATCATTTGAGTTGAAAGGAACCCTTAACAGTCATCTTAGTCCAACTCCCCTGCCGTGAACAGGAGCAACTACAGATGGATCAAATTGCTCAGAGCCTGGTCCAGCCTGACCTTGAATGTCTCCAAGGACGGGACATCCATCACAACTCTGGGCAACCAGAGAATGCTATGTAGAATGAGTGCACTGCATAGAGGATACCCATCAGATCTCTCCTGGGCACAGATAATCCCCACCCAATGGGACCAGTCACACTCTTGTATTGGGATCATAAGTCACGAATAGTGAAATTTGCAAGGTGGTTCTGCTAGGGCATTCACATCCTTGGTGTGGCTACACTTACCAGTTTGCAGTAAGCTTCAAGTCTCTCCTACATCATCCTCTCAAACCACAAGGTCTGGCATATCTCTGCTTCTGCTTTAGAAAATTACCTTTCACATTCAACCTGAATCACATACAAAGGCTTTCCCTTAGAGCAAAGCAATCTCAAAGAATGGGTAACTAAAGCAGGGTCTGAAGCTGCAGGTCAGCCCACATCTGCCAAACTGCACAGCAAGAGGTTGTGTCCTGCATGTGGGGTTAGCAAGGCACACCAGCGGAAACAGCTCTTCCCAAAACACCTGCTGCTCACCCAAACTCCCCTGCCTCACCTCAGCATACATATAAATCATTGCAACTATGTCAGAAGACCAGGAATGCATCATGGAAACCCTTCCCCTGTAACCGTAGCTGAGTGTAACATTTGCAAGTGTGAAGAGCTCATGTTTGTGCAATAGTGCTTCTGTACACTGTGTTCCACCCGGGCCTCGGGAAGAGGAGCTCACCGTGTCCCTTTCACAGCATTGGATTTAGGCACAGTCACACTCTCCTGATATGAAGGAGATGGGGGACGAAATGGAGAGGTGAAGTCTCCAATTTACTGCTAGCTGAAGCAGTAAGTTGAAGTGACAAAATTCAGACTTCCACCCACTGTCTTCTAAATTTGACACTGTGATGCTATCATTCTCCACAATTTATCTGAGGAAAAGCTACTTTTAGGAGTAGCAGCTGAGTCTACTCCATAAAATTCAAATTCAAGAAATCAAGTCATTTTATTGCTCAGTGTGCCAGGCAGCAGTGCAGGCAGTTCAGAGAAGGTAGCAATCAGAGTGACTTGGGTGGCCAGGACACAGTCAAGGCTGGTACAACAACTGGCCTGCAGGAAAGAACACAGTCACTGTCAGACTGTCAGTAAAACACTCAGACATTATCTCAGATTTCCTTTGTTTAATGGGGAATCCAGTGTTACTACAATAGACTATATAAATGGGATAATGTCTACTTAAGGAAGAGATAGAAACATCTCTATTTATTCTCTGCTTAGGCAGAGATAAAAAATGCTTTTATTACATCAACTGTCTCTTAAGTATAGCTACTACTTGGTGCATGGCAAAAACAGAGGATACACCAAGTAAAAAACAAGGCTGAGCATTTGTCAATCACTCGTAAATAATTTGAGACTTCTAGATTGTTTTTAAACTGCCAAAATTCCCTGGCAGAGTGTCGGCAAGTTAACAATATTAGCAAAGTTAATTACTCCATGCAAAGTGGAAGATGAGACATTGGAAAGAAGCTGTCCCAAAATACTCAATAACCTGGTAAATGGAGGAGCACTCAAGACCCACAAGAAAGCAGAGGAAGCAACAACCGCAGCTAGTGGATGAAGGCACACTGTTTCTACCACCATTTCATGTATCTCCCAAACAAAGCTTTTCCATCACATCTGTCCCACTAATTTGAGTCAAATTTACAGAATATTGGAGTGCCAGGACTCTCCTAAAGGCTGTCTGAAATACCCATCCTTGCCAGCAATATTTTGCAAAGGAATAGCTGGCAGTTATGTTCTCCACTTGGCACATATCCTGCATAGGATGCAGTAGGATGGGTTTTTAAGACAAATATGTTGCCCAGGTTGAAAAAACATAATAATCAGAGCTAGGGATAAGCTTATGGCTTTTGCAAAAGAAAACCTAAGCAAAGATCACCAGATTTTTGTAGCAGAAATCAGAATTTACATTTTGTTTAAATAATAAATACCACATGCAGTGGGATCCCAACTGCAAGTAGGACCTCCAGATGCTCAGAAAATAAATTCTATTGCTTAAAATACTTGTTTATTTCAATGAAGCTAACAATGTTACTAATTACACTGCTATTAACACACCTACTGATTATTCATGGCAATAAGAGTAAAGTAGTAATGGGTGTAGCGTAACTATAACAAGCTTTTCAAAATGGAGATCCCTGGAACCTCTTACATGTTGAGCAGAAATACAGAAAACAGTCCATCTCTAGAGCTTTCATCTCTATTTGCTGAACAAATCAATGGTTGTCTGTAAAGGAACTGTTCACCTGTTAGCAGGTCATCAGAAAGGTTGACAAACATCACACTGAGCATTAATTTATTTGTAATAATGCCAAAGGACAGTATCTGGATAGTCAGCTTTAAATTTCTCCTCATACTACCTGTTTTCCTAAAAGTAGATCATAATGGTCTCCTTTGGTATCTAAAAATAGGTGCTTTTAAGTTGAAAAATCTATATTGCCCTAGACAGTCCAGAAGCAAGAAAAAGTCAATATTGAGAGGGGCACAGAGTAAATCCTCAGACAGGAATAACTCCAGTATTAGGGAAGTTCAAAGTCTGGTTCATAGAAATGTTTCATAGAAGAGCTTCCTCTCTTTTGAGGACTTCTGCAGCCCTGCAATCAGTGACACCCAGGTTACAATGACAAAACAGGGAACTTTCCCAGGAATGGAAACTCAATGACTAGACCCCAAGGATGGTTCCCGTGTGCTCTTTGTTCATGGCCACCAGCTCCCAAGATGTTGTGGGGGTCCCCAAGAAGGAGAGTGTTAGTCTGCAGGTACCCCCACCTGCTGTGCATATCCCAGTATGGCCCATTTCACAGCATGAGAAGGGGCCACCCAGCAAGGACTGCTGACCTACCTGTCCATAGATATGTCTTCTGCTGGATACTACTGGATACTATGGGGTCAGCACTGCCTGTCCTCTCTGGGCCTCACCAACAAGGGCATTAAACAAAACAGTATAGTTAGGGAGTTAATGTTGTCTCTTTTTCAGCCTGGTTGGGCAAGATGCTTTTTAAGGTGACGCTCATGAGGATAAGTAGCTGCCACTGCAGAAACAAGCTCCATGATGTGAATATCTGCTCAGAGTTTCCTGTTGCTTGCAGCATCCATGCTCACTTTAGCCTCTGGGGTGCCTCCTTTTGTTGTTGTTGTTTCTTCTTTGGAGGAGCATAGGAGATGTCATCACCAGTGTATGAAAACAGTCCTCGCTTGATGTTACACCAGTAGCCTATTGACATGGAACAGCACAGTAAGCCTTTTTTCACTGATAAATAAAAATGATTAACCTAACTGATTGCTGTATATTCATCACTCTTGATACCTGGCAAACATTCTGGTTGTCAAGCAGGTAATATCTGATACATCTGTCCCACTGTTTATCTCTTGGGCTATGCTATCTCAAGCACCCAGTGCTTGTCTCTCTTTGCCTACTCTCTACAGAGATCTGATTGAAAGGTATGGTCATAATGATATATATATATTTATTTGTTTTTACGCTCTGACATTACTAGGTTAATTATGGACTTCTGAAAGCTTACAAAAACTGCAGCTCATACTTAGTGCCATTATTAATTCCAAACATTTGCTGCCTGCTATTATAACAAACACTTGCTTAGGACTATATTCAGACTACCTAAAATAGCACTTCGCACTCCAGCTTTGGAATCAAAGCTCCAGGGAGCAGGAGCCATTCCTGAGTTGGCTGCTCCCAGAGCCTTAGGAGATAAATAGCCCCAGTGTCCACGTTAGGCAATTTATAAGTACTGGGTGGAAAACACAGCCCCTACATCCCTTTTAGCTGAATAAAAAGCCAACTCTGCAGCCCTGGATAGCAAGCAGCTTGTTTGAGCTCTCCTGAGCACACCGTTTTGTAACTAGCATGTCAGCTTAGCTTTGTGAAACTCTCTAAGAGGCAGGCATGATACTGCCTGAAGGGCCACATTCAGATAAAGTGGAATTTCATCTCATTTTGCATCTAGAATCAATAAAGACTGACAGGCACTTACAAAGTCTTTTCAGAGCAGTTCAGAGAGATTATTAAGGGTTCTGAGTGCCATCTTACTTTGTTATTGGCACAGATTCAGAAGGTAAATAGCTTTCACGTGATTGTGGCCATTTCTGATCAATTAAACTATGTCCTGTAAAACTAAAAATAAATGTGCCTCTGAGTCCAGTTTTCAGCTTTTGCAATCAACAAAGACAAAAACACGATTCTTCACCCTCCCACCAATATTTAATGAAATTGCTTTTGGAAGTGTTAAAAACAAGAACAGCAATTGCAGTATAAATCTTAAAGAAGAGATTGTTTTATACACCAAATTATTTTAGTGACCACTGGAAAGAATACGTGCCAAAGCTTCCAGTGCTGGGGATGTGACAGCTTCCCAGAAGAAACACAATGTCAGAGTGTGTCTGAAGGAAATCCCTGTACAGCAATGGAGACTAAAGACAAAACTGCATTTCATCTAAGGTCAGCAAAGTGTCTCTAGGTGTTCTAACTAACTTACCATGCCAGGTATCAGAGTCCAAAATAGTTTTATTTACAATTAGTCAAATCACATGAAAAGATCTGCTGTAGCAGAGATGCTGTTCTTTTGTGTGTCTGCAAAAGAACAAGAGAAACTTCTTTCAGTAAAGCATCATTTTAAGTTTCCCCTCAACCTATAAACAGTCGTGAAACCTACATGAAATTTACCAGACAGCTTTTTCTGGGTTGGGAATATTTTCTTTCTTTCTGGCTTTCCTTCTACAAGCACTCACAGGGGAACGGATGACTTTTTTCCATCTTGTATAAGCTCATGTGTTAGAACAATGTCCAGTTTAGGATTTACTGTTTGTATCATCTATGTGGGTTCCTCTGCAGTTAAGTTAACAGCAACTTGATAACTTCAGAAGCACCTGTCTTCATTGCACAGCTCAGAAATCGCCATAAGCTTCCTGTCCAAACAAAACCCCACAGCAAAACCCCATACACTCAAGCAAGCAGTGCTTCTGAGCCCAAAACAGGACTGTGCCACGAGGTAGACAAAGGAGAGAACAGTAAATCATGATTTAGTTAGAAATCCAGAAGGAGTCTTTATTCCTGGATTGATTTGGAAGAACTAAATTTTATAGCCTGGATCTCTTGTAAGGTCCCTTGTGCCAGAAGCTAAGAGTACAAAACCATGACTGTCCTGTGTTGCTGAATCTTCAGCTGAAAGTTTGTTGGCCTGTCTTGTTTGTGATCCATATTATGGTACCTAATCTCACATCTAATCAGTTGTCAGACAAGGCTAATCAAGACTTTCTCATCTCCATTACCTGTCCCCCATCCTAGTCTTTCAAGCCTACTGCTCCACCAGTTTATCCTTTCTGTGGGAGGAGTCCTTACATCACCTTTAGTGGGCTGGTTTATTTTTACCTATGCTGAACTTCATTGCACTATGTTTTCCAAGCATTTTAAACACTGATGTGTCTCTTGCTTATTTGTTCTTTGTCCTCACTGGGACTCAGACTCAGTCCAGATGGTTTCATCTGAATGGCAAGCCATCATTCAGCAGAGCTCTTAGCAAGCATCTTCTTGGGTCTGCATGTCTCAGCAGCAACCAGACAGCTAGGGACTACCCAAACGACAGAAAGATCTTTCGATCTGACAGCAGTAATAAGGGCAACAGTACCTATAGTTCCAGCTTTACAAACCTATTTCAGAAGCAAGACCAAGCTCTTTATACAGGAGATGGTTTTGTGCATACACATCCCAGCCTGGAGAGAACACTGTCTGTGGGTCTCCAGGCCATTCCACACAGATCTGGCCATGGATTAAGGGTATCCAAGCAGCCTCAACATTGCTCAAAGTGGCCAAGGGATAGCAGCCTTTCCCTCTCTTCTGCCTTCCTACTCCATCTCAAAACCCAGCTCCACAAGCCAAGATCCCCAAGCCATACATAACAGGATTTCTGATTCTCCCATTCCCCAAACCCTTACTGCTACACACATATAGCTCCAGTCCCTTGATTCCTACTTCCCAGTTCCTCTTGCAATTACTTCCCAGAAGGAACACTGACCGTCAGCATACTCTTCCACACTCAATATACACAGCACCTTTTTGTTACTTTCCAAGCCCATCCCACTCCTATATCCCTGAGCCAAAAGCATTTACCCCAGCATTAGCTGAATTCCTCTCCTAAGTGCTCCAGAGACAGCAGATATGGGAGCCAAACCTGCCACTTACATGAGACCAAGCTACCACGTGTGAGCTGATCCTTGCTCTGCCATAACAGTTCCTATGGCCACCCACATCACTACACAGGAGTTTCTTCTTTATTTTTACCTAAGTGTTGCTAAAGGGAGTTTCTTCTCTGTTGCTATATTTGTGTTGCTGAAGTTCATGCAGTCCCAAGAGAGTAGGCAGGAGCAGATGATGTCTCCTGGCCACCTCAAAACTGAGACATATGGAGAGAAACACTGATGAATTTTGAGATGCATCATGTGACAGGTGCTTCTGGCTCTGGTTGTCTGGAATGAGGGGGAAGAGGTGAAGAGGGTCTCAGATGGGTAGTTTTCTAGTGGGGGTTTAAACAAGCCTAACTGTGAATCATTCCCATCTATGCTGACCACAGAACATCACATCTGTTGTTTTTTATGATGAAAACAAAAAAAAAGGAAAATGACTAATGCATCTTTATATAGACAAGTCATTTCAGTCAAGCCTGAAGCGCAGTCGGCTAATTGGACAAAACCATGGCTCATAATCACATTTTAACATTCCTCCAGCTTAATGTTTGTGTTTTGGTTAGTTACTGAAGGGTGTTAACCTAGAAGTGGTCACCATGAGGGTTTGAAGTTACAGTAACACCCCATTAAAAAGGACATGGCAAATTCACTTCACACCTGACTTGCCAGTGGTAGCCTTTCACACTCAGAAGGCTGCCAGCCAAGCCAAACACCAGCACAGGGATCCACACGATGACTGACACTTTCACAGCTGGGAAAGCAGGCAACACTCTTCCATTTCATAAAGTATGGAGGGATTCAAGCAAAGATTGTAAACAAACTGTGTCCAGATCAGCAGACAGATCTCAGACATATCTTCTCTGCCAGTCCTGGATATACAGGTGCAGGTACATGCTTGTGTGTGCTCAAACAATGGTTGGAGCTCAGCACATGGGTTCAAATCACAGCAGCGGCTGTCTCTGAGGTGATAAAAATTCATTACCTAAGCACACACAATCACTCAGACTACAACAGCAGATCAGGTGAAAGTGTTGGCGTGTAGGACTCAGCCTTGCTTTTCTTTACTGCAACTGAACTGGAGCTGATGAGGTTTCAGCCATGTCCAGGGAAATACTTCTGTGCAGCTCCAGAGTGTTCCTTATGCCTCAGTCTGTACATTCTTCTTTGCCCTTCTTCCCTACTGATACACTTAATAGATTACACCACTGTGGCTTCAAATATCCTCTGCCACTGTTCGAGTAGTAAACATACAGCAGGGGGGAAAATATCTTTCTATCTTCCAGTAGTCCCCCAGGCTCAGCTCTCTAACATTCTCTGAAATATTGCCAGCTACTTTACATAGGTGCTATTCATGTTTTTATTTATATATGAAAATGTATTTAACATACAGGGTGGGGTTTACTTCTTGTCCACCAAATGGTCCCACCTTCAAACATGCAAACTTGATCTGTTTGCAGCATCCAAAATAGAAACATTAACAATAATTAGATCAGAGTTTAAAAGGATCAGATCCTCATTAAGGCTTTTCCTCAAAGACTTTATGAGCTTAGAGCTTGAAGTTAATCTTCTATGTCAGCTGAAAGGGAAGCCAGGAAGGCTCAAAGAGGGGAACAACAGCTGTAACTTGCATTGGTTGCTCTCACTGAAAAGAAACAAGGATTTAGCACTCCAAATAGTGAAATCCATAAGATCCTTGAGGGAAAGCCACAGCCTTGAGACTCTTTCAAGTTTCCCTGCTTTTGACAGGAGTAGTTCATTGTAAAGCTAAAGCTGAATTACTGAGTGCCCTTCCTTTCCCACCCTTCCTCCCTCTCCCCCCAAGAGCAGCTGTCATTGAAAGGCAGCCACATGGAGCACGTGCAATAACTCGGGGAGAAAAACCTATGATAAGGGTGCTGATCTCCTGGTCTGTCTTATTTGAAGTTTCATCCTCTCCTTCTCTCTGTTTAGTCTTTATTATTTCTTCCTTTCTTCCTGTCACACTGGTGACCCTTCTTCCTCACCCTGTTTCTTAAGTAGTGCAAACAAGATGCAAAATATCCTGGTGAATTAGCAAGCTTTTTAGCATCCATGTTTTACAGATAGAAAACAGGAGGACAGAAGACTTGGTACCTAACCAGCTGTAGGAACTGTATGGCAGAGCACAGACCCAACTATAAAACCATCTCTCTTGTCTCCATCCATTCATTCACACATAATCTTTGCATAATTAGTTTCTTCTTTACTATTCTTTCCTTGTAGTCAACATTCTTTCATTACCTCTTGTTCAAATCTTCCATTTCATAATTCCTCTGCTTCTTATGTTCTTATTTCACTGTTGACCTATTGCTATGGTACACGCTCCCATATACCTTTATTTGTGACCCCCCAAAACATCTTCTTAAAAAGATTCAGTCGATTTTCTTTGTGTCAAAGCCTCACATATTGCAGAAAAGCCACACATTCAAAATATAGGAAAGGCAGCAAGAAACCCGATAGACGCTGATATATTTATTTCAAACTATAAAGTGGATTTAAGCCAGAACTATTCTTAAGGCATGGGACTTAGCTTGGAAGAAGAGCTGGAGTAAGTAATTTAGCTGATCTAAACCTTAAACATGGCCCAGTTCTGCATGCTAATTAAAAGCAATAATTATTCACAACCTATAAAAGCATATGGATTCATTTCAATGGCCTTCACAAGTTGAAGTCCCTGATCAGCTGTTTGCAACAGCAAGAGATTGTAAAACAAATCTGTCACCTCTTACCCTCCATTATCCCAACAGGTTGTGCGGGATATAAAACTGAGTCAAAACATGTCCAACTTCTAAATAAAGCTGCACTTCACATTTCAATCATATAAAAAGAAGATCTGTTTCTTATTTATTCTCCAAAATACTTCAGATCTAAAGCTTGTAATATTAAGAACTATATGTGTACCAGATGAATCACTTAGAAAATCCAGTACACAAATAAATAGATTATAAATGTTCAAGAGACAAAATGCAGCCTATGATTAGCGGCCACTGGTCTAAATGTGATGCCAGGATCAGGACACCCATCTCATGAGCCAGTGGATCCCTGTGGCATTATCCCTTGTGTCTTGACACTGCTCAAGACTTACACACCTAAAATATTTTTTCATTGTTGCAACAATACTTCCACGTTACACTTCATTTCCATTTATTAAGACAGTTATCCACTTCATGCTAAACTCAGGCATCTTTTTAGCCACTAATTAGCTCAGTTCCCATTGGGCCTGCTGCTGCATTGTTCTGAGATTTATGTAGTCAGGCCTAGTCAGAGAGGTTTCATTAAAACAATCAGTCCTCAGAGGTATAAAAGTATAAGAAAGGAAAAGATAAACAAAACAGAGCACTGGATCACATTGATTTCAGCGAGGCAAAAGGAGGTATGTATAACTGAGTTAGAGTCAAGGGAAGAACCTCATAATACATAGGTCACATCATCAGCCTGTGGAAATCCTTCTCCAATAAAAGAAGGGTCACTGACATGTTGGAAGGAGTAGTTGAAGTGCCTCCATCTTAAACAGAAGTAACAAATAAAAAATAATAATATTATGCATTCTGCCAAACTTAATACCTTTTTTACAGAAAGTCAGGGATATTAGATGTCAAAGCAAAACAATCAGCACAGTGAGGGGTTGTCTAGCTTGGTGGTCCTCATAATGGAGAAGAAGGGGAAGGAAGAAGCCCCTTATCCAGACTTTACTTCCTTTTTTCCTCTCCTTGACAGACCTCTGAAGATCATAAGGATTAACTGAGCCATAGAGAGGTAAGTGGGCCCAAAGGCCACCTCTTGGCATGGATGCTGCAGTCAACCCATGGACCAACTGTATCACCCACCTTCCTATAGGAAACAGAGCAGAAATTCAAGGGTTGCTGCACAAAGAGAAAGCACTGTGAAAAAGAAAGTTTGGAGCAGAGGTTAGCATGTAGAACAGATGTTAAGTATCTGGGAAGATGAGGACTGGAGAGAGAATTAGAGGAACAATGGCAAATTATTGAAATGAAAAATCTTATTAAATTGAATTGTTAATGAACTGAAACCTGTGCAAGAGAGGAAACCCTTCAAAAAATGGATGAACACATGAAGAGGCCTGAAAGCAATAAGATTTTGCCTTTCTTTCCTCATGAAGTTTTGCCTTACATCCTCAGCCTTAAACAATAAATTTCACACCTATTCTGGTTTGCTGCTGGTCAGCCACACTGCCACACAAACCTCTCTTCAGTTTCTTATTGCTTTGGCCTTCACACAAAGTTACCTAAAATAAATGTGAACAAAAGCTCCTGAACTATGAGGACGTGTATTATACACGCAACTTTTAAAGTGTGGAGTTTAACACCTGGATAACCTTCAATTTGTCTTTCTTTTGCATTATTTACAGTCTACATGTCTCATATGCAAGTGAGAAAACCAAATGACATGAAGGAACCCTTACTTAAGAAAGGGGAAGCTGCCCTGAAAGGGCAGTTCTCACATTGTGATGATGCGTGGATATGTTAATTGCATGGGGAGGAGCTCTCACTCAGGTCAGTTAGGAACAAGGAGAGATGAATGAGGAGATGCAGGAAGAAGCACTGTGATCACAACTATCAACTTTAGCTAGGTGAGCAGCTTGGTCTTTTTTACAGGAATTGATACAAAGGGATGAGGCCCGCAGTCAGCCCATAACAGCTCCCCTCTGCCACTCTCCTCTACACACATTTCCCTGATCCAGCATGGGTCCTCCCCTGGCTGCAGTCCTTCAGGATAAACTTGCTCCAGCAAGAGTCATCTACAGGCTGCAGAGGTATCTCTGCTCCACTGCCTGGAGCACCTCCTCCCTCCCTGACCCTAATGTCCGTGCTGCTGTTTCTTACTGCTTCTCCCCACTCTGCTTATCTAGCAGCTTTTGCCCTTTCTTAAGCAAGTAAGTTTTCCCAGAGGCACCACCATATCGGCTGCTGGGCCCAGACATGCCAGAAAACAGAAAAAAGGAATAGGCAAAGAGAATCAAGGAGAATTAAAAAATAAATAAATAAAACATAAATAAAAGCAGAAGAAAAAGCAGAGGGGCAAGAAAAATAAAAGGAAAAACTGGCAAAAATGCTAAGTGCCCCTAGCTGCTGTTCCTGAGTATGCTTCAGTAGCATAGGGAGTGCCTGGAAGCAGCTGGGGTGGCTGAGGCACATTGCTCACTTGGAGGTCTACTTCTCAGATACAAGGAGACATTTAGTTCACTCTTAAAGTTGTCATGATTGTGGTTTGTCATGATACATGGAATAGATTGCCCAGAGGTACCGTTCCTGGAAGTTTTCAAGAACTGTAGAAGTGGCACTGAGGAATGTGGTTGGTGGGCATGGTGGGGATGGGTTGATGGATGGACTAGATGATCCTAGAGTATTTCCAACCTTCATGATTCCATGATTCTATGGTTTGAAATGTGTTATCTTCATTCAAGAGAAAAATGCAAATGGAAAACCAAGGCACATTCCTTGTTTATAGTATAAATGCAGTTATCTATTAAGATCTTCGGTTTAAACAAATTACATCAATTCTGGCTGTAGGATTAATCCAGTGGTCAACATTCATTATTGAGAACGATTCATGAATAGCTTCCTGGAAATACGCTTGTCATTCCTGACTGAGCCTTCAGGCCCACTGACAAATACAAACATGCTCATGGGACACACATGGTTATCCTGCACTCAAGCTCTGCTGCACCTGGATGAAGGTCAGAGTCCATCCAACGCACTGGGACCTGGAGAAGAACATATTATGAAGGAAGAAACCCACTAGTTATCTGCACAAGAAGTGATTTTTACCTCCATATAATCAGCCTCAGCTCTATTCTTTAATATCACACATTATTGACTTTAAGTTAGTAGAGTCTCTTTGGATGCAGTATAATGTTTTATTTCATTCATATATTTTAAACAAGTGGGTCTTGCATAGAAAAATGTGAAAACAATTTTTATCTCCATCATTCTCTGTCTTAAACAAGGGTTCTAAAAGTTGGAATGTTTAGCTCACAATACCTGAAAAGTATGGATATGAAATGAAGTGCAGGTATTCCCATGCAACTTAGAAATACTTAATAAGCTGTCTCAAAGCACGTTCTCTGACTGCATACCTCTCTCTTATGCCCTAAAAATTCATCTCTAGATAGGAATTACGTATTCTCAAATTTGTGTTTGGAGGAGGAAGGTTCCCCACTCCCACACCTAAGTTCCTAGTGTATACCTTTGTAGCTGCCTCCTTCTCTGGCAGTTCAGTAAGTAAAATAAGATGTCACACACTAAGTATGTTTTTTATTCTATTTGCATTTTTTAACTCTTACACCAAAAAAAAAAATCTTGTTCCAGTTCCCTGGTTGTGAGTTTGCTGCTCAGCTCTAAGCTCAGACATGAGAAAAATCAAAGGGCTTTCAGGTCATCTCCTGCTGCCCAAAGGCAGAACCAACTATACGACATGGATTCTTGGCAGCTGCTTGTCTAACCTGTTCTTAAAAATCCCCAGTGATGGAGATTTCATCACTTCCCTAGGCAACCAGTGCCAGGGCAGAACTGTCCTTATCATTAGAAGGTTTTTCTTTCCTGTATGTAGAATCTACTGGAAGACTGATCAGCTGCTGAAAAATGCCTTGAGATAATGCTGCATTGTCATCCAAATCTGCCAGGTGCTTACTTATGCTTAACATTTGGTCTGGAATACACCATCCTTGAAAGATACAGAAATGTTTTTGAGACACTCCCAAAGCAGCAACTGATAGCAGCTGATTCAGATTCAGTTAGCAATTGGTTCCTGAGAGGCAATAAATATCTCAGTGGCTTCTCCTGAATATCTTCCACACAGTGAATAGGAATGAACTGGTTCCAGCACATCTCCAAAATACTTAATTCTTAAAGAATAGCCATTAAGGAAAAAAAATACAAAATAAAAATAATAAAGAAAAAGAAAAAAAAAAGAAAAAAAGAAAGAAAAAAAGAAAGTGTCTGTATCAAATACCAGCCCCTGATGAAATCCAGATGGCATTGTGAAACAAATCAGATTAGACTGGATTAGGCCAAATATATATTCCAAGTTCTTACTGCCAGTGAGCAAGAAGTTTCCAAGAAGGCCTACTGAGTTTGTAATTTAAACTGGCACTCCCTGCAACATAATCACATCACTTCAGTGACAAACAGCCCAGAGGATACACGCATCTTTTGTGCATGGCTGTTCAAATGCAAGAAAAAAAAGAATGGTTCTTTAGTGGTGCAAGAGGAAAACCATTTCCAGTGGTTTTCTGACCAGGAGCTCTTATGGGTGCACGCATTTCATGAGGGAAATGGAGGCCAGAAGAATCTGATCACTCAATTCATTGTAGCTAATGCATTTTTCCATTCCTGAGATTCCTGTCATTAAAAACAGAGAGAGATGCTTCTTATTTCTTCATTAACTTTTGTGAAAAAAAATATTGAAGCAGTTCTCCTACTCTATTGAAAAAGCTTTCCATGGAAACCAGATAATGAGCATTAAAAAAAGAAAGAAAAAAAAAAACAACACAGAAACTCCACAGTCACAAGTTCTCCATTAAAATTTTATTCTGTTCAGATCCTAGCACTCACTAGGTCCTCATCTAAATGATGGCTTAGAGAGCGCACAGAGCCACCTACTTTTTTTTATCCCATTATCTAGCGGGAAAATCAGCAAGCCCTGCACTTGTGTGAAGGCTCAAATGTGTGCAGGGGCTACAGTATACAGGAAAACCTTACAAGAAAGAACAGGTGGCACAGGAAGCAAACTACGTGTGAGAGTAGCTAGATAGTGCAGTGGTTTTTGGTGGTCCCACAACAGGCTCATAGGGGGCCTGCGCCTGGATTCACACCCTCTAACTCAGGCACATAACTGAAGTGTTGCAGAACTCCCTGGAAGAACTGCTCTTGATGGGGGAAGTTTGGAGTGATCAGGCTCCTAAATTAGATACTTCCTTTGAGTGTCCAAAATTAGACAGGATGCAATCAAGGCTTACTGCACAGCAGGATGCAAATAGGGCTTCTTCACTAGGCACCTTAACACCCTGTGCAAAGTATATTGGTAACTGGGAGACACAGAAACCTATGTAAGAGTGAGAAGACTTATAAACTATTTTAAGAACTTGAAATAACTTGAAATAAATCTTAAATGTAGAGTGAAGAAAAGAGTTTTTATCTTTCTGAGATTCTTCAGGACTTGGTCAATGAGGCAGTCCTTAAGACTCAGCTAGAGAAAGGCAGTGCAAGAGCCCCCTGACCAAAGTACTCTGGTGGACTAAAGAACCCTTGGGAAAATCATGTTTGAGGGTGATTCAGACTCCTACAAGACAGATGTCACCACAAAGGTATGGGGTGTTCAGAGGTTATCTGTCAGGTTTTGGCCATGAAGTCCTCATTTTGGCAAGCAAAGCGTTCTGTTAATTTCTGTAGCTCTGGTGAGCATATGTCTATAACTTAGGTTCTAGAGCAAGACTGAACTAATATCATCTGCTTTATGCACATCTACATGTGATCTTCCTTCTGGATTCCTCACCAAGGACCTAAAAAAATGAATTCAATACTGTTCCATGTTTTTGACTGGACCTCTCATTTTCGGGCAGCAGGAATCTAGCCAGCATTTTAGCAGTGCTCAGCCATTGCAGACATGGTCATTAAAGAAGTCTTACATTTGGCTGCAACCAAGACTCACTTCATTTTTGCAGCACTGACACTGTGGCCTGGAGAGGCTGTGGCAACATCCCCTAATCTTATAAACTCAAACTTTCTGGGCTGCCGAGGACAAGCAATCACAGGATCAGTACGGTTCAGCCTGTGGTTTTTCAGTTGCATGTCATACTACCTCTTTTTCCCCATCCCCAGCCTGAGGCTGATATTTCAGGCTGCAGCAGCAGCAGTAGAGTGTGGCTGACTGCACATCCCCAGGCTGTGAAGCCTGAGGAGAAGCACAGCCCCAGGTGCTGGGAGAGCTGCTGTCTTTGCCCAAACCATTGAGACCTCAAGAAGGAAAAAATAGAAAGAAGAATTATCTAATCTCTGGTCGAGCATGAGCAGTGATTAAGAGAAGCTTTGTATCACCAACTTGTATGCTTCCATTAGATCTTAAAAATAGGATCTGGCTCTGGATTACTTGGATCCTAGAAATAGGATCTAATGGAATAATAATATTTTTCATCACAAAGTAATCCAGAGCCAGTTTGTTATCTCAATAAAGGCTAGTTATTATTACTAATTTTAGGAATAATAATTGTTCACACTTTCATCTTGCACTCTGTTACTCACTTTTGATAAAAAAACAAATCTATTTAGGCAGAAAATAAGGAGGATTTAGAGTAGACAATATTCACAATTTCCCTAAATTTTATGCTGAACAACTGAATTATTTTCCTACATCCTTGGTGAAAACCAGCTACACAGTTAGTCAGGTCCCTCCAAAGGGAAGCCTGTCAGGTGAGAACTCTGAGGTTAGACAATGGGTTTGGTAACGTGCAGTCTCCTTGTGACCACCATCAGATTCCTCTCCTGCTCACACATCCAGAGGTACCTCACCTGTGCAGAGAGAAAATGCAGTTTGTAATTCCCTTCTCTCACTGCTCTTCACCGAGGGTTGGGTGGATAGGTTTGTTCCCTGCAAGCTGCTTTCCCTCTTTGATGTAGGGTGCTTATTTCAGTCCCACTGAAGCAGAAATTAATATTAATCATTTGTTGCCACCACGATCTTGACTCATCCAAAACTGCAGGGGTAAGTTTTCATTACGGCTCCAATTAAAAATAGAGGTGGCTTTATCCTTTTGAAAAGGAACTGTCGGCAGTGAAATACAAATGACAGAAACTGATGCCTTGGGATCTTCCATCATTCTCTGCTACGAGGTTTATAAGGCCAGCAGGTTCCCAACAAAAATGTATTCAAATGCAGATACCTGCTAAGATTAGCCTTCAGCTACTATACAAAGTTTGTTTATTTCTTAGTGATCAAACAGTTGTTCAGATTAGCTGGAGTTTGCGTGCTTCCAAACTAAATGACTGGCTACAGGGGATGCTCTGATGGGCGGAGGCTGGTATCCAGCCAAAAAGCCATGGAATTATGCACTTGTAATTGCATTTTGGCTTTTATTTGCAGTGAACAAAACCACAATAATTTCTCAAAAATAAATTCAACTGTTAACTATTGAGCTCAAATAATCTTGGACCCCAAAATGAATTTCTCCTTAATGATGAAAGTCAGATCAGTTCTGCTAAGATGTGCTCTAGAAAGTGTTTCCAAATGCAAGCACTGGGACATAAGGCTGATTTGGGGGCAACCTGCCAAGCAGGCTTGGTTTTCAGTGCTTCTCTCCCCACTCGGCAATGCAGGGAGAATCTTATTTGGTGTAGATGTCACAGTTTATGCAATATCATCCAGCGGAAAAACTCAAACGCACATGTCCCACACTGACTCAGCAGAACAAGGTTACAAGGATGTGGTCTGGTGAAGGGGGATCACACTCCAGCTCAGGACAGTGGTTCCCCCTTTGTGGTCTTCCTCTTCCCAGGCCAACACCCTGCAGGTGGGCTGCTCCTCAGGAAGCCACACTGCTTACACCCAAGGCAGGACAGCAGATGCATGGGAACCCAGCCATTACTGCCCCAAAATGCATCCCTAAGTACAGGATCAAGAGCCCAGATATAGGACCCCCTCTCTGTGAGCTCAGAGATGCTGATGCATGTGAATTGTGCTCCTTCCCTCTTTCTGGGTTACACTTTCATTCCTCCAACACCACTGTCTTGCCTTCCCCATGCCCACCGCTGCTACTGGACCCACGTAGTGAGCAGTACTCCTTAATCCTTTCTTGGGGCCCTGCTTCCTGCACCTCCCAGTTGCGGGTACTGGCTGTTACAAGCAAGCTTAAGCTTTGGCATTTCTTGTGTTATGAATTCACGCTCTTCTCTTCCTGAACTTGAGCTCAAAACTCAGCTGGTGGGGACAGCTGTCGCCTTTTTTCTTTTCAGTAGCTCGCCAAGGGACCACCCTTCAAGTCTGACTCACCATCTCACAGGCAGGCTCACAAGGAGTTAACTTCCTTGTCACCCTGCTTTGAGGTTTCCTGCTTCAATACTGCAGAGACTTTTTATATTGCAGTGCAAAGAATAATGGGGGGAAGCCCTTATGGTCCCAGCACATGGCCACAATCCACCAGCGTGAACAAAAAATTTTCTCTTGAGTTGAAGACAATCAGGGCTACTTCCCTGCAATCAGAAATAAATAAGCACACAGCCAGGCTGAGTGGGGACCAGGGAACTGCAGATGTGTCAATGTGAGATACAAGTACCCACAGCTGGTATGGCTTTAGCAGCTCTGGCTGTACTGCAGCAGTGAATGGAGACTGAATGGCACAGGACAGCCTGCACCCATTGTGTTCAGGGACCAGGAGCTCTGTGGCCAACAGTGTCTATGCTATACAGCGCAAGACCTTAGATGTCTCTCATTGTGGTCCTCCATAGCAGTATTATTATTCCTCGTGCTTTTCTTAACCCAAAATGTCTGAAATAATGAGGACTTTGCTCCAACCCAGAGGCACTGTTGTTACAGTACTGAGAGTCCATGTTGCATAACCCTGGTATGGCATGAAGGTGTATGGGCACATGTGAGGACACAAAGTCCTCTGAAGTAGCAGTGGATGACTCTGTAGGGTGAAGGCGCCCACACCCACTGTACTCCTAGTGGCACTTTGAGCTGTTCCCATGGCTCTGCTGGGGCTGTGTCTTGGATTCAGGCAAAGTGTTTCAGAAGAGAGACAGAGAACGAGTTAAACAGTGAAGTCAATCATGGCTTGAGTGCTCAGGCTTGTTTCCTGCCTTTTTTAATGTTATGGACATACCCTATGAGGTTCAGAGTACAGCATGGGCACACACCCCCTCCGGGAATGTCCAAAGTGGTGGCCCTTGCCAAGCTTTTTCACTGGGAAAGCAGAACTAGCAAGTACGAGCAAGGATGTACAATCCACTTAACCCAAATGAGCTAATCCATGGCAGTAATTTATGAGTCTGCCTTCTGTCTGCAGTAAATGCAAAGAGGGCCCAGCTAAACCACAGTGGTAGGAGGTTAAGCTGGGTCAGATTTCCTCCCATGTGCCATAGGCTAGGAACATCCACTCAGTTACTTCGCCCCAGCTGATGCTCAATATATTTATTGTGCCACAATATGCTGATTGTATGTCTGAGCCCCAAGAAATGATTACCATTTCTGGTTTGATTAAGTGAAGGTCTCTTTTGAAGCTGCAAATGATGCCGCTACAATCTATCAAGCAAATATGTATTTATGAATATTTAAAAATGCTAGTTATGCAAATATGCACTTAGGGAATTTAAAAATACACGTAATTAACCTCTTTGGGGTTGCTGTGATCTGCCGAGTGAATACATATCCAAGGAGAATAATCATGCCAATAGGCCAACAGTAACTGCTGCAGATGGATATACTGGGTTGCCTCTCCCTTCTCCCATGGTGATGGTACCACACACTGGTTCTGAAGCAGACAGTTATCTTAGCAGTCATTTCTCTGCTGAGCTGCAGTATCTCAGGCTGGCTGATGAAGCATTCTTTGCCACAGCCACACCTAATCAGAGTGTTAAGACTCATTATGAAATCACTGCTGCAAAGAACAGATTATGCAGCTTCTTTTCTAGACTAAATTTTATGTTCACATCCTTCATCTCATCATGCACTTCAGACTTTGCCTTCAATTGTACTGAATGCTTAGATTTGTAATGGCTGGCCCTAGAGAACCCCTCTCTCTGGTGGAATCCTTGTTCCAGGTATATTTAATGCTCAGGGAGAATGGACTGTATAAAGAAAGGGCTCCTGGAAACCATCCAGGTTGGGATTCACTTAAGCTATCAAAGACATAGAGGAAAGAGGTCACACTCAAAGTATACAATGGTTGTCTTCATCATCTAATGGCTCCGCACCCATGCTTACTCCTGCATCTTGGTCCCCTTTACCACTCATGCTGCATGTATATTACTTCACACCCAGCACCTTTATTTTTGAATCCACCAAGACAAAATACAAACACTGTGGTAGCAGTACAAACATCTCCTGAGAGGCTGAGTGGATCAACAGTGTGGCCAGTCAGCATTCAAATACACACTAGCTCCCACCTGAGCCCATTCACCTGTTCCTGTGGAGCAAACAAACAGCTCTGGAAGCCACAAGTGGCCTCCAGGCTGTACAGTGCAAAGGTTCTGTGGAGGAAGTTTGGAGAAATATCTTATCTTTGAGACTTCTTTCTATTTACTGAATTTGATTTAAATTAGATGATGAATTTAAAACTTAATGGGGAGTGGAGGAGGAGAGCTAGCAAGCACATCCATCCAGAAATACAATTGCACGTCCTCAGAAAGCTTTTATATAATTTTATCAGAAGATGTTATTTAATAAAAATTCTTTGCACAGAAATCTCCTTGGTTACTTACCTGTTGTTCTGTAGGAGATACTTCTACCTGAGCTTGAAGAGACTAAATGCAACTCCACTTAAGCTTTCAGACACTTGGATGGGCTTTGAGCTAGTTGTTTCAGTTGTTTTTCCTTTATTTCATGTCTGTTAGTGATTGCTCCCTAACCTGTGCAATATAACTTTCATCTGAGATACAAGAGATCAAGGTTCAGATCCTCCTCATAAGCTATTTGCACAGTGTCTGACAGGTAAGATTAAGAAAGTCTCATGCCATAATTCTCCATTAAAAAAAAAGGTTCAGCAAAGAGAAGGATTTTAACCTGATGTTTCTGACTATCAGGCTTCTTTTCCTCTTGCCTGATGGATGTGTAGCCTTCACCAAGACACTGTGAGCACTTACTTGACCAAAGTCCATCAACATCACATTGGGAGACGGCTTTACATCCATCAACAGAGACCCTCTCCCCCCCGCCCCACTCTCCCATATGCATGTTTAGGGTTTGATTTTCTAGGGGTCTCTAACCATGGTTTTGAAGACACCAACAAAACTTTGCTGAAGTTCCTTCAGATTCAAGGCCTTATGTATGATGGTAGTAATGGTGAGAAAAGCACCATGACTAGTACTGTTCAGCATCCTCTAAGGCTTTCATGCCATGGCTGCTTATCCAATGAAAGAGCCTTGGTCTATCTGGTCTCCTTCCTTGCAACAATGTTCCATGGAAAGTATCAACTCATATCCACAGGATTTCACATTTATGCTGGATTTTGGAGTGTGTCTTTGCTACAAGGCTTGCAGAGGATTCAGGCTGCAGCTGGCCAGCATCCCATGGGATCACTGGGTGCCCACCACTGGCACTTCCATGAAGCTCAGCAGCCCATACTGCCCACATGCTCCAGAAGCTGGGTTCCAGCACAGAAACTAAAGAAACTGATCAGCATTTCAGTTAGAACTGGCTCTCATCCAGAGGATAATATTGAGCCCCAGATATGTCAACTCTGTTTAAGCAGCACAGCTTATTTATTTATTTTTTCATTTCACTTATCAGCTAGACAAACAGTTAATTTTCAGCTCCAGAGCAAGACAGTAAAGGACCAGCTAAATGCTCCTTCTGGAAATGAGAAGTATATCCGGATCCTGAAAAAGGTATTTGAACAAGCTACAGACCTGGAGGGCAGAGAATAAGAGCGAAAATCATCCTTGTGCAGACATCTACAGCAAGTTTGGGCTGCACTGAAGCCTGCAGTGCATGCAGTCCTGAGCGTCTGCATCACACAATTTGTAACTTTAACACTGCACTTCACAGAATCACACAGAATCACAGAATTGTGATCACACAGAATTCACAGAATCACTTATCTGAGCCACTCAGTGCAGGAGCAGTGCCAGTCCCACATCAGATTCTTAAAGTTAAGGCCAGTTGGGTATCAACGCTGCAGAGCAGATGACACTGTGGGAAGTTACATTCACTTAGCGATTCCTTTCTGAAAGCAAGAAAAGGCAGCACAACCTTTCGCAAAACAGGTGGTGAAATCTAGACTTAGGGTGAGGTTTGTGCAGAAAGGTGAAGTTCAGCCTTTAGGGAACATGCATCGTGTTCATAGCACCTTTGTTAGCCACATCTGAATCCACTGTTACCACTCTTGTGACCACAGGAACAGTAAATGCACCTCTAAAACCTTCCTGGAAATCTGATTAGGATAAAAGGGGCCAGTGAACTTCACAATAGATCAACAGAAGCAGCTCAGTTTAGGGAACAGCAGCCTGTTTCTAATTTCAGACTTCTGTGAGAAAAGGCTAAATCAGGACTTTTCTGTTCAGCAGAGCTGACTGACGTTTTCATGCGCTGAGTTTCAGTCACAAAACCACTTATCTCTAATGGAAATATTGACACAGATACGAACAGCAACGCTAAATACTTTTAGAAAAGCATTTTATTCCTGTGCTTAAGACCTACTGTTTCAAGTGGCCACAACCAGTAGTTCTCTTAAGCAAATTAAGCCCAATTATCTGATGTCTAAATTAAAATCCTCTCCCTCCTCAGCTCCATTTGCAGCAATTTTTAGCACAAGAGCAATAACAGTTGTGCACACTTACCTAATTATAGATAATGATCTTTATAAAGAGCTGCTAGAATATGCTAAGCATCTTAGCATAAACATACCCATTCATTCCTACAGCAAGAAAATGGCATAGGTTAGTGATCATGGCAAATAGTATCCCCATAATCTTCTTAGTGCAAAATACTGTGTTAGTCAAATGATCTACTTCCTCCTTTTCTCCATCCCATCAGCTGCAGGTGTGCTTTCCCAGCTCACAGAGATCTCAGACCATCTCCTCATGTCAGCAGTTTCCAAGGAAAGCATCCTCTATTGCCTCTCATTTGTGACACTTTCCCTCTTCACCACCACAACCGCATGTGTCCTGAGTGCCAGAGCTCTCCCTGCTTCAGTGTTTGCTTTGCTTTGTGCTTTCTTCCAGGTGGAACTGTCACTGCTGTCAGCTGCAGCTCGGTCAGAACAGAGATAGAATGGTGCAGCTGGCTTGTCTGGAGACCTGTTTTGTCCTAGACTCCAAATGCTCATGTTGTTTCCATGTGAAGGAGATAAAGTTAATGACCAGATTCTTCTACCATGGTAGGTTAAAGGCACGACTTGTTACAGAAGGGATAGATTTCCTCAGCATGACTGGGACAGGCAGTCCCCTGATCTTAATAGTCTGATGCTGAACATTTACATCACATAGAAATTAAAATGTAGATTAACACATCTTCTTAGTATCCAAAAGGTGAAACCATACCCCATCTACTGAAATATATATACCCTGCACAGAAGGGCTCATAATGCTAGGGAGGAAGGCCATAGCTACATGAAGTAAAGCCCAGCCTTGGAGCATCCCTGTGTCCTGGAAGTACTCAAGACACAGCCCTCCGTTGTTGTGATGACTGGGGTCCTTCAGCTACTGCTGTTCCCCAGCCTGCAGCAGCCCTGCAGAAAAGCTCTCCAGCTGCAGTAACCTGTCCTGGTAATTTCAGAGAGTGGACAAGGCAGAGGATAAATGCACCCTAAGCAGAGATTCTCCAGTACCTGGGCACTGGACAAAGCACTTATCCTCATGTTAGGATCATGCCTTTGCCTCTCCTGATATTGCATTCAAGGACTTCATGTGCAAAAGCCACCAGCTGCCCAGACAGGCTGTGCCACACTGTCCAGCTCTCTCCATATGGCAGAAGCAACAGCCTGATCTCACAAAGTGCAGCTGCTGAAAGGACAACTCCCTCCTTGCTACTGTGAACTCTCATATGTCCAGGAAACATCCAGATTGCTAATAGTGAGCCAAAGGGAGCTGAAGTACAGCCCTTGCATGAGCAGGAGCAGCCACAGAGGAGCTGGGGGTTTCCCTTGCAAGGTCTGAGGGACTCAGCCCGTAACGTGGTCTGGAGCACACACGTGCTTTTCATATCTGAGGACGAGCAGATCTGCTGCCAGCAGACCTGACAAACCACAAACCGCATGGCTGGGAGGGGCCGTGGGAGCAACCTCTTCACAACAGTGGTCCAGAGCATCTGCACCTGATGCTAGAGCATCCTGAGAAAGGTGTTGCTAGCCACAAAGGTTGTGCCAGGGCGGTCCGTGCTCTTGCAGCATTGGCAGCACAGGGCTTGCCCTCTTGAGAAATAATTCTTGCTACCAATGTGAAATAATGAGAGGAAGCCCAGCATGGATCCCAGTTGCCCATCAAATTGCTAACAGCTGCCCCTGGGCTTTGGGTAGTGGGGAAACAACAGCAGACCCAGGTTGCAATGTTTTCTACCCTCATCGACTGGTAGAAACAGAAATTTCTGCATACAGCGTTGTGAGAACTGTCACGTGGACCACTTTAAAAGATAAATTTGCATGAGTTGTTGAGGGTCTGTATCTCTTGAGCATACAAATAAGCCAATTCTATCAAGGGAAACAGGCGAGCACCTTTGCTGCTGTCAGGAGCAGAGATTCAGCAATAAGAGAAACTTCAGAAACGGCCCCATCAAGGCCGCAGCTGTTTGATCCTGCCAAATTAAAAGGTCTGCTCAGAGAGAAGCGGGATGCTGAAACAAAAGTGCTTTGAGAAGCCAATCCCGTGCTTGGGAAAATGCAGAGATGAGGCTGTTACAAAAGAAGCGTGCCTGCTGAAGGACCTGCTTCTACGTGTGGTGCACTATCTGTGTGAATATCAGCTTAGATGCAAACTCATATGACAAGTTACTGTACAAAACCTTTCGTAACATGGAGGTGAGGTTGCAAGACTGCTAAGCTTACCGGTGCAAACCTCAGAGCTGCAGCCAAACCCATCTCCGTGCTGCTGTGTGCAGGCCACAGCCGGTCCCACACGCTCATCCCCTCCCCACCACCTCAGCACAAAACAACTGCACAGAGTGTTTTTAGGAAAGGCACACTAATAGTGTGCAGAACGGATGAGCGTGTAGCTGGTGTGCTTGGTTATGAAGATTTCCTGCCTTCTACCCAGGAAGGGCATGGTCTGCAGGTGTCATACAGGGTGAAAAATAAAGACCAACTCCCAGTGACTCGTTCCTGGTTACCACTTTGACTTTCAAGGTTTGTGTTAACAAGAGAAGCCCTTCAGCCACAGTGTGTTTATATGGCAATACATTTAGGGAACACATGTAATTGTAGGAAAAATAAGCTATTATTATTTGAGGCAGGCAGATGGTAATTGAAGCTACACGTACCAACCAAACCTCACTCCTTGCAACAAAAGGGAACGAACCCAGCACAGCTAGAAACAGCCCCTAAAGACTCATCTGCAGAGCCTGGTTCAGTGGCTTTACAACAGTCTCTGCCTGCGGCTAACCCAGTTTCCCCCATAACTTGTGTGCCCTGTATGCAGGTACCTGTAATGAGCCCTTGCCTTCCAAGTATACACAGCCCTTTCCTACCATTCAATCTTTTGTCATGAAGCATCTCCTTGGTGCCACACCGCAGTGCCCTGCCATCCAGAGACCCTCTACATGCCCCAGATGAGCAGAAAGAAGGACCCTTGTGTTTCAGTGAGACATCCCATGTTAGCCAGCTGCTCATCATAGCTCTTGTGAGAATCACCCCGGAACGGACTCAGCTGGGTGGATTTAACTGTCAAGAAAAAAAGTCATTTCCTGCTGATATAAGAAACAGCACCAACTCTTTCCTGCACAGAATTTTTTTGTTCTGTCCCATTTCACAGATTAAGATGCAAAGATGTAGATAGAAAAGGGCTGTGATTCACCTGACCAGGATCAGGCCTGGCATTCATCTGAATCAACCAAGAGCTTAAACTACCCACTCCCACAGCCCAAGACTTTCTCTTCAAGGGAAAGCACCTGCATAATCAGCTTTAATAGTGTCAGCTGGGAGATAGGAGCTATTGTCTCCTGAAACACAGACATACATTTCTCAGTACCTGAAACTATGCAGAATTTCTGTGAATGGGCCCTGCTAAACAATTTGAAAGACTTGATCAGATAAAGCCATGTTTAAATTCAGCTTTTCATAAAATATTTCCTTTGTGTAGCAAAAAATAATAATAGAAAAATGAGAAGGCCATGTTATCTTTTGTGCACATAGGCCACTTTCTGTATAAGTCAGTCCTACTGGCATTAATGATTTTAATGTTGAAAATTACCTACTGTTGACAAAATTTGGAAGAAGATTTACAACAGCCTTGAATAGTTTCATCTGATTCACCACAGAGTTTGGTCTTTCTCCATTTAATAGTATGCTTTAAAATAGGTTGTGTGCCTAATTTGTTATGAATATTTGTAAAACTGATGCTTAAATGAGTTTGAAACACATTTAGGCACAGTGGGTCAGACTCCCATCTCCAAGACCAGGGCTTCAGAGCATAATAGTATCTGCTTTACTCAGCAAAGTAGATTTTTGAAATGAATTGATATCATTGTACATGAGCATGACAGGTTTTTCTCCTCTTATCCTGTTTTGTTTTGTTTTTTTTCCCCAAAAGAAAAGCAAACCCAGCATGCTCTCCTAGCTAGCTGAAAGAGTAAGGAAGAGGGAAACATCAAATGGCATTATGTTTCAGCCAAGGACAGCAAGAAACCTGGCTTCATTACATCATGATCAGCAGAGAGGATTAAATTGTTCTAATTTAATTTATCTACTTCTAAGAATGGTTTTCAGCTATCTTAGCCAACAGATAAGATTGGAAGGAAAGGAGCAGCACCCACAGTGATTCACAGACTGCTGATGATACCAAATACAATTGCCCACAGTGAGAAGGTGCTCCTGACTGTGCTGCGTTCTTCTGTTATGATACCCACAGTGGCACACTTGGGCTTGTTCCCCAACCATCATCCAGCCACCCAGGCTACAGAGCCCCCTCAGACTCCTGAGTGACCATGACCCTTGCTACATTAAGTTGGAAAGCTTGCAAACAGCAGTTTCCTACTTGATGATCTGTGGTCATATCTACTCTCATAACAGTGTCTCTGTCACAGAGGTAGAGCCAACAGAGACTCCCTACAGAGCTGTACAGAATGAGGTTCACTGCGGTGCACATACCTTGTAGCCCAGAATCCCCATGCTTCCATGCATTTGAAAAACTTCTTTAGGCAGATAATACATGTTCATGATGTAGCTACATCTTGAATTCTGTGGCGTATTTCCACTACCCTCCCATCTCTAAAGACATATAGTAGAATTGGAAAGGGTGGCGTGAAGGATTATTTTAAAGGGAAACAAAAAAGAAGCTTCTGTATAAGTAATGACCAAGGAGACAAGAACACATCAGCCTGAAATAACAGGGACTGAGGGGGAATATGACATAAAATATAATGACACATATCGCATCCTTAGTGTTAGGGACAAAACAGGGAACCTTTCTTCATTTTCCCCTCACACTCAAAAGACCAGGGGGCACTTTATGAAACTAGCATATGGCAGTTTCAAAACAAACAAAAGGAAATACTTCACACACATGCACCCACGGAGAGCTGAGTTCCTCACAACTGGTCATGGTAGATGCTAAACATTTACATGAGTTTAAAAAGCAGCCAATCATGCTCACAAAACTTGTGAAAACACAGAAAGTTTGGGAACAAAAGTATAGCCTACTGACACCTATTAAATGCAAGGCAATTCCCTTCTCTTCCAGGTGAGAAAGGATCTAGAGAGGTAACTGTAGGAAGGTGGGAAATTTTTTCCATGAAAGTGCTATTGCATACTTGCAATTTATACTTAGGTCCCCACCATTAACCAACTGAGGACAATTGCCTGCCTGCCATTGGTCTTACCCTACATGCTCACAAGGTATTTCTCATGATGTACAACTCTCTATGCTGTGTCTGACCCATGGCAAGCTGTACAGAGAGTGCTAAGGCAGCCCGTTGCCTATGGGAGTCACAAAGCCCTGAAAAATTTCCCTTTCACTTTTTTTCATCTGGAACAGTTATACACAAGATAAGAGTTTTCAAAGGCCCATCGCATCCACTTTGCGATGTACCATTGCCCAGGGTACAGAGGGAATCTCAAATCCACACAGGCCCTCCAGAAGCTCTGCAGACATCACCTGAGTAGATGCCATGGGGACTCATTTAGTCCATTTTAGAGCCACACATTCCATGACGGAGAGGAATTAGGGAGGAGGCACAGGGCAGCCCTTTGGAACACCTTACCAGAGCAGTATGGGTATGGCCATGAGATGCTGTTCCTAAATCTGTTTAGAAATCAGTGCCATAAGCACTAAATGCTCCAAACAATTATTTTTAAACTGGGGGTGGTAAAATCACAGTCCTTGTTGTGCACATCAGCAATGGCAGGTAATGCAACAAAACAGCTCCTATTACAAATAGGAGTCCTGAAAATGAATGCAAGCACTCTCAAATGGATGAGTTTGTATTCAATCAATGAAGGGCTACAGGGCAATTAATTACTGAGCAGACATGGTAGAAATATTCCCTTCCTCCACAGGAGGATGGTTTAAACTATAGACTCTGCACTGCTCCTTGAAGGCACACGTCCTAAAACTTGCAGTGTCCTATCTGTGTATGCTAATGAAATATCCAATTATAATCAATGTGAATATCATTGTTTGAGCCTTTGTAATATGCAAACACACATACTACAGGTTGGAGAAAATTGCAAGTGAGCCATTACAATTAAGTAGCCGAGCAACCTTTTGATAAGTTCCAAGTAATTTAATTTCCCCTGGAGCTACGCTGTTGAGTCCATACTGTGATCAGCACCAGCAAGACACTGAGTCCCTCCGTAGCCATGCTCACGCATGCAAACGGCATTTTGGGAACATCCACCTCCTTAACCACACATCCGCTGAGCTCACTCTTTAAGGTTACAATTAAGTTACACACTCCTGCCAGAAAAGCAGCTGACACATGTTGAAATTTTAAGGGGTTCTATTTGCCTCACTGCATCACTGGTCCTGGATACATCACTTCTCTCAGCAACTGCATCAAAAATCCTTTTTCTTTTTTGTCTGGTTTATGCAAATAAGGATTTGGGGAGTGGGCAGCTGGTGTAGGCCTCAGGCTTACCAAACTCTCTTCTCTTAAAGTCCCACTTCCCAAGGAACACGGAACAGGCTGCCAAGATGAAGAGAGGCACTATCTTCTTTATGTTGAAAATGCTACTAGGTCACATTCTGCAGATTAACATTCTTAAAGATGAGTTGCAATTTAGCTAGATATTGACCCCTTTTCAAGGGGTGTGTGTTCTCCTCAAAAATGTTTCTTAACTTGAAGGAATATAGCAACATCCCTATAATTTGCTTCACATTCCATGCAATCATAGCAATGATACAGCAAAGCCTTCTGGATTTAACCACAGCCCACCAATTAATGTTGCATGGGTAAACATAGTTCAGAAGGGAATGAAGTAAGTTTTAACCAAGGGTTATCAGTGCAAATTTTTTTGAATGGGAAAGAAGCAAACATGCTAATTTGAATCTAATGTAATTGCCTGAATTTTTATGTGAAAGAAACAAAATATTTGGCTACGAGAGCAGATCTGCTCTTTGAAATAAGACCCAGGTGGTGGTTTTTGTGTAATATTAATGCTGGCAATCAGCACCAGCACTGGTGTTGAATTTTACAGAACAGAGTTAGGGCAGTGCTACCTGCTGTTGTAGACCCAGCCCAAAGGCCCTGCCCTTGAGCTCCACGTGCACAGGTTGTGCAAAATCAGGGTCCAAATAGCAGAACTGCAAAGTGGGAAGGAAGTAGGTGAAGAAAAGACAGCAGTGAGTTTTGATGAAAGGGGAAGTATCAATCTGTAGAGAAGCTACGAATAGAATAATTCAGGGAGCCTGTCTTGTTTAAAGTTTTTATAAGAGAGCTTGAAATACAAAGTGAGTGTACTGAAGATATTTACTCGTAGCATAGAAAAGAAAAGTCTTATTTTCCTAGCGAAGCTTTGCAAAGGCTCCTCCTTGAACTGGAGGAGTAAAGTGACCAAAGACATGAAAATAGAGTGAAATTCAGAGCTACTCAACACAAGATCATATATTCATGGAGTAATAGTGAGAAATGCTACCATAAGCTGAGAACTCATTAACTGGAGATGACTGAGAAGGAGAAGAAGCAGGGAGTATTAGTTAATTATAGGATGACTGAAGCTACCGAGTGATGCAACTGTGAGAAAAAGCAAATGCGATCTTAGGATATGTCAGTCAAGGCATTTCCAGGAGAGGCAGGTGATACTTGTCAGGGCATAAAGCTGTACAGCAACACAGAATGGCAACTACGTACAGACAGCCCCACTAGTGCAGACCAGAGGTCTGTGTAGCCCATTAGCCCTTCTTCAACAGTGGCCAGAGTAAGAACAGGAAGAATAAGTATAGGACAAACGTATGTAAGACTTCCCTCTGGTACTCTCACAGCCTCAAAACATTTTCAGCTCAGGGGATTTCCTTCTTAGCTAGCTGTGGTTTGTCTATTAAGCAATCCACAATGGATTTTTCTTCCACATGATTCTTGATCTACCCTTGAGCCACTGCAAATCCCTTGCATCCAGCAAGTCCTTTGGTGAAGACTTCCTCACACTTACTGCTTATCACAAGAAAAAATACCTCCTTTTTTTTTGTTTTAAATTTAGTTCCAGTTCATTTCAGAATGTGGCCTTTAAATTTTGCACTGGGTAAAACAGGATACAGTAAATACATAACTAGTTTTCCCAAATTTTCTCGATCTCTAGCCTATCTTCCCAAGTAGCCGCTCTTCAAGGCTGAAGAGGTCCCATGCAGTCACTCCGTATCCGTCAATATCTCTACTGCCCTTCACTGAATCTTAACCATCTTCAGTACACCCTTCTAGGTCAAGAAGAGCAGGACCACAGAAAGCATTCAAGATACAGTCAACCTGTAGGTTTAAACAGTGGCACAAAGTTGTTTTGTTCTTTATTTCATTCCTAATAGCTCCTATGTTTGATTTGGATTAGTGCTGTGGTTCTTTTCTAATAATGGGGATTTTCTGTCTGCTTATAAATATGAAGGTAATATTTTCATGTCTAATTCAGTCATCCATGCCCAAGAAACATTAGCTTGAAGGGATACTGAAGTAAGGAATCAGGCTAAGATAATCAGAGAAACTGAGTTTCTATCATAGGAGTTCAAGTTAAAGAGAAAGCATCATTTCTGTCTGTGCACATCACTGAAATCACCAGGCAAGGAGTAGCTATTGAGGATGAAAGACAGCATTAGGACAAAGATGCAAGTTGGGTCTGGGTGTAAATTAGACTTGGATAAATTCAGACCAGTGATTAAAAGAAAGCTGGGGATTGGGACATTCTGGAGCATACTTTCAATAGAAGGGAGTTAAAAATGAAATTAGTTCTAAGATGGGACACAGCCTGTTTGTGAACACAGGAAGGCCTCATCTAAGTATGCATTTTAATAAATAACGTGTGAGGTGCATCACATCATCTCCCTCTGTGCTTCTATTTAGACATCCCAAGGACAATGTTTTCTTCTATATAGGATGGAGCAAATTTCTTTGCAGAAAACTACTAAGAAACATACACAAAGACATGATGGCAGAGGAATCAAGACAGGCCTAGAAAGCTTGCTAGTCAGGAGGTTTCCCTGCCTGAACCAGCCCTTACTAGACGAAGAATAATGTTGGGCAGGCACATAGCAGTAGGAAGTCTGTGTTAATCCTGCCTCAGAGAGAGGAAGCAGTGGGAGGAACAGGTTACATAATCCCTAACAGTTTTAATTCTTCAATACTTTTTAAATACTTAAATCATTTAAGCAATTATTTGTGGACTGGCTAATCTCCTCATGCCCCTTGTGTAGACAGACCTGGAGTAACCATTACCACAAAGACCAAAGCTTAGAGCAGGTCAGGTAACAGGAGAGTAGAACTAAGGTCTCCGTGGATAAGCAAAGCTTTCTGAGTTGGGACAGAGTATTTTTGGTGGAATTTATTCCTTAGCTTCAGCATCTATGAAACTTCAGACTACTGCCACACTAAAGAAAAATTAAACATTAAAAAAGAACACACAAATATTCAGGCTCACTGTTTTCCTTTTCATCTGATATATGACCAAAACAGAAGAGGATACGTGTTGGAGGATTATATAAGTACCATTGTATATACCAGCGTAACAAAAGCACCTCACATAGAGTTGTAAGGCAAATGTAAGGCATTTATTTCTTCTTGGGAAGTCAGAAAAGTGGGAAGACATATTTCTGTGTATTCATAGAGATACTGCACACCGGAGGAACTGTGAAAGTCTTCCTTTCTAAAGTGTCAGTAGAGATGGCAATCCTGATTCAAAAGACTAAGAACCACTCCTGTAAAATTCTCTTTACCTCGGCTGCCAAAAGCTGCCAATCGCTGAACAGAAGAGCAAAGAGTTAGAACTAACTAAATTTAGATAGATTTTGCTAAATAACCTTTAAATTTGAAAATATGGAATTTGAAGAGCTAATGTGAGTTTTCTATTAGACGCAAGCCACAAAAATGCATTTAAGGATTGAATAAAATTATTTCTTTGAATTCTCTGTGTTTATGTGCAGTGACAAAAATGCTTGTTTTCTCAAAAAAAAAAAGAAAAAAAAAAGAAAAGAAAAAAAAATCATTTTTGGCAGTCAGAGAAACACCCAGATGCTGGTTTGATAAGCAGTCTCTGTGCTTCTCATTCAAGAACAGAGGAGGTGTGGATGAAAAAGGAGTCTCAGAGGTCTTTATAGCACCTAGCTGTAGACACCCCACAAAGAAACCCCAACTTCCACGTAAAGGAAAAGAGATCCAGAAGAGAGTAATGCACCCTCCCTACAGCACAGTCCTAATAAATGAAAATTCTTGAAATCTTGTATCTGGAGGGAAAAAAAAACAACAAAAAAACAAACAAACCTCATCATGATTTCTGTTCTATTCCCACTGGGGCCGTGTCATCTCATCATCAAGAATAACAATAAAATCAATTCATTATGTTCCATTGAAGGCAGCCTCAGGAGAGAGATCAAAGAATGAAAGGAAATGAAAGCTGACCGACTTTATCACCTTTGGAGTCAGTCCCAAAGATCTCAAATTAATTTAGATCAGTGGGGCAGTGCATAAAAGCTGGCAAGCCCTTGTACAACGGCAGAGACTTTATACAAACCAGTGGAGAACTGCAGTCTCCAGGGCTTTTCCATGAGCCAAGCATTTTTGTGACCACTAAGTACTTCTTCCTTTGGCTATGTCAAGTTTATTATCAGAGGCAGGAGGGAATACTTCTGTATTTTCCTCTTGAATTCTGCAGGGATACATCTGTCTCTCCAGACACAGAAGTGACACTTTGGTGTGAAAACCTGTCCGCTCTAAGAGGCAGCCAGCTCCCAGCATCATCCCTAACTAACCCCCTGGGGGGAGCTGGGAGCCAGATGTTTCTCATCTATACAGCAAAGCAGTTCCCTAAACTGCAAGTCACAGGGAGTTTGCCACAGTTGCAGCAGCACAGAAACTCTAAGGGAAGGGTCAGTGGCCCAGGGGAGCAGCTTGGCTGGGCAGTGGGCATCACCCCACCATCAGCCACAGTCAGGAGCACAAATCCTAAGGCTGGCCTTTCCTTCACTCATGCTGGGACCACAACAGGTCTCAGGTCTCCCTCATCCTTCTCTTTATTCTTGCCTTATTCCTAGGAATTTTATTTCAGCTGGGAACATCCCTCTGAGCTCTAGTTTCCCCTCCAGTCTTTCCTTGCTATGCTTTATTGTGTTTTATTTTCAAACCAGATCACCATTTCCTTTTCAGTCATTGTTGTAATACCCAAGCTCCAGAACCCCAGATGCAAGGCAGGCCCTGTGCAACTGCCCTGACTTATCCCAAGCCAAATCTCACAGCATCTGTGGTACCACCTGCCAGAGAGAGACAAGTTCCTGATAGACCTTCCCTTCTCTCACCTCCTTGGCAAGTGTCTGCCTACTGTAAACACTCAATTAGTCAGTGGGTCCCATTAGCACTGATGACTCAAAGCTGTGTCATCTGCAGCTGCAGACAGGCAATGCCTTGCTTGCCCTTGGTTGCATGCAACTCTACAAGCAGTATGAAGATGTTAAGCCAGCAAAATGGAGCCTGAGCCCACAGAGTAGATTAATCTACCCGAAAATGAGATTCAATTTATACCTTCACACCCTCTGCATGAGCCATAATATGCTTCGAATCTTGCATTTTGGAGAGGAGGTGGGCTTCAATCCTAGAATCATAGATTAGATAGAATCATTAAGGTTGGAAAACACCTCTAAGATCACCACGTCCGACCCCAGCCCATCCCTACCATGCCCACTAACCACGTCATTCAGTGCCACATCCACACATTTCTTGAACACCTCCAAAGATGACGACTCACCCACCTCCCTGGGCAGCCTGTGCCAGTGCCCAACCACTATTTCAGAAAATACATTTTTACTAAAATCCAACCTCCACCTCCCCTGGTGCAAACTGAGGCCCTTCCCTCTCATCCTATCAAGGAGGCAGCCATGCACGTGGGCCACCTTCCTGCTGAAATCCAGCCCCCACTGCTGAAAGCAGGGCCCTATGAAAGGCCTCTTTTTTCAGCTACTCACTGAACATCCAACAAAAATGAATTCCTTCGTTCAGCCCCAATTCTACATTCAGTAGGAGGTAAAACCTCATGAAAAAAAAAAAAGAAAAAAAAAAAAAGGAAAATTAGATTTTATGGAACAGTTCCTCATCTTCCAACTTAACTCGCCACATGAGGACTCCCACAAGCATTCCCACGGGGACTGTACAAAGTCTGCAGACACTCCTGCATTCGCCAATTCTGAAAGCTCAGCCCTGTAAGAAAACTGCTCTGAAGAACTAAGAAAAGACGCCTTTATTACCATCAAAATCTGTACTACAAAAAGCAGTCTGAAAAACACCACTTTCTTTCCCTAGCTGCCCCTCCACATTGCCATGTTGTAGAGGATCTCCTTGCCCACTGGTCCCAGTGTATGCTGGAAACATACTGAGAATAAATAAAGGTATGAAATATGCGTGCTAAAAAGATCAATTCCGACCCCAGCCCATCACTTGATCCACAGCCATTCAAATCTGCACGCAAATAAAAAGAAGTTGTGATATTTTTTAACCATCCGACAGCTGTTCCTGGACTGGAGCGTGAGGAGTCATTTGTCTTGGTGCATTTCTTGATGGATAGATCCACATGACCGAAATCGCTTTCATAAGCAACGTGTAGTCAGGCTGTTGGCAAGCTCAGGGGACAGAAGGGAAGAAAGACAGAAGGACTTTTCAGACTTTTCAGCCGCTTTTCCTGGTGGTCAGCTCAGCTGAGTGTCAAAGCACACTGCTAGCCTGAAGAAGAGATGCTGCCACTGGCTCATGCCAATCGTGCCTGTAAATAAATACAAGGCATCATTTTCCTCTGCTCTCAGTCTCACCAACACTAAATTGATTTAAAACCTTCCAAAGGAAAAGCCTCAATGTTTAATTTCTCTGGCTAGCCTTACATTCTTGGCCCTCATTTTATTTTCCATAACATCCAGTTTCTTTCTTTTGACACTTGTTATCCTTCTAAAATGCTATAATAATTAGATCATGACACCCTACAACTATCTCCAAACTTAAATATTCCCTTTCATTCATGACAGTTTATGTGTAAATTTCATAAGATTTTTAACAATGTTATCTTGAAAGTACACGGTGTACAGAGCCAGAGTGGAAGGAAAATAAACTCACAAAATAAAAAGCGATTCAAATTCCTGCCCAAAAAAATTCAAATAAAACTCTTTGATCTTCCAGAAAAAACTTACTTGATTTTATTTATTTTCCCATTCTTCTCCGCTTCCTCTCTTCAGACAAGGAGGGAAATAGTGAAATGTTAGGTGAAAAAAATATTTTTACTGTATTTTCAGCCTGGTGAGGACTGAAAAATTAACAAGAAAGCACTGTGACCTAAAAGGAATCCCAGTTCATTCACCCCAGGAAAGTTGTCTGATTAAAGACTCTTATGTAATACTTTATCAGGAGTACAGATCTATTTCAAATGGTGCAGTGCCACAGACTCATCAAGAATAACCCTCTGTTACAGTCAAATTTATTGCTTCTGAAACACTTTTGATTTCTGCCTCCAACAGTTCACCATGAAATAGTTCTCTCTCCACTGTTTTTTTCCAGAGCAGCTGTGACCTAAAACCACTTTATTTTCTTGGTTCCATTAATCTGCCCTGAGCACACACTCTTACAGCACCAGCTCCCAGGTGCATCCATCCAGTGCTCCACTCCATATTTCTATATGGGTCAAAGCTAGGTCCTGTTCTTGATGTAGGAGAGCAGGATGACCAAATCCTGTCACCTGAAAACACCTGCAAGGCACTGAGCGTGGGAGCAAATGATGCAGTGGGCAGGAATCTCAGAGCTGCTCTTCAGCAAGATCACAAAAACTAGTGCCAGGAAACATACATACATACAAGAACAGATTCTGGAGGCAGCTCCAATTAAGTTTCCACTGTCTCTGCATACTACTGGCATCAAATCTCTGCAAACCAAACCAGAGGTCATTGTGAGGGACAGGATTATGCCGAGATTCCAAAGCAGCAAGACAAGCAGCTAAGTCCCTTAGACCTCATATTATGAAGCCCTACCAAGATTACCCATAGAGACCTCGTCCATCTGATTCCACTCCAATGCAATAGCCTGCTGCACTGAGCAGGACTTGGATTTCATGTTTGTACGCTGGGCATGCGTTCTCCAACTAACCTACTCAAATCAGCATTAAATTCACAGGCATGAAGCATAGGCCCTGTTTCCCTGAAGTTTCAGGCTTTACTCTCAGGCTCCATTCTCTCCCATCCCTACATTCCAGCCACCCTAATTCATCTAGAAGTCAGCACTGTGCCTAAAAGCACACTGACAACATTCCTTAACACACCAAGAACAGAAGCATTGCTTTAAAAAGCATTTACTGTTGCTACACTCAACTTCTAGGAGCACAAACCAATCTCCTGAGACATAAAACTACAGAGACTTTGAACTCACATAATCATCCTGCACTCAAATATTCAGTGTCCCTGGCTCCTGATAATGGTCTCCAGCAGGTCTCATGCATGAAAAGCAGCCAAGTTCATTCCTCTTTATCAGACACACGACCTAATGCTCAGGTACTGCATTCCTTAAACCCTTGGAAAGTGTTGGTTTAGCCTATACCTCAAGTAAAATGCCTTAGAACATCCAAAAAGAGAGGGGAAAAAAATATAGAGAAATAGAGAGAGGACGAAGAAATGGAAGGGAAAGAGGGGAAGGGGAAGAGGAAGGGAAAGGGGAAGAGGAAGAAGAAAGGGGCATGGGGAAGGGGGAAGGGGAGAGAAGGACACATTAAAATCCTCAAGCACATTATAAAAACATTAAGTAAAACAATCAATTTTCTTTCAGGCAATTTTAAAGCCGTTTCCTTTCAAATCCTGTTTGCCCCAGGGCCAGCTGACTTCAGGCTGTTTAATATTTCTCAGGATTGTTTTCCTGAAGAATTAGAATTATCTTTATGACAATAAAGATATGTCTCTGAAATCCACAGGCTTTATACTACAGGGGTCAAAAGGAGTGACTATTCCAGGGCACTTCTGAAGGTCCCCCAACCTTTAAACCCTCTTTGTCCTATCTCTGTCTAGTCTCTGGAGCAAACACATGGTAATAGCATTAATCCAGTTCTCCGTTGAACTGGTTTACTTCCTTCCTCTGCTGATACACTGTGCAACTCCCAGCACCAATGAACCACTCATAAAAAAGGTTATGAATGAGCAGTAGTGACAGAGGCTTCATCTGTCCTCTCCTTTAGGGACACTGGAGTATTCCTCAAAATGCTGATTCCACGCCATCAGAGGGAATCCGAGATCCTCTCTTAGTTTCCCTCTTTTGGAAAAGAAGTTCACACAGGGAGGAAATTCAGCCAGCTTTAACTCTCACAGTGCAAAACCTGAAAACACTTTTGGGAGGTTTACGAGCAGCATAGGCACTGAATGGATACCTGGTACCATTCAACTAAGTATAATTAAAAAATAAATGAATAAATAAATAAAAATGTCTGAAAACAATAAAGGTACAGGGATAAGACTGGCCTTTTCTTTTCCAGTTGGAAGAATTGAAGGGGATGCCCTTTTCCATTAAAGATGGCAATACACCCAGTATGTCTGAGGGCCAAAAAGCTCTTCTAGTTCCCGAAAGTGCAAGATGGAAAGAATTTCATAAGACTTTATCAGAAAGAATTCACAGTGAGATAAACATTCACTTCTGCCATTTGTTTTCATTCAGACTTGACTTGTCACTAATAATTATGACAGAGGATGTGATAAATGTCCGCTCAACATTTGTAAGAACAATATGCTTTACCCAAACACAAGAACACACAGGAAAAAAAGGCTAATCATAAACTAATTATTTCTTTCACTAATCATTACTGCTCTGAGTCACTGCTTCTATGAATTGCCTCACTTTTTCTGTGTGTTTGTTTTTCTTCAAGAGTGAAGCAAAGAGGAAGAAAAAATCGGCCTTGGCTTGTTCTTTTCTTTGCATCTTTCTCTTTTCACATTCTTAGGTATTTTATTTCTCTTTTCTGCGAGTATATTGATGTTCCAAATCTATGTTTGAGTGTTCCAACCTTCATAAATCTACTTAATGGCTAAAAGTGGCTAAAATATCAAAATGCTAAACCTGATTGTGTTCTAAAGGAGCTGGATGGAGTGTGAATGACAGTATAGAGATGTTTTTTCTTCTCTTTCACCTACCACAGTTCTGGTGGTTGCAAGAGCTCTTCACTTTGCCAAAAAAACATTCCTGCTTTGGGTCTGTGCTTTGCTTTCATGCCTCAGCAATAGGTAAAGTGACCTGGGCAGACCACCTTCTTATCACCCCAAACAAAAATTGCACATGGGAATTTCAGAGGCTTAACATTCCCTCCTTCCAGGAGAATGAGAGTCACGCCAGTAGCCCTGGAGGGCAGGCACCACAGGTAAGAAGGAAGGGCAGTGAGGGGAGACCATACAGGCTTTGTTGGAAGATTTGAGTTGTTGTCAAATTAAACACATTTAGAAAAACTCAGTTATACTGAGTTGAATGCATTCTGAGAATATGAAAGTGATCCTTCAGGAAATGCCAAGATTCTTCGATCAATGAGACTATGTAAAACTGCAAAACAGAGTTAACACTTTGGGGTGTTGTAGCTATCAAGAGTCTCACAAACAGAGCATACCTATATTTCTTCTGGGTACCTTCCATAGAGCAACTTGGACTCACAAATCCACCTCCATGCAGCTCAGAAATCATAGAATTATAGAACCATTAAGGTTGTGAAAGACCACTAAGATCATCCAGTCCAACCACCACCCCGTCCCCACCATCCCCACTCAGTGTGTCCTTCAGCACCACATCTCCATGGCTCTTGAACACCTCCAGATATGGTGACTCCACCACCTCCCTGGGCAGCTGTGCCACTGCCTCACTGCTCTTTCTGATTAGTTTTTCTTAATACCCAACCTCAAGCTCCCCTAATGAACCTTCAGTCACCCAGACCCTACACACTTTCAGGTTTTCAGGCTGGTAAGCAAGATTTCAGTATATCTCAGGATTTCATCTGAAGTGCAAACACCAATCTTAAAAGACAAATTCCAGATAGTGCACAAGGCTGTGTGACTCCTACAATACTAGGTGCTCTCACCCCTTCTTGACTTCCTCGTGCAGGACTCAAGGTGCTTTACAGTAGGATCTTGGCAACCTGCTGGATTTAATCTTTGATAGAATTAGAAATATATTTTTTCTTCAGAAGGAAGCAGGTGTCTTCTGGATATTGTATGATCTCTAGGAAAAAGGAAAAAAAAACAACTTATGAGCAAAGGTAAAATTAACAAATTGCTCTTTAGAAGCTGCACAATCTGACAGTTACATAGCAATTTGGAGTTATTGTAAACAACCCTATCTCCTTGGAGACCAGCTGACGCTGCAGAGAAATATTAGATGGGAAATTAAGGTTAACAAAGGGTTTCCTACTGTTGTTCCTAGTAATATAAGCACTTTACACATCAGTTCTAATTCTGTTGAACAGAGAAAAAGGAAATGGGAGAACAAAATTGAAACAGGGACCATCATTCTACAGCAGAGTTAGCTAACAGAAGGCCCCACTAACATCAGAGGTACCCAAGTCTCTATAGGCATATGTTCCCACTACCAAATCACTGGTGCAGTCTTACATTACTTGGCTCCACTTTACCTGGCTTGTTCAGAGGCAAACATTTCATTTTAACTGCCTTAAAGTTCCACGGTTCTGCCATTGACACAAAGTTCAGTAAATGTTTTTCAGCAAGATCTTGTTTCTACGCAGGTAGAAGCATGACATGGTAATGCTCTCAAAGATAGGACACGTTGTTTACCCAAAAGCTGCCTTGAGTCTGCTGCTGAGAGGTGGAGGGCAGCCCCGGCAGACGGTACCATTGAGGCTGTGCTTGCTCAGCACTGCTCACCTCCATGAACACCAAATGTTTCAAATCAATATGAACTCAAGCCTCTTCACAACAGCTGTGCTGTGTTCTGCTTTCCAGCAAAGCTCTGACATGAATCAAGTGGAGGATAAAAATACCCATCTCTCTTACAGAGATGTTTCAGCAGCAATGGAAATATTTCAAGAGGCCTAGGAGTTCATTTCCAGTCAGAGCTAACTTTCCCGAAGTACTGCACTATTGCCTTCTTGCACTGAGAAGCTCTCAGGTGTTTGAGGTCTTCCTGCCAAACCTACATTAGCACAAGCCATTACAGTTCTCCACCTTCACACATTTTAGGGAAAAGGAATGATTATTTATATAGCAACTCTTTCATATCAAACTAATATTTCCAGGTCAGGCTTGATCTACACAGGCTGCCCAGGGAGGTGGTAGAATCACTGTCCCTGGAGATGTTGAAGCACTGAGTGGATGTGGCACTGAAGGACATGGTTGGTGGGCATGGTGGGGATAGGTTGGTGCTTGGACTAGATGATCTTAGTGGTCTTTGCAGCTTCCATGACTCTATGATTCTATGAAGATGAAATGCTGTTGTAGTTCTTCTCATTCATGTTGAGAAGAACATATCCAAAATTGATTCTGGATTTTAATGGGAGTGGGAATGCCTTAGCTAATTTCCTCCAAGCCCCTCCAAAACCCCTCTGTCTCAGACTGTCTTCTGTGCCCTTGTCTCAAGCTGCATCATGCTCCTCTACCCAGTTCATACCTCTGTATTCCAGTGATCCAGAACATCTGCCTTCCTCCTCCTTGTTCAGTTAGTACCTGTGCCTCCTTCTCTTCAGCCACACATCTAATCCCTGCTGCCTTCCTTCCCACCTACCTCTTTGCTAAATTCCTCATGCATCTATACCAAATGCAGCCTCCCAACACTACTTCCTTCTCTCTCCTCTTGTTACTTTTACCTGGTGACATTCTTGCTTTACCCCTCCACATTTGCATCAGACAGTTTTCTCGTCCATACTACTGGGGTGCCAGGAAAAGACCACAGAGAGTAGAGCAGTTCTCCTTTCCATTCTCACTTCCAGTAGTTTCTCCCAGCACAGCCCACAGCAGTTCCCATAGCTGTGGGAGGTGCTTTCCAGCACACTACACACTCACATGCTCTGCAAGGATGGAGCATGTATATGATAAGGGTGTTGCCACAACTGGAAGGTGGCTGGAGCCAGTGAAGAGTATATATCATATATCTCATATCATATATGTATATATCATATATATATATATATATATATATATAAGAGTATATATCATATATCATATATATATATATATAATTATTATATAGATTAGAAGGAACCTCAGAATCATCCAGTTCCAACCCCCCTTTCTCAGGAGATCTGAGCTCTAAAAGGACCTACAAGTTTCTTCATCAAATTTGCACAAGTGGTGCATTACTTGGTCAGACCTGGAGAGATTTTTCATAGAGAAAGCCTATGAAATCCTGCTACAAAGCATAGGGAAGAGAGCATTCAAAAATCACAAAAATGTTAATAAAGCTTTTTAAAATCCTTGAATTTATCTTGAATTGTGTTTGGGAGGTTAAAAAAGAGCCATCATAGTCTCATTTTCTTATTATATTTACCTTATGGCAGCAGGCACACTGCATTGAAAATTTCAGCCCACACTGTTGAGCTTTGAGAACGTGAGTAATAATTAAAAACAGCCTTGAACTGCCGGGTATCACATGGCATTAATGATAATTAAAGCTACCAGCCCCACCTATAATCACATATTTAAGTGAGTAAAAATGAAGCAGCCATTTCTAACATCTTCATTGCTCTTATTTGTACATTAATTTCCTTTTTATTTCGTGTCTGCCACTCTTCTCCAGCACCTCCCATCCCAGCCTGAGCATACTGTAGATGTGCCAGTCACAGCTCAGGGGTTAGGATTGTTTCTAGGACACGTACACAGATTTCAGTGCAGCTGGCAGTTTAATGGCATGGTGCATCGTACAACAACACAGCACTATTTACAAGCAACCGCGTCGTGCTTCATTCTTTCTGAATCAGCCAAAAGTTTCATTATCTAAATCCGTGTGAGAACACAGGAAACTGTGTTTCCCCAACTCCTGAAATATCTGCCTCAGGAAGGAAGGTATATTGTCTTTTTGATGCCTCTGTTTTGCTTGTGAGGTGGTTCTGTGTGCCTGTTTTGCAACAGCACTACAAAAGCAAACCAATTCAAATCTCCTATGGAAATGCCATGTTTGCGAGAGACTGTTTGCATCCTTTTAACTCAAGAATGACTGGATCTTGAGCATATCTTAAGCATTATCAAAACCTCTATGATCTGTGGAGCACCGCAGTGTGATCTGCTTGAGCTGTGGTGGGAAATGAATGGCATGAAAATGATTTGCTGCATTTTAATCGCCCTGTGTTTTTGTTTCAAGAAATACACTTCCTGAAAGTCCTCCACTCAGGCAGGACAGAAAAAAGAAAAAAAAGAAAGGAAAAAAAAAAACAAACCCTATTCTAATCTTTCCTTTTAGTGTGTGAAAAATAATATCTGCAGCAAGGGATGATTTTATGACCTCTCAAAGGCATGAAAGCCAAGCTGAAATAATAATGATTACCAAGACTTCAATCCTCCTCATTCTTTGTCTACACAAACCCTACTCCAGGCTCCAGGAATTTGGTCTCTCACAAATCAAACATAAAGATGGTGAGATTCAGCGCAGTTATGAAAGTAATGCTTCACAAAGCAATGCAAGTCTCTGACATGATAAATCTCAATACGCAAACATAAGTTATCAGAATATCTCTGTGAAGCTGAACTTCCTGGACTTACAAGGAGGCTGATTTTACAAAGCTTCAAAATAGTTCCTGAAAATTCTTCTTTTTTTCTTCCTACTCTCTCCTCTTCCTCCTCCACCAGCAGAAGACATCATTAGGGAAGCACTTATATGTACATTTGCACAGGAGCATGCAGTGGAATCCCACTGCTATCAGCTGGGAAAACAGCGTGAATTTGCACCAACCCAAACTGCCCCTTTAGCAGCTTCCATAGCAGCCTGTGAGCAACTCCTCTGATACGTCCCCATCTGAACCCTGAGCACTGACTTCTTGTATGTGGTTCAGTTTAGCAGCAGGATCAGACCTACCTGCTTGCAAGGTTTGCCATTGACTACAGTAGGCTTCTGGTGGGAGCAGGGACGATTACTGCTGCAGATTACTACAGATGCAGGCAGAGATGAGCAAAGTTCTGAGAACTGTCAGAAAGGGTTAGTGAATTCTTTCCAGGCAATCACTAAAGGATGGCAAGCTGGGCATGAGCCAGAAATGTACCCTTGTCACCCAGAAAGCCTATTGTATCCCAGGCTACATCAAAAGAAGGGTGGCCAGCAGGGTAAGGGAGGTGATCCTGCCCCTCTGCTCTGTGCTGGTCCAGATAAGGAGTCCTCGGCACAGGAGTAACATGAACCTGTTGGTAGTGCATCCATAGAAGGGCTACAAAAATGATCCATGGAATGGAACACCCCTCCTATGAGGACAGGCTGAGAGAGCTAAGGCTGTTCAGCCTGGAGAAAAGAAAGCTCCAGGAGACCCAAGGGTGGCCTTTCAGTATTTAAACAGGGGCTGTAAGAAGGAAGGGGACAGACTCCTTACTAGGGTCTGTTAGGATAGGACAAGGGAAAATGATTTCAAACTAGAACAAGATATACTTAGATTGGACATGAGGAAAAAGTTTTTGCACTAAGGGTGGTGTGGCAGCAGCACGGGTTGCCCAGAGAGGTGGTGGATGCCCCATCCCTGCAGACACCCAGGCTGGATGGGGCTCTCAGCACCTCATAGAGTTGTAGGTGTCCCTGTTCATTGCAGGGGAAATGGACTAGATGGCTTTTGGGCATCCCTTTCAATTCAAACAATTCTGTGGTTCTATGCTAAGCCACAGGGACAGACAGGCGCCCCCAGAACAGCACAGAGGTGGTAACTGAATCCCTCCACCTGTGTCTCTTTTCCAGAGACAGATGTTGCCAGACAGAAAGCCAGCAGTCAAAACCAATGTGGGCCATGCTGCAGCCTGCCATGAAGACTGACGTTTATTCCTGTGAAGAAAACACAAGGCAGCTATAAGCAACAGCCCAGCCTTGTGGTCACCTGTCATTTGGGAAATTTTGCCGTCACCTCTTCTACCATTCTCATTTCATATCATCTGGGAGATGTTCAAGCAAAGCCAGCGGGAAAGGAAAACATTTTGGGAAGGTGACAGAGTTTTCTTCTTGAGTCCATACATTCCTGATTGGCAAAGAGATTCCTTAGGCTGACAGGATGCCTTCTCTCCCTTCTACTCATTAGACTGGATAAATATTCCACAGCAATAAAACAAAGCCAGAAATAGCCCCACATTTAATTTAACACAGTGCTTTCAGACTGAGTGAATTAGCAGCTCGGAAATCTTTACCACAGCAGCCTGCGATAATAATCGAAGAACAAAAAATCTCTCTTAAAAGGGGTAGATAAGTAGATGGTAGGTAGGACACTTGTTCAGGACTCCTTCTTGTGTTTTTTTTTATTCTCCCATAGATAGAGTTGTACTTTATAATTCAGTTTCTCCACTGTCCAATTATCTACAGACAATTTAGTCTTAAGTGGATTATAATAGGTTCTGCTTCAGTTTAGCCAAGACAGACTTGTAGATGCACAAGGCCAGGCAGAAAGGGGTGGAAGATTGCAGAAGTATTTTCAGGGTCGCTTCTTTTTCTGAGTTTCCTACAATATGCCCAAACATATCGTAATCTGAGCTTTTTATGTTCAGCACATATCCAAGTCTGTCTGAGACAAAAATTTTTACTTCCATGCTTACTTCCAATGTCTCTGAGATATGAGCAATTACCATCTTGCTCCTCTTATTGGGTTCAGAAACCCACCTTCTCACTTTCAGACCTCCCAACATCGCCATTTCTCCCATTTTTTCTTGATCAACATGGAAAGACAATGCTCTTTACTGACCAACTTATCTGATGTACAATCAAGCATAAGAGCGTGGGTTTTGATTGTCTTATTTTTACCTTTTCACTGAAGAGGACATTAACCTGGGGGAAGATTCTCTTTGAGTGCCTTTTAAATGATGAGTCTATACTCCACATTTCAGCCAGTGTGATACTGCGTGTGCCTGGAAATATACCAAAAGAGGAATAAACTGAACGTATTGAGAGCTCAGTTATTACTGTGCATCAATAACACAGACTTTAACTTCTCTGCACTTCTCACTTGCAGCTTCCTGTATTATTATAAAGTCCCGATTGGCTTGTACAGAACACAGTCCGGTACTTTCCTCCAGTTTAAAATATACTTGACTTTTATAATGCCATCAAAAGCTTTGAGGTTTTCTGACAAAACTCTCAAAGCCTTGCTTCCTGTTCTGATCTGCAGACAGACATCAAATTCACAGCAGAGACACAATTGCACCAGCAAGCCTTCAGTTTCTATTATGTTTATGTGTTTCAAAGGTGTTCTTTTTTCCCATTTTTTCTTTCCTACTATGCACCATTACCTCTAGCTGGTCCGAAAAAGAGCACCAAAGTAGCTTTAAACCCTTGTCAAGTGAAGGAATGCTTTCAAAGCACTCATTGACAGACATAGATATGCTGTTGGAGCCCTGGAATGCCCCTTTGCATTAACTGGTTTGCTTTTTGCCATCATCTTTCTACCAGAGGTAAAAGTCTGCTGCTGTGGGATTCCAGTGTGGCAATTGGCACTGCACATCAAGAGCCAGAAGAAATACAGGTAAATTCCTTCTGCCAGACTGTGGGAGTGGCATGCCTGATCCATGCACATCACATGGGTTCAATACAAGAAGTTTCTTCTAGATTTGGGGTGTCCAGCCAGTAAGAGCACCCTGCTGGGTAGGTATGCTGGATGACCTGAGTCTGGCACCCTGCTAGCAGAGACACACCTGGAGCTTCCCATGGAGACCATCTGAGTTGTTCACAAACAGCTATTCTGGAGAGCAAGTATTCTATTCCCTCTTCAGGTTTCTTGAATTTTCTATTATCCCCAAATAAATCCTGGATTATAACCCCCTTGGTGGAGTACCTCTCCCTAGAGCTAGAAATATGGTGATTCTCTGAATAATGGAAGGAGCTTGGCAGTAACTGCCACCGGATAATATCCATTTCCTCCTACTAAACAACTCCATTCCCATCATAAAATATCCTTAGAAGAATATTTTTCATTTATATAGTTGTGCTGCCTCCAAGGCCGACCAGTCAGACAGGTCTACAGGTTGCATTCTTTGTTTCTAAGATCAGTTTAGCTTGATACATCCCAACAACCCAAAGGCACAACTAAAAATCCAAAGCATTATTAAAACCTTTGCAAAGGATTTAACTTCAAGACAACATGCTAGTGTAGTCAGTGGGTTAACACAGGCTAAGCTGGCTTTCACTGTTTAGCATCTGGCATTGGCTCTGCCTACCTTGTTGGTACTTTTTACATTGCAGATGTCCTCCTAATTATACCTTTGAAAAATCTATCAATTTATCTTTGCCCACACCCTTTTTTACAGCAAACAACAATGCCTTTCAGTGACTGTTTTGCTATAATTAGACCTGTTTTGCAGAAGTCCATGGGCTGCAAAGAGCTAAGGCTCTCTAGTCTAAAAGGTAAATAAAAAATTCAGCACCATTCTATCAGTCTGATTCAGTTGGACTGGGTGATCCTGGAGGTCTGATACTGACTCCAGCAAAATAGCCAAGCACACAATTTTTCATAAAAGCTATCAGTGTTGCAGGTCTGTTTCAATAATATGAAGCATTTTGCTGGGCACCAACACTTGGGCCATGGTAGCAGAAGATAAATAAATCAATAAAATGCTTGATAAGTTTAATTAAAACTGTTAATGTCAAAATGGCAAAGGCAATAACCATCAAGGGAATGTCTTAACTGATGGTCCGGTAGGCAAGGAAACCCTTCAGGCATTCACGACTGACAGACAATCAACTCACAGCTAGCTTGCAGCACTACATTTTGGCCAAAAAATAAATGCACGATTTGGATGTAAAATAGATCTGTATGACATCCATGCTGGCAACCATGTGACTACCGCTGATTCAGTGTACTCAGCTCTGATGTCAGGAACTCATAGGATGACTGAAGAGTTTTTTAAAAGTGCCTGATTAAGAACCCTGCCAATCACTCCAAATTGTTTCTCACAGAAGGTGAGATGAGAAAACCACAGTATTTTGCCAGAGAATGAAAATTTATCCACTCTATCAGAACATTTTTAGGACAAGAATCAAAGGCTGAAGGCAGAGGTTAGGGAATTTGTCTAGCAACTCCATCAGGGTCGGTCACTTCAAAATTCCTTTGTGGTCAATGGACAAAAGCAGAGTCATACAGGACACTGTTCATCTACACCCATTTTTCTACCACTTCCAGTGTTGAGGAATCACCTATGTTCTAATATACAGTACAAGAAAAAAGGTGAAGTTTGTGAACAGTGTTTATCGGCCTACCCTGTGAAATGGCAATCATTTCCTTCAACCCAGAGAGGAAGGAGTAACACAGAAACACATTAAAAAACAAAAAGCTATCTCAGTCATCTTGCAAGCACTGTCAATTTAGGCTTAGCAACTAGACTTAAGGTCTTTCCACCATTTCTTCTTAGCACATTCCCAGTAAAAACTGAGGTCTTTGAAGAAGATACCTACAAAGATCAGACCAGCATCTACAACAACATTCACACTAGTAGCTTGTGTTTCTGCTCTCCAGTTTCCACCTAGGCATGAGGCAAAGGCCAATGGAAAGCAGGAGTCAGTTGGGCCAGTTAAGTTCTTGCGTTGCAGCTTTGTGGGAGGGGACGCTGGCTCTTGTTGCTGTAAATTAGGGAGAATAATTCCCTCATCTTTGGCTGGGGTGGAGTTGCCACAGAATTGCACACCTTTGCTTCCTGAAACCCAGCCAAGGGTTGTTACAGCTCTATATGTGACCTAATTGGCAAGCAGTCAGTGCAACCTGTCCGAGTGAGCTTGCGCCTGGGCCTTTCACTGTCTCAGCAGCAACAGGAAGAAAGCAAAAGAAAAGAAAGAAAGAAAAAAAAAGAAAGAAAAAAAATCAGCAAGTGATGTGACTTTTTTAAAACTCCCAATTGAGATCTGTTCTTCACAGCAGCACGTCACACAGATTCATTGGGTCACCAAAGAAGAACAGCTGCTGACCAAAACTCAAATCCGCTAACAAATGGCTGAAGCACCTCAGGGAGGGATAGTGTTACTAAGAAAAGTTGCTCAGAACAGTGGACGTCTGGTCTACATTGCCAGGTGACAAATTTATTTTACTGCAAGCCGAGGAGTTTTCAGGCCCTTTTTTCCCATGTTGGCTCAAAATTGTTACAAATCAGCTCAGACACCTGCTGCATTTATCAGCTCAGTTCCTTCTCACCTTCATCAGAGGAGTGGAAGAGGAAAAAACTCTTTTATTCTTTCTTATCATCGTGAAAGAATTTCTGTTAAAGAAATAAGAGATCCAGACTATCTCTTCACTTGCTCTTACCCTCTATAGGGACAAATAATTGGTTTTGTAGTAGATCTTTTATTCTCATCACTAATTATCGCTCATTTTCAGCATTGATATAGAATGTCCAACTATTCCAGCTATTCAAAATCCTCTTCTGTTTCGAGATTCATCAGAAATCTACAACTGAAGCTGCTCATGGACAGCAAGCATTTCAAGAACTGTATGGACTCAGCACTGAGGAACGCAGTTGGTGGGCATGGTGGGGATGGGTTGACAGTTGCACTCAAATGATCTTGGAGGTCTTTGCAACCTTAATGATCCTATGATTCTGTGAAATAGCAGAAACTGGCCAAAGGTCTTCAGTTCTCCTTTGCAAGGTTCTTGTATGATACCAGCCTACTCTCTGCTGTGCACAGAGAAGAGCGGGAAGCTCTAGACTAAGGAAGCAGCTTTCATAGGAGCTTAGATGTGTTCTTTCACCTTAGGAAATAAAAAGTAGACTCTTCTTAACTGAGCTCCTAAAAACAGGAATAGTTCTGGGGACAGAGTATAGAACCTCTGGAGTAATTTATTTTTTTCCTTTTAACATCCCATTTTAGTTGAGCATGAGCTGGCTAAAAGCTAAATAGATGCTGAATCTGAGCCCCTACAACTGGAACACATTTGTGGATTTAGCAGCTTAAATTTTCCAACAAATGCAGTTTTATAGCCTAAAGTCTCCAAAGCTGAACATCTCAGACCTAAAGACACTGGGCTTAACCTATGCCCAAAGGTCCCTCTGCACCTGATAGACTTCACAGCTGCTGAGTTTTATTGCTAGAACCAGACAGTTCAAGCTGAGGCCATCAGCCAGTTTAATAAAAGCACAGAAAAATATCCCAGCGGTGACCTATTCTGAGTATCATGTGTTATGGGCATGCTTCATGCCTTATCACAAAGTCATGTTTGAACAGGTCATTAGACTGGAAACAGCAGCTTGCTACACCTGGTTGTGGAGTGCTGAGAAGCTGGACACTCTAAAAGTGAAATCCATGGCACATTGACCACAGGCTCTAAAAGGTAACAACACTGCACAGTCTAAAGATGAGCTGGAGAAGAAATAGGAAGAGGAAAAAGCCTTGGTCTTCTCTTCCACACAAACTCTCTAAAAGAATTACAAGGAGCTGGGGGTAGATCTGGGCATCAAACCACTTATAGCCAGTTTTATTTTGCACAGATCCATCCATGTCTGAAAGTAAAGTGCCTCCTAGAAATTTTTCTACACTGCAAAGTATGCATGTCTTTGTTCCTATTAATTTCTCTGGGGGGTTAAACTATGGACCAAAGGCCTCATAGTGTGGGTGTGTGGGTGGTGAGGGCATGTCAATTGTCACAAATTCTCTCAGACAAAAGGGAATGTAATAGCCAGCACCATAAACGGGGCTGAACTTTTCAAACCAGCGCTGGAATAACAAGCACTGGAGAGTTCCCATGCCAAGAGTAAGTTTTGACCCCAAGACAGAATGAAATTTCTTGGAAAATTTAAGCCACTAAATCCACAAACGTGTTGCAGTTTCAAGGGCTCAGAATCAACATTTGTTAAGCTTCTAACCAGCTCGGTCTCAGCTAAATGGGAAATTAAAAGGAAAAAAGAAGATAAATGATCCCAGAGGTTCTACACCAGAAGCGCTGGTTGGAGTGCTCATACTCAGATGAATCTGACTTTGCAGAGGGGAACAAGTGGAGGGCATGAGTAAAGTAATGTTTAAATCATGGTACTTAGGGGCTTGCAGAAGAGTGAAAGCTTCCTTGTTTAGCCAGTGCTCTTCATCGCTTATGTGCAAAAGCACAGTCACTAGTTTATGTTTCAGCACCCGCCTTTTGGGCCCAGTAGTAATTCCTGGGTTCCCCTGTGCCTTGTTTTGGAGGAAGTGCTGACTTAGCACAGTTCCACCTCAGAGTCATAGATACTCTTCTCTAATGTTGTAATGCCCGGGACATTTTCTCTGATGCATTCTTTTTTGGCTGAATCAGTTCCCAATGTTTGTTCCCAAGCAGCTGCTCTCCGCAGTCAACACAAGGACCAAGACCGGTCACTGGAGTCGCTTATTCTCTGCAGCCACTTAATAGCTGAAGCTCCTGGCTTCAGCTGAAAAGCTGAAGCTTCCCCTTGGCTTCTCTGTTTCTACACATATGAAATACAATTAAAAAGAGGTGGGCCATAACGCTGCTTGCCAGCATGCTACTCAGTGCATTTGTTTTCCCTTTTCCCACCCTGTTTCCCTTTTTACAACAAAGACCATAAAGGCTGCAAATCAGAGATGATTTCCTGGAGTGGCTTTTTCCAACACCCACCCCAGCAGGGCCCCATTCTGCCATCTACAAATTTAAAACTGGTGGCAGAAAACACTCCAAAAAGGGAAGGACCTTTTGGAACCTGGATGAAACCAGGTGTCCAGAAGCCTAGCACCTCATGACTTCCATCACCTGTCAAGGACTGCATTCATATCTGCAGTCTGTATTATTGATGAATTTCTTTCTGACTGCGTCATACGAAAAGCGGGTTGACTATTTTTCTCCATATATCTAAGATGTAACTTGTTGAAATACATAGTAAAAGTGTATTTCTGAATTGATGGTAACCCAAAACAGCATGATGAAATATAGATTTTTTTGTTTGTTTGTTTAAATTCACTGATCAGATATCCATACTTTGGTCTCATCTTGAGAGAAAATAAGTCAAAAATCTCCTGCCTTCCCATTAAAGTTACTCCTGTTCAATACAGCAGAATCCATAAGCATCTGAGCAATCGGCAGATATTCTAACTCATGATAATGCACCTTGAACTTAAGGACAACACTTCTAGAGCTTTACAACTCCCCTGGAGAGGGGAGTCATTCTTCCAACAGACAGACAGCACCCCAGGTAAATACAGCTGCTATATTTCCACAACTGTCAGAGCAGCCTGTGACTTCAGGGGCACTGGAAGCTGAAGTTACAGGCTGCTCTCACAGCATGATTTATTCTATCCTCACCACCAGAAACCAAACACAGGGAACTGGAGATGGAGCCTTCGATGTGTGCTTTCCAACTGGGTAAGCTAAAAAGAAAAGAAACTGAAAACCATCATGCCCTGTACAGAGTGCTCCCTTTGTGCAGCAGGAGAGACTGGGACTCTCACAGGGCAGCTCCAGAGTGCTTGCAGCTGAGAAGCAGCTTACTGCAGCAGAACAGCCCTTGGAGCTCAGGGCAGCCAAGGCTTTGGCAGTGGGCTGCATGAGTCTTCATTTGCCAGAGCTCATTCTCTCTCCTCATGGTGTGGATAGGAGTCACATTCCAGCAATTAGCATGGTAGCATCGGAGCTGCCCAACTGAGACCGCACAGCAGCAGATCTGCCAGCTGGATTCCATCCCCTTGGCAGACAGAAACAGCTTTGCATTGTCACTCAGTTAATAAATGCACAAAAAGCAACTGTAAGGTCGATATGTGAATGTCTCTTAAACTGGAGAATTATAAGGCCTTCCTCAGTCACATTGTGAGGATGCACGGAAATGAACAAGGGAGCTTGGTGGTCATGGCCACCTAATGTTACCAGTTCCCTTTACAAGGCCAGAGGCACTTGCAAGAAGTCATAATTCTGCCTGATAGAAGTTACCATTTCTCCTCAGAGCCACTGCAATTGTCTATCAGAATACCACTACACCATTTTCTATGGGAAAATATATATAGATATGTAGATATGTATGAGGGAAGTGATTGTCCCTCTGTACTCAGCCCTGGTGAGATTGCTGCTCAATTTCTATGCTGTTTTGTCAGGTGGGATGTTAAGAAAAATTTCTTCTCAGAAAGAGCAGTCAAGCATTGGAACATGCTGTCCAGGGAGGTGGGAGTCACTATCCCTGGAGGTGTTCAAGAAATGTGTAGATGTGGCACTGAGAGACATGGATAGTGGGCATGGTGGAAATGGTCAGATGGTTGGACTAGATGATCTTAGTGGTCTCTCTAACCTTAATGATTCTACAACCCTATGAATTGATATAAACCATCTCCAAATTAAGTTTATTTGGATGGATTAGGCTTAAACCTTTTATCTTGCATTTGTGGTAGCCTCAGAATATCTTCACAGCTTCTTGAGTGGGTGGCAAGGAGCTTCCTGGAGCCCTCACGGTGACCTCAACACATCTAGTTTCAAATGGCTAACGTAGCTGAAACAGGACAACCAGGAAAAACTGAGGAGTAAGCTTCCAAAACAGCCATATAAATCCCATTACTTTCCAGAAACTGCCAGTTACAAGCTTTGTGAGAACAGGAATATTGTTATTATGTTTGGATGCTGTTAATAAAAGTGAGTAATAATTGATAGTAGATAGATAGCGGTATAAATGGGAGGTATGTCTGGATGCGGCCTGTGACATTACACATTATGGGAGTCACAAACGCATTGCTAAGCCCAGCACCAAGAAGGTGGTTGAAAAAAAAAGATGGAAGAGGGAGGAGATCTGCTTGATAACACAGTCTAACGCTTTATAAATTGCATGGTTCTCTGTAATTCCACTTGAAATAAATCAAAAAGGCCAAGTTCCAGTCAGTTGAGGTGCCAAACATTAAGCCAATTTAAGCAACCTACAGGTTGTAATTATGGAGTTTAAAATATCAACATTTTCTTTTAATGGTGGAAATTTAGAGAAAATAACCACTTGCTTTTGAAGGGGAACATGTAGAGGTGACAGGCTTCTTAAAAATTCTTTTTGAATGTTTTGAGAAAAGTCGGCATTGATCAGACTTCACATTTCAAAGCTTCACAGAGGAAGGAGCTTTGGACACAGATCTAAGGAAAGAAAGTGAAGTTTGCAATGCATATGGCAGTCCATTAGCATTATATTTTCAACACTTGAGTGAAGTCTGTGATTTCCCGCATATTGGCTGATGAGCTAAAGCATAAATTCACTCTCACTAGTATTTATAGCTGCTGGCATTCAAGACTCACAACGTCTACTCAGGATCTCTTCACATTAAGTAAGTCTTATAATGGGCTGTCTGAGCTACAAGCAAAATAACAAGCCTTATTCTCTCCTTGCATCTTTAGGTCAGCATTTCTGAATTAGTTGCAGTGAGTTAACAACCTTGGTGTCATTCTGTGAGCATGCAAAGGAAAGAGCTCAGACAATGAATCCAGCAAGAAAATGTTGGGTGTTTCTTTTTGTTGTTGTTCAAGAGAACTCTATTCTACATTATTTCTCTCCTGACTGACTTAATCACTGGAGAAGTTGCTACCACTGACTCACCATTACTTCTAGACCTGTTCTTCTGGGCTTACTGTCCAGTGCTTCCATTTACTATCTCTGAAAGGTTTTCAGGTGTATGAATGAGTGACTTTAACCGCTGGCTGCCTATAAAAGCAAAAAACTAGAGCTTTAGTCATCAGCGTGGGAGAGAGGCTGAGACGTGCAACATACCATTTTATCCATTTTATCCATTGATTAGTGGGCACGGTGGGGATAGGTTGATGATTGAACTAGCTGATCTCAGTGGCATTATCCATTCTTAATGATTCTATTACCCTTGTCCTGAGAGTAACCTCTATAGAGCTGAATGCAAAGAATGCAATTTTTGTTTTATTCCTGATCCTCTCTCTTCCTTGTGCTTTTTTCCTCCCCTAAAGTCTTATAAATCTAGTCAGGTAATTTGAATTTGTTACATCACAGCTTGTAAGAGTGAGAACATACTCTCAGTTGATGCCTTGCCCTGAAAGGTATCAGATAAGTCTTCCAACAGAGAGAGAGGCAGTCCATGTCCACTGCCAGATACCTGAGAAAGTCTTTGTGGATGCTTGAAACCTCCATACAGAAAGATGTTGGGTAGCTGTTTCTGGCTGTAGCTATTCCCTCCACAATTAAAAAGGTGAAGACAGCCTTGCCAGGTCAGATCAGAGGTCCACATACACCAATATCCTGTCCCTGATAGTAGCCAACAGTGGATGTGTAGGCGAAAGGAGCACAGCAGCCATCCATGGACTGAGTAATCCTTTCCGTGATACATGCTTCCAGCAACTGGTCATTTAGAGACTTCCTGAGCTAGAGGCCGTATCCGGAGCATTGTGTTTAATAGCCACTGATGGACCTAGGTTCTATTAATTCATATAATCCTTTTCTGAATCCATTTAAACTTTTGGCCTCTGCAACATCCCATGGCAATGAGTTACAAAACATAATTATGTACTGGGTGAAAAAGTACTTCCCTTTATTCCAAACCAGTTGCCCGATCATTTCATTGGGTACCCCTGTCCTGAGAAATACTGACGAATTATTTTCATCTCCATAACCTCCATAATTGTACACATCTCTGCCATCTCATGCACCTATACCCACCTTCACTCGTCTTTTTTTCTATTTAGTCTCCGCTTCTGAGTAGCCCCACAGTATGCTCTTTGAAAGTCAAACAGCATGCAGTATTTATGATGCAGGTGCAATTTACATGTGGAGTAGCACAGCACAGGTTTTCAATGCTTTCCCCTGCTCATTTCTACTGTTTCTTTTTGTCCACAGCTTAACAATGAGCCAAGACTTTCAAGAAATCCTTCCAATGACACCAAGGTTTTTCTCATAGTAGTAGCAGCTCATTCAGTGTTCATTAAGCATCTTAATGTATCAGGCTCCCTTTCTCCTTTTCCCTTGAGCATTATTTTACATTTACTGACACTCAATCATATCTGCTGTTCTCACCTAGTCATAGAATATCCTCCTACAATTCTTGGCACAGCCTCACATTTCACCGTCCTGGATAGTGGTGTACTCAGTAATTGAGGTCATCAAACATGCCAGCTGATCACTTTTCAAACTCGTTGAACAGCACAGCTCCTTCAGGTCCTTGAGGGAAGGCAGCTATAGTTTCCCCATTGTGTAAAAGCCAAGTATTATTTGTACTCAGATGGCCAACTCTGCAAAGCAGTTGTAGGCACTGAGAGGACCTCCATTACATCCCATTTATCACAGGAACTTGACTGAGGAAAATTTCCAAAGCCACGGGAAAACTATCCAGGTTACACAGACCACCCTTGTCTTCATGCTTGCCGACAGCCACATTTGTGAAGCAAAGCTCCCTCCAGATGAGACATGGCTGCTCTTAGCACCATCACTTCAAAATGTTGCTGACTGTCACGTGCTCTGTGAAGTAACTCTGAGAGGAAGTCAAACCCAGCTCCTCTGATTATGCTAGGGCAAGAATCCTCATTTTTATTAATTTACAACCTGGTTGGCAGCCCTGACCATTGCAGGGGTTTTGGAACTGGATGATCTTTAAGGTCCCACCCAACCTATGCCATTCTATGATTCTGTTTATCTGGCTGTCATTCCTATCTAAGGAATGACATTCACCGCAGCTATACTAGAGTCCAACATATTTAATATTATTATATTCAATATCATCACTCAATATTATTTTTGCAGTGAACATAAGCCCCATTCACATGTCATTGTGCTTGGTCACCAGCAGGCACTCAGCTTGCTGTACCTACCACACCGGGACTAGCGTGATGAAGACAACCACTCAAGAAATTCATAGTCAGGAGGGTCACGCTTGCTTTACACTATTTCCAGACACATGGATCTACATGAGCAGCCTACCTGTGGCTGAACAAAACATCGTGGCTGCAGAAACCCTGCTCAGGAAGTAATCCAGTGGGAGCCCTGCATGCTCACCAAGGCCCCAGTGCAAGGTCTGAACACTGAAGTAGTGTGGGAGAGGACCATAGTGAAGTGGCCACCCAACCCCAATACCAGATCCTTCCCCAGCACTACCCTCACTACCTGTTGCCAATTTAGGAACCCTTTAGCAAAAGAAGTATAGACAGAAGAGATATTCCACCTCAAAAGGCTCCTGGAGTCAGCCATGGAATGAACTGACTTTGGCTTGGGGGTTCATTTGGCTATTAATCTGATCTGTTGAGGGGGCTGAAGGAGGAGGCAGAAAATATCTTTATTGCAGATCAGCCATCACGATTGGGGTTGAAGGGACAGAAGGCCTTATGAAGCCCAACTGCTCTGAGAAGGGGCAGGAGGGAAAAAGAAAAAAGAAAAATATAAAAGAAAAGAAAGAAAGAAACACTTCTGTCAGCTGCTCTAACTTGATGGAGTAAAGGGGGAAGAAAGGGAGGAGCAGGAAGTGGTAACTTATTTAGACTCCTGAAATGAGACTCAAGCACTTGGTTTCACAGAACTTCTTTTGTTTTCAATTGGTGAGAAACACCCAAGCAACAAATCGACCCAGGAGATTGTGCAGACTGTGGCTGCTACTGAACACAACTTCAAACTCCAACCAAAAGGAAGCTCTTTTCCTGCTAAGCTGAGCCCTTCACCCTAGAGCAATCCTCTGCCCTCTGAAACACTCCCTTACCCTGCTCCATCAGCCAGGAAAGTGCTTAGAATACCTGCCAAAATTCTTATTCCCCCCCTCCTCTGCAGTTCACATACATGCACTTCTCTCATGATCACGCTGAGATACAATGCCCTGGCTTCAACAAAACTGAAGGGACTGAATATTTCATAGGCAATTTACAAATCCATGCCAAACTCCACATTTCCCTGGAAATGCAGCAAAGCTCTTGTGCATGCTCTGTGCAGTTGCAGGTAATGTCACTCTAGGGCACTGAGAAGGAACTACAACTGTTTGGAAAGACCTCTGTGTTGATGGATGACAAAAGTAGTTTTACATAAGGAGGTAAAATGTTGAGGCTCCAATTTACGAACCAGCTCTTTGCCTCTTTCTTCACTCCATAGCCCTGTACCCATCAGAAGTTGTTTCCTGCAGAACTCCTCTTGATGTACTCAAAGCCCTCATCCGTTTTCCCACCATTGCAGTGATAAACACTCCCGCAAGAAGTTTACTTGCAAGAATAAAACACATGCAAAAATTTCTGAATGCCTCGGGGTCCAACAGCAAGTAGAAAAACATAAAATAAGATGGGGCGCTGTTCCTGCCTCCTCATTTTAACTATCATTTTGGCATATGCCAGAACGTTGCCCCGGGCAAAACATAAGCAGGTAACGAACAGGGATTTGCATGCAATTCCAGTCGTGGTCATGACCACAGGCACTGCTCCATGCAAGTTTCTCCTTCTCAGGGTCTTCATAAAACCCTTCTTTGCACACCAGCTGCACGGCAGCCAGCTGCAACATCTAAGGCTATTTGTACTTTTAACTGGATTATCAATTGACATGACAGAAAGGTCAATGTTTCTGCACAAAAACATGTTTATTACATTGATGAAGAACTGACTCAGAGCACAAGGATGCTTTGAGGTTTGTATGCTTGATCAGCAGATTCAAATCCCTTGTTGCCAGCTTGGCACAAATTGCTAGCCAGTCCCTTCCCAAGAGACAAGCTTTGACTATCTCTCCCGACAGCAGTAACTACTCATGTACCAATTGGATGCACATCCTTTCCAACAGCGGCTTTGCAAACACTCAGACAGTGTATCTTTGGATCTTAACTGTCTTCTCATTCCTGAAGTGAGGCTTTTGGAAACGCCAGTGAAAACACCTTCCACTCCATGCCTTTCCCCTGCCGTACACAAAATATGAAGATGGAAAGCTAAAATAACATTGTAAAGTACAAGGGAAAATTCGTTTTAAAATATCTTCAGGTCATATGGTTTTATTTGCAGTGGCACTCTGGTGCTCTTTCACCCTCCTTAGGCCTACCTCTGCTCACTTTAAGATCAAACTGGCATTTTTTGCCAGCAATTCATTGGAAGCAGCTCTCCACAGAGCCCTCTCCCTCCCCACCTGCAGGCAAGCCAGGATCTGGGCCTCACAAGACTATGGTGGCGTGGGTGTTGTTGGCTGCCTGTTTTGGCAGCCTCTCCTCCTTTCTTCCAGCTCTGTTTTGAAACACAATCTAAATTTAAAAACAACAAAAAAAATAAATTAATTAAAAATTGGATATTCCTGCACTCTCCACTCACGTCAGCGCTCCCACAGCGTTAAGCAGCGTGCAGGCTGGCCTACATGGTATAAACTTTCGGCAAAGAAACTCTTACTTCTAGGGAAAGCAGGAACTTTTGGAAGGAAGGGGAAGACAGAGACAAAAATGAAAGGAGATGGGCCAAGAGGCCTTTGGGAAGTGTCTTGCTTTAATGGAAGGGGCAGAGAAAAGAGAAAAATGGGACTCCAGAGCCGGCTCCCTCCCACTTTAATAGTATTAGGATCTAAGGTAATTTGGACTAAAAGAGTAATTTTTTCCTGCAGTTTGATGGATGCTCGTATCCCCAGTTTTTTTCTTCTTTAACAATGCTTTACATAACATTCTGATACACTAATTACCATCTCATATCATAGCAATTTTATTAAGAGCTTATACTTACAAATACCCATTCCAAAAGGATTTCAGGACTTGTTTGCCATTTTCTCTGAACTATGCTTGCCGAAGCACTGGCAACCAGGTCTGTGCTGCACAACTCAGCTTCCAGTAACAAAGTGCCTCTGCACAAAATCTCTCACAAGCTCTAAGAGTCAGGCATGGATTCTTCTTGCGTTTAGTCTCAAAGACTTGCAAACAAATTTTGTTTAGCACACTATGAGATAAAACACTTGTAACACAGCCCTAGTAGGTTCCTGTACCTGCCACACTTCCAATTCCAGGAGCAATTCTGAGACAAATTCCTTTACACCAAGCAATGGAAATTTTGTCTAACTATTCTGCAGTTAGTGTTTGTTTGCTAATATGGTATCATCTTGTCAGACAAGACTGGGTATACCATGAGGTATTTTTCCATATGAAATTGCTAATGCCGTCAAGATTGTCTGAATGGGATCATCATCATTAAAAAGATTACGCGGTACGGAAAGTGATTACAACGTCTGAGCAGAAGGATTACTAAATCACAAGTAGAATCCTGGTACAAATCCCATTCTCCGTATACAAGAAAGGACACAAAACCTTTTGAACATAATTTATATACATTTATGGCTTTATACAACAAACTGCCAGGGATTGTTCTCGTGTGTCTGTAAAAGTACATCAGGCACTTTTCTGAAAATATCCACGTATGAATTTTAGTAATGCAGTGTGACTAAGTCAGAGCAGTGAAGCGTTGAAGAGCTGTCACGCCACTCGCGAGTAGAGCTAGCGTTTTGTACATGCCAATCTCTCCAGATATTGCTGGTTTGTGGAACACCCTCGAAAAGGAGGCCAGTTTTAATGCCAAGTATTTTGCTTTCTGTTTGCATAAACCATGCTGCATCTTACGTTATGATTACCAAAATAATAATAATAATAATAATGAGAATACCTTATTTAAAATCAGTCATAAATTAAGGATCCTAGCAATTTCATCATGAAAATAGGAATTTCAAATCAGTAAAAAAATAAAAAAAAAAGTACTAACATACATCCAGTGGTTTAACAAGTGCAAATTTTATACTGTTTTATAATTGGTCCAATTTTACCTTCTCTTCTTAGGGACGCTCTGTTGACTTAAGCCAATAATAAGCAATGTGACTTTTGCTTATAAGTGTAGGCAAATCGTTGGTTTATCAAAGCAGAGCTTTCCAATTAATGCATCTACTACCTAAACATATATCGTATAGCTATATTATGGAAACAATACATCTTTATATTTAAAATATCTGAACAGCTCTATAATACAATAAACTTTTAATAACAGTACAAACCAGAGAAAAGTCAAAAACAAGGCTGCATAGGTAAGATCATCCGCACAATTCACAAACCAATCATTTACAACAATTCCGACAAACTAAGTTACTCCAGAAACTCTGTACTTTTTACTGAAGAAGGATTTATAACCAGAGGTCACATAATGTTTGCTCTCAAGGCAGACAACACGCCCTTCATCAGACTTCACAGTATTCCACAATTACAGTCATAAAATATTTGAATGGCACCATGCAAAAGAAAGTAAATTTGACCGCATGACCCGAAACCTCTGATTATCTACAACTGTTTTCTCTTAGTAATTAAAAGGGGCTTCCTACAGAGGGCTGTAACTCAGGGACAGCTACATTCATGACATTCAGAGATATAAAAGGAAAGGAAGAAAATACCTGTATCTAGGAATTTGTACAGACGCAGTAAATATTAAACAGGAGGTATATTGTTAAATGTAGCATGTTTAGCTGCAACCCCATGGAGTTTACAGTCAAGTAATGCTTTCTTTGCACTCAGAGGTGGATTTTGTGCCTAGCTTGGACTGTGCTATCAATCCACATTTGGGAACAAATGTTTTTGCGCACGCAGTGGAAAGACAGATCCTCAGAAACTCACGTGTGAGCCCATTGCCAGGATTTACCATAAAGACTCAGAGACTGTGAAGTTGATGGTGATGATGCTAGTTGAAGTTTTTGGCTGTAAAAGCAGGCTGCTTCGCTGAGGCTCCGGCATCACAAACATTCATTGCTCAACAGTTCAAAGACCACTGTCACACTGGGGGACATCCCGTATCACAGGACAGCTTAATATCAACCCCTGGAACTGCTGACAACTGTAATTAGATATCTAAAAAGCAGCTGCAGTTAGTAGTGATTTAATCCCAACAGGGTGTTAAATGCTAGCACATCAGTGGATGCATTGCAGAGTCTTAGGAAAGTCCTGACAGGATCATTAAATATACAGCTTGTTACTGAATTTCATTTTCTTGGCACATCCCATTTCTTTCTCCACCATACAGCATCATTACTGGGAAGCAGAATTTCAATTAGAACATTTTCCAGTTGTGAGCATCATAGACAAAACAATTATCAGTGAAAATATGTTTTTCTCTCTTTCTTCTGCATGCACAAAAACTGTTTGTCCCATCAGCTACAAAGATTTCTGTAACACAAATGGTGTGTAGACCAATGGAAAGACAGGTGAGGCCCAGGCTCCACACACCCATGAAAACTGCCTTGTTAATTGCAAAATATGATTAGAAATCTCTTATTGATGACCCAACCCTAAAAATCCTCAGGAAGCTGTCGATGTGCCTCTCAAACAAGACCAAGTGTTTTCACAGGAACAATGCCTCTATCACTAATACTCACCCCTACCCCAAGGTTCTTGTGTTTGTATAACTTTCCCACTTACTTTTTCTTTCTTACTAAAAAAAAAGTAATTTTTTTTCCCCTGTCACACAGGTTTTAGCCTGCCATTAAACTGTAGCGCTTTTGCCACCTCAGTTATACTGCACGCTGACAGAAACATGGGCAGACTCTAAAACCAGTGCCAAGTAAGAAGAAGACCAAATTTGTCCTTAATTTTATCAAAATCATGATTTTTTCTCCAAATGGTCCTGCTCTCAGGTGTACAAACATTATGAGACCTCCACGAAATAAATAAGTGTGAAGAAGCATTGTACAAGCATCTAACAATGAATACTTAACACTTTGTGGTAGTCAGAGTTAAAATGATAGCAGAAGCAGATGACGTTTCTAAAAATGCATATATAAAACTGATTAAATATTTCCTAAACATAAAGTCTATTTTTATACATCACACAACAAAAAAGGGACAGAAATGTTTTGTATTCAATATACTTATTAAGCTTTTCATTTATTAGCACTCCCAAGTGCTAGGGAAATTTATAAAAACAAGTACTTAATCCAGTTAAAATACTGTACAAAATGAAGAGGTTATGAATGCTGCCAGATCTCAGAATTATTTTTTCAGTTGCCTATGTAACAAAAGTAGATTTTAATTATAAGAAAAATAGCTTGGAAAGTATTCCAAAAATTATCTTAAGTCCAACAACAAAGTCATTAGTCTGACAATGAAATCCAGATATATTCTTGCATAAATTTACATGAATACAGGTAACTTATCAAATGGCATTTAACCTACTGTTGGCTTCGAATAGTGAGAGGTTTTAGTAGGGTCATATTAACCGGCTACTCTGTTCCCATATGAAATGTGTGACAATTTTAAGTAGAATGAAGCAGTTCGTACTGCTGCAAGGCAAGTCCACAGTTATTTCAAATCATCAGAACACAGGTAACATCAGTGAAGGTTAAACTTACGTAGGGCATGAGATCATCACAGTATTCTTACAAAAGTTTATAAACTTTTCTTGGACCAAAACAGATAGTCTTAAAAAACAATTCTTCTACAGATCATACTGTACAAAACCGAAAGCACAACATGATGTAAGTAAGAGTCTTTGCTGCGATTATACGGTGTAGTGAATTTGGCACTTCAGAGTAATGAAATTTCCAATGGCACAGTTCTTATCTACAGCAGCACATAACCTGCAAACCTAGGGCAAACATCCTGTACAGGAAAATAATCAGTCTGCTGCCAACTCTGACGAAAGGAAGAAAAAAAAGGGGAAAAAAAAAAAAAAAAAAAGAAGACCCCCAAAAAAGCTAGTGTATGCGCACAGCTTTGTCAAGAAAATTAAAAAGGAAGGTGAAGGACATCTTTGTACTGCTTTTCTCAGTTCCTGCTGACAGACAAGTCTGGAGAATTTAACCGTAGCCTAGGAAAAAAAACAACAACAATAACAACAAATTAACATTCACACCAAAAGATGAAGTCTATTAAAATACATTCAAGCTAGCTTTAAGATAAATTAAACAGGGAAAATGTTTTCATTAATTATTAGTTACCAGAAAGTTTTTTGTTTAAAATATTAATGGCAAACTATTAGCGCTCCAAATGAAGTAGGAGAAGGCGGTACATGGTGGTCTCAGTGCAAACCTGATTTATAAACTAAAGGACTGGGAAACTCACTGACTGGAGCAGAGGCACTTCACATGCCAACAAAGGCGATCACCCAGTTTTTAAGCATTTGACATCTCTCTTCCCCTTAAGCTGTTTTTCAGATTTATTATAAAATCACAGCTTACCTCCTACTACATCCTAGCCTGATACCCAACTGTGTGTGGTTGTCTTTACGCTGTGCTGAAAACTTTGGTTAGGCAATACACTGTCAAAGTTAAAATCTAATGTTTCTCCATCCATAAGGTCATTACGAATAATCGACTCCATGTCACAGTCCAACCGTTCAATTAACATGTCATCTAAGTCACTGGGAAGCTTCTCCTGGTGGAGGGAAACTATTCCCACCCTTCCGTAGCCATTGCAACTGTTAACAGGGGCATACGGGTTCATAGCATTCATCTGCATCTGGTGACTCATAGGCACTTGTAACGAAGTCTTCACTGTTGACAAGCGATTTAGACCTGAAGTATGTGACATGGGGTTCACTGTGTGTGACAAGGCACGGCCATTAACTGCAGGTGTTGGCTGGTTATGTCCTTGGTGAGGGCGGGCATTAGGGTTCATCATTTTGTTGTGAGGTGGCTGATTGCCATAAGTTGGCATCACCGAATTTGTGACCATCAGTACACCTTGGCCCAGCGCCCTGCCACCAGCCTGGGAAACACCAGTGTCTACTGATGCCAAGATATCATTGTGTGGGGGAGAATCAGAAGTCAGTAACTCCTTCAGAAGTCCTGCAGGACAGTTAAATTGGCTCATCGATCCATAGCTTGATTTACTGTCTTGAAGAGTCTGCATAGGAATTTGGGGCAAAGAGTTCATGCTAGCTTGAGCATATGTAAATTTCCTGTAGTCTGGATTTGGTGAACATATGCTTGTGGTCGAAGATGCAAATGAGTAACCTGGTGTTTGCTGCATCAGGGTAGCAGATGATGACTGGGTTGATACAGTCATTGACGTATTAGGTGACAAAAGATTAAGGTTATCCAAAAGATTTTCCATGTTCTCTGAACTACTCATCTCTGAAAGGCTGGGAAGAGTAGAAGTCATTTTGGTGGCTGATGATGGGTATACCATGGAGTGCACATCCCCATCTCCAAGATCATCTTGCTCTGGTAAAATAGGAGAAAGTCTTCCACTAATTGTACTAGCGTTAGAGCTAGTTCTAGGCCGAAATGTACTCCAGTTATCAAAGTCATCATTACTGTGAGAGCTGGGGCTTGCAGGCCACTTCGAGAACTGAGATCCAGGGCTGTCACCATTTCCCTCCTGGCCAGATTGAAGAGATGCTTTTTTCTTGGCTGCTCTGCCTCTGCTTTTTGCAAACTTGCTGTTGTTATCCATGGATGCTGCTCGCCTCCTAGGAGACTTGCCACTCTTTCCTCCTTCAGGATTGAGCATCCACCAGGAACTCTTCCCTGTTCCCTCATTCTGCACTCTGATGAATTTGCTGTGCAGGGACAAGTTGTGACGGATTGAATTCTGAAAAACAAAATAAGGTGTAAGAACACAGAATGAATTTCTGATGGCACTGAAAGAGAGACTTCTTCTGATGCTACATTTGCAAAAGTCTTTTCAGGAAAAAAATGAATAAAAATCAGAATCCTTACATACAGCTTAGTTTCCAAATGCTATATTCATACCTGTGGTTCCCAGCATAACATTCAGCTACATAAAAAGAGTGGCTCAGCATGTTAAAGATTTAGGAGGCAAAATATATCAGAAGACCAAAAAGCCCACTGAAGATCTCATTATCAGCTTCACTCTAATGAGTTGAACCTGACAGCTTTTTGGGATTTCTTTTATGCAAAGTTCAGAAATATTAGATCCTGCTTTATGGTCCTTGTAATGGGATCTCATCACGCATTTCTCTAAACCCTAAACATGCCAGCACGTGTATATTGTCATTGATCATTGGTGAAGTTTAAATGACTCGCATCAAACGAAAATAAATAAATAAATAAATAAATAAATAATCAAGGATTAAGTTTTTCTATATAAACATAACTAACTGCTTAAGAAATCACAAGGGAGAAAAGAATGCAAATAGCACAAACTTGCATTTAGTCTTAAAACCATCTTTCTCTTTCAATATCAACATGTTAATATGCAGCATTGACTCATGCAATACCTGAGAGCACAAGACATCTTGTGCCAAGACCAACCAGGGGATACTGAAGCTTTTCATTATCTCCTCAGTCACCAGCTATGCTTCATCAGAAAAATAAATAAATAAATAAATAAATAAATAAATAAATAAATAAATAAGAAGAATCTGATCCTACAGTTTGACTTCTTAACAAGTGACTATCCTTCGTAATACCAAGTTGGTCTTCCTTCACCTCTGCTATCCTAAATGTCCTCCCACACTCATCTAGTTTCTCAAAGCCAATATGCACATCTTGCCTCATTTCCAATATATCCAGCTGATAGAAGAAAATCACCAGCAGTCATAAGGAGCCATGTCAGGTGAAAAAAGTCCTCTCGTGGGGCCTGCCTGAAATCATCAAAGGCTCAAATTTTCTGCCACAGCCATGGCACAGTGTGGATTGTGGAAGGCCAATCAACCAAAGCAGGCCTGGCCACCTGCAGAGCCCAGCAGGAATGGTTACTTGGGGCTAATGAGAACTTCAGCAGATGAAGGCAGCAAGCAGTCCTGGACAACACTGTTAGCACCTTAAAGACTGCAGCACCTGAAGATGTCCCTGCAGGAGCAGAGCCTCACACCAGGTGGGTCACTAAGTGCTCCCGGACAGCAGAAGACATAATCTTGGTAGCTCGTGGTTCAGCCAGCCCAACAGCAAGTCATAACGTCTGACTAACTTCAGAAGCCTTTCCAACCTCTCCTTCCACTCCAGAGAACCATATTTAACAAATTATCCCAGTTAGATCAACACCAGCAAAAAAAATCAGCATGTCCTTATTCAATTTTGAAAGGAAGCCAATTTTTCTGATATTACTTAATTACAACAGGGCTATATCTCTTCACTGCAGTAACTTTGCAATCAAAATCTCATCTCCTATCCAGTGACAGAGCCTTGAAATATTATTTTCACCACATGCAGCCCCATAAAAATATCATCACCTGGAGTTCCCCTCTGTATAGCTTTAAGCCTGTGGTGCTCAGTGCCTTGTGGGGCTCAAGGCAAGCATCTGCCTTCCCCATGACCTGACATCATAGTAATGCAGCGCTAGCATCGCCGTCAGGAGGGTAAGCCCAAAGATCTGCCTCTGGACCTGCCCGTGGCTGTGGTTGAAAGGGCCAAGGAGTGCTGGGAGCTGGCCCCGCCAGCCCTTTGTTTTCACTGTAGGGCCAAAGCGGAATTAAAGGCTGACACAATTCCAGAGTTAGCAATGTCGCAAGAAAGTTGTTCTGCACGTCTGTTGATTAAAAAACCTCCTGCGCCAGTTCATTTTTTTTTTTTTACTGTATTTTGTAAACATACCCAGTTGGCTTAGGCTGAGTGTTTACTATGAAAATAAGCATATAAGGCATGTAAAACATCAGGCAGTGAAAACCTTCTGCCCGTGCTCTTGCTCTGCAAGAGAAGCGTTAAATATTTAAGAAATTACTGCTATTCCTTAGTCATCAAAAATATTATAATCTGGTATTATTGCACTGAGGACATCTGAGGTCACTCTTTGAGTAACAGAGCTGTCTCCTAACACTGCCAACAATGAAAAAAAAAATTTTCCTAACAGGAAAAGGTTTGCGGCCCAGAGCTTGTTACATAAATTCCTGTTTTTCACTCAGCCAGCAGGACATTAAAGAAGCTATGATTTACTAACTTGGAAAAAGTGTTGAAGAGGTAAATCTTGTGAAAATATGCACTGCTGTTAATGATGTTGTGTCTACAGATCTTTGCCAGACACAAACATGACCTGATAAAAAAGTATAGTTTCAGCAGTGGAACTTGGCAGCCATAGGAGTGGCACTGCGAGCCACAGCCCCGCCACCTCAGTGTGCTGTAAGATGCTTCGAATGGTGACTTTTGGCAGGACATTGAAGCAAAGCCTCCCAAAGCCCACCTGAAGGATACACAAAGCAATCGGCTGAATCTCCAGCTGAACTCCCAAGCACAGCAATGAGTGCCAGGTCAGCCTGAAAGCATCTACATTGGAATTTTATCAAGCCCGCATTGCAACTCCATCCAGACTGCTGCCACCTGTGGGGTGTTTCCTGGGACTGAGTCTGCATGTTTGCGATGGAGCTCAGGGAGCCTGCTCTGATTTGGTCAAACTTCAGCATGTACTTCACATTTCAGCCATACTTGAGCAAAAAGACCAGGTGCTATGGATATACATATTGGTGGTCCTTGCTGATGAAGGGCCAAAATATGCAATACCAATATTTGCTGAATGCTACGTAATGAGCAACTACCAGCTAATAAAACTAATGAAGCCAAGAAAATGATTCATTTGAATCTACACACTTACATTATTCATCTACTTTTCTGACATTTCTTGAAACTGAACCACATTGCAACAAGAACACCCAGCTCGCTCTTCTTTAAAACAACAAATAAATTCAAACTGATTTACATTTACTAACAATAAGTGTGAGACATTTAATTCCTGGATGCCTGCTGATCTTTAATACTGTATTTAAGACCATCAAATACTCTTTAAACACGCAACTGAAGGTTAATCCGAATAACTACTAAAAAAAAAGAAGTCTTACCATTGAAGTAGAGTTACTTAATTATATTTCTTTTCCTAATGAATAGTTTTAGTGTTTTACTAAAGGAAAACACCTGAAAACATTGTTGCTTTATTGAACTTAACAACAGTGTAAGCCTGTAGTTGAAGAGAGGCCATACAGGTACACTGGCCATCTTTCTTCCATCCCATTCTTTGGAGCAGGTATGGGAGAGGAAAGTAGAGCTCCCGTACAACCTTACTGCAGGCCTCTCCAACAGTCCAGGCTCATTGCAGCCTTCTCCAGGATCAGACTGTGGAACTGAGAGTATTCTGAGAGCTGCAAGACGCAAATGTTGTAAAAGCCTACATGGGTCCCCTGTTGGGACTCCTTCTCAACTTCCCCACTTGTTCATAAAACAGCCTTAAACCATATTTCTCACTCAGCAGGGCTCCTCACTCCACAAAGTTCACCATCAGAACCACACAGCTGACTGCAGTGTAACAGGCTTCAGCTGCTAATGAAACAGCTATCTTTGCCACCCAATTGCAGCACTCTTACATTACAGCTCAGTAGCCCTCTCCACTGTCTGATAAGAGCAGGGACAGAAAGCATGTCACTTAGCCTCAGGTCAAAGAGTTGTATTTAGAAGAGGCTGGCAATTTGCCACCTGCAGCTGCATGAAGGTGGAAAGGCAGGATTTCCTCCCAAACAGGTCATGCTTTTTTGGGTCCTTTGTTCTTCAGAGGGTGCTTTTGTTTGGCTCCATTTTTGTCCTACACTGTTACACGGCTAAGAAGTTTCAGCTGGAAAAAGCGCAGAAACACTGCAAGGGACCTTGTACTGCATCTCTGTGTTTTTCATCACAGATGGTAGCATAGTGAGAATACCACCCACAAAACATCATCTCCAAACATGGAGATACCTTCTCAGATTGTTCCATTTGATGAGATTTAAGCAATCCTTTGTTCCCAGAGTGAATGTACAAGAATGTGGCAGACTGTATGTTGTCACTATCCAACCAATACACATGCCTCTCCTGGACACAAGAAGTCCATTGTGCCCACAGTTCACTGGCAGTAATCTAAGTCCTGCTCCTTCTGCAGTTAAGTCCAGAGAATTATACCCTACTGCACTTCCTCTCCACAGCTGTCAAAGGGTTGGCCACCCTCCAAGTTGCATCCTCTTGTCCCATAATGCACCCTGGACTGGAGGGGATTTCACAACCACTGGAGCTCTCTCCTCTGAAACAGTAAAAAACACACACAGCACTAGACTTTGGTGTTTAAGGACTTGGCATACTCACATGTCAGGACACAACTCTGCTGACATGTATTTGAAGAATTCCCAACCGCTATAAAAAAGATTCACAATTAATCTTCATTCTAGGCAGACTCCTTTAAAGTACTTTTCCATGCTAGCAATTGGGACATTTCTAATAAAACCTTAACACCTTCCTACTTTCTATCCAGGGGCATTTAGAAAAGATGAGCATAAAACTCAAGAACAATATAGGACATAAAATAAGCAATATATATACAAGGCAAGCACACATTTTAAGACTGTTCCACATGCGACAACACTCAATCAGAGCCTCTCATGACCACTTTTCTCTATCCTGTACCCTCTGTTCTATAACTACTTTCAATCTATAACCACAAATGCAGGCATGATGCAGTAGCAACACAGCACACACCAAATATGTAAACATTTGTTAGCATTTCAAAGCCAAGGAAACTAAGTGACATTGATTAGGAAAAACAACAGACGAAGATGCAAGGGAAAACTGTGAGATATTTAAAAGTAATTTGTCAAGTGGAACTTCTGTCTATCGCAATATTCTGTAGGAAGCCAAGAGAGACAACAGGTTTGTCTAAAGGTTGTCCATTTCAGGGGTGAAAGTTGTGAAAGAAAGGCAATAGTATGAAGGCAGATCAGTATCGAGATAAAAACAAAAGTTGCAAAGTAAGGAAAATAAGGAAAGATAAATATCAGATGGAAAAAAATGTATACACAAAGTTAGCAGGGGTCACTGTGTATTTGATGATCTGGACAAATCTTAGCATTGCCACTGCAAAACTGAAGACTCCTTTAAAGCAGTTTTCCATGCTAGCAATTTGGACATTCGTAACAAAATGTTAATACCTTCCTACTTTCTCTACAGGGTCATTTAGAAAAGGTGAGCATCAAACCCAAGAACGATCCAAACAAAGACTGCTGTTACAACAGGCAGAAAAAGACAAATGCTTGACAAATGAAAAGATTACAGTTTGTAGATAGATAATACAAGTTTTCCACAAATACAGAATGTAAATGTATGTATGTGCATATATGCTTCTGATGAAGAAGCAGCCAAGGCCAGGTTGGATGGAGCCCTGGACAGCCTGATGAAGTGGGTGGCAACCCTGCCCATGGCAGGGGGTTGGGACTGGATGGGCTTTAAGGTCCCTTCCAACCCAAGTCATTTTATGACTCTACGATTCCTTACTTCATTAGTGATGTGGGAGGCCAAGACTGAAGCCTCAGTGGAGAGGAACATTTTGAAGTAAGCATGCCACAATAGCTGGGCTCCTTGCCCCTGTCTTATAGCCTTCTCATACCTCTCCCCTCAGAACCAGCCTCTGCTGCAATCACATCTGTAATGTGAAGTAGCAAGTCAGGATTGTATGCACAGCCTGTGTGCCTTGACATCAAGTCCAGGTGATAAAAGAGAAAAACAGATAAAGGATTCAATCGGTCAACATGCTGATGTCAGGAATATGGTCAGTTCCTTCCAAAAAACAAAGTACATTTTGAGGAGTTCACTAATTTGATCAAGAAGGGTAAGACAGAGAAGACCTGCAGATAACCTGTTGAGTGACATCACGGCCAAGATTAACGCGACTCAGCACCTCTAATGCGCACCCAAAGGGATTACAGTGATTAGCATTATCTGCAGTGCAATGAGCCATGAGGAAAGCCATTGTGATCCGTGGCAGATGGTCTCCCCGTTACAGTTAGTCACTGCAGGCTCTAATGCAGCAACCCGGGATGCAAGCACTATAGTAGGGATAACAGTCTGAGGCAAAGCTGTTGCTGAGTGAAGTGCACAAAGAGATTATTACAAGGTAAACAAGAATCCCAATTATAAGCAGAGTTTATTAAAATAAATAAAACCATTTGGAGTAATGAAGTAGCAGTTCATCTATACAATGCCATAATGACTAATAGCTTAAATTTTTATTCTGCAACTGCAGTAAAGAGAGACTGAGAGGTGTTTATTTTTTTCAGCCAGTGGGAATAATTATGATCAGTAGGACAAAAAATGTTAATCACTCATTTCCTGTTTAACAGACAGCCTGCTTCACCTCTGCCACTCTCCACGGTTACACCCAATTCATCACAAAGACTACTGCACTGTTTATAGAAGGCTTGCCCCTTTCTCCTTTTTAAATCCAAGCTGCCTTTTATTGACATTTGCTAGCTCTAATGATGAGGTGCATACGTGCTAAATATATCAATATTATCAGTATATTAGGCCAGCAGATAATCTTAAGAGGAGCACTACAGAAATGCAGTCACAAAGAAGTAGCACTGAGGAGAGAAATAAGTCAAAGTCTTGGTGAAGCCACTGAGGTGAGAAACAACACGGTCTGAAAATAGGGCTCAAATTTTGCACTGCCCTTTGTAGATATTGAGAGAAAGTCCAGGAAACAACAACAAAAAGGGATATTATTGCTTAAAAAGCTACAAGAGGCTAAGTTAAAAAATTGGAAATATCCAAGCCTCTGTCTGAAAGTTAAAATCAACGTTAAGTGCTGGAAGTCCTGGATAATGACCAAATGGGGTCATTTGTCACTTGCCTATGTAAAGGCACAAGCAGATCTAACCCAAAGGTTTGGTTTCAATAGGATGCTTTATCTTGGAACCACACATCCTCTTCTCTTCACCTTTGTGGATTAAGACATTTTGCTTTCACAAAATCATCTGTAACCTAGAGTGCTTGAATGACTGCCATTAACTGATGGATTTACAAGGAATGGAAAGGCTTGAGGACTCACTTCACATGCAACACTTCCGCTGCCTGATCACAGACCTCTCCTTAAGGAGACAGGGAAGGGGCAGCCACCAGTTTCTAGCTGTGGACGCATGGATGGAGCCCTGTGCACCTGCAGCTCTGCACCCACGACACCCACAAAGCACAAATTCATCTGGCAAGGGCAACAGAAAAGTGTCTGGTTTTTGGTTTGGGGTTTGTTTGTTTGTTTGTTTTTTCCAATAAAGCCACCAAGCCTGTATGTATTTCTTACCTTGAGAAGCAAAACACCAAAGGGGATGTACAGTTGCAATAAGGTAAAATCTGGATTGACTTTGTAAAGATGGATAAAAGAGAGAGAGATATACATACTTTACATACTCACACCAGTTTAGCAGAGGGAGTGTTTTCTTCTCTTCATCAAGCAAGCAAAGGAGCAAAATTCTCCGGACATGGGTGTCACTGAATACTAGTTTTTGAGAAACAAAGAATCAATGAAAGCAGCAAGCTTCCTTTGCAGCAGGGTTAGCTGTGCCCCACAGGAAATCCCTGGCTGAAGGAAACTGCAAGTCTTGTAAAAAGAAGGGCAAAGCCTTCCATTTACAGGCTGAATAATATCTTACACTGCATCTCACTCTGCATTTGTTCTTTATTTTGGCTAAATGAATTGCAATGATTGGCCATCAAAATTAAAGTGTAGCCCCCAAAACTGCTAAAAGGAAAATAAAATGGAGTCAGTTGTTTGGGGTTTTTTTTGTTTTCAGTGCATCTACAGAGATTCTTTACCTCACCTAGTGGAAAAAGTGCTGAATGTTTTACATTTGAAGGGGACAGTGTCAACTTAAGAAAACAACCCTTTGGATTTCACCTCGTGTTGCTGATGTTGCTGTAGCAACCAGGAGAAATGGAGGGAAGAAGACAGGGACATTTCTCTTCCCTTTGGTTTCTTTTGTACATGAGCGCAGTCCAGTGAATGAAGTCATCATTTTGTCTATTTATTTTTCCTCTCGTCAATTCTCCCTGTATCCATCTTACTCATAAAAAATAAATAAATAAAGCATTATTTTCTTGTTAACAAAATACTAATAGAAAAAAATATATATTTGTAAATTTTTCTTAAAACAGCTGAAACAGCATTAAATTGAAGTTCTCTTTGACCTACTGCATCGTCTCCAAATACATAGATATTGCTTTATGCCATCAATACTCATTCATTTCTCTTTGTGTTCTATTTTTAATACTTGTTCTTTTTTCCAAAGTGACAAGAAGCAAATACTGATTTACAATTACTCCTTTCCATGCATCCCCAAAAGGCTGCACCAACACAAGGTATACACTACATATTATGTTTCTACACAGCTTCTTTGAACACAGTTTGCCTTGGTACAGTTTTTCCTCACTAGAGAAGCATGCCAGACCACCAGCACAGTCTCTTCTGGAGAGCTGTTTCCAGTTCAAGCCTGGTCCCAGCACAGCAGATTTTATATAACATGATTTACTACTGCAGTGCCCACAGAAAGCATTAACCCAATTTCATTGTAGCCTTGAGCTATATTCCATGTGTACGTTGCCCCTCTCCACTGTCTAGCCAGTTGCAGCCACCCCTTTTTCAAATAAGGTGTGGTCTAAACTTAAAGGCTTTTCAGTTTGTATTCTCTCACGGGGGTCTCAGAGCACAGCAGACTCATGGCGGGTGGTTGTAATGTTCATGCCAACATCCTCTTCTTGAATACCGCGCTCTGTGATGTTCTCCAGACTGCAGCTTCAAGAAGCACTGGCGCTCATCATTGGCTTTCACGACATCTGCTCAGTGTTATAAAGCCATGATCGCCCAATTTTGCAAAATGAGCAGGACCAACAATGAACAAAGTTACCCATGGATGCGCTCACAACCCACATTTCAGCAGACTGTGGGAAGCAGAGCTCTGGTTCTCAGAGCAAGCTGGGCACAGGGGAAGGAAATCTAAAGGAGAATTTCTTCCCTCACACCAGTTTTGGAAGCGTTCCTATTCCCTCACTACTGTAGGCTGTGCTCTGTACTTAACAGCCCCTTATTAAATCAAAGGACTATTTACAATCTACATACTGGCAAGTCCACATTCCCATAGAATGTCATCTGGCAGCAGTGACTTAAACCATCAGCTCTGTATTTACTTGCTTCCCTCTCTCCCCAGCTCTCAGAAGAATAAAAAGGACAAGAGAATACCAAGTCTTTATAGACAAGAATGGAACTAATAGAGTAAGTTCAGGAGTATATTAGCATTCATCATACTACCCAGATATATTACAACGAGGGCAATAAATAGGAAGATAAGACACAAGAAAGCTTAGATTTCTTTTAACTACACACCTATGAGAGAGATGCAGAATCACACTGAACATCAACTAAGACAGCAGAATGGGACACTGTTACACAGAAATGAGCTTTCTTAAGTGTTTGGGGTGCTGTTATTCCTATTTTTTTTCCTACTAACAACTCTTAGCCAATCCCCCTCTCCTATCCCATTTGATATATGAAAGGAGACCGGCCTTATCATGACTGCTCAGAGAAGATTTCACTCATTCTTCCATTGCTCCCAAAAGAACAAAACCTAGTACAAGGAGGCTCTGGGCACACTGGGGACACCCAGGGGCAAAACAAGGAGTCCTGGGAAGGACACTACCATCGTGTTCATGCCAGGCCAAATCAGGGAGAAACCAGTGATTCTTCAGGACGGCACGCAAAACAAAGACTGAGTGTATGAGAGCTTCTGCAAAAGCCTGATGGTGCTTTCTGCACAACACAGCCCTCATTTCATTTAAAAAGAATTAAAAAAGAAAGACTGTTCAGTCCTTCTGGTCCCAAGGAAATGCTAGGAAGTCAATTGAAGGTTTGAGCTGTGAAGGTAGAACATCCACAAGCACACTCAGTCCAGAAAAAAAAAAAAAAAAAAAAAAAAAAAACCATACAACTCACTCCCATTCCCCTTCACTAATTCTCCCACTCTCTAAAACCTCTATCAATTTTCTGATTAGGCTCCCTCCTCCTAGAGGTCACAGTCTTGGCTTGGTGCAAATTTCACCACCACTGCTTCCATCCTTCCTCAATGTGGGCAGCTGTGCAGATAGAGCCTGCCTGGCTCCATATTCGTATTTAAGGACTGCAACATCCAGCTTCTTAATCACATAAGGCTGCCTTGGGCTACCCATCCCTTCCATGCCTTGCCTCAAGACAGGGTGAAGGAGCAGTCCTGTGGATTTCCCCAGCACTGTGGTAAGAATACAATGGCAACAAGCGACCAGAAGTGTCCTAGTTTTTTATGTTTAGTTTTCCCTCTTGGAGATGCTCAGAGATAGAGGCAATATAGACTCCAGAGATGCACAATCATTTTTCTGAGAGCATTTGCTTGATAAGTCAGAATGGGGCACTCATCCCAAATAAAAGAGAGAAAAAACCTCACGAGACACGAACTTAAATCAGATTAAAAATAGCAGGAATGTCAGCAGTCAGAGCTGTCATTTGCAATACCTACCAAGACACAGGAAGTTAAGTTATTCTGTGGATCACAGAAGGGTCTCTTTAAAAACAAGGATGAAACAGGAAAGAAAAAAGAAACTCATGCATGTTTATCGAAGCTTGTTTTCCAATATTATGTTTCAAGCCAAGTTTGTTCATGAAGTTTTATAGTAATTTGTCATAGATACATCTATGGATTTATGTCCAGATTCATCAAACCACTGACAAATTCCAGCAGGCGCTGCAGCCATTACTGCTCTTTTATTTTTGGATTACTTTCAGTTTTAAGATTTTACAGGGAATGCTTCCACATTTTCATTTTGTTTTAAAAAGAAATTAACTTCATCCCCGTGGAAGATCAGGCACTTTCAAGTATTTTGTTTGTTGATTATTCAGATAGGCATAAATTACGCACAGCATTTGGCAGGTCACTCTCTTCTCTGTTAAAAAGTTTGTTTTTACTTTTGCAGTTATTGTTTAGACGTCGGTCATAACATGCTTTAGGTTGTTTTGAACAGTGAAGAGGAAATAAGCAGTATTCTTACTTATATCACGTTCTATCAGCGTTAAATGCCGATGCAGCAATACACAGACTGTTCAGTATTTCCAGCTTTCTTCCTGTTCATGGCTAACCTACAACAGCATGAAGATAATCCATGATTTTATGCAGCTTCTCAACCTGTAAACACAGCTATGGATTGGCTCGCGAATCTGGCCAGAAGACAACACAAAGAAAAATGAGTTAAGAAACAGGATGTATAAATGGAGAAGAATCTAAACTAACTGTATTTGCTGGAGGTTGATTTATAAAATTAAAGGAAAAAAAAAAAAAATCAACAAAACTTTTCTAGAGGCAGCTCCTAAATACAGTATTTTCCAGCACAGGGAGCTGGAAGAAGCAGAGACCAGGCACAGCACTGTTTGCCCATGTTCATCCTAACACAGAGGCAGAAAGTTAGAAAAGAGATTTTGGACTCCATGCCATCTCCGCTGTTCTCATCCTTGCTGCTACCCCATTGCAACTCCTAGGCGCATCCCTCAGGATTCCCAAAATGAGGAATATTCTAGAAGTCACACCAATCCGTGAACCAATCTCAGCTGCAAAGCAGAATCTTCAGAACTACTTTTCAGGTATTTCTCAGGAATTTTTAATAGAGTTAAGTTGGATGCTATTTTTCAAGCTTTGAGTTCCCATGAAGCAGGATTTCTGTCTCTGTCCCTCTAGAAAGAAACGTGACTATTTCACTATGTATTCCCTTTGGCCATCTTGGAAACATGTATCTTCAAAATGTAAGAGCTTGAGTCTTGATATAACATTTTAATGCTTGAAGTCCTCCAAAAATACAGGCTCAGATAACTAGCGCTTTCTGTTCTCAATGGGCAGAAAAGTAAGTGAAAGTGCAAATACATCTGCAAGAAAGAGTACGCGTACATGTCTGTAAATCCAAAGAGTTTGCGGACGTTTCCTAGCTGTAAACCAAAGAAGTTGCTATGTCAGCCCTTGAAGCGCAGTGACTGGAGATTGGGCTGAGCCAAATCATTACCACCTGGACAAAAATAATTAAGGCTAATATGGCTTCCTTAAAAATGGGACCGTGAGCATCAAACCACTAATTGTTCTTTTTCTCATCTCCTGCCATCAGCTGTGCATACACCAGGCTTGACATCAGCCATCACCATCCTTCTCTTTTGTGTTAAATTAAATTTAATTGGGCCAGCTTGACAAAGCTTCATCAAAGGAGCCACACCAATAAAGCAATACTGTAAGTGAGTCTCTGCCTGACAAAGTTGGTGTCTGAAGCATTAAAATGGTAGTGGTAGAAGCTGAGAGTAAGCATAAATAATTGCAGTTTATCTGCTTTTACACTTGAGCAATACTGAAGGTATAACCGCCAGGCTTCAAGTAACAATAGGAATGCTTATCTATGCTGCTCCTTCTCCTTCCTTTCCTCTTCCCCCATTCACTACTCCCCCACTGAAATAAAAATAAAATTGGTGAAGATAACAACTGAAGAAGAGTCCTGACCTCAGCATTTACAAGCTAGTCATTGTTTGCTGCAAGCTCAAGTCTGTATGCCTTAAAATGACTACAGTTAACAACTGTTTTGATTTAACTCAGCGTTCCTCATTTATCCAGTCAGGGGAAAGAGCTGAAGGAAAGAACATCACTTCCAAGATGAGCTCTGTAAAAAAAAAAAGGTACTTCCAAAACTCAGCTTTAGAGCAGCGAGTGAAGGATCTCGACCTTGAAGATACCTATGCACCAATTACTATGCTAAGACAGATTAGTACCCCCTTATATACTCTTTTAATGGAATTGTCAAGGGATCAGCAGATTTCAGGAGCTATTTCCTAAAAATTCAAAGTAAGTGTCAGACTCAAATAATGGAAACTGGCAAAAGGGATGTGGGTTCAATCCTCCTTTTTCCTCCTCCATCAATTATGCAAGGACCCTTCCTTCGCTCCTCCACTGCTGCCTACTTCCTTCAAAGAGAGGCATCTTTGGGGCATCTGATAAGGAAGCTTAGAGCTATCTTGCCTAAAATTTGCTTAAAAAACAACAGCCAACCCCCACCCCTTTTCCTGCACATACATTCAACACATCTGACTGATTTTTCCAAAGAGAGGAGCAGCTGAATAATTTTGGCAACAAAAATATTAATCTCCTTACTCTGTATCTTTAAAATGATAATTAAGTGCTATTTTAAACATTTAGCAAGTCTCACCTATTCCAGTCTTTTTTTTTTTTTTTCCTGTTAAATACTGAAATGTGAAAAGTATGACCTTTCTACAAATACACTGGCGTTCCTGTAATCCAGTATCACCAGAAGAAAATGAGACAATTTTAAGCTGCTGGTCCTAGAAACAGAACAAGAACCACCCCAGATTAAATCCAGCCCCCAGACTTTGTCAAAAAGGCTGATTTAGAGGATAAGCCCAAAGCAGATTAACACGAGTAAAATGTCAAAGTACACTCAAACAGCAACCGCTTCTTGACAAACAGTGAAGGGCAATAAAAAAACAGGACATGTAAGAAACCAGCTCCGCAGAGAACAACTCCTAATTGTGCAGCATGTGCTTGAAGGAAAGCCCTCCCAGACCACATTCTGGCACCTGGTAAGTTCACCTCACTGAGCTCCAAGCCAGAATGGTGGCCAACCCAGCTAACGTCAGGATAAGCTGACCCGCTGAGAAGAGAGCCGCATTGTCCAAGGATGAAGGCAGCATTATCATTCTTCCATTCTTCAAGGAACAGGAACAAACAGCATCAGCTGCCTCCTTTCATTTCTGCCACAGAGAGCAAGAAGCTTCTGGAATTGATTCTATGGAAGGATTCCCAGGTCTTCATACGCAAGGTACAAACAAGAGTGAGCCTCTGGTTAGAAAGCTCTGCTGGCTTGTGGTCATCCTCCCCACTCCACATGCTCTGTTGTTTATATAAACACTGCATATGACAGCCACTGACAAACATAACCTTATGCCACTTTTGCCTACCATTCCTCAAGCACCACCGATGCATTCACCATTTCACAAATATACCACCACCAACACATCTTGAGGAGACTTTCCATACTCCACTCCACTATAAAAGCACTCTGGCAGGTAACTAATGGCAGTTACGGCAGTAGTTGCCTGGGGTGCAATCAAAATTGGGCACGTTTTATGTCCGTATGTTGGCCTGAACACCAAACCCACTGTCCTGAATGCCACCATGGCAGAGGAGATTGGCAGCAGGAAAGAGAAGCAGAGGAAGGCAGGGAACACAACTGCTCTTGCCCTCCTCAATTTAAAACAAGACAGCAGCAAGGAAGTAATTAAACAGGAGTGAAAAGGCATTGGAGGAATAACTCACACTAGCAGCACTAGCAGAAAAGGATTTAAAGAATGTGACTCATGTTGTACAACAGTTTCATCACAGCTGCTCTACGAGACACAGCAGACAGCAGCACTTTGCAGCATTCAGCATGACATCACTGCAGGGTTTGATTGCACAAAGCTGTACCAAGCAGGCCAGGGCAGGAGGCAAAGATTATCCAAGAAGCCTGTGAGGAAAATCCCAGGTAAACTGAGTTACAAAAGCTTAAACTGGAAACTCAGCTGTAGTACTGGAGTCAACATCTCTGATCTTGAACAAGTTTTGCAGCTCTGAAGGCTTGTCTCATGACACCAGAAGACCACCTCTGCCTGACATTCAAACAGTGATGCTGAGGGACAAGCATCAGCTGCTGAACCAGGACACACTTCCCAGAACACTTGGTTTCCTCCAGGTTAGTAACACAACAGGCAGGAGTACTCCAGCTTATGGACTGGTAGGAGCAGAGCCTGCTACTCAGAAGATAAGCTTTTGCTAATTCACATTAAATCAGGAACCTGTGGGCTGAACTTCAGCAGCTTCAAAACAGAAAAGTGGCTCCTTCAAATGGGGAATCAGATAGCATCACTGTGAGTGCTCCACCTGGACAGAATCTCCATTCCCAAGCATTGCCTGTGAAGAAACATGGCCAGTGTGACAGCAGATACCCTGTGCGGGAGGTATTCCTCCACACCTCAGCTGCCGTCCACTGAATCTGCCAAATTCCAGACTCAAACCTGCGTCTGGTCAAAATTTTCCTCTTCCTCCTGCTGTCCCACCTCAAGTTTACTTTATTTCCGCTGGGATGACGACATCTCCAACACCCAGACTGAACACAGGCATTTTGTCCAACAAAGAAACTAATTCTCCTACACTGATTCCCAGTAGCAATAGCTGCCAGCAAGCAGGTTTCAGTGATTTACCACATCCATCATGGACAAAATTTCAACTATTCAAAGCAAACTTTATCGTTAATTTCTCTCATTCCGATACTCATTTTTCTGCTAAGGGCAGATACTGTAATTATGATCTATGAAGACCTGCACTGCTTTGGTGTGATTTTTCTATCATCTAAATTTCAGTACTACATCCTTGAATCTTTATTTATTTATTGGAAGGTTAGTTTGTTATTCATCCTAGAAACCCCACAGTAAAAAGCAGCAAAATGGGTATAAAAAGTCCTTAAGACTGAAAGCAGTAACAAGGATTGTGGGTTGTGCACGCAAGAGGCTGAAACCTTCACTTGTGTTTTTGTTGTTGACCTTCCAACCAACTCTGAACAAGCCTAGCAGCCCAGTAACAAACAGCAAGGAAAAATAACTTTCACTCCAACGTACATCTCTCCCAGGTGAGTTGAGACACTGCAATATGAGGTGTCCTGCCCTACCTACAACCCCGCTGCTAGCAGGCAGTCCTACTTGCCTGTGTGAAGGCAGAAGAGAAGGGAGATTAAAATGTGCTTGGCCCCTTTGTCAGACATTCAGAAAACACTATTTTCTCCAGCGCAGAGGAGGAAGCAAACAAGCTCTATAAGCCCCATCCCTCGGCCACAGCCCAACACACGTACATGCACACGCATTTCCTCTGGCTTCAAGAAAACAATGAAGTGTGGGGAGGCCGGCTCTTATATAAAGTACGTACCGACTATGTATAAAATTAGGAAAGCAGCTGCTTCAAAAGCTCAGTCACCCTTTTATCATCAACAGCGCTTTAATTAGTACCCATCTGCTTCCTGTTTTATACTACAGAGCTAACTTTCACCTGTTTCAGCAAAACACCCCTTCCCCCAAATGCAAGTACACACACACACACACACCAAGCTAGCAAACACCATTACACTTAAGCAATGAACATCAGGAAGCCCCATTCCAAGTATCTGGGCTACTTATTTGCTTTTTTAGAGAATGAAGCTTTGACACTGTTGTGCAATTTCACAGTGTACACCTTTAAACCACATAAATGGTTGTATGAATGCAATGGCACCCAGGGATCCCAAATAGGGATGGGCTCCGTATCACTCAGAGCCTGCCCAGAGAACTCCCAAGTCAGGTCTGTGTTTTTCTTAACGTCCATCACACACATGAAAGGATTTATGAATAAACAATGGCAAGGCTGATAGTTAAGAATGGATTCAAACTCACCCCATTGTTTGAAGGGAAGAAATAACACGCGGAGAGAAAAAAATATATATTACTTTGGAAGGAAATAGCTTCACCTTTGAATTTCCTGACATTTTTCCTCCCACGCTTTTCCCCTTCACACATCATTTATTTATTTATTTTCCACACAAGAGACAAGTGAAAGTTAAGGACAGCAGCACAGCTACGTGCTGTCAGCCCTGCCTACCTCTCCAGCACGGACTCACTCAAGCTTGAAAGTTTGCCAGGCATGTGGTATCTCCAGAGAGCAAAACAACAGCAAGCAAAGCACCAGCAGAAAGAATTGCCTGGTGATGGCCAAACAAGAAGTACTGCTTGCAAGCTCCCAGGCCCAGCTATGGGAACGGGAAGAGGGGTTGAAAACCTAAAGGGATGGTATTTGCAAGTGCTGTGCACAGATTTTGAGAGTATATGAAGTTCTGTCAAAGCTGCCGCAGCAGAAAGGAGCTTTCCTTAGCATACCTTTAGCAGCAGCCACCACCACCAGCACTTCTTATGCCAAAGTAAACCTGGCAAGCAAGCAAACATTCTACTCACGCTCCAGCCTTGGAGCAGGAAGAGAGTATTTTCTTCTTATGGTTAACAACACAATCTGCCGCAGCTTTCCCAGATGTATGAAGCTGATCAAACTCCCTATTAAGAGTTTTCACCCTTAACTTCTTGGATCTGCTTCCAGAGGTACTGAAGCTGCCTGCCTGCAGGTTCAATGAGATTCATCTCCAGAAGCTTACATTGGATGACTAAGAGTCTTTTTTCCATTCATTTGAAATCTTGAGCCACCTGTGAGGTTGGGGATTTAACTTCTCAGCACCTGGCAGTTAAACAGGAGAAACACGAGGGCTCCAGAATCAACCATGGCAAGTGCACTGATTTCCATTTCTTAACCATGCCATGAAAAAACACAGTTCTTTTGACATCTCACTTACTGGAGGGCCTTTTTATTTCATTCTTTTGGGTTGGAAAACAAAACAAACAAAAAAAGGACAATATACAAACACCTGAAGATTCAAAAGTAAAAACTCTGTAATCTCCAAAAGCAGAATTTCACTGGTTACCACTTAATGTAGCAGTGATGGGGTTACCATGAGCAACCAGCCTACAGTACCCTGCTGTGTTCCCTACACAGTCATTCATGGGGAGATCACATCATTGCCAGCAACAGGAGGGTGAATGATAACCTAACAATGCTGGTTGTCTCAGAGTACTCAGACCACGTTCCCTATGACAGTTATTTGTAGTATAGCGTAACTTCATTAAAACAGCACAATCTATCATCTCTGAATATACAAGAGGGAAACAAAGAAATCAGTCTTGTATCACACAAGCACAATAAAGAATAAAAATTGCCATTCAAAAGTAAAGATTTTGCCTCATATTTAACCTCCACCTTCTAAAATTTCTCATCAAATCTTCTACTGTGTCACTGTTGAGCAAAAGTAGAACTTTATACATATGTTGATTGTGTTTGTATACACACTAAATGAGCTAATGGCGATGGGAACAAGTTCTGTCAATAGAGGAAATAAATCCTATTAAAAAATTGAGTTTCCAGGCACAACACTCTGAGCAAGTGAAATTAGTGAGAAAAGATGGAACAAAAAGAGCACCAAACGTGAGAACTTCAAACATTAGTTGGAAAAGAAAAGGTGGCTCACATTTCTCTAACCTCACTGCTGTGATTAGATATGGAAAGAATATGAGTACTGAAATTTAACAGGTTTTATTTATTGATAAAAGCAAATAATCAATTATCTACTAGAACCATGTAACTGTGTTTTCACCTACAAGATTACACCATCACTTAGATATTTTTCCATGAGATCTCAAGCAGCATATTACAAAACTTCATCCAGGACTGAAACAACAGATTGTCTCAAGAGCAAATGACAAAATATTTGTACCAGAAATTCTGGCAGCGTTGCGTGCAGATGGGTTTCTGAAAAATGGGGTTCCAAGAATAAGTCACCCGTGGTTCCAAAAATACAAGTTCAATTCAAACAAAAACTAGATGTTCATTTAGCAGAGCACTGCAGTTCTTCCCCAGGGTCCCACCCTCGACACACACAGGAGGTACTTGCTAACCACAAGCCTCTGAAGTCTGAATTATAGCTAAATACATGGGACTGGGGGAACACAACCAAGTCCAACATCCTGGCTGCATAACCCAGAAAACGGCACGCTACGTGGGCCAGCTATTTTGCTGTCAACAGATTTGAGCCTGAGCACTGGGGCAGCTCCAAAATTGCTTGGGGAAGGTCTACAGCAGCTCAGAGCTGCAGCTGAAAAGACAGCAGCTCACTGAACCTGCCCTCAGGGAACATGGGGACTCGGGTTGCCCCACAGCTTGTCAGGGTGCAGCTGGGGCCACCACCCCAAAATGCTTGCACTCCCCAAAACACTGGGGCAGGTACCTTGTGAACCGAGACACTGAGAGATGTTATGCTTTGGGGTGAGGGCACTGAAGCATGACTACCCTGTGGCAGAAATAGACGTCTGAGACTGCTATTATAAACAAAGATGGGGAGGTTTCAAAAATTAGTGTTCTTTCTCTCTTTCTCCATTGGTTGTACCAACTTTTCTTCCCTCTACTCCTGGGCTTTGAGATGCATCGTTTTCATGCCTCTCCTTGGTTCTGAAAAATCTTACTCAACCAGGCAACTAAGTTTCACTGTCAACAGCTACTGACCTGATAGAGGATTCCAAGGTATTTTGAAACAAATATTAAAAAATGTGTGCTTGTTTTAAAGGACACAGTCAGTATAACTCACATCATCGGTCTCTGTAGCCTTCATTAGGTTTTTCACCATTGGCTCATCTTCCTTAGCCATGGCCAACATCACGTACTGTTCAAAAAGGCTATGCAAAGCTAGTGATGTTCGGTAGGAGACAGATGTATATTAACACAGTTCTAGCCTAAGAAGAAAACATTAGCATAACATTTTTTAAATCTGGCACTCAACCAAGACCAAACTTTTCCGTTAGATGATTAAATAACTGGCTCATCATATTTTGCATAAAAGGCTTAAAAATGTGGCATGGATCTGGGGAATGGAGAAGTGAAACAAGAATGGGCTAATGAGATTTCATGATAAAAGAGAGGATTACAGCCTGGTGCACAAAAGCAGACAGTGTCCTTTCCTTTCTTCCCTTTCAGGTTTTCTTCTACTTAGGAAGTTAATAAAATGTCTTCTTTAAGCTTTGGAAATGTCATAAAAATCCAGTCTTAAACTAAAAGCTTGGTCATACGCAATGGAGACAAAAGAGAAATGATAAGACAACAGAAAACTAACTCAATACCCAATAGCCACAGAAGAAATAGTACACAACTATAGTTCTGGTTATAATTTCAAAGTAATGCATAGAGATTTACTCACTATTTTACTCACTGTAAGCTTTCAATTTACAGTCTTGCATTATCAAGAAAAATAACCACTATTAGTATCATCACAAATACCCCGCTGTGTATGCTATTCTCAACATTCAATTAGATCCAATCACAACTAGACCAAAACTTCTGTCCCCTAAAAAGTCAACAATAGCACAATGACAGTAGCAATACCAACAGAAAAGAAACAACAACAACAACAAAAAACCCTTTCCACCATTTTAGTGCTTCTCCATCGTATTCAGTGCATGTTGACCAAATACATTTGTTCACCTTGGATACTCACATACACTTTTTGTTGTAACAACACACTTAAGGCCTATTCACGCTGCACTGTAAACTCCTCTTGAAAAAACACATACACACACATGAAAGGGCCCATCCGATATAACTGTGAGCAGGTCAGATCACTGAACTTCTGTCCAGATACCTGCACTGCCTTCTCCTGCCAAGATACATGCCTGAATTCACAGGCAAACCTCTCTGCCACAAATATTCACTATGACAGTGTTCTAAATATGTGTTTATTGGTTCTGTTAAGCAACTTGCCTGCTTGGTACAAGAAGTATTATATACAATTTCAGAGTTTAGACAAACAAAAACAGTCATAATTTTCAAACACAATAAAAAATATATTTTCTTTAAAGATTTTCCCTTTTTTGTGTGGAAAAAATAGGCTAAATATATATTAAAAAAACAAAAAAAAACCCTCAATAAATGTAACAAGTCAACAGAAAACTGAAAATAGATGCTTTACGCCGCTCTTATAATCTATGAAATACAAATCTGAGTTCTCAAAGCACAAAGAATATTTATTTATTTCCCTTCATGCTCACCCATTTGGTAATCCACAGAAAGGGAAGAGGAATACAGCCAGCTGCAGAGCAGTAGTTCAGCCAAAGTATATGAGCACTTCCATCTCAGATTGCTACACAGCCATGCAACAGAAATCCAAAAATCATGCTACAAGATATGCAGCTTAGCAAAACTGCAGGGACTCAAAAGCCACTGATAAGTAAGCATCCCAAAATCCACTTGATTTTTTTTTTTTTTTTTTTTCTTTGTGGAATAGAATCATAGACTGGTTTGGGTGGAAGGGAGCTTTAAGATCACCTAGTTCCAACTCTCTGCTATAGGCAGGGACACCTCCCTACAGATCATGTTGCTCAAAGCCCCATCCAGCCTGGCCTTGAATGCTTCCAGAGAGGGGACATCCACAGCCTCTCTGGGCAACCTGTGCCAGTGTCTCACCACCCTCACAGTAAAGAACTTCTTCTTAATACCTAGTCTAAATCTATCCTCTTCCAGTTTAAAGCCATTTCCCCTTGTCCAGCAAGGGGATTTCCCCTTGTCCAGTACATGCCCTTACAAAAAGAAGTAAGGAAAGAGTGATTTAGTGACAAAGCAGAATAAAATGCCATGTCTGCAGTCCTTCTAAACCCCACAGAAGGGCAAATTCTGCTTCAGAAGCTCTGGATTTCAAGGGAAGTGAGAAGAAGGTTCTCTGATAAATAGGAGAGATGGGAATGTGATGAAGTAAGATCTCATGACATACTTCTCCCTTCCTATCTGACCTGGGGACAAAGTTCAGCAAAACTAGATGGGCTGAAAAACTGCTGAGCTGAAGACAACTTCCTTTGGTTCCAGGAAAAGCAGAAGACAGGCTCCTGAAGCACACACGTGCATGCATACAGCTGTCAGAACACACGGCAGCTCTACACTCATCTTGAAAACCACCCAGAGAGCAGATACTGAAGGCAAGCAAGTGACCTGCTCTGCACTTAACAGCAGAACCACCTTTTAAAACCTTTAATTTTGACTCCATACATTGCAGTAAGATCAAAAATCATAAACATATTTCTTGGAAATTTCAGCCTTTAAAAATACTGAGTATATTAAAAGTAGCATTTTTGAGCCATCAGTGTAACAGCAATCATAATGATAAACCACTGCAGTCAGTTCAGTCAGAAGTCATTTCGTAATGGAGAACTCTTACAAATAACTCAGATACAGACTGTTGATGTGTGTGACTGCAAATGTATCCCAGAGTCTGATTTACTGCTAGAAAAACCCCTGAGCACAGCTCAGATAAGACACCTTTCTGCTTCCAAGCGAAGAGGTGACTTTGCTCTTCAATGGACTCATTCACACACTTCTCTATTGTTTACTTCTGTTGTATCTCAGTTGTGGCAAGAGCATACTTCTCCTTTAGGCCACAGATACAGAGATGATACATATTAAGAAGAAAAAAAGAAACATTCAGTTTCTATGTTACTGCCACAAGACCACTCAAGTTCTATACATAGTGATGTTACCTATATTATTTCTCTTAAAAGAGGGGGGAAAAACCACCTCCTAGAATCTTTTGCAAAGTCATCGCTGGGCTTACAGCCAACTAACCCAGCCAACTGGCAAGCACTTTACAAACGTGACCACAGACAAGATGGGGTTACACCAACAATCCCCAAATCCAGCCGCTCATGACACCAAGGGCAACAGATCAACTGATCAGCAGCACCATTGCTTTCCTCTGCCTCCAACCCAACCACAAGCAGCTAGCTTCGTACAGCCACAAGCACAAGGGTGATGCGGGCAATGCTGCCCAAAAGGCATGGATGGGGGGGACACATGGAGTTATGCCAAAATCTCCAATAAACAACCTTGTTCTGTTTTATTTTCTGTGGGTTTCATCTGAACGATCTTCCCCAGTAACTCTACCCAAACTGACTCACAACAGCTTTGTGGAGATCAAATCACATCGCAACTGTTCCCCTCCAACCCAAGCCAAACCAAACCCAGGGTTGCGGCTGCGTTTTTAAGAGTTCTGGCTTTTTCATCTGAGGGAGGTCACCATACAAAATCAATCACAGTTTTTCTTTTGTTCCACTTTACAAGTTTTCATTAAATCCTTAAGCCTGACTGTACCCTTTGGACCACAAGGCCTTCTACATAAGGGAGCCAGTTGTCCAAATTCACCTAGGCAAAAAAAATGAGGACTCTAGGTCACATATCTACCATTATTTCCTCTCATATTGGTTACCTTGTGAACACAGGCATTGCATCCCACTCCTATAGACTTTTTGCGGAAGGAGAAAATTGGCGGTATCTCAGGGACATGGGAGCAGCAGCAGGAGGAATCAACAAGAGAACACATCTGTAAGGGAATAGTAGGAGCTCCCCAGCAACCTGCAATCAAGATCTCTGAAACATTACTCAAGTGTGTAATGGTTTTCTGAACGAAGATACTGAAACAGTTTTGCTGAACATCAGCTGCTGGAGAGAGATCGTGAAAAGAGGTTTTGTACAGAAGTAAGTGAAGAAGACCAATGCCACAGGTGAACCAGAGGTGGGTGTAAATGTCACAAAAGTGAGTAAAAGTGGAAGGGAAAATAGCAGCAGAGAGACCAGAGTCACCTTTCTGCACCAACTACCCTGTGATCTGTGCTCTTTCCCATTCCATTTTGGACACCAACTCAGCACTGTCCAAGCTCTCTAAAGCGGTGTCACTACAGCTCCACCATATTTTATCTACCCATTTAAACAGAGCTGGCCTAGCACAGCTTTGATTTACACTGCTCTGAGCACATTACAGTAAGACAAGGGATTTTCTCTGCACAAGATAATAGTCACAGAGCAACAACTCCATAGAGCACAGGATGGACTGAAGAACAGATGGGCTGTGTTACCATTGCTCCACTTAGGAAACCAGGGTCCAGATGCTGCAAGCTGTGTTTCAGGTAACATGTGGATATAGATGCAATCACCCTACAAGCCTAGACAGCTATGAGCGTGCATTAAAGCAGGTCTGCTCAAAACTGCAGAGAGCCCATCCTTGCTCCCTCTGTGCCCTAAGGATGTACAGTAGCAGCCAGGCTTTTCTGAGGGTATCCAGGGTATAATTTCAATGGGAAGGTCTTGCTTTCAACGGGAAAGAAGGCCACTGTTTGCTAGGTGATATTATTCATGACATTATTCCTGTTACATTCAAGCTGTTAAACAGCTTTACAGTCATGACAGTTTTTGCTGTCATCCAAGCAAAATGGTCTGCAGAGAAAGTAATACACAGGTCAGAAAAATAATGAAGTAACTGGCGCTTTGGGTAAGGGAAGCTCCCCCAAAACTGTGTCAAAGATTTCAAGTATTTACGTTCTTGATGTTCACTGTTATAATCCCTTTTTATTATAGGACCTCCTTTTTCCCAAACTACACAGGCAGAAAAAGCAGAATTCTTATGAAGTGATGTCCATCAATAAAGACAGATTAGCAACTTCATTGAAATTCCTTCAAATTACACATTCTAAAAGCATTCATTTTCCTGAAGGAAACGTTTGGAATAGATTCCAATTCATTTTTCAGCTCATTACTTCATGTCGCATTAAAATGCCATCATCAGATGAAGACTAGAAAGAAGAATTAATACACCTCTCTTTTCCAGTTTGTCATTACAGAAGTTTGGGACAAATTCTATCCTTAAAATAAGAAGTAAATAAAAGAGGTGATTATGAAGGAAAAAAGGAAGAGGAAGTAAATGTCACAGTCTGTAGTGAACCCCCAGGACAGAATACAGCTCTGAACGAAATACAAACAGCTCTCATAGCACATAATTGTCACAATGAGCTAATTTATTAATTTATTTCTAAAACATGGCCATAGGAGAAGGGTAAAAAAAAATTATTCAGCAGTGAAATGAATCAAAATATCATTTTGATTAACCACAGCTAAGACTGTGCAGTATTACTACAGATGTCTGAAAGAAAATTCCAGGCATGTTCAGAAAATCAGACTATTTTGATATTTTGCCAGACAGGCTACCTTCCAAGAATAAAAGTGTGGGAAAAAATGCTGGTGCAGTGGCAGAACAACATTTCCACTTCTCACTCCTAAAAAAAGAGACAAATTGAAGATAAAACGAAAGAGCTGACAATTATTTTGTGTATACTCATGTATTCCAAGGACCTGTGTGAAATAGTGATGTTATCTAGAGAAAGCAGATGAAAAGGTGGAATGCAAGGCCTAAAAAGGCACCGGGATCTTCCTTAACATTTATCAGTGGCAAATACTAGATGGAATTCAGTTTATGGATGACAGCATATTTCTATTAATTACTACGACACCAATGAACTTTAAAACACGCTTTCCTTGTCAATGTTTTGTTATGAGGAGTGTCTGATGAATTTCATTTTCCCATTTATTTTTCACAGGCAATGCCAAGATACCTTTAATATGCAAACCAAGAAGATTCCACCAATCCATGCTTAATGTTTTCACTGTAATCAAATTACCATCGTCTCAAGCATATCAAGTCCATAAACCTTTAAGCTTGTATAAACCAAGAGTCCCTTAATGCAACTTTCTGTCTGTAAGGAACTGGGCAGTATTTGATGGTGCAAACACAGCCACCTGTCTCCCTTAGAGCTTCACGTATCATGCAAGAGCCAGCATGAACATTTGTTCGCCTAAAACGCTCGGCATATGGTTGAACTGACAATTTAATAATATCTTGATAAGGATGTTGCCAGATTTTTGGCGGGAGATAAGCATGTTTTATCATTAAATATTTGTACTGCAGTAGCACCCAGAGACCTCACTCAGAAAGAGGCTTCATTGTGCCAGGCACGGAGGCTTATGGAGTCAGTCACCCAAAAGGCTGACAGCCCAAGACAGTCGGACTACAAAAAGAGCCTGAGGATGGTATATACGACACATACTAAGCTGGAAACAAGCCTTCCTCCCAGATACATCTACACCAACCCACTAAGCCTTCCTCCCAGATTCATCTACACCTACCCACTAAGACTTCTACAAGTCAAAACTGATCTGCAGACAGAAACTGAAAGCATCCTTTATGCACCATCCTGCAAGACCAAGACAGTATGACTGAGAAAACTGTTTCTCTTCCAAGACATTTGGTTCTTTATGCATCAGAAAACTATACTTCATGAACAAAATCCAAGTGTGTATTTGTCTTCCGGATGTATCAGCCGATAGCTTCATTAGCAGCACCATGCACTGAAGCTCTGTTGTCTGCAAAGATTCCTTTAAAAGGCTGCATTAGAACACTGCTCTGGCATAGCAATTCATCCTGCCAGAAAAATTTATAGGTTACTCTTATTTATGGCACATGATCCAGTGAAAAACCCTCTTCCTCCCACCAGTTCCATGATTATGACTTTCTGTTTCCAGAATATCTCTTATCCATAATGACCAAGTGAAAAGTGAATAGAGGAAATGGATTAAGCATGAAATTGGGTCTTGGGATACCTTCGTTCCATTCATGCCGCTAAAGCCAAGTTATTTATGTAGACATTACTGAAAATAGCTCTCCTCAGCTGTGCATTAAGTCTAGTGGCAAACCCATAAGAACAGAAAACAACCCTCTATGTAAGGGCTGCTTAAGCACCATCCTTCAAACAGTATTTTCTACTCACTCATTTCCTATGAAAATGCACGTTATTAAACAATGTGCAAGCTGACTGAAAATAACTACAGCCCACAGTACAGATACAAGTTGAGAGCAAGCAAAAATTCTATTCAAAAAGAAAGTATCTGCATGGAAACTTAGCAGTGAGGCTACAAAAACAAAAGACTTCATCACCAGAAGAAATGTCTCAAGCCTGATTCACCTTAATCATTAGATAACAACACAGTGCTCTGGCTTCAATTCTACATCCACAACGTGAGAATAACTGCTGCAGAAACAGGATTTTAGCATACAGATGCTAATGTTAGATTTTAAATCTATATATCTCCTCAGATGTTCCAGTGAGGCAGCCTGTAGCCTCGCAGCACACAACAGCTGGGAACACCTCCTTTTCTCCCTTGCACCCCAAAAGGGATCAGCAGAGATAAGCTCAGATCACTGACTTTCATTTATATCTCATACCAACACAAATTCTGGAACATTTTTTGCCTGCCACGTGTTTTCAATTGCTTTTTATGTTCCACATTTGCTCTGACTTCATATTTAACCAAGGGTTTAAATTAAGTAACCCATAGTATTTTAGTTTGCCTTCACAAGTCGCATTAGCAGCTGACAAGCACGCTCTGTCCTCAATGCTATTTGCAGCATGTCTACACACGCAGGTCTTCCTTGTCCTGCCTTTTTGCTTCTAGGACTGAAGCTAATTGCACACACCTTCCCTAGGAAGGCAGCAATAGTTTTATTGAAAGTTATTCTAGAGCACCATAGATTCCTATAGAGTTTGGTGTGTTTTTTTCCAAAATAGCCATGAGAATTTACTTTTCCTTTATTATTTAATACCATCATGATTCTTCCTCTTCACAAGAAATGTGACAGAAAGCTTCATCAACAGCAGAACCTTCTCAATGAAGATTCTCAGCTTGTAAAATTTAACAAGCATGTTATGCACACAAATGACAGTAAGGCTATATCACAATTAAGAAACCCAACGTGACACCATTAACATTATTTGGTACTCACATATACTAACATGACAAATGAAACCCTAAATACACTGTTTAGGAGTATGCACAGGTAACTTGAAAATGCAAAGCATTCCAGCTAACCATCTACTGGAAGTTGTAATTGTTTCTTTCCACAAAATAAATTCAAATTGTTTCTTGAATGTAAGGGCTGACCCCTAGACACAGGCATGCCTTGACACTGAACTTGTAAGTGCAGCAGGTCCCAGAGGAAATACTGGGGTAGAGGGAGTTCAGGCCTAACTCAGTAAAAGCCATATGTCTGTTCTGAAATGCACTTTAAAACAGCATTTGGCTACTGCCAGGAACCAAATCTGGCAGTGACAGGACAAGGGGGAAAGGTTTTAAACTAAAAGAAGGGAAATTTCAGTCAGATATCAGGAGGAAGTTCCTTATTCTGAAAATGGTGAGGCCCTGGCACAGCTGCACAGAGAAGCTGTGGGTGCCCCATCCCTGGAGGCACTCAAGGCCAGGTTAAATGGGGCCCTGGGCAGCCTGAGCTGCTGGCTGGCACTACCCATGGATGGGCTTTGAGATCCTTTCCAATCCAAGCCATTCTATGATCATGAAAACCAAGACAGTGTTCAGTGCACTCAGATGGACTGGTTTTGATCTGGACATTAAGCACAGTGGATCAAGCATCTCCTGATTCCACGAGTGCAAGCTGCTCCCTCCTGTCCATCAGTCCTTTTGGCAGCCTGTGAGTAACCAGGCACAGCACTGCCTGAACAGACAGCAGAAGCGGGGGAAGGACACCCAATTGGGGCCAGAGCTCCTCCCCACTCCTTCCTCCTTTACTAGCTATCATTGTGCTCTTAAACAAACTCCAGGGCTGATGTGGGGATAACAATCACAGGAAGAAGGCTTGTGACAGCCTGGCCCTGGATTTACTATGCCCGGGGACAGGAGGGCAGAGGTTCATACAGGAAATGATAGCAGGACCAGGACGCTGCCCTGGCCAGCATGGGGCCTCTCCACAGCTACAGGTTCCAGGGGGCAGAGAGGAGAGAGGAGGAGGAAACGTATTTTGCACTTTGTGGTTGTGAAGTCAACTTTGCCTAGTTCTGTGCTGCGGCAGAGCTCAGCCCAGGCTCTGCTTTTCAGTGTTTTAGCACCACACCAAGAATTTGAGCATCTCTCCCACTCCAGCTGTGAAATATTTCAGCACAGCTTTCCACAGAGGAAGGACATCTCTAGTTCCTCCACAGTCTTCCAGCAGTAGCCACAAGTCAGTCCTTTGCAGAAAAGCATCCACCAAGCCAAAACACAGGTTTCTGGCTTCTAAGGGATGCAGCTGTGTGTGGCTGCAGTCCCCAACGCTGCTAAATGTTTGGCACAACACAACAGAACAAAGGGATGTTCTATAAAGGGTATCTGAGAAATATAAACTTATTTTAGATGATTTGAGATGTTGCGTGATTTAAGTTAACACAGTCCTTGTGCAAGGATTTGAGGCCACACCAAAGCACTGCTCCAGTGACCATGTTGTCCCTTTACCTTCTGCTGGAGGAGAAATAACAACATCACATGCTACACTGCAGGTCTGGCTTGGTAAAGATGGTCATAAACACTCAGTCATGTGTCTATCCTGTTTTCCACACTTCTAACTCCATGCATTTATTTATAGTTTTTTGAAATTCCAGTATAAACATGAGTTTAATATCCACTGTGAGCTGCCCATCCTGACAATAGAAGAGTCTCTGATCTGTTTGTCCATGTACTCCAGAATAAAAAATGACAGCTACAACTTACGTTTCTCTACCTAATTTCAGTCAGAACTCCCATTTGCCAAGACCAGACAGCAGAAACACTGGGATTTAGCTGGGCATATTCTAATACTTCAGTAACAGCTTCCCTTGCACTTTACAGCCCCTCTAGCGTGCAGTCCCAGCCAGTGACTGCAAGGGTGGTTTTGATCTCTGCCTCCCCACATAAACGCCTCTTTCAGAAGCTCTAGCCTGGCACCACTTTCATGCTGATACATGTGATACAGGCCAAAGTCTCAAAGCTGTAAAACCCGGCAAGTTCAATCACCCGAGGGAACAGAAGGCACGGCATTCTGCCCACACATTCTACAGAAAAAAGCATACCCAGACTTCCTGATCCGATTAGCAATTCTGGCACCAGATCCTGACCCAGACAAAATACAGATGACTGATACTTGCCTAGGACCAGCTCAGTGTTTCCCAACATTGTAGGCAAAACTGAATCTGGTGGCAACAGCAGACTGGCAAACAAGAGGCTGAGGACAGCCCCCAGAGGTGCTTTCCACTCCCTGCAGCACGACATCTTCCATCCACCTTAATCATACTCCCACCGTAGTGTGCCCATCTCATCTTCTCAAACCCAGACTCAACTAACCACATCTGCCAGAGCCTCATGCCTTCAGCAGATCATCATCCTCCTCGTCCTGATGCAGGCCCTAATCACAGCCAGGAGCTTTGGGGCCACAGAAGTAGGGATGGAAACATGAGGTTGATAGATGCTTTGACTAGCATCTTTGCTTTGAGCAGCACTGCACAAAGCAGTGGAGTTCTCCTTCCCAATGAGCAGGCCCTACAGTCAGAAAAGGATCATTTCCATTTCATACGAAGAAAGAAGACTCAAGTCCAAAACAAAGTATTTTCTACACTGCAACTGCTCAACTTTATTCTGTCTTCTTCAATTTTCCTTGGATATCACCTCATGGGGGCAAGGACTTCATGGTCAAACTATGAACCATGTGCAAACAACGCTTCAAAGAAGGAAGGTGACTGGAGACAAGGATCACACCTTGGCTTCAGACAAAGTCAGAGTTTGACTGGGAGCTCAGTGCTCTCATTGTAGTCTTTCTCAAGAAATAATATTTTTCCTAGAAATATACTTCCTATTAAATATTTAGGATTACTGCCACAAATAGGATATGGCAAAATACAGCTCAGAGAAGGCTTTTTTCAGTCTCTTTGCATAAGGCAAACTCAGAATAGGCCAAGTTATAAACATTTGTTCTTAGAAGTAAAATCAAATTTTCACACTCTCAAGTTTCTCCAGAAATACAGGGCAAAATGTATATGTATATATTCAGCTACAGTTTCTCAACAAAAATCCGTACCATAAAGTCTTCAGAGAGGTCCACATGCTCAAGCTTAATACAAATCCAGATTTGAAGTTGATGAGAAGATGAGGTTGCGGAATTTCATTCATTCTCAGCCTTAAATCAGTCTTTCTTAGTAAGCATGAAGCTAATCATGTCAAATAACTGTATTAGAAAGATACTTGGCACATACTAAGCGGCATTAATCATCATTACATTCTTGCTTTATGATGCTACTCAAGCTACTCATTCCCCGGCACTGTGATGCTAAGGGAAGATGTTACCCTTGACTTTTCCTTTACTAACCTGCATTGAAGTACCTAGAGTTTATTTAGTCTTTGCAACTCAGAGTTGTCTCTATTTTAATCTCAATACTTTTCCATGCAAAACTTGTGCAATGCTTCCTTTTTCATTTCATAGAACAAAATTATTTGCATCTCTTCTAAAGTTTAAAGGAAATTATCAAGCAAAAAAAAAAAAAAAGACCTTTAACTACATTAATAGATTAATTTCTAACAGCATCAGAGCTAAAGACCTGTACATATTACAGTCTATAACCCACACTCCTTGGAGAACACTTAAGTCATTACCTCTCCTCTCCTCCCCAGAGAAGAAAAGGAGGTGTGGTAACAAATAAGCAAGTTAGTGCTACAGCCACACTAAGTAACAACAGGAGAGAAAATACAAAGTATTTTGACAACAAACACAACAATCTCAGTTTCAGGAGGAAAAAAAAAATACAACCCGCCCTGTAACTCCCAAATACCTACTAATACATTCTCTGTTGATACACATACAAACATAATTTCTTACTCTAAATATCTCCTTTTAGATCTCCTGCTCACACATGCACGTGACTCCAAAGGAAGCACCTACTAGCTACAGCCTGGTTTCCAGACTGCCACCTTTCCATCCCATGGGAATACCAGTGGCACTCAGATGGTAATCTCCCATTGGGGGAAGTGCTCTGCTTATGCTTCCATTCCCATAACTTCTGTATTCCAGTTCTCCTTTCAATATGAGCTCCAGGCCAAATAAATAAGTAATAATAATAATAATAACTGCTCATTAAAGTCACTAACAGATTACCTGCATGCTTCCTATGGTAAATAAAACATTATAATAAAAATTCCCCCTTCATTCCCATACTTTCTTCACCTCCTTTACTTTGTATAGGCTCTTCCCATCCACAGGTTTGTCAGAATAGATTCACCAGTGTGTATTTTAGAGTCACTAGACTCCAGTGATGCCCCTTCACCTCAGAAGATCTACGCAGACTACTAAGTAGTCTTCTTGATAGCTTGTTCAAATTACCCTGCACAGAGAAGTAGGTAACTTTCATTGATTAAGCAACCAGTTATATTGACTCTGATCAAACACCTGATGTTGCATATTTTCAATATTGCAAGATACAAATGCTGTAACTCTGAGGTGTTCTCTGAGCTCTGGGGGATAGAGACAGAATATACTGTTGCATGAAGAGTAGATGATCTGGTGCTTAACTGCAGAATGCTATTAAGTAGCAGGCTTCAAGAAGTCATGTGTAGTCTCCTGGTCAAGAGGAGACAGGATGGAGCAATCAAAGGGCCATTAAGACTGGATCATGCAAAGCATAACTTCTTCAGAAGAATAAACAGCAGAAAGGTAGCTCCTACATGATGTTTCACAAAGTCTTGACCCAGCGCTTGTACTCAAACATACTCAATACCTGACAAATGGAAGATCATCCAACCTCCAGCAGATGAGCTCCACACAAAGTCTCAGTTTGAGGGTCACTCCAAGGTCAGCTGTTCCACCTCCCTCACAGGAAAACAAATCAGGCTCTTGTACATGAGTTCCACTATAAAGTCAGGGGCCCAAAGCCTTCAGTCAACCAGTTGTTCTACCTGCAGTTTCTCACAAATAACTTTTGCTCATATGTGTAAAGGAACATCTAAAGCACCCTCCATTTGCCACTTGCTGACAAAACCAAGATACATAAGGGTCTGTCAGTCTTGCAACTTGGAGGAGCATATTAGGTGGGTACCAGACTACACAACCGAACAGTAAAAGCCAATCTACTGGATTGCCTCAGGTCACTGCTGTTACAGGAAGAGCAATGAAATATTGGCAGAGCCACCATACACGGAAGGGCCACAACATCTACCTCCAGGCAGGGCTGGTCCTTCCCAGTGAGTAACAGCTTTCCTGCCAGCATGGTGTGATGGGCCTCTGAACACCAGTGATCAGAGCAGAGAACTGGCTGTGCCCATATTTGTGAAGACGTTCTCAAAGGAAGTATCACTTCCTGATGTAGCTCTATTTCTCTGGTTCACCATATATTTGCCCATCTGGAGCTGTAGGTTCCAGTAGATCAGAAACGTTCAGTTACAGGTTTCCAGTCAAAGAGCAAGAGACCACACCAAGTAGGTGGTCTTAATTGGTTATGTGGGAAGAGTTTTCCTGGTTCACTGCACTGTAATGAGGACTTCACTATCCCTTTCCCAGTCATTTTTCAACATCTAGCTGTCAAGTGATCATGAATTTCACAGATGCCCTAATTTATCAGCAAATGCAATGGTATTCAGAGGCTATTACTGAAGGGAAAAAGAAAAAAAGAAGAAAAAAAAAAAAAAGCAGAGTACAAGATGATTTGTCACACATACCTCGGTAAAAGGAGCATGTTAGGAGCTGGTATTTCCCAAGCTATACACAACTACAAGAATAAAGTCACTCAACCAGCATTGAAATACTGTTAATTCCAAGGTGCAAAGAGGCAGCTTCTCTGCACAAGCACTGAGACTGTTTATAAGAAGGGAAACGAAGCTCAGCATCTCCAGCTGAAGCTGTGGAGGAATTTGAGGCAGGCAGAAAGTAATTATTCAGCTGGAGCTTGGCCACAATGCTGGAGTTAGTGCTGCTATTCTTGCAGCCAGTGTCAGGGGACCGTGTAATGACCACCAGAGCTGTCTACTGAGTCATCAGCACCGCTTCCTGCAGGAGCTCTCCTTGGACATCTCCCATTTCTGCACTGACCAAGCCCATCCCCAAGTCAGTTTGGAAACACAGGACAAGGAGGAAAGGCTCAAAGTATAACTATTAGTGTCACTTTCAAGAGCAGTAAAATTTACATGGATTAAAGGGATGAAATCTTTATATATAGTAAAAAGGATAATTATAATGAAAGCATCTGTCTAGCTGGCACCACCTACAGCAAGACCTGCAAGCAGTAATTGTACAATAACAGCGTGGTGTTTAGTGTGAGGTTTAGGACTTTCTGCCAGAAAACCTAAAGCATCCAGGTTGTAAAACACTGTAATAAGTAGGTAATCCCCATCCTGGCGTCCAAGTTACTGCCCTAACCTGTTCCTTATGATTATAAAATGTCTCAGTGTCAGCAGGTTCACTGTGAGTCAGAGCTGAAATAATAAATGGCTTATTTTCCATCCTGATGGAGGAAATACATCACGGCTCATTGTGGCTCACTTACTGAGCTTTTTTTTTTTTTCTCTCTCTCTCTCTTTTAAACAGGAAAATGTAAAAATAACCAAGTCATTCTGCCTTATTGCACTTATTTTTGATTAACAAAGCCCTCATTACAATCAAATTAGGAAAGAAAAAGAAGCATGTTTTCAATATGGTCTGCAAAAACAATACCTTAGGAAAAAATACAGAAGAAAAAAATACAGCACAAACAGCCAAATAATATGGAATCTGGGACAAACAGCCACTTTGCCAAAGCAATTCCACCACTTTGCTCCTGTAAACAGTGGAGGTAAGGATCAAGGCTCTAACCTTGCCTGCACTTTTGCTCCCAAGAGGTTGTCTTTCATCATGCTCCCATGCAGCACACTCAAAGCTACAGCGCTGCAATTCCACAAAGCTGGGTCCTCTGGTTGTAAACTCTAAGGGAAGCTGCCACCTCTTGTTTTGTGCATTGCTAGCAAGCAAACAGTGCCTCGCATCTAGTAGGTCTGCCCACACACTACATACAAACCCACTGAAGAGTATGAAGAGATGAAACACCAGCATCCCTCAAAACACTTATTCCTTGCCTAACATATGTGACAGCAGGAGTACTGCAAGCAAGGTGCCATCAGTCCTCACACCACTCACAAACTAACAAACTGTAACTAGCAGGAGATAATAAGCATCATGCTTCTACATGGGCCAAAGGCACAGACAAATTACGATGGCTATTTCAAGTTCAAATTCAGAGTGTGTATTTTATACACACACAGAGATATATAGAAACTTTAAAACAAGAGAATAATATAGGGGGAAAAAATGAAAACAATATAAAAAAATAAATTAGAAATGTATTTATAAGTACCTTAAGTAGCATGAATAAGAGGCTGATAATACCAGGACACGGGGAAATGGATTTAAGTTGAAAGAGGGAAGATTTAGGTTGGATGTTAGGGGGAAGTTCTTTACTAGGAGAATGGTGAGGTCCTGGAACAGGCTGCCCAGGGAGGTTGTGGATGCCCCGTCCTTGGAGGTGTTATAGGCCAGGTTGGACGGGGCCCTGGGCAACCTGATCTAGTAATTGTGGAAGTTTGGTGGTCCTGCCAGGCAGGGGGATTGGAACTTCATGATCCTTGAGGTCCCTTCCAACCCAGGTCATTCTATGATTCTATGAAGAGAGGGGACGGGAAGGGAGGGAAGAAAAAGTAGAAGCCATTCTATCTATAAAAGGAAAAAAATCTGCATATCACAAAGACAACCCTAATGTATATTTCCCCTGGAAATAGTCTCAAAGAATTGCAAGCTTTATGACTGTGTATTTGAAAACCACAGTAAGTAGAATTCGACATTAAAAAATGCAGAATTATTTTTAATGAAAATAACATGTTCTAAGAATATAATATTTCTCCAATATTTCATTAAAGCAGAAAAAAAAGGGAGTTACTGTTCTGCATTACATACAGAATAACTGTAAACTGATGCTTTAGAGCACAGTAGGAAAAGCATATGCTAATCCCCAGAGCAGTACTGCTAATAAACTGCTGATCAGTAGCTACTAAGACCAAACATCTAACACTGGGCTAGAAAAGGGCAAATAAAAGTACAAACTTGCTTTTAAAGTGTTATTTCTGGGCTGCAAGATTTTTAAGCATCCAGCTCAAATGTACAACTGAACAATTTCTGTGCCTTGCCCATGTTTTCTGCAGCTTCTTACTCATGCTTCAGTAACTCAAATCTATCATGACCTTTAAAACCACAGGATCCTTTGGGTAGCCACTGTCAGGGCTCAGAGCTGCAGCAGGCAAGTTCTCCCCACGCACCTATCACTGTGCCAGTCTGCCTGCGAGACACACTGCAGCAGTCCTTTCTACCCCCTGCTGCTTTCCAGCTGGAAAGGAACACCTAATAATTCATGTCCTGTTCTGGTGCTGCCCATCAGCCCTAATTCTTGGCAGCCCTTAAGGCAGCTACTTAAAAGGACTAATGGTCTTGCGATTGAGTCATGGGGCTTTGACTCACAGCCCCAGCACCAGCACTGCGTTCTACTGCAGGGCCCAGAGTGGGCTCAGCTCTACTCCTCTCAGTCCCTCTCAGCTGCTCCATCACTGCATATAGAACACCAATAACTCACTCCTCTTGGGTCTCCCTAGGCTTCACGCTGGCTTTTTATAAGGTGTTCAGTGCCTTCTTACATGTTCAGAGCTGCCTTTGCTTGCAAATGGCTCCTCTCAGCTGTCCTCACTCAAAACACAGGTCATAATGAGTGGAAACATTAGCATGTGGAAGGTTGAGCTACACAAGCCATGGCTTCCTACAGATTTACACCTGTGCCCAACACAGCTTCCCAGGTACATGACCTCAAGCCCAGGCTCTGCATTCTTTCACCACAACACTTACTTCCTCTCTCTCACCTTTTGCAGTTCACAAACACTGCAAGCACCCAGCATCCTTCAGCCCTCCTTCCCAGCAGCTTTCAGTGAGGGCAAAGAGCCCCAGCAGAGCTCACGGTGGCCAAAAGACAGTCCAGGCAAGGCCACTTCACTCTTGAACTGAACCTTTTTGTTTGTGTGTCTCTGTAGTTTAGGACAGCCATCATAATGATTTTAAAGTGATGAGCACAAAAGCTGAATTAGTTACTGCCTCGTTAAAGATTATATCTAACCCAGGTGAAATTTCCACAATTTGAAGGCCACCTTTCACACCAGAGCTGTGCTTCACACAGTGCTACAAATAAAAACTGTTTCATTAACAACACAAGGATACACAAGCACTTGGCATTTGGAAGGGTAAGAAATGAGGATTTACAAACAGTCCACAAATATATAACAGTTAACCTCCTCTCACAATTCACAGAATGACCCAGGTTGGAAAGGACCTCAAGGATCATGAAGCTCCAACCCCCCTGCCTGGCAGGGCCACCAAACAATTTTCTAATACCTTTGGATATAAGTCCTTAGAAATACAGAAGACTGATTCGTTTTAAGCTCTGGAATTTACTTACCTTTTTTCAATTTTGGTTAGTGGTATGAGCAGATCATTCAATGACATTACACAGCACTACTCAGGAAGGCACAGTTCTGCTCTTTTTTACTGTATACCAACAAGAGCAAAAAGCCTCTTCCTTCTCACCTAAATATAATGGAAAAAACTACGTATGTCTAAAGACAAGATTCGCAGGCAGACCTTGCATTGGGCAACTAGCTCTGAAATACATAAAATCACAGAATAATAGAATCACCAAGGTTGGAAAAGACCTCCAAGGTCATCCAGTCCAACCACCCACCTACCATCCATATTTCCCCACCAAACTATGTCCCTCAGGACAAACAGCATCTAAAAGTTCCTTGAACACCTCCAGGGTCAGTAATTCCACCACCCCCCACCCCGAGCAGCCCATTCCAGCACCTGATCACTCCCTTGGAGAAGAAACTTTTCCCAATATCCAGCCTGAACCTCTCCTGACACAACTTGGGGCCATTCTCTTTCATCCTATCACGAGTTAAGTGGAAGAAGAGGCCAACAACTCCCATCTTGCCACATTCACAAGCTCCTCACTGACTGTTATATGACTTATCAGCATTGGAATAGCCATTTTCTTAATTACACTTCATAGCACGTTACATTCCCCTTTGCTTTCAGTTTTTTTGCAGTCTTCATTTAGTTCTAGATCTTTTCCTTATATTTCTTTCTGTGCTGTAAAGAGCATTGACAACACTCTTGAAGAGTTCATGTTTACAGGTAGCTTGTATTTTTTTCTGAATAGGAAATCCTATACAGTCTTACTGTTGCAAACATTCTCCATAACAAAACCTTCCATTACATAACAGACTGCATATCTTTAAGATGTTCTTTTTCCTTATGACACATGTTGTCTTCTCTTTAGAAAGTAAAACTTTCCTTGCTAAGCCTCGGCAAGAGAAAGCAGGAATTTACAAAGCAAAAAGAAATGAGGAAAAAAAAAAACACATCTCATGCCAATCACTACTTCACTCACTTCTCAAAGTTTTCTCATTTCCTCTGTCGCCTTTTCTTATAAATACCACAACCAAAACATATTTGTTTGCTTTGATTCGCAAAACCCCACTGCTTCCAAACATGAGGAAATTTCCCTGCAACCCACTGAGGTTACGGGTACGCTTATAGTCTTTTCACGTACTGAAACTATCCAGTCTGCAGACTTTCTAGAAAGCACGGAACAATGTGCAGCTCAGATATTTCTCATGTCTGTCCTGGAGGCATGCAGCACTCTGACTGACAGACATCACAGCCATCTCTGGCTCACAGAGCACGCTTCATCACATGTAATAAGGATGCACAGCATGCTGCTAAGTATCCCATATCTTCCCTCCAGATGGAGAAGGGGGAGAACCCTTGAAGAGTGTACAGACACAGAAGTTATGCTGTTTAACTGAAAAATATGCCTATTATATGTGTAGATGCCATGGCTGCAGTTTGTCTCATAAGAGACTTGAGCTGGCTGGAGCCAGTCACTGGTTGAACCCATGTAAAACCTGTCACTCTTCTACCTTCTTGGAGGAGCAGGCTGTTGCTGCAGCACATAACATTATGACTTCACTTCAGACCAGGAGACTTTTGCTGTTTTAATCCTTCCTAGAGAACCTTCTTCCCAGTCTTTCAGTGCCATATCATTCACTGCACTTGATGAATTTTCTCCTTGTTAACAGAACAGGAACCTATCATCCTTCACGGACTATGGAAGAACTCCAAACAGACAAGATTCCCAAGCTAAAAGGAGACTACATAACCCTCTTCTTTTCCAGTTGTCTTCTCTTTCTTTTTTCTGCTACCAAGAGGTACTTCAGCAGATCAACAGTACAAGCAATAAACCTGGTTAGAAGTCTCTGATAATAAAAACACATTTTGTCTCCTGATTTTTTTTTCTCTTAAATTTGGAAGGAGTTTTCACATTTCAGCATAGCTCAGACCAAGATAAATACACTTCTGGAAAAAAAAAAAGGCACGTTTCCCACAGCAAAGCTCTTTTTGCTGCCACTTAATAGCAACAAACGTGAAGTCTTCATTGGCAGTTTTGACTTCTCCTCTGGCATGATTCATTTATCCTTAGGATAGACCTGAGCAAGTGATTCTCCCAGCGCAAGACAGACTAATCAAATCATTTCAAGTCAGTCAGGCATTTGCTTTATGCCAGCCAGCCCCAGTGGTAAAATCTCTCATAATAGCAGATCTCCTAACATTCAGGAAAAAAATATTCATGGACTAAACACGAGCATAATCACAGCCAGGAGGCAAAGCTCCCACAGCCAGAAAGACATAAATGTTATCCCTGTCTCCTCGTTCATAATCTTTCACACTGCATTGGAAAGTAGCTCGGAGGGTGAAAAGGCGCATTTCAGCTCATACGTTTGACAGAGACCAGAAAACTTACTCTAGGTGCAAGGCAGCGTTGCTGTGTTGCATCCCAGTGACTGGCACAGAAAGGGCAAATTCTTGCTGTGTGCTAATAGTCCTACACTATCCCATGGTAACCAGGACTTTGTGAAAAACTCGAGAAGGCTTGAGAGTCCCCAATCTTGTATGATATCCTTCTTTTCAGAGTAGGTGGCCAAACACAGAATAGCAAAATTCTCCCTTCCCATTTCCTTGACCTCCAATGAAGAACGGAGATAGGAATCACATCACTTACTCCAAAAGCTGCAGTTCTTTATCTTCAGTCACTGCGTGAGCACACGGCACCAGCTCTACCTTCATCATCAAGATAATTGGTGTGCATGAACTTCAGCCCAGGTTCCAAGGACAGGCTGCAGCACCTGCTGGGCTGCCAGGTATCTGAGCAAAAACCAGCTCTCACCTCAGGAGTGCATGGGGAAAAATGAGGAAAACATCAAGCAGTGATACCAATAACTACAACGGTTGTTCTCTTCCTTCTCTACAAGCTACAGCAGCTCCCCTGGAATTGCTGCACAGCTCTCCTCCTCACCTCATGTCCCTTCTCCCTGCTATTCTCTTGCCTACTTTCATTTGAAAGCCATAGAATCATTGACCTTGAAAAGGACTTCTAAGACCATCTGGTCCATCTAAATCGAAAATATTTCTTCTCAGCTACAGGTCGTTTTGAAGATGACTGCTTTGATTTCATACACATGCAACCTCCTTCACACCATACCATGGGCTCTCAACAGCACTGAAGAGTACAATGACAACACCTCCACTGCGGCCATTTCACACATTCTCATGCTCAACACAAGAGTGCAGTCACAAGCTCTGGTTCACACATCCCATAATACAAGGCCGCTATTTATCAATAAATGCCTGAAGGTGCAGAGCAAAGCCCAAGCAAATAAAATCTGCTTGGATTATCTGCTGGTGTTTCACACCACTAGCAGCAACAGCCAGGGAAAAGTGAAACAAGGATGCTGCAGAGAGAGACCGCAAAACAAAAGGAAGGTGCTGTTACAGGTACTCAATGTGTAGTGAAGAGGGAGAAGGCAAGAGAATCAGAGGCCCAACTTACTTAGACAAACACATCAATGAACTCTAATTCAAGGAATTAAAGAGCAACTTAAAAACACACAGAGAAATGCTATGTTTTGCTCAGTAAATAACTAACTATTGGAACCCGTGGCTGCAGGATAGCTACTGGAAAATAACTTGCAGTGATTAAAAAAGGATTAAATGGATTTTATAAACAACAGTATCTGTTGTTAAACATGCTAAAATAAAATTACAAGAGTTAATAACCCATTTGCCTCAGGGCATAAATTAATCCTCATCTAAGGGTAGCAGAGATCTGCCTGCATGTCAGCTCCGTATCTGGTGCAACAACTCCTCTCCATAGGCGAGCAATCTTTGCTCTTAATTCCTGGTATTTAAAAGCTGTCTGCCTTGCCTGAAAAAGAGAGCATGCTATTGTTCAGGCCTTCAACTGACCTCACATAATTAATTCTGGAGTTTACCAGATATATAATTCCCTCGAGGGGCAGGGGTGAAATGCATGAAAGAGAGGAAAATAGTTTAATTGCTACACGCTTCAATATTCCACTCTCGGTTTCTTTAAATACGGCTTGTCAAGGCACTCGAAACAGGGGCATGAGATAAAGTTCTCATAAAAAGCTTAAGACACGAACAAAGCACAAAATCTATCAGTATTGTTCAGTGCAACAGTTCACCAGCCAAACCAGTTTATGAGAAAATTAGATCTTTAGGACTGACAGCAAGGGACGGCTTTTAATATATTGGAACAGAAGAATTTACTCAGGCTGGTAATAATTAAATCATTATCTAAAATCGCAGCCAGTACTCAAAGATGTGATAGAGCTGAAGTACAAACCCTGTGAGACTACAATTCCACCCCTTTCGATTCCTAAGTCCAAACCCATGAACCTTACTAACGGACTGGCCAGTGTCCAAAATAATTGCTCCTGGACAAAACACGAGATGAGACACGACACGTTTGATGCTACGCTGTGGTTACGACTTTTCAGTTTCAAATGCCAGCTTGCTTTTTCCCACAGGGAAAACAGCCACGTGATGGGGATGCTCCTCCTCTGGATCAAGAAGGCTCCTGGAGAAACAAGCCTTTAGCATCAGACGTACATAACTCAATCCATGAGTGATCTTCAACACTACGCTTCCAGGCTACCATATGCCTACAACTTTATTACTACTACTATTAATATTTTTCCATGCCATTTAAATTACATCTGGCTCAGTTTCTTAGGGCTATAGGTCAACATTAGGACTGCATTTTCCAAAAAGGACTTTGCAGTGGTTCACTTCAATACTCTGGCAAGCCAGATTGGGTATGTCCTGTACCTTCCAAATCCTAGCAGAATGAAGAGGCTGCAGGGTTTGACAGTGCCTATCCAACAGAGCAGTATCAGTGCTGGAACCCCAAGCTGAAGCAAGGGATATAAAATGCCAGCAAGGAAAAAATGAAAGCTCTGAAACTTAAATTAGTGTCAGAGTGAATACAAACACACTGTTTCAGACCACTGTATGCATGTATTCTCTCTTCTACTCTACTGCTGAAACAGCAAACCATACATGGCAGATGGCATGATTCATCTTAAAATTACTCTAGCAGCATTCCCTCTATTAGCCTCTAAGGAGTAAACTAGGACAAAAACACCCTGCATGTTAACTTCAACCAGGCAGTTGTCATGAGAAGCTCTCAGGTCAGTCTACTTGCTTATTCTGCAGAATTTTTCTTTCAATCAGCAGTTCACATTATGCACAGAGATGCCATTTATTTGTTGCGCCTACCAGGAGTTAATACAGACGGAAGCAAGAAGGGAAGCAACTGGGCTGGATGTGGAAGTATTTTCCTACGGCAAAGAAGATCAGTAAAGATGTCCAACAAAACTCAGGCCACACATCACACTAATAACAGTGTGTATGGCAGGACAGGATACTTCCATTTTTAGACTCTGTACAGCTTAGCTGGGAGAAGAATTTCCCACCAACCCAGGGGCTGAACGTGAATCTGCTCAGCTGAAGACATGCAATAAAGCTTTGTGGTACCACGCTGCCTTTGCCAGGGATGGGACACACACATCACATTTGGTGTCAAGAAAGCCTTACCAACCAGCCTTCCAAAAAGAAATGCAGTTACAGCACTCTGTCATCAGTCCCCCACTTCACACAAAGGGCTGGAGCCAGCCATGCAAGGCATTTTCTTCCAGAAAAAATACTAAAACATATGAAATAACAAATCTAGATCCCAGCTGCAAAGAAGGCTGAGAGCTCACCCACAGACCTGTTGGATTCAATGACTTCAACTGAAACTCCATCCCTCACTTAAAAGAAAAAAAATCTAAACACACTTAAAAGATGCTCTAGACTGTGCTGACAGTACAAGAATTCACTACAGTGCAAGACACGTCCCTATACTGACTGCAACATTAATTGCCTGAACTCTGGGCCCTAAGCTAAAAAATCTCCTTCCAAAATAAACAGTCCACAAGAACTAATTTACTTTTTGTTTTATCAGCAATAAGCCTTGGTCAACAGAAGCAGAATATTTTGTGTGCTTTAATGCCCATGTTAACCAAGGAGGGGGTGAAATCAGTAACACAGTTGCCCTCATCTTTGGGGAGAAAGCATTGAAACTGTCCTTAATGCCACCTCTTCAAAGAGGTGTTTTCTACATGTATATACCCTACCACGTCAGCCTAGTTGCATAACCAGGTTGTGCAATAATTGCAGATTCATTTACATCTTCATTTTTGTTCCAGTGCTCCAAAATGGGGAAACGACGAAGACCATTGAATGACAGGATGAACTCCGCATTATTCCTCTCCTACACTGTGGGTCAGCCCCTTGAGGATGCTCTGCAGTGAGCCTGGACACAGTGAGAGTGAAACGTGACTGCTCACCTGGAGCAGATGTCTGGAGCAAGGCTTTAGTTAGCAACCTCAAAGCAAAGGATGACTTCATAGCATCAGGAGATGACTGGTGCCGGCTCAGACTGCAAGCAGAGGAGATTATGCTTTCTCCTTTTAATACTTATTGCTATGTAATTGCCATAGAACTGTAAAGAAGAAGTAGGCAAGAGTGCAGTATCAGGTTTTCATAGACTAAACGAACTGGATTATTCAAGAGCGACTCAAGTTTCCTAACAAGCATGGAACAACCTGCATTAAGACAGCATCTACTTATTTCCCGAAAAATCAATTGCAACAGGCTGCATTTTAAAACACTGCTTGAACCTCTTGTCCTCACTTTTATTTCAAGGGCGTATGAACTGGATTTACTGCATCTGTGAATAGGGGTACAACACACGAGCAACAGCAGAGCTTAGCCCTGCATTACTATTCTGCTTGCTAGAATATGCACTTGTTTCACCTGAGGAAAGATCCAGTTAAAGTGACAGCATAGTCACCAAGGAAGAAGAGAAAACAAGATGGGAAAAAAACTTACTCACATCCAGTTTGAAATGAAAGAGAGCTCAGCCTTCTCTGGCACTCTCCGAGTTTTTCAAGTGTTATGCCACATGCATTTAAATGCAGAAGTGCCTTTCACCTCAGTGCTGCCCCAAGGAGAGCAGGGCATATCGTAACTATGGAAAGAAGGAAGTTGCTCTGATTTGAGCACGGCACGATGTTCCAGGTTTTCACATCTGAATGCATATGTGCGTATGTATATGTACATGCTATTGTGTGTGTGTGTGTTATGTGAGGGTTTTGGTGTTACTTCTTTCTCTATAAGCTCCTAGATATTAATCAAGACCTAAATTTATCTTGCCACTATCTGCAAATGGCTGAGCTGGATCTGGCTCCTGCATCTTAACCTTCATTAACATCATCACAAAGCTGATTATTATTATAAAATAATAATAAAGAATAAAAACAGAATAGACTCATAGAATGGTTTGGGATGGAAGAGTCCTAAAAGGTCATCCAGTTCCAGTCCCTCTGGGACAACCTGCCACTAGACTGAGCTGCCCAGGGCCCCATCCAACCTGGCCTTGAACACCTCCAGAGATGGGGCACCCACAGCTTCTCTGTGCTGTCTGTGCCAGTTCTTCACCCTCATGGTGAAGAATTTCTTCCTTCTAATGTCTACTCTAAATCTACCTTCTTATAGTTTAAAGCAGTAATGACACTTGCATGGATTATTCCATTCAGCACAGCTACTCTTCTCATCCTGAAGCTCAAGAGCTGAAGCATCTTCCTGAAAAACAGACGCAGCTTCCAGACAACCTCCCAAGAGGCCAAGGGATGAAAACCTTACCTGTTTGAAATGTTTTAACCTTTTAACCAGGCACACAGCCAGCACCAGGGCAGCAGCCAGGCCTTAGACCTCCCCAAGGATACCCCATCTTGAGCCCCCACACCTCCTCACGCCATCTGACAAGAGCTATCCCTCTTCCTTTGGCCCACCACCAGGATGCCTGCGGAGCTGGGTTTTCTGGGAAGAAAGGGTTGTGGGGGCTGCAAACAATTTTGTTTAATTTGAAAGTTCGCATTTAATCAGAGTATTTTTGGAAAGAGAAATCAACACATTAACGACAAATGGGAGCACGCAGCAGATAATCCTTTCACATCCTGACAGCAGAGAAGTGCGGAGGCCTGCTATGAAGCATCTCTGAATAACAACGTCTTCATTTTATGAATACCTAATTAAGAGTTTCTACATATTGCAAAGCCCCACTATAAGATATAATTTAGTTGGCAAACACTAAAGATCTCTCACTCTGTAAGTAGATTTTTGGCAATCAAAATTGAAATCTGGATATATGTACAGCTCAGGTAGCTGGTTTTTGTTTTCTTTTTATTCCAACAATTACATTCCAATTAGTAGATTAAGTAGAATCAGTTTTAAGCAAATATAGGCAAATCAGCACCCCCCAGCACCTCAAGATCATATTTTTGGATTGCTGATATCCTTAACCCCATTAGCTGCTTCAGATACATTCAAACACACATTAAAGGACAGCAGCCAAAGTGAAACGAGTTGTCTGCATCTAAAAACACTACAGATGCCAAAAGACAGCACCAACTTGGACCCAAAATTCACGCATGCCAAAAAACCATTTGCAACCGTGCTAATTCACAGTCTGGGAACTGAAAGGCAGCACAGTATAACACACAACGGGCAACAAATCCATTCCTTTAATTTCAGTCGCCAAATTTAATTAATTTCCAGCCAGGCAAACATTAAGCATTTCTGCTGACCTTGCAGGATGTAAGCTCCTTTGCACAATGAATGTGGTCTAACAAGTCACCGCATTTATAGCGAGTTGCTTCAGCCTTATCTAACTGTGTAGTTTGAAAAGTCAGTGATGGGTAATTGAAACTCCACCCACGTCACAGTTTCTGGAGCTGAGCATAAGAAAACTGAAGAAGTTGCTACTTCTTTGCAAGCAAGACTGCAAACGGTATTTGGATAATTAAAGTCCATACTCTGGACTACGCAGATAGTCCATATTTGGGAAGATTAAAAATATAAAAGCCTGCGCTTTGACTTTTTTTCCCTAGAAAATGAACGTCTGTCTGTGCTCCAATGCTCCAGAGTTCTCCTTCCTAAAGGGAAAGAAAAAGCAAAGGCTCTCCGCTGCCCATTCGCTGGAACTCCCAGCATGAAATGAGCTCTGAACAACAGATTCTCAGATGCTAAAGATGCTAATTAATAAGAGCTCTTACATCTTGCAAAGCACTGGTAGGAACCACAGAAACAGCCCTGACAGACTCACACCAGCATGCAGTTAATGTGCCAGGGACAGGCGGGCTGTTCTAACGCTGCCATAGCCATCCCCAGGCCACTGACTTGGAGCAGCAACAGGACCAAGCACATTTCCAGCTGTGCGGATTCCAAGCATTCCCAAAAATTAAGTTTCTAAGGCTAGAACAAGAGAAGACTTGTAGCTTGAGGTTGAATTAACTCTAGAATAAAAAGTGCTTGCAAGCAGAACTGTAAAATCATTGATATCACGCAGTGATGCACGATGCCGTGAGCAAGCTGAGCAAACTGAGTGCTGCCCTTCTTTTCTCCAGCAACTTTCTGCTTGATGCAGCAGCTGCTGGAGTCACAGCAGACTTTCAGTGACTGTGTTTTCAAACCCAGCCACCTCCCACCCCACGTATCACATGGGAAAGCGCTCCCAAACCTTTACCAGCTACTACAGAAATGTTTCCGAATACATTTGCCTCCTTAGATATTATTTTGTAGAGATCATTAGCCACTACAAAAATCTAGCACAAGGTCTAATGAAGTGCTTCGTTTGAGATAATCATCAATACAGTAAAGCAGTTGACTTCATTCTCGTTACTCCTCCACCTCCTACACTAGGAATGGAGACCTGCAGCTGCTACAGCAACTGAAGATGTTTGCATATTACAAACTAAAGCGCAGGAACGAAGCAGCTTTGTTTGATGAACACACGTGAATAACATTCACCAAATATATTTAGAAGCAATGTTTGAATGTGAACAGCACTTGCCCTCGGAGATGAATGCAGTTCATGCCGAAGCTCTCTGCGCAGCAGCAGACGCTGTTCTAAACACGACTCTTCCCAGCAAACTTCATCCATTTCTGACGTGCAGACTGTCATCACAAAAAGCAGTGTTTCCCCCCATTTAAAACTCACATTGGCACACCAAACTTACACACAGAATGCTACAAAATTCACCGCAATATTAGTATGCACTGCCATATGCTTAACTATAGTTAGCTGCTGTCAGGATCGGTGAATTTTAAGTTCCTTCTTCATAGGACTTAACGATAAAGTAAATTTATCCACATTTTGCATAATTCTGAAAGAGGAAAAGAAGTTACTTATGAGGTATCTTTGGTACGTCTTTTTTCACTGTTCATCACTCAAGGTTACAAAAACCGTTTCCAGGTGAAATCCCTGCTTCAAATACTAACTTTCTCCCAAAGCAGTAAAAGCTAAAGATCGACCCCCTGTAGGCCGTGGCCACAGCATTCCGTATTTCACAAATCTGTGGCTGCAAACTATATCAGCATATTTGTTCCAAAAGGAAAGAGCTCATTTTGCAAAGTATTCACCAGTCGTGTCGACAGAGCTGCATATATTTAGGCAGCGGTACGTCGTGGAGATTGGAGAGAATCTGAACAGACATCTATCTCAGGAGTACGTCATTTCTGCAGTCTTGTTAGAATAAAAATAAAATACAAAGCTAAAATATTGCCAGCACAGAATTGAAGCTGGGAGGCCAGCAAGGCCCAGGAGCAGCTGGCCGAACCAGCCTGGAACACAGGGCAGGAGCAGGTAGGCCTAAGCCCTGAACAGGGCTTATCCTTTCTGCACATCCTAAGTCTGAAAGGTAAATATAGATGGTGAGGAGAACAAAGCTTGAAAAGAACAAGCTTTTGAGGAGATTCACCATTAGTTACCAATGCACAGGCACCCTGCACCTGCAAAAATGGAGCTTCTCCCTTAGTAAGCAGCGTTGGAGCTGGTGACTCAGGCAGTGAAGGCAACATCCCAATGCTGAGGCTATTGCTAGCGTCACATGTACAAAAGCACGGCCGTGATAAGACTTATCTCAGGAGATACATAAATAGACATATGCAAATGTACATGCACGTGTGTGTTGCACATATGCATAATGCAGTGCATGATGCCAGGGGGTCTGCAAGTCTCCCAGGTAAGCATTTACCTGAGTAGCCTTACCACAAAGGGACAGTCAAACACTTGCAGGTACACAACCAGCACTGAGAGAACACAGAGCAATTCCTCCAGACAGTCTTCAGTTAAAGTGACATTTCCTCATCGAAACAGAAATGCACAATAAAAACCTCACCAAGATCTCCCTGTTCCACTTTAAACACTTGAGCTCTGCAGAATTATTCCCTGATCTAGAATCAAAAGCTTTTGATGACCATGAAGATGGTTCTTGATTTCCTAGAGCTTTCCAGCACTCGATAACACACGTGTAGCTTTCAACTCAAACATACCACACCCCAGCACTGATTTTGTACGGGGACCAATTCACTGCAAAAGAGTTGTGACCACCAAGCATGTCTATGAGGAGGTCACCCAAAGCCCCCCCACAGTCCGGATCAGTTCTCAGGCCTTCAGGCTGATGTCCATTCATCTTTCTGCAGCTGGATACCATCTAGCCTCACTCCTTCAGCAACAGCTACAAATAAATTGTGGTGATCAAGTTTCCTTAGGTCTAGAAGTCAAGAAGGTATAAATACATGTGCCACCTTAACACGTCCCATAGGGAAAAACAACCACCATGGCCACCTTGAGATGGGTATGCCAAAAATCGGTGTTTTCTGCCTTATAACCTAATAATCTCTATCCAAACAATCACCAAATAAAACCACAGTAATACCACACGTCATGACATTGTGATCTGGACCTGTTTTCAGTACCTGGCTAAGAGACTGAGACCATCTAACGAAACTTAGCTCTGATAGCTCCCCTTACAATAGATCACAATGATTCTGACACAGAGCAAGAACATTATGAAATACGCCATCACAAAGGAGTTTCACTCTTTGCAAATGGTGATTAGCCAGGAAGTTATCACAGATTTGAGTAAAAAGAAACCAGTCCATGGCTGTGATGAAGCTCCTCGAGGCCTACAAAGTGCCTTAAGTCCCACACGCAGTCTCCCACCAGCACAGATAGAAGAAAACAACGCTTTCACTTGACTGCTGCGATCAAAGTTTCACTCTTCCACGCAACTTTCACAATGATCTCTCAGCTATTTCAGAAGCAGATCTTGTTCTTGCTTCAGCCTTCTCTGAGCAGGGCTGCGTGCACTCAGACTATGCCCATGTCCTGCACTGCAGTGGGACAGGCAGGGTACAATGTGGGCACTCCAGCCATGGGTTCCCCATTTTGTTCCCTCAGTACTCAATGGGGATTTGGGTTTTTAGAGTAGTTTGTGCTAAGATAATCTGAAATGAGCCGCTTTCTTCTTAGGGCTCAGAATAATTTTACCTACTTTTTGTGCTAATAGTGATAAATTCATGTTACCGTGTTTGGCTTCTACCCTTATTAAAAATGACATTTTCGCTCAGCAGAAATTCAATGCTATTTTGAGCTCCCAGTAGATTATATCAACACCTCTGAACTTCTTCACACAGTGGAAAAATAAAAGCAATTGAGTTGTGAACATTAAGCAGGGGCCACACGCATTCACAAGCAGCACTGCTCTCCTCTTCCGGGTGACAAACACAACCGTGCCACTGGGCACAAGGTGCTCGTTCTGCTGTGTATTTCATAGGGTTTGTGTATGATTTCAAAGGTGACTTGTTTACCCTCACAAATCAGCAGGCTGCAACACGACGAAGCCTTATTTAGGAGGAGGAAACAAGATAACGCTTTCTTTCTCAGGCTGCCAAACAGCAGCACACCACTTCTTAGGTCAGACCCGCACCCCTCCTGCTGGCTCCATGCTGAGGGTGATGCTCTGCTCTGCTGGCACCTGCAGCTCCTGACCCCACCAAGCCCAGCTCTGGGCTGAGCCACACTCCCAGTGCTGCTGGGCTGCACTCCTCAGGGGCTGGGAATGGGGGCTGCCCCTAATCCCTCCCCAAAAGGTACTCAGCGAAACATAGCACCAGTGCAATCCCGCATCGTGCCAATCAGCCTGTCAAAAGGAGAGCATACACAGCAAGGCACATGCAGGACATATCTACTGTCAGCGTATCTTCTGTGCCCTGCCACAGAGTACATCACCCAGCAGCTCACTTCTGTACAGTACGGCACAGCATAGGTGTGTGGGCATAGGAAGAGGTGTGTGAGCCCTATTAGTTGTTGAAGCAACACAAGAAGAAGCACATCATCCATCGGGCAGCAAGAAGAGCTCACATTTGCTTGCTTGAATTTGGGAGCTCTTTGATTAAATTTGCTCTGTTTTAAGTCTCTTCTGCTCATGGTGCAAATGCAGTTTGCTTTATTTCCAGCCGACCAAAATACAACTGAAAAAGAACCCAGCGTCTTTGAGAATCTTCTGTGATTCTGTGAGTGCTGAGTTCCCTTGTCTCAAAGTTGTCACCCATCAATCACTCCTCTCCTAGGGACGCCTTGAGACAATTATTCTTTACCTTTTATAGCCAAACATGTCGATAGGAACTAACACATTACTTCTAAGAGCTTTAAGAGCCTTAAAACCAAAAAGGAGTTTGAGGTCCTCACCTACGATTCTTTAGTAGGGCACCTCTTACCTGCACAAAATAATGACGTCTACAAAAATCAGATGGAATAACCATTTCGAGGTGTGCAGTTAATACGTTACAATATATAAATATCGGATTTGAGCTTACAAATAAATAAATAAAGTAAATATTAAGAGATACTGGGAGGTAAAGGGAGCAAAACTCGAGAACGGGCAGAACCGGTGCGGAGCCAGGAGTAGGGCAGCCCTGTGCCATCCCTGCAGGGAAGAGGAGGAGGAAGATTTGGTGCGAGGTTCTGGCCGCTCACACGCAGCGCTGCCGCAAACCCCGTTCGTCGGCACCGCGGTGCGCACCGCACGCGTGGGTGAAGCCGGGAAGCGGAGGGGCTGAACAGAAAGACCCCAAATCAACAGGTTCTACACCGGTAGCCCCGCTGCTGGCCCGCACCGAGATCGCAGGAAGCTCAGTACCAACGTTTAAAAGGACGCACGCTCCTGCAAAGCGGGCTGAGCGCAGCCACCGGGACAAACAGAGCGCTTACTCATTAAACACACGGTACTTCTGCAACCCTTGTCCTGCCCCTGCTCTTTCCCCATCGCTGTTTGCCTCTGCCCCATCCCCGTCTCCCGACGGCTCCCCCCGGATCTCCCGGAGCCGCTCAGCGCCCGCAGCGGCGGGGGGGGCCGGGAGGAGCCGCGATCCCTCCTCCTCGCCCGGGGCCGGCGCCGTGACACGGCGTGAACTTTTGCTTTCGGCGGGGCAGGGCGAGGGGGGGGCCCTCCTCCCAGAGAGAGCCGAGCCTTGCGGGGGGAGGGCAGAACCGCGTCTTTTTTTTCTGTAGTTTTTGTCTTTTTTTTCTTTGCTTTTAGGGAGGAAAAAAAAAAAAAAAAAAGAAAATGCGAAAGGAGTCCCGTCCGGCCCTCACCTTCCAACCGGCTGAACTGTTACTGTCGCCCTTATCCTTGAAGTAGGGCACGCTCTTGACCATCCACTCGTAGATCTGGGAGAGGGTGAGCCTCTTCTCGGGGGAGCTCTCGATGGCCTTAGTGATGAGGTCCGCGTAGGACAGGTTACCCCAGGCGTTGCGGCGCGACGAGCTGCTCTTGCGGGGCTGCCCGGCCACGGGGCCCGGAGACAGAGCGGCCACGGCCGGAGGTACCGGCGGTACCGGCGGCGGTCCCGGCGGGTGCAGGCGGCAGCCGGCCTCGGGCGCCGGGAAGTCCCCGCAGCGGCAGGCGGCCGGCTCCGGGGGGGCGGCGGCGGCGGGGGGCAGCGCATAGTCCTCGTTCTCCTCCACCAAGCAGAGGTTGCTGATGAAGTCGGCGCTCAGCGCTCCGGAGGCGGCGACGGCGACGGCCGCTCCGGCCGCGGCCGCCCCGTCGGGCTGCCCTCCGCAGGACGGCGCGGGGCTGGAGGTGGCCGAGCTGGGAGGGTTGAACTCCGGCCGCGGCAGGGGCCAGGTGCACGAGCGGGGCCGCGGCAGCGGCTCGAAGTCGGGGTCGATGTCCACCAGCTGCGGGGCCTCGGCCATGGCTGCGGCGGCGTCGGCGGGGGGCAGCGGGACGGCGGGGGGGCAGCGGAGCGGGCTCAGCACCGCCGCCCCATGCGAGCTCCGAGCGCGGATCTGCGCGACCCCGACGGCGCGGCGCGGCCGACGACTCCACTCGCGGTTCTCGACCTCGCGGGCTCCGGCCCCGCCGCCCTGCCCGGCTCCTCGCCCTCGGCGGCGGCGGCAGCAGCGACCCGGCCGCCCGGCGCGCACCGACTGCAGAGCCCGCCCCGCCTCCAGCCTTCCTCCTCCTCCTCCTCCTCCTCCCGGCGGGGAGGGCCGGCCCGAGCCTCGCCAATGGCAGCGCCGCACCGCCCGCCCGCCTCCCGCCGCGGGGCCACTGCTGCGGGAGGGTGCCGGTGCCCCCGTGCTGTTAGTGGGCGGTTTGTGTGTGTTTGGGGTTTGGGTGTAGTGTTCTGTTTTTTAAGGGGGGGGTTTGTTGTTGTGTTTTTTTTTTTCCAGCGCGAAGCCGCCGAGTCCCGTTGGGAACGAACTCTGTCGCCGAGCGGGGCCGGGACTGTGCGGGAACGTCCCCGTATGGGAGCTGCCCCCGGCCCCGACGGCAGCGGAGCGGAGCGGCCCCCCGCGTGTGGCGGAGGCAGCCGCAAAGTTTTGCCCGTGTTTGAAACCGAGCGGATGCCGTCGGCTTTGCCGGGAGAGGCGATCGCAGGGATGAGATCCCTTACAACACAGCCGATTTTTTAACGAGATCTGCCTCATTTTCCGTAACGCTTTAAACAACCCACTGCAGCCTCAGCCTCGAAACCCTCAGCGAGCCCAGAGCCGGGCGCTGCCCGTCCCGCGGTTGTCCCGTCCCGTCGGGCCGTGGGCTGTCCCCGCTCCCCTGAGAGTGTCGGGGTTACTTAAATATAGCTCGTCGCTCCTCGAAAAACATACTCTACAATATTAAGGAGAAGAGTACAGTAGGAGACTGGATTTAGGCCCACAGATTGTACCTCTACGTGCGTGTAAGCGGGCAGGACCTGCTGGCACTGAACGTTCTCCAGCACTCTAAAGGCGACCGCTGTTGGCTGCAGCCTGTCGCACTTCGGAATCCCTTTTGCTTTAAGTCCCTTCTGCGTTTTCCAAAGCCTGCTGAGGACTCAGCCAGAAGCTCGGTACCGTTTCGCCCACAGGTCTTTTAAAAGTTCATATATTTTTATGTCTGTTTAATGGAGAAGAAAAGCGGAATAGTAGCTGCTCACACTCTCTGTGCCACGTCCCAGCCCCGGGGAGCGATGTGTGCCCGCGCTCCCCAGCGCAGCTCAGGACAGCGGGGCTGCGCGGGGTGGGATGCGAATGGGTGCATTGGAGGGAGCTAAAGCAAAAGGGGATAAACTAACCCTTTCCTTTTACTTTCCCGGTGTCTGAAATAAAAGCCAAAGAGCCAGGCCGGCACCCATCGTGCTGGAGGAAATGCATTTATTTCCAGCTTTTGCTGCTTTTAGTTTTTTCCATAACATTTCTGTTCTCACCAGACCTCTGTTGTTACACACATCTTTCCTTCCGTACGAGCTGTGCCAACCAGAACGAAGGCTGCAGAGGACTCCCCGGTCAGCACCAGCACATCCCCAGCCCAGCCCGTGTGGTTGTGCAGCTCACGGCCACATTTTGCAGGTGGGCATCTCTGGAGTTCCGTGTGCCCAAACACCACCTAGAACCCTCAGGAGATGCTGCCGCAAACAAAACGCTCCATTCAGCTGCTGGAGCAGAGTTACTCCTTCCCAATCAGCTCAGCACGCTGCTGGCTCCGTGCAAGACATGTTACCCCATCTACGAATGACAGCGTTAAGTTTATCTCATCTCCCACAATGCCTAAATGCTGATGGATGCTCCGCAATTCATTCTCTACTCCCACAGCCCTCCTCCCACACTCCACCTTTCCATTTCTCTCCTCCTACTCCTGCTCCCATTTTCTACTCCTCTACAATGCAGTTTCTCCCCTCATCGTTTGCATCCACGTGTGTTTTGCCAAATGAAAGACTTGGAGATTGTCTTTTATCATCGGTGGAAAAAAAGCAGAGCCTCTTATTCATATGCTGGGTTTGAGACAGCCAAAATAAAGGTTCCGTGCTGCATTTTTACTACTGTATGTCTAAATCACTTTCGGAGGTTTTTGATCACATTCAGCAGGGGATTACATTACATTACAAGTTGCAGGCAACCCCATTCTGTGCAGGGCTCCTTTGGCTGTGTGTGTGCACGGTGAGTGAGCACACGTGTAACACAGCAGTAAGCCGTGATGAAGGATCAGTTTTGTGCCAGGTGTGACAGGAGCTGTTGTGCTGGGAGGAAGGTGACTGCGGAGGAAGGCTGGGGGAGCTCAGCATCCCCGTTTTCTTCCCTCCTCTCTCAGCGGGGTCTGACTTTAAAGCACATTTGTCAGCATGTTTAGCCACCAACTCCCCTGCCATGCCATCCCCAGGATCTTCAGTGCTCCATCAGTGTCTGGTAGCCCAGTGCCAGTCAGAAACAACAAGCAGGAGCATACTGATCTCTATGGGCAATGTGTGGGACAAGACAGCTCTGCCCTATATGGCACAGAAGGGCTGCAGCACTCCTCAACTCAACAACAGAGGTGCCTCAGAAGCTTTTATTCATCACTGGTAAAAATGCATAGCTAACAGTGGTGACTATGTTGAAAAAAAAAAAAAAAAAAACCAAAAAAAAAACCAAAAAAACACAAAAAAAAACAGTTTTGTAGATGAGAATTTGCTCTATTAAACTGTGTTATTGTGCTCTTTGTATCTGTTGTGGTTTCCATGGAAATAAATAAGAGGCATTACTTTCAGAACAACCTACAGAGCTTCCAGAGTACCTGCTGGCTGGGGCTTGAAGCTACCTGGTCTCTGCTCACCTCTTGCAGCTGGAAGAGCTGTTCAGCAGGAGCTGCCCATGGCCACCCTCCACCCTCCTGCCCCATCATCCCGTTGTGGTACCACTCTTGGTGGCAGGTTCATAGCCCCATTTTCTGTAAAGATGTAAACAACTACCATTTGAGAGCAAAATTTCATGAAAACAATAGAATCATAGAATCATTAAGGTTGGAAAAGACCTCTAAGATCATCTTGTCCAACCACCAGCCCATCCCTACCATGCCCCTCACCACATACCCACATCCACATGGTTCTTGAACACCTCCAGGGATGGTGACTCCACCACCTCCCTGGGCAGCCTGTGCCACTGCCTCACTGCTCCTTCTGAGAAGAAATATTTCCTAACATCCAGTGTGAACCACCCTTGGCACAAACTGAGGCCATTACCTCTCATCCTATCACTAGTTACCTATACTTCTGAACTGTGCTATTTGAAAGAATTGGAATTTTATATATACATATACTTGGATGTTTTTCCTGATGAGATATTATAATATGCCGTTACTGGCTGGTGTGTTTAATGTGGCTCAGATTCGCACCAGGCATGGTTAATAGGAGTTGGACAAAATCATATTCCCAGAGAGACATACATAGAATTATAGAACCACAGAATGCTTTGGGTTGGAAGGGACCTCAAGGACCATCAAGCTCCAACCCCCTCACCACAGGCAGGGCCACCAACCTCCCCATTTAGTACTAAACCAGGTTGCCCATCCAACCTGGCCTTGAACACCTCCAGGGATGGGGCATCCGCAGCCTCTCTGGGCAACCTGTGCCAGCACCTCACCACTCTCATAGTAAAGATCTTCCCCTGATATCCAACTTAAATCTTTCATTCTTCAACTTAAAACCATTTTCCCTTGTCCTGCTGTTATCTACCTTTTAAAGAGCTGACTCCCCTCGTGTTTGTAGTTTCCCTTTGGATAGTGGAAGGCTGTAACAAGCCTTCTTTTCTCCAGGCTGAACAAGCCCAGCTCCCTCAACCTATCTTTATAGGGGAGATGCTCCAGCCCTTTGATCTTTGTGGTCCTCCTGACCCTCTCCAACAGGGTCTCTGTCTTTCTTGTACTGGAGACCCCACCTTTGACTCAGTACTCCAGATGGGGACTCACAAAGGCATAGTAGAGAGGGATAATCATTGGGACCCACAAGCTGCCACCACACTCCCCAAGCAGAAGAGGAAGGTGAGCCAAAGGAAATCCACAGCACAGCCCCTTATCTTAAGTAATCTGCCCAGGCTGAGCCCCAGCATTTCACCATGCCCCAGCTCACACCCACATGCACACACACCGAGGTGAAAGACTGAAGTGCAGTGTGCCCAAGAAGTGATCCTCACTGGGATCAATACAATAAATACCAAAGGTAGCTCCTGAGCAGCTCTATCTGCTCCCACTGTGTCATGTGCAAGCACCGAGCGTGATGTAAAAACAGAAGGCAAGAGTTTATCGGGTTTCAGATTCAGCTGAATCACCCGACCCACCCCTATGCAAAGGCCAATGTGCCTGGAAGTAAACACAGTTCGAGCAGCACGTATGTTTTCCAGGGTGTTGGGTTTCTGTTTTGTCGTAAATACGATCCATTACAATATTCTCCCACATCCTCCAGTCAGCGGCTCAGCGCTTTCAGGTGCCTTTTCTCGGTGCTTGTTTTCCTTTCTGTATCGCTTGAGGAAAAACTGACTGGCTCCGTCTGATAGCTTTTGTATATTAAATAATTTGGATTGTGTTTGAGCAACAAACTAAAAACAGGATGTTTGACAGTTACGGTGTAATTCAGTGGTTTCTCTTGAACTTGAGTGAGGGAAAATTCATGGCGCAGCACAACGCAGTGCCTGACAACCAGAATCATAGAACTGCTTCATCTCCTTCCCTTTTATTTCCCCCAGAACAGTGATAGCTACCTGTCATCACCGAGCAGAACCATGAACACCCAAAATGGGCACAGAGGAGGTGGCACAAGAAAGGCTCACTTTCAAAAACAAACATATTTTTCTGTTGTTTGAATTCGTGCTCGAAAAGCGTATTTATATCTGCATAAAAATGCATTTGCATACAAATGAGCGCATTATGCATACGCTACACATATGCATGGTATCGTTATATACATTCTACTCTAGATTTATATAGATGGAGACGTGGTTAGGCAATAATAGTAAGGCGGTGTTTTGACATATATGTATATATTCCTACACTGCTGGTAAGTAAGGCATTAAAGAAGGCGGTGTTGGGACAGGATGCTCAGTAGGTAAGGAACATCCCACACATGGATATGCTTATGGTAGGGCCATATCAGAAATGCAGCGAGGCCAAGGGTCTGCACCAGAAGGAAGACAACTCAGCTGTACTTTCCTGCTGGCAAACCTGGTAGCTTTGTGCTTCTGTTTACCTCTCTGTAAAATGGGTATAAATAATGGCTGTCTGCTGGGACTGTGTTCATTAACAGGTTCGAGCACTTTGAGATCTGGTGCTGAACATGCAAACCTTGCTCAGCCTTGCTCTGTGAAGAAGCTGGTTTCAAACCAGCTAGGTGCCAGCCTAGGATGTTCCTAAGCACAGAAGCATGCTTTGTAGAAGCACGGAAGCAGGTAAGAAGAGCCACCAGCAGCTTCAATTTTGCATTTGCCAGACCCTGAAGACTGAACCTCCTCTAGGATCAGATGGAAGTAACTGCATTTCCATAGCATCTGAGCTTACCCACCGTGCTCTCACAAAAGCCAACGATCAGCCTCTCTCCTTCTGAGAGAAGAAGGAGATACAAGAAGGAAGGCAGGGACTCCGGGCAAGGTGAGGGGTTTGGCAGACAGCTGCTTTTCCATGGCCCACAGAATGAAATGCCAAGGCCCCATAGCACCCATTGCTAGTACTTTACCTAGGAGCACTCGGGAGAGACGATGACTACCAAGGGCTTAGATACACATTCAAACATGGACTTTGGAGTCAAAAGAAAAACAAATTATACATAATTCCTTAACGTACGTGGGTTTGTTAACAACTTGAGCCTTGTACAGTTTGGTTGCAAAATGGCAACATACATCTGAAATCTGGTGCAGAAAAGCAGGACAGATTGTTGTTTTTCTACATCTGCCAAATGCTTTTTCCTTTCAGTCGATATCTTCCTATATATTTTTTTTCCAGTGAAACCTTTCTCACAACTCTGTGTTTCTCTCTTGTTTACACTCATAATCTGACTCTTCGTAAAACTTCCACTATATGATGAAAATCCACTCTGAAAACTAGCAAGAAACACACTTTTCTCACAAAACCCAGCAGCAGTCTTCTTCCTGTGCATGAAACTTACTGCAAATTAAGATAGCAGACTCCTGTAACAGAAGACAAGAAAGGCAACTCTGGGTGCTGGAAATGCTGTGTGAAGCCAGTAGGAGCTGCCGTCACCACTGCTCCTGAACAAGTCTTTTCAGCCCCTCGTGATATCAGGAGGCACTATTCAGACAGATAACAGCAATCTACATATCTCTGGATTCTCCTTAACCTCCATAAATAGGCACTTTCTTTGCTGCTCCATCATGTGAATCTAATGAGTTTGGGTTTCTTCATATTCAGACTAAATCAGGAGTGCAAAAACAGACAACAGTCTGACCTTACATAGACCCTTCCTCTTCAATGTCCCCATAAGCAGTGGAGCACCCATGGTATGAAGCCTCCTTGAGACCTGAAACACAGCACAGCACAGCACAGCAGCAGGCAACTCTCTCAGTATATGTTCCCCATACCAGGCATGTTTTCGTGCCTCAGCCCACCAAAAAGCAAGGAAGGGGCTCATCCTCTCCAGAGGCAGCAGCCCCAGGCTGAGAGATGACTGAGTTCGTCTGGGTTTATCTCCTTGGAGACTGAACGATGGGCAATATACCTCTTTATACTTCTTATCATAGAATCATTCAGGTTGGGTTAAGACCACTGAGATAATTTATTCCAGTCATCAGTCCACCACTCACATCTATTAAACCATGTTCCTCAAATGTCGCCCATGTTATCTTACACTGTTGGCTCCTACTTCAATCAGATCCCTCCAATGCACTGATTTTAACCAGGGCTGATCACTTGGAAGCTGAAGAAAGAGCGAAGGTGATGTTCGGTCATCCTATGGAGGTCTCTGTGAAGGATGGAAAGGTGGCTGTGGGGATAACTGCTGAAATAAGAAAAGGAGAAGGACAAAGAAGACCAAAAATACACCATCCCATACCTCAAAAAATGACTGAGGTCTGCAAGAAGAGATCATGCAACTTACCAGGAGCACACTGAATTTTGTAGCAGCTGACCGATCATCACAGATTGTAGTTTCCAGTGACTGCCAACTGAAACACTTCTTATTTTTGTTCATTCATTCTTCTGACGGATCTTCAGGAATGTACCTCCATCCTATTCCAGTTTGGCGGCACCAAGGGATTTGCATTAGAATCTATCCTCTCGAACCTTGTTTCTCCAGGTACAGGAAAGTACTCTGCAGCCTGACACAGCCTAGAGGAAGGAAGGTCCCAAAAGTCTCTTCAGGATGAGCTGCCCACATCACCTCATCCTCACTTTGGCTTTCAGCATGAGCTGGCTGCAGGTAAGAAAGGAGACTCAGCAGTCACTGGTGCTGTTAAAGCAGTGGCCAGAGCAGCTCAGCAGCCAGATGGGTGGCTTGCAAAACATTGGCTGTGGAGCACTGGCACACTGATTTCACAACCCTTAATCCCAAACCCCGATGTTGCAGCATGGGTAGCAGTGACTCCTTCATGATCAAATAGAATTTTCCTACAGTGGTCAGAGAAAAACATCTATCTGGCAAACTTCTCTGAAGTCGTGCAAACGGGTCTTCAAAAACATCTACGTCAATGGATTCTGTCTTTGATATTTTAAGTGAATTCATGTGCCAATGTCAGATGAAATCAGCACATCTCTTCCTCAGTGGGGTTACTGTCTTGCTGCCAGATTGCGTCTTGTGCAGCAGCCTCGGAGCCAGCCAACAAGGTCTGCAGCTGAGCAAGGAAGTGGTAAGTGCCATGGGGGCAAATGCAAGGTCAAGGACGTGCCAAAGGTAAATGTTAAGCAGAGAAGTGACAAGCATCCAGAAGGGGTTTTTCACAAGCATGCTGGCACGCTGTCTCACACAGCTTGTGACGCTCCTGTAGATTTCAAGCAATGGCAGTCTGTGACAAATATTTTGAGAGTGCTTCACAGGAATCGAAGCTGCGAGATGTTGAATCCTCAGTTGGCAGAGCCAAGCACCAAAAGTAGTGAGTGAACTTCTTCCTCTGCAGACTGCATCACAGAACGACAGCTTCCTCATTTGCAGAAGCTTTTACACATCTTGTCACAGGCGACCCTGCTATGAAAAAGTACATGGAAAACTTGCAGGACTTGAGTGTCGTCTCTCTGAATCAATCCGGGGGCAGGGAAGATAGAAGGCAGACTCACTGAAGGGACAGAAATGACCAAAGAAAGCTGCAGAATGCTCACATTGGGTATCGTCTCCTAGCAGGCGCCACGAGCAGCCTGGCAGCTGCAGCGCTCAGCACGGTAGCGGCACCGTATTGCTGCCTCGTAGATGATTCACGAAGGCTTGGTGAGGGAAACAGGCGATTCACAACAGGAACTTCTTCTAATGCAGCAAGTTTAGTTAGAAACCAAAAGAGCAATCCAGGCCATTGGAAACAATTCAGGAGTACAATTTCCCTTCTGAGAAGACAACTGCTTTTCTTAGCCCTATCACTGTAGGCACAGCAAGAACATGGGAGAAAAACCCTATTTCTCAACATAACACATGTGGTTCACACAGAATCTTTGCTCACATTCACTGAGGGAAAATTGAGTTAATTAACTCTCCATGGCAGTAAAATGGGCCTTTGCTGCCTTCTAACAACATCTCCTGGCAGAGAGGAAAGTACTTGCAATCTTCATGGTCATGAAGTGGTATAGTGGCTTTCAAGTCATTTTTGTGCTGGTTGAGTCTTCAGGGGAGATGGGCACTGAGGACCCTGCAAGCTGCTCCATTCAGCTGTTCAGTGTTAGCAAGGTTCACCAGCTGTGATCTGAAACTTAGTGTTTAGGTTTCTACCAATCACCTTCAACTCCATTTGTACTTAAGGAAGAAAAGCCAGTGGAGAAAATTAACTTATCCAAATCCAGGTGACCCAAGGGATACCCTGATGGTGCCTCTCTCTGTTTTGATTTTAAGGGAACACAAAGAAAAGCTGGCTCTGACCTGGACATGAATTGCCTTCAAACCTCCACTGCTGGGTGCAAAAATAACCAAAATATTACGTGACTAGAAATATGTGCAACTGCTTTAATAGCCAATGATTGTCCTCCAAGGGTAATTCCAGTTCTCTCCGCCTTTGTAAAATCAGACAGAGTAGCATGCCAAGGAGTGTGCTGGTAAGACTTGGCTCTGGTTCAGACTTGACAGCCATGCAACCATCAGGTCAGTGACCAAGAAAGCTCTTCCTCAAAGCATTATTAATAAAAATTAACTGCCTTCACAGTTATCAGTCAACTGGCATTTCCTTGAAGGCCTGCTGAATGCTGAATCTGGTCTAAGTCAAATATCAATCGATAGTTTTGAGGCAACTGCTGTGCTTGAAGGTAACATGTTGGGTAGTGCCATTGCCTCTGTTCCAGATGGAAAGCCTTCACGTATTGCTAAGTTTCAGATGATTTGCTGACACCCAGTAGGCAAGGAAGACAGAGAGGGCATTTGCTTTGTACGGAGGTGAATCACGTGATTCAAGAGAAGAGATGGCCCTTTCAGTAACTAAAGGGGGCCTACAAGAATGCTGTGGAGAGACTCTTTAATAGGGAATGCACTGATAGGACAAGTCTTTAAACTAAAAGAGGATAGATTCGGACATTGGGAAGAAATTCTTCACCATGAGGGTAATGGGAAGAAATTCTTCACCATGAGGGTAATGAAGCGCTAGCACAGGCTGCCCAGAGAAGCTATGGGTGCCTCATTCCCACAGGAATTAAAGGCCAGAATAGATGGGGCCATGAGCAACCAGGTACAGTGGGAAGTGTCTCAGCCAATTGTAGGGGACTTGGAACTGGATGGTCTTTAAGGCCCCTTCCAACCCAAGCCATTCTACAGTTCTGTGAAATCAAAACCAGGCCAAATACAACACCATTCCTTAACCAAGTAGATCTTTAGCTTCAACTACAAATTATCTTCTTTTCTGTAAAATAAATTCACAGCTAAACTTAAAATTGTACGTTTGGTAGTACTATGTAATAGTAGCATAGATGGTATTAATAAAAGACACTATTACTTAAAAGCACCTGTGCATGTTGTTGTGGCAAAAGCTATGCTAATTAGAAACCTGTGAATATTGTTCAACCTCTGCTATTAAATCTACTTCAAAATACCTACCACTGTAACAGCCTTAATAGTGACTTAAAAACAGAAGCACGAACCTTGATTCGTCTGGTGTTCCTGGAAAGAGTGAGAAGATTGTAGTAATTTAGTCATCAGTAATAAATTATTATTCGTTCAACCCCTGCTACTAAATTTACTTTGAAATGCCGTGTCGGTGTGGTAAGCCTAACAGCAACCTAAAAATAAAGGAGCTGACCTGAAAGTGGATTGGTGTCAGTGGAAAGGGAGAGAAGACAGATTGACTTTAAAGTGTGATCTTCCTACATAGGTTATAGTTTGAGCCACTAGTGGCCTTAGGAGACTGGACTGCTCTTGCCTGGAAGAGCTAAGGATGCAGCCAATTGGTGCCACCACCTATACAGAGTAAAGCAGGTTTCTCTCCCTTTCAGATTGCTCCTTTAACCTGTTGTTATAACGATGATTAAGCTCTGTCACAGGGTTCCCCATAGCTACCAGTTGAGAAGGGTGATTTCTTCCAGATACAGGGGGAAAAAAGGCCATGAAGCCAGTGGTGAGGAGTGAGGGTAACAGGCTGAGAGGGAATGTCACCCAGCAGCAAACAGAGCCAAACTATCCCAGGGAGGTACTGATGGCTGTGAGAGGATTGCTTTTGTCCTCTCATGAAGACAGGAAGATCTGCTTTGAAGTACTGTGCACAGAAAGGGGAAGCAGACTGAGGATTTGGGGAGACACCTGCAAGAAGTATTGAAAATGAACTTAAGGAAACTGTGAGAGATGAGCAGAAGGATGGAAAGAAGCAAACACGCTAGCGGAGTCTGCCTCTTCAAAGAGCTATTTAACTTGAAAGAAGCTAAGCCTTTTTGCAAGAATCTTCAAACTGAGAACTAGAGCACGCAGAAGTTGCACAGTCAAAAGGGGAAAGATTCAATAGGAGAAAGGGAGACTATTCAGAAGATGACTATGCTTAGTGCCTGAAGCACCACCTTGACTAGAGCTGCTTCTTCTTTAGAAGCTGATTCACCAAGAGGCAGCAGGAAATATTTTGAAGTGCAACCTCAGTTTTGCTGAACACAGCATCTCATGATCAGCTCAGAGAGGATCATTCTGGTAGAGAATATTCATAAGCTTAAATACAAAGGGAGAACACGGCCCCAAATATGCAGTTATACTGTCTGAGGGAATGGAGGAGTGATGTGAGGGTCAGACATCATGATTCCCATAGAGAACCTATGCCATGGGACAAGGGCTCACAGTGGTAGGAACAAGCAAGTCAGTAAGTCTCTGTCATGAAGTCAGGATGAATATCTCTGGCATGAAGAGATGAATAACTTCTGTGAGCCCATCCCTCCAGCTGGGTAACAAATACCTCCTGACTGTAAAAACATGGAAGTCCTACAAACACGATGAAAAATGAAGCAAAAACTGTTTGGTGACAACACATGAACTGAAACTGTGGCATGTGCAGTGTGCATGCTTGTAGGGATGTGCCGTGGACTCACAAAAGCATCAGGTGCGGGTGGAGGTGATTCCATTCAGGTGCATATTAAATCTGAGGAAACCTGTATGGCTATTCCACATTTGCAGAAAGTCTTTTGCCACATTGAGACACTGTGGCTTGAAACAGCTCCAGCACACATAATCCCGCTAGTCCGGCATCGACACAGCGACAAATACAGGTAGTTCTCCCCTCACTAGTTTCTTCCTCCTCAAGTGTTTGCTCATTTATTGTTTTATATATATATAGATGTAATTATCAGTTCAGCTTATCAACTTCTACACCAGCAGCAGCACCACCAGCAGCATCACCAGCAGGAGGGCTTCTGGTGACAGATGGAACTGAAACTGGCAGAGAACATGAAAAACAACAGGAAGGGATTCCATAGGTATATTAGTCAGAAAACAAAGTCCAAGGAGAGTATATCCCCTCTGATAAATGAGAAGGGAGAGTCGACAACAACAGACATGGAGAAGGCTGAGGTCCTCAACGAGTTCTTAGACTCAGATAGATGCTTGTGCTGTACTGGGATATGGGTGCACCTTAACAAAGGCATTGGTAGATCTTCCTGGCTGTGCAGCCTTGAAACCCCTGTGAGCTGCTGCTGCTGCTTGCTGCTCTCCATACAGTTTACCATGACACAGCAGCTGGAAGGGATGGTCTCAGAAGGGCACTGGGCAACAGGCAGCTCAGAGGTAAACTTCCCCGGAAACTTCCTCTGGAGTTTGGTTCTCACCTTCTTCCAGCAACAAGAAAGACGCCTCAGGAAATGATGTATGGGAGAGCCATGGTTTATGGCTCCTGTACTCCATATGAAATAAACACTGAGGTGGAGGAACAAGTAAATCATCACAGACAGGAAAGAAGAACAATCCTTTGCTTGCAAAGGATTACAGGAGGTTACTGAAATACCAAACAGATGCCTTCAGAGGGTCTTTAAGAGCCTTGAAATACTTCAGTGCAGTACTCAAGAAAAGTTAAGTATACACTGGATCACTTTATTCACAACTCGGGTGGGAAGGAATAGCTCCTTGTCTGTGCACGGCAATAACAACACCAGCAGTTAGATACAGGAAGTTAAGAAGAATACCACAGACATAGTACATGTGAAGAGATAAGTTAGCTGCTCTGAAAGCATTTTACCTGAGTCAGAGTGTGACCAGTATACAAGGGACAGCTCCTAGAATCATCAAATTGCTCAAGTTGGAAAAGACCTTAAAGATGACCAAGTCCAACCATGACCTAACCATAGTACCCTAACTCTAACAACCCTCTGCTAAATCATATCCCTGAGCACCACATCAATATGGCTCTTAAACACATCCAGGTATGGTGACTTAACCACCTCCTTGGGGAGCCTATTCCAGTGCTTAACAACAGGCTTCTCTGTCCGTTCTTTCCCCATATAAGCATCTCCAGTCCTTCTGAGGAGACTTCCCCTGGGAAGGAAAAGTCATTTCTTGGGACATCAGCTTGAGGTAAAGCCTCCAAACACACTGGGTGAGGGGCTGGAACTGAGAACCACAACGTAATTTTAATACAATCCCTAATCCATTAATGCAACTTCAAGATAGATTTCAGGCCTTTAATCACGCAGGTCGATCATGATTAGTAACGATCTGTTGCAGTGGTTTGTGGCATGTTTCCTTATAATTCAGTTCAAGTACAAATCTGCCTTGACAGTTTCTGGATAAAGCAGACATCCTGTAAGAATTGTTCCTGTGGGAGCAACAAACTGGATACTATAACGCTAATTTCCATTGTAAGGTGATTTTAAACAAATCAAAACCAATTGTTTGCACGCAGATCCTTGCACTGAAAAGGTAACTTACAGCCCAGCTGCTAAGAAACTCTGGCCCCATTTTTAAACAGGCTGCTGGGTCAAAAGAATTGCTGCAGAGGCTCTAAAGGAATGAGTGGCGACCGGCTTGTCGTAACACAACATTCATAACACCTCCGGGGAGCAGAGCAAACGGTTAAAAGGAAAGTTAGCTGACTCATTCCGTAAGTAGCTGGTGTCAGTCGTAGCAGCTTGGAAGTTAACAGATAAAAATGCTATCACAGCCAGCAGTAACATAGCCCTAACGACGGCACAGACTTGTGTATGAACGAAGCCCAATTAACTGCCTTAAATACGTGCCCAATTTGTATTTGGTAGTAATGTTTCAGTAGAATACTGGAGGCCAACTGACAGCTGCTTTAGAAGAAGAGTCTTGCATTTCCATGCCTTCTGCAGGAGAATGATTTTATTTGAAGACATGCAGAGACTTCAAAGTGCTACTCCCTTCTGGTAAGTAGGCCAAATTCTGTATTCAGTCACACTGGTGGTATAAATTCAGTTTACAGTAACTCCATTGACTTCATCAGCATAATTAACCACTGGAACAACTTATCCAGAGATGCCACGGACTCTCCATCACTGGAAATTATTAAGTCCCAAATGTCTGGCTTGCTTGTTTGTTTTTCTAGAGAAAAAAAAATAGAATAAAAGCTAAAAAACATTGATTTAGTTGGAACTAATAAGCCAACTGGCTTGTGTTGTACGTGATATCAAATGAGTGGTCTGTGTTGCCACACTCTGACTTCACAAGCCACAAAAGAAAGGTCTCGGTACAGGAGCTTCATGGTGGCAAAGCATGGTGTGAAAGCCTTCCCCTCAGCAAAGGCACCATCTCATAGCACCACTAGGTCCATTCAGAGCAATATTAACATACAGTGAAGGAGATCCCTCTCGTAGAAAAGCCCTTGGCAAGGACCTTTGGACTAAGCTGAATTGGTCTGAGACGGCCTGGACTCAGCACCTCATCTCCGCTTCTGCTGAAAGCCAAAGCACGCAGCCCGATACTCACAGTTCATTTGTCACCATCAAAAAAAAAAAAAAACCAACAAACCAACCAAAAAGAAAACCAACAACATTTGAGTGCCTTCCTGCAAGTTTCTAAGCAATTATACACATGCGTCACCTGAATTATCAGATACCACGGGTTATTTGTTGATATGTTATGTTTGGCTTCTGTGCAGTAAAAATCATGTCACCATTTGTGGGGGTGAGTAGGTCTCTCAAATGGTTCAGAAGGGTGTAATGTCTTTCCGCAGCCCAATTAAAATACATAACTGCTGCAAAGACGGTATAAAGGAAGCCACAGAAACTATTCAAATTAGCAGCTGCTCTATATGGGCTAATTACGAGAATCTGAGTGAGGAGAGGCGTGTTAAGAGCCTGATTTAATTTTTTATCAGAGCCATTTCATCCTGGGCAGTGTCACCATTCTGAAGCAGGCTTCGTGCAACCCATCCCACACCGCACTATTACACCAGACCCCAGCAAATTATGGAGGTTTTGCTGATAACAGGATAGGTCTGCAGCCAAAAGACCAACCTAAAGCCTTGCTGAAAGCTCCCAGACCTCTGAGCTTCTCTTAGTATAAAAAGGGCAAAAGAAAGAGGGAAAATTTGCCTTTGGATTTGAATTTCTTCTCATGTTTCACATTTGATGCTTGGTTTTGCCTCCTCTTCCAGCAGCAACAATTCCTCCTGGGTATATATGATACTGGCACAAAAAGGGAAAAAACAGAGCCAAGTAACACCACAAGCCACAGGTTGCCTCCTCCACCACCAGCCCCAGAGTGGCATCCAGCCCACAACTGAATACCCAAGTTTTCTACAAGCACAGGTGCCGTGCTGCAGATTGCTGAACCTTGCATGCCAATTTCAGGTTTCAGTGGACCCCAGTGTGTTAATCAGTGGGAACCACCCATACCCTAAACTTCTCCTTTCTCCCTTTCCACATCCTCCTTTCTCCTCCTCCTCCTGGTTACATGGCAATGGAAAGTAAATGCTGCTTCTCTTTCCCATCATAGATACATGAGGAGTGAAGCAGGCTTTCCCCTCTCCACTTCCATGTGGTGGTGAGACCTGATGAATAGGACTTTCCCAGGGCAGAGTGAAAGGGAAAGCAAAGGCACACACTTACAGGTATGCAACTGGATCCTGGTGAGGACCACGGACACCCTCATCACCCTCTAACCAAACGTTACTCCAACACTGGTACCTACAGAGCACGTCCCACCATGCTCACCCCCAAAATGATGTACCTTTAGGACAAAACACCCTAAATTGCAGCCACAGCAACTGCATTTTAAGGACACAAAACAGGGCTGTAAGAGACTCCGGGTGGCTACCAGTCCATCTCCAAGTTGGCTGTCCCTTCCTCATCTATTATTTCCCTCATGTCAGACTCCTCCACTGTCATGACATTTGCCAACACAGCCTGCTGGAAGGAGCAGAATGCTGTGGGGTCAAGCTTTGGGAATGGAAACATTCAACATGGAGGGATTGTAAACCAAAGTATCCCAGGGACAGAGAGATGTGGCCATTCCCAAGCCTGCTCGCATCACCAAAGGAGCACCTGAATGATCCCCAGAGGTGGGCCATGGAAGGATGCAGAACCCCTTTTAAAACCCTAGCACGGTTTAAATATTTCAGGGCAGAGGATAGCACTGGTGAAAGCTGTCTGCTTGCTACATGTGCATCCAATTAAATGCCCATTTGGGGAAAGCCTTGCAGAAGGAGAAAAAGAACAAGTTATTGCCAACAGCTGGGGTGAATCAAAGCAAGCCTCACACAGCCCGCTTCAAACTCCAAGTGATGCTACTGCCAAGAGAGAAACCCAATTTCCTTTCAAAATCTTGTGAAAAGCCAGGGCTGAGACTCAAGGAGCTTCATCTGCTCACCCAAACCCACCTCACTTGCACCCAGTGCCAGGCTCAAACGTGTTCCTTCAACAGGTTACACACTTCTTATTGAAGCCTGGTTCAGCGCTCAGGGCTTGCTGCCTGCTCGGGACTTCAGCTCATGTTTTCCCCCCTCTCCTCGGCTTTCCATGCAGAAAGTGAACAGTTGGGCAGCTTCAGCAAGCCCGCCATCTGCAGCCCTTCATTTGGTAACAGCAAAATGTCAGGGCTGGGTATTTTAGCTACAGTTTTAGTCAGTCCTATTATCATCGCACTGCAGAAAAACTGCCTCAAGTGGCAGTTATCCTAAAACCAAACCTCTGTATTATATGGTACACACATAGCAGAGAATCAATGCCTGTCTGGAGGAGGCTCATCCCCTCCATTTCTTCTTGTCGGATGTACAACCACGAGCTGTCCCAGGCAAGCTGATCACCACAAACGCCACAAGTCTCACATACACTTCCTGCAGCCCCGGTGAGCTTCATGCTACGTGAGACTCAAGAGAAGCGTCTTCCAGCAGGATCACAATAGCTGGGATACCCAAGCCTGAAATGACCAACGCTGGTCATTTCTAATCTTGGGACTGATGCTGGGACCAACATCATCAGTGGCAAAGATCCTGTTAGAAGTAACCCACAGAGCTGGGCCTCAGATGCCACCTCCAAGACTTCTCCAACCTATAGGGCTGGACTTTGTAACAACAGAAAAGGCACACCAAGCACCTGGGTATTCTTGCAATACCAAGTCTTTAAAAATCACTATAGGGTGAGGACACGAGCTGTTCAGCCTCCAAAGCAGCATCTAAAGTTTGCAAATCACATCCCTCTGGTTATTAAGTCGTACAGTTTGTAACAACAGCAGAGACAACTCCATCGCAGCTATGGTTGATTCAGACAATCAACCTTTCACATGCCTGGCAACCACTCTGGCAATCTGAAACCCTAATTTACACCCTAACAAGGCAGATATTGGCACAGTCTGGATCTGGATAGTGCTGCTCGGCATCATTGCCAATCTGATTTAGCACTGCCACACTCTGGCCTGAGTATCTTGTGACTGTCCTAAAACAACCCCAAAGAAGAAGTTGCAATACCAAATTCCTTTCAGGAGCAGGAAAAGAAAAAGCAAAACTTCCAATAATTTCATCAGTGCTTTATCTCATGAGAAACATCCAGAAATTGCGTTGGAAGCAACACTGCCACGACATTAGTTTACACCTTAAAACTGAGCTAAACTAGAAGCACTCATGCCTTTTAGTTTCCTTCTTGTATGATGGTTTGTGGGAAGTGTGCATGGTCAGATCTCTACAGTTTTGTATTTTGATGTGCAGAGCATTCTTTATCCCAGGAGCACATCTCATTGGATCCCCAAAAAGTCCCAGCAGCCCACAAGGAGAACTTATACATCGTGCATGGAGGGTACAGGCATCTTCCACTCTGTCTCTAGCTGAGCAGCACCATACCAACAGCAACAGGTAGGTTTTGATGGACAAACCCTTAGCTGGCCATTAGAGCTGGGCCCTGGAAGGACAGCGGGGCGCTGCTTTTACAGTGGGTTCTTCAACCTTGCTGAGACGTTGGGGAACAGCACTGCTCTCCCTCCTCCTGCCTCTCCGCTTGCCCACTGGAATCTAAAAGGCAGCTAATTTCTGACCCTGCTGACAAATACTGTCCCCTTTCACTGCTTCTCTCCCTGGCGGGTGATGGGGTGCAGCACCGGGGCCATAAATGAATCATCACCACCCACAGCCAGGCAGCAACACGGGGCAGGGGCTGGTTGAGAAGACAGCTCTAAAACTGCAAGGGATACATGGGATGGTACGTTTCCCGGCAGAGTTTCCGCTCATCACTCACACTGTGAGGCCACTTTCTGTGTGGAACAAACCCAATGAGCTCTGGTAACCACGCACAAGCAGCTACATTCCTGCACCAAGAGCCCTGATCCAACCGCCCTTGGAGCCTTCCTTTCCCCCAGGCTGCCCTGCTGCTTTTTTGCTCCCTCTTATGGCTTTTCTTCAAACACATCCTTCATCCCCATTCAGCATTAGCCCAATGCGGTACCGGCACCTTAATTTAACCAATGTATCATCCATTTTGTGGAGTCCTTCTCCCATTTTGGGGTACCACTCACACCTCTCCCTGCAGCCCAGTGCCGCCTCGCTCCTCCACAGGCGATGCATTCCCAAGCACAATCAAACCGATTGTGTTGCTCTAAAACAAGTTTGGGCTTTAATCTGTCGAGTGAACAGCACAAGGATTTGCTGTCTAATCTCATAAATCTACACTGACATCTTGTGGAGATCACGAGACCAGGACGGGTGTAGCCACCAAGAGTAGAGAGATTGACTGACACAGCAGCTGAGGCCAAGAGGAACCCGTGTCTGTCAGGCCGCCACCTTGGGCACTCAGACCTCACCTTATGGGCTGCCTCGAGGGCCTCCAGACTGTCTGCAGGGAAAACCAGTCCCCTCAACCTCAGTCACTATTCTCTGTCCGTAAACAATCAGGAAAAAGACTTTAGCCAAGAGATCCTTACAATTCCAGCTACAATGAGACTATTTACTTTCAAATCGTTACTGAAAGCAATGGTGTGGCTCCTCTTTCACAAGAGCCGCGATGCTTCAGGCTCCTCATCAAAGCACAAGCTCCTGAGGAGGAGCTATTTTCATGCTGGAATTTTATTATCTCTGTAAGCACTGGAAGAAAATGGACCTGAGTAGCGCTCCAGGACTCCTTTAATGCTCCTCTACATCTTAAAAATATATGGTTTAAATACTCAGGGAAATGTTTGTAGTCAAGGAGTACAAATTCCCATCAGGCACACCACACCAATGCCACAGTATGACTGGTTGGGAGAGTAGGAGCTGAAACTCCATCACAGATGAAGTCTGGCAACCAAAGCATCAATCCTTCAGCTTCCTCTTAATACCACACCGGGGAGAAAGTGTTTAGTAGGTGGTAAAAATAAAAAAATAAATAATAGAAATCCAATTTATAGCAAATCATTCATATAAAATAGGTTTAAAAAGGCAGAGTATGCCATCAAATGTCAAAGACAGGATTGGGTTGGTGCACAAAGTAGGTGGCATCAACATCCTACTGCCACCTTCCGCGTTAACGCAGTCATTTGGCCTGTCATGGGTCTTCCATCCCCTCCCTTCAGGCATGGAACCATCCCTGAGGATTTTGCTTTCCCCCAGCCAAACCTCTGACACATCAGGTGAAGTTGGAGAGACCCAGCAGCAGGCTCCCAAGTACTGTAAGCAGATGGATGTCACCGGGAGCCCGGCCGCCCGTCAGACCCAGAAGTGCTCAGATGAAGAGATGCCTGATGAGAGGGAACACAAGTCTGTACAATGAAGTCAGCACCGCGCCACTGCAACCCGGGCAGTCTGAGGCTCTGAACAAAGCAAGGCTTGTCAGGAGAAGGAATGTCTGATATTTCTGGAAAAATGAAGCAAACAAACCACCACAGAGTATCCATTTGGTACGCTACCCCAAAACCAAAGCAGCAAACTCAGCTAAGTACAACTTGAAATAAAAAAACCCCAGCTAACCCTAAGTTGCAAACATGTGCTTTGCATTTAAGCTCATTATGATAATCAATAAGACCGCTGAGGGGGGGGGGCAGGGCAAGATCAGCATTTGGAAAGCAGAGATAAAGAAATTACGAGGGCAGAAAGGGAGCGTTAAGAAAATGTACGCATTCAACCTTTTCATTCCAACTTGAATCCGTGGTTTCTGGAGGAGGGTAGGGGGCGTTTGGGTTTGTTTTTGTTTTGTTTGGGGGGTATTTTTTGTTTGTTTGTTTTGTCTTTGTGGTATCCACCTCAAAATACAGAAGGGAACTACCACACAACCCAAAACGCTTGCACCACTCTGACACCACACCTTGTTTTCTGGCCAAAGGCCAGTTCACCAGCCTCGGCATGGGTTTGGTTCAGGGCTGGGAACAGGCACAGAGGGGAACGAGCTGTCCTGTTCTCAGCACTAACTGATCTGCTCTGCTCAGCCAGGCACCACATCTCAGAGCACCTCATCCTGTCTCTGTCTCAGTTCTTGTGACACCAAACCATAACAGCCAGTCTTGATTTCCTCTGAGGTGGCCAGAACCTTTCTGAAACCCTACCAGAAAGTCCAACCACACTATTGTACGTCTGGATAAAGCTCAGCCATCTCCATTCAACGAGATGCTTTTGTTCCACTGCACAACCATTGCAGCTATAGCTATGTATAGCATATCACAGGAGAATGGCATTAGCGGTACATTAGTAAGTCCTCAGCTTCAGGCATAAAGAAGGAAATCTAAGCCTAAGTATATAAGAGATACAATTTCACCTTGAACAGCTCCCAATGCTGAATGTATTACGCTACACATAACACCCAGCCAGTTAAAAGTGTCATCATAAGAAACCCCCAAATGACCAGTGAAGGAACCCATAGCTCCAGTGCTAGCTCCATCCTGAACCCATCAACCGCCAGCTTTCGCCCTTTGGGCCACAATAGAATGTTCATGCTTGCTTCTAAGCGACTAATCTATTAGCAAAACTTTAAATTCCTCCAAGACCACTCTTCTGGGATGAATAAGAAGTGTGCACCCCCCTCCAATACATGCCCTCACCTCAAAAAACAAAAACAGCAAAAAAGACCCACCCAAACTAAACACATGAAATCCCTGCCACTTAGGCTGTTAATGTACATTGAGCAGCCCCAGGAAGTATATATACATATGTGTAGCTAGATCTGATTATTCAAATCCTGTTGCCCTGTATTAACTCCCAAATCTATATTTAAGCACCTAAGAAGGAATTACTACAGCTTTCCAAAGATGCTAAGCACCAAGAGTTCTTGTTAAGAGCTTGTCGAAGTAGTGACCTCCTAATAAATCAGTTTAAACGATAACATGCACCTCTGCTTCGAAGAAAACATTCGAAACGAAAACATGCTTGAACCTCTTTTGTTGGGGGCACAACACGTGAAGGCACTCTGTCTTTCCTAACAAAACACAGGTTCAATGCAAAGAACACACACTGATGGGTGAGCTTGAAATACAACAACATGCAGGCTTTCAGGAGGGTCTCTTCAAGCAATTCTCAGCATCATACTGAGAATTAAAACTATTCTAGTATCGAATTGATAGACTTCGATATAATTCTTGCTTTCTGCCTTCCAAAGTCAGGAAATCTCTGAACAGCCCTACAGAAATCTGAACCTTGTTGCTCTTATAGCTGGAAAGTTGAAGAGCTGCTTATCCCTTCCACAAAACTCTCAAGTCATAGAAAAAGGGCACCTCCCATTTTTCATTTGTTTTGTGCGATTCTGATTAAAAAACAGTTCGCACGTGAAGCCAGTGCTTTATCTTCATTACAAAACTTCCCGCGTTGACTATAAGGAAACAGGAATAACCCCGGTAGGGTTATTAACTGCTGAAGTGGTTGTTGTAAATTGCAGAAAGCAAGCAAGAATTCAATGCACGAGGCTGGAAATGCCCTAGAAATCTAAGTAGTGAGATGTAATCCAGGATTCTCAACATCTGAATTAATTATCTGGATGAAAATTCGACAAAAGACAACTGAGGACAAGTAAATATACTGCATTGCTTAATAGATACAAAGAACCACATGCATTTAATTAGAATAAGGCTCATCTAATTACTTCAGCATCACAGGACTAGACAGAAAATGGTAGCACAATGCAGCCACAATCAACAGGCAACAGCTCTCCTTGTGAGCAGAACCAAGTCCCCCTTGTTGTCCAGTAGATACAGGAGATAAGGTCTCAGCTCCAGACTTTGCAGCAATCATAAGGAAGCCTGCTCTAATCAAATACAATTTTGTGGGCTACTCAACAACCAGGCTATTCTTAAGCAGCAGCTACTGATCAGAAGTTGGTCAAAGGCTTCAGAATTGCTGAACGAATGGTAGAAGAGACTTCTTGTGTTACTTTATGTAACTCACCACTATTATGCTGTGCATATATCTCAAGAATACAACAGCATTTCACTGAGAAGATGAATTCAGGATTCCTCTCATTTGACCTAGTCACTACCTACATTTTAAAATGAACCAAGAGAGATGATATAATGAAATATGATGGCATTCCAAACATCATCCCAATACCCGTGCATTTAGTGAACCAGCTAAATGAAGAGCTTGTTACTGTCTCAGTAGCAGGTTTCAATAAATAAGGCTGCATTAGGAATTTTTAAAAGTGAAAGCACTGCAAGTTTTCAAGAATGGGAAAGATGAACAAACCTGTCCAGATACACACCAAACGTGAAGGCAGTAAGAACCGGAATCAGATTTAATATTTTCTATGGTCAAAAGATTAGTTTCATGTTTAAAAGACAATGATTTGATCAATTTGATCAATTTAATATTAAATGCACGTTGTACAAAATCTAGACTGTTCAGCTCCTTCTTTTGTTGCTAAGAGAGATCTACACATACGTGGACAAGTGCACACAGAAATATGGCCTTTATTATTTAAAATGCAACTTTCAGATCATGTGACTACTGCACATTTTCTTCACTCCACTTTCCCAAGTCTCAAACCTCTTGAAGATACTCCTTCTTTTCCTCAAAATAATTCCGAAACCAATCAATATGTTCAATCTTCTGCTTAACACTGAGGTATGGGTTTTTTGAAAGCCCACAGATGACCAGTTCCATGAAGTGGCGAATGGGTCCTTGCTTGGGAAAATCTTGGAGGTGTTTCTCCAGAAAGATATGTTCATGAAATTCAGCATCATCTTCCATCCCTACCAGAAGGGACACAAAATGACAGGTCATTACCATCACGTAACAGAGAATTTAATTACATAAAAAAGGATACAGCTCGTAAACAGACCTTTAATCAGAAAAATTAACTGTTATTCCGAAAGAATTCAAAGGCCCACAAACAAACAACAAAGAAGCGGAAGAAACCTCAGAACTCAAAGATATTAATTTCTCCCTCCATACAGAAAATGTCAGCATAAACCCCTACCCATCCGCCACGTCACCTTCATTTTATACCCTTAGTTATAAGGCTATCTGATAGTAAACCTGCTGAAGGCTCATCTCTTCCAAAAAAAATGCCCAGTACACGAAACCTTTATTGACCATGTGCATTACATTTTAGATTCTCAACATTTTTAACACCTGAGGAAAACACTGACTGCTTAATTCTACAGAGGAGGAAGGAACACAAGTTAGTCTTGAATAAAGGATGCAGGATCTTGAGGCATCTAATACAGAACAGTTAAGAAATACTTGCATGTTCATCACAAGTCATAGTTTTAGTACCCTTCTGCTATCAAATGGGCATAGGAAATTGCTTTTCAAACGTTTTTCAAATCTGTGAATGCATTCTGATATATAAATGTTGTCTGTCACAACAGCTGCTACCTGTAAGTACAGACCAATGCAAAAGATATTGCCTTCAAAAGCATTTAGTTGCACAGGAAAATGGCATAAGGGATTGTTTAGATCTCTAATCAAATACAGCTCAGGTCCTGCAGTAGTCTTTGCTCTGAAACAGAAAGCCTATTTCCTTCTTCCATAAGCTCTCCTTTTCTGATAAATGAAAAAAAGGAAGGAAAAAAAAAAAAATGACTTCGATCACTTTTGGATGAGAATGCTTGAAAAACAATATCCACTTAGAGAAGCACAGAGCTGGTATTTTACCAAGCCATCCACTGACTTTCTCCCCACCGTGAGCAGGTGGAATCTCACTGTACCTCACTGTGCTGACAGTTGACTTCGGAAGTTAACATCATTTCCAGATTTCCTACTTCTGTTGGTCACAAAAATCCAAGAGAAATAAAGCAATGACCCAGTACTGATAGAATCTGGATAGAGCTGCCAGTAAGCCCTGTCTTTTTGATGCTCCTCTTTTGGTGATAAAGGGTAGAGGAAGAGAGTATGTCTAATTAATAATTTCTCCAATTTTCATTTCCATCCTATAAGAAATCAAATCATTTATAGCCTCACACAAAAATTCAGGCCAGGAGGAACGATTAAGTCATCTGTTTTGATCTCCCATTTGCCAAAGAAAGGATGAATGGTTTGAGGATGAAGAGCTAAGTCCAAATATTTCAGTTAGATCACATCTTTCAGTCCTCAAAAAAGTAAAGCGTGCATCACAAAAAGAGACCAAAGCATCAGAGGCTGTGACTTCTGGCAGAAACTGATTAGATACGTTTGCATGATTCTCCCCCTGCCAGCAAGTCATACCTTCTGCTGCAGGGAAAGAACAAGCCTGTCCCTCACTCTCTCTTTAACTGCCCTCAAAAACCCCTTTTGAAAGAACATGCACAGCAGGAGCCTAAAGCAGAGGATTTTCTTTATCAGCCTCGAAGCAAAAAGTCATCTACTCTCAATATCCTATTATATCTGCTATCTCTGCTATGTACTACAAAAGTCTGGAAGAATTTCTCTAGCTAACACTCTAACTCTTATTAAGAGATGACCAACCTACCCTTAAAGACAGCATCTCAAACATAAATGTCTACCCTTATGGGGTGTCCCGGTGACAAGCTCATAGTAAATAAAAAAGACCAAATTTGTTTTGAAAGGGAGAAATTGAGCCTTTACAGTAGGTCCCTAGAAAAGACCAAAAATTAACAAAATCCCTCCCTTAAAATGGCTGCATAACATCCATCATCTCTCCTGGTTAACTTACCCAATGCTGGGGAACAGCACTGCAGCAGAACAATCAGAACAGGACTTTGTGTTCTGCCTACAGAAGCCTTTGGAAGCAATTGAGGCCTTAATTTACTAAGACTTCCACTAAGCCCATTGATTATGTTGTAACAATCTCTGATATACTTGAAGCATTTGCCCCTCTGAAGGAGCAGCTAAAGCAAAGTACCACGCAGTGTCTTTTTAAGCTGATCTGAGTCATCAAGGTACAAATGCACAGAACTCATTTTAGAAGGTCAGCAATGGACACCCTCCTAAACTTTTTGCCATGGTAAATCATGAAGGGGAAGTACCACCACAAGAAGTAGAAGAGACAACCAGATGGAAGAGTGAGAATCATGTTACCCGAGCTATACCAACGGCTTGCTGATCTAGTAAAACCTAATCAGAGGCAGGAGAGAAGGAAAAAGAAGGTTTTCTTTTCTGCCTAGCAGTGACTTCAGCTGCATCAGAGAAGGGAAAGAACATCAAGAACATGCATGCAGGAACCAACAACAGGAAAAAGGGGAAGACTGCTACCGGCCATTGCAGCAAGCCATTAAGTCTGGCCACATCTTCAGATGTTCCCATTAGGGCCAGACAAATTTTACAAATCATGTCCTGCCTCAATGCCTCAAAGCAAGCACAGTGCCTCAGCAAAGCACTCAAAAAAGAACTCTGGAGATGCTCTGAAGCCAAGACAAACAGTGACAAACTGTCTTCTTTATTCTTCATATTTTACTTTAAAGGCTCCCATAATGCTAGAAGTTGAGCACATATGCTTCCTCTGTAGAAAATTTAATTACATAGATGTTTTTAAAACCATGTGCTTGCACATAAAAGATCACTCATTTCTTGATACCAAAAACAAGATGAAGGATGACCGTTACCAAACTGCAAAATTAACAGTGGGAATGGGCAACTTTCTTTTGAAATTGGATTATGTTGAAATAATTGGAGCGAGGTTCTGAAGTTTTTAACAGTACTTTGACACACCTGGTCTGATTAACAGCTTGTGATAGTGCTGGCAGTTCGAGAGGACTGAATTTCCTGACTTGATATTTCAACCTGAGAGGTGATAGATTTTGGAACGCTCCACTGGAATTTTCCACATGACCAGTCGTTGTGGACAAATCAATAAAGATTCTTGTTTGACTGTATGTAAAGACTCTTTGTCCATCCAATATTGCATCCCAGACAGTAGGGTTCCAGCCACGCTGCTACAACAGAAAAACCATTGGCTGCCAAAGACGCCTGGTCCACTTACAGCCCTAGACAGCGGGGTTCCAGCCACATTACAACCACAGAAAAACCATTGGCCGTGGTGAGGTTTTAAGTTTGAAAAAACACGAGCAGAGGACACTTGGATTTCTATCTGATGGAACAGACAAATTCTGGGACCAGGGATTAAATTCTGTGAAGAAGCTGCCAAAATAGGCTGAGAATAAATATCAAGAAACAATAAACCATATCATGCAATTTGCAGTTCTGTGAAGGATAGCTTTTCAAAGACTCCCAGCTTCAGATACTAAGCTGTTTTGCTTTCAGAATGATTTTAAAGTAACTATGTTTGATGTCTTCAAGTAAAAAATCCGCATTTAAGCTCTCCCTGAAGTTATGAAGTCTCTATTCCTAAAGTGTACGCTTGCTTTCTGTATTTCTTCTTCCCTTAGCATTCTCTCCCTGTTGGTTTACCTTCACACAGAGTTTTGTTGTTTGCTGTTGTTGTTTTAATAAATGGAAATAAGAGCAAATAAAAGCACAAAGATGTCAGGATAGATATCCAGAATGAGTGAATAATGTGACTATTTTTGTTAGGAAACTGATAGAGAAAAAGGAGCAAATGACTGTTCAACACCCAGCCACTGCAGACATGGAACTGGTAAACAGTTAGCAACTGTGTCTATGAACCACACCAAAGAACGGTTTAGCCATTATAAAACACTCAGCAGTTCTAAAAGTCTCTTTCTTCTGCTAGAAGCTTTACTTAAAAGGCATTTCCTAGTAAAAGGTATTATGTAATAAGACTTGAACAGCTTTGTGGTGTTGAAAGCATCAGGACTGGAAGGCAGGGAGGGAGCGCAGCCCTTCCTGGTAGCAGCCAACTGCCAGATCAGATCAGATCAGCCAAACCACCTGCAGGACTTCACCAGGAGAGTGCCAGAATGAGTTAATCTGAAGAATCTCTCATTTGATGAGATTCTTTTTGATCATTTGATACGGTTGGAAAGCTACATTTGTTTACTATCATAATCTGAAACGCTACGTTTTAAAACAGCCCAAGTGTTACAGCACGCTACAATTCTCAACAACAATAAATACATGCAAAAAAAATCAAAGTTAACAGTGCACATACCTGCTTCATTGTCAATTGGAAACTCCCACAGTATTCCTTCTTTGGTCCACTGGATCATCTCCTCAAAACCATTCCGGGGAGGCTGCTCAGTTACTGCTGCAATCTCCTTGGCAAATTCCAGATCCCAAATTGTTGGCGAAGATACTAAATAAGAATTTTTTTTAATAAGATCTATCAGTATGCCAAAGATTTCTCCTTGGCTAAAACTATATCTACATATATGTACCCTATATATACATATCTGTATCCTAATATTGACCTTCACAGAGACTAGTACTTTCAGCTGTGCAAGCTTTTCCATCTTAGATGCCAGCATCATCTTTCTTCAGTGAGAATTCTCTTTTGAAATGAAAATTCACTCTATGATCAAATGACCACTGAAAACAAATCTGATCTGCCAGAGCTCAGTTTATTTTTAAGTCTGTCACTCAGAGCATGATTTTTTTCACAGTTTCTTTTTCCCCCTTTTTGTCTTTCATAAATTAAATACATGACAAACTCTGAACTTGGCTGGTACACTATACTAAAGCAATCTTGCTTACTAAAGGAGTTGTCATGCACTTCACAACTACACTCTTTTTCAAGGGGCAACTCTTCTTTAAAAACTATAGCAACCCCTCTTTTGATCCTCTTAAGAGACCTAATTTTTAGTCTCTTGGGCTTGAGAAATCCTGATCCTCTACGCTTCTCCCAAAGTCCAGCAGTTCCTTAAGGGACGCATCTCTCCTGATGTCTATGAATTTGGATTTCTGTTTTAAATCCAAGTGTACTCATACAGCAGGAGCTACTCACACAGAGTTCCTTCCCCTCTACCCCAGGAGTACTGGTCATGAGCCCAGACTGAATTGCATCACTAAAGTGAAGGGAACATGAAGGGAGCAAGCTATTAATCTTCATGAACCTATCCCTGTCCTGTTACCCTCTGTCCCCCTGTGGGTATCAATTCACCCTGAACTTCCTGGGACAGAAATTTTGGTGTGAATTCAAATGTTACACTTGAAGTGGATGACAGTCACCCAGCTACTATATTACTACTCATAATTGAAACTAAGATACAATTTAATCTTTGCCTCAATGAATTACAACTTGAATTAAAAAAGAGTCTCCCTCTCCTTTTTAGGAAATAGAAGCACAAACAGTATTTTATCCTGGGCTTCACATGCTGAAGTGTTTTCATTTTTGTGTTAAATCAGAAGATACTTTTTCAAATTGCATCTGCAAATTTCCCTGCTAAGAACTATACGCCCCAAGCTGCCTGCTTTGATTTGAAGGCTAGAGGTAGTAAAGAACAGGTAAAAGATAACACGAGAAAACAATGCCATAATTATCATCCCCATCTTAAAGAATACCTTCTAATAATGTGCTAACACATCTTCAAATAGAATAGAATAGAAGAATAGAAGTCATATCGTAGAATCATAGAATTACCCAGGTTGGAAAAGACCTTGAAGATCATCAAGTCCAACTGCAGCCTAACCATAGTGCCCTAACTCTAACAAACCCTAAACTAAATCACATCCCTGAGCACCACATCCAAATGGCTCTTAAACACATCCAGGGATGGCGATTCAACCACCTCCCTGGGGACTTATTTTCAAGCCTACAGTAAAGATGATGTATTTTCACCTCTGTGCAACTGAAAGTAATATTGGTATTCTATGTTCTGTTTTTGTTTTTTTTCCCCCAAATTTGCTTTAAAGTTAATGGTTGTATTTCAACATAAATACTCAATACTTAACACAGAACTTGCTTCTCTGTCATCTATAAATAATGTCTTAACTCATGATCTCCACCAGCGTGAGCCAAGAAAGCGAAAATGGAAGCCAATGGAACAAGGTATCAAGTAGCAGCTTGGTATTTCCTGAGATTAATTTTAATTTTTGATTTATGATCTTGTCTTTGAGCTTCGTCAATAAACCATTTAACAAGCCTTCTCTCTTAGAAGGCACTATAATTTTCTCAAGGCAACCTGGAATCAGAAGAAAATGCCATCTAAGCTGAAAGAACCTTATTTCTTTATATCTGATATAAACGTGGTAACATCCACTTGCTGTCTTACATCACTTACAGCAAAACTTAAGTATCTTAAGTTCATATTTGGTGTGACTACCACCTGCCACCGCATCTATGCTGTGCCATCCAAGAAATACTTAACTAAAATCTGATCATTTCACCTGAAGTAAATGTTTCAACTCAAACATTATTTGAACTTCCCTTTGGTCAAGAGTACTGTGTTCAGTTTTGGGCACCTCTGCACAGGAAAGACATGGAGGTACTGGAGTAGGCCCAGAGAAGGGCAACAAGGCTTGTGAAGGGCTTGGAGAATCAGCCCTATGAGGAGAGGCTGAGGGAGCTGGGGCTGTTTAGTCTGGGCAAAAGGAGGCTGAGGGGAGAAACTTTCATAGTCCAACACAGAAATAGCTGCATTCAGAAAGCTCACAGTTGCTTGAAAACACACAAATAGTGACGTCTGAAGCTTTACTGGAGAAACTACATAAATTCATTATTTTATCCCTGGAGTTTCAAGTGTTAAAAAATAAAAAAGTAGAAAACTACTCATCCAGAGTCATGGAAGAAATGAGCACCATTTTCTAAGACACCAGAGAGGAATGATTTTTCTTCTAAGGGTGCTATCTTTATATACAGTTTTAAGTCATTACACTGCAATAATCCATTTTTCCAAAGCACCTCGGGAGAGTTTAGTGAAATCAATACACTAGGGATTAGAGCTGGTAATGGAGTTTCACTGCTCAGAAAGCAAAAGCAAGCGAGATACTACTTTAAATGACTTGCCCATACTGCAGACTGAGGGTGTGTGAATAAGTCATAACTCAGCACTAGTCTTCTTGTGTGAAATTCATCCTGCCTACACAGTGACTGAGGCTCTCCCTGCAGACCTGTGCCATTCAGTGAATAGAAAGGTGGATCATTTCCATTTCTCCACCTTTTGAGTTTAACTTGGTGTATATTTTATGTGTGCATATATGAAGAATGATCTGCAACAGGTAAAGCAAGGCATCTGTCAGGTACTACAAGATCTTTCAACACTAAGCAGCAGGTGAAAGAAGTCCCCAAAGGAACCAAACATTCAGTCTATAGTTTGTTTCCACTCTGTTCTGGCCTAGCTATTTGTAGTGGAGAGTGGTTAGGCCCTGGAACAGGCTGCCCAGGGAGGTTGTGGATGCCCCGTCCTTGGGGGTGTTCAAGACCAGGTTGGACGGGGCCCTGGGCAACCTGATCTAGTAAAGGTGTATGTTTGGTGGCCCTGCCAGGCAGGGGGGTTGGAACTACATGATCCTTGAGGTCCCTTCCAACCCGGGTCCTTCTGTGATTCTGTGTAGAGCAAACTTTTTGCTCTGAGATTACAGCTTTGAGTTGTTGTGCCATTAAATGAAAGCAAGAAGCTTTTGAAATGAACAAATTCACCAACAGAGCCCACAAACCCATTCTCCAAAGTGGTTTCATATTGTCAAAACAAGCCCAATCTAATGACAAAAAGTCAGTTTTACCCTACAGAATGTCAGTTTTACCATAGAATGGCTTGGGTTGGAAGGGACCTCGAGGATCATCACGTTCCAACCTCCCTACCACAGGCAAGGCACCAACCTCCAGATCTGGTACTAAACCTGGTTGCCCAAGGTCAATAAGAGAACTTTCCAATGAGTACAGAAAATATTAACCCATGATACAGCATGGAACTTTTGTATGCTAAAAAGTAGAGTAATATTAAAATTATTACTTTTTTTTTTTTTACAGATCTGAAAGCAAGAAGCGAACATGTCACGAGTCTCCTTCACAACAGTGAATCCCTTCATATCCTAAAAGCTCACAACTTGGCTCCACTGCGTTTTTCATCACTGAGTTTCCACTAACCTGTTTTCAGTGCGTTTTCCATTTCTGGAGAAGCCTTAGTGAATATATTAAGTCTTTTTCCTGCTTTAAGACTTCTATAAACAAAAAAAAAAAGAAAAATGATATTTAGTATTTCACAACACTTCACAATATTGCCAGACAAAAAGACATTTAAAAGCACAAAATATGCTCGTGAACTAACAGATCTCTGGAGGGAAAAAAAACAAGATAGTGACTCTCACAAAATCCTCAGGCTTTTAACTGAGTGTTTATGACTGAATTATTACTCTGTTACAGAGCTTCCCAAAACAGTCCTGCGTGAAAGAATGAGCCTAAGTCAAATATTATATTTGCAATCATTTTTTTACTGAAATATTTAGGATTCGGAACGCAGTTCAACAGTATCAAAGTACAGTACTAAGTGACTTCACAAAGTTGTAACTGAAGAGAGAATTCGGTGATTGTTTTTTTTTTAATGTAAATATTATTACACAATTCGGGAAGACAAAAGGCAACAGTTTAATCAAACAATTCCTGCTTTTGGACATAAATAGCCTTTTTGGAAGATTACACAGCCCCCTCCTGTGCCATATGGCAAACACATAAAGCATATTTGCACGATATATTTTACACAGCGTCACCCCAGTGCTCTCCCTTTTGAGTATGAAAATATTTTACTCTATCTATTTTTAAACAGGCAAGAGCCTACACTAAATATCAATTCCAAGAGTTCAACAACTAATCAAAATACATTTTCATATAAACAGAAACTAAGGAAAACCAATGCCTTTACTGCAGAACACACAACCTTAGGATAAATGATTCTTCTAATCACACAGTCGTCCTTGGTTTTGTAGGTTCCCACTGAAATTCTAATAGCTCTCACATAACGTTAATACATACTCACAGCTGCCCTGGCAACATCTGCCTTTCTTGACCTTAGAATTTCACCTCTGGTTTTACTGAAGATTTCTGATGGCAACAACTACTTCTGCAAACCTGCTCTTGTCATATTACATTTTACTGATGTAACCACCCTGGATCCACTTCAGCACAGAGCAATCTAATTACACAGCCTTAAAAGAATGTTGATTTAGGATTATATTTTCCTATCTGTGTGTTAACTCCCCAAAACATTGGCTGAAGATAGAAGAATGACTTGGAAGAACATTTGTTGGATGTCAGGGGGAAGTTCTTTACTATGAGTGGAGAGGTGCTAAAACAGGCTACCCAGAGAGGCTGCGGATGCCCCGTCCCTGGAGGTGTTCAAGGCCAGGTTGGATGGGGCCCTGGGCAGCCTGGTCTAGTATTAAATGGGGAGGTTGGTGGCCCTGCCTGTGGCAGGGGGATTGGATGATCCTTTCCAATCTCAGCCATTCTGTGTGATTCTGTGATACCAGAAATTTAGCAAACATTCTTCAAATTTGCCTTGCCTAAGCCTAACAAAGGCTGTTCCCCTACTCTGTAGGCTAACAGCTCATAGCTGAATGAAAATCCCAAAAGAGAAATAGCAGAGTTGTGAACGTCTTGGTCTAGAACCTTGTTCCAATTCTTCTCTTAAGCTTTCAATACAAGAAGCACCTCCTGCACCTTCTACATGTTTTTTATCAGTAAAGGCAAACACTTCTTGCTTGTATTAAAATATCAGCAAGTCCCAAGAGATAATTCCCTAACCATAATGACTTGGCACCTCACGAAAAGAAGAAGTCACATAGGAACATTTCAACAAGCAGGCCAAGTTATTCTAACAACTGGCTATAGAATCTCCTCTGATGTTTTTGCATTATCTACATGGCTCGGTGTGTACGTTCCACTTTGATCCCTGTGGGAAGTCACAACTCTGTTTACAAAATAGTCAAATAGATGTCTCAGCCAAAGAGGGCAGAACACTGTACACCTACTCTCTATATATAACTCATCTATAACAATGCTCATGTTATCCTCAGTTCTCCACATTTTTTCTTCAGCATTATCCGCCCTAAACACAAACGAATCCTTCAAATTCCAGACCTTCAAGAAAGCGGGGTTAATCTTAAAGGTCGTTATAATTAAAGAAGTTGATCTTAATAAAAACAGAACCGCAAGAGAAATAATACATTGAGAAGAAATGCAATCATGAGGTGTCATGGGAAAGTAAAAAGAATGCAGGGACTAACTCAGAAATAGAGCGGCCAGGTAAAAGAGCAGCAAGAGTTTACTGAGTAACCTGAAATCATCATGTAAAAAGCTCACAGATGTTATGTTTCAACGTTAACATCACTTGAAAAATACTTAAATTTCTTCCTTTTAACCTTGAAGCATCATGGTATTATGAATATATACGACTGAATTGAATATCATAGAATCGTAGAATGGCCCAGGTTGGATGGGACCTCAAGGATCATGAAGTTCCAACCCCCCTGACACAGGCAGGGCCACCAACCTCCCCATTTAATAATAGGGATGGGGAATCCACAACTTCCAGGTAGCCTGTTCCAGCAGCACCTCACCACTCTCCCTGTGAAGAACTTCCCCCGATATCCAATCTGAAGCTTCTCTACTTGAGCTTAAAACCACTCTCCCTGGTCCTATCACTGTCTACCTGAGTAAAAAGTTGGTTACCCATCAGTAATTTTTCATATGTTCCTCCTCTGAGAGATGGGAAGTACCTTGTGGAGTCAAGAGAGCGAGATGAGGGTCTTCCAGGCTTGATTCTTTGACCATCCTCATCCACCTCCAAGGAGATGCGTCTGGATATACTCGCGCCTCTCTGAGCTGGGGACTCTCTCTTAACTGCCATTTCCGAAATAACATTGCTGAAAGTAAAAATATAAACATAAAAACCTCAACAAACTGATAGGGAAAAGAAGTTTATCACATTTATTAAGCAGAAAGTCCACTCTCCACTGGTTTAAAAGCCTCTTTAAGACAGAATTAATACATTCCCCACAAAATGCATCTATTTTTAAGTCATCCCAATACCCAAGTGTTACTTTTTAAACCATCCACATTACAGAATGTAACAACTGGAAGCTGTATTTTAGCCTACAATTAATACTTTCTTTGAAATTATCTCATTTCCAATTACAAGAAAACTATCATTTCATAATCTGCATCTCCATATTCACAGAATGTACTAGGTACATCTTGCTCAGGTACATGAGAATGTTCTCAAGATACAAGGAATCTGCTGAAGCAGGGAGGCATTTAAAAAAAAAAAAAAAAAGCTGGAGAGGAATCAACTCTGCCCAGGGACAGAGCTGTGCTGTTACGCACTGAAAGGAAGCTTGCTTTCACACATCAGCTGACATGGGTCAATCATGCCACCCTAATAAGTAGGTCACCTTTCCTGATCCACTGCAATCTGCTGCATTGCATAATCGTGTTACAGCACTTACAAACCTCATCTTCCTTTGTAATTCTGCAGCCAAAATCGTATACGAAGAACACACTTATCTTTGCCAGTGCAGTTTGCAGTTTATACTGAACATAAAGGCTAAATCATATCACATACCTGCCCCTGCCAACTAAGTCCCTTAGCTGCTATAGATGTTGATTGGGAAAGACCGAGGCAATTATTCCTCACAGCTATCCCTATTAGAACGAGAGTAGCATAGCTCTTCAAGTACCTACTATAAAATGAAGGCTTCTGAAAAAAAAAAAAAAAAAATTATAAATAAAAGGTTGTAATCTTTTTCTTTAAGGGTAAAGTGAACTAAGGTTACCCGTAGATCTCACACTACAAATTGTTCTATGAAGTGCCTCATGGTATTAGTGGGCTAGAGACCCAACATACTTGTGAGGGTCAAGCAAACATCGTTCTAAAGTCACACGCAGTCCAGGCCAACTGCGCAATTTGGCTGTGCTATTCCCCATACTACAGGGGGATGAGGCATCCTCCAAGAAACTCTCCTCGTGACAGGGGTTGATTTAGTAGCATTTTTGCACGGTGGGTCATACTTCCTTCTGGACAGATTATGCCACCAAACTATTTAGCACATGCAGTCAACGATCTCGTGTTTCTGATCAGAAAGTCCTAATGTCACCCTGTTGCTTGTATGTGAACGTTACTGGCTGCAATGTTCATCACTCCATAATTAATAGTGCCCCTTTATTCCCTAAAAATAAAACTACAGTGATGTTTCTATCACTGTCTACAATGAAAAACATCAGATAACAAATTCATACTCCAATTTGAGCGTGTACAGTGGTTAGATATTACATGATAAAACCTCACATCCCAGCATGAGGTTAAGAATTTAAATTTCTAGATACCTCTGCCTTCCAGATATGAGAAGAAATTGAGCTTTTATAATCAACACAGACCCTCCCTCTTTCCTGGCTACCATTAATTATAACACCAAAAACAAAGACCCAGGAAGCTTAACATCTATTTTAGTCTTAAGTTCCAATTACTTATTTTCTTTACACAGAACGGGAGCTGAAATTTCAAGTTGTATTGCCACTGGTTTTATTTTGGTGCAGCGCTGTTGTAATTTCCATTGAGTGAAACTTCATTCCACACCAAGAAAAATAAATTCCTGTATCATTAATATTTTCCCCTCCTTGTGAACACGCTGTCCTCACACGTTTACAAAACAAGGCAATGAGACAGCTGTACAACACTGACCTCTGGAGGTCAGAACAAAGAACAGGAAAAAATAACAACAAAACAGCACAAATCAAATGATCGAGAAAATATACATTTCATACCCTCAAAAATCTCAATTTTCCACAGCTGGGCATTATGTGGTTCCTTCCAGTACCTAAAGTGATCCTACAAACAGGAGGGGAGTCAATTCCTTACAGGGTAGATAATAGCAGGACAAGGGAAAAGGTTTTAAGTTGAGGGAGGGAAGATTTAGGTTGGATGTCAAGGGGAAGTTCTTTACTATGAGTGGTGAGGTGTTGGAACAGACTGACCAGACAGGCTGTGGATGCCCCATCCCTGGAGGTGTTCAAGGCCAGGTTGGATGGACCCTTGGGTAGCCTGGTCTACTATTAAATGTGCAAGCTAGTGGCCCTGCATGTGGCAGGGGGATTGGAACTTGATGATCCCTTCCAACCCAAGCCATTCAATGACTCTATGATTCTAGGCTAACACTTGTGAAGATGCCTCATCTTAAAAATTGTTTTAAATTGAAGAGGAATCTATTATTTTTTTTTAATTTATCGGTATACTGAGAGCAAAACCTTATACTTTAAAAATAAAAAAGTTCAACAGCCCACATTTTCTTTAGATTGTGTTGATTTTTATTTGCGAAAAAACTAACACCTTCTGATATATTAAAAGGATTCCAGTACTGTATGTAGATTGAAGCACTTCTGGAGAATGACCTCTTGCCCAAATGGCATGAATGAAATCAACTGGACCTTCCAAATCAACGTTATTAAAACTGACCAGATAGCTAAAAGTAACAAATGAATCTCAGATTCTAACTACAAAAGGTTACTATTAGCCCATTTTCAGTCATGGTGATCAGCACGTTACTTTCCTAACCAACTAAAAAGGATAAATGAGCAGTCAGATCTCAACATATCCACACAATGCAGGAACTTTGGCTTTTAAATGTTGGTAGAATTTAAACTCTCTTGAATTTCAACAGGGAAAAAAAAAAAAAGAAAAGCCTCTCTGCTTACACTACAGCTTCCTTAGACACCTTTTTTCCACAGCAGTCACAGCTGGTATGTGCTTCAGGACAAGTGCAGTGAGTGGTGAGGACAGACAGCCCTTGTTGCCAGTAGGCAAAACAACCAAATTTAGAGCTCATGCCTCAATAAATAGGTGCAGGTGCACTTGAGGTTAACCACGGCATTTAATAGCTTGGTCAGTAATAGCGTGACCCTCCAATATCTTATCAGAAATTAATATTCTAATTACATTTAAATCTATAACTCACAGCCTAAAGCACTATTAAGACATTTGCCTATTCTGCTCATTTAAAATCCCTTGCAATAGAAATGGAATGACCTCACTGGTTATTGACAGTTTAACAAATACATTCTTAAAACATTCCTCATTTATTCTTTGTGATTAGGAAGCATCTCAGGTTTCTGGTAACGCTGCCCAGAAAACAAACTAAAAAAAGAGCTGAAATACACTGATTTTACTTAAAACACTCAGATTTCTGATTTCTAGAGCAATTCATTTTGGCTCCAAAAGCCTGTGGAGAGATAACTTCAATCAGGTTCTCATGATTGCTTACACTCAGCCTGAGGAGAGGTCATGAAAACACCATATACATAACTTCGGGAGATGTTTGTGTACATTACCTGAAGCCATACCTCCACTTATAGAATGGACTTCAAACACATGAAGAGAATTCCATTCTGTTCTGTACAACATCCACTAGAAATCTAGGTAGAAATCCTGAATTCAGGCTAAGAGGAAATCTTGCGTAGCTTCTCCCCTTTCCTTCCATAGCCTCTAGAATATGCATTTTGTTTACCATTGTTCACTGAGCACTGTGCTTTCCAAATACACAATCTATCTGCAGCGTCACATTCTCCCTTAGTTCTCCCTCACTAAAAAGGCAGAAATCTGTGGCAAACGTTATGAGGTTCTTGGGTGCTCTGTTTGCAGCTCTGTGTGAAACACACAAACAAATCTTTTACAGATCCCTATAGCAACCTACAAATAATAGTACGTGGGCCAAGCTTGAATCTTGGTTTGGGACAAATTCATTTCCCAAGAATAAATTAAAACTAAGACAATCAGCTTGAAGTCCACCCTGCAAAAAGCCAGAAAGATTTCATATGCCTCTTCTGCTCATGATCCTGTTTAGTTCAACATTTCACCCGTATTTAATGCCTTATTTTCTGAGAAGTTCTACGAATATAAGCCGAACAAATAAAAAAGACAACAAAAAGCCTGTATTTAGCTGTCATCCCAAAGAAGAGCAATACGCAACAACCGTTCAAGTTTCCAAACAAATGTTTCTCATCTGTTTGAAAGCTGGACTGGAAACGGACCAGAGCCAAGTGATGAGTTTCTTGGGTTGACTGGAAAGTTTGGAAAGGAAGGGTGGGGCTATAAATAGAGCTGCATTAGTTCAGTCCAGTTCTTCAAACCTGTCATGAAAATTCACTGGTCCAGACAGAATGTCTGAAACATCCACAAGTCCCTCCATTGTGTGAAAATATCGGAAGCTGAAAAAAAAACAAACTTACTTTGCTAACCCTATCCAAAAAAATAATGACCCTGGGCAGGAAAACAATTCCATTTCTGCAAAAACATTTTAGAATGAAGGTGCCAAAATTTAAGAGGTTTGGTATAACCAGACCAATGATATCTCCATTACTCATTAATTCCATGGATAACTGGTCCAAATTTATCTTCTAGGGCCACCTCTCCAACAGAGAGTCCAGTCACCTTCAGGATGACACTGCAAAATTAGAATTTCAAGCATTATTGAAAATAACATTCAGTATACAGACCGTATGTTAATAGTTCCTCCCCTTCTCTGTTTATCTGTGGTTTCTTCATGCCTTCTAAGTTGTGCAAGTAACTCTGATTCTGCCTGTTCCTTGCTGTGTGGGAAGGAAGCTGCAACAGCAGATGCAGCCTGCACCAGTTCTGGATTTAAAGGCCTGCTTCTGTAAGAGATACGACAAATAGGGAAACATAGATTGAAAAAAGCCATAATATATTAAAACTGTCATTTCTGTACAGTCATTTTGTATCTTTCCATCTCAGCGATCACAACTGCAAATAATCCCAAAGGGGCTGTAGGTAAACAGAGGGAAGGTCAGATTCGTCTTATATTTCACTAACCAATTGCCAAATGAGACTGACAGGCTGCACTTCTCGAATCTGGGGAAACAGCAGCTTTACCAACTGCACAGCCTGTCAAAAGTGAAACGCTGATGACCACAAGCAGCACTGACCGACCTGCACTGCTCTACATGGGACATAACACATTGTGGAGGGGTTCCATTGTGATGCCCTCATTTTATTTTTCCCTTTTTCCTCATCACGTTTTATCTATTTTTTATATATATTATAAAATTGTATGGGAAATTGGTAATCACAGCCTGAACCTGATTAATCAGCTGAGGCAAGTATCAGGTCAGCACAGGTGAGAGTAATTCAGCTGTGCTCCCGGAAGGGGTGGAGCTTGACTCCACCTCCTCTAAACCTCCACTAAGGCAGTAGAGTCTCTTGGAGATTGCTCCCTGGTGGATACTGCCTTAGCATTTCCCAACAAAGGCATTCATATCAGTGAGTTTTTCCTCATAAATAGCCTTTTGAATATCTGTTACCATCTTTGTATCATTCCACCTTACAAAAATATATATACATAACATATATTGTATTTTCTTCCTCCCGCTAAAGAAACTTTCCACAAATTCCAGTGCTTTCAAGAGTCTCAGTGCAGAATAAGGCAGTATATCATAAGAAGTACACATCATTTGGCCAGATTCTCCCATGTAATCTACTGAAACCCAAGTTGTACACTACATTCTCTTAAAAGATTCTATTCCATACTTGCTAACTGCATTTGACCCTTCATTTTGTCCCAAATAATGATAAAAAAAGAAAAACGGTGGGGGGAAAAAACCTGTTCAAGTGCACATGTTATACGTTACCGCTGAACGTTGTCTTCTGTGCTACTTTCACTGTCCGGGCCTTCCTGCTTGTTAGCAGCTTGCTTTTTGATCTCCTGCTCTTTTAATTGTTGAAATTTCCTCTTAGTGGTCAGTTCTACTTTCATATTACCGATAATTTTTAGCAATTTCTGTTTTGGTGTTTCTTCCGCACCCTCCTTCGATGTCGCTTTGGTGGCGCTGTCTGTAGAAGCGGTAGATTCATCTTTAGTAGTAGAGAGCACACTGCTAGTGCTGAAGAGTCCCTGCGTTTTGCTAAATGATACAGAAAAATTAATTACACAGAATCACAGAATTGTAGGGGTTGGAAGGGACCTCTAGAGATCATCGAGTCCAACCCCCCTGCCAAAGCAGGCTCCCTAGACCATGTCACACAGGTAGGCATCCAGTTGGGTCTTGAATATCTCCAGAGAAGGAGACTCCACCACCTCCCTGGGCAGCCTGTTCCAGTGCTCCATCACCTTCACTGTAAAGAAGTTCTTCTGCACATTCGTGCAGAACTTCCTATGCTGTACTTTCATCCCATTACCCCTAGTCCTGTCCCCACGCACTACTGAAAAGAGACCAGCCTCACCACTACGGCTCCCACACCTCAGGTATTTATAAACCTGGATCAAATCCCCTCTCAGCCTTCTTTTCTCAAGGCTAAACAGACCCAGTTCCCTAAGTCTCTCCTCATAGGGGAGATGCTCCAGGCCCTTCACCATCTTTGTGGCCCTCCGCTGGACTCTTTCCAAGAGACCCCTGTCCTTTTTGTACTGGGGAGCCCAGAACTGGGTTTAATTAATAATTTTATTAATAGACTCCAAGGCTGAATTTTGTAAACCTACTTACAAAATTGCTTACAAGTGTCTAGGCCTAATCATGTGCAAACTGTCTATGTTAAGTACATGTGAAACATATTGTTTTGTTCTTTGAGAAGGACCAAGGCGCTATTTTCAATTCTTGGTAATGTACGGTTCCTTCAGCACAAAAAGCATGTAAATGATTTTATTCCCTTCATGAGTAAACTGTGCTTAATCTCTGAAGGTAACAAAATGTTGAGTATCTCTACATTAGGCCGCAGACAGAGTTTAAAGCTTCTACCTTTTACTGCTGGTGTTGGTTTTATTCTGTGCTACAGATTATGACCTAATAAATGTGAACCTGAATGAGTCACTTGCAGTTTTGTAAGCATAGATTAAAATAATGATCAGAAAATCACAGGACTTTTTAAAAAAGCCAGAACAAAACAAGCAAAAAAAGCATAACAACTACAAAAGCGATTCATACCAAGCATTTATGCAGCTGTATTAGGAAACGCATCACAGAATCATTTGAGTTGGAATGGACATTTAAAGGCCATTTGGTCCAACTGCCCTGCAATGCACAGGGACACCTACAGCTCCATCAGCTGCTCAGAGCCCCGTCCAGTCTGACCTTGGGTGTCTCCAGGGATGGGGCATCCATCACCTCTCTGTGCAGCCTGTGCCACTGCCTCACTAATGTTACTGTAAAAAACCTCTTCCTTGTATCCAGTCTAAATCTCTCCTCTTCTAGTTTGAAACCATTCCCCCTTATCCTGTTACAGCAGACCCTGCTAAAGTCTGTCCCCTTCCTTCTTAAAGCCCCCTTTAGATACTGAAAGTATGTTCTCAGGTCACCTCACAAAGCCTTCTCTTCTCCATGCTGAACAGCCCCAGCTCTCAGCCTGTCCTCATAGAACAGCTGTTCCATCCCTTGGATCCTTTTGGTGGCCCTCCTCTAGACACACTCCAACAGGTCCACATCCCTCCCGTACTGAGGTCTCTATTACTACCTCAGTCACTCTGCACTACATAAATAACCCACAATAAACCAATACACGTATCCAGCGGCACGCTGCAGCCTACAGACGGTCGCACTCCGCCTCCCTCCCTCCCTCCCTCCCTCCCTCCTGCCCGGGTAGGAGCATGCAGCCGGGCTCAGGCCCAAGGCCGCAAGCCGCTCCATTCACCGCAAGGCTCAGCTCAAGGCCGAAGCGCGGGGCTGCCCGCGGTACCGCTGAGCTGGACCCGCTCCCCGGTACCTGTGAGGCCGCCCGCAGTGCCGAGCCGCCCCGGCAAGGAGGAGGATGCGGCCATAGCGTCTGTAGCCGCCCCACATGGCGCTCACAGCCCCGGCGTCACCTCAGCGCCGCCGGCCGGGAACGAGAACTGCGCCGAGCGTTCCGAGCCGCGGCGGTTGTGGGTCTTGGGGCACCAGTAGTGCTTTGAATGGTGTAAACCTCCACATTACGCAGTTTTCACCGCAGGGTTGGACTCCTGGTGGGCTGCAGGCACATAAAGCTTAGGATTTACCTAGGGATGAGCCTGCCTGCTCTCACAGCGCCTATCTCTAATGGGTTCTGTGGAGACAAAGAGGCTCCTGTACGTCAAGTTTGTGTCTCTAATCAGATAGCTGCATTATTTCCATCCCTGGATAGTCATTACATTGGCTCTGGGTCCACCAGCCGTGCCACAAGAGGAAGGTGGCCCACCACTGCTGCTTACCTGAGTATTAAGAGTATATTTCTTTATTATTATTATTATTTTGCCAGCAGCTGATTTAGGTTCCAAAAAGAAAGTTGTGGGTGCCCCATCCCTGGAGGTGCTCAAGGCCAGCTTGGATGGGGCCTTGGACAGCCTGAGCTGCCATGTGGCACTGCCCATGGCAGGGGGTTGGAGCTCAGTGATCTTTAAGGTCCTTCTAACCTAAGCCATTCTAAACCTGATTTACTGTGTGGTCAAAGTATAGGAAATGGAATCAGGAAAGAAATAGTATCTGCAAAGAAATGTTCCTCTGAAGACCTACCTGCATGTTACTATTGGAACAGGCAGTCCAGGGGGGTAGTGGAGTCACCTATTAGTGCCTACACTAATAACTAAGCAGAAATGGACTCTCAGATTGAAATGCCTAATGCCAGGGATCCTCACCTATGTGCCAGGGAGTCTATTTTGCTTTAGGTTCAGTCTAGTCCAGTGGACCAAACATCCCTCCTAAATACATGGTACAAAGTTGTTCCCAGACCTTTACTTCATCGATTGCACTGGATCACACTGGAAAGGCCTATTCTGTCCTTTTACTTGCAGCATTCCTTCAGTACTCAGATTGCCATCACCTGTTTAAGGCCTGAAATGCAGAAACAATCTTGCTTTTGCTCCTTGTGCAACCCCCAAGTGGCACTGTATGGCTTGTTTCACCTCTACATATAGCTGGGTAAGTTTTGGCGGTCTCATTTATGCAGCTTCCACTGCTATTCCAGGAGGACACTCTAGAAAAGCTGATGTTCATCATCCTGGATGAATTAAGGAAAGGCAAACTGGTTTCTGATGTGATTGACTGAAGATAGTGGGCCCAGGAGCCAGGACGCTGGGGTCCTGTGGAATGGAAATGAATGTATTTTGTAAGGAAACCCTCGTAGAAGTTTACCATTGGAGTTTATAAAAAGGAGTGCAAGTAACACAGAGAACCACATGGTGGCAATGTGCTCCTTGCAGCGCTGCATTTCACAGCTCTTAAACTTAGCCAAGCAACATCTCCAGTACTTTGCATCATTCACAGAATCACAGAATTATCAAGGTTGGAAAAGACCTAGAAGATCATCTATTCTAACCATCACTAATACTTCCCAGCTAAATCATATTCCTCAACACAACATCCAAACGTTTCTTGAACACTCCCATGGTCGGTGACTCCACCACCTCCCTGGGCAGTGCATTCCAATGCCTGACTACCCTTTCCGAGAAGTAATACTTCCTAATGTCCAGCCTGAATCTCCCCTGGCACAGCTTAAAACCATTCCCTCTAGTTCTATCACTGATTACACGAGAGAAGAGGCCAACCCCCATGTCCCAAATACATCCCACAAGGACTTCACCAATTGGATTCCCCAACAGCATTTCAGTTCAACTTTAAAAAGTCAACGCAGCTGAAAATTCCTTGCAATTAAACAGTAATCTGCTGCAGATCATTTGGGATGCGCAATTAACCTGCTGCCACTTAAATGGTTACCAAAGCCTCAGCTATAATTTCTACTCTTAGGTAAAAAATTCACAATTTGCTAAGTCTGCTCTTCCTTCTCCCCAGGGAGGTGGTTGAATCGCCATCCCTGGATGTGTTTAAGAGCCGTTTGGATGTGGTACTGAGGAATATTATTTAGTGTAGGGTTTTTAGAGTTAATGTACTCATTAGGCTGCAGTTGGACTTGATGATCTTCAAGGTCTTTTCCAACCTGGATGATTCTATGATTCCTTAATAATTGCCATATTTTGAAGATTAGCCCCAAATTATTGTCTTTGCTTTGGGCTCTGAAAACAGGAGCAGTTTTATCGAGGAGAAAACACTGTGGATCTAAGCTGGAGCACATAGGTCTGTGTGCCTTGAGGCATGGAAATATGGGTGGGCTGCACAGTGCCTGATTGTTTTCAGCTGAGCACTGCTTCACAACAGCCTGACTGCAGGCATTTCAATTCATTCCCAGCTGAAATTGGGGGCTGGAGCACCTCCCCTATGAGGACAGGCTGAGGGATTTGGGTTTGTTCAGCCTGGAGAAGAGAAGGTTGTGGGGTGACCTCATTGCAGCCTTTCAGTACCTGAAGGGAACCTGCACCCAGGAGGGGAGTAAACTCTTCGAAAGGGCTGACAATAGCAGGACACAGGGAAATAGTTTTAAGTTAAAAGAGGGAAGATTTAGGTTGGATGTTAGGGGGACGTTCTTCACTAGGAGAGTGGTTAGGCCCTGGAACAGGCTGCCCAGGGAGGTTGTGGATGCCCCGTCCTTGGAGGTGTTCAAGGCCAGGTTGGACGGGGCCCTGGGCAACCTGATCTAGTAAATGTGTATGTTTGGTGGCCCTGCCAGGCAGGGGGGTTGGAACTACATGATCCTTGAGGTCCCTTCCAACCCGGGTCATTCTGTGTGATTCTGTGTGAAATGGGGACAAGGAGCTCTGTAGGGTTTCAGTGGAGGGAAGTGATGTTAGAACCCTCCTCATGGTTACCAAATGCTGACTGGAGGATGACAGTCTGTGTGACCCAAACAGCAGGATGCTGCTGTCCCACAGCTCCTGGAACCCCACCGCAGGGGACGGCACGAGATGATGCTCCAGGCCCCGCAACCTCCCCTGTGGGAGGCGTCGTTCCCCGCCGGGCACCCCGTGCGTGCTTCCCGCAGGGATCCTGAGGCAGCGTCCCCAGGCCCCACCGGTGTGTGAGGCAGAGCCGAGAGCGAAAACTGCCGCCACATCACGAGGAGAGGCGTGAGAAGGGCGCTGGGAAGGCCGCCGGGGGCACCACGTCCCGCCCACCGGCTGCCCGGGGCCGCGGGGGGCCGCGCCGCCTTCCCCGGCCGCCTATATAGGGGCGGCGGCGGCGGCGGGGCGGTTGGGCGCTGCGGTGAGTGGCGGCGGCCGGGGGCGGGCCGGCCTTGTCCGCTTCCCAGAGCTTTGGCCGGCGGGCAGCGGGTGGAGGCGCGGAGCGGGCCCTGGGCGCTGGTTCCCCGCGGCCTGCAGCGCCGGGCGGACCTGGGGCTCGGCTAAGAGCGGCGGGTGCGGGCTTCTTCCGTTCCTCCTTCCGTTCCTCTTTCTGTTCCTCCCCTCGTCCCAGCGTGCCGGAGCTCTGCTGCTCCACGCGGGTTGATATCGGCAGACAGCGGGGTGGTTGCTGCCTTCCCAGCCGGGAGGTGGCCCCGTTCACGTGTACCCTTCTGTGCCGGTTGGCTGGCGATGAGCTGCCTGCCGAGGCTGAGCCCGGGGTGTCCCGCTGCACTCGGGACCGCTCTGACCTTGGCAGCGGAGTCCCGATGTCACCTCCAGCCCTCGGGGCTCCTCGTGGCCGGGTGTGGGGAGGCGACGTGTCTGGGGTGGGGGTGAAGGCCCTGGGGACCTGTTGAGCTCGCTGATGATTCTGTGTTCGCAGGTCCGAGCTCTGGGTTTGCTGTAGAAGTGGCAGAGCAGTCGTTAACTCGGCATGTCCACCGGTAGTTTGTAATAGAACCGTGTAATCACAAAGAAGACACAGGAGTAGGTATGTACACGTGCAATATCTGCAGCTTTGACTAGTCTTAGCTTTGTCCAAGTGGCAGCGTGCTCTTAGTAACGATGGGCTTTCAAAACTTTCATCCTCTCACTTACTCCTTTGCTTTTCTTTTTGCTGCTAAGCATTCGGTGGCATGTGCTGCTCTGGGGACTGGCACAAGCTGATAGCACTCAGCGTGATGCCTTCTGCCAGGCAGGTGATGGTTGCTCTCTGGTAATCCCCTTCATTCAGAGGCTGCCTCGCTGCTCTGCCTTTCTGCTCTTTCTCTAAATGAGAAGCAAAGCTGCGGAGTGCTGTGTGAACACTAATGAGGTGTGCGGGATAATGAGCGCAGCTTGGTCCTAGAGCCTCTGCTTTGTAATGAACATCAAGCTCACCGTGTGATTAGCAGTGAAACAGTTCAGAATCACAGAATGGCCCAGGTTGGAAGGGACCTCAGGGATCATGAAGCTCCAACTGCTGCATGCAGGGCTGCCAACCTCCACATTTAATACTAGATCAGGCTGCCCAGAGCCGCATCTAAACTAGTCTTGAGCACCTCCAGGGACGGGGCATCCACAACCTCTCTGGTCAGCCTGTGCCAGCACTAACCTGTAACCGCAGAAATATTAAGTATTGGTGTCATTTATAACAAAATTAGGGTTTGGTTTTGTTGTTTTGGTTTTTTAACCCTTTTTGTTGTTGTTGATTCACACAGTGCCTCTAAACCAATGTAATATATGAACTCACCAAGTGACAGCATTTGGCCTATTGCTTTCTTAAGCTCCGCGAATAACAAACATGTTCAGAGACAGGTTTTCTTAAACCTTGTTTGTACATGAATGCCCATGCTTGTAACAAAGCTTTAACTGTTCCAACATGACCTACATAAAGTTATATGTCTATTTAATGTTACTCAGGAACACTGTTCAGGACACAACAGGCTTCAAAAGAAGCACTACAGTGGGTAGAAGGATAGAAAATACTGTTTATTCTGTGTGAAGACAAGGCACCAATTCACGTGTGTACTAGTGCTTTTTGAAGACCCATGTAGCTGCTTTGACAGCAGCAGCAGCCAAGTGCCTCGCTCAGCAACATGATTCTGAAACAGTGGGATCTCTTTGGCTCGCTGTTCTGACTCCAAATTACTCTAAATGAGCAGGCTTGTCTTAACAGCTCACCCAGTGAAATTACCTTGCTGCCAGTTTGAAAACTGAATTCTTTTGGATGTTTTCTTTGAAACTATTGTCTTTGCATTCCTGCTCTCCTGCTGCCTTCCTGAGAGATGAGCTGTAGTTCTTATTTTACTTTATAATATATCGTTGTGTAAGGACTTGCACTGGGAACATGACAGCTGGACGCGATTCTAGATATTCATATTCATTGTTTTCCACTTGTATCTTCTGAGAGCCACATAGAAATACCTGGCGTGCCTCTATCTGTGTGATCACGCATGTAGTTTTTGAGCTGCTGTTCACTGTAAGTAGAACAATTCTATTTTGCTCTACATCCAGAGAGCCAAGACAAGGAATTATTCCTGCTGGTTGGCCTTGGACACCTGATGGAGACGCTGCTTCTGTAATCAGTAGAAAGGTAGTAGTCAACAGTGTTCCCTACTGTTTATGTGAGAGATCTAAGGGTACTAGTAACTGGAAAGCAGAAGTGAGCTGTAGCAAGTGGTGATACTCCAGAGGGTTTGCCTAATGTGGCAGAAGTAATCAAAATACAGGTTCACTACATTTCGGTTTAGCTCTGGGGATGAGCATCTTCACAACTACCTTGAAACAAACTGAATGAAAACCATTCAAGTGACACTCTTGCCTGTCAATTATTGTTATGAATTGCATGTGATTCATTTCACTTTTCCCTCAGGAGGAAAATATCTTGACACCATCCAGGAAGCTGGAGGCTTTTCACTCTGCAATAATCAATAAACAAGTGTGAAGCATGAGGATCAACTCTGCTCTTCAGGCTGCTATTGACCTCACAGCAGGAGCTGCAGGTAGTGCTGAGGGATGGTTTTAATAGCTTTGATAAGTGTTTAAGAGCAATTTCCCTCTGCTTGGTGGGAGGGGGGAACACTCACCATCTGTATTTTAAGGATATGGAAGTAAAACAGCTGACCTTGGCTGGCAGAAGTAGTTGCATTGTCTCTCTGATATTACTGTGCTGGTGATGGGTAATGTCCATGGACACATCTGTGGTGGAAGGGGTCTCTAAAGGTCATCTAATCCAACTCCCTGTTAGTGAACAGTGACATCCACAGCTACATCCATGGCTGAGGGATGAACGTTTTTTAACTCACCAGGGAAAGCAGTCTTTGAGATTCTAAGCTTCATCTCTGGGTGACATAGAAAGAGCCATGTAGTAAAGCTTTTGGTTTTGCGAAGGCAAAAGTAACAATAAGAGTCCAGTGTACCACCCTCATAAAGCATTTGGTCTTCCAACACATGTTGTCTGGTCAGTAGTGCTTGCTGTGTTAGTCTTTGCACAATGCTAAGGCAAGGCAGCATACTTGCTCAGTATTGCCTAGGTTGACTGGCTGTGCCTGTTACTGTTACATGCATCTTTGCACCCTTTAGGAAGTGTATTTAACAAGGCAAACAGCTTGTTCCTGAACAAATGCGTAGCCTGATTTTACCTTCCTCTACAAATAGTCTCAGCTAGCTGATAAGTTGTGCTGTTCTGGGGTAAGTAAATTGTGAGCAGTAATAAATCAGTCATTCATGTGCCTGTGGGTCATAGTCCTTTGGCTGGGATCTGAGCAACCTCTAATCACTTCTTAAAGCTGGACCCTTCTCACCATGCTGCTGTTACTCTTAGGACCACAGTTGCCTAAGCTTTCAAGCAGGGTTTTTGCTTGTTTGTTTTTACAGATGTTCTGCTGCTGACTGGAAGAACATCTTATTTTTGTTTCCCTTAATATTTGAGATATTAACCAGGGCTTCTTGTCTTGAGGCTTACAAAGTTCATTGCTGTACTTCATTGGGCTTCTCATGCCTTCTCCAAAGATGCTGTAAGAAGAACACTTTCTCTTTTTAGAACATCCATTCAGTCAACTCCCATTTTTCCAGCTTTGGATTCTCAAAGCCATCACTGATGGTCTTGGATTACTTTCAACAGCCATTATTTTATGACTCGTATGTTTTAGGTCTATCCTTACACAGGAACCTGACACTTGCCCTTTCTTGGCTTTGCTGGAAGTGGCATTTGCTGACCCTTTCTAGAGTTCTGTTCTGCTTATCATCTGAGGCTTACATGGCTGTTACTGCTTCTCCTTGGTTATCCCTCCCAGAGCAAGCAGCTCTTCATGCTTCCCTGTATGACTTACTCTGAAACTTGCAGTGATCCATGTGGTTTGAGAATCCAGTTTTATGAGAGCTGGGTTCCTGAATTCTTAGAGGCCCAAAGTGCCTTTTTGCAGAGGAGCAGCAATAAAGTGTATTTGCAAAGAGGAAAATGGGTTGAGAATCACTGACTTGAGGAATCAAACTCCATAACCACGAAGTATCACTATTCATCACCATAAACAAGCAAACACCAATAAACAAGCATTTGCTTACTCTTTGTCTCTCTTTTTAGAAGAAAAATAACTGCTTACATACACACATTTGTTTTTACTTCAGTGCATTTAGCTGGATTTACAGGTAAGTATTTCAGTTCAATAATAAAGAAAAAAACACCATCTTGTCCATCTGCCCTCTTTAGGGCACATTCATGGCAGTGGTACCATATTGAAAGGTCAGTTCTTGTTGTAGGATGGTCCTTTCTTTCATTTTAAAAGCAAAGCCCTAAAACAGACACCTATTATATGCTTCCTATTAGGTGTCAGCTCCCAGCAGGTTGCTACCAATGTACTCCTGTAATTCTTATTGAAACAGATTCTGTGTAACTTCTATAGTAGACTATTGAATTGAGTCGGATTTCACAGAAGAACGCTATAGTGAGTGCAAAGTGGTTATTGACAACACTGATGGACGTATCTCACAAGTTTGCAGGGTATTGACCTTGCAATTCAGTTTGGAAAAGATAACAGCTTAGGGAACTTTGCCCTCTTGCCCTTTTTAACTTCTCCTGAGCACAGTGTTCCAATATATAGGAATACAGGTAAAGAAATTCCATCTGAAGTTTGGAAGGGAAGGATTTGCGTCTTTGGTTCTCAATTTATAATGTGTTTTTAGCTCTCTCAGCAGTACTTCTCTTGTCCTGGAGTCTGTCTCACCTGATGACAAATCATTCAGTTCTGTTATTGCTGGAACACAGAATCAGATAGTGTCTGATCCACTGCATTAAGAAGTGAAAACATTGCTCATCACAAATGCCTTGATTGCCAAAGAATAGCTCTAATTCACTCCTCCTTTATAGAAGATAGAAGATGGATTTAGATGATTGCTTTTATTACAGTAGAGATGCGCATACTGAGAATGAAGCTATTACGCTCTTTATGTATTGGTGTTTTTTTTTCCTCAGGTGACTGAGTCCACCTCTGACAATAGATGCTATTGTGCTGAATTTAGTGCAATTGTCTTTTCCTGCAGAGAACTGATTCATCTTTGCTTTCTGCATGACTTTGCTAGCAGTGTTTGTGTGCAGACCTTTCAGCTGCGATAACCTTCAGTCACCCTCTTAACTTCCACTGCTTGCTTAGGTGGGACAGCCTGCGTGTTGACTGGCCAACCCTTCGACACAGCAAAGGTGAAGATGCAGACCTTCCCTGACATGTACAAAGGAGTTGTTGACTGTTTTATGAAAACCTACAAACAAGTGGGATTTGGAGGCTTCTACAAGGGGACCACACCTGCTCTGGTAGCCAGCATTGCGGAGAACTCTGTTCTTTTCATGTGCTATGGGTTTTGCCAACAGATTGTGAGAAGAATTGTTGGAGTTGACAGGAAAACAAAGCTCAGGTTGGTACCATCAATCTGTTGGTTTTTTTTTTTTTCCCAGTTTGTTTTAAATACAATTACAAAACTGCTACTTGCAAACATTTTCTAGGTGCAGCTGGTATCCCAGGTATCTTTCTGCCAATATGCAGTGTAGTGTGTTTTGAAGTGTAGATGTCCATGCTAGGATGTGTGCTCCTGTACTCGGCATTGGTGAGGCCTCACCTCGAGTACTGTGTTCAGTTTTGGGCACTTCAGCACAGGAAAGACATGGAGGTACTGGAGCAGGTCCAGAGAAGGGCAACGAGGCTCGTGAAGGGCTTGGAGAATCAGCCCTATGAGGAGAGGCTGAGGGAGCTGGGGCTGTTTAGTCTGGGCAAAAGGAGGCTGAGGGGAGACCTTATTGCTCTCTTCCAGTACCTGAAAGGTTCTTACAGTGAGAGTGGGGCTGGTCTCCTCTCACTAGTGACAGGTGACAGGACGAGGGGAAATGGCCTCAAGTTGCGCCAGGGCAAGTTTAGGTTGGATATTAGGAAGAACTTCTTTACAGAAAGGGTAGTTAGGTACTGGAATAGGCTCCCCAGGGAGGTGGTTGAATCGCCATCCCTGGATGTGTTTAAGAGCCGTTTGGATGTGGTGCTCAGGGATATGATTTAGTGTAGGGTTTTTAGAATTAGGGTTCTGGTTAGGCTGCGGTTGGACTTGATGATCTTCAAGGTCTTTTCCAACCTGGGTAATTCTATGATTCTATGTGGTGTCTTACTATGACAGAGCCATCTCATCGCTGAAGCTGACTGGTTTAGATGTTCACAACTCAGCTGAAATGTTCAAGACCTGGAACATTTTACCAAAGAACTGAGCATTGCAACTTACAATTCCCAAGCTGCTCTGATCGTACAGGGGAGTTAATGGTTCCTCTTACAGGGGAACAGAGCGGTGCAGAAAATTCCTGGTGTGAACAAGCCGTAGATTTATGCACTGGCATAATGATAATCTCCTTCTAGCTAGGATGGCTTTTCTCCAGGTGTCTCAATTCCAACAGTCTGTGTGCCTTACTCTTAAGCATCCCTCAAACTACATCTTGGGTTCAATAGTGAGAATAAGTGAACCTTCTTCATCCTTGTGCTGCCACACTGTGTATAGAAGACTTCTCATACCTGTCCTAGCTTCATTTCATAGAATCACAAGGTTGGAAAGGACCTATAAGATCATCTAGTCCAACCATCCTCCCTTTACCATACCTACAGTAAACCCCTAACCCATATCTCCTAGCTCCCTATCCAGACGCTTCTTGAACACTGCCAGTGATGGCGACTCTGCCACCTCCCTGGGCACACAGTTTATTCCAAGATGCGAGGCTGAGCCTCATTCAGCTTTTTATAAATAGCTTTGTTCTGCCTCCTGTCACTTGTCATTTCCAGAAGTAGCTGGGGGAGTCCATGACTTGGTTTTAGATCTCTGACGTGACATGGATAACTGCCTGAATGAAGCTGTCTAAAAGTGGTGTTAATTTGGTGTTCTCTGCTGCCCCATGTTAAGTTGTGCTATATCTTAATACTACTGCCTGATAGGAGAAAATAAGATAAGCTGAAACATATCTTCACCAGTTCTCACTTTGGAAGAGCTAAGAAGCATTTGTAGTATATCATTGAGGTGGGAATGGGGCAGGGGTGTAGAAACTGAGGTGGATGTCTTCCAGATGCGACAAATAAACAACTACAGCTCTCTCCACTGCCTTCGTAGTTTAAGAACTGTTGTGCTATCTTGCCCTGAAATAGAAAACTTTCAAAAGCACAAACTGAGGTGAACCTGACCTTATATTTAGCAAAGCAGTTGCTGCCTTAGTTTGGTTTTGGCTTTGTTTAGCTTTTTGGTAGCATGTCCAAATGGCTTGGAAGTCAGCTTTCTTCCCTGTGTTTGTGGATACCCAGGTCAAAACACATGCAAGGACAGCTGCAAAATGACACTTTCTCCAGTTGAAGAAATAGACGCCACTGATGCGCAAGTCAAAAAGAAAATAAATGTTGAATTCCAGTTTGCTTCTAGTATCCATTAAGTCCAACCAAACTGGTCTTGTCCCATGCTAAAGTCTAAACCAAGGCAACTATTATCCTTGTTTACCTCAGTTTGGCTTTCTCAGTACGTGACGAGTCATCTTAAGTAGATTACTTACTTTGCAAAACAAGGCCATTGGTAGAAGAATCAATGGTGTTAAAGAGCGGACGGTTCTCATTCCTGTGCTACGTAGTCAAAACTTTCCAGAAAAAATACTGAATTATTCATTTTGAATTGAGAGGGAACTTGAACAGGATTCAAGTCTTGTGGCTTTTGCCTTGAGGCCCTCTATATTGAAGACCACAGCCTAGACAGACCTCACGAGGTTCAATGAATTCAAGTGTAGGATCTTGCATCTGGGTCAAGGCTACATCCATTAACAGTACAAGGTTGGGTGTAAGAGGATTGAGCACAGCCCTGCTGAAAATGACCCGTGGGTACTGGTAGATGAGAAAGCTGGACATGAGCCAGCAGTGTGCCCTCACAGCCCAGAAAGCCAACTGTATCCTGGGCTGCATCCAAAGCAGTGTGGCCAGCAGGGTGAGGGAGCGATCCTACCCCTCTGCACTGTGCAGCCTCACCTGGAGCACTGTGTGCAGATGTGGAGTCTTCAGTGCAACAGAGATATGGACCTCCTGGAGTGTGTCCAGAGGAGGGCCACAAAAATGATCCAAGGGATGGAACATCTCTCCTATGAGGACAGGCTGAGGGAGCTGGGGCTGTTCAGCATGGAGAAGAGAAGGCTCTGGGGAGACCTGAGAGTGGCCTTTTGGTCTCTAAAGGGGGGCTACAGGCAAGAAGGGGACAGTCTTTAGCAGGGTCTGTGGTGATAGAACAAGGGGAAATAGCTTCAAGCTCAAAGAGGGTAGATATAGGTTAGATATAAGGAAAAAGTCTTTTACAGCAAGGGCAGTGAGGCACTGGAACAGGTTGCCCAGAGATGTGGTAGGTGCCCCATCCCTGGAGACTTTCAAGTCTAGGCTGGATCAGGCCCTGGACAACCTGATGTAGCTGTGGTGTCCCTGTTCACTGCAGGGGAGTTGGACTAGATGACCTCTAAAGGTCCCTTTTAACTCTAAGGATTCTATGATTCTATCCAAAATAACTTCTTCAGGAGCCTGTTCATATGTATTGTAAAGCAAGCAGTGCAATCCTGGAGTGTCAGCCTCTGATTCCTGGCAGCTCACCAGTGCATTCTTTGCAATGTGTTTAAGATCACCACCGAGTCCCTAACGCGTAATGCTGTGAGTTCACAGCTTGCAGTGCTGTCTTATTCAGTAGCATGGTTTATGTTTGTCTCACTGTCTCCAGTTCATGTGGTTGCGTTTGTGGCAGCACATCCGTTGTGATCCACTCTGCCTTCATTTCAGACTTGTAGCATCTTTCCAGGCGTCAAAAGGATATATTTGAGGTGGATATGAAAAAGGGATGAGTTTTGTTAGCTGTCTCCATGCTTCACGCTATCGTTCTCCATTGAGGGCGCCCTCCCCAGGGCTGTTCTGCATTGACACGGGGTGTCAAACCCAGCTGCGCTGCATTGAAGGTGGCACTCAGAGCTTTGTGCTTTCCTCTTTTGCAGTGACCTACAGAACGCTGCCGCGGGCTCCTTTTCCTCTGCCTTTGCCGCGCTTGTTCTGTGCCCCACGGAGCTGGTGAAGTGCCGGCTGCAGGCCATGCACGAAATGCAGTTGTCAGGAAAGATAATGCAGGGACAAAAGTAAGTATCGGTCACGTTCAAAGCTTCTGAATCTTTTGTATGTACGTGTGTTTGTTGGTTTTAATTCTGTCATCTCAGTAGTGCCACGTTGGTAACGTGCTGTTAGCCAGAATAGAGCTGTGATGGGAGGGTTATGGTCCACACCTGGAGACCCCACAAGCACGGCTAAAGATGGTGCCACGGACAGACTCTAGGCAGGACCTAGTTCTGAATTTTATGTGGGTCCTGTTCTGTACACTGATCTAACTCTTAATCGTTTCTTTTCCTTAATCTTGTTATTGAGTCATTAAGCATCGCTAACTGGATCAATCTCTCCCTCAGCACAGTTTGGTCAGTAGTGAAGAGCGTTATCCAAAAGGAGGGACCCCTGGGCTTTTACCGGGGCCTGTCGAGCACTTTGCTGCGGGAAGTCCCAGGCTATTTCTTCTTCTTTGGAGGGTACGAACTGAGCCGGACGTTCTTTGCCTCTGGGAGATCGAAAGATGAATTGGGTACGGTGGCCTTTTCCAGCTGGATTCCAGCACGGTGTCATGGTGCTCGTAAGGAAGGGGGTGTATCTGCAAGGGTTGATGCACAGCATATATAAAACAAAGGGAACTGGATATACTGACTAGAGAGAGATCTACACTTTGTGCATATACAGTAATCAATTACTGAAGTCATCCACTTTGGATGGAGCAGGATGCACTGTAAATGGAAAACAAATGCTGTAAGGTAACAGTAATATTCCAGAACTTTAACATCACCATATAACACCTCTGAGCTGCTTCATCTCAGAGGCTGTTTGGAATGAGATTTGAAGTCTTCTGGTGCATCGCATTGTACAAATAAATGTATGCTGACCTTTAGATGTCATTACAGTGACAGTAAGGGAACATATTAAGATCAGACAAGAAATGAGGAGATGCCAACAGAGAATAGAGATTGTTTGTCTCCTTCTCAAAGGCTGAACAATAATACTTTGTCTTGCTGGGAGGTTGAACTTCAGCTGTGCATATTCTGAACTCTGTTGTTGCAAAATATTCATTAAAACGTGATCTGAATCACAAAGTAAGAGCATCATAAAAAATGACTGATCACATAATAGCTTCACCATGCCAAGGAATAGGTGATCAGTGTCCCTGTGTGGCATTTCTCTTAACTGCTTCATAATTTACACTGGAAAGTGATTAAAGGTGTGAAAGGAGTGGAGTTAATTTAGTGGACAGTCAGAACAGAGCTCGGAGCTGTGCTTTCTTAATATGGCCAATAAACTAAAGGACATTTCTTTGTAACCTTTGAGCTTCTGGCTAAACCTGCAGCACAGCGGTGGCTTAAGATTAACTTAGAGCTTTCTGAGGGAGCAGAAACTGCTCTTCTTTTATGAGTGAGACCCTCTGTGTTCTTTTTTGACGGCTGTAGTTGAAATACTGTGATGTGGACATTGTAAATGTTTTGTGGTATGCATAAAAGCTCATTTCTTAACCCTAGGTCCCGTCCCTTTGCTGCTCAGCGGAGGCTTTGGAGGCAGCTGTCTGTGGATTGCTGTGTATCCTATAGACTGTGTCAAATCTAGAATTCAGGTTCTTTCAATGGCTGGAAAGCAGACAGGCTTCATGGGAACGTTTGTAACCCTTGTGAGAACTGAAGGTGAGTGTACACGAGAGCAAGGGATGCTGTAGGGCTACAGATTCACAGAATGACCCGGGTTGGAAGGGACCTCAAGGATCACGTAGTTCCAACCCCCCTGCCTGGCAGGGCCACCAAACATACGCATTTACTAGATCAGGTTGCCCAGGGCCCCGTCCAACCTGGTCTTGAACACCTCCAAGGACAGGGCTTCAACAACCTGTTGAACAACCTGATTCAAACCTGTTCTCTTCAGCACCAGAAGCTGCTTAATAAATTTTGTCTGTTGACAATGTGTTAGAGGCTTCTAGTAACAGTTTCTAGCAGAACCATTGTTGCTTCTCCTAGTTTGGGGATCTTGGATTCTAGAAGCTGAGATGTGCTTCATTCTCCTCTACCTGTTCAGTAACAAAAGCTTGTTAAGCATTAAAAGCAGACAAGTAAGTAAACTGTTAAGTATAAAAACTGAAGGAATCAGTTAAAGAAGTAGTGTGCTGAAATTACCTCTAGAAGCTGATTTATGGCTGACTGAGGGCTGCTTGATAAACCACTCTGATCTAGACTGGCAGCTTGGAGCTTCTACCTAAGCACATCCTCTCTGGAAAGGAGCAAAGACTTGAGCTGTGTGAGGGTATGTGAAGTGCAGAACCCTAACTTTAGTGCCATTGAAAGCTGAAAGCATAAGAGTTGATGTTAAAAGGCACTATAATGAATTTCTAACCAGCTCTAATTTCATTTCCAGGTGTACTTGCCTTGTATTCTGGACTAAAGCCAACTATGATCCGTGCATTCCTGGCCAATGGGGCACTGTTTCTTGCCTATGAGAACAGCCGAAAACTTATGATGAAACAGATAGATTCTTACTGATACCTTCTAGCAAACAGAGAAACCTTTTCAATAAATGATCAAAGCCTATAGGACTCATAACAATCCGAGGGCAGTACCAGATCACTGACTTGATTTTAGGAGCTCAGTTCCAGTTTAGGATTTGCTATCTTTTAAATTCAAAGTGATTTTTACGGAGATGCTTCTTGAATTGGACTGGCAGGACTGGCTCCATCTTGTAGATGTCTTTTCCTGCCTGTAATGGTGCTAAGAAGACACACTGGTTTTTAACGTTACAGACAGAACAGGCTGTGATTTGTTTAAGGCAAAGCACTGCTTTAAAGCCTGTGCTGTGGCTGCTGCATTTCCCGTTTCTTGCTGGCAGTATCTGATTCCAAGTAATTCCAGTCTTGTCTAATCTTACTGAGTGCACCTGCCTTTTCCTTGCTCCCTCCCACCCTATGACTCTCCAGGATCATTGCCTGGCCTTATAGAAGTGTTCACCCTCTACTTCCACTATTCTATGACCTATAGCCAAGATAGGGTTGCATTTAAGATTACTGGGTGTAAAGAGTCAAGGCAGAATTCGTAACAGTTATTTGCTGCAGGCAGTGCTGAAGTGTTAGTTTAATTCAGTGATATTTATAACACAGGAGGGCTGCTGGAAACAAATGCTTGTTCGAAGCATGGTTGTAACGTGCAAGCTCACAGGTCACCTTGATAGGGATGAGTTTGCGTGCTTGAAGGCAGGAAGATGAACAGAAGGCCAGAGCCAAGTTCTTGAAGACAGCTGACATCACGGGCTTCAATTTATTCCAATTGGAGCCCTGTCACATGTGCCACTTGCTGCAGCTCTTCAGCTGGGTGGAAACACAGCCTTGGGCCATTGACATCACCCTTAGGCCTGGATGGCATGTCTGCCTTCCCCAGTATTTGCTTAAATATGCAACTTCAGGCCAGTTAGTGTTACCCAAAATGAGATCGTAGCATCTATTTTTCTAGTTGCTCCCCTCCTTTTCTCCTCAACTCACCTGTACATGTGGGAGTAACACCACACAGAGTCACCTCTTAAAAAGGAGCTTATGGCAAAGGCTTGAATAATTCAGGTACAAGGGGTAGGATTTCAAGAGTCCTAAGCTTCCTCCTTTTTAAAGTTGTTTATCCAAGAGAAATAATATCAACTTTCTTGATTATTACAAGCGCATACAAAGATAACAGAATCCATAGCAGGGGAATACTGAAATCTAATTCTTAGATTTGTCTTTGCTTTCATTTTATAAAGCTGAGTTGCAATGTTTAATTACTATATATATAGAGGCTTCCAAGAGAAGCAGGAGTTTAGAACCACTGACAGCAGGAAGCTGGTGGCAGGAACAGATGTGCATTGAGAGCTTACCTGAACCAAGCGGTAACTTCTACAGCTGCACTTAAGCTGCACACATGGAGTTGGTTGTTCAGCTGAGAACTTCATAACGTTGTTACAGGAATTCATGGCAATAAAGTTTGATTAACTGCCTGGCAGGCTGTTGTCCTTCAGTAACACCCAGCTTGTCAAACAGAGGCTCAATTTAGTGTCATCACCCTTCTAGAATTAAAGAAAAAGTATTTCAGAATCCACAACCAAGTTTATAAAGCCCTCAGATTTGAGTGTGAGCAAAGAGAAGGTGCTGGGAAAACAGTTGTATATTCTACATAAACCACTGTGTGAAATAACCACAGCTTAACCCTCAGCCTGCTGTCAGTACCAAAGTCACATCTAGGATTAAGGATCACATCAAGTTCCCAATTAACATGAGACACGTTACAAGTGGTTTTCCTGCCTGTAGTCCAATATAGGGAAACTTGGGTCACACAAGGCTCCCAGAAGCAAAGGGTGAGTTTCCACTATGCTGAAGCCAGAGGTTACTGCTATAGGAAGTTCAGGAACTACAGCTGGCAGCTTTTGGATCTTCAAAATGAGATGCAGTGCAGCTCCTGTAGTTATTTTGTTACTTGTTCCTGCCTGTAATATTGAAATGCCTGCTTTAGGGACAAGAAGCCCTGACTTGCTGTTAGAGCCTTCGCAGGCAGGACGGAAAACCTTATGTGCCCTACAGCTGATTAGAAAGGGCAGCTAAGGTGAACGCTGTCTCACCGCCAAAGCTGAGCTAAAAGGAACTCTGTCATCAGACACTTCCAGCTGCAATAAAACAGTGTTGGATTCCAGCTCCTAGTATGTCCCGTCTGCGTTGGCCTGCTGCCTTACTCAGTCGCCCTCTAGCGAAGGAACTTCGGTCTTCTCACCTCTTTATAAGGGTGAAATTCCTTTGCCTTCAGGCCAGTAGCAGAGCATTAACCTCACCAGCATCACTTCGCTTTCAGAAGCGGCTCCAATAATATCTTACTACACACTTCCATGTAAGTGACCCAGGCCCACAGCATCCTGCTTATGGAAGTGCTAAGTGCCTGTAGAGTGTACCTGCAAAGTAAGTTCCAGACCTCTGTACTTGAAGCACAGTGCTCAGAGAAGCTGCTTCCAACTAGGTGGGAGCTTCAACACCCCACTTACTAAATACCCGGCAATCATTCAGCAACAGCCAAACTTCAGCCTGCCTCCATACCTCAGAGCACGCCACAACCCTCAGCTGAGCATCCGGAAGGTCCCCCTCCACATTACCTTAGTTCTGGTGACCTGATGCTGGAGGAAGGATTTCAGTCTATTCCAACAGTACCTGCAGGCTGCTGTTGTTTAGAGACAGACAGCACTCACAGCCTACAGTAGGGTTTACCTGCATATAAACACATCTAGGCACCAGCAGATCCATCAGCACATTAACATAGCATCACAGTTACATGACATTAAATAACTTCAGAGATGTGTTGCTCTGCACAACAGAACTTCAGGTTGGTTTATTTGAGATACCGTATCTACATAGAAATACATTAAGTACAAAGTGAGACCGCTTCACTATACTGAAGCAGCAAGGCACCATCAGGACAGGAGATGAGTGAGTTTAAAGTGTTTTCCTTCTCTTCCACCTTCCCCTTATAGCTCAGTGAAGTTCATCTCTACAGCAAACGTCTCACTGTAGACTTTCCATGTTTTCGACTTGTGAGGGTTATCCAGCTCGTTCCTGGGAAGGTACAGTCTGAAAGATAAAATCAAGTCGTGTTTCTTAGGGCCTGGGGAATGTTTTTCCATTCAGACTGTGGAGAAGACTTCATTTCTAGCACTCACCTGACAGCACCCACACATCACCTTCTGATATAATACAGTTGCAGAGCTACATGACCACAGGCACATATTTCTCCTGCTACTGGCTTTGCCTGACTACCTCAGTTCAGGTGCCATGTGCATTTTGCTGGCAGGATCTCCCCTAGAAACTCTGGTCTCAACAAGAACAAGCCCACAAGAGTTTTTAACCTTTAATAACAGCATGAGAACCAGTAGGTCAGGAGCCTCTCTCTGGGATCTAAAACACTGATATTTAGCTTCTGAATTTAGCAGCTGAGCAAGGCTAATGTTAAGCTCCAGCCTCAGTCAGTTGTGCTGTTGACATCTGAATGGTTAATTACCTTGAACAAAAAGGTATTATTAACAATAGAGTGCTGGGAAACAAAGCAATGGATTAAGGTAATTGACAGGACAAGGGGAATGGTTTTAAACTAAGGAGAGGGGAGATTTAGATTAGATATTGAAAGGAAATTCTTTACTCAGAGGGTGGTAAAGCACTAACAGAGGCTGCCCAGAGAAGCTGTGGGTGCACCATCCCTGGATGTGCTCAAGACTGAGTTTGATGGGGTCCCGGGCAGCCTGAGCTGCTGGGTGGCAACCCAAATCCCCTCCAACCCAAGCCATACTATGATTCTATGTTTAAACCACTATGCACAGCACAAGAGTGTGCCAACTGCCTGATCACAGGTTAGAACTGAATGTCAGAAAGCCATACAGAAGCTAAGGCTGGTTTGGTTAGCACACTCTCAGCACCATGTTCAGTAACTGCCAGCTCTGTTCAGACGCCAAAAGTCAGGTTCTGAAGGCAGCCACTGTGACCACTTACCTGTTATTTTCAATAAAGGAAGTGTTGAACCAGAAGAAGAATGGGCAGTCGTCATAGCCTTTGGGAAGATCCTGAAAGGAAATTCTTCATTTAAAAAAAACACAAATAAAAGCAGACTTTGCCCCCACAGAGCTAAGCCAGCTAAGACCCAGCTGGCATTTGTACTGCTGCCCCTCCTCAGAGCAAAGTGGGGATCTTCATGCTGTTGTACTTACAGAATTGGATTCAAATCTGACTTTCACATCACCGCTTATAACAGGGCTGTCTTCCAAGCCAATGACTACAGAGTCACTTTCAGAATCAAAGAAGAGCTGGGTAACAGAGAAATATATTTCATGGTCAGCTGATGACAACATAAGCTACTAATTCATCATGTATAAATACAGTAACAATGCTAGAATACTAGACAACAATTTAAGCTTCCCTGGTCAGAATGAACCATTAAGTACATTTAAGTGACTTCTAAGAAAGCTCTTTACTACCTTACACTATTTCTCTTAAGGCTTAGCAAAGCTGCATCTTTTTAAGATTCATATTGCCTATTTAGATAGTTTCATGTCCAATATTCAGCTTCTGTGACTCAGCTGACACAGTTTCATACTCTCACCTTGCAGTTTCCTTGTGTGGCACACACACATTCCAACACAACCTGCTTTTTCATTATTATCTGCACCTTCATATCAGTTCCGTTGCCTTTCCCAACTCCTGAGAAGAAAGAAGTCACGTTACACTGGAGCACACACAAATCTGCTGAAAACTAAGTAGAAATCAAAACCAAGTACATCAATCTTATTTAAAACTGCCTTGATACAGACTTCAGAGAACTCAAACCCTGAAGGCAGCTTGAGCTCCAGTGTCTGAGGGCTTGATTTTGAATTAACAGTGAATCCCACTCATGGAGCAGGAACAGACTGAACAAAAATAGCAGTTCAGGCCCCCTAAAAAAAACCCCACTGAACTTATAGTACTAGTGATCAGTTCATACAAACAAAAACTTATGTATATCAAGCTGAGAAACTGCAGCTCCAGATGTTGCATTGGATCCACTAATCTACTTGATAACTGATTCCTCTTCCAAAACAGCACCCAAGAAGTGACAAAACAAAGCAACTGCACTTCAGATTTCCTTTTCAAATCACAGCAAGTCTACATTCCTACCTCAGGCTTAAGAAGAGACAGTACAAAGATGAGCTGCCCATGCTAAGAAGCCACCACCAGATAGAGAAAGGCCCAAATTCAAAAGTTCTTACCATGTATAGAGTGGATTTTGAGGTTTTTTATTTTGAGTTGTCTCTCTGGTGGGAGTTGGAAGTTATACTTGTTTTTCAGGATCTCATAATACCCAACATACCTACTCTGTAATGCAAAAAACCCAGACACATTATGCAGTTTCTGTATCCCACACAGACCAGTTCCAGGTAGAAGAAGGATTGAGTTGATCTGCACTGAGTTCTTCTCTCAAGTCCAAGGCTTAGAAGAAATCAAGCCATTTGCTTTTTCCTTCCGCAGTTCAAGCATCTGGTTGTTAAAGTTCCACACAAGCCCTACACCTGTCTCTAAACAGCATTTACACTTGGTGTTTTAAGAAGAAATTTTAAAGAGTTATGCCTTCAACACTGGAACAGACTGCTCAGAAAACTGGGTCCTTGTCTGTGGAGATGTTCTAAAACTAAACAGGAATGGTTCTGGGCAGCCTGCTCTGCTCACCTTAAACAGTAGGGCTGGACTAGATGCTCTCCTAGTCTCAGAAGGCTGGAAGCCCAGATACCATAATCACATTAAATACTGCACTCAGAAGCAGCATAAGAAATGTGCTGTAACAAGGGCATATAAGAAAGATACAATGCAACCCTACTGATTGATAGCCCAACCCCTAAAGCAAAGAGTACAGGAATTAAGTAGTAGGAACCTCTCTGAAGCTGCTCCATCTCTGCCACCTTGTTTAAGTACTCACAAGGTTAGGGTTAGTTTGGCTCATTACAAAACGTGCTCAAACTTACCTGGGATGGAGTTTCAACTCCTTGAAATTTGGTACTTGTAGTTCTGTCAGTCCTTCTCTCCCCAAAGTAATCCAGACTTTCCTATATAGGGAGATTGTTTCAAGAGTGAAAAATACCTCACCACCATTCCCCTTCCTGAGGGCAGCACACAGCAGAGAAACTCTAGGTTCTAAAGAAACACTTCAAAGGCCACGTTCCCTGATCAGGAATAGTCAGGAACAGAAAGTTCACATGCTGCAAGGTATTTATTTTTTTCAATACAGAGTTCCACAATACAATTAATAATATCAGTGCATTTCGCCAAGTAAGCAGATTCTAATGAGGGTATTTTGACTACTGAAAGAAGCAGAAATAAAACCTAGTTCTTACCTTTGCACTCTCAAACTGGTCACTGTGTATAAGCCAGGTACAGACCATTGTTCCAGTTCTACCTGTATTACAAGAGAAGGAGTTACATAAGCTCAAAGGTTTGAGAATGGGTTTTGTGGAAATGAATTCATAACTTGAAACAGAGGTAACGGGAGATAAGTAGCACACAAGTACCTGTATTTCTGGGAAGAAAAAAACATTGCACTTTGTTACCTTGTTTGTTGAAAGCAGCCCCTGCAGCTCTTAAAGGTATTACTTGAAATATCTAATTAGTCACTAAAGTAACTGCATCCTCTATTTAGCAGTGGAGAGAGTCAAGCATACCTTACCAAATAACACTATAGCATCAGCCAGTGTCAGCTGGAGTCTCACAAATTACTTCTCCACTCCACCTTTTCCTCCTCAGCCCTATTAGGGCAGCACCAGGACTACTAGCACACAGGTCTCCAACACTACCTTGGTCTTGAATTCAAGCCTGAAGCCACATCACCCTTCTCTACCCTCGTCAGGTAGGTTCAGCATTCAGTTTCATTAAGCCTTCTAAGCTCAGTTCCCAGCTGTAGAGAAAAAGCTTTTGTAGACATCTGATTCAAGTGAACCAGAATCTGTAGCCACCTGATGTTTTGTCTAAAGATGTTTATGCGTAAAGATGTGACACGTTTTCAGGGCTTGTTCACACAGCTACTAATGTACTTCAACAACTCCTGCACTACTACAGAGTACACATAGCACCCGCAGGTCATCTTATACAGGAGCTCACACAAAGCCTGTCCCTACAAAGCTACCATGTACTCTTTCCCAATGCCTTATGTGCCTTAAGGATCCAGCAGTACTTTGGATAACTTCCCACTACACCCCCCCAGAAATTCAGCAGCTCAAAGTATACTGCACTGCCAATTTGCTAGTCACAACACCTATAGAATCTGTGAAGTTAACTCATAGCATAGATGCATTCAAAGCACTGAACCATACTTAAGTCAAAGTAGTTTGACAAGGAGTGTGTAACTTGCAGCATACACAGGTTGTACACAAGAAGCCTTACCCTTGCCTCCTTTACAGTGAATTGCTATGATATTCTTCTCATCTTGATTCATCCACTCACGGACACTGGTAGTGAATTTCAGCATGTCCCTAAATAAGAAGAAAATTAGCACAGCCAAAGCAAAAGCATGAGAAGTTATGCTGCAAATATTTATTAACAAGACTCACTGTAATGCTGGGACATTGTGGTCATCAATAAAGATCCTTTCTACCCTGTAGTGGAAGTACTTGGGGTCATAGCCTTTCTCACCTACAAAAGTAAGAGCTGGTGTTACACCAGGAAGAGCAACGAAAGCTTAAAACAAAGAAAGTAGCTTATGATACAAGACTGATGGTCTGAGCATAAAATAGTGTTTAAGTCCTTTTGATAGATTTTAAGTTCCCGAAGACCTGATGTATCAATACCACACCTTGAAGTGATACCTTTCTTTTTAGCCTCCTTTCAATAGTCAGCAGCTAAACATACTTACTGCAGAGATTGTAGACTTTATAGTGACCTGCATGCTTGGTGTCCAAAAACCTCGCAACTTCCTGAAGAAACAAGTTCAAAGTAATTAGTGCTCTGCTCTTTATTTCCATCACCACAAGCTGAACAAGTGCATTCATGAACAGTCCTTAAACAAGAAGCCTCTTCATCAACCCAATAGTTCAAATTCCCATCTCAATTCTAAGAAAGCATGACTGTGATTCAATTCCTTACTCCATATATTTCTGTAGGAGTCAGACAGCACAGTTCTAAATGGGCTACAACTACAAGCATTTAAACAGTGTGATTAATAACTAATCATGACAATATCACTAACCTGTGTGAGAATTTATTTGGTTCACTAAAAGATTCTCCAAGAGAAGAGATATCAGAACAGTCTGTCCACACTGCAAGACGCATCTTAGTCTGAGACTACAACACAGCAATGCAGCACAGGGGAGATCACTATTAAATCATTCTGACCAGCCAAGCCAGGACTAGGATTTGATAGTGTAACCTACATACAAGTTAGTTTACCTGCAAATTCTAGTTCACCTAGAAGTGATACAGCATTTAGAAATACTAAACCTGGTAATGAGAGGTTCTTACCTCTATGGGATTCCTATAGAAAGACTGCTTCCCAGAAGATGGAAAAGACATTGCAATAACACGATCTGTGGAGAAAACAGCAACCAGAAGTAACAACATGGAGGCAGACTTCTCACCCCCCCTCACCCACCCACCCAAGAACTATATGACAGAGAACATTATATGGATTAATTGATTCCTAATCTATGAGCACACTGCTTAGGAAAAGCATCTAACCATTTCCAGGAGCTCTTCCCCCCATCCCCATAATCAGCACAGCTAGAGCAAGCTTAATAGACCTTCCTAAAGGATTAGTTATCTTAAGTGCCAGACTCCATGGAACTGGAGACAAAAGCCCTCCAGTAAGTTAATCAATAGTTCCTTAGTTTCCATAGGCCCGGAACTGCTATCACTATGTATCACTATATGTAGATATAGCACTACAACCTCTCACCCTGAAGGCTAAACCTTGAAAGCAGTGGTTAGTGTTAGTAGGGTGTTTTCACACTGTGAAGTTTCATCTGTTGTTATAGGATTTCTACCAACCGGTAACATAAGTGAGATCCAGATCAAAACCATCTTTCATGTAACGCCTTTTGTTTTCAGAGACCTGTGGAAATGAAGCAGACAATCTCTCAAGAGCATGACACAGATCAACAAGTGTTGTCTATTATTAGGAAAAAAATGACTTTGTCACTAAGTCACATTCCAGAACCTCATTTTACTTTTGCAGAGTTATTTGCTCTCAGATAATGCTGTGACTGTGTTATTTGAATAATCTCCTATTACCTAAAGTAATTTTGCCTTGAAGTATAAAAGCTTACTCCAGTGAACAACACTGCAGATTCTCTATAAACTATGCATGAATGTCTTCGTGGGATGAGTAAAAGGAAGAGAATGATTAGAGCAAAATATTCAAGTATTTGCTCCTGTGTAAGGGGTTGAACTCAAAGCTGCAGATCTTACTTTAGTACCCTGATGAATGTAAGAGGCATTTAAAGTGGATAGGGCTTTAATGCATGTAACAGATGAGCTGTTTTGTTTTCCACCAACCTCTCCTCAGCCAAAGAAGAACCAGTCCATGCACCACACAAACCAGCAATTATCAAGACACACCACAGTGTGGCAATCACTGCTATGCCGACTTTGTAGGTCAAGCAGCTTCTTGCTCAACCAGAGGCAAGAACTGCCAGCTCTTCTGCAGTCAGAAGCAGAACTGCAATAGCCCACCAAGGGCATAGAGCAAGCATGTTGCTTCTGCTGCATTATCAGTTTCAGATCAATATGCTGTAGACAGATTTACTGCTTGCTATATTTTGACAGCTTCCTGGACAAAGGAATAGTAACATCTGCCTAGACATACTACTTGGCCAGCTTACCATTCTTCTAGTTACCACTTCAAGCTGTTTCTTCTGTGATGCCAGGCGAAATATTCTTATTAAGATGACGATTCTCAGAACTCGAAGGAGAGTAACCATTCTACACAAAAGAGATTTGTAGTAAAAAGCATTGAGCTTAAGCATAAAGCGTGAAATTATTTAAAAGCTGTTTCAGAGAATATTAAAAAACACTTTGTTTCATGCAAAAAAAACAAGATCTGGAGTACCACAGTTTTATTGTTGATGGCACTGGGGATGCACATTCTGCAGCAGTAACAGAGCTGGAAGATTCCATAGTCTATTCTAGGAACTTCCTCAGCTATCTCCAGCCAGCAAGCAACAAATTCCCTTAACACTGTCAGTTATCCCTTGATACTTAAGTGAACACTTGAAGTGGAACCAGCCACCTCATAGACAAGCTGAAAAGAGAAGGTAAATAAGCTGGACATGCTCGAATAAGAAACATTTTCTTTAATCAGTCAACAATTTGACAAATTTAGTTGAGAAACTTTGAACTCCTGTTGAACTTTGGATCAGGCAAGATGCTTATGTGAGTGGCTCTATAGAAACAGGGGCAGTTGCTTCAGCATACCCTTAGGGACAAGGACAAACTAACATTAATTTCTTAAGGAGGTATATGAGCATACATTTTTAAGAAGCACATACATGTTTCAGGTCCTGTTACACCTAGGTAAGAACCTCAGTAAATACCCACAGTTCTCCACCAGTGTAGAGCTTGTGGAAGTCAATAATACACAGTTGTCCTAGAAGCCTGGTAAATTTCAGTTTCTCCCCAGCTTCCTTCTAGTCCAAGATAGTACCTCTATTGGTTTGGGGAATTCCCTTGAACTAGAAGCCAGACAAGGACGTGAACTAACAGTGGATTGAAGACACTAGAGCCCCTCTCCTCAGCTTGAACCATACCTTACAAGAAGAGTTTGCCTTCTGCCCCTTGCAAAGGCAACTAGTTAAACATTAGTTTGCAGACATCCTTCTATTGGTCAACAGACACTCACTCCAATCCACACTGCTAGACTAAGTTAGAAAGGATAGAGGGATGTGACATTGCCTCTCTGGGTTGCCACTGAAATCTGACTTGTATGACAAGTTGTCACCCACAGAAAGCACTCGACAAATCTCCAAACAGTCTGAGCAGACTTTAAGGCTGCTGTTCATACCAGAAGGAACAACCAAGAGCAAGACAATGGGAATTAGTTTGATTGTGCGGTCACAACTGGAGGATTAGGTTGGAAGGCCATTGTCTCTAAACGTGAGATTTGGCCAGATCTATGGGATCATCTAGAGCAAGGCAGCAATATATCCGAGCAGGATTGAAGAGCTTTTAACAACAGAAGCCTTATGGAGGGACTCAATAGTTGCGTGGGTGAGATGGTAGGTCCTAGCTGAGTATCCCAGCTGGACTTGTTTTTGTGTGTGTTGCACTAAGCAGTGCAAAAACTGAGCCTGTCTTAAAACCTCCATCAAGTCAGAATACAAGGGACTTGCACACCAACCCACAACAACATAGAACAACACAGGAACACCCCTTTGCCCTCTGGAGTACTTGCCCCACCATTCACTTTTAGTTACACCAGGAGATGTTTAGATCATATCTGCCTTTGAGAGGCAGTCAAGCTACAACAGAACTGTAAGCCTAAAGAACAGAAAGACTTTGCTTTGAATTCTGTACTATGAAATACCGTCACAGCTTTATTTGTGACGTAGCATACACTCACCTAGCCCAGATATGCCCAAGAACATTCTTAGCGGCCCATCACAGAAAGATCACATTTAACTGCTGTCAGACCATTCTCACCTTGGAATCTGATCTGTGGCAGCAAGCTCAGAGAAGGAGTAGGTCATGTTAATGAGCAGAGTGCCCACTACTATGAGTGCATCTAAAGTATTCAGTTTGGATCGGAAATAGTTCTTGAAGCTGGAAAAACAAAAAATGAAGAGTTTTAGATAGATGCACCTACAGATGGTCTTGCCACGCTGAATTCCTTTGCTCATGTCTTACCCTTCAACAAACACTCTCATGAGAACATCAACAAGGAAGAAGAGTGCTATAGCCAGGGAAACGCCTTCGAGAATCTCTCTGATGCCTCTTTTCTTCTCACTGATGGACAGATCCACAATCACCACTATGATGTCCACAATAATAAGCACAACCCCAAAGACTCTGCGAGGGGGAAAAAAACACAAGTCAACTGGTATATACATACATACCAGTAGTGACTTGTATATACAAACTGGAGATAGCAACTCTAGGTTTTTATTTTAAGCTGGTCCAGCAAGCATGGATTCTTTTATAGATTAAGGCCTGCTTGTGTAACAGCTAAAAGATTCAAATTGCATTTTTTTAAGTGACCTGCACAGAATACACCATCCACATGGAACTGTGCATTTTTAGACACAATAGTAGTTATTAACCAATAATCCCGTATCTATCCGTGCATGATGCAGATCTGAGTGCTTTAAGGCACAGCAGCATCAGTGCTGCTTGCCAACTTACTCACTTTCCCTCCCACTCGTGATGAAGAACGGCCCCAAGAAATAACCATATTTAATGGCTCACCTTCTTTTAGCACCTAGATTGCATACAGCAGACCAACCAGCTGCCACAGGCTTTAGTACAACATTAACAACTCTTATGTCAATAAATGACAGTAGCATTTCCAATTACAGTTTCCCATCCTCCTTGGAGAATGCAGACATCTAAGACATCTTTCCCAAAGAAACCTCCCTTCTGCTGGAAGAGGTAGATTTAGTGCTTCCCAGTTAGAAGCTCAAAGAAGTCTCAAGTTCTTACACCTAAAAGAACTACTTCTACCTTTCCCATATCATTACAAGCATAATCTCTTACCTGAATCCAAATGACATCACAAAGGGGGAAATTTTTCTCCTAATGGTACTGCAAGAAAAGAGAATCGCATCAAGACAAGTGACGATTTGCTACTGATTAAACCAAAGTAGCACTGCTACTGAAGTTCATTCTTTTATTTTCAGAACTCTGTATCAGTGATTTAAGAGAGTATTCAGCTGCAGTCATGAAGAAAATACATTAAGGTGGTGTATGGAAAAAAAATAATCTTCCATCACTTGAACAAGAGGTATTTTATCAGCTACAACCTTAAAATAGTACTACTTCCTGTCAGTATTGTTCACATATTTGTCCTATTTTTCCTGTTGTGTGTGGTTACCATGCTCCCCCATCTCCACCCACACCATTGGAGATGCTACTGTTACAGGAAGTATTCATCAATTCAGTAATTTATATGAGATTATTGATGTGCAGTATAAACTACTTGTTTCCTTCAGGGTAGTTTGAGCATTACGTTTTACTTGGTCAAAGACCTTAACTCCACTATCCAGCTTAAGACAAGGCTGAGTATGTTTAAGATGAAGAGGAAGCATCTTGATAGGCTCACTGATTTAGCCCATATTCCTCATTATTAAGCTTAAAGTTCAAAATATAAACAACTAAACAGCTACACCTTCAAGCAGGAAAGGTGCTGTATCCTTAACTTGGATGTGAAAAGTGGGTACTGTAAATGAAGCAATAAGCCTTATTTTCAAGGGAACACAGCATATGGAAGTTTCTCTTTGCACTTATGAACACCCAGGACGCAAGAAAAACAATGCAATAATTACATTATGACTCTGTCTTCGCCCAGCTAACCCTATGATATAGGTATAGTATGTACAGGACGACTTCAGCTTCCACAGCCTAAGGACAAGCACCTTTATTGGATGCACTAAAAAGGGAATCTAATCTGTCTTGCCAAAATCTTGGCAGTTAAAGGCACAACAATTGCTTGCATATTTAAGCCTTTATTAAATGCACTCCTTAACCTGAATTCATACAATTCAGGACAATAGGAGAGGAACTGAGATAACAGGCTTAATCCTACTGTTCTTACTGATCACGAGCAGGTTCAGACAGTTCATTCTTATTGAGGGCATAATGCTTGCCATTTGCTCCAGATACTGATTCACCTGATTTTCTCACCAGCATCTCTTCAATTTCTTCTAATTCTTTTGAGTGAATATATATATATATATATATATATGCAGTGCAGTTTGAACTACCTATTTTCCACTCTGTCACAGATTTATTGCTAACTGGTGAACTGGGTTTTCATCTCCATAGGTATGAAGAAGCTTCCTGGACTTGCACGCTGTTATACATTAGAGCAAGTCTTGGTATGAAGTGATGCACAGCTTCAAGGTATCAAGATCAAAGCACTGGTATCAAAGCAATTAAGGCTTCTCAGCAAACCACCTGCCTTCTCATTTTGGCTCAGGCATTTTCACTTTTTTTTGGGGGGTAAACAAGGCACTTAGTTTATCATTAGCTTACTTGGAACAGCTGTCCGGTTCATTATCCTCATCACGACCATCATCAATCTTTATTGTGGGCTCATCTGCTGTTGGAGAGCTGGCAAAGGAACAGCACAAATAAATATATAAATTACATACCAGTACAGATGTCAACTTTATATATCTGAAATAAAGGGTAGCAATAAAGTAATATTAATTACTATCAGCTGAGCAGCAAGGAACAGCCTAGGCTGAAGCACAGTAATAGTACCAGGAGAAGAAAAGCTTTCCATATGTTGGCACAACAGAAGCCTTTGGTTTGCACTGACCTAATTCCACTTGCTACCCTCCTACTAAAGTTCTCTTTTGGGGGGAGGAAGGGAAGACATTTTATTAAGTAATGAGATAAAGGACTTTGAAGTAAAGCATCCAAAAGTCTGTCAAGAACTTCAGACAAGCCCAGACTCTGGAAGTGCTGGAAACACACATATGCAAAATTCAGGTGGAAAAGAACCCAAAACATTAACACTACTACAGTAAAGTACTTGTTCATAGAGCACTTGCTAGGAGAAGCCATAGCACAGCAATGTTTTTGTGCTGAGCAGGATACCAGACCGGAAACTGGAAGATCAGGGCAGCAGCAGTTGAACACTTTTTTGCAGTGGCTGCTCACTATAACTTCCTCAGAAGAGTCTCTTTCAAATGGGATTTTGTTTAACCACCTGAAATGCTTTGAAAGCCACAAGATGACTTCATAGAAAGTCAAACGTAACAGTCAAATCCAGTGATTTGCATTTTTAACCTGCTGCACAGAAATAGTATATTGCATAACAGCACAGCAACAGTGTTTGCTGTGACTCTGTCTCTGGTATCATTGCTACTCACACAGAAGCAACTGTATGCACAGTATTTTCCATCTCCAGTATCTCCAGCAAGCTTGCTCTGTTCCTAAAACTGAAGGAAGGCTCTGGAGATGTTAAGGCCATTCAGTTTAGCTTCCCAGATGTTCTCACAGGACATTCACTTCAGAGTTAACCGCTTAGTGTGGGCTGAAACACTTCACTTATTAGGATGTGTTACTGCTGCTGTAGCACTCCTACTGCAGATCACTTGCTTGTATTTGTATACAAGTGAAGGGAACTGAAAGCCAGACTTCTAATCTTCTACTCTGGGAAAAATAAGAGTGAGCTACAGTATATTTTGGGTTGGGAAGCCAGCTGTTAAGATTAGAAGAGAATAGAAGCCAAGTCCAAGGACACTGTCTAAACTGTGTTCTCACACAGTAATTCAGGCCTGAACAATGCTTCCCTAAGAGGTAGTTTTACTTTACATCTAACCGTTGCCCAAACTAGAAAAAGCTTTCTGCTAGAAGGTCCTATGTCTAATCTTCAAACATAAGGTAGAAGAGAAGAAAATGAAGGCATACTACAACCTACTGTCTACCCACAGACTCTCTAAAGAGTACACAAGCTTCTCTAACTGCTCACAATTAGAGAGAGCATTGGACTTGGAAGCTTATAAGGAGAGCAGAGCAATATGCTAACTACAGTACATCTTGACAGTGGCTCCCAGAAGCTAGAAGAAAGCAAAACTTACTGCCCCAAACTCAGCACACCAGGACAGGATAGCTGTACCGCCTTGTTACAGTTCTCAACCACTTGCAAGAAGCCCATCACAAAAGCACATTCCTATCAGAGATATCACTCCTCAAGTAGCACTGCTCTCAGGGAAGGAAAAGAAACAAGAAAAATAGAGTCCATGCATGAAGTGCTTGAAGTTTACATAGCATATCTCCTCTTTGTTATGTCCAACACACTAAGGAATGCTAGGCAGAAGGCTGCATGCAGCACACTTCAGGTCTGAACTCGTGCACCGGTTTGTTTCACTCACCTTGAGGCTTCAGTGAGCTCTGACCCCTGTTCATACCTCACAGTTGTCATTTTGGCGTTTCTTGCTCTGCTGGTGTTAAAAGAAGCATGTCTAGTTAGCAATACAAGAAGCAAGGAGTATTCATATCTTCATCTACAGTAGTTTCTTACATTATGAGAGGACAGGCCTGCACTCCCTCCTCAAACACCTTCCCTCACAGCTGAGGAAGCACAGAGTAGCCATCACTCAGCAGCACAACCAAGCACACCTAGCACACCCAAGAGACGACAGCTTTATCTCAGCACCTTTCCCCGCTTCCAGCCGGTCTCTGCTCCAGCAAGCAGAGCCGGGGAGCAGTACAGAAGGGATGCCCTCATCTCACCCCCGGCTGCTGTACCTGGCTCTTCCGACCTCGGAGTGCGAAGCCCCACCCGGAGAGCTAAGGACAGAGGCGGCTCCAGGCTGGCTGCGGGCCGGCCCCGGGCAGCACCTCGGCACTCTCCGCCCAGCAGAGGCCGTGCGGGCCGAACCCCGGTCCGGCACCAGCCACAGCTCCGGCCCGGGAGCTTCCCCGAGCGCCCTCACCTCAGCACGGCCACCCGCCTCCCAGCTCAAAGTCGAGCCCGGACACCCGCCCCCTTTGCCCCGCAGACTCAGCGGAAAATTGCGTTAAACTTCCTGAGGACAGCCTGCCCACCTCCCGCCCGAAGCCCCGCTCACCCGCAGAGCCACGAAGAGAGAAAGCGCTACAGCCCCCGGCCGGGACGAGCTTAAAAGGGCCGCGGTATCGCACCTGGGCCGGGCCTGGCCCGCCCGCTGCCGTGGACACGGCTTCGCTCCGCCTCAGCCGGGGGTCCTGTGGGCAGCAGGTCGGCCGTGAGCCGGCAGATGTGGGATCCTGGGGTGTATCACAAAGAGCGTTGCCCACACCGGCCCTCTGTGCCATGGTCCGGTGTGGGAACATGATAATACTGTGTCCAGTGCTGGGCTCCCCGGTTCGAGGAAGAAAGGGGTCTCCTAGAGAGAGAGCACCTCCTGAGTGAGAAAGGCTGTGAGCCTTAGGGATGTTCAGCCTGGAGAAGGGAAGGCTGAGGGAGGATCTTATCCAGGCTGGATGTGGCTCTGGGCAGCCTGGTTTAGTGGTTGGCAGCCCTGCCTGTGGCAAAGGGGCTTGAAATTAAACGATCATTAAGGTCCTTTTCAACCCAGGCCATCCTATGATTCTATGATCATATCAGTGATTATAAATAACTCATGGGTGGGAGTCAAGTGATAGAGACTAGGCATGTGGTGCGTGGCTGCTCCCTCCCCAACAGTCAAGTAATCAACAAGCAGCCCCTTAACATGAGCATCTTACTGCAGAAACCTGCTTCTCGCTAACACTGGGGCCAGCTCTGTCCTTTACCAGCGTTCTGCAGCACGCTCAGCAGCAGAGGGAGCTCCAGGAGAGCGCTTGGGGGAAGCCTGCAGCTCCCACAGCTGCAGGGCTGGTCAGGCTGGTGGGGAATTGTGTTATTCTCACGTAACCCTAAGAGAGAAAAATCTCCTCACAAAGAGCAGTGAGGTAGCAGCACAGGCTGCCCAGGGAGGTGATGGAGTCACCATCCTCAGAGGTGTTCAAGAACCATGTAGATGTGGCACTGAGGGACGTGGTGAATGGGCACGGAGGGATGGGTTGGTGGTTGGACTGGATGATCTTGGTGATCTTTTCTGACCAAATAGATTTTACACTAACAACCTACAACGATCAGTGCAAGAAGGGGCTGGAGGCTGGCAGTCATAACTGTTGCTTTCAATGCATTTAATCCTATAGCTGTAGCAGTTTTGCCAGCTCTGATGTATCTTCATGAGTTTCCTGATAGTCAATCTATTTTCTTCAAGCTACAGCTTCTGAAGTCAGAGGACTAAAGTAAAAATGCCACATATAGCTGTTAATAAAACTGATTTTCTGGCTCTCGTTTTTGGTGGAGAAAGATGTATAAACATGGATGTTAGGGGGAAGTTCTTCACTAGGAGAGTGGTTCAGCCCTGGAACAGGCTGCCCAGGGAGGTTGTGGATGCCCCGTCCTTGGAGGTGTTCAAGGCCAGGTTGGACGGGGCCCTGGGCAACCTGATCTAGTAAAGGTGTATGTTTGGTGGCCCTGCCAGGCAGGGGGGTTGGAACTACATGATCCTTGAGGTCCCTTCCAACCCGGGTCATTCTGTGATTCTGTGACCCAAGGTTTGTGAAACAGAAATGAAAAAAGAAGCATTTAAAGTATTCTGGTTTTTAAATTTACGTCTCGTAAATCAGTTTCATTATATTCTGTCCTTTAACTCATGATGCTGACGTTCAAAATCCCCTCAGAATCCAGTTCTGATCCATGGATGATTATCATAGGTGTAGAACAGCAGAACTGACAACAAAAAGAGATGGAAATGTTCAGTAAATCATCCAGTTACGCTGGGCAAGAGCGGGATGAAGTGTGTATATCTCAGAGAGGTGATGACATACTTAAAATTCCAAAAACAACAGAGAGGGATATGATAAACAGAATCTCTTAGCTTGACAGACGTCAAGATAAGTAGGTACAGATCATTCATATCTGATACTTGTAAAAGAGAGAGAGCCAAGAAAAATAATGAGCTTTTTATTCTGTTTTGAGCTAACGGAAATGTGGAGATAAGGAGAGGGGAAAGGGGATCAATTCTGTGCCAATATCCAAAGCAGAGAGATCGGATGAGCTGATGGTGGGCTTGGCCTTGCTCCCAGAAAAGAAGAGTAGAGGCTTCAGTTGATAGAATACTGAATCCTGACTGCAGTGACTTAGACCAAGGCAGATCAGACTTAGAGCACCAGTGATCATGTTGTGAAAACAAGTAACTGAGAAAACCTGGAGAAGCAGTAAGGAGTGATCAGCTGCTGGTGGTCCTTCCATATGTCTGTGTGGCAAAATGCATAGCAAGATTCTTACATCCACAAACAGCAACGACGTGAGGCTGAGGGCATTGCTGGAGCTACTTGGCTTCTGCGTTCTCTCAGTTCTCTAGTCCTGATAGCCATAGCTTTTAAATGAAAGAGTCCTGAGTCCACCAAACACCAGCCAAAGCTCGTTGCAACTTTATGTCCATGTTCTGCATTAAGAAGTTCTGAATGGAGTCATCTCAGGAACAGAACTTGCTCTTCCTCATCCCAATTGGAGGCAGGCATAGAGTTCATAGTTACTTGGCTTTAAGCAGAGAAAAACAAATCTGGCAGAAGAGGGCTCACAGAGTACAGCATCATGAGAATAAAAGGCTGGAGGATGGGCTGCGGCAGATTCTGACTCAGGGCAAATAATAATAATAAATTAACAATGGGAGTAATTAAGCACTGAAAGGTCTGTGGTTTGTTGCTTGACACTGAATATTTTACAACAAAATATCTATTTCTCAAAGAGATGCTCCCATTCAAATGGGAACGAAGTAGGTCAGGGGAGTTCTCTGACCTGAGGTAGGTATAAGATCACGCATATTATCCACACGCTCCCTCTGGCCTTGTGACTAATTCGCTTTTGTACAGCTATTCCTGATGTAAATGAGATGGGCTCAGACCTGCGCTTGCCCTCAGGAGCTTAGGAATTAATTATGTTTGTTGTATCAACCCATTAGATACTCATAGGCTGCATGTAGACTTCTTAGACTGAATTATACCTTTGCTCTTTGAACGTTATCAAAACATTCCGATCTGGCATGTTTCAAGGTCTGCCACCTTTGTGCATGGGTTTCTGTGGTTATTCCTCGCTAACAAACCACCAACTTTTAATATGTACGTCCCAGTTTCGGTTATTTCATAGATTGAAACTACAGTGGCTGACGTCATCCCCATATCTTAAATTTATCATACTTTTGTTGAAGACCTTTATTGTTAGATGAAAAAACCAACTGTTTCAGACCTCATAAATTAGCTTTGCTCAAAAAAAACCCATCCCTGGCAGCCCACATTCCTGCAGGAGATGCATAGCAGCTGGCTCATGGAGCGCCTGCAGGCCGCTGCTGCCTCCACACCTGCCGTGCCTACAAAGAAAGCTGGTCTGTCCTCTCTTCCAGTGAGCAAGATGTTCATGGAAGGCGGAAAGTGATGGAGAGGTGCAGAAATAACGGCAAATGGATTCAGCACCTGGATTCAGTGCAAATGAGCTGTTTTGCTTGGAGCTGGCTCCGGACTACTCTGTATTTTCCTCAGGTGCAGGTAGGTAGCCAGATTCTTGCTGTGAAAACCTCAAGGCTGTAACTCCTTTGAAGCCTTGGAGCAGCTGGTTCATTGAATCCTTACTGCTTTAAGAACAAACAAACAGCTGGGAACTTGTTTGGGAGAAAATCTTGTCCTGAGAGTTTGGAGATGCCACCCTTGTCTTCCAGCTGCAGTGATGTTCCATTAAAACCTAGGGGGAGGTGAATGTCCTTTGGGTGTCATCTTCATGTCTTCATGTTGAACAGCACACCACAGCCACAGGAATATCCAGAGTTGTCCCACAGCCCCACTGTTCACTCACTTCTATCCACTGCTTTACATTCTTGCTGTGCTGGCTGTGCATTTAATGTATGAGTAGTAGGGTTTTTTATGACTGTTATTCAGCACCTACGTAGTTTTGCTGGAAGCAAGGAAGAAGAAAGCAGGGTGGGGAAGTTTTTAGTTAATGAAATGGTTATTATTTGCTGACAAGATCACTGAGTGTCTTATGAAGAGGGAACTTGGTCTCCTTCCAAGTAACTAAACAGGAATTTGGACTGCAGTATGTGTGTGAAGCACGTGTATTCCAGACACACAAAAAAAAGAAGAAAAGACACGTACAGCCCCATTGCCTACAGACTTCAACATCTGTGAGGATGCGTTATTGCTCATACTGTCCGCATTCTTAACAATGACTTGGTTGTTTTACCTCAGGGCCAGTGAAGCGGTGCAGGAACATGTCTCCCTGCTAGAGCTCCCTCATGGGAATTCAGCCTTGTGGCAGCCTCTCTCCAGTACTTCAGGTATTCCTGACTCTTCTTTTAGCCTGGGCAAATAAATTCATCATGAAACAGGTATGCAAGGAACATGTTCCAGCTGACCAGGAATTTCATATGCAGACATTGTCGAGGCTATCACCACTGAAGCCCTGAATAGAACATGGGTATTCCAGGCCTCTGGGCTCTGAGAGGCATTTGCAGTCCCTGAAAGAGGGTTGGACTTTGAGTTCTGCTCCTACAAAGTGACAGTCACGTAAGATACATGGAGGAGTTGTACCCCCAGGGGGTCTGCAGCCCCATTGCCCCATCCTACCAGGGACCAGCAGGAGGCCTGATGACCCCCATAGGACCCTGCAAACACCCATGGCTGACCACGATGCTCTAATGCTGCTGCATCCTGCTCCTCTCCCCCATAATGAAGATATGTCCATGGATCAAGAGGACATGTGCATTGGCCAGATAGGCAAGAGCATAATTTGGTGTGTGTCATCTCAAGCACTGTCTAACTCAAGCTGAGAAAGAGACAACATGGATAAAAGCACAAGAAGAGCTGAATGACTCGGCCCCAGGGAACAGTACACAGACCCCACTTGCTCAGGGGCATCCAGAACAGCTTCAAAAACCTGCCTCAAAACAGGGGTAGTGAATAAGTGGTGAGAAAAGCACTGCTTACATAATCCTTTCATGGTGAGATGGGTCTGTAGTTCCTGTTTTTAAGAAATAAACATCACTGCTGTACTTTGGAAGAGCTGTAAAGTCCCGCTTCAGCAAAGGGTAATAGAAAAGTCTTCGAGGGGTTTACTTATATACCTTGTCTTTTGCCCCACAGCCCTTCCTCAGACCACAGCCCTGTAAAATGGAGCATTCCTGCTATTGTATTTAAAAGAATCTGTAATTCCTTGGCCGTAACACAACTGGACGCACTCATCTGTTTGCTTTTTTCTCTCTTCTACAAATGTCCTTGTTTGTGTTAAATAGCAAATACGATCATCCAGCTCCAAGGAGTTACACAACTGCAAACCCTTTGAGATTTCAGCTGAACATCAAGTCTTGCTCAACACCCCTGCGTTCATTTCTTGGTTCAGATTTTCAGCTCTTTCAGCATTACGGCTGCACTGTGCTTTTGACATATAAACCAGATCAAACGGCAAAAGAAACATCAACCACAAAAGCTGCATTCATTCCACCTTGCAGGGCTTACTGCAATGAGCCCGTCCGTATTAAACACGAGATAAAACTCCCACGAGGAGCATTAGCCTGAGTGATTCATATAAACACTTCAGCAAGTCAGACTTGGTTGAGCTCCACAGTCAGATAAGGTGGGTAATGGTACGCAACCAGCAGTCACTCTCATTTGGAGAGCACTGCTGATAGAAACATAACTGTTCCTTATTCTAACTGTGAGGTATTGGGTAACAACAGATACATCAGGGTTTGGGTAAAACTGCCTGTGTTTTGTATGGAGCTGCCTGTTGCGGTGAAGCATTCTTCTGAGCCCTTGATGTGGGCCATCTGGAAAGGAAAATCTACTCAGCCTCTAGAAAGAAAGCCAGGATTATGATCACTTTATTTTGCAGTTGACTTTCAAGGGAGATATTCTTATCAGGAGGAGGTCTGAAGGAAAGGCAAGTTGCAGGTATGTGGATTTAATATATGTTGATAAAGGCATAGGCAAAGGCGCTTTTTCCCCCCTCTAGACTTCACTATCTATTTTTCAGGAGTCATTGCTCCAATCCATCCTTCCTGTTAGCTTTTTGCTTCCACCCACATTCTCTGCACTGGGCCTGATCCTGACCTCAGTGCCAGAATGGCAGCAGGATGGAGAAGTGCCAGCAGTCCTGGGCTGGGAGAGAATCATTCTATAACGCTGAAATCTTTTCTCCGTCATCTGAAAAAATGCCACGTGCCAGAGCTCACACCTGCACGGCTTTTATCAGTGACTTCCACAGGGCTGTTCTCTTGCTTTGCTTTGGCCCTGGCTTTCAGGCAGCTCCCCTGTCACAGCAGCTTTGCCAGCTCTATATGTTTGCTCCCAGGGTCGCAAGCTGAAGCAAAGCAAGTCCTGGGAGTGCAGATCTGGAGAGCCAAGTTTCCGCAGTGCTTCCAGATGTGAAGAGGGGGAGTTGCTTTATCCCATTTCTCAGATTTTGTTTTATTCTTTTACGATTTCTTTTATTGTTGTTGTTATTTTTTAAGCACACCATGCAGGCGCTCTGCGAACAATTTGTACTGTTCTCCTGCACTCAGCTGCATGCTCCCAGTGGTGGCTGTTTATGTGTTTTCTTTTAGCTGAGCCTCAGCCCAAAGCCCTGTCCATGTGCCGCATCTACGTGGCTCTTGTACCTTCAAGGACAGTGACTCCACTTTCCTTGGGCAGCTCGTGCCACTGCCTCACCATTCTTTGTGAAAAAATATCCAACCTTGTAGCATTTACTGGGGAGTTAAATGTGATTGTGATGTAGGGGAGAAGGGGTAAGATGTGAAAGGAGCTTAAGAAACAGTGCACTCTGTCAATGCTTCTTTTCAGGTGCTGAGAGATGAGTGTGTTGATGGCCTGGTTGCTGCTGCTCCTTCTGGTCAACTTCAGCTCACCTGCACCCAGGTTTTCGGTGCGTATTGCCTCAGCCAGTGTCTGTACAGCCTTTCTGTGATATCCCAATGGGTTATCGTTTCCAGGGAAAACTGTCTTCTTTTTATTAATTGCAATTTAAGAAGCAGGGAAAGAGGAGCTCAACATAGTCTGAAGCAACCTGTTTTCATCTGATGAGCAAATCGCTCTTGGGCCAGCTCAAAGAGGTACAGAGTTTGGCAGAGGTGAGCCCAGAGCTGTCAGAGTAAAACCAGCAGCTGGTTCTTATGCACACCTTTGCTTGTCTGTCTTGGAAGTGATTTTGCTCTGTTTTGTTGATGTTACTAATGGGGGATCATCAGCCACAGACTAGGCTGTTGCTGAAAGTCCCAGCCAGAGTGGGCAGGATTCTGGCCTTGATTATAGTAATGCAGCTCTGAAGTTACTCCACTTATCCCAGTAGGCCCACTGCTTTTCAGCTCTTTTATCTTCCAGTTTTACAAGATATTTTGCTGGTTTAGCCTGACTGCAGTGCAAGAGCAAGGATTTTCTGCTCTTATTACCCTGAGGAGTTTTATAGTCTGCAAAACTCCCTTTGATTTCCTTAAATGAGCTGAATGACTTTTGTCCTAAGTAATTTTCCACATATCTGATGATATTCTGTAATGCTCAGATCAGTGGAAAGACCATTGCAAGAAACCACTTTTCACTGGGTTTGACTCAGCAGCCCATGCTTCAGGACTCATACTTCTTGGGAAGGGACTGCCATTGGACCATCTTGATCCATAGAGGCAGAGCAATATGTTGGGGTCAAGAATAGATACACACTCATTTCTTCTCTGCCCCTCTGTTCCTATCACTGATTGAACTTTACTTTTTGTTCTTTATTTTTTCTCCGTTCCTCCTCACCCAGGAAAAGGATATTTGCCTCCTAGACAACAATAAATTGAGACAAAGGTTAAAACATCTTCAAGATTTGCTTTACTTGTATGAACTACAGCTGAAGGACATCCTGGAGAACACTTATCATAGGACAAAAAGTGGGATCTTCTCAGGCAACAGGAGCATGCAGCATGAGCCTCTTTTACCCACAACCAGCGGGAATTTGATAGTCTATGACCAAGGTACATTTTGCATTAGCATATGTGGAAAAGTCAGCTGGTAAAAAATGCTTAATTCTTCCTGCAGTGTCCCTTGTATCACATACAGATATATGTGATATTCTGGGAGTCTGAGGTACAGCTGGGCGCAGCCAAGTGCCCATGCCATTCCCTGGTCTCTGCATGGCGCCTGCTGACAGAGCCAGCCCTGCTCCCACATTCCACATGCTGTAGCCCCACCTGAGCTGTACCCACCCCTGTTTCACAATGACTCCCAAGGCCCTAAAGCCCCGCTCTGGAAACCAGCATTGTTAACACCTTTCTGGCTTGTCTGCTTTGGCACTGCAGGCCTTGCAGAGCCAGCCAAGGGTCCTTGTCCTATTTCTCTTGGCGATGCCCTCTCTCAGCTGCACATACCCCCTTGCATTCCCTCATATAACAAACCGATACCATTCTGCCCAGATTGTTCTGCAGTGTATAATAGGAAGAACACCAAAAGTGGTTACTACCGGGTCAGGCCCAGGGCAGACCAAGAGCCTTTCCTGGTGTACTGCGACATGTCTGATGGCGGTGGGTGGACTGTAATTCAGCGACGGAGTAATGGCAGAGAGAATTTCAACAGGTAGGTGCCTTCAGGTCCCATCAACAGAACCTTCTGTGAGACCCCCAGTGCCCACCGGATGGCAAAACCCAAGTATTGAGAAGCTGGATAAGCAAGATAATAACAATAGTAACTCTTTGCGTTAGGGAGACGTGTGGGTATATATTGGTAACAGGAGGTCATTTTCAAGATGGATTTTAAACGCCTTTTCCATGGTTGTCTGCATTTGAGATTGCATGTGCATGCATATTTGTATGAGGTGGTTCAACTGGAAGAGGCCTATAAAGGTCATCCAACTGCCCGATCCAAACGCCCCTTAACCTGTTCCCATGTTTGACATCCCTTATGGTAAAAAGTGTTTTACCTGGAAAAAAATGTCCCCATGAAGATTAATCATAGCACACAGAGTTTTAGGGCATGTCTAAGTGTCTCTTAAATCAAGTATGACCCATTGTAAAGCTACGTCAACTGGCTCTAAGCTATCCTGCCCCATAGGTAGCTATATAGCCATGGCAGTTCAACTCGTAGCAAAAGTGAATTTGTGGCAGTGGAAAACATCCTAAGGAGAAGCATTGACTAGTAGGTAGGTCAGGCAGAACTGAAATCCCCACAAACAACCTGTGAGAGCAAATAAAGACAGGGTTAATTTAATTGGAAATAACAGTACTCAGGTAGTATATGTGAATATCAAAGGCAGCAGAGAAATAACAGGAGGATTTAAGTTACTGAAGTGATTAGAAGAATGTAATGACGTAAGATTTATCTTAAGAACAACAAAGCTGGAGGATTCTGGTGAAAAACAAGTATGTGTCTTTAAAGGACGAGTAGCCACAAACGGTGACACTGCAAAGAAACAGAAGTGAGAGCAGTCAGTGAATTAAAAATAGGCTCAAGTGGAACAGGAACACAAAGCAGATCCAGATGTTTTCCTTCCAGCTTCATCCAGAAGCTTTTATTTGCAGCTTCTGCTCATTTTCAGACTCTTCACTATATCACTTTATTCATCCAGGGCTAATGTATATATTAGACTGCAAGTGTCACCGACGGACCCTTGTTACCCCCATATGCTGAAATTTGTATTCGTATCTATTGCAGGAAGTGGAATGATTACAAACTGGGATTTGGGAAGTTCCAGGACAAGAATGATGAATACTGGCTGGGCAATGACCACATCCACGACCTGCTTGCTAGAGGTGCAAGTATTCTCCCTCCACAGACTTTTCCAATTCACCTGAGATAGTTCGTCTAACAGGAGTCCACTTTGTGCTTAGGAGAGAGCTCATTAAAGATCGACCTGATGGACTGGCACGGGGAAAGACGTTATGCAATATATGAAAACTTCCAGCTCACCAATGAAGAGGTAAGAAATGGAGAGAGCAATGAATTCCTGAGAGGACAGGTCTGTTAGGCTAAAAATCAGATGACTTCTAGGTCTTAGAGAAGATGCTACAGGAGCTGTTCTAGCTGAACCATGACCAGCTTATGAATGCATCTGCTTGGCACAGTTTCCTGCAACAGGTGTTGTGATCAATGAGCCAGGCAGAGCTTTCCAGCTTGTTGCATAGTGTATGAAATGATTCATGAAAATCAGTAAAGCCTGAAGCCCTTTTTAACAATGTTACTATAACAGAAGGGCTGCTAAAATGATGAAGAGACTGGAACATTGCTCGTATGAGGCAAGGCTGGGGGAGCTGGGCCTGCTCAGCTTGGAGAAGAGGAGGCTCAGGGGGGACCTTACCCATGTGTATAAATACTTGGAGGGAGGGTGCCAGGAGGATGGAGTGAACTCTTCCACTTATTTGACAGGGGATACAGTGGATAGAGAAAATTGGACTTCAAAAATAAGATCTGATATCAAAGACACATTTTACATCCCATTGCAGGACAACTACAGGTTATGGTTTGGCACCTACTCCGGTAATGCCGGTGACGCTCTGTCTGGTGGGAGCAGTTTTGAAGATCAGTGGTCAGCCTCTCACAGAGGGATGCAGTTCACCACATCTGACAAGGATCACGATCGATTCCTGGCAGGCAACTGTGCATTGGAGAGCAGTGGTGGTTGGTGGTTTAACAGGTATGGAAAGCAGTTGATTCTACTCAGCCTTTGGGAGTATGAACAAGGTGTGGGTGGCAGTTCTGCCAACAGGACCTGCCTGCCTTGCAGCAGATGGAGGTTGCTGTTGGCACATGCCACCTCACACAGCTAAATCCGACATGCTCACACCAACAGGAAAACAATCTGCTGCTTTCGTTATGAAGCCAAGCAGGTCAGCTGCATTCATTTTAAGAAAACATGCCAGAATAAAAGTATAGGGGGAATGACTTGGAAGAAGAGCCTGACTGAAAATTACTTGGAAGTGCTTTGGGTTATATACTATGAAAGAAAGTCATCATAGACACTGCAAGAGGAAGAATGCAAAAGTTACCTATGCTTGAGCTGAAGCATACCACAAATCTCTGTTCAGGGAAATTAATCATGTCCCTGGTCAGTACATTCAAAGCAGCCAACAGGTTTTGTTATCCAACCAGAGCAGGTGTTTGCTATAGGATGACCCACATACTTCTCTTGGCTCCACTGACTGCATTAACCAGTTCTCCATTGGTAGTAGTAGGATATCAGATATCTAGTTTATGACAGACATATCTAGTGTCTGAACCTGTCAGTGCATCCCACCCATGGTATTTCCAAATGTATATTGCATGAAAGTTGTACCTTGTTGTAATAACACAACATCTTCCCAGGCTAAACATCATCTCCTTTTTTCCCTCCCCAACATCATTCCAAGGTGTCACGCTGTAAACCTCAATGGATGGTACTACAAAACAGGAAGGTACAACGGATCCCACGACAACGGCATTGTTTGGTCTACGTGGCGCGGCATGTGGTACTCGCTCAAATCCTCAGCCATGAAAATCAGGTCTCCATTCTTTGTTGACAGTGAGAGTGGAGATGGTGAGGATGGTCAGGGGAGCTGAAATCTGCTGCTTTGAAAAGAGAAAAAGTACAGGATGAAAAGAGTTTTGTACATTAATAGCCAGCTTGCTGCTGCTGCCAATTGCCAGCACTGCACTGTAGCTGCACCTACTAGATGAGGGGAAAGCTGTGGGCTGTTAGAGCACAGCCAGCCAACAAGAGAATGGAAAATGTATGGAAGAACTACAGCTTTCTTTTTGGGACTTCATTGCAGAGCGTTTCTGAAAAGCTCTCTGGATCTCGAATGATCAAGCACATTCTTTTAGCTACCTGTGCTCCTCAAGGGTAGGTCTTTCTCATCTCCATTGTGATGGTCGATGCCTGAGTTATGAGAACATGAGAACAGAAACAATGAGGTGATAAGGAATTGGACTTCATCTGGTGTGCCCTCGTTAGTGTCTTGTTTTGGGTTAGCAGCATGTTTTTAAGCCACTCTCTATGGTCACCAGTTGCCACAATTGAGTCTCAGAACACACCTAGAATGCAAAACCAAACCAGAAGATGGATGTGCTCGAACAGCTAAGAAGCATCCTGGATACTTCCAAGTAAGACTACTTCAAAGTAAGCCCCAAAAACACCGGCAATATTGATGCTGCATTTCGTTGCCCCTGCTTTGCTCTGCAGAGCCACTTCTACAGCATGCTGAGGTGTGCTAATGCAATCACAGGCAGTGCTGATCATTATATTTAAGTCTCGGATTTAAATCAGGCAGATTTTACTAAATTTGAGATTATAGCAGATATCCTTGGGAGTTCATAAAATGCAATCATGATCCATCTCTATGTTCTCGTGTAATTTACCGGACCACTTTATAATTACTGAATCATAGAATTGCTAGAGTTGAAATGGGCCCCTAACGGCCATCAAGTCCAATTCCCCTGTAATGAACAGGGACACCTACAGCTCCATCAGGAGCTCAGAGCCCTGTCCAGCCTGACCTTGGGTGTCTGCAGGGATGGGGCATCCACCACCTATCAGGGCAACCTGTGCCACTGCCTCACCAAACCTATTATAAGATCTTTTCCTTAGCGAGGGAAGGGGAATCAGCATAAAGAAAGTGACTGAAACACAAGGCACACTGCATTCGTTATCTCATCTGAGTGAAATGAAAGAGCATAAATGACTGAAAGAAATGAAATACTGATGATTTATTTTCCACAAGTTGTTGGGAACTACAAGTCAGAATGAACAGCAATATCAACTTGATGCAAATCATTTAACTACCGTGTTGCAGGATGAGCCTTTCTTTTTTCTCTCTTTTCTGAATTTCCATGTTTTTAAATAGGCTATTTTTCATTTCTTTGCTTTTAGAACAATGCACGTTATAATTTGTATTACTTAGCCGTAAGTGTGAAATAAAACCATCTGAGTAGGATTGAACACATTGTATCTGTTTTTAAAGAGTAGGAATTTGAACAGCAGTTCGGATGAAAACCTTGAGAAAGCACCAAATGTGGGAATATCGTTATTGTGTTATCTCTGGTGCATAGGTACCTTCTGTCCTGGGTAGTTCAGAGGGGTCTGCAAAGTAAATCTAGTTTCTATGTCTCAGGCTGTCCTGGCGACCATGCACAGACGTATGAACAGTCAGTGTATTTGGTTTGATCCCCCTGCTTTTTCAGGAGGTAAATCCTGTTCTCACTTGTTCTGGACATCCCAATGATTGCAAAAGTGAATGCCAGCATGCAATGGGCCGGTGGTCTAATACTTGGACTAGTGGCTGGCAGTCCTGCCTGTGGCAGGCAGGTTGGACCTTCATGATCCTTGAGTTCCCTTCCAACCCAAGCCATTCTATGATTCTATGAAAGCAGCAGCTGGCTTAGAGCAGGGCTGCCTCTTTCGGGTGCTGGGAGCTCCTTGGAGACCCAAGAGTCGCAAAGCTTTGGGCAGGACCCCACAGCACCTAAAACAAACCCTACTGAGTGTGTCAGAACCCCTTTAATACTAATAAATACCGTAAAATGGCACTAGACAAGTACTAGTTTGATCTGAGAAGTACTGTCAAGCTCAAATACCTCCCACTGAAGGTTTTATTAAGGCTTCCCGAATGTTGTTATGCAGTACATTTGATCATCCATTTCTCCAGGGTCTCCTGCCTTACAAGACTGTAAATACATCTCGCAGCACTGTAGCTCTGAAGCTGACAGATCACTGCTTCAGGGCAAATGTGCTCCGCACAGCCAAGTTTACCTTAGCACAGGGGTGGTAAGTGAGCTAAGAGGTAATTGCTCTAGAGATCTGGTTTCCAGCTCATTTAAGTCAGTTTAAAGACCAGTTACATTTGATTAGCTTTGGATTGGACCTCAAGTGCGGACTTGTTCTGAACTGCTGTGAGCAGCACACTGAGCTGACAGGTGATGGGAACACATTGCTGTGCTGGAGCAGCTCTGGGAAGAGGCAGCACTCAGCACCCTGACACTCAGGCCCCGAGCTCCGGCAGCAGCTGGAAAATGTTCCTTTGGCTGCAGAGCCCAGCTGGCGGCCAAACGCTGACATCCCGCCTCCTCCCAGCACAGCGGGCCCTGCCATACAGATCAGGCTGCTTATGGGGTGTTTGAAGACTGACAGTTCTCTGCCTGAACCCACCTTCCCTCATCCCATCCCCTGCTGCCAGCATCTTTTCTTCCCCTGGTTGTACCCAGCAGTGCTCCCCTTGTCCCTGCAGACTCTGAAGAGGCGGCTGCTCCAACGATCGCCAAGCAAACGCCCTGAGTCATTCTCGCTGGCCTGAGCTGTGTCTGTGCTGTCAGTCAGGGTTTTGACCCAGCTCTGAATTCCTCCAGCACTGAGTAATCTCTGATTTATAATTCCTGATTATTGAGCATGAAAAAGAGAATACCAATGTGACTTTTGCATTTCACCTCCAGGCTCTCTGGGAATCGACAGATGTTGTCAAGCCATTTTCCTTTTGGTTTGCAAACCAGGTATTCACCAAATGAATGTTTTCTTTGCTGGGCTTGTCCGTAGTTTATTTTAAACTTGCTGTGGTAGCATCACTGTCAATTAATTAACACAGAAAACAAACTGCTCAATAAAGGCGAAGATGATCACAGAATGGGCGGGCGGTCAGGCTGCTCCCACTGCCCGCTATGGCTGTTCAGACACTAACATTTCCAAGGGCTACACTCAATAATTCTCTTGGCCCCTCCTACCAGCATGCCCTTTTCTACTATCTCCTGCAAATATCTGCACATCGCTGTATTTTCTTGCTACAAATATTGGCAGAAAGAGAATATCAAAGCACTGAGTGATGGAAAAATACCCCCTCCATCTTCTCTCCAAATGGGCAGGATGCGCTGCTTGCGCTTTCACCCACCCAGTGAAGAGGAGCACCAACACACGACATGTTTCAGCAACTACAGCCAATCGACACAGCTCAATAATGGCCACAAAAAGAAGAATAAAGAGATGGGAATTGCTCACAGCTTGGGGTTTGTGTTTCCTAAATGGAAAATTATTCACTAATTAGGACAGATGTTTGGAAAATGGATCTCTTAGGACAACATCATCCACCAATAGAAGGCTTCCACAAGACAAAAATGTCCAGATCAATGGGATTCATTGTCTGAAGCATAAAAGGTGACTGCTTTATGCAGCAAAACCCAGTGCATTACTCCTGTGTCACACCTTCGCTAATACAGGCTTTCCCAGGTTATTATGTGCGAATTTCTAGACACACATGTACAAAAAATAATTATACGAAAGTACTTCCCAGTAATTCTATAGGAATGTATTCCCATAAGTCAGACTTTGGGAATTCTCTCCTTCTCCAAGCGGAGGAACGTAATTCCCACTGCTCCTTTCAGCAGAACCCAGCAGATGTTGCAGACCCACTCCCGCACAAGCCCCTCCTATAGGGTCACGCTGAGTGCCTCAGATCACGAGCTTCTCAATACTTAAAGTACTTCTTTCGTCCTCTTCATTTGAGCCGAAATACCCAGGGAGATCGATCATTTGCTGCTCTGCCTCTGTTAAGCCAAAGGTAGTATTATCGTAGAAGGCAAACTCAGGGTCCACCGGGAAGCTCTGGCACTTGTCCTTTCTGTACTGGGCAGGGCTGACAGTGAGGCCTCTCTGGTAACTCTCTTTGCCAGCAGAGCCTGTTTCCTTCCGCCACGCACCCTTGGGGTTAGGTGAAGGGCCCCGCTTACTCCGGCTGGGCTCAGGCTTTTCAGGGGCCCTCTCCTGACCGCCATGTTGCCGATCAGCGATCAGGTCCAGCTTCTTCACAGGTGGACATGCCCTGTGGTGGCCTTTCGTGCCGTGGCCCTGTGGTTCGCACGTCGGTGCAGTGCCGTGGGGTTGGTCCAGCTTTTCAGAGGTTGGGTTTGTGTTCCTCAGTTTTGGCCGTGTTCTGTCTTCCAGGCCTTGGTCCCACGTCCTGGTCCTAGATGTATACAGAGGAGTCTGCCGGGGGGTGAGGGTGGACATGCTTCTCTCTCTGAAAGGCCTGGCCTTCTTTGTTTCGTGGAAGCTGGCTGTTCTTCTAAACTGAGGGTTTCTGTGGCAGCCCCTCTCAGACAACTCTCCTCTGTTATCTGGGTGTTTGAAATGAGCTCTTCTTATCAAGGTCTGGGTGGGGCTCATTGCAGCACTGGCCTGGGAGAATGGAAAATCCAGCCTCGGGTTACAGCCTTCTCCTACAAATCTGGGCTGACCAGCTGCCTGGTCCAGAAATGGCGCTTTTATCCTAAATTTGTTGGCCACTCCCTCCTCTTGGGTTTGTGCACTCAGGGGAAGCATCGTGGTGGCACCGACAACTGTGTCTGTCAAGGGATTCTGAGAGACGTGGTACACCTTGGTGGTCTCAGTCAGGCCCTTCTTCTTCATCTCTTTCAGCTGCTGCTGTGCGAGGCGGTAGCTGAATATGGGAGGGATTATTTTTTGGGCATTTGGCTGGAAGTTCTCACTTCCAGAGGCATCGTCTTCTTGGGCAAACTGAAGGCTACGCCTGTAGGTCAGAGGGATGTTAACAGGGGCATCCCCTCCTTCGGTGAAGCTGTCCCGCTGCTTGTTGCCCTGGCAAATGTTCTCCTCGTCAGAGTTTTTACGGAAGCCAGGGGAATGGACGGAGTTCCGACGCATGGCCGTGCTGCACTTCTGAGCTCTGCACAGCTTCCTCCACAGGGTGATGAGAACAGTGGCAAAGATGATGAACAGGCACAAGGAGATACCTGTGATGGTGACAATGTTGTTGGCTTTCTGGTCCTCTCCTGGCTGGACAGAAGGTGGGGTGGGAGGCTTGACAGCTGTAACAAAGAGCACAGACTGTCACCAGTGTTACAACAGAATTCTGTATTTTGGGATGGATGCTTCAATAGAGTAATTAATTAATACGGTACAGTACATGGTCTGCCTGTACGAGTTGCTCACTGCAGGTGACTTAATATGGCTCACTTCAAACTGGCAGGAATGGATCTACTTACTTTAAATCATGGGACCCACAGATCATTCAAATGTAATTGTCACCTTCTCCTGTTCTGCTCTTTTCAAAAGACACTCCTAAATAGTGTAAAACAGGATGATAATATTTGCCCTCCTTTATAGAGTACATCAAGATCTCCTGCTGAAAAGTGCTGCAGTGAAGTAAAAATAACAGGAGAGTAGTACAGGTATCACTTTAACATTATTCTTAGGGTGACTTAAGGGGTGTGAAAGTTATCAGCTTGTGAGCCCTGCAGTTTGAAGAGAGACAGCACTAACAGTGACAGTGTCACTTTACAGAGCAGCCCTTTGCAGGTGCTTCTTCCACTTCCCAGTGTTGTCAACCACAGAAGACAAAGCTTTCCCCCTGCATGGCAGGCTCCTAAATGAGGTTCCATTGCTCTGCTGCCACGGCCATATCAGCATTAAAACTCTTCTGTTGTGAACTGGAGATGGACCTTCAAAAAGTGGAAGAATATTCTGCTATCTGGAAATTGGAACATCTCAAAGCTTTCCATAGCACTATTTGAACCTCCTTCCTGAATGTTACGTCACAACACTGAACCACTGAGAGAGCAGTCACTCTTGTTTTGGATAAGGTCTACAGCATTTCAGTGGCAGCCCCAAGCAGAAAACAGCATAACTGGAAGCGTGTAAGCTGTTCCAGCAGCAGATTTTAGTATCAGACAGCACTCATTTCCTAATTCCTTACAGCCAAACATCTTCATAAGGCCATGAAAATGATGCTGGAGAACGAAGCCGCTCAGTTGTGGTTGTCAAGAGCTGGCCATGAAGCTGTGAGCTCAGACTAAACCACGAAAAGCTTTGCCCCAGTTTCTAGTTTGATCCAGGACCCAGAGCCTTCCACCAAAGCCATGGACAGTCTGTTGTAAATCTGCCCCTGCCTGCCTTGCACTGATTGTCTGACACGCAAAACATGTGTGCAGAATAATGAGAGGCAGACACCAGTCTGGATGTACTGCCTAAAACCCAGAAAAATGCTCATTCAGCAGTGAGCTATTAACTGTGCAGGATGCCCAAATGGCAAACATAGCCCATAAGGTCTCAGGCTGCTATGATGATGGATGTGCAGGGTACTGGGTGCTGGAGGTCCATTTCTTTGACTCAGAGCTGCAATGGCAGCCCCAAAACCTTTGAAAAACCCTGCTGTGAACTAAACTTCATATCACACTGAGAGCTCAGTATCAGCATGAGGAACAACAGCACTGCCTTTGAATGTTTCTGAGGATCCCAAATATCTTCATTCAGTCCAGCACCACCACACCCAGAGCACAGAGCACTGCTGATCCCAGCAGAGAAGGCAGGACCTTCACTGACCTGGTCATTAGCACTGGTGCAGAGTAATTCACCCATTGCTCATCCTTCTCTCAGTTTCATTTTGCTCAGTTTCTAAATACTCTATCTGTTTTCTATCTGTAACGTGCATTGTGGTATATCATTTGGAGTACGCAGCTGCCAGCTAGAAAACAGTGATGTTTGAAACAGGATTAAGTAACCAGGGTTTGCTTCTTTCTCCACTTTTTCAGCCATTTGCTCCATCTGCTGGACTGCTGACTGCAGACAGGGTCAGGCTGGAATAGCTCTGGGCAGGTGTGGGCAGCTGAGGGAACATGGAAAGAAGATCCCCGGCTGAGATCAGACAGCTTTAGAAGAAGACAAGCTAACCCATGGTGTGACTACTGCCTTCAGCAGTCTGAAGGAATCGGTACAGAGAAGGTGACCACCCCTAAAGCAGGACATTAACTTCAAACAGTGCCCCTAAAAACCTGAGTCGCTCCCCTCTGCTTACACTTGCAGCTTTACAATATAAGAAAATCCACAGAGCCAGCCTTATCTAGTGATTAAAAACATCAGAAACCTTAACAACAAACTCCTAAATTGAAAACTGACAAAATGCAAAACCTGGCTTGATGGAATATTGTTTGTAATGATGTTTATAGTTGTATTTTAATACTGTCCTTTTACCTGACCTTTTGCTCTATACCATTTCCTACAGTGCTCCATCAATGCATTTCATTCCTACCTTATAGGAACAATATAATAACATCCAACAAACCTCCTGAAGCTGGTTCAAGCCAACACTCCCATCAAAAGAGCAGTCCTGCATTTTCCTGCTGTGGCTACATGTTTTCCCCCTCAGCTGTCCTTCCATTTCCAATAGCACAAGCATTGCAATGGCCATGTGCTATGCAACTTCACAAAACCCCCAGGCTACCCACTGTTTAGCTGGATCCAGTTCTCCACACTGCACTTTTGCCAGCGCAAGGGATTAAGTGGCATGGAAGCAGCCAAGGGAAGCAGTAAGGCACCACTTACTTCATAATACAGAATTTATAGCTACAATCTGTTGAATTATAGCCTGAGAGCCCAGGAGCTTGCATGGCCCTGTATGCCACCCTTTGCCCATCCCTGCCAGGCAGTGGCACTTATGGGACATGAGGACACTGTAACTCCTACATCAGTCAGGTTCTGAGCAGACGAGACTTCAATCCCTCCCATCAAAGCAGAGACAATTTGAAAGCAGATTATGAAGCAGCACAGAACTACGGCAGAGTTACAGACCCTGTTAAAACTACAAGGTTCTGTGCAGTCATGAATCCCAGCATACCACACATTTTACGTGTTACACACATCTCCAGCTCTTTTACATTTATCTTCCATTGTGGCAGTAGCCTTTTCCACATCTGTTCCAAAGGACTTACTTAAAAGAATAAGCAATCCCTCTAGCAGCAAGCCAGAAAATTACCTTTTTAATTGATTTCCACTACCCACAGTCTTTGAGCTACTGTACCAGAACTAGAATCATGGAATTGTTCAGGTTGGAAAAGGCTTTAAATATCGAGTCCAGCCACAACCTGACCATACTACTCTAACAACCCCCGGCTAAATCATACCCCTGAGCACCACATCCAAATGGTTTTTAAACGCATCCAGGGATGGTGACTCAGTCATCCCCCTGGGAAGCTTCCAGTGCTTAACAACCCTTTCTGTAAATAAGTTTTTCCTGATATCCAACCTAAACCTCCCCTAGCACAACTTGAGGCCATTTCCCCCCATCCTGTCACCTGTCACCAGTGAGAAGAGACCAGCCCCACTCTCACTACCCTGTTCCTCTTTTCCTCTCCTCCTGAAGGAGAGTTTGGAATCTTCCATTCTACAAAGCCCTCCTAACTACATATTGTTGGCTTCTGCAACATGAGCCCACAGGAAGAGGAGAGCAGAGCTACGTACTCAGGCATTCCTCCAGTGAGCACAAGGAGGTCTCTTTTGGGGAGCCAGCACAGCCTGGTTCCACAGGTGAGGAGGTGAGGCACTCTCGGAAGCGCTCCCGAATGCCGTCTCCACAGGTGACGCTGCAGGGGCTCCAGGGCTGCCATGGGCTCCACGTTTCTGCAAACACACAAGCTCACAGCAATGAGAAACACACCTACCTCCTTGTCCGCACAGAGAAAGGCATTTAACTGTCCTCTGTTATTGAAGAAGAGCAATAAATAACTAAACAGTGCAAACTGTATCACCAAAGAGCAAGCAGCATCCAGGGACCTGCTCCCGTTCCCACCAGCTTGGGGCAAGGCTCCCATTTTTGCTTTCCTTCCTTTGCCCCACACTATGCAGCACTCAGCCAACTGAGGCTGGCAGGAGCCACCTGGAACAACAGCAAATGGAAATTAATCCACAAATCTTTTTAATGGCTTAGTAATTTATATATTCATAGAGTCCAATTCCTACCTGACAAATACTGCTTTTACAGCAGGATAACTTCATTGACTTAAGTGTAGTTACTCCTGATTTATATAACTGTGGAAGGAGGAGAAGCCTACAAGGCCTAATGAAAAGGCAATATTGTTTTTCCTCTTTATGATCCTCTTAGCACACAAACACGTTATTGAATTGCTCATGTGACAGCTTTACAGATCCCTGTCATTTTATTTCTCGTGCTTCAACCATTAACACAAGATAAGATTTTGCATGTTTATTTATTTTGCTTAAGTGGAGGCAGGCTCAGGTTCCGATGCTAACTCCATTTTTAAATGCAATCCCTTTTTGCTTAGGTAAATCCTTATCCAGTGCTCAGCACCCAAACTTTATAGCAGTGAGGACCCAGAGACAGCAAGGGACCATTCTTGACTTCCAGTTCCAAAATAACAGATGAGTCCAGGTGCAATCCCTAAGGAAAATAAAGGTTCAATCCCCAAGGATAGTAAAGGTGCAGTCCCTAAGGATACGTACCCTGGAGACTGCCTGGTTGGTCAATTGACTCAATACCTGTCTTTAAAATGTATCAGAAAGAAAAACAACAGAGCAATTACTCCATCTCCCAGCTCAGAGATAAAACAGAAAATCAGATAAATTACAAAAAGCAAATTGGATTTGCTAAAGCTTGCTCTTTTTAATAATTTATGGTTGCTAGTGCCAACCCAGGTCATGATATTTAATTTTCTTACACAGTTGCTCTGTGAATGGCATTCCCCAGTGCTCCTGATTGGTGAGCAACATACAGTGCTGAGCGGCTGTTGGTGCTTTGTGACTGTAAATGACTTTGTGATTTCAGGCTACATCCATGCTACAATACATCTGCATGGCCTTGTGGAGCATGGAGGGGAACCGAGAGAGGCCTGGTGGCACGTCCACATGAAGCCAAGGGATCACTCTATTTGCCTCCAACCCTACAGCAGCAATGAGATATTCGTGGGCCAAAGCTTGAAGGAACACACCCTGGCCCCACCAGCTATGAGCAGGTATCAGGGAAAGCAAGAAAGCATGGCCATCAACAGCCAAATGGTCCCTCCTCCAATGCACTACATGGTGTCTTAGTACCTTGGGGTCTCAGGATGTTCTTCTTGATGTCAGTGTCATGAAGGACCACAACAGCATCCCACCAATGGCAGAAAGAGGGGGATGAACAGGAGAAGCATGTGGCTCCTTGCAGACTGATTTATATAAGCAGCTTGATAAATTAGTCCCATCATTTCCAGTGCATGAGCTAGCTCGTTTCTCTGTCTCCACACTCCCTGCTCATTTTAGTGTCTGCTAATAACAGTCAGATAGAGGGCCAGATCCAGAAAGGTTCTGTCTGCTTCCAGTGCTGCCACTGGTGATACTGGAGGGTGCTCAACAGCCTCTACACTTGTGCCTACGAGCTTCAACGTACATAACATTTGGGATGGGTAATTTTGTAATTCTAATGTCAGCCCCATGACATGCCCATTGCTCTGAGGCTCTTTTCACTGAGCTCAGCTTCAGCTGAGGGCATAGAGTTCCTTAGCTGGAGCACTTGGCATCCATAGCTCTGGGGCTATTAAAGTGTGACTGCAGCAGCAGGAAGTGCTCCAGCCCCTGTGAGAGACAGAGAGTTAAACCCTGCAACTTGCTCTGCAACCTCCTGCAATTACCAGAACGCAAAGGAAAATGAAGCAGAGTTTATTCTCCCCCAAGGAAACAAAATAATTAACCTCCATTTAAGACAAACAGATCCAAAGCGCCGGGGGAAAAACCAGAAGGTACGTAGCGCAAACTAGCTCTAATAAGTGTGAGTTTTTTCTACACGCATTTGAGGAATCAATTATCAACATGAAGACATCTCAGTGATGAGCTAGCTTGAAATAGCTGACAGTTGGCAGATCTGCCGACATGAAAGATAAACGCAATTAACTGCGTTAATTGTTGCTCTGAAGAAGCATCATCTCCCCTCAAACTTCTGTGTTTCGTCTTCACTCCATAAGACTGGTGTCTGCGGTGCTATCCAGCAGAGCCAGTGAGGGATGCTCTTCATCATCCTCCCAGCCTGACACATGTGGTTGTCCTAAGCTCTGCAACAAGACCAGTAATGTGGGATAAAATCACTATTTACAGGTTCATGCAAAAGCCTCTGTTAGCCTGGGGGAGTGCAGGCTACTTGTGGAAGCTGAGATCAGTTTCTAGGTCCTGAGACTGGATGCGCTGGTGTTTGGGTAAGACCTGGGAAAACATCCTTCTCACCCATCCCGTGCTTCTCTATTTCCATGGGAATAAAGCCCTGGTGAGCTGACATGGTGGCATGCTCTGACAAGCTGCTAATTTGGACAATGAAAGGACCACAATCCCTGTGAAAGAAGAAAACCTAGACTCTGCCTGGGCTAATTACAGACTTTTCCCCACAAAGCAGCACCTTTAAGAACCACAGGAGCATTGCCTAAAATCTTTTCTCAGAAGCTCAGAGCTGCCCCATTGACTCCACAACACCTGATGTATTCTTGAAATGCTGGGGATATGGAGATTTAGAACTCAACGGTACAAAAGAAGCTGACTGGGGCACAAACTGCGCTTCCCCAAATTAGTCTGTTTCTAAATAAATACAAAGCAAATAGCGATTCAGGCAACAGAGCTAATTGGTTCCCAGATCTTCCTACAGATAACAGGCAGGTCTGATTCACACTACTCAGGGAGCAAGAAGTTGATGGGAGTCTTGTATCCTTGCCTGACTCCTGGATACTCCACCTACTCCCTGTTTACCAACTACTGCTCCCTCCAGAAGGTCTTTTCCCACCTTCTGCTTTCCCTTTGAGGGCAACAGCTGGACTCCATGTGCCCTGGGGGCCCCCCGGTAGCTTCTTTGGATAGTTAGAAGAAGTCAGGTGTCGGAGAAGGTAACAAAACTCATCCCCATACAGGCAATAAGCACCGCTAGGACTTAGATCAGAGTTGAAACTGGCCTCGAGAGTGTAACTAAGAACTGTAAAAAGAAAGTTAATTAACGCTGGAAATACACAAAAAGCATGTCCCTTTATACGCTGTAGCTGTACTTATTAATTTTATCAGGCATCCCAAGTGACTCCAGCCTAACACTGGCTAAGATCTAGAATGTTTGCCTAAGGCACAAGTCTCACTGCTGGAGGCTCAGAGTCTAACATGTAAAGCACAGGATAACACACTGAAATGAATGAGCCTGCAGCACTTCTGGGTAAAATCACCTACCACTTTTCTTTCTCAGACACTCAAACAGTTCAGTCAGACACAGGGAACATATTAGCTACATGGCTTTCTCTAAGTCACCTGTGTGAAACAGTTAGCACCCCACTGAGATGAATGAAGTGACTCACGTCTCTCCTATTTTTTCACAGGTTCTCCAGCTGGAGTCTACAGAAAGTTTCACAAGCACCAGCTCACATTTGATAGACAACCTCCCCACATCTAATAGGTAACATTCACAGCCTTGGAAAGCAGGGGCTTTTTTGAGATAGTTGCTCTGAAGCTGACAGCTCCTGCTGGAAGAGCTATTGCTCTCTATGGGTCAGCAGGAACCTTGTCCTTACTGCAGGCACAAAGCAGACAGACTCCTGCTCCACAGGCTGCCTGAGCTCTGCCAAGGATGAGGAGTAATGAGATGGATGGAAGAAGGGTCAGGAACAAAACTGATGCCTGACCTGTGGAAAATGGGTGCTTGCAAAACAAACTATATCTCATTTTCTGCGGTTTGGATGGAGATAACTTTAATGATTTAGGAGCTTTCATCTTTACAAGACAATACCTTTGTTTCATAATAATAGACTGTATGCTAAATGGAGTGGGAACTGGCTGAGCGACAGATTTGATATGCAGTTGTCAACAGAAAATCATCACTGAGCGGGAATGCATTTGGAGAGATTTCAAAGGAATTAGGATAATGCTTTGTTCTGTTCGACGCTTGCCTCAGTGACAGGAAAGTAAATATAAAATCGTTAATGAGAAAATATGTCACCGCTGTGATGACATAAGTATATAGTGAAACTGCATGGAGCAGAGGAGGCTGCCAGCTAAGTTGTAAGATCAGCAAAATGCAAAACGTAGGCAGAAAGCAGAGCTTGTAGCTGTGGAATTGGAAGATCGTAACTAAGAGGTCACCTGCAAGAACAGCTCAGGTGGTGTTTGTAGGGGTAAGGCAATGCTGTCTGTGGAATTAAAAGCTGAGGAGCAATAAGGCAGGGTAAGGAGAGTGCTGCTGCTCAAATGGCATCGGTGAGGAGGATGTTAGAAGACACCAGAGTCGGTGCCTGTGTTGTGACATTAAAAGTACTGTTAAAAAAGAAGAAAAAAAGGAAACGAAGGCAGAAAGAGCCAGAAAATTAATTAAATCCTGAAGCAAATGCTTTCCAATTAAAGTCTTTTCAGCTTACTAAAAAGAACACTGAGATTATCTGGAAGGACTGACACAATTTGGACGTGCAAACGTTTCTGCAGGGGAATACAATGGATAGGAAACAGCTGTGTAGTCTAGCAGACAGCAGCAGAAGAGCCACTCACCAGAGGATGAAGCTATTTGAGCTTCATTATGAACCGCATGTCACACCCTTTCTTCTTTTACATCAGAGCACAGTGTTGAAAGAAATTACCAGAAGGGTCTTTGTTTGGTGGTGCCTTCAACAGAAGTCTGGATGACTCCGGAGGATGAGCAGCAGTTGCATGCAAAGACTGGTTGTAGGCTCCCTACCAGTGTAACTGGATGACTGCAGTGGCCCATGCTGCACAGGAGACCGCGGTCAATGATTTAACTGCCCCTAAACTGAGCAAGCTCAGAAGCACAAGGCCAGCAGCCATCCCTGGAACCATAGGCTCACACTGCCTGCCACAGCTTCAGGTTGACGCACTCCTCCAAGCACAGCCTGCTCCTCTCAACGCTGCCTGGAGGCTTTGAAGTCTCATAGACACGAAGACAGATGTGCTGCCGCCTAATTAATTTCAGTCTGACGTTTTATTTACGGCTACGCGGCGTGGTTACGCTTTCATCGGCTTTGTGGATGTGACACTTCTAACTTGCCAGCTATTGACTTCAAGCCGTTCTGCACGCAGGTAGCCTGATTCTTTCGGCTGCAGTCATAAGGATGGTGCTACCATGCAACCCCGGGAAGCAAAGCAAGTTGCAGGGAGTCGTTGCCTAAGGTAGATTTCACCAATTAAAATGGTCAAATATTGGACACAGAAACACAGCTATGTCATATCCTGCATATTCATCTCCCTGGGTAATTAGCTAGATAGTATCAGCATGACACAAAAATACCACCCAAGTACAGAAAAAGAATTAGAATTCTCTCTTCCTTTTTCCTTGAGAATTACCTCGATTAAGGAAATACGCTTTCATTTTCAGGCGGACTTTCTTGTGCCAAAGAGAGAGAGTGCCAACAGAGAATATCGTTGGAAAGTTAAGCGAGAAAGAACTACGTTCCACGTTTGGCATGTGGTGAAAATAGAGGTCATTCTTCGTACAGAGTGTTAATTAAAAGGCTAACAGTTTTAGAATTTGTGAAATAGCCTGAAGTAAAACCACACAGTGCTAGAAGCCTTGTTAAAGCAGGCTGGGCCTGGACCACAGGCTATAGAGCATGTTCCGTGCTCCTGGCCCCGATTATCCCCTCCGAGACCTGCCCAGGAAGTGCAATGACCCTTTTTTGGCTTCAGATACTACACTTCCTTCTCAGGAAGACCAGGGTGGGGAGGTATAGAATATATCTCCAGCCTTTCAAGCCAAGCTCTTTGAAGTGTGCTCATGGGAAAGACTAATTCATTACCTATGGATGCAAGCCTGCACCAAGACTTTGGAACATTTACTTTTCTGTTCCAGGATGTGGGAAACACAGCTTAACCCAACTCCTATCTCCTTGTGTACATGCAGCCCATTCCTCATTATGGCTGCGCTCTAAAAATCAGGGAAAAAATGCATTTGTCTTACTCTTCTATGCTACTGGGATTTGTGGACAATGCCAAACCACTGACTGCTGTCCCTGAATGACTCTGAGGTTCCATCCATGTACACTGCAGCGTTATAAAGAGAATGCATGGATATTCCTTAAACAGGACTGAGGAATGGGCTCAAGCTCATCCCTAACCATGATCACTCCTTGACTGTGATCACTTATACTCCTGCACGTGGTTTTGGCTTCTGCCAATGAGCACCCTCCTGGAGAATGCCTGGTCATGGCCAAAGGACTACACAGACTACAGACTATCCCCAGCTAGTTGTATGAATCTAGTGTTTCCTTGGAAGAAAAGAGCCTAGATGTACAGGTGTGACTTATGATCTGTCAGGTGGCCTTATGGATCAGAAAATGTGCCACAATCTCTTTTAAGTAGCAACAGAGTCATGGTTGGAAGGGTGATGGAAAAACCCACAAGCATCTTCTGCTGTTGCCAGATGTTCACTCATGTGACCAAAGTTTGTGTATCAAGTAGGTAGGTTTTTTGTCTCCCACAGCAAATGGTAGAGAAAAAGACAGCCAGACAAGGACTCAGTCCATTTATCTTCTATACCTATTTTTGGATGGGATGAATCACCCTTGTGAGACGTATGTCTCTTTTGACTAAACAGCTAGAAGGGTTCTAAATGGACACTTGGCTTCTAGACATCTAAGTGGAGTATCTTTGTACGTACAGAGATTAGATTTAATGTCTCCAATGGTTCTGATCTACTATGGTGCCTTCTTAAATCACTGTGAAGACTGAGTTTCAGTTTCACTGGAAGTAGATAGATACATCATTTTAAATGCCCCAAACAGTTTTGGTTTAAGCAGTTTCAAGCTACCACTGTGTCATTGTTACTAAATGTACTAAATGCACCTACACAGGTCTAATCCAATCTGTTCCCATCTGTATCTACCTTTACAACTACTTTTTGTCTCATGCAGGACACCCAAAAAATGGTTATGCAAGAGAAGACAATACAGTCAAACAATTTATCATTACCACGTTGGCTGGAAATAATGCTGATATTTGATAAAACAAGACAAATGTTGATACAAACCTATATTCCTTTGGATCATCATACACTGCTTAACTCTTGTTGGGAAATGGCTTTGGTTTGAGAAATTATAGAGGTCAAAGCAGTATTTGTTCCTTCCGACATCAAACAAAGTGCAGTTAAATTCTGTCCTGTTTTCTCCTGGGTGAAGAGTGTTTTCATACAGCCAAGCTGTTCTCAAACTAGGATGCTTGAGAGCCTCTTTATAGACAACAACTTTTCCACTGATAGAAGTGCATGGTGGCGACACAACGAAGACCTGAACCAAAGTTCTGCACACTGCTTCCGGCGCCACAACCAGTCTGTATCCAAATTTGTGGAGATCTATGGGTCCCATAGAGGCAATAACGGAACGTGTTTCTAATGATTTCAGTAACACAGTGATGTACATTTCTTGACCAACATGAGGGCAATCAAACTCTACCCACTGCGATCTAGAGAGTGGGATTCCTTTGCTAGTTCTAATGCCCAGCATCTCATCAGAGCTTATTCTTCCTAGTTCGTAAAGTGTGCTGGTGAATACCACATCTAGTGAAACCACCGTCTCGTTCATGGCACACAACTGCTCATTTGTAAAAACTCCAACCTGAAGGGAGCTCCCAGGCACCTCTGAAGTCCTGTTCAAATCAATGTGAAATACAGGCCATTCCACATGGAGGGTGGACGTTCTTCTGCTTGCAGCAGCGCTGCTGTTATCACTAGGAGAGATCATTCTGAACAAAAAGTCTCCAGCACTTGTGAAATAGAAACACTCAAATTCTACCATCCCCCGGGACTGATTCGCTGGGAGCTGTTTTCTTGCAATGATCTTGTTGGTGTTGGCATCCAGCAATAGGATGGACAGGTTCTCTGCTGCCTCATTACCACTGTAGTAGTGGTATTCCACAGAAACTGTGTCGTTGCTGAAGGCTACATGACCTGGGTGCTTCAACAGGAGGTCCTCCACTTCACCGAGAACTGAAAGGAAAACAGGTAAACAACAGTATTAAGAATCAAAGAAGCAGCCAACCGCTTATGAAACATACAGAAGAACATACGTATTTATAAAGTGGATATTTGAGAAATGGCTGTTAAACTCTTAAATGTGAATGAATCGGTTCACTAGAATGCCCTAGCTAGAGCAGTTATAGCTCACTGTTTTTCCTTTGTGCAGGGATGGGATCTGCAAAAGCTCAAAGTCCACTGTAACAACATGTTTAGGAAGGAAGGTTAAAAGAAGGTTTCCCAAATAAAAACAAAACACTTACAGAAAACTTCATTTCTAAGGATAGGCCATGAAAATCCTCAACTTCCCTTCACTTGCAGATTCTTAGAGTCTACCATGGCAAGCTGTTCTATCTTCTTTAGTGGTAACACAGTAAAAAAGTACAGTAGTTTCTCAATACAGAAACATGAAAAATATCCCTCAAATTAAATAAAATATTAAGTCTGCATGATGCTTTTTGAAGCCTCTTCCCTTGCTCTGTCTTATGAATCTTTCATTTTGCTCATTTGCATCACAGAGACACTTGAGTGAAAGAGCTGAAAATAACAGTGATGGTGACTGCAGCACTTTTCTTGTCTCAGATGTGGTGCAACATGTCTAAATGACATAATTTCATAATAAACGGCACGGTCTTTTTAGATGCACTTCTTGCATGACCATGTTTGTGCAAGCTGCCAAATTATCTCGAGACATGCTGTAACTAGTGAGGATAGATGATATCTAAAGCACTGGATTGGGAAGATCACATTTCTGTTCTCAGCTCAGCTAGTTTTTCTGTGTTATCTGAAACTTAAGGATTTCAGACATTGAAAGGTTACCTGAAAAATGGGAACACCTAAAATATACACCTATTCCAGATACAGAATGTGCCGTGAGACATCTCTATATAATAAATTGTCTGGAAAAGGGCTTCTGAGTCTTGGATGGAAGGTGCTCTGGAAGCATAAAACCTCAGTTAAAGCAATCCTTTCATAAGTAGTACCAACTAACAGTACTTCGACTTGTTAAATCTGTTACATATGTCTTAAGATTACCTCAAAGAAAGCTTTGCTGGAAAAACACTGCAAGTGCCAAAGCAAGCACTCAGCATTTAGGAGTAGCAGGACTCATCTTACAGCATACTAGACAACTACCACTGTAAGCTTCAGTTTGAGTTTGTCACCTTGGATTCACTTTCCTGTCAACAGAAAAATAGTTTCAGGAAGAAATTCATCTGACCAGCTAAGGCTACTTACGTCACGGTGAGGCACAGTGTGCACTAGTTAAGACCCACCAGCTATAATGTGGTTAAAATAGCCGGCTCCAACCACATCCATAATGTCTGAGTGAAGACTGTATGCACAGCCTACATACATAAATGATGTATATACTCTTACATACATGTATTGTAAGTCAGTCTTTAATTTGAATGACTCAATACTATTTTTTTCCACAAGATTCTGCCTCGTTTGGCAGATGGATACTGCTTGTTACCATAGGGCTCTTTTATTCTTGTTCTTCCATGGGTGGTCCCATGTATTATTGACTGTGCACCATTCAAAATTCACCTTGATAATACAGAATTATTCACTTCCCCCATGGACCCTGTTATTGTGCTCTTATCATAGTATACTAGCGCATTAGAAATATTAATGAGTTTATCCCTGCAATGTCCCTGAAAGATGAGGAAATGTCATTATTCTTGTTTAGAGTGTTAGGAACCAAGGCAAAGACATAAAGGTGAAAACAGTCAAACGTTAACTAAACAACCATCTCTCAACACAAGCATGCCAGCACAGGAAGCAGAGAGCCCAATATATGCAACTTGAGGGCCTGATACTATAAGCATGGGGAAATCTGCTGCCCTGGGCTGAAGCACGCAGAGTATTGTATGGGGCTGGCAAGAGGAGCCAAAAGGAGATGGAGTATGTTTGACCCTTTGGAGAAATTCATTGCAAACTCATCTGCAAGGACTTAGGTAAGAACCAAGTCCAAGCAAACCTCCATATGGGCAACAATGTTTTCTGCAGAAGGCCACTCAATCAGCAGAAGTCAGCTTCCACTGCACGCTCCTTCAACTGCCCTCCAGCCTACTGCATGTGAACATCTCTGTCACAAGCCAAACCTTGGCCCCAATTGTTTGGACAGCCAGTCAGGGCAGTTTTCAATTTGTATATTTTTAGTTGTCATTACAATGCTCTCCCATTGAATGGAGCCTGGCTGCGGCGCCAACAAAATGCCACAGTGGTCTTTGCAAGAGCTCCCTCTTAGAAAGATCAAAAGGAAAACCCTGTTTTGTTGATGTGTGAGAAGAACTGAGTGCACTGTTCTGATATTTATTTATTTTTAATTGTGTTTAAGCCAACTTGGGCTGTGACGTTGGCTTGTCAGCAACCAGTAGCACAGGGCTATGAATTAAAAACACACCATAAAAACTGATAAGAAATGAGAAGAAATGAGTTTTGTTGTATGGCTTTTTTGGTTTGGTTGTTTGGGTTTGTTTGTTGGTTTTTTTTTTTTTGTAGCATTACAGTAATTTATATTTGATGATTTAAAACACACTTAAAACACAGTCTTGGTGTAATACAGATAAGCATATGAAGGAAACAGTTAATTAAAAAGTATGCACATGTGATACTCAAAGATTTGCATACAAAGAATTGTTTGAAAGTTATTTTCTGCAGTATGGACTACTCTTCGTTAGAAATAGGGGAAAATATTACATAGCTACAGCTTGCAACAGAGATTCAGCCGTTCAACTGCACCTTTTAACTACTCACTGTGACACCCTCTATAAAGTTCTGGAATAATAGCTTTAACCTCTGAGTCAACTAGTTGTGAATGCCTCCATGACTGGCTCACCAAGAAGCGGTGGATATCGCAATCCTTCACCTCCCTTCTCAGGTTAAGTGAATTCAGTTTTACAGGACTGTAGAATCACCAAGATTGGAAAGGCCTCCAAGACCACCCAGACCAACCATTTACCTACCACAAAAATTTCCCCACTAAACCTCGTCCCTTAGGACAACATCTAAACATTTATTGAACTCCTCCAGAGACAGTGACTCCCTGGGAAACCCATTCCAGTGCCTGACCACTCTTTCAGAGAAGAAATTGTTCTTAACATCCAACCTGAATCTCCCCTGGTGCAACTTGTGGCCATTCCCTCTACTTCTATTGCTAGTTACGCAGGAGAAGAGGCCAACCTCCACCTTGCCACAACCTCCTTTCAGACAGTTGTAGAGAGCTGTAAGGTCCCCCCTGAGGATCCTCTTCCCTAGACTAAACAACCTGTTCCCTCGTAAGATGTGCTCCAGGCACCTCAACCCCTTGTTGCTCTTCTCTGGTCATATTTCAAGGCCTCAGTGTCCTTCTTGAAGTGAAAGGCCCAAAATTGAACATAGCACTTGAGGTCTGGCCTCACCAGTGCAGAATACAGACAGATGATCACTTCCTTGCTCCCGCATGATTTCTGATACAAGCCAGGATGCCATTGGCCTTCTTGGACACCTGGGCACACTGCTGGCTCATGTTGAGCCAAGCATCAGCCAACACCCCCAGGTCCATTTTGTCTACACAGTCTTCCAGCCACTCAGCCCCAAACCTGTAGCATTGCCTGGGGTTGCTGTGGCCAAAGTGCAGGACCGAGCACCTAGTCTTGTTGAACTTCATCCCATTGGCCTCAGCCCAGCTATCCAGCCTGTCCAGATCCTTCTGTATGGCCTTCCTACCCTGGAGCAGATCGACACTTCCTCCCACCTTGGTGTCATCTGCATACTTACTGAGTAGATTTCATCCCGCCACCATATTATAGAAATGGGCAGTTGTATGCTGTGGTTCCTCTCACCCTGATACAGACACTTAAAACTATCTATCTAGACAATGATCTATCTTCTAACATGCATTAAATGTTACCAAATTCAAGTGTCAGAAGAGAGCAGAGCTCCTGCTACTGCTTCTAACACAGTTAGTCCCTCCAAGAGGCCCACACAAATCAGCTCATCCATCTTGCTTACTTCTCTGGCAGGTTCCTGCCACTTTGACACAAAGGAGCAGCTCTTGAAAGCTGTCTCTTCCACCTACATATTGCATAAGACATCGGCTACATCGTGGGCATATCACTGGTGGCTTGTGTGAGCAGTGATTTTATTCCAGCAGACAAAATGAAAACAGCACTATCCAAAACCACTTTATGAACATGCAACTCACAGTCACATCCCTTGTCAGCTCTAATACTCACCACAGTCACAGAGCATTACTAACAATAGATTTGAAAAATCTTTCAACATCTGTTTCATTCTGACCAGTGAGATCCCAGCTCCTTTTACTCCTCATGTCCTTCTCCAGCTCCAAAGTTTCAAAGTGCCAGCAATGTTTTCAAGAACACCTGAAAGTTAAAAAAATTACAGCTGTGATGGCTTTGTTTCATATAATACAAGGAGGAAGACTCTACAACTGGTAAGAAAAAGTAAATTAATTAACATTAATTAACACTTTTCTCTCATTCATCCAACCATTATTAATATTGGATCAACGGGTCTGGATAAGCACAACTGTATTTCATTGCAGAATAAATTTTCCCTCTGGAGATGTCAGCCCTTGAGCCAGAACAACAAAGATAGGCCACAAGAATTTACCTTTGTGCTGCAGAAACTGCTGCCATGCATTAAGATCAAGACTCCTTCCAGTCTGAAGTCTCCACATAAACAGGAGGGGGAACAGCTGTTTACGAGGGTGGATAGTGATGGGACAAGGGGGAATGGTCTTAAACTGAGACATGGGGAGGTTTAGGTTAGATATTAGGAGGAAGTTTTTCACTCAGAGGGTGGTGACACACTGGAACATGTTGCCCAAGGAGGCTGTGGATGCCCCATCCCTGGAGGCATTCAAGGCCAGGCTGGATGTGGCTCTGGGCAGCCTGGTCTGGTGCCTGGTGACTCTGCACGTAGCAGGGGGTTGAAACTGGATGATCATTGTGGCCCTTTTCAACCCAGGCCTTTCTATGATTCATGACAGCAAAACAGCAAGTATTTTGTACAAAATGTAACTCACTTCAGCAAGTGTAGATAGTAGAGGTTTATTGCTGCTACACAATTCAAACTGTTTGCAGGTCCAGTAATCTACTGTTATCTCACTGGCTCTATGTAATACTAGTAATCTCCATGGTTCTATAAAGGACCTGTAACTATGTTTTATGTCTCTCAGATCCATCAGCTGTGTGACCCCAAGTGCCAACTTGCAGTTTCCTCTCCATAGTTTCTTAAGTTTTCAATCCCTGCAGCATAGTCTGTGCAAACAAAAACAGAGATCCTTTGGGAAAGTTTCAGGATCTTACTTCAACGTGCTTTAAAGCAGCCATCACGAGTCTCACAGCAATCATATAAAACAGGCTGGAAGAGAAGGACTGCAGTGAAACCAACAGAAAGAGAAGACAGAGAGAATCCACAAAGAGAAAATGCAGCTCAAAGGAGCCACTCTCAAAATACGAGAATTGCTCTCTTTTGTATTGCAAAGGAGTGTCAGAAAGTCAGACTCACTGCGCTCACAGTCACTCAGACAAGCAGAAAAGTTCTTGTTCAGTGGAGTTTACAGCCTAATTTTATGAGAGAAAACTGGCACGGCAGCAGGCATGGTGGAACGTAAACATGAAACACAAGGCCCGGCTATGACAAAGATGAGGTGCATCTTCAGGAATCATAAAAATAATGAGGTATTTCAACAATAATGCTGTTAGAGCTGCTGACCCACGACGCAGCCGATGTGTTCTTTGAAAGCTTTTCAAATTGGTTTAGTTTCTTTTCCTGTCTTCTCCATGCCAATTTGCTCTCTGATTTCTCTTATGCACATGATTCAAGTGGCTGGGGAGAATAATTTCTCTGGCTTGCTCAGCAGAGGCCCATTGCAGCAATAGCTGTACCCATCTGATGGGGAATATCATCACCTGCCCACAGGCCTGACAGGGCTCCTGAATTAGATAGCATCAGCGATACCCCAAACACCCACATCTGATATGCTGTGAATTACCAGAAGACAAACCTCCTGCCTCCAGACAGGGCCAGGCTGCTGGCAGAGCCACAGCACAACCACTTAAGGAAAACAGCACAAATTAAGCAGCAATGCTTGAAATTTCACTGCGCTAAAGAGGGAAGAAAGATGCTTTGTGGGCAATAATCACCGCTGTACTGAAAGCTTCACCGGGTCCTTTCCTTCTCCAGCTTTCCCAGCTATGTATTTCTCCAGTGTGTTTCACACATGCTGTTTTTAGACCATCACACACCGGCAGGTAAAATCCAAATAATCCTAATTGAGGCCTCACAAGTGACACGCTGCAGGAAGAAACAAAGCGACAGAAGAAAAGAACACATCCTAGGGAAGAAAGGAAGAAGGCTGAGAGGGAGAATTCTCCTGAGACAGAGGCCATACATTTTAATTCACACATGTCAGGCTGACAGATGGAAGAGCAGCGTGGTTCATTAGATGGGGCACTGGAGGGAGACACAGGAGACCTGACTTCTGCTCCTATTCCTGCCTCCGTCAGATGCACCGTGTTAGAAAATAGCAGCATTAATCAGCTCCTCTCATCCCATTCCCCTGTGCTGTATTTATACCAGAAACTCCGCAGGGTGGAAGCTCTTTCAGACCATGTCTGTGGATGCAGCCCAGCACCTCTGGGGCGTTCCATTAACCCGACCACAAGCCCTCTTCCCTTTTGCTCTTTCATCTGCGTTATCTCAGTTTGCTTAGGAAAAGGCTCCAGCAGGGTGCACAGGCAACACCCAAGCTCAGACAAGAGTTTGAACCAGCACCAAGACCAACTTCCAGGGACTTCACCCAGGTGCCTGGGGAAGCCTACGCTGGGGCTGGGTCCTGTGCAGCCCTGCAGCCCCTGCAAGGCCATGGAGCTTTGATCCAACACAAAGCCAGCTGCCCACCCATTCCTAGCACTGCATTTCCCCTCTCCCTTCACTCTTTTTTCCCCATATGTTTGTTCCTCTCAGACTTTCTCTCCCTCCCCATCCCAGCTTTGTACACACATGGCACTGACCTCCACGCCTGGTTCGTGTTTCCCCCCTTCAGCCTTCCCTCAGCCATCTTCTTCCTAGAACTTTTCCCTCCCTTGCTTAAATATTCCCCAAATCCTCTCCTCCTGCCCCCTGCTCTACTATTTCTCCCTTTCTCATACTCACATAAATCTTGCTTTTCAAGACAGACAGCGTACCTTAAAGGGTTTCTTCTGTATGCAGATCTTTTTACCTCGAGTTCATTAGCTTGATGAGATGAAAAATGATGGAACAGAGCAGACTATCAGACTTTGAATAATTGGCTTTTTTAATTTATGACTCTGGTGGACAAGCAGGGACTGAGGCTCCATTGTGCGAGATGCAGCAGAGGCACAGAAGCACAAAAAGATGCTTTCTGCTCTGAGAGATGGTGTAAGGGGCCAACTGGAAATAAAGACTTCCTCTCCAAAAGGAACTGGAAATGGCAGATGAGGAAGGCATAAGCCATAAAGGCCTTGGAGATGAAGACCAAGAGGTTTGTGTGTAGCACAAACAACAGGAAAATGTTGAGTCTTTCCTCTGCCACAAACACCCATTAGAGATCCCTGTTCCTTGCTAGGAAGCTGGACTGGACGACCTTCAAGGGTCCCCTCCAGTTCAAATGATTCCATGATTCTACTCTACTCTACTCTACTCTACTCTACTCTACTCTACTCTACTCTACCCTACCCTACCCTACCCTACTCCACTCTACCCTACCCTACCCTACTCTACTCTACTCTATCCTATCCTATCCTATCCTATCCTATCCTATCCTATCCTATCCTATCCTATCCTATCCTATCCTATCCTATCCTATCCTATTCTGCCTTGGTCTCATCACTTAGCTTTCCTCTGCCACATCCCCTTGCTGGAAGCTGCACTCTGCTGCCTGACAGAGGTGTTAGAACAAATCCACTGCCAGCTGTGAGGCACGCAGGAACTGCAGTGTCAGGAACCATGCAAGAACCAAATCACTTTGGATGGCACACAGCTTTTACAACAACAACAACAAAACCTACTGGATTTATGACCTCCAGTGCATTTTCCACGAGTACCAAAGGCTACAGAACAGACTGGTTGTTGGACGGTGCTATCACTGCTAGTGTGCACAGACAGCAAGTGTGCAGCTTCACCAATGTATCATGCAGCAACTATTCTCCCCTCATAGGGTAGATAAGAGACAAATCAGCGCTGCAGTTAAGAAGGGGTCATCGGGAATCAATCAATCACCCACCACACAAACAAGCCCCAGGCTTTGAGATGATATGAGCATCAGACAGAGCCTGTATTCTCCCTAACTATGAGTACTCTCATTGCAGATCCCTGGGAGTGCAGCCCCTGCCCTCACTCCACCCTCCTGCAGGAGCAGGGAGGTCTGTCCTCACCCACCTCATCCCATCGCAGCTCTGATTCTGTGTCCCAATCACCTCGAGGGACCCAGCCAGGAGCTGTCGGGTAAATGAAGTCTCCTTAACTGCTGCCTATTAGGAAAAGTATTGCAGTCCTATTTGTGTCATGCGCGAGAGTAGCCAACGGTGCAGCAGCCCAGAGACAGATCCTGGAAGTCACAGAATTAAAGAACAGAATTAAAGAGTCGGAAAAGACTCTTAAAGGCCATCTGGTCCAACTCCCTCACAACAAACAGGGACACCCACAGCTCGATGCAGTGCTCAGAGCTGCTCCAGCCTAAGTCACCGAGTCCTAACCCTTCCTACTTCTTACTTAAGGTAGCGGCCAAGCAGCACACACAAAAAAGAAGCGTCCATCTGCCACTGTGAGATACTTCATCTGTCCGTCGGGAAGGAGATGAATGATTTTCGCTGTTGGGATCAGGCAGCCATTGAAGCGTCACCACCTGCTGGGAACTTCAGAACTTCTCACTAAATCCTCCCCTCCCTGCAACGAATGCACGAGCTCCTCAGGTGCGCATCACCTGCCTGACATCCCGCTGCTGCTGACCGTATGCACAGCCCTGGTTGGGAGCTGGGCTCAAGGAGATACAGACACATACGGCTGCATGCCGCAGCAGGGGGGCCGGGGCTGCCACAGCCTCAAAGGCATCGCTCCTTCTTATTTACACATCAGACAATTTGACGTCGTTATCAGATAATGGCTGCGGTGAAATTAGGCATCTCAATTCGCCGGGCTGAAAACGACGGCGCGTGTGCAAGGTGAAAAGAAAATAATAATACTAATTAGATGGTATTATATTTGCCACCAGTATCTGGGGCTGATACTGAGAAACGCCGTGATTTCTCAGCTCTGACCGGTATCGGCTCGGCAATACGAGAGCTGCCTACGGAATATACGGATGAGGTTTGCTGTGGCAAATGTACAGCGACGATAAGTTTATGAAGCATAAAGCGTGACGGGATAACGTCCAAGCGATAATAAATGCCGACCGTGCAGAATTAAAGGCGTTGGATCGACCCTCGTGGCGTTAAGAGACGGACGCGGCCATCCGCTTCAGATCGTGCTGTTATTCCCCGTATCGCCCATTGTTTCTGGGATCCCCCACTTGGGAAGTTACCTGACGGATGGGGCGCACGAACCGCACAGCTCCAGCAATCAGCTGGAATCAGCTCCGAAATGTCACCGAGCGCCGATACGAACAAGAGAAAGCCGCAACCCGGCGACGGCAGCCCGTACCGTGCCCGGAGCCCGAAGTTACTCCGCAGCTCCTCACACGCACAGCGCTCCGGCTCTATGGCACGGCCCGCCCCGCGTCGCCTCCCCCCCGGCCTCGCGTTCATCCCCACACCGCAGCCAAGGGATCCCCCCCACCCCGAGCTCCGCGGATCCGCGCGCGTCGCTCACCTCAAGCCGCGGGCCGGGGTAAATGGCGGGGCGGCTGTCAGCCCGCGCCCCTGGCGGCGAGGCGAGGCGAAGAGCCGAAGCGAAGAGCCGCATCGCCCGCCCCGAGCCCGCTGGGGCCGCACCGCCCCGGTCCGCCCGCCCGCCGGGGTGTGGCGGCTCCACCGCCCCGCGCCCACAACCGGAGCCGTCCGGGATGGGGATGACACCGCCCGGCCCCTGGGACTGAGGTAATGGCGGCCCCGTGATACCTCACGGCCCGTCATGAGTGAGACTGAGGGGCTGCCGCCACTGGAGGGGATGGTACGGGGTGAATCTGCCTTAAAGGGAGGCTTCTTATAAGAGGAATTCATCCATTTTTACACAGCAGCAATTAATTTATCCCAAACCACTGCTGCCTGTATTTCCCTGACGTGCGGTCTGTGCTTCATATACCCACTCTCACACAAAACAAGGATCTGAGGAGGCCTCTGTGTTAACTGCCGCCATGCAGGGGATCTCCCCGCTTTCCATAGGCATGGCCTACAGAAGACAGAGAGGAAACAATGCTTCTTTAATCCAGAACTGAAAACGTTGTTACAGAATCACAGAATTGTAGGGGTTGGAAGGGACCTCTAGAGATCATCGAGTCCAACCCCCCTGCCAAAGCAGGCTCCCTACACCAATGTCACACAGGTGAGATGTTCCTGGTTACCATCTGCCTTCCATGCAGCACAAGTCTCTGCCCCACTGGCATGCCAAGGCCAAGCAGCCGGCAGCAGTCCTATGCCACAGCCCTTCCTACTGTGGCCCTGTTTGTTACTCTACCATTTACCAGCTATGTGTTGAAGCTCCAAAGGCAGAGTGCCATCTGGAGTGCTGTTGGGAAGGTTCAGGGCAGCGAGGTAAGTGCCTGCTGGGGAGCCTGGGCTATGTCTCCTTATTTCTTAGAGCCCCCTTTAGATACTGCTTCACAGTCATCTCCCCTTGGCATCACCATTTCCAAAAGGGAGCGCGGTCCAAAAAACAAAGGTAGAAATGCCTCCTTCCTTACCACTCAACTTGCTTTATTTGGAGAGTGGGAAATGAATAACAGAAGGGACAGGACAAAGAGGGAACAAATGAGCACTCATTCAGCCCAGAACTGTAACGCTGGCAACAAAATTAATGTAGATACCAAAGAATACAAACAGAAAGCGACCTTTAATTGCTTATCTGTAGTGCTGGCAGCTGGCATAATAAGCAATTGGGTAAGGCACAGTGATGGCACCTGAGCTCTGAGCTGGTGGGGGCTGTCTGAATTATAGGTGTTAGATGGTGGGCAGCACCAGCAGCCACGGGCTGCTGAGCTGCTTGCGGCTTTCCCTCAGTTCAGCTGAGAAGAAAATGTACTTCTTTTCCTTGGCATAAAAGCAAGATCGTGTATTAGCACATATGGACTGCAGAGCGGCTGAGTGGAGAGCAGCACGGTTGGCTATCACATCTCCTCTCACTGTGTGCAGGGCAGTGATGCAACATGGTGTGTGTGACTTCTGTCTGAGCAAATGGACTGCAAGTCTCCTGTCGTGGATATTAAAATGACCTCAAGCTCTAATAATATCCTAACTGAGGAAGTGAACCACGCAAGCAAGACAAAGGAGAGCTAACTGTAAAACCCCAAAGCGGTGCTTGGCTTAGGTACAAGCAAGTAATCTGACATGAGCAAAGGAGGTCCGAAGCTGTAATGTAAATATTGGATGGTTTAGGGGGAAGCATCAGAAGGCAGGAAGCAGTGAGAAACCGAAGCATATCCCTTTGGAAATTTTAACTCTGATAAACTGATAAAGAACTTTAAAGGCCAGGAGAACCGCGGTCTGCAATGTTGAGAGAGATTTCTCTGGTTTTAATCTATATGTCAATAGGTAACTATCCTACTGCAGGAAAAAAATTGACTTGTTTGGAATGCAGAAGGAATACAGATGTTCAGTAAATACTACTGTTCTGTTTTGAGGGGAGAGCAGATGATAGAGCCATATTCCAGCACTGCAGCCAAATACTTTCTGTTCTAATGCAGGTCCAAGAACATAACATAAGAGCAGCTCAAGCGACAGCAGTTTAAAATCAGGTCTGGAGAAGCTTGTATTCAGCAAATTGGTTTTCCAACCCATCAGTCGGGAAGTTTCAGACCACTGGAAGAATAGCGACGCGTGGGGTTGTATTGATTTGCCTTTGCAACATCAGAGCTGCTCAGGCTGATCCAAACCTGGCAGCCTAATATGGAGTCCAGGCATAGCGAAGGAAAAGCTGACAGTAAAAGAAAAAGGGGAGTACCGCTGCCAATGGCAGCTGACAGAGATTGGTGGTATCTTATATAAAGTGACGTGTTTTGAGAACTAAGGTAGCAGTATTGGGATGTAATTATCTTTGCGTTTTCATTGAAGGGTTGGCTTGACATTTCTACCCAGGAAATTTCTGCAGAATTAGCTCAGCATGCATTAAAAGGATTAAATATTGACTAACTTGTCTCAAAATGTCATTTTAATGGATCATCTTCATGCAAGACGTATTTACCTAAAAATCTAAGCATGGATCAGGCTATGGCAATTTCAGTCTTTTTCTAGAGACCTCAAAGAAGACACAGCATTGTCCCTACTCAAGTTTTCAGGTAATGTGTATTGGGAGAATGATATTGGTGACAGGTATCATAGAAAGGCCTGGGTTGAAAAGGACCACAATGATCATCCAGTTTCAACCCCCTGTTATGCGCAGGGTCACCAACCACCAGACCAGGCTGCCCAGAGCCACATCCAGCCTGTCCTTGAATGCCTGCAGGGATGGGGCATCCACAACCTCCTTGGGCAACCTGTTCCAGTGCATCACCACCCTCTGTGTGAAAAACTTCCTCCTAACATCTAACCACAGCACAGCACAGATGTGCTGCTGGCTGGGAGTACGGAGAATGGGCAAATGTGGAGAAAGACACGTTGCCTCTGCAGTTGGTACTATGGCAAACGGCTTTCTCTTGGCTGAGTTCTGATGTTCACATCTGAAGGTGGTTATCAGATAATCATAGAAGACCTCAGGGGAAACAGAAGAAAGGAAAATGCAGCAGGTAGAAGGGCTCCAAATGATTTCGTTTAAGACAGTTTCATTCCAGGACTCCTGGTATGAAGGGAACACACCCATAATAGAAGATCTATTACATACAAGGCACGGTGGCTGGAAAATAAAGCTAACCAAGCTCTGACTGTGTATACTGCAAACATCTTTTACAACAGGTAATAGGCATTGCAAAAACGTTCCAAGAGTTGTGGTGCTATTTCCCAGAAATGAAGATCTCTTGTTGTTCCTGAAAGAGGAGCTCTAGTTCAAACACCAGTTAACTAAGGGAAGTCCTCCAGCATCTGTCACCCGAGAGGTCAGGCTGGATGGCCACGTTCTCTGCTGGCTTTGTAGCCTATAGATAGAGTCCCAGTGGGGAAAAAAATATCCTTATCTTGGTCCTTCTCACTGTAGCAAAAAGGATAGAAATGCAGAAGGATCACAAGTAGTCATTTGGCAGCAGTTACAGCTCGTTTGGTATTTCTACTGAAGAGACACAGACACGTTGCAGTCTGATTCCAGAGTGCCTTTGGAGCTCTTCCTTCCTCCTGTCAGAGCGCTGCCATAGCTCGCGCACTCCTGGTCAGAGCCGTTAACTAGTCAGCATGTGAGAATCGCAGCCAAGGCTGGGTTTGAAGGTGGTGGGAGTGCTGCTGTTCTCATGGAAGGGGTGGGTCAAACCAGAACATCTTTGCAATCTGAGGACACACCTCGAGCTCTCCGTTGGATTTTAAGTGAGACTCGGGGGAATTATGCCACACACACAACAACCGAGCCTGGCTGAAAGAGCAGCTGTTTCTCATAGACAAATACAGTTATGTTTAAACAAACATTTGAAATGGGGCAATGGGGTCTTCTGAAATAGAGGGCTCTTCACTCTCCTGAAGCTTTTGTTTTTGAATACTTAATACTTTCATTCTAAATCATATAGAAAAACGACTCTCAAGCATGCTGGCTAGGAAAACTACCTGGGAGGTATGACACAGGGGCATCCAACCCAAAAAGTACTTAATTATTTCCTTACAAATAAAGGTGAACATTGCTGACAGCTATGGATGTTGTATCCCCTGAGCACGCATACCTGCAGCTTTCTTGGGAGAATAAAAGGAGAGTTCAAATCTTCCTGGCAGAGGAAGCCCTGAAATGTGACTTTCTTACATTTTATTAGGGTGCCTGAAGCACTGAGAATTAGGATAAAATCAGGATTGCCAGCATAGGAAGAACAACACAATAGTTACATTTGTGATTATAGCTCAAAGGCTGGGGAGGCTGTTCTTACCAAAGATAACAATGACCTCATATCAAATCCACAAATAACTTTTGATCAGCCAATTCCTGCCTTCTCAGAGTATATTTTGAGAGAACTCTCCAGTTCCAAATGAAAGTGTTCCAGGCTTTAAGAGTTGGGGCATAGAATCACAAAATGGCCTGGGTTGAGAAGGACCACAATGATCATCCAGTTTCAACCCCCTGCTATGTGCAGGGTCGCCAGCCACCAGACCAGGCTGCCCAGAGCCACATCCAGCCTGGCCTTGAATGCCTCCAGGGATGGGGCATCCACAGCCTCCTTGGGCAACCTGCGTCACCACACTCTGTGTGAAAAACTTCTTCCTAATATCTAACCTAAACCTCCCCATCTCAGTTTAAGACCATTCCCCCTTGTCCCATCACTATTCACCCTTGTAAACAGCCATTGCCATTCCCCCTCATGTTTATATGCTCCCTTCAAGTATTGGAAGGCCACAATGAGGTCTCTGCAGTGTTCTCTTCTCCAAGCTAAACAAGCCCAGTTCACTCAAACTATAAAACTTCAGTTATAAAAACTAAGCATCAGCGAGTTTAGCAAATCAACACACAACCAGGAGTGATTATTAAAGATATACTTCCTACCCTTCTAAGCGCACATACATACCTACATGTGTTTATACATTTTAGGAAGAAAGGTCTGCACTTCAGCAGCGTGATTCAGATTACATCCGTGCCTCCACTGGCTGAATATAAAGTAATTGTTTCTGAAAACAAAGGCAAAAGAGAAACAGAAAGGATGTACAGATTCCCAAGCAGCCTTCTCTTCCTGTCAGAGGCCTGGAAAGGGCTGTGCTCTCAAATGAAAAACCTAATCAGCGTTTAAGACTGCCGCATAAAGGAACAAGCCTTTTTTGAACTGAGCTCTGTTACAAACCTCTGTTCAAAGGACTGCATAATTGGGCATCCCTGGCAAAATGAGATAATGTTCACGTATCATGATACAAACGTTCTGGGAATGATCAAAACATGAAAGAAAATGAGGTTCATATAGGCATCTTCTATATTAAATTGGTACGATCAGTGAGAAAGGCAGCTCCTATATTCTTCTCTTCTATTACCCTGCATCAATATTGTCAGTAGGCTTTTTGCTATTAGTACCAATGGAAACAGGTTCAGGCAACAAGAACTCAGAACCGTTTACTGTACTGATGGAAGAAATGAAACTCACAGAACAGGCTACTTAAGAAAAGTCTTTTAATTGTTATTAATTTCAGTGGTCATTTTCTTTTGTGTATTTCAATTCCAAACCAGCCATATACGACTTCGCTTCTAGGTTTCTTCCCTACAGAAATAAAACGTGTCAAGGAAAATATCAGGAAAGAAAATCTCAAGAAGGTATCATCCTTCTAAATACATCCTATTGTTATTATTTGATTAAGATGATTAAATGCTCTGTGTTGGGGTCATGGAGACTGGGAGTTTACGCTTGGCATTTCCTTTCTGATTCTGTGCTTTCTGACACAAGATATAACCCCCTATGGGAGAGGTTCGGGTCCATAAACTCCTGGTTTCTCTGGGGCAGGCGTGAGTACCAAGCAAGAGAAATAGCTGTCACAAACCAGCTTTCTGCTTCTTTATTTCTCAATTTCCAGTCTTCCCTTGGACGCACACTGCCTGAGGTGCCTCACACAGATCTCTTCTGTGGGTTGTGGGGAAAATGAAGGAAAGCAGCAGGCCGTAAGGCTCCTGAAGAGATGATACTAGACTGAATAAGAACAGTGTGAAACCATTTTCTTTCAGCTGTGTCAAATCCATTATTTTCAGCACCTTCATGAAACACAAGAAAACTGCTGTAAAGAAAGCACTGCACAAAACTTTGCGAGTGACAAAGACAAGAGGACACGATTCCCTGGATCTAAATGAGCATCTGGCAAATCAAAAGCATTATTACAGTAAGGACGTCCACATTGAGCTCATTATTGGCAGGTTCTTAACCAAGTCTAAGCTGCGGTAACACTGAAATAATCCTGAAGATATTTTCAGGCTGTTAGAAAACCTCTCTTTGTTTAATGTCAATTCCACTGCCACAGCTATAATGCAGCTGCATACATGTTGTCTTTCTCCATAACTTGAATGATTTTGTTCTTTTAATTTATTGAAACCATTCCGTTTAGAAAGCTGAACATTGAAGTGACGTGGATCATAAACATCCTCTTATCGCTATTACCATGACAACACGTTTCAAAGTAAGGTAACAACTCCACTGGAGTTACAAAAGCTGAGGTTACCAAGTTGCATCCAGTCTGAAAACTGGGTGAGGAATACCAAACAAAAAGACACTTTGTGATTATTAAACATTGGGTGATAGACTTCTTCTTCTCTCTGATACTGAAAGCACGTTAATTGTGGTGTATGAGACACGAAGAAGTGCACTGTCTCTCCAAAACAGGGAATGGGCTGATGAAGCTAACTGCTGATCTTTCATTAGAAGTACAAGATGAAAAGCAAACAAAAGTTGAAGAACTGAGTCTGGTGTAGTGCCAGGAGGCTACTACACACTGTGCTGGATAAAGAGAGGACAGAGAACGTGCACCCGAACGCAACACAATGAGACAGGAAGGGAGATGGCAAAGAAAGAGAAGGGAGGAAGTCCGTACTAACAATGGTTCTATCTGAAACAGTAGCATAAGACATGACTAAATAAACACTTGGCTTTCTAGATTCACATAGCATATGTTCATTTCTCCTGCAGCAGGTTCTCTCCATCTCAAGGAAATCAAAGATCTTCTTTAAAACTTCATCCCCTCATTGAGACAAGGTTATTCTGCACTATTTCATTCCTTACTCCTCAGTACACAACAGTCTCTATTCTTATCACAACGGATGCATCTGTCTGCTTTGTTGCTCCAGACATAAATTAAGTGAAATTGGAGTATGCAATAACCTGTGTTCTGGGTGCTGACTCTCATGGCGTGCTGTAAGGATAGTCTCTCCTTTTTCACTCGCGTGCAATCTTCATCTCACTCCTCTTGAAATGTGAAGCGCATCAGATGGAACTTGAAATGTGAGATAGCCAGCTTAAGACAATTAACACGTTTCTGATCTAGCAATTCTTATTTCCTTTTGGTTCCACACAGGATGATGCAGCACTTGAAATACCTGAGAACTGTAAAGCGTTGCAATGTTCATCACTGCTGCAGTTGACTCAAAGTAAAAAATGTCAGTGTCTATTGTTGAAAAGGTTCCGCTCTGTGCTCTCACGTTCGACTGTTACATAGCAAATGTACACAAACTGCATTAGCTTTGTGTTAAAAATAGATTTGGGTAGAATCTCAAGCCTTCCACCGAATCGTCTCTGCAAAGGTGGCCCATCTTTTCAGCAAGAAGCAGCCTAGAGGAAGCAGAAGAGGATTTGTTGCTTACTTGAGGACAAACTGATAACAAAGGTACTATTAAACACGATACTGATTCCTTACCTTTCTTTGGCTAAGAGAACAGACATTCCCACCAGCTTCGCAAACTCATCCGCTGTGAGAGAGCCCTTTTCAGATACCTATCAAAAAATACACACACTAATAAACAAACTAGAACATTAAAGTAGCAACTTGCTCAGGCCTAGCTTTGTGAATTACAGAACTGGTAGCAAATCTCTTGTGAAGAAACCTAATTTGCATTTTAAAAAGGGAGAGAATTTAAGTTGATTTACGATACTGCCACTGACTGTATTAAATCCCCAAACCTTGCTATTCCACCCTACTTTGTGGCCTATGAGTGGGATCACGTTCACACAGCAAAAGATTCAGTCTTGGGCTCAAAGCTTTAGTCCTGTTGTCCCAGTGATGCCAGTTGATACATGCTAAAGTGAAACATTCTCACACAGGTTGGTGGGTGGACATCTGAAATACAAAATTTCATGCCCAGGTTTATTACTGCATTGAATTTCCCATATTAACATATGCTGTATTAGCCTATGAATCAAAAATTCTCCCATTTTTTCAATTCTTCAGATTCAAGCAAACTTGTAAATCCAGGCGCAGTTGTCGTTTCCTGCTTCCTACATTACCAGGTGGAAAAGGGTTCACTCTGCATCGTCCTCAGCAGTCTCTAAGCAGTAGTTTCCCTTTAGCAGAAACTCCAATTAAATTAGGCCTACCTCGAGATTATATGACTAAATTTAGGTAATGGAAGTCAGTTATACAACTGAATATGGCAGATGGGTAATCAATTATTTTTCCTTCCCACTGCTCTCATCAAGAGCGACTTCCTCTTCAACTTCCATGTATTCCCACCTTCACTACTCATTCGAATCATAGAATTACCCAGGTTGGAAAAGACCTCGAAGATCATCAAGTCCAACCACAGCCTAACCATAGTACCCTAACTCTAACAGTCCTCTGCTAAATCACATCCCTGAGCACCACATCCAAACAAACCACAAACAGGGACAGCAACTCAACCACCTCCCTGGGGAGCCTATTCCAGTACTTATCCACATCACTCTCCTGTTTGAAACCCTGACTTGCTTTCACTTTTTCTCAGAAGTTTCATGTCAATGTGTATATTAAGCACAGGGTGCTTTAGGCCAGAGTTCTCATCTGTTCCCTTGCCCTTATGGGCTAGCCTTATTCAAAGCCTCTCCCTTATATTCTTCTATGAAATCAAAGCCCCATTTTATGAAAATAAAATAAAAAGGCACCTCAGTAATAAATCCACCCCAATAATAAATCCACTATCTGTTGCTTTTCACGGTTGACATCATTTCTTAAGCAAAGGCTTTTCTTTTCAAAGAGATAAGCCCTCTTACTGAAGGTAACACATTAATTAGAAAACAAAATAGAAATTAGAAAAAAAAGTAACTAGGTAATTTTTTGGTAAACATAAGAAAAACAGGAAGGACGAAGATATATTGGAAGATGTGTTACCCGATCCATTCTATGGGTCTACGAATCAGCCTTTACGCAGTGTTGTGAAAAAACACAAATTCACATCCCACTAGAAAACGTGCAGGAAAATGCACCAATTTAATGGGATAACAGCACTTTAAACAGTCAAGAGGGAGCCAGATCGGGATCGTCTGCCATACTGAGCAACTCATCTAACGCTTTCCTTCCTCAATGAACCTGGTTTAATTCTCTATGTACCGCTTTCCACGTGAGTGCTCTTCACAGCCAACTCAGCTGTTATAAATACAAAGTGCTAGTTTATGAAGCAAGACAAATCAAACAAGTGCCTGTCTAACATTTAAGGACTATTTTCACTACCTTCACGCACATTGTGTATGGTGACTGAAGCCCACTGTTGGTAAACTGTTTAATATATGCCATGAATTTCATCCTATGGTGCAAAGATTTGGAGGAAGGTTAAAGGTTAACGAATTTTGAAAAGAGATGGAAAAATGCTTTATTCCTTATGGAGAAAGCAATGACCGAGATTACTGCCTGCATCATAATTTGAAGATGAAAGGTGCCATTTAAGTATTATTGTTAGAAGATTTTAGAAGTGGAACCTTTTGTATTTGAAAGCCTCAAAAGGAAATCCTGTACTTCACATTTTTATACCTAATGTGTTTAAATTTCCCCAGCATAATCAGAACACTGAAGGAAATGAAGCTCACTTACTGTCTCTAAAGCAGAAGCAACCATTTCCTCTTCATTGTGAGACTGGAGCTCAATCACCATCACACCGCTGTCAAATATCTGAAGCCTGAAATCAGAAGAGAGAGGGTCAAAGTAACCAAAAACCCCCCACACATCACTGATAGCCACGCTGCTGACACATCCACAATGACAACCGCAGTACAAAATGAAAAAAGGAAAGACTGTAAAATGAACTGCAAATTAAAAGCATCTTAGAAATACAAAGAGATTGGAAAACACAGAGCGCATGCTTGGGCTTAGATAAGCCATTTTCCCAATATGGGAAAAAAATAAGGTTGGAATTGAGAAGAATATAGTATTCCTAGCAGACAAAGTAAAGCGTGGTTACAACTCATATTTAAACGTAGCGTGGATGTTGGTGCATACAGCAGCACCTGGATAATTTTGTTTAAAACAGAAGTTCCACATATAAAATACTAACTATATAAAATAGTCAGCTAAGCACTGACTGTGACTTCTGAGTACCATGTTGTATAAATACATCTGCCGTACATCTCTTACCGTAGTGGTAATTTCAGCGGCTCCAGCATCTTACAAGCATTTACTAAATCTTCTGGCGAGAGCAACTAGGAATAGTAAAACACATTTATTTACAGCATGCATTTCCAGTATCAGCATAGCACCAAAAGAAACAGTTGCTACAGTGACAGATAGAATATACACCAGGCTACTTAATTTTGTTCTTTTTTTCCCCCTTCATATTGTCCCATCTATTGTATACTCCTTCCTGTTCCCTTACTGCTTTGTTTGTTTCTATAATACTCATTCTTACCCTGTTTACTCAGAGAACTGATGCATTTTGGGAAAAAAAACCCTCATTCTTTAGTATTCCCTGGGCTCAGTTTTCTTTCCAGATAAAGGTGAATTTTTCCCTCTATATGGTACTATGTAAAGCAGCATACATTACTATACTATTAAGTATAGAGAATATATAATCATTATGTGGAAGAAGGAGAAAGGAAAAAGGTAAAAATCCCTGATTCTCATAAAGAGTTCACTTCACACTCTTACGTAAAGTGAGCAATTGGTAGGGAATACTTTCACCATTTTTCTTGAGCTACCTTAGCAAGAATGTGCACTTCATACAAAAAAAAAAAAAAAAAAAAAAAAAACCAAACCTAAGAAAAACTAAGCATACTAAAAAAAAAAAAGGGGAATGGATTTAAACTGAGACAGGGGAGGTTTAGGTTAGACATTAGGAGGAAGTTTTTTCACTCAGAGGGTGGTGACGCACTGGAACATGTTGCCCAAGGAGGCTGTAGATGCCCCATCCCTGCAGGCATTCAAGGCCAGGCTGGATGTGGCTTTGGGCAGCCTGGTCTGGTGGTTGGCGACCCTGCACACAGCAGGGAGTTGAAACTGGATGATCATTGTGGTCCTTTTCAACCCAGGCCATTCTATGACTCTATGATGATTCTAGGAAAACCAACTTCTCACCTCTAGTCCTCGTGCACGGTTTACCAGACAGTACACTTCTGTAAGTGACATGATTCCTCCTCTCTCCTGTGTAAGCACAAGACTGGTAAGAGAAATAGTATTAATCTAGTAAACACAGTATCTTAATTTGCATTTGACTTTTTGAACAGCTAAAGCAGAGAAGCTAATCATGGCCTTTAATGAAAAAGCTACCCTGTCAATACCACCACTATTTCTAGAGGTATTTAGAATTTGTAAAACATTAATACCATACCCAACGATTGAGACCTAGTTATATTTTAAAGTGACAGGAAGAAGAAATTTAGATATATTAAGTCTATCAATACATTTTCATTTTCCAGGCAGCATGTCTGATCACAGTAGGTGGCACATTTCTTAAACAAAACATTCCATACACTTCTTAGGAGATACACAGATGCTGAAGTTTCAAATGTGAGTATAGAATTCTGGCAAGAATCCAGAACTCTCTAAGAGCTTCAGATAAATTAAAATATGAGATATTATGTGATGGAGAATAAGTACGTAATACTTAAACAGTTTAATGAAAACATACTTATATATCCAAAGCTTGTACTGTTTTTCTATCTAAACAAAAAAGTAGTATTCTGTGGCAAAGGAATGAATACAGAGCTCTTCAAATAGCAGAATGGCTGCTAATTTGATCTACCGAATATCACCAATAACTCAAGAATCAGAAGCTGAGAAACCATTTCTCCAAAAAATATTCTTACGCTTCACATTTACATTTTCTTTCTTGGAGAGACTTATGTAAGCAGTGAATAAGGGGCTGTGCTGCTCCTTTAGGAGCTTTACAAAGAGGCACAGTAACACACTTTAATCAAAACTCAGCACCACAAAGAAAACCCCATGGCAGAATTAGGTACGTTACCTCTAATGGTGTCTGCAGCATTCCAGCCAGTTGCTTTGCCAGCTGCATGTGGTAATGAGTCCCAGATCCATGTGTTTCCCTAGTAACTGGATTGGCTATGCCCATACTCAGCAGATATGATTTGAACCTAATAGTCTAAACAAATAAAGAAATTAAATGCGTATCAGCTGCTGAATTACTCTTTTAAAGGACTTTCATTTTACTACTACAAGACAGTTTTGGTGAATTAATCCAAAGAACTTACTACCAATAAAGTCAATGACTAGCAAAGTGAATGGCAGACTAACACAAAACAGAAAACTCTCATCATCCACCACACAAAGGCAGTAAAATCAATGCTTTTAAGAAAGGGCCAAAATAAAAGTTAACACCAAACTCTTAAGTCTCTTTAACTAAACACACAAAGTATTCTTTAAAGAACATGTTTTATTAAAAGGATGGCTTGTGCTTTACATGGGGACATTTCTGTTGCTTCTAAAAACAAAATTCATTTACCTCATCCTCCGTGATGTCACCTTGCTTTTCTTTAATCTTATTAGCAATCGACTTGGATAACTCCACCATTTCCTTCGCCTACCAAGAAAGGCCCACAGATAAATCAGTTTGCAGGTCATCAGGGAAAACTTGTTTAAAACTGAGAAAACAAGCATAAATCTACTTGGACAAGTGACACGTGCCATACCTTCTCCATTAGCTTACTTAGGTCCTCAAAAGCCTGAAAAGATAAACAAGACATTTCAGATCAGTACAATTACAGCATTCAACTTCACAGAGACAATGTGATACCTCAGCATACCTATTCAAGCTAATTGTACTCCTTTACATTACTAAGTTATAATGTGATATATTACAGACCACTGACTGCTTTATGAGAATTGTTCCATACACGTATACAAAGAAAAGCCATGCAATCCATAAACAACAAGGAATGAAGGAAGAATCACACAATTGTGCACTTTTTTTAGCATGAATACTAGTTCAATATGGTCTCTGAAGTCCATACAATGGGAAAGAACATTGAGAGGCTAAGACACAGGAAAGATTAAACAGACCAAGTTAAATATGGTCTCCTGAATGTTGGGGGAACATTTCTTGGTGGTAAGAGCTGGTTTTCTTCAACCAAATGAGTTAACGCTCACTCAAGAAGATCTATTGCTTCTGGACAGCAGCAAGCCAGCTGTAATGCTACAAAACATTCTTCCTGACAACGCAGTTTTACTTTATTGAGTGGATGCTTCTAAGTTAGTAAGAAAGACTGTAGTTACTTAAAAATGAGCAAGGAAGATGATACAGACTTTGATTATTATGCTTAAGCAGAGACACCGTGTGTCAGTATCTTTTCACTTCAGCATCTCACACAACAGAATAGTGATGCTCCCATAATTAACACAAAACAGTTAAAAAAAAGAATGTAATAATATTCATGAGACAAACGATCAGATCTATATGAATTGAGATGTAAAAAATTGATTAAAATCTTCTGAAAACTCTAGCTGTTGGACCTAAAAAGCATAATATACGCTAAAGCAGGTAAATGCTTATTTTTCTCTAGTCTGAGGAGCTTTACTGCTGTCACAGAAGTATGCAATAAACTGGACATACAACACAGGAACCATGATTATATGAAGTCTATTAAGCTTAGTAAACTGCTATGGTCTCAAGTACAATAATTCTGCATTTTCAGGCCTAAATAAAAAGATATATTTATTTTGACCACAAGGAAACAAAATGTTAGTAAATATATATTTAAAAGAAATAAATTTGGTAGGGAATACTTTCACATTTTTTCTTGAGCTACCTTAGCAAGGATGTGCACTTCATACAAAAAACAAAACCAAACCTAAGAAAAACTAAGCATACTAAAAAAAGGGGGAATGGTTTTAAACTGAGACAGGGGAGGTTTAGGTTAGATATTAGAAGGAAGTTTTTCACACAGAGGGTGGTGATGCACAGGAACATGTTGCCCAAGGAGGCTGTGGATGCCCCATCCCTGGAGGCATTCAAGGCCAGGCTGGATGTGGCTCTGGGCAGCCTGGGCTGGTGGTTGGTGACCCTGCACATAGCAGGGGGTTGAAACTGGGTGATCATTGTGGTCCTTTTCAGCCCAGGCCATTCTATGGTTCCATGCTGATTCTTGTTTCCTAATCTGCCAAATTCGATTGTTTACAATAAAATTCTCAGTCTTTGGTATAATTTAAGTTCTTCTACTGTACTTGTATGACATCAACAAAATTTTCTGACAAGGCTCTTCCCAGCTTATTTCTCATCAATAAAACCTGCATGAAACCACTGTTCACCAAAAGAACCCTCGCTTTAGCTCAATAAACATTATGTTGTGTGTAACTCCTCCTCTGCCTGACTCACAGAGGGCAGGCCTGGAAACAAAGGGGAATGTGCACACACCTAACAGGAACTTCCTCAGATAAACAAAAGGCTAAAGAACTGGATCCTTATCAGCAGCGAACAGCAGACGCAGGAAGCCTTTTTCTGGAAGCCAGGGCACCATTTTTTAAATTAAGTCATCTATAACATTTAAAGCTGGAGGAAGGCAGGATTTCACAAGTCATGATTTGCCTCCGTTCATGCAACACTTACAAATGGATTTCGATTGCTCTCTGAAAAAGCTACAAACGGAAAAAATAATCAGACAATACCTTTTGAACTACACACACACATATAACCACAAAGCCTTTTGAACTACGCATAGAATTTCATTCACTATGTTCTTCATAAAAAAACATTGTAGCAGTATCTGCAACAGCATGCTGCCCACAAGCTACTATGTAACTATGCATCAGAATATGCAGCATGCTTTTTATTGGGGCACAATGAATCCTGTAACGCTTTGCCATTTTAATCAATCTGTTGTAGATGGTTTATGAGTAGTCCCACATCATTCTGCCCACAGAGGCTGTGGATGCCCCATCCCTGGAGGTGCTCAAGGCCAGGTTGGATGGGGCCCTGGGCAGCATTAAAGGGGGAGGTTGGTGGCCCTGCCTGTGGTGAGGGGGTTGGAGATTCAAGATCCTTGAGGTCCCTTCCAACATGGGCTATTCTGTGATTCTGTGAATCTGTGTATCACTCTCTATTACCTGACAGAACCAGATCTTTTTAGAGGATATTACTCCCAATACATCTGAACAGCCTTCAGTGAAGAAACAAATTGCTTCTGCTGTCCATCAGCATTGACATTTGCAGGTCAACTACTGCACTGTTTCTGGGATAAAGGACAGTATCCATCCTGCCAACACACCTTGCACAGATACCCGTAACTTGCTGAAGCCTAGATAATTATGGCGCTGTAATCATAAATCTAACATATAAAAACTGAGCATTCATGTGATGAAAACATAACTGCACCACAATTACATGCACCTAGATCAGCATATTTCTCTAAATACATATTAGATTTTCTACTGAAACCAAAATTAGCTAAACAAAGAGGAAAATTACACTTGTAGTGCTCTCTTTCTGTAGAAGTCTCTGCATGGAACAGGCTGCCCAGGGAGGTTGTGGATACTTTTGAGGCCCTGGGCAGCCTGATCTAGTAAATGTGTATGTTTGGTGGCCCTGCCAGGCAGGGGGGTTGGAACTACACGATCCTTGAGATCCCTTCCAACCCCGGTCATTCTGTGATTCTATGATTCTGCTTCTCTTGATGAAAAGAGAGTGAACTCAGACTTGTAATTCCATCAAAATAAATCTTATAAACACACAGCAGCAGTTCTGAAGAACAGCCTTCGTGAAAGGAACTGTGTATGTGAAGTACCCTTACAAATATTGAAAAGGCAGTTAAAGAAAACAAATAATTGTAAAATCTACACTCTTAATCAATTCAGATGCCTCAACAAAAGCAATAAACAATCTCAGCTGCCCCTAAAAGAAAGTGTGAATGAACAAAAATAGCTCCTACAGATGGTTGACCTTGAAACTTCAGTAGTATTTACCTCGGAAATGTTTTTGTCAGTCTCTTTTCTTTTTGCCTCTAGTTTCCTTTCGATCCCCACAATTCCTACAGCCCTTATTCTTCCTGCCTGGAAAAGAAAATAAAGCAAGGAATCAAAATAGGAAATGCTCAGTTTTCTCATCCACCTCAACATGAAAAAGCTTGTGTCAGAACACAGAAAGAGTTCCTCCAAATAGCCAATAATATACATACAATGATTCATATATTTCTTTACAGTATTTTTAAAATCAGTGTCAAAAAATAAACATGTATAAAGCGAGTATAAAGCTGCTGTCAGATAGGCAGATAACAGTTATTATATTAAAGCTATTAACATGAATATGCTCAATAGTCTGGTTTAGACTGAATGTTCCACTTTATCCCAATTAAAGCCTCCTGAGTTCATGTGAACATCTACAATACAGAGCAATGCAAATATATGAATGCTTCCAAACACAATTACCTCAAGAAACCTGTGTTCTACATATTCATCTGTACAATATATTCATACACAGTTGCAATATACACACATTTATCAGAGTTTTTAATCTAGAAGTATGCAGACAGATAAAAAAGAGAATCAAACTGACACAGATATCCCCCAGAACAACTGCCCAATTAGAATATAAATATAAATCAGACCCATACAGTTCCCAAACATAGAAAATTTATGCGTTACATATCTGACTTCTGGCCACAAAAAACAGAAAAGAGATCGCCAAAAACCTTCTAGCTTTATCAAGTCTTTCATGCTGAATGAAAGGAGGGAGGTGGTGGAGTCACCGACCCTGGGGGTGTTCAAGGAAAGACTGATGTTGTGTTGAGGGACATGGTTTAGTGGCAGCTATTAGTAATAGGTGAACGGTTGGACTGGATGATCTTTAGGTCTTTTCCAACCTTGTTGATTCTATGATTCTAACGTGTTATTACAGAACTGAGCTCAAGGCAGGGCACACTCAAGGAAGATAGGCCAGAGGCAGATGCAGTATATAGAAACAGCATTCATGGAAACAAAATTACATGAAGGTTCTGAATTCAAACTAAACAAAGCAATATGAGACACACACAAGAATGCCAGAAACGCTGCTCCTACCTGTGGATCCTTGTTAACCTGAATGGTCTGTCCAGAAGGCATGTTCTCCCATCTCCTTTGTGTAATTTCTTCTGAGAATCGCCTAAAAAACTGCAAACATATAGGAGTGACAACAGATGTTTCATAAGATATGCAGAGTATGTCTGGTTATCTTAGCTTCTTGGCCAACAAATCACTATAAGAAGAAGCATGGTGATAACTACACATTCACAGCACAACACTCTTTTCCAATCTCCAAAATGGTAGAGAAGGAACTACTAGTCAAACTACACGACTAGTTCCACTGTAAAATACTTTTTGAGACAATTAAAATGTTCCAAAGCACATCGGAATTAATAATGGCAAGGTTTGCTCAAACGCCTGCTTTTAAAAGGAAGGAAAGCTGATCAATATAATCATTAACAACCTGATAATTGAATAGTATAGAGACAACCATGAAGACTTGTTTAAAGCTAATAACAGAAGGTGGCATTAATTGATTAGCTAATTTTAAGCAACCTGCTCACAAAGAAATGCAAGTGAGCCTGATGAAACATATACATGTGAGATATACAGAAGACACACAGACATCTTATAAAGACACCTCTAATTCAAGATGAAAATCTGATTTTCTGCAGTGAAATGGCCTGGCTTTCTTCTGTTTCTCAGAGTTAAAGTTGCCTGGCTCTCCACATGGGGATTTTATACTGTGACATTTCTTTACATGGGACAATTCCTTTTTTTCCCCCACTTTTTAGCATCTATTGCATTTTGAGATCAGAAGTTGGTAAAGCAAAAGAAAAGAAAGAAAAAGAATGAAGATTTATAAAACACAACGAAACAAAGCTCTAAAGCAATGAGAGAACTGATTAGGATTAAGCTGCTTGATTCAGTGGAGAGGTACAAAGAAACCCCTTTTACTCTATTAACAGTAATAGATTGCAAGGTCATCATTTCTGGAAAATGATTTGTTCCACTTAAAAAATAATACACAAAGAATATGGTATTACTGAGTCTACCAAAAAGAGGAGACATTTTTGGGACTCTATTTAATCAAAGCACAGAACCCTGAATGCTCGCAGTGTTTGCTTTAAAAAAGGATGTACTGAAAAAGCTCCACCTCAAAAGTCAACACAGAAAGATCGTGGAAAATTATCACTATCACAGCAAGAGGAGAAAGGAATGTCCAAAGCTCTGATGTACTGGGATCGCGTGGTACAAAACTTACCTCAATTTGTCCATGCTCTTTGAAAGAAAGTTTTATGTAGGAGTATTTGCTGTTTTGGAATGGGCCAGGCTCTTTGTTTGGAGGAGCAGGATGAAGATGAGCTACTATTTTGGCACTAAGGAAAAGTGAAAGCAGAGAGAAAATACAGCTTTTTTTATTAACTAAAAAGAAAACCAAACCCTCTTCCTATAATCAAAGTTATCTGTCTATTCAAAATCTGCACTAGTGTAATCTCATGTAAGAACTAAAGTACATCAAATAAAACTAATTGTCAAGCGGTACATTTGATTTGGCTTTTGACTTGCCATGATTGCTGTCCAAACACACTAACTCTGTCACAGGAAAACAGAAGATCTCAATATTCTGTTTAATCTGTCTGCTTGTATGTGTCACTTGCAAGCACTGTACCTGAGTTAGTCCAAAATCAACATTCAAAGGTAACGCGCATGGAAATAACAGCCTCAAATGACACTCACCACCAAAACAAACCTTGAGATAGCATTATTTTAGGAATATACTAGGTCACTATCACAGCATGGGGAGCAAGTCTGCCATCCCCAGTTCATTTCACAAATAGGTTTTCTTTCATAGTTCTTTATTTGCCTTCTTCAGTGTAAGGGAACTACCTGATCTCATCTGACAAAAATTAGCTTTCCAATTTAGATTCAGCAACAGTACTGTGGTACTGATGACTAATCAATGAAATCAGCAAGCTGTAACACATATTTTGGTGCTTAAAAGATAATTCAACCATTTGCATCAAACACCACTTTGCCATGACTTGCTTCTGCACTTGGCCTTCAGAAATGCTGGGCTCTATGACTGTCAATGTGGAAACATGGGTTACAAACTGAACCTAACACGGATGGTCAAGTAATCTTGGATTTATCACATGACCCATGTGCAATAACTATCAGTGTGAGAAAACCAAAATGTTTATCATAGGATCATAATAAAATCATGGAATAGTTTGGGTTGGAAGGGACCTCAAAGCCCATCCAGTTCCAACCCCTGCCATGGGCAGTGCCAGCAGCAGCTCAGGCTGCCCAGGGTCTCATCCAACCTGGCCTTGAGTGCCTCAAGGGATGGGGCACCCGCAGCTTCTCTGGGCAGCTGTGCCAGGGCCTCACTGCTCTCTCAATGACAAGTTTCCTCCCAACATATAAGCTAAACCTCCCCTCTTTTAGCTTAAAGCCATTCTCCCTTGTCCTATCACTATCTACCTGCGTGAAAAGCTTTTTAATCACCTTACCTTTTTCCTATCCCAGCTGCTTGCTCTTCAATAAAGACGACTTGAGACAGAGGTATAGAAATGCAGCATTCCTGGGATTATCAATGGAAACATGAAAGAAATTAAAGCCATATCCTGACTATTCATTCCCTTAAACAATTCCTTTTCTTTCCCCATTTCATAAACAGTACAGATTTCTACAAGTGCTGTCAGTGGCACTTCGGATGAAATACAGTGTTAACACCCTCAGTGCTGAACACCCTCTTTCACACCATAGTTTGGTGATCAGTGGTTACTCAGAATGCAGGAGACCTTACAGTCCCTCTTTGAAGCTTTCTCTTCCATCAGCCACAAAGGTGTCCCCAACACCAGGTTACAATGAATACTGTTTCGAGGTCCTCCCGTTAACAAAACTGTTCTTTGCATGGAATGATTAAATACACATTAAACTGGAGCTTGTAAGTATTCATGCATGAACCCCTACTAATGAGTAAATCTCTCACAGGGGAAAAAAAAATCATGGCTTTTACTTCCTGTTTTAGACTATTCTGATTCTTCTCTTACTCCAGATTTTACAGCCAATGTACAGGAGAATTGTATTTGTAAAATGCCAACATAAATGTAGGAAAAAAAAATACTATTAAGAAACAAAGGTATGGAAAACAAGAGAGTCAAATTTCATATAATTGTATAAGATTATACATAATATCTAGATTTTAAAACAATCCATTAATTTAGTTCACAGTTAGAAAGCTATGAATTTACCCTAAGTACAAGGACTTCACGCCTTGCTGGTGAGAGAAGCAAGAGAAAGTGATACCAAAAGAGCAACGAATTAAAAGTTCTGTGAGGATATGAGGGCAACGTGTTCATTTGGATATACTGTTCTACTACTGAGTGTTGAAATTATGCATGATACTGTGATTTATCTGTTTTTTAGCAAATTCTGTGATCTTTGGAGAGTACAAGGAACCTTGTGGTTTAGGTTGCATGGGGAGAAGAAACAAAGGCCATCTGTTTGTTGAGGAGAAAAAAGGGGATCTGAACAGTTGTTAGACTTGCTGAAGCTGTCATATAGTGTTACTCCAGGCAAACTGAAAGCCTGACTGAGAAGATAAGAAGCAATGCATATTGCCTTAATGCATATTGCCTTACAGGAAGATGCTGATGAAGAAGTCAGGGGGGTGAATTACAGAGACAGTTCAACACAGGTAAATTATCTCACTTTGTCTGTGCCAAAAGAAATAAAAGATAATTATAATTACAGAATGGCCTGTGATTTAGACAATCAGCCCCTGACTTAACAGTAACCCCCAGCTGGGACAGGCTCTCTGGATAAAGCATTTTAAAAGCTTCAACTAAAAATAGTTCTGCTGTTCCTGAACAATCCCTACAGAAAAGTATATATACATATTTATAACATATATATATATATATATACACATATATATGTGTGTAAGTTGCATGTAAGTTATATATGGCAACCCTGCTTATGGCAGAGGGTTTGGAACTTGATGATTGAAGTCCCCTCCAACCCAGGCTATTCTATGGCATACATATATAAGCAGAATCAGGTGAAAGAATATTCCTTGAACATAATCTTCTTTGAGCCTGATTTCTGTGAAACAAAACATGGGCTACATGTGTGGGACAAAACAAACACAGGCAAAGCTGTGGTGGTGAGGCACTGGAACAGGTCACCTAGAGATATGGTGGATGCCCTGATTCTGTAGACTCACAAGACAGGGCTGTACCAGGCTCTAGGCAACATGACTAAGCCGTGGATGTCTCTGTTCATTGCAGGTGAGTTGGACTAGATGAGCTTTAAAGGTCTTTTCCATCTCTAAGGATTCCATGATTTCTTTTTCATTTTCAAACTCCATGTTGCTTGATGTGAAATTTACAACTGAGTGACATGCAAGAGCCAAAAGTGGGACTTACATGATTCTTCTGATCCCTCCATATCAATCTGTGTGTGCTCAGCAGTAGAACTCCACTATCAAATCTCACCTAAGCAGGAAAAATAAAAGAGATAAGCAACAAATGTAACCACTCGGTCGCATAAATAAAACATAAAATCACTAAGGTTAAAAAAAAAACAACCAAGATCATCAAATCAAACCGTGAACCCATCACCACAGTACTCAGCTTGGAAACATCACACGTGAGCACGGGGTTGGAATAAGATACAACAAGCCAATAGTTTGAGTTTCATTTGCTGACTAATAAAAAGTACAAGTTCTACAGAGACACAAAGCAACCTATTGAGAAGGTGATGCAGACAGAAGACTTCAGGCCTACCAAAGAGAAGCGTTCCTTCTATCTGTTTTTACTGTTTAAGAAATATTTCACTGATTACTAAGCAATAAGGATTGAGGAAAATCTGTGTTAGCAAATTGTTTCCTACTTGTAGGACTCGAAGGAAGCTTTTATATCTTCTTACAAGGGTATGCAGCCATTCTGATGGAGATAAACAGGGAAACCAAGAGCCTCAGCACAGGCTGCGAACTGAGGAGGCGGAGCCAGCAGCCCTGGAGGTGGATGTGGCACTGAGGGACGCGGTCAGCAGTTGCATTAGGGATGGGCTGTTGATTGAGCAGGCGACCTTACAACTCTTCCAACCTTAATGGTTCTGTGATCCTTAAAGCCAAGCCCTGTCACACCTCGCAGCACCGCCTGCCCGTCCCCCCCTCGGCCCGGAACCCACAGCATCACCCCCCGTTCCCCAGCTCTCCCTCCCGCACTCCGGGCCTGGCCGCGCCGCCAGCCGCTCCCGTCACCTTCTCCTCCCCGTCGTAGAGGCGCACACCGCGCTGCTGGAGCACCAGCGTCTCTCCCAGCTCCAGCAGCCCGCTGGTCCAGGAGAACCGATCCATGGCGGTCCGGGCGGAACTCTCCCTTCCCCAGCAGACACCAGGCCGCAGCCACCGCTCTCGTCCGGCAGGCACCGGGCGAGCAGGGCCCTGCCCCAACCGCTCCAACCACGGCGGCGCGGCGCCCTCCATCGGCAGCCTGAGGAGCGGCCGCCATTTTGTCTCCGCAGCGCCCTCCAGCGGCAGCCTGAGGAGCGGCCGCCATCTTGTCCCCGCGGTGCGGGCGGCGCTATTGGCCCGTTCAATTCCCGCCGGCCAATCAGAGAGGCGGAGCGCGGCGGGGATTTCAAACGGCGCGGCCGCTCCCAGTCCGGCCGGACATGGCGGCGCGGCTCCCCCCGCAGCTCCACAGCAGCCGCAGGTCCGACCCCACGTACCGAGGTAAGGATGGGGTCGGAATGGGTCCGATTTCCTGCCTCCCTGTGTGAGGAAGGAGCTCGAAAGCGATGGAGAAGCTCAGGGGTTGCGTTGCCTGTCAGGAGTTCGTTGGTTGCGTTTTGTGCGGCCTCGTGACAGCTCTCTTGTTCGCTTGCTGTTTAGTTTTTAACTCAATGAAGTGCTTGATTCCTTGCCTTAAAAGATTAATATCGAGGGCTCAAAGGCGATATTCAAGCGATTTCTACTAACTCGACTTCCGTAAGGTGGAAATATCTCCGTGTTGAGGGAATGCAGGGATGGGGGTAACCTGAGAGAGGCCTTTCAGTATCTAAAGGGGACAGGCTCTTTAGCAGGGTCTCCTGTGACGGGACAAGGGGAAATGATTTCAAGGAGGAGATATTCAGATTGTATATAGGTAAGAAGGTGCTTTGTGTGTGTTTCTTTGTTTGCAATAAGGGCAGTGAGGCAGTGGCACAGGTTGTTTAGAGAAATGGTGGATGCCCATCACTAGGGATATCTGAGGCCAAGCTGGACCAGGCTCTGAGCAACCTCATCTAATTGCAGATGGCCCTGTTCATTGCTGGGAAGTTGTATTACATAACCTTTAAGGGTTCCTTCCAACTCAAACATTTCTATGACTTGATGAACAGCTGATTTAGTAGTCAGCGCAGAATAACAGCCATAGTGTAAAGCTATATTCAACTGCCCCTTGTAGCTGGACTTCCTTAAGAAATGAGATGTTTGTGAGCACTGTGTATGTTTGGTGGCCCTGCCAGGCAGAGGGGTTGGAACTTCATGATCCTTGAGGTCCCTTCCAAACCTGGTCATTTTGTGATTAAAGAACTGTTTAGCAGGGTCTTGTTGCTTTCCTAACTATATTTCTTAGAGGCGAAATATGGCGTTACTAGTTTAGCTGAATGTAACAATGTAATGTATTTTTTAAACCCCTTAGAACAGAGAAGACAAAAAGTCGAAGAATATCTATCAAGAAAAAAGACCTTTTCTGGCATGCCCATCCATGACAATGAGGCATCAATCAGGTACTGTTATTTCCTGCTGTCATTTATATTCCTTTTGGAAATGGGCTGTTAGGGAGGTGGGCTACTTTAACTGTACTAGTGACCCTATTCCCTATTGTCGTGTTTGATCTACTTTACTTTTCCTTGTTTTCTGCTTCTTTGGCTACTCCCCTCTTCCCCATTTCTCTGTCCTGGAGGCAGAGTTCATTGTTTCAGTGTGAGTTCAACTTGTAGATTGCTGCCTGCATTGTCTTTTTGTGCTGTGTTTAAGATGATCTTTATTTTTAATACAGTAGCAGAACTAGGAAAGCAACTAGCAATAAACTGCAAGATAAAACAAAGCTGTCAGCATCTCCAAAGCCAGAAATGGTAAGTCCTTGACAGCCAAATACTAATAGCAAATACTAATACTAGCCAAATACTAATGCTAATAATAGCCTAATACTAATGCTGTGACTACAGCGTTCTGCTCACTGAAGTCAGAGTACCTGAAATGTAACTTCCAGAGTATAAGAATTTTGCAGGTGCGAAGGCACATCTAGTTAAGATTTTATTTGATGATTGCTTAATGTCTGGCTTACTTTCAGTCTTCAGAGATGCTATTTAAAATCTTATTGAGATCTCCTGACAGAATAGAGAATTCCTCTAGTGTGCTTGTTTGTCTTTAAACTAACCTACAGCTGAGTGTTGTGATGCTGGTAGACTTAATGTAATCAGAATAGGATGCTGAATATATAGGAACTAGATGCACTTCTCATAACCTCTGAGCTGTGATTATGGTAAGAATGTGAAGGCAAGAGTTTTGGGGAGTAGTAGGGGACAATGTCTTATAAAACAAGGTCTATTTCTATCTACAAGTCATTAATAACAAACGTTCTTTCTATTTTGGTAGCACATCCTAATGGCCTCATTAAAGACTTCTCTCACTACCTCCATTCATTGGTAAAAGGAGGAACTGTGCTGCCATTAAGTGATAGGTTATTCAAGTTGTGATTGGCTTTTGACTGCGTGCAGTCAGAAAGCAGTTCTGTAGATCTCTAATTGGAAAGGAATGAAAAGCTGACAGTGGCTTTTAAAAGGATTTCTTTCTGTAGGGAGAGTCTAATCCTCCCTCCTACTCCCAAGGTTAAACTTAATCGTTATTTGATTCCTAGATATGAGTTCTGGAATAATAGTTGACTAATATTCTACTTGGCGTGTGTATATGTATTCTACTTCTGTACCCACTATCTTTAAATTGGCATTTATTGTTAATTGATTCCCTTAAATATGGAAAAGCCTTTAGAAAACTTAAACAGCCTGCAACGTGAATGTACGTCTAACATCTTCATGGAAATGCTTCTGATTTCAGGAAGATAAGGAGAACGCCAATGAGCTTTCATGGGACCAATCGAGCAGAACATCAGAAGAAAATATCATTTTAAAATCTTCTACGGTCACTCTGGCATCGGAGATGGATCCTGAAGTTTGTGCTTCAGTGAATAAAGGCAATGAAATCAAGTCTGAGCGTGTGTTACTCAGCAAGTCCTTGCAAGTAAAAACGATAAAGGAGAAACAACTGACAGCAGAAAAACACAGTTCAAATGTCAGCCTACCAAGGAAACCGGTGCTTGGTACGTATCGTGGCAGAGTCATCCAATCCAAGATCAACTCCTTCCGAAAAGCACCAAAGAGTGAGGGGGAGAAGAGTTCTGTGTCAGATGAGAAGCTTCTTACTTCTGCCACCAAACCAGCAGTGAAATCTTTGTCCAGAGGCAGCTGCAATGTAGTTCTGAAGACTGTCAAAGTCACAAATTATCCTAATTCTGCGAAACCTAATTGTGTCCTGCCACTACAGAGCAAACAGTCTGCCAAGCCTGCTATTAACTCTCAGTCCAGCCTCAATAAACAGCCATCGACATCTGCTGTAGTACCAAGAAAATTAACAGTCCAAAAAACGATTGGGAAGAGGGGACCTCAGCAACCAAGGGGTGCTTCTATGAATTCTGACCATGGAACACTAGGAGTCAAGAAATGTGAGGACCTTTGTAAAGATGGAAAACCAGAAGCTCCAGCAAAACGATTTTCTGTTTTTCCCAGTGGCAAAGTAGGACAGGATTATAAAGCTAACAACATCAAGAAATCTCTTTTTCCAAGAGAATCGGCAGAGGAGAGAAGGTAATTGAGCAAGTCACTGTGCCGTAGCTTGATCTTGTGAGGCATCTATATATTCTTTCTGTGAATATCTTACTTGATGTAGTCCCTTCTGTAGAAGAACTGGATTGTTTGAAATAGATTAAAACTGTGGGTTCAATAGTGAGAAATCAGGATTCAGCCTAGTTGCAAAGCTCTTCAGGCTTGTGCCTGTGCACTTATAAACATAAACATTGTTTGCCCTCATTTTTTATCAGGCTGGGTGACGTGAGAGTTTTAAGCATTGCAGTTACTCCTGTAAATGAACTGCGTGTGAATGCTGGTGCTTTACAAAACAAAGACATGTTTATGGACTGAATCATAGAATTACCTGGGTTGGAAAAGACCTTGAAGATCATCAAGTCCAACCGCAGCCTAACCAGAACCCGAACTCTAACAACCCTACACTAAATCATATCCCTGAGCACCACATCCAAACGGCTCTTAAACACATCCAGGGATGGCGATTCAACCACCTCCCTGGGGAGACTATTCCAGTACTTAACTACCCTTTCTGTAAAGAAGTCTTCCTAATATCCAACCTAAGCTTGCCCTGGCGCAACTTGAGACCAAGAAGAATTGGCAGCTGAGCTGTGTGCCTATTAGGCCTAGAAGGAGAGGACTATGTGGATAGTCTTCACAGAATGTGTTTGTGCCTTACTACGATTAATGTCAGTTGATTGTAAAATAAACCATAAAGTCTGATTCATTACAGCTAATAATGTTCTTCCATACAGAGTTCGCCTGGCTGAATGGAGGGCGTCTAGAGGAAAAGTGATGAAGAGGCCACCTACATCTGTGCTTTTGGGAACACAGCCTAAGAATGAAGAACAAGAACTTGCTTATACTGGTGGTTCCTTAAATCACGAATTAAATAGTGAAAAAGTCAACAAGACTCTCACAGAATGTCTGCAGTTAGCTGAGCAGGTACTTAGTCTCTTGCCTACAATTTCTACTCATAGAGCCCTACAGCATGGGAGTATTGTGGGTGTAGTGGACCTGTGAATCAGATGCAAGGGGTTAATTGCTCCTGAAGTTAAGCGATATCATTGGCTTTTGCTGACAGATGGAGAAGTTAGTTGTTGCTCAACCTTACTAATCACAGAATCACAGAATGACCCGGGTTGGAAGGGACCTCAAGGATCATGTAGTTCCAACCCGCCCTGCCTGGCAGGGCCACCAAACATACACCTTTACACAGAACTTTACTTGCAGAACTACACAGTATAATTAGGCGATAATGGTAAAATCATAAAGTAGAAGAGCTATTAAGTAGCCATCTAAAACGTGTTTGCATTTGTGGAAACGTGCCTGGATTTCTGGAAGCATTTATAAAGTAATTCCATGTCTATCTATGGGCCATGCAGTTTTGTACGTAAGAGGAATAGCATAATTGGTTTTCATTTGGAAGAACAGGTGAATGGGAATGAGCTCACCTCATAGTTCAGTCCTGCAAATATTTGCTATCTCCAACTTCCAGGGCTACAAAACAACAACAACAAGCACTTGGCTTTTGGGGTCAGAAATAGCTGAAATGTGGTGCTGCAGGATGTTCACTGCACTTGAACTGTTTTTTTTGCTTCAACTTTAGGGATGTCAAGGTAACAAAGCACGTGCCATGTTGGAAGAACTGATAGGGAGTATTCCTGGGGCTAAAAAGCTTGCGAAATATTGGATCTGCTGGATGCGTCTTGAACAGATGGGCCCCCCTGAGAAGCTTGTGGCTGGCTATGAGGAGGCTATTTTGGCAGGAGCAATGGTGAGCAACTTGTCTTGAAGCTTGAGATTAAAAAGCATGTGAGTGTGGTGTGTGTATTTAAAAGGAACAACTAAAAAATGCAGCTGCTTGTGATTTTAATACACACTTCTGTGACAGAAGGGCCATTGGACTTGTTTAAGAACTTGGACTTAGTTTGCTCTGTAATTGCTGTAAATACCTTTCTGCTATCAAGAAGTAAGGTTTAGACTCATCGTAGCACCATATGATGTTCTGCCATGAAGAAATAAAGGATTAAAGCTTCTAGTATTAGTAGAAATCCAAATAGAACCCAGTTTTACAGTACTGATGGAGTCAATTCCTTTGCTTTAATACCAGCAGGGTTTTAGGTCATCAAATACAGCTCTAGTGCACTAAATACAGAAAATGCAAGTTTCATACTTCAGACTTTGTCTGAAAAGCATCAAATAAAGGATTAAGAGCATGTGCGCTGTATGTTATGAACCACTTTCCCTATAACTTTATACTAAATAAGTTGAAATCAAATATGATTATGGAATTGTTTTTCTAAAACCAAGTTTGAAATCTTTTTTCTAGCCTAGAGATGAACTGCGGCGCATGCTAATAGATGCTATCAGAAACACTGAGAACTTGGTTAAGTCTGAGGATGGTAAGTACGAGTGTTTCATGTTAGTTCAATGTCTGGCTTAACAAGCAGCACAGATTGTTTAAAACATTTGTGCCTATATTAAATTATTTCATGTAGATTTCTCTTGATTGGTACTTAATTTGAAAACAACTTTGTCTAAAGTAACACTTTAGTAACAAGTTAGTGGAGAAACTCTTGTGTTCAAACTATTTAAACTCTTGAGTCAATGCAGTCCAGCTTTTTTAGCCTGAGATTCAAATGGCTAACAGTTCTTTTTATTTACTAAGTCAGTTGCCTCTTTAACATGTAAGCTGCTTCAACAGCAGATGTTCAGTGTTGGTTGGAAATACTCCAGTTTTTGAAGCAAGGTAGCCATATAAATTCCTGTTTGATATAACAGCCCAGTAAGTATTTGATCTCAGAAACTGACTGAAATATTCTATTCAGAGTTGCTGCACTTGGGAAGGAAGGGAATGATTTCTCAGGATGTACTCAGCCTGAGTTTTCTTGAAGGTGACTAAACTGATTGTATCATGAATGGTGTGGTGAGCAGAACTAGGGAAGTCATCCTGCCCCTGTACTTGGCATTGGTGAGGCCTCACCTTGAATACTGTGTTCAGTTTTGGGCAACTTGGTAACTTAAATTGTTGTGGCTCAGATTCAGTTTTGTAGCTTTCATTCTTGTGCCAAACTAAGATTTCAGAGATTCCTAAAAACATAAACTACTCTGTAATTGTAACTAATCGCAGCTGTACTTTCTTTCCTTTTTCATTCTTAGGGGGAGCTGTGATGGAAACTCATTTAAGTGAGGTAGTGGAAATCAGCAAAGAACTCAATTCATCTGTTGAGCAGGTTCATGAGGCCTTCAAGGATCTTAATGTGGATGATCAGAAAGCAGAGAATGATGACAAGAAGGAAGAGACTGGCAATGAAATGGTCAAAAAAGAACCAGATCTAGTCTTTAAACCAGAAGAGATCTTGCCAAAGAAGAATAAAAAGCACAAAAATAGAGAACGTAGAAAGAAAGGGAAATGTGAAAGAAAAGAGCAGAGTGAAGATAAGGTAAAAGATACAGCTCAAACAGTTAACTCTCCTGAGAAGAATAATGACACAGGTTCTTTAATGAGTTGCAATCCATCTACCAACCCCTGTTTGGAAAGGTAAGACAAGTTAACTAACTTTAACTGGATGGATGGGGAAACTTGTCCAGTTTTCTTTGGATATGGGAGTTGAATGGGAATAGTGATAGTTCTGCTTCTGTTTGGTTCTGGAAGGGTAGCTTACCTGTTCCCATGTTAAGTAATTTGTTTTTTTTCCCAAGTGTGAAGATGCACTATGGAGGAGATGATTCTGACCTGAAGATGATAACCCCTTTGCGGTACTCTCTACGCATTCGGGAGAAGATGTACAAGTATTCAGATACTCCTAGAGATTCTCATGTCTCTTCATCTGAGCAGCTGCAGGAATTGGAATCGAAAGCAACTGCACTTATCCATGAACAGAATGACAAACTGGAAGAAGCAAGCGCTGAAGTAGAGGAGTAAAGAGTAGCATTAACACTACATGAGGGGGGAGAAATTGGATCTTTAAGAAAGCTTGAATGTCTTATTCTTCTAATGTATTTTTAGCAGCCTTAGGACAGAAACTATCTATACCTTGTGTGGATAGCCTAGGATGAAATCTGATTTTATTATGCTTTTTTTATACTTGTATCTTCCTGTGGTTTCAAACTCTTGTGGTATATCTAATGGGCTGTTTAGTATTTAACGATATCAGTGTCTTCGTGTTAAATCTGATTGATACTATATACTTAAAGATTAGGCTTAATGCACTTCATGTAACAGCTCAGTGATTGTATTGTTAATATTTACTGTTTTTCTGTTACAATTCCTGTAAATTCTTCAGAATTGCATATTCTAATTCTTTGCTTACAGATCAAAAGTTACTTAGGTGTTCCAATAGGGAAATATCTACTACAGAAACCAGATAGTGAGGTATACGACTAGTTTTAAATGGCAATATCTGTATTTTTATGGGGTATTTAAACAAAACTGAGTACAATCCCTTTAGTTAGCTGATCATGAATAATCTCCCTAACCCACTTTGTCTGTTTCCATTAGTTTGTAATACAGTAGGCTTATTAAATAACAAATCAGCTGAACTGTATTTGTGTCTTATTTACAGCTTTGGGGTTGGAAACTAATTGCAGCTCATGGCTACAGCCTTGGGACTGTATTTCTGAGTGTTATTTTGGCTTATTCTAATTGTGTCTGCTTCTGAAGTGGCTTTAACTCCACTTATTTTTTTAATATTTAAGGTCTTTTTTCCAGTGTTTAATCTTATGACACTAAATGTAATGAAAGCACATAGTGACTTGGATTACAGGGCTCAGGCCTTGGCTTTTGTGCAACATGGAGCAGCAAAATCCCCTCAGCGAAGCCCTTTGTTAACCGGCCCTTGCAATGAGGCCCCGCCCGCCGCCATGGCTGTGCCCTCCCTCACTGCCACAGAGGCCGGGGCGGTTGCCTCCTTCCTTTCCCGCCCCGAAGTGGGTTGTTCTGTGTTTGTGGAGGCGGCCTCGGGGCCTCGGCTATCGCGGTTTGTAAAGAATGGAAGCGTACGAAGTAGTGAAAGTATTGGGAGAGGGATCCTTCGGGAGAGCTCTCCTTGTTCGGCACAAAGCCAGCGACCAGAAGTATGCCATGAAGGAGATTAGGCTTCCTGTGGTAAGTGATGCATGTGCATCTCCTCCCCTTCCACTTATTTTTATATATATAAACAAATATATACAAAAAATCTCAAAATGAGAGGCTCTGGCTTTCTTGAGGTCAAAGCATGTTAATACTTGGGCACTTGGTTTTATACTGAGTTCATGCAGCGCAGCTGTCAGCTGTTCCAAAGGTATTGTGTGCTGATTTGTTGTTGTATAGTTCTGTGCTGTTAAAATAGAAAATCATTAACTGAACCAGCAATATATCCAGGAAGAAGTCTACAAATAGTAATAAACCTTACATTAAATAAGATTTCTAAAGGACTTCTTAAATTAATTTTATTCTGTTATTCTAAAGTGTCATGTGTGAACGTGTGTCATGGGTATGTATGAAGATGTGTTAGAGTGACCTTTATATGATGTACTTACATTTTCAGTCCTCATCTGGTGTAGAGAACTCTAGGAAGGAAGCTATTCTTTTGGCTAAAATGAAGCATCCAAATATTGTTGCCTATAAAGAATCATTTGAAGGTAAATATACAAATTTAAAATATCTGTTATTTAGAATCATAGACTAACAAAGGTTGGGAAAGATCTCCAAGATCATCCAATCTAACTGTCTGCCTATCACCAATATTTCCCACTAAACCATGTTTCTCAGCACATCTAAATGTTTCTTAAACACCTCCAGGGACAGTGACTCCACCACCTCCCTGGGCAGCCCATTCCAACACCTGACCACACCTTCAGAGAAGACATTTTACCTAACATCCCACCTGAACCTCCCCTGCTGCAACTTGAGGCCATTGCTTCTAGTTGTATCGCTGGTTATGTGGGAGAAGAGGCTGACTTTCACCTAGCGACATCCTCCTTTCAGGATGTTATGGAGAGCAGTGAGGTCTCCCCTGAGCATCTTCTTCTCCAGACTGAACAGTCCTGGTTCCCCAGCTACTCCCCATTAGAATTGTGCTCCAGGCCCCTCAGCATCTCTGTTACTTGTCAACATGTTCCAGGGCCTCAATATCATTTCTAGTAATGAGGAGCCCAAAACTGAACACAATAAAGGTGTGTTTTGTTTTGTTTTGTTTTTCAAGTTTAATTGTAAAGTGTAATTTAAAATTGCGTACTCCTATGGCAGGAAAATCATATTTTTAGTGTGCAGTTGGAACTTTATAGTAACACTAACATATCTATTCTGTTCATTAAATTACTAATTATTTATGAATTGCCTGAAATCTAGCTGATGGACACCTGTATATAGTGATGGAGTATTGTGATGATGGAGATCTAATGCAAAAGATTAAACACCAGAGAGGAAAGTTGTTCCCTGAAGACACGGTAAGAAAATATGAATTTTTGAAACAAGGACCTTGGAGTCCTTCTTCACGTAAACTGAAGTACATCAAGAAGTATGTTGTGTCACATAAAATAATTAATAGATATACATATGCCTTAAACTGCATTAAATGGAACAAGATGATAGTAGAATCATTACAGTTGGGAAAGATCACTAAGGTCATCTATTCCAACCATCAACTCATCAACCCATCAAGGGAATAGAAGCATTTCTTGCTTCTTTTGTAATTTCCAGCAGAACAAGTACTGGACTGTAGAAGGAATGAGAAATAAATTGCTGTCTGTATCTGAGAAATGTGTGAACAGTGTGAAGAACACAGACTTGAATGCATAAATGCATGCACTTAAGTAAGAATATAATACAGACCAGTCAATTAAGAGGTACTGCAAATGAAAAGAAAATGAAGTACTGTGCTGAGATAATAGAGATTAGCCATGAGACTAAATAAATTATTATGCAGCAGTTGGACATTTGAAGCAAATGTGATGCATGAACTCCTTTTGTTGTGGAAACTATGAAATTATTTAGGGGAAAGATCAAAGTTCTGTTGTTGTGATTTAAAAGCCGCATCCTGCCACTTATAAGCATCATCTTTGTTAAAACAAAAAGACCAGAATCCTCAGCTCATGTCGTACTTAGACTGTCTAAACATCTCTATGACCATTACTTTGTACATCTAAAATAATACAGTTCATTTGAGAGATGGTGTATTATCTCAGTGCAAGTATTTTTTATCTGCTTATTTGCTATGGAATTGTAATTAGCACACATGTAAAATGACCTGTACTGCCCCCCTGGCTTCATGATTGTTATGTGTTAATGGTTTTTTTTTTTCTAGACACAGCGTTCTTTCTGCCATGTTAAAATATATATACTTGTGTTTGAAAGAATTCAGCCTTTTGTGGAAACTGGAAGCCACTGTGCTGGAGTTACTTATGACTCTCAGGTGTTGGAAGTGCACTTCCTTTTTTTTCAGATCCTTTGCTGGTTTGTGCAGATGTGCCTGGGTGTGAAGCACATTCACGATAAGCGTGTATTGCACAGAGATATCAAATCTAAGGTGAACAGAGCAAATTGGTTTGTTTTTTTTTGTCACATACAACTCTTCTGCATGCAGATGTTCCATTCTGCCTCCTGCTACTCCTACATGCTGTCTTTCACTTGCATGGAACCTCATGGTCTTACACATCATCTTAATATTATTATGCCCTTCATAGCCACACTGGTTATAGCACCAAGTGCTTGTGGCAGACTGAAGATAATTTAGAACAATAGTAGAAGCGTGAGGAAAGGTGGATTGATTAAACAGTTTGTAAATATCTTGCCTCTACTTTTTACTTTCTTACTATTTCTTAGCAGAAAGATAGAAACTCAGAAGTGTACTGTGTAATCAACAACTATATAATCAACAAGTGTACAGAGAAGATAGGCTGGCCTTTAGGGAGTGTATAGGAGGAAAGATTATGTTGGAAAAGAGTAATTGGAAATAAATGGAAAATGCCCTCTGGTGTTGTAAGCTTGAAAGAAAACTCCAAGAGAAGTGATCTCCAGAGAGAGATCCTTCCCCAGTGGCAGTCAGCCTTTAAATGGGGTCTAGGAGAGGTGCAGCCAGACTCCTCCCCTTCTGGTCACACAGCTGCATTGCCTTCACCTGTGCTCCCAGGGCCAACTCATTGCTCACCACAGGTGGTCAGTCAGAGGTTCAGGCTGTGATTCATCAGTTCCCATACTTAGCTTATTTTTCCTAGAAGCATTAGGTTAAGCAAGTAAAAGGAAATACAGAATGTCAGAAGTGACCATCAATGTCTTGTTTTGTATGTACAAACTGCAGAAGCGTTTCCTAAAAATTATTAAGTGTATTAATCTGTTCTTCTTTTGAAATGCAGAACGTCTTTCTCACTCAAAATGGAAAAGTAAAACTGGGAGATTTTGGATCTGCACGACTTCTTGCACAGTATGTGGATATTTCCACTGATCTCAGTGGCGCTGAGATTTATTTTACGATACCTAAGTAGTACAAAGTGTCTCGAAGCATTACACTTCATGTGGATTTTCTCTGTCATTTCAATAGCCCAGTGTCATATGCCTGCACATATGTGGGAACTCCTTACTACGTACCTCCTGAAATATGGGAAAACATGCCATACAACAACAAAAGGTACTCATGTTTTCAGTGATCACAGATAATGATTGACTGACTGACTTGTTATTCTTATCTGACTTTGTAGTTGAACTTGTTTGATTTCAGGAAAGCCCTGAATTGAGAAAGAGGTAATTTCTGGGGCGGGGGGTCTTAGGTGCAAATGCCTGACTTCCTCTTTGTTTAGGTAACTGAAAGTATAGCATCTTCAATCTTAGAAGCTCAAAAACTGACCTCTGTGTTCATTTGTAAGAGTAAATAAGGCTTGTTTTATTTTTTTAAGCTCTTCTTGCCCGTCTTAATGTAGGGATGATGGCTACAGAACTGATGACTCTTAGATTTATTGAACCCAGTTATTCTAATCCTTATGGGGGAACTTCTGTGAGCAACCTGATAGAATGGCATTCACAGCTTCCTCACAGACTTGATATTACTGAGCTGTTTTGTATCCCCTCTCCTAGTTCTGTTCTGCGACCCTACTTGTACCTGAATCTGATTTGCAAAGTGGCTCATTTTCACAGCAGAGAGAAGACATTATAGCACTTAAGATTTTTCTGCTTCTCTCACAAGAGCAGTGTCAAGTTGCATCTTTTGCAGGTGTCAGTTCTTGCTTTCTGTGAAGAAATTGTGATGTTTTCACTGTAGGAGAATGTTCATTGGCCGGGACTAGGGTTCCAGTTCTCAGAGTTAGGGTTGTGCAGCTTAAGACCATGGAGCACAAAGGTGTTGCAGTGCAGAAGGAGATAAATATTGTTGTAGCAAATTGCTTAGAAGACATTCTGGGAATAAAAAGCTGAGTACAATTGTATGACATCCACATTACTTACCTCAAGGTGGGTTAAAATCAACAAGATCATTTCCACTGGAGAGGCTAAGCACATCATATTGACTTTTAGACTTACTTACATTGATTTTAGTTTATTCAATTCAGTTATGTACACATAGTAGATTTCACTTTTACTGGGCTATTTTATTTGCTGTTAAACTGTAATTTCTGTCTCAGCTTCTCTTATCTTTCTCTATGCCTACAGTGATATATGGTCTCTGGGGTGCATCCTGTATGAGCTGTGCACTCTTAGACATCCGGTAAGTTATGGCTGTTCTGACATTAGAACAGTTTTGAAACTGCTTAAAATTAAATCAGCAGTTAGCTGAACTTTGATGCATTCATAGAGAATTACATTTTTGGCCAAAGTGTTTGCTATACTATAGAGAATCTACATAGATGCATGGCACTATTATTATATAATAAAGTTGCTCTTCTATGACATCGATTTATTTAATACTTTACACACTGTGTGCTCTGATGTTCATTTATTTTTAATGCAGTTTCAAGCCAATAGCTGGAAACATCTAATCCTTAAGATATGCAAAGGATCCTACAGTCCACTGCCATCTCACTATTCCTATGAACTCCATTACTTAATAAAACAGATTTTTAAGAGGAATCCAAAGAATCGTCCATCAGCGACTACTATTCTTGCAAGAGGTTGCTTAGCCAAACTTATCGAAAATGGTTTCCCTTCTGAGGTACAGTGTAGTCTTTTTCTCTGGATTTGAGCAGTAATATCTACGTGTCAGACACTAAATAAATTTCTTTTGTTATTTGGTAGGATATTACAGTATGAAATGTAGTGTTGTGTAGGTCCTACGTTAAAAGCTATAAATGTGTTTGTAGACATCCCAGAAAAATGAGTTTTCTGAAGGGTTTTAAGAAGAAAAGTTGAGTATTTGGCATCGTGCTGCCTAAAATAAGGCATTGTTATCTGCAACAATACTTTCGTGCAGTGTCTCTTTCTAACAAATGCCATATACAGTAGCTTGAGAAAGATTAAAATCTTATAGTTCGAGCATTTGTACACACAATTCCAGGTGACAGAAGAATTCAAGCAAGAATTAAAGGAAATGAGGAAATGCAAAGGCACTACAACAAGACCAAAAGGTCAGTGATGTTTTTCTTGATAAGGAATAATTGAAGTGACTAGGAATTGTAGGATCTTAAATACAGCTGTAAAATGTTCAGATTGTGTGCTTGAATCAATTTTTAATTGTTTCAAAGTTTGATATTCCAGAACTTGTAATACAGTAATACACTGTTGGAGTATTTTCCATACATTCCACCATGAAGCTTCATGTTAGAAGGCTTGTAATTGGGCACAGCTGAGTGCTATACACTATTACCTTCCCTCTGTCAGAAATACAGCGCAGTGCTGCAGTAAAAGATTTTAAGTCTTAGACTTGTGCTGGGATTAAGCTTGTTCATCTTCAAATGAGCAAAACTTTTTGCTGTTGTACTTATTTTAAATGTGACTGGGCTTTCTTTCTCAGAACACAGTGAAACAAGCTATTTTTGTTGTTTGGATTTTATCTAATGCATAAATTCAACTACACTGCATGCATTTAATGACACTCAAATTCATACACAACTGCAGCCCAAGCAGTTGTATTTTACTGCAGAAAGGTTCAGAGGATTTTAACATTGAGGGACTTAGTGCTGAGAATGAGATATACAGACTCACACAGGAGTGTAAAGTAATTTTCATCATCATTTCAACATCAGTGGTAATGATGTCATGCTTCTCAAGTACCACTTCACCACAGACGTTTGCCAAAGGCATTAACTCCTGGATCTGTTCCTTAATGTATCAGGTAGCGTTGCAGCTGGTGGAGGCTCAAAGAAGGAAGAAAGTAAGGTAGGTGTTCAGATATAAATAAACTACTTACATTTTGACAGTTCTGTATGAGAAAAAATTATCATTCTGGTAATGCTAAACTATAGGCCAGTCTTCTATGCCTGCTATCACCTGCACTCAAACTGCAGAGTTCAACTGCAGTTTCAGACCTTTGTAACATTTTGATGTTTGCCGCATTTAGTTCAATTCCAAAGCGGGTTTCATTATAGTTATGTTAATAATAATCTCACTTTTCTGAGTTCTAAGATACTGCATAAAATTATGCATTTTCTTTGCTTTAGGGACAGCCTCCTGTAGAAACAACCTGGTTTGGATGTCGTTCTCACTAGGTTTTAGCACCAATGTGAAATCATAAGTGAGGAGCATTAAGCAACAAGTGACCAAGAAATCACTTCTGAGTAGACTGTAGCACAGCCTGTCCCAGCCATATTGAGTATATTTTTTCAAAGCATGTTGCCAGTAGGGCTCAGTTTTTTTCTTTTAATAGACCTGTCAATCTGGAAAGATTAATATTTGGGTCCGACTTGTTCTCTCAGGGAATAGGACTCGTGTCTTTATATCGTGACTGTTTGCAAATGTAAAACAAATCAGAAATTCACAAATGGCATCAAGTAACTACATTCATACTTAGCCTCAAAAACAGTGATTGTCAAGAAAAGAACATGGAGCGTGAATAGTAGTGTAAAAATAGATGCAGTGCAATTGCTGTGGCTTTCATGGTGTCTGTAGTTTAGTTTTCTGATCCTTAGGCCAGCCATCTTGTAAAACTGTAATACTTAACACCATGTTAATATTACTGCTTTGTTTCTTTGTATAGCGAAGATAATGTTTAACACGGTCCTTGTTCTTTTAAAGCCAAGCAAAGGTGAAAGTAGCAGGTATAGCAAGTTGAAAAGTGAGAATACTACTAAAGGTTTGGATGAATGCGCAAGAGAACAAAGGAAAAGTGATGAGGAGGGTAAGTTGTACAGTTATAAGAATTAGGAATGTCCTTCTAACCTAGTGATTTTAAATGATGTTGATCCGGATCTTTAAACAGGTGGAGCCTCAAGCCTGCATCTTCCATATAGGGAACCCCGGTGGCGCAGTGGTTAAAGACACCGCCTTGCACCACTGGGGCCCGGAGTTCAAATCCCCCCTGTGGCGCAAGTGGTAGAAGTGCAGCTCTGCTACACAGAGGCTCGAATTCCGGGGGCTGGACTCGATGATCTCTAAGGTCCCTTCCAACCCGCACGAAACTATGAAACTATGAAACTATGAAACCTATAATCAGGAGGGGAGTAAACTCTTGGAAAGGGCTGATAATAGCAGGACAAGGGGAAAATGGTTTTAAGTTGAAAGAAAGAAGATTTAGGTTGGATGTTAGGGGGAAGTTCTTCACTAGGAGAGTGGTTAGGCCCTGGAACAGGCTGCCCAGGGAGGTTGTGGATGCCCCGTCCTTGGAGGTGTTCAAGACCAGGTTGGATGGGGCCCTGGGCAACCTGATCTAGTAAATGTGTATGTTTGGTGGCCCTGCCAGGCAGGGGGGTTGGAACTACATGATCCTTGAGGTCCCTTCCAACCTGGGCCATTCTGTGTGATTCTGTGATAAATCCATGCCACTGTCTGTTGCTTCCTAATTGTATTGATTTGGCCAAAGTATTTAGAAAGGATTGTTTGAAGACATTTGATATAGAATAAATGGACTCAATGGAGTTATTCTGCACCCTTTTTCTAAGTTGAGAATTGTGCTCATAGAATCAAATATGAAATGCTGAACACTTAGTGCTATTTTGAATGGACAGTAAACAGCGAGATATCTGCTGTTATCTTTTGTTGTTGTAATTACAGCAGAAACTCTGGAAGCCCTCTCAGGAGTTACTGATTTGACACATCTCCACAGGAGACAATGGGAGAAGAGAACATTCAGTACCATAGTGGATGTCCTGGAAAATGCTCCCTTGCTTTCTTCCAGTTTTACATCTGAAGAGAATAAAAGTAAGATTTAATCACATGTGTTTTAATTGAAATGGTATCAGCGCTTCTTCACAGATGTTAAAAACCTAAACTTCACAGGTAATTTTTAAGGTGATGTAAAAATCATTTACAAACGTTCTATTAACAAGCACTTAAGAAATAATTGCAATTAAGAAATAATTGCAGTTGATGTTGCTAATTCAATTTCATCTGAGTAATAGTATTTAATAATGATTTTATACCTAGATGGCTCTGTTACAAACTACAGTGAAAATAAGCCACGTAAGCAGTGGACTAAGGAAACTCCTCGGACCCTGATGAACATCCTCAGTAATGCAGATGTCAGCTTAGCGTTTAAAACATACACAATTTATAAACCAGGTAAACTCCTATGTTTATTAATAGGCCCTGTGTATAGAGATTGAACAGCCTGTTCCGTGCCCACCCCCCTCTGTGGCAGAGCCTTTTCATTATATCCAACCTGAAGTTACTTGTTTATCTCTACATAAAATAGATAAGAGCTTGTACTCGAATCTGCAAAGATCTAGGTGCAAACTAGAAAATTGTATGTACATTATTAATAATTTCATTCTAAAACTTACGATTTTGGCTTATGCTTTCAAAGCTTCTGAAAATATATTCAGAGGTCCACTTTGTGATGAAACCGAAGCATCTGATGAACTAGATGGGGAACATGAAGATATTGACACGGATTTGGAGAGACTCGAGCCTAGATCTGATGAAGACGATACGTATGTCCATATCGCATCCTTGTATTTTTGTTTTGTTTCATTAAAGCAATTAAAAAATATTATATAGCACTTGGAGATGACCTACTCAGGTAGGGATGTACTGCTGCAGTCCATCTGCAAGGCCTTCATATCAACACACATACAGTGTCTTGTTGTGTGAGTTTGATCTCATCAGTGATGAAGATCTGATGAAACTTTGGGTAAATCCCCTACCGATTCCTTAAGCACAGAAATATAACAGGAAATAAGTCTCTGGTGTTGATGTTTTTAACAGAATTTCTCATAGCGATCGTAATTTTAGAAAAAGAAAGAGAAAAAAATACAAAGAAGATAAAGGTTTTATGAAGTTATATTATTTTGCTTTGCGAAATAACATTCTGTAATCTATTTTTAGGGACTTTGAGGAAGATGACCCAGACTGGGTGTCAGAACTGGAAACGGTATTGAAACACGCTGACTGAAAACATGGAGTTCTTCTACAGTAACGAAAGTCAGTCTTGCCACTATCTGTAATTCAGTTATTAAAAGTTTATTAATAAAATCACCTCGGTCACATTTGGAATATAAGAATTTTCTGTATCACAAACCTGAGGAGGAATTGCACAGCTTTGCCCAGGGAGGTGGTGGAGTCACCGTCCCTGGGGTGCTCAGGAGCCGTGTGGATGTGGCACTGAGGGATGTAGTGGGGTGGGTGGGCTTAGAGGTCTTCTCCATTATTGCACAGCAGGAATTGCCTGGAATATTGTCTGGAATAATAGGTCTTGTCTGGAGGGCATGTTCTGGACAGCATGTAGCTTTACAAACTGAAGCTTAGTTCACACACTGTTGATCGTATGATAATACCTTAGGGTGAGTTTATTGCCTTAATTACCTCCACGACCAGAATTTTATGTACGCCATATGCTCTTTCCTATTTTGATATAGAAACAAACTAACGCTGTGAAAGCGTTACCGGTATTGTCAGCTCGAGTTGGAACTCGAAGCCGCTCCGAGGGCACAGCCCGCGGCTCCAGGCCTACCTGGAAGTCTCCTCCTCCTCTACTCCCTCCTCCTCCTCCTCCTCCTGGCCGCGGGGCTCCGGAGCCGGCTGGGCGCACGCAGGTACCGGGTCCACTGTTCGGGCCGAGCCGGGCAGCTGGGGGAGGCCCGGGGCAGGGGGACCCGGTCGGCGCGGCCCATCGCCATGACGACACGGTGCCACAGAGAACGGGAGGGAGCGGTGGGGGAACCATGCCCGCTGGTGCTGCCGTCAGTGCCTGCCTGGGGCCTCAGCCCGCAGAGGGGTGGCCCTGGGGGGAGTGGGAGGCATTGCGAGTGGGTGTGAGGGCCCCACAGGCCGAGGGAGCTGCCTGCTATTCCTGACAGGGACAACATGGTTGTATGTGCAAATCTCCCATGGTAACTCTTAGTCCAACTAATAAATACAACTTCAAGGCATGTGTGCCTGTTAGCTGTCCAAGTTTGCTTGCACATGGGTTGCAAATGCCTTTGGCCGTCACTGCCAGGGGTGTAAACTAAATCAACAAGCAGTCTGTTTATTTTGCCCATTGAAGAACAAGTTGCAGTATTGGTTACCTCTAAACAGTGTCAAACTCCCAAATCATCAGTATGTCGTACTTTATGCTGCCTTTTCTTTCTTTCTTTTAAAGTCTTGCCTCTTAATGTCTAGTCTAAATCTGTTCTCTGCATACTGTGTTCAGTTTTGGACCACTCAATGCAAGAAAGATATTGAGGCCATGGAGCATGTCCAGAGAAGAGCAATGAAGCTATGAAGGGTCTGAAAAGCAAGTCTTGTGGGGAGTAGCTGAGGGAACTGGGATTGTTGAGTCTGGATGAAAAGAGGCTCTGGGGAGACCTTATTGCTCTCTACAGCTGCCTACAAAGAGGTTGTGGTGAGGTGGGAGTCAGTCTGTTTTCCTGTGTAACTAGCAATATGCCTCAAGTTGCACCAGCAAAGTTTCAGGTTGGATATTTGAAAGAACTTCTCAGAAAGAGTGGTGATGCATTGAAGCAAACTGCCCAGGTAGGTGGTGGAATCACCATCCCTTTAGGTGTTCATGAAACATGTGGATATGGCACTGAGGGACACTGGGCACGGCGGGGATGGACAGATGTTTGGACCAGATGATCTTAGTGGTCTTTTTCCAGCCTTAATGATCCTATGATTCTGTGTTTCAAGCTTTCCTTTATTTGGTGCTTATTGAAAGTACAGGCCCACACTAACTTTCAGGCTTCCAGGAAGCTAATGGTTCGAGGAAGCATCAGCAGTAGTAATAAAAATATAACAGAAACATGCAGAAAGTTCCAGTATTGCAAGACAGCCTCTATTTTGGCAGTCCAAACTCAGATGTTACAGCAGTGACTACATGCAATAGTAACTTTGGTGTTCATTTATTTTGTTTCTAGCTGCTGCTTTAAAACGGAGCCTTCATGGATAGATATGAAATCCTTAAAAAAATTGGAGAAGGATCTTTCGGCAAAATATTCTTGGCAAAAGCAAAAGCGGATGATGAGCAATGTGTTATCAAAGAGATCGATTTAACTAAGGTAAAACAACCAAACCTGGATGATGACTATAGTTATTTACCAGATTGTGATGACTGCATTCTGCTGGCCTATGTACTTGGGTGAAGTCTTACCACGTTTGTAGTTCTTGATAGGGGTAGAGTTGAACTTTTTGGACTCTGTACTCTTTGACTGCCATTTTAGTGATATTAAAGGTAGAATAAATCCATATTTTGGCATTAACACTTTGTTTTTCACTGGTTTTTTTTTTTGTTTTTTTTTTCAAATCTGTACCTACTCAGCATTGTACTACCTGATTTAACTTTTATAGCGGATGATTCAGCTGCAATGAAATATTGCTAATGAATTAACAAGGCACAATTTTGTGATGCATTTCTATAAACCTTTCCATTTCCTTTCTTTTTTTCTTTCACATCCATGTTTTCAAACACAATTAATTTACAACAGAGTCTTTCCAGTTCTCATTTATTGTGTGTGGCCGTTTGATTCGTCACGTCTAACTCAAAATGTCCATTCTGTAGTTGCCATCCACAGTCTGTCTGTATTGGTAGGAATAGTTTGACACCAACATAACTACTTTTGGAAACAGTTAAGTAAATCACTGCTAGCGTATGGTTTCTTCATTCTTTGTAGATGCCTGTGAAAGAAAAAGAAGCCTCTCAGAAAGAAGTCATTCTTCTGGCCAAGATGAAGCATGCAAATATAGTAGCCTTCTATGCTTCTTTGCAAGGTTTACTTCTAACGTTTCTGTTTTATTTGTGACCGTAGGAGTGAAAGGCAGCAAAGCCTACCTTGTTCTTACTGACTGATGTGAAGCGTGGCCCCAACACTGTATTTATCAGTAGGGACCACTCCCAGCTGCTAAAAATGATCACAAGGTGTCAGGTTTGGTCACCGCTTTCTTTCTTCACTGAGTGGGTGGGACATAAGGATCAAATGTAAGATCCTGGGATCTCTGTGTTGCTTCAGCCGAACTTTAGTCTTGACCTTCAGGAGAGGTCCAGGGTTCTGTCAGGCTTTCCTGGGAGCTTCAATAGAAGAAGAGAGCTCTTGAGTGTGGCAGGATATATTGTCCCATGGGCCTTTGACTTGAACCACATTCTGAAGTATCCCTGGACTTGAAGAAAAGTTTTGGCTTAGAATTTGGGACTGAAAGAGAGAGCAGAGTGGCTTTCAGACAGAGGTTGATGCTGGCCTGTAAAGAAAAGTGAAGGCTGGTGTCTATAGGGAGCATGCAGTTAATGTATGTTTCAGGTGATACTGACTGCATACTTAATTATTATTGGGAAATTAAGAATATCTGTAAGAAGATCTGGTTTCTTTCTATCAGTGTGGTCTCTTGAGGTCTATCTCATGTATTTAATATATTGGTGAATCTCCATTGAAATAGATGTTTGTTTCTTTCTTACTTTTGCATCAAGTGGCACTGGAGGGATCAGTGTTTTATCAGTTACTCTTTGAAATGGAAGAGTAGGTAGAGGATTAACTCTCTTAATAGACTGTATAAAATGTGAATAGTTTATTGCTGCATTAATGAGCAATAAAGGAAAAAATATATACTTTTCCTTTCAGAAGAGAACAAGCTGTATATTGTGATGGAATACTGCGATGGTGGAGATTTAATGAAGAGGATAATTATGCAGCATGGAGTGCTGTTTGAGGAGGACCAGGTGAAACAAGTTAACTTAGAGCAAAGGACATATCTTAAATGTTGTTTGAATTGTCCAGTCCTAGCAATTGTTTCATAAGACATATCTAACCTGTTAGCAGAAATTTACTCTAAATTTTATGACATTACTTCTTGCTTAAGCTGGAAAAGAGGAACTCCCTAGTGTAGTATTTATCTATTTATTGTATCAGCTCTGCTCAGGGAATCACCTGTGAAACAAGAAGCATTCCTAGATAAAAGATGATAAAAACTGAATTAAAGTCTTCCATGACCTTCAGTTTTCCTGAAGAGAGAAACATGTAAGCAAGTCTTACTTTTGCTTCTGAATTAAATCCAGTGGCTCTTATTCAATTAAACCCATGTATATCTGAAGTTAGATATATACTTAAGAACTATATGGGGTTAAGGATAAACCTGGGTGATTACTTAATAACCAAGACCATTCATAGCTCTGTTTTCTAACCACATTTCAGACCCGCTCCCTCTGTTCCTTTTTCTTCTGACCACATTTGGTACAATTACAAGTATTATAAATACATGGTATGGCATCCACTGCTGAGTATTAGGAAGACACTGCCCAATTCTGCCTTAGTTGCTATTGCTAACTCATTTCTTAATAAAGATCCAGTCTTCTTACTCTCCTTTGACATGATTATTCAGTCCATGCTTAAGTGATAGTCTTATCACAGTCAATGAAAACTTGACTGTGTTAAAGAAAGTGGGAGCAGGTATTTATATATGTCTCTTGATAGCACTGAAAAAGGAAAAGAAAAGTCTATGACATTAATTTTAGTCCTTTGAAAATATTATTTCTTACTATTTTATATCATCTGTTCTCTTTGTATTTTAAATTTTTTTGTTATCTTTGTTGCATATATTTCATCCACACAAATTTACAGATATCTATCCTTTTATCTTTTACTGCAGATTTTGAGTTGGTTTGTACAGATCTCCTTGGGTTTGAAGCATATCCATGACAGAAAGATTTTACACAGAGATATAAAATCGCAGGTAGTAAAAGTGAGATGGGACAAGGAATGATTTTATCTTATGAAAAATACGCTCAAGAAGCTCTGCTAGGTTTCATTTTTGCATATCAGTTTCTTCTTCTTTTTCAGAACATTTTTCTTAGTAGTAATGGGAAGGTAGCAAAGCTTGGAGACTTTGGCATAGCAAGACAGTTGAACGAGTAAGTACCTCTTACACTTTGTATGTGGTGAATGTTTAGAACGCAAACTGGATGTGAAAATTGTCTGTGTACTGTGCTTGGTTTAGAATATGAAGTCTGTCACTATATGGGAAACCATTATCCTGAAATGTGTCATACTGCTTGAAACCACAGCTCCTTATAACTCTCGTTATAGGCTGTTTCTCACCCTATGCTACATGGAGTGGAGAAGCCTCAGTCTTTCTCTATTCCTTGTGGAACTGACATAATGATCTAGTAAAGGCGTATGTTTGGTGGCCCTGCTAGGCAGGGGGGTTGGAACTACATGATCCTTGAGGTCCCTTCCAACCTGGATCATTCTGTGATTCTGTAATGATATTCTGGATGAACTTATTTTGATAGTATCTTAATCTAAGCCTCCTCATCTCCAGGGATATACCATGCCATTATTTTAGCTGAAGTTTCCGCCAGCACTAATACCTTTGTGGTGTGTCCCTTTTTGAAGCACATACCCACTGGCAAAACCTCAACTCTCCACATGCAAAATAGTAGTGCAGAAAATGCCTACCTTCAGAAGTGTTCTGAGGGTACCGGCCTTGAGGATTGGTTCTACACAGTGGATAGAAAGTAAACTCCAGAACTGGAGTACTGAATAGGCATCAAGGACTATAGGGATGAAAATATTTGGGGCTCTATAGCAGTTTTTCTCATATAACAAGTGAATTAAAATTCTCAGCCTCTTTTCTCCCCCTCATCTGTGATACACAAAGGCATTTTCATCTCCATTCTCCACTTTCAACCACCAGATAGTGTCCAATATTTTACTTTCAGTTCAGTGTCCTTGCCACCTCTGGCACTCAGAACTCATATTCTCTCTAAAGAGTGTCACTTCCAACTTTTATTGACACCTAGTATATATATACAGTGAGAGGAATCACACTTCATGAGTACCTTCTGACTTTCCCAATGACTCTTGATGACCCCCACAGATTAGATATCTAAAAGCAAGTGAAATGAATCCAAGTGGTGTTATTTGGCTAAATACCTGCATGACAAGTCAGCAGCAAAGATGGAAACAGAATTCACTTACTTCTGCTTTAGTTTCTGAACAACACTTCCTCCTTCCTCTGTATCTTACTTGCATGACTGACTACCACTTAAAATACTCTTACTTGAATGAGTATGTCAGAGACTTCTTATACTTTGTTGTGTGGTTGATGGCTTTCTGAATTCTATGCTAATGATAACAGTTCCTTAAAAATGTTGATTACAATGCTGATAAAAAGGGGGGGAGGGGAAAGACAAGCAACTATTAGATGCTCCATGGAGCCTGACTCAATTGCTTGCAGACTTTTTTTCAGTGTATAAGCCTTTTTGTTTATTGTGTTTTATTAGCACTGCAGAGTTTGCCTATACGTGTGTAGGGACCCCCTATTATCTGTCACCGGAGATCTGTGAAAATCGACCATATAACAATAAAACGTAAGTCTGTTTTCTTCATATGCTTTGTGCATGGGGGTGTGCAGCCACAAGATAACTTATTTTCATCATATTGTGGTTTAAATTAGTGTTTCTGCAGGACACCAGGAATTTCACGTGTCAGCTAAGAGATAGCTTTGCTCTTCAGTCTTGCTAGGAATATTAAGCAGACATAGTTTATATCGTGTGCCTTTTCCAATGATAAAGGGTAGTACCTGGTTAGATACCATAGAAACATTGGTGCTATAATTAAAAAAACAAATTTAAGGTTTATATTTTCAAGGCATCTTAAGAAGAAGCAAAAGGTGCACCAGTACTAATGTCTGACGGAATAATGCTAGTAAGTATTGGGCCCAGATAATCTTTCTAGAGAGGTTTGCTGCCTGCTGGGGGCCTGCATTCAGAACATCAAGAAGAGGACCTCAGGTATGATAAAGCCAGCTGACTGCTATCCCTCCCTGGTCACTCAAGCTGGGTTGCATGAGACTGCAACCAGGATATTAAAAAAATATAAAAACAAATCTTTACATCCCTTGGGAAGATGTTGAAGGGATTGGGAATGCAGGTAGTATTCTCCTCAGTCCTCCCAGTTGAAGACTGGGATCTGAGCGGGAGAAGGAGAATGGATCTATGCTCATGTTGCCAACTCTATGTTGGCAAAGGTGATGATTTTCAGGTCCCTTCCAACCCAAGCTGTTGTTTTTTATTATACAATTTAATAAATTTGAGAGCTGAAAAGAAATACTGATTACATGTAAATAAATATTATTGGCTTTTCCTGGAACTTTAATTCTTTTTCTTCACAGAGATGTGTGGTCTCTTGGCTGTGTGCTTTATGAGCTATGTGCACTGAAACATCCTGTAAGTACCTTATAATTAGATGAGTATCATATTATTAAAAAGAAAGTAGACAGCCGAGAAAACTTGTAGTATTAACAGTATTAATAAACTACTAGAATTCATATTAAGGCATGACAGTGTTTAATTTTTTGTATTGTGTCTATTTTGTGCATATGGAAAAACAGTATATTGCAATTGAGTCAGCTGAGTAATCATAGAGTCATAGACTTACCCTGGTTGGAAAAGACCTTGAAGATCATCAAGTCCAACCACAGCCTAACCATAGTACCCTAACTCTAACAACCCTCTGCTAAATCATATCCCTGAGCACCACATCCAAACGGCTCTTAAACACATCCAGGGATGGCGATTCAACCACCTCCCTGGCAGCCTATTCCAGTACTTAACTACCCTTTCTGTAAAGAAGTGTTTCCTAATATCCAACCTAAACTTGGTAATGAAAAATCAGGTTGTATCTTGGTTTCTAAGAACACAGAACACAGAGGGTAAGTTGTGTGAACTGAGGCTTTGAAGTTGAATGCTGTGAAGACAGTATGTGTGCAGGTCTGTGCTTAACAGCTTTTGGCAAAATCACTTTTGTATATTTCTGGAAAAATTGTGTCTGTGTTTCTGTATAACAGAAGAATTTGAAAAACCTCTTCCAGACACCAAATCTCTCACACCTCCTGAGTCATGCAGCCGAAACAAGGAAAACATAACCAGAAAATACATCAAGAAAGTGGCTATGTTAATTTTTCTTCAGCAAACTATAGGTGATGAGAAATGATTTCTGAAGAGACTGCATAGGACGGAGCTTCTGTCAGCAAGTGCCTTTTGTCATGTTGAGATATCGGCAATGGGGCAACAGAGAATAGCCTCAAATTTCACCAGAAGTTCAGGTTGGGTGTTAGGGAGAAGTTCCTCTTTGAAAGAGTGGTCAGGCACTGAAATGGGCTGCCCAGGGTGGTGCTTGTGTCATCGTCCCTGGAGATGTTCAAGAAACATGTAGCTGTGATGTTAAGGAATGTGGTTTAATGGGCAGCACTGGCAGTAGGTGGATGGTTGGACTAGATGATCTTAGAGGTCTTTTCCAACCGTTATGATTCAGTGAATCTGTCTAATTCATCACTTCCAACCAGCAGCACTTACTGTCACTTTTTTATGTCTTTCACTGATTAAGTTTGAAGGCAATAGTTTGCACCAGCTGGTGCTGAAGATCTGCAGAGGATATTTTCACCCAGTGTCTCCCAACTATTCATATGATCTGAGGATGTTGATTTCCCAGTTGTTTAAAACATCTCCGAGAGATCGACCATCTATCAATTCTATATTAAGGAAGCCCTTCTTGAGGAAGCTTGTTCTCAAACATTTGCCCCCTGAAGTGAGTACCTTGTACTGCTGCTTGCCAAGAGGAAAATGTGTATTATAGCAGTATAAAGCAGTTCTGTCAGATACTGATATTGCTTACTATTAACACAGGAAGAACTCAGTCACACTGTGTTACATAGGAGAAAGCCTTCAGGAGCACTTCCTGAAACAAACCTGGCGCCAGGTAATGATAATGTTATTTAACATTGGTTCTACACTTGTGTTTGTTAGTTATGATATAGTTGATGGTGATAATATTCACCAGCAGTCTCTTTGCACATTTGGATATGACAGTTTCAGCCAAATCTGAAAATAATACAAGGAGATAACTGAAATAACAGAAACATTCACCCTAGGCAGTGCATCACTATCCTACCTGTTCAGGAAAAGAGACCACAGAACATTTGCACCACTCAGCTAGAAAAGCTGCCATGTGGTTCTGGTTTACAGAGGTCTCCCTTTTATTTAGTGTACTACTTTGCAAAACTGAGTAGTAAACTCTACGTGAGTGTGACAAATCAGAATGTTTTAAAACATGTCATTCTAAGAATGAAAGGCAAAGTACTGTGAGGTATGATGAAATATGATTCTATGATGGAAGGATGTAAGGAGTGTTTATTAATTCAGCCTGTCAGTGTTGGGTTTATACACCCTACTATGGTTTGCCACTGCATTATGTATAAAGGAAAGGAAGTAACCTTTTAATATTTTATTTTTAAAAAGCTTGTAAGCTGCAAAGAAGGAGAGTCCAGGACCAAATTCTACCAGAACCTGGAATGGTGGTACCTGTCACAACACAGGAATTATTTCAAAGAAATGAATGGAAACCTTCAAGAGGGCAACAGCTTCAGGTACTTTGCATCCACGTTCTCATAACATTTAATTATCTTAGAAGATAAGCTCCTGTTAGAAGAGGTCCTTTAGAGGTCCAATTAAATTCAACCTAATGCCTGCACCCATCATCCAAAAGATGTTAAGCTCTATCAGGCCCATTATTGACTCCTGGGGTACCTTGCTGGCTAGTGGCATCCAGCTATGGAGCATGATCAGCTCTGAGTTCAGCCAGTTTTCAATCTACCTCACTACTCCTCCAGTCCGTTCTTGATCAGCATCTCTTTGAAGATGTTCTGGGAGGCAGTACCAAAAGCTATTCTAAAGTCAAGGTAGGCAATAGCCACTACTCTCCTTTTGTTTACCAAGCCAGTCATTTCATTGAAGATGGTTATAAGGTCAGTCAAGTGTGTCCTTCCCTTTGTAAATTCATACTGACTACTCCTGATCATCTTCTTATCTTTTATTGTGTCTGCAAATGATTTCCAGGATAAGTTGATGCGTCACCTTGACAGGCATCAAGGTGGGGCTGCCTGGCCTGAGTTCCCTTTCTTCCTGCTTTTTTTCACTATAGGAATGATGTCTGCTTTCCTTCAGTCCTCAGACACCTCTCACGTATGGTCTCATCTATGTTCAGTTTGCTTATATGTTCTCTAGTCTGATCCTCTTCCACCAAGGGTATGTCTCCCTTGCTCCAAACTCTCTCCCTGGTCAGAAGGCCCTGGGATTCCTTAAAGCCGTGCTGAAGTCTGAGACAAAGAAGGGATTCAGTACTTCAGCCCTTTTTGTGTCCCTTGTCACCAGGCATCTGCTTCACTGTTCACAGCTCCCAGTCTTCTTATTTAGATGGTCTGATTTGATTTTCCTCTTGCGTTAGATTGCCATACTTGTGGACACCATACTCTAAAATGTCGTACAATGAGGCACAATTTGTGCACTTTCAGAAGTTACCTCATTCTTAGGAATATTATTGGCAGTGGAAAATTTTTCTTATATAGACATGAATCTACACTGTGCACTAATCTGCACTATGCTGAGGGGAGAGGTGCAGAACAGGGAGGAACAGATAACGCATTTACTGGCTGAGTAGGGGACCCTGAGATGCTTTTTGATTTTCAGCATTTTTCTCATACACCATGTGATGGTTGTTAGTCTCCCGCTGTGGAAAAGTTCACTGATGTCTTGTTACACTTCTTTTATATCGTGCAGCAGCATGTGACCTTTCTCTTTGTTGCTCTTATGAGATGGAAAAGGCAGTCTTGTTGCAAATTAGAGATACAGGGATGTTGCATCACAGTAAGGACTTTGAGAAATGAGAAGCTAACTCCCACAGGCAGATAATCAAAGAGATGCTGACATGAGCAGCACAGTGCTCCCCAGACAGCATTAGTCTGTGTGTGTACTGCCCCAAACTATGTCCCATGTTCCCGCTGCTGTCACATGTCAACATAAGACTCCTGGAATTATCTCAGTGCTCTGGACTCAGAACAGTGGTGTGGCTCAAGGGCAACAAAATTGCAGAGCACAAAGCCTTGACTCACACAACAACATGGGCTGCTGTCTGATCATGGAGCAGGGAAAAGAGGACAGTAAGATTACATACAGAATCACAGAATGACCCAGGTTGGAAGGGACCTCAAGGATCATGAAGTTCCAACCCCTTTGCCTGGCAGGGCCATCAAACTTCCAGATTTACTAAATCAGGTTGCCCAAGGCCCCATCCAACCTGGCCTTGAACACCTCCAAGGACAGGGCATCCACAACCACAACAATCCCTGGGCAGCAATACCTGCATACACCCTGTATGTAACAAGTTAGGATGTTTGTGAAATGATTTTGAGAACTTACACTAACTATACTGTAAACAGGCTGTATTAAAATGCAACTTAGAATGGGGAGGATAGGAAATAGTTCAAACTAGTATTGGTAGAAATGAAAACAGTTAAATTAACATCCTTTATTATATTTTCAGCCACACAGTTCCAGAGTTAAGATGGCAGAAAGGCCAGATAATGTGAGAGCACATGGCCGTTATGGTCATTACTATGATAAACTCGACAATTTGCAAAGGAAAATTAATGCATGTTATGACCTTTCTTACATCAGCCAAAGAGCAGAGGAATACTATAAACTAAAAGGACAAATTGCACCTCCACTCCCCCCACCTGAATGGTAAACCTTTCTCACTATTTACTAGTAGTGTCCCTCATTATTTTGAGTAATCAGCCTTCTTCTTTAGGTAGCACTTTCATTATGGCTTATGTAATCATTCCTTCTCTGCTTGGTCTTTGATAATTTTTGCATAAGCTAATTGTACAACATTGTAACTCCTGCTCTTCTCAATCCACAAGTTCCTATTGAATGTATTGCCCTGATATTTGAAATGTCATTATCAAAATGCCTCCCACGTTTCACTGGGTGAAGAGTAAAGCACAACCTTTCTGTAGACCTTCTGACCATATCAAAGATAAACTTTGTCTCTTCTTCCCATCAGAAACAAAAAGATCTAACGAGCAAAATCCTTTCTGTACTTGAAGGGACAGAGTGGGAGACAAGCCATGCAAATGTTGTTTTTTATACAGAGCCTATATTTTGGTTTTAGATGCAAAGTCCTGCTCTTCAGCAGTCTGTGGATTTCAAAGCCTTTCTTTTATAAAGCAGAGGTGGAAACCTTTTCTTTTGAGAATGCCTGTCCATTCCATGATTGACCGCTTATTTTGAAGATCAGGAAAAATGACTTTATTTGCACTAACATTTTCACATGCCATTTATGAAGGTGAAGAGATACTTCAGAAGGCTAATATAACTAAAATAATAAGAAATAGTACTGCCCAAAGAACTTACATTTTCTTTTTGCTATTATACATATTTTATCCATACATATACATTCATGTTGTACAAACAGAGCTGGCAGAGTATTGTTTGTGCAAAAGATAAAATCTGTGAAATAAAATGCAAGCTATGAACATTACTTTCTTCTCTCAGGCCTTCAGAATACCTTCAAAGGCGCTTTGAAGCCCAGCAGTACAAGATTAAAGTGGAAAAACAGCTGGTGAGTAAATACTGAATCACAGAATAAAATCTGCGAGAAAATCTGAATGAAAATCCTAAAGATGTACTGATGTCTTTCCAGCAGACTGTAACAGTGACAGGTAGGAAGTTCTGCTCTAGCAATGTTGTTGATCTGCTCTATGATGGTCATCTTGAGGTTTAATTTTTAATATAAAACTGAAACAGTGAAAAATTCTATTATGACTCTTACTTCCAAAAACACACACTTGCCTTACTGCACACCTCAGTAAAAGAGGGAAAGTGAACTGAGTGAGCACTGAAGGAAGGATTCTAAGTGAAAAATCATTTGCTATGGGATTTGTGCCTCCACAGGGACTGCGGCCATCCTCTGCTGACCCATATCATGACCAAATGCAGATGCAAAAAATAAATGAGGAGCATTTCAAAATGCATCAGCAGGACGTGTCTAGAAGGAATGAGATGAAAGAACAGGTAAAGAAGATATTTTTCTTAGTTGCCTAAAGGCGTTTTCTTACACTCTTCAACAATGGTATTCTTTATATTGCTGTTTTGCTGTGCCTTTCTAATAAATGTGCATTCTAACTTAATAGGAGTACCTAAAACAATTACAGAAAATTCGTGAAGAATACCACAGCAATATGAGAGAATTCAGAGCAAGAGTACACCAGGTAACAAAGCTCAAACATACATGCAGTCATATTTCCTTTTCCTATTTTAATGTAATTCACTTAATTATTAATCAAAATATAAACATATTCCATAGGAGAATCAAAAAATACCAGATAAAACCTTTCTGGTGAGTCAAGGGAAAGCTGAAGACCAGTCTGAAAACATAGATACAGCTGGAATAAGAGGAGAATCACTTGAGGTATGAGTATATGAGGTATAGTCTGTGCAGGACTTTTATTCGTGTTCTTTCATTCACTCTCTGGGACAGTTACAAAAAAATGTAAAGCCTAAATCTTAACTGATGTTTGTATCGCATATGAAAATACCCCTTGGTTCTCTTCATGAACAGCCCGGAAAGCTTATTTGGATGAGTTCTAATTTGGGTTCTAATTTTTTTTCCCCCACTTAATTATGCAAAGCTACTTTTACCTCATTTCTTTTTGTGGACTCTTCTCTTTCCTTTCTGAGTGGAGGAAAGAGGAAGCCACTCACAGTGTAAATCTTCATTAGAATTCTGTACAGAAGATGTGTTAAATAAGAGCTCAAAGTAGAACATGAGTACACTTGTAAGGACTTTCTCGCTTGGAGAGTAAGTTACAATCCAGTTTTATGTGGATTTCTTACCTGAACAGAAATTTGGGAGTGGTGAAAGTAAGAAGCGGAGCCAAATATTTCCATTTACAGGAAATCACCACTTCTTTCTCATCAAATACTACCAAAACAGCCACTGGAATGGAGCTTCAGAATTGGGATGTGATGAAAACCAGATGAAGTTTCCAGACCACATGTAGTTCCGCAGCAGTAATTTCATTAGTGAAACATAGGAAGGCATGAACTTGTCATATCAGAGCACAAACTGATGGCTAATGAGACATGTTCTAACACAGGATATAGGAATATGCAAAGGGATAATAAAATAGCATTTAGGTATTACCAGAAAACAAGATAACAGGAAAACTGACTAGACTTTGTACAGGTACAGGTTCCAGTTATAATATTGATTTTCATCATATCCAAAGTCTGCCAGGAAGAAATTAGGCAATGAATGGAATGTCCTTACAGATAAATATACAAAGAAATCGGTGACTAGATTTATTTACTAAAACAAGTCTTTTTGCAGAAGGTAATATACATATTCTGCTTCCAAATTATTACTTTACAGTTGCTGTTTTTCTCTCCTTCCAGGACACAGAAGAAAACTTTAAACAGGTCAGACTCCAGGACGGGCAACGCCAAAAAAATCTAATGAAATACAGCAGAAAGGTATCTGTACTTACTGTTTGTTTTGCCATTTTATTCTTAAAGCTGTATGAGTCAAATGATTCTGTTATGCCGTGGTAGCTCTGGAAACCAAGGTATTTGAGAATCAGTTAAGAGAACCATTCGCTAAGTTTCTGTGACAAGATAGAACGACTAAGAAACGAATGGCCGAGCTTTTCAGCTCTTTTGAGGGAGACCCCATTTAAATCTTACCAGGTAGAAATCAGTCCCCGTTTGCTCATCTTTATATCAAGCTGCTTGTCTGGCCACAAGTTGTATCAGAAGAGGTTTAGACTTGACATACAAAGGAACTTTTCTTCTCAGAGAGTGGTCAGGCACTGGAATGGCTGCCCAGGGAGGTGGTGGAGTCTCCATCCCTGGCAGTGTTCAAGAAGCATCTGGATAGGGAGCTAGGAGATCTGGGTTAGGGGTTTTCTGTAGGTATGGTAAAGGGAGGACGGTTGGACTAGATGATCTTATAGGTCCTTTCCAACCTTGTGATTCTATGATTCTCAGAACCAACTCAGTGTATTACAAGTATTTGAATTAAATGATTATTTAAGACAGCTTTTTCTTTAAATCAGTGATATTCTGTCCTTCTGTACTGAACACGGTCATTTGGAAATATCCATAAACTGCTCTTTAGAACAATCTGTTTGGTCTTATTCAGTCCTGTTAAGCAGAAGAAAAATGCTGCTAAACAGAAGTGATTTTTAACAGAAGAATTGTTTTCAAGTTTGTAGTTCTGTATAAACCATGTAACTTTAATTGTGTATTTTAATGAAGTGTCTGAATTTTCTTTAGGGAGGAGTAAAATTTGAAATTAATTTAGATAAGTGCGTTCCTGAGGAAAACAGCATTCAAGAAGCAGAGGTAGGGTTCAGTTATACTCATAGCACTTACATTTGTAATCTGGAACGATGTCAGTAGCTCCATTATCTAAGGTTCAGTGTTTTCATTACCATCATTCTCTCCCTTGGCTTTTTCCAGGTTCAGGATAAACTCAGTGAGTTCTTAACTTTTGTGGATGGTGAGAATCTGGAAGACAAATTGTTGGAAGTTTATGAAGGTCCTGTGGACAATTCTTTGGGAGAACCATCTGGATACCAAGCAGGTATTTCATAGGGAAATTCAATACTATGAGCTAGGTAAGTTCAGTAACTGCAAGCTATAACAAGTTTACCTGATGTTTCACTCTCACTTTAATATTTTATACCATTATGGATGTTACATTCCCTCTGAAATCTATTTAAAAATGAAGCAACTTCTTCCTCTTTTTCTTCTCTCTAGTGTCCAGTGATGCAGGTGATACAGAGAAAAAAAGAAAGCATTGGCAAGCTGGAACACCCCAGACACTACTGCATTTTTTAGCCAATGCTGATACTTCATCTGTATGTACTACGATAGCTGAAAATGAACACTGTAAGAAAGTTTCATGTTTTCCAGTGAGTTAAAATGAGGAGCTACTGAAATTCAGCCAGACTATTTACTTAAATACCTCTGCAAACTATTCCATAGCAGAACATTCACATGATCCAACAGGCTTTTAATTGGTAGGACTTTGTATTAGTTGAGATTATATGATGTGTTAAACCACAGAATGGAAGAATTGCTTTCCCCTCTGATATTGCAATCATCTTTTGCTGCTCATAAATAGAAAGAGCACAGTTTTAGGAATAATCACTCTGTGACCTGAGTAATTCGCTGCCAGTCTTCAGTGAATCCACAGAGCTTTCTTAGGCCTTGAGCTGATAATACAACAGAACTCTGTCAGTCTGTGGCCAAAGTCATCCAAGAGTGTGGTGGTGTTCTGGTTTCACATGCCACAAACTCATGTTAATACACATCACAAGCGCATCCTTGTGCAACCTACACAGATGTCATTGTGGTGGTGTTCCTTTTCTGAAGAGGTGATTTGCTTGCTTTCTTGCAGTACCAGTGCATATATTCCCAGGCAGAAAGGTAACTCCAGTGACTGGTTGCTGTAAACAAAGGACTCTTCTAGCATTCTTGCAGTCTCCTAATGCCCCAGATACATGGAAACAACCTGAAGAGTTTGCATGGATAGTCAAGACAAAGCAGAATGTTGTTAGGATGCCACTTCTTGTTCATTGTGCCTTAGGTGATGGGCACAGGGAACGAGAAACAGGAACTTCTTGGAAGCTTTTTCAGCTCCAAAACAACAAGTCTGAGAACAAGGACTGCTCAGCAAAGCTCTATTTGTCTATTCCAGGCCAAGTATGCTTATTACTTCAACATCAATACTGGTTTTAAGAACATTTTAGTGACAAACAGTCCAGACAGTCCCGTGTTGCACAAAAGGAAGAAATCAGTGTCAAAATCAGTTTAATTATAGCAAAAGGCAGTGACAAGCCACAGGCATGATTTAGTGACCTGAGAACCTTCCTATTCCTCAGCTGACCGTGTTATTCTGCCTGAAGACATCACAGAAAACAGGAAGCAGTGGAAACAAACAGCTCCAGGGACGCTCCTGAACATCTTAGCAGAAGCAGAGCTCTGTAATGATTCCTTCATCCAGCCTGAAGAGGAAATAGGTAGGATGCCTGTTACTGTAAATTACACAAGGTTTTCTTCAGTGTGTTACTAAACCACTGGCAGAGGGTTTTTGATAAGAAGCAGGAGGTTCAGAACATTTAGAAGCAGTTGACAAATGAGGAAAACATAGGCAGCCTCTGCCAGCAGCACTGGCTCTGTCCTGTAGCAGTGCAAGGCCTCTTTCAGGATGTAGATGTTTTCAGTAGCAGGGAAAACCTGCTTACCAGCTATCCCTTCATATATAATTCTTCATTCACTTGGGCAGATGAGGTTAAGGTACAACCGCCAACAAGACGGGAGATAGCACAAACCTGGATATAGGGGAATTGGATATAACCCCTGCAACTGTTTCAGTTTTCCACTGAAAATGGAGGCTGTTGTATTTGGCACTTAACCTCCTAGCGTCGGATCTACATTCTTATTTACCCTTCATAGTCCTTTAGTTACAGCCTGCAAACGTGCTAGATTCCACTGAGCCAAAGTTATAAACTGCTGACTAAAACATGTGATCAAGAATCATAGAATCACACGGTTGGAAAGGACCTACAAGATCATCCAACTGTCCTCCCATTACTGTAGCCACCACAACTGAAGTCAGTTAAACACAGTACTTGCAGTGCTGTAATTCAATAAATATATAAATAAAACAAAGCATTTAATTATTTGCTATTATTTTAGAAGCAAATTTATAATTAGCTAATATGGAAATAAAAAAAATTAACCTTGTTGCCTTCAGAAGAAAGCAAGGAAGACGATTCAGAAATGTGTTCCTGTGTTGCTGTGGATGAAGGCAGACTTGAGCCAAGATCAGATGATGAGGACACGTAAGTCAAGCACATCAGAGATCAAATTCATACAATGAAGTGTTCATGAGATGGCGGGATGTATTGCCTGGAGCTCTTTTTCTCGGTTCTTTTAAATACATAACTGAAGAAAACTTGTTTTACAGTCTGCTAATGGAACTTTCAACTCTGTAATTTATTTTCAAATACCAACACTGAGGTTATAAATGTTAGCCTAAGTATTAACATGGCTCGTTCCCACTTAGATAGCAAAAAATCTCACAAAAAGAGGTGAAGAAACAAGTTATGTTTCCTGTGTAGCTTGTATATTCTTTACAAAGCACTGTAAAAAACCTCAAAGGCACTGAAACCAGAAATACTTGTAACAAAACTCACTTAAAGGATAACATTTTCTTGCTTAATTTACAGAAATTTTGAAGACTCTGAAGATGAGCTGAGCCACAAGCTGGAAGCAGCCTTGGAAGAAGTGGTAACGTCTTCAGCAGAGAGATGCATGGAGTCTGCTGCGCTTTTAAAACATGAAGATCCAAGTCGTGAAGAAAGTACATGCTTAACTAGCAAACTACTTGAGACATCTAATGATGATTTAGAAAGTAACCGCGGGTCACTTACTTTAGATACCAATAATGAAAACAGCAAGCAGCAGCTACCTGAGGCACAAGGATGACTTCTGACTCAAAGCAAAATTGTCCTGGAAATGCCAACTACATCAGTAAAAAATAAACAAAAAACAGGTAGCTGACAATAAATTCCAGGTAAATCGATTGCTTTTTAACAGCGTTAATGTTTTTGGACATTTTGTAAAGGAAAAAAAAATAACAGGCTACTTTTTAGATTACTACGTGTTGAAAAATCCCAATCCAGAATGTAATGCACTTTTCTTGATTAATCTAAGCTAAGGTTCACTCAGTTCTCAGTGTCATATATATTTAGAGTTGTGAGGTTGGTATTTGTGTACTATCTAATTATGGCCTCTAATTTAGACCCTCCTGTTTCCTAGGAACAGGAAACCTTCCTGTAGAACAGAGCTAGAGAAATACCACCTAATACTGTAAAGGACACGAGGGAAGAGCTAATGTAAGAACTGACAATTATGACACTAAAAAAGCAAGCTAGCAAATTCTGTATTAGAGGAACTGCTGTAGGTGATGAATTCACCAAGACTATATGAGAAACAGCTGCTTATGTTTTTCTTCATTAAAAATAACTGAATTTTTCTTTTAATGTTGTTGAAATAATTAACTTGACCAATGGAAGAAACACATATATGTGTATATGTATGTGTGTGTATATATGTGTATATATATATATATGACATAAAACAGTGTTCTAGGAAGGATTCTGCACATTAGGAATTTAGAATTTGCATCAGAAATATGAGAGCATTTCTTTCCCAGTAAACTATCTCTATTACATAAAATGTATTCTGACGGAAAAAAGAAAGATCTCTTTATTGAATGGGAGCAAGGGACCATAAATTACATGTATTTACAGGTGACGTGGGGTCAAACTCAAAGTTTTATTCACATTACATTTATTTAAATAAGGGCTCCACGGATAAGAGGAATGTCTCTTCAAAATGCTGGTCAGAAAACCTGCACACAGACTGGCGAGCACTTTCTCTGATCTCTAACCTTTTCTCAGGAGACATAGAAAAGATGTAAGCCATCGTCTCCACATAACTGTCCTCATTCTCTGCTAGGAAGCCTGTAATACGTCCTTCATAGGGTACCACAATATCCAGTTTAGGGCCTCCTGAATTGTGAGCCAGGATAACAGTGCCAGCTGCCATACATTCAACCACTCCTGTAAAAGACAGAAAACACGATATGAATGTGTGCAGTACATACTTTGGCTTTCAATAGTTCACCAGAAATTTAAAACCACAATAAAATTCACCTGGGATTATGAATTAGTGTAGACTAGAGTTTTAGACAAGTGCAAAAAATACAGAGTAAATGGCCTCATAAGCTCTGGTTCTAATACAGTCTGATGATGTTAATTTGGTTACTTTATAGCCAAGCTTAGTATCCCGCTGTTTGCCTTCAGACTTACCATAGTGTAGATATATGGCACAGGCAAACTTACATTCCCTTTCAGGGAAGACAGGCAGACCCTACTAATTCCAATAAACTGTGCCTAATACCTTAATTCTGCATGACAGCACACTGCAAACTATGTCTCGGCTCCTCTTTGAGATTCAGTTTCACACCACAGTGACTGATTTTAGGACTTGTGTTAGCACAGGCGTCTAATGGAGTGAGATGGCCTAGGGAGCCTAGTGGCATTCACGTGGCGTTTTATTAATAAAAGACAGTCTCTGAGAAACTCACCTCTGAAGTAGCATCTAGAGACCTCTGACACATATTAAGCCACCAATGTCAGGCAGGACATCCTAGACAGATGGCACTTGCCGTCTAAGTGACTATAGAGGATGCCCATAATGCAGTCTGTGATGTCTAATATCGCTATATTCAGCAATCCAGCTTGCACTACTGTAGCACCTGGACATCTGTCATCTGAACTCGTCTTGAAGGTTTTAGCTCTGTTAGATCACCATTACCAAGAACAGGACTGGGGCACCTGCTTGGCATGCAGACCTCTGAGGCTTAAACGCAAAGTGAAGCCCTCCCCATCTGTGTTCTGATCACTGCGACAAGCAGCTGAAACCTGAGAAGAGATACTGACCAATGCCAAAGTGCTCATTCCACATCGTATGCAGGCCAATGGTGGCCTCGGCCAGGTGTTTCTTTAACTCCTCAAAGGGAATGTTTATTCTGAACATCACATTGTTACTAATTCCAAGCTCTTCACAAAGACATTTAAGGTTATTCACGCGGTCTTCATCTTGCTGGTTCCGACAGCCTCCAATTAAGATAAGCTTCAATGAGAGCTGCTGCCTCAGTCTCTTCTCTTTCAGCAATTTAGCAAAGGCTCGGATTTGCAAAGGATGATCTTTTTCAGGCCTGAATTGGCTGATGGAAACAATAGAATACTCAGTATTCTTTTTTTCCTCTTCCAGCGGGATATCCAAGAAGGTCTGAACATCACATGGTGGATACACAACGCTAGTGCAAGACCCAGCTCTCCAGAGAGAAAGGATGTGATTTAGTGTCCAGGAAGAATTGACCATAACCACATCACTGCAGGAACCCACCAATCCGTACATGAAGGCGAACAAGTAGTAGTAGACAAGTTTAAATTTGCTGAAGAGAGAGCTGTTCGTAATGAAGGCTGCATTGTTAAACCTGGTATCCTGATTTCGAACTACAGAAAGCATGTCGGTGCTGATGGTGGGATAATGGACGTAGCATCCAACACGACAACCTCCTAAATATTTAAAGAGGGGGAGTGTGAAAGCATAACCCATCGAGTCAATGTAAATATCTGGAACACACTTTAGAAGAGCTTCCCAACCAAGAAACACAGAGCCTAAACTTTGTCCCAGCAAAGTGAAGTGGGGATAAAGAGAAGCTTCCACAAGATAGCGCTTTTCCAGAAATACAAACTTCACAGGATGAATTAACTTAATGTTGAATCTTCTGAAAGCACCTTCTACTATGTCTTCTTCAGTGGCATCTCTATCTCCAGTGTAAACAACACACGTTATATTTTTATACCTGGAAGAGAAGAGAATTTCACTCATCCTCATCACATTTTCCAGCATGAAACTCAAATATTATCCACTCATCATTTACCAAAACATATGTTCGAAACCCAGTGTCTGGCCTACCTTGGAACAACTTACTTCATATAATTAACTATCAACTAAATAGTTGATCAATTAGTTGATTAATAATCAACTATATTGATTATATGAACTCTTTCCCTTTGGACCAAGAATCTTATTTAAAGAAAAGGACCTCAGTATTGATCAAGAGACACAGGAATGCCTTGCAGCACATTACATGTCCATCCAGTGCGCAGCATGAGTAAAATGCACCTCCAGGGAGGTGGTTGAATCGCCATCCCTGGTTGTGTTTAAGAGCCGTTTGGATGTGGTGCTCAGGGATATGATTTAGCAGAGGGTTGTTAGAGTTAGGGTTCTGGTTAGGCTGCGGTTGGACTTGATGATCTTCAAGGTCTTTTCCAACCTGAGTAATTCTAGGACATCTACTTCAATGTGCAAAATGTCATCATTTGCATATATGATATCATGAGAAACAGAGTGCAGTACAGTACCATCTGACGTGCTTACTTCTTCTGGAGCGTCCTTATGGCACACCACAAGACTCTCTCCCCTCCACCACCTGCATTGCAATAGGGATGGAAAAACGCGACCAGCAGCGGCCGCCTCCCATCCCTTCCTGCTGGGCTCTGCTGCTTTCTCCTTCCTTGTATCCACAGCCGAATTGCCCACAGCAGGACGGCCAGGCAGGCGCACAGCACTCCGCTCAGAATCAACGCAGGGATCAGCAGCGAGCACAGCAACCTGAAACGAGGAGGAAATTATAACACAGAACAGCACAGGGCGCACAGAGGCTCCTAAAGGATGTTCAGGGCCCTCCTTCAGCCCAGCTCCTGCCCGTCCCGCCTTCCGAAGCGCTACAGTTTCCCCCCCATCTCCTGGGGCTGGGCAGGACCGTGTGGAGCTTGGCCGCCCCCAGCCCTCCGCCCGTACCTGAGCAGCCCGCACAGGCACAGCCCGCCCGCCGCCATCTTGAACTCCGCCTCTACCAGCAGGAAGAGCCCGTTGCTTGGGGGGCGGGACCAATGTGTCATTGCCTCTCTCTCATTGGCTCTCGCCGGAGATGGACGGCGGGGAGGGCAAATGGGCAGGGATAGGAATGGGCGGGAGGAAGGAGTGGGCGTGGCTAGACCTGAGGGAGCGCGGTGGGGTGGGTGCGCCGTCATCGGATTGAATGTCGGTGGGCTGTCTGCTCATTGCTCCCCTGCTTTTATTTCCTCCCCCATTCTGTCTTCTGAGGAAATCATGCACTGACTTGTGATCTTTCAGCATGATTGAGGCCAGAGCAGTCTCATATCGTAGCCCTTGGTGAGTTCAGAGGTTGGTGGGGTGCTTGTGAAGGTTATCCTGGGTCTTAGCATGAGATGGTGTTGGGTCCTTTATAGTTCGGCCATTGCTAAACACGAAACAGAGTGACAAAGTCTCTGTAGCACTGAGAGCAGGAGGAGAGTAATGACTGTGGATTGGTAAATGGGTGAGGCCAGGCTCTCCTCAGTGGTGTGTAGCAATAGGATCACAGAATCACAGAATTATCAAGGTTGGAAAAGACCTAGAAGATTATCTAGTCCAACCATCACCAATACTTCCCAGCCAAATCATATGCCTCAACACAACATCGAAACGTTTCTTGAACACTCCCATGGTCGGTGACTCCACCACCCCCTGGGCAGTGCATTCCAATGCCTGACTACCCTTTCCAAGAAGTAATACTTCCTAATGTCCAGCCTGAATCTCCCCTGGCACAGCTTAAAACCATTCCCTCTAGTTCTATCACTGATTACACGAGAGAAGAGGCCAACCCCCAGCTCACTACAACCTCCCTTCAGGAAGTTATAGAGAGCTATAAGGTAACTCTCATGCATCTGTAGAAGAAGATACTCTACGTAGGCGTCTAAGATATTGCCAGTAACTTCAGCAGAGCAGTGCTGAGCTCTCTGTCATGTTCCTACTCCATCGGTGAGAATGCTATTAAGAGTCCAGACTGGAGAAATTCATGTGGCCAGCGTGCCAAAGCAATTAAATGAGCCGTGTCATGAAGTTGGCTTCGTTCTCACCTTCACAGAGATGTGCCAAGTTTTTCATCTTTTGCTGCCTCTGCAAGCACTTTTGTCTGCCTTTAATTGCTTTCCTTATTAAGGTCCTCGCTCTGAAGGGAGATGTATGCAAACAAGTGAGCAGTATTCAAAACAAGTGACAGAATCCACTCACAATATGTTCTCCTCAAGTGTGCAAGGCTTTTGGGGGCAGTTTTTAAGTACGTTTTTCTAACTCTCATCCTTGCTGAGGGCTCCACATACAAGAAAGTTGGTAAAATAAGACTACTGGTCTTAGCAGGACATGGGGAAATGGTTTTAAGTTAAAAGAAAGAAGATTTAGGTTGGATGTTAGGGGGAAGTTCTTCACTAGGAGAGTGGTTAGGCCCTGGAACAGGCTGCCCAGGGAGGTTGTGGATGCCCCGTCCTTGGAGGTGTTCAAGGCCAGGTTGGATGGGGCCCTGGGCAACCTGATCTAGTAAAGGTGTATGTTTGGTGGCCCTGCCAGGCAGGGGGGTTGGAACTACATGATCCTTGAGGTCCCTTCCAACCCGGGTCATTCTGTGATTCTATGTGATTCTGTGATACTGCCAAGTAACAAACATAAAGAAATGGGATTAACACTGTGTAAGGATATTCCTATGACAGTCATGTGGTCCTTTATGCTTTCTTATACAGCCGGCTGCTTTCTTTCTGGAGCACACACTGTGTAGCACTGAGTTGCTCATGGTGGCTGCCCTGGCTGGCAAAATGCCTGGGACCATTTTTAGCAGAAGGAATCTTAGATCGTTCATGTACACAGTAAGTTTTTCCCTTTTGCACGTTTCTTGTGTCAGGCTGTTATATGCTATTGTACATTTGTTCTATTTGCATAGTAGGCAGAAATAAAGTTGTACCAGATGAGTTCTAAAGATTTGTGAAGCAAAAAAACCCACAAGTATTAGAAATAAATTACAACACATCTCCAGGACAAAACACTGTGGGGGTGTTTTTGCTGATATGTTATACTATGTGTATATGTGTGTGATATGTTATACTATCTGTATATGTGTGTGTTCGGGACAGGACTAGGGGTAATGGGATGAAAGTACAGCATAGGAAGTTCCGCACGAATGTGCGTAAGAACTTCTTTACAGTGAGGGTGACGGAGCACTGGAACAGGCTGCCCAGGGTGGTGGTGGAGTCTCCTTCTCTGGAGATATTCAAGACCCTCCTGGACGCCTACCTGTGTGATGTGGTGTAGGGAACCTGCTTTGGCAGGGGGGTTGGACTCGATGATCTCTAGAGGTCCCTTCCAACCCTACAATTCTGTGATTCTGTGATTCTGTGTGTTAAATCCAAGCAATTCTAAATATGCATATTTATAACTGTCAGCTTTACTTATCAGCTCGGTGCTCCGGCACACGGATGTTTGCATTATGTATCTGTGAGCAAAACTTGGCTCGTTGTTTTTTGGCTGAAGCAATGTGCAATTGCAGAAGCAATTCAGTATTAAGTAGCTTGGATCTACACTGAGCTTTTGCAGTAGTGCCTATAACATATATTTATCTTATCACAGGCAGCTCACCCCAGTGAAACGCGTGTTTTTTTATTAACAGATTATTTTACGTGAGTTGTTCCTGGTGTTGTTCAACAGCTACATAGGAAAATGAATCAGTTCCCCTGCTGGAGTTTAACTTCTCATGGACTCTCTGTCAGTTCTCCTTAACAGTCCACAGCAGGAGAGGTAGTTGACATCTTCAGGGCAGATGAAAGAAGTGTGCAGGCAGAAATGGGACTGTCGCTGTTGTAGCCCTCCTGGTAACGTTACTAACTTTGCAAAATAACATGGAGACTCACTTCAGGTCTCAGCTTTTTAGCTGGTACTTTGTGATTCTTGAGGGGAATGTGCACCTTTTCTGAGTAGTAACGGCAGACCTGAACTGCTCTTTCTTTTACTTCTCCTTTATCACAGAATCACAGAATTGTAGGGGTTGGAAGGGACCTCTAGAGATCATCGAGTCCAACCCCCCTGCCAAAGCAGGTTCCCTACACCACGTCACACAGGAAGGCGTCCAGGCGGGTCTTGAATATCTCCAGAGAAGGAGACTCCACCACCTCCCTGGGCAGCCTGTTCCAGTGATATTTTATGCAGATCCTTGTGGCTGTATGGCTGTATGCAGCTAATCAGAATGTGAAAGAGATGGTGAAAGACCATCTTTATCACAGCAGTGACCTAACACCTGTTTAAACCAATTATGAAACTGCTTAAGAAAATGCAAAACTCTGCTGAGTCTATTATTTTATTTCCAGAAATAGGCACCCAGATTGTCAGACCTCAAAGGATTCACCGGCTGAGAAAGAAAAGCCTGCTCTAACTTGTACGGGATGTGTTTGTGCTCTGTATTGGCGTGTTTCTTTGCTGGTTCTAGGAGGCAAAGGGCAGTGCTATTTGGATGCGAACCTGTGAATCCAGGTCAAGGCAGGATTTGCATTCATTGCTCATGGCTTGTTGGCACTGGTCAGGAAAGAGAAAAAAGCTAGAGTCTGTCTGCAAAGCAGGACAGAAGAGAGAGAGTTACTATTGCTGGAGGAGGCTGGCTAGTCCAGACATGCAAGATGCAGGCACTGTGCCTCGCCTCCTTCTCTGACCTTCCATACTGGGAATAAAGAAAGCTTGAAAGGTCTGAAGTTTTCCCATGGCGTAGATTCAGAGATTCTCCATTAGGGGCTGAACTAAGGCTGCTTAAAAGTAGGTCCTTGAGTCACTACCTTTCCTTTCACCAAGCAGAAATATGCATCAGTTTTGACTACGAGTGTCCTTGGAAGAAACATCCTTTTTCTGTAGCACAGAACTGTTCCTAAGTGGCAGGTCTTCCTGCAATAGATGAACACTACCTTTGCAGACAGTTTTGGTTTTGATGAGCCAGTTTCTATACCACAGAAAGCAACCTGCGGGATGCTGTGTGCATTTCAAAGCAGAACTGTAACTGCTTTCTTCAGTCCAGGTGTTCAGCGTTTCAGATAGAAATTCCTATAACCATTTCTGTTGCCATTTACTTTGGATATTTTTTGAAGCTTATCTTCGTGCTGAACGGATTGCTTAAAAACAGCAGCACTTTCCTTGTTGTATTACATTCATCCGTGTCACTTTATCTCTGACATTTCCACCTGAATCCTCCTTGCTGCTTGTCATATTTGTTCTGTGATGTAGTATGGAATCATTATCAGATATTCCAACAGAAACAAAATAACAGCAAATGAACCTTTTTTCTTTTTCCTCTGCTCAGTGTCAAGAAGTCTCTGCAGTGAGGTGGTTTTGCTCTGTCCAGAAAAGCAATATGTAAAGACAAAGAGATTTTGGAAAGGGTCCAGAGGAGGGCCACGAAGATGATCAGGGGGCTGGAGCACCTCCCCTATGAGGACAGGCTGAGGGAGTTGGGCTTGTTCAGCCTGGAGAAGAGAAGGTTGCGGGGTGACCTCATTGCAGCCTTTCAATACCTGAAGGGAACCTATACCCAGGAGGGGAGTAAACTCTTCGAAAGGGCTGATAATAGCAGGACACGGGGAAATGGTTTTAAGTTGAAAGAGGGAAGATTTAGGTTGGATGTTAGGGGGAAGTTCTTTACTAGGAGAGTGGTTAGGCCCTGGAACAGGCTGCCCAGGGAGGTTGTGGATGCCCCGTCCTTGGAGGTGTTCAAGGCCAGGTTGGACAGGGCCCTGGGCAACCTGATCTAGTAAAGGTGTATGTTTGGTGGCCCTGCCAGGCAGGGGGGTTGGAAATACATGATCCTTGAGGTCCCTTCCAACCCAGGTCATTCTGTGATTCTGTGATTCAGTATTTTCCTGATCGCCCTGAAGTGTGCTTTGTTCCTTGACACAAAGCTGAGATCTCTCTGCCTGTGATTCTTGACTGAGAGCTGACAGGCAGTTCGTGCCCAATATTAAACCTGGACAGCGCCGTGCTGTTCCTAGCCCTGAAGAGCAAATAATTAACAGGGTTTTTGTACAAAAGTACTGTAAATAGTTTAGCTAAACAGCAGCTTGTGTGTGTTACAGTTTGGACCTCTGACTACTGGGAACTGCAGTGTTCCTGACCCTGTGCACCTGTGATGTCCTCATCAGAGGTTTCCTTCTTCACTTGTTGCCTACCATGGTAAAGGGAACCAGCCAAAGAGCCGTCACATTTCTTACCTCAGAATCAGGAAGAAAAACCTTTCTTAGAGCAGAGATGGAGTGTGGGAGCTCCCCATGCCTGTGCCAGAAGGGCTGGGCTTGTGGCTGTGCTCTGGGCTCACAGAGGGCTCTTGGGGTCACCCAGCAGCAATATCCATGATCACCCTCACACAGTCTGTCCTCACTGCAAGGGTAAGGCAACAGGGAGGGACTAAACACTCTCATGTTTGTCTACCCAGTAATGGCAATCAGTCCTGAGGGAGTCAGGGAGAAGAAAAGTACCCCATAGGTGATGGAGAAAGCAGTGAGCCTGCTCTGCAGGCTGAGCTTTGTCTGGAACACCAGGAAAGCTGTTAGAGCTCTTCACAGAGGTCTGGATGTGTGAGGGGCCTGGGTGCTGGGCTGAGACCAGATGGTATTATGCTTTCTTACAGTTGGGAATTGCTGGAAATGCCATTTTCTGCCAGTATAAGACAGGCAGAAACAATAGTTAAGAGAAAGTGAGCTTGGATTTGCCTCACATATGTAGGCTGTCCTAACAGAGGCAATGCATTTGTATTGTATATATGGTGTTTATAATGCAAACACCAGACACTGTTTGTCTTTCTCTTGAAGTGAAGGTGATTATGCTGAATAGAAATGGAACGGGATGAAATAAACTCCTATACAAAGGCCAAGCAGTTTGACTTGAGACTAAACACTGGCTGTAGGACCAGAAATACAGGCTTAAATCCAGGTTACCTTCTCTCTCTCTCTCTTTTCTTCATTCTTCACAACTATGATGTGCTTTGTGTTATTTACATTGTGCCAGGTGACTCATCTAAATGAAATCTCTCTCTGACGCCATCAAACATGACCACAAAAATGATGAGGCAGTTGCTGGAAGGGAACTAATAGTAATTCTGAAGTATGGACTTTACAGTCTGAGGCAGATTCATAGCATGTGAATAGCTGGGTGGCATTGAAAACATATACTTACATTCCTGATCTGTTTAAGAAAAAATTTAATTGCAGGTTTAGCAGGGCACTACGCTTGCCTGAGACAAGCTAAATAGCAGCTTACTTAAAAACAAAACAAAATGGTCAGTCTTCCCATTTACTTAATCAGAAGTTCGAGGATTCTCCAGTCAAAAGAAGTGAAAATCCTGGTTGGAAAGCAGCGCTGCCTGACAATTTCTGCCCTGCCCCTGGATGAATGTTACTGCAGATCTGGACTTGAATTAGCCTATACAGATTGTGATTGTTCTTTGCACTTAAACTCTGACCCCAAAGGTGTGTCTTTTCCGGGGGTTATACGATCAGCTTAGTAGTTTCTAGGCCCTTGAAAACAAATTCCTGCAGTATAAATACAGATAACAGGAATTATTGTACTGAAATCAACACTGCTAAAAGCAGAGTACCAAGTCCACACAGTTTGCTGTTGTGAAGAAGCCGTGGAATCAGAAAATGAGCCTGCGTTCCTGAGCCCCGTTACCGAAGAGATTCTCCTCTGACTTCTGCTGGTTGAGAGCAAACAAACTGTTTTTAAATATTTAGAGAAGATTGAAGCTGCTACCTGAAAAACTGGAGCCAAAGTCTGAACTGATTTGAAATGAGGTCGTCAACTCTTAAGCAATTTTATTCATGGCAGGTACGGATTTGATTCTTTGAGTTTCAGAGTTCTGTAAGGCTTTGTTTTATTTCTCGTGGTGTAAGAAATGCTATTACATACAATCACACTTCCTTGTCTGCTGAGGGATATATATACCGTTCAGGCTACAGAAACACTTGGGGATCTGCTGGCTGCCAGCTTGCTTTCAACATTGTACCCAAGGAGGCATCCATCTGGTTTCATTGCTCAAAACTGGGAGCAAATGCTGGTAAAGAGGGAAAACAGACCAGTTTATTCCCACTTAAGTGATATAAAGGTCTTTTGTGTTTGTTTTTTTTTTCTCTCCTGTAGTAAGTATGGCAGTTAGTTTAGAAAACTCAGGGACATGGTTAGTATCAGGAATGTGAGCAAGCTTCCAGCGGTTGCTTAGTATGACCGAACTGTTGTTTGTGATGTTACAATGAGCTTTGCAGTAACTTATTTTCTTCTTCTTTCCCTTCAAGCTCCAATCTATGCTGTCAAAACCAAAGTTATTCTAGTCCTGCTTGGATAGGGCAAATTTTCAATGATTTTAGCTGGCTGTATCATGAAGACAGTTTGAAAAGAGCCCTAAGTACAGTCAGATGTGAAATTGATTTGTTTTCAGCCTGACGTCACTGTATGGGTGTGTTTTATTGTGGTGGATTGGAATGATATCCCTTGAGGAAAACAGAAAAACTAAAAACTTTACATTTAAGTGGTTTTCGTAGTGATATCCATAGTGTGTAAAAGCTAAAGTCCACCCCTGTGCTGACGATGGGAAGGTGTTCAAACCGGTTCCTCTCGTCTGTTGGGCAGATTAAGGCAATGTGACTCCCTTGCCTCCAGGCCACTGATTCTTTCTTTGAACCCAAGCTTCTCATCTTGCTGGCATTGTTAAGAATACTTTAAGATGCTTTCCTACTTCAAGGAGCCAGAGGGATTAGGCACAGGACAAATCGACTTATAAAGCTGAGGATGAATGTACACAGGAAGAAGCATTTGCATGAAGACCAGTAGTTTTTATGTGTTTAACACATTCTCTGATAGTAGCAGGTCATATAAAGAGGGAAGTTTATGTTTTTATGAACTCTTGAAGCTTTAAGTCAAAGGGATTTCGTTTTCTTTGAATGCTTTGATTTTTCTATCATGTAAACAAAAGCATCTCTCCCAGCACTGGTAAAGAGCTGTGAAAACAGCAGAGGTATTTTGTACCTGCCATCTAAATCCCACGCTACCACACCTGAGTGATGCTTCCTGGTAAAGCTGCCCAGCTGTGCAAAACCCAGCCTGGAAGCAGGGCGTGCTGCTGTTGGAAGGTGAGACAGGCAACAGTGTCTTTCCACCCTCCCTCCTGGCCACTGAGAGAATTGTGGAGGGGTTGGGATCCAGCAGGACCTCTGTTAAGGTAAACTGGAATATTTGCTTGTTTGTTTTACAAGATCCTTGGATGTTTCTGCTTTGGGAATGGTATTGTTTATCCAAGAACTGGTGCAGGTAACTCAGCTGCACAGATTTTATTCTCCACTGCTCTTTATCTCTGCTTGAGTCCTCGGCTTAATAGATATTTGACATCCTATTACATTAGACTTGTTGAGATACATCTTATATCCTTTTCACATGAAGAATGATAGAATTTTGTTTTTTTTCACCCATCAAAATAGTTCTTCACAATGTGGGTAGATACCTTGTAAGCTAAAGGTTTTCAAAACACTATCTTCAGTCTCTACTTCTGTGTCAGCATTCAGCACTGTGCTGAAGCCAAAGGAATTTTGGGGACACTCAGTAAGAACTTGTTTGTGCTGCTTCTAGAAACAAGCAGATTTTTACTTCAGAATTGCTCAGAATCTGGGGGAGAAAGGTGTGGGTGAGAGGAACTGGGGAGAAGGATTAATTTCTATTCCTTCAACCAAAGCTGAGCTTTGATGGGGTGGACCTGAAAGGAGGAGAAAAAAAACACCAAATAACACTGTGCTTTTACAGTGTGCTTCACTGCATGATATTTTATCTGTACCAGTTACTTGTAGAAACAAGCCAGGAAGAGTTTGGGATATTTTGAATAATAAAGATACTATCAAAGGTGCATGAACAAAGTACTTCCTTACAGCTGCCCCAAAACTGGAATTTCTGTTCCCTAAGACATTCTAGAACTTGAAATTTCCATTGTGTAGCATTATTACTCAGAGCTGAATGTCTGAGCATCTTTGATTCGGGGTCAGAGAATTGATTTGTTTTAGAAAGAAGAAAAATAGGTTTTCAACTTCCATTTTTATCTGTAGTATGGAGACATAGCTCTAGTATGCAAAGACAAAGTTATGAATCACATAAATCCAACAATTTGACTTTCTATTTCTTGTTTCCAAACCAGTTCAGGTCAGTAATCATGGCAGAGAGGTGAGGGATGTGAGGGATATGGCCTCAAGTTACGCCAGGGCAAGTTTGGGTTGGATATTAGGAAGAACTTCTTTACAGAGAGGGTAGTTAGATACTGGAATAGGCTCCCCAGGCAGGTGGTTGAGTCGCCATCCCTGGTTGTGTTTAAGAGCCATTTGGATGTGGTGCTCAGGGATATGATTTAGTGTAGTGTTTTTAGACTTAGGGTACTGGTTAGGCTGCGGTTGGACTTGATGATCTTCAAGGTCTTTTCCAATCTGGGTAATTCTATGATTCTATGATAGAATTCTGTGTGAAGGTAAAAGTGGAAAGAATCTGACCTTCTCCAGCGCTATGTGTGTACCCTCAGGTTTCCTGAGATGTTGGCCCTGTCTGCTAATCTCTGCACAAGAGTAAATTTGATGATGTTTTCCAATCTGAGGACTTCTGATTAAATGTAAATGAATTATTATAAGTCTTGCCTCTGCAGTGAGATCACTGCTTACTCAGGGAGGGTGTGAATCGATGATAGATTGACGATAGTGTTTAAATTCCCTTCATGGCCATTCTTTAGGCAGCTGTTTAGTGGTTAAGCTTGGTGATGGCAAAGAGGTACAGTTTAAAAAGTGAAAGTATTGCACTCAGTCTTCTTTTCCTTTCTGAAATGAAGGACTGTTCTAAATGAATGAAAGACCTTCAGTCTAGGGATCTTACTGAACAACATAATCACGAGCATGGTTAAAATGTGAGCGGGGACCATATCTTCCCCTAGAAATCCCTGGAGAAAGGAAGGAGAAAAGCAACATTGCTCTTTGTAGGAGCTGTGGGTATGCCTGACTGAGTTAATTATGCACCGGCTTGCTGCGCACAGGTCATGTTTGAGTAGCTTGTGAAAGGCTGAGCTGGCCACAATGCCGTGTGCAAAGATTAGCGGCACTGAATGCAGTTTGGTAAGCACAAGGGATGCCAATTGGTGGGAAGCATTGAAACTGGCAGCGAGAGGAGGTAGCCGAGTGCAGCGAGCAGTGTACACAAAGATCACAGGTTACATCTGGGATTTCGTTATGCATGCCTAATGAGCACACTGATGAGAACTCCCCAGGCCGTTGTAAAAGTAGCTGAAAAAAGAGCTGCTGATAAGGCACTGAATAGCTTCACTCCTAAAGCTTTCCTTTGGCGTGGGGATATTTAAAGCCAGCAAAGATAATGGAGAGAAAATTGGACAATAAAACGCGAAGGGAGCTGTCCTGCCTCGCTACTTTAAACAACAAAAACATAACGCTGGTGTCCATTCGAAAGCGGCAGGCAGCTCACGATGTGCCTGAACTACTGATTATTGAAGGGTCCAAAGCAGGGTCTCCGCTAGAAGCAAGCAGTAACTTGCAGAAAGAAGAGAAAGTTTTGCAGCGTAACTCCATGGGAATGCCAGAAGGCAACGCAACTGGAAGGCAGGTTGGTGAGCTGTGTTGTGTGTTGGGAGGGAAATGGAGAATTTAAAGCTAAATGTGCTGGACGTGGATTGTATATTGATGTGTTAAACCTTCTGTATATGAATCGCTTCAGTCCTCAGCATGACTCCATGTCCTCTAACAAGCATTACACTGCCAAGGCCTCTTTGAGGTCTCTGAAATTCAAAAGCAAATGGCAATGAGGTATGTTATATCATTAGCTAATGAGCATTTTCTTTCGGCTCCACCTCTAATAGTATAGGGTGGTGGTTTTTAGTAAGGAAACAAACAAGTGCTTCTCCTTCTCAACTGCGATTGCTTGAATAGTTTGTTATGTGCTTGTGCTGGGTCATTCTCTGGAATCGCAGAAATTGCAGAAACATTAAGACATCATAATTTTAAGTAAGTCATTTATTTATAACTACCAGGTGGATGTTAACAAAACTTCATGGCAATATATCTGTGGCAATGTTTTGTTTAGTTTTTAATTCAGAGTTGCAGTTTTAGAGGTTGATCTTTCTAGGTATCTTCTCCATGAACATCAATGCTGATAAAGACATTACGAAGTTTATTGTTAAAAAAAAAAAAAAAAGATTTTGCTTTTTAAAAGGTAACATTACAAGTAACAATAATTTGGATTAGTTGTATGTTTAAGGGTAACAAAATCTAAGAACAAGTATTGTGTTTTTGGAAGCAGCGTATACTTAGAATGGCTTAAATAGAGTCAGACTGGAAAGAAACGACAACAAAGACAGACTGGCTGTACCTGAAGGCATTGTCTGTCTCTAGTGCTAACAAGGTGAATGGTCAAGCTGTGCTGAGATTTGTTAAAAAGGATGGGAACTGAATTTCTGCCTCCTGCCACCCAGAGATGATGCTTCTGTAGGCATGAAACTATAGACTCTGGACCTTTGATGTTCCTGAGGCTGTTTTGCCCTCATTTTGTTGTTCACTGGCAGTCTCTAACAAACTGGGAAAACATCTGAAGTATTTAAAAAGCGTGTGGCTTTCCAATAGTGTGCTACTGCCTGCCTGAATCCAATGCTGTGAATCAGCAGGTTGTGAAAGAGGAGAGTGGGAAAGGTGAAAAAACAGCGCAGATAAGGCCGCATTTCCTTGGCAGCTGTGTGCTTCAAGTTAAGAGGGCAAGAGCTGATTTCAGCCTGAGGATGCGTGGGGAGAAGAGCCGCTCAAAACCTTCAGATACGCCAGGTGAGAGGCTGAGATCTGGTGTTTGTGGGCAAGCAGACAGGGAGAGGCAGAAAGGAATTTGCTGAAAAGGCCAAGCCCCATGTCCCTGCCTGCTGACTGCCTGGTGTTGTGAGGAGAAACTTAGCTCTTTAATTTCAGGATATGAAAATTGGTGTCCCAGGCACAAGAGGGGCAACTGAGACAAGGATTTGTGTGGCATAAGATGGTACAGACTGGATGTGAGGAATAAGGAGCAGTGTGGCCACAATACGGAGATGGATGTTGGGGTAGGAGGGCAGCTCCAGCCCTGGGAAGGAACCATAGGGGGGGGATCTTGGTTTGGACGATGCTCAGGGAGTTAAAAGGTTGGTTGTTCTATTCCTTCAGACCCCCAGTTTTAGTTAAATGATGAACAAAATATTTTCACCTATTCTTCAAAAAGTTGGAACAGCTCTCTATGCAAAGTGTCAAGTGATGCTCAAGTTTTGGTGTTTCCCTGACTAACAGTGCATTGAGACACTGGAATCAGTAGTTGCTTGTATGTTTTTCAAAAGACTGGATGGCAGAAAATACCCCTCAGTCTTTTGGTAAATTGAATTTGAATTGCTTTTATGTCACTAGCTGCCTAGAAAAATGGAAGTGGTTAGTGAACGTGGGGCAGAGAACAAAGCAATGAAGGACACAAAACCTGTGATATTGTCTGTTTTCTGTCTACAAGTTGCTTCCAGAAGCACAGTGGACAGGAGCAGGTGAGGAGATGCTTGTGTCACTCTGCTCTCATGCTGTTTCATCAGAAAATGCAAAACACTAATGCCTTTGTCATCTGAGCCAAAGTAAATGCACACAGTGAACTGTAGCGCGTTAGACCTTCTGCTTTGCTGGGTATTTGTGAAGATAAATGTTTCCCACCACAACCAAGGTCTCTTCTAGGCTCTGAGATAGGATATCTCGGAGAGATAGGTATGAGAAGACAAAGAACAATACTGAAATAAGCTTCTCAGGGCAGACATTAAAATAAATGAGTGTTTAAACACCATTTAAATATGGTGTACGAGAGACGGTTTCCTTTAAAAATGGGCCTTTTCCCATATGTTGGGCCATGTGTAGACCAGGAGCTGGACTCGATGATCCTTATGTGTCCCTTCCAACTTGGGACATTCTATAATTCTATGATTCTATTATATTATTACCTTAAACTGGGAAGGCACGAAGAAGAGTTGTATTAAGTTTTGTGGGGAAGTATTGGTGGTAGGTGATGGTTGGGCTAGAAGACCTTGGAGGTATTTCCCAACCTTGGTAGGTCTATGATTTATGTTGAGAATTTCATTATCTTTTGGGAAGGAAGCGCAAAGAGAGGGCAATGTATTCTAGACACTGCTTGGTGTGGAAGAGTAAGGGGGATAAAGGAGATATAGGGGCTAATATCCGTGTAACTCTTCCCCAGCATCCGTGCAGCAGTCACAGGCAGGGAGGGGGCAGGCTGCAGAGTGTAGGCTTGCCCCATGATAGCGAGGGGCTGCACTGTAATGCTGCATAGCTGAAGGTATTTGCTGCAGCTCTGGGCTTGTCTGAGCACCTGCGGCATTGTGGTGGTTGTGCCGTGCATACAGTGAGCCCAGGTACTGCTGCATGGTTTTGCAGCAGAGTGTTGGTTGTTAGTGGACTGGTGGCATTAAACCAGGAGTCCTAATGGACACCAAGCTGAATGTGAGCCAGCAGCGTGCTCTTGTTGCTAATGGTATTTTTGGCTGCATTAGGCAAAGAACTGCCAGCAGGTTAACAGAGGTGATCCTTTTCTGCTCAGCTCTGGTGAGGCCCCACCTGAAGTAATGGGTCCAGTTCTCTCCAGTTCTTCGCTAGGAGAGTGGTTAGGCCCTGGAACAGGCTGCCCAGGGAGGTTGTGGATGCCCCGTCCTTGGAGGTGTTCAAGGCCAGGTTGGACGGGGCCCTGGGCAATCTGATGTAGTAAATGTGTATGTTTGGTGGCCCTGCCAGGCAGGGGGGTTGGAACTACATGATCCTTGAGGTCCCTTCCAACCTGAGTCATTCTGTGATTCTGTGATTCTGGGCCCTCTTGTACTGCCTGCCTTCACCATGCTGTGGTTCTGTAAATCAAGCTTGCACCACTTTTGGGAGTCAAGCCTGAAGACAAAATTGCTTTCAGTTTTTATTTACAGTCCTCCATAATTGTCCATGGCAAGGACCTGGGGAACTGATTTTCAGTACAGAAGGTGGTGGGCACTTCAGGAAGCCCATTTCTGCCTTCAGCTTAAGGTGAGATTCAGAGGAACATTGCATGTAAGAGAAGTGATGGCTCCTGTCTGTTTATGAGCAGTTGCTTTTTGCAGGAAGTAAGTGCCTGCCGTTCTAATAAATACAGCACGGAGAAGACAAATTTTTTGCGTTCATTTTTTTTTTCCATTTTGGTCGTGACCCAGACATCATTATTCACAAGCTGTCTAAGCATGAAACAAAATCAAGTTAATGGGTTTGGAATACTGCATCAAATGAACTGGGTGCAGTCTAGTGTTAATAAGCAGCCTAAGTAATTCTCACTGTGCTGTACCAAGGAGGCAGTTTTCTTCTCTTTAGCAGAAATGAGATTAATATTGTTGAGCCTGATCTGGTGACTCCTCCTCCTGTCCCTTCACTGCTGTAATCCCCAGCATCAGGTGCTACAGTAAGGGATAGAGGGCCTATGGCTTCCCAGGCAAGTTAATAGATTTGTCATAGCAGCTTCCATCTAGATTTTTAGAAAAAAAAGTTACTTTAAGTAACATTAATGAAACCTGATGTTTTTTCCTTGAAACCCATCAATGTTGAGCTTGTCCCTCCCCTCCTGTGCCTTCCTCATGACTTGATGTCAGCAATGTCCTTTGATGGCAGAGTTATGCTCTGATTACCTCATCTGTGAGAGATGTTGCCTTTGTAATTTTCATTAATGTTTCATTTTTCAGTTGAATTGAGTGTACTGAACCGTAGAATTGCTGTATTGCAGACCATGATCTGACTGATGGATTGTCTACTTTGGGCTAATCTACTTCAGTATTAGCTATCACATCCTCAGAATTGGGATTCGATCAAACCCATGAGTTCTTGTAGCTCAGTATCAGGTGCCACTTTATTAGGACATCTCAAAAAGACAATCCAAACCCTTGTGCACATGTGTATAGCTCTGCAGGTAGCATGCAGCTGGTCCTGCCTGGTTTCAGGGTCTCGGGGAATTACTGAATCTGTTTTCTCTGGGCCTTTTATTTTGTTTTCATAGTGAGTGGGGCAAACTGAGCTACCTGCTCATGTTTGTGGAGGGATGTTCAGTGTGGTCCCTCCCATGAGTCTCTGTGCAGGTGGCAGTCTGCTAGGAAGAGCAGAGCTCAGGCTGCATGGTGAGAGTGCTTCAGTTATAGATAAACTGTGTTGGGACTGCTGAGAACATTTTGCTACCAGCTAACTGGTAATGTATTCCAAGTGTAAATCAACGTTGTGAAACATTTCAATGGAATATTGCTGCTTATAGCAATAAGGAGGCACACGTTTTATTTTTCTTTTGCTCTTCAGGTTTTGTCCAACGCTGACTCTCCTCCGAGCTGTGCGCTGGAATCTGAAATGAAACAGAACTTTGCTTTTGACAACATGGGCTACGAGGAGAACTGTGAAGCCATGCCCTCATCGTCTTCCCAGGAGCGCACTGTGGTGGTCAATGTTGTAGGAATGACTTGCCAATCTTGTGTGCAGTCGGTAGAAGGACGAATTTCCAAAGTTAAGGGTGTTGTGAGTATTAAAGTCTCCCTTGAACTGAATAATGCTCTAGTAAAATATCTACAGTCAGAAATAAGCCCTGAACAGATTTGCCAAGAAATAGAGGATATGGGCTTTGATGCTAACATAGCAGAAGAGAGGTTGACACCAGTGTCTGTAAATTTGCCGTGCTCGAGAGAGGCAGTAATAAAGCTTCGGATAGAAGGCATGACGTGCCAGTCCTGCGTCACCAGCATTGAAGGAAAGATTAAGAAGCTTCACGGTGTGGCAAAAATCAAGGTGTCACTCAGTAACCAGGAAGCAGTTATTGCTTACCATCCGTATATCATTCAGCCTGAGGAACTTAGGAGCCATATCAGTAACCTGGGGTACGACTGCACCATTAAGAGTAAATCGGCACCTTTGAAGCTTGGTGTGCTTGATGTCAGGAGCCTGCAGAGTGCAGACCCCAAAGAGACACCTGCATCTCTCGAGGGTGAGGGTTTGCATCCATTGGTTGCCAACAAGAGCAGCACAGCTACAGTGACTGTACATATAGAAGGCATGCACTGCAAATCTTGTGTCAGAAACATTGAAGGAAATATATCCTCTCTTCCAGGCATACAAAGTATTGAAGTCTCCTTGGAGCATAAATGGGCTGTCGTGCAATATAGCCCAAATTTAATAACCTTGCCTGCTTTGCAGCAAGCTATTGAATCCCTTCCACCTGGAAACTTTAAAGTTTACCTCCCTAATAGTTCAGAAGCAAATAATCAAGCATCTTCGTCTCCTGCTTTGGTATGTGATCTCTTCAGAGAGCCACTGAAAGACACAGTGTGCACAGCTGTTATTAGGATTGATGGCATGACCTGCAATTCCTGTGTACAGTCCATAGAAGGAACAATATCTCAGAGACAAGGCGTGCAGCATGTAGCAGTTTCTTTAGCTGACAAGACTGGGACCATACATTATGATCCAGCTAACACAAATGGAGAGGAACTGAGAGCTGCCATAGAAGAAATGGGGTTTGATGCATCTTTGCTGACAGGTAACACTGTTTTGTCTTCTGTGGGTAGCATGTCAAAAGGCTTGGAAGTTGGTACAGTGTCTTTTAAGTGGCAGATGCCCTTACCACCACAGTAGGTTTCCTCCTATGGGCTCCTCCAGCCTCTTACAGGATGCTGTGAGATCTGTCAAATTGACTGTTTTAATTTAAATTCCATAATACTAAAACATACAAACTTAAGCATGTTTCATTTAAAACTAATTTTTTTTCCTGGCTAAAGTCCCTTCTTAGTGTCTGAATCTTTTGTTCTTTATTTCTTGAGAATTTTTGCTAGGGACCTAAGCCTTGCTGTCAACAAGGTGAATGCCAAGACACGCGCGGTCTTTGGCAGCCAACGCTACTTTTACATGTTAAGCTGCAGCACAGTTTGTGGAATTTGTACACGTGCTCAGTGTTGAAGGAGTTGCTATGGTGCATAATCTCCTCTCAAGCAAATTTCAAAAGCAGCAGTATTTATTTGCTCCAGGTCAGAACAAATTTCCTTTAAGATACGGATGTGGTATACCTGGAATGCACTGGTTTAAACCCCAAATACCCGATTGGTTTTTCTCACAGACTTAGAGGTCTGAGTGCTGCAAATCTTTCCACTACTCATTTTACAGTACTTGCATAACGACTGTGCCATAAAGAGAAACCTGTTGAGAAGCTTTTCCTTTCCCTTTTAGGGACCAGGCGCTATGAGCTGTATAGAAGGTAACAAAGACAAGATGAATATGAGGCTGACCTGTACTCTGTGCTGGATAAAGACCCTCTAGATGCCAGTGTATCTTTATTGAGCAGAGGTAGCTGTCAGATTAAGGCAGCTGTCTGATCTAGACACAGATTGGAGGGAGTCACTTGCCATCTGAAAGTGGCAATGAGATATGTAGTTAGGTGGTGATATAAGTAGTGCAGGTGAGCGTGTGTTGTTATTTGCATAGTAACAATCTGTAATTTTCTTCCACCAAGAAACCAAGATTACCATATCATCTTTCAAACAAATAAAAGACTTTGCGTGATCAGTGTAACCTGCTTGTAGTTTTGCATCATCGTATTGCCCTGTAAGTAGTAATTGTTCAGTTTATTGTGCATTTATTCAAGATACTGGTGCAGGAGATCACAAGCAGTGGCCTGATGCCAGCAATGCTGCAGCACAGCCTCGAGCTCCAGAGCCTCCTCGCCAGAGCTGTGTCTCCGATGCACTTCCAGACAGCCCGCACCTTGATGAGCCAAACCAGCCCAGTGGAGCAACAGCCAAGAAGTGCTTTTTACAAATCACTGGCATGACCTGTGCATCGTGTGTGTCTACCATTGAAAGAAATCTGCAGAAAGAAGACGGTAATAAATTCAACATTCCAATAATGAGTTCTGAGGGACTGCTGGTTGGAAAAGGTGTTCTGTATTTGTCAGTGGAAGGGGCCATGGTAGAATATCTTGAGGTTAAATAGACTTAAACTTCTTTTTAGGGCTAATATAACTACATCACTGTTTGTGTAGTGAGTCTACACGATGGACGTAATTGTTTTGTAATAGTAAGTGCTTGGAATATGATCAACATTTCAAATTAGAATGAGAGGTAATGGCCTTAAATTGCACCAGGAGAGATTCAGGTTAGATATCAGGAAAAATGTTGTCAGAAAGAGCAGTGAGGCCCTGGCAGAGGCTGCCCAGGGAGGTGGTAGAGTCACCATCCCTGGACATATTCAAGAACTGTATGAATGTGGCACTGAGGGACATGGTTAGTGGGTATGGTGGGGATGGTTTGATGGTTGAACTAGATTATCTTAATGGTCTACTCCAACCTTAATTATTCCCTGTCTCAAATATATAATAATAAGGCTCAGGACAAGAACAGAAAAGTTGTTCTTATTTTGTTCTCAGGGCCTTGTGTCTTTACAGAGCAATCCATCACTTTCAAAGCTGTTGAGAGCTCTGATAATTGTGGTATGAAGCTTATTCTCCAGCATATGTTTGCACAAGCATGTATAAATAAATGTGTGGCTCCAATCCCTGGGTAATTATATTAGTTTAGGCACAGCAAGTCCTGCCAGGTTAGAAGTCTGCAGACTGGCCATATAGAGCATGAGCAGTCAAGCATCAACACTGCTTTAAAGCACATCAGCTCATCTTAAGTGGGTTTTGCTTATTGATTCCTGTGTCTGCGGTCTCCCAATGCATGGTCTCCATGTGCTGATACAAGTCAATTGATTCGATTGTCAATTTATATTAAAAAAAAATAATAATAAAAAAGAAAGCCCAGTGTCCTGTGGGATTTAGTTAGAGCTTGGCAAACTTAAGAAAGCCAGGGTAGAGCTTGGAGTTAGAAGTGCAGAAATTGCTCATGAACTTCCTTTCTGTCTCTGACCATAGCCTCCATGTTGCAGCTTCTCTTGTTGCTATAGGTGTATAGGTGTATAGGTATAGGAACTTTGGTATGGCTGCATCTCAGTAAAAACTTTGCTGCTCTGACCAGGGAACAACACTAGGAGGAGGCAGAAAAGAGATCACTAGACATAAAATGGCACTAAACTGCTACAGTTTCCACTGAAAATCACATGTGATATTTTATTTTTCTTCCTCACAAACTAAACTGCATTATCTAACATTCTTTATTATTGCTGCTGCAGGTATTGTTTCAGTGTTGGTAGCACTGATGGCAGGTAAAGCAGAGATAAAATACAAGCCAGAGTTCATACAGCCTCTTGAAATAGCACAGTTGATTCAGAATTTGGGTTTTGAAGCCACTGTCATAGAAGATCATTCAGAAACAGAAGGAAATGTGGAGCTTCTTGTAAGTAACGTGTATTTCAAATTGCGTGTTGGTTTTGGATATGGTGGGCTCAGAAGAAGCATTTTCTTGCAAGAGCTTTTGTTTAAGGAGACATGGCCTCAACAGATCAGTTCTGTCTGGTGACACTCATTTTGCTTAATTGCTAGAAAGAGAAAATCATTTTCTCTTAGAAGAACCTGACAAAAGCACTGAAACAAAAAGCAATAGTTATGTGTATGGAATAGACTTCTGTTAGCACGGGGAAATGAAATGGGAAATGATACATCATTGAGCATCTGATGAGAAGGTTATGGGCTTTGTATAGAGGTCTGAGAACACTGGGTGAAATTATTAAATAGTTCATAGCAGGACAGATTCTTTGAAAGTCTGTTTTTCTTCTCTTATGTTTATATACAGTAAGACAGAACACAACAGCCTGCACTTATGCAAACAGATCAGAAAGTGGGAATGTGCCATGCTGAAGCCACCAGGAGATTTGAGTTAGGATGATGATGTTGAACATGCTCACATGTGTATTGACTTTGGCAGTGTTAATAGAGCTGCTGATAGAACTATACAAACTACTCTTGCAGTAAATGCAACGTGCTAGTGCTGCTGTACAAATAAGCTGCAGTGAATAGAACTGTTTGTTGCAGAATTTTACAAGCAGATAGTTATATTTGTTTCCTGTAAGACAACTCTATAAACTTCCTGCTCAGGCCTTGGGTCAGTGCCTGCAGAGTTTGAACAGTCTCTGGTATGTTTGTAACAATACCTCAAATTCTTTAACAAATATTGGGTGAACATTTGGTTCATTAAAAGTGATGACAACAACAAAAAACTTCCTTAAACACTGAAACCTGCATTGTGAGTGCAAAAGCTAAAATGACTGACGTACTTGTCCTTCTTAGCACCATTGGTGAAAAGAGATTGCTAACTGTACCTAAAACTGTGTTTATTTCAGATTACAGGGATGACTTGTGCTTCCTGTGTTCACAACATTGAATCCAAACTTATGAGGATGAATGGCATATTCTACGCCTCAGTTGCACTTGCTACTTGCAAAGCTCACATCCAGTTTGATCCTGAAATTACAGGACCTCGAGATATTATAAAAATAATCGAGGTAGGTTTTAGAACATTTTTTTTTAATAAAGAACAAGAAGGAGGTGTCCCTGCCTTTAGCAGGAGGGTTGGAACTAGGTGATTCTAAGGGTCCCTTCCAACCCAAACCACTCTATGATTCGTCTATGAAATTAAGAAGAAAGTAAAGCATCTGATGTTTGGATAGGGAAGAGTCCTTTGACTATTTTGCTCAGCACTGCGAAGCTGATGTGGCAGCAGTGATCAACATATAAGCAGTAGACTGTTCAGGCTGCTGGAGCAATTCTTTGAGGTATATCTTGCCACAGCAACATCTCATAATGCAGCTATTAAGATTAATTTCTGGGGGGAGGAGTGTTTGGGCTGCAGTAGGTCACAAAAGGGTCAGTCATAACTGGATTCTTACAAATATATATATATATACATATATATATATATGTATATAGCTTTTCCCTGCAGTCAGCTTCATAAGTTTAAACTGGTTCTGGTAACCTCAATTTTCAACTCCAGATGCATCTACTCAACTGTGGTGTTAAGGAGATGCTAGCAATGTTTACTAGCCCAGTAGCTTGTATGCATTTTTACCCTCCTTTGTGATGTTTTCTATTTGTCATACTTATTCCATTGGGGATTAAAGGGTGTAAAATTGCTGTGAGGAAGAGGGCAGCAGCATACTAGCTGTCAGTGGGAGCTGCCTTTGCCTAGGAAGCCAGAACATTTACTGAATTATGACTGTATTGGTGTATAGATAACACGAGTACTTTACAGTCCACATTGTGAGTACTATCTGATATATCTTCCTGCTGAGGATCTGAAAATAAATAAGATGGCATTTATTAAATATGGAGCAGTGTCCTTTTCTGACATTTCTTCTAAAACAAGTGTCACTTAAGTATGTTACAAGTAATATAGTTAGTCTAATCAGAAGTAACTCATCTTCCCTCCTCTTTTAATAAAAAGGAAATTGGCTTTCATGCTTCTGTGTCTAGAAGAGTTCCAAATACGCATAACTTGGATCATAAAAGGGAGATACAGCAGTAAGTACTTCTCTTCCTCTCTCACTAATGAATGTATGTAGATCATCTCTTTTAACGCATGCCCCCTCACTTTCCCCAGTTAATTTAGCTTCTTCTTGTGTAAAACATATTTCATTTTATGATTTGCTATTTGGTTCAAATACTTTTACTGCTTTTGTTAGTTTGGGTTTTTAACTCATAAATGACTATACATTTAAATATGCAGGAGACAGTAAAACTGTCCTGATGTTTTGGTTATTTCCCAGTTATCCTGAAGATGTGTGTTAGAATAGCACTAATATCCCTAGCTCTGTATTGTCAGCACGGTGTTTGGCCTGGGTACTGCAGGATGTGCCATGACTGGGAATTTACAGCTTCTACTTTTCAGGTGGAGGAAGTCTTTCTTGTGCAGCCTTGTGTTTGGTATTCCTGTCTTAATCCTAATGATTTATATGCTAATACCTGGCGGCGAACACCACGGGGCTATGGTGCTGGAGCAGAATCTCATTCCTGGATTATCTATTTTAAATCTTCTCTTCTTTGTCCTGTGCACTTTTGTTCAGGTATGTTCAGAGTGTTTCTAGGAGGTTTGCTTTTTGTTCGTCTCCTATTTATGTAGTCTGATCTGATAAATATAGGAGACCTGAGGAAAGGTTTAGTGAATTATACCTACCCTCTTGTCTGTGATACCTCCATAGAATGAAATGACACTTCTTTGCAAAATATCAGTTCTTAATTGCTCACTGCACTTACTCCTGCCACTGTTGTGCTAGTAGCATTTCCAATAATGAAAGGTAATATTAAAACAAATAAATACTTGATCTGGTGCAAACTGGTTAGATAACTATAGGTAAATCCCTTCAACTTCCTTGCTTTGTTTACTTTGCATTTCTAGGAAAAGGACAGGATCTGCCAGGATTTAGCTGGCAGTTGTATAGAGAGCAAGTTAGAGCAAGTGAGAAGATAACATGGGATTCAACCTCCAATAGACCTCCCCACTAAAGTGATATTGAAATAAATCTCAGATGGGACAACCATCCCTTCTGTTATCTACTGCATGTTCTATTGGTGATATTATATATCCCTTGCTTTCACTGCTCTGATTATAATACGTGCCTGTCTACTCTTACACCAACAGTTTCTCGGTGGATGGTATTTTTATGTACAAGCTTACAAGTCACTGAAGCACAAGGCAGCCAACATGGACGTGCTTATCGTACTGGCCACAACGATTGCTTATGTGTATTCATGTGTGATCCTGTTGGTGGCAATAATTGAAAAGGCAGAGAAAAGCCCTGTCACTTTCTTTGACACTCCTCCAATGTTGTTTGTATTCATTGCCCTTGGGAGATGGCTTGAACATATAGCAAAGGTAACTCATCTTCATGTGAAATATCTTGTATTTGTAATGAGAATGGAATAAAACTGTTCATACCAATTCAAGTCAAATGTTTCAGATGTGTGAAGTAGCCTACACTATGGTCATTTAGAGTTCATGGGTCGCATTAAGCAGACATCAGCATTTATGTGTCTCAGTATATCTCAAACATCTCTTTCTATTTTTCAGAGTAAAACCTCAGAAGCTCTTGCTAAACTTATATCTCTCCAAGCCACGGAAGCCACTGTGGTGACTCTAGGACCTGACCACTCTATCATCAGGTATTTTCATTTCATGAAGCAAAACACTCAGCCTACTTGGATGCACAGCCTGGCCTTGAAGCAGTTACAGTAAAACTGTTATTATGACTTTGAAGTCCATGACATAAATGGTCTGTCTGTTCTACTTTCATCTTTTGCAGAGAGGAGCAGGTACCTGTTGAACTGGTTCAAAGGGGTGATATTGTAAAGGTTGTTCCAGGTGGGAAGTTCCCAGTGGATGGGAAGGTCATTGAAGGCAATTCTATGGCAGATGAGTCTCTCATTACTGGTAACTTCGCTTACACTTGCACAAATACATGAAACCTTCTATAACTTTTTCTCACGTGGAAAGAGAACAGAACAAAGCAAAATGTGATGTTTTGAATAACCTCTCATCTTAAAGAACTCTTTTCCTGGCCTTTGTGAGCTTGAATCCAAATCCCGTGTCTGCATATACCCTAAAAAACTGAAGACTCTCAGCTCAATTTGGTCTCTTTTACTAACGTAGTGATGGGATGTGCACTAGGGTTGTTATTTGAGAGGTATGGTGGGAGTTTCTGATGGAATATATTTCTAGAGAAGGTATATTTTCAGTAGAGACTTCTAAAGGAAATATTGCTGAGATGTTGAAGTCATATGCATAGATATTAGACAAGGCTTCCAACAGGGGCAGCCAAGGAAGCAAGGAGAGCAAAAGAAAGCCTCATGACTTGGTGCTCATTAAGAGTCATAGAACTTCTTCAGTTTCTGAGATTTTCATTTCATTTTGTAAACATAATGATTTATTTGTTTGTGTAATTCTTATAAATAAGTTGAAGGATCTAAAAACTTGACATTGTGATCAGCTTGCCTGGTTTGGTCATGTGTTTACTTTGCCTGGGGACACCCTTAATTTTAGGAGAGTCAATTGTTATCACTAACCTTGAGACCAGAAAATAGTGGTTTTGTAGAGATTCTTGAAGCAACAGTGTGAGGAAACTTCTACTTTTTCCTTTGTTATTTATCTAACAAAAGGCCAGGACAAGTTGCAGCTCAGATATGCGGAGTAAAATGGCAAAGAGGGATTTCCATAATGCAAATGTTAGGGCTCTTTTGTTCCGGAGTGCAGATTATGATTTCCTCCCACCTCCAGCCTCTGTGGCTCATGGTGAATACCACACCAGGCAGCGTAGTGTTTTTTCCAAGCAGCAGTCTGTATTTGTTAAAGGACTGATCAACTTAATTGTGTTCTTAGATTAGATTGATTACTGTCTAGTTAGTCAAAGAAAGCCTTGCCCAACATCCTTCAGCAGTGAAGTAATGGGAAATTGTCAACCACCAGACCAGGCTGCCCAGAGCCACATCCAGCCTGGCCTTTAATGCCTTCAGGGATGGGGCATCCACAACCTCCTTGGGCAACCTGTTCCAGTGCGTCACCACACTGTATGTGAAAAACTTCCTCCTAATATCTAACCTAAACTTCCCATCTTAGTTTTAAACTATTCCCCCCTTGTCCAATCACTATCAACCCATGTGAACAGTGGTTATCCCTCCTTTCAAACACTGAAAGGCCACAATGAGGTTTCTCCAGAACTTTCTCTTCTCCAAGCTGAACAAGCCCAGTTCCTTCAACCTTTCTTCATAGGAGAGGTGCTCCAGCCCTCTGAAATTTTTCTGCTAAGACTTTTGCTGCAAAAAATAGACCTAGAAAAAGGATTACAGAAGTACGGCACCACTTATACATGCCTTCAGAAGACACATACACAAGATGTAATTTCACACCATTATTGCTTAGCGTGCTGATTGTGCTAGATACAGTGAGCTGTTTGCTAATGTACTGTGTTTGCTGTCATTAGGAGTATTTGCACTGATCTCATGCATTCATTTTTTGGTGTTTCTTTCCAGGGGAAGCTATGCCTGTTACTAAAAAGCCTGGAAGCACAGTGATTGCTGGCTCTATAAATGCACATGGCTCAGTTCTTGTTAATGCAACTCATGTTGGTAATGATACCACCCTAGCACAGATCGTGAAATTGGTGGAAGAAGCTCAAATGTCAAAGGTAAAAGTAAGAGGAAAGAAAACCTTATTCATTGATTTTGATTAAATAAGAAAAATGATTCTGTATTTTGATATATTTATGCAACCAGTGAACTGTGTTTTTTTCCACACTTCAGAAAATAATTATTTTCATTATTTCTGCATATTCGTGTGTTTTGATCATCAACATGCAAATATCTGTTTTTGTTTTTATAGGCACCAATCCAGCAACTGGCAGATAAGTTTAGTGGATATTTTGTTCCATTTATCATCATAATTTCTACAGTGACTTTGGTAGCATGGATCACAATCGGCTTTATAAATTTTGATATTATTCAGAAGTATTTTCCTGTAAGTAATTTGATGAAGAGCTGGATTTTCCTGTTAAGACGTCTCCCACTGTAGGGTTTGGTGTTGTACAAAAGTGTTTGCCAGGTCACAGTGTGGTACTTTTCAACACAAAGGGGATGATTACACTAATTAAAATATATTTGCTGGTGTAAATATACTTTTGCATTAGCCCTCATTGCTGGATGGGGTTCTTACAAACTGAAATGATAATTCTTCTGAATTCAGCATGACTTGTAGCTGCACTGCAAGGAGCTGAACCATTCCTATCATACTTCAAATTCTTTTAACATCCTGTTCCTTGGCTGATAGTGGGTTTGACTTTAGAAGGAAAATGAGTTTCTCTTATCTTTAGGATGTGTATTTGCTGTGCTCAGCAACTGTGGGTATCTGTGCACCTGGAAATAGAATTATTCTTTATTAGATGAGGAAGCCAGTGCAGGGAATTTACATTGTCATCTGAGAGCAGAGTCATTCTGTCACACCATTAGTGTGAGGGTAATTCTGATGTATCCTCCATGAATGATGAGTGCGCTTGGATGTTGTACAAAAACTGTTTTAGTTCATGATATGAACAGAGATTCAAGAATGCTTACTTGCTGCTTTCCTGAAGTACAGGTCCCTGTGGAGCAGAACTCTGCGTCTTCAGTCTTATAAAAATCCTTTTGTCCATGATGATGGTGACAGTGTTTGCACTCTGAAGGCAGAATTTGCTCTCAAATCAGTACTCCTAAGTTGGTGTCTCTGTGGGAACATGGTTCTGGCCTGAACATAAGGCAGTTATTGCAGCCTCTCCATGCTGCTAAGCTGTGTTTAAATGAATTTTATCATAGAGTGGCCTGGGTTGAAAAGGACTACATCTAGTCTGAACCTCCCTGCTATGTGCAGGGTCGCCAACCACCAGACCAGGCTGCCCAGAGCCACATCCAGCCTGGCCTTGAATGCCTCCAGGATGGGGCATCCACAGGCTCCTTGGGCAACCTGTGCCAGTGCGTCACCACCCTGAGTGAAAAAATTTCCTCCTAATATCTAACCTAAACCTCCCCTGTCTCAGTTTAAGACCATTCCCCCTTTTCCTATCACTGTATACCCCTGTAAACAGTTATTCTCCCTTCTGTTTATATGCTTTGTCCAAGTATTGGAAGGCCACAATAAGGGCTCTCCAGAACTTTCTCTTCTCCAAGCTAAACAAGCCCAGTTCTCTCAACCTTTCTTCACAGGATATGTTCTCCAGCCCTCTGATCATCTTTGTGTCCTTCCTCTGGACTCATTCTAAGAGCTCCATGTCTTTCTTGGGCTGGGGTCCCCAGCCCTGGATGCAGTACTCCAGATGGGCCCTCACAAGAGCTGAGTAGAGGGGGACAGTCACCTCCCTCTCCCTGCTGGCCACTCATTTTTTTAATACAGCCCAGAACACAGTTGGCCTTCTGGGCAGCAAACACACACTGCTTGCTCATGTTCAGCTTCTCATCCACCAGGACCCCCACGTCCTTCTCCACAGGGCTGCTCTCAGGGAGATCTTCCCCCAGTTTGTATAAACACCTGGGATTGCCTAGGCCTAAGTGCAACATCTTGTACTTTATTATTTATTATGTTTCATTTGCATTTTAGGTAGGGTGTATTTCTTAAATAGGTGAAGGTGTCTAACTGAAATTCCTGAAGCATATGTGTTTGAGTGGCAAGAAAGCCACAAGACACTGCCATAAACAATTCATAACATTGGCCTTCCTCTACCATTACACTAGCAATAATAAATTGCTTTCCTATACTTGAGGTTTTCTGGTAAATGTATTTTTTGAGATGACTATGAGTGATTGTGCATGTGTTATCGTCTATCAGCAAATATCTTTTTTTCCTCCCCCTTCTCCCTCTTCTTGCAGAATCAGAACAAGCACCTTTCAAAAGCTGAACTAATACTGAGGTTTGCGTTTCAAACCTCAATCACTGTGCTGAGCATTGCATGCCCCTGTTCTTTAGGCTTGGCTACCCCAACAGCTGTGATGGTGGGCACAGGAGTTGCTGCACAGAATGGTATTCTCATCAAAGGTGGAAAACCCCTGGAAATGGCACACAAGGTTAGTAGTTCATTCTATACCTTTGTAGCTTTCCCAGCTGTTGCCACATCAAATATAATGTCTCAGGAAATCCCTCTGATAAAGAGAAAGACTGCAGACTTTTTTTTTTTTCCTGTTGGCAACTGTTCATAATGGCAAGGAAGATGACTTTGACCTTCTTTCTCCACAGTCCAAAGTAGGCTGCAAAGTGTTGAGAGCCAGCAGTTTCTGCAATCTGTTGCCTTTGAGGCTGTTAATGTTCTGCATGACCTTGTAATGTCTCTGGCATTCATGCTCTCCCAGGAAGCCTGATAACCCAACATTTTTCTTCTTTTTTTGAGTGCTGCTGTGAAATATATGTTGTTCCCAATCAGTGGTTTGAAATGTAGGATGCAGGAGAAAAATGGTATGGTTTGAATTTGTTTTAGTCCAGGGAGGGGAAGGTAGGTGGGTGGCAGAAAAAGCCCTTCAAAGGTGGAAAACAGATGATAAGAAGAAAAGGTGAAAGAAAGACCTGGCATGCCCACAGCCTCTGAAAAGAAGATGAGTTTACACCATGCTGTGGGAGACTGGGTTAGACATAAGCAGAATAAGGAGGAGTAAAAATGATAATTAGAATAAATTAACCAGTCTGACAGTAATTCTCATTCATTCAAACGTGCTTACACTCACACAAAGCAGAGTGCAAGTGCTGTGATGTTGGGATCCTGATATGAGTGCAGCATGATATTGTATCTTTGGCTGTATGAGGAATGAATAAAAAAGAATAAGGAGATCTACTGCACAGACAGTCCATGGTTCAGGAGTTCCTGGCTTTTGTATGTTATTCATCTTGGTTTGGTTGCTGTCAACTAATTATTGATGTCTTGCCTGCATCTGTTTGCTCAAAGCATGCAAGCATCCCTATGATAGCATATCTGAGGCAGTAACTCTGGTTTATTTCTTGCAGATCAAAACTGTGATGTTTGATAAAACGGGGACCATTACTTGTGGGGTTCCTAAAGTCATGAGGGTTCTTCTGCTGGAAGACACAGCTGTGCTCTGTCTGAAGAAGGTACTGGCAGTGGTTGGCACTGCAGAAGCCAGCAGTGAGCATCCTTTGGGAGTGGCAGTCACTAAATACTGCAAAGAGGTATAAATACCTAAATAAATGACCTACTGTTTCGCTTCAGGTCTGAAAGGATCTGTGTGAATGCAGCAATGCTATGTGAAATGAACAAATGCCAGAAGGAGAGGCCTATCTAAAAAGTAACTGGCTGAGGCATATAGATTTGGTTTTGTGGCCATACTATGGAGTCCATAAGCAAGTTATTAATAAGTTTTTGCAGCCAATGAGAAAGGAAGGATTGTGGAATATATGCAGGAGGAACATGTACATTTAGAAAAGCATTGTGAAGTGAAAGTGAATGGTGACACTTCACACATTACCTGATTGTGGTAGTCACTGCTATTAGTCACTTGCTTATCTGAATAGATTAGGCAAAAAGCTGTGGAACAAACATGAATATCAAGCTGTGATATTTGTGAATTTCACAAATTAATATAATAGATTCCTCATTCCTCCACAAATTCTACAAATCCTCAGAAATCCTTCGTATATTGTTTGTGTTCTTCAAATATTTCAGGAAGAATGAAAGCATAATTAGAAACAATGTAAGAAGCCTATTCTAAAGAACTCCTTTCTACTAAGGTGGGTCACTGGGCTACTTGCTGTTAGCTGATGAATCACAAACTTATTAATGCTAGATCTTTCAGTGATGAAATTTAGAAATTAACACATAAATTTAGAAAGAAAAAGTGAGTGTGTGCAATGATTCATTGGCCCCTCATATCTTACATTTCCTGTTTTTCAAATTTATCTTAGTTTCCCTGATATTTCTGTAGTTATTGTATGCTTGAGTTATTACTGACTATACAGGAGCTCTCTGAAAGGTACAGATAGTTCTGATTACCACAGATAACCCAGAATAAATGGTTCACCAATGAATATAGTGTTTTTTTCCCCATTCTTTTTGCAATTTCTATGACTGTAGTTACCCCTTTTGAAGCTACTCACTGACTTTTCTTTCACCCTCCACACAAACCCCATTTTACTTAGTATCATCCAGCCAGATCACTCTGAGGATAAGATGCAGTTTCACACTGTGTGTGAATGTATGTATTTATATATATATAAAGAGCTGGTCTCACACAGTCACTTGTCTGTGTGGCTAATTAAAAGTTGCATCTTTCCAGAGCTGTATGGCTTACTTTTGTAGTATTTCTTTTTATTTCCTAGTCTTGGCCAAAGTAGTAAACCACCATTGCACATCCTTTGAATCTCCATGAAAAATCATCCTTTTTGGTTTGCTTGTACTAGGGCTGAGACTGAGATGTGATCTCTGTTGCTGTTTGCTTCAGAAGTATAATCCCCAGCACATCTAAAACATCTTTATCTCTCCACTGCTGAGGCTCCATTCTTCTTTCCAGTCTATCAGTCATTGTAAAGACATAATTGTAAAGATCTCTTTTTGATGGCAGTTATCTAACATTTGTACCATGCATTGTCAGCCCAAACTGATGATGAACTGTGGTTGTCTCTGCAGGAGCTTGGCACTGAGAGCCTTGGATACTGCACCAACTTCCAGGCAGTCCCAGGCTGTGGCATCAGCTGCAAAGTAGGTGGTGTTGAGGCTGTCCTGGGCATGGCTGAGGAAGGTGTTGATAAGTTGGACACTAACAAGAGTGGGGACAGCAGTGCTCCTCTGGGAGATAACGCACTGATTGCACTCTCTGAATCAAATGGTACGTCTGCCCCCAAAGTAACTGCTAGCCGTAGTCCAAGGGCTCATGAATCCATAGTGCCAGCACAGTAAAGAAATCCTACCAGACTAGGAATAGCAGAAGTGTGGTCTTATGAGAGACAGAGACAAAGAATATGGGGGACAAAAAGATGTCTTAATGCCAATTGAAAATCTCTTTTCTCCTACATTCACTTGCTCTGGAATTCAGTAACCTAATTAAGGATTAGATGCTACAGTGACTGATACTCCAAAAGTCGACAGAATACATAAGCAATAAGGCACACCCAGCAAGGTCCCTTTTGGACAAAAGAATGGTCCATCAGAGAGCACAGTTTGCCAGTTAAACATTATCTTCCTCCATAAAGAAGTTACCTTCAGCATATGTTATCTTATTGCTCAATTTTTTTCATCCCACATTTTAGTTTCGTATTAACTTGGACCTTTTGATTTCTATTCAAATATCTCTCAAGACAATTAAAAGAAATTATTCAGCAGTGAAGCAGGTTATATCTGCAAACCAAATTTCAGTGCCTGATGCTTTTGATTTAGCCAGTGCATTTATTTTTGTTTCACGCTCTGTGAAGGTACTTGTTCTTTTGTATTGTTATGAGGGAATGAATACGTATTTAAAGTCCTCCTTAGGAAGCTCATCAGTTCTTTTCAGCAGACTGTATCTCTTGACCTTTTTGAGGAAGCTTTTAGAAGAATTGAAATAAGAATTTTAATCATCAGAACTGTGCCATTTGTGAGTGGTGTTAATGTAATATTTTCTCACCTGCTTCAGAGGGCTTTGTGAAGTTGCATTGAATTCTTAATGAAGTGGTCTATGTACCGTTTCATTGTTTGTTAGAACAAAATGACGTTTTTCTTAGAAGTGTGGCCTTTATATTTGAAAGAAGTAATTATTTGTGTGAACAATGCAGCACACTGCACTTTCTGTGAAAAACAATGCAAACTCAAATACGCAAATATATGCAAATACTTTCAATTCGTTTATGAAGCGGCTCTGCATATAAACAGTGAGTCTTGAAGGAGAAAAGTTTTATGAGGCTGTCATCAATTAGTGGCTGTGCATATGTGTTTGGTCATGGAAAGAGCACTTCAAATGAGCCTCAAGATAAAGTGTTTTGGGTGTGACCTTTGCTAGTCAAAGACACACACACATAAATAAGAAAACCTCTGCAAATACATTTGTGTAACTAATGCTGCCTGAAACTGTCATTTCAAACACCTCTGATGTGTCTACTGTTTTTAAGTTTCCTATTATTCTTTTGTTCATACACAAAGGTTCATCGTCTTCCCATATATACTCAGTATTGATTGGAAATCGTGAGTGGATGCGACGGAATGGCTTGCATATTGCAAATGATGTCAATGATGCCATGACAGACCATGAAACAAAAGGACAGACAGCCATATTAGTGGCTATAGATGGTAACTACTGTGACTTAGTAAATATCAGTTGATTGTACAGTCAAAAGGATGAACACAAACTGAAACAACTCGTGGTTTAGTGTCAAGAAAGTACATATTGTTTAATACAGAACTGTTTGTGAAAAATACCAAAGTGTAAAGTATCAGATGTTCTTAAAAGAAGGTGTTTAATCTCAGAGCAGTGTTTGTAAGACCTTGCTGAGTAGTTTTTAATTTAAATGTTAATTTCCAAATATTTGCTTCCTAAAGGTGTGGTGTGCAGCATGTGCAACTGTGCAACTGTGTCCCGTACTGTCTTTGTATTGTTTAAGGCTTACAGGCTGACCTGCTGCATCTCTGATTTCAAAATATTTCATTAATAAACATGACAAGTCATTAGATCATTCAAGTATAAGAGAGACACCAGATTAGACTAAATGAGTTTTGCCTGAGGGTTTCTATTCTGTACACAGAAAGGAAACCTAGATGAAGCCTTAATAAGAGAAACTGCTGTAATGGTGATAAATTGCCATTGGTTCTGTGATCTTGATATGGGACCTCTGATTCAATTAGTGAAAAAAAAAATCTTGATGTGCCCATGGAGTAATTTTCAGAGGCATCTGCATATCTCAACCAGGGCTCCATTAATGTCCAGAAAAATCAAGTGCTCCTAACGTGGAAATCAAGGTCCTGATGTATATTCTGTGTTCCTAGCATTGCCAATGATGGTGACCAGAGTAACAGACGACGAAAACCTTCTTAAATCATTACTTCTGAAATATAACATGCAATGATAAAAACAATGTGAGATTCTTGTAATTCATTTGGATGCACCTTTCAGACAATATGCATTGGGTGCAGAACTCCTATGCAAAAGTAATTAATTGTAATAGAGATCCAACCCTGAATGATTAAAGGGATATAAAAGCAAATATTCTAACTGCTGGAGGAGTGGTTTAAACATCTGACAATTATGAAATCTTTCCTTGGCCCACAGTCATGTTCGCCTATAACAAAAAAAAACTATCAGTCAGGCATGATTATAAGCTACTGTGCTCCCCTTCTGCTTGGTTCCTAAGTATAAAAGGAGTTTTGTTCTTAGATCTGAAACAGGTAAATTAGAAAAGAATGTGTGAGTGTGTGTAAGAAAGGGGCTAGAGATAAGAAAGTTTAAGTCAACAGTTCAGGCTTGTGAAAGCCAATATTACCCAGAAATAGTTACTTTACCATACTGTGACAGAGAGAGAGTCCTGTTCTCTTGCTACCACTTTGCTGCCCACAGCTCTTTTTAACTGAACACATTTCTTTGTGAAGGCGCCTTGTGTGGAATGATCGCAATTGCAGACACGGTCAAGCAGGAGGCAGCCCTTGCTGTGCACACGCTGAAAAACATGGGAATAGATGTGGTGCTGATAACGGGAGACAACAGGAAAACTGCAAAAGCCATTGCTACTCAGGTACCTTCTTGCATTTTACAAAAGGTGTGATGGCTTTCTAAAATTCTGCTTATTTCAGTGAATTAGGACTAGGAACTCACAGTTTCCATGGATACATTTAGGAAAGACTAACTTTTCTTAAACTAGATTGAAAATCCAGTGAAGTTTTTAGTGAGAACTACTGGTGATTGGTGGATGATTGGATGGATGATCTTGTAGGTCTTTTCCAACCTTGGTGATTCTATGATTCTAAGTTGTATGGCATAGTAAAGGCCAATGACTGCATTAAGATCCCACTGAAGACAAACATTCAGCGCCTCTTGAGGTGTGTTGAGTTTCATGCAGTAATTACTCCATTGCTGGGCTGAAGCCTTCTAGCTCCATTCACTGAAGGGCACTCGAGTTTCCTTCATGAAGAAGGGATCTGCCTTTAATGTCCAGTCTGGTTCCAAGTACAGGAAGTGGGGATTTGCCATTAAATTTAAAGATAATGTAGTAAGAAAAATAATTCTTATTTTTAAGAAGCATAGCAATCTAAAACAAGTTGAGTGCATGAGTGCACAAACTGTAAACAACATTCCAAACTTCAAAGCCAAATTCTAACTCTACCTCCTAACATTTATACCCTCTCCATACCCATGTCCCACTTCCTTTTTACACTGGTCTACTCTTCATCTACTGTGTGCCTCTGTGTTGCGTTCCTCACATATACAAAGAGCTAACTCAGCCAGCAACATGGTATACATATTCTCCTATGGTATGAGGCCTGTTTTTTTCACAATGTGACTTAATTCTTTCATTTACCCTTACGCCAAAGGCACGTTGCTCTTCAGCTTTGTGTTGCTTGCAATTTATTTGAGTGATCTTCCTTTGTTTGCCCTTCTCTCAGAACAGCAGATGGCTTTTCCTTTCAGCATATCACCAATAAAAATGTGTTTCTTTCTTCTTACATAGGTTGGGATCAAAAAAGTCTTTGCTGAGGTTCTTCCTTCTCACAAAGTCGCAAAGGTCCAAGAACTCCAAAATGGGAGGAGAAAGGTTGCAATGGTTGGTGACGGAGTCAATGATTCCCCTGCACTAGCCAGGGCCGACATTGGAATAGCAATTGGAACGGGCACTGATGTTGCCATTGAAGCAGCAGATGTTGTTCTTATCCGAGTGAGCACAACAATTTTGACCTGCTTTCTATCACTTTTTATTGCTCTTCCTTTCAGTTCAGTATTCTAAAGACTGCACGTGGAATACTTTCAGTGCTCTTCTGTCTTACAGAATGACTTGCTGGATGTAGTTGCCAGTATTCACTTATCGAAGAGAACAGTGCGGAGAATACGAATAAATCTGATTCTCGCCTTAATTTATAATCTGCTTGGAATACCAATAGCAGCAGGTGGGTGGTTGTCAGAGCTCAACTTGTGGAAGGCAGCAGCATGGTTGAGCTCTGTGGTGCCTCTGACAGGATTTCCTGCTCAAGCAACTGAAGAGAGGTTCCTGGAGCATTTAAAACTCAGCAGAATGAGAACGAAACATATATGTATATAGATGTTTATGCTGGTAGAAGAAAACTTTGTGTCCCAAATTTTAAGGTCTTAGGAGTAAATACTTATATCTTAAAATGAAAATCATGATTTTATTTTACAAAACAGTATTTTGGGATTCATTTTAGTATATTTAAACGTAGCTCTAATCAGGAAGATCATCTGACTTCTGGGTGCTCCCTATTCTATTCATCCCAAATTTTGCATTTTGTCTCATACTATTTGGTTTCTCTGCTTCTATCAGACATCTCACGACATCAAATTCCTACTTAAAATTAACTTCAAACAGCCCCCTATTTTTTTTTTTTTACTTTTTTAAAGTAACTTCGCCCTCATTTAACTGGATTATTATTATTATTATTGTCCTTCTATTACTTTTGCATTATTTTGTACATGCAGAATACCTGGGAGGGTCACACAGTCTTGCCTTGTGGCTGCAATCTTGTAGCTGAATCTGTGCAAAATCCATCCCTTGCAACTGAAGGGACATACTTAACATGTTCAACAATAAGTAAGAAAATACACGTTGATCTATTTGTGATTATAGTGGTCTCAAGAAATCATGATGATCTGTATGCTGGCTGATGTCTGTATGTTCTTTTGCTAGGTGTGTTTATGCCCGCTGGTCTTGTGCTTCAGCCTTGGATGGGATCAGCTGCCATGGCAGCTTCCTCTGTGTCTGTTGTGCTGTCTTCCCTGCAGCTAAAATGGCAAGTTATCATACACTAAGTAATGAGGAAACACAGACAGCTCTGCTGCTGGGATTTAAGTGAGACATTAGTTTGGGCTTTATATACTTAAAAGTACCTGAAGTCCTTTTGCATGGTGGTGTCTAATTCTTGTCTGCAAAAGAGGTGGATGTCACTGTCATTAACACACTTGGTGTAAGACTGCTTAGCATTCTTTAGCTAGAGCTAAAATAGTGACTGGATGCCACATGGGCATCTGTGTTGGAGATCTAGTTCAGTAACACTTGAGCTATTAGCTTTTCATAGTACGTTTTTGGGTGCAGCTGCAGTGGGCCTATTTTTAAGAGCATTGTGAACAAACCTGTTTTATAAGATCTGGCTTTTTGCAGTCTCTGGAAATACTCCAAACCTTCAGATATTTCTCCTGTAGCTGGGAGTCTTCTGTGGTGCTTAGTGTGAACTAATGTGGGAAATCTGTTATTGCATCACGATCCTGACCATGCAAATGCTCAGTGTGACTGTGAAAACAACATGTGCTTATGCATGTTTGCAGGATCAGTCCTACCACTTCAGCATTTTCTTCTCAAAAATGTTCTCATTATGTTTTTCCAAAGTTTGAAAAACTCCTGCATGTGAAGAGATACCTTTACTCTTCAGTTCTTTCCATCTGGCATTGATAATACTGAATACTAAACACTGACACCACTGAGGTTAGGTGCTGAGAAGCATCCCAATATTTAGCTTCAGGCCCCTGGAAGCCATATTTCAGTACACTCTGTGGGACAGTTTTCTTTTTTAAACCTTCACTCTAAAAACTCAAAAATGTATATATGTGAAGAAGGTCATACACACTTGTAATCGTTGGGCTATTGCTGACCAACAATTACATATGATATGTGGTATGATATGATATGTGAAGTTAGAAGTGGGTTTTTTGGCCATAAAGTCCACTCCCCTGTGGTTGTCTGCTACGAATATTTTCATAATTCAGTAAATGCTCAATTTTTTTCTTAAAAAGAAAAAAAAGAGAGTTCCATTCTTTTACTATTTGAACTGCCTCTGTGCCACATGACCAGTGCATTAAGCCATTAATATCATTTCTAAACTGCAGGTAGCAATCAGATTATCAAAAGTTTCTGTCTGATCTACTGTAATGCTGGTCACTTTCACACACTGACTTCTTGGTACAAACTGTCTTTTCTCTTTCTCAGTTATAAGAAGCCAGACACAGAAAGTTATGAAGCTCAAGCTCAAGGCCGCATGAAGCCACTAACTCCTTCCCAAATCAGTGTTCATATTGGAATGGATGATAGGAGGAGGGATTCATCCAGATCGGCTCCTTGGGATCAAATTAGTCAAGTGTCTCTCTCTTCCTTGACTTCAGACAAGCTGCCAAGACATAATGGGCTTTTTGAGGAGGAAGGGGACAAGTGGTCACTGCTGATGAATGGAGGAGATGAAGAACAGTACATCTGAAGTGTTGCGTTCTTATTACAGCAGGAAATGTTTCACTTCACCAAGGAAAACAGGGACCAAGTTATGTCATCAAGAGCTGCAAGGTTATAAGTGAAATTATTCCTTTGGCTCACAAAACAATTGCAGTACAGTTTCATATTGTACGGATTGTGGAGTTTTTTCAGGTCACCAGTTATTCCTACTCACTGAAAGAATCTGTGACTCTATTGTGCTCATTTGCACGCAGCAATTAGTGAAATAATTTAAAACAGTAATTTTCAGAGTCTAATAGAGTTTCTGTCTTCTGGACTGTTTGCTGGGCACCAAATTTCATACTTCACGTTCTTTCTAAGTTTATTCTTTCAGGAGCACATAAAGCAAAAAATATGCTCATAGCCTCCAAATACTACGCCTATGTGAAAATATCCACTGCATAAGGAGCTCTGTGGTTGGAACCACACAGAATCCTAACTAGTCATGTCATTGTGGGTGCACTTTATACTTAGGATTCATGTGCATCTTCTTGGACCAAAAAAGCTTCAGTGTTTCACTGACTACATCTCTCAGAAAAGTCTCTTTCAAAGACTTTCACTTTCTTTCAACTATCAAACTCTTTTGATGCACATTTTCACAGCTGAACTTGTTCTGTGATTCCCACTGATCTCTTAGGCTTTCTCTTTTGCTCCATACAAGCTCTTTTTTCTCCCCTTTCTCCACACAAGACATCTTCTATGACTTATTACTATGTTTACAGATACTCCTTTTAGGGACAGTTTCCTTTAAGTCACTAGGAATTTTCCATTCTTAGGGAAACCCACAAAGGATGAGCAATTAGTGGTCTAAGTTAGTACATAATTTTCCTGTGGATATCTTGTATGATCCCTTAAAGTCCTGGATGGTTGGTAGTCAGCAGTCTCTTCCCTCTGACCAAGGGAAGAATTTCTGTCAGTGTGAATGAAGCTGGCAGTTACTGTGGAGTGACTGAAAGCAGATCGACGTCTGCAGATGGTGTGACTCCAGCATGGCTGGATGGAGTGAGTTTGTTATAAATCAGCTTATAACCAGCTTACTGGTTGCTTAAAGTGCAGCCTTGACATTAGAAGGGAATGGTTGAAAAGTGGCCTTAAAATGTGGGATTTCTACTTGCCATGGTGTAAGTAACTCTTCCTGATGATGGAAGGGTATGAGGATTTGCAATAGCTTGAATTTTAAGGTAAATGGATTCCCATGTTTTCAATTGGTTTCAAGTTCCTTTTTTGCTCTAGTTTAATAAGAAATCAAGGTGCTGAGCAACCCACCTTTCACTTCAGTGTCTGTACCAAAGCTGGTGGTAGCTTTATCTCTCTGAATGTTGAATTCAACCCTTAATACCATTTAGAGTCAGGACAATAGGAACCAACTGCTGAAGTGCACTTGAACCTGGTCCCATAGTGCTGAACTGTGGGACTCTGAAGTAAACACACCAGAGTTTTGTGTTCTGATTTGGGAAGTGAAAGAACGGGAATTACTGCACTAAGCAGTATGAGATAACGTTCACTGATTCAATTATAGAATGGTTTCAAATAGGGATTCGAGTTCTGCCCCTCCTAATACTTAGTTGTTGTTTTCTACAAGGCAGAAAAGGGACCGTGCCTAAAGCACCAGGCAGATCTTCCTGTTCTCACTTCCTTTTAGTATTACATTTCAGCTGTCACGAGAAAACACCAACAGCATTGTCTAAAATACAATTACTCATGCTTTAAAACTGTACAATCTCCTTATACATGCAGAGGTGACTTTCACAGCTCACACACTTCTCAGAGGTGCCATAAATGCCTTAATGTGGCCTTCAGGGGAAGCTGGTCTACTGTTTCACTATTTTATGTTTTCTTACCAGTGCTTACAGTAAAAAATATGGTGTTTTGTTGTTTTTTAAACAAACAAAACTTGTGTGCCTTGGCTTCTTATTTTTTGAAGGGTACAGGAAAAAAACAACACTCTACCAAACAACCACATATAAGCAGTAATTGATGGATAGTAGGATGCAGACGCAAAATGTCATTGCCAACAAGCAGTTTCGTTTGCATGGCATGCTGTGCAAACGTCTCTGTTCTTGATTTAGCATACTTGGCTCCGACAAAAATAAAACCAGGATATTCAGCCCATTGATCTGTTCTGGTGGATCACATCTTTGTGTAGTTGGAAGCTGCAAAGACTTCTTTGTTAGATTTCAGCAGAAGTGAGAATTACTTGGTTCTATTGTTGACTTGATCTTTGCTTTTTGAAACTCTGGACCAGTCTGCTCGTGTTAAAGATCACAGTGTGCATATCCAACAGTACAGTGCATGTGGGGTAAGAAAAGAAATGTTATGGATGATTAATGTGACTGTTTTGTGATCTGGTTCAGGCAGAGTAAGCAGGGAAGAAGGACAGTGTTGTACTGTGCAGGCAGGTGAGGCTGGAAGCATTTTGAAGGATAGAATTAGGATTCCAAACCATCTTGAGATATTGGACAAAGGAATTGGAGGTCAGCTGGGCAGAAAAATGCCAGGTAGGTGGTTTATATTTGTTTGATGACCTGTTCTAACAACACTGTGGTGCTGCACAGCAGAACACATACATGGTGGTGCATAAACACTGTTATCTACATGATGTAAAATCAGGACGTAAGTACCGGAGAAAGAGAAATGTAAGGAGATAGACAGACTTTCAGTAGGTTTCCCAACAGCGTACTTAAAGGAAGTACAAGTCTTCAAATACAAAGAGAACAACTGAGTTCTTTCATCTTTCAGTGTCTTATGTCCACAGAGGATAGAAGAAGAATTAAGAGGCTTATTGATTCAAGGAAGATTTAGATCAGTCCCTGAGGAGGAACTAGCAGGAAGAGATTTTCAAGGCAGGCTCTTGGGCTGCGTGTGGCAGTTGGGCACGTACCTGTTGGAAATGCTTCAGCCAGAGGTGAGTCCTGTCATGGTGGCTCCCTTGGACACCCTTTCAACATTCTCTCCAGCCCTGTTGTCCCTTGTTTCTATGACACTGACATGGGCTGGCATGTTACCTGAGCAGAGGGCTCTAAACTGATCACACTGTGCTGTTCTCAAGAGGGGCCAAAAGGCTGGAGGAAAGATTAGCTTTGACTTTACTTAATATATTAAAATTAACTGGAAAATAAGTTCCTATTTAGTAACCGTATTTGCACAATGTCTTAAAATGTAAACTCTTAAATTGTAAACATTGTTTTCTTTAAAACTCTACCACTGTTGAGGTATTAGTCTATTTGTCCTGGGAACAATATAGTGTCTATATTCACACACTTATATATTACATATATGTATTAGTGAACAAAGAAGACATCTAATGTGTAGGATCTATCTAATAGGTCTTCTCATGCTGTAGTTTTGCCATGGAATTTTTGGTGCCCTGTGGTCCCAGAAAAAAAATGATTGCATTTCATGATCAGAGGGCTGGAGTATGTCCCCTATGAAGACAGTCTGAAGGAGCTGAGTTTATTCAGTCTGGAGAAGAAAAGGCTGTGGGAAGACCTCATTGCAGCTTTCTAACATTTAAAGGGAGATGATAAACAGGAGGGAAATCAACTTTTTACAGTGACAGGACAAAGGAGAATGATTTTAAACTAAAGGGGTTGTTTAATTTCCCCCTTCCTTCCCATTTTCCAAGCAAACAAACAGCTTGCTTTCTGTGCAGGCTGATTAAAACCGGTTTTTGACTACACGGACTTACAGGGATTGTATTTTCTCTGAATGGACTTGTGTGTGGAGAACACAAGTGAGTCACTGGTGAAATAATTCAGTGGGGTGGAGGATGATAAACCAGCTAACACCGGAATGTCATATTTCATTTCCTCTGCTAAGATACCAGCAGTGAGTTTGCTGGTTTTCAGTGGGAAATCATTCAGAGCCACAACAACTGAAGAAGCGGTGAAGGACAGAGCATCCTGTCCAGAGGTTTGCTGCACAGAGAAGCTGTGGGTGCCCCATTCCTCGAGGCACTTGAGGTCAGGTTGGATGGGGCCCTGGCTGGCACCGCCCATGGCAGGGGTTTGGAACTGGATGATCTTTAATGTCCCTTTTGACCCAAGCCATTCTATGACTCTGTTCTGATTCTTGCTGCCCTGCTTGCATGTGAGTCCTGGATAGGCACAGACATAGGAGGAGAGAGATGGATTCCTCCTCTTTTCTCGAGTTAAAATCACTGAGGCTTTGCAGACCCATCCACAGTCCCTCTGTGCAACACTCTGATTTTCATCAGCTGTTTATGCATAAATGGGTGATTTCTAATGATTCCCCAGGTGCTGCACAGGAAAGGGAAGGGATTTCCCATGAGGATATGTTTGTTGCTTTCACCACTGTGGCATCCACCTCCCCTGGGATACGTGTGATAGTTAGTGCTGTTTTTATTGCTCATTAGTGCTTACTGTAGGTGAGCTCTGCAGCCAGGAGCCAGGTGGCTGCAAGGGCTGATGGACCACGAGATGTCACTGCAGGCTCAGCCCCAGCCACAGAATCCCCTTCGTTTGCAAAGCATCTGAAAATCTAATGCAGTCAGTGCTCGTTATCACCAAGGGGGGAAAAGTAGAAAAGGGACAGTTTAAGCCAAAGGATAGAATGTACCTAAAATCTGGGCTTGATTGGAAACTATCGAGCTGCAGAACTGAAGATTTGAGGCCAGTGTTGATTTGTTTGGAGCTCTGAATTGCTACCTTGTTTGTATTATCTGACAGCTAAGTGATTCCTGAGCTCCTCGCTTGCTGTCTGCTAAGATTAGCGTTTGCTTTCTTTTCTGTTTTCCTTTGACAAGCAGAGATCTCACAAGATAAGCAGTGCTGCAGGAGAGCTGAGCATCGTGCACCTGAGCTGTGTGCTCAGCACCAACCCACACCTTCAGATGGGATTTAGATTCCCCAGGTATCAGGGGTGCATGAGATGTGCCAGCAGCCTGGGCCAGCTGTGTGATCCCTGCTTGGGATCATTGGCAGTGCCACATACGCATGGTGCCAGCCACAGCATGCCTCCAGCACGACCCCTATGTGGGCAACAGCTGCTTTTCTAGACCCCTGCTCGCCCAGGGGCTGCAAAACTATCTGGCTGCTGTAAAAAGGCAGCAAACCCATTGGCTTTCACACAGGACCCGCAGGGCAGCAGACCATCGTGCAGCAGGACCAGCAAGGGGATGGATGTGTGGTACCTGCGGCTGCGTGCAGCACTTGTCACAGAGGTGCTGCTGTCCCCTGTGAGGGTTAATGTTATTTTCAGACACCTCTGCATTGCAGCTGAAAATCGGAGAGGCTGGGAGCAACCTGCTGAACAGGAAACGGCTCATTAAATACATACTGTCACCGATTCATAAGAGAGTGTGAAGACAATATAATTACTGTAATTATGGCAGATACTTGCTGCGGAGTTGCCATTTGTGTTGGGAATTTTATCCTCTCTGTATGGCAGGAGGATTAAAAGAAGCAACCTATAGAGCTGCCAATATGTTCGTGCCGCAAAGGACTTACTCAGAAGCTGTTGTCTGGTTGTTCTGCTTACAGAAAGTGGAGCTCCATGAGCTGCTGGCATCCCAGGGGCAGAGCAGAGGCAGGGAAGGCTGCTGGTCTGCTTTCTTCCTGCTGCAAAGGAGGCAGATTTTGGCTGTGAATTTGAACCCACCCTATGCTATGCAGGCCAAGGTGGCATTGAGAAGGTCCACAGCAGCAGCATTTATGATATCACAGTGTGAACATTAGTCTTTTTCTTTTTCTTTTCTTGGTTTCTATTGATCCCAGTGTTCCCATTTACAGAGCTCAGTGTTTCAGTGACCATGGTTTCTCCTCTGCTAAGGCTCTCCTGTTGCCTCAGAAAATTATCATCCCATTTACTTAATAAGGCTGACTCCAAGCTTCAGGCATTGGCCTGCCAAGTTGATGCACAAAGGTGAGTGAAACTGGCCACTTCTCTGTTTGCCATCCTCCCCTGCAGGCTTAGCTGGGGAGGTTTGTGCAAGGCAATGCAAGTGGAGGCACACAGCTCAAGAGTAATGAGCCTTAAAGTCACCAGCGTCTCACATCTCCTCTCTTGCTCTACTGATGGAGAGTAAACTGCAGGTAAACTTCAGAAGTCATGTGCAGTAAATGTCATACATTCTTATCATGCCCAAGCCCATGTCCATTCACAAGGTGTCTTTCCACAGATATCACACCTGTGAATCTCAGATTCAGAGATGAGGTAAGTGGGGAAGCAGAGCAGGAGCGTGGGAATGAGCCTTAAGCTGCCTAGTTTGAGTAATGATTTCATTCTGGCTGATAGCAGCGAGAAGTCAAGAGGGGTGAAGACAGCGCCCTATTTCTCAGTGAGCTAATAGTGACCATCGGCCTACTTTTTATTGGGAGTGATTACATTTTCCTTTTCTGATCCTTACAGCTCTCATCTATTTGCCATCAGCAAGCTTGCCTGCTTTGCCCGTGATGGGATCACACGTTCACCAAAGCCACTCTTGTCGCTGTATGGGAACACGTTCCTCCCTGCCTCTAGAAGCTGAGGATTGGAAGAGGTTATGAACATCATTGACCAGATTTTCTTCAGGTCACTGAAGGGAGTTTGACGCTGCCATGATGAGCATTGCAGGACTTCAGAATGCACCAGCATGAATCATATAATCATAGGCTGGTTTGGGTTGGAAGGGACCTTTAAGATCATCCATTTCCAACCCCTGCTATAGGCAGGGACACTTCCCACCAGACCAGATTGTTCACAGCCCCATCCAGCCTGGCCTTGAATGCTTCCAGGGAGGGGCATCCACAGCATCACTGGGCAACCTGTTCCAGGGTTCTCATTACCCTTACAGTAAAGAATTTATTCCTAATACCTAGTCCAAATCTACCCTCTTCTGCTTAAAAGCCATTTCCCTTTGTGCTTCTGAAAGAGAAGCATTTTTATGGGTAATCGCACACTTTATTTTATGAAGTGTTTACACAGCTATGCCCTTTTTGAATGATCAGCTCCCCTGGTCTTTGGGAGGAGTGTCAGCTCCAAATGTCATGGCCAGATCTAGAGGATGCCTGCTTGGGGGCCCTGCCCACCTGTGATCTTCTCTCCCTCTACCTGGGGTCTACCTGTCTGATGCAGGTAGGTAGTGATGGGACGAGGGAGAATGGTTTTAAACTAAAGGAGGAAAGATTTAGATTAGATATCAGGGTGATGTTCTTCACGGAGAGAGTGGTGATGCACTGGGACAGGCTGCCCAGAGAGGTTGTGGATGCCCCATCCCTGGAGGTGTTCAAGGCCAGGTTGGATAGGGCCCTGGGCAACCTGATCTAGTACCTGGTCCAGCAGCAGGCAGCACTGTCTGTGACAGGAGTGTTGAAACAAAATGATCCTTGAGGTCCTTCCAACCCAAGCCATTCCATAGTCCTACAGCCTCGGGCTGTAACCAGCTTATTAACTGGGTCTGTCTCCATCCACCCCTGACTGCATCAGCTCCTGGGGAGGTATCATTCCTCAGATGAGCTGTGTCAGGTCATGCGATATTTCTTTATCTCTTAATTATTTCACAGCATTAATCACTTTCCCTCAGGCTGCTCTTTGGTCTGCCTTTTTAAAGCAAACAGAGCTGTATGTTGTACAGATGCAAACCTGAGTGTCTCTGAGAAGAAAACGCTCTGTGTCTTGCTATGATACAAGACTGGTGCAGATTCTCAGCTTTACAGAGCTCTCTGACAAAATCTAGTTTCTTAGTGTTTCCTTCAGTTCAAAGACAAATTACAAAGGGCAAAAGCACAGTTATTTTCTGGTATTATTATCTGATATTCTTAGCTTCGTTATCCTAATATCTCCTTCAGTCTCTGTGGCACCTCACCAGTTCAGTCATGCTTCCTGGCTGAGTGCAGGGCCGGTGATTGTGACTGGATGCTCTCCATTCCTCCCATTTCACATGAGTCACAGGCCTGCCTCCTGCATTCCCCTGCGTAATGACTGACACAAAGAGTGGGGAATTAGAGACATACGCGCACACATGTAGATATATATACAGACATATACTGATCACAATTAAATTTGTACTGTCATTCTTACCTTCCCAGTGTATGACACCTGTCAGTTGACTTAAACGACTCCTCGCCATTTCTTCATGTTCTGCATCTCCCACAAGTCAGCTCCACAGATGCGTCAGGAATGCTTCCTGATGGCTGCATTGGAACAAATGTGCAGGTGAGGTCAGGAGCCATTTATTTCTTCAAGTATTTGCATTGATCTGGCACTAATGGCTCAATCTCTTTGCTGCCATCCATCAGTAGGACACATCAGGCCATGCGGTGTTCTTTGTTTTTAGAGGTATGAAGTAGCAGTCCATCACTTCCACACCGTTGCTGTGGCCCTGAACGCAAAATAGCCCACTGCGAACTCCTGGAGGTTTGAATGGAAAACTCTTCAGTATCACTCAGAAATACAAGTTTTAGGTTTATCAGCTCCTTGTTGGCTTGTGAATAAAGGCCACTATCAGTGTGGAGAAAGTGGGGGCCTTCTGTCCCAGACATAGAGTCATAGAATCATAGAATCACAAGGTTGGAAAAGATCTACAAGGTCATCCAGTCCAACTGTCTTCCCATCACTGTTACTACTCCAAGCCACTAAACCAGATCTTGTAGCTCCTCATCCAGATGCTTCTTGAACACTGCGAGGGATGGCAACTCCACCATCTCCCTGGGCAGCAAGTTTGATTATGGTCTAAAGTTACATCGACTTTCACCTGTCTGCTGTCCATTCAAAGAAGAGGCAGAAGGAGATGGGCCAGGTTAGTCTAGGGAGAGTTGGATAGAGACAATAGTAAGATGCTCCATCAGTGTCCCCCAGCTAAGTGACACTGAAGTGCTACATGGAGGAAGTACTTTTTGGGGAGCTATCAGCAGTCTAAAACTGTACTGGTACATTCTTTTCTCTGGGTTAATAAAAGCATTTCATGTGCTTCAAGTTCTTTGTAAGAGAAAACATAGCTAATTTTAGTTCGAATGGATGTTCATTTGACGTGTGAATTTGAATAACTGAGATAAATTATTGGCTTTTTGGCATTAAAATATATTAAATGACAAATGCTTTTTGCATACTGAAAGGCGCTTCCTCTCTCTAGCACCTAATGATAAAGCTGTAAGGCGTAAGTCTCCCGGATTTGCAGGAAGTTGCACAGAATGGTCTAATAGGTCATCTTCATCTCTGGCTTACATGGTAAATAAGAATAATAAAAACAAAGGTTGCAAAGCATTCTTACCATGGCTGAATCAGCTGGTTTTTTTATGGGCCATTTATTCACTGAGCAATAAATATTCATGGGTTTTTCAGCAAAGACGTGGTGCATAATTAGTCTTGAGAACAATTAAACAAGACAACCAACCTCATTCTACAGCAGATCACAAAGGACTGAAGCTGAGTGATGGGCTTGAGTGACAGCCCGATTACACCTGACAGTTGCAGCAGTCATCTGATTCTTCAACAAAAGTTTCCTCGTTAAAAACTCATAGGAGTCTTAACTGTGACTCTTAAGCATGGGGGATCAGAAGGTTGTTATCAGTTGATATAAACAGTTGATGCAGCTGATACAAACAGCACTGTCCGTTATGCTGCTAGAATCATAGAACACTTAGAGTTGGAAGGGACCTCTGAGGGCCATCTAGTTCAACTCCCCTGCAATGAACAGGGCACCACAGGCTGCCCAAGGCCTTGTCCAGCATGACTTGTTATGAGCTCCAGAGTAGAATTTCAGCCATGAAACCCCTCACCTCATGGATTTACCCACCCACACAATGGCAACTCAGGAATCAAGAGGTTTATCCCATTGCTTAGACTACGGGACCTCAAAAAAATATATCATGTCTCTTCTAGAGAAACCTGAACAGCAAAGATAAAACAAGAACCAAATCATCTGTTCATTAATCTGCCTAATAATTCTGCAGCTGAGATTGAAGCTGGTTATTGTTTGTATTATGTCATTATGTTTATTATGATTTATTGCACAGTGGATTCTGCTTCACAGCAAAGAGCAGGTTGCCTCAAAAATTAAAAAATCTCTCACTTATTAATATATTATGAGCTTTTCTATCCCTTGGTGAACAGCCAGGAAGGGCCCCAGGGGCAGCAAATGTAATGCAGATAATAGGAAGACGTGCCTGTTCTCTGTGATAATGAAGAAGGGAGAGAGTGTGCTGATGGGGACCTGCTGGGGGTCTTTAGGTGAATACCAGAAAATCTGTGTTTTTCTGTTTCTTCCTCATGCTTATTCTATGTCCCTGAGCCTCCTCCAGAGCCCAGAAGGCCAAATATATCCTGGGCTGCATTAAAAAAGGGGTGGCCAGCAGGGAGAAGGAGGTGATTGTTACCCTCTGCTCAGCTCTCCTGCATCCAGACCTTGGGCTTCCAGTGGAGCTCTTGGAGCAGGTCCACAGGAGGGTCACTAATATGATCAGAAGGTTGGAGCATCTCTCCTATGAGGAAAGGTTGAGGGAACTGGGCTTGTTTAGCTTGGAGAAGAGAAGGCTGCGGGGAGACCTCGTTGTGGCCTTCCAGTACTCCCCCAGCAAGGGGAACGCCTGTTTACAAGAGTGGATGGTGATAGGACAAGGGGGAATGGTTTTAAACTGAGATGGGGAGGTTTAGGTTAGGTATTAGAAAGATGTTTTTCACACAGAGGGTTGTGACGCACTGGAACAGGTTGCCCAAGGAGGTTGTGGATGCGTCCTGCCACAAGACGTTACCAGATCAGATTAGGAAAATGTTTTGATATTACGATACTTCTCTCTCTACAATGTACATGAGATGGCTCTTGGAGTACTTTCCCTCACATGGTGCGTTAAAGCTGTTCTTTTATTGTGCTCCTGAGGCAGCCCTATAAAGATGTAGGGTAATTATATCAGAGCACGGTTTTCAATTAGAACATTATTATCTCACAGAAAATGACTAAATTGTATCCTCTTTTCCCACAAGTCTGCAAACACTCTTTCAGTTTTTATCAAAACAGAACTCGTTGGGTTTCTGCAGGCATCTATCTCTAAGAGTGCAGAACTAATGGCTGACAAGTCAGAATCATAGAATCATAGATCCACTAAGGTTAGAAAAGACCTCCAAGATCATCCTGTCCAACTGTACGCCTGCCACCAATAGTGACCTGGGCTGCAAGCGCACAGAGCTGGCTCGTAGCGCACACTGCTGGCTCATCATGGGGCTCTTAGTTCCTTCCATGTGGAGCTGAGTTGTTCATAGAATCATAGAATCACAAAATCACAAGGTTGGAAAGGACCTACAAGATCATCCAGTCCAACCATTCTTCCATTACCGTAGCTAACACAAGCCACTAAACCAGATCTTGTAGCTCTTCATCTAGGTGATGTTCAAAGGAGTGTTTCCTGGAAGCGTTGCCATCCATGCACATGAAGGACCAATCATTACTGCGAGTGCTTGGGTATATTTGGACTCAGCAGTCCAAAACTCAGCACTTCTACATGGCCTGTCACATCTGATCATTAATAAAAGACACTTCCTATTGGCACAAAGAAGCTGTTCCAGACTCTTGCTGCTCTGATAGCTACAAATCAGCTTCTATTTCATGGCCCGTTTATACTCATTTGCTCTAAATCCTTTTTTTTTTATTTTGTTCTTTTCTTTATACCTGTTATATTCATAGGGATTAAATGTAACCACTCGGCCTTCATCTTAGTAGGGTACGCTAGCTGAACCCTGAAGGTAGATCCAAAGAACTCATTTCCCACACTTCTGCCTTTTCCGAAGGCAATTCTTGTCTTTTCTTTTTGTTTCTTCTCTGCTGTTTTGATATATCACGATGCCTCACAATACACACAGATCATTCTAATTTCAAGCAAATATTGCTATTTTCCCAGTACCACAAAAAGTCAGCAGTGTTGATCAGTAAGACTCACCATGTGTTTATTCACTACAGTAACCCACAGGGCCACATCAGCCTTGGCACATAGCCTTCACATTGCATATTATGAAACAGGACAGCCTGAAGACTGAACCTGAACAGATTAAAGAAGGGAAAAAGGTGCACAGTCACCTCTACTTCATAGCTCAGAAGCAGAGATCAGACAAGAAGTGTCTTCACAGCTACTGAATGACCACTGCATCCTTTAGCAAGACTGAGCAGCAAAGCTTTATGTGCGTTAAGGATAAGCTCAGTATGCATTATACTTAATGCAGATCTTATGTGCTTGCATAATAGAAGCAGTGGGTCCCCATCCCTGTAGGTGCTCAAGGCCAGGTTGGATGGGGCCCTGGGCAACCTGAGCTGCTGGATGGCAGCTCTGCCCATGGCAGGGGATTGGAGCTCAATAATCTTTAAGCTTCCTTCCAACCCAAGGCATTCTGTGATTCTATGATGCTATGATTTACATTGACTGACTTCAGGGATTCATGGAGACCAGTCAGCTGCCTAGTGAAGCAAAAGTTAATGCCTCTTTGCATCTGTCCCCATCAGCATAAAGCCCTTGATTTGTTCCAAATACTCTGGAAAAAAATGATGAGTTCTTTCAATCTTGCTCTTTCATCACACTCTCTTCCACTGGCAAGTTTTAAATGTGTAGAAGAAGAGATGTTAAGTGGAGGGAACTGTCCTGTCCTCTTCAGTGCCCTCTCATCAGCATTCTGTCAGTGGCACCCTAAATATAGAATCATAGAATTACCCAGGTTGGAAAAGACCTTGAAGATCATCAAGCCCAAGTCATCAAGTCTATATCTTAATGAACTGGGCGCATGTGGAACAGTCAGTATCTCCTGGGGAGAAAATGAATAGCCAAAATCTCAGGTAAAGCATGGATGAACTTTCCTGCAAATAAAATGTCAATTGTCGGGCTGTAAGTAACCTGAGGCAATCAGTGCGCTGGGGAAAGAGAGCACAAAAATGACCTCAGGCTCTGAACAAGAGGGAACAGTCCCTATGAATATCTTCCAAAGAGGCTTCTCCAGTGTGACACCTCAAACACAAACACAAAAGGCAACACACAGAACGGGAAGATTAAATATAAACCAACAGATAAACCACAGTTGTTTTTCTACAGATATTTGTTGCACAAAGGCAGGATTTGAGCTGAGCAGATTCTAGAAGGGACAAAGACCATTTCTTTCAAGTACTGCACAGACCTCCCTCTCATACAGTATGGCCAACAAAAGTGTTTCACTCTGTTTTCAGTGCACCTTTCAAAACCTCTGGAGATGCTTTGTGATGTTGTGACATGCTTTCTTAGCTAATTTGGCTGAAGGTGAGGTGAACTCTAACCCTACATCATTCTCAGCTAACGTTTACTGTTTCCTACATCCATCCATGCTAGATTTACAAACCTGAGGATCCCGTGAATGCAACTGTACTTAGAAGAAAATACATGAAGCATCCAATTTAGAGCATATCAACGCTTAAGGCCTCCTATGTGCATCACTTTTGGAAGACTAGTGGAAAATGCTGAATAACCTTGTTCTATTCTGCTTTAGGCTAAAGAACACTGACACCGTCCTGCTGGGAACTTCCTTACTTACCCCAAATCCATAAAAACACTTCTACACCTGATCGGACAGCGAGTCCTCCATTGTCCAGAGTCAACCTTGGAGCACAGTGCCATCTGCTGAGAACTGAGGTACTTGTGCAGCCCAAACACAGACCATCACATCTCACCTACAAAGGAATGAGAAAACTCTTAGGATTTGGTAATTTACAACCAGGCCTCAAATAACAGCACTCTGCTGAAACAGGTTTTCAGTAGGAGCAGCAACGAATAGACTCAATGTTTCACCAAAAGGGGACCATTTGAGTCTGTGTGCTTGGGTATCCGCCAGAGGCCTGATGAAGTCTATCTCCAGGCTGAGCAGGCTCCTGACTTGGCATACATACAACTGCAACTAGACCTAAAGTTGTACCTTTTGGCATCTGTAGCTCAGTTACACAGAGAGCTCTTGAACAGACTCAAAAGGAGCTCAATATACAGGGTCTGTTGTTCCATGCCGGTACTGCTCCAGCTGCCTACAGAGCTGTGACCACCTCCTCTTGGCACAGGAAGATCTTGAGGTCCCCAAGGAATCTGGGCTCTTAATCAAATAGAAACTGTCCTGGAAGGAAATTTCACTACTGAAGAAGGCACTTTTCTTTCTGAAGAGCTTCACTGACCCCTTGTTGTCTCCACCACCATCTTAACACTCACAGTCCTCTACACACTTATGCCCTGTGGTGGCACAAAGAGAGAACACATAGGCCTCACGTAGGCCTTGGTTCCTGTCCTGAGCTACCAGTGGGAGATGTTTCCTCATGAATCCAATTCAACACAAGGCCGTGCCAGCACTTGTCCTAGTTGGACTTTTATTAAAGTCACTCTCTCTATAGGTTATCCAGCACATTTGGTCCTTTTCCCATTTGCTGTTTCTTAGGCCTAGATTCCATCAGGGTAAATTGTCCTGAGAAAGGAGAAGTGTGAAGCAGGCAGTCTGATATTGTCTCATTTTCTGCTTTGTCTCTTGGGCATTGGCCCAATAAACTGCCATGGAGACTGGCAAATAAAGCTGACTTCCCCAAGACAGTCTTTAAGGCAGAAGCACAGCATAGCAGCTTCACACAGCTTTGTAATTTCTTGTGACAGCCACACAAAAGAAAGCTCCTTAGTGATGCGAGTGAGAAGAGACTGTATGATTTTGCATGAATCAAGGGGCAAAAAAGCATTTCACAAAGTCCTCTCACATCGAGCTCTGCAGCTCCCAGACCATCCAGGAACATGGGGACACTGAGCTCCTGGTGTCCTCTTTTTCCTCCGCACGCTGACCATTAAGGGACATGGGAACTCATGGCACGGTGCTTGTCACACTATGGCAAAGAAGAATTAGGACCATACAATATCATGCTCTCTAGTTTGGCCACTCAGGCCTTAACCATGTCACTGTATTTGATTGCAGTATATTCTACTGAATCACTGTGATAAACTGGCTAATGATTAAGTGCTGATTAACTGCTACTAACATTATGGCTTACTATGAATAACCTGCGAATTGCTGTTAAAACTCAGGTTGTATACAATCATTCTGACACACGTCTGTGTCCTCATGCTGTACCTCTTGGAACACCAGTGGAGAACATCAGGAGGCTTCCAAGAGAGTGTTCCTTCTTTCTTCATTGACCCTACAGAAGGACTGGGTTCCCTGCTTAAGTGCTAAACCAGCCCCTGCTAAAGGTCAATGAAGTTCCTTCCCTAGGACTTGCTGCTGCCTCTTGATATGACACCCAGTGCTCCTGGAAGTGCCATGATATTGGTGCTGAAAGTCACACCTCTTCTTCACAGTGTTTGTGTCTATGTGTCCCACACATTTGCTGACCCAAAGGCAGGTGAAGATACTGCTGTCAAACACACTCATTTTTCTTTTCTTGCCTGACCGCAGTGTTGAAGCCCTTTTCTCAGTGCGGGGCCTTTAGCAATGCTCTAACCTGGGAGTTATATTTGCAGTGAGCTGTGCTGTCACTTATCCTGGAGAAGTTCTGTGCATGAAATCCACTTTCCTCTTGCACAGAACAAGTGCTTTCCATAAAGCAGTGCCACGCACACAGAAGCTGGAGGTAGCAAACTGTCACCTGCTGACAGAAGGCAAGAACTCACAAATAGACCTCTACCATGAGAGAAATAGCAGCGAGCCAGCACTTAGGATGTGCAAAACAGCTCCATCAATTGCATTCGTAGGAAGGGGGGAAACTGCACGAAGAATGGACTGAGTGCTTCATATTCACTACTGATTTTAGGATATACAAATATATTTATTTTAATAAGAGCTTTAGTGAAGGGATCACTGTTTCCCCTCTGGCAGAGGCATAGCTGAGCTGGGCCCTTTGTTTCCCCCTGCTGCGTGGTGGAGCTGCCCGAGTGGGCTGTGGCTGTTGTGAGAGTGGGAAACAAGGGGGGGTTCAGCTGTGACGCCTGTGCTCCTGCATCCCACATCCCTCACCCTTCATCCTGCATCCCACCTCCTTCACGCTGGCAAGAGGTGTGTGAATGAGAGACTGGGAGGAATAAAAGCATCATCCCAGAGCGGGCTCTCTCCCTTTGGGCTCCTGCTGAAGGCTGGATTTCGTGGTCTCACAGCCCTTATCTCCCACGTGTGCTGTTGAAGTGCTTCAGATCCTGCAGCGCTCTCAGGTAAGGGATCAGTTCTCAGTGGGACCCCGCACCTTTCGGCACATTGGGTGGGAGCTGAGGCTTTAGGAAGCATGAGAAAAGCTGCCTGCTGCATTCCTCACTGCTGCATGGGGCATCTGAAGTGGGAGTGGGCACAGCTAAGTAGGCACAGCTAAGTTGGAGCAGACTGAATAGTCTGCTCATGCTGTGGGTCACAGTGCTCTTCTTTTGACCCACATAACTGAAGCATTTAGGGTGAAAATAACGACCAGCACAACAGTTCAAGCTAAAGCTGCTCAAAATAAAGAGAGGACCAGACTATAGAGTCTGTGCTGCAGGGACTGAGCTCCACTACTGGCCATGAACAGCTCACGAGAGCTGAGCCAAAAGCCTGCTCTTGTCTTTTGCAATTTTTTCTGACTGTGGCTGAGTGACTTTGCATGTGACTTTCCCACAAGCTTTCTTCAGCAAACCAAGGACAGGCACTGTATTAGGGGGGGTCACCTGCACTGCTTTTGCATAGAATCATAGAATCATAGAATTATCCAGGTTGGAAAAGACCTTGAAGATCATCAAGTCCAACCACAGCCTAACCAGAACCCTAACTCTAAAAACCCTACACTAAATCATATCCCTGAGTATGCCATGGGTCTGCATGCCATGGGTCTGCATGCTGCATGCAGTTTCCTGCAAGTTTCAGCCAACATTTAAGCTCAGACAACGCCAGTTCCCAACATCAGCATAGCCGTTCCCTACCTGCCTGCTGAATGGCACTCCAGCAGCCTCATGCATCGGCACGCAGGAAGATATTCATCTGCAGCACGCAGCAGCTTCTGCAGATATGCTGAAGGGCTGAGCAACGGGGCAGCATGCGTTTACCTGGGAGAATTTTGTAGGTGTTTGTCAGTCCTGCAGGGGTCAAATCTGGGTTCTGAGGAATAACTTGATGCCCTCTCCTAGCAATTGTGTGCACTATGCCCTTGTGTGAACGTTCTGTTCATAGCCAACGCGATTTGCTTTATCTTACCTGTTAAAACCACAAGCCCAGAGCTCCCTTTCGGTCATTTCTGAACTCCATCGCTAGATGGGGACATGCTCACATACACTGAGTCCTCCCTCTGTTCGTCTCCACTGCTTTTCCTTTAGCGTTCAGGTAAGAGTTAATTTAGATGGAATACATTTTACCCTCTGCTTATAGAAATACAGCTTTCCCATCCACACACAGGACAGTTTGGTGTCCAATCAATTTCTAATGTGGCATTAGTTTTGTTAGCAAGTCATTCTAACCAGGGAGGTGTTTGAGTCACCATCCCTGGATGTGTTTAAGAGCCGTTTGGATGCGGTGCTCAGGGATATGATTTAGCAGAGGGTTTTTAGAGTTAGGGTTCTGGTTAGGCTGCGGTTGGACTTGATGATCTTCAAGGTCTTTTCCAATCTGGGTAATGCTATGATTCTATGATTCTGGACATTTCTATTCCAGGCTCTTTATCATCTTTGTGGTCCCTTTGCTTGCACAGCTCAGCCACATCTGGTAGGGATTGGACATATGATGGTGTAGGTATATGGCCATGCGTTGCCTGTCTGGTGCAAGTTTGTCTTCACCACCTTGCAGTCCTTGTAGGGTTTGGGCCAGCTTGAGCTCTGCATGCACAGTGAGGAGCTGTGCTGGAGATGGTTTCATGTCAGCTTGGAACAGAATGTGGCATGCTTAAAATACCACTTTTTAGAGAATTACAAAGAAAAGAAGCTGATTTGGGGCATCACCACACATGTCCCTTTCTGATCAATCTTTCTTCTGCACCTCAGAGCATCCCCAGTCTTGTTTTTCTCACCTATTCACCCACTTGGTGCTGATGTTGGTCCTTTGCTGTCCCAGAAGCTTGGAGCACATACACATGTGTGTGAGAGCTTTCTGAACACCACAAACACTCCCATTGGCACTGGATTGGACTATTTTACCATCCTGTGTTGTTTTATGCCCAGCTTGGATGACTCACTGGCTGCTCATCCCTCACCCCACATCATAAAAGTTCTTCATTACAAAGACCTACTTTCTAATCCAGCTACTTTCTAATCAAAGGCATTTTGTTCTGGGCTCCCTGAAGTTTGTAGTTTCCATTCCACGTTCCTCTTCAGAATACTCTCTGATCTCAAAAGTCTCTTCTTCCTCTCTTTCTCCCTTTTCTTTACTGTGCAAACTGTACTTGTAGAGGGTGGCAGACAGCAATGGGCAAGGCAGGGAGCAATGTAGAAGCAGGTTTTATGTCACCAAAAACCAGACTTGAAAGGCTGTGAAGGCCAGAGAAGGAAAATGTCTCCCAGAGTGTTTGAGTGCACCACGCTTTGAGAGCTACTGTCTGCATTTGGGGCTGACCTGGGGGGATTCTGGGGTAGTGAGAGACTATTGAAGTGTGTGAATCACTCTGAGCCAGGATATTTAGTTAGTTGAAGACACTGCTGATGATTTTCATAACTCTATTCACTTCTGTATCCCCACAGACAGCCCAAAAGGTGCTACACAATGCCAGCCGGCCTGGAGAAAGCTTGTCACCGCTGCATATCCAAAATTGCCAGCAATGGTAAGGCAGCTCTGGGAGCAACCTCTCTATATTTAAACAGCCCCACCGCTAATTGAGATAGGTCCAGAATAAAGTTAAAGTCAGGTGGCACCAAGTCCCACCTGAATTTTCCTTTACTTCCCTGCTTTCCTTTTCCTTTCAGAAGCGATTTTAAGTGCTGATAGAGCACCCAGGAGCAGTTGCATCTTGAAAGTATCTCCTCTGTACTGTGTTATGTGGATTAGAGCAGATTGAGCAGAGGGTTAAAAGCCAATAAACTCCCACTGCCTGTATCTCCTTTTCACTCTGAGTTGCACGCATTTTTTCGCTTTCGCTTTTAATCAGCAGCAGTTTCTAATTCCACTCAGATGTACAGAGGAGAAAACTCCTTCATCCACTTGACCACTCAGCCTAATTGATACTTCACCCACACAGCCGACTGCAGCTGTCAGCCCATGGCAATCACCTCGGGGTCTTTTACATGAAAGCTTTTGGCTTCACTTGAACAGCTCTCAAAGTTCAGAACAAACTTTAACTTGTGATTCCTACTGTTTCCTGATACTTAAATGACTCTGAGGAGTCACCCAACTTGTGCGGCATCATTGACACTGTTTTCATTCTTTAAGCAATTGAAGTTCAGAACATTAGGGCAAGATTAAACGACTGACCACAAAATAAAGGGCAAATTCACTCCTCTCAGTCTCTTGCAAAGCAAATCAGTGGCTCTTTATGTAATGCCTACACTGTATTTAAAAAGCGCATCTGGAAATTAAGCACAAGGGGCCAAATTCAGCACTGAAGTCATGACATTGCTGTAATTTAGTAGCTAGAGACATGGCATAAAATTCAGGCAAGCTGTTCCGCAATATTGCCTAACCCCCGAAGTGCCTATAATCTTTATGTGCACACCCTCACCATTGGGTTGAATGTTCCCAGGTTAATGGCACCTCCTTCTAAATTGTTGCTGAGGAGAACAGCATTGCTGGTGTCAACCAGAAACTTAAATTGTAGGTGTTGTGATGCTGGCATAGCTTGGGTACGCAGCTACTGGTTATCAGATCACAGTCATACAAGCTTTTCTAAGCAGACAGTGGTGAATGGCATGTAGCAAACAGCTGGAGGCTGAGGATGGGTTTGGTCTGAAGCTCGACTCTATTGCACTCTCTTCACTCCCAGTGGTGGCTTTGCACTGGGACTGCAGACATCTCCAAGGCCCTCTCAATACTGTGCCCATAGCACACTGTGACACTGCAAGTGGGAAAGCTGTTCCCTCTCCTCTTTCTCTGCCGTGCCTGCACATTTGGGTTGCTCACGGTTGCCTCCCAAAGCGGGGCCTTGCTCATGCTGAACACAAAATGGCTGACCCAGCAGTGGCGGTGCTGCCTGATGCCCTGACAGCAGCTCCTTAGAGCAGGTGCTATTCTGATGTCCCTCTGAACCATGCCTGGGCTCATTTACCTCGCTCAGCTGTGGTTTTAGACAATGCCAGTCTTATCTTGCCTCTTTTTCTAGGCCTAGGTCCTGGGGCTCCTCTGACAGGTTGGTGCAATGATTCTGCTGACTTAAAGCTATTGCCAGTCACATGTGGGAAACTGCATGGACAGCAGCTCTGTCTGCAGAACCGCCTTGCCTCCTTGCGGCAAATTGCACTTTATTGAGCAATTTGTCTTCAGACCAGACTGGGGCAGCACAGTCCAGGCAGATGCAGGCAGAGCGTGTGTATTCTGTCTGAGGAGCATCTCTCTGAACACCCCCCCCATACACAACGTATTGGGGAGAACGGTCTTTAGCTCTGCCAGTTGTGCAGTCAATTGTTGAGAGTCTCACTTTGCTGAACACGGCTGGAAGCCTTCCCAGACGATGCATCTGCCCCTCCAATTCCAGACCTAAGAGGCTGAGGCTGAATGGGGAGATAATGAGTAAATACATTCCCAGCGACTGCTGTGGGAGGAGAATTAATGAAGCATTATCTCTTGATCTGCAAGTTGTCCCTACTTCCCATTTCTCTCCTCCAAAATCAAGCTTCTGGGTAGAGATGCTAGACACATACAAAACACCTGTGTACCAGACACATAGCCCCATAAATGTGGGCCTTGCTGAGCCTCTCAGGGCTCATCACAGCATCCCTCCCCACCTCGCCATGCGCTGCCTGGTGAAGGAATGGCATGGTGCCACCTCCGAGTTGCTCCTGCAGGAACAGGAGTAGGTGATACCTCCCGTAGGTTGGTGACTCCACTCTGAACTCATGCCTACTTCCACAGTCTATGCCTACCACACAATTTGCTTCCTCGAGCAGCTACTTGCAGATCAAGAAATGTTCTGCAGGGATGCTCACTGCAGAATTTCCTCATTATTGCTTCCCCCTCATTTTCTGGAGCAGCATCTCACTTTAATATTGCAGAGTGCTCATGATGAGGCACAGAGGTGGCAGCCCTTGCAGAATACAGGCTGCTCACATCATTATTGACGCTATTATTTCTGGTTTTCTGCAAAGGTAGACACTCACCCTCAGTAGCATCAGACTGTGCTTGGAAAGTAACGGGGCTCAGAAACAACAGCAGCTGTTTGAGGTGTTACTAAGCACCTCAGACCCTCTCATCCAAGGGAAGGGTTGATGCACACCCCTAGAGCATCCCTCCATGGAGCCGGAGCTTATCCCTTCCAGTGACCAGCTGCTCCCTGCCTCTGTGTCCATGTGCTGAGCTGGGTCAGGGAGCAAGACTAGCCCTGAACTCTTTGCTTCTGTAATAAAGATCACTTATTTAGCTATCAGGGAAAACCAAGTGTAATGGCATTACAGCTGCTATTTGCTTTGCAAACAGACACGGCTCATCAGTTGCCATGGATTAGCTCATGCGATCTGCGTGTTATCACACAGTAACCTGGCAGTGCTTGTAGCTGGTGCAGGCTAAGCAAGCCTTTGCAATCAGACATTTAAAAGTAGTAGCAGCAAAAGTACTTTGTGTCTCTCATTGTTTTATGTAAGAGCTAAAATGTATTAATTAAAAAATGGAGGCTTGGACTCTGGAAGAGCAACAGGCCAATTCCTGGTCCCATCGTCTCAGATGCTGCACAATGTGATATTCCCCCTGCATCATGTACACTACAAAACACTGGATGGAACTTCTAAACTCCAATAACACTGTCTTTATTTTCTCTTTTTGATCATTATTTTTTTTCCCCATTCACAGCATGCTTTATATTTGGGCTCCTTGCTTTCCTTGCCTTACCGCTGTCCATGACTTTTACAGGTAAGTTGTCTACTGAAGCACGTTTGTCATTTGAATTCCTGACACTGCCTGGCAGGTTAATGCATCCTTTGGGAGAAAGGACTTGGAAGCCTTGAAGTTTCCAGCCATTAGACTTGTGCACTGATAATTAAGCTTCAGGCAGCCCACACTGTATGGAAGGGAGTAAGCAGTTCTTGAATTCAGAAAGTACTTGTCTTAAATACACCTCCAGCGTGGGTCACTTTAGCATGGGACAGGAGTCAGGACGTTTGGAGACCTTACTGACACATCCTTTTAATCTGACAGGGGCTGGATTTCTTTATATCCCACCATAACTCTGGATTTTCTGGCAGTGCGTTGCTTATCTGGAGGGCGTCTGAACATTTTCCATTGTTGGGCTGGTCCAGATGACCTCTAAAGGTCCCTTCCAACCCAAACCACTCTGTGGCTTCTTTTCACCATGAAGCTGCTGATGTGTTCTGTGTCTCAGATCTATTTTAATTCACTTTGCTTCAGCTCAATTGCTGCTTAGGTTACCAGCAACTGGCAGAGGTCTGTGGGTGTTTCAGCTCTGTCTGTGGGTGGAAGCTCAGCATCCGACACATGAGAAGATTTCATTAATCAGGCTTCCTCTATATTAAATGCACTGCAAAAACCCTGGAAGCACAGGACTGAAGGGAAGACAAGACTGTCTAGTCTGCTATTTCTCCACCTTTTGGAAAGTGCGACCTGTTTCTTTGGCTCATCTGTCTTTTTATAACCACCCGAAGGCTGGCTTTGCAAGTAGAATTAAGGATCAACATCCCTAGGAGCCTATTTCAGCATCTTATTGCTCTCTCAGACAAAAGAATTTTCCCCACATCAAACCTAAGTCTTCTCTATGGCAAATGAAATAGACTGTAGTCTGTCCTACACACCAAGATATATTGGTGACAGAGGAATGAGAAGCACAGAATAATTAGCTCCTCTGTTTAACATGCAGGATTCCTGTAAATGCACCTCAGAAGGAAAGGTTCTCTGTACCAACTCATGGGCTCTCGTTTAGTTTATGGTGCATTGCAAGTCCAGATGGTTTCTAGCAGAGCGTTTCCCTATCAGACATCTCTTGTTTTTTATTTACATTTAGGTTTTCTTTTCTAGATGTAGTTCTCAACTTTATCAGATGTCGTGTATTTGATTCTGAAAGTCTTTTTCCAGAGCATCCAGACACTAAATATTAAGTCCTGTGCCCAGAAGCTTTAACAATCGTTGCATCTTGGTGTCCTTGAGAAGCTGTTCACCTTCTGCCTTATAATTAAAGAGTGATGGTACAAATGAGCTCTATATGCAGGCGTTGTGGGCAGGATAAATCACAACTCAGTCTGGACTGTACACAGCTGTAGCCAAGCTCGCTGTTCTGTTTTGCCCTTGCTGTCAATTAAGGGGAATGGGCATTTCTGACAGTGAAATTCCCATGGCCACCTTTAGATGTCTACAGTAGGATGAGATTACTTTTGAGGGACTCTGGACAACCAGCCCAACTGCAGGCATCTATTTTTGTCCAGAAATGTGAAAAAAAATGTGTTCAGCTAAAAGCCAGAACAGCTGCCTTTATCTGGGGTCTTCTGAATACCAGAGATGGCTGTGATAGGATGCTGATTAGGGAGTCCTAATTAGGAATTAGGGAGCTCTAATTAGGGATTAAAGAGCAATTAGGAACTTCAGAGATGGCCTTGACTATTCCATCTCAACACTTAGGCTCCTATGCTTATCCATGACTTAAAATTGCTATTCATCCCATAAGAGGATTTTGGCTTTAGCTTTTCCCTAGGCTGAATATGCCTGAGCTGTGGAGTAGGGGTGAGAAGGTATAATTTCAAGTGTGGTACAGCTTGTGTGCACGCTGACAGCAAACCTTCTGGAAATGGATCCGCGTTGGAATTTGACTGCTTTTAAATGCTGTTTCTTAGGAATATTTTATAATAATATGGCCTCAAGTTGTGCCAGGGCAAGTTTAGGTTGGATATTAGGAAGAACTTCTTTACGGAAAGGGTAGTTAGGTACTGGAATAGGCTCCCCAGGAAGGTGGTTGAATCGCCATCCCTGGATGTGTTTAAGAGCCGTTTGGATGTTGTGCTCAGGGATATGATTTAGTGTAGGGTTGTTAGAGTTAGGGTACTGGTTAGGCTGCGGTTGGACTTGATGATCTTCAAGGTCTTTTCCAACCTGGGTAATTCTATGATTCTAGGATTCTAATACCTTTAAGATCAGTGAGAAATGGAAAGTGTATGGTAAGACATTAGCCTGGTCATCTCCCCCACCATACACAGAGCCCTTCTTTTTCCACAGCTCACCAAAGTGAAGAGCTAATGTCACTGTAACGTTGTGTTGTCAGACAATATTGGTATTCCACAGCCGTGTATCTTCAAAGGTATTTTTAGGGAAATTACACGTCAAGGAAAATACAGGTATTTATTATCCTAGCAAAAGCCTCTGGTTTTTTGATAGCAATCTATTTTCATGATTACAGAGATCGTGCTGGTGCACCTCCAGTCCTTTTGGCTCTTGCTTTCCTCAGAGGGAAACTGTGAGATGTTTTCAGATGTTAACAAGGAAATTACAACAGTATAAGTTAAAGCACACAGGTGAATAACTAGTAGCCCTGATAACAACTGCACACTAAAGTGCATATTGTAAAATCTTGGTAGCACTGTAAATCACAGTATAGATATTTTTACAAGCCCTTTGTTATAAGGTGTATTTCAGCCATTTTCAGCTGCCTGAGAAGAGCGGAGTAGTTACAGTGAGGACAATGCTGTGTGCCAGGACAGGTTACTGGGAGCACTGGATTCACAGCAGCTCTGTGGTCCATCTACCCCATCACCAAGAGCCAAAGAGGAGCCAAGCTGGTGCTCATGGAAAGGCAGCACTGATGCTCTCCTGCTGGTCTTGGTGTTTCTGAACAGAAAAACAACAAAAGAAAACACCCCAAAACTGGCATGTTTTCTTGTCTACTTTTTCCCCCTCAAACAAAATCTCAATAGTGCATTGGAAACTGCAATTGTCTGGGTTCCTACATGGAAATATATTCCCTAAGATCCCTGGCCAGCTGCTTTTGGAACAGGCTATTATACAGCTAAGGACTCTGGAAACATGGGCAGCTGCTTTCTGAAAATGATAGAATTCTCAGTGATTTCCCTGCTGCCCACCTTCTTAAAGCTGGAAGTCTGAATAGGTTTCAGCGTTAGTGGCAAAATGGACAAAAAATTGCAGCCTTAGAAACAGCAGACAGAAAGGAAGAGAGTCCACGCCCATCCAAGTCCAGCCCTTTTCAAATACAAGAGGCTTAGCAGTAAATATTTAGTCTGGAATAATACATATACCACTCCATTGCAGGTCACTGTGTATTATGACTAATGTAAGATCCATAGCAAAGCAGCCACAATCCAGGATATTTGTATTATGTCATGCAAGAAGTACAGGAGAGGTTTAGTACACTGGCGATGTTCTAGAGCACCCATAGCAGTGGATTTGGTGGGCAAATTGACTGCAGCTACAGAGGAAGGCAAAAAAAAACCCATCCCAAACAAACAAAAAAAAGAATCCTAAACCCACTCCCCACCAAATCACTGCTGTCTCTTTCCTGACACCAAAGTGCCTTTTCGATGTAACATGAAATGTTCCACCTAAGAGATGTTTAGCACTAAGGCCAGCACACTGCTTTAAGTATCCTGCATCGAGATGAGAACCAATTGTTAAGAGAAAAGTAAGAAAACAACCTAGAAAATGAGTTTTACAGCAAGAAGAAAACAGAAAATCCTTTCTGGCCTCTGCAACTGATCAGTAGAAGTCTTGAAATATGGGATCAATGACAATAAAATTATAGAGTAATGAAGAATTTAAACCTATTTAAAGGCAGCAGTGAGTAGGAGACTTGGGCAAATGATTCAGCTCAGCTAACTTTAGGTACTTACAGCTGGCTGTCTAGATTCCTTGTATAGTTATAGAGAGAAAGAAGCACTTTCAGGGCACAATTCATCTGACCTATTTTAAATGCCTATCTTAGGATGAGATGAATTGAATTTTAGAAGGGTCTATTTCTCCCTATTGACTATAAAGAGAGTCTAGGAAACTAGTTCAGATATAGATGCCTGCATTGCAGACATCTAAATTTGGACAGATGATTCTCACTGCCACAGACCTGTATCATAAGCTTTGGTGTCTAATGCCAGCATCAGCCTTGTAGCACCATACATTCCCTTCCCTAAAACTTACTCAGCTTTCTCATTCTAGCAGTAGATGCCAGGGTTGCCAGGTTCCCCAGCTCCATAACAACCAGTGCTTTTTATCCTCCAGCAACCAAACAGCCTAGAAATTTGAGCATCCCTCATTCCCTATGAGCTGCCTGGGAAACTGCAATGGTTCCAGGAGCTCCCACAAGCACTGGTGCGCAAGCTTCAAGGTGTCCAACTCAGAAACATGCCACAAACATGGTGCTAATAGGAGGGGTTTGGGAGTAGGTTATCAGATCTTTTGTTTTTTTACAAATGGTACTGATTTTCAATGCTTTTTTTCTACTTCTGATGAAAACTCCCTGACCAGCTCAGTCAATTGTTTATTTATCAGATGTTCAAACTGGAAGCCGGAGTCGTTGCATTTGCTCTCCTCCTGCCCTTTGTTTGCTTACATCCCTCAATCCTGCAGTGGGAGATGCAAACCCCACTTAATTCAGCTTCCACTTCAACAGATGCTGGGTGCACATCTTGAGTCTAATATGTGTACTGTACTTCAGTGCAGGATTTTAGTCTCCACCGTACACCTTGCTGCACTGTTTGATCATTCGAGATAACAAACATGATATTCATTTTTTGCTGTTCAGGAATGAAGTTTTTGGAAGATTGCCCAGTTCAGCCACTAATTCCATTATATCTGTTGGTGGGTGGCGTGATTGGCAGCTTAAAGGTAATGTGCATTCTATGTGTGAAAATTATTTGGTGTGACTAGAATTTGACTTGCTAGTTAAGGCAAAATGATGGTACCAGCCAGCTATGTGCACGCAGTATAGGAGACAGCTATCTGGATTGAACTGTACTTGTTCCAACACTTAAGGCACCCACCAGCCAAGTGAAATGCTAACGAGTTTCCTTCAGCATTGTCCCACACGCTGTGGTATGACTTTCTCTTACAGCGTATGTGCTATCAAACCTACTGGTAGAAGAGACTGCATAACATGGTTGGACTTAATCTTGCTATGTGAATGCTATGAGTTCTCCTGGCAAATGTTTAGACATTTGATCACAACTTTGGACTTATCTGTATATTCAAAGTCAATTTAACAATGCTTTAGAAAAGATCAGATCTGAAAGGTTCTCAGGCTAATGAATGGAAGCATGCATCAAAAATGCTGACTATTTCTTTGCTGTTGCTGATCATCTCAAAGCTGACGAGTGTCATGGTGCTTGAAGTCAACAAACAGGCCCCTGTATGGAAACCTAAGACCCACTGGACAGGTAGTTTTTCCTCTCCCATGTGTCATGAGCCTGCCTAAAATAAATGCTCACCTGAGAAGAACATGCTTTACTGGTTTGAACAAGCTAACTGGTTCCAAGTTCTCAGTGCTGATGTATGATATCCAATGGAAACAGCATTTTTTGGCCTGTGTTTGTGCTGGACCTCAATCTCTGTTTCTCATAACCTTTGCTAACAACTGGGCCAGGAGAACAGCTGGCTTTTCCAGCAAGTATTTAGTCAATACACAGTGGAATAGTTCTACAAGGTAGAGCAAGAGAATCCTGTTCTCAGTTGATTCACCTACATGGTAATGGAAAGCAAAGAGGGGAGACAAATCCACTCACTACTAGACAGGAACTACATTCCTCAGTTCATTTAGCAGTTACTCTAATTTGTTCTTAAAAATCTCCAAGGTGGAAACTGCTGCCATTTCCCCACATAATCTGTTTCCATGCTTTTCTAACCTGCCACTGGCAAGTTATATTTCCAACATCTGGCCTAAAAAATCTCAGCAAGGATCTATCTCATTTTTGGCTCCTCAGATTCCTCTGACCTCATTTTCTCACACTTGATTTCAGTTCGGTCCAAAGGCTGGCAGTGCTCAGGAGATGCTCAGACTTTCCACAGCCAATTTACTCATTCCCTTTTCTCCCCAAATTGCTCCAGGTGACTCTGCTGCTGTACGACTCAACCAGGATGAGACAACTGCTTTCCAAGTCTGTTGTGATCGATGACGATGATGACGACGAATACCCATGGAGGCAGAACGCCCACAAGTACTACATTCATCTAACCCTCAGCCTCTTCCTCTTCCTCTGGTTCATTCTTGGAAACTACTGGGTGTTTTCAGTGTACCTGCCAAATTTCATCCCACCTTTCCACCAGCCTCAGGATTACTGTGACAAAACCCTGTACATTTTTGCTGTTGGTGTTCTCGTTATTAGCCACACTGTTCTCTTCCTCCTCATCTTTTGTAGCTGTTGCATATATTTTTTTTCCAGGCAAAGATACTCTTCAGAGGAAGATTAAATGCCACATAAATAAAGCTCCAGATGTTTAGGAAAGGGTGTGCAAAGGAAAGGCAATAACTCACCCTTATGTGTATCTTTGTTGTACTATATAAATGTATGTTAGCAGTCAACCGCAAGAGGAAATTGTAAATCACGTTCCAGTGCCATTTGGAAATAGCTAAACTAGAATACAGCTTACTCAATGTGAAACTGCTGCTACAGATGCCAGGGTGCAGTCTTGCTAATTTCTATAACCCTTTTTTAACTCCTGGATTTTCTACTTGGAGTGCTAAATTCTTTAGTAAGTTCTTGAACATGACAAACTCCTCTAAAACCAGGTTCCTTATGTTGTTTCTGCATAGTACATATTTGCCTGTAAAAGTAGCCATGTTATCCCCTTTACTGGGACCTGAACACCTCCATAGCCTTGCTGAGGTATGTTACTGTCCCCGCATTAAAGATGCAGGAGTTGAGGCAACAAAAGATAAAGGGCTGCATTCAGACCACTTTGACTTTAGACTTTGACAGTGACTTAGATGCTCATCAGAAAGCTACCCAGGCCACTGCTAGACCAGCCAGTTAAGTATCTGGGATAGCAGTATGAGTATGTATAAGAGGAGATTGAAAATGGCCCCAAGATCTCTCCTGAACTTAGACTAGAAAGTGTCCATATCTACCTTTGGTGCTAAGACACTTTCCACATATCCAATGTATCCAAACTGAGCCAAGGCCACCAGGAGATGAGCTACGGAGCAACAGATCCAGTTCTTTAACCAGGACTCAGCAGTTCCCAGCCTGGGGAGACTCATTTCTCCACTTTTTATATAACATTACATTGTCGGTACCTCACCAAGATGCTTGTCAAACCACGGTGATTAAGTTCACATTGAAATGGATGAGGCTATGTTGGTATTTTAAATACAGAATGAGGCAATAAGACATGAGCAAGAATGTGAGAATCTCAGGTGGATGTGCTTACTGCAGCAGTTCTGTGAGGGTGGTGTGAATGTACACCTGATTTGTTCACCGTGGTGCTGTACTTAAGGAAATCTATACTTAATGGATAGATGTAACAAATACAGCTTTTAAGCCAACAGCAATATCAGCTTTAAAAGCATCAGCATGAACAGAGACAATTGTTTTGTGACATGTAATGGAACGAGCCTGTACCTGGTCCTGGGAGGTTGTTTTTTATGTGCTGATGAATGCGGTATAAAACTGCTCTTTCTGCTTTTTCTTTTATTCAGATTTGTTAATACGGTCAAAGTGGAAGGGCTCTCCTCTACACAAGCATGAGGATGGCCCCAGGCACAGGAAGCAGATGCAGGCTTGGGGTATCTGTGGAAATCACCTGTGAACATTTACCTCAGAGCCATTGTGTAGAATAAGGGTGCATTTGGTCCAGAGAGATTTAAGCTTCAAGAATTATTTAGTTTCAGAAACCTAGTCTTAACAACAGGTGGGATAAAGGGTAGAAGAGGAGACATCAGTGTATGTAGCACTCCCCAGCTCTGCAGCAGGAGTCAGAGATATGTTGTCCCTGTTCAGAAATTCATCGTATTCCTCCCTCCCTCCCTCCCTCCCTCCCTCCCTCCCTCCCTCCTTCCTTCCTTCCTTCCTTCCTTCCTTCCTTCCTTCCTTCCTTCCTTCCTTCCTTCCTTCCTTCCTTCCTTCCTTCCTTCCTTCCTTCCTTCCTTCCTTCCTTCCTTCCTTCCTTCCTTCCTTCCTTCCTTCCTTCCTTCCTTCCTTCCTTCCTTCCTTCCTTCCTTCCTTCCTTCCTTCCTTCCTTCCTTCCTTCCTTCCTTCCTTCCTTCCTTCCTTCCTTCCTTCCTTCCTTCCTTCCTTCCTTCCTTCCTTCCTTCCTTCCTTCCTTCCTTCCTTCCTTCCTTCCTTCCTTCCTTCCTTCCTTCCTTCCTTCCTTCCTTCCTTCCTTCCTTCCTTCCTTCCTTCCTTCCTTCCTTCCTTCCTTCCTTCCTTCCTTCCTTCCTTCCTTCCTCCCTCCCTCCCTCCCTCCCTCCCTCCCTCCCTCCCTCCCTCCCTCCCTCCCTCCCTCCCTCCCTCCCTCCCTCCCTCCCTCCCTCCCTCCCTCCTTTCCTCCCTTCCTCCCTTCCTTCTTTCCTCCCTTCCTCCCTTCCTCCCTTCCTTCTTTCCTCCCTTCTTTCCCTCCTTCCCTCCATCCTTCCCTCCTTCCTTTTTTTCTACAGTGAAATAAATGGCTTTGGGAAAACTGAACAAAATACACCCTTAAGCCAATTATGATGAACCCAGAAATGTAATGACTACAATGGAGGAATCTGCCTGTAACTATTCTAGTTAGATCATCTCCCCTTCTTGAAGCTATCTTTCTAGCTTTCAACAGAAGATACAGCCATACTTTCAATGGATTAGATAGCCTGATGCTTTGCTAGTTGTGGGTACTCTGGAAATCCAACAATATGAAGACACAAAGATACTTCTGCTCACACAAAGAAGACTACAGACATATCCATACCATAAATGCAATGGCAGCAGACATGCAATACATTACATTTATTACATTTTATTGCCCACGGTGTATTTCTCCTCCCTCCACTCCACCTTCTTTGGCAATAGACATCATATTCTGAAACTCTGAGGAACAGCTTCCCAGAGCTGTTTTAAAGGCTGCAGACAGCTGAATAAATGTCTCATTCCTTTGTTTCAAACTCAAACACAGACAGCTCTGGAGTGCTACCTGCTGACCCAGAAGTAGGGAAGAAGGACATCAGACATGCCACAGACCTCATCGCTGGAGTAGAAACAGGAACTCTGTACTGTTGGGGAATAAAAAATAGGAGATTGCTCTCACAAGGCAATTGGTTCAGACTTTATGAGGTCCCAAGACATCAGACTCTAAAAGAACAAGGTGACTGTGAAGAAAATAATAATTAAAAAGAAAAAAAGTAGCATCGGTTATTCTAGGTTAGTTCAAGAGCTGTTTCATATGTTTCAGATCTGGCTGAGCAAGGACTTGCAGCTTAAACTGAGGGAAAAGAGAGAAAGGTACAGGAAGTGAAAGCAGGGTTGTGTAGCCTGGGAAGAATATAGAGACGTTGTCTGCATGTATAGATATAAGGTTAGGAAAGCCAAGGCACAGATAGAACTAAACTTGGTGAGGGATGTGAAAAATAACAAGGAGGAGTTCTTCAGGTATATAGGCAGGAGGAGACAGGCCAAGGAGTGTGTTCCCTTCTGATAAATGAGAATGGAGAACTGGCTTCCCCAGTGCATAGAAAAAGCTGAGGTACTCAATGAGCGCTTTGCCTCAGCCTTCACTGGTGGTCTGTGAGATGGAGTGTTCAATGGATTAGGAACTGGTTGGCTGGTTGCAGCCAAAAGGTTCTACGTCTGGGTGGAGGCTGGTTACAAGCGATGTCCCACAGGGGCTGGTCTTGGGACTGGTGTTCTTCAACATCTTCATCAATGACACAGACAATGGCATTGAGTACACCCTCAGCAAGCTTGCAGATGACACCAAACTGAGCGGTGCAGTTGATATATTGGAAGGAAGGGAAGACATCCAGATGGACATGGACAGTCTGGAGAAGTGGGACCATGAGAACTTAATGAGGTTCTACAAGGTCAAGTATGGGGTGCTGCACCTGGGCTAGGGCAATCCCAGGTGTTTATACAGACTGGGAGAATAACTCCTTCAGAATAGCCCTGGTTGATGAAAAACTTAACATGAGCCAGCAGTGTGCACTTGCAGCCTGGAAGCTAATGATGTCCTGGGTTCCATCAGAAGAGGAGTGGCCAACAGACGATTGTCCCCCTCTACTCAACTCTTATGAGGCCCCATCTGGAGTACTGTGTCCACGCCTGGGGCCCCCAGCACAGGAAAGACACAGAGTTCTTGGAACTGGTCTAGAGGAGGGCCACAAAGACGATCAGAGGGCTGGAGCACCTCTCCTATGAGAAAAGGTTGAGGGATCTGGGCTTGTTTAGCCTCTTAGGCATAAGGGGAGAGCCAAAATATTTTTAGAAAGCATAGTTAGGGGGAAAATAAAAAAGGCTGACAAATACAATCTTACATTGCATAGTACAGGGAAGTAAAGTACAATAAAACTGCTGAAAAGAACAGTCTTATGTTACAAGAATAGATTTTTGAGAAAACTGTATGAAGTTCTGAGAAATGTTTTTAACACTGAATTTCTATCAAATGTCTCATTTGAATAAAAATACACGGAGGAAGACACTGACCAACATTGGTGCATAAGCATACATGATTTGAGGTTAAAAACTGAAGTGCTTTACTAGACGTGCTAATTATAATCAACCGTTCTGCAATTTTACTGAGATGAACCGTTATATCAGAGGCTGATGTCACCCACAGATCTGAACCTAAGTCATACTGACTCTTCTGTATGACCATTAACGCTAAAGCAAAGTGGAAATCTATGATATTTTCCCCCATGCTGCAATCTAACAGCTCCAATGTTGAGAGGTGTCCTGAGATGTAAATTACGGGCCTGCAGGCCTATGTGTGCAAAAGCTTTTTTTATAATGAGATCCTCCAGATTTCCACATCTGTTAGGTACCTGCATATGATGTGGATTTGATTCTCAGTTCTTTGGGGGAAAAACGCTGCTTTTTGGTATTGAGCTGAGATGAGAACATAGGGTGCAAACAGCAGAGAAATGATAACATACTGGCACAATTGCTTCTTGAGCACAACAGGCTACTTGACCTAGAGAATGCCTGATTTCATTGGAAACAACCCTGCTGATGACAGGAACTGGCAAACTTATCAGAGCACATAAAAAATAGAATACCCTGCTGCTTCCCAGAACAGCCAGAACTTTGACTCCTGGCTGCAGTCAGGATGAAAAGCTTTTCTTCTCCCACTCTGCTAATTGAACCAACACATCAGACATGGTGCTGGGATCTCCAGGTCTGGATGCTCCTCTTCAACCACTCACAGACCCCTACACCAGCCAGGCAGAAAGAAGTGCACTAACTGCCCTCTCCCTGAGAGCAGTGACAGCCCTTAATTGCTCTTACACTTAGAGGGTGCTTTTAACTTCTCAAGTGCTCTGCTCCCTGAGCTGTGGGCATCTAGGCAAATACTTGGGCAAATGTGTGTTTCTTGCACAGCCGCTGACTTGCACGTGGTTGCCACTTCCTTTGAAAACCTGTCTCCAACTACAGATGTTGAGCTGAGACTTTGGCCCTTAAATCCTGCTCCTGTTCCCACTGCAATCAGCGACAATGTTCTGATGGACTAAATGGGGCTTAATGAGAAATTTGGCAACTGTGATGAAAGGATGAACAACGGCCTTCTGGATCTTCTGTAAAAAGCAAGGAAAGGAGCCAGTTGTGCTTAAGACAGAGATTTTAGCCTCTCTTTCAAAGGTAAAAAATAAAGAGACTGGCAAGATGGCCTTGAAGCTGCTCTTAAACATCTTGTATAACATAATTGCTTTTCAGCTCTTGAGTACTCTGCGTGTCCCTTGGGAAGCAAACAAGAAACATGCTGAAATGCAGAGCCCTGCAGAGCAATCAGTACCTTCAACTTTTCTTTTGTGTTGAGAGGTAATTAAAACCTTCTTTAAAACTCCTTGCTCTTTCACAGATACAAGGACGGGTCAAATCTAAGGATTCTTTACATGTCAGTCATGTGGCCAGAGTCTCATTTTCACCAGCCCTTGTGTTTTATGAAAGCAATGAGTTCTTGATTCAGTCCTGCATGAGAAATCCTAACACTGAGGGGATCATAATCACAACAATCCAGATATTTTATTTGCTTTGAGAATTTTCTGCACTCATGGATGGTCTGCATAACAAACTCAGAGGATAATTTTACACTGTGAGATGCAGGCACCTGAATACAGCATTACCAGTGCCAGGCCATGCTGTGCAGTCAGCCTGGGTGCAGTCTCACTCACAGTGCTTGGGAATGAATTATTCTTCAAGGAAAGTATCCCCCAGACCATACTTGAGCTTGTTTTGGACAGACATAGCTGTTTAATATCAAAAGAAAGCCTGTGCATCATCAAATATCCATGTTTTATGGGCAATAAGAGGATCTAGCTGTGAGAACAAGCTATGAGTTATTTGACAGTGTAGATATACCTAAAGCACTGCCATCCTCAAGTGAAACAGTAAATATGAGCATGTTATATAAGGAGTAAGCAGGGTAAAATCATCTTTTTCAGTAGTCAAATGAGGGGAATGTCAGGAGCTCAACAGCCTTCTGCCTTTCTTGATCCTGCCCTTTCCAGTGTGGCTGTCAGTCAACCTAAACAGGGCAGCTCCTGGCTATAACTACCTCAGCCATCATCCATTCTTGCTTTATGTTAAACTAACTGTGCTTAATAAACATGCAGGGTAGAAAGAGAACTGACAAGGGAATAAAGCCCAACCTGGATTAGTGCACTCGCAGGAACTTCCACAGGGATTCTGTTTTGTTTGGGATTTGCTAATGTTTTGCAAACTGAAATTGTGTTTCCTGTAAAGAATGCAGAGAATTCTGCAGGGTAAGCAACCGTGGAACATTACTGCCCTGGTAACAGCATACTGAGAAGCACTGAGGTTTACCAAGCCCAAGGTGAGACATTCTAACTAGCATAAAAATCTGGGGCAATGCTGGATGTCTGTAACAGCAGGTGTGCTCACATAACTCTGCTGTGTGTTTTCCCAGAACCTGCATTCATAGAGAGAAACCAGGCAGATTTGTACAGTCTGTGAGGGAAAAGCAGAAGCTAGAGGGCTATTGGGGCAAGGGATTCAAATCAAGAAGAGGGAACAATCTGTCAGACAGCCTGCAGGGCTCACACAAGCCTAACATCTGCTTGGATCACAGCGAATAAGATTATCTAACATCATTATAGCAGTTGCTGTGCAGTTCTGGTTGCTAACTGCAGGTTGTAGGTGATGATCACAAAGCTGGTTCCATATAGCTCACAATTACATATTTACGTTCACACAGGATGGAAACTGCTCCAAAAGTAATGCCTCCTATTTATTATGTTGGTCCATGATATCAGGGGCTAGTGTTGGTGGTATGGCAGTAGAAGTTGAAACTTCTTGCCAGTACATCATTGCATTTTGTTGCTGTGTGACATATGGCAGTGGGGGTAAGATTACAACCATCAGGACCTACTGAACCAATATGAGACTGAAGAGGGCAGTTTCCTGGATTACATCACTACTGGTGATGAGATGTGATGTCACCACTACGACATTACATCACAAAGTTGACTGAGTTAAAGGCTTAAACTTCCACAATCAATCCAGAGAAGAAGAAAATCTTTCTCCGCTAACACAATAATGCCATGCCCTTTATCAGTCTGAAGGCCACCTGTTGCCAGTCTTGGTTAGACTGTCCTATCACACCCACTGCATAGTCCAGATTTAGCACCTTCTCTGTTTAGTCTGATGAAAGATGGGTTACTTGGGCAACCTTTTCCTAGCAATGATGCCATCAAAGCAGCTGTGAAAGAGTTGGTCACCTCTGCTGGTGTAGATTTTTATAAGGGTGGCACGCAGGCTCTTGTTCATCACTAGCAAAAACACACAGCTAATAGGCAGTGATTATGTTGAAAAGTAGTGTTTTGTAGCTGAGAATTTGCTCTATCAAACAGTATTATTGTACTCCTTGCATCTGTTGTAGTTTTCATGAAAGTAAACAAACTGAAAACACATTTGAGACTTTGCTCCTCCTACTGTATTTGCTATTCACATACCCTTTCTTACTGGTATGTATTACTTCATTACGAAGTATTCCTTCTCGGAAAGGGCAGTCAGGCATTGGAATGCACTGCCCAGGGAGGTGATGGAGTCACCGACCATAGGAGTGTTCAAGTAACATTTGGATGTTGTGTTGAGGAATATGATTTAGCTGGGAAGTATTGGTGATGGTTGGACTAGATGATCTTCTAGGTCTTTTCCAACCTTGATAATTCTGTGTGATTCTGTGTGTGATTAGTGGGAGCAAAGAGTTTCACAGGTTCATTTGCCACCTAAAATACTATTTGGTGTGGTGCAATAAGGTTATTTATGTTCCTAGAGGTTGATGATCTCCAAATTGGAGAGATACGGGTTTGAAGGGTGGACACTTCAGTGGATAAGGAATTGCTTGGAAGATTGCAGCCAGGCATTGTTGTTAATAGCTCTGTATCCACAGAATCACAGAATCACAGAACGACCCGGGTTGGAAGGGACCTCAAGGATCATGTAGTTCCAACCCCCTGCCTGGCAGGGCCACCAAACATACACATTTACTAGATCAGGTTGCCCAGGGCCCCGTCCAACCTGGTCTTGAACACCTCCAAGGACGGGGCATCCACAACCTCACTGGGCAGCCTGTTCCAGGGCCTAACCACTCTCCTAGTAAAGAACTTCCCCCTAACATCCAACCTAAATCTTCCTTCTTTTAACTTAAAACCATTTTCCCTAGTCCTGCTATTATCAGCCTTTTCGAAGAGTTTACTCCCCTCCTGGGAATAAGTTCCCTTGGAGGCTGGAACTGAGCCCCAGGGGTCCACCTTGGGACTGGTACTCTTTGCTATCTTTACAAATGACATAAACTATGGGATTGAGTGCACCTCAGCACAGGAGTGGGTCCAAAAGAGAGCCTCGATCAGAGGGCTGGAGAACCTCTCTAACGAAGAAAGGCTGAGGGAGCAGGAGAATTAAAGAACCAACAAACAAACCCATCAGACCGCTGAAGTAGTCACCATCCCTCACAACCCCCTCGCTCACAGCCCGTAATGGCGCCGGGCCGGGCGGGGCTGCCCCGGGCTCTGACCCAACGGCGGGCAGGGCTGAACCGGGCACTTTACGTAAGACAGAGGCGGGACCAGCTCCATGGTGGTGGCGGCAGCACCATGTCCTGGTATCGCAACGTCGTGTGGTTCGTGAAGGGGCTGCGGGAGTACACGAGGTAGCGGGGCCACCGCCACCGAGAGCGGGCTGTGCCGCGGGGCGGGCGCTGTGGGGAGGCGGGGCGGTGCTCGGGGTGCGCGCGTATGTTTGTGGGTGTTCACTATTTCAAGGCTTTCCGCCTTTATTTTCTCCATTAATGGAAGCCTGCCCTGCAAATCGGGCGAATTTCAGCGCCTGAGATAGCTTTGAACAGCCATCCTTGCCCTGAGCTCCCTCAGTGCAGGGAGGGTCCGCCTGAGCCCCCTCAGCTCCCACATGGAATGTTTTGAGTTGCCTCCTAAGTTGCTCCACACTGTGGCACTGTGGGCCGTGGAGGAAAAGCCCTTTTCAACCCACCCTTTGGTTTTTTGTCCTTGTTTTGGAACTGCCGCCTTCTGGCTTCTCACAGGTGTCTGTTTTTATCTAGGAGTGGCTATGAGTCTGCTTCCAAGAGCTTCGACCCAGCAGATCTGGAGGTGGATGTGGCTGGTAGATCCTTTCTGATCACTGGGTCCAACAGCGGCATTGGCAAGGCTGCAGCCAAGGAGATAGCACGGAGAGGTGAGCCAGGGCAGCACCCCGGGCTGCAGGGAAGAGGAGTGGAGTGAGGTTGGGATTCCAACACAGATAAAGAGTCAATACCAGTATATGATTGATCTTAGGTTCCCTCTACAGTCATTATGCATAATAGCTTTATTGCTTTGCCTGGTGACTGTTGTGCTTACAAATGGAGCTGCCCACCAGATGTTGCATAGAATCATTTAGTTTGGAAAAGACCATCAAAATGATCAAGCCCAAGTGTCAGCCCATCGCCATCATAACCACCAAACCATATCCCTCAGTGCCACATCGATGCTTTTCTCAAACACCTCCAGGGATGGTGACTCCACCACCATCCTGGGCAGCCTGGTCCTGTGCCTGACCACCCCCCATAAGATATTTGCTCCAGACCCTGCTCAGCTTTGTTACCCTTCTTTGGGACACACTCCAGGGCCTCAGTGTCTTTCTCATAGTGAATGACTGCAAGTTGAACACAGCACTTGAAGTACAGCCTCACCAGTGCAGAGTACAGAGGGACAATCACCTTTCTAGTCCCTGCATGTCAGACCTGGAAGAGGTACACAGGATTTGGTGATTACATCTACATTTGAGCCCAAAGAATAACGTTGGGTTCATACTTCTTGCCTGATGCTTTTCTAGGGCATGGTTGTGCATATAAAGTTAAATTGACTTAATCACTTAAGTCAGGAAGGAACTCCTGATCCCATTTTTGTATGAGTTCAAGAGAAAACATTCATATTCAGAGCCTTTCAAACCCGCCTCTGGGACCTTACCATGTTTCCAATCAGCTGAAAGTCCAGCCACTTCCTCTGTGTGTTTTATTCATACAAGCACAGTACTTGTGCAGTCCCTTGTGCTTTGGGAAGAGCTCTTTAAACATCTGCACATTCTCAGCTGCCTTAAGATCTCATTAAAGCCCTCCTTTGTGCAGTGAAGCCTACAGTCACTGAGAGAATGGCTTGACTGATGAGCGTTGGAAACTGCCTGTTCTGATGCTTGTCTGTTCTCTCACTCATGAAATCTACCCTCACTGAGGCAAAGATTGTCTTTCATTCTGGTCTGTATATGCTTAGTGCCCGACTGTGCTGTAGTCAGTGGAATGGTCTGCATTTGGGTTCTGATTGCTTTCATCAGGACTCTTGAGATTCCATTGCTTAAGCCTTCCAGCAATGGACTGCTAGGAACCCCTAAAACACCTGTAACAGTAGATTAAACTAAGGAGTACAAGTGTTCTTGTAAGTGAGATTAACAAATTTATTGTAATGATTAAGGAATGCAAACAATAAAAATAAGAGTGACGTCTGCTTATATTTCAGTGCTGTTTTTGAAGGTTCTCTTTAGTGTCGCTAAGCTATTAGGTCATGATACATATCCAGTCCTTGGAGAAGACCCTTGTCCTGAGTAGCTCTGTAGAAAAGGTGGTAGGAAGGCAGGAAGGCACCTAAATCCCCACAGTATTCCAGGGTGGCCACTGCTACTGGCGCACTACAGATTTCTCACAGATGGGAAGCAGTCACAGAAGGTTTCTCATTCCTTCTGATTTGTATAAAAAACTAACCCCAAAAGAACAACTGCAAATTGGAAGTCACTTTCTGGCTCTTTCTCTATGCCCCTCTGATGTATTTAGTAATTAAATGTCTAATGTGTTTCTTGTTAAAATCCACGAGGTGGCACGGTTCACCTGGTTTGCCGCAATAAGGAACGAGCTGAGGAAGCCAAAGGAGAAATAGTGACAGAAACAGGCAATCAGGTAAGTTTGTTGTTGTGTTTTATGATGTTCTACCTACTTTTCCTTATTACATTGCTGAGGATTTTAAAAGTCAATTCATTACAACACTCTTGCAATACCATTTATGGCGTTGGAGGTTTTCTGGATCTGAATAATGAAGTCTTGATTTGCTAAGGATGCCTTTCCTGCCTCATGTATGTGGTCCTAATTTTATCCTTATAGACTTTTCTGTCTCTTTTTTTCTCGCAGCATCTTATCTCCCACTTTCTCTTAGAGATCTTTTTTGCTTCTGCATATATCAATCTGCAGTACACCTCCGTAGCTGTCAGTGTTGCTTTGGTAATTATTCTAGAGGGTGTGCTTGTGGAGAAGTGGAGCCAGTGTCTTTGTACGTTGGATGGAGATCTGTCTTCATTTTAAGCAGGGCCTTGGCTTTCAAACACACTATTTTGATTCCTGTAGTAGTGTTTAACGGGTGTCAAACATGGTGAAGACTTTTTGTGGTTAGAGATACCTTATTGAATAATCTGTGCTTTTTAGTTTCAGCTCCCAAGTGTGGCACTTCTGCTCTTTAATGGAGGTGAATCAGATCAGTCCTCATGTAGAAATACTCTCTGACTGTCTAGAAAAGCATGGTCCCCTGACTATAGTAAGATAGAGTTATAAAAGAACTGATGATTATATGTGTTACTTTCTTTTCTAGCTGCAGTCAGTCAGCCTGGGCAGAGGGGTGAGTTTCATGACCTCTGGGGGTTCCTTCATGTTCTGTGTTCTATTATGTGGTGAAACAAAACTCCAGGCAAATAGTATTCTTCCTCTAAATGCAGCACATCTACTGCATACTGAGTTTTGGTAGACTACAATGTAGTTTCTCTAGTCATGGAAGAATATGAGGGCACTGTAGAACCTGTGTGTGACCAGGGGTCTTGTATAGAGAGGAGCATTTGTTGAAGCATTAGATGAGCTGTACAAGAGTCCCTGCAGGACATGTGCCTGCACTGGGAGGAGTTGTTTTTATAAGGAGTCCACAAGAACATCCCTTCTTTCTAAGTAGCCATTCAGAAGCAATCCAGGGAGATAATAAAATACTTTTATCTGCAACTTGACAAGGTACATGCAGACCTGACTTACTCTTCCTGATTATCTGGACAGAGATCCTGTTGTAATATGTGCCAGAGATTTGTTTCCAGTTTCCATAGCAAAACGTGCCGGGGTTCAATGCTGAGAATTATAGAATCATAGAATTACCCAGATTGGAAAAGACCTTGAAGATCATCAAGTCCAACCGCAGCCTAACCAGTACCCTAACTCCAAAAACCCTACACTAAATCATATCCCTGAGCACCACATCCAAACGGCTCTTAAACACATCCAGGAATGGCGATTCAACCACCTCCCTGGGGAGCCTATTCCAGTACTTAACTACCCTTTCTGTAAAGAAGTTCTTCCTAATATCCAACCTAAACTTGCCCTGGCGCAACTTGAGGCCATTTGCCCTTGTCTTGTCATTTGTCACTAGTGAGAAGAGACCTGCCCCTCTCTCACTGTAAGAACCTTTCAGGTTCAGGTTTCAGAAGAGTTATTACTTGACAGGCACCTGCACCTTGACCTGGAAACTAGGAAGGCCTCCTGATTTTCTAAGTAGATCTACTCATGGTGATTAGATCTCACTTTGAGAATGACTTTGCTACCATGAAGGACTTTTATAGGCAACAGATTTGTGAGTTCTTTTTCTGAGGCACTGTGACAGTCTTCAACAGATAAGTGTTGATTTAGGTCTTTTTCAGTCTCTGAAATCACTTGTAATATTGAACATCTGCCCCCAAATCTCCTACTCTTCTGTTGCAGTAGTTAGTTACAGTGGCTCTAAAAGTAGAAGGCTCTTAGAGAGGTATCTGGTTAGAACCTACAGAAGTGTCAAGTTTTTTGTTGAGAAATGAGCATTATGATGAGAAAATTCTTAGCTATATCAAATGGGATTGTAACTTTACTCTCATGTCAAGCCTTTCCTTTTTTCTTTTACTGTGTTCACATCCCTGCCCATAGCATTTCAAAACAAGGGTCGACTGAAAGGGACATAGCAATTCATGCAGCGCTTAGTGTGGGAAGGGGTTGCAGAAAGCACTCAATACTCTGCTTAAAAATAGTGGTGTGGGCACAGCGATGTACCTGAAGGTTTGCTCTTCTGCCCTGCTCCAGAGGAGTGATATATGGGTGCTGTGCCACAGGGAGTGATTAGTACTTTTCTCTGAGCGCGAGGCAGAGCACAGTGGGGTCCTCATCAGTTGGGCTCTGCTATGGCCAAGGTGCTGGGCCGCCCAATGAAGCATCTGCTGGACATGGAGCAACTTGCATAACCTTAGCGGGAGGAAACAGGAGGTGGACAGCTCACCTCTGTGGAAGGGTGGACAGCTAGGGCCTATCCTCGAATCAGTAAGTGCATGGAGGCTCCTAAGATGGGGAAGACTGGGCATTTGTGAATGCTGGCAGTAGAAGACAGGATTGTTCTCAGCCTACAGATGTTCATTTACAGGATAGTGCCATGTTAACAGATGGGGAAGAACAAGCTCTGTCAGGAGAGGCTTTGAAGCCAGCTGAGCTTGAACTCGGGTTGGCACCAGGAAGAAGAGTGGGTGAAAATGGCTGGAGGCTCCCTCCTGTGGGGGATGGAGGTGTCTGCCTACTGTCTCGATGTCTTGAGAGATTTGTCACTTGTTAATGTGGTTTGAACCGGTGAACAATGAGACAGGTGGAAAACTGTTTGGGCCATTAGGCTCAGAAAGTAGCAGTCGACAATACAGAGCTGATCCGATGAGCAGTTATTAGTGGCATTCCTCACAGGTCAATACTGGGGCAAGAGTTTAATGCCTCTATTGACATCTGGATAAGTAGATCAAGTGTAATCTTTATGAGATTGCAGATAGCCTCAGTTTGTGGGGAGCTGGAGAGTAAAGGTGCTATTCAGAGAAGCTTAACAGGTGGGAAAATGGACAGACATGAACCTCATCATGATCACCAAGAGCAATCCTGCCTAGGAGTGCAGTGATCCCAGAGTAATATGGCCTGGGACTGACTGACTGGAAAACAGCTCTACAGAAAAGTGCTTGGGGTTGGTGCCATGACCCTGAGCAAGCAGTGTGGACCTATTCACTATCCATGTTGATTGTAACTTACTTTTCTTCATTTAGAATATCTTCTTGCATATCGTGGATATTTCTAACCCCAAAGAAGTCTGGAAGTTTGCTGAAAAGTTCAAAAATGAGCATAAATTGAATGTATTGGTAAGTCTGCGTACTTAAATCATGTGTCTATCTTTGGAGCGCCCATCCTCTGAACTTAGCCAGCAGACAGTCCAGATTTTGCAGTTCTGTGCTTAGTGTTCTATAAGTATTGCTACTGAAGTCTCCACGGTCCATTTGCTTTTGTCCATTCTGAGTTCATGTACACAGATATGACAGAAAAAAGAGAGAAGTGCAGTAATTTTTAGGTGCATCTTTTGAAGTTCTCACTGCAGATTTTCTGTTTCACTTCTATTACTGATAACTTTGTGGCCTCCAGGTTGCATATTCAGGCTATTCGTGTTTCCCTAAACAAAAATATGGCAGAGAGCAATGCCTTCCTCATGTAGTCCAACCCAACCTGCCATTGGCAGGACACCTACTAGATGAGGCTGCCTGGAGCTCCATCCAGCCTGGTCATTAACACCTCCAGAGATGGGGCATCCACAGCTTCTCTGAGCAGCTTGTTTCAGTTGCTTATCACCCTGACAGTGAAGACTTTCTTTTTAATATCTAACCTAAATTCCCCCTCTTTTAGTTTAAAGCCATTGAATTATAGAATCATAGAATTACACAGGTTGGAAAGGACCTTGAAGATCATCAAGTCCAACCACAGCCTAACCAGAACCCTAACTCTAAAAACCCTACACTAAATCATATCCCTGAGCACCACATCCAAATGGCTCTTAAACACAACCAGGGATGGTGGTTCAACCACCTCCCTGGGGAGCCTATTCCAGTACTTAACTACCCTTTCTGTAAAGAAGTCTAATGAGAGGCAAGTCTAATTGAGAGTACATCACCACGTAGCACCAATGGGGTCTCTCTGATGAGATTAACATACTACACTGCTTATTTGTCCTAATATCTGGGCTCTGCAACCTGCATGTTACTTCTGCAAGAAGAGATTTTAAAACATGGAGTAAGGCACTATGATGGTTGACTTTTAGTACCAATCCATTTCTCTGAAAATCCTTTCTTTTGTGAAAAATATTTACAGTCATTTGAGCTGGAATAGCATGACTTATAGAAACAGTTTGTAACATTGTGTTGTTGTGCCAAAAAAAAAAATAATCAAACTATCATGATTTGCCTGTATGGTTAGTTTTGTTTGTAGACGTCAGTCTAGATTGTTTTTGTTTACAGGAGTTGTTTTACAGATTAACAATGCAGGGTGTATGGTGAACAACAGAGAGTTGACTGAAGATGGACTTGAGAAGAACTTTGCAACAAACACCTTGGGTGAGTATTGTGGGCCTAATTCTGAGCAATGATACTTATGCTTGAATTGTATATTTACAGCTTGGTTCTTCCTGCTCTAAGAGGGATCGTACTATTGCTGTGTAAGGGGAGAAATATGAAAGTAAAAGAAGAAATATTGCAGCTTGTGTGGAGTGTCCTATCTGAATTTCTCAGCTTTTCGGCTTTTTTCATATCATTACCATTATTTATCATAGCAGCAGTGGTCAAATGCAGATAAGAATTAAATTGTTTCTGAAATGTGATATGAAGCTTTGTTCCAAGCAGTGTTGCAAATGACAGTCTGTGTAATCAGTGTGCTCCTGTGGCTTGATTAAAGCTCTGAGCACATTTGTATGTTTCAGTAGGCCTGAGCAGTCCTATATAGTCCACACTATATAGGAAGGCTGTACCTTCTGTAGTGCCCTACACAACAGGACATAACTCCTAGTCAAGTGATTGAGCAGTTCTGAGTCATTCTTCACACCCCAAATATAAGGGGCATATCTGGTAAACTGCATGGTGGGGGTACAAGAGGGTTAAATTAAAGGAAACAAGGAAGAAAGAGATGAAGACAAGCAGAGGAGATGGTAAGCAAAGTGCAAAGTTCTCCCCTAAGAGCCATGGAAAAGGTGTGAATTGCTGAGGAGCTGTGAGAGTACATGACTTGAATCAGATTCTATCACACAAGTAGATGCAGCGAGTTCTGTAAATCAGCCTCACTAGAAATATACAGCAGGATAAAGCTGCACAAATATGGTAGAGGAAGATGAGTTATGATTGCACTGAACTAGCAAAGTGCCAGTATTATCTTCTGTCGCTATGTATAGAATCATAGAATTACCCAGGTTGGAAAAGACCTTGAGGATCATCAAGTCCAACCGCAGCTTAACCACAGTACCGTAATTCTAACAACCCTCTGCTAAATCATATCCCTGAGCACCACATCCAAATGGCTCTTAAACACATCCAGGGATAGCGATTCAACCACCTCCCTGGGGAGCCTATTCCAGTACCTAACTACCCTTTCTGTAAAGAAGTTCTTCCTAACATCCAACCTAAACTTGCCCTGGCACAACTTGAGGCCATTTCCCCTCGTCCTATCTTCTTTAGTCATTTGTGTGTCACTTGCTGCTTGAGTGTGTAAGAAGGTCAGGGAGGTGGCTGTACATTTGAGCAGATGGGGTATAGCAAGGGAGTCATCCTCTGCTGTCCAACTTCAGGAGGAGTGGGTTGTCTGCCTAGGCTGGTTCTCTTGGCAACAGTAAGGATTATCTTCTGAAGCTTTAGAATAGAGTGGGACTTGGCTGATGTGGAAGGGAACGTTTCTGTTCTTGCACACCAAGCATGCATGGGGGACCAATGCTATCTAGAGTGCCAGTGTTTTCTTCAAGGTTAGAGATGAGATAATAAATCATTCCTGTCAGAGTCACAGTAGAAGAAGGTGGTATGGAATAACGTGTATCAGAGCAGATGCTGTGTTAAATCATTTCCCTGAGTACTGTGTACCTCTGGGCATACTTTACTTTGGAGAAGTATCTGTGACAGGTTCCCAGAGAAAACCTTGGGCATGGCAGCTATATGGGTTGGCTATAAACCAGGATGTCATCAGAGAGGACAAACTGAATTCCCCTCCCTGCTTTTATCCTCAGAAAACCTGAAGCCTGGCCTGTTTTAACATCTGCAGTTGTCCCTCTCTTGTTGGCAATAGAAGCAGTAACTTGTGATTGCCTGATTTCTGTAGAATAAGAACATTATTAATACTGTTTTTCTTTCTCAGAACTTCACATGCAGAGTGTTCCTTTCACCTTTCTTTGACTATTTGTTTCTACCCTGAATCTTAGCTCAGGTCTAATAAAGGAATGCGTAGGTTGCAGCTATCTAAGAATGCAAGAATTAGCTATAAAACGCTTTAGATACAGAGCATAGCCTGTTAGTTCTGTATCTGATATCTGATTAACTTTTATGTAAGCTCTAGGATTGCTCATTTAGGTGCCTAAAATGCTGGGAAGCTTTTAAATTCAAAGTGTTTTCAGGTATTTTGCATAATGAGTGTTAGAGTTCATTTCTAATTGATCATCCTTTCTTGGACAGAGTGGGCAAAAGCGAATGTATAAACCCTCTGATAGCTAAGATGGATATGTTAATAATAATTAGAATATTAGAATAATAATTCTAATTAGAATATGTTAATAATAAGAGAAGGCTGTAGGGAAACCTCATTGTGGCCTTCCAGTACTTAAAGGGAGCTTCCAAGCAGGAAGGGGAATGACTTTTTGCATGGTCTTGATAGTTATAGAACAAAGGACAATGGCTTTAAATTAATAGAGGGGGGATTTAAGTTAGATATTAGAAAGAAATGAGGTTGGTGAGGCCCTGGCACAGCTGCCCAGAGAAGCTGTGGGTGCCCCATCCCTAGAGGCACTGAAGGCCAGGTTGGATGGAGCCTTGAGCAGCATGAGCTGCTGGGTGGCACTGCCCATGCTAGGCTGGAAATGGATGGGCTTTAAGGTCCCTTCCAACATAAACCATTCTGTGATTCTACAATTAGACAGGTGGGAGAAGTGTATGAAAATGCCAACAGTTTTTAAGTTCTCTCACCCCAAACAAAGGCCATTCAAACCAATAGTACTCAGTCATTTGGGGGGAAAAAAACAATACAACATCTATTGGTGTTGGTTTGCAAGTGGAAGCAACAGAAATCCATTCCTTTTGAAGCACTAGAAATTTAGCTGAAACAGTCCCTGTTTTCTTTGTTTCATTGTCCTCCTCACTTTACTTTTACTCGACACATCTTGCTTGTCATGGAGAAGAAGCATATACATTACGTTTTATTGCTACTTAACAGCCAAGGGGATGCTAGAACACACTCAGGGGTAAATAAGTGGTGCTCCCAGTGAGCGTGTCTTTCTCAGTCTAATGAAACCTCCTGTGCTCTCTTGTTGCAATAATAAAGCTGTATACAGTTACTCTATGTGCAAAAAGGGGCTAGGGCCAGAGGAAATAAGATGCTAGGACCACAAGAAATAAGATGCGCAGCCCATCTGTGACAAGCTGCCTAACCTGACTGAGTATTTTTCAGTCTCTTCCCTCCACATCAACCATACTTAAATGGGTCTCATATGTGCCAGCATTCGCTGTCAGACTGACTGAACTACTTGGAGGTCAGGCAGCTTGGATGGCAGCCATGAGGTCAGTCTTGATCTTTGCAGACAGTCGTACCTGTGTGAAGGAGCCTGTGATACCAATTTACTGAGTTTTGAGTCTGAGAGATGAGAGGCGCTACATAAAAAGGTAAAGTGGAATGTAGTTGTAAATCTACTAGCTGTACTGAATTCTAGGTTCCCAGGACACAGAGGAACCGTTATTGAGCTGAGCTTTGTAATTCAAGGCAAATGTGGACCTTTGTTTTGTCTTTCATGTTCATTAGCTCTTCCCATGCACTCTCTGTTATTGCCTAGTGTGGTGGAATTGCCCCTCAGAGACAGTGCACTAAAATCCTCATTCCTGATCTGATACTCGGGAAACAGGCTCAGGGATGGCTCTCACTTGAAACTGCATAAATTGAAGGCTTGAAAAGATAACCAGGTCAAGGAACAATGTCAGCTTGTGCTTTTTTATTTTCTCCTTTCTTTTAAGCCTGGGATGTAGGAAAAGCAAGGCAGTTTATTTAACTCATTTTAACCAGACGAGAGAGCCATTGAAATCTGTACTATAAAACTTTGCTCACACTTTTTGTGTGTTTTTTTTTTTTTCCACAGTTGAAATTGCAGTGTTCATAATAATACTGCAGAGCTCAGGAAGATGGAGAACTCCACTGAGTGTGGTGCTGGCTGCCTGCCCTTATCTGAATGCTGGCAGATTAAAAACCTCACCAGCAATTCACCGCTAATTGCCAGATAGAACATCAAGCGAAAACTATTGTAGGATCCACCAACACTCTTGGGCCTACAGTAATTGCATCATGAATTAATTTGATGTTACAGACAGGTAGTGACTTTACTGCTGAAACAATAATTTGCTTTATAAGCCAATTTGGAGTATAGGTTTGGGGGTCAAATCGAAATCTGTAATGCCGGCATAGGTATGTATTCTTGTACTGTTACTATATAGAATCATAGAATTACCCAGGTTGGAAAGGACATTGAAGATCATCAAGTCCAACCGCAGCCTAACCAGTACCCTAACTCTAACAACCCCCTGCTAAATCATATCCCTGAGCACCACATCCAAACGGCTCTTAAACACATCCAGGGATGGCGATTCAACCACCTCCCTGGGGAGCCTATTCCAGTACTTAACTACCCTTTCTGTAAAGAAGTTCTTCCTAATATCCAACCTAAACTTGCCCTGACGCAACTTGAGGCCATTTCCCCTTGTCCTGTCACTTGTCACTAGTGAGGAGAGACCTGCCCCACTCTCACTGTAAGCACCTGTGGCATCTTTCTGATTTCCAAACCGGAACTAAGTTCCAACACCAGCATTTTGGCTTTCATAGTGTTACTTTCTGTTTTCTGTTAGGGCTGTTCTGTGTTTTGCTTATATTTCATGTTCTTGTTTCAGAAAGATTTGTTAACCTTGTGTGGAAAGACCTGTGTCTTATACTCTGTAGACTTCAGCCCATTGCAAGGAGGTAGTGGTGCTGTTGTAGAGATGGTGAGGTGAATTAACTGTTAGAAGAAGGTGCAGAGCTGTCTTCCAGCAAGGGTTTTCCATAGTTCCCTTAGCTTCCACTTCAGCTCATGTGAAACATGGCCTGAGTTTGATATTTGTGAAGCAACCCAGCTGATTTTTGTTATAGAATCATAGAATTACCCAGGTTGGAAAAGACCTTGAAGATCATCAAGTCCAACCGCAGCCTAACCAGTACCCTATATTTTTTTAATAGCTCTGTGCATGATTTGTATGTTTATTTCCCTAACAGCTCCTCATTTCCTTCGCTTCCATCAGTGAGGTTTGTCTGTGTGACTGTGAAAGGCTGCACTACTGCTCATACAGTTTAACAGAGGGATTCACTGCGTGGAGTTATAAATGGGTGTTGTTAATTAGAACACAGTATCAAATTACTCAGCTCAATTGAGAAGATCTCCGAGCAAGTGGAGGAATTGCACAACACAACACAACACGGTGTGATGCAATTTGATGTGGGGTTTATTTTGTACGAGTAAACATGTAACTTAAAGAAACATTAGTGTGATCTGCACTTGGGAGGGAGTGTGCCTGAATAGAGTGTGTTCTGTTTAAAAGTGCCACACGTGTAATGCACAGACTGACAAACCACACTATCTATGAAGGCTGCTCCAAAAGTAATGCCTCCTGTGTTATTATGTTGACCCACTATATCAGAGGTGGATGGTGGTGGTGCCGCAGTAGAGGTTGAAGCTTCCCATATTCCATTACGTTTAGTTGCTGTGCAGCAGGTGGCAGCAGAGGGGCAGTCTGACAAAAAGGTGTTTCATATGGGAGTGCGTATGTGATATTGTGAAAGAAATGGCATCCACTGACATTCATTGACCCTTGCTGAGTGTTTGTGGAAACCGAACTTTAAGACTCATATATTGCCAGTTTTGGCTTGACTGATGTTCCAGACCTTCTGATGGTCCAGATTTGGCTCCCCCTAACTTGCATGTGTTTGGGCCAATGAAAGAGGGGCTTTGGGAGCAAAGTAACAATGCTGTCCTAGCAGCTGTGAAGCAGTGGGTCACTTAAATACTGGAATAGGCTCCCCAGGGAGGTGGTTGAATCGCCATCCCTGGATGTGTTTAAGAGCCGTTTGGATGTGGTGCTCAGGGATATGATTTAGTGTAGGGTTGTTAGAGTTAGGGTTCTGGTTAGGCTGCGGTTGGACTTGATGATCTTCAAGGTCTTTTCCAACCTGGGTAATTCTATGATTCTATGATTCTGTTGGTGTTGTTGTTTTACAAGCATGGCATGCAGGCTCTTGCTGGAGAAAATGTGCAGCTAATGATGATGACTGTTGAAAAATAGTGTTTTGTAGCTACAAATTGATGCTATCATACAGTGTTATTGTGCTCTTTTTTATCTGTTGTAGTCTCCATGGAAGTAAACAGGAAGCATTACTTTCAGAGCGACCTACATACCACATGGCAGTGTTGTTTGAATGATTTGTAATGGTGGAATAGCCATATCCTTATAGGAAAGATTTGAATTACAGGGTATTATACGTGATTTCCTATTATGTGAGCTCAGCTTTAAAGCATAAAACTTAGAGAATTTCTTACAAAGAAGCCAAATGTGGAGGGAGGATGTTTATCTTTAAAAGGGCGTTATGCAACAATCCCAGGAGCCTCTTTTACTTGGGAAAATGTGGCCAGCAAGTTCTGTGTCAGACCGCATTGCATGGAACTGGACTGCAGCTTGTACAATAGGCTTTTCTAACTGACTCTTCACCTCATCAGAGTTCAGTCAGGGTAATGTGAAATCCTGGACACGTGGGTGACAGACTGAATGCTTAGTTACCTACTTCTGCATTCCTGCTGCTTCTGAGCAAGCTCCTGTTTCATCTTGCTGGGCTCCTCTGTGGCACAGCAAATACTCCTTCCATTTCACTGCAAAAAAAAAAAACCTGGAGGGGATGCTGCCTGAGTAATTCCAAGCAGCCTGCTCTTCTCCATGAGCACCCTGCAGTCCCGTGCAAGAAATGGGCCTTGATCCAGGCAAGCTGCTCCGGTACAGACATCCTGCTTCCAGTTGCCCTGTGTCCCAGTGGGATCTTTTCACCTCCTCTTTCGGAGCTGCAGGCACTGGGGAGTGAGCTCTGCATGGTGGCAGAGCCCACCCAGTCCTCAGCCCCTGCCATGGCCAGTGCCATCAGCAGCTCAGGCTGCCCAGGGCCCCATCCAAACTGGCCTTGAGTGCTTCCAGGGATGGAGCACTCACAGTTTCTCTGGGCAGCTGTGCCAGGGCCTCACCACCCTCTGAGTAGTGAGTTTCTTCCTCATGTTTGACCTAATTTTCCCTTCTTTTAATTTAAAGCCATTTCTCCTTGTCCCATCACTGTTGGACCACATAAAAAGTTGTTCCCTCTCCTGCTTATAAGCTCCCATCAAATACTGGAAAGAATGCTGTTGCAGTGTTCCTCATGGAAAGGCAGATCTCCAGCTTGTCGATATGAATAATCTTTTATTAGCAAAAAAATTATTTGAATCTTGCTTTGATCTCCTTAAGTGTGGAGGGGAATCGTCTCTTCTACCGAATTAGAATCTTGGTTTTCTTCAGAAAAAAAGGTACTAAAAATAAGAGATGTTCTCCTTTATTTTTACACTGCTCATGCAATTCATGTTTTCGTAAGGGCTGTGGCAGGCAAAGCATTCATTTGCAGCTTCCCCTTTTCCTTAGAAATCTGTTTCTGCATTACGGCATGCTGCAGTAGAGCCGTGCTTGGCACAGTCTGTGCCATGTGGTGTGTGGCTGTGACAGTCTGCACTGCCTGCCTTTAGCACTGCTCCTATCAGTTTGAACACGACTCCCCAGCTATGTGCCAGCTCCGCGTGGGGAAAAATGCAGAGGTTTCAATTGATAATGACGGATTCCAACCAATAATAACACCTTATTAATCTCTTTCCACTGAGTTTCTTGTCCAGGCTGTTTAGCCTGACAGATCAGCCCATGCAAACATGAATCTAATGTATTTAAGTGTATTTATTTTTAAATACGAAGGAATTTGTGTCTGGACACTTAAGACTGGATCAACAGTTGGTGGAATATTTTTTAGCAGAAGGGATGGAATGCTTTGCTCCTGACACATCTGTGTGCGTTGGAGAATCATAGAATGGCTTGGGTTGGAAGGGACCTCAAGGGTCATCAAGCACCACACCCCCACCACAGGCAGGGCTGCCAGACTCTTCATTTCATACTAGACCAGGTTACCCATGGCCCCATCCAACCTGGCCTTGAAGGAGATGCTGCTGGAGGAGATTGGGATTGAAACAAGTCTTTTCACACTGCCCCAAAGTACTTAAGCAAATGGCTCAGTGGGCAAAACGTCGGATGCTCTGGCTGTGTGGGGTTTAGTGAATTCTTCACAGACTCATGGAACAGAGGAGACAGTGGCTCTGCAGTGACTTTGTGGTTTTAAATAAACACACAAACTTCTGATGAGCTGTAGTTGCTATAAGCAGGATTTCTGGCACTGAACTTTTCTCTTATCCAGCTGGAAAGCAAAATAAAACCCAGCGTTAACGAGGCAATCCTATTACTTTTATCTCTGCATCCCCTTAGAACTAACCAACAAAACTGAAGCCTCTCAAAAGTGTCAATCTGCAGGACAGTAGAGCTGAGCACTGCCATTGCTGGTGCATTGCAGCTCAGCCTTCAGGAAATGCAGTTACTTTGCATTTGAAGAATGCATGGCAAATCAGAATCTAATCCAGACCCTCAGCTTGTACTGAATTGCAGCAGTCCCCAGTGCAATCGCCATAGCCCTTGTCCTCATGATGTCACTGGCTGTGGTCCCCCTAGGGACACACAGGCTCTCAGTGCTTTGCTGACAGCTCCTTTGCTTGCGTTTCCTGCTGCAGGCAGGCTGCATTTCCTCCTCTGCTGTGCCTTCATTTTAATCTGCTTGGGTTTTAAATATATCATGTGCATATGGATGTCCCACTGATGCCACAGAGAAAAAGGACGGCTGTTGTGACTGACGGGGGAGCCGAACAGTTTGTTCACCAGGCATGTAACGCGTTTAGCTGCGCTAGCATATTTATAAACACGCTGTATTTTAACTGGGTGATCTCATCGCCTCTGCGGAAGGGGGGTTATAAAGACACATGCTGAAGTCTTCATGTGTAGAGGAAAACATGGCCTCGGTGGCTGATGGAAAAAAAACACATTTATCGCTGAGATGGAGCTGTTGAACTGAAGCCATTTCTGGAGAGACGAGAGAAGTGTTGTGCTTGATGCAGAAACGCTAGACTGAGTAGGGCTGGGCTCATCTCGAGTGCAGTGGAACTTCTAAAAACACCATTTTCAGTGGGGAAAAAAGGTAAAAAAAATCTGCAAGAGACAGAAACAAGCAAAAATCCCTGCGTTGTGCTGGAGCGGGTGAAGCAGCGCTAGGTGGGTCTGAACCAAACGTGCCAGCAGATGAGCACTGCTTTGAATTACAAACTTCGCTGCTTATAGTGACAGCTGTAATGGAATATATTTGTGCTGTTTGTACAAATTGTGCAAACTGAACACGATCACAGTGTGGAAACACACAGATGAGTTTCACCAAGTAAACCTATCTCAGAGAAATCCATACCCGAGCCATGTGGCCTTCAGAGGCATGGCTGGAATGTAGGGAGCAGTTTTTTTCTATAGGTAAGATAGACATAAAAGCCTGTAAAATAACTGATGTGCCTTTTGAGACAAGATGTATAGAGTAAGTAACGCAACACCAAAATCATGAAGCTCAGATGAAGTCGCAGAAATAAAGGGAAGCTGGTTATAGGGGGCAGGGAGAAAAGAAAGCTTTTGAAAAGAGAAGTTAATGATGGTGTCTGTCTCCTTGTAGGTACATACGTTCTGACAACTGCCCTGCTGCCCCTCCTGGAAGAAGAAGCTGACGCCAGAGTGGTAAGTTTGGGATGCTGCTGGAAAGTGGTGTAATTATTTGTAATTCCATGAGCATCTCTAGGGTCCTTTTGGATTTTGCCATCAATGAGCTCCTTCTCCAGTTCTTGCCTGCTGCCCTGAACCCTTCATTGGAAAGCAGAGTAAAATATTTCCTTTGGAAACTTCCCTTGTTTCTTTCCCTGGGGCTGGTTATCTCCTGCAGCGCAGTGCAAAGTACTAATAACGGGGAGTATAGGCTTAAAAACCCTTATTGGTTCTGGTATTTGGTACTTAGAATAAGACAGAAAGTACATTTCTAACACGAAATTTCCTCAGTTTTATATAGTGTCTCTCATTTCTAATCAGCTGATATAAATGCTAAATGTATAAACTACAAATTGTGCTGTTTTGCTGCTTTCTTTCTCCCAATTTCACTTTGAAAGAAAAAACAGAGTTCCTTGATGGAGTCGACACCGTGTTGAATGAAAATCAATTGTTTATTTCTTTTTAAGAGTAATGATTCCACTGTATCTCCAGGTAAGCTCCACATATGAGCAAGAACACAAGCACAGTGGGGAATGAGCAGAGGAATCCTGCTCCCAGGGACTTCAGTGTGTGGCCTGAGGACCACATTGAATGCATGAGTAATGACACTGGGGAGTTGTTTGCTTTTTCATTTGATTTCATTCATTTGCTTGCAGGTAACCGTCTCTTCTGGGGGCATGTTAGTTCAAAAACTAAACATATCTGACCTGCAGTCAGGAAGTGGGGTGTTTGATGGAACTATGGTGTATGCTCAGAACAAGGTACAGTGCTGGATTTGGAAACGAAGCCTAGCACCTGTTTGCTTGGTGACTTATACCATCTGCTTTGCTCAAAGCCTTCACACAAACACACACACACACAAAGTTCACTGTGGCTTTTCCATTGCATCCAACCTGTTCAGAGATGCACAGGCAATAATCTTCTGTTGATGTCATGCGCTTGTGGTGCATAGCGCCTTGCAGGGAGAGCGTGACTTTGGTTTGGTTTGATTGAAGTCTCAGTGGGGAACACTGTCTTTAGCTGACAATCCCTTTCTGTTTGCTTATTTTATTTTCCCTGCAGTCTGCAGCAAGTAGAAATAGTGAGGAAAAGCAGTGTAACCCCTTTAAAAATAAGCTTGTGGCTATGGTGATCATGATGGTCTGACAAAATTACCCACTAAACCCAATCTGGGTGAGCAAGGATATATTTCTGCTGTACATAAATGCCCTCATACAGCATATTATGGTGTAGTTTATTTCCCTGGGAACAAATGCTGTGGACAGGATGTCAGACTTGATGCTAATCTGGCTGTTCTTGCTCTATTCTAGAGACAGCAGGTCGTCTTGACGGAGCAATGGGCAAAAACTCACAGAAGCATCCATTTCTCTGTTATGCACCCGGGCTGGGCAGACACTCCAGGTATCATCTGCTTGACACTCAGACTCCCTTTTTTTTCTAGACAAGTCTAAAAGCAAACAGAAGAGAGACTTTCTGCTAAATTGCTCTAGCAGGTGCAGTCATTTCTTGGCTCTAAACTGGTGCTTAGAGTAGTTTTGTACCCCCCTGGTAGTCCTATCCTGCACGGTGTTCGCTATCTGCATGGAGCTGGAGAATAATAAAGGGCTGCAGATGATTCCTGCCTCATTCAAATGCACAGAAAAGCCCCAGTGCTTTAAGCTAACCTCTAAATTACATTTGTAACAGGACTGTTAAGCACACAAAAACAGCTTCTGCCTCTGCGAGCATCAACGTGCAGATGTTGTAAGCCTTTGAGGATGTGTACGAAAAACAAGCATGCATCATGTGCATGCCTCGTTCCTCTGCTTTTCCTCTAAACATTTACAGCCATGGAGAAACAGCGTGCTTGGCTAGACAGCTCTGTCTGAGCTGCAGCTGTTCACTACTGCTGTGCTCAGCAGGAGGGCCAGCACGCGGGTTGTGTTCTACGATATGTTCCCAGCCCCTCACACCTCAGCTTGGGCTGCAGAGTAGCAATCCACTATCTGTTTTTTGTTGTTGTTGTTCCCAAACCTAGTGATCTTTAATGTTATGCCACCATAAAGGGATCATCCAGTCCCCTAAAAACAAACAGCTGCAGGGGACCGGCCTTCAATCATCATCTGTTATACAAGATGTAAACAATCCAGTGTTTAAACACTGAATATGTAGTTAGTTTCACTATAAAATCTTGAAATACTGTGATGTAATTGATTTCCTCAAACGGATGTGAAAATAAGAACTAAAAATCTATCAGAATACCTGTTTTATTTGGTATTTCTGTTTCCTCCATGTTTAAATCCTTTGAAATTGGATCAGAAACCTCTCACCGATCCTGTTCTCACCTCCTGCTATTTTTCTCAATGCAATTTGACCCAAACAAGGAGCTCCTTGATCATCTGTCAGCTTAACACTATTCCATCATGGTCACCATGTGCCTGGCTATGGGGAAATACTTTCCTTTCGTTATCTTTGAGATGCTTTCCCTTCACTGTACACTCACAATGGCAATTTTAAGCATATATTTTTTTAATCATAAAAGCCTTGCCTGGCAGCCCACCATCCCATTGTTCTCTCTAGCTGTGAGGTCGTCGATGCCAGACTTCTATCAGAAGATGAAGAACAGCCTGCGCACAGAGGCGCAGGGAGCTGATACAGTGCTGTGGTTGGCAGTATCATCTGAGGCTGTAAAGTTACCGAGTGGCCTCTTCTTCCAAGGTAAGAATCTGTCGTTGCCTATTAACAGAGACTGTTAAACTGCCTGCAACTGTAGGATCCTAATCTGGCCTGGAAGGGAATGGAGACTGGACCAGGCAGCTGATTTTCAAGGGTAAAGTGTTTCTCAAATTTATTCCACAACTAAATGTTTAAGTGAGCACTTAAGAAAGTGAAGAGAAAGTCCTGAGAAAGACTGTTAAACTGTTGTGTTCCTGCTTTTGCCCTCTAAATCAGCTCTGAGACTTCAGAACATTTCCTTAGGGGAGGTTTTTTTTGTTTGTTTTAAGCGAAGTTGGCTGCTTGCAGGACTGCGCCAAGGGAAGGTAAATCACAGCAGCCAAAACTGCATCTTCTTTGATGCTGGGAAAGTGGCAGCCCTCTCACAGAGCACTGAGGGTTGGCTGCACTTTGACAGGCTCTTCCTTCCTACCTCTCCATGCTCATGTGAAACTGCCAACTCCCTTTCTCTGAAGCTGGGCAGAGACCTGAAAGCAGTGACTTTTTTGGCATTACTAGCATAGTGAATATAAATGGAAGAAATAGGCCAGAGCCTCTTCTCTCAGACAGGTGGCAGGCACCTGAGTGGAAGCAGCTGGAAGCATAGATGTCTCAATGGTGATGCAGGTCAGTCCAGTGGGAAGAAGGCAAAGCTCGGGTTAATTGCTTACAGGCACTGCACACTGTGTTGGATGTCAAATCCCAATTCACTGGAGTTTCTCGTTGGAGCATGCAGAAGGTTTGGACTTTTTGAGCTGGGTTGACTTTGTCCTTTCTGTTCCCTCCCAGGCATCACACTGGGTTGATATACTTAACCTGACCTTTGCCATGTCTTCATGTGGTGTGTGCAGAAATGACACTCCCAACTGGCCATTCTTCTCTATAGCACTGGAGTTGCCTTTTTTGTACTCCTGTCACCTCCTGCTGGTCCTGACTTCTGCTCAATTCTTTTCGCTCTGCATCATAATTCCATCAGTCTCTTGCTTTTGGCCTTGGTCTAACTCTGGCTTTAGTAAACAGGAAACGTGCCTTGGCTTTTCAGCTGTAGGTAGTGATTCCTGAGAACTTTGGCACAACTGCTCTTAAGATTGCAAGGGAATTTTTGTGTCGTGTGAAGTCAGAGAGTTTTTTTCCCTCACCCAGTGCCCTGTGGAAGCCATAGGGTAGAGTGTGAAGTCTTTGGACCCTTCAGTAAAGGGTTTCATGTGCTGGAGTCAGTACAGACCCTTCTCTTCTGGTCCTAGACGGCCATTTCCTGAGTCAGTAACACCTTCCCTCCATTTCCTCTGTTCCTTTTTATTGTGTTCCCTTTGAGTGCAAACTAGAGCCAGCATCTCTTTTTCCCGAACTAAAAAAGAAAAGGGAGGTTAAAGAGCATGACTCCTACAATCAGAATTCTCCGCATCTGCCAAGGTACATAAAAAATGTCTGACAGAGCCCTGCCTTCCAAAATCTGGAAGCATCTCTGTGATACTGAGCTCAGCTTTTACACACGGTTCCCAAACTTTAGCACAAACTTCTTCAAACATCCCTGTCACTGAGGGAGTGGTCTGTGTTCAGTGACAGAGAAGGGAATGTTCCTCTGCCTGTTTCCTCTCTCCTTGCGTTTCTATGAGCAGAGGTTATGCACTGTGTGCAGCCAGTTACAGCATTTACTCTGAAGAGATCAAACATCTCTGCTCCCCTGGGAAGCCTGATAGGTTTTCAGAGAGATCTGCTGCCCGCTGCTGGAACAGATTATTCTCTGGTCTCAGCTGGTTAATGCAGAACTTGGACTTCATAAGTAGAGTAACAGTGCTGCAGTAGTGCTCTCACAGTTGCTTCATAGACATCTAAGAGCGCTGCCATAAGGTTTCTCAGCTCCAGATATCATGCTTTTTTGAGAGGAAAAATTCCCTTCAAATCCACTGTGATACAGCTGCATTTACACAGAGTGAGTGAGGAGAACAAGGTATGGAAAGCCAGACAAAGTACCACACTGAGCAAGTTTGGTCAGAATCTTTTACTGTGGTAAAAGTAGCAGCTGAGTAATTAGCAGAAGTTCTTGAGCATGTAGAATTTAACCATTTATTTTTAAGGATGAAAGTAAGCTTTTAAAGCTAGAAAGTGATCCAAACCACAAAGTCCCAACTGAGAAATTTGTGTAGCACTAGAAGCATTATCTGGGAGACGGTGAAAAACCCTTCCTGATGCAGAAAATGCAACTTCTACCTTTAAGAACAGTCACAAGCTCCTGGTCTAACAGGAGTTAAACTAGTGACAGCAGGCGTAAACCCCACAGTAAGGCCCTCCTTTATCCATCTGCAAATGAGATCTCATTTGCAGATCTCACCACTCTGAGTCATTTTTGTATGAAAGGGCAGTTATTCTGGTTCCAGGAAACAAATGAAATTAATTTCTGGTTTGGAAGATGTACATAACTAACACAGAGCACAGCAGAAACATCTCTTTTGTGCTTGAAGAGGTAGATAAATACACCCATTAAGATTTTTTGCTTTTTTTCTTCCAGACAGGCAACCAGTCCCTACACACCTGCCCTTAGCAAGAACCCACAGCACACCAGGGGATGAGGAGAAGCTAATGGAGCTGCTGGAAGAATTCTCCCAGAAGTTTAAATCCACTTCTGCAGTATCCTCTCAGTGCTGCTGAATATCATGGAGCAGATGCTCCTGGAAGCTATGCTAAGGTACATGGAGGAGGAGATATGGGATAACCAGCATGGCTTCACCAAGGGCAGATCCTGCCTGACCAACTTTGTTGCTTTTTATGATGGTGTAACTGCATCAGTAGACAAGGAAAGAGCCACTGATGTCATCTATCTGGACTTCAGTAAAAGGCCACAGTCCCTCATAACAGCTTTCTCTCCAAATTGGAAAGAGACAGATTCCCCCATAGCATTCTTCTCTCCAAAGTGAAAGGTATGGATTGGATGGGGGGGCAGTTCAATGGATGAGGAACTGGGATTGTACCCAGAGAATGGTGACCAATGCCTCAGTGTCCAGATGGAGATCAGTGAGAAGTGGTGTCCCTCAGGGGTCAGTACTAGGACTGGTACTCTTTAATATCTTCATTAATCAACAGTAGGATCAAGTGCACCCTCAGCAAGTTTGCAGATTTCGCCAAGCTGCATGATGCAGTTGATACATCTGGGGAACAGGATGCCATTGAGAGAGACCTAGACTGGCTTGAGCAGTGGGCCCAGGAGAACCTCATGAGGTTCAATTAACCCAAATGCAAGGTCTTGCACCTGGGTTGTGGTAACCTCTGCTGTCAGTGCAAACTGGGGGATGTAAGGATGGAGCACTACCGCAAGGGACCTGAGGGTGGATGGGAAGGTGGCCATGAACCAGCAGCGGGCCCTCACAGCCCAGCAAATCAACCATATCCTGGGCTGCTTCCAAAGCAGAGTGGCCAGCAGGATGAGGGATGATCCTGTCTCTATGTTCTGCGCTGAGGCCTCACCTGGAGTACTGCATCCAGATGTGGAGTCCTCAGCACAGGAGAGACATGGAGCTGTTGGAGTGTGTCCGTCCAGGGGAGGGCCACACAAATGATCCATGGGATGGAACCCTTTAATGCTTGAAGTTTCAAATGATATTTTAACACTGCGTTTGATAGGGTGCTTCCTTCGGTGTATGAAGATGACTGGACTCAAATGCATTACTGGGAATGCAGAAATGCTTGCATCGCTTGCTTAGTTTAAATGGAAGGATTCTTCACAGCCTTCGGTTTCTATAAATCAGTGTTGGTATGCAGAAATGATCTGCTTCCTCATGTTTAAACAGCAAGAATTTAGGAACGCTGCCAAATGCTTTCCACATTACTTTATGGAGCCAGGACTGAATATTATCCTGTTTATGTCAAGACACTGTGAAGTAGGAGGCTTTAACACATTCCACACCCAGACATGGTTGGATCCCTTCCCCTTCAGGAAGCAGAGAAATGACTCTAGGCAGGAAAACAAATAGCAGACTAAGCCATACGTGCTCGCCATTTCTGTGAAAGGTTGGGGAATTGCTTCATCATTATGAATGGAATACGAAGGGAGAGGGAAAATGGTGAGGCATGGGTTTTAGAAGAGAACTCCATCTCCTGATAAGAGAGTTGTATTTTGCCTGGAATTGTTTTATTTGCAGACACGGGGTGGAATTTGTCTTACCTGATCTGCAGAATTATTCATTGGAATTCTCGCTCTACATCAGTAGAGAGAAAACAGGCTCCTTCACAGTGATTTAATGGATCTAGTTTAAGAAACCCTCACATTTATGTGTCTTTCTAACGACTGTGAAGACAACCAGCTCATACAAAGACATTCAAGTGGGATTATCTTTATCTTTTATATTACAACTGTACCGCAAAGCCAAGATTGTTAACAGCAGTCGTGGTGATGTGTTTTTCTCCTGAGCCAACTGTGCTTGCTGGCAAACTGCATCCAACCCCCCCCCAGAATTACACTGCTGTTTCTACACATTGCTATGGATCAGTGTGGTATGTCAAAAGAACTAGAAATATGAATATCACAGTTGTTCTTTGGAGCTCTCTACAATGACTGTAGCTAAAGACTGTGCTGAAGGGCAAGGAACACATTATGTTCCCTTAATTCAGTTTCCCAAAAGATTTGGTGGAACACAGTCATGGGTCAGACATTTCCGTTTTCAATTCAGTCAATTACTGTATCTTTGGAATGACAGAGCATTTTTTGAAGACAATTGTAGCATGACAGGATGGAGTCCTGTCATCCTACATCCCTGGAGGCGCACAAAACCAGGCTGGATGGATGGGGCCCTGGGCAGCCTGAGCTGCTGGGTGGCGCTGCCCATGGCAGGGGGTTGGAACTGAGTGGGCTTTGAGGTCCCTTCCAACCCAAGCCATTCCGTGATTCTGTGAACTACAGCTACTGAAAGCAGAAGCCTGACTGAAAGGCTTAAGTAGCAACTGCATTTCTCAGTCTAGTAGCTGCAGAGCTAATAAAAACAATATATACTTGAGTGTTGAAGTCAAGTTGCTTCACAGCTCTGCAGGAGAAAAGTTTAATGACTTAATGATACTTAAATAGCTCATAAAATAACCCAAAATGCTCTTTAACATATACTAAATGCACATTCTTTACTAATTTATTAATATATCCTATATTTTTCATTTTAATCGCAGCTTACGGTGGAAATAAAGCTGTAAAATTTCTTTAATCACAGCTTGGTTATAATGTGAGAAAAGAGACAGATGTTGTGGCTTAAGAGCCCTTACAATTTTAAATAACATTAAATACAGGTCAGCAATTAGAAACCAAATCTGGAATCTCCCACAGTAACGCTGTTATGTTCCCAGTTAGGTTTTATTTCTCCCTTTTCCAGGAGGAGTAAATGACGTACATAGCTGAAAAGCCAGCAAGATGCTTTGTGTTAATGTGAATGGCATCAACTGTACCTGCATCTAAGCAAATCCATTTAGTATCACCTGTACACATCACTGGGGTTTTTCACATTCCAGGGCAGCCCTGCCCCCTTATAGCTCATTTGTACTTGACTTGGTTGACGTCTGCAGTGATGCCTCACTGAGTAAGACAGGATGGAAAAATTGTGCAAAACTGCAGAAAGCTGAAGTTAGATAAACACTAAAACAAAGGACAAAAAAGGGAGACCTTCATAGGCTCAATCTCATACCTCATCACTGGCACAACTCATGGCTTCTGAATCCTGATGGGGACTGTGATCAACTGGTAGTGCCAGGACAGGGAGTTGGAAGGGACCTCAAGGATCGTGAAGCTCCAATCCCCCCACCACAGGCAGGGTTGCCAAACTCCACATGTAACAGTAGACCAGGCTACCCAGGGCCCCATCCAACCTGGCCTTGAACACCTGCAGGGATGGGGCATCCACAGCCTCTCTGGGCAGCCTGTGCCAGCATCTTCCCACTCTCATGGTAAAGAACTTCCCCCTGATGTGCAACCTGAATCTTCCCTTCTTCAACTGAAAACCATTTCCCCTTGTCCTGCTGTTATCTACCCTTGTCAAGAGCTGACTCCCCTCCTGTTTGTAGGCTCCCTTTAAGTACTGGAAGGCTGCAATGAGTTCACCCCACAGCCTTCTTTGTGCTGAGCAAACCCAGCTCCCTCAGCCTGCCTTCATAGGGGAGGTGCTCCAGAACTCTAAGACAAGTCGCAATGGAAAATTCCCACAAACTGGGAAAACGTATGGAAAAGTGTCATGTAACCACACAGTTAATAGCTGAAATTGAACTCTCAGAACTACAGCTGTTTGTTTACCGCTGAGGGGCAAATATTTCCTGCCAAACTTCATGAGATTTTGAAGAGGAGATCCTGTTCTTCCTCACAAAGGGACAGTGCTAAAGGCACTGGGCCTCTGATCCTGGCACCAGGCACTGCTGGCAGAGCCTGGCTCTGACATCTGGCATCCTCCCTTCAGAGGATTTATGGGCATTAATGAGATCCCGCTGAGCCTCCTCCTCTCCTCCAGCTGAGCAGCAGCTCTCTCAGCCTCTCCTCACATAAGAGGTGCTCCAGGCCCTCTGCATCACTCCATTACAGATCTAAAGGTAAAAGCAAAGGGAGATGCTTCTCTCTCTTCCCCAGCTTCCCCTTCAGCTTGTATCATTTTCTAAGCCATGACCAGTCTGACCTGAGGCTGCAAGGTAACAGGGCATTGAGTTAAATCCAAATAACCCTCCAGGTAGTTTATTCAGAAAGAACAGCAAGGCAAAGTTTGTGACATGGGTTCATATACCTACCATCCATCCATAAGCAACACTGAAACCACAGCTCCTCGGGAAGAGAAGATGGGGACGAGAGTTTACTACAGGAGTTTGAAACATACCTTGCTCCAAAATTTGGTCATCTTTGGAGTCAGTTCCTCACTTTTGTTTGGTTAAGACATGTCCCAAAGTGTTGGGCATTCACAGAGCAGATCCTCAGCTTGTGGACTTCTGAGCTCTACTGATGTTAAACACAACTCATGCTGTGGGCCCGGGCCTGTTGCAGCCATTATGGCTCATCAGGAGCAGAGCTGAACACTGATTTAAGATTACTTGAGAGCACAAGATGGCAGCAAGGCTGAATGCTGCTGACTGCTGTATTTCATCACAGACCAACAGCAGCCCTGCATCAACAGGAGATGCAGAACACTCGGCCTGCAGATCAGGAGCGTTGCCCACAGTGTGTTAAACAGTGAAATGGATTCAGAGGAACCCAGAGATGACTCTTCATTCAAGACAAATCTAGCAAAAAATGTTTTGCTTTTGATTATTCGTCTTGACACTTTCCTTTCAGGAGGGTAAGTTTGATCGAGCCAGGCTTTTTAAACACTTCTTTATTCTTAAAAGAAACTGTCAAATATGACAATGGGACAACAAGTGTCATTCAGCAATATCAGTTTCTGACCTAGAGAGGAAATTAATAAAAAACATCATCGTCATTTTAAAAAATAAATATGACAAACCGTATGGAAAACAGGAAAATCAAATTAATGTTCAGCAACACAGGCAGGTACGAATGCTGAAATGCTGCTGCACAAGGTAGAGGTAGAGGTAAAACAGACTTCTCGACCCCAGACCAGTTTTAGATCCACTCCCCCACCCTCCTGCATACGCTCCTGAAAGTTGTTGATGCCAGTAATTTCATTTGAATCCTCCTGTCAGCCTCATCAGACTCCAAGCAGGTCCGTGTGCTCCTTCTAATGCTCCGAGCAAGAAAACTATTCCAGCTTTTGTAGAAATAAGTTGCTAAGCAACCTGGCCCCCGGGTTTTGCAACTGGTGCAGCAAGGAAAGTGGCAGGAAGCCGTGCTTTAGCTACAACAAAACGCTCTCTGGATGATGTCTGCTTGGACAAGAGGATGGTAGAGCCCTTGGTAGGAATTGCAAGTCCATCAGGTGATGAAACCAGAGAAGGCGCAGGGCCGTGCCTGGAGCTCTTCTGCTGAAGTGAGCACCATCAGCAGGAACATCCCAAACACGCGGGTGGGGAAAGCAGACTGCCTTACACTGACAAGTGATGCGGTAAGACACAAACCAAGAACCCTCGGTACAAAGCAGCAAAGTATCCTGACATCATGATGTATAAAAACTAAACATTGCACTGCACACGGATTCTCCAAACAAACTCAAGACAACCGGAGTCGGATCGTACAAACTATTAGTTAAAAAAATACCTTCTTGTGTATTTTGAGAATAAATGGAAAGAGTCTTCGTGCAAATGTTCGGCCTTGATCAAGCAGAGGACATAAATCATTGTAAACACACGAGTTCCTTTCTCATCCGCCATATGCGCCCAGCGTTACCAACCTTCTGCAGAATGATTAGGGTTAGGAAATCTGCTTCTTCTGTAAATGTCACCCTTCAAGTTCCACTGATGCATCAAGACACTACCGGCGTCATATCCCACAGCTGTTAATACAACAATGTATCAGAATATGGTGAGTAGTGGTGAAATATAATAACATATAATGCACAAAACCAATTTGCACTTTTCAGTTTCTGTTTAAGGGAGGCTATGTGCCCAGAGGTGGATGCACTGGGTCCAACAGTTTAATTACATTTCCCAACACTTTTATCACTTGACATTTTCCCCTTATAAACCAGGTTAATATCTGGTTTTAAGCTATAAAAACCCATAGCATATTGGTAACTTGAGTGATTAGCAGTTCTAACACAATTAAAAGGTAGATCTTTTCTTGCATCCAGGCCTGGGGCCCCCCAGCACAAGAAAGATGTGGAACTCTTGGAGTGGGTCCAGAGGAGGGCCACTAAGATCATCAGAGGGCTGGAGCACCTCTCCTGTGAGGAAAGCTTGAGGGAACTGGGCTTGTTTAGCTTGGAGAATAGAAGGCTCTGGGGAGACCTTGTTGTGGCCTTCCAGTACTCCCCTAGCAAGGGGAACGCCTATTTACAAGAGTGGATAGTGCTAGGACAAGGGGGAATGGTTTTAAACTGAGATGGGGAGGTTTAGGTTAGGTATTAGAAAGAAGCTTTTCACACACAGGGTGGTGACGCACTGGAACAGGTTGCCCAAGGAGGCTGTGGATGGCCAGGCTGGATGTGGCTCTGGGCAGCCTGGTCTGGTGGTTGGTGACCCTGCACAAAGCAGGGGATTTGAAACTGGATGATCATTGTGGTCCTTTTCAACCCAAACCATTCTATTATTCTGTGATTGTATGATTCTACTGTTGTTGGTTTTAATTGCTAAAGCCTTGTTATAAACTTATTCATTATTTTAGCTACTTCTCTGCATGGAGTTTTGACATCTGTGGGCCCTTTGTTAATTTGGCCTCACAAACTAGATCAGCCACTTCAAAAAGCCATTTTGTCCTGTTTATGGAAAGGGCACTGTTAGCACTGACTTGGCTGTGACTAGTCTCATCTCCATCCCTTTGGGTTTACAGATCAAGATCCCTGTGGTCTTTTTTGGGCAGAAGCGTTATCAGTTGGTGTGAGAGAGATCAGTGTGGGAAATGGTAGCTAGGACATACATGGATCCCCATGGGAGAAGAAGAAATGCAGTACAGAAGCTAGAACAATCTTCTCCCTCCTACCTTAATAACCTTGTCTGTCCCCGAGGTCAGCAGCCATCCTCTGGTGGCATCAAAGTGTACATGAACTATGTTGTGCTTACTGTCGTGGAAAGTAGCTGTGGGTGCCCGCCTTAAAGGAAGAGATCCCAAATCAGCAAAAAACACAGCTGCAGTTAGCAAGGAAACGAGCATTTGAAGGGAGCACTGTTAGGCATTGATGGCACTTCTGCTAATGGGACCCAGGGACCACCCCACTGGCTGCTCCCTCCCCAGCCTTGCAGCCACCCAGGCCCTCCCAGTCTCAGTCCCACTCCATCTCTGGGCTGCTGGGCACCCACACTTACTCCTCGTCTGTTATGGACTCATGGCAGCTATCGCAGACCCTCACTTCAAACTCGAACCCCATCAGCGGGATGGAGGAGCGCTTGGAACTGCACTTGCCACAGACGGCCTTCCCGCATTTGCGGCAGTGATGCTGTGGGAGACAACACGTGAAAGGACATCTTCAGCCATGAGCCCAGGGATGGGTCACTGCTCCAGTCCCAGCTCTATCGTCTCACTTTGGCAGAGCTCAGCTAAGCTCTGAGCCCCCTCCTGCTGTGCAGGGATGTGCGGCAGTGTTCCAAGCAGACCAGTAAGCCTTTCCAATGCAGCTTAAACAGTTACAGATGTTTACCCAAGCTCATTAAAAACAGTTTTAGTTCCAGCACGATCTCCAAGAATTAGCTGCAAATTTCTTTCTACAACAGATTCAGATGACAATAAGCAAAATCCCACATGGCTAAAGCTACACACAGCCCCAAAACAATTTACTCAGCTCAGACTCCATCATATATATTTGCTATTGGGACAGGCTGACAAAATTAAAAAGGAGAAAAAGAGAAAAACCCTTTTCTTCTGATGAGCCTGACCACTGAGGGGAGCTCACTATCCTGTAATCTCTAGAAGAACAAAGAGAAAGTTTTCAAGCCTTTAGGGGAAAAAAAGATCACCAAACATACTATGAGAGAGAAGAAGCCTAATTGCATCATATTAATGCAGCAAAAGACTGATACAAACCTGTCTGAGGCCTATTTTCTTACTGTCCCACATTTGCTTGAAGTTCCAGAAGAAAGGCTGGTCACATTTTTGACAGGAGTCACTGTCCAACCACTCAGGGGTCTGCAACACACACACACAGGAGGAGGACATGAGAAACCACTTCCATCACAACCCAGGGGCAAGATAAGGAAGATGTGATGGGGTGCAGTAATGCGGTCAGATTAACTTGATTAAAACTCCCCACTTTCACAAGAAACCGTTTTACCTGATCGAGGGGGTCTTTTTTTGGGGGCTCAGCTCTGAGCCCTGAAGTACACAGGAGGCACATTTGTCATCCACCACCATCCATGAAGCAGAGTCTGATCATAAGTCCATAAAAATAACCCAGGAACAAACAAGCCTCCCAGCCTCTTCAAGTTTGGAATTAAGTATCTAAAAATGTATTGTCTGGACTGCATTAACCATCTGCACTGGAGGCAATTAGTTCTTACCAATATCCAAGCTACTCCAAGAGGCATTCCTGCTGCAATTCTGACAAGGCAGGCAAGATGAGATTCTGAAGAAGCCTAAAACCCAAAACACCTCTTTTCCCTGCTTTCACATATAGATGATGAAAAGAAAGCTTTCCATTTCTTAGTCCCACATGTAGATTAGCACTCTTGGATGAAGTGAGTAAAAAGATTTAAGGAATATAAAGAAAATATTAAAGGCCTTTCTCACTCCTGCAGCCAGGTTTTGCTGCGAAGAGTAGTAAGGAATGGAGTCCCTGCATGGAAGCACTCTTACCAGACACTGAAGGAGCTCAGGAAATGCCTGAAATGGCATGAAGGCTTGTGGAGGAAGCAAACGACCTCCTTCCCTACACTTGGGTCCCCTGACATGTGCCTTGCTGGTGGACATGCAGTGCTTCTCCCCACAGTGTTCAGGAAACACAGCTTTGGATGCCGGACTCCAAAAGAGTCGTGGTTCCTGCATTCCCAGAGGGCCACCAAAATGATGTGAGGGATGGAACACCTCTCATATAATGACAGGCTAAGAGAGCTGGGACTGTTCAGCCTGGAGGAGAGAAGGCGACAGAGATGCTGAGAGCAGCCTTTCAGTATCTAAAGGGGGGCAGTAAGAAGGAAGGGGGCAGACTTTTTAGTAGGGTCTTTTGTGGTACAACAAGAGGAAATGGGGAAATTCAGACTGGATATAAGAAAGAAGTTTTTTACTATAAGGGTGGTGAGGCAGTGGCACAGGTCGCCCAGAGAGGTGGTGGATGCTCAGTCCCTGGAGACACCCAAGGTCAGGCTGGATGGGGCTTTGAGCTCCCAATGGAGCTGTAGGTGTCCATGTTCACTGCAGAGCAGTTGGACCAGATGGCCTTTAAGGGTCCCTTCCAACTAAAACTATTCTATTATTTGAGCCTTCTACATCTTTCCATCCATCCATCTGTCCTATTTGGGCTCAGCAGGAGTTCTTGGACAGGGGCTGACTTCTGCCCTTCTCACCTCACCAGTACGACTAGACCCCGAGGACAAGGTTTCAGCCCCAAGTGGGTGTTGGTGAGCAGGCCTGTCCCATCCCCAGAGAGGGACAGCCCTCCCAGCACTGCCTCAGCATGCTCCTACCCAGCCCCAACTAGTCAATATTAAACAAATACCAAGTAAAGTTCAAAACTTTGTGAGAAAGCCCCGTTAACAAACTGCATTTGGCTCATTAGAGCCAGTTGCTTCTTCCATACTGTAATTTAAAGAGGCAAGAAATGCAGCTGAGATTGAGAATTAAAAATACGATGAAAGCCAGACAAAGATAAGGGAAGGCAGATGGAGACCCTCAGATCCCATGGCAGTTTTGACCCCCAGCAAGAAACACAGAGAAGTCTGAGCTTTAGCTTCTTCTGTCAGTTACTTTGAACGCTGTTCATTATGTAGGGGCAAATCCCTGTCTTTCCTACCCATAACAGCCTTTTAGATTAATGCCAACAGATTTGCATCTGAGTGCTACACATGAAGATGTTTTGCTTGTGACAAGGAACTGCTTTGTAGTCAAATAGAAACACAGCTTCCGGCATTTTTCAGATGTTTTCTTCTCACAGCTTTTTAAAAATAGATAAAAATAAGGAATCAAGCAACAAAATGGCATAATTCATTCCAATGGCAATTGCAGAGACGTGGGAAAAACCTGATATCAAAATGAAGACAGAGCACACATCCAGTGGGAAAAAAGAAAAGCAAAACTTATATACGGGGAAAAATAGCAAAGCCAACATCTAAGTATTTGATAATCATATCTTAAGGGTTCATGTTCTGGAGGTGGTTTACCACAATGGATGCCCCATTGCAGTGTGGATAACAAGAATGAGCCCACATTGCCATAGTCAGAGAGAACACCACACACATCCAGCACCTGCTGCTCAGCCCTCCTGTAGCTCATTAGACTCCCCCCTCCACTTTTGAACCAGTCTTCTCACATTATTGTTGCCTGTTTTGCAACCAGCCAGTCTTATCCCTTTCTTCTTAACCCTTTCTGCAGTCTTTTGAAGGCAGCCAGTAAGTAAGTTTTCCATTTCTGGATGTTCATGCTGCGGCCAAAAGGAAACATCTGTTGAGAGGGAGAAACCCACTCTGCTTTTGTTTCACTTTGGGAGCTGATGATATAATTGGCCATTAAAGAGAACCAACTGGAATGCTAATTCACAGGGGGAAAAAAAGGGAGCAAGAGTAGCTTGGTTCCTGCCTAGGTCTGTTTGAGCAGGTCTTTAAATCCAATTTTCCACTTATCTTTTTCTCCTTGCTCGAGGGAGACATGCACAACCCAGGGAGACCAAAACCCTCATGGAGAAGCAGCAAAGCTGATTACAAATTGTGCTGCCAAAAGCAGCTGGGAAAAACTCTCGGCTTTTATCCTTCCTTGCTTTCCTCTAATCTTAATTACAGTGGTCTTCCCCACCACGCACTAGAAGGAACAGGTAAAGGGATGTACCCAGACGTGTTTCCAGATGCATCTCTCCCAGCCACATCCCCACACTGGCTGGGAGTAACCTCACCCCATCTGACCCACCAGGGGTATTCAGGGCCTCAGCACCCACCCATAGGAAAAGGGCAGAGCATTAGGAACAGCTGTTCCTGCAGCCCAAAGAGCTGGGGTACAATTTGCACTGCTTTGCATCTGTTGGCCACACAGCACCAAGGTGGTTGCGAACGTGTAGGTAAAATGGTACTGTTTGTATCAGCGGCGCTGTCCTCTGCCCACTTCCATATGGCTGCACCAATGGGTAGCAAGGCACAATAGTAGCTATAAATAAATGCCTTTACAGCAAGAATAGAGTGGAAACCAACACTGGGTTGCACATTGCCAGAGATAACAAAGAACCTTCTAATTCTGTTTTTTTAACAAAAATCCAAATAATTATCAATCTGTCCATTTACCTTTGAAATGACAGCATTGCTCATGGTGTCCTTAAAAATAAAGCAGAACATCTCACACCCTTAGAGGACACTTTCAGAGCAGCAACGTAAAGGACAGAAACCATTTAGCGGCTTATTTAATACACATTTTCTGCCAGATAATTTCCCCTGTACCGTATTATCAAAGGTATGGCATAATTGCTGTGTAAGAACTGGAGCATATCCAACAACATTTTTAATGCCTGAAGAGTTCTTGTTCTAATTGAAAGTTGCACACATTAGAAAGGCCACTTTCTCCCCAAGACTGCTTGATACAAATCAGCAGGAATGATGCCCCTACCTCCTGTCTCTCAACATCCATGTTCCAGACAACTATTCCCCCGTCGGCACCACAAGAGATGAGCTGCCGAGTGTGGTGAGCGTAGGAGAGAGACTGAACTTTATCGCTGGAAAAGAAACAAGGCAGTTACTAATCAACCATTTTAGGCTAGCACAAAAGTAAGCACAAAACATACAATAAAGAATCACAGAACCATGGAATCACAGAATGGCTTGGGTTGGAAGGGACCTTAAAGCACACCCAGTTCCAACCCTCTGCCATGGGCAGTGCCACCCAGCAGCTCACATCTGAGTGTTTAAATGTAGCCTTAGCAAGGTCCATTCTCTTCAGTAAGTTAAGAACACTTAGTTTTGGTAAATCTTTGTACTTCATACTAAAAGTTCTTATTTCCACAGCAACTAATGTAGCAGGGGTGCGTTAGTGAGCATCAGCGTCAGGGTGTGAGGATGATCTGGGGATTTCACAAAAGCTCCACAGTGCTCTGAAATCCCAGCAGCCCGAAGAAAATGTCCAGCAGAGTGCAGCAACACTCAAGGGAAACGTATGAATACATAAGAAGCTGTAAATACTGTCAGAGCAAAGGCCATGGGATTTTGCCCCTCCAAACCTGAGCCTGGCGTGCTTAGTCCCACATATATGTACTGTCAATGCGCTGAAAACCTGCTATGAGGTTCCCCTCATCCTGCTATGACAGGACGAGGGGAAATGGCCTCAGGTTGCGCCAGGGCAAGTTTAGGTTGGATATTAGGAAGAACTTCTTTACAGAAAGGGTAGTTAGGTACTGGAATAGGCTCCCCAGGGAGGTTGTTGAATCTCCATCCCTGGATGTGTTTAAGAGCCGTTTGGATGTGGTGCTCAGGGATATGATTTAGCAGAGGGTTGTTAGAGTTAGGGTACTATGGTTAAGCTGCGGTTGGACTTGATGATCTTCAAGGTCTTTTCCAACCTGGGTAATTCTATGATTCTATGAGTATTTAAAAGGCTTGGAAGCCACTGCAGCTGGCAACACTTTACCTCTAATTTACTCAGTGTCCAGTATATGATTGCTCTTCTTCATAAACATCTATTGTGCTGTGCAAATGTGAGGCCTGTATGTATAAAGATGAAGCCTCTTTGCATTAAGGAGATGCTGCAGGCACATATGGGTAAAGAACATTACATTTCAGGCTGCAGGTTAAGTGAGATGGAAAACACACGGTTAACACGCAGCCAAACGGGACTAATTGTCCAAGCCTGATGCTCCCTCTAGGGGAAGGAAAGAAGCTGACACCTAAAAAAGAAGGAATTTTCCCTCCAGCTGTTCTCATTTATGGACCCCTCCTTTCCAACAGAGGTGCAGACTCCCACATGACACACTCTGGACTGCAGGTAACTGTGCTTTCTTTCACTACCTTTTGCAGACTTTCACATCAGCCCATAGGTCTGGATGCTGAAAAACCTACTGTAAGCCATTTATTCTTGTTGTATAAGGACCAAGGGTGGGGAGGGGGGGTCACACATACAAGCTCAAGCCATGTGAAGATTGTAACCTCCGGGCTGTTTTTGCTTTCACATGAGGCAGGAGGAAGAGCTTTGAACGTACTTATGTCCTTGCAGCTCGATGGCTGTTCCTTTTCTTCCTCCAATATCCCACATTATAATGGAATGGTCAGAACTGCCTGAGAACAAAACTCGCTGTATTGGGTCCCAACAGAGAGCAGTGACACCGCCTGAAACAGGAGATGCATAGAACAGTCAATTCATTGCAGAAGAACGTAGCTTGAAATACAGATACATATTTAAACATTATTTTAAAAAAAAGGAAGAGAGAGAGTGATTAGAAATGTGGGTCCAAATGATCTTAAAGGTCCCTTCCAACCCAAACCATTCTATGATTCTATGATTATGGGAATCTTCATAGTGCCTTAGCACACAGATTGGACTACCTTGTGACTGAACTACAGTCAAAAAGGAGGGATATGAAGAGTGACAGTGACAGTTTAATCTCCCTTTCATGCTCTTGTTTCACAGGATAGTTGTACCACTCTGATGCTGAGCACAGGTGAAGAACCAAGCAGGGTCTCCTCCTCAAGCCTTACCTGTGTGCCCCTTAAATGTCGTCACCAGGCTGCAGGACTCTTGCTCTAATTTGAGTATGGTTACTTGCCCAGAATGATCGCCAACAAACACGTGCCGGGTTTCCACATCAAATCTGATGGATAAATGCTGAGGAACATACATTGTTTACACAAGCTATGCATTACTTTCAGTGACTTGTTCATTCTTTTAACATGAGTGTGCTACAACCTTGTGAATAGTGCTCCAGTCCCAAGAAGGTAAACAGAGCATATTTTTAGGTATTAAACTCATAGTTGTTCATACCAATAATGCAGTCTCCCTGAGATAAAGCAAAGTTACACAACCTTGCAATAAGCTCTTTCCCCGTATTGTTTAAAACAACTGTTTTCAACCTCTTCATTACATTTAGGTACACGAATGCAAGTCCCCTCTTTTCTCAGAACACCAGCCGACATCACATAAGTCCTCCAGAGGAATATGCCTGGTCTGGTGGCTGGCAACCCTGCACACAGCAGATGGGTTGAACCTAGATGATCATTATGGTCCTTTTCAACCCAGGCCATTCTATGATTCCATGAATATCTCCTTACATGTTTTTAATACCGATTTAATGGCAACACGATTATGATGCAAGAGCCAATGGACATTTCATGTCATATTTGGCAAGCACAGGCTACATCAGTTGTACCACACACCATATTCTGAATGGAGTAACATCGACATCCATTCAGCCACCTACAGGAACAGTCTATCTCAGTAGATTCTGAGCTCACTTGATTTAATTGCACACCTAGATTCCTCATTGTTTACTTAAGGAAAAGTTGCTTCAACTGATCAAGTGCTCACATGACTCTGTTGAAAAAAACAAACAACCCCACAACCCAGGCTCTGCTAAGTTTCCCTGCGATACTTATCAAAGCTTGTCCTTTCCCCTGCCCTCCACCAGCAACATCTGATGACCCAAATTACAAAGTCCTCCATAATTTGGATCTGCTTGAAGCAGTCTGTCTCTCTAGGGAGCTTTAGGAAAGGCGGAACAAATTCTTGCACTGCACTTTCTAAACTCTTTAGGAAATTAACTAAAAATGGAGTTCACCCTCTAGGCCATTTGGATCAGTTTGCCCTTCATGCAGCTTGAGGTTACAAAGCAAGCCCATATATTTCACTCTGAGTTTAATTTTGAGCCGGTCTCATTTCCCATGAAGTAACACAACACGTATTATCTACACCACATATGCTACGGGCCACTGAAGACTGTTTACGCTAACCCCTGCTTCCAGACTAAGAGCTCATACTTTTCCACTTCCCTTTTCATTTGCAATAAAGCTGAATTAATATTTCTTTTATTGCTAGGCAGCTGGGGCAGCTCCAGGTGAATAAGGCACTTGAGTGTCATTTCTGGAGCCACTTATTCTTTAGTTAGCACAAATTCCCAGTGCACAGTGGGCTGTTCCAGAGTGAAGGACAAGAGCTGATTATTTGATATTAAAGCCATTCGATTCTTACCATCATGCACAAACGCACACTGAACTGATCGCTGACCTACTTTGTTACCATCATTTCTCAGAGAAAAAAAAAAGAATGAGCAGCATGTTTAAAACGAAGGCCCTGTCCTTATTTATTACAATGGCAGACCACAACAGGTTGCAGATTGCCCATTGTTTCACTTAGACCTAAATATGCCACCCCGCATTAAAGAGACGAAGCAAGGAGAGCAGACAGTTGATCTTTTGTTGTTGTTTGTTTAAGAGAACAGTTTCTTGTCATAACACTGAACCTACACAGGGCACAAATGTTGGAGGAGAGTTAGAAATAAAACCAACAAACCAAAAGCAAACAAAAAAGCTGTTTAAGAGCCAAAGGGCAGCGCCGACACAGAGGGCTCAGCAAAGGATACTGCAGGCCGCAGGCCCCTGCGCTGGTGCGGTAACCTCCCAGCCGCTGTCCGCTCTCTGAACAGTGCCAGGTGAAGTGCTTGTCTTGGCCGGTGCTCAGCACCCACTCCATCTCCAGGACAAACAGAATCATGATGACCCTGCTTTGATGAGCTGAAAATTAAGCAGACAGACAGGTAGTCACATGGCAAAGAACACGCAGGCAGAAGACCATAGGAAATGCCATCCCCTTGCGCCCAGCTCTGCCGCTCTGCACTCATCTGCTCAGTCTTTCCTACAGAAGACAGCTGTGTACAGTAATCCTCTCAACTTAAGCTACCATGTAAGGTTCCTCTCCTGAATAGCAGCTTGAGGAAGAAGAGAATCAAAGTTGATGTACACTGCTCTGAAAGTAATGCCTCCTATTTATTTCCATGGAAACTACAGCAGATACAAAGAGCACAATAGCACTATTTTGTAGACCAAATTCTCAGCTACCAAACACTATTTTTCAGTATAATCACCACTGTTTGCTGATTTGTGTGGATGAGCTGATAGAGAAGCTCTTCATTGCATGCTATGACAGCTGTAGCCCTTGTAATTCTTTATATGCCTACAGGATCCATCCATCTTTTGAGGTAGCACAAGTCTTCTTTCCAACACTGCACCATCATCAACAAACTACCATTGTGGAAAGCACTCCGGGCTGTATTTCAATCTGCTTTGAGCTGTTTTTTAGATGGCGGAGCAGATTCTCATGAAGAAGCACACTGCCAGCTCCAGTGGATCTGGCCCTGGATCACAGGACCTCAGTGGAAGGAGGAGTAACACACAGGCACAACCCTACACCAAAAGGAAGCTTTAGATCTGCATGGTAACCAGCTAAAAAAGAAACTGGGAAAAAAATAATCCAAAAAACTGAAAAGATCACAGCTGGGCAAAATGAATAAAACAGATGAACGAATACGTTTCTGCTGCCACCTAAATAAACTCATCAAAAGCTTTTCATTAAAACAATGGAACCCAGGCTTGTACAGAGGGATTTCTGTATGAATGACCACTGGGTTTGGGTGTGAAGTGCTGAGTGAGATGACTTTTTATTAAAACAAGTGGCTTGAAAGACACATGGGATTATCCCCAGCTGTAAGTGAGCAGTGCCTGCTGTGCTCCTCAATCCGCAGCCTTGCTGCTTTATTGCTGTTTTGAGACTCGGCAACACGTGTCACACAAAGAGGGCTGCTTGCGTTTGTTAGTGTAGAAGCTGACATGATGGAAACATTAAACATCTCTGGAAGCACAACAACCACTCCAGACCCTCTGTGTGAAATGCAGAGAAGTTCAACAAGAGCAATATGGAAAGACTGCTGCCTGCCTTGCACAAATATAAAGCACAGATGAGAGTCACGATCAAACTCCACAAGGCAGAACAAATTATGTTAAAAAAATAAGAGGCTTCCAAGCAGATCTGTCTACCTTCAGATTCCTCCTTCAGGGAAGAAATTCAGTGATCCCCACTGCACTAAGGCAGGTCTTCATGTATCTGTTGGTCTTCCTGAGCCAGTGGAGCACTGCAGAAGGGGCCATGCCAGTATCCATGCTGATGCAAGGACCCGATGGGATCACAAACATGCCCTGAGAGCTTGTGTGCCCCAGCAGTGCTTCAGACAGACCCAGGCACTGCCACAGGACTGCAAAGCTGGCTGTGATCAGGCTGTTCAAGGCCTACCCAGGGATGTTTTATCAACGATGGAGATATGCCAGCCTATTTGGACAACCTGCTCCAGTGTTTGACCTCCTCCATTTTGAAGAACAAAAATCCCTGCTATCTAATCAGAACTTTTTCCCCCCTGTGTTGCAATCTCTGTTAACTGCCTCTTGTCCTTTCACTGTACACCTCTAAGAGCAGTGTGGCACTGCCTCCTCACCGTCCCATTGTGTGGCTGTACAGCACTGTAAGACCCATCTCTGCCTTCTCTTGATGCCAAGCAGAACCAACCCTTTTTGGCCTCTCCTCACACACCACATGTCCCCCCTCCCTTGTCACCTTGGCAGCCCTGCTCTGGGACTTCCTCATCCCAGGAGCCCCAAACTAAACACAGAAACCTCATGAAGTTTAACAAGTTGTGAGGCTTAAAGAAAAATTCCAGAAGATGACAGTGGGGCAAGGCAGAATTTTGGGCTCTAGGATTAGTATCGGCTCAGAGACATGAAGCAGCACAAATAAAACGGTGGTCCTTCATTCACAGAAGGCTTGAACACTGTTTGTGTGCTGACAAAGGTGGAGCAAACACTTCCAGCACTGCTCAGTGCAGCAACAGCTAAAATGAGAAGTGGGAATGGAGGGAGGATGTGGCCACAGTACAGGGGGCCAGCAGGAGAATGGAGCCCACATGTGGGAAGGACAGAGGGAAGCACAGCCTATACGCATGCACCAGCAGACTATTTGGCAGACATACAACTGGCTTTTTAAGACACAATTAGTGCTTTAGTCACTAGAGCTGCTTCAGCTACTTAGAACAATGCCTCATTGTTTCCCACCCATCCCAACGCCTATACTTTAACATGGCCATATTAGGAAGGTGTACTTCATGGAGGGGTTTGGAGGGCAGTCACCACAGACAGGTGAGGAAGGCTTATCTCTGCTGACTGTGCCCTGCTTAGCAGAAAGGCCACACTTCCCTTCCCTGAACTCTCAAGACAGTGCGGTGCAAGTAGGCACCCTCTCTCTTTGCAGCACTGTCTCAGAAGCACTGCTGCACTCCATACCCAGTGATATCCCCTGATAGCAAAGATGCAGAGTTAGGATGTGCCCCAGACAGACACAGCAGGCAGCAAGTGTTGCATGCTTAGGTGTGAGTGCCTGAAGGCAGACACTGTCTGTGGTCTCTGACTGCTGTATGAAAAGTGGTGTCTGCAGGTTATGGTTCACCAGTGGGACTCTTCAGTGCTGAAACCCACATGGGTCAGACTCTGGGGACTGTGGAGTGAATCACAAATTGAGATACAAATTAAGACTGCAGCGGTCTCATTCATGTGTATACTTTGTTTGTCATCTGATACTTTTCTTCATTCACAGACTGAAACAAAGTGGGCATTTGGGCTTGATTTTACAGCTCTCCCTGCATTCATGAAAGGACACTAAAAAACAGACACATTTTAGCAATGCTTTGCAAAATCAAGATCCTGGAGCCATAAGGATGATTCAAGGGCTGGAGCACTTCTCCTATGAAGACAGGCTGAAGGAACTGGGCTTGTTCAGCCTGGAAAAGAGAAGGCTGTGGGGAGACCCCATTGCGGCCTTCCAGTATTTAAAGGGAGCTTATAAACATGAGGGAAATCAACATTTTTACATGGGTGGATGGTGATAGGACAAGGGGACAATGACAGTGGTTTTCTTTCTATGATGACATTCCTAAAGTACACTTAAAATGAAAAACAGAGCACAAAATAGCTCAGTAACAGTCTTGTAGTGTCAGAACAAAGCACAGTATTGATCTATCGATGAAAACAGCATTTATATTAGCTTAAAAATCACAGTGAAGGGGAATATTTCTATTCACGCCCCTTAAGAGCACGTTAATAAAAATTAACGAAGATACAGACTAATTAGCACAGACCGTGGTTCTTACCCTGGTAACTCTTCACTTGTGTCATCTTGTTGTAATCTTCTGATAAAATGAATTCCTGGGGGAAGAGAAAAAGCAACATAGAAACAGGGCTTAGAGATGTGAAGTCTCTTCAGGCAAACAAACACAGACTTTCCCCCTCCCTCCACACACCTCGATTTTATCTCGCTATTAATTATTATTTATTCTGGCATCTTAGAAGCAGACTTTCTTGCTTTGCTACTGCTCTGTTGTGGCTACCAAGCAGTCGTGCATGGCCACAGAGGGTGGCTGCCCAGGGATGGGCACAGGGAGTGACCCAGCTTGGCTCTCTCCACAGCCAGGGAAGAACTCCCTATGGGGAGATGCTTTGCAGTCCTGCTGTTTAACCATCTTTAAATTAGCTTTTAGAGCATGCAAATGATGACAATCAGCAGTAAAGAGTCTGCGTGGAGGTCTCAGCTCTCAGAACAGTTGTGTGTGGTTAAACAGAATGAGCACCTGGGTGTCCCTGCTGCTTATTGTGAAGGGGAAAGCTGCTCAGAGCAGGGGAAACAGTGGTCACAACACACAGCTCCTACAGCCTCACTATGGAGGAAACACCTGGCAAAGGGTGGGCCCTGCAGCACCACCACATGAACTGGCTTTCAAATGGCCCTCAGGTAATTATGTGCACACGTCCTGCTGAGAGAAATGTGAGAAAGAACAAGGAGCTTGGAAACACATCGTGTTGAATTATTTAAAACAAACTATGCCGAAACTCCCCGGGCTAATCTAGCTCAGGGCCAGCAACCAAACTGATTTCATCTGGAAATAGTGTGAAAATAAAAGGAACATTGTAAAACATGAGATGAGCCACATTTGAAAGTTGTGCAATATTCATGCATATAGCACTGCCAAAAGCACTGACAGAAAGGACTGGGCTTCATGAGCCCATGGGCTATTTATAAGGCAAATCCAATGTTTAGTGCTGAAGAGTATGAGAAAACATTCTGACCACTGAAATACTGATATTTACCCAACTTTTCTGAACTGGAACAAGGAGAGTCATTCTGTATATCCTGTGGGGTCTCCAGGTAATCAGCATGGCACTCCAGCACCTGGATTGCCCCTAATACACCATAATTCCTGCTTGGCACCAAGGCAGAGAGGCTGCTATACTCATCTATTGGAACCTACAGGTCCCAGCTTCCAGGAAACAACAGTGAGTGGGTTGAGGCAGCTATGTATTGTGCTGTTTCTAGTTCTCTGCTTGTAAATCGGTAATAAATATGTTCTCTTGAATTGCACAACCTTCCACTCCTTTATTCTTATCCACCTCCTCTTAGCTTTCCTCTGGCAGCTGACAATTACAATGAGGGGTGTTATTTAAACAGTGGTGGCAAATCAATTAAGTCAGCTGGATTTCTATACCAGGGTCACCTTAACTCTACAAACCACAGAGCATTACAAATCTGCTATACCTCCCCACCTACTTATGGGGGAAGTGGTTTTAATTAACCACAGCCTGAAGAATGTTAAACCACCCAGGATACTTCTCTGCAAAGCCCACTCGAATTAAAGACCCTGTTCCATGAACGTTAACTGTCTGCTGATGTTGCCTGAAAAGAAACAGCTTTAATTGCTGCAACGTGTGGTTGGAGAATATGTTTGTCTTTCCCATCAATCAGCCAGTCCTGGTACTGAACCCAGATTGCATCAGGCTGACACGCAGATGCGGGTGATCAGAACTGCAGAGATAAGGAACAATGTGCATTCAAATTCCGCTTTGGCATTTTGCCTTTGACAAACCTGACGTGGTCATTCTGCTCAGTTATCCGTGGATAACTTAATGGAAGGCTGAAAAAGTCTCCCGGATCCCTCCATTACAATGCAGTGAATCAAAACACAACGGCAATTAGTAAAGGTAAGCCAAGTATTGATTAGGTGTGCTTTCTTACAAGCCACAGTTACACACTATTGATGGAGCACGCCATCTAAAGAGTTGAACACACAGTACAATATGAACACAGTTCCATTAACCTGAATGCTGGGTGTCATGATATCACATGTTCTTCTCCCCACCTCCCCCCTTCTTGCATCTTGTTTTCTCCCCTGAAAGCATTTGTTACTCATCTCCTTGTTTCCACGTTTTCTAATCTTTCAGCTCTTTTATTTCTTGGTCCCCTGTACACAGTCACATGTTCTTCCACTGCCCACATTCCCCCATCCCTCTCAAGGCCAGATGTTTTAATTACATCAGCAGACAGGTAATTTAACACAGGGCACCTTGCTCCACAAATTCATGCCCTATTGCACATACATTGTGGCTGCTGCGCTACAAAAACACTGATTACATCTCTTTTAACATTGTACCAACAGAAACTGGCTCTTGTCCTTCTACACATCAACGTTACGCTCCTCTCAGAGCTGCTGATGCTTCAGTTCTCATTAGGCAGCTTTGGGGCTCTTCTTAATGAGCTAGAAAGGCTGAGGTCAGCCACGCAGCTCAGCTGGTGCTTGTTAAGAGGACAGGGAAAGATTTGAGTCTTGTGACAGTGCTTTTGCACAGGAGGGACTGTGACAAATTACAGCACTTGGAATTGAAAAACCAAAAACCTTCCTCACAGGGATTAAAGGTTTTTCTGGCAAGATCATCCTTTGCTCTTCACAGGGTTTTCTTGTGTGTGGGTTTGTTGCTTTTTTTTTCTTTTCCTTTGAGTTTCTTCGCTTTGTTTTTTGCCGTACTGAAAACATTACTGATCCATCTTGTCTGTTTAAGGAAAGCTTATTACAGTTACACCCTTGCTGTACTCGGTGCTACAAAAGCCTTTAAGGTGAAGTCCTGAGCATCTGAAAAGGCCAACCCAATGCCCATGACGCTGCTGCACAAAGGCTCTCAGTTATACCTTCGTAGAGCACATCTCCCTCACACTGTAACACATACACACCACAAACTTCCCATCTTGAGTTTAAAGCTTCTCAGCCTGCAAATATCACTGGTGTCCAGTTTCTAATTATTTGTGTTAAGGTAAACAAAACCTATACCCTACTGCATGCCAGTTCAGAATCCTTGGCCATGGGTGCTGGCTGATATGACACAGAGTCTAAAGAACAGCCATACCCTTTCAGAGCTGCAGGATTCATCAAGTGATGGATCACAAAACAGAACTAGAGACATCTGCATAGGGAACAGAATCCCATCTCAAGAGTTTATATTCTATAAAGAATATTAGTATGTTACCCATTCACAGCCTAGCTCCCACCTCAGGGAATCTACAGTCTATACTCTGTTAGATGATGCCATTTTGACAGCACAGTGTGGATCTCCTTAGAGGCTTGACTTGATCCTATTAATACAAGTGACTGACAGTGCTCTCACTGTATCGTCCAGAGAGCAGCAAACTACCTTCAGGAACTGAGAAGAATGAATTGTCTTAAATCTAATGTCAGAGACTATGTCTACATCTGCTGCAAAGCGAGGTCTATAAAATGATTACAATCTTCTCACTTCATTAAGTGCAAAAATCAGAATAGGATAGAAACTATTATGCTATTTCTTGGGGGAAAAAACATTAAACTTCCCACTGTGGCAGAGGTGCACACCAGCAGGTAGAGCCTACGTGTTTCAAGTACTGTTTACAGCCAAACTCTGCAAGATCCGATGATGTGGATGATGAATCTATACTAAGTGCCATCCCCAAGAAAGAATTCTGAGAGGTCTGTTCCTGTGACCCGTTTTCCTTGTAGACCTTCTCCAAGCATATAATAGCTTCACTGGAACACAAGCAAGGAGAAACAGAGCCTAAAACCACACTTCACTGTGGCTTTGCTGGAACATCTTTATCTAACAGTAACATCACTGCCCATCCTTCTCAAAAGGCACCACAGGCATTTCTGAGGTGTCAGACTTAACCAAAAGCCACATAACTTTCCAGAGTATCATGTGAAAGGCAGTTTCACTTTTTTATTCGTATTTATGCATGAAAGTAAAAGCAGCAGCACAAAAAGATTAACTTGACATGATGTCTGTACATTTCTTCTGAGGGTTACACAGTAAAAGTGCACTAAGACCACCTCGTTGGAGGAAGTTCTCTTGCTCTGTGGACAGCAAGGCCTGCTTGTTTGCTTTTGTGCTAGACTAATTTCACATGTATACTCCTGTATCTGTGCTCAGGATGTCCTTCCAAAAGGTGCTTGTATGGAGCACGCCTTATTAACCTTCTTTAGCTCTAGAATGGAAAATATTAGACCTCGTTCAGACTCTCTGACTCTTCAAGGCAAAATGCCACAAAGATAAAGGACATCTCTTTCATCAAGCTGGAATACTTAAATGCCTTATTTAAAGTTGCCTTCACATTCTTCAAAGGCCTGGTGAAAACATATGCATCCAGTAGGACTGGAAAATTAAAGCTATTTTGGAGAGTGGGAAGGAGGGAATTTCAGAGGTGCAGAGAATTCTTGGGCAGCTGTCCCATCTCCTGGATACAAAAGGAGAAATCTTCTATAAGCACTGAAAATCTCTGGTGCTGAGCCATTAATAGCTTGATGGGTCAAAACCTGCACAGCTTCGAAACAGCTCGTGATCAACAGCTAAAAGGGTTACATGTCCCATCCCAAATACCATCTTGGTTTAGTGCAGATAGCTGCCTTTCTGCCAACCTACAGACATATATTCAGTTATAAAGCCCATAAAGCAAAGACAACAGCAGTAAAATCAGAAATGACGATAAAATTGATCTTAAACTGTAGAAGTCTACTGATGGAGCATAGAAGTCTCTCCCTGACCCCTAGCTCCTTTCTATATGGTAACACAGCATTTCATCAACTATTCCACAAGAAAAATCCAATGGTTAAGGTCAACTGCTATTCCCTATTCCAAATCTAAAAGTCAGGCTCTTGTTTTAATATCCTCCTTCCTTTCCACACACTCAGATCTCTGAGATGTTAATAAACCAAATCTTTCAGCCTACAAGAGCAACTCCAATTGAGATGAAAACAAAATCTGAACCCTGAAACTGGGAAAAGCAGCTAAATATAGAGCAGAAATTCATCTTCTGCCTCTCAAACATTATTTTTCCCCTCTCAACTGCTGCTTTCAGAAAGCTCGGGTATGGCATGACTAACAGGACATTCATTTAATAAAACAACAGCTGTTCAGCTGTTTGTCAAGTATTTTTTTTTTACCATTTTTTAAAGATAGATGCAAATTAAGACTGTTTAGTTGCCTAACAAATACTGCAGACTTCACTCAATCTTTATGTGAGGGCTGGAGAAATATTTGGAGCAATCTACCACACTACAGCTTTAGATCCACTGCAGTAAATATTCTCTCTCCCAACCACTAGCAAAAATATCCTCACCCCAACACACATATACTTCTCAAACGGGAAGCGTTTCAACTAGAAATCTTTGTATGTACTTACTGAGATTGTACCATTGTCTAGACCTATGGACAGCCTTCTGGTTTCCGGGTTAAAAGACATGCATGAACATGGAGCTGAAAGAAATGAACATGATGATGAAGTTAACAAAACTGTGATTTTCTTGAAGTTCTGGAAAGCCTAAATCTAGCCAGCATGCTTCACGGTGCTTCATTTTGCCCCCTTCCAATAGACAAACATTTAAAAGAGAAACCAGTGCTTGTGCAATTCATTCAATCCTATCCTATTAGGACATGGATTAGCTGTTATTTATTGCTCCAGTTTCTTCATTTTTCCTTACTGGTGCTTTCTGAAAGTGGGCTTGAGGCATGTTATACAAGAACAGTGCTGGTGTATCCACATGAGCAGTACCTGACATTTCAGTACAAATGTTAGGTTTATTTAGCTGAATAATTAAGGCAGTCTTTACAAAATAAACCAAAACCATTTGCCTGGCCTTTATCAACAACAAAAGAAAATGCTGTCAAAGACCCACGTCCTACACCTGTACTAAGAATGGTGGTTAACAGGAGCTGACCTACCAGCCAGTATGAAGAGCAGTCAGTCCTACTGCTCTCTGGTCGTTTTCCCAGACAACATTATTACAGTATCACATACTATGGCCAAAATACAAGACTCTATGGAAAACTAGCCATTGATTCTTACATCAAGACTAATAAATATCAGGGTATACTCTTAAATTGCTCACAGATCAGTCTCTCTAGGATATGGAGAGGTTCACATACAGGGTAAAAACAGACTTTTCTTGTAATAACTCAAGTGGTCTGCTTGGTTTAATCAAGATACCATGAGGCTGCATTCAGAAGGCGGGGGGTGCTTCTACCACCCAACACAGCAGCATGCTGTCCCCATAGAAACCTTTAGTGATCACTGCAACTAGGGACAGGCATCCATCCCCTTTCTGCAGTGGTAAGAGCATTGATTAAACTATATTTGTGTAATAGATGTTGAGTGCAGTCAGATGTGCTTTTAATTCTATTACCCCCCTTCTTAGTTTCTCCTCTCCATTGTGGTTACATGCAGTGGTTTTGTCACTATAGACTTCATATATATTCATATATGGTGGGACACTGCTACGATACTGAGACTTCCAGGTCACAGTGGAATTAGGTTGTTGTAGGGGAAGCTGACAGATACAAAGCAACCCAAAGTAAACACCACATCCTTTCAAAAGGCACTTGATACCAGAACAAGCATATTCAACATTCCAGCTGTAAAATGTCAGGCTGTGTGCATACATTGAAAAACCATCAGTAACTGAAGATAACAAACAGTGCACAGAGAAAAACTCTCAGTTAAACTAACTATTTAAAGTATGCTTTTTCCAGATAGCTCAAAGTACTTCAGATACAAAAGGTGCAAGCAAGATATGAGACACTCTGCTAAACAAAGGTCACGTTTGAGTTCCAAACCCACATGTACCTTGCCACAGCAGTGTGAAGATACTTCGCTATAATCATTTTCCTAAAGGAATCCTTAAATAACATGTACTCTTGGAAAAATGAACGTCAGTCCCAGCTACACTAATGGAATTGAAATGGTACCAGTTGCAACCAGACAGCAGCAGCTTATACTTTACATGAAAGTTTGACAGTGACATTCAGATACATAAGAATTGGGATCATTATAAGGAGGGGAACAAAAAAAGAAAAAAAAAGTAAAAAAAAGCCCTAATTTTCCAAGACGTTAAAGAGCCTTTTAAAATAATACACAGGAAAAACAACAGCACTTTGAAGACTCTCTACTTTAACATCTAGCTATGACTTGGATTTCACACTGCAAGAGGCTTGATCTGATCTCATGGGCTGGATATTCCTGACACGTAAGTCTGGCTGTATTCTTTACTTCTCAGAAAGGGTGGTCAGGCATTGGAATGCACTGCCCAGGGAGGTGGTGGAGTCACCAACCATGGGAGAGTTCAAGAAACGTTTGGATGTTGTGTTGATGAATATGATTTAGCTGGGAAGTATTGGTAATGGTTGGACTAGATGATCTTCTAGGTCTTTTCCAACCTTGATAATTCTGTGATTCTTTATCTTCAATATAGTGCAAATACACACTGAAACTGAGGCAATGAGTCTCCTCAATTAGAATCTGACAGAAGTGGAAGAGAAATACAAACTATCTGCATTTTCAGAGTGCCAGAAGCGGCACAGTGGAAGACCTAAGGGTTGTGTTTTCCTTTGCACGGTTTTGACCATCTGCTTCAGAGCAAAGTGTTAGCTAAAAAAGACCATCACAAAGCCATGTACTATCTGCCTCAAACCCTGGGTATTCCACAACAATAAAACCTTTACCCAGTTCTCCATCTGACAGAGGTTTTTCTGGTTGGGTTTGGGTCTATTGTGGTCGTTTGTTTTTATGCAAAGCTCTCTTGTATTGACTACGATACCTTCTCATAACTTTGTGTAAAGGTGCTTTTTTGCCTCCTGTACTGATACTAACAAATAATCATATACGTAACCATGAGAATTAACTTGCCCAGAAACTCTTTCTCAAAAGAGTTGGGCAGAAAACTCTAACTGAGGAAAACCCACTCCTGAATAGCAAATATGTCCCTGGTCGGAAGAATCTACAGTCCTAAGCATTCAGAACACACTGATGGCTCCATTGGGTGGCAGAACCTGACCAAAGCACATGTCTGGCTCAGCCGCAGTGCCTCATCCTCCTCACATCCCAGAGTACCCGGGCTGCAAACTCAGTTATTAAGGCTACCTGACAACAAATCATAAAAGGGTGTGGGTCACGCAGCACTGTAACCAGCCATGAGTCATGCTAATGGGTCATCTGTAGGTGGGACTGCCACTCTCACAGCTTGCTAAGCAGCATGAAAGCATCACTATGCCTGCTACTTTTCTTCTGCAAAGAACCTCTGTTCTCTAGACAACAAAAAACAACGTGAACCTAAAGCGGAGGACAATCAAAAAAGGTGATCCATGCAGAAACAGACAAAACGTAAATGTACACCCATGCAGAGGCTGACTCAGAGCCCTCCCTATGATTTTAAAGCTGATAACTTAATTGGAATTGCTTTAATGTTTAATTATACTTGATCATTTTTGAAACTGGTGAATAACTCAGTATAATGGAAATGTCTCATGACTCAAAAATTTACCAGCCTTAAGTGAAGGAACAGCATCAGGTGCTCAGATTAATAGCCCCATCTGAGTGGGTCTGGATTTACTCAATCTTTTCCAATGCAGCTATTATTACCGGCAATCATGCAGCCTCTCTAAGACCAGCAGAAGAGCTAAGATGATTTTAAAGTGAGAAGTGCCACTTCATAACAGTTTGCCTGTGGGAAGCAAACCTCTTTGGACAGGTCCAGGGAAAGAAAAAAGAAAAGATCTTCCCCTCTATTTAGCAAATGAAGGCTTTCCTGGAGCAGGCAAGCAAACATCAAAGCCACCCCGCAGCCCCAAACTGATGATGTCATGGTACTAGAACTGTGTAACATTTGTACTCATCAAACATTTTATGCATCACGGAAATAGAAATCCTCTAACAAATCTAACTATGCTAGTTTAAATTCTACTTTCTCCAAAAAGAATGCCTCAGTGGGACTTGATAAATGCTCCCTGATCTGCTTTCCAGAAACAAGCTAGCCCAGCACATATGAGTTAACTGAGGAGCATCAGCATATTTCTGCTGCTGATGGCCTGCACTCAAGACAGGTTATGACAGGGCAGTAACCTCTTCAACCACCTCTATGAAAAAAGGACATTAATCTTCAGTTTCTTTTAAAGCATGAACTCTCTCTTTGGGATAGAAGACATACAGCAGATTACACTGGAGAGATCCATGATGAAAGCTTGGTTTTCTGCATCTAATTGTGGGGTAATATGACTCTGCTTCTCCACTGGAAAACCAGCCCTCTCTGTCTAGTATCCCCTCTATTGTATTAGCTACTGCAGGATATTAAGTTATTATCAAATAAAAACATTTACTATTGTACTCTAATGGCCTGAGCACGTGCAGTAGGAAGGGCAGAGTGATTTATACTGGATACTTACAAAGCTTTATGGACTCCATTAGTGGTGGAACACAGGACTACATTTTGAGCTTCCACATTTGTTGATCCATATTCACATAAGTGCTTGTCCCTTCCTAGCACTTTTGTATGCTTTTGCTGCTGTAATCCCTGATGCCTCTTGGGAACATTAGCATGCAACTTGGTAAAGCTTCACAGAAACCATGAGAACTACTCAAGCATTGAATTTAATATGGAGTGGTAAGCCCACAGCAAACGGACATAAAACATTAAGCTCCATCAAATCAAAAAAGACATTGTGCAATTACGCAGTAGATAATGAACATTTCCTTATACTTACATGGCATTGCATGGTATATGCTGGGCCAGTACTGTCCACTGTCTCTCTTCAGCCAGACACGAACCGTCCTATGAAAGAACAAACAAAACGCACGTGAGGAAGAATAAAAAAGTATCCATGAATGAAAACAAACCAGTGGCACTGAATGCACAAGACTGTGTTTAAAATGAAGTTATGACACAGAGAAGGAAACTCACAGACTCCGACAGCAGGCCTACACATCAAGCACAGATGATGATGATGATGAGGGTAGCTCATTCCTTGGTACCATGCAGTACCAAGCTGAACACATCATACAAGGCAGCCTGGCAGTCTTCCTCTGCTCTGTCAGTTCAGAGCTGCTGTCTTCAAACAGAGGCAACCAGACCTTCTGCAGTGCTCCAGCATCCCCACAAACACATCAGTGGTTTCCCCCTGCTGGAAAACCTTCCCAGACTTTTGCTTGCTCACACTGGTATCATATTTGCAGCCTCCATCACTCAAACAGCACGCAGCTCATCTACACCCACTGCACACAAGATGTCTTTCACTTGTTTCCTGAGCCAACGATGTGAAACTGATGTCAAATCTGGGTCATTAATATTTATTTTTTCAGCCTTCGGTATTATTTACTTAAGGAAGAGGAGTACATGGTAATAATGTCACATACCACAGAGAATGCAGTTTCCAGTCCTTTTTAGCCAGTTTACAGCAATATTTAATACAATTTAATATAAGTTGATCCAAAACACTACACACGCCAAAGATAAGAACAAAGATGTCACATGATGTAATAAAGCAGCCCAAACTACTTAATTGCCCTGTCAATAAATTATATTTCTATTAATATAGAATTAATAATATAAATATATTTCTATTCCATTACTGCTCGTGCAAAATGAGAAAAAAAAAACATCATAAGAACCAACAGCATGAAAAGATGTTATCTGAAGCATCTGAAAGTGAACATAATCAGCAAGCCCGTTCAGGTAACTTGTTACAGAAATACTTCTCTCCCCAGTAATTCATTTTAAATAAGGAAGAACAAAAAGTCTTGTTAACAATTTATTTTAACATTAAGGATGACTACAATCCCTATCTTTAAAACGACTATTTAAAAGCTATGTTAAGCGTTATATGACTACCAAAATCTATGTGTAAGTAGACACAGAAGCACGAAAGTCCTTATGGGTTATAACTTCCTTCTCATAGATCACCGGGCTATTGAAAGACAAAAAAGTAGACCTCAGTTAATTAACCTTTTCTGGGTAATCAGCATTGTTCTCTAAGCAGGCTCAGGCTGAAGAACCAACAGCTGAATGTGAGAAAAGCCCTCAGAAGAGAGCATCTTTTTTTCAGCTGCAGTTCTGCACATCTTTGTGTACTTGGAACAGTATGACCCGCCAGATGTGAAACCCTGAACTTTCTAAAGCTTCTAAAGAATGCAGAGAAAAAACAAGCGTGAATGAAAACCTCTAGTTTTATGGTTATGTAGCACAAAGAGCACTTGCTGGCTGCATGGTTACTGGGAGGCAACCAGCACCCAACCAGGTGAGGATCCATTCTTCAGCTGCTCTGGAGCGATTCAGCTGGCATTGCCAGGGAAATGAATTGCCCTTTCATTCTGTTGCCAGTGAATTGGCTTGGAAAGACTTTTAAAACCTATCAAAACAATAAATACTCTTCTACTGCTTTCAAAATAGAGATTGTTTATTTTTAAATGAGACAAGCTACGCAGATATTATCCTACCATGTACAAAATAGATGGGGGAGGTAAGGATATAATACAACCCTGCCAGAAAGGGACTGGTGGATGGGAAGCTGGACATGAACCAGCAGTGGGCCCTGGCAACCTAGAAAGCCAAGCATATCCTGGGCTGCACCCAAAACAGTGTTGGCAGCAGGGCGAAGGAGGTGATCCTGCCCCTCTGCTGTGAGCTGTGAGACCTCACCTGGAGTATTGCATGCAGATGTGGAGTCCTCAGCACAGAAGGGACACTGAGCTGATTGAGTGTGTCCAGGAGAGGGTCACAAAAACGATGCGAGGGATGGAACATCTCTCCTATGAGGACAGGCTGAGAGAGCTGGGGCTGTTCAGCATGGAGAAGAGAAGGCTCCTAGCTGACTTGTGAGCTGCCTTTCAGTATCTAAAGGGGGGCCATAAGAAGGAAGGGAACAGACTCTTTCTTTAGCAGAGTCTGCTGTGACAAGAGAAAGGGAAATGGTTTCAAACGAAAAGAAGGGTGATACAGATTGGTCATAAGGAAGAGGGTTTTTTACAGTAAGGGTGGTGAGGGGCTGGCACAGGTTGCCGAGAAAGGTGGTGGATGCCCCATCCTTGGAGATACCCAAGGTCAGGCTGGACAGGGCCCTGAGCACCTGATGGAACTGTAGGTGTCCCTGTTCACTGCAGTGGGGAGTTGGACCATATAACCTTTATGGGTCCCTTCCAACTCAAAAGCTATGCTATGCTATGCTATTTATTCCATTCCATTCCATTCCATTCCATTCCATTCCATTCCACCCTAAAGCACTGGGTTTATCCAAAGACCAAAGCCTGCCCCATTACAGCTCCTGCTCTTTGGAAAGGGGTGGAGGTTGCCAGTGCTAACAATATGACACGGTTAAAAATAAAAACATCCCATTCTGTCAGCAGTCCTAACCACAGAGCTGATTTAGTACAGTTACAGAGCAGTTTGCAAACAGGAAAAGAAACTTCTCTGGAAAACTCTTTAAAACTCAAAGCCAGCTATTTAATTGTCAGACAATGAGAGAAGAGTTTAATTTTATCCATGCTGCTTTCTGTGAAGCCTTCTGCATGCACGTTTTCCAGCAATCAGTATTTTTAATTCTATCTTGAAATAAAAGGAATTAAAAATGCCACCTGTTCCTCAGTATAAAATAATGAACAATTCAGAATTATAGAAATGCCTCTCTGAAAACTAAATAACTGGACTGGAAACAGCAAACTCTTTATCCACTGTTATTAAATAAACATGATAATAGTAGTATTTAAAATGCAAGCACAGAACTGACAGTTTTAGACACATAGACATAAAGACATAGAATGGCCTGGGTTGAAAAGGACCACAATGATCATCCAGTTTCAATCCCCCTGCTATGTGCAGGGTCACCAACCACCAGACCAGGCTGCCCAGAGCCACATCCAGCCTGGCCTTGAATGAAAGGCCTTTACTGCCTCTAACAGAGAGACACTATCACGAGAAGTAGAATAAAGGAAGATATTTAACAGCCACATTTAAGATACTATATCTACACAGCCCATCACCCCAGAAGTTCTTTGGGCACTTTAATGGGTAAGAGACATGAAGTGATGCTGGCTCCTACCTGTTATGACATAAGCCACTCCTGGGATTTTCTTTAAGAATAAAAGACCTTTCACTTTAGGGGCACTTCATGAACTGGTATGCTGAGATCAGTAACAGACAGTTTCATTTCTGATAAATTTTGCAAGCAAGCGTATGAGAATAAAAACTAAAATCGAAACTGATTTCCAAACCAGTCTCTGTTTCAGGGAAAGCAAAGTAATTATCAAGACTGAGAGCCAAAATCTCATGCACCAGGGTAAGTTTATATTACAGACCCCCATCCTATGTTCCTCTGCAAAAACAAAACAAAAAAACAAAAAACAAAAAACAACAACAAAAAAAAAACAATCAAGAGAAACCAAACCAAGCAACCAAAACACAAAACACTTCTGCCACCATCCCAGGGAAGTTCACAATTATTCCTCTCAGGCTTATCCATTATGGTCCCCATGAAAGCCATCATACAACCCTGAACTGCAGGAGCCGTACAATATAGGACATGTTTCAGGTTCCACCTCATTTTTAGTGGATTTGTTGAATGAACTTTAAGATTTAAGCTGAAATCATTATGTTTACTAACTCTACTCTTGCTGAGAGTGCGATATGGTGTACAATCATCCTTCGCTGTCCTCTGGGTCCTCTCAAAATAAAAGAGCAGGTTGGGTTTCTAATGGTGGTGACCTGAACACCATTTGTCAGGTAGAGGTCAATAAAAGTCCAGACATCTCATTTCTCCTCTTGCCATATAAAAATGATGCCAGAGGCAGTACTTAAAATTCAGGCACATAGAAGCAGCTCTTCAGCCAGGTGCAAAGAGTAGGGCAGTGGAGAAACACCCATGGGGGGCTCAGCCATGGGCTTTTTTGATCATCAGCGATGGATATGATTTTTGCCACCGCTGATTTTTCTCCTTATTGAATCTAAATAGTCATAGAATCATAGAATTACCCAGGTTGGAAAAGACCCTGAAGATCATCAAGTCCAACCGCAGCCTAACCATAGTACCCTAACTCTAAAAACCCTCCGCTAAGTCATATCCCTGAGCACCGCATCCAAACGGCTCTTAAACACAACTAGGGATGGCAATTCAACCACCTCCCTGGGGAGCCTATTCCAGTACCTAACTACCCTTTCTGTAAAGAAGTTCTTCCTAATATCCAACCTAAAAGTCATAGTCATAATAAGTCTTTACTTTCTATCATAATCTTCCTCATTAATGTCTCTTGCCTCATCCATTCTGAGTCACTCATACAGTTTGCTGCTGTGCATCACAGCAAGACCCAGGATACTATAAAAACTGAAGCACATATGCTTGATAATATTTTTTATCATAGTCACATTTTGAGGCAACTCTGAGGAGACAGGGAATGAGCTATACAAGAGTTCTGTAAATTCAGTTCAGCAGTTAATGAACTTGCAAAGCACTTTGCTAGTTCCTCTCTCCTTAGGAAGGCCCAGTGGAAGAGTCTGGGAATGAAGCTCAGAGCTGATGTGATTTTCCTTTGTTTGAAGAGATTCAAACCACTTTCAAGAAGAGCTGAAACTTCACACTCTGCTTGCACAATGTTCTAACTTAAAGCTTGCTTTGCTATTTCCCTATTTAATTTATGCTGTCGTAAACTAAATGCAAATGCATATTGCTTAACAGGGAAAAAAATGAAGTTTTGGTAGGTTATGTGCAACTCTGCAACTACAAGTCAGAAAAAAACCAACTGTTATGACCATCAGTGGTACTTGGTCTTAAGAGGAAGAGACACCTTTTTAACACAGCTTGGCTTACAAAGAGGGCTATTTTATTCTGTGAGAAGTGACTAGAAAACACAGCTTCGTAGGAGACAACCTTAGGAGAAGTGGATTATTATTACTTAGAAAAAAAATGATAGCAACATGACAGTTTTTCTACTCAGTTGTGAAACGTTTCCCATCATTTTTTCTTCAGTTTTCTGGACAATGAGCAGTGCTGTTCAGTGACTTTTCCAGTTACCCAAGCACATATGCCTGGAAGCAGCCTACATTCTGCTGGAGCAAAATCAGATTTGGACCAGTTTCCACTGTAGATGAGTAAAGAGTGATCAAAACTGGACCAAAAGTCACAACTACAGAATAACACCATGGTATCTGCAGGTTAGCAGCACAAGGGTCGAGGTGCTGAGCTGCCTCAGGCCTTCAGCAGCCCCACAGAAGCACTGTAAATCACTGCAAATATGAAGCAGTGCAGTGATCACACCACATTCCTGCTTGAATGCTGTAGGGCAGTGAATTTTATCCAGAAATGTGGTTAAGTGTAGGGTTGAAGTTCTCTGTGAGCATTCCCTCAGTTTTATTCTTTGTTCACCTTCCACTCAGAAATGATATCATGGCATCCATGAGAACGGCACAGGACCTGAGAAGAGAGGGGAGCATGGAAGAACAAAGCTTGCAAGTAATAAAGGGAGCTAGAAGACAAGAGATCCTGGCTCACAGTCATAGCCTTCAGTTACAATTTATTCTTCAGACAAATATTTCCCTTGGTTAACTATACAGTTAACAGAAACATGTAGTAAATAATATATTCACTGCAGGGAAGGATCCCACATTTCTACTTCCTTAGGATCATGCCCTCTCTCAGCATTATTATCTCTGTGTATAAGACATGTGCGAGAGTAAATTAAATCCCAAACTACTTGACCTATTCTTGAAGGATATTCTACGTATTGCAGATATTTGTGGATCCTACTATACGTGTACCAGAAATAAGGTTATGGCCGCTAAAAGACAAAGAGCACAGGACATGCAAAAGCACTGACAGCATTCTTCTTTTAACATCACTAAGATAAGTATCTAACGTATAGTTAATGCAGCATAAAGCCGTAGGGGAAAATGTGCTTCTATGAGTTTGTTTTCTTTCTTTGAGTACAGTATCGATTGTATCCTGACCTAAAAGACCCCCCTTCCTACAAACTTTCTTTTCAGTTAATTATTCTTTTGGGCTTATTTTCTGCTCAACAAATAGAAAAGCCTCATATCTGTACTGTACAGGTAAGTTCCTTAGCCAACAAGCAGGACAATAAGCAATTCACACAAGGCTGTAGATGCTGAAGACTTATTGAAACAGCTGGGCTTTGTTTTTCAAATAGCAATGAACAATCATGTCACTGTTTTTCCAAACAGAGCAAAACATCTACTTGGAATGTCTTTGTCTGCTCTGCAGCCACACCAAGATGCTTCTGGAAATGCTGTCCTTGGGATATCAAGGAAGTTCTGCAGAGTTCCATTTCTTGTTCATCCAGTTTCCCACTGAATCTGAACCCTGATTCATGGGTGATAGCGCTCCCTCAGCTTTTCTGCTCATTACAGCTTCATTCTGAGGGCAGCCTGACTCACAAATGTCCTCACACAAAGCCAGCTCCTACTTGTTTTAGTCTGCCAGAAGACACTGGAACTTCTGATTAGGAGAACAGCAGGACCTGTTGGTCTGAACAGCAGAACAGCTTTGCCGGGGTGTTCAGTACTCATCTAAGATGGAAAGAAGCAAGCCCAGCAGCTTTAGTGCCAGTAACAAGGGACAGAGAGCCAGGCAAAGCAGTACAAATCCAACCTAGTCCTTAAGCGTTTGTTTTTCAGCTGCACAGGGACTGCAGACCTAAAGTGCCATGCAAGGTGTTCTCAGATTTTTTCCTTTTACACATTTAAGGCTAGTTAACTGCTGATTTCATGGCACATCCTCCTGCTCTTGTGTTACGAGATTGGAAGTTTCTCTACTTTCTACATAGGTTAACTGCTGTGCACAGTTCTGTAATTCTTACATGCTTCCTTTTTAATGTCATCAGTCTTCCCAGTCTCTTGGGAAAGCTGTTCTTGTGTTTTCCCTACTTGTCTTCCAATCCCTCTAATGAGGCAATATCCCGTCTGAACCGGCATCTTCTGCATCAGATTCAGCAATCCAGACTCAGACAGACCTGATGAATGGTAAGAGCATTATCATTCTTTCCTTTATCCATCTTCCCCCTTTAAGTACCCCAGCAGTGTTTGTATACTTAACAGATGTGCATGGCTTTTTGTTTTTCTTTTTTTTTTCCAATTCAAACTGGCACTGTTTAAAAATGTACAGAAGGTGGATAAAAGAATAATGCATATTTATCAACACCAGACTCTCTCTACAATACTCTGCAATCCACTTAAAACATTTTCCTTCAGTTCTTCCCATCTCCCCAGATCCAGTTAGTTTACCTGCTAGTTTAGAGCAGCAGACTGGCCCAGAATGCATTAGGCTGGCAGGAAGCAGAGGATTCACCCGCTACAACTCCAATGGACAATCCTAGAATCATATGTTCCTTGCAAGAAGGGTGGGAAGAAAACAATATAGGAGAGCAATAGGCAGAGGCAATCATGCCAGAGGAAAAGGTTGATGGTACATGTCATACTTTCTCCTTTGAAAAGGTGGGACCAGAAAGGCAAGTCTGTGACATAAGCACGGGGAGTGCACAAGGCCAACTCCATCCTTGGATGTGGAAAATAATATCATTTAAACCTGTGAAATGGTGCAACAGATTACGGTGCACCTTTGCAAAGACATGTGGAAGAACAGCGTATTGACAAGAGGCCACTGCTTAAGCGACTGTCACCCATTCACCAGATCAATAAAGCCTGCAGCAGCTCCAATTCAGTTATCTGATTGCTACCTTATAAATAACTAATGCTTTTCAGTGAGGGACAGTATCCTGTTTGTTGCAATACCACTAAATATTAAAGCCTCTCTGCATCTTGTTACTACTTTACTACTTACAGCACCTTGCATTCTGCACCTTGTTGCTACTTTATCTTCCTTTTTTTTCCTAGAGAGTTACAAGAGGAATCCTCTGCAGTTTGGGCCCAGATGCTGTCCCTGCTTGCATTCTCCAGATCTCTGTTGCTGCCATTCATTGGAGGAGCAGTGGGCTTATCTTGAGAGAAGCAGATTTGAGGTCTGAAGACAAAATCAGCTCTGAGGATCAGCTTCTTTGTTTTGCAGCCCCCCTACATTTAAATCTTATTTCAAGCTGATATAAAAGGCAAGATCTGGAAGTTCAAAAGCAATACTTGCTTACAAAGTCATGCTACTAGCCATGGTGATAACAATAAAGGTATTAATATTTATGTACTCGCCAGAATCAGGGATTCAAGGGAGAATACTTCAAAGCAAGGACCACCACCACCCAAGGAGGTGGAGGAGTCACTGTCCCTGGAGGTGCTCAAGGAACATGTAGATGTGGCAGTGAGGGACATGATTAGTGGACATGGGTTGGTGGTTAAAGATGACCTTAATGATCTTTTCCAACATTAATGACCATACAGTTCTATGTTCCTACTATTAACATACTGGACAATCCACTATAAAGAATAATAGAGACTGGAGACAGTAGGCTATTCTTCTAGCAACAGGAGGGTTATTTGTGTGATTTCTTTTTAGGAAAGGGTGACTTGGTGTAAAACAGGACAAATACACAACACAGATCTTCGGCTCAAGAGATATTTTCACAGTGGCTGGAGTTACATGCAGAGGGGTTACATGCAAATGAACACAGCTTTTTCCAAACTGTTTTATTCTGAGACATTGCCTTCCAGAAGGATACTACTGGTTAGCATAGGCATAGCTTGTGAAAAGAAAGGCATGCAAATGATTTTGGGCTATTTGAGGGCCGTCAAAACCAGAGGATGGCAGCAGACTGAAGCAGACACGAGCCATCGCTGACCTTGATGGAGGACACCAGACTTAAAATGGTAATACAAAGTGGAAACCAGCTAGAGACCACCCATTGGGGAAGTAAATCCTGAAGCATAAAATCAGCTCAAAGCTTTTGCTGGGGGAAAAATGAACAGAGAGAGAGTTAACAGCAGTAAATAAAGGAAAGGTCTTTCATGATTCTGCTGCCTTGCAGGCTCAGCACTGCCTGAAAAATTAGATCAGATTTGCAATTCTAGCTCAGCTGTTCACAGGTCAGACAGGATCGCTTCTTAAGGGAGGGCATGGGAGAGAGGAACAGTTTCCCCTACAGACAGCTAAGCACTATGCAAAAAGACTGATAGGATTTGCCCAGTTAACTCAAGCCATGAGAAATGCTCCACACAAGCTAAAATACTCTTTTGGTTTCAGAATCTATGCATTTTCTGCTGGTCGAGCAATTTCTGCTCCCACTCTTCTGTTCTGGTATTTAAGACATGATGAAGACACCCAAGTGGAACAACCCGACAGTCCAGGCAGTCCTTGCCGCATTTCATAACATGAGAGTTCTTCTATTTATCAAGCATACACATGGATCTTGGAGGGAACATACACAATCCGTGAGTAGTTATCAAGAAATGTAAATCATTAACAGCCTTCAGCAGATTAAACAGTTTACTTAATTCGGGGATGTCCCAGCTACTGAGCATCTGGAGGGAGGGAATGCAAGAGAGCTTGGGGGAACTATTCCATTAATTTACTCAGAAGTCAGTGGAAGCTAAACATTATTGTAATCAATTTTTATTACACTTTAGGGGGCAGAAGGAGAACATCATTCAGGCATTAGAAAGGGCTGTCCTGTGTGTAGGATCTGACCCCTAAAACAGATGAGCTGGACAGCTTACTCTAAACAACACCAATAAACGGCAACTGTAAGTTTATAAGGAAGACCCGAAGCAATTGTGACCCTGAACACAAATGTGAACAAATGGATTGTTTGCACTTTCATCATCTGCACTGCACAGTATAAATACATAAACGCAATCTAACAAAGGCTCTTAGAAGTGCAACAGCCAGATCATTTCAGAAATGCATCTTTTCCTCTCTGGCATTGCAATCTTTAAGAGGCTTCTCTCACATAAAAGATCAGTGTTTGTCTCTGCTTTTCCCAAGTTTATTTATTTATTGCTGGAGAATTTAGTAACCTGTTTAAGATACGTTGGCATGAAAGTCAGTCCATTATTCTCTTCCTTTCTAAATCAATCACTTAAAAGCCTGGAGACATTTTTCTTTACTTCCATCAGTTCTCCTAGTCATCCCGTACCGGCTGCTTGTCTGCCACCCTTCAATTTCACACACATTTCAGTCACACTGTTTCTCTCCCTGAGAACTTTGCTGCAGTTCTCTGGTTAGACAAGGGCTGACGGTGATTCATGTGTTCTGCTAGGCTTGATCTTTTAAGAACACTCATGCTGTTGCCAAGAACACAGGCTTCAGAAGTCTATGTGTGTGTAGGAAAGGTGCAGATCCTCCCTCTGCATTCCAGTCCTCCTGTTCTCCACAATGCAATTTAACCAGAAGCTACCAGACTACCAAGGTCACCCCTCTCCCTGGCAATAGAAGCTTTCAGCATGCATGCATTCCCACACAGCTGCAGTGGTAGCCCACATACCCGCTCCAGCAGCTGCTGTCCCCTTCTTCATCAAGTCCAATATAGCTCTGAAACAATGAGGCAAAGGCAGATATTGCCATGTCCTCCCATTTGAACTCCAGTTTTCTACTGCATGTAGCATCTCAGCCTACTCCCTGTTGCCTGAGAGGCATCACATATTGACATAAACAACAACTAAGTTTAATAAAATCCATTAATAACTTGGGAATTTACTGTAGGTCTACATCAGATATCAGGTGCCAGTTCTTTTCCAGTCCAAGCCGTCCCATTTCACTTTCGTTACAGATGACTGCTGAATATTGCTATTGCTAATGCTGTTAAATACCAAGGATACGCGACCGACTGCTCCAAGACTTCATGCTAGAAGGAGACAGCCTGGCTTTTATGAATTTCAAATTGATAAGACAGAGCCACCAAAAGAATGAATAAACAGCAAGGTGAGGAACAAGAGAGAGCGTGGAGGGAGGAACTGCATTACAGATGTAACTTGAGTGGGAAGAATAAGCAGTATGTTATAAACAGGTTATAAAGTACAAATGACATAAAGCCTGCAGTAAGGATGGCAGCGAGCATCTGTTTCAGTAACCTCGAGGCAAGAAAACCAAAACAGCACAGTATTCTGAAATAACAGATTTATTCAAACTAAAGAGCAAGCTGAAGACAGACTCTTCAAACCCCAGGGCTTCCCCCATGCCCCAGTTACTGGGATTTCTGGAGCATCAAGAAGGCTTTTTGCATGAGGTCAACCCAACACCAGAAGGAAAGGAGAACTCCAGCTCCACACTTTGAATTTATGAAGCAGACTAGTGGTGACAGACATGGTAACAAAAACCCTTCCAGCTGCACTCAACAACCGCGTATTTCCCTAAGTGTAACATCTAAATATATAACATGGAAAGTATTTCTTACATTAAGGCTTCTCTATGCAGTGCACTTGCACTTCACAAGTATGAGCTTCTAGGAAGCATTTATAAAATACATTTGTTGCTTGCCTCTTCTTTAAAAAGTGCAGATACTTGATATGCTTCTAAATTAATCGTGGACAGGTAGAGAAAGAAACACCAGGATCCAGCTTTGTAAGAGAATTTCAGCATAGTGACACCAGACACGTGGAGGTCTAACATAAGTACACAGGTCTGGTAATGCTGTCCTCATATAGGAAGTAAGTTCTTCTAAACGAGGTTCCGTAAACATGGCAGCTCAAGCCAACCAATGCAAAATGCCAAAAGGCTGTGTGAAATCCCACAACCTCCCCAGACCCTGTTGTACCTAACTTGGACTGCATGATTATATGGATTCCAATCTCTCTCCTTCCGACACTCATTTTTACTCCACAACAGTTCAACTGTAAGAACACGCAACTAGGAGGACAAGGCAGGCTATGAGATCACCTGAGCATGCAGGCATTGGCATTATGCTCCCTAGAATCAAGTCTCAAACAAATCTGAGGGAGGAAAAAAACATTAAATTAATAGTTGATGTTAGATCACATGGTAGGATGCCATTAGTCCAGCCATCCTCTTCCTAAGAAATCCAGAAGCTACCTAGCTAAGGTAACAGAATCCATAGAGTTGGGAAGGACCCCTCAGGGTCATCTAAGTCCAACTCCCCTGCAATGAACAGGGACACCACAGCTATATCAGGTTGCCCAGGGCCTGATCCTGCCTCATCTCAAAAGTCTCCAGGAATGAGGCATCAACCACAACACTAGGTAACCTGTTCCAGTTGCCTCACCATCATCACTGTAAAAGATTTTTTCCTAATATCTAACCTAACATTACCCTCCTTGAACTTGAAGCCACCTCCTCTTGTTCTGTCACCACAGGCCCTGCTATAGAGTCTGTCCCCTTCTTTCCTATAGCCCCTCTTTAGATACTGAATGGTCAGCTCTCAGGTTACCTTGTAACCTATTCTTTCTCAGACTGAACAGCCCCAGTTCTCTCAGCCTGTTCTCACAGGAGACACCCTCCATTCCATGGATCACCTGTGCCTGCTAAGATCTTATGACAATAATTAACTACTATATAAATGCATCAAGGATGCAGCACTTACCATCAACAGCAGTTAAAAGCATAACATAACATCAAGACTGGATAAGCTCCTTTTAAACAAAAATCAAATCTATCTGCTGGGTAGGACAGAAGATCAATCATATGTTCTCAAACGTTTCCCCCCTCCACAAAGAAAAGTTCCATTTCTATTTTCAGCTTCATCAATCGATTGCCCCCACCTGCTTACTTTTTGTTCAGGTAATAGGTATCCTTACCAAATGGCAATGCCACACATTGCTCTGATATGTGATTTCTGGAATCTTATCAGTTTAGCTACACAGGAGGAAAGAGAGCCAAGTCAGACATCTTGTTCCGTTTACCTTCATGTTACTTATGCATAACTGATAGCTACTCATAACTTAAGTATATTTGACTGCAAATCCACTCCTCCCTCACCCTCTCTGGCTAAAATTGTTTCCATAAGATTTGATGCAATGGAAGCTGAGCAGAACTTCTGTCTATATCTGGAACAAGAAAGTGTAATTTTGTGGTACAACAGAAGAAGCAGCTTTGTAGAAATAAGTTATAAAAACTACAGTCAAACCACTGTTTCCTAGGTATTCAGAGTACACATGATAACAAGGAAATCTCTTTGCTTTTTTAATTCTCTGATCTCGGATCTTAAAAAGACAAGTCAGCCTTCAAAGAATCACAGAATCAAAGAGGTTGGAAGGGCTCTGGAGATCACCCCATCCAACCAAACCCCTGCTAAAGCAGGTTCCCTACAGGGCAGGTTGCACAGGTAGGTATTCAGGCAAGTTGTGAATATCTCCATAGAAGGACACTCCACAATCTCTTTGGGCAGCCTGTTCCAGTGCTCCGTCACCCTTACAGTAAAGAATATTTTCCCCATGTTTGTATGGAACTTCCTATGTTCCAGTGTCAGCCCAGTGCTCCTTGTTCTGTTTCTGAGCACACCGAAAAGAACGTGGCCCTATCCATTTGATTCCCATCCTTTAGATATTTATAGACACTGGTAAGATCCCCAAAGTTGTCTTGTGACAACTTAAAGCTAAGCAGAAAAATCCAACATAATTTTCTTGCTACCAAATGACCAAGACCAGAGGGTAATTTCACATTAAATCATCCTGGGAATAACTGAAATGACATTAAAAACTAAACAAGAAACTTTTCATTGAAAAGATATAAACACAGAAGGTTCTTACAGTGGAACACACAAGAAGTCCAAGCTAGAATAGGTTCCTCCCTAGATTGTGAGGGAACTTGCAATGACTTTCCATTAAAGATGATAAAAAAGCCCAGCATTCCTCACCACTGCTAAGCCCAACTTGGAGACATGAAGCCCAGTAAGGCCAAGCTCTGAAGCAGGAGAACACAACTGCCATGGGCAGCACCATGCTGAAGTCATGGAATAGCAATGCAACATCCTACATCTGTTTCCTACTTTTGCTTCCACTGCTGTGGAAGTGAAGGGTAAGTCAGACTCCAGTTTTGGAGACTCTAAGTTTTGTTCTGTAACTACATCACCTTTACGACAAATCCTTTCTTCTGCCTATAACCCCCAACCATATACTTGTTCCAAAGGAGTGGGTAGCTTTTCAAAATTCATCTTTACTACCATTTGACACACAGAATGAAACCTTTTACCCGTTATGAAACACCGGAGGGGTGTTACCCTAACTATGAGTTAGGCTTGTGCTCTTCTGGCACGCTGCTAAGCAGCCCCACCACTGTAGCCATGGAGGTTCCACCCCGGGATGACAGAAGAAGGGCACAAGCTGGCAAGTAAAGAATAATTCATGCTCAAATCTATAGTACGTAACAAAATAATGCTCTACTCAAACCAGCCAAGCATATTTCTCTGAGACTCAGAAGCAAAGAGGGATTATTTTGACTGGTGGTAGAAGTCTACTGATGGGCGCACTGAGGCCTCCAAAGATCTACCTTCCTCCAACAAGTTGTATCAAATGAGGTTTAGACTGGACATAAGAAAGAACTTTTTCTCTCAGAGTGGTCAGGCACTGGAATGGCTGCCCAGGGAGGTGGTGGAGTCACCATTGCTGGCAGTGTTCAAGAGGCATCTGGATGAGGAGCTAGGAGAAATGGGTTAGTGGTTTTTCTGTAGGTATGGTAAGGGGAGGACGGTTGGACTAGATGATCTTGTAGGTCCTTTCCAACCTTATGGTTCTATAATTCTATGATCTGGTTCACCTTCAGAATGTCAAATTACAGATCGACGTACTTAAAGGCCTCTACCTCGTTTAAACAAGCAATTTTATTTTTATTTTAAATCACAGAGCCAATTTCTCATAAGAAATGTGACACCTCAACAACAGTGTCAGCCACATGATCTGGGTGACTTAACCTGTGAAATGCATCCCAATGAATTAATGATGCGGGCCTGGGACAAGATTCTGGCAGAGAGGCCACCTGGCACTGAAAACAGTGACTGCATCCAGCCTGTGTACAGGGAATGGTCCCTGGTCAAGCTAATTCTGTCCTCAGGCAAGCTTTGGGTTTGACACCAAGCAAACTGACTCAGCATAAACAGTGCCTTGTACCAACAGTCACACAGCACAGACAGATTCCCCTGTCTCAAAACATACCCTGGCACTGTTAAATTTATTAGAGTTAGTCATTACAGCAACTGGCTCCTAGGTTCAGCTGTCTGTTTCTACCAGCTGGCTCACGCCGCTATTGAAAAGAGGGAACAGTATTGATCTTGTTGAAGTCTGCCCTACATCTACAGTCACGTGCAATTTGGTGCTGATCTAGAAGAATTGGGAAGTTGGAACAACATGGTTTTTGCTGACTCTACTCAAGACAGCCCTACTTTCTAGTTTCTTTGTACCGTAACAATATGCCAAGTTAGTCTTTCCTCTTTTTCCTTCATTTTTATTAGCCTGAGGTCACTGTAAAGGTGTAAGCCAGAAAGCCAGCAACTAAATAAACAATTTCTGGCTTAAATATGGTCACGACTTGCAGCCATAAATAGAAAAATGAGGAGAAAAAAAACCCAACCCACAAGAAGTGAAGACATTTGCCAGGATAATGCTCCAGAGTATCACAAGAGTTGGTCTGCAAACCAAGAGCCAGCTAGCAGACACAGAATCACTCAGATTGAAAAAGACCTTCAAGATCATCAAGTCCAACCACAACCTGACCATACCACCCTAACTAACAACCCTCCGCTAAATCATGTCCCTGGGCACCATATCCAAACAGTTTTTAAACACATCCAGGGATGGTGACTCAACCACCTCCCTGGGAGCCTATTCCAGTGCTTAACTACCCTTTCTGTAAAGAAGTTTTTACTAATATCCAACCTAAACTTACCATGGCACAACTTGAGGCCATTTCCCCTTGTCCTGTCACCTGTTCCTTCAGACACATTTACATCCCGTAAAAAGCAGATGGATATATTCATTTCTGCTTCCTCAGAAATAAGCTTTAAGACATCAGAGCTTTAGAAGGACAAATATAAGCAGTGACCAAAAGTGATGCAGCGAATGAAACTAGTTGTGGATGGAAACTTCTTGGTTTGGTTTCCTGTTAATAAAAGCTTATTAGGGAAATATTCACCAAGCTCAACTCTTATCTACCAAAGTGCCCACTGGGGAGAAGGGAAAGGAAGAGTCCAAGCATCCTAAATCAGAGGAGCTTTCAGAATCCAGTTAAACTTGATACATTTCCAGGGATTACAGCATGCAATTTATTTTTAAACAATCCGTACATTCATAACCCTTCCCCTGGTATCTAATATGGGCCAGCCACAATATCTGAGAGAAAAATATGACCGAAAAACTAAGGATCACATCAACCAGTATTCATAGAATTGCTGGTTAAACAAAAACCCCATCACTGCTTTTAAACATCTACTCCAAATCCAAGACTTTAAATAAGTAGTGATCCAGGCTACTGTGGGATTTCATACATTCCTGATGGTCTTATGCTTCCCCACCATACAAGCAACTATAGTAAGGAAAGAGTACAGAGAAGGGAAGATAAGGTGCCAAACAACAGCATCACAGTCCACCAATGTCCACCAGAGCAACGATCCCAGACGTTTACTCTGGAGAAATCATGCTTGCAATGGCCCGTTGTGCTCAAAATATTTCCTTGCCTGTCCATGCTTTAGACCTTCATCTGCCACAAGACTCCAAGCGCTGCAGCAAGTTCTCCGTAATCTTCAGTGCTTTTGTCTTTTTGGCTACAAATAAATCTAACATCAATATGAACGTGAACCCGAAGGACTTAGTTCAGTAAGTGTTTATATGGGACTGAGCTTATGATCCTCTCAAGTCTAACAGAAACGTTTACTAGCTGGTATTCTGGAAGCATTATCACAGATTCATCTATTCCCATTCGTTTACTGGCAGTAGCAGAAGTCAGTGAGAGATTTGTTTATGAAGTCTGATTCATTTCCTGAGGGGAAGAGACTGCTCTCTTCTAGAGAAATGGATTAGCTTCTACGTCTTGTGTAATCAGCCCCTTCTATATAGCATACAGTGCTGATGACAGTGGTCTACCACGCACCAGAGCTGACGTGCTGAAGCCAACTGCTCCCTCCTGCTTGGAGAAACCCAACGTTTGTCTATTCCGAGCTGATAATTGCAGCAAAAACAACATCAAGACTCCCATTACTCCTGACTTTGGTGTCCATTCCAACTTCACATATACATTATTTTCTCTTCCCTCTCCTTCAGCACCATTAACATAGGATCAGTTTATTCTTTTCCTCTGCATGTTTTTAGCACAAACAGAAGCAAGTTGCAGGTAAAGCTATCTGCGTGCTGTAAAATGCAAGGCTCTTTTAATAGAGATTACTTTTCATTACTTTATGTGGCTTTCGGAGATAAGAGGCAACAGGGTGATATAACCAGGCAATCTCTTTTAGATCCCTGAGTAATAAATGGGCCTAGAAACAACACATACAGGAAAATACCTCGCAGAATATTGAGTCTGACAGTATCTTCAGCCAGAATCTGTAAAGAAAGAAACCTCAATGTATGTGTTCTCAGATAAGCATTCAAATCAGAGGACACATACACAAGATAAACTTCTCTGTGCTGCTTCATAAAGGCTCAGCAGCAACCAGAATGAATGCATGGCAGCAGACTCATTTGCAGCACTCTCCTGTTTCATCTTATCTTGCATCACAGTAAACATACTGAATTTTCTCTCTTAATCATTTATACATATACAATTTCAAACCATGGACTGTTGGTACATCTAAATCATGAAAGCACTGCATGCAGAAGATATGTACCAATGGTTGGAGTTGTGAATCAACCTCCTACCCCCAATCCTCTGGTATACATTAGTTTGCACAAATGCAATTATGTTTTTGTTATACCTTACTACCTCTAAAGCTAAATAAGAGCTTCAGCATCAACTCAAAACGAGACCCTTCTAGTGCTTAAAAACACAAGCTGTTTACTTACGCATTTCACAGTGCAGATGCACTGCCTGTTTAAAAATACAATTAAATCTTTCTTTGATACTATAAATGAATTTGAAGCTGAAGATAAATTTATCAAATTTGTGCTCCCTGCTGGAGGTGAAAAATCACATCATCTATCACATTCTTTGGCGCCTCTTGAAGAGGGTGCAATGTACTTGCTCTATCATCTGCATCCAGAGGATGCAGCCTGATGGCAAAATAGGCTAATTCGCATTAGGACAGTCCTTTCTCAGATGTCTCTATACAGGTAACTGCTATTACGTACTGGTAAAGGTCAGAAGTGTTTCCTTATGGGATTGGATCAACCACCAATGTTACTTCAAAAACCTGCTAAGAGCACTGATCTTTCCTCTCACAGTAAGGAGGAACTATGCACAATTTGAAGAATAAAAGACAACTGCAGATCAAGCTTACTTGTTAGTAAGCTTGGCAGTAGAACTGCCATACTCTTCTACCCAGGGCTGTGCTTTCCCATTGCCTTACACTCAGAGCTCAAATCCTTACAAGTTCCCTGAAAAAAAACCACAACTTGATTTAAATGGAGAATCCACATGGTATGACAAGCAAAGCCCATATGTTCAAAGCCTGGCCAAGGTTAGTTACATAACACTATTTCCTGCAGCCTGACTAAGAGAAGAATTAAAACACCTTTTTTTATTGTTTGTTTGTTTTATTTTTTAACCCAGTCTCCACAAATGTTCTTCCTTTAATGAGGATGGAAGCTGTATTTTGACCGCCCACAATTTTAGCACAGTCTCATTTTCAAAGTTTATCAACTATCTGATACCCAAATTTCCTTCTGACCATTATTTAGCTGCAATTTCAAGCCAGTAGGCACATAGAGAGTGACAAACACAGAATCCTAAGGGATGCATATGGTTTCGTGATTATGCAAAGCTCCCTCCCTGAGGGGCAGCCTGGCACACTCCCCCTCCTGCTTCTCATTTTGCATAATTGTTCTTCCCATTCTCCAGGCTCGCTCCAGACATTCACCCAACCCTTGACAGCATTCACTGCATTTTATACTTCATCCCATGAAAGTACAAAGAAAGCCATTGTGTTTTCTCTTTCCTGGAATGACCGATGGGGACTGGCTCAGCTAAGCAAGCTGCCTGCCCCCATGCACAGCTGCACCCACTGTCATCCAAGCATCCATCATTTCCCCAAACCACATATGGACAGGAAACAGACAGGGCTTTTCACACTCCTGTTTTGCAAATGCTTACAGTAGAAACTACCACAATTCTTATCAAGTAGCTATAGAGCTTTATAGAAAGGCACCTGGATCTGACAGGTGTGTGATGGAAGAACCATAAGCCAGGCAATTAAATACAGCTTCTGGAGAGTTTTTATGTGTGCATCCTTTCAAATTTGAGAGGCTCAGAATGCAGAGATGTGCAGCAGCTATTTGTGTAAAAGCCAGCTTCTTTCCTCAGGGCACTGCCCACTGTGTATGAAGCTTTCAAAGCTCCCTAGCACAAGAGCAGAGCATTATGCCCTCTCATATTCTCCTCCCCACTTGCTCTCAGAGATGCCAAGCATACTCTGTTTTGAGGCTGTTACAAGCTGTATTTTGCAAAACAAGGAGCAGCAGGTTTTTGGAAGCGCTCTGGCATCCCATCTGAGTGGTTTTCCTGCATACATTACTATGTGCGTGGCAGTGTGCAAAATCCCATGCAGCTGGGAAAAGAAAGAAAATAGGAGTTTGCCTCCAAAGCCCAATCCTTTAGGGCAGGTCAAGCAAGCTACTGACATATTTTCACGGTGCCATAACTTCATACGCTATTTGAGAGCTTCAGTCTGCTAACTGATCTGCAGTGAGAGGCCAGCCTTACTGTGCTATCAGCTTTACAAACGTTGCAATTCATTTATTTTAGGGTATTGCAGCCATTTAAAGCTAAAGCATCACTGCCTCCTCTAGACACATAACTAGCTTCAGGAGAAAGACCAACAGTCTTGTGCAATAGTCCATTTTGAGTTGTACGTCAGCTCTGCACTGCAAAGCCAGCCTATAACCCCTGTTTATTGTCCTGCCAGGGGCACAAAGAGGTGGCATTGTGTGGTCCCTTCTCCATAAGCAGCATTGTTCAGCTGCAGAGCTGGAATAACTGCAAAGAATGGTCATCAGGACAAACAGTGGAGCCTGACAGACTTAAAATGTGCTGATGAGAGATGGGTGTCAACAGACACCAGTGAAATTAAGTTGGGGTTATGGAAGACAAGGACAAAGATCAGACCCAGTAAGACAGGAGGTGGATGCTTAGTCCCAAACCTTGCTGCAACTCAAGAGCATTGTGCAGCTGCTGGCAGAATATGAGGCTGCTGCAAGGCACATGCAAGCTGCATTGGCAGCCTGTCTCCTTGTTTCATACAGAGGCTGTAAGATATGATACACGCATCTACACCTTTTGTATAATGGATAACCTCTAGATCAGAGAGGGGATTAAAAAGCACTACATCTCAGACTAAAGGCTCAAGCGCATAATTTCCCACTGTCCTATGATGCCTAACCACAGTGCTGAAGCTGGGTTTTTACAAGCCATGGTCCAAGCCATGCTGTCATATCACATTTTTGCAGCTGCCACCTTGCAGTTAAGACATGAACTTAATACAGCTGCAGGAGCTGCATCCATTTGTGCATTGACCTACATGAGCCAGCAGCAGCAAGAGAGTGAAAAAATCAGAGAGACAAGGCTGAGTCCTTGTGCTTTAAATCTTTAAGTGACATTAAGTGCTCAGTGGAGAGTACCAGAAGGCAAGGTAAACACAGGCTTTGTCAGCCTTCAGTAAATCATCTCTTGATGGCACAAAGCAAAATCACTCAGTACCCCACAAACTGCTAAGGAAAGTATATCATTCCAACAAGTTCTCAGCAAAACATTTTATGTACCAGCCCCAGCATTTTGGCATCTCAATGGGATACACATTAGCGAAATCAGGAACAGTCGCTTTTCAACATCTGGAACAAGTTCTGATTCCATGAAGCTTTTGGGCCTTCTCTCAGACCTCTTGCCAACAATCCACTTCTTGAGCAGCCAGCATTATCCTCCACCCCGAGCTTGGTTCCAAACACAGTCATTCACTTGCAACGCATCCAATTAGTTGGAAAAAAGAAACACAAACCCTGAGCAAATAAGTTGCATCTGCAACAACAGGCCTCAAATCCTTATGTTGTTTATGAAAGGTTCCTCCACTTCCTCTCAATAATTCCAACAGTAACCGATGTTCTTAATCAAAATTTAAAGAATCTCCAACACAGATGAGTCTTTTTACACTTCTAAAGAGCACACACACCTTCTGCACCGCTGCTCATACTGCAGTAACCCGGGTGTGAAGTTACAGGCTTGGACTGATCAATGCACAAACAGCCACCACTGAAATCTGTTCTCATACCACCTGCACTTCTGCAAGCCAACAGCCGCAAAGCAGAACAGCTTTCAGTGGAATAACTCTGTGTTTAGATGAGAATTACAAACCCATGTCGCAACCACTGCACTGTGAAGCAATTGTTCCACACCACTCCAGCATAGGAAAAGAGAAATCCAGAGTGTTTTCTTCTTGGAAGCATGTAGTTCCTCACATTCTGCCTGGCTGCAGGTCAGAGCGATGAGCCCATCTCACTTGGGAATGTACTATAATGCTGCATGCTTTATCTCCTGGATCCGGACAAGAAAAGAATCAAAAGGAACAAAAGGTATTTCAGAGTGGAAAGATCACACTTCACCCTGTTAGAATGACTGTCAGCAGATGCAAAAGCCAACTTCCATGAGTTCTGTCACGCACACCCGTTCCCATCCTCAGTGCACCATTACTTTATCAAAGTCCACACTTCAGCTACAGAAGACTCACTCACTTTTGTACCCATTACAAACCTTGTTGATTTGCATGCCCAGAAGATGAGCCTCAAAAAACAAAGCCTGCATTTAAAAACCCCAACCTGCAAAACAAACCAAGGAATAGAATTCTGGACAGTTTTCTCCATGTGAGACAAAGACATGAATATGAATGTAAGTGACCAGCAGCTGGGGCTCACTGTCACTTGTATTCTAACACTGACCCACACAAAGCCGAGACATCTCAGCACAAAAGGACTTTGGATGATAGAAGAGAGTGGAAAAGGCAGAGGTTTCTGTTCCCTTATTAAAAAATACAGAACTATTTCCTAAGGCATACAGTTCACTCCTGGATTTTGTCTCCTTCTAGGAGACCAGAGTGCTTCTTCTTGTGAATAAACTAGAGGGGTTTCAACAATTTCTTACTGTGAACTATGGAAACTTGTACATCCCCTGAATACTTTAAGGAAAACAACTCTTGCCTGCAACAACAACGTGTTCAAGGTCTGTAGGATGAAGTTAGCACACCTAAGTCTGGCTGCAGACCAGAGTTCATATTTATCAGGAAAGCTGTCTGCTTCAGCATACTTCTAAGCCTTTCTCCCCTGCATTACAGCTGGCAGTGCCACAAAAAGCAGGCTGGTGGTCCCCAGCCCCTCCTACCACGGCAGCATTACATCAGCACACCAACACCCAGCTGAATCAGCATTCTCATCCCTGGCAGGCTCAAGGAGTCACAGAAGCATGCCAGCACCAAGCCCTTGTTGGCAGAGAGAGCTGGGTGAGTCGGAATGCTTCTCCCGCCCCATCCCCATGCTCAGGTGAGATTAGTGATACTAAATCTCCACAGCACCAAGGAGCTGTGTCCCAGCTTGACACGGCAGTGACCTACTTTGCACAAGTGCCCAACACCCGCAGCTCCCTCTGAAGTCAAAAGACAAGGACACACACCGGTTTTGAAATGGCAGCGCATGCTTTAAACAGAGGAAGCCGGTGACAGCCTAGGGCCAGCTGTGCACATTAGGAGAATCCCATTTAGCTCCATGTGGAGAACTGAGGGCACTCAGTACTATGGATATGTGTCTGTTTGAATGTGTCTGCTGATTCTACCCATTTGCTGCCAGCACAGATGGAAACTCATCTCCTCTTTGTAGCTCACCTGCATCAGATGTACACATTCTTGGGTAGCAAATGCTGCTGCTCATTTAACTTCCACCTGCCTCGACAGGTGTATTCCTTTACAGAATAAAAGTGTGTATTATTCCAATGTAGCTGTCTTGTAAAGAGATACAGGCCCAACCTACTAAGGTTCCCTAGTAAGGAATCAGAAGAAGCAAATAAGACCAGTAGACAACACACACTGGGTAACTCACTTGACTCCAACTAGGAGTCAGAAGAGAAAATACACATATAGATGATGCACACTGAAAAGAAATTAATTCTGCAGACCATGTCAAGTTCAGATAGTCTTAGTTAACCCACCTTGAGATTACTTGTTTCCCCATCTATGCCTTTCTTTTTGAGGAACCCCCATGTTCTGCATTATTACTTAGTTTTCATTTTATTCCTGAAAATAAGTGCAATTCAGGGCTATATCACGCACAGTTATGTCTGCAAGCTATAGCTGAAACCACTTCCACGGTCTTTAAAAATCAGATAAAACCACTGGTACCACACAAAGTACAGAGAGCAGGCCAAGCTCCTGCTTTGAAGGATTTACAGTTACAGAACCGCATGATACACTAAGGAACTCCTTAGAGTGGTGTTTAGCTGTTGTGTACGTTAAAGTCTAACTTCAGCATCGATGTGTCCAGCCATTAGCTAACGAACAGAGAACTGCCTCCACTGTGCTCCAGAATGACAGCCCTCCCCAGCCCAAACCAGCACCAGTAACAGTCCATCCTTCCAGCTACTCCTTGTTTCAAAGCATCTCTCTCATACAACCAATGCATATCACAAGCTGGTGAGCTCAGTCAAAACTCACTTATTTCCCTAAGAGACAGAATACATCTCCACAACCGGCCTTTGCAGTTTCCAGGAATCTCTCAAAGCCCTCCACATTCCAAGGCCATTAAACAACAGCCTTAACACTAACACCAGCAGACAGGTCCAAACAGGAAGGATCTGCAAAAACAGTGGTGTTGAGTGCCTTGTAAACTGTGCTCCAGCCATAGGTACCCTGAAGCCTCCAGGTTGGATTCCCAAGCTGCTCTTCCTTCCAAAGTTTTAATCTCTATATCTTCTAACTACAATTAAAATGCTAACACGGATGGGAAATGAAAGAAAGAACCATCAGTGAACATCTGCATGCCTAAAGAAAGAAAAGGCACGATCACAGCTTGTAGCACCTCAAAGACACCACAACCCAGCCCCATAAGCAAGCACTTTACCTTGGTAGTGCCTTTAAACTAAACAACCTGCGAGCCTCCAGATGCAACACTGTACCTCTTCCTTTGATGGAGTTACTCTGTAGCAGCAGCAAAGCTTGAGCAGAACAGAGTTCTTTGCTGGTTTCAGCAGCTAACTGGACTTAGATGGCCTTTGTTAGGGGTTGGAGCTCACTTGGAAACCATGGCTTGGATGAACTTAAGCCATCTCACATTGGCAGGGTTCACATATCTGACAACTGGCTGGAAACTAATGCATAAAAAGGACAGTGACAAGATGAGAGATACTGACAGAATTTGGGAAAGCTAACTGAAATAACAGCAGTCACTCTGCAGGATAACAGGCAGAGGGGGACGGTCCAAGATGACCCTTGGGAATGACAACACATCGGCCTTTGGAGCAGACAGCTGGGGACACAGTTACGAGCACCCAAGCTGTAAAGCAATTCTGGTTCAAATACTTATCCGTGTGCTCTGTAAGAAAAATAAGCTCGTGCTTTAAAGGCCGGCGCCTGGTAAGTTCAGCGCTGACACCGCTGAGGGCTGAATTCAGCCCGGACTCAGGACGAAGCGCAGGGGCCCCGAACACGGCTCCTTGGAACTCAGCTCAAGATCTTATCAACGAGATACGGTATTTTAAGCAGCTACCGAGAAACACGGAGCAGGGAAAGGGGAACTGGAAGCGCTGCTTCAGCCCAGTCCTGAGGCAAGGTCAAGCAGCGCTCCCCGCGCCGTGCCTGCAGCCCCCGCCGCAGCCCGCCCGCCCGCTACCTGTCCTCGGAGACGCTGATGACCCCGTCCTCCTTGGGCACGATCGCTGCCATATTCACCACCTCCTGAGAGCCCTCCACTTTGTTGAGCAGGAGGGGCTTGCGGGTAAGCGCTTTGGGCTGCGGCTCCGCCGCCATGGGCACCGCCGTTGAGGGAAGATCAGCCGTGCGGGTGCCGGGCAGCACCGCGCATCCCCCGGGCTGCCCGGGAAGCAGGAACCAACGCGGCGGCGGCACCGCCCCCGAGCCGGGCCCCCGAGGGGCGGGACGGGGCGGGGGGGCAATGGCGGCCGGAGGCGTAACCGTGTCGCAGCGCCCCCAGGAGCCGGGTCCGCCTGCGAGGGGTGGGGAACGGGTGGTGGGAAACGGTGGGACTCGCCCGGGTACGAGGATCGAATTGGTGGTGATGAGGTCTGCAGCAAAGCGGGGCTGCTCGTATGATGAAAGCAGGAATTCACCCTCAGAGCTCGTTCCTAAGGGAAACGCGACGGTGTGGGTGCCCCATCCCTTGAGGGGCTGAAGGCCAGGTTGCATGGGGCCCTGGGCAGCCTGAGCTGCTGGGTGGCACTGCCCATGGCATGGATGCTGGGACTTAGTGATGTTCTAGGTCCCTTCCAGCTTAAGCCACTCTATGATTTCAAGTGTAACGTTACATTTACCCACAGTAAAATGAAGAGTGGCAGTTCTCTAACAACAACAACAAAATAATAAGCCAAGCCAATAAAACAGTGCTCCTGCTTGTCAGCAGAAAAACTGAGGAGGCTTATGAGTTCAGTAGATAGGGATGTATTTGTTGTGTCAAGATTTGTAAAGCTGAAAACTAAGCTCCAGCTAACATTAATAAAGTGAATGTGTTATGCTAAACAAGCAAGCAGTACCTGCAAGAGCAGAGAGACACTGAAGCTCTGCTTGACTACACTATGTGGAGTTCACAAGTGTACTGTGGGGGGAAAGGTCTGGTAGGCAACAGATAATGGCTTGCAGGAAATGAATCTGCACTCTCAAGCTATTTCCCAGAGGATGTATGATAACATCAGATAACATCCCTTTCTCGCAATTCATAGAAGGGAAACTACTACCAGAGAAGCAGAGATACAGACCAGCCCTCCTACTATTGTGGATGACGTGGAGTTCTATGCTGGATCTATGGCCAGAAATGCTTGCCTTGCTACTTGATGAGATGTGCGAGGTATTCTTTGAAGGTGTTGATACAATGGACAATTTTCAGAATAGACACATATCTTAAAAATATCTTTTAAAACTGAAGTCTGAAGAAATCTGGCAAGCGCTGCTCCCTTTGTAGTTTGTTTGTATTCAAGACTTGGCACTATGCACTGTTCACTGATAAACAGGGGCTGACTGTATACAGAAGGCAGCATAGTGCAGGGGGACATGCAATGCTTTTTGCCCAACAGACTCTCAAGGAAGTGTGTAACGAGGAAAGGAGTGTCATAATAAGTGGAGACATGGTTCACAGAACCAGAACTAAAATATAGAATCATTCAGGTTGGAAAAGACCTTCAAGATCATCACATCCAACCACAACCTGACCAGACTACCCTAACTAACAACCCTCCACTAAATCATGTCCCTGAGCACAACATCCAAACAGTTTTTAAACACATCCAGGGATGGTGACTCAACCACCTCCCTGGGCAGCCTATTCCAGTGCTTAACTACCCTTTCTGTAAAGTTTTTCCTGATATCCAACCTAAACTTACCCTGGTGCAACTTGAGGCCATTTCCCCTCATCCTGTCACCTGTCACCAGTGAGAAGGGACCATCCCTGCTCTCACTGTAAGCACCTTTCAGGTACTGGAAGAGAGCAATAAGGTCTCCCCTCAGCCTCCTTTTCCCCAGACTAAACAGCCTTGGTTACTTTCTGCAGTTCCTCCTCTGAAACCAGTTCCAGAGCTTCTCTGGCACTCTGCTTTAAAAGTTGCTCTCTGGCTCCATCTTCTGTTTTATTTGCTGAGTTTCGTTTTTTCTTTTCTAGTTTTGGCATAGCAGAGTGAGATTTTACTGAGTTTTATAAACTATATTTGTTTTAAAAGGTAGGTAATTGCTTCTAGTGTGACTGTTGTGACCACAAGGTGAGCGGGTGGTACATAGGGACATGGCCCTTTCCAAGCTCTATCCTTAGCCCTGGTTTTAGATGCTTGTTTCTGCAAGGTTGTTACTTCTGCTAGAACCAGAGGGAAGCGCACAGCCCCAAAAGCAGTATCTACCCTTGTGACATAATGGTAACTCTACTGCAAAACGGAGATCATGTCATGATCTGACAACACAGTGACACCTTGCAAACCTTTCAGCTACAACTGTCAAGCTTTGGGGCCACCAAGTAGGAGTGGGACAACTTTAATGAACAGCTTGGCTTTTGTGGGTACTAACAAAAACAGTCCTTTACTAAAGTGCCAAGCAATTATACATGAGTAATATTTATAATACCAGGAACAAGCTTTTCATAGAGAAAAATAATAATTTTATGTTGATTCCATTTTAGGCCAAAACGCATGCCACTCTGAGCCACGAAGTAAACTGATGGCAGTTGCTCTCACTCCGCAAGAGGGACGAGTGTGCGAGAGAAGCTGCACTTTTCCTGATTCAGTGCTTAGATTCAAAACTGCTCCATTGACAGCGAGCCAGATTTCAGTTTCTGAGGCCTCTTCCTCAATCAACCATGCAGAACCATAGGGCTTGGACACACAAAAGGTAAAAACACTTGGCAACAAGTAGAGGCACCTCTCAGTAGCCGTTGAATGCAGCAGTGGCCTACTCCTGCCCGTCATTTTAGTAGTGCGTGGGGATAGGACTAGGGGTAATGGGATGAAAGTACAGCATAGGAAGTTCCGCACGAATGTGCACAAGAACTTCTTTACAGTGAGGGTGATGGAGCACTGGAACAGGCTGCCCAGGGAGGTGGTGGAGTCTCCTTCTCTGGAGATATTCAAGACCCGTCTGGACGCCTACCTGTGTGACGTGGTGTAGGGAGCCTGCTTTGGCAGGGGGGTTGGACTCGATGAACTCTAGAGGTCCCTTCCAACCCCTACAGTTCTGTGATTCTGTGATTTTCTACTCTGTTGGTAAACTAAATGTTTTATCACTTTATGCTTCATGGGATTTTCTGATTCTTCAGAACTTGTAGCTCTACACAACTGCAAAAAATTGTCCCTAAAATCCTCTCCTTTGCAGTTGCCTTGTTTTGTCAGCAGCGCTAACCTTCATGAGATAGTTACTAAAATAATTCATTTCAGATGCTACATCATTCTTAGAAGCACATGGGAAATAGATATAGATCCATTGTTTATATAGAAAGGCAAACAAATATAGCAAATAAAAGTAGGATAACAAATCCTACTTGTTTGTTATGACAGTCATTAGTTTTATGTGGGCATTCAGAGAGTGGGGACCTATCAGAAATCAATTGTGCTGCATGTAGAAGTCCTGAAGAAAAAAAATAAAGATTAGCTTTAAAACACGTGCAAGGCACTGTGCATTGCACCTCACTGAGAAGAAGTACACTAATTTTTAGCTGCCGTGCAATTGCTGTAGGCTTTGTAACTGACTGTGAACATGTGAGAACAAAAAAGTGATGCTGTGTCAGTGTGTGGGCTGCAAATGAGAACTCCTGGCTCATGCATTTTGCCCCATAAGCAGTTCTGGCATTGTATGCAGTCTTATTGCTGTTTCCTTTGTCCTCACTGATCCAGCTATAGTATCACTCACATTTTGGGCTTCCAGCTTGGTGTAGTTTCTGAACCAGGGTAGGTGAACTTTCCCCTTTCGGTGGAACAGGATTCCATAAAATCATGGAAGCTGAAGTGTACTCAGGAGCTTGTCACTCAGTACAATAGGGCTGTCTGAGGAGCTAAAAAATTCTTTTTTGAATCCCAGATAGTTCAATTGATCTCATCTAATTCTGTGTAAATGTTATGAGTCACCTTCATTTTAGCAAGTAAATCAGCATTTCTGGCCCTCACTGAAGCAAGGAGTTTCTCAGTCTGTAAGCATATACTCACATTCCAGTAATGCTAGATGTAGATGGGCACTATTGTAGACAGTGTTGTGAAGCATTTAGTTCCTTGATTGCCTCATGGTTCTTCCTAATCAACATAATTTTTATTCTAGATATATTTCAGTCCAAGTATCTGATTGCCTTGAATATCTTGGAGTAAGTTCATAAGTTTATAGTCAGAATCTACAGAGTACACTTTGATTTTGAACTTACATCCATATCGAAGTAAGGTTTAGCTGAGGATATGATTTTGAGGAGAAGAATGGGTATGCAGGCGAGAAAATCTATGAAAACAGGAAAAAATACTTGTTATTTTTAAGACAGCAAATGCTCTAGAGACACGAGGCCACACATGTTTGAAAGGGAAAACCAATTATTCAGTTCTCATCTGTAACTTGATGACCTCCTTGTGTAAAAACACCATCTGACTATTACCTCTGTAAAGACTGAGGAACTGGTGAATGTCTATCTTGTACCTCTGAGAGCAAATGAGGAAAGTCCAAATGGGGGGAAAAAAAGCCCTGAGACTGACTGAAAAAAATCTTTTATGGTCTCACAAGTTTAGATTAGAAGCCTGATGTTGAGGCTAAATGGCACCAGAATAGCCTTTGAATTGTACGCTTGATATCAGCATGAGGGAATTTTCACACACAGGCTCTAAATCAGGTATCAGTGTCAACGAGGAAGGTGCTCAAAAGGATCCATACGAAGCCAGGTGGTGCTCTGAGGTTAAAAGAGCTCATCTGCTGTGTTAGATAAGTTCCCAGTAATAGGAGGGAACAAGACGATAGTTACTTTTTTACTGAACCATAGCAAGAAACACTGTAAGAAATGGCCATAAAGTGCTTGAATGAGAAGAACTTGGATAAAGGACAGTAATAATGAGCATGTAAATACGCTCAAGCTGTAATGAGTGAGTATTGGAAAAGGGTTTCCCAATTTGAAAAGCCACGTGACTATGCATGTATTCATGTATACGCTTAAACATGTTGAAAACATACAATGAAAATAAAAACTTTCCCCAACGCCAAAGAGCCTGAGGCTATATATGCAGCAACAAGTTTTGCTCCAGGACATGTCCACATCTATTGGTTCACAACACAGACCCTTTCTCTTTGTTTTTCAGACCTTGCCCTTTCAGTTTCAAGGCCAAACAGCATAGCACGCTGATATCACAGAACTAAGTTTTCATCTTCCTCCAATAAAACACAATTATACCGCACTGTCCATGGGGAACTGTCCATATTCCATGTTTTCTTCCAAGCCGTGTCCAGATAGCATTTAAGAGAGTCCTGAAAGTCGTAGCACCAAAACTGCCAGGCTACATGCTCACAATTCAGTTGTGAGTGCTCTACACAGCAGTGCCTGAGCATTGGCCTCTTTAGTTTACCAGCTGTACAGCAAAAGAAGGCAATGACAGCAGCTTCTAATGGGATACAAACACTACAGAGCAACAGCACATAACAAGGAAGAAAAATTGGCTCACCTCTCTGACAACCAGTGATAACTTGGAAAGAACACAGTCACTCTCTGGAGATATGCTGTTCCCTTGGCTGTCAACCCTTAAATGAGGGAGAGGAGGAGCAAACTCAGAGTCCACACCTTTCCATCACGCAGGTGCATTGCTTGCACCTGATCTCCCTGCAGTAGCCACAGCTTCTCACCTGGTGCTCAACCATTGGTCCAGGCTGTGACCTGGCAGTTCTGCTGCATCAGTGTAAATGTAGCTGATGATTTTTTTCCCCCTAGTTTTGGACCCTAACACAACAGTCTGGCTACAATGACCCTTATGCCATTAAGAGCAGGTGTCAGAAAGACATCTACTGAGCTTTTTTGCATGTGCAGTGGGGGTCCCAGGCAGCTGCTCAGGAGTCTGAGTGTTGTTTTCATGATGCCAAAGTCTCCACATTTTGTCATGAATACTTCCATGTTCTAACAGATAGAAAGGAGAGAAATATGTCAGTGTCTGGTGGTATGCAGATACCAGCAGTACAATGAGCACAACCCCCAGCGAGAAGCCAAAATCCAGATCCTCCCCAAGGGAAATCAATGTGATTTTGCACTAAAAGCTTAAAGGTAACAACCTTTTCATGTGCAGACAGTCCAGATTCTCTCCACTGGAACTGAAGAAGCAGAAAAACAGATGACAAGCTAGGACAACTTTTCTGTGTAGGGCTAGGTCCTAATCTGAATGGTGAGGTAGGAGGAGGGAACAGTTGTCCAGCTGCCATGCGATGTCACAGTGTGTGCGCATCACTACCCAGGGCTAATGATCTGGCTGCAATGCCTCAAAACCCTCCTGTAAGACTACACTTGAATATATGTAAAAGTGATGGCCAAAGATTTTCCTATTGTGGATTTCTTTAGCTACTTAACTCTTCCCCCAGCTTGAGGGTTGACACTGTCAGCTCTGGCTTGTTTCTGTAGCAGTGCTTTTTCTTTGAAACTATATTTTGATTCATTTCAGTGTACTTTATTCATGGGTTTTGTTTGTTTGTTTGTTTTAAACCAGAAAAAAAATGCAAGCATGCACATTTATATATGAAAACATACTTGTACATAAAGATTCAAAAGAGAATGAGGGAGGAATGGCACTTCTTCTAGGCAAGACAATTCTGAAGGGGAGATATATATACTTTTTATGCTTTATTTTTTAGGAAGCAGTGGCATGCTGCCCTAGTGCTGACTTGTAGGAGAAGAACTAAAAGTTCTTGGACCATCAGCAGCAAGAAATCACAGAGCCATATTTACAGAGGCCATTAATTGTCCAGACTGCTGGATAACACATTCTGATAAACACGGATCATGATAAGATTCTTGAATTATGCAGAGGATAATTTCACAATCCAGAAAACAGAGAATTCAAGCATAGAAAAAGCCATACAAGACATCTTACTGCCAGCTGGGGAGGAATTTGCAATAACATCAGAATTACAGGAAAGTTCAGTGCTAGTGACAGCGGTCTGCTGGATCACTCTGTGTGATAAGGAACAGCTTTAGACAGTGGTCACAATTACAGTTACATACTTCACAGAGTAACTGACATTGTGGCAAACTGGGCCATAGCAATTAGAGGAAAGCTGCGATAAAGCCAACTGGACAGAAATAAAGCCTGCAAATATCACAGTGAAAACTACTGTAAAACATGTTGCTACATGGGTAATAGATTTCAATATTGAAAAAAGGGACTTAGGAAATGATGAGAAGATGTAGCAATGGGAAAAAAATAAAATAAAAACGGCACTATGGTGGAAATAGGCTGGAGCATTCCAGATGATACATAATTAAAGCACAACAGATCTTAGCTCCTCTTCAAAAAGGAATATTGTCCCTTTCCCTCTAACTTAACTGTTCGGTAGAGGACCACAAGCGAGCCCAGTACTGCTGCCCTTTACTGTAATCAGGTTAAAGGGCTGTCACTTACCTCTGAAATGGAAACTCAAGTGATATCTGTCAACCTTTGGAAGTTTTGCTGGATCAGGAGTTACTTATTAGCTGCTGCTGAAGTCAAGCACGGAGCACAGCCAATCATCAGAAACACAGGGAGTGAAGACTTGTCAGGGCAAATGAGCAGTTTGGGCTCTTTTCTCTCAGCCAGCCGTGGAGAGCCACATTGAGTATCTAAGATAAAACATCGAGAAAAAGATACTGTAACTTTATTGGAGGAAAAAAGATGAGATAGAGAGGACCTGAAATAGAAGACATGAATGAAACATTGGTCAAGGAAAAGAAAATAAATTGGGGAAAAGAAAAATCACAGTACTGTGAAAAGGGATGCAATGTATGTTACATTTAAAAGCCCAGATCTGTCTCTTTTGCATTATTAACCTCCATCTTCCTTCAAGACCACAGTTAGGTAGATCAGTGGTAGCTGAATATTCACAGCTCTCGTAAACCAGTCAGACATGAACACATACAACAGTGTCAAGGCCCTCACAAAGCAGAAATAACAGCAAATAGAAATACCTCAGGGGATGGAAGGAGCAGGAGGATCTCAGGGAAAGCGTTACTCTCAAAGCACAACCAGTGTACACAATATGCTTTGCCAGAACTAGAGAAGTGTACGCTTAGCGTCAGTGTGAATTATGGGAAGGGATTTCTTGGACTTTTCATTTTGGATCAGTGTTTGGAAAATAACCATAAACTCTATATTGACTTTAAAATGGCTTACCAACAGGAAAATATTAGAACTGATCCTGAAGCGTTCAAGGCTTTCCGATTGCAACATCATGAAATTCAAAGCCATCTGCAACAACAAAAGAACCCATTACTGACCAAACAGTGCTGCTGGATGAAGACTGTTATTATGAAGAAAGGTTACACTTACAATTCAAGGTTCATTACAAGCCGGTGTCAACTCTCTTCTAAAATTTTCCTTGTGAGAAATGCTTTTGTGTTTTCATCTTGGTAAGATTTATCCTTTTATACTTTTCAAAGCAATGTTTTAAGTGTCTTTCCTTCGCATTTGGGATTTTTCTACAAGAAGTCACTTTCTGCACGTTGCTGCCAAGCAGATTTGCTCACTGTAGAATCTATTTGAATTAACTGTGCAAGACTTTGGACCTTTATAACAAGTAAGTTTTATATCAGGGCTTCAACATGCATCTAAAAGCAGAGACAAACCAATCTCCTTTTGTTTTAATTGTATCTTTTGAATATCATGCTCAACAAACAGTCCCAAGCATCTAACCAAAAGTGCTTTAAATCAGGGAATACAGACAAAAACATTTTTTTCCTCACATGAAAAGATGCTTTACTTTTTATCAGGTTTGTTTTATTCTAGAATACCCGTGTCTTTGCTTTATAGATGGCCTTTGTAGAGAGCTCCAATTACTTGATGAGATTTGATAAGTTTTCATTAATCACTAAGTGGCAAAAGTCAGACCAACAGGCATTTATTCCATTTGACACCAGTCACACCAGCTGTTTCAGTGAGAGCAACCAAATACATCTTTCTTTTGCAGCGCATTTTGCTTTGGGGCAAAAGATGGCAATGCATAACAATCACATTTTGAGTAAAGGCTGGATAATAAACTTGTACCGCACGGCACTACTGTAAAGAAAGAACTCCTAGCTCTCAAATACTGAATACAGGTGTGGTACTTCAGTGGGAAACATATTAGAGATGAATGTTTAATTCTGCCTTCTAGTTTACTATGACAGTGCCGATTACATTGGCCATTCAAAATAAATAAAACAGACCTCATTGTTTTGCCTCCCTGCAAAGTGCTTGTAGAATATTTTTAGCTGTAACCACTCCATGCTCCAAGCCGACTGTAGCTGGAATTGGTGTCCCTACACCACTTGATTAGTTGGATAAATTCTGCACGCCCATGTCTGGGATCCATGGCAATAGAGTTACGTTGCTATGCTATGAAATGTGCAGGAGGGTGCAACCCTTCAGAAGGGATATGATTTCCGTGGCTACTGAAACTTTGCAATGCAGGCAAGAAAGAATGCTTAAGGCAACAAACAAAAGAAGTCACTGGAATGGTGACAAGTAGGATCGCTCAGGTCAGTGGGTATAGGCAGAGCACTGACCTCTTGAGGAAACAGCTACCTGAAAATTGGTAAAGAATTATGATGTGGGCAAATATTATCCTAATTCTGTACTGGACATTCTGAGGAGAGGGCACTTGGCAGCAGTGTGTGTAACATGTATTTGTGTGAAGAGCTGAATTAACCCATCATACGTACAGGAGCTTTTAACCAGGGCTGGAAAAGTGAGAAAACTAAAAGTCAGGATGCTAACTAAAAGCTAAAAAGCAGAGATTTCTGTAAGCAATCCCTCACAGACTATCTGACATATGTAACTATTGTTTTAATTAATATTTTATTAATATTATTATTCTGGCCGTACTGATGACAGGATTTCTTTTTTCCCCTGGCATAATAAGCAAAAGACTCCTCAGACCCGTTGTTTTTGTGAATGCAGAAAACTCTTCCTGTTTTCATGGCCTGGGGAGAGAAGGGAAGATGAGAAGTCTGTACCTGTATTTTCCCCTAGGAGCTGTGGTACCATCAGGAATCAAGTGGACTGCTGCTATCAGCATCTCAAAGACAGAGAATGAATTCAAGAAAAAAAAGGTAAAAATACTTTGCTTTCACATGCCAGAAAGTGTTTTCTCTTCTCTTCAGGTTTTGTCACTGCTAGCTGAATTACCCAAGAGAATAAATGTAAAGGCTTGGAGCTGTGACAGGCTTTTGTTCTTGACCAGGATCCTACCTGAAGTGAAAGGAGCAATGTTGCACATCAGGAAGGACATGTTAAGACTGTAAATCGACTAGAATTCTACTGCCTTATTAGAACCGTAATCTTGAAATGTTTGTTTCAAGCAGTTTTCTCCGTGTTAAATTTAACGTTTCTCTAAAGTGCCAAGTACAACAGGTCCTGCTCTGTTAAACACTGTTAAAAACATATGAAGACAACAAATAGCCCTTTCAATCTAAGGCCAGTAATACCAAAGGAAGATATCAAATAAACAGTCTAATATGATTTTACCTTTCTCTTCTATTCAGGTGCCCTAAAACCTTTCCATAGTTAATTGACTGACTTCCGCTGTCACAGCACAGATGGTCCTCAAAGAGATTAGTTTTTCCTCAGAAAATAATCTTACTCTGCACTCCCATCACAACTCACTCTTGAAAAGCTTAAGTATTTCACAAATATTCATGAACTTCATCTCTTGGTGCCCACATTTGGTCTGGGCAGTTGGAAAACAAACTATTTCAAACTACCCTAACCCCAATTTCCTTGGAAGTCCACATTAACTATTCTAACCCTGGATGGCACACTGCTGTTCTCTGTGCTTCCAACTATTGAGCCAGGAAACAGCAAGGGATTTGGATGAATGAAGTAGTGGTGGGGAATACAAAAACCCTTAGGAAGCTTCAAGAGCTGTCCTCTGGGCTTCCCGATCCACGGGCACTGAAAACGAAATTGTGTTTGAAAATGGGCCAAGAGAAGCCAGAATGCAACTTCTTTTAGGGGTCATCATTCTGCAGAGTGGTGTAGTCTTGCTGTGCTGTGAAAGCCAAAGTACAGGCTTCTAAAAGGTGCTAGACAGTCTCCAAGGCAGACAGCTGCCTCTGCAAATTTTAGAAGGATAGGCATTCTTGGTCAAAGTCCTGGAATAGAGATTAAAAAAATTGAGATCAAATTATCTTAATGTCACCTTTCAGAAAAAAAAAAATGTTAGGGATAAGATCTTATCTGAGCCCAGTCTTCTCTATAGCTCTATAGCTCTATAGCTACCTGAATTACAGTTTCTCTTTGGGAACAATTTTGAAGAAGAGGGGAAAAAAAGAAGTGAGGTAATATAAGTTTGCATGTAGTCGAGTTCAAGACGAGTGGAAAATGGTGTTTTATGTATGAATAAAGCAAATAAACCAAATGCACAGAGCTTGGCTAAAGGAAGACCAAAGGGAATCTGAGGGGTATAATTTTGCCCACCATGCAGAAGGGCTGAAATCAAAGAAAGATGCATCTGTTTTCAGTGATAGAGTTTCACACTCTCTTGCTGCTCAGCTGCATCAGCTGTATCAGTAATAAGCACTAATACCGCTCAGTTTTGTTCCTTCATAGCAAGTCCCTTGTACTGATTTATAAATGTGGCTCTGATGGCAGCACTAGCCATTATGGCTCTCACATCAAGAGGCTGATACACGCTTAGGCTTGGGTTGATTATCTTTCTTTGAAAGAATCTTTCTCGATATTAATCAAATTGGCCAGCTCCCAGCAGAAAAGTAATGCCTGCCACAGACAACACAAAACTATCCTTCATTCTGCCCTATAGGGGATCTAATATGGATCTAATATCACATGCACAGAAAGAACTCAATGTTCCAAATGGCTTCAAAGATAATAGCAAAAAGAAAGCATGTACAGAATTCATAAAGCGTTTCTGCTTGTATAAATCCCATTGGAGCTGCGTGAGTTTTGTCTGTGGGATTCTTTTATCAGTGATGATCTGTGGGTTGAGGAAACTGGGATAGAATAAGCCCAGATGCTCCAGTCCCACCTTCTTCTCATGCTGGTAAGGAAAACACGACGTACCTACTGCTTCCACATTTAAAGTCAGTGCAGAGTTCTTGCTGTTTTATGACTGACTCTACTGCTAAGAGTTAATAGGTCTTTCCTTCCCTACCCCCACGCACACTCTTTCACTTACTGGCAACAAAACTAAAAATTCCAAATGACCTTCCAGGCCTTGCACAGAGTCTCCATGTCTCAGGCTGCCTTTCATGTTTTCCTGGTATGGCAAGTATTCTAAAATTCCTTACTTTTTTATTATTAGTAGTAGTATTTTTCCCCTGCACTTTGGAGGAGGCGACCTCCCTGAAGTTTTCCATGTAAAAGATGCTCTTTCATTAAAAGACAGTCAATGAAAAATCATAGATACACAAATAGGAGGGAAGATGGCATGTCTGAAGGAATGTGCCTGTGTAAGAGATTTAAAAGGAAGCCAATTAAGAGGCCAACATCATGCAATCACTCAACTTGACTCCCAAGTGAAGTTACTAATCCCAAGGCACGATTTGTTAAAGCAGCATTACGGCCTTTGCTTAACAACTTGAATCCCACCACCTCAGGGAGATGATCACCAGCCTCAAGGCAGGCAGTGCTGCTGACTTCAAGAGCTGCACACCTGACAGTCAGATAACTGTGGAGAGCTGAAGGGAAGGACATCTCATAATACAGCTGTGGACACAAAGAGACTGTGAGCCAAGTCTTTCCAGTAGTCCAGAGGTTTTAACTGCATAATGGAGCCTGGCATGCAGCTGATTCCAGAGCAATCCAGCAACGTGCCTTGGCAGCATCTTCTGGTTCACTTCTTCTAACAGCAGCGGTTCGGTTTACCAGTAGAACCCAGACTAGAACAGCCTTGCTGTTGGTCACAAGATACAGGACAGCTACTGGAGCTCTAAAAATGAATGGCTGGAAAGAAACAAGCAGCTTGGGAATCAGTGAGTACAAGCTTGGCCACACTTACCAGGTTGAGAAATATTCATGACACAGGCTGTTAGCACTGAAGAAACATAGTTGTCAAATTTCATTACCCCCCCCCCCACCACTCCAAATAAGAGAGTTTTGTCACTGATCTCATAGGACTTCTGCTGGAGATTCTTTAGTGGCTCCTAGCAGCGACCCAGGATAAAAGACAATATCCTCGACGCTGCCCCAGTGCCTCAGGATGGATGGCACAGGTCACAGGTGCCAGTAGGAAAGGCAAAATATCTATTCACAGGCACAAGGACACACCTGTAATGAAAATGTGATTCCACCTCTGTCTTTCCAACCTTCCTAGAAACTAAATGCTAATCTTCATTAGTCTTTAAAAAAGAAAAAAAAAAAAAAAGAAGCCCAAAACAGCTCTTGCCTAACAAGACAGAAATGTTGCCTGGAAGAATGAAATGATTCAAACCAGGACGCTGCCAATTTTATCTTAAGAAGTACAGTGGCTTCGTACCTTCTAGAGAACGGCTGTGGGAGCACATCAGCTGGATCAGGGGAAAACATCAGCCAGAAAGGAAGCAGCACAATCTCCTGAACAGATAATGCTAAGAAATGGCTCTGGAGTCAGCGCTCCAAGGCTGGGAGAGCAGGAACAGCACAGACACAATTGTGGGGAAAAACAAACAGAAACCTCCAAAGGACGGAGAGCTCAATCTTCAGCATTAATTGGCTGGAAAGACTCCACAACGATGTGATTTATAGTAAATTCGGAGTGCCTGAGCACGGATCAAAGGGACACAGCAGTGTTAATCTCTGCCTGCGCGTAGGGAAAAGGTCACAGTTAAGGGCAGCCCGTTTGTTTTTTTTTAATCTTTTTTTTTTTTTCACACCAAGTGAAACTGCAGAGCGGCTCTATGGGAATTCACCACACAACCAGCCCGGCCTCGCGGTGTCCCCTCACAGCCAGCGGGGCGGTCCGTGGCTCTGAACGCCTTTAGGACCCCACCAATGCCCTCCAAAATCAGGAGAGCACCGCCCTACACGCCTCGGGAGGCGATGAGCGCTAAGCAACGCCACGGGGTACGGCAGAACGGCGGCCTCGAGGGGCTGTGGGCTGATACGGGGCTGATATGGAGTCACCCCGCCGCCCCTCACCCCACCTCCACTGCGCATGCGCGGCGGCGCCGCTCCCCCCCACCCTCTCCCACAGCGGCTCCATCCCCCCCAACCCCGCCCTCCCCCGGCGATTTGAATATGCTAATGAGCGGCCTACCGAAGCCCTATGGCGGGGCCGGGAGGCGGTCACGTGGGGCGGGGACGTGTCCTAAGGGGGCGTGTCCCGACCTGCCCAGGCGCCCTTAAAAGCGGGCGGCGAGCGAGGAAGCGCCTCAGTCAGAGAGAGAAAGTGGCGGGGTGGGCGGGCTGCGGCCGGTCCGCCTGAAACTTCTGAGTAACATCAACAGGGGGAGGGGAGGGAGGGCGGCGGTGGAGGAGGACGGTGGTGGCGGGGGGGAAGGTTAGCAGCAGCGCAGCCCTCCCCGCCGCTCCCGCAGCACCCGGCCCGTGCCGGGCTGGGCAGGCCCCTCACACAAAGGAGGGCAGGGCAGGCAGCGCTGCCCCCTTCCCCCGCCTCGGCAGAGGGGCAGCGGGAGGCCCTTCCCGTGCACAGCACTCACAGCCACTCGCTCCTCTCCCGACCCCGGCTGCCTCTCCTCCTCCTCCTCCTCCTCCCCCTGCTCTCCCGTCTCCCTCCCGCCCGCTGTCCATGTAGCCGCCCGGCCGCCGGCCCCTCCGCACTATGCCCATCTTACTCTTCCTGATAGACACGTCCGCCTCCATGAACCAGCGCACCCATCTGGGCACCACCTATCTGGACATAGCCAAAGGCGCTGTAGAGACTTTCATGAAGGTACCGGCGCTGCCTGGCGAGAGGAGGCGAAAGCGAGCGAGATGGGGAGGGGGCGGCGGGGGGCTGCGGGCCGGGGGCGCGGGGGCTGCGGGAGAGACCGGGAGGGGGGTCGGGGAGGGAGGGGAGGGCAGTGCCGCGCCTGGAGGGGGGAGATCCGGCACCTCCTCTCGCCTCACCCTCCGCTTTGTCCCCGCGCCGCAGCTCCGAGCCCGGGACCCGGCCAGCAGGGGAGACAGGTACATGCTGGTCACTTTCGAGGAGCCTCCCTACGCCATCAAGGTAACCCCGCTCCCCCCTCCCTCCACCGCCGCCCCCCGGCCCTCCTTCCTGCCCCGCCGCACCGCCCCTTCAGTCGGGCCGGGCCGCGCGGCGCCGCGCACGCACGGCTTCGGGCAGCGGCGGCGGCGGCGCTGACATCAACATGGCCGACATTTTTTTTTATATATCCCCCGTGTGGTGTGTGTGTGTGAGCGGCAGGAACTGTGGGGGAGGTGTGCTCAACTTGGGAGAAGTGACAGCAACTCCGAGGAGAGTTCGGCGGGGAAGGGGAGGGAGGGGAGAACCCTCCGGGGCGGGGGCTGCGGGACGCGGGGGGGTATGGGGGGTGAACCCGCTGGGCATCGCCTCTGTGGGGTCGTGAGCCCGGTGTGTAGGATTCTTAGTGTGTGTGGCTTCGTCCCTTGTAAGAAATACTCGATGAACGCAGAGCATTTCATGCTCTTTCAGTCCGTCTTTTCAGGCTCTACGAAATGCTACTGAATGCTGGTAACTTCCGAGGTGTTCGTTTAGCGTTGAAGGGAGACGCTGTAGCCAACAGAAAAGCCCGATCCCGTAGGAGGTTCCCGTCCCGAGCTCATTCCACCAATAAGCCTTCTCGCGTTTCTCTTTTCAGGCTGGCTGGAAGGAAAACCATGCGACGTTCATGAATGAACTGAAAAACCTTCAGGCTGAAGGACTTACAACTCTTGGCCAGTCCCTAAGAACAGCTTTTGATTTATTAAACTTAAATAGATTAGTAACTGGCATAGACAACTATGGGCAGGTAGGTTGACTGGTAATAGGTGGAAAAATCATAAAACACACGTTTCCCGTGGTTGCCCAAAGTAGTGTCTTCATGAAGCACTCAATACAGGGGCTTCATAAAAAGCAAGCAGAGTTCAGACAGTCTGAAGAAGTGTAGGTACTAACTACAGTTCTGTACCCAGCTATTACCTCCTATTCTCCTCATTACTCTCTTTTTAAACTACTATGTAAGCTGCAGTTGACCTTCTCAGTTAAACTTTGTAGTGTTTTTTTTTGGTGACAAATTCCAGAACCTTAACTGATGAGCCCAATGAGGCCTTCAAAACATTGATTTCTGTATATAGTGCTGTATGATCAGTTACGTACAATTTGGGAGATGGGCTATTTTGTCTGACAGCACTAAAGCACCTAAAGTGCTAAGCTGAGCACATCTCTTTTAAAGCGTTATTTTCCAGTGAGTTTACTTCAACACTTCTCTGAATACCTCTCTTTTCATATTCATGTTTATAGTAGAACCTTAGGAAGCTCTGATTTTCAAATGCTTGTATGGCAGCTGTCCCTTTAAGGCAGAACTACTACTGGGAAGGTCCAGTGTTCCCTTGCTCAGTAGTATGACTTGCTACAAGCCCTTAACTCTAGGTTAAAATATGCACTTTAAGAAGCATACCCAATTCTTTGTGGCACTGGATCAGACCCTGGATTTGTTTTGCATAGAAGATGTTACCAGTACTGGGCAAAGTATACCCTGTATCTTTCACGTGGGATGTGCTAAAGTCAATCTCCCCTTTTCGTATCTTTTCTCATGTAATGTTTCATCTGCTCTCTGAGGATTAGTTACTGCTCTTGGTATTTACCATGGGGATGTGGCTGTGAAAATAAGTCCCTGTTTTCTCCCTCCCTTTTCCCCGTCTGAGTGCGGTTTATGATAACACGCCATGTTTGTTTAGGAAGGAGGTCTATCTCATGTTGCACTGTATGGCTTGCCCACTAGGTGATTAAGTGAGTCTAAACATTTTTAGAATGCCAGTTTGGTGATGAAACTTCAAAGAAAAAAAAGCTAGTTCCACACATGGCTAGTTTTTCTTGTCTATTACCATCTGCTGTCCTCTTCTGTGTACTAATCTTTCCCATTTTCTGCCATTTTTCTTTGTTACATTAGCAATGCAAATCTTCTTGAAACATCTACCATAGCAGATACATACATGGAATACGTGCTCTTTACTGTTTCTATTGATAATGAAGAAATATGTGAAACCCGTGTCATATAATTTACACTGAGTGAACCATCTAGGCTCAAGTACTTAGCCCAGTGGGTAATTGAGTGGTCATGACTATTTTGGCCAGTTAGTAGTTCTCATTATTGCAAGTTGTTGCTCTTTTGTCTGCGGAGCTACTGCCTAGTTTGTTTTGGTTGGAGGTATTCTGTGTTCGAGCCCACCGTGGTTAGGCATGCTATTTGCTCCATGCATGGAATGGACTGTTGAAGAGGCGTCCAAATTCACAGTCAAGTGACTGAGTAGAACTTTGACTTCTTTTAGCATCTGCAAAAATAGATGGGTATATTACAAGTGCCAGATCATCTGCCACTGAAGTATCTGGTTCCCATTCTGGATCTACTAATCAAAGTAGCAGATTTTCATAAATCAAATTAAATTCTGTAGCTCTTAGCTGGTCTGTCGGCACTCACAGGATGAGATGCAGGCCAGTTCACTTGCCTCAAGTTGACCTTTGAGCCAAAGGTCACATTATCCATCAGGCTTCTTATTGTTGAAGTCTACTACCTGAATGTCTGAAGATAAATCTGCATCTAAATGTATGCGGGAAGAGAGGCTTATGAAGTCAGGATAATAAAAATCACCAGAATTCTCAGTGGCATTCAAAATACTTTTTTTTAAAACTCAGATCCATTTATTTCTTTGTCAATTAAAAGTAAGAAGATCATAGAATATTTGAGTATTTTACTTAACTATATTTAAATGTTTGGAGAGTGATTATCTTAGAGTGGAGGAACAGATAATTTTAGAGAAACGCAACATTTAGATTATTTTAGGTTTGTTGCTATGTGAAGTAATAAGTCCAAACATTAATTGAGCTTTTCTCTGGGAAGAATCTCACTTAACATCTCAGTAACATGCTTGGTTTTTGGTTGTATGGACAATCTTCTTCTGTTTGTTTCACATGTATGAGTTGTAAAACAAACCCTTATACATAAAAATGACAAGGCACATTATGAACACGGTAGGGTTGTTTAGTTAAGTCATCCAGCAGCATGATGTCTTGTCTCCATGCTAACTTTGAACTGTTTGTTTAAATGGCAGTGTGACTCACTATGCTTGATTTCTTTCTAAGTAGACCAGAGTTCTCCATCAGCTGACTTCCTGAACAAGAGTGATGACTGGTCATTCTGAAATTGAGGAAAATCTTCACATTTTCTTGGAAAATTAATGTTTATAGTTTAATGAATATTTACCATTATTCTTCAGTAAATAAGCACTCAGTTGCTTATGATGATTGAGTGTACAGCTACAGTAGCTGATAATAGTATCTTGTGTTCAGATTTTAAAGGGACATGGTCAGCATCATTAGATTATCAAGAATCTGGAAGATATCTTTAAAACCTGTTTCTGATATTAATGCTGTAGTATGTTTTTGTAAGCCTTTTGTTTTACCTAGCGGATTTTTAGATCAAATTTGAGGGCTTCTGTCACCAGCATGCACACACAGGTATACAAGGAGGCAGTATAACAGAAAAAAGGAAAATAAAAAATAATGTTCTTAACGGTCAGCTTATTAAGGGATTTTGAAAGTAAATATTTTCAGGTGAGTATTCCTTTAAGTTTTACAACACTTGCAGACTGATATACTGCTTTATATTTCTTGAGTCCAGCAGTAATTTCTTGCACACGCTATGTTTTGTCCTGATGATAATAGCAAAAGAATGAACCTTCAAATAAGGTGTCAGCTTTTTGCTAAAAATAATGCTCCTCTTCACCTCCTGCATTGTTATAGAAAACTTAGGAAAAATTCACAGGGTTCTGATATATTTAGGAAGAAAGCAATTTAAACATGCACAGTTCAGTAGGATCACTGTCATATCACACAGAACGTAGTACTTTGTTAGCCCAGTTTTAGCTAATTGACTTCCTTTTGTCATCTTTTCCCCATTGTTTTGGGTAGTCAGATACTGAGCTTATTTCTAGCAGGTTTTCCATCCTTTTGGAATATACTCCTCAATCTTACTGCTGTGACTTGTTCAGTGATACAAGTTACAAGTTCAGCAGTGTAGTTAGAATTTAACTGTGTCTTTTTGAGTGATACAAATGCAGCTTGCTAGAGGTAATGGTAGGATTAAATATTAGTGATGTCTTTCTTGAATTATTCTTTCTGTGAAAACAGAAAACATGAGTGTATCTATTAAATAACACAGCAAAATATAAACAAGTGGCTGAACTGAACCAGCTATTTACTTCAGCTGTTTGCAGTTTCTAGTCAAGCTTCTAAGAATGAGCAGTGAAGCTAAGGTAGGTGAAATGCATCACTGGTATTTTAAACTTGCATGCAAAGGACCAACACAGCACTACTAAAAATGAAACTGATGGATGTTTGAAATTGCTAAAGGTCTGATTATCTGAAACCCCATGTTTCACTTTGTTATCTGCTTAATGAAGGTCTCTTTCTGTTTTTTAATTATTACATCAAATGAGGCTTGAGAGGATAAAAAGCATTAAGGATTTTCGAAGTCGTTGTGTTGGTATATTTTTTTTCCCCTGTTTTTCTATTTTTTTTTCCTTTTTCAGGATGAAGTTTCATTATTGCTAGTAGAAAACTTTTCAATAGCAGAAACTTTTAATGAGCTTTTTATCTCACTGAATTAACTTGATCATATCTTCGGCAGCATAATTATTGATACGGACAAACTGGCTCAGAGATGAATTTCACGCGTTAAACATGGTGGTACAAAAGCACACGCTAACATGTAATTGTTTTGGAACAAAATGGCCAGCAGTAATACTTCCAAGTGGATCTGAGAGACACACTTTTCATTCCCACTGATGGGGAAGGTGAACTCCCTATTTAAAAAATGGAAGTGCGTTTTTGGTGACTATTACAGTTCATGCCCAGTTTTAGTGCGAGCTTTTTTTTCCCTACACTGATTTCGCATACCTGGAAAAGTGTAATTAAGACATTTTGAAATGTGAATTGCTTATGGGTCTTTTGAGAGTTTAGAAATACGGTAAGGATTAGCAATAACCATTTCTGATTTGGAAGTTGAAAGGCGCCCTGCATGCAGTGGCCTTTTTGGTCTTCTTCCCAAAGCTTCTATTCATACAATGCATGAGCATCAAACCTTAGGTTAGTTGCTACTCTGCATTTCTCTGAATATACAGTTAGGCCCATTTGTAGCTAGGGTAGCACTAATGTCAATGTGTTCACACAGTGAAGCTTAGAGTTGTTTTTTAGAGACATGTTTGGCTATAATAGCTTAAATACACTCATGTTCCAAGTACGCATAGATAGCATGCTTAGGAGATCAGTTCTAATTGTGCTTGTAGTTACACCTCAGTTTTTAAGTCACACGCTGTAGTGTGACTCCTTATTTGTTGCACATCTGTGCCCTAAAATATGCTGAGCTTAAAAGAGCATAAAACACACATATGAAATCTTGTCCCTGGTCTTTACAGATGTTATGTTTTAGCAGTGGCATGTTCTGTTGAACAGCTTTATTTTCTGATTATTTTTTAAGGGTCGTTAGTGGAATTCCTTGCTTCCAAAAGTCAAAATCCATCAAGCATGCCTTTTGTCTTGGCATTTTGGGGTCATAAACGCTGCACTGGAATGGCTTGTGTTGAATGTGCATCCAAATTTGGAACCAAAGTTTAGATTAGCATTTCCTGCTTTGTCATGCCTGCATGGTTACACAGAGCTTTGCTTTTCATGCTGGTAGAGGCAGAGCTTTACACTCTTGGTGAAGATCTCCCATTCTCTTTTTGCCTTTCCCAATAAACATAAAAGTAGAGTATTTCAGACAACAGAAAACAACATAGCAAACTTAAATATAATAATGGCAGAAATACTTAAAGAAAATAGACTATGAATATTCTATAGAGTAGAAATCGCCATAGCATAGATTTAAATGCTTATTATGTCAAAGACTTATGTGGAATGCTGGTGGAAAATCAACCTTCCTCACCTCCTATATGATGAAGTTAAGCACAGTTTACTAATTTATAGTTTTTAGGCTGTAGTTTACAAGTCCATCATCTGGTCCATAGTTAAAATGATTCGAATTTGCAGGTAGTTTTATCGTATCTTATAGTGAGCGCAGTGGCATCTTTTCCCACTTGCTGGGGGAGACTGCATTCTTTTCAGCCTTCCCACACGAACAAAATTCACTGAATCTCAGGAGTAATAATCACATCAGACTTAGGTGTAGTTAAAATCACTCATCTACTTCTAATCCAGTACGTTTTAAAGGAAGAATTGAAAAAGCAGCCTTACACAAAATACTGTGCTTTTCCTGGTTAAAATGATCTCATCCATCTCTTTCATTAGCAGGAAGAATTGAGGTACTTCCTCATGTTCTGAGTATCAAATATGATTTAGCCCCTTTGATTCTTTAAGTGCTTGATATTTCAATAAATTGGATTTGGAAGGGTCAGTGCCATAATGTGTCAGCAGTGACTTTGATTTTTAGGGATCAGGTGGGGGCAGGCTGCCAGCACTTCAGCAGCTGCTGTAGGTGTCTGTGTCAGGCTGGTACTTGGCCTCACTAGCAAGTCAGCAGAGGACAGTTTGGAGTTCCAATATTGTATCTCTTGGCTTTTTATTTTGAACCTTGTATCTGCCTCAGTTCCATCATAGACTCCCTGGGTATACTATCTCATTGCAGTGCTTAAAGTGTGTGCCCTCTAGGTGAAGTATTCTTTATATTTGTGCTTCATCAGAGCCAACTGCCAGGCATGGGAACCAAATATTCATAGGTGCAGAGGCAAAAATCGATCATTTTATAAAGCACTAAGTATTTTTCTCCAATATCTATCACTGTTTTCTCTTTAAGTTTTTCTGTTTTTTTTGTTTTGTTTTGTTTGTTTTTGGGTTTTTGTTTGTTTGTTTTTTAACTGAGTAGTTGGATAGCCTGTACCTATGAAGTCTGAAGGGAAGAGCTGTTACTTGTTATGTGTCTGACTTTATTTGACTGAGGTTCAGTTGGAACTAATTGTGTTGCCTGCTTACAGCTGCCTTTTGTAGTGTATTTGTGCCTGTAACGGCACAGTGAGTCTTTGGTTCACAGAATATTTCCATATCTGCATCTACCAGTTGGAGAACATGTTAATGTTTGCACTCGATGTTGCGATTTTTCGCATCATACCGTGTGGCCCTTTAATCAAGTTGTTTTCAGCTGCTGTTTGTGCAACAGATTGCAATTTCATAGAATTTGTGAGCATTAGCATCTGGCTAATACAGAATTCCATCAATTATGCAGTTTGCGTTGTGTCATTATGGTGCTAATTTTCTTTGTCCTAAGCATAGCACTGTCTCGTTTCAAGAAAACCTACTATATGAGATAGGAGATAGTTTGTGTGTATTGATGAAGTATTTTATATGTATCAATGTCTTGATACCAGTCTAATGCCAAAAACTGCCAGCAAGTAGGATTTCAGGTGTCTTATTGTTTGTATGCTTTACCTTAAGAATTAAGAAGGGATGCCTGGTACTGTAAATCTAACCCCTAATGGACTAGACTTTTCAAAAATGTATAGCAATTTTTATCTAAAAGATAATGAGAACTCAAGAATGTTATCTAAGCACCTGTTGTTTTTATTCTAGAGGTAGTGTCTCTGCCTCAGTTAATTGATTTGCCCTGGCAAGCATAAACCTGCAGTCTGCTGTAGATTTAAGCCTACGTTTTTCCAGTGGGGAAATAGGGTTAGTGCCTACAGCTGAATTAAAATAGGTAATGTTTAAATTATAGTATATACACATACATAAAAAGTAAAACATATTTAATTTTAAGATGGCAACTTGGAGTTTAGTCTGGAAACTTGAATATGACTAAGAAACTGAATAGGTGAGGCTTCTATTTGAATGAGAGGCCAAGAGGTTTTGTCAAAAGCCAATCCTACTATAAAATGTAAGCCTAGCAGCATTAATGGCTAGATAACTAGAATAGTGAGTAAGTATTGGTTATGTCGGTGTTATTCCCTGGCTTTAAGCTTGGCAGTGTTGTATGAAACTGATCTAACGGGGCAGAGTGGTTCTCTAGTATGCATTTCTGACAATTGAAGGACATAAGTATTGAAAATCATACTCACTGTCCAGTTGCTGACTCATCCAGTAAACTTTTGCTTGAATAGTAATATTTTGTGTCTGTCCAGTGTCCATTCCCTTTAATTTGTGTGTTTTTTTCCATCTGCATGTAACTGCTCCTGCTTGTGGAGAGCAGGGTGTTAATCTGATTTCATCCAGTAACGGTGCTTGAGGATAAATGATCTGAACGTACTGTGCATTTTGTCAATGTCTCCTTGAGACAAAAGGCTGCATTGGACAAATCCAGAGTATTTGTCACTGGAATCAATTTAAGGTGCTGACATTGTTGCTTTAGTTGAAGATGGCCATTTCTCATATTGTGTTCATCCTTCATTCACCAAATACTCTACCCCAGGACTTTAAATCCCAGAGCGCTCACTTCATTTTGTGCACTGTTGTTGAAGTGGCACCCATCCTACTCTGCTCTGCTCCTGCACTTCTGGGGCAGCTGTGCTAAACTAGGAGCAAGTTGTAACTGTGACTTCATGTAGTACAATAAACTAAACTAGTGATTGATTCAGATACCTTAATAAGCTGAACTGCGAACTAAAGTGGTTCAGAATCAATTTTTTAACAGCCAGGTTGTTCCTGCTGTAGTGGTGATAAACTCCAAGAGGGAGTCATTGGGAGGTGTTTGGGCAGCAATCATTCATCCTATATTCATGAGTCAATACTCAACCTTCAGTCAGCTTGTCTTTAATCTGAGTTGATAACCTACCAAAAGGTAGAGAAAATGTTGTATATATCTCTTTGGCTTTTTCACTTCAGTTATTTGATGTTTCCCTGCTCACTAGGCTGGTAGCTGTGAAATTTGCTACTCCAGTATGTGGAGGACAGAGGCCTGTCCTAGCACTGTGAATTCCACTGACTGAGGCAGGTCTAGCTATGTGAAATCATTGCTGTGAAGCAGAAAGATTGCCATAATTAGGGACTTGATCCAAAGCCCGACAAGGTCAATTATTTTTGGAATAAAAGATTCAGAAATATTTTTAGAAAATATGACCAAAATGATCTTTAAACCCAGATTTTTGGGGGTTGGCTTTAAAGATCAAGTCATATTTGGCATGGATAGTTATATCAGCTATACTTAAAAGTGTATAAAAGCTCCGATATAAGCTGTTCTTTAGCAGCTTGCATTTACTGAATTTAGCCAGATAACTTTGGAAACCAGCAGGGTTTGTTGGCTGATTTATCCAACTTCAGTGCGATTGCAGCATCAATTCATTTACAAATCTATACTAATAAGTTGCAGTATTAAGTAACAGTTTCCATTACCTTAAAATAAGGTGCGAGATACACTCACAGTTGTTTTCCTGCTTGTGTATTTCAATTTCATGCAAAATTACTTCTTTCATTTGGGAGATTTTTCATGAATCACTTAGTTTGGCACTAACATGTTTAAAATATTAGTAGCTTTTCTTTTTGTTGTTTTCATTTTTGTTGCTGTTCCTCACTTTTACTTGCTGGAATTGGCTGTATATGAAGAACATTATGTAGTTCTTGGTTGTTATGTCGTGTTAAATTACCTGTCACAAACTGTGCAAGATTCAAGGACTTAATTGTTTTTGAAACTTATCAAGGTTCTAACCTAAATTGGAGCACTTACAGGTAAATAAAGAAGTTATCACTTACATAATATATTATTTAGAACTCAATTGAATTTCTTCTTAGATAAGAGAAACAGGACAAACTTTTATAATGAAGTGGTGTTTTTGAAGCTGATTTACAAACGTTTGGAAGTATGTGATTTATGAAATCAGAATATTAGTGAGTCTTGGGATTTGGGGTCTGCTGTCCTAGTAAATCCTACTGTGTATTCATTATTTTTGTATTATTCAGTACCTAGTCTATAAAAATGCTTCCTTGACAAATCTCCCTTCTGTTCTCATATGTGCTCTACTTACTGTGGTGGCTTTATATTCCAGAATAATCATCTTTTGCATTGAATCTCCTTCTTAGGCTGTTTTCAGTTGCTTTTTTGGTGCTTCAAGCTGTTAATTGTGGTTTTGTTCTTAGAACAAACTTCTTGAGTAGTGTTCCAAAATGACTGTGCATAGTCAGGTAGTTTTGTATATATTAGTCTTCAATAGATTCGGTGCTAGACATGGGAATCCAAACTCTGCAAAGTTATGAGCACTGTAAAAATGATACTATAAGTGCAGAATAATTTTAGTGTGCATTTCCAGACAGATACATAATGCAGCTATTGCTTATAGGACAGAGACTTTCAAGGGCAGGCAAAATGAGTAGAGCACATGTATTTAAATATATGTCATATATTAAACATTTGTGGGATGTTGGTTTTTTTTTTTTGTTTTTTTTTTTTTGTTTGTTTTGTTTGTTTTTTTTTTGGACAAAGTGTTTGGAATCTTATTTCTTATGTAATTCACTACTTTTGTCCCTGTAATATATAAGGAATATCTGATTGGATCTCTGCATTTTGCTGTGGGTCTTCCAGGCTGGGCAGAAAAGATAGAAGAGCATATTTGCAAATTCAATACTATTTTAAGATATACTCAAGAATACTCTAGTGCAAATTACCTTTTCATCCTCTGTATATTTTACTAAATACCTCAAATATCCTTTTCTTGTGTGTAACTTCATAACCTGCTTAAGAATGCTCCCTTCATTCCTATGTTCTGCAACTGCTGTGCTAGTAAGTGTAATTTCTAGCCTGGCTTCAGAGGAAATTACACTTTTGTTTTCCTTTGCTAATTGTTCTGTTTAACCTGCAACTCCTTTTTTTTCCCCCCAGTCATCTGAAATACACAAAACTTCAGTTGTACCATAGAATCAATATCCTGCATGTGTGAAGATCATTCAATTTACTGCTAATCTATAGTGCCAGTAAGAGATGAAGCAGAAGCTGTACAACTACCTTGTAATCCTTTGCAAGCATTCCAGATAAGAAACTGGTTATTGCATGCCTTGGACATTGGAAGAGAAACTCTTAGCTATTTGTAACATAGTTAGCTAAAGAAGAGTTGTCTAGGAAATGAAAAAATCATTTTGCCTGCAATATTTTCCCTGTAGTTTATAGAGAAGGATAGCTGTATGTTGTTGAATTCAAGCTTTGAAATCACATCATGGAGGAGAGCTCTTCTGTGCTATCCATTCTTATTGCAAAATCATTGGTATCAATATACTGACTTTCAGAGAGTGAATGAGTGCAAGAGAAAACGTGACTGCTTGAAATCATTTTCCTTTTCCTTGAGGGAAAAGAAGATGAGTTAATGGAAGCATGAGTTCAGATTTTGATAAGTTCTAGGAAGCTGTTTCCTAAAGTTGTTTTAAGGTGTTCTCCAGAAGATAAAATAGTTCTTCCTATCTGTTACATTCACTCCACCCACTTTTATTCTGAAGATAATTGATTATTGTGACTGAGGCTTCCAAAGGATGGGTGGTAGAATAAGGGCAATAAACAGCAAGAAAACAAGGAAGCAAAAACCCAAAACAAAAAAATGATAACTGGAATAATGCTGTTCCTCTTCAGTGTTAGAAACCATGAACTAACAGATTAAAATAGTTTAAGAGACTAGGATCCAATAAACAACTGCTTATCTCTGCTAATACATTCGTTCAGCCTTTTCTTAGGTATATACAGTCACAGATGAAGAGTGTTGCTATGTATTTTGATATAGTATTCAGACAGAGCATGCCTCTGATTTGTCTCCTTGTTCCCCTATTGCTTCTTATAAGGACAGGTTTTAGTAACTTGTGCCCCCTCTGCTGGCTGGCTTTCCAATTACAGAGTAAAAATACTAGATAACATAGTTAAGATACTTACTCTCTAATAGGCAATTTTGGCCAAACATCAATTTATAGATAAATCACTGTATGGGAGTAGAAGTACAATAAAAAACAATCTAGTCCTAATGTGTACAAATTGGGAGTGGTGTTGGACGTTGTTGTTTTGTTCTTAGCGTGCATTTGTTGTGGGGTCAATCAAAACTCCTTTGGCAAACCTTTTTCTTTCCTACATCCATCTGTCAGACACATTGGTGTTTTTTAGCTACTGTATGTTTGCTACTATTTTGTTCTGATTCACTTCAGAATGAGGAATTTTTATTTATTTATTTTTGGGGGGGGAAGGGGGGGGGATGTAGGCATATTAAAGAGTCTCTCAAATGACCTTCAAGGATCTGATTATTTTACCTGTATATTTCCTGTAACCTGTACTTAAGGATGAGGTATTATTCCCAGCTGCCTAGCTTCAGGGTGGGGTAGAGTGTAAATCCTCCCATCTTGGATACTGTAGGGATGTGGAAAGTTTTTGATGTTTTAATAGAAACTGGATGTCGATACTGCAGACGCTTATTTAGACTATAGAACTAGAATTAATGGTAAGAATTGTAAGAATTTACCCTCTCCTTTGTGTCCCTTTCGGAAAAATACTGGGCACTTTTTTTCTGGTGGTAGAGCAATTCCTGGATTTCATAACTTCACAAGATTCCAATCTGTTATTGATTCATTGTCTGTCTTTGCCATTACTTGGATATCAATGGAGACTTCATAAGTCTTCAACCACTTCTGTCCTATTTACAAATTGGAATTGTTAATTTAGCTTTCCTGAAGCTTTTCAGGCTTCTGAAAGTGATATTGAAATTGATGTGTGCTACAAATGTTATTCTAGTAGTAACAAAGTTGTTGCTCCTATTGCAGAGCTACATTGTCTACTCAGTGATCAATGGTGTCAAGAGTATATCAAAATCTTTCAGGTGGCAAAATTTAGCAACTTTTAATGCATAAAACCTGGCTTCTCAGAGGTCTTAATCCCGTGTGTATTACCAGAAAAAGCTTCAGTTTAAAGCAGTGTTGCTTGTTATCAAATAGTAGGAAAAGTTTACTTGTCTACTGAACTTGTTCTTGAGTACTGTGGTTTGTATGTGTGTAGTTGTAGTGTGGCCATATTCGTTTGGAAAAATCTTAAAGGCAAAGTAGTTTAAGGGAACAGTTCTATTGCCACTTTTGAATTCACTTAAATTTTTGCATGATGCCAGAGTTTTCAACTGTGTTTGGGACTTAAGAAATCATTATGTAATGTATAAAATAAAATTGAATTTGTAGGCCTGCATGACTATATTGACAGGTTCTGCAGAGGTAATAGGAGTTAGTGAATGCTGATAAAATGCAAGAAGGAAGCTGAACAAGATGTGGCTGTTCTTGTATAGCTGTCGGTGCAAAACAATTGTTAAATACCTGTCTGTTTCTTCTGCTTTGAGCAATGAAACGTCTCTAATAAATGCAGTGTTCATGTTCTAGACACTTTATAATGATGCTAAAGCATAATTGATATTGCTAAGATAAAAAAAAGGGAGGAAAAAACCATGATAGATAATATCATTTATTTTGCTGAAATCCAAGCTCAGCATTTTGGTATTTCAGTTTTTACCAGTGTAGGAGGTGGTACAGATCTTCCAGCATTATTGCTAATAATTCTACCATAATTCTGTCTTTCTTAGATTTCATTTGAAACAATTGTTTTTGTTCCATGATTGTTCACAGATGCTCATCGTCATTTATGAGAGTTTTGACCTTTTAAGATCTGGAAGAAAGAGGATTGAACTGAAAAGTGCACACTTGTATTTCCTGAGCAGAGTTTTCTTTGCTGTCAGTTGAAGCTGTTATTTTTGAAAACAAAAAGGATTTACTGCAAAAAATTCTACTTTACTGCAGTAGAATGTTCATTCTCCTGTTAAACTCTATTAATTACTAAAATGAATGCGTACTTACATTCAGGAACTTGATCATGATCTGAAAGTTGGTTTAAGAAGAATTTTCCATGAGAACTGCCTTTCTAATCATTACTAATGTGCTCTTTTAAAGTTAGTCTCTTCAGCTTCTAGCCTCTGAAATGTACATGCTTCTTTCTAAGACACTAATCTTGTACTTTTAATAGTCGTTCCTCATTGGTATGTCATTGTTACTCTCTGACATGGTATTTTTTGTCATGTTTCCAGTTCAGCTATTTCTTACATTTTTCAACACTTCTGACATTGAAATTAATATTTAAATGTATGCATGATGGTAGTCTTAAGCAAATATTCTCTTGCTGCAAGTATAATAATGTAAAATACTGTATATTTTTGCTCAACTAGAGGTCATGGTAGTTCTAGAATTGATTTAGCTGTACAACTTGGAGTAGGAAAAAATCCATCTGCGTATTAATAGTACTAAAAGTGATCGTTAAACTTGTCCATAAAATTTAATCTTTGGTCCTGACAGTCTTAACCAGAAAATTGGACTTGATAATTTCATCCATTTCTGGCCCAGACTAAGGTTCCTTTTAAAAATGACACACAAGCAAGGGTGAACCATGTCTCTTGCTGTGACTTGTGAGAACTGAGAGGTGAGAAGCTTCGCGGTGTTCACAGCTATTCCTTTGTTTTGCATTATTTGAGCACAGAACCACTTTGTCTGGGGAAATAGCATCTGATGTAACTGGAGTTGCTTTGTGGTTTGGAACAAGCGGTCTTCAAGCGGTCAGTTGTTGAAAAGTATGCGTATTGCATAATAGAAGTTTGTTTTTTCAGGCTTTGGATTTCTTGCTTATCCAATTTTAGCCTAGCGCACCTCCAGCATTGCCTGGGTAATGCATTGGGTAGCTAACTAGTTGAATTAAGGAGTACCAAATGAGCAAATCAGTCTATATGATACACCTGTAGGCTGAAATGTTTATACCCTGTCAATGGTTATAATTTATCTGAAGGCAGAAGAACACAGGAACAGAAATAGCTTTGCTTCTGCTTTGTCGGAATAGGCCTGTATAATGCTAGCTTAAGTAGTGAGCAAGGCTCTTGCTTTTGAAGTTTCTGATATTGAAGCAGAGTTTCTTTGTTATTTAAGAAATGGGAAATCCTGAGTTCTTGTCTTTGACTTTCGGTTCTATGAATACTAGGTATTTTCAACAGCATGGTATTGCTAAGATGTGGAAGTTCAGTGTTTTATTCTAATAGTGTATTTCAAATGGAAAGGCAGTCAAAAATGATCAGTTTGAAGTGAAGTTCTAAAATGTTGAAAACTAGCAGATTATATATATATATATATATATATATATATATATATATTTTAAAAGGCTGTAAATATCTTAAGAATTTCATTTTGCCAAACTTAAAACATCTGAGTTTTGAAAGTTTATAAATAAGAGGTTGTTCATAGGAATGCCTGACAATACTGGCTTTGTATGCCTTCATGTGGCTAAGTGAAGAGTATGGCTGGAGGAATCGGGGTGTCAAAGAACTAAGGGCATAGAATTTTTTGGTTAAAAGCAGTAGGCGTTTTAACTGTTTGTTTGTTTTAATTTATTTATTTTTTTCCCCCTTGGTATATTCTAATTAAATTTACATTCCTCTAGATGGATTGTAGATCTTCATTTCATGTTTCTCAGTTGCATGGGGCTGTGAATGTAGGCACAGCTAGGCAAACTCATGTCTTTAATTTACTGGTGTTTTTTACAAGCTGTTGTTGAGTTAGGATGAAAGTATTTTTTAATACTCCATATTAATGAGAAATATTCTTTTTCCTCTAGTTAGAAACCCTTTCTCAAATACTATTCCAGTTGCAACATCATTAGCTTCCTGCTGATATTTTGTAGTTGTGGTGAAGTTCTAGGAGGAAGTTTTTCACTCAGAGGGTGGTGACACACTGGAACAGGTTGCCCAAGGAGGCTGTGGATGCCCCATCCCTGCAGGCATTCAAGGCCAGGCTGGATGTGGCTCTGGGCAGCCTGGTCCGGTGGTTGGCAACCTGCATATAGCAGTGGGATTGAAAATGGCCTTTTCAACACAGGCCATTCTGTGATTCTAGTTGGCAGAATACTGCAACTATTCTTCATAGTTAAATGAGGCTAAAAATTCTTCAACTACTTTCAATTAAAATTTATTGTATTTTACGAATCCTTAAATTCATGTAGTTATTTAAATTAGGTTATGAACTTGCTTGTCTACTATAGAAGGAATTGATCTTCACTTTTTAATTTCTGGTTTTGCTTAGTTTTTGTGTTTAATGATGGTGTGTTATTCTAAAAGATAATCTTATAATCTTCACTAAACTTCAGAAAACTGAGCAGATAGCTTCTTCATTTTTCTGTTGGCTTGAAGTAAATTGTCCACAGTAAAGGTGGTGCTTAATAATGAACGCCCCTTACCAAATGGAGTTCAAATTTAGTGAAGTGATATTTCTGTTCTAAACAGTCAGTACATAAATTATCATTTATTTATATATATATGATGGTTTTAAAAGGTCTTTTTATTGAAAGCTGTTAATTGTGTCCACTGTTTCAGAGTTAATTATAATCCTTCATGAGAGAGTTTGTTATGAATGGAACTAGGCTGTGAGACTGGCATTATTTTATTGTTTTCTGAAGAAAAGTGCAGTGTTGAGCTTGGACATAGAAAATGTACATAGAGAATAGAGGGCCCGCTAAATAAAAGCTTGTGCTGCCCCGTAGGCTGTTCTGTCTTTAACCCTAGCTGGGACATAACGTACTAACTTTCTTAGAGTTGATATATAGAATGCTTGTCAACAGCAGAATCAAGATCACAAGGTGCTGTGAAAATGCTTTAGTTGGTCATGCAGTAATTAAATCAAGCATAAAATCAATTCTGCAGCAGGTAGAACAGGGCATATCCGTGATTTGAAGAGAAAGTTGCTTATCTAAGTAGCTGCAGGGCTGTCTGAATAATTCTATATGTTTTATTCTTCAAGTCTTCTGTTAATCATTTTTTGCCATATTTTGTATGTATTATCTGAGTAGAGATGTGTTGCCTATTTTTCCATGGCCAAACTGCAAAAAGTCTGAGAAACACATGGAACTATACATGAGAATAAACATTTGCTGTTTTGTCAGTGACAGCTTAATGACTGAAATGAAGCTTTTGAATTTGTTGCATCATTTTAAATGAAGTTACTTTTCTCTTTTCTTAGGGAAGAAATCCATTTTTTCTGGAGCCAGCAATAATTATAACAGTTACCGATGGAAGTAAATTAACTACAACAAGTGGAATACAGGAAGAGGTAAGATCTGACCTCTGTTTGCAGTGTACTAATCACAGTTGAATTCTGCTTTTAGGAGAAACTTTTGATCCTGTTGTAAGCTGCATTCATTAACAGATTAAACCCATGTGGTTTTTCCTTTATCTTAAGGTAATTTTGTATAATAGTACTGTCAGAGTCTAAACAGCTCTTTTTTCTTATCATGTATGACAGAAGCACATAGTGCAACTTTGGTCTGTTTTGTAGACTGTTCACTATTTCTTTCAAGTGAGTTCATTTAAAATATGTTAGTGGAAGAAATTGATTCCTTTGAGGCATCTAAATGCTTAACTGATTTAAATGTAGTACATATAGATCCAACTTAATGTAGTCATTTCCCAAAGAAAATTGTTGCTAGGCAGTATATGAAATAGATTGTTCATGCTTGGCTCTTAAAATGATTATAATCTGAACAGGTAATATCCTTATAATCAAAAGTAAGAGTGGAAGAAATATATTTCAAGTTAAATCTGTAGGGCAGTTTTAAAAGCACCAAAAGGCTTCAATATATTGGAGTATTTGCTTAGATATCTGGCAAACTCAGAATCAGTAAATGCTGAAACACTAGTCTGTTTTAGCTTAATGATTGCATGGATTTATTTCCTTAAAAAGATGTAAAAAATCAAGAAGGATGGGTTTGTGTGACTCTTAGTATCTACTTCATGCAGTAGAAAAACAAAAATGTAAACATTTCCCTTTCTCTCTTGAAACTTAAGGAGAGTATTCAGACTTCATGTGATACACCACATTTTGAGTATACAGAGTAATTTATCAGACTTCATTGTTCGTTGATTTCTTGAGCTTCTACTCTGTTAATACTCTATTATATTGCATTCTGATAACACTTAAAGAAGTTGCTTGTATGGAAAGTGGTATTTGAGCATTTTTGTAACGTGTTTGACGTAGAAGGAAGACACTTGAGTGACTTGATAATTCTATATGGACTACTAACAAATAGACATAGCCAGTAACTGAAAAGGCATGCCTGGATCCAAGACATCAAGTAGGTTATCTTTATAAAACTTCTATTGTGGTTTTTAACTTTGTAAGTTATAAAGTAGAATAGCAACTTCATGTTAATTGTGATTTGTTGAGGAAGTGTTGCCTCATGAGGAGACAAGCTTTCTACAGTATGTAGTAGCACTCTTAACAGCAGAATACTGTGTTTTAATTTTGAAAGATAAAACTGGTAGAATAGTCATGTAAATCCTTCCTTGAGGATGAACAACTTCAATATTGAATGACAGAGCTGTAAAATCTGGTACTGACAACCTGGACTGAGGGTACATGAAGGTGATCAGTGGGTAAAGCAAATACCCACTAGGCTGAAAATTGCATGTGTTCAGCCTCAATGTGGGGGGCTGTCTGACTGCTGCCTGTGTGATGCCAGTGGGAAAGCTGAAGGAAACTTTTTCTTTCACATGGATATTTGCATTCTTACCAATGAAACTGGCTTTATTGGAATGTTGTCACTTGCCCTGCTATACACTGTCAGACTCTGTTTCAGAGCTGTGTCTGAATTCTTCAGTTATCCTTTCCCTATGGAATTTAAAACTTTGTCTCAGACTAAAGATAAATGGTGCAATCTATGCAACTCTCATCAGTACTGATCAGTACTAACGAATCAGTGCTGAGAACCGATGCAGGCACTTTTCAGTACCTATGTTCAGCATGGCACGCTGAGCAGATTCTTCCTTTGATTCACTTTTACTTAGCTGTAACTTAAGGAACTGAGGGATTCATACTGTTTGAATACCATCATTAATTATAAACCCGACGCTTTAAGTTCTTGGAAGTGCCTTTCACTTCTGTCATGGTCCCTCACATTTGGTCTTTGACTCTTCCTAATATTTCCTTTGGAAAGTGCTCAACTGCTTGAAAGGATTTAATATTCCTCTTTACATTACAAAATACTGTAATTTAATGGCTAGTCACTCCGATGTCATACTTCTCAAGTTTTGCAGCTTCTGGGATATCTCCCCATGTTCCTTCTACATATACTCCATTTTAGTATGAAGCATTAAAATCCTATTTGCAAGCGTGAAACTGGGTTATTGACCCATTGATGTACTGATGCATGATTATGCAGACAGACAGCATCAGTCATGTTATTTGTCCTATGTATGTTGCTGTTCTTATCTCTTCTGATCTTTTTGCTATAGGAGACTCTTATGGGTGGAATTGGTAGTTTTGGACTCTTCGTACCAAAGCTGTTGACATTGTTACATCAAGGATTTGTCTCAAATCCTGGCTGTAATAACTGTGACAAGTGGCAAGATCCTCCTTACTTTCAGCAGTAACCAAGAACTGCAAATATTCAATATTATTTTTAAAAGTAGCTTTTCCAACTCAAGTCTGGGTTTCTTATTAAACTGTGCAGCAAGTAGGTGACATATCTCTTTCACTGCATGTTCCCATCCTTCCTCATCCAAGATGCTTCTCGAAGCAGTTGGTGGGGTTTTGGTATTTGGTGCTGAGCCTCAGAGCTCTTGAGATGAGAATACTGTGCAACTATCTGCTGAGTGTGCACTTGCTTGTAGTTAACATAGTTAGCATTACAATGGCAAAATCAATCGTGTCTTTGAGATGGTGTCTCTTTGATCTGAAATTATTTCATATAGAAGAACATTTTGTGGTTTTCTGTTTGAACTGCAAATGATTGCACAGAAAATGATGTGAAACCAATGCTGTCGTTTCTTAAGGATCTGAAGTAGTGATTCTGGGGGACTCTTATCAGCTGGGCTTGAACCCTGCTGTTCATCCTGCTGTCCTCTAGTGGTGAAATGCTGCATATGCTTGGAATGTTACAAATTACTTTTCATGGATACAAGAAAAAGCTTTAGGAAATAATAGAGTTGTTACAAATAAGGCTTGAGATAAAAACAAAGCTATCTCCCAGTACTGAGCTATGAGGTTATGAGGGCACTTGTGTGTCATTCAACATAGACAACGTTGAAGACCACTGTTGGTGAACAACTTATTTTTCACTTGTTCATTTTATCTTTCTCTCAATGACCAATATGAAAGATAAAACAAGAAAAGATGTGAAGTGCATGGGGAAAGAAAATGCAGGTTACAGGTTTCTAGACCCATCTTATTTTGTTAGGTATGCAGTTGTTGTGCTGCTACGGTAAATACTTGAGGGTTTTGTTTGTTTAAAAACAACAACAAAACCTATGAACAGTGCTGAGTGTGAGAAGACAGTTGTTAATGTTTGCAGAGTATGAGGTCTGGTTTGAATCTACAACTTCTCCAGTAACGTGAATGTTAAATTTAACTGAAATTAGACTGTAGGGAAGAGAGTGAGGACATGCGATTTAATACTGATGGCTTTGCATGTGGTCTTGGATTTTTATAAACATTTCTGGTAGTAATTTGTGCATGTTGCAGTGCTCTGCTGCTGAGACCTGCTTTGTTTTTTGGGTTTGTTCACTATAACCAGCTGAGCTGCATGAAGATTTTGTAGTTTGAGATGCACCGAACTCAGAATAGCACTGGGGCAGGGTCAGGTGGGAACCTTGTAATATGTGCTGCCTGGTGAGTTACAGTGCTGCTCTGAAGAGATGTTTTGCCAAGGAAATGTGCTGTCTAGAACCACTAAATCTTATTCATCTGTTGGCTGAGATCTGTGTTGGAAAGCTTGTCAGCTCTTAAGTAGCAGTCCCAATAGATGATATTATGGTACTTACAATTGAATCCTGTTACAGTTGGGATTGGAAACTATTTATGAAGAACTATTCTTTTAGCTTTAGGTTCCCTTTGTTGAGCAGGTGTTGGGTTACGTTTGCATAAAAAGGGGAAAGGCATGTATGAACCAGTAATGAACCACATATGTAGCCAAGTGCCCTTCGAGCAACTTCCCATAAAATATTAGGGGAAAATAGCGCTCTTCTGTCATGCTGTCTGCTTGTGAGCAAAAACAGATACAGGATAAATCATCAGGTGCTCTGAGAAGGCAATGTTCTGATTCCTGCTGACATGTTAAGTGGCTTTGTCCCATTTACCCAAGGGTACTGGTTAGGCTGTGGTTCTTCAAGGTCTTTTCCAACTTGGGTAATTCTATGATTCTATGATTTGTACCTGGCTCTGAGGTTGCATAAACAACAAGGCTACAATACTTGAATAAAACAAAGGTTTTATCTGTACTGATGGTGGTAATATCTACCAGGGATTAGTCTCATTTTTCTGAAACCTGTAATTACTTGTTATAAGCCTAGTCTATCTGTATAAGTTCTCTAGAATTGAACATTCTTTAAACTTTACGACTTCTTGCTCCACTTGTTTGTTCATAAAGCAACGGTATTCAAAAATATGTGTGTTACAAATGCTTTTTAAAGCATTGATTTCTTGTTTCAGTTAACTAGTTCTAAATGCGCAGGATTTTGAGATGTTCTGATGGTCTTTATGGCTGTTGCTTGTTAATTAATAATTTTGCTGTGTCAATAGTACGCTGTATTTAAAGTTGGGAACTTTTGAATCGCTACTGTTTCATCTGGTACCTAAAGCAAAGTGAAATATCCCCACGTGTTCTGTGTCTGTGGGTGATTTCTTTAATATTAGAAACTAAAAAACATTTAGTTTTTCCCAGATAGAGGCAATATAATTGCATGGCAGACAGTTCTTGTATTAGATAGCTGTAGCTACTGTTATTTATTATGTATAGGTAAGAATACAGTTTACATTTCAGTATTGATTTCAACCTGTTGTTTACTTAGAGCACAGAGAAGGTACGAGTATGATTGAGGGATATGCCCAACCTAGCTAAAATCAATCCTTTCTGATGCTGTAGCATAACCACCACATTGATTTACTTGAAGTTGTTATTTGGAGCAGATAGTCATGGTAGCTGGATTGTTTTGAGCAGCAATACCCAAGTTATGTTTCTTCTCTAGTAGGCTTAAATTAAAAATACCTTTTTATTTTGGTGTGCCTTTTAACTTGAAGAATCCACCAGGAGTTTGAGCTGACAATAAGCTTATTCTGCAGAAAATTAGTTCTTATAGGTAAAATTCTAGGGAAGGTATTTGATCGATTCTTAAGTTCATATTCAGAAGGTGGTGGTTCCCACTCAGTTTGTGGTTCTCAAGTTTGTGCCTCATGTTGTCCTTAAATTTCTTTGAAGTGCTGATTAAATTAAGTTTCACTTGTAAAGAAGCAAAAGAGAATCATAAATATCTGTGGAAAGATTCTGTGTGTGTTTATAAGTGGTTATAGATTTGCTATCACTACGTAACTTGATTTATTTCTTCTAAGTAGCTACTCACGGATTTAAATTCCTTTTCAGCTCCACTTACCTCTCAATTCCCCTCTGCCTGGAAGCGAGTTGACCAAGGAACCCTTTCGATGGGATCAGAGGCTGTTTGCTTTAGTTCTTCGTTTGCCTGGTGTTTCATCACCAGAATCAGAGCAGATGGCAGGTGTACCAGTGGATGACTCTGCAATCACACCAATGTGTGAAGTCACAGGAGGTAGGTGCCCTTGACTTCCTTTGACAAATCAATGATTTTGAAAATGAACTGAATATGGATTTGTTAATCAGGTATGTGGGGTGGACTAAGTATTCGTGAACTCTTACTGAAAACTCAGAACTTGATTATAATAAATTTAATGACCCTGCATTAATGCTTCACGTGTAACTTATCTTGGAAGAATTCAATTATATTTCCTTTAGCAGTTTATTGGCAGAACTCTTTAATTTTTTTTTCTAATCCATCTCAGTTTCACAATGAGAAATTGTAGCAGTTGAGTCTGTGGTGTAGTTATGACAAATAACTAAAGTTATGGAAAGTTATGGTCTCTTCTCCCAGGCAACAAATGGGACCTGCGGAAATGGCCACAAGTTGTACCAGAGGAGGTTTAGATTAGACATAAGGAAAAATTTTTTCTCTCTGAGAGTGGTCAGGCACTGGAATGGCTGCCCAGGGAGGTGGTGGAGTTGCCATCCCTGGCAGTGTTCAAGAGGTGTCTGGATAGGGGAGGTAGGAGATATGGTTTAATGGCTTGTGGTAGCAATGGTAATGGGAGGATGGTTGGATGATCTTGTAGGTCCTTTCCAACCTTGTGATTCTGTAATCCTATGAAACTTCTGTCGTGTTTTAATCAAAGCAAACCAAAAGTATGGGAAATGTTTAAGATATTTTTTCAGAGAATACACAATGCAGTGCAGGATTTCTGCAGTGCAATATGCAGAGTAATTCTGCAGAATTGTTGCTTTTCTTGTTTTCATAATTCTTATCTCTTAGAAATCATATTCAAATTCAGGCATTATCTTTTTAATTCCGTTGTAAAATGCTTTCATTACATCACATGCTAAAACATGATGATTCTTATGATCCATTGCAGGAGATTAGGTTGGAAGCAAGCAGAAGATATTTTAAAATCATTCCAAAAGAAACTGAACCGATTCAACTTCTTCCTGGCTAATGTAGGCTTGTGCAAGTGGTACTTTGACGGAAATTTTTAGACAGTTGTGTTGATGTCTGTCACAAGGGGGAGCCCATTTTCCATGGATTCACCCAAGAATTTGAGTTATGTCATTAAGGGGCTAGAACTCAGGTATTTCAGATAAGATGCATGTAGCACTATCACTGCTTTACTAGGCTGCCTTGGTGCTTGGAGTGTTTGGCAGATGCTTCAAATCAGTAATCTGTATCTATTTTGTTGAGTGTAACATCTGTAACTATTTTGTTGAAATAAGAGCAGAACACTGAGCTACTTTAACACTGGCTATTCTGTTCCAGGTCGATCATACTGTGTATGCTCTCCAAGAATGCTGAATCAGTGTCTTGAATCATTGGTGCAAAAAGTGCAAAGTGGAGTGGTAATAAATTTTGAAAAAGCTGGACCAGATCCCTCGCCAATTGATGGTACTTGATGCCTTTTATACTTTGATATCTGATGACAGTGATGATATCAGTATAGTTCAGTGAAATTAACATAAGAATTGCAAAAACCAAAGGAAAACTCATGCAATTTAAAATAGTAGATATGACTCTGCTGTTCTGAATTCTCATTCTAAATGAGATATGAAGGTTAACTGGGAATAGTGATAGGAGGACAAAGGCAGTCAAATGGTTATGAAGAGCTCCCAGTAGTTCTCTCAACTGTGGTTCTGTAAACACTCAATGCTCACTTGTTTTTTCATTGTTTCTACTTTTTTGCATGAGTGTTTGTTGAAAATATCAGCTGAAGGAGTATAGTCCCTGGGAACATAGGTCTTAAGCTCATCACAGAAGCTGCTAAATTTTTGAGTTTTAATGCTATTTTGTTTTATAAAGCATTTTTCCTTTCTAGATGGACAGATGGATATAAGTAGGCCCTTTGGACCCCAGCCTTGGCACAGCTGTCACAAACTCATTTATGTCAGACCAAACCCTAAAACTGGGGTTCCTATAGGTCATTGGCCTGTTCCTGAATCTTTTTGGCCAGATCAGAATTCGCCAACTCTGGTAAGTACTGAAGTTAGATAAAACAAAAGGGGGAGTATTCCTGAATTTCTTGTCTAATTATTTTTTAAGTCTTGAGAGATGTGCTTTATTTGAGCTATTGTAGATGCTCTGTGAACTAAGGAACATCACATGAAAATCCCTATTGCTGTTATTAGATAATTTGTTCATGAAAAAAAAAAACCCATGGTATTCACTTTGAAGCATTAAGAAAGTGACTGTAGCAGATAAGTCAACCTAGTCTATGCTCTCTTAAAGTACCACGCCAGAAATAAGATGGCACTTAGTCTGGTAATGGACTACTAAATTTTATTACCTAACAGATGATGTTAATAGAAAGGTGTATGATCTTACCAGTTCTGTATCCTTGAGATAGTGCTGTTTGCACTGTAGCTGGTGAATGCAATTTCATCTACTGTTAGGTGTAACTGTGCTTTTAGCTTATCCTAAGTAGAGAAACTTGTCTTTTTTAAAGGGTCTGTCTACAAAATTAGTTTTCCTTGTCCTTGTTTTTATAAATAATATATGCCAGTGCCTTTTGTATGGTAAGAAAACTAGTCTTCAGTATAAAATATTTATTTCTACTTATCTTTGAAAATCATTAAAGTGAAACTTGTGCAATTGTATAATTCTTCCCTGTCTTTCATGATGATTTTTGTTGATTTTTGATACCGAAGTAGCTTGACTAGATCATTGAGCTGCTCAGGAAAATTGTTTGCAAAATTTAGTCTGGAATACAGGGTGTTGCAGAGTGATGCAAGTATGAAATCTTAGTGAAGTTTGTAGATGTGGTATTGCTGGGATCTGCCTCATTCCATGAACAATAAAGCAAGCTAACATAATAAATCTTGTGGTTGTTTAAAAAGCAAAGAGCCAGTGCACTGGATATTGAAAAAACTGCTCTGTGGGAAAGCTGCCCTGTGTACTTCTTGTAATCACTATCAGTGGTGTATCTGCTTCCTTTTACTGTGAAAAATTTTGACGATTTGATGCTACTGCAGATTTTGATTGATATTGCTAAAATAGGTCTTGCCAAGTGAAGAACTGTGGTTCCAAATCACTGAAAACTTGAAGCTAAATGGCAAGAAGATGTGAGAAAATACTTTGCTCACTTGTAGCACGTATACCTCTCTCATAACTGCACAAAACATTGGATTACTGCACCTGCAGCTAAATTCCTGTAGGCATCAATTGGAATTCCCAATTGAACCTTCCCTATGCAATGAGAGGGAGCTACATATGCTTATAGTGTTTCAAAATTTGTATTTCCTGACTTTTATGTCTACGTAGTGCCAGAACTTAACATCCTGTTTACTTGAGGATTTGTAGTTACATCTTTTTTTTTGCCCCTGATCCACTGTGGATTTATCTGATGTAGCCCTACCTCAAAACTGTTTCATGTAATGTAGATGGTACAATCAAGGCATTCTTAAATGTATGTGAAATTCTGCTTATGATTCTGTTGATACATCAACGTGTTAATGGCTGCTCTCACTGCTCTGAGGTAAAAAATAGTTTTGCTGTCCAGTCAGAACTTATTGGACTACTCAAGTCTTAGCATTCAACTTCTTTTGCAGCCTTTTTATTCTTAGTATAACTGCTTCATGGCTTGGTCAGAAACTCCGCCACAACTATTTATTGGAGGCATCTTCTTTCAAGAGAATTGCAGTTCCTTCAATTGAGTGGGCCTCCTGTTTTGTGTGCACTTGGACAGTACACCTTCCTCAGAGTGGAGATACTCAAGGCAAGACCAGCTCTGTGGACAGATAACATTTGGCTGGCTCATCCTAAAAGGAAGAGACTAAAGTTTATAAACTTGTAGGAAAAATTACTTTCAAGGTGAGGTGGTAGGAAGGTCCAAGAAACCATGTATTTCCATAGCTCATCTTACGTATTTATTAGTTGACTTCTTGTAAAGGGACTAAATGGAAGGAGACTTCCCAGGTGTGATCTTCCTCAGATTCTAGTAGCCTTGGAGGAGGTTATAGGTAAGTATAAAAGCTTTAGTTCCTCTCCTGAAGGTCCTTCAAAGTAAGGCATATGGTTCCAACTTTTTTCACGTTTGCCACCTCCTTATTCAGCAAAAGAAATGTCAAACATTATCAACTCATATCTGAAACTTGAGATTGAAAGGTGTTTTCCATGTAATTAATAAAAAGATTACAGTTAAATTGCCCAAACTGAAAGTTTTCACAATTGCAGTTGAAATGTGAGTTGCTGTAGACTTTTCTTATATGAGTCACTGTAATTCTGTTTGAGATTTTTAAATATAAAATTTGCCCAGAAGGAGACATGCTGTTAAAGAGAGCAAGTCAACAAATATGAAAGTACAAAGTTTAGTTCTGCCAGGTCAAAGTGGGCATGCCCCAAAGTAGCACTAAAGTCCACACAGGGCTTTACTTCCATTGGTAGTGTTTTTGTGTATACGTAAGAAATTTTACTGTTGTAGACTTAGTAGGTAAAATGAGCAGTATTTAGAAAATCAATTTCCATCCGATTTCACAATAGTGTCAGTGTCAAATTATGTGCTTAGGAAAGTATGAATTCTGTATTCAGTAGACTCCTTAAATGTTTGTTTTCAAAGAATCTATTATTTTATTTATCATAGTACAAAGAAGTTACTGTATGCAGACTTATTAACAGTGGAATGCTTATGTTTAGCCACCCCGCACTTCTCATCCTGTGGTGAAATTCTCCTGCACTGACTGTGAGCCGATGGTCATTGACAAACTGCCTTTTGACAAATATGAGTTAGAGCCTTCACCACTGACCCAGTTTATCCTGGAAAGAAAATCTCCTCAGACCTGCTGGCAGGCAAGTAGAATACGTACTTAATTGAAGTCTCTCTAAAGCTATTTGTCATGTAATTTATTCTAGAATCAAATTAGGATGTAAAACTTTAAATTCACAAAATATGTAAAAATATGCTTAACTTTTAATGTGTTTCATTGCAGGTGTATGTGAGCAATAGTGCAAAATACAGTGAACTTGGTCATCCTTTTGGTTACTTGAAAGCTAGTACAGCCCTGAATTGTGTGAATTTATTTGTGATGCCTTATAATTATCCAGTTCTTCTTCCACTGCTAGGTAAATACCAGTCCATGAAATCTTCAAGTAATAAGCAACTGAAAAATTGATTTGATCTGAAGAGTTTTATCCAGCTGGTGACAGTATTAGTCACAGCCATAGAAAGATAGAATGTTTAGCAATTATATCAATGGCAATGTTTATTTCTCTTGTAAACAATTGCATGATTTTCATGACTTGTGCCCAAAGTGCAAGAATAATTTTTGTAATCATTATTCTTTTGGATATGCAGTAATCTCACTTCTTTTATTTCGGTAGCCATTATTCTCAATTTGTCATCTCATTTATCAAATTGATAACTGGTCAGGTTCCATCTTTTGGCTGCAACTTTAATCTTTTGTGTATATTTAGTTTAGTTGTATATATGTTAAAATAATATATTTAAGCATTAAGGATTTAGTATTTTCTTAGCATTTGTTCTATTAGGAAAAAAATCGTAGGCATGTCTTTTATTGTGTCTCTGTTTTTCATAACCATCAGATGACTTGTTCAAAGTACACAAGGCAAAGCCAACGTTAAAATGGCTACAGTCATTTGAAAGCTATTTGAAGACAATGCCTCCTTACTATCTTGGGGTAAGATGACTTGATTTTCAATTTTCTATTTTATTAAGCAGCTATAGTCACCTTTCCAGTGTGGGTGCTTCTTTTTTCTATTCTATTTCAAGTAGAATATGTATTTTTAAGAAAATAACTGAACTTTTATATATAGTAATACTCTTTCCACTGTAGTCCTGTGAGAAGGCTTGAAATTTGAATATAGCAACAAAATTCAACAATTGTAACTAATTTCTGTTTGTGACTGATTCAGTGTGAGTGGAATAACACTTATAAATAACAACAAAAAAAATCTGCCCTGAAAAATCTGACATTTGTCCTTAAAGACTTCAGGTCCTCTTTGAAATGGTTACAGTTACTTAAAGTATATATATAACCCTTGTAAAGTTAAATGTGACTGTGCAATATATTCCATGTTTCAGCCTTTGAAGAAAGCTGTGAGAATGATGGGAGCACCAAACCTTATAGCTGACAATGTGGAATATGGACTTAGTTACAGTGTCATTTCATATCTCAAAAAGTTGAGTCAGCAGGTAATGTTGAAGCACAAGAGCAGTAAAAACTTGTAATATCAGGATAATATCTTAAAATACTCAAGTTCAAGGGTTTTCAAGGAAAAAGAGCAGGAAGATCAAGTTAATGCCTTTCTATAAGCAATTAATAAGGAAGTATTTTGGTTCTGTGAAGTGAAAGAAAACATTTAAGCATAAACTTTAGAGTGGACTGTATAGATAGATATGGAGGTACCTATTAAGATCTCTTATATTTAAGGAACATTTTTACATGTACAGTTATAGTAGCATATTTTTGTCCAAAAGAAAACATGTTATCTTAAGTCAAAGCTGTTGCAGCATTTTTTATTTTTTTTTCAGAAAACAGGGATTTGTACTTAGATGTATCTGAATCAGAAAGTGACTTTTGAAGTGGAAAGTGTTCAGTAAATAAAAACTGAACTGACGTATTAGAGATTCTGAATTAAGCATACAGACTAAAGTTGCAAGTGACCTTCTGTAAAGTGATGAAGTTGGTCATGCTGTTCAGAATAGTGCATGTATCTTGTCTAGTCCCCTGCACCAGTTAAGGCATTTCTGCCCTGCTGCTTTCACTTTTATTTTGTTGAGCTGTGCATGTTAAGCTTTCCTGCTCAAGATCATGAGAGCACACAGTAGGCTTGAAACTTTAATAGTAGTGCAAGTACTTCTTACATAGCTATCAAGTTCTTATAGAACAACTTTTATTTAAAAAAAAAAAAAGATATAAGCCAATTATTTGACAGGGGAGCAAATTTGAATTCTAGAGTATATCTTAGCAAATCATGGTCACGTTGCTCAGTGTTCTACTAAATGAACTAATCTCTCAATGTAGGCTTTGTAGATGCCTAAGATGCAATGACAGACTGCAAATTGGTACATAAAGCTTTTCTCACTTCTGAAAGATTTTAGCAGCACAGACACAGTGTTCTTAAGTACAAATTCAGATTCTGATTAGTCTGTAAATTTAGGGTATAAAACTGCAAAGCAAACATTGGCAAATTGTCTTGGCAAATTACTTCTAGCTCTTTGTTCAACTGCATTCTGCCCAAAAGTTGGCATTTATGAACATGTTTGATTTTGGTACAAATCTAACAATGCTGGGGGTGAGGTCTGTCTGATCAAATAGGATTAGGTATTTTCATGTGTTTCCTATTTTTGTTTAATGTTGTGACTGTCTGTTGAGCTTTTAGGAAGCTGATGCCATTGTATGACTGATCACAACTATAGTTGTGGGAGAATCAGTCTTGAAAGCTTGCATTTAGCTCTTGCAGCAGAAAACAGTTTGAGGACAGATAGAGAATTGCCAGTTAAATTATGACTTATGAAAATAAAAGCATTGCATGCATCTTGGTGCTTAGTAATGGGCAGCAGAGGGAGAAATATGCAGAAAACATAGGCACAAAATGTTCACTATATTTGAAATTGTAGTAGACATTAAGTGGTTATGTACTAAGCACTCCTTAAGCACTCATCCTGGTTATGGTCGTCATAGTGTATTAGCACATTGTTGAATCTTCTAGGTAGGAATTTAAAATGAATAAGTGACTAATTCTTTTAAGAGCATATTGTCAATTTTATTTATTTATTTATTTTAAATTAAGGCCAAAATAGAGTCCGATAGAGTCATTGGCTCTGTAGGCAAAAAGGTAGCGCAAGAGACTGGAATTAAGGTCAGAAGCAGATCACACAACCTGTCTATGGCACATAGGAACGATTTTCAACATCTGCTACAGGGGATTACTGGGGAAATTCCTCATAGACCTCTAGACTTCAATATGAAGGAGTATGCTGGGTTCCAAATAGCTTTGCTGAATAAGGTAAGCACCACTGTGTGTAATGTTGTTATTTTCAATATACTACCATTGAAATGCTAGATATTGTTTCATACGTTGTGTTAATTGAAACTTTAATTACTGAAACCATAGGACTTGAAACCTCAAACTTTTAGAAATGCTTATGATATACCTAGAAGAAATCTTTTGGATCAATTAACACGAATGAGATCTAATTTACTGAAGAGTACTCGGAAGTTCCTCAAAGGACAAGATGAAGGTTGGTTGAGCTTTTTTTTATTTTTTATTTTTTTTTGCCTTTACATGATATCACTTTTATTAAATTTTGAAGACTCAACAAATATTTATTCATAAAAGCTTAGCAGCCATCTGCCATTAAACTTGACTTTGTTCCTTAGCTAATTGGAAGAAAAGCAATTGGGGACAGAAAGGATATAGATTCACCACTCTGTCCTTTAGTCTGAGGAGATTTGGACTTTTACTTACAGATTTTGTTCGCTTATTTTTTTCACCAGCTTTCATGATGTATCTAAGAAAATTTGAGGGGATTTTTGAACATTAAGACCTTTTTCCATGTAAGAAGTGTTTTGTGAATAGTGGAAAGATGAGCTTACTCACTAGGTGCTGTCAGTGTGATTTTTTTGCCCTGTAGGTCAACAGCAGTTGTATGATTGTTTCATTTTCACTTTAAGTTGTGTTTTCTGACACTATGTTAGGGCATCTAACAAACAGAGGTGATGAAAAAAGTGGAGAAAATGGATAATGCAAGTAAAAGTGTATTTTGCATTGTCATTTGGTCACAGATATTAATCTGACTTAAGTAGTGACAGAAAATCATTTGAAATACAAAGAAGTTGCTGTTTGACAAAGGGGTTAAAACACATCAAAACTTACAATTGTTTTCCCTGCTGTTTTTGGTAGCTTATATTCTGCTTGAGAAAACGTTTAGCAAGTTTAAGTTTTCAGGTCCTGTAGATTTGAAAATTCTGATTCCAGTGGCAAAAAAATTTACTGTTGCTTCAAGAATGTGCCAGTCTCAACAATTACATTTGATGTACCCCAAATTGGGTAGATGTCTATCAAAGCTATATGCAGCATGGCATTACTACGTTGCATTACTGTAGATTTTGTTTGTAGTAATGTTTTAGAATAAAATTTATTGCAAGTCTTGTTTTTTTCCCCCACCCATCTACCTGTTGAAAAGCTATGGGACACTCTGGAAAACTAAATCCATGCATGACAGCTATTGCTTTTTCCATGTCATGTTGGAATACATGACAGTTTCCTTTAATCAAGCTTTCTGCACTCAAATCATGATGTTATAAATACCAATTAGGTGAGAATAATGGTGAGTTTTGCATATCTACTCTGTTAATGCATTTGATAAAAGGCTGAAAATTTGAGATGTTAAGTGGAGTTATATTATACTGCTCATCTTACGGGAATTTAGTCTATTAATAACCATCCTTTTATAACAGATCAAGTTCACAGTGTACCTATAGCACAAATGGGAAATTACCAGGAATATCTAAAACAAATACCTTCTCCACTCCGAGAGCTTGATCCTGATCAACCTCGAAGGCTCCATACATTTGGCAATCCATTCAAGTTGGACAAAAAGGTGACTTTTCTATATAGCTTTTTTAAAAACATGCTGTTGTCTGCTGCTAGTTAGACTATTCAAAGAGTAACATATAGGAGAAGTAATTCCAAGTATTTGGGAAGGCATTGCCTACAAGAATGTTTCTCAGTTTTTCATCAGTGTTATCATATGAAGGGCAGTCTTTATTAGAAAACAGTATTATGCCTTTAAAGTCCTTTATAAGTGAAACGCTTGTCATTGTAGTATAGCTAATACCTAAGCATATTTCCTTTGCCATTTGAGAAGCTGGTACATAGTGGCATGTTGTATGTTATTGCCTTGTAAACATCACCATACCAGAGTGTTCACAATATTTTATATTACGTGTTTCTGGATTGAAGTTTTAAGCATTCTACCCATTAAATACAGGGAATGATGATAGATGAAGCGGATGAGTTTGTATCAGGACCTCAAAATAAACATAAAAGACCTGGAGAACCAAGTATGCAAGGGATTCCAAAAAGGCGCCGGTGTATGTCTCCCCTGCTCAGAGGTCGACCACAGACTCCTCCAGTTGTAAATAACCACATTGGAGGAAAAGGACCACCATCACCAATCACACAAGCACAGCTCGACCTTGTTAAACCTATTCCTATTCACAAAAGTAAGTGAATTTTTATATGTAGAGTATTTGGTTTTTATTTATGGAAAAAGTGTGTCTTTGTAGAAATATTATTGGCTGATTTCCCAAATAGGGCAGTTTTTGGAAATGTGTAGTTGAAGTATGTAAGTGTGCAATGGGGGCTTATCACAGAGAGTTAACATAGCTCTTCAGACAGAAGTCTCATGTGAACTTTCCAATATAAACACTGTATTTCCTGTATTAAATGAGGAGACTGTAAACAGAAGGGTGTTCTTCTTTTTCCTGGAAATTTACAAGCTCCAGAAGTTATCACAACTTGAGGTTATTTTGAATTTCCCTGTAGTGCAGTGGATTTATTTTCCTTAGTATTGAGCTGAGGTACTGTGTAACAGTCTTGCTCTCACTGTTCGGTGAGCAACAGTTGCTCAATAAGTTTGACAGTTCACTTTAATAAGGAAAGATAAGTATGTAGTAAAAGTACATTGTACAGGTTAGTTCTTTGCTGTTGATAATGCATGTATCAGTTTCCCTGGAAAGGTGATGGAACAGCTTGTGCTGGATGCCATCTGCAGACAATTGTAAGAAAAGGAGGTTATCAGGAGTACTCAGCATGGGTTCACCAAGGGGGAGGGAGGTCATGCTCGACCAACCCAGTAGCCTTCTATGATGTCACTGGCTGGATGGATGGAGGGAGGGGCAGTGGATATCTACCTTGATTTCAGCAAGGCATTTGATACTGTCTCTCACAGCATCCTTATGACAAAGCTGAGGAAGTGTGAGACAGATGAGTGGACAGTGAGGTGGGCTGAGAACTGGCTGACTGGCAGAGCACAGAGGGTCATCATTGGTGGTGCAGAGTCCAGTTGGAGACCTGTAACTAGCGGTGTCCCCCAGGGGTCGGTGCTGGGTCCAATCTTGTTCAACATCTTCATCAATGACTTTGATGAGGGGATAGTGGCCACCCTCAGCAAGTTTGCTGATGATACGAAGTTGGTAGGATTGGCTGACACCAAAAAGCCCAATGGCATACTGGGGTGAATTAAAAAGAGCATGTCCAGCAGGTCGAGGGAGGTGATCTTCCCCCTCTACTCTGCCCTAATCTGGAATATTGTGTCCAGTCCTGGGCTCCCCAGTACAAAACAGACAGGGATCTCTTGGAAAGAGTCCTGCAGAGGGCCATAAAGATGGTGAAGGGCCTGGAGCATCTCCCCTATTAGGAGAGACTTAGGGAACTGGGTCTGTTTAGCCTTGAGAAGACTGAGAGGGGACCTGATCCAGGTCTATAAATATCTGAGGTGTGAGGGGCAAAGTGGTGAGGCCAGTCTCTTTTCAGCAGTGTGTGCAAGAACTTCTTTACAGTGAGGGTGACGGAGCACTGGAACAGGCTGCCCAGGGAGGTGGTGGAGTCTCCTTCTCTGGAGATATTCAAGACCCCCCTAGACGCCTACCTGTGTGAAGTGGTGTAGGGAGCCTGCTTTGGCAGGGGGGTTGGACTCGATCTCTGGAGGTCTTTCCCAACCCCTATAATTCTGTGATTCTGTGAAGAATACAGCTGTAATTTTAAGCCATTAGCTGAGAGGAAATAAACCGATGTGCTTTTTGTTACAGCCCAGAAACAACAACCCACAAACGTTTTCTTGTGCCGGGCATGTATAATAGACAGGCTGAAGCATAGTTCTAGAAGTATTGCTGCTTGCCGTAGTCTCAGTGATCTCTATCAGATCATAAAGAAGGCAGAACTTGTATGAGTAATCTGTGTTTTATTGTATTTTTTTTGTTTTTTTTTTTTTTTTAGCATCAGAAGCTAATAATGAGATTGCAATGGATGATGTGGTAGAGAATCATGTTACAGACCCGCTTTCATCAGATGATTTCCCAGATGCTGTGGATTCTGAATTTTCAATGTCTTCTTCATTCAATTCATTGGATCGATCAGCAGCTCATATAGAGGGTGCAGGCCATGAGCATCTAGGGAATAACTTGAATGTTGATGGATTTTTGGAGAATCATGATGAATCAAGTAGTAAAGAAGAAAATACTGAAGACAGTTTGCCAATATCTTCAACCAGCAAAGGGAAAAAAACAGTGCCCTGCAGAAGTTCCAGAGAGATTAATATAGAGCTGAGAGCACAAATCATGAAAGAGATCCGAAAACCAGGAAGAAGTAAGCATTCCAAATCTCTTCATTAAATGACTGGCATGAGAGCTAGGCAAAGAATTAATATTATTTTGCCTTTTCAGAAAAATACTAAACCGTGAAGAGTGAAATGAAATTGAAAGCTAGATAGATTTGTTTTAAAGCAGCTTGTAAAAACTTCCTGGATGAATGATTCTAATACTGCTGCATCTGTCAATTTCCATGAAAGTAATGGTTATCGTTATTGATATTAGAATTATAGGTATCCTAGTAATATCCTAAACATGACCATCTGATTATGGTTTTTAATGTTAATGTTGATAAAACTGTATGTTATCATTATAAGCCTGGATTTTAGATGATCTGTCTTATCAGAAGCTGAATTAATTCTCTTGCCTTTGTTCACATAAAGCAAAATGTTTTAACGGGTGTCTCTTTAACTGTTTTTGCTCTTATTTTTTTCAAGAATACGAAAGAATCTTCTTTTTACTGAAGCATGTACAAGGAAGCTTACAAACCAGACTGATATTTTTGCAAAATGTAATTAAAGAAGCTTCAAGGTAGGTAAGATTAAGATCTTAAAGTAAGATTGTATAAGATTAATACAATACTGAATTGTATTAATCTTATAAAACTGCACCATCTACTGCTCCTTGTAATTGCTTGACATCCATGCAGTCCTGTGTCTTAAACTTCCCACACAATGCTTTGTGTGAATCATTTTGTAGAAAACAAACACTAGAAATACATAAACTTCCTGATGGTTTTGGTGTTTTTTTTTGCTTTATACTGAGTCTTAATGTTAGTAGCTGTAACTGCTAAATCATCATAAAGGTAGGTGAACAATGGTATAGGAAGAAAAGGTAATTAGATAATCATTTAACTTCTGGGAACTTGCGAACAGATGCTTTTGCCAGAGTTTAATATGGTCATAATACCAAACTCAGAGTACAGTTCAGAACAGTGCAAGTGTGTGATCTTTTCATTGCTGCTTTGAGTACATGTTAGCTGCCAAAGCATTGGTCAGAAGTTGCTTCTTGAATGCAGAAGTGTCGCAAGGGGTGGTAGCTGGAAACAACAAGGAACAGCATGCTGCAAGGCAGCGGTTTGAGCGAAGGAGACAATGTTCTCATGCTCAAATTTCTGTAGTCTGGAGGGAATAGAAGTACAGAGACTCCAAGTATGGTTTACATCTATATTTCTTCAGTTCCTCTCAAACTTCTTATTTATATTTTCTCATTATCTCAAAACACGCTCTATGCTCTGTGATGGCCATTTTGCCATCAGAACCAAATTCTCTTCTGTGCTTGTGCCATGAAGGCATGCAGAATAAAAGCTGCTGCTACCTTTAGGACTGTAGTTCTTTCATATGTTTTCTTTACTTCTGGAAATAGAAAACAATGGTTTTTCTGGCATTCTGAAGGCTGAGTGATATTTAACCTCGTACTGGGCCAGAGTTGTAGTAACACCAGTTTGTATTCTCTTACTAAATGGGAGAAGCAAGTTAGTAGTTACCTAAAGTTCTAGTAAGCGAAGTACATGCAATGCCATCACTCAGTGTACCTAAAATGATAGCTCAGTAAACACTCTGCTAACGATACTTGATGTATGATGTGCATTCATTAATACCTTGTTTTAAATACAGGTTTAAAAAACGAATGCTGATAGAACAGCTGGAGAGTTTTCTGGAAGAAATCCATCGCAGATCCAATCAGGTCAACCATATCAACAGCAGCTAAGGAACTGCACAGCAGAGCCACAGCAGGGCACTGCTGTTCTTACTTGCATTCATTTTTGACATGCACTCTTATCCCAAGTTCTGTATATGGAAGAATGAGAAGCTGCTCTATAAAAGAATGAGAAAAGTATCTGTCATCTTTTTTTTTTTTTTCTTCCTTTCTGTTACTTTGTAATGTGAAAAAATATCACTAAAACATTTTTATTTAACTAAATGGAGAACTCCTTGTCTGTCCACGGACTTCAGTGTCACTTTCCCTCAGGTTCTATTTTCTTACGCTGATCTTCGAAACGATCACCTCTTAAGGTTGAGCTTTGCCAAAAAGTTGATTTGTAATTTTCAGAAAAGAGGAAAAAAAAAAAGCACATACATAAAACAAGGTAATGTTTTGTATATACAGTTATTTTGGATATATTATTGTAAGTTGTATAAATGTATTTTGACAAATATTTAAGAAAAGCACTTTTGTTATTCCATCAATAAAAGCTCTATTTTAACGTTTGCCTGGGATTGAGTTCAGTTTTTACTGGAATTGGTTCATTTTGCCTTCCTTTTAGGGAACTTCCATTTGTTGGTGTTAGTCTGATGCTGTATGATGAGCAGGTTTGTGTCACTGAATGTTCTGTTCTTCATTAAAAGCTGTTGAAGTGAAAGCAGAATTGTGACTATGGTAAAATGAACAGCCCAGCCATCCTGGACATAAAGTATCACTTTATTTGACCCTAATTTTATCTTTGCCAGACGCTCCTGACTTCTTTCTTGTGGAACATTTCCTCTTAGATCACTTGTTCTGAATGAGTCCAGCTGATCAGCCCAGCACCTGCCAGCAAGATGGTGTCATGCAGGAGCTGTGAACCAGTTCTTCAGTATTGCAGTGGCAAAATCTGTTCAGTTTTTCCTCCAAGATGCAAGATGTTTAGCACCACAACTACAGCAAAGACTAGTTTTTTCCAGACAGGTCTAATTTTTCTTCCATTACTTGAAGGGAGCATATAAACAGGAGTGGGACTGACTGTTGATAATGATTGGACAAGAGGGGGGGGATGGTTTCGAACTGAGACGGGGAGGTTTAGGTTAGAGATTAGGAGGAAGTTTTTCACTCAGAAGGTGGTGACGCACTACAGCATGTTGCCCAAGGAGGCTGTGGATGCCCCATCCCTGCAGGCATTCAAGGCCAGGCTGGATGTGGCTCTGGGCAGCCTGGTCTGGTGGTTGGTGACCCTGCACATAGCAGGGAGGTTGAAACTGTAGGATCGTTGTGGTCCTTTTCAACCCAGGCCATTCTAGGATTACTGTAGTTCGTATAAAGTAATAACATTGAAGGGGACTTAATATTTTTGCAAGCAAGAATGTTTAATAAATACATACATAATGTAGCCTTTAATTTCATCTGAGAGAAGTTCACCATAGGAGGAGTGGAAGGTGGTATTTGACTAGCATTTATTATAGAGGATTTGTAACTCTTCCTATGAAGAGTACTGAACCTGTAAAAGAAAACAGTGTTAAAACTGGGACCAAGTTTTCAACATGTGGTACAATTTCAGTACTTGAATTAAGCATTGAAGTAGCAGATTTGAAGTTCTTTATTATATGTAAAAACTGATTGTGCAGCTACATGCTTGTCTTAGGGTAATCAGAGCATTACTGCATTGAGGATAGGGATTGTTTCCAAACAGCAACCCAACCAGAGAGTTGCCCAGGACGCATCCTAAAGAATCACTTCTGAACAGAGTAATACGACTCTGCCGTTTTCCCAATGAAAAACTTCATTTACTGTGTCAGAACAAAGACAAACAAGGGCTGTGTTTTTGGGTTTCCCTTCTTTCTTTTTTTTTTTTTTTTTTTCCATTGGAAATATTAAATGTACTTTGAGTTTTGAGTTGCAGTCATGTCAGAATCCCATTGTACAGCTGCATTTCCTTTTCATGCAATTCACCATATACTGTAAACTGAGCAGATTTATTCCTTAGAGTTACTGTTTGGTCTTAATCCTGAGGAGTCTACAGCTCAGATTTCATTGGTCAGATTTGCTTCAGTGCCTTTTTTCCTATTTCTTTTTTGCCCTTGCTTAATACTTATGCTTTGATTAACCAGAATCTGTAGAGCTGAGTTTTAATTACGTGGGTATTTACGGGCGGTGAACGTAATTATCTGCTACAAACAATTAAGGAGAACAGCTTCCTCATGTCTTTTTAGGCAAGTCCCCAAACAGTGTTTTACTGAACCCTGACAGTGATTGCAAAGGTGAATGCACAAATTGTAGGCTTTTCTGTTGAGCTTTTGTCTCAGTCCTTTAGTGACATCCAGTGAAAGTCCATGGCTTTTGAGAACCTGAATGTTTCATGAGAATGTGAAGCAGGGGAGCACCTTCTCCTCAAAGGTGTTGGAGTTTGGTACAAGAGAAGAGAAACTTATGTACATTTGGAACTGTAGCTCGGTTGGAGGCTGTTGGTTTGCTGAACTGCTGAGCTATGCCTTTCCTGGCTTGGCTCTCCTTCTTTTATTATTATGTATTTTAAAGGAAATTAAGCTATTCCTTATGTATGCTTTAAAATCTAAACCCACTGTTCCTGGCTGTTGAAACGTCCTGGACTGAAGATGCACAACAAGCGTCTTACCAATTTGAGTGCTACTTGAGAATGGTTCTGCTGCTGAATCAGAGAGCGTGCGTACCTGTGTTGGCTTGTCGCAGGAAAAAAGTGAAAGGTCGGTCTGCTTTGAAAACAGGTGTTCGAGATCTTTTCAGTAGTACCATTGCTGCCATGCAATTAAGAAGATATTAGTAAAATGCATTGATTTTTCTATTCCATTTTCTATTCTGTGCCCTCAAAACTCACCATACCAAATCACAGAATCACACAGAATGACCCGGGTTGGAAGGGACCTCAAGGATCATGTAGTTCCAACCCCCCTGCCTGGCAGGGCCACCAAACATACACCTTTACTAGATCAGGTTGCCCAGGGCCCCGTCCAACCTGATCTTGAACACCTCCAAGGACGGGGCATCCACAACCTCCCTGGGCAGCCTGTTCCAGGGCCTAACCACTCTCCTAGTGAAGAACAAGGAGATCCCAGAACTAGAATCCCAGAGCCCAAGCTGTGACTCTAAGGATAAACAAGTGATTTTGTCCTGTAGGCGCAAATGTAATCCCCTCTTCTAAATGGGAAGCAGCAAATAAGTACTTAAATCTTCCTGAAATTAGAGCTCATAGCTAAGACTGAGTATCTTTAAAGAGCTGCATGGGGGTGGTTAAATGGTCTCTAAAGTTATGATGGCTTAGGAGCAATTATAAGCCATGTTCAAATCAATTGTGCCTTGCAGCTATGTAGTATTGGCTATATTGACAAAACTGAAAACTTGGATAATTGTAACAAGCAGTTAAAACAACAGAATTCAATTGAAAATTTGAGTAAGACTCAATAAAGTGAATTTGAGTGGCACTACTTCAGTGCTCCTAAAAAAAAACAACAACAAAATGACTTCAAAGCCGCGTGTGTGTGTCTGGATGCAGAGCTTTTAATGTACAGCAATGAACATAATCAGACATTTGTAAACCAGCTTCTTAGCTTGGTCTGATGAGAATTCATGGAAGTTCTGGCACTGGTTTTAGTGGAGTAAAGGTGTGATGCTCTCTGACTGCTATTAACCTTAGAATCAAAGAAGGGTTAGAAGGGACCTCAAGGATCATCCAGTTCCACCCCCTGCCATGGGCAGGGCTGCCACCCACCGGCTCAGAGGGGGGACCACTAAGATGATCAGAGAGTCAACCAGACCAAACTTTCACATCGTGAATTTCCAAGGTACCAATGGGACTGCCTCCAGAAACAAACCCTACCATGATTTAGGAGGTGCAGATGAACAGAGAGTAACCTCCTTTGGTTTCTGGGATACGAACAAAGAAATTGGTTTTGGGCGGTGCTGTGTGGAGCCAGGAGTTGGACGCAGTGAACCTTGTGGGTACGATACAGCTCAGGATTTTCTATTATTCTATTTAACCAACAGAAAAAGTGGTTTATTTTGTTAAACTGGATTTTTCCTGTGCTGGTAAAGTTGGATTTCATCCAAGCTTTTGTGTGCTGGTCTAACATCAACCACGGAATGGAAGGAGGTTTGAAAGTTCCTACGAGCAACTACTAAGGTGAAATAGAAATATTAAATACAAATGTTTGCATTTGGAGTGGGTGTGCTTCTAAATGCTGACATGCTTTGGAGAAACAGTTTTGTGATGAGCAGTTGTTGCTGTTGTGACAGTCTCCAGGAGTGAAAAGTAACACTTGTATGTATGATTTACCTGTAGCTCCTGACGCCTTGGTGCCATCCTCTGTTACTTCAATCTTTGCTTTGTGAATAGCTTCTGAAATATAAAGGCCAGCTTGCTCTGCAAAACAAACCGACCCAACAGGTGAATATTCATAGCATTCTCATGCATTTTATTGTGAATACTATTTTTATTTCGTTAATTTATAATGCTTTTACCTTTTATATTTGTTTGTTTTGTTTTCTCCTGCAGGTTCTAAGGATCTTAGGCTGAACCTAAACTGTGCTGAAGGTGAGCTGTGCCAGAGGATTTTACATGCATGTGTCTGGTAGGGATAAATACAGACAGTCCAAACATCTGAGCCAGGTCTATGTCAAGAACATCATAGCTCAGCCCATAGCTGGAATAATAGGGCTGTGGGGTGTTTTGATCAGCATTCTCCAAGTGCAGGGAAACTGGAGAGTAAGTTAAAACCCCTGTGTGTGTCTCGTATCTTTCTGCCTGGAAATGTTCTCTGTTACATGTTCCGGTTGCAGAAGAACATCACTTGACACCATATGGAAACATCTTTAGAGTGAGACAACGCATGAGGAAGGCAACATCAGGTTATTTTACTCTTGTGAAGACAGCAGATCTTTATTGCTGATGGAGAGAGACAAGGACTTCCAGATCATGAGTAGAAACACACAAATTTGTGTGCCTCTTTGATTAGGAAGACTTTCATGGAACCTTAAGTCATTGCTGCGAATGCTCTTTTCTCTCATTTATACCTTCATTTATTTGTTCTTTATTCTATATTCTTTATTCTATTCCCACCATTTGGACAGTGGTGTGTTGAATGCATGTGCCTTAATATCTCTTCCAGAATAATCTACTCCATGATCTTCCCAGACATAGAGGTGAGGCTCTCTGGCCTCTAGTTCCCTGGGTCCTTCTTCCTTCCTTTCTTAAAAATGGGAGTGATGTTTCCCTTTTTCCAGTCACTGGGGCTTTGCCTGACAGCCAGGACTTTTCAAATACGATGGAGAACATCTTGGCAGCCACATCAGGACCATCAGGCCTTAGGACCCTGGGTTGCATGTCATCCAGCCTCATGGTCTTGAACACATTCAGCATTATGAGGCAGACTCAGTCTTGCTCTGCTCTTACAATGGGAGGGATTTTGCTTCCCACTCCCTTCTCCACATACACACACATAGAAGTTCAGGTGTGAGAAGCCTGACTCAGCCTCTTCTACCCAATGTATCTAAAGAATCCCTTGTGTTTTTTGTGTCCCTCCTGATGTTCAATACCATCTGTGCCTTAGCTTTCCTAGTCCTATTCCTGCAAATTTGGACAATGTCCCTATATTTTTCCCAGGCAACCAATGCTAATAGAATTATCAGTAATAAAGTAGATCATTTGAATGGGAATTTTGTTTTGGAGTTCACAGAGAAAGTAGTAAAATCAACACAGAACACCTGAGTCTACTGAATCTCTTCATTGTTATCTAAGAATCTATACATGTTGGGTCAATGATCACTTTGTATTCAGTCAAGCCTCTTACCTGAAATGCCTTTAAAATTAGCAGTGATGGGATCAAATGCATCTCTAATTCCCAAGGCAGAAAAAACTGTCTTTAGATCAAAAAGGCTTTGAATACTAAACCTGAAATTAAGATGAGAGATGTGATTTAAATTCAGGATTCATACTTTCATAGAGCTAAAAGGTGGAACATGCAATTTGTTTCAAGCCTTCGCACTTCATCTATTTCAGTGTGAGTCCAATGATTTCTACTTGATTAAGCACACTTCCCAGAGAAGCAACTGCTCTTCACTTGAAGGCTTTAACAGCAAGAAGCCCTCACCTCTCTCTGTTGTAATTATGCTGCCTCTTGGTCTTCTTGACATGTGAACTTTGCGTATTCCTGAACGTGCTCTCTTTAGCATTCTATCTGGCTGTAGCAAAAGGGCTCTTGGAATTGTTTCCAGAAATGATGTTGGAAGGGATGAGTATTAATGTACAAATTGTTGTTCACATGGAGAATGTATTGTGAGAGATGTTTTATAATCTGTTTCTGTCCTACAGGCTGTGCGTGTCATTGACATCACATGTAATTGTGGCAACAGGAGTAGTGAAGTCATCTTAGAGGAACAGAATTGCTTACCTAGGTAGAAAAATGTCCATCTTTGTCCTCTTTAAGCTGCTGGACCAGAGTGCTATGGTTTTGGCAGAAAGGTGAGACTCAATCTGGGACAAAGGCGTTCTTTTGTGGCTGGGAAGCACTATGAACATGCTGAGTTTCTCCCCCAGGTAGGGCAACTCAACGACACTGAAAGCATCCTGAGTTGTTGTCTGGAACTGACCTGTATTTAGGTGAATATAGATCTTATGTCATCATTAAAGTGAAAAAGAAAACAATGGTCAGACCTCAAAAAAAAACAAGTGTGGGGAAGCAGATGGTTCAGAACACCAGTGATGGAGTGCAATGGGTTGTCTCTGATGCATGGGCTCAGCTTGGGCCACCTATACGTCGCCACACATTGGCCCACAGTATCAGAGGAAGATATTGGTGTTATGTCAGTAGAGGTCAAACCTTCCCACCAATATCCTGTGTGGTGACTATGCTGAAAAAATGAGTATCCTATTTAATTAACCGAAACCTTCTTTTCCTTCTGTTTCCTTCTCTACTACCATTAAGAATGAGTTTTAATCTTATTTCAGGAGACCAACAGCTACATTAGATGGTAAAGTAGTTGGGCATATATTATATACCCAGTGTATTCATTATGAAAACTGAAAAACCTATCAAAATCAGATGAAACTTTTAAAAAACAGTCTCAGAGGTACAAACTGTTTGGCTTCCAACCCTGTAATTTCAGGAACACACAGAAATCATTGCCAGAGAAAGAGTTAAACACAAGTTACGAGCAAATGACTTATTATTACCATTGCTGCAGGCCAGATTTCCTACTCCCTTTTCAGCCAGCTGTAGTAGTTGTGTCTTGTAGGGTAGACACTCATGCTTTTTGAGCCAGTGTTTATAACTAGTGGAATATAGTTAACTGTTGTTCAACATACCTAAATATCTGCTCATAAACACAGAGACACAGGATATCTTAAATGTTTTGTGTAAAATGTTTGCTAAGCTTTGCAAATCTGGGTTAGGTGGCATTCATTGCATGCCAGTAGCCCTGCTAGAACCTAAAAATGTTAGATCCTTAGATCAGCCCTCCCAGCATGCATTACTGAGAGGGAATTGCACTGGTAAAACCATCCCCCAGCACATGGGTTATTTTGCTGGAAAAAAAAAACCAAATCTCTTCTGGTTTGTGAGCAGAAAGGATTTGTGTTTGTTCTGCACAGGATGGGGGTGGTTTAATTCATGGGCATACTGATGTTTTGGAGTCTGTTATGTCTACAGAGGTTATACAGACCTTATTTGTTAATTAAAAATAAAAATAAAGACTTAGAATGATTGACTTGGGATGTTTTGCCTTCCTTGGTTGAACTGATTTTGAGCATCCCATAAGGATGGTACGCAGCTAAATTAGTATTCAAATCTAGTTAACAAATTGCTTGGAAAAAAAGAACATGTAATATAGCTGCAGTATCTAACAGGCTTGCACAAATAGTAGTCTTGGCACTTTCTTAGCATCACTGTTAGTTCTCAGGATCTTCCATGGCTTAACTTTCTTGATCTTTGTTTTGGATCCTGGTGGTGGACAGCTGCAATCATGTTGATAATGAAGAAAACTTAGCTCAGGTCTCTGTTTTGTTGTAGTAAGCCTGTCTTGAGGCCCTGGAGCATGACCAGGGAAGGACAACAAAGCTGTGAAGGGTCTGGAGCACAAGCCCTGTGGGGAGCAGCTGGGGGAACTGGGATTGTTCAGTCTGGAGAAAAGGAGGCTCAGGGGAGTCCTTATCACTATAACTACTTGAAAGGAGGTTGTGGTGAGGTGGGGGAACCAGGGAAAAAGTTAGGTTGGATATTAGGACAAATCTGTGCTCAGAAAGAGTGGTGAAGAGTGTTTCCCCTGCAGTGAGCTGGGGATACAAAATCACCCAGAGCTGAATGACCATGAGCTGATGTAGTAGTTTACAGAGAGTGAAGAGGCACTGGGTTTTGGAAAAGGAAATTCTGCACTCTGAACTGAAGTTAATTCCCTTCTAAAAGAGACGAATGCACCAGAGGAACGGGAGCTCTCCAAGCCAGAGGTGTGAGTGTGTTCAGGAATGGGTGATCCTATCAGGGGAATTAAGTGTGCTGGATACACCACAGGTTTTCTTGAAGAGGAAACACCACAGGCAAAGCCACAGCAATACAGGCAAACTTGCAAAGTGGAAGAAAATGATTCCTTAGACAGGTGGGTTCCGAGATAAAGAGTTGTAGAAATAATGAATGGCCAATGGCCTGCTTGATGTGACCAGAAAAGGAAACAGCTTTAGCTGTGGAAACAAGAGAAAAAGGAAGAAAAAATGGTGCAGCTGAACACTGAATTCTTTTTATTTAATTTCAAATTTATCTCCAATTATTTGCTGGAAATAATGGGAAAGGATTAGCTTGATGATAAATTATTGAATAACACCAAGGTACCTAATGGGAATGAGGAAAGAACAAGAGGACTTGCAATGCCAGAGATGCAAATGAAGTTTGACCTACTTCAGAGAGACAAATCTGGGTCTTGGGTAGTTACCACTTTAGAATTCAAAGAGAATGAATGTGAAAGTTGAAAGTGTGTTAGCAAAGATTTTCCAGAAACCTGTAGAGTCAGAGTCTGCATCTCGAGGTGAGGTCTTCATTTGAAAAAGTTTAGAATATAACCTGGAGAAACAAAGGGCCAAGTCAGAGAGGGACACGGAAAGTAAGGTAAACCGCAACATCAGGCAAGTCCGGGTATCTTTTTGGTCAGGTAATTGATTTGGTAAAAAGGCACAGATCCAGCCATCTGATTTTAAGGTAAAACATTAGACACAGATTCACTATGCCACATTTAACAGGTAATATGTAGAAGTGATGGTAGCTAGAGTCAGAAATGAAAGATAGAATGCACCTGCTTGAAGAGGAGATTAAAATGAGTCAAGGTGAAAGTGGAGTTTTCATGTTGAAGAGAGTTCAAAGCATTGCCAATACTGAAGGCTTTCATCAGAGGTGGACAGTGAGGTCACCCTGATGACCAGGATGGTGGAAACCCTATAGTGCCCAAGAAGCCAACAAAAAAAGGCATGCATTTATTAAGATTTCCATGCCCTTAATTTACCTGTGACTCATCAGCTGAAAGAAAAATGGAATGTTGGGAGAACAGAACAGTTAGGGTGCAGCCTGAGTAACCACTCAATAACAGTGCATTCTAGCACAACATAGAAATTCTGAGAGCAAAATACCAAATGTGTATTTGACCCATTACAATTATGACATAAATTTCTTACTTACTTTCAAGGAAGACTAGCTTAAATTGGAAAAGTACAGTAAGGGACTCTTTAGAGAATTGGAGTATCTATTTAATGAGAAGAGTAGATGAGCCTGGCATCTTCATTTTAGCCAATTTCATTATTTACTCATAAATATGTTTAGGAATAAATATCAAAGCTGAGATAAGCTATTTAAGTTGAAAAGCATGTCTTGCACAGTACTAAGATATAAATTGGTCTTGAAGAAATTTAGACTTGGAATTAGAAAGATTTTTATCTTTCAAATTAAGGGCAGAAAGGAAAGGAGCTTTTTATATTAAAATGGGTTGTAGATTTCCTGGTAATTGAAAATTAAGCCTACAGTACGAGTTGTTGTGTCACCAGCCCATATTCTTCAAACCTTCGAAAGGAGAGTACTATCTATATGAATGTGGAATGAGAGCAGTTACCGTAGTTAACTTCAGCTGTGTGATGCATTGTGGGCACTTTCAGGGTTGAGCTCTCTGCTGTGGTAAAAGGCAAAATCTGGGTATCCATAAAGGAAAACTTCTTCAGCCACGTGCTCTTGAAATACATGGTGCTCACCACAGCGACGCGGCTGAGCGGTGATACAGCTTCTTCAGAAGGCACACTGTGCACATCCCTATCTGCAAGGGAGAGAGATTTTACTTATTTGGAGTAGCAGCCTTAATGTGTATGTTCAACATCGCATTGTGTATTAATGCCCAAATTAATACTCGTGTAATTTAAGTTGATGGGGCGGATCAGGGCTTTATTTGGTCTAATGCTTCTAAGGACTTGCTTTTTAATTTTTTTTTTCATTTACACACATTTAATTTCATTTAATTTCACTACCTTTCTTACTTATGTGGAGACCTTTTCATTTTCTATTTTGATGTCTTAACATCAGAGGCTGCCCTCCACACTCCCCCCCACAGCATGAAAGCATTCTGTGCAGCAAGCTTGGTCCCAGGGGAGTTTGGCTGCTCCTCGTTAAAACTGAGAGCACTGAAAAGGATTCCCGTTTTAAAAATTAGAGGAATAATGCCAAGGAGTTTATGGCTTGATATTGCAAACTTACAGTCAGAGATTCAGACTTATTACGGCTCCCATGAGGAATGAGCAGCAGCACAAGAGTGAGATTTCCTGGCTGTTAGTCTTAGAATCATAGAATGGCCTGGGTTAAAAAGGACCACAATGATCATGGAGTTTCAATCCCCTGCTATGTGCAGGGTCACCAACCACCAGACCAGGCTGCCCAGAGCCACATCCAGCCTGGCCTTGAATGCCTCCAGGGATGGGGCATCCACAACCTCCTTGGGCAACCTGTTCCAGTCTGTCACCACCCTCTGAGTGAAAAACTTCCTCCTAATCTCTAACCTAAACCTCCCCTGTCTCAGTTTAAAACCTTGTCCAATCACTATCAGCCCACATGGACAGTCATTCCCCCTCCTGTTTATACACTCCCTTCAAGTACTGGAAGGCCTCAGTGAGGTCTCCCCAGTGCCTTCTCCTAGTTAAGAGTCTTGGTTTGTGCAAGGTGGAGTGTGGCAAAAAAACCCCTTATTCTTTGTGAAATACATGTTCTCTAATTATTCTTATTTTACATTTATTCACATGCAATCATTCTCATGAGTTGCTATACTACCTGCGAGGTTACCGGTGATCCACCCCTGTATTAGGGCTGCGGTTTGGTTGGGGTCGGTGAAGTCAGCTTGCTGCAGGCTGCTGTTGGCCCAATGTGAGACATGTGCAGCAAAGTGAGGCGAGAGCTGCACACCAGTGTGCATGAAGAAGGAGCAAGCCAGCTGCACCACAGCACCCTGGCCAGAGTCAGCTGTTCCTTCGTACACCTTGTGCAACATATCCTGCACGCTTTGATCTGCCAGGGGAGAGAGAAGGAATAACTGCAATTATTATGTTGAAACATAAGATCTGAGGGGCTCTCAGCTCTATTGCTGGCACTACTGTCTTCTGAAAGTTAAAGTGCTTTCACAACTGAAGCAACCTTGATAAGATGGGGTATTCCTGTAGAGCACAATGACACAATGAGCACAGATAGTGCAGATATGTCAAGTGGCTGATGCAATGTCATGATCACACCTTTATGTGTGTGATAGGGCTCTTATGTTTCATCAGGGTCATTATTCATTCTCTCTCTGAGTTCTCATTGGTGAGACTGAGCACCTCCAGCAGTGACTGGCTGAGCTGCTGTTGGTACATTATGGTACAACATTTTTTGGACATACATCTCCTTTTCATGTCATCACTGGTACCACCCATCCCAGGAATAGTATCTCCCTGACTGCTCCAGCTCTGTCTGCTACTCTTGACCCTTTAGTTTTGAAGGACTCACTGATATAGTCCTGGTTAGAAATATTGCTTTTGACCCCAGGGAGACCATTATGAAATGAAGTCCTCAGTTTCCCATAGGCAGCACTGAGGGAAGGCAGATTTGGACACAAATGATTTGGGTCAGGTAACCTAGCAAGGGTTTTGGTGGGCTGGATCCATCCTTCCTCTACTGACCAGCCCGAGGCTGAGCATCAAGCCAAAGGTAAGGTCACTGTGACACTTCATCTCCCAGCCAGGTCCCTCACCTCATCAGAAGACTTCTACTACATCAGTAAAGATTTTTGCTGAGCTAAAGGGAAAGTTTCATGTCTTCATGTCTTCCTATTTCTACCACCCAAGAATCCAGTGTGTGGGTTTTCTAGCCTAGCGGCGCTCCTCTAATAACCTGCAGGGAGACTGATCACCTCTGTGAAGATTGGTATTAAAGCTTAGATCTATTACTCTTGAAGGGATAAAATATTGAACTCCTTGAACAGATGTCAAGAAAACTCACACAGTCTGAGGTGTAAAGTGCTTTTCTTGTGTGTTTTGCATCAGTGCGGGAGCATTTGGCAAGCTCTCTGGAGGACAAAAGAAATCAAAGATGGTAAATTGGAAGCAGATGTTAATGTGAGGTGTGGTATCCTGAGCTTGGAATTTCAGTCAAATCAAAGCACTTAGCTAACCGGAGTCCTGAATTCTTACTCAGAGAGCAGTTCAAAATTGCTTTAAAATACTCTACTGTGGATCAAATAAAACAGCAAGGAAAAAACATTTCTAGGTGTATTATTTTGCCTGTTCTTTTTTCAAGACATCTCTTTAAACACCGCTTTTCTTAGTATTAGAATAAAGGTGAACCAATATTCCAAATGTTAAAAGAAGATTACGGGTGCACGTAAGAGCTGTGAATAGTGAATGAACCATCAATGTTTTCATTGTTTTTAGTCTGCCAAGATTTTAACCACATCCTTCGTTATTGTGAGAGAAGGACCAACTAAAACATGAATGCAAATATCTAGTGGAAAAACAGAATATCATGGAATCATAGAATGGCCTGGGTTGAAAAGGACCACAGGGATCATCCACTTTCAACCCCTGCTATGTGCAGGGTCGTCACCCTACAGACCAGGCTGCCCAGAGCCACATCCAGCCTGGCCTTGAATGCCTGCAGGGATGGGGCATCCACAACCTCCTTGGTCAACCTGTTCCAGTGCGTCACCACCCTCTGAGTGAAAAACTTCCTCCTAATCTCTAACCTAAACCACCCTCTGTATATGTATATATGAGCAATTTGCTTTTACTTATCTGAAATCTGGGCTAAGTACTTATTTATTAGTTGTAAACCTTTGGAGGACATGATATCTTTCTCCCCCACTATAAATGTGATATCTTGGATAATAAAAATAGACCCTGTTCTACTTTTTTCTCACATTCATACATTAATGTTGCTAAAAGCCTCGATGCACAGGGCTAATGCCTTAAACTGAAGTAGACAGAAATTAAAGTAGAGATAAAAAATGTGGTTGATATTCTTTGACACATGAGAAGAATGAGGACAGTGCAAAAGAGCCACCCGGTCATTAATAACATCTATACTTCTCTTAGTTGTATCTTGTGTGGAGATTTGTGCCTAAATTTTAATGTGCAATATTCTTCTAACTTAATATTCTTTCCTTAATGATTGAATCCTTATGCAACAAAAAGCACAGCAGTTGCTGAGGTAAAATCCCTGCCTGAACTAATGCTGTTTAAAATCATCCTACTGAATTTACAGAAAGTAAATCAACCGGAGTTGGTTCATACTGCTATATTGGTTTTGAATATCAATGATATAGAGAATGGCATTGATGACTAAGGTAGGTTACAGCACAGGTAATTAAGGTAGGTTTTATCTTTAGTCTTTGTATGGAGTTACCTTCTCTAGGAGCAGCTGTGCTTCAGTAAAAGAGTAAGCAGTACTTGGAAAGAAGGAATAATATAGTGCGTATACCTTCTACTGAGCGTCCTTTGTCCCACTGACACCTGCCTATCTAATCTGGAGAAAACACTCCCAAATTACATTTTTTTGCAGAATAAAAATAGTTCATTAGACATGAGTACATGTCATCCCCTTAGTAAGACTTTCCTGCAAAATGTAGGAAAATAAGTATTATTTTAATGCAGTACGTTACCATGGATGTTGTATCCTAGGGCATTCTGCAGCTCTGTGAAGGTATTTCCTTGAGCTCCAAACTGCAGCAGCTCCAAAGAAATGGCCACGCTTGCAGGGGAAATGACCAGGTTGGTTCTGTTTTCTGCTTCAGAAGCGTGGCGGTAGAGATTGATTGCAAATTCAGTCTTCAGGTCCTTCAGCTCATCATAGGAGATGCAGTTGCCCTTGGCTAAGCACCAAGTAAGGATGAGTGCAAAGGAGACAGTGGGCAACATGAAGGTGAGTTGGGAATGCACTCCACCAGATAATCATACCTGCAATTAATAACAGAGGTACTTAGACAATTAATGATAACATGTAAAGCATCAGTCAATATCTAGCCAGTAGATGTTGCCATTAAAAGATAAGGTGTAGGGACGCACTGACTGTTGTTGGCTAACAAGAATCAAGCTTTTCCAGTATGCTGTACCCATACAGGATGTTTGGTCAGTGCAGTGCATGGAGACACAGTGCTCCTCTATTAATAAAACAGTGATCTGCACTGTGAAGGGACACCTTGGTGAAAGCTCTGTGTTCTCCACACTGCTCAGCACCCCCAGCTCCTTTCTATCCCCAGCACTTCCAGCACTCCCCGAATCATAGACTCATAGAATTACCCAGGTTGGAAAAGACCTTGAAGATCAAGTCCAACCGCAGCCTAACCATAGTACCCTAACTCTAACAACCCTCCGCTAAATCAAATCCCTGAGCACCACATCCAAACAGCTCATAAACACATCCAGAGGAAAACACATCCGAAGGAAGCCCACCCGTCAGCAGGTGCAGGTGTTCAGCTGAAGTCTGCAGCCTGGAGGTTCCATCCATGTTTGCAAAAGGCTGCCTTCAAATTTCCCACCCAGACATACCTCCTATGCAGTTCATACTATGGAATAAAACGTTGCATTTGCAAAGGGCTTTAGTGCCCGCAGCACAAACTCATTGCTATGTTATGTTCTGGGAAATGAAGATTTTGTTCACGTTATATTAAGAGACACTTAGATTCGTATTTTAAAGGAAAAACATTAAAGCCACAAAATAGCTTCTTTCTCGTTGCCGAATTTCACCTTTTGAACAACGTATGCAAATACATTTAAGAAAATGCTGCACCTTCTTTCACTTGAGGATTTCCTACAAATCTTTCTCTGTGCCCTTTGCTCTAGAGAGCACCTCTAATTCTTTGCAGTTACTCACAGTTAGCTCTGTTAAATTGTCTTGCCTTTCTGAGTCCTTCTGGGTGTCTGAATTGAAGCTGTCTATGGACGCCTTGTCTCCTTCTTTAATAGGTAGTGGAGTAAAGACTAAGTCATGAGACTGCATTTAAAGGGATAGTCAGTGATCAGAGTCTCTGTCGGCGATGTCTGTACCACTCTGTCCAAATTCCTGTAGGCTACAAGCTCTATGGAGAGCCAGGCAAAGCAGCATGCCACTGACCAGCAAATCCAAGGCAAGGAACAAAAAGGTTCACATGGAGATAGAGCCGGCAACTGCCTTCCAAGCGCTGCCCCAGCCTCATGAGGCTTGTGACCTGCTGCTACTGGGCAAGGCATCTCCTATCTCTCTTCCCACCCCCTCCCGCTTTTATATGAATTCCATTGATTCCTCTGCCACAAAGGGGAAGAGAAAGGGCTCACTGTGTACCAGGCACGTAGCTACTTTTCCTCCCTATTTTGAAATCTTATTCAGAAATCCCATGCAATTAAAATGTCTTTATTTGCCCTTCTTTTCTTTCTTTCTTTTTAATGCCATCCCAAATAGGAAGATTTTCATTCACTCTTTAGTTGCCAAGGGGAGAGAAACAACAAAGCGGTGACTTAAAGGAGAGGAAATGAAGATGGGGTCGCTTTGAGATGAACCAGGAGCAGAACAGCCATGGTGAAAGCAGCTTCAAAGATCATTTTAAAAGTAGTTTCAGTGGTTCATGGCTTTCTTCATGTGACAGAATTGAACACTGCTCATCATCCACAGGTTGAGGAAATAAAACTGTCTTTTAAGAGATGCTTCTTCACACTGAGATAGCTTAGGCTGCCTCTGAGGGCAATGAGGAAAGGCACAGACTGGAGTTGTTAGGAGAGGACAAGGCACAGTGGTGCTCGGGTGGCAGTCTGGAACACGTATGCTGTGGGTGAGGGAGATGCCTTTGCAATCTAATTCCCCAGTCGCTTCTCCTACAAAACCGGAGTTTTGTCTGGTGTGATATTTGTGCTCTAGCAAAGCTGATTCTTGCTGTGGTGAGACTACTTGGAAGAGAGGGACAGCAGTTCTGCTTTTAGGCTCTGGTCAACTTGGGCTCCTGCTGCACTTTACACAGCAATTCAGGGCAGAACACAGCCCACAGGCAGGCTGCATGAAGCAGATATTCCTCTTCAGAGCCCTCTCATTTGCTTTCCTGCATGGGGTGAGTCTCACACGATCTTTCTTTCACTCCAGCACAACCCTGGTATCAGCAGAATTACTGTACTTTACACCTTTGTAAATGAGAATAGGATTTAGCCTGTTATCAGTGCCATTTTTTTTTGTGCTTGCACTCTTTAAAATATATAACCCTTGGGAAATTAAACTGAATCCAAACCAGCTTGCCTCCTGCTTACATCTCTGATGCACTAGAGAGCTCTCACTGCAAGATACACACACATTTGGTCAATTAGGAAGGAGGCTGTGCTGAATTTCAGGATAAGAATAATTTGCATCATTATTTCAGAATACAGAGCTTATTCTGTGGGGAGGTGGTTAGCAGCAGAGCCTCAAAACACCTCGCTGAGCAGCTTCAGATGAATTTGCTTACTGCTATCCGCATGCCACAGGAAAACAACCACTGCACCAACAACCACCTCCTGAACTGCTCCCCTTTCAGGGCATGAAGATAAAACCTGGCTTTTTAAAGGGTGACCACTGCAGAGATTCTCTTTCCGAGGAGAAGCTCAGCAGAACAAAGTGTGTTTTCATTTTCCTGTATCTCTACTGCTGTGAGTAGAATAGCAGAGAAGTGATTTTATAGCACAGTGTTGAGGTTTGGAGCATTCTTCACTGTGAGAAGCCCAAGAGTTTATGAGTGCCCTGCAGGGAGGGAGAGCTGATGGGATACCATTGGAAAACTGGTGTTAGAAGCATCATGGAATCACGCAATCAAAGAATAACTTGGGTTGGAAGACTCGAGACCATCCAGTCCCAACCACCTCTGCCCTGAACTGTTGCCCTTTTGGTATCTGTGTACTTAAGAGTGCATGTGGGAAAGAAATAGTCCCAGTACCAGAGGCTGGTAGAAATTCACACTCAGACAGGACAAGCCAGTGAGCCATAAGCAGGACTGGGGAGCAACATGGCGGCATGTTTTACTCCAATCTGGCTATATGAGCTTCAACTTAAATATATTTGCTGTTGATGGGGAATATAAAGTGTTGTAAAAGCTGATTTTAATTCAGATACCCCCAAAATGCTTATCTAGCTGACTACTACAGTCTCCTACAATTCCAAATAAACAATGCCAATGAGATGACACTGGAAGTGGTGTTCATATGAGCACATTGCCAATGCAGTTTCTGCTACTGATCTTGCTGGGATGACAGGGACCAAAACAGAAGATGATAGCACGAAGATGATTATCAAACTGCAGAGCTGACTTCTCCTAAGAAGCTCAGAAAGAGGGATTTGACCGAGTGGGCAAGAGATAGGTGATATCAAATGGAAATCTCCATGGTAGATGAAGTGGAAAAATGCTATTTTCAAGGCAGTTCTGCACCAACCAATTCATTATCTGATCTTGCCCGTCATGTGGCCTGAACCATTCAGGTGTGTCCAGGCTGAATGATGCATTGCCAAACAGCCAGGGCAGACATATCCTGTTCCTGGTGCTCAGTGTTTCCTCACCATAGAATGCCCCACACTTCTGATCCAGTTCACAGACGATGACCCCATACAACCAGTATTTCTCCAGACTCTCTTAACCCCTCTCTTTTCTAAGTAGACATCTGTATTCCTGCCATTCTGATGTGGCCATGGCAGCACTGAGGAGCAGCAGTGTGGGTGCACGCCCCAAACATCAAGGGCCCAATCCAGCCCTGCTCCACTGTCAGAACCTCACTGGGTTGTGGCAGCAGCAAGGGGTCCTTTCAGTACCAGCCAGCTCCACCTAGGAAAACTGTGATGGTCCTGCTCAGCCATGACAATTGGAGGAGGAAGGGTGAGCAGTGGGTGCTTCTCTTTTGCGGGGCAAAACAAAACCTTTATTCTTTGGGAGCTGATCTGCTCTTGCAGCTTACACCTGACCTGGCTCATAATCCCTTTTGGTGACATCACAGGCATTGTCCCATTGTCCCAGTGGCCAAAGTGATGTCACAGAGAGAACCTTGTGACTGTAAATGGGGAATAATTCACAAGAACAGATGACCTCAAAATTCCTCTGAGCAATTTTAAACTGGATTTTCTAGCTTTGATAGAACTGATGTTTAAATGCTTCTTGAGGTAAATAGTTTTGCATCAACACTTCCAAGCACAAAGTCTGGATCTTCACTTGGTTTTTCACATTATGCAAGTCGACATTAAAGACACTTAATACTTTCTAACCTCTAGTGCCCTTTTTTGCACAGAGATAAGCAGTCAGCAGGGATTAACCTGATCCTAATTAACCACTAACTCTTCTGATATTTGGTCATTGCACAGTAGCATGCTGCCAGGTACACAGAGGTAAATTGATCTGGATTATCTGCTGGTGCATGAGCTTCTCAGAGGGAGGTCTAGCATCGAGCCTGGGAGTGAGTTACAGGCAGATACGGCTTTAAGCACAGAGCCTAGAGGCTGTAAAGCAAAAGCAGCATGTTGCACAGTGAGCAAGGTGGGCAAGAAAAGACACTTGCACTGGCATCTGCAAAATCCATGAGTTGCTGTAGCAACAGTGCCCTGAGGAGGGTGAGGAAGTTCTGCTTGAGGTATGTGAGGAGATGCAAAAGAGCATTCTGAAAAGCACCAGGACCAGCAAAACACTCAGGCTGATACTTTCTTGGTGTCCTGGTGCAATTTGAAAGCCTGTAACAGCCTCCCCTGTGCCAGATCCTACTCTCTCCTTGGGACCAGCCCAAGGTGTCCTTTAGCACTATGAGCTGATGGCAGGAAAAGCCTTTGGCTTGCTGCCCCCATAGACTTGCAATATTCAGCTTTCCTGAGCCTGTCCTTGAGACAGCTGGGCAGCTTGAATGGACAGCCCTGAATGGGCATGAACAGTTGTGCTGGAGAAGAAGCAAAGTCAGCTCAGAGCATAAGGACAAGGGTACTGCTTTGGGCAGCATTTGGTCTCTGACACCAGGATCTTACCCATAGGAGCAGCATTTCTCACCACAGATTTAGGGCTGAAGCTGTTAAATGGATCTCAGTCCCATGGGAACAAGCATTGATTTTGCACAGCATCATCCTACCCACCAGCACTGGAAAGTAATGCTGCACATCTCTGCCAAGGTTTGCCCGCTATCTGCTGAGACAACAGAGAAAGCTGAGTACACAAGCAGCAGCAAAAGCTTGTTATAGAGCCAAAATATGCCTTGCACGATTTTAATGTTAATGCTTGCAAGAGGCAAAGAGGCTTGTCTGCAGGCAATAGCTCCTCATTTGTGATGGGACTGCTGGGTCACACCAAGGCAGGATGATAGGAGCACCTCTGGGCTCTGGGAAATGACTTTGAAACTGAATTGTTTTCTGTATTGCTGCAAATGTTCCTGCAGAGGGAAAAAGGGAAGAGGCAGCAGAGTCAAAGTCAGGGGAGAAAAATCTCCCAGCAAAGGGATCTTGAAAAGAACTTTGCTGATCCTGAAGCAACCAACAGTTAAGCAAACTCACCAAGGACCTCAGTGGGCTTTCTTCAGTAGTGACCGTGCTGCCTCCTATTCATTGCCTGGGGTTCTTCTTTGTTCAGATGGCTTCAAACAGGAGATCTGGAAACCAGCTCAAGTGCCCCTGGCAGTTGTGTGTTCTGGAAGAAGATGGCATTCAACCACTGAACTATATGCTTCACCAGGAACTTGATTAGTAATAGAGAAGGAAAAGTGCTAGAAAGCTAATTGCTCTTTCTGAAGGTCACTTCTGCAAGGGTACAGCGATGTGCTGATTTTGCTTGAGCTGTGGCATAGCACATATGCTCACTGCACGGCTGTTGTAATTAAATATCAAACATTTATTTCTCAACGGATGTTTTTTTTCTTCTTGCTTAATTTGTCTCTTTTGCTGCTTTTTTTTTTTTTTTCTGTTAACAACTCTATTAATTAAGAGAAAGTGTCAAAGGACCAGATGATGAATGAATCATGACATTAAGAAATGGCTGTTCTTCAGTGGGTTTTTTTCTTCTTTCAGAGATACAACTGGAAGCGCACTTGTCAAATACAGGGACCTTTAAAATTGCACTTCCTTGTAAAATAAGGTTCTTCTTTACTTTGGTGTTTCAAGAAGGGGAAAAAGAATATCAAAGTAAAGGGGAAAAACAGAGCAATTAGTTGTCATGGTGTCAAAATTAATTAGTTTGTATTGATCTATCTACCATGATCTTTATGACCCTCAAGATTTCTAAATACCTATCAGTCAATCATTTAAATTCCTCAGCTAAACCCCATCCCACATTAAAGAAAGAAATAAGGAAGGTACTGATATGCTTTTCTTTGGGCCTGTCACTCCACAGTCTGAAAATACAGATTATGGCATCTAAAACTATTCTCAAGAGTTTCCTTTTTAAATAGCAAAGGAACCTTTTGTCCCTTTAAGAATTCCATCACAATCCCACTGGTGTCAGTTTCATAGAATGGCCTGGGTTGAAAATGGCCTGGATTTCTTGCTGATCCCTCCTGGGACTAACTTCAACTTCTAGCTTCAGCAGCAGGGATGGAAGGAGACCAGTGCAGCAGGGGAGATTATCTTCACTGCTGATTGTGCTGATGCCAACAAGCAACAAAAGACATCAGGGTGGTATATAGATGGTATAATGGAGGGGAAGGTTGGACCAGGCTCTGAACAATGTGATGTAGCTGTAGGTGTCCTGCAGGAGCAGCATTTCCATTCAATTACAAAGCCATTGCCAGTTTGATGGCAGAAGATCATTACTAACTCCCACATACCTTTGCTGAACTACACAAAAACACATTTTACAGGCTTTTCAAAGCACCACAAATGCTCCCTCAAGAGAGAAGGGAGGATCTTTTAATCCATCCTGGATTCCCCTGCATCTATCATCTTTGCATGTCCTTTGACCACTGCGTTTTGGTGAGCCACAATCATACGCATTCTAGGATGGGAGATAAAGCATCATCTTTCTCCTTCCCAAACCACACTGTCTCCACAGCCAAAGTTCTGCTGGTGTGTCAGAGTCAATATTCAAGCAATGACAGTAGATTCATTTCATGTACATGATACAGTTCATTTCATCGTACATTCCCATGAAAGCCAGCTTTTGCTCTGATCTGTTTTCTTATGATAGATCATTTCTTCCCCGAGCATTCAGCTTCTTTAGGATGGCACAGTCAATTTGTTCTGTACTTTCAACTTCTAATTCACTTTGCTTTACATGCTGATTTTTCTATAGCATTCCTTTCAGAACCTTACCAAGAATCTTAGCTCCTATATCGTAGATTCCAGTTCCCTGTCTTTACTTTCCATCCATCCATGTCTCAAGTCTTTTTATTCATTCAGGTCTTTACATCACCGCGTATCATCTTCAGAGGGTTTCACTCTTTCGAAAGTCCATACGGTTGTCAGATTCTTTTCTGATGCCACCTGCTTATGGCTTCAAAATAATCAACATGAATTCACACCTCTCTTCTTTTACTTCTTTCCTCCTTTCCCCCAGTTTCTTTTGTACACAGCTCCAATAAGATTTAATTCACTTCTCCAAATGATGCTGCCAAACTTTAACACATCAGCAGAGGAAGCCTGGGGCAAAAAATCTGTTCAATCTTGCTATTCATTCATGTCAGGCTGCAAGCTAGCTGTCACTTCTCAGTGTAGCCAGGTTTTCTTTGGACCATCTATCAGCATCCAGAAGAGATGTGTCTATGACCACTGTGTCTATCAGACAACAAGCAACCACTTGCAGAGGAGTGGGACTTGCTCCTCATGCACCACAGGTCCAGTCCCAAACTGGGTTTTGTCCAAAGAGATGAGAGATGAAGGATGCAGGGTAATAAGTTAAAGCTTTGCTTTCTCATAGCCAAAATAACAACAGACTAGGGGGGAAAACTGGGAAAATCACAGCTCTTTCATGAGAAACCACAGAGGAAAATAAATCATACTTACAATTCTGTTCAAAAAAATATCTACGCAACAGCATGTATGAGCTACAAAAGCACAGCTGTTAATTCACCAAAGTAGGAGGAATTATGGAACTGGTGCTATGCACTGCATTCTTAATGCACACGGGTTCCTGGAGGCCCTGTCACGGAGCGCATTGCCCGGAGGAGCCGGCACTGGTGGCACCGCTGGGTGCTTGGCCTGACAGGCAGCATTGTCTTGGCAGGACTTGGGTCATACTTAGCAGATTATCCCCGTACCAGGAGGGTTGAAATTTCCATACAAGTAATAGAGGAATTTGTGACAGGCAGCCGGCTTACTGCCCCGCGCTCCAGGGCTGGCTCATAGCGGATGCTCAGCTTGGAACCAGCACAGCTCCAAATTCAGCAAAACCAAAGGCTGCTATGGCAGAGCCATTCAGGTCACCTAGCAATTTGGTGACTAGGCTCACCAGCTCTGGGAGTGAAGGGAGGGCAATGAAGCAAGCCAAGTGGGTGGGAGCCTAGCACTAAACCAAAGTGCACTGCTCAGTTGGGTAGCAGCTGGCTGGAGCAAGGCTTGAGGTCTACTGCCCTCTGAAACAAGCATTACCACTCACACAATGTGCTCCCCAGGGACTTTTGGTACAATGCACACACCCAACGCATATCGTGGGAGGAGACATGGCAGTGCTTCTTTCTGCTGCGGGCACCAGTCCCCTGCTGCGGGCCTTGGGGTTACCACCTGCTGGGGATGGCAGCTCCCTGCTCCATCACTTGTGTTTAGGACAGCCACGAGATGGCACTAGCAACTCTTGCAGGCTGGTGGCTTTAAAAAAACAGAAAAAATATAAGGAAAAAGTGGGAAAAAAAAGTTCGAAAATAGCATGCTGTATTGCTGTGATCAACTTAGAAATGTGCAGGCAATCCATAGTCACCTCCCCTCAGTCTTAAAGCTGGTTGAGTATTTCTCTTACAGACTGGTCAGCTTTGGCTAAACCCACCTCAGTCATTATTTTACTGTGTGTTAATGGTCAGCTGTTACTACTTATGCTGGGCAAATTAGACTAACAGCCTCCATCTACCAAGCTAGTTTGCATTTTATGCCTCATATATTCAGGAGGAAAGTAATTAAAAAGGACAAGTGATTCTGAAGTGAGCCATGTTTAATTCAAAAGGCTGAGCCAAAGCAGAGGCTGAGTGCATTTGCTCACTTACGCATCTCTCTCTAAGACTTCATTCAGATGGTCTTTCTGCAGACAGAAACAACACATCATATCTGTAAGTGCAAGTAGGCTGAATACTGACCTCCAGCTCCAAGGCCAGCCCTGCACTGCTGTGACCCACTGGTAACAGACATGCTAGTCAGCATCTGGTCTCAGTCCCCCCCTGGGCTGCTGCAGGATATTTATGCCTTTAGGACACCATTATTCCATTCTGCGGGAGATGCTGCTGTCTGTGATAATGCAAGAAGTGTTTTTACAGCATGGTCTGTGTTTCATGCCCTGTGGGATGCCCAAGAGCAAGTGGAAAGATAGGAGGGTATAAAGTCTGATCAGAGAATCACAGAACAGTTCAAGCAGGAAGGGACATCTGCTCCAGCCCGTGCTCCAGAAGGGACACACAGAGCAGGGTGTCCAGGTCCATGTCCAGGCAGCTTTTGAGTATCTATCTCCAAGAAGGAGACCCTACAGCCTTCTCTGGTTGCCTGTGCTGGTACTCTATCAACCACTGACGGAACAACACTGGAAACAGAGGCAAACAGATTTGATGTAGCCTCTTAATGGGAACAATCCACGGTATGAAAGGCATCAGGTAATATAGTAGGGAAAGCTACTTGAAGAGACCCAAAAGGGAGCCAAAAATCAAAAAGTGATAATGAAGCTGGTGCCTGATGCTTCAGAAGGCATCGGTGTCAATTTGTACAGTTAAGAACAGCTTTCCAATGATTTTCCTCATAATCTCTTGAAGAAAGCAGGCTGCAATAGTTGAAATTGGGTTACATGAATAAAGAACTGATCAGAAACAGAAAACAGGAAGTAGAAATAAATAGTTCTGACACTGGAATGAGGTGGGCAGTGGAGTCATGCAAGGGTCTGTACTTGAGCTTGTACTGTTTTGCATGACTTAAAGCTGGAAAAAGGGTGGGTTTGTGAAGAAGGACTGTCTTGAGGATATTAAGTATTGAAGATAGTAAGGATGATGGACAACTGGGGAAGCTGCACCAGAGTCTTATAGAACACAGCAGATGGGCAATAAAATGGTAGATGAAATTGTAAGTGGAAGTGTAGCCAATTGTAAAATAAACTGTGTTGAAAAATAACTCTATTTTTGCATACACGCTACCTGGCTCTGAGCTGACTCTTACTACTTGGAAATTGGACTTTGGGATGACATAAAGTATTATGAAAAGTAGCTCAGTGCTCAGCTGCTGTCAATGAAACAAATCACAAATTACAAATTACTAGTAATGGGAAACAACTCCAAATCTTCCTGTAAATCCACCACGCACACATCTTTGTATCTATGTGTGACTGTATGTAGAAGCCCATAGCAGAATAGAGAAAAATACGGAGGGTAAGAAGGATAAACAAAGCATGGAATGATTTCCCAGGGGGACAATATTATAGAAACCTATAAAAACATGAGTAATCTGGAAATGGTGAACAAGAGAAGGTTACTGAGTATCTCTCCCTGCAGCAAACCTTGAGTTTATCCAGTTGCATAACTGGAGCTACCTTGGCTGGATACAGGTTATTTAGGAAAGACTGGCGCATCATGGTGGAATTTGTGTAATAGACAGACGAGCAACATGATTGTATGCATATTTGCCAGGGAAGAGAGGATGAGACAGCTGAGAGCTCATAAGTCAGGAGAAGCTAACAAAAGTGATATTGTTGTGGGCACGTCCTACAACTCACTCAACCAAGAAGAAAAGATGGACAAAGCCTTTGAAGGACTGGAAACTGGCTCAGAATGGGTTAGAGCAGTTCTAGCTTTCTATAACTGAAAAAAAAAACCACCCACCTATCAATTGGATAATCCTCAGTCCTCACACACAATCTCTTCAGTCACAAAATCTGCTGCCAGGTCTTCCAGGCACCTGTGTATAGTAGCAGAGTTTGAAGGAGAAGGGAACAAGTTTTTATTGCAATTATCCCACTGTCAGGCACTGGGGAGCCTGTGTCACTGCGTTCATTTTGAAGCCCAGTTAATACAACCAGTGAGACTGCAACAGTTCATAAATGAGCACACAGAAGGATAAGCACAGATCAGTTTTTGTCTCTATTTTATTCAACAGAAACAACACATTCTAGGGTGAGGAAGAGAAAAAGTCCAGGGGAAACCTGCAGTTTTCAATGGCATTATTCATAACTTAACTTAAACAAAATGATACATAGGTAAATACCACAAAACCTGTGCATACTTAGCTTTCTGATGAGATCAGTGCCTTCTTAAATAATGGAAAGAGAATGAGTATTAGCTTCAGTGAAACACTCTTCAACTTCTGGCTTTCTCTGTTAGAAACAAAATGTTTTATGTACACTATCCTTGCTGTTTTTCTCCTGACCATAAAACACTTCAGTTACTTCAGAATTTGTTCACAAGCACCATGAATGTAAACAATGAAAACTTTCATCTCTAGTTAAGTACCAGTAAACAAAACAGAAATACTTGGAGACAGAATCAGGGTAGACACCATAAATTCAGTCTGTGGAAGTTTATTTGGCTTTCTTCCAGTTAAGATTGATCGGATAAAATCTGTAGGTCAGATGATTGGGGAGCTCCGGGCTAATAGCACACATAAGCATCACAGTTGTCACTTGAGCTCTCCTATCCTTGCTTGTAGACTTCCAACACCAGTGTTTCCTGTGGTGTAAGGAGATGATGTGCCCCAGATATGCTGAACACCTTTCTGCAGAGCTGAGAGACATTCCAAAGCCTTACTCCTCATTAAATAACCCAATCAGCTTTTGTCAAGACCTTGGATGGTGGCCTGATTCCAGGATCTAACAAACACATCAGCTGAAATCAATTCTCTGAATACTTTGATTTCACATCCAGATCAAACGCTTTTTGTTATTAAAATATTTCAAAATTACCTTTTTTTCCCCCTCTTCCAAGTAAGAAATACTAAAATTTTAACAGATTTGAATCAATTTTATGCTGTATCTGAAGTGGCTAGTGTTGATAAAATGGCGGCCCAACAAATACGGAACTCCAGTCCATCATTTTTCTTTCTACTATCACAGATATGACAGAAAATCAGAATTTCAAGCCTGTGGAGCCTGTCTGTCCTGGACATTGTTGCTTGCAGAGCGATTTCCAAGCTATTAGAAAACCTCACAGTGTTTAACACATATTCTGTCTGTAGAGCAGGGAAACAAATATCGTTACAATTCTTTCATTGGCGCTACTTGTGGTCCCAGACATTTATGAAGATAATGGTTTACTAAAAATTGCAGCAAACTAAACTGCTGTGAGGACAGGAGAAGGCTGATAGCCTCCAATGCTCTCACAGGCTCAAGAGAATTTCCTCTTTATACATCATATTTAGCATAGAAGACCAGTCTACCTCTGGTACACGCTACGGTTGCATCTCACAAGAAGGAGACTTGCACTTAAGCCTGATGCTTTCTGTATGTGGGAAAAGTAACAGCATCGCTTCTTTCTGGCACAAAAGTAAGTTTTCAGAACCTGCATGACGCAATCTACAAATCTGACTTAGAATGAACCACAGAATGAATCATAGAATGGCTTGGGTTGGAAGGGACCCTAAAGATCATCAAGTTCCAACCGTCCCTGCCACAGGCAGGGCCGCCAATCTCCATATTTAATACTAGACCAGGCTGCCTAGGGCCCCATCCAACCTGGCCTTGAACACCTCCAGGGATGGGGCATCCACAGCCTCTCTGGGCAGCCTGGTAAAGAACTTCCCCCTGATACCCAATCTAAACCAACTCTCCTTGAGCTTAAAGTTGCACTGAAGTTACCTAGCTGCCACATTAATAGCTTTTTGCTTACAATTTATTCTTTTTTATATGATATCAATTTAATTGTAGCAAAACAGTTTATCAAGAATGTGTATTTTAAAAACACAACTTGAAAAAACAGTAAATTTAGACTTGTTTTCCCTTTGGACAGACTTATTTGAGAAGAACAAATAAGCTTGTTCTGAAAATACGAAGAGTACATCTTTGCATCAATCATTTTTACAGAAAAATAACAACCCTTAAAAAAATGAAGTTGTTATATATTTTGGATTGGTGGTGTAGCAAGGTATAAAAATGCAGAGTTATTTTTCTTGCTTTGTATTCCAAAAAAGTAAACTTGTCTGAGTTAGAGGTAGTAAATAATGTTTACTTGAATTACCACTGGCTTACATAAAGTGGTTCAGACTACAGTCCCAGCTGGAAATAATGGTTTTCATGTGTAGATTAGTAGAAAAAGTTACATGAAATTTCCAGTTTGGCACTTTCCATACTCTGTACAGTCAAAGTAAAGTTATCCAGTAGAGCTTCCTCTTCCCTGCGGAAGGAATGGAGCTTCTTTCTACCCAGTAGTGTAAACAATTACAGAGTAGACATAACGATGGGCAATCTCACAGGAAACTTCTCTGCACCTTCTGGAGATATGCTACTGGGACCTGCTGTCCTTATAGCTACCTTTGGAACTCGCAAGTGGGAAAGAAGATCTCTTTGTACTCCCATCTTTCTGAGTTAAGTGAATTTCTCTGAAAATTTAAATCAGTTTGGTGTCACAAATCACTCTTCAGTTTGCATCAAAGAGAATTGGATCATTACGCACCTATTCTGGAATTTTATTCACCAGTAGTCTAAGGGTCAGTTGTGGAAACCCTCTGCCTTGCACTGGCACGGACAAGCCCTTGTGAAGATTGTCTCCACCAGTGCAAAGGTACTGGGCACCAGCTCAGACTGCTTTATGGTACATACTTCAGGGACATTCATCTCTTGAGGGATCCAGGAGCTTTCTTCAAACATATAGCATACTCTTCTGCCCTACATTCTCTTCCACAAGGAAAATCCTGTAAGCTTAAGGATGGTCCAGTCATCACAAGAAGAAATTTGCCCTGGAAGGTGCGAGACAGAGAAACCTCAGATGTAAAATTCTTCATCGTTAGTTGGTGAAGATGGGAAAACACTACCACTATCATCAAGGGAACAAGGGGTTGTTCTTGAAGACTGTTTGGGCTGCTTGGAAAGAGATGCTGATATGAATGAGCTGGAAGACCATTCAGAAAGAGATGGCAGTGAACCATCCACAGGATCAAAGGTGCTGCACATGGAGGATACAGGCCTTCCACTGATAGAAGCCTTTGCACTCGTACTGCAGGTTTGCTTCTGTGGTGGAAGAGAGGCTTCCAAGTCATTGCAAAATCTGTTAAGGGCAGAGTATGCAGAGACCACAGACAGGTCTGAGAAGGACAGCTTCCTCCCTGTGTCCACATCAGTCTCCTGTGCATCCTCCAAGTCATCAATGTTAAGCCTTGGGCTGCATCTCCATGTTTTCAGTCTGGTTGCAGGTGACTCAGTATTGAAAAACTGAAACGCTTCACTGAAATGAGTAGTTTCCGAGGCTGAGGAGGAACTCACTGTAGGTAAGCAGAACAGAGATTTGCTCCTTTGAAATGACCATAAAATGCTGGAGGCACTGCTGGATCTGCGTGTGGAGTCTTCTTGATCACTGTGTCTGAGGTCCTGCTGGGAGAAACCGAGATAATGACCAAGGCCATTTGCATGATGCACCTTGTTTTGACTCATTTCTTTTGGCTGTTCAGGGACAGATTGGTGGCTCTGAGGATGAAAGCCTGGCAAAGTGGTGAAGTGGGAATCTGTTGACACAGATGGATATGGTTGCTGGTTCTGCTTTGCAGACTTCCTACACCAACTGTGTGCTTGCTGCAGCAGGAGAAGGAGAAAAGAAGATCATATTAATACAGAATTGGCAGTCTTACAACCATAAGTCTCCATTGCTGAGTTGTTACTGCAAATAATTACGAAGCAGATTTCATTCAGTATGCTCACAGCAAATGTTTCACTTCAGTAACAAAGAGAAATCACCCTGCCAAAGTCCCAAATATTTACATAAGGAGCCTTGAAGGAAACAAGAATAAATGGAAGAGGATCCCTGCCTTGCAGGCTGAATTACACTAGCTTGAAAACCTCACATAACATTGACTTGTTCAGATTCATTCATATTCTGCTTTCCAACATTACTACCCTAGTGACAGCTAAAGAACAAAAATAAAGCAATGGGAGATGTATGGTACTACTGCTATTCCTCATTTCTTCATTAATGTGGTGCAAATGTTTTTATTTTTCCTCTGAGACGTCAAAAGGCTCTTAGCAAGTAACTTAATTCTCTGACATCTCAATGGGAATATACCACTTCTTTCAGCAGGGACATTATCTCATTCATCCAGTTCAGTGAGCGGAATACTCCAGAATCCACTTGCTCAATAAGCTAGCTCCTAAGGACTTTAAGAACAGCTTTAGATATATAACTTGCTTGTAGACACCTAGGATGAAGAGAGCTGATGGTTACAATCTGAATCTGGTTCCAAATCTCATTCCCCAAGTGGAATTCAGTTGCCTACCTCCTGGATTCTTGAACAGTTGTCCAATGTCCTCAAGAAGTAGCTGGAGGCCAAGTGACTCTCATATGGGATTAGATACTGATAAGTAAACTATTCCCCAAGTGTCTTAGCAACTATAAACTCTTATCATCATCCCACTCGTCTCAGCAAGGCTTTTAGAAGTTTGCATTTTAAAAAGTTTGGTTGAGATTCTTCTTAATGGAATTTTTCATGTAATACAAAATGCTCCATTTCAGTCCCAAAAGGGAGAGGAAATAATGGGACAAACTGCAAGAACCCTTGAAAATAAACAATTATCTCAGCTATGGGAACTGTCAGTCAAAAATATCAGAGGAGGAGAAATTAGAGATCTTGGTCACTATGTGCTATTAAAGTGACAAGGCCATGAGAAACATGATTCTGGGCAGTTTCAAGTTAGGTAAAAAGTATTAATGCAGCGCATACAAGACTAGTAAGGCCTCATTCAGAATGCTGCACATGACTTCAATCACCCCTATATGAATAAATTCAAACTGAAAAAGATGCAGGCAAAAGAAAAAAAAGAAAGATAAGATGAGCTATCCATTAAGCAAAATGTATGACAAGTTTCTAAAGGGTTTCTAATCACAACAGAAGAGTCTTCTGGGGCAAGTAATGATAAAGATGGAGCTTGTTTATTTTACAAAAGAGATTATATGACATGACAGAGATGGATGAGGCCCAGCAGCCAAGGAGGTCGTTTTGTCTCCCCTTTCTTTAAAAGAACTCCATGCATTGCTGCCTCAAACATCTTGCTGGTGCACATCATATTATCTTAGTGACCTAGATCTGTCACAACAATTTTCTCTTTCTCACTGCAGTGATTTTACAGGAGGAAAATACAAGATAAAAAGGAAAAGAATTTTCATGTCTATAAAATATTTTTGCTTGTTTCTGATTGCCTATCTGGAGGTGATTTACAGGACAGCCAACCCTTAGGAATTCATTTAGGCATTTCACTTGTAGATGAATGTATACATATATACCATATATAATATATATTCCAGTGTATCTGTAATGAAGTATGCTAATCCACAACCTATTTCTGTTTAACAAAATAAGATGTTTTCTTTAATGCCATAAAGAATTAAATGTATTCATGGGTAAATTGACCACAGTTTCACAAACTGATAGGAATTTATGGGTGCAAAATAATCAAATAAAATGAGTTGAGCTGTCAACAAGATATGACTGGGAGTCACTTTAGATGTCATTATGCAACATCCCTTTATTTATGCAGTTGATGAGTTCATTTGCTTAAGAAATTACTCAACAAGATAGAAGATTGTGTCCATGAAGTAAATACCAGTAGTTTCTTAACTGCAGACACTTCTGGGTAACCCAGAAATGGTCATGTGGCATCCTGAAAGTATAAAGCAGATCACCCCATTCTTTTGATGGGCTTGTACAAGACAGCACTCTTTATTCTACTGCTGGCTGCACTAATCACGGGTACACCTTTCTTCTATGCAGTAACTCTGATATCAGATACACTATGTGGAATCAGTTACAACTCCTGATGAATCAGCAGGAGTTCATTCCTATTTTGCAGGGAGAAGATTGTGGACTGCCTGACCATAGCTTGCTCACATGCAGTCTCTTTATGTTTCAGCATCAGGAGCAAGCTTGGTGGAGATGCTGTCAAGAAGGATCAGCCACCTGAGACAACAAAACTCGATCTAAATGGGTGTGCACAGCTTCCACCACACCAAAACAGCAGGTTTTGATAGGAACTCCAGATTCAGGGAGAGAGATGTACCAGACCCTGTCACAAACACACACACCAGAACTGGATGTAGATTGAATTGATTAGCTCTCTGACAGAATAGACTTTCTCATCTAACACTAATCTGCTACTCATTTATAATCTCTGCACAAAATCTTTGTGAAGCAGGGAGGGATTTAGAGTCTTTATGCATTACAATAGGTTGCAGAAGAATTTCATGACAAATATCCAGGAATGCAACAAACTTGCAGAGAAGTACTTTCAGCTTCACATGAGCTGCCCATAGTGGACAAGCACTCCACAAGTGTTCCTGTAGCCTGCTTTAAGTTACCTGCTTTTTAAGAAATAAGATCATAACCACTCAAATGGGCTGTACTGCAATTGTGTTACTATCACAAACACAGGTTTTCCCAGCATTACTCAATAGGAGTATGATGATGTTTGTTTAACCAGTGGATTCAAACCAGTGATTAAACCTGAGGAATCATCTCCCATTTGAGTTATAGGCTAGCTCAGCTGTGTCCCCACCAAAACTAATCATTAGCACTAAGAACTCTACTGCCATAGTGAGATCGTGCTTCTTTCCTTTACTTTTCTACCCTATCTAAAGACATTCTCTTAATTTAGTCTATCATCTATGCGTTTTCTCTCTGCTCACGAGCCCTAGTAGTGAAGCAGAATGGGTGTCTTCAGACCCATAAGTGTTGCTCTGAAGTCTTGCTTACCCCTTTGCATTGGTTGGTATACAGATACACCATTGGAGCTTACTTGCCATCATGCAAAAGTTACTGTGACAAAGCAATTTTTGGCTTTCAAGCAAATCAAGGAATGAAGTCTATGATATTAAACAGACTTATCCTGCCCATGAATAACCTTATTTTCTCCTGCACTGGATCTAATCAAGCCCCTCAATAATTCCATTTGCAAAATGCAGTTTTGAAGAATATGAATCAATTTGACTGGCAAATATCTGAGTCCCTGTGAGCGCACAAAGAAAAACAGAGGTTCACACACCTTGTTAGTCTAATAATGTAATTATATTCCAATTTCAAACATTAACGACTGCCTGTTATTGACAGGGTCATATATCTACAATTCTAAGTATAACAGTTAATTGTACTTTGTAGAAAAGTACAGTATCAATAGCCAGTAAATAAAAACATTCCATTCATCACTAAGCACCAACTTATGTGCAGGCTGAAAAATGTGGTGCAGTCATTCTTTGGACTTGCAGAATTATGAAGAGGTGAAGGTTATTACTAATGGTGTGGTATTGATCGTGATGTTAATAACACCACTCTGCAAGAAGTTGAAAGTCCTATATCTTACTTTAAAAGGTAGACACTATAATTCGCTTTTAACTCAGAAAAGAGTATAAAGTCCACAGGTCTCCAAATCAAATGCTTCCTATAACCCATGCCCCATCATATAAGTCCTTTTCCTTAAATGACCACCCTGTCTTGAATTAAGATGTTAACCTGCTTGCACTTGCTGGGTGGCTGCTACAAGGCTGGCCATCAATATGAACAATGGCTGACTTAAATCTGCTTTTTGACAGGTTTTTGCTCCTGTGCCAGAAGAGTAATTTAGGTGAAACTACCTTTTCCCATTCCTGCTGTTAACCTTCTGATTTATTTTCAGAGCACAGACCCCACAGATTGACCTTGGCTTGACTCCCATGGCCTTACTCCATCAGTTTCTATCTCTAAGTGTTTCTCCTCTGCACACAGTGGGAGCTGTTCCCTGCATGTGCACCTCTGGAGGCCACTTTCTGGAGGCCAAGCACACGTGAGACCTGCAGTGACACAAGCACTGTCTATATGCCTTATGTGATGCAAACTCTCATGCATACTGGAGACTATACTTCCCTTCTTATGGGGAGGGAAAGATGGGGGCAAGATGGTTGAGTAGGAACATGACATTTCCCTGATTCCTCTTCTGATAGTACAGAATTCTTAAGGCTGTATAGCAGGACCTTGACTGCATGACTTTACAGTCTCTGCTCTTCCCCTGTTTTCCTCATATTAAACTTCTTTTGCTTCATCCCACTCCCAGAAAGCCTCTTCCAGCCCAGACGATTCTATGCTTCTATACGATAATTTCCATTTCTTTAACTTCATCCCCATGTGCTATTTTGCACTCCAGCTTCACATCATCACCCTCACTGAAAACAAATGAACATTTTGCAATTGGAGGCTTTCATTCTCCTCTTTTGATGCCTATAATTAAAATCTTGTTGTAATTGGTTTTCTTTTTGTAAGGCTTATCTTAGCCTCCAGTTTGGCAAGTGTCACTTTGCCTCCATATTGTGTGGTGCCTGTTATTTCTGAAAACTTACTGCTTTGAAAGCCTTATTAAAAAGGCCTGGGGTGTTTTCCTTATTTTGTTGTTGTTATTTATTTTCCTTCTGCTCAATTTACTTGAAAGCAGTGCAAGGTCCCATAAAATGGTTATATCACATAGAAAACACTTGGCCAAAAAAAAACCCACCCCAGCCCCCCCCCCCAAAAAAAGGAAAAGGAGATACAAATGAAAGTGCCTGTTGTCTAAAGGTATAGTGTTGGTGGCTCAGGTTAAGAGGCTATCTCAACCAAGCACAGATATGCCTATAGAGCAATAAATGATCCTGACAAACTGGTCCTTACTTTGACAGAAGGGTGAGGAAGCTGGGTTTACACATGAAACACACTCCAGAACAAACACTGTTCCTCAAAAACTGAACAACAGTCTTCCAAGGGTCTACATGCTTTGTTTTATCTGCTGAGCAGCAGTAAATTCCTTCACCTCTGCAGAGAAGGAATGCATGTGAACCTCACCCGGGACTGCCACACAAGCCCTTTGAAGAACAGGTGGCTATTAAAAACTTCCTGCTTCTTTTCTTGCTTAACTCCCTCAGATGTGATGCATGACGATACACTGCCTAGAAATCATGGCTACAGATGTCTTAATGAACAAATTATCTTCTAGAACTTGATTAGGAGCACCTGAGATTACTCTGAAAGGAGAATCTGTGTGAATCTGTCTCCCAGGCAGCTCTCCAGGTTGCATTTCTTTTCCCAACCTGATAATCACTGGGCAAAATACAGGTGTTGTCACCTTGTTTTTTTCAAACTGATGCTAGAAAATAACTCAAACCATCAGGAACTCCTCTTGTCTCCCATAAAAATCTCATAGCTGAGAGTTACTCTGTAGAATTACCAGTACTGTGTGTATACTCTTTACAAAACTTTACCCATCAACCATCATTCCTCTACTTGGACTCATAATTCTCCCTCTCCACATTCTTCAAAACAGCTACCTCATCTCACATCATTCTTTGCATAAACTGAGGTTGACTGATATCACCAACTGCCTCCCTGAGTAGTTACACACACAGCAAGGGGTTTTGACATCTTTAGTAGTAATGTCCCGGTTCTTTCACCTACCACAGAGCAATAGAAGAGCCTCCACTTCTGCCTGCTGAAGTAGGCTACAGTTCTCAGCACAAAGCCAATAACTGTGCTTCTGTTTCACTGTGTACTGGACTCACCTGCAAGAGGATCCTATTTCCATCATGATCTTCAGTCTGCCACCTGCCTTCACTGATTGGGCTGCAAGGGTTGGGCAGGAGAGGAACAAGCTGTCTAACATCTTTCACTCTGAACTCCAGCACTGCTGACTCAGTTGGCATTGGCACGTGGCCCTTTGGGAGTTTTTTTAAAGAAAACTGGATGTCTATTTCCATGTTAGAATAGACAGGAAAAACACAAAAGTCCGCTTTCTTCTGACATACCGGTCTTTTCAGTATTAACTCATAAAACTTCAAAATATCAACAAAGTTTTCATTTCTGCAGTATACTGTGAAGCGGACAATTTCTTTCCCGTAATGCACTGGACGAATAGCCCACAGAGGAGTCTCTGGAGCCAAAGTGTAAAAGTCCTGGCTGCATGGCATGTAAGGGAGGAACTTCCCATGCACTCTCTCTGTGTGGTGGTAATGCCAAGGCGGCTGCTGGAAGGTTTCGTGGAGTTGCAAGATAGGTTCTTCTCCATATTCTTCCTGCAGGAACAGAATGACAGCAAGGGCTGGCTGGGAAACACCAGCTTTATCTGGCTTCTTGTGCTTCTTGGACACACGTCTTTCTGAGACTCGAAACAGCTGGAGTTCTGGATGGATCCAGGCCAGAAGCTTATCGATCTCTTGCTGAAGAGTCTTGGATTCACCGGGGTCTGTGATAATATGTACACTGACAAGGAACGGGTCCTGTATGTCTTCCACAGAGAGTTCACCTGTGAGTATAAGAAGAAAAAAGTCCTTGATGGTGTCAAACATACTGATTTCCTTGACTGTTGTCAACATTGAGCTGATCCTTCACAGAGAAGCAGTCTACTCAGTCCCACCGGGCTTTTTTCTCACCTCCCTCAAGCTCACTTACAATAAACTAATGTGCAGCCATACATCAGTTGAGAAAATAACCAGAAGACAGAGAAGTTTCATTAAGCATACCATAACAGTTGCTCTTTCTACTGAGGAAGCATACAAAACACACTACCCAAAGTGCATTTCAGTGTTAGAAAAGAGCTGCCCCTTACAGCAAAGATGTAAGAAAGACAAAAACATTGATGTAGCATGGGAGTGAAAGGACCACAAACGATGTTCAGAACAACTGGGGTGGATAGTGGTCACCCCACCTCATTTTAATTCATACCACTTGGCTTAGGGCATGGAAATGACACTGCAGAACTCCACTCTATCACCTTGACAGTGGAGTTTACCACCAAGTTAAAAATGTTCTGTGTCCTGAAGGCAACAGTTTTAATAAGTAAGGCAGAGTTTGTAGGTAGAAGCAATATATTTTATTAGACCAACTGATACATTTGGGAAAAAAAGAAATCAGAGAAGCCTTCAGGCACACAAGCACTTCTTCAGGAAAAGATATTACTCCTCCCTATAAATCCTGCACTGTTTAGATCTTTAGACCATCATAACTACAATTCTACTGCTTCAAGGTTTTTTATACGATTAGGGAAGAGTGGTAAATGCAGGAAGCTCAAAAAGTTACCCTTGCCCAAGGGAAAAAATAAATCCCTACTTAGCAGTGGGAGTGCTCAAAGGGGCTGTGTGTGCTGCTGTACCCAAGACCACTCTGACAGCTCAGCAGCAATGGCTGGATGGCATGCAGGGCTGGAATTGCCACTTCTGTTCTGTTGGAGTTGCATGCAAACAAAGATCCAAGACAGTTAAATAAATCATCCAGGTAATCTGAATATTTTTGCTGAAACGGTTCCCTCTATGTGGTATTCAGAAACTACCTACACGTCTGAGACCTCAAGCCTGGGCACAAAGCCTAAGAGTGTGAGGGCTTAGAAAGGCTTCCCAAGCTTTTCATTGTGCAGACCATGTTTAATAGAGGGACTGTCTCACAGGCTGCCTCTCCTCCTATTGGCAATTCTGCAAAGCTCTCCCTCCTCCCTCCTGGCATCAGAACAACATTCCTGTGATACTTCAGCAAATGCTTTAATGGAAAATCGGTGCTATACAAGTAGCATATTTTAGTTGTCTTTCAATACAGGAAAACACAGAGAAAGCTTTCCAGAAATGACCAGTAAATATAGCATCAATCTAGAAGATGCAGTAATATACAGTATACAGAGCAAACAACAAGCATGCATTTTGCCCAGGGCAGACAGAGAAAACCCAAGGGAATTATCAAAAATACAATTACTGCATTAAACAGTGATGCAGAGCGACTCTGTCAGATGGTTAATGCAAGAAAAAATAGGAGGCAAAATAAATCTGTGTCAGAACACGGCAAGGGGCTCTGCTGCGACAATTGTTACTGGCAGGTATAGTGAAAGATATCCCGTGTCTGTGTGGGAGAAAGACAAAGGGGATGGAGGAGGGGGATCCTCTCGTGGCCCTCTACATGGGACAGCAGGACAGGAAGGAAGACAAACTGTGGAGGACACTGACCTAATAAAACCAGAAAGAAAATAATCACCATAACTACTGCAGCCTTTCATTTCCTAAGATTGGAATAGAAGATGTTCAGCTCTTTTCTCCCTTCATTTCCTTTGTCACACAAATGCTATGAAAGCATGCAAGAAGCGACAGGCTTGATGTTTATGTATATAAATGACTGTAGTTTCAAAAGGAGCCTGGGCACAACAATGCAAAACAAAGAGCCATCGCTGTTGCAGGCTTCTTGCTTTGAATAGGAAAAAAAAAAATCCCTGAGCATGGCATCTCTGCCATCCTGTTGCTCAGCATGATGTAAGGACGCTGAATGGTCTAAAGCATTTTTCAGCAGAGGAGCCATTGGAAGAGCCAGCAGCAGCATTAGTATTCTGCAGCGACTGCTGCCTGTGTCCATCAGCACCAGATGCTCAAAACCATCATTAGAAGCTAGGTCTATATACACAGCATAGAAAACCATATTTTTACTATCTTTATTTACTTATTTATTAAGCTAGAAGCAGTTAACTGTGCTGAAGGGAGAAAAGTGTAGCAAATCAGAAACAGAAATTCAAGGGAAGTAGAAGGAGCAAGGAGCTAAGAGAAACTTCCCAGAGCTGATGATAAACTACAAAGTGTTTCTATGTTACTAACAAGGCATTTTGCTTCACCTCACAGGGAAGGAGGGGAAATGGCACCGTTCCCCATGACATAACTCAATGTGCCCCCTGGCAAATTGTCACAGAAGCAAGTGAAAGCTCTGCATATGCATTAGCCTTTCTGCATTACTGGTTAATCCCACAGAAAAAATCAAAATGCTGAGGCATCTATTTGGAAATAAGCTCCGTGGTTCTCACAGCTATGACATTTTTTTCTCCCTATGACAGAAGGGGATTAGTTCTTTTTGACTTAGCAAAGCAGCAACATTGCTTAGAGGTAATCACTATCGAAAAATGAAAGAGCATTTCACAGTCCTAGACTTTTTGCTTCTGTGCCAGGTAGCACTGACTGTCAGCCTGGAGAGGTGACAGTTAAGGTTGGGGGACAGCTGCCACCTCCGCTAGATGCCAGGCATTCAGAACCTGGTATCCTGGTAACACAGTTCTTGCTGAGGCTGGCCAGGAATGCAGGGCACGCAATGCCACAGCTGCCTCAGTACCTTTGGGTCAGTGACTCCAGCAGCTCAGCCCAGCTGGGAACGCTCACAGTTGGAGCTGCAGCTCCTTCCCCCTGGAATATGCATTCATTTCACATTAAAACACGTGAGATGCATCATATCACTGGTAGCTGTAAGAGGAGGTTTCCTTCATGACAGCTGAATAACCCTGGGTTAGAGAAGTTTCCCTCCTGCTTTTGCTTTTTGGCCCCAGGACTCTTGTACAGCCAGCTCTAGCAGAACGGTCCCTCATTATCAAGTCACAGCCTGGCAGCTGGTCCCTCTTTTATAGATCCATTTCCCACTGGAGTGGTTTGTTCTGCATGCAGGTCTCTTCATTTTCAGGGGAGGGCTCCAAACACTTCTTTATTTCAGAAGTCACTATCAATAGCCTATGTTGACACCTGGTTTTCCTGGCTTTTTCAGTGGACATGTCTGGAATTGCCAAATTCAGCTCATAACTGATGTTAGGAAGTAGATAAGCACCTGCCTTCCCAAAACACAATATCATAAAACCATAAATACAATGTATTGGGTTGCAGGTTCCTCAAAGATTATATAGTCCCATTGCTGCACGCAGAGTTGCCATCCAGTATACCAGGCACTAGATTAGGGCCCCAACCAGCCTCACCTTGAACACCGCCAGGGATGGGGCATTTCCAACTTCTCTGAGCAGCCTGTGCCAGCCTGTTCCATCTCTCCTAAGCCTGAGTTGGTGAATGAAGATAGGGACCTACAGACTCCTGAGATTCACCAGGTGATACTTCATGAAGGGTTACCAACAGCATTAGGCAAACTTGGTAGTATGGCAAGTAGGATGGAGTCTAGAACAAAGTGAGGTTTTAAGCAGAGTGGATCCCAACCCCAATTTCTGCATTTACAGAGGCAGATATTTGCAGTCTTCTATGTGTCTACATTTTCATTTTTATATCAAAGAAACTGAGAGGAAGTAATCTATTAATATTTGACATATTACTTTTGAGTTGAGCAGCAACTTTGCATTTTAAAATCTCAGCACTGCAACATGGCCTTTCATTTCCCCGTTGCAATATACTGCTTCAACACTACTGAAACACTAATATTTCCTAACTGAGACCTGAGATTTTTGTTGCACAGATCATTTCAGTTTTTCCCTAATTCATTTCTGTTCTAAAATGCAATGCTGAAATGGTAACATTTCTCACTGAATACGACTTTAGCATTTGACTCTAACGCAACACTGACCCTTTTAGGTGTGTTAATTGAAAGGCTCTAGGGCAGACACAAAGGCAGAGGCTATTTTCAGAAACAAGGACCATCATTCTCTGGGCAGATGTAACAGAGGTGCTTAGTGGCCACCTCTAGCAGCAGAATCCACGGCTGGGTCACACTTTGATGAATTATACAGCATTAATAACCTTTTGAACGAGAAGGATTTGACAGATTCACCAGCTCTTCCATTGTCTTTCCCCACTGTTTAATAGCATCTGACAAATGCAGGACTGCAGGATAATGTGTTTCTCAGCATGCTCTGCTTAGCACACCACCACAAGCTCACTGCCCTCAGAGTTCAGCAAGCCAATCCAGCAGGAATGAATCTTACCAAAAAGTGAAACAAAACCCACAGAGGCACTGCGTGATCAAACAAAGGCAGTGGCAGGTCTCTCTGTGTGGTACCATTGCTGTTAGATGGTGAAGCAATTGCTGAAACCCCCTGCTGTGCTACAGACCCAGTGAACTCACATCCCTCCCCAGCAGCTCCACTGCCCTGACCTCCCTATGGCAATGTTTCATTATCAGCTTAAGCTGCTGTTGAAATCTGGGGCACAGAATCACAAGGTTGGAAAGGACCTACAAGATCATCTAGTCCAACTGTCCTCCCCATTACCATTGCTACCACAAACCACTAAACCACAACTCGTAGCTCCTCATCCAGACACCTCTTGAACATTGCCATGGACAGCAACTCTACCACCTCCCTGGGCAGCCATCCCAGTGCCTGACCACTCTCTGAGAGAAAAAGCTTTTACTTATATCTAATCTAAACCTCCTCTGGTACAACTTGCAGCCATTTCCTTGGTTCCTCCTCATCACAGCCTTCCTTCAGGAAGTTGTAGAGTGTAATCCATCTCACTCCCATTCATCTCTCTGTGCACTCTTGCACACCCTTCATGATGCTTGTTATTTATTGTGAGGGTGCCAGGACCTTCTAACCAATTTTTTCTAACAGTATTTCCTGTCAGCCCAACCTGTACTCACCTAACAGTGATACCTGAAGCAAAACAGCTCTTTGTACTTATGGATAGGTCCATGAATGCTCTGTGGTGAACCCAAATCTGGTCTAAAACCTTCATTCTGGTCAGAGATGCCAGCTTCTCACCTTCAATGGCATCAAATCCATGCTCACCCCTCCTCAGTACAGCTCACATCCTCACCTTGCTATGTGCACTCAGAATGAATAAAAATCACTTCAGCGTTTGCAGACAAAACCCACTGCTTCAGGAAAAGTCAAGCTGAAGAGAGATGTTTGGGGTGCTGAGCTTCTGCAGTTGTTATCTCTAGTTCAGTGCATGCAAAGCGCACAGAACAGTCTACTGCAACTGTTCTGAAAACAGTTGCTCACAGTTGAAAACTGCTCACTGAAAAGCTATATAAGCCAGGATGGGAAGATTAGCATGAATATTATTATAGGAATTCAGGGGTATTCTCCTGGAAACCAACTATTTTTGTTTCCCCTCTTCCCTCCCACACTGTTCACCACAATTCAAAAGCTATCTTGAGAGTCTCAGACCAGTTTGCACTGCATGTGTGTTCAAACCACAAAATAGATTCTCACGATTTGGCTTCTTCATTACCTGTCTTCACTCAGTAGCCACAGTCTCCTTCCATTTCTCCATCTAGGGGCTCAAACAGCTCCACCTCATAGAGATTAATTACATGAGACCACAGAAGAAAATTCTTGTTTGAATACTGACAAAATATTACCCATCTGTGGAAAACAGCAGGCAGCTGTCATTCTGCATCTCTCAGAAACAACAATCAGAAATCCCTCTGTGGGGAGCTCAGTTGTAACAGTGAGCTGCTGCTCACAAGATCTGCCCAAGTGAGCTTAGTGATGCTGCTGGCACGAGCCTGCATCATTAGGATAAAGCATGGAGCTTTACATAGTAGCCTATATTACATTCAAGTCCAGTGGAGAACTACAGAAAAAGTGCATTAACTATTAATGTTCAACCATTACATGACTTTGTGTTATCATTATTTTATACTGCACGTAGAACTGATGAAGAGTTGCCCTACTTTTTGAAGGGGCCAGAGGAGGGAAGAGAGTCTGAAACTGAAATGGAGATTGAAAGTAACATTCTAGATGACTCCGTATTTCCAACTTAGACAGTTCAAGCTTTACAGAGATGTAAGTCCTTTCTGATGATAACATTATCCTAAATAAAGATATGGATTATTGCACTGGCTAAGAACCCAGATGCTGATCTTTGGCATCCATTTCAGACCCCTGGGCAGAGTTGTAAGGTGCTGTAATTCAGCAAAAGCTTAATCAGCAATCACTACTGTGCATGTCCAATGACTGCAAGCACTGTCTTTTCTTAAAATCCAACTCCTATATAAAGCTGGGATTCTCAAAAATATGTTTTTTTATAATAGCACAGGAAGAACATGGAGTTTGAAAAACAAGAAATTCTGTACACTTGAGCTGCTGTCAAATTTGGTCCAACAGTGAGCTCCATACCTCACACAATGTACTCTAGTTAACTGAGAGTGTGATTTTATGATTGGCTTAAGACAATTTAAGACTTCACTGCTGGCACTGCTCCCCCTACTTTTCCCAGCTAAGTGTTTCCACTGCTTCCCATGTGTCAGATCTAGATGCAAGTCGAAACAGCTTGCTGAACAGATTGGAAAGAAAGACTCAGACAAGAATAATCAGGACTGTGTCTTCTAGTGGCAGTCAGAGAACTGATCTGGCTAGCAATGTTAATTTTCAGGAAGGCTTCTTTTAATCAGCTTGTTATCGCTAGTAGGTGGCAGGGGAGCCTGTCTAGGAGCCATGACAAAGCACCTACACTTGAGATGCATCTCATAAAAACATGGGATTGAGGACTGAGGCATGGTCAATCATTTGCCACATTAGTGCCTCTCTAGACCATCATCTTCACAGCAAAAGGACATTTAAACTCTCCAACTGAAAAACCATTTTGAATGTAAGGATCCTCTCAGTTGACAGGAGGGTGCCATTCAAAAGACCAACCCCAGCCAGACCAGCTGATGGGGAAAAAAAGGGAAGCAGTAATAGAAAGCATGCCTTGTGGGCAGTGTTTCTTTTGATCCCATACAGTGACAGCCAGGAGTAACCTGGTAAAAAGTTTGTGGACCTTGAAGAAATTACATGCAGAAGTACATTCGCTTTTTTCCAAACTTTTATCAACAGAAACAAGAAACTAACAAAAATAAAGAAGGCATTTGACAGCTACTGCTGTGGAACGTGGCCTACACCAACTAGAGAATGCCACAGATCCCCACCGAACCTGCAAAATAATTCTATTTATTTATTTAAAAGAGTTCAAATAAAAGAAAATGAGGCAACAACACAGTGAGAAAATTAATTGCTGACATTGTCATTGTGGTGTTCTTGTAGTAGAAACTGCCTCCTTCATCTTTCATGTGTGTTTTGTCATTTGGCTCAATGAATCAGATGGCTTTTCCCTTTCTATCTACCAGTGCCTTTGAGTGAGAACTTGCTTTCCTTAGTTATTATGGGAAAGATTTACTTATTCACCTTCTCTCTTTGGGCTTTAACAGTTCAGACAGATATCTAGACAATTTTCAGATCGTTTTCCATCACTGTACAGGCTGAACTTGGAGCATGAAAATCCTTCCTGCAAGTTATTGCTCTGAATGGAAGACTCACTAAACTACTGTCTATCTCCTTGGGGCCTTCTGGGACAGCAATGAATAACACTTCCACACAGAGAAATATAATCCACACCACCTAATAATCAAATTCAACTTTCTCTGAAATTTTTCCTGTAAATTTTTTACTAGAACTCTGCACTACTTGACAACTCAGTGTTCATCAAAGCTTTCCTGTGCTTCTGAATCACATCTGGAAAAGAGAAAGAGGAAAGATTTGATTATGTGGTTTTGGCTATGGCTGCGTGTGCCTAAAACAGGAACTAGAAATAAAGTCAGGTTGTCATTCATAACCCATCTTTTTTCTTTAGAATTTCTCCAGTTTTCATCTGCTGTATCTATATGACAGGAAAAAGAACTGACTGGATGTGGTAAGAAAATAATACACAATGGTGATATAAGCTTCAACAGAGGTAGAGTTCTGATAACTCTGGTCTAGTAATAGTGTAGGGTATGCTTACACTTCTCCAGTACTGAAACTCAAGCTACCACTAAGCCAGCAGGAAGTAATTTAACCATGGAAACATTTGGGTGTGGGCTAAATGATACTAAAGAGTGAAACTCTGATCTTAACCCAGAACATGGGTTTTTCCAACATTTAAATAGGAACTTCAGCTTTTACATGTGGCTTGTGGTTAACACCACATATCTCACAGGTAAAAATAAAATCTGATTTGATTTCAAGCACAGTTCCACAATTGTGCATGTCCTTACACACAACTGTGTCTCAGTCCTTTTAATTATACCTTTAAGGGCATATGTTTCACCCTTAATTCTTATGTTACTAAATAACCAAATGCATGCAGTAAGACCATTCTCAATATGTAGGACATTTAAACTACAAAAGCAGCACCCTAACCTCAGCTTCTATAAAGGTGAACATGCAAATAGCAACATTAGCTCTGTATCAACGTCTCCATCATGCTTCCTGCGCAATGGTACAGCAGCAGTGATGACCCCATGCAATACCTAATACAGGCCAGGCTACAATGGCACCCCCTCTAAGACAGAAATGGATGTTTGTGGATGAAGCTGTGATGCTGGTGGGTCTAGGAAGGAGTGCCATTAAGTTTATTAATCATTACGCAGTGGAGACAGCAAACTAGGGACTGAAGATGTTGCTGGCCTGCTGATATTGCTCTGGGTAGATGACTCAAAATGAAATACAGGAAAGTCTGTTTTAACATAGCAAAAACAATTTACTTTTTTTTCCTTTATACGTGAGGGCAGTCTTTCAATGGAAGAGGTTGCCCAGAGAGGCTGTGGGGATATTCTGAATCTAAACAACTTGCTCTAACTGGTCTTGCTCTCAGCAACTGGCTTGGACCAGACCATCTCCAATGACACTTTCTGACATCAGCTTTCTGTGACTCTATGTCACACTTTTTAGCTTGTATTCAAGCCCTTTCTCTTTCATTGCAGGATGACGAGCAGTCACACCAACGTTTCACACAGCTGACTACTGCCACGTGGCACGTAGTAGTAAGACACTGTCTGCCTTCACACAGCCACAGCAGGCAGCAACATGATACAGGCCAGGCAATACACACAGAAGCTACTCCCTGTATTTCCCCAAGGAGCTGCCACTTCAGGTTTCACCACTATAAAAAACAGATGAATTTGCAACACTGGCATGTGCTATAGCCTAAGAGCTCTACACAATTTGGGCCCTATTTCCAGTTTAATTTTACCCTATGATTTGATTTGCATTCTTTTTATAAACCTTCTGGAAATACAGCGTGATACTGGAAAGTCCACTTAATATTTAATAGAGCCTGTTGCCAGCCATTGTAAAATCATCTCAGTTCTCCATGGAAATAATACTATGGTATCTTCATATTGCAGTAAAGTAATACAGTTATGTCCTTACACTTATTACATGGCACTGGTTGGAGAAGTATATTGAAAATACACCCAGTCCAGCTGTGTCTGGAACAGAACTGGTTTCAACTAATTGAGCTTAAGGCACACAACTTCAGTGCTAATTTTTACCTTTCTGACAGGTTTTTAGAAGTCCAAATGTAGCTCAACCCTGGCTAGTTTTCACTAGCTTGAACAGTTAAGTGAAGGCAACCAGATACTGAAATGAGACGTGACTAGTGAGATGCCATTTCTTCTTATGCTATTGTTAGAAGATACCTATAAATCTGCACAATGCTATAGGACCTTACACTCCTGTGGCTCCTGTTCTCTCTGCAACCAGGAAGGCTGCTGTCTTTAGTCCAAAGCTCTACTAAGTGCTATTTTGAATTATGTGAACCCTCAATCCCTAGAGTAATAGAGGGATAATAGAGTAAGGGGTAATAGAGTAATAAAGGTGATAAAAATTTTTAAGAGTTAAAAATTTTAAGAATTAGAAATGAAAGAACTTCTGAGGACACTGACATTCCTCTCCTGTATAAAGGACCTCATCCTTTGGCTGGGTATTATACTTCCCCCCTCCCCACCCCCCCCCATTTTGGGGTACTTTTTCTCCCTTACATTTCCTTCTGACAATGCTTACAGAGTAAGAATACAAACAGAGATAGAAGAGTCAGATTTTTCAGTGGTAACCAAGATACAGAAGGCATGGGAGGCAGAGAAAAAGAGAGAGAAATAGAAGGAGCAAAGAAAAGAGGTAGCATATTGTTATAAGCATATGGGATGAAAATGGTATAAAAATTGTGCCCTGGGAAGCTCCGGGCATGGAGAGGACAGGTGGCCTCATAGTGACTTCTCATGCTCTGATAGATGACATCTGTACCCGAGAAGTTCTTGCCAGGTCCTCAGGATGTAAGCACATGCAAATACTAAATTGTCACTGCTGATGTTAATCCTGGGGGCAGCCACCTCACCACAGGGATCAAGGTATTGCTGCTCAAAATGAAAGAAGCCTGGTAGAGCACTGAGTCAGTGAGGTATGGTAATACAGCCTGGGGAAACCACAACAACTTACCTCAAATTCAGGACAGCACTACTTTTTGGGCAACCATGTCTTTTTGCTTTTTGGAAACTGTGACTTGATTGCATGCCATTAACTTACCCTAACTGTCATTTGGTGTCTGGGAATAAGTCTGAAGGAAAAAGCACAGATTTGGATATGATTTATTGGATGAATTAATGGCACATGCACCAACATGAGGTTTCAAGGCTCTTTTCATAAACTGCTTTTTCTGTAATGCTCGAGACCACTTGTTCCCTATAACCAGATCCAGCGCAATAAGCAAGAGGTAAAAAAAAGCAGAAGGAGTGACAAAAGGAGAATGTTACCCACTCTGTAATGGCCCTGTAATATTTTAAACCAATAATGTGAAGGCAGAACAGGAGAAGGAAGAAGTATCGGAACTGGCAAATATTCTCAGGCAATTGTCATTAAGGGATTAAAATCTGCTGTCCAAGTAAGGCAGCCTATTTCAATGCACTTCTGAATAGCGGAAACATCACCACTTCTACCCCACACAGAAGGCTGCAATTGTGCAGATGAGGACTCTTGCTACTAATAGAGAAAATAATGCAAACACAGCCCTGGTGAGCTGATACAGGTGAAGCTTAGAAAACACTGACTCAATCCCAAAACTGATATCTGAATTTATACTAGCATAGGAATGGAATGCAAACAGAAAATTAGGTAAAGGTAAACTTTACAAAAGAAGTAACATGCTTCTTTTTGGTAACCCACATATTCGTAAATCTGCTAAAATAAATGATCTTATGCTTAATTACTAGAACCATGGGTTCTAATAATGAACCATGGAAAGAAATAATAATAGTCCAGCTCACAAACCATCCTAAACTACATCAGAAACACTGAATTACTTCCTAGCTGCTAAGCAAAAGGCAAGGGAGCAGAGGAAGGTGAATTACCAGCTTTCCAATGGCAAAGCAGGTGAGGACAAGACTCTCTTACCTCACACGACATGAAGCACTGTGTTGCTACATAGTTTTGTATCTCAAATGCTTTACAATCTGCTACAAGTTTGTTTCATTTCCCACAGGGCTAGTTTGTGTTTCATTTATGACTCAGCTGAAACAGCGCAAAGTGTATCCAATTAGTTCCCTTACTGATTGTCCAGCCGAATAACATCTGTGGTGTAAAAAATACCACCTCCTTTGACAGTTATTTCTAAGACACCCTGGTTAAATTGTCTCCCAGATTTGTCTAGGTGTGGAATACTTAAAGTTACAAATCACAAAACTCTTTCTTCAAAATGCCTACTTCCGGTTTGAGTCTTTCTGAAGCTCCATTAACACAGAATCACAGAATCACAGAATTGTAGGGGTTGGAAGGGACCTCTAGAGATCATCAAGTCCAACTCCCCTGCCGAAGCAGGCTCCCTAAGACTGCACAGAGGAGCAGGTAAGAAGGCTCCATCCAAGCCTTCTTCCTGCTTGAAAGTCATCCCTGAAAAGTACAGATCAAAGCAAGCTAAAAGTAATTACAGTGCTGACCAATGCTAATTAACTATGTCTTTGGGATTCCAACTACCTGCATCCATAAGTTGCCAATGGCCTTTATATTTCTTTATTATGCACTTCGGGTAAAAGTCCCTTCTTTGTTTGTAAAGCATCTAATTGCCTCTCATATATGATTAGGGATCCCTAATGGTAACTGAAAACTGTAATTGAAAAGGTAATTGAAAATATGAGCAAAAGAAAAGCTTATTGCATTTGCTAGATTAATGAAGAACACAGCAATGAGCAAAACATCCTATTGAGATGAAGTACGCCTCCTGTTAAAGAACAAAGGAAAAAGAGGGTTATACACATTTAATACAGAAAAGGAGAAGAATGTTAGAATTAATTTAGCACTTACCTTCCATGAAATCACACTGCTGAACCTTTCAAAGCCATAATGCCTCACAACCTAGCATCTAGCAGGAAGGTTTTCTTGGACTATTTACTCTGCTCAATAAATAGTAAGGGGAAAAGGCCCACAGTCACCACAGCAACAGTCAGAGCAGCACGGGCAATGAGTGGCCCATTTTCCTAGAGAAATTAACACAGATGCACTCTGCAAACTTCGGCATTCTGTCCTAAAGTAACTGCTATACAAAACACACCAATGATAGACAAACGCTGCGGTGAAGAGCATTCTTTGGTTACCCAAAGCTGGAACACAACGGCAAAGAACAAAAGAACTGAGATGCTGCCCAAGACCAAAGGGCTACGTAGCACACCAGAGAAGCCTTTAAACTGGTGAATGCCTCTCACTATAACTGCCTGTGGAAAACTACATAAAATTAATGCCTGTACAGACTGCTTCTTCCATTGCCACAAAGCAGCCCAAGAGATTCACTTCTGACGTGGGGGAGACTCCTCCCAGAGCTCCAGCATTCCCATGGGCCTCAGCACTGATTTGTTCAGCTGCTGTCCTTGCAAGGAGCATTGTAGGCATCTATGGTTAATTCATCTGCCAGAGCTTTCCTACCCTTTCCGTGGGCATGTCTGTATAAAACCTTTGTACCGAGGAGTTTATCCAGAACTTCATAAAAGAGAATAATCCATTTATTAAATGCTGAAATCAGATCCTGTTGGCTCCAGAGAATAAGACCTGTGCAACACCAAATGAACCTGTAATGCTCTTGGCTCAGATAAGATCCACTTCATTAGAACAGGAACATTCAAATGAAGCAGCTAGATAATAGAGACTCTTCGCTTTTTAATTTTATAGCTTATTTGGTATTACCTAAGGTTCTGATGGCATCGTGAATTAAACTGGTCCTGTATTACAAGAAAAGCCATTTCATAAATCAGTCTTTCCCCTGCTTAAGTTAAAATGGTTAAATCACAGTGTGGTTTTTAAATATATGCTTCCTAGTGATGTCATCTTCAAATACATTATGCACTCACTGTCTTCCAGCCTCCAACACAAAAGCACTTGTATTTTGCTAAACCCCTTTTACATCAATGTTACTGTTTCTCTCTCACTGTCTGACTAAAGCGACCACACAAACACCACAAAATGCAAAGTTAAATACTGCTACTTGTGGAGTCCTAACAATATAATTTGCTTTGGAAGCGGAAAAGGAAAAGAAAGAGACAGCCCTGTCTCCTGAACTTTTGTGTCCATACTGGAATGATGAACATCCTTGCACTGACAAATCACCAGTGATGAAATGTAACTGTATTCCTCACATATTCTGGACAGCCTCGGTCAGCAAGACATCAAAGTAACTGCATTCAGCGTGGCAAACTGTAGCTTCCATACAACTAAATATCACACGTGCAAGCAGCTAACTTAATAAAAATGAACAATTAGAAAATTAGCATTACCTTTCTTTGTAAAATACATAGCAGCCACACCGAAGTGGTAAGGGACAAAACCTGATGAGAAATAATTTACTTTCTCATGCTTTGTGTTCTGAATGTAATTGCCAAATAAACATGCTTACGAGGCAGCCCCAAATGATCAGCCCAGGCTGTGATTGGGGGTGAAGGGCACACACCTGGGGTAACCAGGCAAATCCAAAAAATAACAAAAAAGAAACATTTGTTTGATTGGATTTTGCCTCTCAGTCATTTCAAGAATTCTGTCTTCCAGTGGGAAGCCAAAAATGTATTTAAACAACAAAATTTAGGAAAAAAGCTGTATTGAATTATTTTTCTCAGATGTATGCACACACACAGAGCAGATGGGGAAAAGACAGCAAGCTCCCTGCTAGTCACATCAGCTCAGGAGCCAGACATTACGAACACCATCTGATCCAGCGCTTGCTGACACCAATAAAAGCCCTCCATTGAAGATGATGGGAGATGGAAAACAAACCTCTTCGTGCTTCAGCCAGAACGTGTGAACAAAAAAATCAAACTGATGGCTTTCTTCTCTTCTGATTTCCATGGTGCATAAAGATCCAGATTATAAAATGCAATTAGTCATCTCTGGATTCTTGATTTGGTTACTTGTTGTCTATATGTGTACCAGGGTGACAGGTATCATCTTGCAGTGTATGCAAGTGTGAGGTACAGTACGTCCTACAATTAAGAAAATAGTTTGAGTGGGAAGATAGAGAACTGAAAAAGTGCCACTTGAAATTTCTTTCACAATGCCATTTTGCTTTGGTGAAAAAAGAAAGAAAAATAATCCAGATACTAAGATAAGCTGTAATTCAATTATCCTAAACACCCAGAAAGATTGTGACACTCACTAGAGTATCTATTGCCTTTGAAATCAAAGAAAAGCATATTAGGATTTGTTTTCAAGTGCTTCCTTGGCATCAGCTTGCAATAAGCATTCAGTTACTTCTACATCCCCCAGCTGTAATGTCATTCAGCAGTACAGATTCATTTGGCTGCAGGACCCATTTAAATTGGCCAAATTTACAGATTTTGTTCTCATTTTGCTTTGCAATCATATCACCTCTGATATTTATGATTTTACACATGGCTTGTATTTTGGTCATGAGCATCCAATCAGCTTAATTTATATGCTGACTGTAGACACAGATCCAAGAAGAGCAGGAATGGGGGCCTCACTGTGTCAATACAAACTCCATCACAACATGAAGCTGATGTTTATAAATAGTAGCAATCAGGAAAATAAGAAGCTGAGATTTCATTAAAAAAGAATCTGAAACTTATACTCACTGCTGGTAGAGGACATGCGGCTGTACTCAGACCTGCAAGACAAATAAAAGACATCATTAAAGATGTACCAAATTTAATTCACCTTGCACATTAAATTAGTTTAGAGACCATTTGGTTCTGGTTTTGTTTTTCACTAAGGTAATAACAACTGGAACAAGATTTGAACATGGCCTCAAAAAAACAGGTATTATGTGTCAGTTTTGAAAATATTTGTGTAAAGCACTGAGGTTTTGTTAGGAATGGAAGTGGCAAATCATCCTACTACACTTTAGGCATAAAGATAAAGCTTAGAAGGCCCTCTGAGGAAATAAACAGGCTGCTTCAGCCACAGGTTAGGAACAGAAGTCTACCTGATTTTGACTCTATTCCTCATCTTTCTTCTTAAGCTACTGTGATGTAATTTTTGAAGATTATGTAGGCTTATGTTGGAAGGGTTCTTAAAGATCATCTAATTCCAACACTCAGCTATGGGCAGGGCTGTCAGCCACCAGCACAGGCTGTCCTGGGCCCCATTTAACCTGGCCTTGAGGGCCCCAAGGGGTGGGACATCCACAGCTTCTCTGGGCAGCTGTGCCAGTGTCTCATTGAATTGAGTAAAAAATTTATTCCAAACATCTAAGCTAAATCACCCTTCTTTTAGTTTAAAGACATTTCCTCCAGTCCTTCACAAATAAAATGTTACCTCTCAACCACACTTCCCCCAGGACCCTTGTACAGCTGGGAAAAGGAGGATGTAGAAATGGCAAGGGCAGACAGGGAGATGCTCTTTTTTCAGCTTCTGAGGGGATAAGACAATTGCAGGGTCTGGTGCTGTATGGGGCATAAAGCTGCAGGGAATTTTCAGTATCGAATCATGTGGGTATCATTTGGCACCATGCATATTTGGGAAGGTGTTAAAGCTGTAACACGGCCCTCATCACAAGCCCAGAGACAAGCAATATCCATACATCTGCCTCCCACTGTCCCAAGCAAGGATTCATTTAATCTGCACTTCTGTTTGAAAACAGCCTGGGGCTGTCCCTGCATGTATCCATGTTCTGTAGTTCGTAGCTAATTCCATATGAATCTGCATTGCTTGTATTTCAGGGAGGAGAAAACAATGCTTCATCTTTTGCTTACTGCAAGTAGAAGCAGCTTTCTGTTACTTCACACTGTTATTTTATAGTGCTGCAGGCACATTATCGGGCATGGAGAATTAATGAGTCCCGAAACAAGGAGCTGGCATTCTGCATGCAGACAGGCCATGAAAAATGAGACAAGAGGAAAAATAAAAAGATGGGGAGTGTGAAGGGAGGAGACAACAGTGTGCTCAGAGACTAATTGCACAGATGCATTTTAATAGGCTTTAGAACTGTATTGGGGCCCTTCTGTAATTCTAATATGGTTCAAGCTAATATTTAATTTGTGCTTGTTGCATTACTGATATAGGTGGAATTAAAAAAAAAAATTAAAAAAGATAATTAAGCACAAAGGCTTATGTCAACCTCACATGCCAAAATAAGGGCTGTACTCTCCCTTAGCTCTGCCTATGGTCAATAATGAGACATCTGAAGTGTGTTTTTCCCTTAATGTTGTATGGAAAAGATACTGAAGGACCCTCAGCTACATGCCTAAAAAGTAGCAGCATGAATACGAGTCTCTCTTTGTGCTCTCAGGACCAACACAAGTCGCCTTTTGTCCTCACTCTGACTCCTTTTTTCCCCAGAATTTATTTTGTCTTGAATCTTTTGTCCTTAAGAGAAAAAATGACAGTGAGTAAAATCCTTCATATTTTCAGCACATTAGCACAAACCACTCAGATTCACGATGTGTAACAGTTGAATGACTTATAAAATAGAATTTATTTCTTTTCTTATAGTCATTTGTGTAGGATAATGAATTCTAAATAGACTACAGAAATAAACAACTCCTGAGTCACGTGGACTCTCTGGACACAAAGCAATTTTGGCCCTTCCCATCCTTTCCATCCCTGTTCTAACCATCCTGAGTCCTGGCTCCTACCAGTTCCCTTTAAAGAAATTCTCCTGTTAGGATAACCCTGGAGTAATGCTCTAGCTTTAATGGTGAAAGACTGGAGCCATATTGCCCAGAGGTTCCCAGACAATTACACGGTCCTGCAACCAGCTATTTTCTCTGTGCTACTGATAGATATTACAGTTCAGATAAAAGGAAAGAGACATTCAGGACAGAAATCAAACAAATGGATGACTGTTACTTTTACAAGCACATAATGAGGAGAAAATAATCAAAAAGGACATTGAAACAGTAGGAGGTACTGAAAAGGAGAGCAAAGAATCTATGCACAGTGGCTGGCCCAGAAGCAAAGAGGAGCTGTGAACATGTCAAGAGGCATTAAAGTAAGAATGCAGAAGCTTGAGATAAATGTGGGACCAAGGTTCCCACCAGAGCTGCCGAAGGATCAGGAGTGTGTATTATCAGGGAGCGTAAGACCATCTCAAGCACTAGAGATCCTAAGCAGGCCTCCGAGGTTAGCCTGCATTATTCATTGATGACTATTAATACAAAGCCTTAGTACACCAAGGAAGGGGAAAGAGACACTGAATATCAGTAGCTGCTAGCACAACCTGAGGTTTCTGAGTGTAATATATAAAAACACTGTAAGCCCATTTATTTAGGGAAGAAGAGCTGCTGTGTTATGTCTCTGCATCACAGAAAGACATCATCAGGGCAACAGTGGCAACATCGATGCTAATAAACAGATGTGCTCAGAAGAACTGAGTGGGATCAAGGCCAACTGCTGTGTAAGTCTGCAGCTGTACCACTAAAGCCTCATGACATCCACCCTAGTAAGCAGTCTTCTACCAATGGCCCCTGGCTCATGTCAACATGGTAAAACATATCCAGAAATCACACAGGAGAACAAGATGGTCTCATCTAAATTAATGCCATCTGCCATCTAAAACATCCAGCAGTACAGACAGACAACCCTGCCCCAGTACTCAGGAACACATTCACATATTGATTAAGGTACTGGTGTAGCTAGAAGTAGAGTTTTTGAGCCAAGCAACATCTCCGCAAGGCATTTTGCTGTGTAAGATCACAGAATCATAGAATCACAGAATCACAAGGTTGGAAAGGACCTACAAGATCATCTAGTCCAACTGTCCTCCCATTATCATTGCTACCACAAGCCACTAAACCACATCTCGTAGCTTCTCATGCAGACGCCCCTTGAACACTGCCAGGGATGGCAACTCCACCACCTCCCTGGGCAGCCATTCCGGTGCCTGACCACTCTCTGAGAGAAAAAGCTTTTTCTTATGTCTACTTCAAACCTCTTCTGGTACAACTTGTGGCCATTTCCTTGGGTCCTGTTTCTTGCCTGTGAGAAGAGGCCAAGCCCCTCCACATCATAAACTCTCTTCAGGAAGTTGTAGAGTGCATTGAGGTCTCCCCTGACCTCCTCTTCTCCACACTAAGCAATCCCAGCTCCCTGAGCCGCTCCTCATAAGACTTGTGCTTCAGACCACTCACCATTTTCATTGCCTTTCTCTGGACATGTTCCAGGGCCTCAGTGTCTTTCCTGTGGTGAGGGGCCTGAAACTGCACACAATACTCGAGGTGCAGCCTCACCAAGGCTGAGTACAGGGGGATGATTACCTCACTGCTCCTTCTCATGTTCAGCCGAGCATCAGCCAACACCCCAGGTCCCTTTCTTCTTCACAGTCATCCAGCCACTCTGCCCCAAGCCTATAGCACTGCAGGGGGTTATTGTGGCCAAAGTGCAGGACCCAGCACTTGGCCTTTTTGAACTTCATCCCACACACCTCAGCCCAGTGATCCAGCCTTTCCGGATCCCTCTGAAGGGCCTCCCTACCCTTAGGCAAATTTGTCATCTGCAAACTTACTGAGGGTACACTCAGTCCCCTCGTCTAGGTCATCAGTGAAGATATTAAACAAGTCGGGCCCCAGTATTGACCCCTGGGGGACAACACTTGTAACGGGTCACCAGCTGGACTTAACTCCATTAAGCACTACCCATTGGGCACAGCCCTCTAGCCAGTTCCTTACCCAGAGAAGGGTATACCTGTCCAGGCCATGGGCAGCCAGTTTCCTCAGGAGAATATTGTGAGAGACCATGTCAAAGGCTTTGCTGACTATATCAACTGCCTTTCCCTCATCTACCAGTCTGGTCACTCAGTCATAGAAGGAAATAAGGTTGGTCAAGCACGACCTGCCTTTCATGAACCTGTGCTGGCTGGGCCTGATCCCCTGGATGCCACACACATGCCATGTGATCTCACCCAAGATGATTTGTTCCATAATTTTCCCTGGTACCAAGGTCAGCCTGACAGGCCTGTAGTTCCCTGGATCCATGATGAACATACCTCTCCAATTATTTTAAAAAGATCACAGAATTGTAGGGGTTGGAAGGGACCTCTAGAGATCATCGAGTCCAACTGCCCTGCCAAAGCAGGTTCCCTACACCATGTCACACAGGTAGGCATCCAGTTGGGTCTTGACTATCTTCAGAGAAGGAGACTCCACCATCTCCCTGGGCTCCAGTTATTTTAACACCATGCTTTGCTCAAGGTCTCCATTGCCAAGACTCCTAAATCTCCAGACAAAACAACAACAGCAACAAAATAGAACAACAACAAAAAACACCACCCTGTAAAGTTTACCAGCTCCTCCGTTGTCTACATCCTTAGCTTGCCTACAGTTGATGGTATGGTGCCTGCTGTAGTCACGTTTTTTCCCTGCCTTCCCTACCTACAGTTGTTTTAAATTTCACTGTTCCATTTAAGAGCTGTATTTAACAGCTTCTTTGCCTTTCCTCCCCCAGAAATTGCTCCACAGGGCATCCAGAAGGATTTTATAGCAGTTAAAGCACAATGTGTGAGTCAGATTTAGGTTTGTAGTCTGTCTTGGGTTTCTTCTCACCAAATTCTTATGGGTCAGATTGCAATTTCTTTCACTAATATCAATCCAACACAAACCCATTACCTTCATTGTACTTCTACTTGTGTAATCAAGCTGACTGCAGTGAAATAACTGAGAGCAACTCATTGCAAAACACCTTGCTCTGGATTCCCAGTAGAGCAATGAAGTCAGAGGATGGATTCCCACAGCTCAGCTCATACTCAGGAGCTTATTTTCAAGATCTATGTTTGAGGCCCCATGTGAGAGACATCATAATCATCATCATCATCGTCATCATCGTCATCATCATCACTGTTGTTATCAGCATATCACAGAATCATAGAACCATAGAATGGCTTGAGTTGGAAGGCACCTGAAGGATCTTCAAATTCCAAGCCCTTTCACAGAGGCAGGGCTGCCAGCTCCTAGATCAAGTGCTAGATCAAATTGCCCAGGGCCCCATCCACTCTGGCCTGAAACACTCCAGGGATGGGGCACTCGCAGCCATTCTGGGCAACCTCTTCCAGCATCTCACCACTCTGTCAGTAAAAAAATATCAGGATGAATTATTGCTTCTAACCTTTCAAAATGCACCTGATGAGGCAGAGTGGGTGGACAGAGTCATCTTCTTGGGGTTCTGTTCCTCTTAACCACAGTTAGTTGAGAGGAATCTCACACTGCAGCTTAGCCATTGTGAGCATCACTATGACTCTCCTGGCCAGCAGAATGTGATTTATATCCATATCTGTTTTGATATTGTTTTCAGTGCCCAGCCCCAGTGCAATACACCATCAAGTCTGCCTACCCATAGCTTCAACAAAATAGTTTTACTCAACTTAAATCTGATCAGAAATGGTGTTTCAGCCCCACTTGTGACAAAACACTCAACTTTACATTGTTTGAATGTCAAATGAGACAAATTGTACAGCTTGACATATCCAGAGTGATGGATATACAGCAAGTGATATTTTCAGGGGGCAAAAAAACAAAAACCAAAAAACAAGCCCCCAAGGTTAAAAAAAAAACAAACAAAAAACAAAAAAAAACAGTTTTTAAAACAGGCTTTAGCAGCAGTGGTTTATATCCTGTGAGTTTCTCACACATGGATGAAATCTGTGACAGAAAACTGACATGTCATACTGAAGGACTCCCATACAGATGACAAAGACTTAAGTACTGAAAACCTTTAAGTTAGAACCATCTGACACAGGCATATAAACAGCAGCTCCTCCTCAGCAAACAAACAGTTCATCTATTCATTTGATAATGTAAGTAGAACATTCTCACCAAAGACACACATGGACTAAGATACTGTTAATATTTTCAAGTGATATGCACACTCTTTTTTGTACTGTCCTGTCTGATATTAACAACTGTCTTTGCCATTTTAGAGTCTCACGAAGCTTACAGAATTGCAACCAAAAAAGAAAGAAAGAAATGAAAAAAAAAAAAAGATTTTTTTTTTTTTTCTTAATCTGCTTAACAGATAAGTAAAAAGAGGCTCAGAGAGTTTGTGACTGATCTAGGGTCACACGTGCAAACAGGGAGAGCCACAGGGAAAAGCAAGGAACACATATAGCACACCCAAGAAGTTAGGACAGCCTCCACAGCAATTAATTTAGGGAAGACAGACACAGAAGAAAACACAAAGAATGGCTCAAACCCCAAGATGTCTTGATGTCGTTGATCTCACAGAAGCATTACGCTCAATTAGGGCATATACATATAGAGCAGGGAGAAGTTGAAGCAATTCCTAAAGACAGCTAACCGGACCTAACAAATCATAGAATCATAGAATGGCTTGGGTCTGAAGGGACCTCAAGGATCATGAATCTCGAAGCCCCACCACCACAGGCAGGGCTGCCAACATCCACACTTATTAGTAGACCAGGCTGCCCAGGGCCCCATCCAACCAGGCCTTGAACACCTCCAAGGACAGGGCATCCACAACCTCCCTGGGCAGCTGTTCCAGCACCTCACCACTCTTCCCCTTGATATGCAACCTAAATGTTCCCTCCTTCAACTTAAAACCACTCCCCTTGTCCCATTATCTACCCTTTCAAAGAGCTGGCTCTCCTCCTGTTTAAGAAAAACAACAACCAAACACAAAAATCTGGAGAACAAAAAATTTCAACCTCTAAAATCAAGAAGACTGAACAATGTACTTTTCTGCAGCTAATTTTAAGCAGCTTAATATGAATTTTCCGCCTTTTTAATTTTGCTTTTCTTTATAATTTATAAGTTCTTTAAATATTAAGATTTCCCCTCCCTTCAAACTTTTCCAGTTGTTTTCCCTTCTCTTTGCTTTCTAATCAGAACACCTTCCCTCTCAAAAGACCTTTTTCTTCTTCCTAATATTTCAGGTCTCAGGAGTACAAAACCACTGCAAAAATTACAATAGCAGAAAATTCTTCATCTGCCACACTTCTGTTCTACAAGGTTTCAGTAAATGAAATAAGTATTTTTACTAGAAAGCTCGAAAATACAGCTCCCAGTAAGGTACGCTTAGTACATATGACAGATCAGGGGTGGTCAAACACTTTCAAATCTCATTAATAAACAGCCAATATAAACTAATTGGCTTACATGTTCTACTCACTTTATTTAGGTACTTGACAACAACAGCTCAATCCATTCTGATTGGATTCAGTCACTTAAAATACACTATTTTGTTCTGCGACCTCTTCGCAACCCTGTTTACTGAGGCAAATGCAGTAAGAGGGAGATATTTTCCAGCGGATTAGGAAAATGAAGGCTTAAAACTGTAAGTGAGCTTTCCTGTAGGAGGAAGCCACAACAAAACCTTACGAGACATAGGGAGTGCTTGATGTATGAGACTGGCTTGTTTTTATACACAGCTTCTATGGTACAGGCTCACACAACAATACGTACAGTTTATGAGATGGCAGTGTCTGGCTTCGCTGCAGCCATTGCTTGCTATTGTTCAGTGACAGAAAGGGAACACTCGATGTAAACCTCTCACTGAAGCACTTTGACCTCTCTCTCTTTATACTTCCACAGGACTGTGGCTGAACATCAAAATAGTTAACTTCATTTTTAACCTTGGAGTCATTAGAGAAAAAGGAAAACAGCTCCATTCAGTAATATCTATGGTGGGACCGAGACAAAGAAAAAGCAGATTGTGTGGAAAGGCGGAAAGGCAAGTGCTGGGAGCAGTTAGTTTGATGAGAAAAATGAAACACAAACACTGTGAAAGGGACATGTGCAAAGTGTTTCTCAGACCAGAATAGCTGCTAAACGCAACTAAAATTAAGAATAGAAGCGCAGGGACCTATTGCTTTTCAGAATGAACACCTTTGCAATGCACTGCAGCTATTAATTGCCATATACCCATGTTAAAGTTTCTCAGACACCTTTGTGTTGAGCTCTGAGTGTCAAGCCAGTGACAGGGATGGTTCATAAAATCATCAGCTTCAACATGTCACCAGCACCAGGCATAAACTGCTGCCACGCTGCTCACTGCAGTGTAAAGGCTCAGTAAACCAAGAGTGACTTGGCCCATCAAGGATGCTTTGAGCTTTGAACCAGTCATGATTATTTTGTTTTCCTTTTTATGCATATTCCCCAAACATGAACAGAATTGTTGTCCCAAGAACTAAAAAGGTGTGGATTTTTGTTCTTAAGCTCATAAAATACGTAAAAACCTTCGCTGCCAGGTGTGTCTGCAACACCACAACTATGTGAGGTGATGGAGAAAGTACTTCACTTCTCCAACCACAGAAGAATTAAAGAACACATATTTGAATGAATAGCTAGATAAAGCTAGGTAAATGGAAGAGACTGCCATATTTCCTGTCTACTTCTTTCTTTATTAATTGCAATGTTGCTGGTTCAGTTTGGGTGCTGAGCACCTGATACCACTCTGCAACCATCAGCTTTACAGCCTTGTTATGCTCTCAGTCTCATGTGCCACCAGCACCACGTATCCCAGTGAGTGCTATTACCAGCATCAGTCTGAGATCAAGATACTGTCTTTCTCCCTGGATTTCAGCATGTGATGCTACAGTAGCAATAAGGGTGAAAGTCAATAGGAATAGGAAGTCATCCTGGCCTCTGTGATCCTTGTGAGTCCCTTCTGAGTTGGTATATTCTATAATTCTATGACCTTACACAAAGGGAAGTACCATTGTGTATGTACACCCTTATCCCTATGCAATAGGGTGAAGATAGCCCAGGCAAGGAACTGGGAGAATACAGCTAGAAGGAATAGACCTAGAAAAGAGCAGTGTTAAGGGAGCCAGAGAATAGTCACAGTCTCACTGCTGTTCCCAACAAGGTGAGCCAGCAGCACCATGTGGGATGGCTGCAGAGATCTTCCTGCTGTCCTGTAGAAGTGGGAGCTGTATGAGTATCCCAAGGGTGATCCGTGCAGCTCAGGGATCTCAGAAGTCACCCAGCTCACCAGCCGAGCACCTCTGGCTGCTGGGCCACGGATCCAGGTAAAACAGCCGTTCTCCCTGACTAACGGGACGCTTGCAGGTTGGACAGCTACCTGCAAAGTTTACAGCACTTTATAGGGTCGGTATGGTGAGTACCGTGAAAACAGCAGCCTGGCTTAAGAGCACCCACAAATCTAAGCTCCTCCGTAGCGGTCCATCCCCCAGGAGCTGGCTCTGTCCGGTGTCACTCCCACAGAGGGCACGCTGTCCTGGGACGGAGGGATGGCTCTTGCTATGAGGATTCAGCCGAAAGCCTGCGGCCACAGCCTGGCACTATCCTCCTCCTCACGCGTATATTGAGGGGACCTTTCCCCAACCCCCGAAGGAGGAGCCCTCCCCGCCCCCCAAAGCATCCTGCGGCCCTCAGCGAGCGGGGCTCGGCCACCGCGTACCGGCACACAAAGCCCTTCCCCCGGCCGGCCAACAAGTGCAGCCCCCTCCATGAGAAGGCACGGCCGCCCCGGCCCGTCCCCGCTCTCACCCTCCCGTCTCGGCTCCCGAATCCCCGCAGTCCTCCTCTCCGCCTCGGGGCTGCTTCTGCTGCTGTTGCTGCATGCTGCCGGCTCCCGGCTCGCTCCATACCCGTCGTCGCTCCGCCGCCGTCTGTGGGAGGCGGTAGCTCCCGGCACCGGCCCGCCCCGGCCCGCCCCGGCCCTCAGCCCGGCCTCCCCGCTGGGTGCCGCCGTGGCTTATGTAGTGGCTCACTTCTACTACAGGGAGCTTGGTAGCCGTCTTAGGTGTGATCTCTTTGGAACTGCATGTGGAGACAGTCGGGGAGGTTGGCTGAGCAGCAGTAATGGTGAGAAAGTGATGCTGTGCTAAACCAGTGCTCTGAGTGCATCCTGTGAAGAGAGAGTGGTGTAGGAAAGGCTACCAGGCTCCAGCCCCTGCCCCAGCAGGGACACCCAGAGCAGGGAGTCCAGGGACGTATCCAGGTGGCTCTAGGAGATCCCCAAGGAGGAGACCCCACATCACTGGGCAGCCTGTGCCAGTGCTCCATCACTGCACAGCACAGAAGGGCTCCTGGTGTTCAGAGAGACACTTTCAATCTCTACCGTTCATCAGCAATTAGAAAATAAAATGTAGTGTTGTATAGGAAAGTTGGTATTTAAGTTGTTTAGAGTGTCTGGTTTGATTTGCACTCATGTCATTTTGAAAGCACTGAAAGTTATTCTTCAGTTTATATGAAGGATTTCATGTTAATTTTGCAATAAATATCAGGTTTTAGGTATAGAATAAGCCCCTTTGATTAGAATATTCTGTCTTTTCCCAGGCAAGTTACTTGGACAACATGCTGTATAAAGTACTCATACACAACTGTGCTGTCCTTCAGAACATACTCAACTCCGTCCTTCAAGACGGGTGGCCTTCCATCTAAACCAATTTGCTCACATACATAAAATGAAATGCATACATTTTCTTTTAGGATTGGAACCGAAATGCTGTGCTTTCAACTTGTTGAATCATCGTTTTCAGGCAAAAGGCATTGGTAAGTTTTCAGATATTGTGTGTAGATAAATGATTCATCCAAGGAAAGAGACTGGCAAAACTGATGCAAAAATCCAGAGCATCTTGATTCCCAGCTTGAGCCTCTATTTTGGAAATAGCTAAATATTTATACTTCAATAATTGCAAAAGTGATGGAGGATCCTGAGCCCCCAGAGGTCGTGTTTGGGAAGCATTAATATTATTCTCTATTACCAGGGCTGGACAGACTTTGCTGTCACTTAGACTACACATGTACATTTATTTAGTTAATGCAGTGGCATTTAAAAGCAGGTCAGTTCCACTCACTCTTAAGCATGATTTCAAAGTGAAATAAATTGACTGTAGCCACTGTTGAACTGATTTAAGATGTAACCAAACCTCCTTAAATATTTAGAAATAGGTTTAGTTAAATGGATACATTTCTGTACATTAAATTTTAGGTGGTCAGCTAATAGATCTTTTCCATCTCTGACTTTTATTATTCTAGTTAGCAATGTTTAAGCACCGGCTTATGAGAGGATCTGGAATAGATTTTATGCTGCATTTAAGATTAATTTATCCCATCTGTCTCAGAAAGGGAAAAAAGAATCGTTCTAAGGAAATATATAATTAAGATAGTAAGTAAAACTACCGCAAACTCCAGGCTCTCTTATTTATACACTTGCCTCATTTAACTGTGTTTTATTCTGTCTCTGACATAACTGTGGTGGAAAGGAGACTTTTCTGCATCGAATTCCAAGCATTTCAGAGATTTTAATGAATGAGGTGTTAAGTCTTAGCCTTTCATTAGCTTTTCTGTGTTAGCAGTGTTTCACATTAGGTCCTCCATATGGTCTGGTGAAAAGAGAGGTTAATTTTTAATGACTTTCTTGTACTTACGTGGCTGTGATATTGGTTTAAAGATAAGGCAAATAAGATAAGAATAATAAAAGTATTCCTGGGTTAAAGCCTTTCATTAAAGTAACTTAGTAGCAGTGCTCACAAAATATCAGCAGAAGCCTTTAAAGAAACCAAAAAAGTAAAACCTCCTGTTGAAATCAAAGTGACACTGAGGATGTGCAAAATTCGTCTTCATTGCTCATGCACTGATCTGAGCAACTGAGAGCAGGGTACAGGACAGGGCTGACTGCAGCCAGATAAAGGCAGAATGGAAAGCTGAAAGCTGAACCATATCAGTTCATACGCATGCTAAAACAGAAGAGGAGGCAAAGCATCGATTTCCTTGATGGATCCACACCTGGATTCAGATTTCAATCTCTTTTCTACTCTCTGCCTGCTGGGCTATCATCTGTCCTGTGGGAGCTGGGAGGATGGAGTGCATGCTGTATGGTGCAACTGGTTCTCTAGCCCAGAGAAGAGTAAGCAAAAAAGAGGTGGTTACACTGTATTCACATGCATATGGATGTCCTACTGATTAGGGTATCATGTGGGTTATCTCTAGTCTCTACCTTTCATTTCCTTCTATACAGTGACAGAACTTTACTGTAGGATAGATAGAGAAAAAAATATATATATCCCATCTCATGTAATTTAAATTCTGATGCAGAGGCACTCTGCTGGGAAGAAATGTCCTCGATTTGGTTCTTTTCATACAGTATTCTGTCTTTCTCCCTTTTTCTGTGTGATGTTCCAGAAGAAAAGGGTCAGATGGCACTGCAGTTCCTTTTGGCATTATACCATAAATTATAGAGTCCTTATAGTTTTTGAAAGCAAGAAAAGACACCTTGCTTAGAAGATTCTGGACTGCTGATAAAGGCAGAATACTAAAGGGTGGGATATTTCATTCCTGACTAAATTTTTTCCAAGTAGACTATACCCATGTTTTCCCCATTCACTTGTCTCAGTCTGTAGGCTGAATCTTGATCCTAATACAAGGTTCTGGACTCCACTCCTGGCACTTTCCATCCCATCCAGGTGCTACAGAGAGGAACTTCTCAGTCTACAGGATCTTGCCTTTGTAGAAAAGGTGATCAGTGATCAGTGAACAGTGATCCCAGAAGAAATAAGCACCCTGCGGGTCAAGACTTTGTTAACATTCAGCACTGGACTTCAGGTGCTGGGTTGTGGATTATAAAAAGATAAAGACGATAGCAATTCTGGAGAGAGGAGGGGAGTTACAACTTGGCTTGTGGCTCTGTCTTCGTGCTAGGTCAGCCCCAGAAGCCTGACTTTCAGACTGGTAAATGGAGCCAAAATATTTGTGGCAGTTTCTCACATAGGCTATTGGGTTCTTGGGGCTTTTTAAGGGTTATGGTGAGGTCAGGTTCATTTGCGGTAGGTCTCAAGCCAAACACCCAACCTCCTAAAATTCTACAGTTTTAAGGTAAAATACAACTGTGCAATAAAAAGTTGTTTCTTCAAAGCACCAGCAAGGGTTTTCAGTGCAGTTTAAGGGAATTTGGTTCCCAGCTCCCACTACTTTAATTTGCATTTGAAAACCCTAGTATGCACACTCCTACCAAAGTTCACAGTAAGCACAGAAAATATGTATTTTATTAGCAAATGGTTCTTTTTTAACTCGAATTCTAGTGCATTACTTTTTTATTGGAAACTTCTTGCACTCAGTAGCAACTGCTATAGGAACTTGAGTATTTGAAGTCCTTTTCTGTATCACCCCAAAGCCTGAGGCTCTATAAGAGTAGAATACAAGGGGAGCAGAAATGTGTCACACACATCACTGTGTAAGCAACCAGATGGAGTTTGGACCTGAAGACATTCCTGCTGCTCTCATGTTGCACGTCATCCCATTCAGACGGATCTTCCCTGTAGATTAAATCAGTGGGTTTGCCTTCCCTAGGCTCAAGGACCAGCTACCTGCTACAGCTCTGTGAAAGGATGTGGAGGTCAGATCATGCAGCTGAACTCCCCTTTTTCTGGTCACCAGATCCTGAAAAGAAGCATCAAGCTCAAAGCAGGAACAGGAGCTGTCAGGGACCATATATGCTACACTACACCTCTCCTTTTTTGCCCCACAAGAGAGAGTGCATCTGCACAGTCCAGCAGACACCAGACCTTGTGTCAGTTTTCTGAGGTAGCTGTGGCTTCTAGGGAGCATCTAGAGCTTTTCACATATATTCAGTGTCACTACCCTACTAGGAATGATCATAATACTGACAAAAGCACTCCTATGCTGGTAACCATGACGACTTCCACTGAACAAAGTTTTTCATGATATAACATGTTTTACAAGGCAGAGGAAACATTTACTTTGAAGCACCACTTTTGTACCCACTGGTGTTCAAAGAGCAAGGACCGAGCCCCTATGGCAGCAGTAATAAATATTATAGCAGCTTTTATGTGTAGACACTTCTGAAGGGAAAAATGATCTTTGGGGTTTCTTTTTTTCTTCTATTGCATCTGGTCCTTACAGTAAAATATTTTATTCTGGAAGGCAGTTATGTTTAAAACATTGTTGGATCTCCAAGGGAGATTTTATTTCTGAATTGCTTTACCACATTTTAAAGAATCCAGTTTCGAGTTACCTGTGACTTAAGATTTTAATCTTAAGATGGATAATCAGGTGGGCTTATTGAGTTTAATTTTTTTATTAAAACTCTTTAATCAGTAGTTATGGGATTTACTAACTGGTCTATCAAGTAAACATCAGGAGTGACTGTTTAATGCATAATCTAAGCTACAGTAAACATCACAGAATAGATTACAGAAATAAAACTTAAGCATATTTTCCTAGAAGATATTTGTGTCTGTTTCCAATTCTGACATCTATAAACAAAAACATATTTATGGATGCAGAGAGAAATGATAAAGTCTCTTTTGCACTGGCTGATGCTGCAGGAGATCGGTTGTCCACTGGCTGAGGCTTGCTGGGCTTCCATTCCCCACCCTCATTAGGCTGAGTCTATAACCATTCCTTTTACTGTTGTAATGAGAGAAGAAATGTTAAAATATCCTTTTGCTCACGTGTGCAGTAATCTTGTATACATGATGCCTCTACCTGTGCTAAAAGCATTAGGACACAGTGATGTCCAGTGAAACATTGTGAGGCAAGAACTTCTTGCTTCTAAGGCATCATCTGAAGTGATCAGTGTGGGGAGAGGCAGGTGGGAAAGATAAATCCTGCTTGATACAAATGTGAGCTTCTGTTAAAAACTGGCAAGGAATGAAAGCAGAGCCTTGTACATAAACCATGAAAAGAACTGGGACTTACAAGGAGGAGAAGTACTCCTCCAAGGTATGGACCAGACACTTATTAAACAGGTACTGCGATAACGGATCTCTTGGAAAAACAGCTACTTCTACAAGCTAATAGGTAAAATATTTACAGGATGAACATACGAATGCATTAAAAGCTAAGCAGGATGGGCTTTTGCAAGACAGATGGAAATGACATGGAAAACAATGTTTCTAAACTTACTCTTTTTCTCTGTTGGTTGCTGGATTTTTCCCCAGAGTTGGGTCCGCGCATCTCGCTAGCAAATATATCCTTGGCCAGTCTTTAAGGGAGCCGGAATGGGAAGGAAAAAGATTCCAACAGCTGTTCCCAAGGCACATGACATGTAGCAGCAAAAAGAAAGACAATAGCACATGCAAGACACTCTTAATCCAAATCCCAGTAATGGAGTTACATGATAGGCTGCAGCCTCTTGCCTCTTAATTTATGAAGGATCAAGTGGTATTAGAGGCAGTCAGCCATGCATCATAAAGTGCTTATCACGGCATGTCAGCGTGTAAAAAAAATAAAGCCAATCTACAGAGAATGGGCAATAAGGTAATCATCTCTTTATCTAACTGTTCATGGGAAAGCTGGTCATCATATTCTTGTCTGTGAGGGAGGAATGTTGTTTATGCTCAAAGAAATGGTGTGTGACTTTCATGAAATGGTTTACACATGGATTCTGGGCAAAATAGAAGTGCATGAAATCAATGAAATGGTAACCTTCATTGTCTGAAAACACACTGTTAAGATTAACAACCCTCTTCCTTGTTTTCTATCTGCTCACCAAATGGCTCTAATAAGGAAAATGTTACATTTAAATTTGAACGCATATGTCTTTTATGCCCTCACATATATGTGTGGATTTTGGCGTTTCTAGGACTGTTTATTGTGGCCTATCACTGCATGGTATTTTATAGATCTGCATTGTATTACTTGGATATGCACTACAGACAGTATTCTGTATTTCCAGAGTCTTTTAAATAGCTTCTTTTTGTCTATTTTCCATGATAATGCTATAGCTGTGATACAAAACCCCTTAAGAAATACCCGAGAGCCGAAAACAAACAAACAAACAAAAAGTATTTGGTCAAAAAACTTATAAAATTCTTATTCCAAGTCCATCAAAAGAAGCAGCAAAGGAAATGATTTGAAGCACTTGCCTTTGCTCAAAGAATGGGAAGTTTTCCAAGTTCCTTCTGCTTGTCCAGAAGTCGATCCCCAAACTGCTCCCTGGAAATTCTGTGCTTACTGTAATGATTCAAATGCCAAGTAGTCAGTCACTTTCAAGACTATCTGTTCTGAGTTAGGTATCTACATCCCTCCAGAGGATCTCACATAAAACAAGATCTTCAGAGCTTATCGTCCATGGGCAGTGAATACTCAGCCTTCCTTAAATACCACATTTATTTCATTGCTCTGAATATGAGCCATTCATTCAAACATCGGTACAGAGGATAAGGAAGGTCTCAAGCATGTAAGAAAGGATGGAGTGATGAATGAAAAAGCACAGAAGATCTTTTTGTCATCTAAGTTTATAACATCCATTTATTTTCCTCCCTTTCTCACTTATAAATTGTCATCATTTGTCCTTTCCTTTTTTTTTCTATCACTTCCAGTGTCTGTCTCACATCCTTAAGTAGTCAGATGAAGTTTAGAGACTCCTCAGTACAAGTAAAAATCTTTATTGCTGTAAACACGGGCTGTGTAATCTCCTTCCAGTCTCATCCCTTAGAAGTCTGTGCTGAACATAGGAAAGAAAGACAGTTTTTTGCCCAGAGAGTTTAGCTGTGTTAACTTCTAGGCTAAACAAAAGGCTGATGCAGTCGACAGTTCAGAGTTTAAGCGCAGGACAGAGGTTTCCTCTACTTTTGTCTTGATGAAAAGATTAAATGGATGGATTGCTCTGTAAGAAAATTTTGAAACGAGGGAAAACAAAGATTGTCTATGCATAAGAACAGGAGTCAGTGCCTGTTATGCAGCTTCATTTTGTAGTCCAAGGGAGCAGTGACAACACCAAACAGGTATGGGATGCATTTTGCTTAATTTTAGGTATTCTTCTGAGCACTGCATGATGAGGAGCTTATGTGACCTGGTCATCTGCCTTCCTTAGTCAATGGGGAAAGATAAGCACCCTCACATTGATTCATACCACTCAGAGTCTTTCTACACTGTAAGAGAGGAAGTCTGCACATGGGTGGTAGGGAAACTGTGTCCAGATTTATAACATTAATCTCCTATGTAGACTAATGCCTACAGATTCCTTATTCATGAAGGAACCTTGTAATGCCAACTAATATACTGTAGTTGATGTAATTATTCTAGCTTTCTGACTATTTCTGCCTTACAAATATTACTCATGGGGTTAGATCATTTATCTGGGGCAGAAAAGTTTCCTTTGGTAATTATTTTAGTTACCGTGGTTGCTGTATTGTGAGATTAACCACATGAAGAAAATGTTTATTGGGCTGTCTGAGTGATTGCTTCCTTTCTTGCATTTTTGGCAAAGCTTTTGGGACTGAAAGAAGTAGATGGACCAAAAAAAGTCTTAATCACCTCCCCACCCACACTGACAGCCATGATATAATAACACGTTTAAACATTCTGTAAGCGTGGAAGAATTTCAGTGGGTGATAATGGTTGAAACTTAGGGTAGATCTCGTGACCAATTTTCCAGTGACTGTGGAAAGGGTATTGGATGGCTTAGGGAAGTGAGTGTGGATTTTGAATCATATCACCAGCCCACAAAAAATACTAGTGGTTTATAGTCTGATAATTACAGCAATTCATCTGCTTTAGGTTCCTCTTCCAGTGTGAGTGATAGGAGACCACAGCCATATCTAGACACCCTGCAGGGGGGCAGAAGGAGGGGAACACAGCAGATGTCTGGACAAAGGCAGGCTTTTCTGGGACACTGAGAAGCTACTGGGCTTTGTAGGGGTATTTATGACTAGATCATGTTTACACAGTGCTGTGATGATATGAAATACTGGAAGAACATCGACTGTTATTTTGCGTATGCTAGTAGAACTAAAAGGCAATGAATCCTGATGGTAATCTGATTACTTTATCTGCTAAGCAAAAGCTCTACTTTCAACAGCATCTTCTGTGGCAGAGCATTTATTTAGTCTGTAATTGAAAGGGATTGCTATTTGCTTTTCTCAATATTTGTACAGATCTGATTATAAGAGGAAACCTTCCCATGAAATTCATTCCATTGCTTTTTGAACTACTTTTAGGGCTGTTCTTCAGTTCCAGCTTGGAATTCTTTTCTATTTCCACACAGTAAAGAAAGGCACTTGGAGTAGCTCTTACATCTCACTAAAGCTGCTCCAGTAAAGCTGTCCCTTACCCACATGTTGCCTGTCTGCTTTGTCCATCTGTCTCCCCATGCTGCCCTGCACACACTGTAGATACGTTACCACAGGACCGTGGCTGTGCTCCAGGAGACCACTCTGGCATTCCACATAACAGAGGTTTTTGGAGATTTGTAGGCAAGTGGTTTGGTTGCTGAGTTTAGATGCCCAGACTAAGTAACTTGTCCCCCTGGACTCCCTTCACAGTCAGTGAAAAGAAATAGGTCCTCTGAATCAGCACAAGAGGACTCTGCTCTCTTCCACCTACACTACTGAACTTTATTTTGTCAGTAACTGATGTCTTAAACACCTAATTTCACTGCTTTGAGATGGTAAAATCAATAGCCCCGTTACTGACTTGCAAGGCTGGCTTCATGCCTCAGGATCTTGAAACTGTCATTATTAAGACATACACTATAATGACCAGAAGCTGTTTGATGAGATGTTGATTTGTGAGTCTGCATGCTATTAGTGTGTGACTTTTTTATTGATCATGACAAGTCACTGATCTATTCCAGCAGGGTGGCTGGGGCAGACAGGAAGGAGCTGCAAAGAAGCCAGGTTTTGAGTGATGAGATGCTATTGTGTTTATCTGAATTCATTTTTTTTCCCTTCCCTTCCCCTTCCCCTTCCCCTTCCCCTTCCCCTTCCCCTTCCCCTTCCCCTTCCCCTTCCCCTTCCCCTTCCCCTTCCCCTTCCCCTTCCCCTTCCCCTTCCCCTTCCCCTTCCCCTTCCCCTTCCCCTTCCCCTTCCCCTTCCCTTTCCCTTCCCCTGCTGTAATTTCTAGGAAATGGGAGTACTTTGTAGGACAGCTGCCCATGGGCATGAGAAAGTGAGGGGAGACTGACAGTTTTTATTTCCAGAAAGACGCCTCCAGCCATTGTTGTCACTGCCCTTCTCTTCTCTTTGACAGCAAGGACAAATACGATCCTGGCTCTGGCTCCTGGGCACAGAGCAGTCTGCCTGCATCTCCACACTCCAGTGGCTTCATGCCATTAACCTAATTGTATCAGACGTTGGAACTAGTGCAAGTTTCTCAGCCTTTGAGTTATATCTCTGACTGGTACAAGTATATTAAACTATGTAAAAATCAAGCAATCTAAAAAGTTTACATTGTGCAACCTTTATTGGTAAACAGTCAAGAAACTGATTGTGAATATACTGAATATAGCGAATATCTTTAGACAGCAGCTGGCTCATTAGTGGAAGAAAATATTTTAGCATTTTGGCCAGGAAAATGAATGTTCACATGACTGTGTTGTAATTATAGTTTAGAATAAAACTCAACTTGAATAGTAATTTAAATTTCAGCCATCAAATTGCAGTTCTCGCCTGTTTCCATATACCAGGCTGTGTTAATTTCCCACTGACAAAATCACAGGAGTCTGCAAGTCACGAAAACAGAAAATGGTTAATATTACAGAATGGTGCATAATTGCTATTTGTGGTTTTCCATTCAATAAACACAAGCGGTACCACAAGGTAAAACAATGAAACACTGTGACATTATCCTTCATTCCATGTTGACACCATTATCCATGAGACTTCTGCTTCTTTTCTCATGTTAGATGGCGCTTCTAAAAGTGGCACTGGCAATCTGAAATGTGTTTGGTTTCGGAAATGAATTCAGAGTATTTTAAGCTAGTACAATTAGCAACGATTCCCGCCAATCTGTGTTTTTATTGCTTTATTTTTGATTTTGCTATAGATTCTTCTTCATTACCATATAAAATATAAATGCAATCTGAATGTTACTAGTTCAGGCTATTGTCCTTCAGTGCTGAAGTTGAGATCTTAGCCAGAAACTCCAGCTGTTGCAGGACCACATCCTAACTCATATGGTGAACTCCGCAAGGAATAAATAGGAACAAAATGCACAACAAAACCATGCCCAAACCCAAGATTTTCTGTTCCTTTCAATTACAATAATCTCCAGTGTTACTTGTGGTAACCAAACAAGCAATTTTCCAGGAAAAGTAATTCTTTTATTGTGTCTTTTTAAATTCAAGCATGCTGTATTTAGACATTAAGTAGACTGTACCACCAAGAAATACATGTGTATGACGTGGACTAGCTCATGCAAGAGAGATTTCCCTTCTTGTTGTAACTACTGTAGCCAATAACAGTGGATTGCTTCACAGCAATGGTGCATCTTCCCCTTCCTACCTCATTTCACAGGAAGGATACCCAATACAACCAAGCAGGACTGTGAAACGTTGACTGAAAGGAATAGAACGAATTAATGCCATCTAGAATAATGGGAGCACAAACGTGAAACCAAGCAGACTTTGAGAGAAAAGAGATAGCTGTGAAGGTCATTAAAGGTTTTGCTCTCACATACAAATCGTTTGCACATAGCAGTGTAAAATTCCCAGGTATGCTATGAAGAAAATAAATATACAGAAGTTTTCTTTCCTAACCTTGTACTAGTGTGAACAAACTCCTTGACAAGAAGAAAAGTGTGTATATCATTTAATTTGCTTGTCTGTGTCAGCTCTGGGCCTTGACCCTAAGAGCAGTGTTTGTACTGGTGGATGAAATGGGCCAATGGCACCATGAAATAATGACTAGCCTGTGTCGTCAATTTTAGTGTGTATTAACAAGAATTCCATCAAACAGTGCCCATCACAATTTAGGCAGTGGCAGAGGGTCATCTGCAGGCAATCATTCCAGTTGGCATTTCAGACATTCAGTGGGAAAAGGAGAATTTTAGATAGATACATACACTTGTGTGGGACAACTGGAGGATGTGCAGGATCACCATGGAATCAGACCCAGCCAGTGCGGGTTCGTGAAAAGCAGGTCCTGTTTGAACAGCCTGGTATTCTATGATGGAGTGTTCTGCCTGGTGGCTGAGGGAAAAACTTGATGCTTTCCACCCAGACTTCAGCAAAGCCTTTGACACTGTCTCCCATGGCATTCTCCTAGAGAAGCTGGCAGCCCATGGCTTGTAGAGGTGCACTCTTTCTACAAACTCTGTTTCCTGTTTGCTCTGTCGGAACACTGAAATTAATTTGCTGTTTTCTAAAGCTGTAGAGTTTTTGGGATCCGCTTTGGAACTCGGGAATAGAAATATATCCCACTGATTTCACTGATATTGGCTATTGACCAACTTTTATATCTTCCATGCAAGAGTCGGTGAACTACAGCAATGCCTAAGCTCAGCTCATTATTACTTAAATATCTAAATCAGTGTAGATAAACAGCTTACCAGGAAACTCGGATATATGACTAAATGGTCAGGAATCTCACAGAGAATCTCTGGAGGCCAAGGCTTCCATCTAGTGGTAAAACTTAAAGGTACAAAAAATGATGACGGCTGAAGTCCTTGTGAATGCTCCATGAGCATACAGACCAGGCAGCATACAGTAGAAGAATGCAGCAGAAGGAGAGACTGCTCAAAAAACAACCAGGCTGCCCACAACATCACTGATATTTGGGAGGAGGGATGTAGCTCAAGCAGGAAAGGAATGTAGCCACAGGATTATTCTCTTTTATTTAAAGTCAGGCATGGCATTCTAAAGAAATATTGGTGATTAGGTATACTGGAGAAGTTGTGTGACCCATTGCCTCAGGTGTGGCACACAGCAGTCTCTTCTCTTCGTGTTTACCTATATTGTTGGATTTCATTTTCAGGAAAAGAATTAACAGTCACTGGGAGTGAGGAAGAAAATGTTTTCCAGGTTGAGGTTGAGGTCATCCTTCCAAAAACTCTTGATAATCTTTTTTCTCTCATGTGGTTTAACACTGTAATCTGGCTCAAAGTCCCTTCTGCAAGGATATGCCAAAGAGATGGAACAAATAGAGCCTTTATTGGAAAATATAATGATGTTATCGGCTCCACACCAGGCAGTGAACTCTATAAAGGAAGAGGGGTTTGACCTTGAGGAAATTGCCTCTGCAATATTAGCCTGCTATTTCTCTCCTTATCCTCCTCCAACAAAAGCCACCAACCAAACAGAATAACAGCCTCAGCAGGACAAGTTCTTGATATTCATGGGCGCAAATCCAGGCATACTCTGCAGGAATCTCAGGGCATATTTCATAAGTACATCAATAGCCATAATGATATCCTCTATGCAAAATATGAGAAGTGTTGACTCTTGTGTTATAAAATATAGTGTTCTGCATGCTGTTGAAGTCTATAATGCGAGTGGAAGTGAACTAAACTCAAATATCAACTCAGCTCCTGTTGCCTCGTATTTTCATACAATTGGATTTCTCTCTATACGGGAAGAATTATGGATGAGAGACTGCAGTTCATTTTCACTCTAGCATATTCTTGTGGATGTTCCAGTTGTATCTACTTGGTTCTAGCAGGTGTGAAAAATATCTGCCACAAAGTCATCGACAGCTGTGTTTTGACCCAGAAATACAGTGTCTTTTGTTTGCTGCCAGCTCTCACCATGATCTGATGTACTGTATTTTGCTCTTCTTAAGGCCAAAGGCACATGTTCTTTCTGATTTCAGGGTGTAAGAATACATTTCCCTGTTTCTTTGAGCACAACGCAAGTTCAGTTGCAAATATTTAGAGTTTCATGGGTATCTTAGATTGGGAAGCATCATTTGGCTTTGCAGATTACTGCAAACATCTTGCTAGGGTGTGAGCCCTTTTTGGCATTGATGCCCACCCGGACATTCCCTCTTTGTGACTTTCTGACCTGTCATGGAATCTTAATTCTCCTCCTTCAAGGAACACTCAAGGGGAGGCTACAAAACTGCTCCTGACAGTCATAGGAAATAACCATCCTGTGTTTCCCCCTATGGAGTCTGTGATCTGAGAAGAAAATAGTTGATATGTTCAAAAGGACCTATTTCAAGACAAATTTATTCTCTTTCTGTCTGGTCTCCCTAGTGTTCATATAGGATCTCACTTGCACTAAGTCTTCCTTTCTCATATCTCTCAGCCAAACTTGCTCATTTTTAGCTGCCCCTGTTTAAGTAGCCTTTGCCCTGCTTTTTTGAGTTAGCAAAGGAGGGAGGAATTAGAAATGGGAAACAGGAATCCAAGGGTACCTACAAAAAAGCCTCTAGGTATCTTGAGTGGCTCTTGCCTGGAGATGACTGACACAGTCTGGCAACTCTGTGATTTACAAAGAAGTCCATGCTGCCTCTTTTCTTAAATCCTTCTCTGTGTTTCTTTTGTGAGAAGCAATAATAGTGCACTAGAATTTAATTGGAATGAAAAGCAGGTCAAGACAGATGGTTCATTTAATGTTTGCCCTATATAAACGAATTTGAAGAATGGCCACTTACAGCATTCATCCTCATTGAGCCATCCTGAAGGAATCCTAATTGTTTGTTCATCGCCCTCCTCTGTCAAAGACTTTATCAATGGGTGATAGATGTGACAGGCAACTAGCTAGACATCACAATTCTTCTTGCCATCTCTGCAACAAAAGACTCAAGAGCTGAGAGAATAATTCAACAAAGACTAGCAATGCTTGGAAATGTCCTAACAATGTTTATGCTAAAAGGACACAAATTCTTCCAATGAAACAAGCCAGGACAACTGGCTGTTCCTTGACCCTGTGTGACAGAAGACAAGACAAGGTTTCCTTGTAAACCTTGTCACGCAGATAAAGTTTTTAATGACAGTGGGGTTGTTTGAGGAAACAAAGGGAAGAAGTAGGCTAGATAAAGAAGGGGGTAAGCCTGGTAACCTTTCACTCTCTGAAAAAGCTGCCAGGCAACAGCTATAGAGATACGGATATAGTCGAGGGGAGTTTTGCTAGAGTGATTTTTACAGCTTTGTCATAAGATGTACACAAAGCATTTCCAAAGAGCAAAGCCAATGTATGCTAAATTATAACAATGAAGTAAAATAATAGACTGATTCCTCATTTGCAAAATCTTTTTCTAATCATTTAGATGTCCAAAAATTATGGCATTTCTTTAACTTTCCATGCCTGATGCAAATGTAATCACTCCTTTGGTTACTTACTATCAGTGCTTATGCTGCAATAAAACCTGTTTCAGTGACTGAAGATGTCACACGTAGTAAAAATTCATGGAGAATATGCAGGATCTAAGTCAAATGGAAATAACATATTCAAATCTAGATTAGCTGGGAAGATGGTGCTCCAGACTTACAAAATTGTATTCATCCTCTGACAGCAGACTTGCTTTCCTGACTCAGCTGGTTTTGCAGGTCAGTGTTGCTTTAGCATAACTGAGGCATAGCCTTGAAAAAAGAAGATCACAGTTAAATCTGACGTGGGCAATACATCTGGACTTCACTGCATTTACCTGAAAATTGACTCAAATGAAAAATTCTTAGGGAACTGATTTGTCCAATTTCATGGCTCAGAGAAGCAATAATGGTTTTGGTTTTTTTCTTTTTCAAATGCATGGCATCAAAATTGCTCTCAGTTACCATTTTATGGGAACATCCTGAACGAGGAAGGATATCGAGTGTTTGCTGACAGCATTTTTTAGGAGGCAGAACTCCAGACCATTGCCTTCACAGTTTCCACAGAAATAAATAGGAGCCACCACTTTTGGAGCAATGTACTTCTTTTTATTTAGCGTTGTGTCCTCAGACTTCCTGCTTTCTTTTTCATATTTCTCTTAAATGAGAGATTCTTAGGAGACTATGTATATATATTTTTTGCATGTCTTTACAGAACTTCAAGGGAAAGAAGGAAGTGGCCAGCAAAGGGTGGGGATCGAAGCTGTGCATTTTTTGCCAACAGGGGAAAAGACTCTACATGTTGCGCTCAATATCTGCACCACTGAAAGTGACCCACTGCTGAAACGCACCTCCCACCTTCTCACTGTGCTCATATCTACTGTTTGGTCTCCATAAACATTCAGTAGGCATCAATGAATGTCAATATGTGCAATTTTTTTTCCACATGGAAGAACTCAATTCCACACCATTGCTTTGTGCGCACTTCCCTGTCCAATGCCATTCTATCAGACTGCCCCTCTGCTGCCATCTGCTGCACAGCAATAAAGTGTAATGGAATGGTGGGGAGGTTCATCTACAGGTTGCCAAAGTTTTCCTTCTTTGGTTTCAGAGCTTTACATTTTGACAATTAAGTAATTGCAAAGAAAACCCCACAAAGCTTAAGGATGTGTGATTTTATAATTTAATCCACCCATTAATCATGAACTCATGTGATCAAGGTATTCTAACGGCATTTATCTACACGTTTGATCATATGCATTTGTGTTCAACTATATAGTTAACATCAGAATACATAAGCTATATTTTCTAGTTGGATTTTCTTACCCAGTCACGATGGCTCAGGAACTGCCATTATGAGTGTAGATAATCAAGGAAGTTTTGTGTGCTAATGAGTAGTGGTCTATGGAACTCAGATCAGTCCATTAGATACAAAGCCAGACAGAAATATTATGAAAGTAAATATTCTTCTTCAACCATACTAGCTGATGTATGTATCATACAATCACTGACTGGCTTAGATACAGTAACTTATTTTGTCCCCAGCAGTAAGAAGGGAAGAGACCCGTGATCTGTGGAGGTCAAATTCTAATTGCCCTGCTATTTAGTTAAATGGGAGCAGTTACAGGTAAAAGAAGACTGGAGTTTGACTACAAATAAATAAAAACTATTCAGGAAGCCTGTCTGAAGAAAACTACCCTATAGGAAATTACCTTGAAAAGATGTAGGGCATTCTTCTTCTCACAAAACACACTAGAGACATTTTTTACCTTTAAAGATATCTATAATTTTACTCTTTAACTTTCTAATTCAGGGGATCTATTTAAATTACAGTAGAGACACTGAAGAAAACAGATTAATATTAATTTTTACCACTGGAAAGGAAGATTGTATTTGCACTGCTCATAACCAGTACACAAAATAAAATATTGTCAGAAATAATCGTAAATGTCCCTTCATTGCATCAAATGAAATTCTACTATATAATGCAGCAATTATATATCAAATGAAATTCTACTCTGTAATGCAGGTATTACACCGACTCATGCATTTATTAATCTTAACTTATTTTAACACCACAGTGAACAATGAGAACTGCGTGTAAGTTGATGCACAATGAATGTGAACCAGCAAGCTCTTTAAAACATTGGGAATTAATGCACTTAAAAGCGAGAAACCTCTTAAAGGCTTAAAAGTGTTTGGTTTTTAATTATTTTTATTTAGTTATCTATTTTAACATCAGTGAGATGCCAGTATATGTTTTAAGTGCTTTGTTGAGACAGTACAGGAGTATCTAAGGCCCATATGGATTTTGTTTTATTTTTTATTTGTTTAGAAAGCAGCATGTATAATGATACGTGTTTACTCTTCATGGAGTATGACGCACCTACTTTTTATTTTCACAAACAGAAGCCTGGTGGATTTTTTGTTGTCCTTTATTTTGTGTGTGTGTGTGTGTGTGTGAATTTGACCTATGTCTCTTCATAAGATCAGCTGAGCTCAGAAGTCAGTCTGCTATGGCGAGACAATGTGCAATCCTATAAGCAGTTGCTCTGTGGAGTTCCCATCACTCTTACTGATTAGTGTCTTTGTCAATAATTCCTTGAGCTCCCACTGACTTTCTTGACTCATAGACTTTTTGGGTGAAGTGACTTCAAGGTTACTTAGAGCGTCTCTCTGAGGCTCTCTGGTATTGTATCATACTTATAACCAAAGATCAGAAGACCACATAGAAAATCAAGCTGTTATTGATGATCAGATATTTTCTCTGATGTAAAAAATTTCAGACGTGATTTTACAGAGATGTTACATCTCTTTTCCTAGTTCTAATATTCCACACTAGCATAAAATCAACTTTATTACCTAGCAGTGGCAAATTCATATTAGAACCTTTTGAGATCCTATGACTCTTAGGTTGCATAAACCTTCATTTGACACTTCCAGTATAATTAGTGGAAGTTTGTTTAGTAGAGTCTGCAGGATGATATTCACAGCCCTTCAAAATTTCCTCAGATATTCAAAGCTTGAGGAGCATAAACTATAATAACTATTCTGAATATATTAGATCTGGACATTCCTGTTTGTTTTCAAAGAGCTGATTGTTTTGGCGGTGTGAGATGAGCATATTCACTCTACTTATCTTTAAAACATTCATCATGTTGTTACACAATCACAAGTGATACCAATGCTTGAATATGCTGATAGCGGCCAATTTCTCTGTAGCTTCCAGTCAATAGAAACTCTACATGTTCACATGCTCTTCCATTAGTCTAAGAAAAGAACTAGTATAAATGTATTTGTTTCTCTCTGCTTTTTTAAAAAACAAAACAAAACCACAAAATAGTATTTTAATAGTGTTTTAATAGTGTTTTCTTTTACAGCATTCCTTACACAGAGCAGCTTTGCACTGAGTGTAACAGACCCTGACATATGAATCCACTTTGCTCCCACTGGTGCTGTGGTATCGGGTAGCTGCAGCCATCTCCTGATTACCACAGGGTGAAACTCGGAGCGATATCTAAATTCTGCCCAGTAGAAACCATCCGTATGCACTTTGTCCTTGCAGAAACTGATCGCAAGAAGCAGTCCCGAAGAAGCTCCCTCGCAAGGATCTGTGATGCTGACAGGGCGGCAGAAGCACTTCAGCACCATGGCCAGCACCAGGCACCCGCCTGCCCGCGGAGCTCGGCGGTGAAGGAGGCGACCAGCGGGGGACCGAGAAAAGTTGAGGGGGGGATTTCCAGCTGATGATAATCTTTTATGGAGACCAGCCAAAGGAAAGGTCAAAGCATGACCTCTGACCTCCTGTGCTGTATTTTAATCCGAGGAAAGAACAGAGCTATTTCACTGAATCAAATGGAATAGAGAACACGCGTCTGCTCTTTGATCGCGCTCTTCACAATGTGTTGGACTGCAGGCAACAGAAGCAGTAATAGGTGTTTTTTGTCTTCATTACAGTAAGTGGCAAAACTCTTTGTCAGATGAGGACAAGGGTTGCAGCTACTGGTTACAAGATTTGGGGTTAAATTAAGAAGCTAAAAGAGAAAAGTGTAACGGGGTCGAAGAAGCACATTATGTTTAAAAAGATCCATTCCATATTTCATCCCAACTCCCACCGAAAAAATGCAACAGATGACATTCCTTACTGGGACGGCACAGGTTCTGCTGTCAGATTGATCCGCAGCACTTCTATGTATGTCCTCGGAGATGAGCAGGAAAAAGTTAGTGAACCATTAAAAAAAAGCAAAAGTACAAACAGCATTGACTCCTGCAGCCAGTCAAAAGAGGAAGACAGGGAGTGGATGTACTCTAAGACTCAGGACTGCTTGAAGTACTTACAGGACTTGTTAGCCTTGAGGAAAAAATATCTTGATAACATTAATAAGTTGAAATCTATGCATATGACTGCAGATTCCCCAACATCCACAAAATCATCCAAATCTGGAAAGAAGTCATTTCTTCCACTTCCCTCCAAAGACTTTTCTAAGGTAATTCCTAAGAACTTTTATTGTGTGGTTGAACTATAAAGCAATTAGATGTATGACCTATGTTGATTTTCTGACTTACTGGTCTCAGCTGTCTGCCTTTTGTTGTTGCTGTTATTTCATTGAACTACTACTAAACGCCCTAAGATACTTCCAGAATCACTTGAATGTCAAGTATGAATGACTGGTCATGGAAAGAATTACATGTGTTTCTAGAGGTATGGAGAGAAAATAAGAGAAAATAAGAAATATGAGGAGATGGGAAGTATCTGAAAACTTGTTATGAAGGAGATGTTTTCCCTCAGCTCTGTCAGACTACGTAAGTGGCTCAGAGTTCTCAGCTGTGGTTACCTGTAGTTGCTAATGACTGAAAAGCTCAGTAGTCCCTGTGTTTGCTGGTAGCCTTCTCACTGGCAGAAATTACTTACAGAAAATAATTGTGTTTTCTGTGACACAGCTGTGATTTTCTTTGACAGCTTGTCAGCGCTACATTCATCATCTGTGCAAACTCTACTGATACACTGTAGGCAAAGGAGAATTGGTAGTGGTTCCTTTCTCAGAATTAATGAACTGCTAGGTAGTTTTGAAGCAGACACCATAGTTCTTCATCCATTGCTATAATGATACCTCAGAATAGCACTGATATTTTTTGTTGTTGCAGTTTGTTTCTATAAGTCCTAGAGGGAAAAGCAATACAACTTTCTGTAGGGCCGCACCTTTTAAGTTGCACGTCACTAGACTGGTCAGTAGTTTGTTTGACTGTGGTGTTGATTCAGCAAGGAAAAGGAAAAAAATTAATTGCAGCAGGTGGGGAGATCTATTCAGGAAACCAGAGCAACATGGCTTTGGCAGCAGACATGCAAGTTACCCAGTACAGCCTTTTAATTGGATACTAATAAGAATGGTGGGAAGAAGGGATGTAATGGATTACCTACTGACTAGGCCAGGTAGACTTTACCAGGAAACTATTCCACATTTATATGCTTTTTCACAGCATAATGTCAGAATAGCTCAGGCTGAGTTCTGTTGCAGACATTAACCAAAGGACAAGATTCATATTTTTAGAGCTAGATACCACATTTTTTCATCGTACATCTTGATCTAGCACCCATTCAGTTAGTGGGAATCCCACAGTTGGTTTTATTGGTTTTTATGTCACTTTTTAATGCTTTGAGCAAAAAACAGTATTCAGTTAAGGGGTCTGGTGAAGACATTTTGTAAAGACTTTACCATTTAGGACTAGGGAAACATCCAAAGAGAATGACTGAGTTGTAGGAAAGTGGTATGGTGGTGCCAGGGGACCAGGAGACGAATCTCAACACTACAAGATATATAAACTGCAAACTAGTTTTTCATGCACAGAGATTGGCTTGATGCAGGGGACAGTTATAGCATGTCATTTCCCCTGATGAGCTGAGCAGTGATGTAATGGAGCATGAAACATGGCTAACCACTAGGCAGAGGAGAAATACGAGTGCAAAGGAACATCTAAACCACAGACCAAGAGTCTGTGAGATAGACTGTGTAGAGTGTAGGAATCTAGATTCAGAATTTGTCACTTGTGGCTTGTGAAAAAAGAACAGAGAAGTGTGTAAGATTCTAGAGCATACACTTCTAAAAAATGTCTTTTAAGTAATAAAGGCTTAGTTATAATAGCAGTGACTATTCTCAGTCAATGTGTGGTAGCAGTCATCTTTTAGCACTTCTGAAGGTGCCAATCAATCTAGAATGTCAGAAGGGGAAGCCGACTCATCTCCGCCTGCACCATCCCACAGAATGGGAAGCAAACTCGTCCATCAGAGATGTGACACAGCATATATATTTTGCTTGTGCATTTGAAACCCAGGACAATAAGTTGCTGATTCAGAATTGCTCTGGCAATTGGACTGGTGGGGAAAATGCACAGCCCTTCATTAGGCAGAGCCTTCATGAATGGCAGAAGGGTTCATCCTGTACTGACCTACAGAATAAATAACCGAGGCTTTATGAATGCTTCAGCATCTATAGACAGACATTTGCTTTTTTAACAAGACAGGCTCCTAATTTGACACCCCACGGCTTTCCTGTGGGAATTATCATAGTGTTGAATGACTCATTTTTTAGCACTCACGGTCCTTTTCCATATAAAAAAAAAAAAGACTTTAGACATTTAGATCTGGATTTCATTTCATCAAACCAAGGCATTTTAATAAGATACTTAAATTAGCAACCAAGTTGCTCTACGATCCCTCTGCAGTAAGGGAATAGAGCTGACTGAAGAGGGGAATTCAGCCTACCTAGGTTCTGACTCATCTTTTGAAGGTACTTGAGCGCTGCATTAATTAAAGAAGTAACCTGGTATGACTCCATTTCTAATGTGTGCATCTCATTAGGTGCCTAGCACTAGGCAGGAAGAATTTGTCCACAGTGCTCAGCTGTCACCTAGCCACCCAATTAGATGTCTCAAAAGAGAGAGTCTGAGAGATTTTGTAAAGACATGTTGGCAGTGATGATGTGGAAGATGCCTGGAGCTGAGCATGTAACAAGATGGACACTTGGATTCATGTTCTACTTTCTTTGATGGCTGCTGTGGAGTAATCTGGACTTGGTAGCCCTTCTGAAATCTTGAAATATGGAATGAAATACAACTTTTGCAGCTTCCTTATACAATTTTCTCTTTAATATATATATTTTTTTCCCCAACCATATCTAACTTGTTTTCTTTCCCTATCTTATCAACAGACATCTATGGACAGAAGAAAAGTCTCACAGCCCAATTCAGATGTAAGAGAAGCGATAGCGTTCTTTGACTCAATTATTGCAGATCTGGATTCAGAGAGATGCCGGAGAGCTCCAGACACGGACCTGCTGAATGTGGATGTTGATTTTGCAGGTGAAGAATAAAACAGAAAAAATAAGTTTACTTTTAATGTGTAATGAGTAAAGGGAAGAGTGGCCATGTAAGACCAAATTTACTTAAATGACAATTTTCCTCTCAGTTTTGCTTCTAAGATTTAAGAGCATTAGAATAATAGAATGGTTTGGATTGGAAGGGACCTCTAAGATCATCTAGTCCAACCATTAACCCATCCCCACCATGCTCACTAACCATGTTTCTCAGAGCCACATCTCTCTGGCTAGGGAACATACACGAAACAGATCAGACCAGTTCTGTCCTCAAGTGCATATTGGAGGACTTTGACACAAGTGTTCATATTGCAGGCACTGAAACATTAGATAAGATGAATCACACCCAAAGTGACTTCCCAAAGATGAAATGACATCCAAAAGATGAAAGCTGTTAATAGGTGTTTTCTTGGTTATTCAACATAATTACCAAGAAGGAACAGGCAACCCCCCTATTCTTTTATTGTATATATAGAAATATCATGAGTGTCCTGTTTTTTTCCTAGCAGCTGATATGGTTCTGTGGTTTGTATTTAGAATAATGTTTATAACACACTGATGTTCTGGTTGATGCTGAGCAGTGCTTGCACAGTCACAGATGTTTCAGCTTCTCATGCTGCCCTACCAGTGAGGGGGCTGAGGGGTAGGAGCTGGGGAGACAGCTTCTGGACAGAACCAGGACAACTGTCACAGACTGGCCAAAGGGATGTCCCATTCCACGTGGCATTGTGCTGAACATTAAAAGTGGGGGAGCTGGTTTGAGGTGAGGGGAACCGTGCTTTGGGACTGGATGGATCTTGGTCAAAGGGTGGTGAGAAATTGTGTTGTGCATTGCCTACTTTTTTGTTTGTTCTTGTTGTTATTTTTTCCCCTTTTCTTTCTTTTCTTTCTTCCTTTCTTATTAAGCTGTCTATATCTCAAGCCTTGAGTTCATTTCAGTTTTCTCCCCCATTCTACAGAAGGGGAGTGAGTGATCTGTTGTGTGGTGCTTAACTTTCTTCTGGGTTAAACCAAGACAACTGACAGACTCTGCTAACCTGGGACTACCTTCTGTCTTTCAGTGGCTACCAGCACAAGTGAACACAGTTTACATTCAAACTGGATCCTTCGTGCTCCTCGCAGGTACTCAGAAGATGCTGCCCAAACAGCAAAGGCTGCAAACCAGTCACAAAAAAACAGCCAACGAAGAACCACTGGCTCTAGAAAGAGGTTGGAAAGGCATCCCATGTACTTGCCCAAAGCTGTGGAAGGAGCATATAACACATTAAAATTTAAGCCCAAAACACGAAAGAAAGAACACTGAAAGAACATTCCATCTTCAGCTGAAGACAGAGCATTTGAAACAGGGCATGGAAGACTTGATGCTCTTTCTTTTTTTACTCCCAGCCCATCTTTTGCACTCTAGAAGTAACGTGTGCACTCACTGAAGATTCCTCATTTTGTATACACTTCAAGCCATGGCAATTCCAACACTGGACTCACATGAGGATTTAATTCATCGAGTTCATCGTGCCTAACAATACTGCTTTGTTATTCGGCACTGGGGAGGAACTCCCAACTTGACCACCCTTCTTATAGTGCTGTTATTGAAAGCAACGATTCAGAAATTATCTGGTGTGGTAAATTATCTTCTGACTCCAGTACAGCAAGACAGTGCAGCTGATACGCTATGAGCTTTTGCACCAGTGTTTCCTACTTCAGAGCAGAGAAGCAGAGTTTTCTGTTTTTGTATGTGAAAATTTTGTCTGTGCCATTGTTGACTCTGTGGTCTGAGAGCATACAGCAGCACAGAGATACAAGAAAGCTGTGGTACAAGCAGAATAGGCTGTAGTGAAGGCATCAGCATCAGATACCTACTGCTGCTTTGAGGAATAGCTTCAGTGTGTTTTTGGGAAAAAAAAATAGCCAAGTACTTTGCTTGGTAGTGGGAATAGTTCAGTACTTGGGCACTACAGGATCAAAGGATTTGCTGCTTGCAAAAATATGCTCAGCTGTTACACCACCTCTTAGTTTACATCTATTTCATCATCTGGATGCTGAGTAAACTGGAATCAAATGCTAGGAACGCAGGCATCCTGCTATGCATGGAAAGTGCTTGATGTCTTAGAAAAGAACACTTTGTGAATGGAGTGAAGCAAAGGTTATCCTCAAGGGCAGAATGCAATTTGCAGGTAAATCCACTACATCAGCCTTAGTTTATACACAGTATTCTGATTTCTGCCAGCCCATCATTACATATTACATATATTAGGAAGAATTTAGTCCAGAGGTGCTCCTCTTCAGGCTTTTTCATCTTAGAGGTGATGTTTTCCATGTGACACATGAAATCATCAAGAGCCATACTCTGCCTCTTTTTCTGTTTATACCACAGGCATCAGCCTGAGACATCCCCAGCTCTTGCTTGGTCTTAGGAATTTGCTAAGATGTTTGGATCAAGAGTTTCTTAACCCTATAATTTTTTCTTCTGATGTTCTATTGATGATTGACATTGACAGATAAATCACAACAACACTGATGTGACCATTTCTCATTTCTACATTTTGTAGGTTATGTGCCCACAGGCTTGGATGGATAAATTTTGTAAGGCACCAATGATCAATATAACCTATCTGATACATAATTTACATTTAATTTAACTAGTGCAAACTCAGGAAGTTTGTGGACAACACCAAGCCGAATTGATACACTGGAAGAAAAGGAAGCCATCCAGAGGGACCTGGAGCTTGTTTAGCTTGGAGAAGAAAAGGCTCCAGGGAAACCTTATTGTGGCCTTCCAGTACTTGAACAGAGTGTATAAACAGGAGGGGAACAGCTGTTTATGAGGGGGGACAGTGATAGGACAAAGGGGAATGGTTTTAAACTGAGACAGGGGAGGTTTAGGTTAGATATTAGGAGGAAGTTTTTCACTCCGAGGGTGGTGATGCACTGGAACAGGTTGCCCAAGGAGGTTGTGGATGCCCCATCCCTGGAGGCATTCAAGGCCAGGCTGGATGTGGCTCTGGGCAGCCTGGTCTGGTGGTTGGTGACCCTGCACATAGCAGGGGGTTGAAACTGGATGATCATTGTGGTCCTTTTCAACCAAGGCTATTATATGATTCTGTGATTCTATAACCACTGCGAACATTGTACTCACCACACAGAATACTTGGCAGGTGGCAGTTCTGATGTATGTTCCCAGTCTTTGGGACTATGTTTTTCAACCAGCATTTCTTCTATGAGGAGGAAGAACCTCTCTCAGAGATTTCACTGATCTAGGACACTTTCTGTCATAAGATAGGAGAGTGCCAAAAAACTGATGCTGTTCTTTCCACAGCTGGCGTCTCCTGTTTGATGAAAGCATGTTGTTTGTTTTCCTAGTGATGCTCATGAAGGAGAGAGAGGAGTTGGTTCTGTAGCACTTTAATTCCAGAGGTGTTTTGCTACTCTTGGTCTACCCAGCTCAGCCAGCATCACTGACAAAGAATCACAGAATGGATTGAGGTGGAAGGGACCTCAAAGATCATCTAGTTCCAGCCCAGGATGGACTGCCACCTGCTGGATCAAACACTAGATCAGGCTGCCCAGGGCCCCATCCAGCCTGGCCTTGAACACCTCCAGAGATGGGGTATACACAGCTTCTCTGGGCAGCCTGTACCTCAGTAAAAAATTTCTCCTTAACATCTTTGAGAAGTGCTTAAACTGAAATCTAAGTTTTGCTTCCTTGCTGTTTGTGCTTCTCACAACTGGTCTGTGTAGATAGCATTGCTGTCTTTGTAATTCACCAGTCCTGTTCTACTTCTGTAAGCATCATACATGTCTGCCTTTTATATGGCCTCTCAAAGCCACTCACTTGAGCACATGGGACAGCCAAAGCACAGCATGCTCCAAACAGAGACCCTTTCCTAAGTATCTCAAGACTGCAGCTGTGTGTTTGTGAGTAAAGGGAATGGACAGAGCTCTGGCAGCTCTGCCACCCTGAAATTGCTCTCCAAGCAGAATCTCACATGGAAATTACTGAGGAACAGGTTTCCTAAGTCTGCAGTTTACTGTTTTGATGGTGGGAAACAAAGCAAAGGTGTGGAATTGAATTCCTCCATGAGGAAAAATGGCACCCATGGACATTCATAGACATCTGTTGAACATTCATGGAGACCAAACAGTGGATGTGAGCACAGTGAGGCAATGAGGGCTGCATTTCAACATCAGTGACAGGACAGTGGGTCACCTCCATCAGCACAGTTTTTTATGAGCATGACATGCAGGTTCATTACTGGTGAAAATGCACAGCTAATGGTTGTCACTATGTTGGAAAACAGTGTTTTGTAGTTGAGAATTTTCTCTATCAAATAGTGGTATTGTACTCTTTGTATCTTGTAATTTTCATTAAAATAAATGGGAGGTGTTGCTTTCAGAGCAACCTACATACTTGTTTTTATGAATAAGAGTGAGGGGGAAAAATCATCTCCCACATGGCTTTGGAGGCAGAGCTGTCTGCCCCAACAGCAAAGGGAGTCCCTCTGCCTGCTGCAGGGCCTCTAAGTTAACTCACTGCAATGTGTGGCTGTTTTCAGGCATTGGGAGGATGAAATTAAGAACCTACTGCAAGAGCCTTGATGATGTCTATTGTACAGAAGAATTATTCATGACCAGCAGAGCTCTGCATGACCTAGATCCCTTACAGAGATCAGTTGTGAGTGAGCTCTTTCAGTCTTGTTCCCAGGCTCTGATAGTGAAGTAAACAAGCTGGGAGCTCTGAGGATCTAGGCTGCTGTGTGCAAGCACGGATCTCCAAAGGCTCTTTCCCAAAAATGCATTGGAGTAACGGACAAGATCTTTGGGAGAGTCTCTCTTACTTTGTTGCTTCAAATCCAGCTCTGTTGAAGTACTGAGGTATTTCACATTCCTCTAACCAGTGTCACTGATGATCACTTCTCCTGAAGGGAGCCTGGCTATGAATTTCAGTGATGCCACATCTGCAGCTACCTGTGAGAAACCAAAGGCGCTGCATACTGGAATCCAGTAACTGAAAAGAAATGACATCTTTTGAAGAAGTCACATCCAGAGGGATTCAAAATCATTTTATTTAGACTGTCCTATAGTGCTGAGCAGCTTGATGTAGCCACAATGCATGCAAGTGAGATGGAACTGCAGCATCTTTGGCAGTAACAGAAGAAATATGGACAGCTAAAGGAAAATCAGCAGCTGGATAAGATGAGCACACTGCTTTGCACCTTCTTGTGCCATAAAGATCAGACAAAGGCGGTGGGTGTGAGCTCCACATTAAGCGATGCCAGAAGTTCTCCAGGGTAATGCATAGCAAAGATATCTGCTGCTGAGACTTGAATGGGATGGATGAAGAAGATTAGATTAGCACTTAGTAGTTGTGTTCGAACTGTTCAGTTGTAGAGCTAGTTCATAACTCTGCCTGAGCAAATTTAGGATAATTCCTCTTCTGTTTCCGTGGTGAAGGAGGCCTACAAGGAGAAGAAAGCAATATGAAGTTGGCCAGTCAAAGCAGGCTATGTATTAGGAAGCCTCAGCAACCTTTTGGTCCTTTAGCTCTGAGCTATGCTGTTGGTAAGGTGGAAAGAAGCTGCATCAAGTTGGTGGAGCTGGTCTTGAATTAAGTCTAACAGCTAGAAAAGGATGATTTTTCTGGCATAATTTTGAGGGAGAATCAGAACATAGGAATCCAGCTGCTTCAGACCAGGTTGAGTAGCAGACAGTAGAGCATGTTGCTTAAGAGCAATTCAGTGCATGGTGAAGTTTTGTCACAAAATTTCTTGGGTTAGAAGGGGCCATTTGGTTGCAATCTTCCATCCCAGAACAGGCAATTCAAAAGTTACCCATCTTCTTTAAAATAAGGCAAGGCATCATTACCTAAATGCCCTGATCCTGATCTCCTGATGCCTGCCAGAAGAAATGGTGATGTGTCAGAGAAACGATGAAAAGGATGTGCGGAATTATAAGTTATATATACCACCTTTTACTTAAAGTGAGAAGGAGAAGGGAGCAAGCCCTCAGCAGGAAGCCTGTGGCAGCGCTAGTGAGGCACTGCCAGTACAGCCCAGCTGAAACGTGTGATGGAGCCAAAAACTTTCACTAGGAAGTACTGCGGGCTGTTCCTTATTTGAGAGCAGCAGCTCCTGAAGCAGTTTCCTAGTAATGTGGCTACAGACATCTGTTGGCCACACGATGGCAGTTCATTCCCAGCTATTCTGCAGCTCTCTGGTTTCTGTGATCCGCAAGAGAGCTGAGCATGAAGGGGAAGCAATTGTTCAGTCCCACTTCATGGTCAGAAGTAAGTGCGTGTTCGTTATTCACCGCTAGGCTCCTGCATTGACAAACACTTGTTTGGCGGTTTCCAATTAGCGTTATGTCTTCATAATGGGGGTTGGAGCTTCATGATACTTGAGGTCCCTTCCAACCTGGGTCATTCTGTGATTCTGTGATTCAATCAATAAATTGTATCTGAGCTGCTGACTAGTTGCCTCTGACTGCATCTGGAAACAAATGGCTAACGTAATGAAACTGCTATAAACCATGCATGCTTAGGCACAGAAAATACAGAGACTGGGACTGAAAATAATAAGCAGAGGATGCAAAGACTCAAAAGTTCAGTCTTGAGCCTGGATAGGTCTGAGCTAAAAGTTTATGACCTGATATTGAAGCTCAGGAGAATCAGTGTATGAAGTTTCCAGGTCCTTATGGCCTATAATGCTTCTATTCTACAGTTTGCTAACTAAAAAACACAGCACTTCTGTCTCCAAAGCAGTGAAGGGAGAAGCACAGTGATAAACAATAAAATACCTTGTGTTGTTTGGAAGTTAGATACAAGCCTTAGAGCCTGTCCACTGATTCATCACATTCTTACCTTTCAGTGGCTTCACTTTTCAGTTTCCAATATGTAGAATTATTTTTTTCTCCCCTGATCACGATAGTGTTGATCTTTAGCTGTGAGTAATTCAATGGGAGGACTACAGTGAGTGCAGGGCTGACCTCTAATTACAGCTGAGTAAATTGAAGTCAGCATCCTTGGCGGGATTTTCAAGAGGCACGTAACCAGCATCAGCAGTGACTGACAATTGCACTGGTGCCTGACTGCGTTTGGAAATGGTCTTGAGCCAAGCTTGAGCAGACACAGCTCTACTTCTAGGAATGAGATTAGACTCAAAAGAAGCCCAGAATTAGCACGTCTGGTTAACTTCAGGCCTGCTAACTTGAAGCTCTCAAGTGATGCAGTTCTTAGGAAGGGAATCATCCCAAACCTTTGTCAGATTTCCACATCCCTTGCTACCTCCTCTGTGCAGCACTGCTGGTTGTTGCTGATGCTCCTGTGTAACTGGGGCCCTAAGGATTTGTAGATAATGTTCCTATAAGTGCAAGAAGGAAGGAAGGAAGTTAGGAAGGAAGGAAGGAAGGAAGGAAGGAAGGAAGGAAGGAAGGAAGGAAGGAAGGAAGGAAGGAAGGAAGGAAGGAAGGAAGGAAGGAAGAATAGAATAGAATTTCTACAAATGCAGTGTGAATATGAGAACTGCTGCTGGTCTTATCCTCACACAAGTATGCCAACAGTACACCTGTGCCAGCCCTGGCAACTGACGTACTTGCAAATGACAGCATGGCATTTTCCCACAGATAACCAACCACACATACCTTTCCTCAGGAGATTTCAGACTTGTTTTATACTGAAGATATGAAAGATCAGAGGCTGATCTCCTTTACTGTGATACCTTCAGAACCTTTGGAACTCCTCTGTGGGCTTTAAGTGGCTGAAAGGAAACAAAAGATAGGAAGAAATGAACTAAGCTGGGAGAGATCCCAGGATAAAGAGATCTATTTTAAGCACTGTCCTTTTCATCACAGCATGGCTCTTTGTACTTCTCATGTAGTATGATGCCTTACGGTGACAAAAATCAGTGGGACTTCCAGTGCAGTTAGTGTGCAACCTATGGAGAGTTCCTGGTCTGCCAAGAGATGGAGCAGGCAGGGGATTTCCCTGTCTTGATGGGACATACCCTGAGACACATTCAGGTGGACAGCATTTGAACTGTCCTAACAGTAGGTGAGCAGTGTGATTCCACAGCCCTTGGATTTCACAGAATCATAGCACTGTTGAGATTGGAAAGACCATTAAGATCATCCAGCTCAAGCATCGACCCATGCCTGCGACCACTCTAGACCGTGTCACTCAGTGTGACCAATTTCACATCTATTCTGTTAAAAGTAATATTTCTGTTGCCCTCATGCCCAACATTTCCTGGGCAACTTCATATTTTCCCTCTGAAAGGATTATTTCAGACTTGGACCAAGATAAATTGCTTTCTTTTTGTTTTCTTCAGAGAAAAGGTTAATAGAAAAGCCAACACTGGGTTACATTCATTTGTTCCTCTACGAACCTCTCGGTCCTGCGTACCATGGGCTCTGTACATTCAAAAGTGATGTACGAAGGAAAAAGAAAAGGAAATGAAGAAGAAAACTCACAGTTGGTGAGCCAGAGTAGCAACAAGCAGGAGCAACTTGGTCCCTGCAAAGAGCTGAGCACCTGCCTTGCAGAAGCTGTGAGCAGACAGCCAACCCATGGCCAGCTTCCTTCAGCATCACTGTTTAAGATGAAAATATGCGGTGAGAGAACACTTAAAAGACATTCGATGGCAAGCATTGTAAGTCAGATTTAAATGCCAGTTGTGATGTGGTTTTCCCAAACAAAACGGTTGCCCCCCATTCAAGTCTGATATGAGATCCATTAATTCTCCCCCTTCCTGCCCCCCCTTTTTTATTTTTATTTTTTATTCTGTCGATAGTTTTGCCATATTTGTTCTAAAAGGGCTCAAATTACCCAGAGATGATTTTCTTGTAACTGTCTTTAATTACAGTCTGGCTTCAAAATTTACTGTGTTTTCCTTATGGAAACTTGGATTACTGATGTGAAGAATTTAGGACTGGGGGTCAAAATGAGCAGAGCTATTAAAAAAACAAATGTACACAAAATGAGGGCAGTGCTGTTTTCTTTAGAGAGTTGCCATTACATTTTAACTAGAATTTCAAGAGCTCTGTTTTCCCCTTTTTTTTATTCCATGAGGTATAATATGTTAATGTTTTCCCTGCCTTTACTATGGGTTTGTCAATTCCTGTCCGAAATCACTTATTATAGAGAACTTTGGTAAAGAGACCTGGGAAAAAAAACACAACTATTACATATTTTATACTCCCAAAGAGAAGTACTATTGTGGATGGGGACGTTTGTAAGGGGGCCGAAGGGGGTTAAAATCTAATTACGTCAAGAAGAGGATTATCAAAAGAACTGGGGCCCCCACAGCTCTGCACTTCACCATTATAATTAATTCAGAGCAGCTTGTGCCAAAACTCAGTGCTGAGTCATATCCCCATAGAAGTTGGGTGGATTGTGACCAGTGTAAATCAGGAAACAACTGAGAAGAAGCAAAGACATCCCACTTCAGTGGTGACAGATTCATTTGTCTGTGAGATTGATAGTGCCTTCACCTTCTGCTGGGTTCACTGTTCCCCTCTGGGAATTCATTCATTGCATATAAGTTGGACGTACTGGAGAGAGTCCAGCACAGGGGCACCAAGATGACAAAGGGCCTGGAGCACCTCTTCTGTGAGGAGAGGCTGAGAGAGCTGGGGCTGCTCAGATAGAGAAGAGGAGGCTCAGGGGATCTCAGCAATGCCCATCATATCTCTGTGCAGATAACCATGTGCTGCGCCCCTGAAGACTTGTGCAGCTGCTGGCATTAGTGAGACAGCGTGCAGGTGTGAGTGTATGTCTGTGCGTATGTGCAAAGTGAGGGGAGTTGGACTGGCAGCCTCACACTACCCTCAGTGCAGCGGACTGGGAAAAAATCCATGAGGAGAAACTCTCCACAGCCCTGTTTCATTGACAGGAAGGATGATTTCATTAACAGACCACAGAAAACACATCTATAACTTAAAAATTATCTCACAAAGCGTGATATTAACAGAGCGCACTGCTTTTGGATGTGCTCTTGTTCAGCAGAAACACCAAATAACAGGTCCATGGCAATGGGCAGGCTAGAAGTGTCGATGCTTATGGAAAAATGAGCAGAGAGCTTTCTCATTCTCTCACTTGTTTCAGGTTTTGAACCAAGTTTCAGAGGCCATGAGGTGGTTAGCACGGCATACTGCTCTGTTCCCCGAGAAAGAATTTCCATCCCAATCCTCATCGCTTGCCTTAATTATTAATATGAAGACTAAACACAGACAGATGGCAAAATAAACTCTGCTACGTTGGTGTGAATCTGAAGTTCCTTCCACCAACCTAACTGGGAGCAGATATTAAGCCAAAACATATAGAAAGCTCTTGATGTGAGTCAGAGCTATCACAGTTTGCACAAAAAGATCTGAAAGTTGAGTTCTTGGCCTCTGAGACCTGTACATCAAACTGGAGTGGATGAGTGGATGGTGACACTTGTGGAGGGTTTTTGGCTCCCTTCAGCATGCACACACATGCTTAGGTTGGGCCTCACACTCATTTTTGTCTGAATCTGGCAACTTTCATTGCTGAGCTGATAGAAGTAGTTTTTTCATTCAGCTGTTCACTGGTGTTGTGCCTATGAGCACGCCAGAATCGCTCTGACTTCTGCATGCACTCAGATTTTCTGCTCTCAGCCTCTGAAACGGGTTTGCACACAGTGCATTTTATTCCTCCTCCTTTCCCCAGCACAACTGTCTTTTTCCAGGTTGACAGCCATTCATTCAAGCTGCACATAGAACCATTGAGTTCTAGAACCACAGAATGTCTTGAGTCAGAAGGAGCCTTAAAGCCCATCCAGTTCCAAACCCCTCCTGTGTGCACAGTTCCAGCCAGCAGCTCAGGCTGCCCAGGGCCCCACCAACCTGGCCTTGAATGCCTCCAGGGATGGGGCACCCACAGCTCCTCTGGGCAGCTGTGCCATGGCCTCACAGTCCTAACAGCGAAAATCACGTGTGATACCTTATAGCAATGTGCCATTCAGACAGATGGCTGAATACCCAGAGAAGCTTGAATCCACTGCTCTTGGTCATAAGTAGAAAGGGGTCATACTCTTAAGCACTCTGTGGGTAGTCTGAAAACCTATCTCCCACTCCGTAGGCTTTATGCTTTACCCTTTGCATGCACCCACTGGGGCAAGGGGTCATTATTACGGTGTATATTTGCAGCATCTGACACACCAGGGACAGGGGATTGTCTGGGCCCTTTAGAAGTTGCTCAAGTGCACAAAATGCAGAGGAATAAATCTCTAATGAACCACTGTTTGTAGCTTTCTGCCTGTTTTCATCATTTATTTATTTATTGTGAGCATCTATCGAGATAATATTTTCTTTCCTCCCACTTGCATTTCTGTTTGAGAAACTACCTCCTGGAAAAAGTATAGAACACTGACCTCATTGAAGTTCCCTTCAACCTGTCACTTTTTCCTTATTGCCCATTGGGAACTCCTTCTATAAAATCCAGAAACTGAAAGACTGCCGGTCCCTGCTTACCGGCTTTCCTGTGTCCAACCCTATAACCAGAAGGTTTATTTTCAGGGGAAACAAGACCAGATGATTTTTCCCTCTGTGTTCCTTGCAGAGATTATCTTCTCTATTTTTTAGAGAGGAGAAGTACAAAAACACCTTCATGATCTGTGCTGCGTATGATGAGGTTACAGCCATACGGCCAACTTGAGAACTCACATCCCCTGTGGAGAAACAGCACTGGGCCAAGTTGGTTGTCTCAAATATAACTATAGACCTGTATTTATGTAATGAAAATGACCCTAAACTCTGTTTGGGCCCCTCAGTACAGGAGCAGTGAGGCAGTGGCACAGGCTGCCCAGGAGGTGGTGGAGTCACTGTCCCTGGTGGTGTTCAAGAACCGTGTAGATGTGGAACTGAGAATCATGGTTAGTGGGCATGGTGGGATGGGTTGATTGTTGGATGAGATGATCTTAGAGGTTTTTTTCCAGCCTTAATTATTCGATGGTTCTATGGTTCTATGGTTCTATGGTTCTATGGTTCTATGGTTCTATGGTTCTATGGTTCTATGGTTCTATGGTTCTATGGTTCTATGGTTCTATGGTTCTATGGTTCTATGATAAGTAGCACAACTGGCAAATCTAGCCAGCATGCACGGTGGTAAGAAACTTCTTGGGCAGGCTGGAAATGATAGTCCCCTTGCCAACAAAACCGTACCTAAAGGAGGCTTCATGAACAAAGCCTAAGCTACTTGTGAGCCATACCAGTTTATCTAGAAATACTGTGCCTTGAAGTCAACACATGATTTGCATTATCTACACTTACAAGTGCATGAAATGTTGGTTGGGCTTTAAGACATATCCTCTTACAAAAAGACAGCTCTGGTTGTTCATTTGAAGATCATGATTTATTTTCTATACATATGTATGCATTACTGTGGGCAACACATTGTTGTGGGCAGTGGGAATCGCAATATAAATTAATAATTGCTACTCTTAGTCCTATGGCTTTAATTTGAACATATCCAAATAGCTGTGGTCATGCAGCTGGTGTCTGTATACAGTGATAGATACTCTATAAATACCATAGACTGAAAGTAACTCAGATAGCATTTATAAGGTCAAATGAATGCTTTTGGGTTTGGGTTTATAATTTCATGTTTGGCATGGGAGACAAAAATTGCCTTCCCAGCTTTTAATAATATAATTATGAAATTGCCTGATGTTTCCAACTCAAAAAGAGACCCGCTTTCTTGGGTTTTTTTACTTTCCACCAACACATGCACAAAGAAGTGTCACAGTTTGAACCATTCTTACTCTCAGTGAAACTGAGCCAGATGTTTACTGCAGTTCTTCTGGTGTAAATCTGGGGTCGTTATGCCTCGAGTAAAATTCACAGAGATTTACAAACCAGTGGGAGCATAAATCATTATTAAATCTGGTTATAACTGTCCCTTCTATGGCATATTTGGATGTGGTGCTCAGGGATATGATTTAGCAGAGGGTTGTTAGAGTTAGGGTACTATGGTTAGGCTGTGGTTGGACTTGATGATCTTCAAGGTCTTTTCCAACCTGGGTAATTCTATGATTCTATGAATTCTATGATACTTTATACCAAATAGTGCTGCTGATGAAATAGGTAACAGCAGAAAGGCAAGTCAAGCTAAAAGGAGGAAAAAAAAAAAAAAAAAAGATGTTTCATCAATAAATTAAAAACAAAAAGAAGTATTTTATGTAGAATAATTTTTATGTACTTAAACAATTAGGCCACAATTCAGATGTGACTGCTTTTAATTCAGGTGGAGGCTGCTGCCAGAGAGTTCTCCCACACTGAAGGAACAAAGGAAATCCTTTAGGAACAGAACTGGATCCTAAAGGGAGAGAGAAGCATGTAGTATTCCTTCTGCTGCGGAAGTTCAGCAGCCCAAAGAGAAACACAAGAATGGAGGCAAATTCAGAAAATGAAGCCTTTCATAAAGATAATGCGGCACATTCAATGATCTACAGAAATGAGGGAAATTGTAAGCAATTTTCTCTGCCAGTTTGGCTTTCTTTTCATCTCTCAGAAATATTTTAGAGATAACTCACATCACCGCCTCGAAGTTTAAAGAGGAATAGGAATGGGTGAGTTGGATTGTCCTTTATCCTGCCTTTCATACAGGGCAATTGTCTGTGAGCTCAATCAAGCCACGTGGCTATATTTTATGCAGGTGTAAATGGCTGAAGCGTACTTCCAAAGTGTGATTTGGCTGTCATATTTTAGTTGTCTGTTTTCAGATGAGATGAATTGCATTGCAGAAATGCCAGTTTATTCTTATTGACTATAAAGGGAGCCTTGGGTGACCAGCTCAGATAATAGGAAAACATAACCAAAAATGGGAGAGAGTATCTGCAAAAGAGTGTATGAGCATGTAATGAAAGAATGCATCATCGCTCTTTCAGAGACTGAGGCTAAATGAATATTGCATGCACCACTGCCATCTCACGTTTAGTAAGTACTTATCTTTCAGCCTTCCTGTTCTCTTAGGGTACCGTGTTATAACAGTCTACCAAGAGGATTCACATCATGAACTTGAACGCACTCACATACGTTCTTCTCTCCGCTATTCCCTCGACAGCACAAGATGAAGTTTCTCAGGAGACGAAGAACTGTTCAACATTGTTATGATATCCAGGATAGAAATCCTACTGGGATATTGTGCAAAGTGTGTGGAATTAAGACAAGGTGAGAGAACATCCTCTTTACCTTGTCTACAAGGATCAGAAAGAGATATAGGTCCCAGCAGCACAGACACTTTCCCACGAGGAACACAGTCTGCTGAATATAAATATTGTAGGCAGTGAGTCACCAAAGATGAAGTCATTGATTTATGCCAGGACTGCAGAGTTTGGATTTGGTGGGAGAGGATTTCTTGTCCAAATGCAGCCAGACTGTGATATGCAGTGAGTCTATTTTCTTCATATTTCATTTTCTTCATATTGCTGTACGTGTTAATTTTGCTTAACTTTCATTTTTCTAGTTGGAAATTTTGGTTTAGCTTCTCAGGAAAAACACATATTCCGGATCTTCTCATGTATCTTTCTATCATTCTATGCGCATTTTATCCTGAAAGGAAGTTGGGCAGTTATATAATTGCTATGGTTGCTTATACAACCAGTGAAAGAGATACCATTTATTCTCAGTTAAATTTACAAAGTGTCTGAAGTGAAGGAAATGACACCCTTGATGGTGTCATATGGGACACTGATATCATGAGGAGGAGGAGGAGGAGAAGAAACAGCTCTTTCTTTATAAGAATAGATTAATGACAGAGTAACAGTTCAGATATCAGGTCTGAGCTGCTGATGGTAGTTTGTTGCTACCACTCCTGCTTATACATACACTCTGTGTGCGTGTACACTGGCTAAAGGCAAGATCTTAGTTTTGAGGATCATGGTTTCATACACGGTGTGAATTTATACACAGTCCCAGATGCGCTGCATTTCATTGCTTTTTTGAGACTGCTTCTGGTTTCTTTTTGAACTCTTCCCCTGTCAATTAAAGAATAACTGCACTCTTGGTCAGCCACAGAATTTCAGTAGGCTGAGGCAGGAAGCTATTGTCATATCTACTGAGCCACACAAACTACGGCTATTGCCTTCAGAGCATTTGTAATGAAGACAGTGCCATCTCTGAAATCAATGAGGTAGCCTCCAGCACTATACAAAGCAGTTCTGCGTAGCAGTAAGAACAATGTTTATACTAGTATAGGCAGACTCTTCTTTGGCTGCTTTTCCACAAAACTTATTTTCTGAACTCACAGAATTCTCCATAAAACTACACTGTGGGCAGAAATTTGGCACTGGAGAGCAGTAACAACATTGTAACTAAGGCCTTCTTCTGTTTTCTTTTGGGAAATTAATGTTAATACGGACATCGTTAATTTGCAAGTGACTGTACCTGGTTTCAGGCATGCAGATTTCATCCTCTCTGGCATGTTTTTATGGCTCATCCTTGGTATATCACCTGCTGTTTTTACTTTGATAAGGTTGCAGTCAACAAGAAAGGGACAATGCATGTGCACAATGTCATAAGAGCCGGAAAAAAACCCAAACACATTCCATCTGCTCCACAGAAATATTTCAAACTGCTGCATTGCTGTATGATTATTTCTTTACCTGAATAAGTTAGCTAATCACATTTTCAGTTCATTCATTTGATGAAAAGCGTAATAAAAACATTTCTGCGGGCAAAGTAGAATGAAAGTTCACGGAAATAGTTGAGATTTCCTTGGAAATCTGAAAACATATATATTTTTCACTTTGTCATAAGCATCACCCCATATAAATGTTTGACGAGTTTCTACAAATTGGTTTTGTTCAGACATTTTTTTGTAGAAAAAGAAATATACTTTGATCAGTTGGCCAATTAGCTGGGATTTGCTGTAGAGAAAGAACATTTCTGGAGTTACAAAGAGCAGAAAGGCATGCAACACCTTCAGCAGCACTTTTATTCTCCCCTCTCTCCCCATCCCACTACAGCACACTACTTTCCACGAGCAGGAAGAATCACTGAGGGGGAAAGGATTGGAGTTATCTCATTGGCAGAAGCCTGAATTCCCAGCCCATGAAAGCGCATCTCCACAGCATGACATAGAAATCTTTGATTACAAATCATAAATATTTGTTCTGAGCCCATCCAAGTCTGATTGATTAATCAATGTCCATGATAATAATAATAATAATTAACAATGAGAGTTCTTACATTTAACAAAACAGAATGGGCGGTGATAAAATGAAATAATTGGCTGAAAATTTGGGATGAACAGAGTTCCTTCATCCATCAGTTCTTGCAACCTGACGTTCTTGCTCTCTCTTCAATGTATCAAGACAAGAATTTAGAGATCATTTCCATTTCTCTTTCTTTTGTTCGTGTAGAAAATAACAAACTCCAAATTTGTATCTGAGTAATTTTTGAAATGAGAATTTTCCTAATCCAACACACGTGTCTCTCTTTATCATTTCAATGGCTGAACATGCCTACCATCAATGGAAATGGAGACTAAGTCTTTATCTGAGTCCATATCACATCTATGGGAGTTTTTCCATTGACCTCAGTGTGTCAAAGGGATCAAGTACTTTATTTCATTTTATTAGAATTTCTTTCCATCAGGTTGGAGAAACAGGATATAAATAAGTTGAGTCACTGTCCCCACTGCTAACCATGCACCAAGATTAGCCAATTGGACTTGGTGTGGGATGTACCTCCAAAGAGGTCACGATCCCCATGACCGAGGAGACCATTCAGGTAGGGATGAGTGAATTTTTACTTCAAACTGATGTTATCTATCAAGGATGCTTCAAGCAGGACCTCAAGTTCCAGAAATTCCAGCACTTCCACTTCAAGGTAATATCCACGTGCAATGCTTAATTCAGAGCTTTAATTTTAGAGCAGGCAGGACTTCGCAGTCTGGAATACATCAACACAGAGAAACAATCATTTAATGTAGTAGCCAAGTACTCAGGTCACTGACAATTTACAGAAGTAAATACTCTGAAACAGTCCCTATCTTCATTGGTGTTTATATTCAGAGATAATTAGTAACTTGTGCACAGACATAAAGTAATTGAGGTAATGATTTATTTTGAACTTGTTCCTCTCTTGCAAGAGCTGCTCACACTTCTCTTCTGCAAATTAACATCACCAGGGTGAGGATCATATGACAGAGGAGGTCACAAGAGGGAAAGGAGCCATACTGCTACACATCTTCATCCTCTTCTCCTTACAAACAGTGCACTCCCTGTTAGCTAAGTCCTTGTTTGTGCAGTAAAGTGCATTTCTTTTTGATTTGTGCTTATGATTCAGAGTTGGGATCCAACCTGGACTAGTGCTGGTTTGGTCTGTTGGTGAGAAAATGCCAAAAATGCAGTTTGTTTTACAGCTTACACCTATTGACACTGCCAACAGAACTCCACTGATGGAGAGTCACACTCTTCCCAACAGCTTTTAGGTAGGGAAAAAGAAGTAATAAACAGAACAAGCCAACTTGAATGTATTCTTTCCCATCACTTCTGGCTAGAGCAGTCATTTGACAAAGGACATTTTAATATTACCTATAACTGGGTGTTTTGAAGGTTTCACTGAGGGGTGCTCATACAATCAGCCAGTTCAACACACAAATCAGTGTGTTGGTGCTCCAGGGGGACAACCCAGAACATCTCACACAGCACGGGAAGTCATAATGGAGGTGTAAATGCTGCCACCCACAGACATAGGTCGTATGAACAGAATTATTCTCACATTACTTGGTGTTTCCATCCACCACCTAAAATTCAGATTCAACTACCACTCACCTTGTAAAACTCCTTGCAATTGCTCTGCTCACACAAGCATCCATTGCTGATGGACAGAGATGGACTTCTCAGCAGCAGCATGCTTCCTTGCTTGGACAGCTTTCCATGGGCTCTCCAAAAAACAGGCTGTGGTGAGTGAAGTAATGACTTGGAAGGAGTGGAACATCCACTGCCTTCCCTGTTTGGACTTCCTCACTGGCAGGCTCCCCTTCTCTTTCTATTTAGCCTTTTACCTTGAGAGTGCTGAGCTACAGAGGAGCTGGAGATTCTTTGAGCAACTTGGTCCTGTCCTCTCTGCTGCAGCTCAAGAGCAATGAGAGCATGGTTGCCATGCTCAGTGTGGGACAGATGGCTGGAACCAGGCTTTTACACTCAATAAAGTGGCAGAACTGATAGGAGAGGAAAGCAACACACACAGATGATGTCGACAAGTTGCTTGGGTACACAAAGGTGATTTTGCTGTGGATGCCTATAGGTTTGTGGAGTAGTTGAGGCAACCCCTTTGAACACACAGGCTCAGGATTTACACCTACTAGTACCTGCAGAAGAAAAAGAAACCTATTTCTTAGTAGTCCTGATTCTGGTTTTCCATTTTATACTCAGGTTCTCCAGCAGGGATGCGTTGGCTCTGATTTATGGTTCACAAATTTTTATTGGCCATGCTCGTTCAGAATAACTCACAGCTAAAGCAATTTTTGGGGCATCCAAAAGAGCAACGCTTAAAAATAAAATTTCTGTGGCCTGCAGTGATTTAGTACCTGGCACAAGTCCTAATCAACCCCAAACTCAGCAATAAATAATTTGCAAGAACAGCTTTCTTACTGTGGCATTACTTCCTCCCCTAGTGAACAAATAACAGAGTTCTCCTTTGCGTTTCATGTTCAGAAATAATTTCTGGTGGTGTTAATGGGACTTTGCCTCTGTAGTCCAATATCTGCACAGCCATGTAGCAGTGCCACTGGAGCTGGCCTGCTCTGCTCCCTGGGTAAGGCTGAGGTTCTCAGCAGACTCTTATAACCTTGTCAATTTGGGCATCTCTTTGCAACACACAATCCAGAATACTTTTGGTTTTACCAGCAGAAAAAACAATGTCCAGTTCGCGAGATCAAGATAACTATGTGTTTTTATGTAAAGAAGGAAAAAATGCTATAGTAGCGCAGTTTGAGAGCGCAGCACCATAGAGTCTGTTTGATTTGCATTGTGCACTACTGACATATGGTCCCACGAAAACAGGCAGAAATACTCATTACAGAGTCACAAAATGCCACATGCTGTGCTCTATGGGTAACACCTTCACATTTTTCACACCAGTAGTAAGTACTCTAAAGTGCCATAACAAACAGCAAAACAAGTGTGCCAATTAAGCCTTAAATGTCCAGAGCAGATCTCTTCCTGAAAAGTCCTGTGAAGTTCTTTTCTGCTCAAAAAATTTGCTTGCCACAAATTATTTTTATGAGCACTGCAGAGCTAATGGTGCTGCAGGAGAGAACTCTGGATTCATTTCTGATTCCTGCCTCACAGCGGAATCGTTAAGTTCCAGTTGCAGGGTTTTTTATTTCTAGTGATGATGCATGAGCCAGAAAAGAGCAGAGGCTGAATGGCAGTAAAGTTGGCAGACATGAAAGATTTCCTAGTAAAAGCTGAGCAAATCAGATCAGAAACCATAAACGTGAACCTTCACGCTCTTATTTCAAACCGCACGTTTTCTTGTTTTCTTGTTTGGCATTGTTCCGTTTTGTGCATGGAATTTAGATATATAAATGAAATATACCATTACAGAGGGTATCACCGAACCCTAGTCCTGCAGCCTGACGTGCTTGTGCAGTGTTTCGGCTGTTATTCATGTTCTGTCCATTATGAATAGGGATTTGGGGCTTTCTGATTGAATTCATTTGCACAGCAAGGTAACATCCAGAGACCTCACCCTCCACACAGCTTTGTAGGAATGCTTTCCTTTCTCAAAGCAAATTCGCTCTTGGTATCTCTTCCAGTCCCAGCAGATCCTTCTGGTCCTCAGCACTGGTGAGGCTGCAACTCAAGCACCGAGTTCAGTTTTTGAGCCCCTCACTACAAGAAGGACAGTGAAACCCTGGAGTGTGTCCAGACAAGGGCAACAAAGCTGTGACAGTCTGGAGCACAAGTCTTATAGGGAGCAGCTGATGGAGCTGGGATTGTTCAGCCTGGAGAAGAGGAGGTTCAGGGGAGGCTCTCCATTACTGCTCTGCATTATTCCCTGAAAGGAGATTGTAGTGAGGTGGGATTCAGCCTCTTCTCCCAGATCAATAGGACAAAGGGGAAATGACCTTAAGTTGCACCAGGGGAGGTTCAGGTTGGATATTAGGAAATATTTCTTCTCAAAAAGAGCAGTGAAGCAGCAGCACAGCCTGCTCAGGGAGGCGGTGGAGTTAGCATCCCTGGCAGTCTTCAAGAACCGTGTAGACACAGCACTGAGGGATGTGGTTAGCAGGCATGGTGTTGATTGGCTGATGGTTGGACTAGATGATTGTAGACGTCTTTCTAACTTAATTATTCCATGACTCTTATCAGAAGTAGTACTGCATGGTATACTGATTACTTGGAGGATGGGAGCTTACACTGCCAGGTGGTTTTATGCAATGCTCTACAAAAGGACATAGTACACAGAGAGCAGGACTGCATGATTTTTGAGGAAGAATCTGCATGCAGGTGAGGGAGGATGGAGTCAAAGTGAGGGCACCGCACTGCAGTGAGTGAGCACAACAGCAAGTGCAGGAGAGTTGCTGCCTCAGTATGTAGCAGGTAAAACAATGCTGCTCTGAATGCTATATGGTGATAGTGAGTTCAATATATTTTTTTGTGTTGAGTAATTCATCTACAACTCATCATGCCTTTCAGAAGGGGCCTACAGGAAAGCTGGGAGGGACTTTTCATAATGTCAGGTAGCTACAAGATGAGGGGAAATGGCTTTAAAGTGGAAGAGGGTAGATTTAGACTAGATATTAGAAAGGCATTCTTCACTGTGAGGGTGGTGAGACACTGGAACATGTTGCCCAGAGAGGCTGTGTTCCCCCTCCCTGGAAGCATTTAAGGCTGGATGGGACTTTAAGCAACCTGGTCTAGAGGGAGGTATCTCTGCTTGTAGTAGGGGGGTTGGAACTGTATGATCTTAAAGGTCCCTTCCAACCCAAACTGTTCTAAGATCCTATAATATTACAGTGCACAAGATATACCTGCTCTGGCTGTCAGTGAGCACACTGGATGACATGACTGGATGTCATTAGAAAGCAGATGAAGAGGAAAATTTCAGCAGTAAACATACAATTAGATCTCCTCATGCTTGGGAAGCCATACATGTAAAAAAGGGAAACACTGTCCTAGCCCAGAAGAGGTAGGTCTCCAGCAAAGAGCTCGCAACTGAAGGACACAACACAAAGTCTACATGAATAAGATATCAAGTGACTTAAGAGCTAAAGGTTTTTGCTTAGTTTCAATAACTTTAACATTATAGAGTGTCAGTGGAAGACCTAACCTAGAGGCAGGAGGCAGGGAGCATGGAGGTCTTGAAATGGTCTGGGCAGAGCAGGAGACAAACGTGGAAGGACAAGGGAGCAGGGAAAGGGCATTGCAAAGGGTCATCAGTATGAGTAGAAGCTTTCTCCGGTGTAAAAGGGAGAGAAGATTGAGGGATGGATTATGTTCAGATACATGACTCAAACTGCTGGTTTTGAGCTCAATTTCTGAATAAACTGCCCTAGGATCTTCACCTGCTGCAGCCTATGACTGCACCGAGGTGCATCTCCCCAGGCTGCACACCACCACCACTACCACCACTGCTCTCCCTTCTTCTGGTAGGAGTCAGTCAAAATCAGTGATCAACATGGAAAAGACTACACACTGAACTGTGAAAACAGGAAGAGATGTATGTATTCCACCTAGATGCCCGTAGCCTTTAGCCTTCAGCCTGCACAAGCCCAGGTCGCTGAGCCAGCATGTGCTGGGCATGCTGGGATGTAGGAGGATGGCTAAGCTCATCTCTTACTTTTGTGCCCAAGTTACATGAGGAAATAACAGTTTGAAGGCAGATCAAAGGTCCATCTAGCTCAGCACCTTGCTACGGGCCAGAAGAAATTCCTTAGGGAAGATCCTTGAGAATGGGAAGTGTAGCTGCTGAGGCTCCACTTAGAGCAGCTTGTTGGCTTCCAGCAACCAGCAACTTATAGCCTCCCTGTCCCCAGGGTTGTGTCCAGACCACCAGGTTTAAACAGCCATTGCCCTACCTTCCCTGAATCTGTCTAATCCGCTCTTGGACCCATTACTTCACAGCTCTGTAATAGCTGCACTCACAGACACCACTTGGCAGCAATATGCATATGGGAGAAAACCAAGCACGCCTGAGCTTGTTAAAGAAAATAAAAATATAAGAAAGAGCGGACTTTCAGAGCTTTCCTTCCCTCCCAGCCCTCTTTTAAGGCCTTGGTTCCCCAGATTTTCTGCTTATCAGGGGTTGCTTTCTCCTTCTTCTAGCTTCTTCTGCAGGCAGAAGCCCTGCCAGGAGGATGGCAGCTGGATGAAGCACACTGATGACAACCAGCTGCTCATTGCAAGCTTTACAATGGCCCTAATGCTGTATTTCACACAAGGGCAGGCGGGCTGGGGATAGTCTAGATGAATCAGGTCATACATCTGCCATGGAAAGCATGCCCCAGATGTGTTCCACTCCTCTAATTGCCCTAGGAGCAAAGCCATTAGGTCCCTTTAAAAACTGCCCCTTTGGTGCTGCTACTACACCACTAATGATCTACCTCTGTTTAGTGCTGGCAGAAGCAATGGTTTTGCTGACCTGGGTGTGTAGCTGGTTCCTGGCCACTCCCGGGGCAAATCTCATGATTGCTGATGCCAGCGAAAAGCTACGCTGAGCCTGATGGACCCACATGGCAACAATGGCATCTGTCAGCAGAGATCGATGTTAGTGTTAAATTCAACTGTAGCTAAAGGGCATCTCTGCTGGGTTGCAACAGTAGCAAATCCACACTGAGAGCCAGATTTCAGCCAATGCGCTACAAGGGACACTTCAAAACAAGGTAAAGGGTTTTATGACCTGATTTGGCCTTATTTGCTCTGAGAACTGCTGCCATTGAGTACAGCACTAATCTGGTTTGGTCACAGTACAGTTCATGTTTTTTATGGGCTGATGACAAATTAGTATGAGGCTCATTTACTTTGCATAGAACAAGCCATCAGCTTCCAAGCTGCATGGGCAAATAGTCCTACTGATGCCGAATTACCTGCCTCTCCAGGAGCCATTTACCCACGGAGGTCTTGCTTTAAAATCTCAAGTGACCCTCACTGAGTTTCTGAGTGTGTTCTTTGTTCTACATTTCTGGAATCTCCTAGGGATGTCAGAAAATTGCTGTTGGCTTCCCAGGGGAGTGGAAACAGATACAAGAAAGACAAAGGAATACAAGAATTCATACATCCTGTGCTTCTGTGTCATCACCTCTGGTCTGCCAAGTCACAGCTGGGATATGATTCTCAGGATTTTGCCTTCTTATTCCCTTGGTCTGATACATTTCTTCAAGACACCCCACATGCATTCCCCAGGCCTGGCCATGTTCCACTACACTCATCTTCCTCCATCTCCCATAAGCAAATTCCAGCACAGTTTCACTCTGCAGCTCTCAGATTTGTAATTGCTTCTTTTGCTGCCTGGTGTGTAGAATTCACAATGTGGCAGACAATGAGAATCAGAAGCAAAGCAGCAGCTCTATCAGACAGAGCTGGACTCAGTGCACCAGCAGAGCCCAGAAGAACGAAGAGTCTCACAGGACAGCACAGGCATCTGAGATGAAGGCATGTTGCCTTGGCCAGAGCTTTCTCCTGGGGTGGCTAACGAGAGAGGTCTGCTCACACTGAGCACTGCTTGCAGAATTTCCTGGCAGTTTTTTTTTAACACCTCCTCTTGTTCTCACTTGTTATCTGTCAACAGCTGAAGCCAGTTGGCTTCGTGGAGGGTGTACAAAAGGGAGCAATGAAGAGTGGTTTTCCAATCACACAAGAAAGCAGTGCTTTGCAATGGCAACAGATATTCTGGGTTTCATGTTTTGTCATAACGCATGGAAAGTAAGAAACAGTCTGGTGTTTGCATGGTCAAGAGGAAGCAAGTGTGAGGATGACTTGAGATGGGCAGTGGGAACCCATCTCCATGTGCTGGACATTGAGAATGGCTAAAAAGCACAAAAGAATTCTGAGAAAAATACCTTAATGCTGGGGATATTCAGTTGGAAAGCCTTTGTTCATAACCTTGAGTCAGGGCGCAGGGGTGTTTGCATCACAAATGTCAGCATTGGGCACAAATAATGCTGGGGACTACCTGCTGATGAATTAAAGGTGTACCCAACCCCTCATCTCCATACACATTAATTTTATCAGCATTGTCACAGGTACAAAAAGAAGGACAAGCATGTGGAAGTTCCCAAGCCTTTGATTACACAGCATGACGGCACATTTATTACCTAGACTCGCTGGCTGCTATCTGTGTCATTTACTTGGGTGGCTTGTTCTGCCAAGTCCACATAAGTCATCAGGAGAAATGCAAACACGTTTCCAACTTTTTATATGAATTAGAGTCACGGCACAGGCTCTCTCATGCTTCATTTCTATGGAAAATACTTTCTTTATTTCGTACCCGGCAGTTTTCCTCCTACGCATCGTGCAGACAAATAAACAGCCATACAATCTAGCCAAGGAGGTTAGCAGGCCTGATACTGTGCTGAGCCAGTCTTTTACATATGTTATATATTCACCTTTTGTCTGGCATCTGCATTGCACTTGGGAAAACACTCGCACGCAAAGGGATGGGCTCTGGGGAATGGAGAAACATTATCTAGCACGGGAATACTCAATTAATTTTCAGCAAGCAGCTTTTATAATACATAACATACACTTAACATAATACACTTTGGTCTCATGCCAGAGATTTTAAATGATTAGGCTGTATCAATTTACTCTTGAAACACTGATTAAAATCTCAAAACTTTCATAGCAAATGATGCATGAACCAGAATCTGAAATGTGATGATTGAAATATTGCAATGTCACAGATTCATCACACAGCCTTTCCAAATCTACTCTTGGTTTCAGCTGGCCCCTTAAATGCTCTGCTCACGCGTCCCAGTGATCAACTCTTTTCTCTCGCTTCATCTCCCCCTCCCCAACCCTTCGCTTCTTGGAAAGATAATAGCCAGGCCTTAATTGAAGCAAACAGGTCATTAAAATAGTAATTTTGTAGACATTTGCACTGACAGACATTCATTCACTGCCAAAGACAAGCAAAGAATCAAGGACTGGATATTGCATGCACATTAATTCTACCATGGGCCCAATCAAAGTTAAACATCCTCCTCCCTTCTTACTGTGAGAAATTTCCACTGGACACAGAACTAAAACAAAGACAACCGAAAAAAAATTACCATTCAGTTCTTGCCCTGTGAATCACACCTTGAAGCAGGCCTTGTCAAACAACATCACACTCTCTCCACTGAGAAGGACTCCCATCTCCCATTCTTTGGGACACTCTCATATCTATTAGCTATTGCAGATAAGACAGGTCAAGTCACCCCAATTACTTTTATGACCTCTCTGTAGGATGGCTCTCATCACAACGTCACTAAAATGCACTTCTTTTTTTCTCACTGGAATCCAGACACTCCAAGCCAAATTTCCTGCTCTGCAAAGCACGGTGTCCAACAACATGGCCTGATATAGAACAATGCACTAGAGTGTGCTTGAAATGTTAGTTCAGTAGTGAGCCACAGCAATTAATCTAGTATTGGGTCTCAAAAGTCTGTACAATTAAGTAGACTTGGCCTTCTTTGAGTTGCTGCTTCCAGGACCTTTCCCCAGCTGTAAACCTGCAATACCTCCAGGGAAGGTGATGTATGACCCAGGTAAGTGGCTGGTGAGGGCATCCTGACCTGCCCCATGATGGGAGGGCATTCACTGCCCTGAAGGCAGGTAGCTGAGCTTCAGCTTATCCTGTCTGACTCCAGGTCAAGCTCAGAGTCTTATTATAAATGGGATTTTTCTTCCCCACGATCAGCAGAAGGAGGCATCACGAGGACCCTTGTCAGCACTCAAATGAAGATATAATTCTGTCTACAGTGACTCTGGAGTGAACTGAACTAACAAGCATTCAATTACATGTGTAAAACAAGGCAGGGTGGCCAGGGCCAGGCAGCAGCTCATGTAGCTGCCTCCATATGAACTACCTGTGTGCTCTATTGCCAAGTCCATTGGCAGGTTAAGGCCAATGTGCCTAACCACAGTGGATATCCCATCTGCACCAAAGGGTATTCAAGGCCAGGTGGGATGGAGCCCTGGGCAGTGTGATTTAGTGTCCTATTTAGAGGCTGCTAACCCTGTCCCAGGCAGGGGGTTGGAACTCAGTGATCTCTGAGGACTCTTCCCATCCAGGCCATTCTATGGTGCTACGATTCCACAAAGTAGGGCCTGGGGAGATGAACTCTGTTCCAGATCTGTCAGGGACTACACAAGGGAAAAGCCAGAAGAACAGCATATCACCATCTCAAGGTGCTGTCCCCAAGGCTCCCTCCTACCCACCTGTGATGCAGTGCTTTCATGCTGTTCTTTCTGCATTTCTGAAACCATGTCCATGAGCTCCCTGTGGTCCACCACGTCTCACATGTCACCATTCAGGGACAACTTCTGTGCTCTTTTCAGAGCTTTTCTCTTCTTCAGCTCAAGCTGCATGTATGCAAGGGGGAAAAAAAAAGTCCTGAATGAGATCATTTTTCTCTTCTCATCTAAGACATTCAGCCTGCTAGTCAGGGTTACTGGAATAAAGCAGGGAAGCTTTTTCCACAGCGAGCCATCTGGTTGACATAGACTCACACTGATGCTAATCTGTTGCTTTTTTTCTTTTTCTTTCTTTCTTATTTTTTTTTTTAATATATATAATTTTTTATTTTTTTTTTTCCCGAGGAACACTTCATCTGCAGCTGTAAATTCGGATCTGCTCCCTCTGTGTGCAGAGCATTCATTCTGCACACTTATTTATTACCGCATTATGCCCCATTCTAGGTGTCAGGAAATCACTGTTATCCTTGGTGTGTCTACGTTGTTCTAATGTCAGGGATGTACTTTCAAATGGAAATTAAGCAATTATGTTTCACATGGGGAAACCTGACAGATGCATAGATTTTTACACCACTGGCAATGTCGCTGTCACAAAAGCAGACATTGTTCTCGGCGGGCTGTCAAAGAAATATAATGTATTTCAAGAGCAAAGGGGGGTGGGGTGAGGACTGGGGCGGGGACGTGGGGTAATTAACTGCATGATTCAAGTTCATAGATCACGGGGCTGTTTAACTTCAAGATGCAGTAAGGACAGGACAATGGGTCTACTTAACCCATCCTTGGAAAGGAGCCTGGCGGTAGCCTTTTAAAATAGAAATACACGTTTTCAACCCTATCTTAACTTCCACATAGGGTTAAACCAGCATGCTGCTGCATGAATCATAGAACCGTTAAGGTTGGAAAAGACAATCGAGATCATCTTGTCCAGCAGTCAGCTCATCAACACCATGCCTCACCATGCCCACTAACCGTGTGCTTCATCCACACAGTTCTTGAACACCTCCAGGGACGGTGACTCCATCACCTCCCTGGGCAGCCTGTGCCGCTGCCTCACCACTTTTATTGAGAAGAAACTTCTCTTAATACCCAACCTGAACCTCCCCTGGTGCTACTGGAGGCTGCTTCCTCTTGTCCTACGCTTGTTATTCACACTGCTTTGCTAGCAGTTTTAATGCAGTAGAGCCACTTAAGTACCATATGGATGGGAGAGCCATGCCACATCCGTGTTCATCTAATGTCAGCTCTGCATTTGCCAGACAGCATCCTCAGTGTAGGGAGCTGAGGTCCTGCACCCAGTAATGACTGAGTTCCATAGCATATGGCTTGAGTTTCTGCTCAGCCCACATTGTTGTCGTGCAGCTCATGTGGTACAGCCCTCGCTCCTCCTCCTTGCCTTCCCCTGGTTATTTTTGGCTGCATTCAGCAGCATTCTATGTAATTATGCCCTGCCCTTGACCGTTAGCTTCATCCTGCTTCCCAGGAGCTGTTGACCAACAGCAGCCCACAGTCATCAGGCAGTCAGCATGGACCAAGGAGTTGTGCTTATGCCAGGAAATCAACATGAATTTGGAGCCCAAGGAACAAGCTGAAGAATAAAGTCTTTTAAAAAATGTTTCAATCAGATATTCAGTAAATACATGGCATTCAGTAAGGGCTGCACATCAAAAACAAAGCATCTAAATAAATCAACTTAAAGGCAGTATCAAAAAGCACTGAATACTGCTCGGGGAGGACTTTTTGTTTTTGCTTAATGGATATTTTAGATGGGCAAATCATTCTTCAGTAAGGCACAGTTCCTATGGTCGAGTTTACAAGGGTCAGCTGGAGATCAAGACTCCTGGTAAGCCAAGGGCTGCACCAAACATAGCTGAAGAAATGGGTCTTGCCTCAAGGAGTTCACCTTAAAAATACAAGGCATCACTAAACCACAGGCAGGGGGAAAAACACAGATTTCAGTCTTTCCTCTCTCTCCTCCATGAGGAAATAAAGGTGTGCCTCATCCCAGATCTCAGCGGGGTTTTAGAGGAAGTCAAGAACCAAATCAAAATGACTCAGATGCCAGCTACACCTCTTCAACTCTTCCTGTTAGGAAGGTCAGCTTTACCAGTGGGAGAGGGAAAAAATAAACACAGATGTGGGTTCAGATTTAGCAGGATGGAGATGCCTGAGGTCTGAAGCTCCCAGAGGCATTTGTTTGCTCCTGGATACATCTGCTGTGTCCAGAGAGATGACCCTACTCCATTCCTGCAGCCCAAAGAACCTGTCTGGAAGCTGCAATCCATAGGTCTTGGGCAGGAAACCAGCACAGATGTATCTGGCTGCAGGACAGAAACCTGTCCGGCACTGTCTTCTCCAACTCCCTGCTCCCTTCTCCTGCTGACCTATCTGCCCTGGCCCCAGCTTCTGTTTTAATTCTTTCCCTGATCCCCCTCAAGAATGTGTCCCCTGTTCATTAAGTCCTTACTTATTTCATCCCTAGCCACATGACAGGAGACAAAACTTGAAAGCAGTGCTTGAGGATGTTAAAGATTGCTGAAAGGACTAGTGGTGCTGTTACGAGAATACTATTGGAAACTGTGTCAAAAATGTCGCTAAAATCAGCAAAGTGATGCCTGATGCCCTTCTCTCAACCACAATCCCAAGCATTTCCCCTTCATTCATGAGTACCTGGTACTGTTAGGATAAGAGCTTGCTCTCTGTCAACCCATCAATGTGCTAATACCTGCTGATTATTTAAACTCAAAAGTTCCAAACTCCAGGGCAGAATTGAGCTACACAAGTCCTATTATTTTCAATAGGATTTATGTGGTTAAATTTTGGCAGAGTTTAAAACACCTCTGTGTATCCAGGGCAGAACACATGGACACAAGGATGAAGGCATCTGAGCAAGCCACTGCTTGTAGTTATTCTCCAAGTCCCCTGGGATAGATACTTCTCAGTGGTCTTCAAAGCCAAGCAGAACTTTTCATGCACTGTAAAAGTAAATCGTCCTCTGCAAAGAACTGCTGAGTAGGACCCTGGAAAACTCTGGTCCCAGAATCCCTCTGATCCTTACAAGTGCTACTAAGCCAACTCATTTCTGCGGTGGTTTTCTCTTAAAAAGGTCCAGTAAGATTTTCTCCTTATGGTTGCACACTACCGAGTGCTTTTCACATCCCATTCGTACAACTAAAGAAAAGCATTTACTGCTTAACTTCCTGACAAAAGGAGGGGATGGAAAAGTGCTGAGCTCTGGTTGTCTTTGTTCTCCCTTGCTGTCCAAGCTCTGATTCTCTCCCCTCTCTACTTCTGCCCTTGAGCACATGCTTGCAGACCTCGCAAGCTGCTGAGTTAATGTGCCATCCAGTATGTTACCTTGGCAGCAATCATCCCACTACAACCCTACGTTCTTCTGCTGGGCTTATAGTTCAATACTCCAGGAAGGCCAGAGGTTTCAATCTGTGCTTACTAAAGCAGCACAAAAGCTCTAGGGGCTTTTGCTTGTGGGAGCAATTGGTTGTCCTAAATCCTCCACAAAGCTTCTATTCCTTAGGGCACAGCCTAACAACTTTTGCTGGATTTAGAAGAAAACTTCCCTCTGCTGAGGTTTGGGAGCCCAGGTCAGGGCCCGGACTCTCTATTGTCAGCCTCCCATAGTGTCATGAACCAAGTGGTAATCCCACACTGCTTTTCCTGAAATCAGAGCAAATTGGTGTCTCTGTGTAGTTCCATTCTCCAAGGAGGTATTCTTCCTTGTGGTAGGCGTGTGGGAATATGGAAAAGTTCAGGTTGAGTTCACGGGGTTCAATTTTAAATATATTTTTATTTAAATGTAATCCTGTCACAAATCACTGTGATGAGGCTGGGAGACATAATTCACAGTTTATAGATTGAAGGCTGAGGGACAGAGAGCTGAAGGGTATGCTTGGATATACTCTTTCAGCTGAGCCTTAACAGCTTAAGCATTTATGACCCCTTGGCTGCTGGCTGCTGCTTTAATTCACACTGAAAGCCCGGATGTACCTCACCAATACCTCACAGCATCACAGCCAGAGGGGTGGGGGGCAGTTAACAGCTGAGAAACAATAACTGGAAATTAAGGGTCTAAAACTCCTTAAAATCAGTCACAAGCGCATGTCTGGAAAAGGGGGTCTGGATAAACTAGCCTACCTTCATTGCTTGCTTGCTAAGCAGGCAGCTTAGTTCAATTTCCCAGTGCTTCCTTGTGTGCTGGTGGGAATGTTTCAGGCACTGGAGAGTGGACTCCAAAACAAGCACTAACAAATGTTGCCCTTACAATCACAGAACAGTAAATTGTGAGGGAGGGAGGAGGTAACAAGTCAAGGAACCTCAGCCACTCCATATGTCTTCCTCTCCAGAAATCTCAGCATCTCTGTAGCCCTCCTTTGATGCTCTCTAATGGTTTTACATCCTTTTTGTACTGTGGTGCTCAAAACCCCACACAGTACTGGAGGTGAGCCATAGCTCCAGTGGACGATTCTTCCTGGAATATAGTCACCTTTTCAGGATTCTCTTTATTAATAATGGAGAACCTGCATAGAGGTTCAACTTGCAGGTGATTAAAATGAAGTGAAATGAGTGGCTTACTTCATAGAATAGAATCATAGAACAGTTTGGGTTGGTAAGGACCTTTAAGATCATCTAGTTCCAACCCTCCTACTACAGGCAGAAACACCTCCCTCTAGACCAGGTTGCTCACAGCCCCATCCAGCCTGGCCTTGAATGCTTCCAGGGAGGGGGCATCCACAACCTCTCTGGGCAACCTGTTCCAGTACCTCACCACTCTCAGTAAAGAACTTCTTCGTAATATCTAGTCTATAACTACCCTCTTGCACTTAGCATCTTCAGAAAAAGAACCCAGCTCTCAAAGTGAAAAAGCAAAGGATGAACATAATGAATGCTCATTCAGTGAACATACACCAAACCGAGAAGCTGAATTTTAATGCACAGCTTTTCAATTTTCAATCAGCTTTCCTTTTAAAACAGTTGTTGAACCTCAGAGAGGCATGGTTTTAGCTGTGGTAACATTGCTTGTTTCGCAACCAAATGCATTGAAAAGGGCTCTTTGGAAAAAGTAGGGACATTTGTGATGTGACAGACCCCAAAAGATTTAAGTGTTGGGCACATAAGGTACTGGAGAGCTAACCTAAGACCCTTAAGCTGTGACAATTGTCCAGCCTTTGCATTACTTTGCAAATTGTCTTTATTAAGCTTAGCAGTGTAAATGCCATTTCACATTTAAACAGAAGGTGCTTTATGTGCTTTGTCCTTAGCACTGGTCATTCTGTTTCAACAGAAAACTGCTGGCAAGCGATGGGTCTGAAATGGTATAAACCTTATTGCTTTTTGTGCTTGGTTCTCATTAATACCAATAAACCAATCTAATTGCCAAAAAAAACAAACCAACAAAAAACCAACCAAACAATGCACACAGAAAACCCCTCTACATTCGCTTTGTCCTTTGTTCTCTGAATTTTGCAAAAGAAATGGCAGTAAGTCTACTAACAGCCCTGCAGCCTCATATCAATACTTGGCGAAACCAGAATAATGATCTGACTGAGGAACTGCTTTTCCTTTGAGTCTGATTGAACACCTTCTACGAAACAAAAACACCACCATGAAGAAAAAAAAAGACCCCAATAACCCAACCCAAAACAAAACCAGAGAAAAAAACAACGAGCAAGCAAACAACTAAAAGTAATAAATAAAAACAACTACACGTATACAGATGGGAACATAGATGGGTTTTCACTAGACTACCTGTACAGTGAAGTCCTCAACGGTTAAAGACTGCAGCACTGAATCTTTCTTACCAAAACTCTTAGATTTGTATCTATCTCAGGATTCATTTTTTCCCTTCAGCTCAGTCTAAGAGTGGCCAGTGGAACTTGCATTCTGATGGAACCGCATTTCTCTTCATTATTTCTCTGTGAAATTAATGAATAACCAACAAATTATTCCAAATTTATTTATTTATTTATTTATTTATTTATTTGCACGAGTTAGAAGTAAAATCTGAAATTAAAAAAAATGGAACAATAGTTTTCTGAAATATATAGCCTTATTTTTACATCAAGTACTTTTTGAATACAAGTTAGAAAAATAGAAACTTCACCTTGGACCCACATAATATTCATGCGTTATCGCCCAGAAAACTAAAACACATACATTCCTTTTCCTTGAAAAGGGACAGTGAACATTGACAAGTGTGAAGGTAACAAAGAATTCAGTGCAAATTTCTCAAATTCCCTTTCATACCTGATTTGTAAAAGGTTCACAGTTCAGTTCTTTCCTATTTTGAAACAAAAAAAATAACTATGAACGCAAAGGAAAACTGAATACACCGACACCTCTTCATCTTTCAGATTTCAGGAATGTCCTAGTGAACTCTTCTGGATGTTCTTGTTTGACTTGAAGTCGGACGAATCTTGTGGAAGCAAAGCATCTCTTGATTTCTGATCTAGAATGCCTCAAACACATTCAAGATTTACAGAACATTTTGGTCATGTGCTGTAGGTATTACAGTGAATTGGGTTCATAGTTAAAATGCATAGAAATAAACATCCATGATGCTTAAAATCCCGTCCCTCGTTACTTTAAAAGTTCTATAACAAAAAATTAGATAGCAAAGGCAGTTTGATAAAGTTATCTAAGTTTAAAATGTCAGTCTTCGTCTTGGCATATCATTAAGGATCTCATTAGCATCCATTTCCTCCATATTTTACATGAACTCTGGTTGACATTCCATAGAAAACATCTTTTATAGATTCAGAACAATAATATAATGAGGTCTCTCTTATTTCTTTTGTTCTTACCTAAAGGACTATATAGGCTTCGGCTTTGTTCTCAACACTAGAAAACGTACATGTTGATTTAATCATGGTTAGGTTTCATTCCCCCAGGAAGAAAAAAACAGAACTACAACTTCTCCATTAGCCCCTTTCAACACACACCCTCGCTCTAGCCTTAGCACTTCAAGAATCAGCCTGCTCACACATACTGAGCCAGGTAACCTCTTCTGGATACCAGAATAGGGTTGGACAAAATCATTCATATTAAGTTCAGCGTAATAAGTCTTAAGAAGAAAAAAACTGAAATGTCCTTAAAATATAAAAAGTTAACATTTTCCATTCTTTGATGCTTTTAAGTCTGAACAATTGGACTTCTAGTCCATAAGAGAATTTTGCTGAACTTGGCTGGAATTTGAAATATAAATGTGAAAATTGCATAAAGCATTTTGCTACACAAGCCTCTAATTCTTGAAATTACCGCCACTAAAATCATTTGCTCGGTTAAAAACAACCAGAAAATAGAAAATTCATATAAAATCATGTAATTACATAGTACTTGCTCAAGGATGCTGTTGGTCTGATCTTGCAGAATACATAGGCAGGTGCTTAATTTTAAGCACGTGAGTCACTGTGCCAAGAGAGGTTTCATGGCAAACACTAATGCACAAATATTAGTTAGACCAGCTCTTCCACTTCAAGATAAGCATAGACATAAGTGCTTTGCTGGATATGGATCAGGATGCTCAGCACCTAACAGGACTTTAGGCGCTGGTCCAGCAAAGCACTTATCCACACGAACAACACTGCTGACTTTAAGATCACTGCTCATGTGCTTAACATTAGGCATGCTTGTAAGTGCTTTCCTGGAAGGGCCTGATAGACCAATAGTGGATAAGCTATAAAATCTGAAGCACTGTATGTTTAACACACCGCATATTTAACAATGTTAATCTGCTGAGATTTGCTTTTTCTTGGAACAGGGCATGTCTAACTTTAAGCATTTATTTTCAGAAAGTGTGTTAAAAAAGCCTTTAAAAGCTGCTTTGAGATTATGGCAATTTAAAATAATATTAGCAAGTCTCCTCATGCTTCTTTAATTTCTTCTTTGAATGTTTTTGTGCAGGCATCTAAAAAGAAAAGAAAAAAACCCTAGGCATAAGAATTCATCTATTCAAGTAAGCATCCATGCATTTACTTTCTCTCTAAAAGCCATTAAGTCAGTTGCAATTAACACCTGAAAGAATCACTGACTCTTCTAAATTTCAGATCTGAATTCAAATTCTACCAACTGTGCCATCATTTTCACTGAAAAAATAAATAAATCATCAATTGTCACTTCTACAAATAGAACCAATTTTATTACTTCAGACTGAAACTAATGTGCAAGTCCAAACCTGATATATCCCCAAGTCAGTGCTTTGTTTCCATATGAAGTTTTCCATGCCCACTGATGTCAGCCTGTTTGCAATGTGAAGTCTTAAAAGAGTGGGACTACAAGAGCAGCTTAATCCAAAACCAACCGCAATAAAAGCATCGCAACTCATCAGATATTTACACGAGTGTGTAGAAACAGCACGCTAATTCTGAATGAGGAATAAAGTAAAACCACATTTCTGAATGGTGCTGGCATACTGTCTCGAACTAAGCTAACCAAGCAAGAAATAGCAAAGCAGCACTTCATAACGACCTAGTGCTACTGCTGGCCAGTCATTGTAACTATATTTAAATCCTCACTGTGGTAGGAAATATTGTTATATGTATTTGGCACCATGCGTTCTTCATAACTTCTCGCAGCTACATGTTAAGGAAGTTTCAAAGTTACTAAATGTATTTCATTCCTTCCTAACAGGAAAAGAGCTTTGTTTTCACATGAAAGCTGTAATGGCTCTTGGAAACGGCTTGTGTTCTTCTATCGTGCACCAGTTTCTGCCCAAAGACACAGTAACTATTCCAACTACAGTTGTTGTAAGTTACAGCACAGCAGCCAGCTGAAGTTGAGATGTGACAAACTACAGCACAGTACAAGCATGTACAGAAGAACTCTAGGCTATTTCTTACATGCAGATTGATGTGAAAGCAATGTCTAGAGAAAGTAAAAAAGAAAAGCCCATATCAGAAGTCCCCAAAAGCCTTCCATCCGTATCAGGACTGCCCTTCTGTCCTGAAGTCTGACAGAGAAACAGGGTTTGTTCTTAGAAGTGTTCTCAAATTGTTCAGTCAATTAACAGTTTGATGCATTCCCAAAGCTATTTAAAAACATACTGAAAGAAGCAGATTTATGTATCCAGAATGAGAAATACTATCATCTGTCCTACTTCACCACTTGCTTCTTCTGAAATCTCTCATTCATGTTTTTCTGCTTAAATGCCCATTCCACACTTGCTTCCTTTCTCATAATTTCCCAATGCTTTGAGTTGGCTTTCTCTTTAAGTGCTGCAGTTTCTTTCCTCTTGTTTTCCAAAACATTCCCTAAGATGAGGCTTACTGCACACAGCCTCACCATTAACATGACAATAAACGTCCAACTGTTCCTTTTTCATTACGTTATCCTGCACTTTCATTAGCGTTCTTCAAAAGGCTTCATCATTGGTGCATCCCTTTTTGTACCCATACCAACTTGGAAGGCATCTTTCATTCTCAAAAGAAACTGCTGGGCTAAGTCGAATGCTTTTCAAAACCTGACCCTTCCAAGTTCACAACTGCAGTTGCTCATTCCGGGCTCAACGAGTACTTGTTATTTCCAATTCACAGTAAGAAAACCCTCTGGATAAACAAATATGTCTGCTGCAGGGTTTGTTTTCACTTTAGTCCAGACAAGTAAGGCAGAAAAGAAAGGCAAGATGGCAATTCCCAAAATTATCACAATGACACGTACTGTTATTTTTTAAACTTACCTAATAGACCTTTCTCTAAACTTCCACATAACTCCCACCGTTTTTCTGTGTGTCCCCTACCATTGCCTAGCCCCATATATTGATTTAGAAAGCTTTACATTCACGAGTGGAATTTTATTAAAGTACCAAATGACTTGGGAGAATGATTCGAACTAAAAACAAAATCAACAGAGTCTGAATCACACATTACTGTTCGGATGTATACCGAGAAATGCTACAAACTGTCTTCCAGAAATAAGGAAGACATAGCAATGATTCTTCAGAATGTCTGAAAAGTGTTTATTTATTCTAAAGAATGTCATTCTGGGTCCACTTTGGATAAACTGGGAGAAGTAACTCTACACTTATTCAGTCTTTTCATTGGCGGTTGCAACATAGTAGACATCTGTATCAATCTGTATAATACATGAATACTTTGCAATGAAGAAAGAATATGTACAAGAGTGAGTTGTATGTTCAAGCTGCGGTCCAACCCTGCACACATCCTCATAAACCTAAATCTTATCTAAGATACTCAACAGTTTTAATTTTGTATCCAACACCACATAGGCTTTTTCAAATGCACACTTCTGTCTTTAAGTAAATCCTTCCCTGATTATTTTTGTAAGGACCTCGGAACTAAACATAAAATAATCCCTTATTACTATGTGTTAAGAGATTTATCATTTAAGCCCACAGCAATGCTGTAAATCTTTAAGGATTACAATTCGTACACAGAAAAATTCCAAAAGCCCACAAGAAAAGCCTTGAAGCTGAACCCAACCCTTGAAACATACAGAACACACAATAAACACAAACTGTTATACAAAGCACTTTATTGCATTACATGGATGTTGAAATTTATCACAATTGTTTCCAGCACGTTGCAAACCAAAATCCCAATACATCTTTGCCTTGATAAACTGGCGCTAATGGTGATGCACTTCAGCACCTAGATTCTCATCAACAGAGAAATCTGATTATGCCACCCCATTTGGGTGTTATACTGAGTAAAAACCTCCAGAGCGTTTCAAAAAACGACACTCCTAATGAACAAAAATCCTTTCCTTTAACACTTGTCACAGGAAAGGCCACGTCTATAGAATGAAGTGCAATGAAAAAACTCTGTGGTGATCTTGACTGAAGTTGCCCTGGAAGATGAATTAATATGGCTGCACTGTATGGTACATGCTAAATCCAGGCTGGAATTTCTCCATGGTACTGAGACAACAGCAGTCCCACAGATACCTTCATCACACTCCACCACAGACACAGACGTGTCTCAAATACACTAGTAACAAAAACAAAACAAAACAAAACCAACCAAGAAATAGCTTAATGTAAAAGTAACCACTATATAAAACTTTTTTCAAGAACAAGTGTTCATTTTGATGCTTTAGGTTTGGAGCTAAAAAAAGAAGAAATGGATTTCATTCCACTCTTATCAACTTTGGCCAGAGCCTTCTGAGCTGCAGACATCTTGGTGTTTGTCTGTGAGTGAAATGAGGAACAGAACAAGTTAAAAAGCATGTCCATAGGAGGGGAGTATAAGGTACAAACTCCTATAATAGTCAAGTCAAGTAAGAATCTGAATTACTTTTTTAGCAAGATAATGCTATGCAGGCTTTAAATTCTAGGGAGATAAAAAAACACCTTACAAAACAAATTTGAGATTATTCAATCAGAAAAATACTTGTCATAAACTGCTTAACCTCAGACAAAGACAGAGAATCAATTACAAGGAAAAGGAGGCGAAACATCTTTTCCTTTCTGCAGAATGAGATATCCCAACTCAAACGTTTACTTTTGGATAATCCCTGAGTGTACATTAAGAGGAATAATGCATGCAATATAACAGATGCATACTGTACCCTCCGACTCAATCTCATGATTATGCTGTCAGCAGGCTGAATTACAGCCTTGCATTACTGATGATGAATAATTCACACTGATTTATTATCAAATTCTTCATGTGCAGCAAAATAAAGAGAAAAGAAACCGAAGAACTGAGAATGAAGAAGGTAACCAACATTTGCAAAGCACTTTGAGGCCACTGGGACAACTTCCCAGACTTCTACACCTAAAACACATTTTATGAGGCTTTTTTTTTCCTTTGTTTAAACAGAGCTGACCTCTTTTCTTTCTTACATTTTAAAATGTTATGTTTTAAATCTCTAGGTGTTCCCCCTATTAAGAAAACTTCACATTGTCCTTCCTTTAGGATATTTCTCAGACTGCAGGACCTCATAATCACACTACTTGGGATAAGCTTGAAGGTTACAGACAAGATGGAGATATATAACTACAGTATGACTGTGTTACTGTACAAACATAAACAATGCTTAAAGAAAGAAAAAGAGTACTATACTATATGGAATCCAATAGCTATCTTTCCCAGAATCTCTCATAAACGTGCTTCATTATCATATCTAACATTAAAAGGAATTTGCTCTCCTCACATAGTCTACCTTTATGCTCAGTGAGGTAGATAAGAGAGAAAGGGGAAAACATGTAGTTTTTACACCAGTCGTCATCTCCACTCAGAGATCAATCTTTTCACTCCAAAACTAGTGTGTGCCCCAAACATGAAACTACTTAAGAAACTGAGAAAGGGCTTTATCTGTCACTAGCTGCTTTTCTTTGCAAAGAATGAAGTACTTCTTAAGAACAAAGTCAGCCTTAAGGCCTCAAGGTCACAAGACCAGCACAGAGGGACATTTTAGCTCTCAGTAGACCACAAAAGGATTCATTTTCTTTCAGTACTACAAGAAACAACCCAGTACAAGCCTCACAAGCTTGGCAAACACAGACAATCTATTTTTCACATCTATGTTGCTCTCCTAGGAATAGTATAGTGGCAAGCAACACTGGACTCAGATTTGAATTGGCCTCCAAACTTGTGTTGGAGCTGGCAGACTGCAAGCTAAGTGCTGATTTAACTGTGCTAAATTGACATAAATAAGTGCACAACCAATATTTCTATGTTAAAATACAGCCTGTCTTCACAGCCCTTGGAATTTAAGTGCACGCTGCCACCTTTGCCACTTTTTCAAATAACCAATATAACAGTTGCAATCACTACGCCATAAGATTTATCATGTATTGATCTCAAAGAGCTTTGCAAACATCAGCTGAGCATCTTAAAACATGTCAAAGACTGAGAGTTTCACTGGAATGTTCACTGATAAAATACAGTCAAACAACAGTTCAGAAGAGTTCACAATGGAACATGAAGACCCAAGTCAGACTACACCTGAAAGTTAATGATGATACAGCTGCAGACATCTGCCATTAGGCTTTTTTTTTTTCTTTTTTTTTTTTAAATTATTTTTTAATTATTTTTCCTTTTAATGTGTTTTGGAGTAGAGAAAAAGAGACTCTGTGCTAATAGTGAGTTTTAAACTATGCTTTAACAAAACATGCATGAGTACAAGGCTCACTTACCTTTTTGTTTTTCAGATTACTGCTGTTAAACTTAGTATAGTCTTCTTCTGCTTCCACAGGGACATCTGATAACTTCCTTTTCTGAAATGTTAGAGTGATGAAGTTGCCCTGTCAACCACTTTTATGATGTATACACACGCAAGCTACAAAGCTCTGGCTTTGTAACGTAACCATAGCACCAAAACAGGATTGGCAATGAACTGAGGAATGTGCAGTAAAAGTTGAGGATTTCTTTTTGTAATTGTCTTCTTCACATACATACGGTCTCTCCACGGTATTCAGAAGAGATCCTTCAGTGTCTTAAGAGCTATTATTTCTTCCCAGCCTCTGAAGAATGACTTACAGAAATGACTTTAATCCAGTTTCTAATTTCCATGTATCTGTATCTGTGGTGTCAGAGTCTAAATATTTACAGAACCTTTATGGAGCAGCTGTTGGAATCCAGTGTCTAACAGCCAGCGAACCCAGACAAGACCCAGTCTTGTCAGTCTCACAGAATTGTGAAGGACTAGCTACTCCAGCCTGCATTAATGCCATCTGCCAGCACAGGTGGATCACCAGCCAGTCTGTTATCTGTTTATGAATTAATTAGTTCTTACAGTTTGGCAAAAAGAAAATACCGACAAAGTTCTGCTGACTGCTTCATCACTTGAATCCAGCAGTATATTGAGAAGTTTGACTCTGCATGTGTTGGGTGCCTCCTAGCTTCAGAAATAATAGGACTTAAGGGTTCTCAGAACTTCACATGATCGGGCTGTAAGAATGAATATTTCTTTCCATAAACTGTAAGCATGTGTTTAGTTTAAAGGTGAAAACTTTCTGGTACGCTTCCAAAAGGGGAAAAAAAGTGTATAGTATTTTACAATGTTGTATTTTTATTATTATATATCTGATATTACTACTCTGTCCTTAATATCCTGTGAAATCTAAGCTGTGGCTTTCCCAGTTTCTGTGCCAAGGAGAGTGATTTTGCAAGCAACTTGGATGGTACTGTACCATTTTAAGATCCTGTTTTATTCATTTTGTTTACAGAGTCTGCGATCCCCACTCCCCACCCCCGCTTTCTCTCTTTCTCTGGCACTGAAACCAGGTCTGCAGCTTAGATGTCTCAGCTCTTAGAACCAGATCCAACAGCAGCCTCTCTTTTGATTTCAAAGGTATCTGGATCAGACTCTCAGGGAGGCTGTTTACTGAGCTCTGATAACTTTTTAAATGACAATTAATGAATAACAACTATTCTCTTCTTTTTGGAATCTGATAGACAGATTTTTAGAATTTACAATAAAATGTTTGCATTTCAGCAAAGCACTTGCTCTTCAGCTGTAGCAGAGCACACATATTCTTTGTAAGCTGTCTCATCGTTGGCCAATGGCCAGACTCCCTGTGCTGACGAACTGGACATTATGAAGACTACAGAGCAAGATCAGTGGCACAATCCTGATACAGGTAACAGATAATTTTTGATATAATGATTAAATCACAATGTCCAGACTGCATCCAGGTTACTTTGGTACTAAAAGAGACAGAATCTGTCATAACTTTCTGCATTGAAGTTTCTAAATGTATCCATCCTTATTAATTTATCTTAACATCATCTCTAAATGTGCAATTACTTTACTATACTAGAAAATACATGTTATACCCTACTTTATTTGCAGTAATAGTATACTATGACTGCCAAGACATCTTGCCCTCATAAGGAAAAATTTAAATGCAAGTAAAAATGGTCTAAAATGCATTAAAGATTTCAGTGTACAAGTCACACTCCTCTGAGGTTGTGGAATAATGGAGGATTTGAAGCTCTGAAGTTGCAAAGACAGATGCATCATGCACATCCTGCTTTGGAAATTAATGGGATCCTCAGCAAGATTTCACTGCCCAACAACTGAAAAGTTCTAAGCCTCGTTTCCTCTGTAACCCAACTGCTAAAATACAACAGTTTTTAAAAATAGATTCTAAGAACTATCCCAATGGTATAAAAGCTATTCATACACAATATGTAATGTACATCACGTGTAGTTTAATATAGTTGTTGTAACATGCTTATACAGCTAATGAATATCAGTTGGCTCCTGATGTGTGCTTAGTATTTCTTACAACGTGTAAAGATAATTCTTAACAGAATCAAAGGGCCAAGTAACTGTGCAGCCAGAACAACTGTCCAACCACATGGAAATAACTTCTATCCACAGATATACTTTGGAGAACAAATGCTATTAATAACAGTAGGGCCCAATTATTCCTACATGTGCTAGCTGACATACTGCTTCACAAAACAGTCACTGAACCAGCCAGAAATGAAGTTATTTTAGACTTTGTTTCAGTAAGTAGCAGGGACTTTGCAGAAAGGTCACTGAAGTAAGAAACCTAGTTTCAGTATACAGAATATTCAGTATACAGAGTGCCTCAGTTTAAATTAAATAAGAAACTAAAAAGTGGGGCTCAGGATTCCAGAAGGGCAAGCTGTGCAAATCATTTGTGCTATTTCTCAAAGCCAAAGCAAAAGACTTGATATGCGAGAAAGACATTTTGACTGCAAAAGAAAAAGATGCAGTAATTTTGGATGCTCCACCTCAAAGTGATACATCTTGAAGAAATGAGTTTCTCAGACTAAACCAGATGAACATTACCCCTACAAACACTTGTACAGACGCACACATTTCTCAAACCTCCTCAAATTAAGAGATATTAGGAGTAAGCAAAAATCTACAATGAAAAAAGAAAGTAAAAAAAGGAGAAACCACATTTGTTTTAGGATCAGGTAATACAGGGATAAAGCGAGAGCTGCCAAAAAGTCAAGCTGAGTTAGACCTTGGAAAGGAAATTAAAACAAACAGTAAAAGGTGTTTTAGCCACAGAAGCAAAAATGGATTCAAAAAAGCATGGCTCTACACATGAATAGATATTAAAACTAATCTATGTCTAACCCTAAAATGGATTAAATCCTTTGACTCAGTAAACTGCTTTTGATGAAGAAGAAGAGGTTAAACATGAGCAGAAAAAAGAAATCTCTTTGTTCAAGACAGAAGTAAAACTCAATACGCTGACACTGTTGGGAGAATGCTTCAGAAATCACAAGTCCAGAAGTGAACCCTGGCAACTGTGATAGGGGCTAAACTCCAAAGAACAGCAAAACATCCATCAAATGTTAAGAAAAGAAAAGAAGTAATAGTAGGACTCAGCAGAACAGAAAAGGGAAAACAGCAAAAGAAGGAAGAATAATTAAAGGCATAGACTAAGTGAAAATTAATCGTGGGTAACATCCACTGACATGGAGTTTTTTTCCCCCCCCACATTGATAATACATTTTCTGGCAACAGTAAATGTAAGAGATTGCCAGAGGATCTGGCATGGAGCCACTGACGTAACTGAAATGATAGAAAATGAAGATTACATGAGGATTCTAAGGTAGGTAAGAAACTGTGAAAGGGAAACTAAGGCAAATAATGCAGAAAGGGATTGACGAATACTACCAATTGAGTGCCATGTACAGCATATAATCAAAATGGTCATTGTTAATTAAAGATAAAAGCATGCTAATATTTACTGAATGTACACCACTGAGTACTATTATGGCTACCCAAAGAGCTCGCAACACTGTGAAGGAAAAGCCAAGGAACCTTGAAGACTTGGAACATTATGAACAGATGTAATGTACAGAAGTACAAGGTCATGTACGTATCAGTTGGCTGCAGGGATTTCATAGAATTACCCAGGTTGGAAAAGACCTTGAAGATTATCAAGTCCAACTGCAGCCTAACCAGTACCCTAACTCTAGAAACCCTATACTAAATCATATCCCTAAGTAAAGGGATAATATATCAGGTATAAACTGAATGCCGATCCACTAAGAGTTGCAGTGGAGAAAAAAAGACATGTGTGTTTTAACTGTTTACAGCATAACACAGTAAGAGTGGCAAAAGGGATTCTAAAATATAACGGGATACAGCACTTCCAGTCAAGACCAGAAAAGATTAACTGATTAAGATGTTATCATGAAAAATTACATTACTCCAGTCACCTGTCTTCAAGCAATCTTGGAACAGGTGCAAAGAAATGTTACTATAATTACGAGAAAATGGGGAACCCATCTTCCACAATCAAGCCTGGATTCACAAACCAAAAAGTGAAAGGATTTACACACAGAGAGAACCAGTGGTTAGGGAGGGAAAAGTGCCATTTCAGTGAAAAAAAAACCACAAAAAAACCACAATAATAATGTTAGCACAAAACCATGGGGGGATAAATTGGCTATGAATAAATTCAAGGTGGAATTTACAGGAAGGTTTCTGAGCATCAGAGGAATGAGGTTATAGAACTGATTTCCAAGAGAAGTAATGGAAACAAAAATCCTAATGAGTCCTACAGTGGAGAACAGTCACTGTACGAAGTACGAGAGATTATCCAACATGGTTGTCTGGGAATCTGTGACCCAGGAGGTCCCTTTTAGGGTCCTCATAAATTAAAGGAAAACTATGAGGTCATATTGTCCTATCAACCTCAATAAAGCTAAATGAGCAAATCACGTAAGAAAAGACTGCTGACCAAAATCATAAAATAAATCCCTCCCTCCTCTCCACCCCACCTTTTTTTTTTTAAATTGGAAAACCAACCATTATATATTATTGTATTGTACCTAGTGCTTGGCTTAATTCAGTTTTAACAACAATGCAGAGAGATTAGCTTACAACATACTGTGTCTGTCATTCTCTTACCTTCAATGGTGGCTCTTGTGCTGGGACTGTAAGTTCTGGGAGACTGTAGAACAAAAAGACTTCACATTATACATTTAGACAGCTGGATGGCACAACCTAAAGTTTAACTCCTCCCCGACAGAGGTTGCTTTGTGTGTCAGTTGCTCACACGTGGCATGTGTTTACAAAAAAGTGGCCCAGAGACCCTGTCTGTATTTCTCACTTAGGTAACTAAAACAGAGCCAGAAATACAGGCTCTTTTAAAATTTCTTAGTCTGGGCAGCCAAAACAGGCTTTGAAAACTTTGTTGTTTTTTTTAATAAGATGATATTATCAAGTACATTATCAGCACTAACACATAACTACAACCAAGATGTGGGACCTCCGAGGTGTGAACTGCACATTTTTTTTAATAGGCCAAAATAAGAGAATGCACTAAACAGATTTGAATGGAGGAGAAAATGGATAGTCCCACACATGCTCCAAGCAAACTGCTGCTGGTTGAGAACACCAGTATGAGGAGACTGATTTACCTGATAGATAGAATAGGGAAGAAGTATAAATTAGTACAGGTTAGATATGTAGACTCAAATCCCAGCAGCACGGAGTGATTAGTGAAAAAGGAAAGAGCACTGGGGATGAGGACTGTATTCCAGGCAGTGTTATTCATGCACCACAATTATGAACGAGGTGCTTTAACTGTTTGGATTTTCTTCTACTTCCCTTTAGAACTGCATAAATTGCTTGAGCTTTTCAGATGCAACTGTGATAACAGATATAGGAGATTCAGATACTATTACATCTCTCCTCCAGCCCATGTTCTTAGTATCACAGAAGGGCACAATGTACATCTTGAAAATATCACATTTAAACAGAATTGAAGGGGTTGGATTGTGTTATTGACTGTAACTTTGACAACCAAATGTAAATACTCAATAGAAATGACCAAAAGCACATTAATACTTGACACATACAACTAGCAGTTAGCTAGAACAATGCTTACCCTAGGTACTTTGACAGCTCCTTACTCAGCTCTTCAGTAATATATTCCGATATTAACCCATGGGCATACCTCACATAGTCTTCAGGAACAGGGAAGAGAAAAGAGAAGAAAAAAAAGAACATTCACATTATACAGTCACGCTGCCTTAGTCATGATGTATGCACTACCATAAATCATAAGGTTGAACTAATAGTAAGAGACTTCTAATGGATACACTGTGATGGCTCTCTGTGTTGAGTAGTTTATGTTATGTGACACTTGTAGGTTTATTTAAAAAGTTAAGACTTACTACACTCACTTTGTCAGCACATGTTATTAATATCTGCTATATGTACTTAACAAAAGCTGTTCACTTGCTGAGAATACTAGATATCGTGTATTTTTCCGAAGAAATTAAATTTTAAAAACCTGCAAAAGTAAAAAGCTGACTCAACAGAACATGCAATCATTAATTTTAAAGCATCTGGATCTTACAATTATTTGGCAAGCGCTTCAGTACTAAAGTACATTTTCTGGCTTCAACTGAAAACAATTAGATGAGACAATGAGTCTATTTCAAAGTCTTGTACTTAATTTCAGTACTTTATGGAAAATGCCAAGGCCTATCTAAACATCACTGGCAAGACAGGATAATTATCTGTGGAAATAAGAACTACTAGAAGCCGTTCTCAGTACAGGGCACTCCTGCTATAAATGTCTTTCTGAGAGAAAGGAGAAAAAAAAAGGCGACTCTTTTAAAACATGAAGTTCTAAACCAGATCTTTTCCAGTCACGTTGTACACTAGCACTGACTGATCATGGGCCGGATCTTCTAAACTTGCTGTTGTTGAGGCTGCTAGGGAGTAACTTTATCCACACACAAGAAGCATTTGCCAAAGTGACACTAAGCTAAAATCTCACCTCTGAATTCCACCTACAATAGGCCAGTTCTATCTGCTCCTATGATGACACGCTTAAGAGAGTTCAGAAGCGTGTGGTAAACTTGCCTCAGGGTGCTAAAGAACTATTTTTAAGGTGTCAGAGACAGTTTCCCTTTCTTTTTTCTTAATAGAAAAAGCTCAGCACAAATTGGCATTGAAGCTGAGAGCGTTAACAAACTGACATCAGCATATGCATTTCAATTTTCAATCAGACTGTCATCAAATCTGCAGAATCTTCTGTCTGCACTTCTCATTCCTGCACTGTCTTTATTCACCAAGTCTTTGACACTCCCTAAGTTTTCTGGAGGGTCATAAGAGAAGAAGAAACAATTAGAATCCAAGACAACTTCACCTCCGCATTTAATATGGCTCATTTATCTCCTAAGAAAATTATTCCCATCGTTTCACTCTTAGCACTGTAACGCTGAATGGCAAGGACAAATTAACTGCTCACTATTATAACAAAATATAAAACAGAAAATGTATTTCTGTCTTCAAGCAATCCTCACTGACTTCCTTTAGAAAAATAGAATGGCTCGGGTAGGAAGGGACCTCAAGGATCATCAAGTTCCAACCTCTGTGCCACAGGCAGAGTTGCCAGCCACAAAATCAAGCAACAGATCAGGTTGCCCAGGGCCCCATCCAAACTGGACTTGAACACCTCCAGGGACAGGGACTCCACAACTTCTCTGGGTAAACTGTTCCAGTACCTCACCACCCTCTGTATGAAATCCTTCTCACTGAAATCTAACCTAAATCTTCCCTCCCTTAGTTTAAAACCATTCCCCCTTGTCCTGTACAATCTACCCATGTAAAAAGTTGACTTCCCTCCTGTTTATCATCTTCCATTAAACACAGGAGGGCCATAATGAGGTCTCCCCATAGCCTTCTCTTCATCAGACTGAACAAGCCCACCTCCTTCAGCCTGTCTTCATTGAAGAGGTGCTGCTCTGACCATTTTCATGGCCCTGCTCTGGACACACTCCAAGAACTCTACATCCCTCCTCTACTGGCAATCCCAAATCCAGACACAATAAGCCAGATGGGGTCTCATGAGGGCAGAGAGGAGAGGGACAAATAATTCCCTCACCCTGCTGGCCACCCCTTTTCTGATGTAGCCTAGGATACTGTTGGCATTCCGGGGTGTCATCAGCAAACTAGCTCAAGGTGCACTTGACCCTAGCTGCTGTTTGCTTTCCAGGTACTGTTCTCAGCTTAGTCTTGATCTGTTACTAACCTGTCAAACACCAGGGATATTTGTGCACCTATCTTCTTTGTCTTCCCAATGAAATACTAGAGTTTCACATCTTAAGCTTTCCCTCCTTTCCTCCTTGCTCTCATTATATGCATCTAGGTTTTTGCCCTGTGACATGTGTAAAAGCTAATTATAATATTAATCTATTAGTAAGGTATTGGAATTTCATAGTACTCCTACACAAGCAATTCTCTGCAGACATAAACTGCACTGTCATGACAGTGAGAAATCAGGCAAGAAAATGATACTTATTAAGAATAAGTGTTGAGTAAGGTCTGTCTGACTCCCTGCCATTCACCTTGCTACATACAGTGGAACTCCTCCCATAACTTACCTATTTTTAACCTTCAGTACTCCCTACTTAATCACTGCTCTTTAGATCTACAAATCTAAAAAGACAAGTATATACATGCTTCTGTAAGCAAGCAGGAAGGTAGAAAAAACAGTACAGATTAGCAGTTTGATAACAAGTATCAGAGATTATCACTGTCAGGGCAAGAAAACTTTCCATTTCATTAAAGTAGAGGTAGAGAAAAAGAATAAAAAGCTACTGTAAAGTTAAAGTAACTTACAAGCTTTGCAGCTTTGTTTCTTTTTAAAAACTATTACTACAATTAAAACGACTATATTACAATCTCTGTTCTATAAAGCTGTCTAGCTGCCTCTTAAATCTCATTTATGCTGTTCCCTTTGATATCATTATTTAGTAACTCCTTTTCCACTTTGTCAGCAAATTGCTTTGCCGTTACTTATTTTTCAATGGTGTGCAGGCTTCTGAATGCCTTAGCAGTAATCAGAAACAATGTGATTTTGTTCATTTTGTTTGGAACTTTTTCCATTTCCCAGAGACCATTTTTAGGTTAATCTATACAACCTCATATCCAAGTGACATTCAAGATGCAGCCCTCACTAGCAAAAAAGGTGACTAGAATCAATCGGATCACTTCAGGCTTTCTGGTACAGGCACAGCCACTTTTTAATATTTAATTAATTCAATTAATTTATTAATTACAATTAAATATTAATATTGAAATAAATAATATATTTAATACATATAGTATTGAAGTTTTTGCCCTGAATAAGTGCACCTGTGTGTATTCTACACCTAATGCTTCCTCTATGACTACGTGTTCCTTATGACCCCTTCCCTTTAAGGACAATCCTATCAACAGCATTTGCATGCTAATAAAAACAGTCTCTTCTAGTACAGAGACATTTATTGTGTGGATGCTCATACATATTAAATGCATGTGCCCTATTACACAAGATGGTCTCAGTTCAGCAAAACACTTCAGCACACATTTCAATGAGAAAACAACTGGTCTGTAAGCTAAGAAGCTAAAACAATCCCAGCCGAGACCTACAGTTAAATGCAATGGCCCTGGTGAAGATACCACCTCAGAAAAGTCAAGAGACTCAGTCACAACAGGTCTGAATTTTTCTGTGTAAGGAATACATTCACTGCAGAGGCCACTTTTAGTACATTTCAGATGCTAACTGTGTTTTAACTACAGGCATACTACTTCACAAAAAACTGATTATGTTACAGTGCCTAAATGGTTCCTTTCCTTACCTTCTTCAGAATCGGTGATTTGTTTACTGCTGACAAATGTAGATGAATATATCCTTTCCCCTACACATATACCATTGCTTTTAAGTGCTTTCACTGTTTGATTGACCTGTAGGAAACCACAGAATGAAATGTCTATATCAGTGTTGTTATGCACAAGTTAATACAGTGACAAAGCTCTTGTAATTTTGTTTCAAGCATATAAAAAGTTCGAGTTATGGACTGTGGTGAAATTTAATATACATTTGTAATGACTAGCATATGAGCTCAAAAACACAAAGAAGCTAGCACGTTTTTGAGCATGTTGCCTTGGTAACAAAGCACCGATTTTGCAGCACTCTGAGATAAGCAGAGCTATTCAGAGGGAATGGCCACCGTTACACAGGTAAGATATATACCTGCTAGGAGAACATAGAATCCCTGAGCTCAGATGGACTTCAAAGGTAACACCCATGGAAATCAAAGATTAAGGACATTACCAGGCACTGTTATACCACATCTAACAAAGAACACTGTCAGACTAAGAAATTTTCAGCAGTACAAACAGGTACTGTTTGAACATAAAACCTCAGGCATTTGCTGCAAAGTACATTTCCCCTAGATTCACAGATCACAGAATCACAGAATGACCCGGGTTGGAAGGGACCTCAAGGATCATGTAGTTCCAACCCCCCTGCCTGGCAGGGCCACCAAACATACACATTTACTACATCAGATTGCCCAGGGCCCCGTCCAACCTGGCCTTGAACACCTCCAAGGACGGGGCATCCACAACCTCCCTGGGCAGCCTGTGCCAGGGCCGAACCACTCTCCTAGTGAAGAACTTCCCCCTAAGATCCAACCTAAATCTTCCCTCTTTTAACTTAAAACCATTCAATTGAGGGATGCCTAGAAACACAGATAACAAACAAGCCAACATGCATTTGGATTTTAAACATAAAGTAATTCTGAAAGTAAAAGAAAAACACAATACCTTTTTTTTTAACCACTTCAATGTCTTCTCTTGGCTGTACTTGTGAAATTTCTGACTGCCAATCTCTGGAATAAGACCAAATAAGGGGAAGAAAGTCACAACTGGTTTGGACTGCATTCTCAATACACTTAAAATCTGCAGAGTTGTAGACAGAGTATGGAAGTTAATTTGCAACTTGAATGTTTGATATCAGTGCAAAAAGTTTCAAAATTACTGGAAACATGAAAAGATAAGCAGACTGAACTGATATGAGTCTGAACAGCCTAACAATCCTTAATTAGGCTCTAATCCAGCATAGTACACATTTTATTTATATACGTGTAATCTCATGCTGCCTGAATTCAGTAAGTCTTTTTTCAAGCCCTTTTTGTTTGCCAAATCTTCACTGCCCTGTGTCACCAGAATGGTCATTTTAATTGCACAGTTTGCAACATAAAACATTGTTTCTATGAATGCTTAAAAATACAAAAGCAGACAAACAACCCCAAACAATCTCACAAAACCACATCAAACCCTGCTACACAGTAGGTCAAACCTTTAGTTTACTGAATTCCAGAACTTCGTAGGGGGTCAGGAGAGAGGGCTGGTTAGGAAGATAAACCATCTGCCCTTTCAGGAATCCCTTTTTCTATCATTTCCCTCTCCTCTCACGTCACAATGCAACTCTAGCTGATGTTTTGCCTCTGTTCCCTTTTTATGAGGCTTAATACAGTGTCAGAAGACACGGAATTAAAACAGCAAAGCGTACTCCTAGTGGGAGGAAGTACAAGATTCATTTCTGATTTATTGAGCAGCATAAATTAACTCGATGATGTAAGAACTTCAGAAACTGTTTCCCCTGTGACAACTAGGGTACCATGAACATTTCAATATTCATGTGTGATCAGTGAGTTGCAGATATGTGAATTCAGGACGCTGAGGCAAAGGAGAGAGAAAATTACACAGGCCGATCAAAATTTAAGGATAAAAATTATTGAGTATTATTTCACAGAGCTACAGTTTAGAAATGGAAATGAATGCTTCATGAATCAGATAACAGGAGATTTCAGAGCCTATGGTGTATGAAGCTAGTTCTTTAGCAGGTATGTCAATAGCTTTTAATCTCCTTATACCATTCCCATAAATACATACATCTGTGTCATGTCATTTACTGACTCGCTATCATATTCCAACACTTGGTTCAGGGAGTTTCCTCCCCTTGCAAACAACAACATATTATTTATGACTGTTTCAGCATTTCCTTCTTTGGGGTTTATCTTGGCTCTTTCAAACTGCATAGAAATATCTAACTATTATGTACTCTTTATGTATGCATGGTAGGGGGTACAGAGAGGTCAGGGAAAGCTGTCTTTAAATCCATCTCGCTGCAAAAGAGCAAAACAAATTTCTTTTGGAGTAAAAGGGGAAAAAAAAGGCTAATATACACTTTGCTTCATGAAGTTGATGAACTGCAGATAAAATAATTAGGTGTGACGTTCCTGGCTGCAGTGACTTACAAAATCTGCAAGAAAAGAAGCAGAAAATGGGGGGAGACACTCTGGATTCTTGAACCTGCTTCTCAAAGAGCTCACATGGTTTGGGTCCAAATACAGTGAGTACGATTCATGGATTCCTCTCTTATCTGAGAAAGTTCGAGGAGGGGACAACCTCCTGCCACCATCCCCCAACCTGTGCTGAAAAGTAATTCCAGTCTGGATTCCCAGGCAGACTCCCCCACAACAGTGAGATTCAGAGTGACTCGGTTAGGGAAAGGAAACGTAGAACTGTGAAGCCATTTTCATTAAAACATGTGAAAAATAATTATGCTGAATTCTTCAGAGATCACTTTGTTTGAAAATATTTTGTGTGCTTGACAGTTTTGACTATTAAACTCTAGAACTGACAATATCTGAGACCTCTGAAGAATTAAAGTGAGTTATGAAAGTCACAAACTGCTGACAAAATTGGAACGTGGATTAAACATGTGACGCACATTTGATATTGGTGAGAGTTAGCAACTATGTTTGATAATATGAGTATATATTGGAAAGCCTTTTTTTCCCCCTAATGTGTCTGGTGCCTATAAAACTGGTCTGAGACATCTGGAAAGATTGGGTTTGAGAAATACAGATGGAATAGAAGTGGTTCTACAATTAAATAATATGTTCAGCGATCAAGTAATCGCTATGTAGACTTGGAAGTTTCCCCAATGTATTGTTGAGCAAACTGCCTAAAGCACATTTTAACATCCATTTTCTCAGTGTTTTCCATAACTCAGAAACTCATACGGCCCCTTTTTCCTACCTTCTGGGAATACAAGCTTGGCAATATTACTTAGTTATTCTAATCAGGTAGGTTTTCTTGGCTCTTCATGTTAATCACATCAGACAAGATCACAGTGCAGTTTTTGCCTTGCAAAATGAAACAAGGAATAACACTTTGGCACTGGAGTTCATAACCTTTTTTTAAACCTTCTCTATCATACACTTTATCCAGTCTTTGAATTTATTAGCAAACAACCTGCCTCACCCAGATTCAGTGAGCTGTAACACAGCTCCCAAACTACTAAAGCAGGTAAATGGGAATTTAATCCAGCAAAATGAATTTCAGTACCCTTTGACGGTGAGGCCAGAGAAGGTGAACTTTCTACTAACTCAGCGAGTGTAAACTGTAAGTGCTCCAGGGTAAGAACTTGTTATACAGATGTTAAAAGCCTTTAGATTAAATTGAAAGTGAACTAATTATGTTGTTAGCTTCTGCCAAACAGAACAGAGTTACAGCAGACAGAACATGACAGATACTTCTTACCCTAAAGCCCTGCTCCTTAAATAAGAAAGGCTACATAGGGGACAAGTCTTAGCACTGGAAAAGAGTATATTAGTCATAATACTGGTATTTTTTACAAGCAGTAAAAGGGATGTGAAAATGAAACACATAGAAGGAAACTGTATAGAAAAGTGAACTTGTACATGACAAGTGAGCAAGCCTTAATGTGTCTATTGCATAACCACAGCTTCAGCATTCTAAGAAATTACAGAAAGCCTAATAACAAGCCCCACATCTTATATCTTGTCTACGGCAAATACTTTAAATATATGTATGTATTCTTTTGCTGTTAAAAAGAAAACACAAATACTGCCCAAAGACAGTATCACTGTTTGGAGGAAGCGGCCTTTCAGAAAAATGATCTCACCTTGCCCTATATTCCTATGCAGAGCTGACTGACAGTCAAGAGAATCTGACAGCATTTTTCACCTTCCCAGACAGGTGGGCAGAATTTTACTATCTTCTCTCTCTCGCAGCTCCTTAGGCAGCATCAGACAAGCTGTAAAGGTACACAAACTGCCTAAAAATTTAACACTAATTTCTATTGAAAGTATTTATCGCTTTGTTGGAAGGCAAAAGAGGTTTTGTAGCTCAGATGCATGTGTGTTAAGGAAGCCTTCCCAAAAATCACAACTCACTCTAGGAAAAGGGTTGCCTACCCCCACCATTACCAAATGTAAGATAATGCTTTTCTCAGTTTCTTTTGGAAGTCCAAGACAACTCATAATTCCAACTATTTCAGTCCCAGCAAAACGTACTAACTGTTTCATTGCCTAGATTTGCTGCTGCCTAGTTATCATTTTCAATGGAAATTTGTCCTCAAAGTTCAAACTGACTCTTTTGGAGAAGTAAGAGCTCCATGTTAACTGTATATAAACCACATCATACAGGAAATACTTGAACTTGTGCATCTAAATCCTTCAGGAAAAGCTCACAGCCACAATGATGCACTATGCAACAATATAGAAGTCTGGCATTTTACTTGTTAGCGGGAGACAGTAATGTCTAGCAAGCCAGCTCTGATCAGCTTTTCACTTTTATGTCACTTTGCAGGAAGACTGCACAACTGTTTCAATTGCAGCAGTTACACGTGATTCACAATACTGCAACAATGACTTCTAAGCCTAAAGTTCTGCTTTGAATGTACAGCTTCATCATCCTGCATACCTTGGGTGTTTGGAAAGCAAAAAAACAGTCCTGAAATCTATATTGCAATGAAAGACCACAAACAAACCCAGCCTTTTCTCACTCCCTCCCCTGCTCTTTTTTCACCTTTTTCTTCTGCTATGTGACATATGGATCGTTTAACTCCTTCACACTTCAGCAGCAATGGGCAGTATGGGTACTCCGAGTCTAGCACAACTTGATCCAGTGGCTGGAACTTTCCTTGTTGCTGAAAATACATCAAAGGGATGATAAAAGCATTATTATACTCTTAAGACATATACACATACGCATATACAGAAATACAGATGCATGCAATTGCCACAGCTTTAGAATAAAGGACTTGAAGATTTACTTTGAATGGTACCACAGGACATTTAGAAACTGATTACAAAATAAACTATAAATATTTATTCCAAACCAGTAAATATCTGCTAAATGCTGAACTCTTCAACTACTGCTCAGAAGAGTCCAAATTTAAAACTTACATGGGAAAAACTAATGTGAAGTACAGCAACATTTTTTTTTGGAAGATGACATAAGATGCAGTAGTCAATGTGTGCCAATAGTGTCTGAGACCAAAACCTGTTGGATTAAATCCAGTGTCATAACTCCCATTCAAAGTTTGCTTTTCCCTCCATAAAGATAAATCTCAAAGGAGCAGGGCAGCTTCTGGAACATAGTATTAACCTTTCACCTCTGCAAAGTCAATTTCAGTTTGGCCACAGTATGCATATAAAGCAATTTTGGCAGCACTTAAATAGCCCTACACATGACAGAATCATCAAACAAATCTTGCCGTTGCCAAACAATGCATAATCACTCAGCACAGTTTGGCACAACTGGCAGCCTTCCCCTTGGAAAGATCCTTTAGCGCATCAGTACAAAGACTCAGTGAGCTCTCCACCCTTGGAGAGTGCATGGTGTCAGGAGCCAAAGCTGAAATCATTACATCGCTTAGCATGGAAAAAAGCACTTGGGTAAAATGCTTTCATTATTAATTAATCCTCTTATTAGGCAGACAGAGCCTTAATAAAAATAAGAATATACTGTATAATAAGATTTAAAAAAAAAAAAAAACAAAAAAAAACTGAATGAATTTTTATTTTTTCCAATTTAAAAGATGCAATTACAATGGCAAAACACTACGAGAGGCAAAAACAGAGCTGAAATTAACAGCCTCCTGTAGGTAACTTAACTGCACAAGCCAGCTTGTGTCCAGAAGTAAGACAGCTACATTCACCTCCTGAAGGAACAGAGCCTAAGCTAAGGAGGTCTACTGGACAGGAGATAGCTCTGCTCAGAGACTTCAGCAACCCTGGATCTGACTTTCAAAATGAAAAGATGGCACAAAGAATGACTCTACAGAACCCAGTATCTTAACACTCATCAGGTTCAGGTCGGCAAATAAATCTGCTGCATTCAAGCTGGCTTTGCATGAGGTATCTGCTACACAAGCCTCAAGACTTCCCTTTACTCAAGAGACAGGTACTTGCTCACCCCTTTGCTATTTAACAATACATAATCTCTACAAATACTAGGTTCTGAAAAGGCAGTGTTTCAAGTTCAAACTGCCACAGAAAAGTTACTTCTTCCCCTTCCACAGCATCCAAATTCATCTTTCTTTTTCCCCCTCTTTCTCAAAGTGAATCACCCACACCTCAGGATGGGCATTAGTCTGTTCTATTATGATGATCTCTACCATTTTAAAATGAATAGTTCTGGGATAAATTCTCACAAAAGGACAAAAGATTCCCTTCTTCTTTTACAAAGAGGGGATTACATTTTGTTCAGGTTCCAAGCTGATTCATGGAATATACTTTACTGGACACAAAACTAAGAAGGATGAAAACAAAGATACGTATAAGGTGAACATCTCTGCTTTAAATGCAAACTAAATTTCCCACAGCAGGGAAATCATTCTTCATAACATTAAAACAGTAACAGAAATAATGTTTTCTCCTGAGACTTTCAGTGAAAAAATTAAGCAGGCTTACCTCTTTGTCTGCCTTCATGAGATAATAAAGTATCAGAAATAAGGGGTCCATCGGTGTAATAAAGAGCAGGCGCCCATCTAAGGGACAGATATATAAAAGTGATATTAGTACTACTAGACACAGAACTACTACTGGATCTGTTTGTTAGGATGCTTTTCAGGAGCGTGGGTGAGAAAAGAGGATCTTTTTCACATTAAGCATTCCAGTATTTCACTAAAATGGGCAGGAAAATTCTATTTGTGATTTTATATTAAAAATACAGGGAGCTCAATTCTCAACCCTGCCAAATGAAAGTACAAGCTCTGTTGCTTCTGACCTGAAGCACAATGTTTTCCCTTTTCCAGTGATACACTGAAAACAACAAAATTAAAGCTGCCCTCTATTGGCAGATTTGAGTGAAATGGAATCTTACTTTGAGATACAAGGTAAATATCCAGCATACTCTGCCCAAATGCTGGACAAGGGAACCCCAGTTCAGAAAACATTTCACCAAGTGCTTCATTCAAAATTACACCATCATTTCAGAATGATGGCTTACTCTGCTTCCTGCACAACTGAAGGTAATTTGAAACAATGTAACATGAAGGATTTTCACCAATTAGATAAAAATAATTGATAAGAACATGACATTAATTAGCAAACCAAAAACAAATAAATCTAATTTTTTCTGTTTCAGTTCACACAATTAAGATAATTAAAGAAAGAAAATCCCACTGGAACAGCCTTAAAACTAACTAAAGACAGGGTGGCAGCAAAGTGGTCTGGTCAAAGTTGACAATCTGTCTGTAAAACTGAGATCATGCAATGTGTGCAGTCTCTACAATCTGTACAGCCAAATTAGCTTAGGGATCCAATTCTCATTTATTTCTAAGCTAATTCCAATTTTTCTGTCCAGAGGGAGTATCAAGGACACGGCTAGTTGTTATAGGACTACTTCTACAGTTTCTGACAAGCCTCAAGGATACTAAATGACGTAAGGCTGGTGCAGAGTGAGCTCTTACACTGTATTTTGCTGTCTTCTCCCTTGTCCTGTTGCTCCACACCCTTCTAAAAAGTCCCTTTTTCACACAGAGTGTGGTGGCACACTGCAACAGGTTGCCCAAGGAGGTTGTGGATGCCTCATCCCTGGATGCATTCAAGGCCAGGCTGGATGTGGCTTTGGGCAGCCTGGTCTGGTGCTTGACAGCCCTGCATATGGCTGGAGGGGGGCTTGAAACTGGATGATCACTGTGGTCCTTTTCAACCCAGGCCATTCTATGATTCTACGATGATTCTCCCCTTCTCCCCTGCCTGTTTTTCCTGAAGAGTTTATCCCTGTCTATTCCTACACTCTAGTCGTTTCCTTCTTTGCAGATAATTAGATTTGCTTTAATTGCAAACACACGGCTTTCCTGTGTTGTTCATCACCTGAGTGTTTTCCCAACTCCATTTGGGAAAAAAACCTCCACCTTTTATATTTAAAAAAAAAAAAAAAAAAAAAAGAAAGAAAAAGAAAGAAAAAAAAAAGAAAGAAAAAGAAAAAAAGAGGCAATTACTCCTTAAGGCAACTGTTTCCCAAGGGCCAAAGCAGAGGTTAGAAAGGGAGGGGGAAGAATATAGAATGGACATAATTGGGAGCAGGGAGCAGACTTGGTCTTTTGGCTCATCCAGAGGGAATAAGGAAAAGCTCACAGACTGCTTGCATTGCTATATACACCTGCAAAGTACATTTAAATGTTAACACACATTTGGGATATTACCATTAAGGAAGGTATATGTCTGGTGGGGTCACCATTTATTTTATTATTATAAATGGTCTTTTTTCTAGTTACAAGCAGACCAAAAGGACATGCCTTCATCTCCTGAATGGATACTAATTACATAATCTATGGAAATTATGCGAGCAAAACACTATACCAGGGATGCCCACAATGAAAAAGGATTGTTAAAGTCATCATAAGCGGTTACACAAACTTCTTTTCAACAATTTTCAGAAAGATGAGCTAGGATCAGAGACTATGATGCTACAGATGAGGTCACTTAGGCACAGCACTGAAACATCACCTTCAGACAGCAGGCTTATCCCACAGCACTTACAGTGAAGACTACAGAAGTAATTAAAAGAAAACCAAATCAAACCACACTCCAGTGCTTCAAGTTCTGCCTAGCATTGCTCTGCTTAGCTAGCTCAGGCTTTCCAGCCCTTTTTTCCCTTCTATAGGATAAGAAATATTTTACGTACAGCAAGGACTTTCTGGTCTGACTGACAAGGAAAGCTAAGTATTTTATGGCAGCTCAGTTTAAACACAACTGAACGACTCCCCCACCCCACCATACCCTTCCTCAAAGACAAATGAACATCTGTCTAATTGAACTTGCCAAAGGCAGCCTTTTAAAAAGAGACCACAAAGCCCCCAGCCCCGCTTAAATCCAGATGGCAAATGAGTGTGTCAGAAGGTGGGGATGTGATGCAGCATGCCTCAAACAACTAAAAGAAACACCTGTAAATTTAATAGAAGAAAGAGAGAAGGTCTCTTTGTATGAACATTAGTTACGGTTAAGGGAAGGATACATAACATTACTCACCTTGTTGAACAGTCTCACCTATAAACCAGGAATGATATTCCTCATGAAAAGCTTTTACTTCAAACAGCTGCTGTGCACCGCTGTTGAATAAGTAAAGAGTTGCTTCCCCTGTTGAAAAAGAAATCTGGTTTGTGTTGTAGGCTTTCACAAAAATCAAAAGAATACCCAATACGCCTGAAGAATGTGCCTTATATACTTACACACACAAACATACACACATTCTACATAAACTCACTACAAAGAAAGCTCAGACAAAGAAAACTATTATATGCAGATGTTCGTTTACCAGCTCTATAAACCAAACTGAATTTGAATCAATAAATAAGATGTGTGAATAGTTCATCTTACAACACAAAGCCTTTGATCCAAGCCCAAATCAAAATCACACAAGAAATTACTTTTTGACTGTGCTGAAGGGGGAAGGTGGAAACCCAGAAAATTTCCTTTCCTTCCGTCATGCTCGTCTCCAAGATATCAGAGGTGAGGTTAGGGTAACAAAACCCTCAAGTGATAGTGTGATGTCTTTTTCTGTGCATTAAAACAGACACCAGTAACTTGGTACGAGCAGACGTGTAAGGTGAACAAGAGAATATTGACAGTTTGAAAAGGGGAGCTTTATTTTAGGCTGCTCCATAGCACAGCTCTGCTGATTCATGTTAGTTTTGGGTTCTAACGAGAGAATGACAAACACCTTACAAAAAAAGTCTTGTATTTTCTATGTCTAAGCTGGGAGGAAGCCACCAGAACTGCAGAAGGGGCCACTGATGTTCAGCTACTTGAGTCTGCAGGCTGGATTAGTCCTGTCATCCTCTAGAGGCAACATCAGCTACGGCACCCCTGCTCAAAATATACAGCTAGCTCCAAAAAGTTTCAGTGCAAGCCCTTACAAGCTGATGTCAGCACTGCTGTTTTCAGCCTGGACAGATCCCCCAGTCTTACTGAAGGAGGTCAGCTAAAATGGGCAGATGCATCTTTTTTCAGAAATGACTGATGATGCTTTTGTTCCTCCTTTATCCAAATGCTGACAGGATGTTTAACCTCACCTAAGATTACAGATTCAGTTCTCTGACAATAACATTTCTTTTGGATGTGGGAGGAATGAACAGCAGATACTAGGGAGAGCAAAGTTATCCATCACTACCATGTGATTCTCAGCAAGGGTCTACATCAGTTTGATCAGCACCAGGCATCAAGATGAAATCACAGAAGTTGCACAACTTAAGACTCCTACCAGTGAGTGTGCCAGCCAAACATGGTGGAGAACAAGGAAAAGTTGTGAAATGGACCATTTCTATTGCCCAATTTCAGCTTGTTTTATCTGCTTACATTAAAATGACAAGCACCACAGGTGATTATCAACACTATCATTAGAGACATTCTCCAGTGGACGGAGAGAGAACCTAGGCAGCTTTGCTCCTAATTTTATCACTTCATTTAGCTGCTTCAGTTTGTAGCATAATTATTCCCCTTGCTCTAGTTCAGAGCTTTGAAAAATGCTTCTCGCAGTACTTCTGAATTATAAGTTGAAACTCTAGTTTGTAGTCTTTGTACAGGACAGAAATGTTGACCTTCTTACCTGTCTGTGAAAAACAGCCCCAGCTCCCTCAGCCTCTCCTCATAGGGCTGATTCTCCAAGCCCTTCATGAGCCTTGTTGCCCTTTTCTGGACCTGCTCCAGTACCTCCATGTCTTTCCTGTACTGAGGTGCCCAAAACTGAACACAGTACTCGAGGTGAGGCCTCACCAATGCCGAGTACAGGGGCAGGATGACTTCCCTAGTTCTGCTCACCACACCATTGCTGATACAAGCCAGGATGCCATTGGCCCTCTTGGCCACCTGGGCACACTGCTGGCTCATATTCAACCAACTGTCCATCAGCAAAATATTTATACAACATTTGTCAACAACAATTTGTTTGTTAGACCCAAGCATAAGCAACAGACATTACCAGTTCTCAGTCCCTCCATTTTCAAATACTACACTTATACGCTACCTCACTGAAAGTTCACTCAGGTCTATAAATAAGCTTCTGTAAATTCTAAAGTAACACATCCAGGCTTTCAGTCAAATCACTGCACTTTTAGTTTTTCCCAAAAACCTTTCCCGAGATCTCCTGTTCTTCAAGTTGAATATATCTCCTCTTCCACACAGAAAGGCGTTGATATGTGTGCTTTTCAAAACATAATAGATTACAAGACAACATAATAAAGCAGGTGGAAAATGTCTGTGGCTGTATATTCTCACAGCAAATCTAAGCAATCAAAAAATAGGTAACATGATGAGGATAAATGATTTCACATTCTGTATCTATTGTTCTTAAATTACTCTTTCAGGAAGACTTAGAAATGAGTACACCATGTAGTAAAGCGTACATGAAGACTTCAGTTACAAACACATAAATAGCAATAGAGAATTTCAAAATGAAAACACGTAACTTAGAAATCAAACGAGATGGTGAAAAAGGAAAAAAAGCATGAACTATGTCTTTAAACAAAAAACATTAACCCTAACCAAGGCTTACTGCTAGTTTCTATTCCAGTATCTCATACTGCAAATATCACGTTACTTAAACACTAATAAGAAATCCTTGACAAAAAGGGCAATCTGACCAGAAGAAAGTAACTATTTGTGGGATGGTGGTGTGATCACCTGCATTTGCTGGTCCTTCCAATGTATTTTGAATTTTAAGTGCCACACCATCTACTAATAAGAAAAGAGACACCACTGCTTGGAAAAAGGAAAGAAGAATATTAGATTTAAAAATGAAAAAAAACTCAAAAAGCTTGGTAAGTATAACTGAGTTACTTTTCTGTTTATTTTACAGCATAAGATGAATGGTATGAAGCCTAAAGTTGGATTAAAAAAAAGTCAAAGTTCAATACCCAACACTGCAAGTTTCCCAAATCGAATGCATTTAAAAACACAACTTAAATTACAATTCTTTTTTGTGCTGCCAATATTCCTGATGAATAAACAGTTCAACCAATTAAAATTATAAAAGAAATCCTAAATGTTTGCACAGCATTAACTATCTGGCATCAACAGCAGTATCTTTGGCACATAAGACTTACATTATCATCACTATTTCAGCTTGCAAAATACAAATAGTTTGGTAGTAGAGGGAATCAACCAAAGCATTAACAGGCTCATGTCACAATTCCAAAACTTGCCTGTGCTTGGATTGCGTAGTTTTGTAAACACAGGTTCGCTGTCAGGTGTCTTAGGGGGTTCAGTAGCAGCCTCTGTGGAGGGAAAGGAAAAAGTTATGAACTTGTGAACTGAGAAGCAGTTCACATTCTGCCACGCTTCTCCAAGACATTAACAATTAATTGGATTGAAGCAGTTTGAAAGCTCACATATTTTCTGTCTAAAGTTACACGCATCAGCACAAATCCATCCTACCTGATCAAGGTACTTCAATTGTAATTCCAGACTTCTGGCACTCTCTTATTTGCAACAGAAAAGATATGCACCTGGGGATTTAGATTTTGAAAACCACTTCCCCTCACAGAGCCTCAAGCAACAGTACTCCTAAGCTTGATATCTCAGTTAAGAGAAATGAATTGATGTGTTGCCCTAATTAGTCTCAAAGATGATTGGAACACTGGTAAATTAGGCAAACCACTGTGTGGATCTTAAAAACACACCAGGTAAAATACTCAGGGATATGATTTAGTGTAGGGTTTTTAGAGTTAGGGTTCTGGTTAGGCTGCAGTTGGACTTGATGATCTTCAAGGTCTTTTCCAACCTGGGTAATTCTATGATTTGTAGGAAGATACAGTGATCTTCTAAAGCATTCAGGAATTTTCAGATTATTCGGCAATATGAAGCAGGAATTGCCTGAGTGGTTGTTACATGAAAAATATACACACTTGTTTATCTGCTGTATAGAATCTGGAAAAACAAAGAGTGCATTTAATTCTCCACACAGGAAAAAGAAGCTGAGAAAATACAGCACTTCTGGCTTAGCCTCCTGATGGTTGTTCTCTTTTCTGTGTATTTAAGCAAAAAATAAAAGCCAGACAAAAAACAGAGCTGCAAAAGTATATTTTCTATGTGAAATTAAAAACAAAACAAAAAACACAGCAAAAAACCCAGAAAGGAAACAGCTCCCATAAGGATGCTTACTGAAGCTTGAAAACCATCTTTAAGGATCCCCAGTTCGTTAGATTCTATCCAAGTTCTCTTTGTAGGGAAAGTCTACTTATATTTATGAAAACAACTTCCCACATCTGAGTGAAGAGCAACATGACAGCTTCATCTTTCTTAGCTTGCAGACTGCCAGTTCTGTCCCAGTTCCTTTCATAAAGGCATCCATCAGAGCAAGGAAAATAACTAAAGCATTTCACATCCATAACCAGCATCCAGACCCTGGAGAACAGGCTGACAGGGACCAGGCTGCTGCTTGGGTTGCTGGGCTGCTGCTGAAAGAAGAGAGAAGCAGCAGAGGTGGCTGCACAACTGCTCCTCCCAAAGGAGGTTGCTGGAGGGAACAGAAGTGTGACACTGTCCTTCCCCTTTTGGTAGTAGTCAAGTAGTCAGGAGGTTTACTGACAGAGACTACCCAGTTCTTTTCTGTGAAAAACACGGAAGTATACAGCTCAAATGCATTCAAAAATAGCCGCCCCCTGACTGAAAGCTGCTCCCCAACACCTCAGGAAAGGACAGGTGGGTGGACTTCTCACAGGCTGTCCTCAGGTACCTCAGTGGCTTAGAAAAACCCAAAGCCCCAGACAAACAACTTTCATCTTTCCCATCTATTCCTGGGCATTCAGCTGTGCCCCAAACAGAAATTGCCCAGATGAAGCAACAGTGGCCTAATTGAGCACTGGAACAGGCTGCCCAGGGAGGTGGTGGAGTCTCCATCTCTGGAGATATTCAAGACCCGCCTGGACGCCTACCTGTGTGACATGGTGTAGGGAGCCTGCTTTGGCAGGGGGGTTGGACTCGATGATCTCTAGAGGTCCCTTCCAACCCCTACAATTCTGCGATTCTGTGAAGCCATAAGCAGGGCATGTCTTTTTGTTTGTTTGTTTTTCAAGCGCGTTCTGTGATAAAACATTGGATGATAACGGTTCTTAAAGGTGTTTGAAGAATTTACAGCCATTTTCTTCCCTTGAATTTTCAGCTGAGTCTTCAGGTAGCTTGAAAAAATGCTTGAAAAAAGTTTCATTATAAGTTGGGAGGTTTTTAATGGAAAAAAAAGGAGTCTATATTTGCTAACCAGACTTACTTCATATGCTGATACATAAACACACACGGTTGTCAAGCTACATTTGTCCTGGCAAAGGAGAACTTCAAATATCTATAGCCGTGTATATTTCATTTTTTGACCATACTTTAACATTGCTGTATTTTTTTTGTTACTTTTGAAAACGCTGCCGTGATTAATGACAGCGAAAAGAAATGCACCGCATGTGTTGACTTTGATGTGTTTCATACGAACATGTGAAAATATACACACCAAATACAAGCTTCAAAATCTAAAACACAAAGCAAAACAAAACAAAACACAAAGGAATTTTGAGCGCTCACTTGCTCCGCTTTCTTCATGCGTAGATTTATGAACGCTGGGAACAGGTCCAGCTGAGCCTTAGCTGCATCTTGTAGAACGTGAACAATTAAGCAGACAACCCTTCCTAATGTAGCTGTTTTTAATGAAGTCTGCATCTTTATTTAGTTGATGTGTTCATTCCTCAGCTTTCCAACACCAAGTGCATGTTCCATCCTCGCTGGGATGCCTGCACGAAGGGAACTCGGCTACAAAGCCATGGGCTGCAGTGCTGATCCCTCATCTCACATGGCACCCTCCAGACGGGACACACAAAGAGGGAGCAAAGGGAGAAGTGGTTTCTTCCAGCTTCTTGCACCTTGGGTTTCTTCCATCTGTGTTCAATGCTCTGCTTCCAAGTCCAGGTTATCTTTCTATCCAGGTATCCTTCTGTTACAGATCGGCTCTACTAGATGTCAAGTTGGCAGGCAAATGCCTGCTTGGAAAACTGGATGCAGTATGAACATGGCCTTATGGGCAAAGAAGGCCCTATTTATCTGAATTTAAACACTTACTGACTAGGAAAATGCAGAGCAAGGGATTTTCAAAGTGAGGTGTCCGAAGCCTTTCTGGTGCGTGTTCAGGCCTTCAGCCAAGAAAGGTAACTGGATTTCTTTAATGTCATTACATTTATCAGCCCTCGTGTTTGGGCAAGGATCTCTTATGGCTAAATGAACAGACTTCTAAAAAAGCGGTTCTGAAGAGATTTTTGAGCAAAACTAAGAGTTAAGATAGGTCTAATGGGAAATGACAGATGAATGTCACTACTCTTAACAGCAGCTTTTTCTGTAGCTCAGCTTTCCATTACAGAGAAAGAGAAAAGCCTGTTGTATTTTGTGGAGGTCACACATACAACCAGACAAATCCTGGAAAACATATAAACAGAACCAAGTGAAAATGGACCAGCTGTCTAAGGATTTCTGGCAATGGTTTGTTCCACAATGGATTGATATGAGGCATTAATGAATCTGGCCACTAAAAAAATGCTGCTGGTATTGCAACATGAATGAACTGGAAAAGAACATAAAACTCCCACTAAGATCTATGCAACCGTTACAGATGATGCAAGGTCTGTCCACCTTTTCTTAAAAACTGCTTATAGATACTATATATAACAGACTAATATCGAGTTATATGGAAATCCCATGCAAAAAGCTGCCAGCCAAGCAAGCAAAAGGCTGTAAATATCTGTCAATTGCGTCAGAGGAAAAAACCCTCCACCACCACCCTACAAAAAACCAGGATCGTTTAATAGTCTGGAATTATAAAGTTAAGATTTCATTTAAAAACAGATATTAAACCATACGTCACCTATACAAGTCTTTTCCATTCCCTTCTCAACTTCAAGTCATGCAAAAAAGGTGTGTCAGATGGAGACACAACGGAGCTCATTTAATGGACATTTTATGGCAGACTGAACTATGTAGTCTAGAGGTGCAAATATGTTACATCTAATAATTGTTTTATTTACATTCCTTCTAGAATCAGTCAAGTAAATGGCTTTAATTCAGTGCCTGTGCTAACGGTACATGAGCAAAGTCCTCTGTCCTGCAGCACACCCTGAAAAAAAGCCCAACAAGGAATAATGCAGGACTTTGTATCATTCTAACTTTTAATATCTTTGCAAGTTTCAAGATAATTATGGATTAGCATAATGAAAAAAATCAGGTATGCACTGACTGAGGACACAGTTCTATAAACGGCTTCAAATGACCAAAATTCACAGGTCACTAGAAAATGCAGTCTTGAATTCCTCACCTCTGCTGCTTTCTTTCCACTAAAACCAGCAATTCTGTGGCCACATGGCAAGTCAGCTCAGTTTGCTGATCCAGCTGAGAAGAAACCACTCATTTCCACCCAGATCACAGAATCACAGAATGACCCGGGTTGGAAGGGACCTCAAGGATCATGTAGTTCCAACCCTCCTGCCTGGCAGGGCCACCAAACATACACATTTACTAGATCAGGTTGCCCAGGGCCCCGTCCAACCTGGTCTTGAACACCTCCAAGGACGGGGCATCCACAACCTCCCTGGGCAGCCTGTTCCAGGGCCTAATCACTCTATTAGTGAAGAACTTCCCCCTAACATCCAACCTAAATCTTCCCTCTTTTAACTCAAAACCATTTCCCCATGTCCTGATCAGTAAACTACTGCCCCTTACTATAGGGTTTCATGTGGAAAAGAACCTGTGGCAGCAGCAGGCAATAGAGAAAACAACCTATGCTGTTCTGTATGTGACATTGAGCTCTTTGATTAGTTTAAGAGCATTAGAAAACTACATTATATGCCGATTTGAGGTGGGAGAGCACGAGAACAGCCATTAGACATCAGTGTGTCCCTGGTTGACAGTGCTCTAGAAGATTGCTACACAGAACACAGCTCCATCACCTCTGCAAACAGCTGCTCTCCCATGAGCTGGCACAGAAGGCAGAGCTTCACATGAGCACCTACTTGATTTTCGGAGAGCTTACCTTGGTCTTGCTCAGTTATGACAGTTTGATATTACCTCACCTCTTATCCTCCTGACCATACATAGCACTGGCTTCAGCAAGGGGACTTCTGCAGCACCTATTATGAAAGCTAGAACAGCAATTTGGTAATCACATTTGTTATCTGCTGCCTTAAGCAAATAACATTTAATGCAGTGTAAATGACACCCCCTTAAGCTCTTCCTGGCTCCCACTTCACCTGGAAACATTACAAGAAAAAGGTTTACTGAGATACAAAAAATAACATCAAGTTTCTATCTTCAATCAAACTTCACATAGAACTGCCAGAGCAGCCTTGCGCCCCAATATGCAGCCAAACAGCTGCACTGAACAGTAAGAGTTTTGCCTAAGAACAGCCTTTAGCTTTATCTTACACTGTCACAGTTCACTTCTGAACACAAAGCCACGTGCTCACAGACTCACTGGCAGTAATGGAGAGTACTAACTCAGCAGTTCTTGAAATGAGAGGCTGGGCAAATCATGCAGTGAGGTCGAAGCTGAATGAAGAAGTCAGTCTTAAGAAGTTCAAGACCAGGTTATCACTTGAAAGACTGAAAACTTCAGATTTCCCTTCTCAATATTTATAGGGTCAACGCTGGTGCAGCTGTATTACTGGCTGAATCAGCCTTATTCCTATGTGCAGAGAGGCCTAAGTTGGCATATGTTGGTCTCTTCCAAGCCAGATGGCAGAAAGCAGAGGTAGGAGATGGCGTTACACATTAAAACATCTCTTTTCATTTCTTTTATTTGCTATGCTTCCTTCTGGCTCCTTAGCTTGCCAGTTTTATCTGCTTTATACACAGCTGAGCTCAGTACACATTTGAAGAGATGTAAGAAATACTGCAATTTACCTGCAGGCAAAGGGCTTTGTTCAAGAGATGCAAATGCCAGTTTAGGGGGAATTGAAGAAAAATATGCCCAAAGAGTCCTAAAATATGCCTATTCACACTCATTTGTTAAGAAGGTATAAATACGTGCAGATAAAATGTAAGACTAAGTAAATATAAAGTCAGATAGTTAAAAATACACATTTTAAACTGTGAGCTCTAATTCCAAGTTCTGTCTCTAAATTACTCTGCAAGTTCTGATGCTCAGGTGGCCCACCCAGCTTTGACATTTGCTACAACTTCTGATACAAGTTTTCTACCAGCACAGCTCTGTGGGTTACCTTGTAGCAGATACTTAAAACAATCATTTTAGTGCTACATAAAAGCAGGTATCAAAGTGTTTTTAAACACAGGGGGAGAGAATGGTAACATTGAACATCTCTCAATAGGACCCCAAGTTTTCAAGTAAAACGCATCCTTCTGTTGTTGCATGTTGACAAAAGCTCCTCGGTCTCACTTGAAAGAAAGGATTAATTTAATGCATGTTGATGCCCTATGGTTTGGCATCACGGTTCATTTATTTCTGCCTCCATTTGACTTCTGGCATATGAAATTTGTTCCAAAAACTTGCCGAGCATTCTGTGAAACTGCTCATTTTATTTTTAAATAAGTAGCTCCTAAAAATAATAGGATTGTTAAAATCCCTCCCTTCGTGCGGTCCTTCCAGAGCCACTAAAATAGCAGCTCTCATAAAACAATACAAAAGCTCATCAATCTGCTGCTTAAGAAAACAACGGAATGAAAAAAACTTGCCCACTTCAGAAAAACAAAGGTTGAGCTCAATCATCAGCTTGCAGCTAAACCCCTACTTTTACTTAATGCAGAACAAATCAAATGCAGCAGTGTTAACTTAGAGCATAGAGAGGAACAGCAGACTTGGAAAACCACGTTCAAATGGTGACCTCTTTGCTAAAGCCAATGGAAGGTTTAAATATATCAGTACTGAGATAACACCTACCCCTGCAAAACTGTCCTTCACATGCTCCCTGTCCAGCAGCTGGTGCATGTGTTTGGCTGCTACTGGTAAGACCAGTCTGAAGTCATTATATAAGCAAGGTACTCAGCACAGAGCACAGAGGTTCAGGATGGTCTCCAGGCGAGACCTTATAGCTCTCTATAACTTCCTGAAGGGAGGTTGTAGTGAGCTGGGGGTTGGCCTCTTCTCTCGTGTAATCAGTGATAGAACTAGAGGGAATGGTTTTAAGCTGCACCAGGGGAGATTCAGGCTGGACATTAGGAAGTATTACTTCTCGGAAAGGGTAGTCAGGCATTGGAATGCACTGCCCAGGGAGGTGGTGGAGTCACCGATCATGGGAGTGTTCAAGAAACGTTTGGATGTTGTGTTGAGGAATATGATTTAGCTGGGAAGTATTGGTGATGGTTGGACTAGATGATCTTCTAGGTTTTTTCCAACCTTGATAATTCTGTGATTCTGTGAAGGTGATTCGTTATCATGAACCTAGATCAGATGTGTCACACAATGCTATTGGGGTCTTAAAGAACCCAGACAGAATCTCTTCCACAAATGTCTATCATTAGCAACATCCTGGCTGGGAGGTAGGTGGGCTATTACCCTCAGGAGCCGCTTTGCTTCCCTTGCACCTATTTAGTAGCTAAACCTATGTATGAGGAAGCTGCATACAAAGCTCTGCTTTCTTAAGGGGAAGGGGGAGAAGCAGACACCTATGTAATATAACCACCCAGATTATCTAAATACTAAGAGAAATGCAGAAGAGCACAACCTGGAAACTCAAGACACCCAAAAGCGAAGTCCATGTGGGTCCTTCAGTACTCAGGAATACTTTGGTGTCTCTAACATGACTCCTCCAGTGCTCCAGATTTGTCTTCTTAACCATGGATGTCAACCACCCCCCAACCTCCCCAGAAAATCAAGTTCAGATTCAGATTTCCAGCCAAGCTCATAAAATGCCCTGGAACGAGGAGCACGGCAAAGACACAGGCAGGTCCACACAGAGCCAGCTCAGGTCCACCAGGACTTATTAGTTCAGACAGCGCCAAAAGCAGCTGTACTGCAATATTGGTTCTAGAAACAGCAGAGATGTGTTAGCATGGCACTTGAAATAATAAATTGTGTTAGTGCTGAGAAGAATCTACTATGGGCCAAATTTGGAGCCTGTATAGCCACAGCATAGTTAATCTGCAACTGGAGAAACTGCCCAGAGGGTTGACTTTATTTTAAGCACAGCTCTACCTCTACATGCATGCCCAGTTTTTCCATCCTCACCAAGTTTTACACTCTGATCACCTCACTCTGTATGACCAATCCTTTCATCTACCCTTTTCCTGATTGTTTATTGCTTTCTCTTGATGATTCACGTCCAAAAGATCAGAGTGGTTGAGGTTGGAAGGGACCTTTAAGATCATCCAGTTCCAACCCACTGCTACAAGCAAGGACACTCCCACCAGACCAGGTTGCTTAAAGCCCCATCCAGCCTGGCCTTGAATGCTTCCAGGGAGGGGGCATCCACAACCTCTCTGGGCGACCTGTTCCAGTGTCTCCCCACCCTCATAGTTAAAAATGTCTTCCTAATATCAAGCCTAAATCTACCCTCCTGCACTTTAAAGCCATTCCTCTTTGTCCTGTTACTCCATGCTCTTCTAAAAAGTCCCTTCCCAGCTTTCCTGTAGGCCCCCTTCAGGTACTGGAAGGCATCTATGAGCTCCCCCCCAGAACCTTCTTTCTCCAGGCTGAAGGGCCCCAGCTCTGTCAGCTTGTCCTTGTAGGGGGTGTGCTCCAGCCCTCTGATCATCTTCGTGGCCCTCCTCTATACACACTCCAATGGCCCCCTTTCCCTCTTGCATTGAGGACCTCAGAGCTGCATGCAGTACTGCAGATGGAGTCTCACAAGAGCAGAGGGGCAGAATCACAAGCTTCCTCTGAATGCTCATGATAAGGCTGCAAACTGCCCAGCAGCGTGCACGCTTCAAGAGCAATGGCCAAAGTCCAAATATGAATCTCACCTTCCTTATGTCTACACTTTTACATGGCATACAAGCAGCAAGAACAGATAAAAGGTGAACATGGCAATATTCAGAACTCCAGCCATATCCTTGCCTTGCTCTAGAAAGCTACTGAATGGTCAGACTGACTGAGAACTCAAGTTTCAGTTCTCAGTGTTTTAATTCTATACTTATAATAGACTTTATTCTTTTTTAGACTCCTGTATGGAGTCAGCCATCATCTGCAGCCATACAGGAACTTCTAAGATGTCACAACCAATATAACATAAATGACTTTTCCAAGCAGAAATGGTATTGAGTTGTGTAGGATGATATGCATTAGCTTCACAAGCTGCTCCACACAGATTGAGAAGTCCAAACTAACTTAAGTACCTGAAATCAGGGCCTTGGAAAGAACCTTTATCATGAGAAAACTTTCGGAGCTTCTTGTATAGCATTAGAACATGCTCTTCTTCTTCCTGCAAGGTAAACTTGCCACTTAAACCCTTTTTTACAGCACAGAAACATGTAACTCTAAAAAGGGATAGACACTAAAATTAAAAATCTCCTTATGCAAAAAAAACCCCCACAACAATAACTATTACATTTATTCCATTTCAGCAGTATTACTCATATGATTGGCAAGTCTTATCAGCAGTGGACATCTGAAACGATCAGCCAGTGATCTGTTAAAATCACTGAGTGCTCTGGGGTTCTAGTAAGGCTTAATAAAGTTTCTTACAGGTCTGGAGCACTGTATAAACTCCGTCGGAGCTACTCTGGCATAATTGGTAATACAAACTGTCTGGCTTCGTGGAAGTTACAAGCTCTGGCTCCAATCCTACCAAGTCTTACTGAAGAATTTAACTCACTGCGCAGAACCCACTACTCACACATAAATTAAGGATATTTACAAATATTTGCACAGTATGGACATCTGTTGGCACAGCCAGTCATCTGGTACAGGATTCAACTTAAAACCTAGTCTGCAGAGAAAGGAATTCCTCAATTATCAATTCCTTTCTTAGGCATCAAGTATGTCAGATGCCAAAGGCTGGAACTGAAAAGCTACAACCAGAGCAAGAGAAGTGAAACCAAGAGTCAGTGAAACCATAACAATTGGTTCTGTTGGTTCTCTTGTAACTAGAGCAGCCCACTTTGTCAGTGCCCCAAGGCTTCCTTCCCTGGTTTCCAATCCTTGTTGAACCAAACTCCTTAACACTAAAACCTTTTGTGACATGTGAAATTAAATCTGACAGCCACGTTTACAGCCCATGTACAGAGCAGAGCTCCCACAGAATTGTTCTGAGTTGGGAGGAATCCCTAAAGGCTGCCTCTTCTGGCTCCTCTACAATAGGGGATACCTGCAGGAGCCTGACTGAATGTCTCCAGGGATGGGGCATCCACCACCTCCAAGGCAACCTGTGCCAGTTCTAAATCTCATCCCTTTTAGTTTGAAACCATTTCCTCGTGCCATGTCACAGCAGACCCTGCTGCCTGTCCCCTTCCTCCCTGCAGCCCCCTTTAGGCACTGATAGGCCTTTCCCAACTCTCCTGAGCTCTCTGTCTGCTTAGGACACGTGCAGGCCTTCCTGCTCTGCTTCAGAAGTACAGACATCTCACTGCCGACGAGGGCGAAGGAGCTCGTTAATGAAACTGAGGCTAAGGGCACTAACTCATTTCCTCAATAAACAGATTAAATAATAAAGAAAAACAAACTGCCTGAAGGCGAGGCAGGCAGGGGGGCGGTGCTGAGGCTCCATCTGAACGCTGACCACTTCTCACAACCTCTCTCCGTCGCTCACAGCATCGTCTATGAACTGGGACGATCCCACCACCATAGGAAATAAAAGCATTTGGGTGCAGTGCGGGACACTGGGGGTCCTCTCGGGACTTCGTTTGGGGGCTGTGTCACACAACCAGGGCACTCGCCTCCTAGCCGAGCTCCGTCAGCGGCGGTGTCTTATGAGCCCGTCCCACCTCGGGGCCCACGCGGGGTTACCTGGTGCAATGAGCACCCACTGCTCAGGGTGCTTCCCCGCGGGCCGCCGCTCCGAGCCGTTCATACTCCTCCGACCCCACCGGCCGCTCCCGCCGCAGCTCCGGCCGCCTCCGCAACATGGCGGCGGGGCGGGGACGGGCCGAGGAGAAGCGGGAACAGGCACCCGCTCCGTCCCCCCTCCTGATGGAAGAGAATGGTACGAGCCGCTGGAGGCGGGGCGGACGGCGGCAGAGCGGCTCAGTTGGGTCGCTTCGTCACGCTGTCGCCCTTTGGGTCCTTTCTGGGTGCCTGGGATGTGATGCCCATCCCACCATGCTCACTAACTGTGTCACTCAGTGCCACATCTGCCCTTTCCTTGAACACCTCCAGGGATGGTGACTACAGCACCACCCTGGGCAGCCTGTGCCAGTGCATCACCACTCATTCTGAGAAGAAATGTTTCCTAATATCCAACCTGAACTTCCCCTGGTGCAACGTAAGAAACGTAAGACCAATAACATAATACCTCTCATCCTATAGGGGCCACCTGTGAGAAGAAGCCAACCCCTGCCTCACCACAGCCTCCTTTCATGTTGTGGAGAGCAATAAGGTCATCCCTGATTCTCCTCCAGACTGAGCAATCCCAGTTCTCTCAGTCACTCCCCATACGACTTGTGCTCCAGACCTTCACAGCTTTGTTGCTCTTCTCTGGACACACTCCAGAGCCTCAGTGTTTTTCTTGTAGTGAGTAGCCCAAAACTGAACACAGTACTCAAGGTGTGGCCTCACTAGGGCTGAGTCCAGAGGGATGATCACCTCCCTGCTCCCACTGGCTGCACTATCGGATACAAGGCAGGATGCCATTGGCTTTCTTGTCCACTGCTGTCTCATGTTCTGCCACCTTTCTACTAACACATGTTAAAGCCCAGACTGGACACAGCTCTGATCAAGCTGCTGTCATTGGCCCAGCTCTGAGCTGGAGTAGTGTGTCTCCAGAGGTGCATAATATCCTGGTAAATGCGTCCTGCACCTACCGATAGTCCCAAGGAGACATAGGCACATATCAAGAGCCATAGATATGCATACACGTGCACGTGTGCATTAACTTATTGTTACCAGCACAAGAACGGGCTGATGGCCTCTGTCCTAGAGATTTAGAAGACAAACATTATATGTTATCAGAAGTATTAAACTATACATATCAATTGTAAATCTCAGAGATATGAAACAAATATTAGAAACATATTGACGTCTATGCCCTCAAACATAACAGAATAACCAAGGCCAACATATGCTAAACAGCTGAGTTGATGTAAGGCTGAAAAAAATAATTTCCTGAAGTCGGAGCATATACATTCATAACTCTGAGATTACACTAATCTAAATTTGTTTTATTTAAATTTTCCTGTTTTGTTTTCTTTTTCCCCCTTGCCTGAAGTGAGATGGGATAGAAATGCCAAAGACCACACTGTACCACGTGTTTTGAGGAAGTCCCTGCTGAAATCACAGGGCAGTTCTGCTTTCAAAGTGACTGTGAGTTGCCCTGGCATGTGCCTGGATTGCAGCATTTGCTGATGGATCTCCTAAAACTCTCTTTGGTACTTGTTTTAATGAAGACAGAAAGAGGCTTCCAGCTGTCCCACCATCACCTGTACAAGAGTGCTGGAAGAGCAGTGTAGGGTTGGTTGCTGCATTTGAAACTTTTCTAGAAGGAAAGCCTTCCATATGGTGAAAAGGTTCTCTGTAAATAACAATAACAGCTTGGCTTCCAGTCCTGAAAAGACACTGTGATGCATGGTAGGCTGTTGTACACTGCCAAGCTTCACGAGGCTCAAGAAGACAGGAATCCAGCTCTGCAAGCAACAGGTGCAGTGTCAAGGTCAAGCCCAGAGGCATCACCTGCAGTTGTTCCACTCACCCTGTTTCCTCCCTGACTGTGATGTGTGCAGGATCTCGTGTGATGGAAATATTATACCAAACATCACTGTACATTTGCAAAACTGAGTTGTCAAGCTCACATTTTCAAAGCACCAGTCTATCCTCATTCATGCATGTGGTAAGCAAGCTCATTTTCAGAGGTAGTGAGTACTTTACATCATTTTACATCTGGAATGGATGTTCCAGATGCCTCCTCTTTCTCTTCTCTTTCTCTTCTCTTCTCTTCTCTTCTCTTCTCTTCTCTTCTCTTCTCTTCTCTTCTCTTCTCTTCTCTTCTCTTCTCTTCTCTTCTCTTCTCTTCTCTTCTCTTCTCTTCTCTTCTCTTCTCTTCTCTTCTCTTCTCTTCTCTTCTCTTCTCTTCTCTTCTCTTCTCTTCTCTTCTCTTCTCTTCTCTCTTCTCCTTTTCCCTTCCCTTCCCTTCCCTTCCCTTCCCTTCCCTTCCCTTCCCTTCCCTTCCCTTCCCTTCCCTTCCCTTCCCTTCCCTTCCCTTCCCTTCCCTTCCCTTCCCTTCCCTTCCCTTCCCTTCCCTTCCCTTCCCTTCCCTTCCCTTCCCTTCCTTCTCCTCACCTCACCTCACCTCACCTCACCTCACCTCACCTCACCTCACCTCACCTCACCTCACCTCACCTCACCTCTCCTCGTTTATGACCATCTTCCACAATCTTTGGATGCATATTGGCTTTGAAATCTATAGTGATTTTTTCTCAGAAACTTCCACTTAATAATGTTTTTCTCAGGTATTTCAAAATGCCTCAAAACTGAAATTCTGCCCCAAATTTCTGCCCCAAAATTGAAATTGATATGGTTTAGGGGTTTCCTGTAGGTATGGTAAAGGGAAGATGGTTGGACTAGATGATCTTATAGGTCCTGTCCAACCTTATGATTCTATGATTCTTGAATGGGCCTGAATAATGTTTTAAAATGACATCAGTTTGGAATGAAAATAATGCAGTGATTTATACATATTAAATATTTAAAGCTTTCTGTTGTTACTCACGCACATTTGTGATATACTATCTGTCTTTATAAACCAATGACATATGGTATCATTATAAATAAAAGATATACTAATTGGGGATGTCTGTCAGGAGCTGATGGTACTAAAATGGTGTTTGCTTAAGGATTGACTCTTTTCCCTTCAGGCTTGCCAATGATTTTAAACTTTCCTGATACCTGCCAGGGAAAAAAGAAGAAGAAGAAGAAAAAAGGCCTCAGTTGAAAACACTGGACAGCTCTGAAGTGCTGTGGTGATATCATTGTATGTACTCCAATCTTAATTTTACACACATGGCTATTCTCATTTGGGTCAATATGACTCATCACTACAGAAAGCTGAATGCATGCAATATGGGACTGCATCCTATCGGAGGACAATCATTTTACACATTTCAGAGCCATTTGAGATGCATTCAAACCTCACCTGCTTGTTGTCCATTCATTCAGTTTTGCTAGGGCTGCTTCCAATAATCCAAATGTCTAAGCAAATGTAAGCATTCCTTTTTGCCAAGCAAAAATTACTTCCTGCTGCCAAGGAAATGCTACCTTTGTCCACCTTCAGCTGTGGAATTTATCCCTTTCTGTGCTACACAAAGTGAAGCGACTTTTACTCGGAGCAAGAACTGAACCAAATTTCAGAAGGAAGTATGATTCCTTGTTAAGTAAAGGTTGTTTAAAAGACAGAAATGTTGCCACTTATTATGTTTTATTTAACAATTTTTCAACACACAAATTACAATTACGGCCACTTTTACCCATTTTATGCTTCGATGGTCCAAACATTGATAGTTGTAACTTTGAATCCATTGATCTGCAGGCTTAAGGGTCAGCTGTATGTATGGAACAGTGCTACATCCCATCAGAATGAAAGTCCAGTCAATACACGTCACTTTAGCTGATGCACCAAAACACAGAAATAATTACAATTAATTTTATGTTATGTATGAAATACTGTTCTTGTTACATGTCAGATCATTGTTTTGCTTGGTTTTGCTCAAAACAAAAATGCTCCTGGCTTTGAAACAAGTTTATTTTTCTTCTTCTTTTTCTTCCTATTAGACAAGAATCACACTCCTTCATCCTCATGACTAACGGCGGATACGCTGAAAAGGCGAAACAACAGATAAATACCCAAACTGAAAAGGCTAATAAAATTGTATAAGGAAACATGAATCATGCTTCATTACACATTAAAATAAGCTCATTTAAATGACAAATGGTACATTCTTAGCGTACTCGAACAGAGCATAAACTGGTGATGAAGTATCTGCGTTCTGACCCACCAAAACAAATCACAGTCCTTCCTCATTATGTGACCAAAAGTACTCTCTGATGTGTCTAAAACACAACATTTATCACCCACAGTTCAGGTAATGGGATCATCTCATCACACATGCGATGGGATCGTCTTGTCTCACTCGCAGTCTCATTCTGTGATGGGAATAATTGCCATTTTGGTCACATGAAACACATGTGCTGGCATATACAAAGAAAAGCACCCAGGTGTGCAATCCTTTTATCCACCAGAATAAGTTTGCTTGCCTCAGAGAATGTTCTCCCTGTATCGGTCTTCTTGAATCCAAGAATATTAGAGAGCTTGTTCACTCCAACACTTAAATCCTGGTGACCTCAAAGGGTTTTTGTGCAACTCAAGGGAACACACAGAGCCCTAGAATAGAGATGGCATGGCCAGAAAGAACATGCACAGTAACGTAAACATTATAAATCTACAAAGCTCTAAAAACTATGTTTGAATTTGTAACTGAAGTACAAAATCATTTTATTTTAAGCTGAAAAATAATTCTTTTTAATATTCCTCCAGGCCAGTATTATCTAAACAAGCATGAGATTCACACTGTCAAACTTTAGACATCTACCTTCAGGCTGATCATTTAGTGTCCTTTTCTAGGTCATGGAAGGGAACAAAATAGCATTCTTATGAGGTATTCTGTAAGTTTATCTCTGCTTTAACCTACCTGTCTAGGGCTAGATATCCAAATGGTAGATACTTCAGATCAGCAGGTAAGCACTGAATCATAGAATGGCTTAGGTTGGAAGGGAACTTTAAGATCATTCAGCTTCAATCTTCCTGCTGCAGACAGGGCTGCCCACCAGCAGCTCAGGATGCCCAGGGCCACATCCAACCTGGCCTTGAATGCCTTCAGGGATGGGGTACCCACAGCTTCACTGAGCAACCTCTGCCAGTGCCTCACTATCTTCTATCTGGAAGAAACTGCTTTTGAGGATATCAAATGACAGTGATGTGGGTGAACAGGGCACATTTGCAACTCCTGCTCAAGCTAATAGGGATACTCGAATCAAGAGAACACAACAGGGAGCTGTTTGAAGACATTGTTAAGAATCATGTCTATCTCTTTTAGATGTTGCAATAATTAAAAGCCTGATGTCAATCAAAAAAAATCTCTTCCATGCCTGACATGCTATGTTTTTCTGATGGCTAGCAGCTTCTGTTTTGTTTCCAATTCTTCCCCTAAGCCCACCTTGGGAGGCCTAAGCAAGTGGCTGTGCTGCAGCATGAAAAGTAATGGGGCCCAACTCAGAATCATCAAGACCTTGTTACAAGAGTGGGAAGGGCCATCTTGGCCAGCTCCCCTGTAATGAGTGGAGTCATTCTCAGCTCAATCACATTACCCAGAGCATGGTCCAGCCTGGCCTTGAATGTCTCCAGTGCAGAGCAGTGAGGCAGGATCACCTCCCTCACCCTGCTGGCTATGCTTCTTTGGAAGCAGCTCAGGATATAGTTAGCTTATAGCTGTGAGGGCATGTTGCTGGCTTATGTCCAGCTTGCCATCCACTAATAGTCCCAGGTGCTTTTTATCTGGGCTGTGCTCCATCCTTGCATCCCTAAGCTTGTACTGGTAATAGGGTTGTCATCACTGAGGCACAAGACCTTGCACTGGGTTTTATTGAACCTCATGAAGTTCCCCTGGGCACACTGCTTGAGCCTGTCCAGGCTGCTCTGAATGGCATCCCATCCCTTGGGCATGCTGGTCTCACTGTACAGCTTGATGTAATCCTCAGCAAGATAGCAGTTGTACTCAGTCCCTTTGGTGATGCTACTGATGTTGTTAAAGGGCTCTGACCCCTGAGGGACACAACTTTTCATTAAAATCCTACTTGACACTTTATCTTTCTCCCCTGGTTCCTCATTGGCTGAGTGTTTTAGGTCAGGTGGGGTTGTGTGTTTACAGGATTGCCATGTACTTCCACTTTAGTTTGGTTGTATATATATATAAGTACAGTGAGCATGCATAAACCAAGCACTGGTGGTCCCTTTCTGCTTCCCTTTGGAAGTCATTTGCTCCCGTCCCATAAAGCAAGGCTCATCACATTTAACTGTTTCTCCCTAGGATGGTTTCAACCACTTTGTCCCCTTTTCTTTCTTCTTTCTCTCAGATTCTGTTGGCAGGTACAGCCTACAATGTGTGGGGTACCCATTTGCCCACTTGTAGTAACCAGGAAGAGAAATGATTTTGGCTCTTTGAGCTCTGCTCTACCAGAGCTGTAACAGCGTGTTATCAGTATGGTTTTCATTCAGGATCCAAAAGATGTCATTATACATACCTCTATAAAGTACATTCATAGAGATGAATACTAAATCTGATCTCATAGGCATGAATCCAAACCTCTTCATAGAGTTTCTTTGCAAGCCATGATAATGCCTATTAAGAAAATTAGCTCATGCAACAATTTGAAGGTATACTCTATCAGCTACGGGAGTTTCAGATTCTCTCTAGAAACCAGACTTCTCTGCTAGGTTTGGAATTACTAGAGATGGTTGTTTTATTCTGTCTTTTTTCCTTCTGAAAGACAAATACACTGGGAGAGTTGACCTGCCTGCTCTCTGCTTGCAGGCGATGAATAAAGATACCTCTGTAGGTCTAAAGGTGTTGGGTGCGTAGTACTGTGGGAGTTCATGCACTGTAAGCCTGATGTTTCTGAAAGTGTAAGGCTTATTGCACATGAAGAAATCACACTTAGTCTTCTCAGCTGAATTATACATTGGCTTATAAAATGTTGTGTCTTCACTAGAATGAGTAAGAGTATTACTTTGTGAGTGCTGCAGAGAGATTGGAATGCTGATATGCATAAAAAATAGATTTCAGCCAAGTATTTAGTCAAGGGATAGTCTAGAATGCTAAGAATCCTTGTTACTTGAAACATCAATGGTATTTTGTAACCTTCATAATGGAGATCATTAGAAAAAATAATTAAAAAAAATAAATATAATGAAGGTATATGTGTCATCCACTGCTTTATTTAGACAAACAGCCTATGTGAGACACTATACCAAAAATTCTGTGCAGATCAAGAAGTGTTGTCTTTGACATAGCCCTTATCAAGAACATGGTACCAGAAACGAAGAGTTGGCAATAAAATATCTGCTTTACTGGATTTGGGAGGCAACCAAACTGATTACAAAGACTGAAAATTGATTTCAAATGGGAAAGAGTAGGATTAATCTTAAAGAGAGCTGAATTTATTCCATATCTTTTTAAAAATGGCTAGTGGAGACTGACTTGCCTATAGTTCAAAACAGACTTTTTATCATCTGTCTGCTGGAGGGAACAATACAGGCATGTTTCATTTACTTAGGAAATGGCCAAGAGCCAGAGAAAGATTAAAAATGTAAGCAAGAATCAGTGCAATGGTTGTTCCTGTAAGAGTTAGACAGTTGGCCTGCAATATCAGCAAATCCTCCCACAGAAGATATGTTCCTGTACTACAGGATTTGTGTTTGGTGTGGAAAGGATGGACTTAGCTGTTATTCCTGCACAGTTGCACATGGTATGCATTTGGTATGTGAAAGAGAAAGTAAAAGCAACTGATATACTTGAAGAAATGTTTTATGAGCAGGAGAGCTAATGAGCACAAATAAATCCTAAGAGGGGCAAATTATTTCTTACGGGTTTCTCTCTTTGTTCTTCAGCTCCCCACCATAATAGTCTCAACTTCCCTGCCCCGTCCTCTGTGGTGTGTTGGGCCCTTTGGCCACAGCTGGGCAAACAGTGTGATAGCTCAGCTCCAAGTGTCCCAATTTGTGGGGACAAATGATCTCAGGAGCTCCATCCTCCAGGAGATATTCATTGTTCTGTAGACAGTGAAGACGTAATCAAGGCTGCCTAACCTAAGGATCTAACTGAGGTTAAATTTAAGGAAGCTGGTTAGCCACTCTGCTTGCAGTGCTTCTGTCCTTCTCCATGAACAGCACTGTCTTTATCTCTAAGACTAGGCACCTAAATTTGGTGGACAAGGTCTGCCTTTAGGGAATTCCAATAATCTACCTCTGCTGTCCTTGGGAGGGAAACCTTGCTCTAGGAGAGTTTCTCCTCCAGTTGTCCTAATTTGTTGTTCAAATTAGGAACTTAAGATAAGATTCTAGTTTGAGCCTTATGCTTCCTAATCTGATTGAAACTGGCCATAAGGCTTAGAAGAATTGAAGAGGAGGAATGCCTGGTTGCAGAACTATGGGGAGCCAGGCAGAAAAATTAGGGGAACATGTTTATTTAATATATTGATTTATCTATTTTAGTATTACCACAGATAATGAAAAATACAGCGAAAAATACATTTTCATTTAGTTCAATTAAAACTTTTAATTAAAACAAGTTAATTGAGTGCAGGTTGGCCAGGGTATGTATTCATGAGAAGTGCTTCAAGATCTCTGCCTGTTCTTGTGGCACTGGGACGATAAAAACCAGCTCTCTTCATTACCAGTAACCAGCCTATCAGAAGGAAGCAGGTGAGCTTCTTCCATTCTCACACCATGGGGCCGTGGTTCTTCTCTGATGTGCAGACACTCTTTGGAGTGTGCCATAATCTGTTTCTGGCTTCGCATTTTGTTTCAAAGAGATGGAATAAAAACGTTATGTCCGTTTTGCTTCTGCAGCAGAATGCTTTGGGAAGAATTCTGGACTCAGAGAAATGTTATCACTGAGGTACCAAAAGACTGAAGGACTAAAACCATTACATGAGTTTCTGAAAAAGGAAAAAAAACTAACTAATATGGAAACCATCCATATTGTTTGTGCAAATTGAGTTTTAAATTATACAGAATTGTAACAGCTATTAGGGTAATACCTTAGTTGCCTCACAGGATTTCCACATTCATTGCACGTAGAATGATAAACTAAAGCTAACAATTTTTTTATTTTTTTTTTAATTTTAGAGTCAGATTTTGCTGCTCTCCTTCTAATTGAGTTAGTGGGTAAATCCTGAGGGTCAGAAACTGAAGGAAGGAAAAGCTAATTGAAAATGAAACCACAAGAAACAAGGGGAACTTTGACAAAGGAGAGGAAAAAAGAAAGAGCAGTACATCTAGTGAGTGTGAAAGAACAGATTAACTGCAAGGAACACTGGAAATTTCCTTCCCTGGGGAGTGCATCAGCTGCTGCACCCAGCACAAATCCATATTCATCAGACATTAGGCATCTCTGGTCAGAAGCTGGATCAAACTTCCAAATGCCAAAGAAAATGGGTGGGGTGAATGGAGCTCTTTGCTTTCAATAAAATGCTTTCAAGTAAAAGCTTCCGATGGACTGTCCCCTTTTCTCCTCTTCTGTGTGAAAACCTGCAAGCTTCAGCAATGGCTGTTGGTTTCCAATGATAAGGAGTTAGTTATAAGGCGGATTGGGTGGCCAGTGTGGATAAGGCCAAGGGGTGATATAAATTGAATGATATTTTTCTTGTATTTTTCTTGTGTTTTGGGGTTTGTTTCTGTCCTCTCGTCCTTTCAGGAGTATTTTTTCCCCTCTTTTTGCTCTCTACCTAGGCTTTTTTCTTAACTTAAATATAAAACAATTTGGCTTCAGTGTAACTGGCCAGCTAAACTGCATTTTAAGGTCAGTCCATAAACAAATTTAACAACTGTTGTTAATTAAGTAGTTATTGTAGTATTGATGGGGTCAAACAAAGGGTATGTGTGGGAGGGAAGGGAAATAGAGAGCCTAAGTGGCAAAAGGTGGGGAGAATCTTGGCTCCTGATTTAGAAGGAGTGAACAAGCGCAAGTCTCTGGATAAGGCCTCTGGGACATAACAATGATAGTCAATCTTTCAAATGTTGGTGCAAATATCAATCAATTAATAACAAAGGATGGTTCGTGTTCTCTAATTCATGCTTCCCTGTGAGCTGAGTACGTTCTCAGAAACCATCCTGGTAAGTAAGACATGGCTCTCCTCTGTCAGTGGCATCCCTATAATGACAGCACTACACTGATATTAATGCCTCCCATGCCAGGGATTTGTCCATCTCCAGCTGCTAAAAAGAGTTGTTGCAGAATGTGACTTACAGAGTAACAGAGTGAAGGAAAAAAGAAAGACCACGTTTAATTTCAGTACTCAGAAATGCACTTTCTATTCCATGAAAGTAGAACTCCTGCTGTCAGCTTGACTCGCATTCTGATCCTGTGTGTGCCCAGCTGAACTAATGTATGTTATACAGTTCCATTTTGACTCCACAGAGGAGGGCAGGAGGAGCAAAATATATGCTTTCAGTCTGTAAGGCATTTTAAAGTTAATCAGGTCCTCTGGGTCTGATCTAATTTGTGTAAGATTGCTGTTGATGATTAGAAGAGCTATTTAAGATTTTGGTTAATAGTCTGTTACGTGGACCCAGTGGAAAGATTCCAATAGCAGTCTGTTAGTTTTTCCCTGTCACATTCAGGTTACAGACCCTTCACAGATGTTGTAAATAGACATCAATACTAAAAGGGAATATTACACAAATTAAAATCATAAGTGTGCTCAAACTGCCAACACAGACATTTTGTTAAAAACATCTGTCACATAAAAGCAAACATTTAAGGCCATTATATTTATAACAATTGTTTTCATTTTTAATATGTAAAATATATTTTTCTTCTGTTGTTATTGACTTGAGTATTTTTTTTCTTAGAATTTACTACTTATTTTTTCCAACGTTATTTATGTTCTTGACCATGCAAATGATGATGTGGACTTCTAATGAAAAGAAATAAATCTCAGTGGTTGGAAGTCTAATAGATACGTGTGCAATGAATGAGCCAATTGAGAATCCAACACAGCCTTCTCCAAAGAATATACAGTTATCAGATATTATAAAGACAAGTACAAAGCTGGATGTCCACTCAATGATGTCCAGTTATTTCATTCTGTTCTGCAATTAATTTATCAGGTGAAAAGGATAACTGAAATAGAATTCTCCTATTCTGGGCCTTTCTGTTGTATTACTGCTGATGCTGCTGTTCTCATGGCAGGAAGGGTAAGGTCCCATCCATGCCCCATTTGTCCCTGCTTGCAACTCTTGTCTCTCTCATTGACTTGGAGCTAAGTAGTGAGGCAGGATATGTGAATTCATTCAGTTGTCACAATTGGGATGGCTTTGCTGAGCTCAGAACAAGTGTGTTGGCCTGATGCAAAGAAAGAAAAACTTTTTCCTTTATATTCTCTGTTCTGAAAACCACTTAAACATATTCTCAGTTTTAAGTCCACACATCTTTTCATTGAAACAATGAGATTAAGCAGTTTCTTGATGTAAGACCCCATATATTTTGGCACAGTTAAAGAATAGTTGGGATACTGGTGGTCGTGTGGCACGGAGGGTCTGCTGCACCCTTTATATATGGAACCGGCCTGGAGAATGGATGAACCAACTCAGGCTCATGCAGAAATGTCCTGAAAAACATAAATTCTAGTTTCTGGTTCAATGCAAGAACAGAGCATGAGATGAAGTCAGCAAGTCATTCAGTGCTTTTCATAGGTGGGCAGATGTTTAGCCACATTCAGGAAAGCAGGGCTCATCATGTGTAAATTGGCTCTATCCCAGGCCTAACCAGTACACTCTGAATGGAACTAGGAAATCTCAACTAGATCCCTATGCTTAGGTACCTGGATGAGCTCCGTTGAGTGCACTGAATAGGTTTCAGCTGAGTGCAGTGGGATTGTATAGTGAGAACAGTCTGTCACGGGGCACACCAGAAACTCCATCACTGGAGGCATACGAGATGCAATAGAACAGGGTGTCAGATAACCTCATTCCCTTTTCCCATGAAATATTGTCTATGATGGTCTTTCAACTTCCATCCAACCTGGCCTGTTTGGTGCTTCAGCAAGCCTTACACAACATGAAGACATCAATAGGAGCAATATCCTACTTTGAGTGGCAAGTCAAGAGGCTTCTGATAAAAAATAGAGTTTTGAACACTGCAAACACTGCTAGAGAACACTGCGTTCATCATCCATCATTACTGGGGAGGCACGTATCCCATACCCATTGTGTTTCAAAGGGCATGATTAGGTGGTTGTGCTTTATAAACCTGGACTCGGTGAATCTATAGAGCAAACTAGCCAAACACTGCCTGAAGCAATCAGCTTCTCTCCTATATTTTTCAGGCCTACAGTGCAATTTAATCAATGTTTAGCTGTATGTCTATTGTATTTATTATTTGAGCATTTCGTAACAGTAGTTAAATTTTATTCTCTTGATATTTTTCACAGTATTTCATGTAGCAGAAGATGTTTGAAAGAAACAATGAGAAAGAAAGATAGTGAAAGTGCATAAAGATTTGACATTGCAGTTTCCCCCACTAAAATGACATCATGTATTTTTTAGGCTTTTTCAGTGAGAAAACAGGAACGCGATAGGTTACAAATAAAATGTTGCTCTCAGCGTTCCTGCTTTTATGAACTGCAAACCAGAACCACCAGACATCCCAGCAGCACGTAGATAAGAACCATCAGCGTCAAGGCAGATTCTTGCAGAGCACGTAGCCCTTGTGTGCATGACCTGTAAGGGGTCCTGCTCTGGGAAACACAATGCCTGCAATATGTCCATTCCTGTGTTTACTGCTCATCTTATGTTTCGTGTGTATCTCAGTTCAACATGCTTTGTTTGCTGTGCTCTGCATTAGCTTCAGCAATTACTTCTCAGCCAGCCTGTGTGCTCTCAGTTCCTTTATTTCCTTTGCTTTGCTCTGTGAGCACAGCTACTGTTGCAGTCAGCAACAGGAGTTCTGGTAACATTGTTTATCTCTGTCCTGTATGAGCTTGGAAGTGCATGAATTCAGGTGTTTCTCTCTCTCTCTCTTTCTAATCAAATGCTAAATTAAAATAAATAGAATTTTAAAAGTAGAATAAAGTTTCTATTCTAGTCTTCAGAATGAACAAAGTAATGTAACTTCAGAGGTGCAATGCAGTTTACCAGGGTACAAATTTCTCAGGTATGACTGCTGCAGAAATGCCCATGAGCTACAGGAGTAGCTTAGTGTCCTTTGTGTCACTGTCCTAAATGAAACGTCACTCAACCATCACATATGGGACCATAGGGCAGTATGGTAGGAAGATGTATCGCTTGCCTGCAGTGCCTCAGCTCTCCTCAAGAGTAATTTAATCACTGTTCTGCTCTTATTAACATGCTGCCATTCAGGCGTTCCCCAAGTACCTTGTCAATGGAGGGCAAGTGCAGTGCAGGATTCACTCCTTTCACTTCAATTTTTACGGTTTCTTCTTGTATAAACACAATTCAAGGAGTTTTACAAAAGCTGCGTAATTCAAGACAGCTTTTGGCATGATGATAAGAACTGAAAAGAGAGCAGAAAAGAACCCTTCACTCTGATTTCAAAACGAAGGAGTAAAAAGTATCCCAGACATCTGAGATGGGAAGTTCCAGAAAAGACTTCTTAGCAGCCCCCTATCTAAACATAACAATGAGACAAATGAGCCAGTATGAAGTGCTACGAAAAGCCATGTACTCCAACCTGTACCTTTTAGAGGCTTAGATACTGAAGTATAAAACAAAAGACCCAACAAAATAACAAAAAGGAAAGAAAAAAACCACATAACACCTCTTTCTAAGCCTAGAGATTGCTAGGAATTTTCTGTTGGGAATGATCTGCCACAAAGGAAAAGGCACTCTTTACAAAACCAACATTTTTCTGATGGAAATCTCTGATTTTATAGGGAAAAACAAAATTGCTGGGGAAATTTTAATGAAATATTTAATTTTAGGGCATTTATTTAGTTGGAGAGACTGTTTTGAACTCAACGAGAACATTTAATAATTAGTTCTTTAAGACTACATTGCCAAAGCGCAGCCATGCTGTGCTGTCTGAGATGAGTGGCTGTATCTCAGCTGGCTTCAGCTGCTGTCCCACACAGGCACTGCTTTGCCACAGGCCTGCATCTCATCCGTCAGCTCCGTGTGGATGTCTTCGGATGCTTTGCAGCATCACACTGTCCTTAGAGGGTGCAGCTAACCCAGCCATCCTTTTACAACCTCTCTGAGGCTCGGAACTGAAACTCATTCACTCAGTCACGTTCTGTGGAAGTCAAAGGTGAAGTGAGATGAATGTGGTGTGCATCTGACTGTTGTGCTGCAGCCTGGTTTCCCATTTACCTGCTTCACTAACTGCACGATCTGGTTTGGGAGCCCTGTGTAACTAGCTTAGGCTCTGCCATGAGAACGACCTACAGAATTAGCTTTACATACATTTCACAAGCTCTGGATGGAAAATTCAGAGCAAAAGTATACAGATACCTGGACAAGGTCCCAGATCTTTGGGGAGGGCTGTGGGGAAGATTTCAGCAGGTTTTTTTTTTTTCTGCTTGGGAAGAGATAGACTGGATATTGTATCCGGTACACATGTCTTTCTTACAAATGTTCTTGCATTAAGTAAGTATAACCATCCTTAATATAAACTCTAAATAACCCACCACATGGTATGAATCTATAGGTAAGTAAAATTTGCAATGGTTCAAATGAAGCCTTCCAGAGACTGAAAGGTTGTTTTTTATTTCTTTTCTTTTTTTTCTTCCTGTAATGGAAAGTAGAAAAGTTCACCCTGCGACTTTTTACCTCTTCCAGCTCGCTTTCAGTTTGGCCATGGGGCGTTCAGGTGAGTGAAGATGCAAAGGATTCATTGTGGAAGGTCCAGTAGCCAACATTACTACTTCAGACACGTGTGAATGAAGATCTGCATAGGAAAACTAATGGCTTCCTCCAGCTCTTTAAGAAAATGATAATATCTTGCCCATATAGGGGTGTAGGTGTTTTACAACTCCGTTACTACATCTAATAGAGCTTAATGCTTTTTAGGCATAATGCTGCAATAAGAAGTCATTATGTTTTGTCTGAATTTCAGCATAAAGTAGCAAGTGCTCTTTGGTCAGGGACATGCAATAACCATAGCTGTTTAGCTGAATTATGTTTCTTAAATTCTTACATGGCCAAAACAAATTTCATTAAAATTGACAGGCCAGCAAAAAGAATATTAAGCTTGTGTTAATTTTCCTAACGTGGTAATGGAATATTAACCTATAATCACATTAAAAGCCAAATCACCTACAGCAACCACCAGGAAGCTGTTGGTAATTGAGACTTTTTGTTTTCCACTCGAGGCACTGCATGCTGAGGCCCTCTACAAATTTCACACAGCCATGCACTGTACTGAAAGCAGGTAATGCTGGATGTGGGGAAAGTTGTACGTGCACTTGCAGAGATATGAGCCAAATCCTGCAGGCTGCAGGCTCTTACTTCAGACCCAAAGCTACATAACAACCATACACAGAGATGCTTGCAAGACAAGGCTGTGCACCACACCGTCCCCTCTTGTTAGAGAGATTACCTTTTTTTTCTACACCTTTTGCAAAATTTCTGCAGAGATTTCTTTTTGCCTTTGGAAGAAAAAAAAAGAAAGGGGGGAAGGAGGAGGAGCCCGAATTTCAGTATTTACAGCAAATCTCTAAGGAAACACCCATCTAAATTATGCAAACCATCAAGTCTATGGTTATGGCTTTTAAATGCAGTTGCTGTCTAATTCTGTTCATGCTTCAGCCTAAGCTATAGGAAAGAGGCTGAGCCATATTATAATTGGATTAAAAATATAGTGTGCCCCATGTAGAGATTGCAGTCCTCTCCCAGGACTGGATGACAGACGGATTTGGATGGAAGCAAGTAGGCTGTCATCACCTCTTCCTACACTGAAAAACGAACTGCAAGTATAAGGCTTTTCTCCCAAGCTGGCACTATTTATGCTTCTCATCCTGGATTCTTCCAACCATTTGTACAAGATTCAGCCTTCTATCTTCTCTTATTAGGCAGTGGTGGGACCCTGGAGCTCAGGGACTCTTCCAGAGCTTCTCCAACACAGAAGGGTCAACTTCCATGGCCCTGTCCTGTGGTCACTAGCATCACCCAGGTGTAAAGAATACCAAGGCATAACCTGATTTAACAGATTTAACAGATGTTGTGTTTTCCAGTATCTGTCAGTGTGGATCCAGCACAGGGTCTGACTATCCATTTAGTAGATACCACTTGACTTTCATCTTCACTGCATGACAGGAGCCTTCTTCCGAGCAAACTGCAGTCATACCAACCATGGCTTGAGGTCTCCTGTAGGCCTCAGGTTATATTCCTTGCCCTCAGTTGTCATCGCTGTTCTTTGTAACCTTTTCTTCATAAAGTTTCTGAAGTACTGCAAAACCAAAGCTGTATCCCACTAGATTTATGCTTCACAGCATCACACTGAGGTCCATGTTTCATCCCCTGAACTAGGTAATACAAGTATATAGAGGTGTTTGGGGATGCAGAGCCCGCTGGGATAGCATTAGTGAATGGTGTAAGAAGGAGAGAAGCAAAGGTAGCATAGGTTTGCTCAAAGCTATGCCTGGGCACTGTCTTGCAGAGAAGGTCCATAGTAGAGCCAGAGAGAGAACAAGCCAAGTTAACCAAGGGTCCAGAACTGGATCTCAGTCCTTGTCCTCCTTTCCTAAGCAAATACACAAGAGATGGAATTGTTCAGCTTGTGTCTGCTGCCAGCAATTCACATTTACCTGCATAAGGACATCACATTGGGCCAAATGTTCCACATCGCTGCTAAGTGTGAATTGTACTGTTTGTGCATGGATATGGTGTGCTCCACTATCTGCTGAGTGTGCTGTGCTGCCCTCCCAGCTCACAGCAAACTGACAATAGTAGGAACAGGGGTGGAAGGGGACAGTAATTCTGCATTTCCCTCTTCCTGAGGCTGTGATCCCAAGTACAGTCAGCCATCCGCCAGGATCCTGCTGATCCAGGTCAGGTTTGCATCCACCTCCTCACTGCTAAGGCTCACAATTTCCCAGGGTGCTACTGATGTGGGTTTATGGCCTCCCTACTTCTGGCAGGAGGGATCTGCAGCAGGTGTGACACAGCCCGTGTGTATTTGGCGTAGCACCTGATGAGCTGTTGGTGGTTTTGGTTTTCAGTTCTTGGGAGGGAAGCACTGGGGTCAGGGAGATGGGTGTGATGGGATTCACAAGCTGAATGTGTGCAGTCTTTAGTGAACCCATTTCTATGTGCTCAAACAGACACACGATTTGTGCACTGGCTACCAACAACTTTGATTTTTCTTTCCTCTTGCAGTCCACATTTCTTTCACACAAGGCTTTCTGAAAGGACAGAATAAAATGAGTTATATTACAGTTGTATTAAATACCTTTGCTTTATGTTGGTATATGCCTCAGGATTGCCATTATATGTTCTTTTTCTGTGTATCTTTAGACAGGAGTGAACCAGACTCCTCAAATGCACACAGGAAACCATCAGAGTCAGTAGAAGAAATATCCATCCACTTGTGAAGAATGGTGACACTGAGTACCATCCAAACCAGCCTGAAGCCACCTTCAATTGGGCCAGGATTTTACTTCAACAATTTGAAGAAGCATTTCCCATTTAAATGCTCTCTGATTCTGTAAATGAACAATATTATTCATCTTAGGTCTGTCACATAAAGAAGAAAAATGTACGTATGAGTTTAATCCCTTTGTTGGTTTATAACCTCAGAACTCAGACTGGAGAGTCACAAATCCACGTAGACATCCCCAAGTGCTGACTTTTGCATTTGGATTTCTGATTTAGTTGAAAAATATATAAAAAACTTGTGTAGCCAGACAGCTCCCTATTGGCTAGACATCTGTACAGGCTCAAGAGCATCGTATATTTCTGCAAAGATCTGGAATAAATTGTGCTCAATGAATTGGCCCCTCATATGCCTTATTCAAACAGAGGACTCTGATGAACTCATGTATCGTGGGAGTGTCAATGGCAAAACAATACCTCTTTGGTGAAATCTAGTGGGAGCTGCCATCGTAAATGTGGAAGTTGTGTGGATCCAGGAATAAATAATATTAGGAAGATGGAAACATATTTATAGATCAGTATTAGCGACTTCAAATTGCATTCAGCTTCTTGGACATGAGTTTTGTATTTTGAAAGCTCTACAGTGACTCTGAAGAAAAGTAGCTTCACCCACCCGACCTCAGCCATCTAGAAGGGAAGTGCCCGACCTAAGCAGTTCATCTAGAAACATCATTTATGGGGAGCTCTGTGTCAGTTTTACTGTGGAGCATGCCACCCTGTGAAGCTGCTTGTCGTACCATTGATGAAATAGAAAATGCAGGCTGGTGTTTTTTAATTACTATCCAGCTAAAAGCAGGGATCTGCTGCTACACGTGTACTCAGTAGGCCACCTACCAGCTCATATGCATAAACAGCAAGCAGGGGCACAATACTGGAAACAGATTTATTAGTAGTTCTATTTGTTGTCACCACATCTCACTCTGAAGGCCTGTCTCAGCCTCTTTTGTTGGATGAACAATGATTCTTATCCATCTGACCTGACCTTTTCTTCAATGGTAGGACATTTCTGTGCCATTTTTCTCCTTCAATGTAAACAGCTGTCTGTTTGCAGCCAGTAACTCTGGACCAACATTCAGTCTCTCATTCGGATACTCAGCTGAGCATGCACCCATATAAACAGCTCACACATTGCCATGTGGATTTTCAAACACAAAATTGTGATTTTCTTTCATGACTGGGGTTCTGCAAGAGTGGGTAAAAACTGCACACAGATTTATGAATCCTGCTGTTCACCCAGTCTAAATTTTGGCTCCGCTTCAACCTCTTTCCTTTCCTGTTTTCCCAAGAACGTTCTGCTTGGAAGCCGGGTTCATTAATGTAAAGTTCAGAATTATCCAGGGACTCTCTCCCACCTTCCTCGCCAGCTCACGTCCTTGCTGGGAGCCTTATAGATCTGTCCCTACCAAAACAGGCTCATTTCCAGCCCCTCTGGTCAGAGCCAGTTCCTCCTCCTGCCACCTGATATCCTGCATGCAGCACAAGACTGTCTCACAGCTCTTTTAAGCTTGGTTTCCCCTCTCTGAACTCCTTTCTGAATTTAGGTAACCCATAATGTTTCCCAGAAGGTCCAATTATGAGTCACTTGCTCTTAACATATGAGCCATCCTTCAGCACATCTGCAAACTGTAGCTATAGCCCAGGTGAGACCGAGCCTGTAGCAACTCCATGTCACAAAATGTGTATTTAGATTTCTTGAGCTTACTTATACCGTTCTTCTGTCCCTGCTTCTAAAGATACAGGACTATATTTATTCATGGTTTTAAATAAATATTTCCATTTATTCCTGGCAAAAATAAATACTGCTACTGTTGGGTTAGTTGTGGCAACGGTCTGATGAACATTACAAATTGGCACATGTATGGCTAAGAAAAATGATCCCCCATCTCCTATCGCTTGTGCCTGCCTCAGCATCCCTCCTCTGTGCGAGCACAGCAGCTGCATATCTGCAAAACAAGCTTCCAAGGAGAAGAAATACATCTGGAGAGTATTCTTTTTTTTTGTTTTGTTTTGTTTTTCTGGGTAAATTTAAGCCTAGATCAGCTTCTCACTCCAGTTCAGTGCACAGATATGAGGGAGGAGGCAATGCAGAAGTGGGCAAGGCAATACTGGGGATAGGTGGGACTGTGTCTTCCAGCACCCATGCCATTTGATTCGAACTTGTACTGTCCATTGAAATGCAGGCTCAATTAACTTATCTGAAATTTCCCCTCGGGAAAATGCGAGTTGTATTTCAAGGTCCTAGAAAATAAATAAAATATTAATGAAGTTTTTGTATGGTGGCAGCTCTTCCGAGAATAAAACTGTCCTTTCAGGTAATTAATTGTATTTTCTTCAGTTCTTACAAGATTCCCCCCCTCCCACCCTAGATTTTACATGAGGTTCTTAGTGGTTTCAGAAATAAAATGGAATAAAATATAGTAAAAAAGAAACGGCAGTTTGTATCGTTTAGAAATAGTCATAGCACAGCATAGGAGCTTCAAAATGTGTGCACAGCACCCAAAAGAGTTAATGCGAAATGATAAAGCCGTACTTCATTCATCCAGGAAAAATACCAGCCCTTCCTCTACTCCAACATCAACATGTTTACCACTGGGACGGAGGGAAGACAACACCCTAGGTACGCTCTTCAGAATAAAGTTATTTTGACCGGCAGGAATTTTCACTGCTTTTACTCTCATAAACACAGTACAGATGTGGATATTAGGAAAAAAACATTTGAAAAGCCATGAGACTGTGACTCATTTTAGCATCATACGTACAGTCTCTATATGATTGCCCTGTCTTTAGCTACAGCAGCACATCAGTCAGCTGTGCTCAGCACTGACACATTGCAGTCGAACCGCTCTCTGTGCTGCTCCTGTGGTGCTCTAAAGCTGATAAAACTCAGCAGCTGTTATTTTCACTGGCTTATGCAGCGCGTGGTGGGTGTTCTGGTCACTTTATAAATATCACCTTTACACTTCCAAATACTTAGAAGCACATTCATTACCAACAAAGTATCTCCACGTAGATGAAAATGTGTATTTAGTTGGTGTTACATAAAAGGTCGTTTTTGAGAGCAAGATTTCTCCCCTGAATGACACGTAAGAGAGTGAAAATATTTTTGTGTTTGTATCCTAGGAACATCTGCTGAAGTACATTCGAATATTGGCCACAGGAGGAGCCACGCTGGTTGCAGCGCTGCAGTGCCCAGCTGGTTTATAGGCTGAGCTGCCATGCTCAGCCCTTGGCTGCAGAGCCCCCCACCAGCAGAACAGGCCACATGGGTCATCTCTGCTGCACCAGTGCCATGCTGCCCATTTTAAGTCAGGTGTTTGGCATTTTGTAAGTGGTCTGCACAGACTCTATGCTTTCAGGATGAGGGGTGGTGCTCTGTGAGGGCAGTAAGCTGCAGTAGGAGAAGGGGAAGAAGCTAGAAAGGAGCAGTGACACCTTAAGGGCTCTTTTTACAGTGAATGTCTTTAAATCTAGGGTTCACCTTCTCTTTGAATCCTGTCTGATCTTCTGGTCACCTCAGGATGTCAAAGCTCAAAGAAGAGCAGCAGGGATGATCAAAAGTATTAAATGTCTTCCATGATTATGATGTCTTGGGTTCTCCAGCCTGGAAGAGGGGCAATATGGTAGAGACATGCAAAGTCCTGACTTCATGGAGAAGCAACTCACTTGTTGCTTCCAGTAGAATAATGATGGGCCACAAAGAAGCCAGGCTGAAAACAAAGAAGTGATTCTGCAAGCAGTAAGTAGGCAAAGACTTTGTTGCCAGAGATATTGTGGCTTTAACAATTTGAGGTGGGTTGAAAGGGAGAGTGGATAAGCACTTGAAGAGTAACTGTGGGTTACTAAACAAAATAAACAGACAGACAAAACAAAACACATCAGAGGAACAGAAAATACCCCTAGCTGAGATTGGTCAGAGGCTCCGGAAACACTTGACAACTTACTTGCCTTTTCACATTCATCAACCGGCACGTCCTTGTGGCCACTGTCTCCCTTTTCTCTGGGTTATGTAGTGAATGTGGTTGCCCCTTGTCACAGTTCAGGCAGCCCAGTGGCCTGGCTGGTAGTTATTGCAGCGTGCATCCTGAAATGCTGGGGATGAGCCTTGAGGAAAACTCTGGGGGTATCGCCTCCTGTTTTGGGAGACAGAATATTAGCTTAGGGTGCAGTGATTCAAACCAGCTCAGCTGTTCTTAGGTTCAAGATCTAGCCACAGCATTTGATACTTAAATAGCAGCATTTATTCACCTGCACTCCAGAAAGCCTCTGCTGTTATCCACAATGCATCTGATAGTTTACTGTGCATCTTCACTTGCTCAGGAAACTTTCTTGATTGCCTTTGTCATTAAGCCCCAACAACATCCAACATCCATGTAGTTCTCTGCCTAAATACTCATGGTGCTCATGCCTGTGCAGCAGCAAAACAACCCTCAGCATTTTCATGCTGGGGTAGGAATAACAGTAGAAGGGGAGGAGAGGAGAGGAGAGGAGAGGAGAGGAGAGGAGAGGAGAGGAGAGGAGAGGAGAGGAGAGGAGAGGAGAGGAGAGGAGAGGAGAGGAGAGGAGAGGAGAGGAGAGGAGAGGAGAGGAGAGGAGAGGAGAGGAGAGGAGAGGAGAGGAGAGGAGAGGAGAGAAGAGGAGAGATGTGATTTGGATATCCTAATAAAGTCTAAATTAGATCAACCTCTAGGAACATATGTAGATATTTGCTGGACATATGCTTGCTTCTGAAAGAGCCCATGTGTTCTGTGGTCCTGCACTGCCATCCCACTAGCAAACAGCAACAGCAGTAACCAGCAGTAATGCAAAATCCAACCATTTTCCTGATAAATCCCACTAAAATGAGCCAGGGACAAAGGCTTATGAACTCACTGCCACTCAAACTGTTAAAACTGATCATAGGTTTGATTTTTTTTGTTTGGGACTAAAACATCTCAGCCTCCTGTTTCCCTCTTGCAGCCCTGATGTTCAACACAAGCATGAGTGCTGGCTGCATCCACCTCACAGCGTCCCAGAGCTGTGTGACCAAATGCTCCAGTGCTGTGCCTGGAAGGCTTCATCATCCAGATATGGTCAGCAGGTGCCAACTCAAACAAGAGAGAGCAAGCAAGGCGCAGCTCAGGGAAATGGGCTTCTCCCCCTGCAGTGATGGAAATGGAGCAGTGCATGGCACTGGCCCGACAGCCCCCCTTACTGAGAGAGGCACCGAGGCGGGACAGCTGCAGGTGCAGAAAATCCATGGAGCTCGAGTCTCCCCATAGATTTCCTACGCTCCTTCCAAAGTCACAATGTTTTAATTGATATTTCTTGTGAGAATTCAACAGGTGCAACATAAATCCCATGGATTGTGCTGAATCCCGCAAAACCTTGACTTTCATTTTGAGAGGGGTTGGGGAGGGGAAGAGTTTTCTTGCTCTTTTGGTTTTAGCCTTGAGCTATATGAGACAGAAAAAATGCTGTATTTGCTCAAAGTGCTGCCAGATTAAAATAAGCAGCTATTCATCTTATTTTTCTGAAAGGATGGTTAACTCATTGAGAAAAGCTCATTGACTGTAAAAATACATTCAATTATAGCAGAAGTGCAGTAGGAACAAACTTGGCTTTCCCTTATATGTGTTGGAATTTGGGGAAAGCTTCTACATCCATTTCTACCCTTTCAGATCTACTCTGCAAAGCAGATGGGCCAGCATTAGTGGCAAGAAGAGAACCCTTGGATTTATGGATACACACCCGAACCCTTTTAAAGGCAGATAACAGACCCATTCTGCCATGGTTTTACTTATGAGGTGAGAGATACTAGCAGTAATGAAGGTAGATGTCACAGCATATGATGTCTTTAACATTAAGTTATGATGTATCTCTTCTTGGTTTACTCTCTGCTTGATGGATGGCTCAATATCTTCAGGGCTCCACATGGTGGATAGATAAACAATGAGCAGACAGGGAAGCAGATGTTGGAAATAAAGACAGACTTCCACTTCTCCTTTGTGCAATTGTGTCTCTATGATGTTTCTCTTAAAAAATTCCTGATTAGGTCTTGTTAGAAAGTTTGAAGTTTCTGTATGTTTTAGTACCAAAAAAAAAAAAAAAAAAAAAAGGAGGGGGGGGGGGGGAACTTATAAAATGTTAATCCAGCCCAACATTTCGGATTACTATGATCATATTTCTAGAATTTAGGAAGTGAGCAAGCTGATAAACAGCACATTGTCCAGTTCTTCTCCACTCTCTTTCACAGGTAGTTTTAATCAGTCCTGACAACTTGCACACTTTTACCTCAATCACAGCTGTTCAGCTTGATGGCCTGCTGTGAGTCCTGCCATGTTGTGAATCCTAACTAATGGGAGAGGTGTAAGCCTTTAGGAAAGAAGCAAAATACCTTTTGAAATCAGTACTAACTCTAACATAAAACTGCTGGTACTAGTAATACAGTACACTAGCACTAATAATATTAACGAAGAACTGAATTTATACTGAAGTATATTCCAAAATCAGTATTATCATCCTTGCTTCCCATAGTGGAAGAGTGGGTGAAAGGAAAGTCTCAGAACAAGCAGTAAACCAGCCATGCATCTGAGAGGAGAATTTTTCTCCTCCTTGTCCCAAGTTGGTGCTCTGATGACCAATAAATAGACCACCAAACTGATTTACTTGATTGTTAGCCTTTAGATGGGATTGGTCTACTTGATTTTGGAAGAGGCAGGGACAGCAGAACCTGGCTCTGAGAAGCAGAACTGGAGATGAGTGCTACTCCAAAGAGAACTGCTGTCAAATACTCTGCTGAAGGATTTAGACGATGTATAGCAATCCAAAGAGAGAGTAGTCAGACATGTCCCTCCTCATCTACCCCCAGCAAAACTGATTAATTTAAATCTATAAAGAACACAAAGCTGAAAGAACGCTACCTAAAATTGAACTTGAGAGCAATTGGAAAGTTTAGATAACAGTCTTTCAAGGAAAAATAATGAGCGGAATTACAGTAGAAACAGTTGCTATAAGGATAAGGCAAAATATTTGACAAGGAAAACATCTCTGAGAAGAAAGCACAAGGGCAGAGCTATTATAGCCTCTGTGGCCTTTTCCCTCAGACTTCTTATTTTATAACATATTTCTAAAACGCAACACCCACAACTGTTTTTCTTCATCTATCAAAGCATAAAATTGCCAGTCCTTTGACCTAACTTAAATCAAGGAAGTAGCAATGTTAGGTTTAATTAAAAACAGCAAATATTTGTACAGCTGTCCCTGGTTTCACAGCACAGAAATAGGTTTAGCATCAAATCTTACAGTTTGAAATCCTCTGGGAACCATATACAAAAACATATAGGATCCTTCTGGCTGACTTGCCAAAGCCAGAAATGCCTTTTTTTGGAGTTATTTCAGGTGGGGCTCGTTCAGCCTTACCATTTCCAACCCACTGTTTTCCTACTTGAGTTTTTTTTCACTCTGTGTGCCAAATGCAGCACTGTCAGGCTGATAAGTTTGGATGCATTTGATGCATTTCAGGGTTGTGAGTAATAATAGCAATAAAACCAAGGAAGGCTGAGAAGTTGTGATGGAAATGCTGGCTGGGCATTTCCAGCAGCTGGTGTCACTCGGAGATGCAGGAGCCTCAATCAGGTCCATGCTGATGATCCCTAAAGCTGAGAGGAGTTTGGAAGGAAATCATTCCTTGCTCCCCTTTTAAATTACTCATGGAAGCACGTTGTAAAATCCTTCAGCACCCAGCTTTATAAAACTGCCCTCAAAGGGCTGAGGCTAAACTGTGGATGGGCCAGGCCTGGCAAGGCTGGTCCCAGTGGAAATGGTGGAGGGATTTACACCACGCCCTGCTCTGCACCCAGCTGGGGATGTGCAAACCTCCCCCAAATCTGCCAAAATAAACCTGGGGTGGGACAGGGTCAGCAGCCACCCACCATGGGATGAGAGATACGGAGGAGGGAAGGGGCACAACAGGGCTTAAGAGGCTGCAGTCAGGACTGTGGGGGGAAGGAGGCTGATGGCTGGTGTGGCTATTCTGCTCCAGTCCCTCGAGCACCAGGCAGAGGCTCTCCGCACACTCCAGGCAGTGTGGGGAGGCAGGGAAGATGATGCAGCCCCTCACCCACCCTGCAGCCCCTCACAGCCTTTCCAGGACCAAAGTGATGGCACTGGCCAGCATGGCTCAGCCCGGCTCAGCCCAGGAAGGAAAACTGAGGTGGTTAGGCTTGGCTGGGCACGGGAGCTGGAGAAGGAGAGAAAAGCCCCAGGGAGAAGTCTAGAGGAAGAAGAGGAGAGTGGAGACCCAACTCCCCTCAGCCTAGGGGAGCCCAGGCCACAGCAGCGGTTGCAACTCAGGTTGGAGAGGCCTGAGACACTGCGAGAGAAGGCTCTGTGCAGCAAGCTGTCCCGAGTAGTGGATGCAACCACCCAGCTTGTAACAGTAGAGCAGACCTTCCTGCTCCCTCTTGTACAGCAGCATTCTTTTCCTCTCCACCCAAAAGTAAGTAAGGGACAAAAAACAATAACTTGTTTTTGGGGCTTTTTGCAAAGGAGCTGCTGACTGCACTGGTAACTGCATGTGCTGGGTTTTGCCCTGTGGACTGGAAGTGTCATGTCCACTAATTTTCATCTAAACCTATAGCCTGCAATACAGTTGATGAGGTACTGATAGTTCGGTGTAGTTGCATCACAAGGATTCAGGTGACAAAAGCACTTTTTGGTTTGCTTTCACACTGGGTAACCTGGAAATATTACTCTGAGATCTTCCAAAAGTTAGTGCTTAAATTTCCCTAAATGAGCCAAAGAACAGCACAAGATGCAGAGATGACCAGTAACCTACCAAAGGAATGTGACTGCCCAGCAGAGCCCATGGCACAATTGTACACCATACATCCAGCATATGAGACCCAACAAACATTTTCCTGAGGGTTTTCCAATAAATGCAATGACTATGCATATTAATACATGAAGAAAATTAAGAGAAAGCTTAGGTGTGAACTTGTAAGTCATGGTTTTAGGGGTTGGTTAAGCAGTCCGATATGTCTCACTCCAAGTCAGATGACATTGGCACTGCCTCAAAGCTTACCTTAGGATGAGCCTTGGGTGTACCACGTAGAACAAGACTGCAGTTCTTAGCCAGCCCTTAGTAGCGAAGATGCATACCACACAAACTCCGTTAGTAGTTGTCTCCAACCATCGGGCAAGTTGAGATACAATTAAAATATGCTCTTTTTCCTTTATACTAGTCTTCCCAGAGTAGACCACCACAGTATGGGAAGATGAAGGATAGGGAAGTGACAAAGAAGTAGCCACATAGTCTGATATGATGGTTGATTTTTTGTAGGGAAAAACAAATTAAGACTGGGTTTCTCAGTATATTGCTGATGAATTTGAGATGTGAAGATAGCATCTTGCAGTGTGCAAGACCAGTGTGCTGGGTCTGACTTGCTTTGTGATTGCTCATAGTCTGTGAAAAATCACATCTGAGTTATCTCGAGTCAAGATACAACTCAATGATAAGTGCAATCACCAAGAGCCAGAAGCAAATGTTGAAGATTTGGATCCAAATTGCCCAGAGGTGGTAGGGTTGATAATAGAAGCTACCCATGAGCGTGTTAAAAATCAGCCAAAATTGTTAGACAACACACTTCAAAAATGAGAGTGAAAAGATAGTTTTGACTTCTGTAATACAAATTTTACAGCAGGATTGCTTCAATGCTTATAATTTAAAATTAATGCAGTTTATTTCTGTATAAACAAAAGTTGGTTTGATAAAATACAGCCGTCTCAAGGAACGTTTTATTTTCTTCCTATTCTTTCCCAAAACTACCTTAATATTGCTTGTGTGAATGTATGTTTTTAGATACCACTGGGAATATAGTTTACTTTGGATTCTGATTTTCCTATTGCACTTGAAGCTAAGTTAGTTTTTTCTTCATTGAAAACCCATTATCATGACCCACTGAGCTCTGGGACATTTCCCCCCTTCCGTTTTACAGGAAGGTTACATAAATTCTGTGCTAGGTTTCTACAGACTCTGTGTCACGGATAACTGACCCCTTTAGCTGCAAGTAATTTCACTGTTGCAGATTTGATTTTGAAGCAAATTGGATTTCAAGGGATCCATTTATATTATAACCTCTTCATAAATTCACATGAACAAACCCTTATAAATAAGCTCTTGGCAAATGAGTTGGCCAAAATCCCTTCAACATGGCAGCCCTTGGTAACGTGTCCTTCCACTCACTGTTTTTTGAAGGAAGATTTTGGCTTTATGGCCCAGAGACAATCACACACAATCAGTATTTGGTACTTTTTATTTCTTGGTACAGTTAAGTCTTTCTGGTCTCTCTTGGCAATCCTGACTTCCTTGTTTCTCGTATGTTCTCTGTCTGTTCTTCAGTTTCTTTTTGAAGTATTGGTACTGATAAAAATTTTCCTATACAATGGCATCAACATAGGCAGACAAAAGACTGAAGAAAATTTAGATTTGAGGAATGGGAACGACAAAACTTAAGTGCCTGTGAGTACTGGAAATACCCTCTGCTGAGTTCCACTGTGTGTTAGACAGTGCATTTCCTCAGCAATTAAAAACTGTGTGTTAATTTCTGATGAAAAGGGACATGTTTGCAGGAATTCAAAGTCTTTTGCTAGTGACTCAGAGTGTAATCACTGGTTTTGTATGCAGTACCGCCACAAAGTTTGCTCAGTCAAACAGTGTGTGTGAAGATGGGATGGGCAGGGGGCCCCTTTCCCCTCACCTCAGGATCCAGCTGGCTGCATCATCCCATTGCCCACCTGGCTGATTGTTGGCATCGGCACCCACAGGCAAACTCCTAGCGCCTAATACCTTCACAAAGACGCCCTGTAATAACCACCACATTTTCTCTCTCCTGTAATTACACACTGCCAAGGTGAACAGAACAGCCTTTTTTTTTTTTTTCCCCTTTTTTAACAGAGTGAGAGATTCTGTATTTTAAGCAGCAATTTGAGTGCATTTGAAAAGGAAAAATAAAAGGTAGAAAACTTTCCCAAAATAGCAGTGTGTGGCTTGCCCTGGCTGTGCTCAGGTGCAGCTATGCATTACTCCAGCTTTTTGATAACATCCTGTCTCCTTTGCTGGAGTTACCGAAGGGTCGTTCAAACGGTACTAAATCAGAAACGTGGAGCGAATTGGACTGGGCCAATTTCAATGGCAGCCAGCAGGGAGTGGAATATAAATCATACTAAGAAGTTAAAATAGCCGTCCCGTTTGCAAAACAGTCATGGTATTTTCTTTAAAGGGGAAAAGAAAACACTGTCCCTAAAAAGTGCCAGATTGGCAGGGAGGGATAATAAAAAAAAAGCTTCTGACAGTGCAAGCTTCTCCTGCCCATGTGCTGCTGTACTGCTGCTCTGCTGGATGAGGAGGAAGAAGGTGGGGGTCTAGGGTAGCATCAGCAGAGGTGCAAGTTTACCACAGTTCCCTTGCCCTGTATCTCCCACTGAGGTGAAACAGTGCAGCTGCTGTGAGGTTAGTCTAGTGGCACTCCATTTGTACCAGGAGCAAGTCTCTTCACCAGGGCTTGAGTGGTAGCACAAAGACAAGCAGCAGCGCTGGTTGCTTGTTCTGTTTTCCTACTGTATTTAGGCCCATCTATTTAGACAAAAGGGAAACCACAAGTCCACTGCAGGCCAAACAATGGCACAGAATCAGGCATCACTCACTCTGGCCATGTGAACTGGAGACCCAGAGATAGCCTGCTTTCTGCAGGACAGCTAACAAAGGCACAGAACAAGGACAAGACTCCACACTGGGGGGATCTGCATGTTCTGGGGGAGGAATATGGAAGGGATGGCTGTGGCTCAGTGACATCTCTATTGGTACTTAACAAGCTTGTTTTCTGGTTGTTGATTTCCGAAAACAAATCGGAGATGGGTTCTCAGTGCCAAAGTGACTAGTTCTTCCCTCTGTGAGAGATCTGAAGGCTGATTCATAAATAATGGCTCAGGGGTGACGGAAACGAGATAAATTGTTTTCATTAGAATTCGCATAAAACAGCAGCAGACTCCTCATTTGCCACCATGGACTGAACAAATGTGCCAGCATGCACGTTTCTCATTTTGCAGCCACTGATATTATGAAGTTGTTCCTGGACCTAATAGGTTTGAGAACTCATTTTTTAAAGTAATTGATATGAAGGCTGATCCTGGAAAAGATTGCTTCACCTTCCATAAAGTTATTTGCAAGCCGTAGGCATTAATACTTGTTTCGGTGGATTTTTTTTTCTTTAAATACTGACAAATGAGCGATCTGAAGTTTTTCAAGTGAAGAATTGCCTCCAAGATCTTTCTGGAAGCTCAGAGGAAATATGCTTATGCAGTTCAATTTTATTAATCCGATAGTGCTGCACGCCGCATGCATCTGCACCTGCTGTGTTAGAAAGAGTCTTTACAACAGCAAACCGCAGAATGAACTACACTAGGGGATTGTGGGATTATTTTTTCTTCAGAAATAGAAACTTTACGAGAACTTATTAACAACTCCAGCATTTTTGATGATACACGGTTTAAGAGAACTCTTCCAACTGCAATAGTTTTAGAAGATGAGATGGGTAGTGACAAGAGGCAGGGCTCATAAAACCATAGAATTGTTAAGGTTGGGAAAGACCTCTAAGATCATCTTGTCCAAATATCAACTCATCCCTACCATACCCACTAACCACATCCCTCAGTGCCACTTCTAAATGATTCTTGAACACCTCCAGGGACGGTGACTCCACCACCTCCCTGGGCAGCCTGTGCCAGTGCCTCACTGCTCTTTCTAAGAAGAAATGTTTCCTAATATCCAACCTGAACCTCCCCTGGTGCAACTTAATGCTAACACCTCTTGTCCTATCGCTGTTGCTTGGGAGAAGTGGCCAATCCCTACCTTGTCACATCCTCCCTTCAGGGTTTTGTGGGGAGCAAAAAGATCTCACCTGAGCCTCCTCTTCTCCAGACTAAACAATCCTTATTTCCTCAGCTGCTTCTCACAGGACTTGTGCTACAGACCATTCACCCTTCATCTACCCAGTGAAGGCTTCATGGCATCTTTGCTGGGTGTGCTCAGCTCAAGCCACTTTACTTTTAGAGTCACCAGAGAGAAGGAGGCAATTCCATTTTCAGTCCATCCTTTAGGATGACAGGCATTTAATCTGGGTCTGGTAAACTGCTCCTGTTCTCCCCTCTGACTGTGTGAAGAACCTCCAGGAGGAAGCTGTCCCTGACTTTCACATCATTTCCTACACGAGCATTTTATTCCTCCAGAGGCTGAGCCATCCTGAGATACTATTCTAGAGACATATAAAATAGGTCAGTGTGGGTGGAGGTGCTGAGTTACCAGGAATGGGCATCAGGAGCTCCGGCACTCCCATCCCAACTCCCAGATTTTGGCCTGCTGACCATGGAGAGCATCCAGCACCTGGACCAGGGCAGCACCGCTGCCACTCTGCCTTCAGTGGAAATTTTATCCGTAAGGGAGCGTGGAGATTAAGGAAAAAATGTTGAGGGTTGGCAGTGGGCCAGGGTCTAAAATCTGAGCGTGCAAAAGGAAAAGGCAGCTGTCTGTTAGAGCCAGCTGTAGGAATATGTTTGATGGGTCAGGTCGGCGTTTCAGAGTAAAATCAAAGATGGAAGCGAGCAGTTTGTATCTTCTCCAAAGGAGCCTTTATTAAAGTGGCCTCTTCATTCACTTGAAGCGAGTTTGTGGATAGTATCAATTTTACATTAAGGTTCAAAAATAAAAGCTGGGCCATCAGAAACATCCTGAAACTTCAGCCTACCACTGAGTGACAACTTCATGAAACAGACTCAGAGCAGTGGAAAATTTTAAGCCATAAATTAGAGAGCCTTGAAACTAGTAGGCCATGGTGTTTTCGTTCTGGGGGAGGTTCTTTATTAACTCATCTGTCTAAACATATGAATCTTGACAAATGAAAACTGCAGGGAGGATCCGCTCCTGTCCTGCAATTGAAAACACTTCAGATCTCTGCAGATATTCTTGTTAGCATCTCTTAAATGGCAAAATACCACGCGAACTGCTGCTTACTATCAGCTCAGCTCACAAGGGCCCTACTTCCTGAAGTTAAAACGGAAAGAATTTTTGGTCTGAAACTTGCTCCAGTTAGTTATGATCTACTTCTACTGAAAGGAGAGATAAGTCAAGTTTTTATTCCCTGTCATGTATCCTAAAGCTTCCATGTGCTGGACACCTGCAAAAGCGAGCAAAGAGAGCTTGTTTACTTAGTGCAATTTATTTGACCTCTTAATATATTTGAGTAAGGATTTTATACCTAAGGCAACTTTACAGAACAGATTTGAAAGGTGACCTTCAAAGGAAACATCAAAATCTTTCTGAAAAAGGAAACTTTGGAAATATATGTGTAAAAGGCTGCTTTTCAGCTAACCTCCTGACTCAGGACTCCCTGGATTTCAGCACAGGGTGTGCCAGAGCGATGAGTTCACCTTGCTCAGAGCAGACCCACAACTGCTATTGTACAATACCTAAGGGCCCAAGAATGGTATCGGATGGCTAGTTCAGAAATTTCCACACTGATTGCCTTCTGCTTGCTGGCTGGGGTAACCACGCAGCACTGTTTTCGATATTAGCCCACATTTCAATTCTTCAACTGCAAATCCTTTTTGCTGCTGCCATTATGAAGCTGGGATTGTCTGGGTGACAGGGAGTTTTAAAAGCTGGTTTCTTTGTTTCTTTTAATAACAAAGGCAAAACCCACCGTAAGTCTAAACCTGCATGCTTTTAAGAATAACCCTAAAACTCAATTTCCTCTCAGCTAAAAGCACAGGCTGCCACTAACTAGAAGAGTAAATACATCAAGCGTAGGAGGTAAGAGGTGCTAAAATCTGGTGTGTGCCATAAGCCACGGGAGAAGGCTCCTCTGTTCCTTGCAGTTTATCTAGATGAGTTCATCGTGTGGGGGACTTTGGGAAGGCAGAGGCTCTGACTGAGACCACATTTGTACATCCATTTTAGGCTGGCAGAGGCTGATCCTACTGCCTGAAGATGTTTTGTCCTCTTCACTTCCAAATGTGCAACTTTCTGACTATGCACACTTGTCTCTGATTTAGAACACAATGGTCTAGCACTGGTTGCCCCTGCAAGACAAGGTCCCACAGCCATCAGCAGTACTGATCTTTCAGGGGAAACCAGCAGGCAGAATGTTCTGTGAGTTGCAGTTTGTGAGGTTGGCTGGAATGGGTCAAGAAATGCATTTTCCCCAGCAGTGAAATTGTTATCAAAGCACATCTCAGCTCCAGACCTTGATACATCAGAGGGACTGGGAAGTCTTCATGCTTCATTGTGATGCACAACCAGCAGAGCTAATCAGGATCTCCTGTCTCACTGGTGATCCCAGTCACCTCACAGATGAAGGACACCACACAGAAGTGGTGTTTCAGAGGACTGCTGTCACATTGTGCCCATGGGAGCCACTGAGAGCTCTCAGGAGATGTTTGGGTATAACATTTACCTGAGGTCCTATCCTTGCCTGTCAGTGTAGGGGAAGATGAATTGCTGAGGACAGCTACTAAAGCTCTGTCTGGAAGAAACAGAACTTAAAAAAAAAAAAAATCACTGACGCCTGTGGAAGGCAAATGACCCTTAAGAGTGAATAGGTGAAACAGCTACCCAAGGATTTCTGCCAAGTGAGTTTGCAGCGGCATTTAGTGGTTACACTACATGTATCTCAAAACTAAAGATGTTTCACACTAAATCAGAGATGAACGTGCATAGTTAGGAAGCTTATGTCAAGAAAATCATGCCTGGAAAACTCAGGGGAGAGTTATTTTTCACCCGCTTCTTTTTGCTTTTATTTTTAGGATAGCATTGAGTTTAGAAACATCTGTAGTCACATGGCTTTACAAAGAGAGGGACAGCAATTTGAGAAAGACTTGCATGAAGCACACCAGTGTCTGAAGATGATCATCGAGAAGCACATTTGTTCGCTGGCAGTTTTCCCCTCAGAATCCCATATCCCAGCCCGATCTGCTCTGAGACAAATCCTGCAAAATCTGGCAGTGTGAAACAGCAGATTGGCCAAGGAACTTGTATTGCACATGAGCTGTAACAGTCCTGTAACAATCACAGATAACTTGAAAGGTGAATCCTGGAGATGTTTACTGTAGCGAGAGTTCCCGCTGACTTTACACTAATGGAGACTTCCCAATGGAGACGATATTGCTGTAAACTATTGAACAACCTTCTCATATCAAACTCACAACGAAGTCATAGGAATGGGAGCTGGGATCATCTCCAGAAGTTTCTCTGGAGCAACAGGAATAGATTCTCAAATAATAAGGTTTCAAAATGAAGACAGAATGGTAGAGGCTGATACGACAACCATCAGAAATCTTTATATTTTCATCGCAACTCAGGAAAATACATTTCCAAGTAATTCTTTATGGAGTGGACACTTGGTAGAGACAGAGAAAATATAGTGTTTAAGCATGGAACACTTCAAGAGGAGGTATACAGCCTGATTACACTGCAAATAAAGACAGCCTGCTAAATCTTTATTACGTTTTCCCTTAGTCAGCCAACAAATCAATGGAAAGGTGAAGGTGCGATATCTTCCACTGAGTAAAGAAAAAGAGAAGAAAAAAATATGTGGGACCTGTGGGATCAATTGCTTTAAAGCCATAAAAGGCCTCGGTAGATGATCCAGTAGAGGTGAATGGAAAGCAAAGCAAAAGAGGCATTAACACGGTGAAGCAAAGGTATTTATAAACTGAGGTGAAACATTTGTGAAGATTGCTTTGCAGAGCTTTCTCAGCCCCTGTGACTGAGTAGCAGACAGCATAAAATTCTGCTCTCCTACTGCCAAATCAGGAGGGTTTATGAAGTCACTTACTTCTGTCAAACAGCTGCAGCTGTATTGCTGAAAAGAGGCATTCCCCCCCTCTTTTTGCAATAAGATTTAATGTCTGTGTGATTGCTGAGCAGGAATAACGGCTTGTAAAACTTTTCTCTCTCTTTTTTTTTTTTTTTTTTTAAGGGATAAATTAAGCTCCTTTTAACTGTGATTTGGATAGTAGGTGAGGGAATTCTGTAGACCATGAGATAGAAAAGTATCTCTTTCCATTGGCTGGAGGAGTGAATTTCCACGTGTGATTTTTTTTCTTCTCTCTTTTTTATTTTATTTTATTTTATTTTATTTTATTTTATTTTATTTTATTTTATTTTATTTTATTTTATTTTATTTCATTTTATTTTATTTTAATGAGTGATCACGAACATCATCAGCGGAATACTTTCCGCGTGCGCTTCCATACTCTGATTGATTTGCCATATTTTATATTTTCACACTTCAAATGTTACACTGGTGTCATTCTCATAGCTATAATTAAGGCTACCTCGAAACACTTATTCACTGGTTCTTAGTGTGAATGCAGAAAAATGCCCTAGGTTGAAACCCAGGGGTATGTCACGGCTTGGAATTCATTTAGATGTAGGAAGAAAAACCATGAAGTTTGAGTCAGAACAAGATATCTCTCTCTCTTTCTCTTTTTTTTTCTTTTAAATGTGACTCCATCTCCCAAAGGAAAAGGAAAAGAGGGTTTTCTCAGTAAAAGAATACAGCAGTGTTTGCTGAAATGTGATTTCCAGGGTAACTCTGAGCCCAAAAGCAAGAAGCAAACAAACCAAGGAGCTCAAAACAGGATTCACACAAAGGTATTACCTGCCTCCCTGCATCAGTATTGGTGATCTGGTATCTGCTGTCATTGGCACCATCCTTCACAGCAAAGGGATGAAAGCCTGGAAAAGTCTTGTGAAATGAGCCTTGTAGCCATTTTCCTCAAGTTGACCCCTTGGAGGAGAGATTCATGGGCAACAGAGATGCTGGGGGAGGGACTTTGAATGAAAGGAAGCTCCAACTCTGAGGTCTTCCTGCCTTATGCTCCACAAAGGAGTGCCATCACCATGCTTTGATGTGATGGCCACCTGCTGTAATCCTGAGCCACTAAAACTGAGCAAGACACATTCTGGATTTCTACAGTTGTTTCTACTGCTTTGACTTCTGCTCTCATGCACAAACACTATATTCCAGTGCTTGCATTCCTTCAGCAGAGCATTAGCCCTGAACACTAACATTTTTATCTTTAGTACCATTAAAAAGTCATTTAAAAGAAAAGCTTTCATAAGAACTCACTGCACCCCTCACTTTCATCTATTCCAGTACATGGCAGTCCTGATCTAAAGAAGATCAAAAGCAAAATCCCATTGGCTTCTCTAGGGTCAGAATTAGAGCTATGCTATCAAGGTCTCATCAGGGAGACCTCATCAAGGTTGCTAACATGGTTGGCATCAGGAGAGCTCTGAAAAAACCCATCAGGCTGATTTCAACACTCTTTGCCCGGTTGCATGCACGTGCACAGAAAATTAATGCCCAAGTACAGGGGTACAAAAGTATTTGGCATGTGATTTTCTCTTCAAGCTTCTAAGAAACTAGCAAGTGCTGTATATTAAAACTACATTACATCTGGAAGAAAAAAGTCAGTCCCCAGTTGCACCAAACTGGACAGGTTCCCGAATGGATGGCTCTAGGCCTGAAGAGAGACCTAGCAGGTAAGAAGCACAAGACCCAGAGACTTAGGGGAAATTTTGGTCTTCTGAATATTACTCTCCATGTTATTTTACGAGAATCACTGTTTATGCTGAAAATTTCCAGAACTCTTTCTTTCCCAAACATTCCCACTTAAAACGAATATTTTTAGTCAAGGTCATTTAAAAAGAAAACATTGTTAAATTCTTTGAAATTCTGGCTAGAAATTTAAGAATCCCTTGGGAAACGTCATCTTGCATCTGACTGCACAGCACAGGTTTTCAGTCCCTTTTCTTGTCTTCAAGATGACGGCGCTACTAAACCAGAGAGCAATGGTTTCTCAGGCTCTGAATCTGCAAACACTTTGAGTTTGGTTTCATGACTCAAAGCGCTCATGTTACTGTGGTTTAATACGTTGCCACCCATCAGCTGAGCTGTGGCAACTGCCTGTGTGCATACAATTAGCTCACCCTAATTGCAAAATGTGCAGCTCACCCCTTTCAAGAGATCAGTGCAGCTGCACATTTATATCAGGTTACCCTCTGGCACGTTTGAGGCTCGAGGCCCCATTTCATCACGCCTTAATCAAGATGAAGCACAGTAGAAGATATTAACATCTGACATACCTCTGGGGTGGGGATTCACAGCTTGCCTGGCCTTGTGGTGGATTCCTGCACAGCAAACAACTTTGAGCTGCTCTCTGCAATATGTCCTCTGCTACATGGTGGGTGAAAATCAGAACATTGGAAAGAACAACCCGAAATGTCCATTCCTGCCTCCAACATGGGAAGCAAGGATGGTGCATAAGAACCAATAGCTGCCCTTGCTCAGTGGTAGCTATGTCACCAGCTCACGTGTTACTGTCAACCTGAAAACTTACTTTTAATCTTAGATAGTCTACTTTGGGTTTTGATGGTGAATTAATGCTGTTCACACCTCTGGGATTTCATATAACTGACCTGACATCCTGCTCCTGAGCATCTGTGTTTTACAGCCCTCCATATGCATCTCGTCTTTTCTGTTATGCTTTCCAAATACCACCACCCGATTTAGCACAGCTGCTGTGCATATGATCCACAAAGCCAGCCTGTTCAGCTGGGTTGTGTATTTCTATCTCCTGCTACCAGGCACCTGATGGAACAGCTTCCTCCTCCTTACCAGTCCTTTAGGGCTGTGATATCTCAAATCCTTACCCACGTGAGCAGCACTTGAAGATGGGCTCTGTTGCTCCAACTGGGTCTTTCTGCAGCAGCATCTGAAAGATCAGCATGTTCTCCACTAGCACACTGTCTTCCAAGCACAGGATGCACTTGCTACAGCAGGAAGTAAGTGAACAAGCAGCTGAACTGGCAAAGAAGCTCAGAGCATGGAAGTATCAACAGTTCTATCAGATAAAAGCATTTTTCCCATCATATCCAGCACCTGAGGCTCAGGTTAACAAACGGGGTGAAGTGGTCCAGGAAAAAGGGGAAAAAAAAGATGTATATGAGTAGTAAGGCAATAAAAATGTACGTGCACACCCTTTATATTACATGTGCAGGAGTACTTGGATTTTATGTCCAAAATCGAAATATTGATGAAAATTCAAGACTGAAAAAATAAATGAAAAGGGAAGGTCAATGATGTTTCAGCAGATGATTTTTTCCCCCCCCCTAAATAAACTTAATTCTAACTGCTTTGCATTTTATTTTAGCTGCTTGAAATAGTCTGAGATTTAAAACAGAGAAAAACCCTGGAATATTTTTTTTTCCTGAAGGTGTTTTGCTTTGCCCAGTCCCACATTCAGGTAACGTTTTTATGTCCCAGTAATAAATGTCAGCTGTCATTCACCTCTGAGATGCACACCTCTGCTCCTGAATCCCTCATTCTGGGATTGCTTTTTGCCTTCCTAGCATAAATTTGTTGTAGTTGCAGCCTGCCGTGCTCAGGTTTCCTTTGTGGCCACTACAGAAGGGGACAGTGTGCAAAGAGCACTGTTATAGTGGTGGCACACAGCAAGCAAGGGAAAGCAAGCAAGCAAGAGCTGCCAGGGATATATTTTCCTACCATACCTTCTTACTTCAGCATAGTACAAATACGTAAATCGCTCCAAAAGAAATGCCTCCTATTTATTTCCATGGAAACTACCACAGATACAAAGAGCACAGGAATACTATTTGGTAGAACAAATTCTTGGCTACAAAACACTATTTTTTCAGCACAGCCACCACCATTTAGCTGTGCATTTTCACCAGCAATGAACACGAGCCTGCACGCCACACTGCTAAAAATGTGAACCAGAGGAGGTGACCACTGTTCCATGGCACCCTTGCTAAGAAAACACTGCCCACACATATATGTTCATTAAGCACTGATGAATGTCAGTGGGTGCCACTTGCATACTGTGCCTCCTTGTGGGGCGCCATTTTATCAGAGTGCACCTCTCCTGCCATCTGTCATATGGCAGCAAAAAGTAATAGGACACTGGTGGGAAGGTTCAAACTGCTTCCAAGGCACCAACATCTGCCTCTGAAGTTGTGGGCCAACGTAATAAAACAGGAGGCATTATTTTCGGAGCAGCTCTGGTATTTTCAGTTTCGCAGTGATGAACGGTTGCCCTGAAGGTTCCTGAAGGGCAGATGGAACTGGACAGGCTTTAAGGTCCCTTCCAACCCAAAGCATCCTATGATTTCGGCATATATAAACATACATTGGTATAAGCCGGGCTTTCTCCCCGAGGCGCTATTTTGAACCGTCCCGCGCAGTGGGCGCGCAGCCGCGGAGGTTGCGCGGGGCGCAGTTCCGCCGGCCGCCCAGCGGGTGGCGCTGTCGAGTCGCCGACGGGGCGCTGCGCTGCGCGGGGCTGCGCGGAACGGGACAAGCCGTGCGTGGGGAGAGTAAAAAATCTCCCGGTAAATAAACAGCTCTGATGGGCGCATGGAGGCGAGATCGAGCCTCTTCACTAAAGGAGCTGCTCCTCATTTTGCTTTTTTTCTTTTTTTTTTGCCTTTTTAAATAACTGCTGATGAGTCAGGCGTGACATGGCTCCTGCAGCCCTCACAGATCATTAAGCAATTCATACCTTGTGTCTGTGGGCAGACCGTGCTGTCAAAACTCAGGCCCATCCTGGAGCTGGCTGAAGTGTTTTCTTTGGGTAAGATATATCTCTTATTTTCCCCAACCTCTGATTAACTAACCTTAAATACCAAGCTGGTATAGTAGGGAATTTGCTTGTGTGAGCCATTGTGTTTGAAGCAGAAGTGACAGCTTGTTACACGGCTCTTCTCTGCACATCCCTCCTTCCATGGGGAGGAATCTCGGGGATGAACAGAGCGAGAAGCTCAGGCTGCTCAGGGCCCCATCCAACCTGGCCTTGAGTGCCTCCAGGAATGGGACGCTGTGTGAGCCTCAGCACATCTGGACTCTGAGAGTGCAAGATTAAACCTGTGCTAGGGGTGAAACAGCCTTTGGTGTTGAACCACATTTACCCTTTAGCGGTAAATTAAAACGTAAATTAAAACAGGCAAAAAATGAAGCTTTGTCTCAAGGAGTCCTCCGTTAGAGGTGGAAAAGTCCATGCTGAACTAGGATGGGTTCTTTCATACCCGCACTGTACAGAACACTGCTCAGATTAATGGCTTATTTCCATCGTTTTAGCAAAGGTGTATCTCAGTCTGCTTGTAATTAACAGATTGGCGAGTCTGTAACCACATAGGATAGTACCATGGAAGAGTAACTCGTGCAAAGCAAGGAAAAAGTGAATACAGCTCAGACAATGCAGATGCAACACAAATGTCAGGAGGGTTTTTCCAGTTGCTGGATGTGGCAGATGGTGGAAGAGTACCTCTAGGATATGCTGGTTTAATTCTTCACCTTGGCACATGCTGAACTAATCTGAAGAAAGGAATGGCAGGCACTAGAATTAGTATCGGTGTTTGATAGAAAACCTTTTATTTTTTATTATTTTAAATGAGAAAAGCAGTTATGGGGAGTAATTCTGAACTGGCAGAGAGATGGGACAGATGATTGAACAGATTCTTTCCATCTCCACACTTTGTGAACTCACCTTTGGGAAACTTTTCTCATTTCAGGCTGAGTCTCAGTCTCCCGCAGCTGTTGTAGGAAGGTGAGCCATTTACCTCACCCAGAGCAGTGTTAATGCTACCACTGCACTTTGGCTTTAGAAGCTAATGAGATATTTCAGCACTAAGAAACTTCCACTTAGGCTGACCAGTTCTACCAAAATCCAGTTCTACCGCTGACCCATCCTTACCATGCCTACTAACCCTTGTCCCTCAGTGTCACATCTACATGTTTCTTGAACGCCTCTAGGGATGGTGACTCCACCACATCCCTGGGCAGCCTGTGCCACTGCTTTAGCACACTTTTGGAGAAGAAATGCTTGCTTTTCCTCCATGCACCTGTTTTTGTAGCCACAAATCCACGACCCAAAGCAGTGTATAATTTAATTTACGGCTAAACTGATGTAAAGAGGAAGTGATGTGGGTATCTGATCAGGAAGAAAGCAATAACCTGGGTAAAGAGGGAGAAAGGGGCACTTATTCGTTTCAGCTGGAACAGTTTGATGTGCTAAAGGGGACATCAGCCCAAGGCTCCAGTGCTCTGCAGCTATTCTTCTCACTAAGCCCTTCAAATTGAAGATGGTGTAAACACATGGAACTAACAGCGTGTAACATTTTTTGCACAAAACTGAATTCTGTCAGAGTAGAAACAAGGTACAGTCAAAGTAATTAAAAACAAACAAAAGGAAGAAAAAAAAAGCCAGGAAAATCTCACTGTCTTTGTTTTCAGGCTGAAGCTTTGTGATCAAGAGAAGGGATGCGCTGACCTCTCATTTGGGTTCTCCTCAACTCCATCTCTGTCATATGTCTTTAGAGCAAGCATGCTCCGTGGTCCTCTCCAAACCCTGAGACAGGCAGACACTGGTGTCTGTGCTGGTCTTGCCACAGATTTCCTGTGTGGTCTTGGATGGAGAAGGTGTCTGTGTGCCTCAGTTTTTCCATCTGTAAAATAAGAGCGATGTTACACGGTTTCACCAGCACAGCTACATTTCTGCGTAAAAAGCAGCCTGTGACCTTTGGATGAATGGTGGTAATGAGCTGTTTGCCTTATTTATAAGTATCATTTGGTGTGATATAAGTATTTTTTTGTATTGTACATAGTATGCTTATTTTTGTGCAACTGAACGCGGTCCCAACGAAGGCGAGAGACCGAATATTTTGCTTTCCCACATAACTCAACCAACGTTCCCAAGTCCTGATCTCTCACACCTCTGCTATTGCAGTTCTGGGCCTCTCGGCCTCTCTTGAGCAGAAACTGCTGATCGTGCCAAATTCTCTGGTGTTTTGCAATGTGGGCTAACATGCACCGGGGTTTGGATGAGACCAGTAGGCTTATTTTCACTTCAGGCCTGCGGCAGCACTGGAGCTGGAGAGCACAGAAATAAAAGGTCAGTATAGCCCTTCCCAGAGCCACACAGCTCCTGTTTGAAAACACATACAAATATAATATGGCCATTAAGATATATTCATACATTTATTTAATTAATAGCTTTATTGCTTTTCTCCCTCCTGAAAGTCAGCTCTACACCAAAAGGAACATTGGATGCTGTTGCTTTCATTTATTTGAATTGCTTCTTGTTTTTAGAAGGTTTGCTGGGAATGAGAAGAAAAACTGTAGACCTATTATTTCTCTCATTTTTTTTCTAATTTTGTGTGTCTCTGTCTGTCTGCACAGTATTAGCTGGTGTTTAGATGACTTTTTGGAACAAAGTTGGTGAATATGAACATGCAGTTTGAAAAATGAAGGTCTGAATAGACATTCACAGGCGATTAAGTTACCACAGCTTAATGAGTGTCTCTAGAGAATGATTAAAGCAAGCACTTAACTGGGGTGGGCTAGGAACATGCACACAATCAATTACCGTAGCTCAGTTGATGATGAATAAATTGTAAAACTGCAATAAATTGACAGATTACCACGTCTGTGCCCAGAAGGACATGTCAGTACTCCCTCCCCTCTCCCCAAAGATCATCTTATCTGCTGTTCTAGGTCCCCTCTATCTCATGTGTGCATCTGCTTTGGAACAGTAGAATTCAAACCCTTCAGTGGATAAAGCTGTTGAGATGAACGCTGTACAAAACACCTAAAATACTCTTATGATTAAAACTCCTATTTTCCATAGGGAAGAGTAGCCATTGAGTCCTAAGAATACACCAGACCCATTTTATCAGTGGTTAAGCTAAAGAAGAGGAGATGCAGTAGTTCTGAACCTCAAAACCCACCTGTAGCAATGAGGATAATGGACAACCTCCTGTGTCTTAGTACAAAATCCCACACTCTTCACCTTAGAGTTCAGAAATTGCTTCAAGTTATCTAAGGAGACATAATGGAAAAAGAAAAAAACAACAAAAAAAGAAAAAGCCATAAAATCTGACACCTCATCTCCTGTACTTCTGTTGAGACTCAAATCCTGGCAGGCTGATAATATACGACCAGCAGAATTGTACTGAAAAACTAGTGGGCTCATCTCCAGTATCCCTCCCTAATTAAATATCTTTTACTTGTACCATTTTCCAGGATACCACAGACTTCTGACATAGAATACATGATGAAAACAAACTCTACATCAATACACTACTGGCTGTGAAGTGTGAGATATTTCAGTAGCTTGTATATAAACAATAAAGACCATGATAACACCAAAGCTTGGCTTGATTATTTTTGAGTGGGACCACTATCCAGCATACTGTCCCGAAGGCAGTGCCAGCCTTATTTTCTTCACCCTCACTCACAGGTTCATTTTCAGTAGTGATAGGATGAGAGGTAATGGTCTCAAGTTAGGCAAAAAGGAGAATCAGGTTGGATGTTAGGAAAAATGTAGTCTCCAGAAGAGTGGTAATGCATTGGAATAGGATGCCCAGGGAGGTGATGGAGTCACTGTCCCTGAAGGTGTTTAAGTAACATGTAGACATGGTTAGTGGGCATGGTGGTGATGGGCTGGCAGTTAGACTAGATGATCTTAGTGGTCTTTTCCAACCTTTAAGATCCTATGACTTCCTGTAGAATATGGCTACAGACTTGAGAGTAAAAGTGACTCCCAATATGAAAACCTTTTCTTGGAAGAAAAGGGTAGAAGAGTGTCTAAGTACATTCAGAAATACTGTCACTAAGTCCAGCTTGTACCAAAGGTGACATTGTCATCATTTGAGCTGAAAACTTGAATTTCCGTATCAATTCCTACCACAGATTTGATAATCATTATCCGGTTATTCTCTTATCTCTGAGATGATAGATTTTCAATTGACATTTTTCGGGATTCTATGGATAACATAAAAAATGGCAATCCCTGGGCCATCACAGCAGTACTCACCAGACATCTGAGAAAATTGGCAATGCAGTCAAGCCCAAGCAACAACCATGTTTGCTTTCTGGAGAACGCTATTGTGGACAGCCCAATGTCAGCCCAATGATCTGAGAAAGATTGTTTCTCAACAAGGATATTCCTGAGAGACAGATCATGTTTATGAAGAAGCCATCAGAGCACCACGAAAGGAATACTTCAGTACCAAATGATGACCCACAAGGACATCATATCTCCAGTTATTATATACCATCATATCCTTCAACTCAAATATAAAAAAAACCTTAACAATTACTAGCTAAGTATCTACCCGTAAACTCAGACCTGCCTTCCAATTGTCTTTCTAACAACAAAATCACTGAAGCTAATGCAGTATGAAATGGGAGGGCATTAAAGAAGATAGTAGATGGAATGTATTGCATGGCATTGCCTCACCATGAGCTCTATGTCATAAAAATACTCTTAGCCCATGACAAGGGGACATGACAAATCTCAGAAGCAGTGATTAGCAAAAAAGGGCAAATCTGAGTCTGAGTCATGCAGTCACTTAAAATAATTAAATATTAATGAGAGGTTTATGAAAACTATGCAAATAGACTCTAATGAGATTGCTCATAATTTTCTTCTCTAGTTATGCCAGAAATACTGGTGAAAAAATAAAGTTTTGTAGTAGGCACTGGAACTTCTGCAGCACAGACATATTACAGCAATAACTGCAAAGGTGCATAGGAAGGAAGGAAGGAAGGAAGGAAGGAAGGAAGGAAGGAAGGAAGGAAGGAAGGAAGGAAGGAAGGAAGGAAGGAAGGAAGGAAGGAAGGAAGGAAGGAAGGAAGGAAGGAAGGAAGGAAGGAAGGAAGGAAGGAAGGAAGGAAGGAAGGAAGGAAGGAAGGAAGGAAGGAAGGAAGGAAGGAAGGAAGGAAGGAAGGAAGGAAGGAAGGAAGGAAGGAAGGAGGGAGGGAGGGAGGGAGGGAAGGGAGAAAAAGAGAGAGGGAAGGAGGGAGGGAACGATTCCTTACTGAAGAAATTCAATAGAGAAAACAAGAGTGGTTTTATGAATGAGAGGAAGAAAAGGAGAAGAGAATGGGAAGAAAGGAGAGGAGAGGCTGGATGGTAAAGGTGTTTCCTGTCTACTAGGAAGAAGGTTATTTCAAAACTCTTCCCAGAGAAGAATCGAATCACTTTATCTCCAGTAATGATTGTTTTTAACAATGCAAAGTGGCATAAAGCATAAAATTTCACCAGAAGCAGACTTAGTGGAAATGGAGGCAAGATCTCTGTGGGCTGAAACTTGAGAGTCCATCAAAGACAAAGGCAGGAGGAGGAAGGGTCAGCAATCCATCATACTGAGAAGAATGCATGCCTGGGGGGGCTGTGTGGCCTCAGCCATGGCTATGGAGAAAAGCTCAGAGCAAGCAGTCAAGAATGGAGCTCACTTTCAGTAACCTCTGTGGTCAGGCCATCTATCACAAGTGCATCCCTCATAAAAATCCCTTGACTTGTTTGCATGAGCTTCACTCAAAGGTATTTTAAATTCTAAAATTTTAATACAAATTACCACCGGGGTTATTACAAAGATTCTAGTATATATCAATCTGTATTTGTTGTCTCTACTACATAATATCTTCACATCAGCTGAGTGTAATATTTTGCTCCTCCATCAATACAACACCTCCATCTCATCTTCATGCTATTATTATTCTACTTTTTGAAGTTATCTTTCCTGGGAACTTAATCAAATCCCCAAATTCATGCCACTGAAATTACTAAAACTGTGTTCATCGGCTGCATCTCATTAAGGGCAAATATAAAAACAAAATGGGAATTTTTTAGTATAAGCAGTTTTCAGCTTCTAAATGAACAAGGAGAGGTTTGAAGATTTTTTAAAAGGCAAATACCTCCATGTTTTCAAATCTCGTTACTTAAAAAGGCTTATCAGATCAGCCTGAAACTTTCCAAAAATACTCTTCTTTGCCAAGAGACCACACGTGAAGTTTCAGGTGGGAAAAAAAATTGGCTTCAAAAAGAAGAAGAAAAAAAAAAAAAAAGACATGGGGTCTTAGAATAAAAATCAACATGGAGCAGCTACTGTAGTTCCATTATGAAGACTCATAAAAAACATTTCCAGTTGCTCTCCAGTAGGTCTGATTTCCATAAGTAAAGCCTCGCTTTATTTCTTGCACAGTTCCTTATAGGTCTTTAAGGAGCTATGAAAATTCTCCTGCCAACAGGGAATTTCTTGAAGAAATAAAGTATTTTAGGAAACATTTTTTTTATAGATCTGGAAACATATTAATGATTAAGAGCCTGATCCTTCAGAGCTGAGTGCTTGCCGTTTCCATTGGCTTCTGTGGAAATGACAGATGCTGGGCAGCTTTCTGTAGTAGACCAAGTATCTGTGTATCTCAGCCCTGTGACAGCACCAGGCTGATGAAACATTTGGTGCTTGCCCTCCAAATTACACAGAGCAGGCCACAGTGTTTGAAAACTAGAGTGTCAAGTCATGCTTCCAGTCTTTACAATCATGGGATCAGCTTAAAATTCATGTGGTTTCTCAGTTTCTCAGTGATTTGTTAATTTAAACTGTTACTTTTATTTGTTTTGTTGTTTTGTAGGTTTCTTGCCTTTTAAGTTATCTCTGCAGGGTTGAAAAGTCACAAGTTTTTCAAGGTTTTTCCTCATTGATGCCATTCTCCTGCAACCAAGGTTAAAGAAAGATGAAGAAAGTGCCAGGTGTTGCAGAACCTACATCAGATCCAGAAGATGACCACAGTGTTGCCATCTCCTCCTTTAAGGAGCTTAGCATCTTTTGGGCCTGATTCTGCACTTCTTCCTGCAGCAGGGAAAGAAAGATCAGTGGGAGGCAGGACTGCAGCTGCTGGAGGAGCTTATTGTGTCTGTCAGCAACTGCACACAAACCCTCTCTACTGCAGGATAAAATCTGACAGAGAGGCATAAGTCCTGACAGAGCAAGTTTTATGTACACTAAAGTCCCCATCAACCTGTCAGTGCATAAATGGCTGTACGTGATGTAAGTGATGATTAAAAGTGATCCAAAAGAAAGCATTTAAAAACCAAATGAACCTACCCACCGCACCAGATCTACGCCACAGCTTTGTGATAAGCTAAACTGCTTTTAAATCGCAGGGATCAGCAACAAAAGGTCTGACTGCCAGAAGGCACTGCAGACATTCAGCAGGTTTCCTCTTAAAACTGTAAGATAAGAAACCATCAAAACGTACACAGAAAAATAAATAAGAATAAAATAAAATAACCAAATAACCAAAAACCAGTGGGCTATGTAACATTTCTCAAGGAATCACAGAAAGCCTTCATAGAATCATTGAATCATAGAATCACCAAGGTTGGAAAAGACCTAAAAGATCATCCAGTCCAACCGTTCACCTATTACTAATAGCTCCCACTAAACCATGTCCCTCAACACAACATCCAGTCTTTCCTTGAACACCCCTACGTCCCTATCCATGGCACTGCTTCTAAAGTGCTTTCTTTCTCTCTCCTTCAGCATTTGTGCTTCTGTGTCTGTGGAAAAGCCAGCTTACGGTGGGACACAGCTAAATTTGGCTTGCAACACAACTCAGCCAACAGCTCCTCCTCTCTCATGCATATTTTTTATTCCTGCCTCCTTTAATTGCTTGGTTAGTCTGTGTGACCAACAACTGCAGTCTGTGTAATCTTGTGGCCCCAAGTGATGGCCCTCTAACAGTGAGGCAGGTGTTTGTTATGCTGCTGGCTTTATCTATCCCCCAAGCAGACCCTTGCCCTTCACACATCAAAATTTCCTCCTGCGCTGTTTGCACAGCCCAGCACTCCTAAGCAGCACTTGGAGCTTGCAAGTGCTACCGGATACCAAAAGCAAATACTTCTGAAGCCATCATAGTGATTTGCCAAGGTCCTTTTTAATATTTGCATTACTAGTGCTGTCAGATCACAGGCAATGAGGAGAAAAGAACTGTTTTGTTTAAGGAAAAAAAAAAAAAAAAAAGAAAGAAAAAAGAAAGGAGAAGAAAGAAAATCAGCCATTAAGAAAAGCCAGTCACCATCTTCCTCATAGTGCTCCCTGACCTCAGGGTAGTGTTGTTCTGGGGAAGCGCTGGAAATAAACCCTAATTTTTCATTGATGAAAATCAACTTTATATCTTCCTTAAGATAAGGACAACAGTTCAGTCAGTGTCTTATATTGGCCCAGCACCTTTTTGTCAGATGACTCAGAACACATTATGGGTCAAAAATCTCAGTCCCAGTTTAGCATTCTTATATATTCTTCGCTCTCTGCAGCTACCTGAAAGGAGGTTGTAACAAGGTGGAGGTCAGCCTCTTCTCCAAGGTTAGTAGTGACAGGATGAGAGAGAATGACCTTAAGATGTGCAGGGGAGATTTAGGCTGAATATTAAGAAAATCTCCTGAGAAAGAGCAGTGAGGTATTGTAACAGGCTGCCCAGGGAGGTGATTGAGTCACCATCCCTGAAGGCATTCAAGAACAGTGTAGATGTGGCACTGAGGGATGTGGTGAGCGGGCACAGTGGGGGTGGGCTGGGCTTGGACTGGATGAATTTATTGGTCTTTCCCTTAATAATTTTATGTTTCTCTATTTCTATGGGCAACCGATAAACCTGTGCCAGTAAGATGTCCATAAGAATATATCCTCAAGACTTACATGCACTCACACTGAACAAATGGCTGTGGATATTCGTCAAGCTGCTGCTAGGAGTGGCCTCATATCTTTGGACAAGCTTCAGATAGAAGTCTAAATATCTGGATACTTATAAAAATCATCCACAGCTCCCGAATGATGAGATTTTCTCTCATTCACTTGGATATGAAGGTGAAATTGTCAGTGGGCACAGAAGTGTTGTAACATAAGTGGTAATCAGCCAATGGACAGAAACAGGAATCAGATGACTTTCAAAACTTACTTCTCCACCAACACTCCTCAAGTAGATCTCCCACACCTGCAGACGAGAGGTTAGGCTGCTGTTACTACCATTCAGAACTCCTTTAAAGCTGGACTTTTTCTTTTTTTTTTTTTAAAGACAGCTCTCACAGCTTATAAAGCAAGGTTTTGGCTTTAGCTAATGAAAAGCATTAGTGTACTGTGGGAGGTGGAGAGAGAGAAAGATTATAATTAAATCTCTGCACTCCTCTCCCGTCTCTAAGGGCTTGGATAAGAAACAGTTCTGCTGGGCAGCTGAATTTGAGCTAAATAAGATAGCTGGGGGAGGGAGCCTTCTTGGTGGTTTCATGTAGGCTTGCATATGTGGTAGGGCCAGGGAACATTTCTGATGAAAATAAAATTGTTCTGGGCTTGATCCAGCTGAAATACCAACAGCCTGCCGGGCCCTGCAACTTTCATAAGGTTGCAGATCCTGACTCCTAGTAGGAAGCTTGGCCCAGCTGCCGTGCAAGGCCCAGAAAACAAAACAATAGTTTTATGCCTGCAAGTTGCACATCCAAATGGGAGAGGTGGGAGGACCTGTGCCAACATACTCCTTCTATTCCAAATGTTAGACTCCTTCAGTTTCCTTGACCCACGTGGGTGTGGATGAGAGGCCACTTGAGAACTCAGGGCTAGTGGGTCCTGGCATTCCCCAGGCTACAGGTGGTCGGAGGTAATGGCCTCCTGCAGGAGGAATGGGATTCTCTCTGCATGGTCCCATATATATATTTATATTTCAAGTATCAGCCTCTCTTGAGTTTGATTTTGTTCCAAGGAGCAAATGTTTTGTTGAAATGATTTACGACTTATGTTAATTTATATAATGCCCTTTAAGTACATCACAGGTGGGTCTTTGCAACAAGTATGTTTGAAACAACATAGATGCCAAAGAAATACAACTGTTGGAAACAGAAGACTAAGAGAGCCCCCCAGATATTTTAAAAGTTCAATGGAATTCACTATAAAAACACTTCTGTATGGAGAAGGGCATTGGATGCCATTGTTTTGCATTGCCAGGTGATGTGTTTAATGCTCTCTCAGGCTGAGATGGGAGACTGGGTATATAGTGGACACCAAAATTAAGCCCATAAACTTGGTGAGATGTTGGAAGTGGAGATATGGGCAACAAAAATACTCTAAACTCTGTGCTGTAGAAGCAGTTTTTGCTGCCAATGGGATCACAGCTGCTGCACCTCAAATCACTTGTAGGCCAGAGCTTCCCACATCATGACGAGATTTCTTGTTCCAGGAGCAGAAATTGGGAAAAAATGAGCAAATTTGTTTTACCTTTCTGACACACAACCAAATCCATCCCCTCAGCTGTGCTCTAAGCTTCTTTTCAAACCAAGGCACAACCCTTATCTTGGCAAGCGTGTGCCTTCCTCAGAGATTTACTGATTTAAACTGCTTCAGAGAAATAGGAAAGCCCGGAGCTGCTCTGATTACACCTATGGAAAATTATTTTTTCTCAGAAACTTGAAATGGTGATCACAGGAGAATATAATCACAGAGAATATAATGGAAATGCCAACTGATATTCAAGTGAAACAAGGCTAGCTAGTGCCTCTTATCACCTCTTTAATTGCTGATTAGGCTGTCATACCCTTGGCCATTTCATGTGATTTGAACCAGCAGTCATTAGTCACAGCCCAAAGAGCTCTTAAGCACACACCTAAACTCTAAGTGTCTGCTGAAGGCACTGCAAGGGCTTGCTCCCTGAGATGTTACCCACATGCCTGCAGACTGGACCAAATCCTACATTTTCCCTTTTTTGAACTAACATTGTGGATTTTATTATGACCGTGAAATTAACTTTAAAATTCACCCCCACACATTGAGCCTGCCACTTTATTTTCTGCTCCAGTGAAGCTTACTCAAATCTTTCAGCCACAGTTGCAGAGCAGGCCAGATTCTGCACTGTGGAAATCACTGCTTTTGATTTCATTGTATTCAGTGTCAAGCCTAAGAGAGAACTAGAAAGCCAGTAAGTACTTGTGCCTTTCCACAGGCACTCAGCCTCCTGGATGATCTTCTCTCAGAAAGACTTCTATAGAGAGTATGTATATATCGTGTATATATGGGCACATGTATTCACTCCATGCATGCAGATACTTTTGTTCCTATTATTATTGTTTCACCAAAACTGTGCAAAATGATTGTGAATTCAGCAGAAGTCAGTGTGGATTTTAACAGTGGAAACCCTGGATTTTCTTTGCAGTTCATAGAATCACAAAATGGCTTGGGTTGGAAGGGACCTTAAAGCCCACCCAGCTGTGGCAGCGCCAGCCAGCAGCTCAGGCTGCCCAGGGCCCCATCCAACCTGGCCTTGAGTGCCTCCAGGGATGGGGCACCCACAGCTTCTCTGAGCAGCTGTGCCAGTGCCAGTTATCTTTATTGAATTAAATCAAGACAACACTTTTATCAGAAATATGTAAGGCACATAATCCAAATGACATGGAGCCCTGTTAAACACTGAGAGGAATCTTAACATTCAGTTGTAACTTCTGTTCAGGATTTTGCTGATCTTACAGCAGGCAGATATACTACTTCTGAGCTGAGCACATGAAAGGCCTGCCAGAATATGTGCTTCTTGGTAGATTTATATCTCTGCAAGTGGGCCCATCTGAGTTAGAGATGTATGTGTTATATCCATAATGGGAGATATTCTTCTCTCCCTAAATGCACATATGAATGTAGACAGGACTGCATTATATGTATGTAATAAAATGTTTTGCCTGTGAACACACAATAAAATACTTTTACTTCATTTTATGGAAGAATATTTGTGTGAAATCTGATTCTTACATTATAGTGTGTTGCACATTTAGCCTAAATGCTCTCCACACAGTGATTTCTGAAGCAATGCATCATGGCAAGATGATTCATGGTGATAAGACAAGAGCTCCTTCCTCTGGTAAATGCAATCCAAAAACTGATTTCAGGCCTCTGAAGAAATGCCCTGTGTGTCTTCTGACAGGGGCTCTCCACTCTGCAAAGCACACTACATGATCACAGAATCACAGAATCACTAAGGTTGGAAAAGGCCACTGAGATCATCTAGTCCAACCATCCACCTACCACCAATATTGCTTACTTAAACTAAGTCCCTCAGTGCCACATCTACATGGCTCTTGAATGCCTCCAGGGATGGTGACTCCATCACCTCCCTGGGCAACCTTTTCTTCCAGTACCTCACCACTCTTTCAGAGAAGTTTTTTCTAATATGCAATAGCAAAACTCGGGAACTTGTCAAGTCCATGGCTTCCTGGAACAGCTGCCTTCCTTTCATACTACTTTTCAGCTTGGCTCATCATGTTCATTTGCAGCAATGGCACATCCACACACCAAACCTTCTGTCCATATGCCAGGGGTGGCTGCTATTAAAAAGGACTCTGTAGGAAGGCCACATCTCCTTTCATGTCTCATTTGGTTATTGCTTTTTTACCTTCAGTGCCTGCCTCCATGCATTGCACCAGGAAGCAAAGCGTTGTTTTCTGCCTTGGGCTGAGGGAGCCTGGGCTATTTCTGACCAAACAAAAGCTGATCAGATGGAGTCAGGACCATCTGGAAAACTCTGTGAGCACAGAGCAGAGGGACAGGAGCACAACAGAAGCAGGGTGTAACAGCAGGAGCAGCAAAGAAGAATGAATAACATTTGCTAGGTGTAAAATCTGAGGACTAGGACATATCTTCATACAGGAAAGGAAACTAGCAATACAGATTGGGGATAGCTCCCTCTCAGGCAGCCTCTCAAAGCCTGCAGAGCAGTTTTTTGCTTTATAGATACACAGAAATGCATGTTGAGACATTATCAGCAGTCTTTCATGGTGGAACAAAAGAGGTTGCATATTTCCCTCTTAAAAATAATTTAGTTATTGTTATGATGGTACACAATGACACTGTTCTCTTAGTATTGAAGTATTGAATTCCCCTTTTATAGAAGGGACTTAAACTTGAGTGACCTGTAGTCCTGCCATCTATGTACTGAGTCTTCTTTGTTAGTTGAGCTTTTTGGAGGGATTATGCTCCCAGGATTTATATAAAGACTCTACTTTCTTAGAGGGGATTTTGTATGACCCTATGATCCCATTATTTAAGTACTAAGATTCTCCTTGTTAGAGGTGATTTTAACCACCATTTACACACTCAACTCCACACAATAGGGCTTTTCCCACTAATGTCAATAAAGTTAACTTTTGTTTGGACACTCTTCCTATTTGCAACTTTGAAGCAATGCTCCTGATTTTTATAACACTCTTCCAAGCCAGCTGCATTCCCCTGTGCTGGCACTGTGATAAGTAATGCACAAACACAAAGGATGACAGAGATGGGGGTTGTATATGTGGCTGTGACTTCTACTAGCCAGCATGAGAGCATGGGGACAGGAGGACTTTCAGCCCTCTCCCAAAGCCAGAGTTGCCTTCAGCAGATGAGGGATGGGACGGTGGGGATGACCTAAGTAATTGAGATGAATCCCTTAAACCACAAACGTTAGGGCAAAAAAACAAGTCATTACCACAGAAAATTAATATAGCAAGAAAAAAAAATAGCTTTGGAATTAGCACATTCAAAAAACATGGAGTTGTGGTACTTGGGAACACAGTTGAGTGGGCAGTATTGGTGGTAGATGGGTGGTTGGACTAGATGATCTTAGAGATCTTTTTCAGTGTTAATGATTCTACTATTCTATTCGATGATTCTATGTTCTCCCCATACCTCCCCTTATTAACTTGAGCTACATCTGTGAACTCTGCATGCTTTGTATGCAGTTCTGCTAGCAATATAAAATAAAAAGGTATTAGGCGTTCGGGGAAACATGCTTAAATCAAACAGGTTCATGGATTCACCAAGTGCAGGTCTGTTTGACCTAATGTTGCTTTTTATGTTGGTGTAACTGCATCAGTGGACAAGGGAAATGATACTGCTGTCATCTATCTGGACTTCAGTAAGGCCTTTGACACAATCGTAGAATCATAGAATCACAAGGTTGGAAAGGACCTACAAGATCGTCTAGTCCAACTGTCCTCCCACTACATTCTTATCTCCAAATTGGAAATATATGATGACTGGAAAAATATGGTGACTGGATGTGGAACTGGTTATGAGATCATACCCAGAAAGTAGTGATCAATGGCTCCATGTCTGAATGGAGATGAGTGATGAGTTGTGTCCCTCAGGGGTCAGTACTGGGACCAGTGTTTTTTAACATCTTTTTCAATGACATCTACAGTGGAAGCAAGTGCACCCTCAGCAAGTTTGCTGAAGCTTGTTTAGAAGGCATTTACTGTGTGGACCAAAGAACTTCTATTTCACATACAGAGAAGGAGTGGGAAAAGATGAACTGAGAATAAAGTAAATGTGACAACATACAACATGTCGAAGGAAAAGGGTGAAGCAAATATTTAATACAAATAGACTGAAGAAGGTGCTTTGCCTTACTCCCAAAAATATATCTAATTTGTTTTTCAACTATAAAATATACTTACCATAAAGCTTATACAGATTTTTAAATGAAATGCTTTAAAAAATGTTTATAAACTCTGAAACTCTGTTCTGTTTTAAAAATGCTCCTTCTTTTTATTTCCTTTTCTTCCACATTGTCCCTGTATCCATGAATATAACATATACACCTTTTATTAACTGAAATAATTTCATAGAGCCATGGAATCATTAAGGTTGAAAAAGTCCACTAAGATCATCCAGTCCAACCATGAGCCCATCCCCACAACACCCCCTAACCATGACCCTCAGTGCCACATCTGCACAGTTCTTGAACACTTCCAGGGATGGTGACTCCACCATCTCCCTGGGTTCCAATGCCTCACCACTCTTCCCGAGAACTGATTTTTCCTAATATCCAACCTGAACCTCCCCTGCTGCAATTTAAGGCCATTCCCTCTTTTAATTTGAGGAAATTAACATGTTTTTAGAAAACATCTCGATCTATTTTCATTTACATTTTTCAGTGTGAAAAAGCAGGCTTGGGGAAACTGCTCAGTTGGCTGCAATAAGGAAATAACAGGTGAGAATGCACTGCCAGACAAGATGGCTTAAAGAAAAACAAGCCTTGTAAAACAAACTGGTTTCGCTGTCTGATATTGGCTCACTGATAAAAGGCATTGAACAGATGTGAAATGCTTACTGAAAGCTGCTTGCTTTAATATCAAACCATGTGTCTACACAGCATTGCACAATAGGGAATTTGTGAAGCAGTTCTAAAGTAGGTAACAAACTGAATCATAGAATCGTGGAATTGTTCAAGTTGGAAAAGACCTTAAAGTTCGTCAAGTCCAACCACAACCTGACCATACTACCCTAACTAACAACCCTCTACTAAATCATGTCCCTGAGCACCACATCCAAACTGTTTTTAAACACATCCAGGGATGGTGACTCAACCACCTCCCTGGGAGCCTATTCCAGTGCTTAACAACCCTTTCTGTAAAGAAATGTTTCCTGATATCCAACCTAACTTTACCCTGGTTCAACTTGAGGCCATTTCCCCTTGTCCTGTCACCTGTCACCAGTGAGAAGAGACCAACTGTAAGGTGTAAGTACTTACCTCACTGTTAGCACCTTTCAGGTACTGGAAGAAAGCAATAAGGTCTCCCCTAAGTCTCCTTTCCCCAGACTAAACAGCCTCAGTTCTTTTTGCCGCTCCTCAAATGGTATATACTCCAAGCCCTTCACAAGCTTCCTAAAAGAGACCAGACGACAATGCAGACTTTTGCCCTATGTAAATTAGTACTGGGCACCATGCTGGATTATGTTGGTGTTGGTAATCTGGAGAGGGACATAAATTACTTCTGGAAATACCTTAATGACTTTAAAACTGGTAGAGTGGTACAAAGCGGTGAGGGCTGGGCAGATACACAAAGTGATATAGAGCAAAAGGTGAATTCTGCACGTAGGACAGAGGAAGGCAAGAATGCCTACAGGGCTTGGAAAACAACACTACTGAGAAGGGCTTAGGACTCATGGATGTGCAGCTGTGTTAGAGTTCCTACGGCAATGCTTTTGCTAAAGCAAGTCTCGAATGTAAAAGAGAGGAGCAACTAGTGGAAATACGGATGTAATTTTACATTTGCACATAGATACAGTGACACAGATGTTGGAACGCTACGTACAGTTCTGGCTGTCCCGTATTTATATGTTGAAAAACTGAAGAAGATGCAGAAAATGAGCCAGGAAAAGTATTCAAAGGATGGAAAAAAAACCAAACATCTATGCAGTGCAAGACCTAAGGACCGGATCAAAAAGATGAAGAACAGTAATTTGAATATGCCACAAGTACTTGCAGCACAAGGCACTGCTCTAGACTTAGAGTGGAGAAAACTACTGTGCTAAGAAATGGAGAGTAAGAATGAAACAAATTCAGAAGAGAAATAAAGCAGATGTTTTGGAAAGCTGGAATAATTTAAATTATTGGCCCAAAGTACCAGAAGTGTTCACCTCAAGACCAGATGTCTGTATGGAAGATTGTGATTAGGAGAAACTACAGGTAGACAGTGTGACACGGAAGTAGCTTGAGTTAAAAAAATACAAAACCATGGTCTCTTTTATCCTGGGAAATGGGGCATGATGATCTAATAGCCTTTCTGTACACATCTGTATGACTCTCTGACTCTGTTCCTATGGATAAGGCTCTGTGAAGCTGGCCCAAGTCTTTCTGCACATCCAATTTACCTTCTTGGCACAGGAGTGAGAGGAGAGGTAGTTGTGGAGCTCTGGCCAAAGCTAACAAGAAGCGGATCTTATGCAAGACAAGGTCCTGCTTGTAAAGAAATTTAAGCCAAAGCAATGTATAACTGCAAGCAAACTGAAGTCATAAACACCCTAGAGCCCATTTCACTTTTGGTGCCTCACTGCTGTCACAGAGGATATATGAGATGGCTCAGGGCTGCTGCATGTGCACCTGAGCCTCGGCATTTCCAACGTGCTGTAGTATCGCAGCAACAAAATCCTGTGACATTCTTGTTCCTGGTCTGTAACAAAGCCATTATCCCAAAGTGCTCGTTTAAAACCACATCCAGACTCTGCCAGAAATCAATGGTATTCTTTCCAATGATTCCTAAGGGCTTTAGTCAGTGTGTTTGAATCAAACTCAGGAAAGACCTTGCACAGCCCAAATTTGTGTCCATAGCAGATTGCTGTACCCAGAGCTCCTGGCTCAGTTTGAATTATTGTCCTTAGAGTGGTCAGAGCCTTCAGGAGGTTTTATTTCCCATCCCTACACTTCCTAAGGTGGATAGTGATAGGACAAGGGGGAATGGTTTTAAACTGAGACAGGAGAGGTTTATGTTAGAGATTAGATGGAAGTTTTTCACTCTGGGGGTAGTGACGCACTGGAACAGGTTGCCCAAGGAGGTTGTGGATGCCCCATCCCTGCAGGCATTCAAGGCCAGGCTGGATGTGGCTCTGGGCAGCCTGGTCTGGTGGTTGGCAACACTGCACATAGCAGGGGGTTGAAACTGGATGATCATTGTGGTCCTTTTCAATCCAGGCCATTCTGTGATTCTATGATCCTATGATTTGGGGATCACGTAAAAATGGTTGTGAATTTGACCCTCAAAAGTCTTCATCTTTTAGAGGGCTAGAATTTTCCTTTTCTCAAGAAAACGGCCAACCATTGATTTATTTTAATAGTTCAGATATCCTGGAAAGCATCTATTGTATGCTTTACTTACTAAGCAATGTTAATGGTGCACACAACTGTAATACTAAGATAAAGTATCAAACACTTAATGGTACAGACACCTCAGCTAACATGAAAACCTAGATAAGTAGCTCTGTTAAAGACAATGGGAAAACTCATCTGGAGGACCGTAATTCATGAGGGTAAATTTTGTAGGATCAGACCCTCTGCAGAGAGTTTCTTTGTTTCCAGGGATATTTTTGTGCTCCGCTAAGTAAAAGATGTCATCATATTTCAAAGTGAAATTTTGCAGGCCATTGATCTAGAATGTGAGCTAGTTTCTTGGGGTATTTTGGAAAATCAAGACCAACATACTTATTTAATTTAGAATAATTACTTCTGTCCAAGGCCATTCCTCAAGAAACATTCATGACAACCTAAAACTTGCAAACTCGCTACATCTATGTGTTAGGAATAGCCTACAGATAAATAGCTCAATATTTTGTGATATGAAGTCTCCCTGAACAATTGTTTAGTATTGGATTGGAACAAATCTTAAAAGACCTTCCAATGTCCTGGAAAAATAACCACAGTTTTAAAGGGCTAGTAAATATTATATCTTCACATGATTAGTTAGTAAATGTTTCAATAAACTGTAAAGATTCCTTATGAAAGTTTTCATACTTAATCCCAGAGTGATTAATCTTGTTGTCTTTTTCAGGTTTATATTAAAATAATAGTAAGTAAACTTTCCAAAACAGTAACACGTTGTTGTTCATGTGCCAATAGGAAAAGCCAAGAACATTAAAAAAATAAAGATGACATCTCCAATCTAGACTTCAACACCAGCTAAGTAATTTTTGTGCTCTTCAGACTCTTTCAGTCCCTTGAGAGAAATAAATGAAACCCTTCCTCCGAAACCTGAGGGTACACCTGCCCTGAATTCTTCCAGATTATGGACTTGCATAGCAGGAGCTCAGGACTGTAAACTGTGCTTAGCTGTTGAACACCATCTCTGTGTGTTACCATACAGCACAGGGTACCCTTTGCAGAAACAACTATGCGTGAATCATGGACAAAGTGTTAGTCTGAAATAACAAAAAGAAGTTTGGTCCTGTTTGTGCCTGCTGGTAGCAGGTTTAGAGGAGATCAAGATGGAGTTTCTCTCACATGCTTCATTATTTTGTCCTTTGCTCTTTTAAAGTACATACCAAACTTAAAAATTAGCAGAAGTTGTTTTCTTTCTGTAAAACATTCCATTATTTGCAATAAAACTATATTGTTGCTACATTGTTGTTATTCAAAATAGACCTACACCGTTGTGTGTTTTGTTTGTTGGTTTCTTTGTTTATTGCTGAAAAAGATGAAGATAGAACAAATGGGTGGAAACTGCACAGAGACAAAATTTTTCTACCATAGCATGCCAGAAATCCCACTTCCTACCTCCCTGGGGACATAAGATCAAAGACACATCTTGACCAGAACCAGACTTGTCATAGTAAACATCAAACAAAAAGCAAATAATGCTTCTTCATCAAAATATGGTCATAGAGAACAAAAAAAGCCAAACAAACAACAAAAAAATCATGGCTCACAGCATTTCTGTGCTGGGGTTAACGTCTTTGTGTGCTCAAGAGATTTGTGCCCAGAACTTTGAGTATATGGAACTTCTTGTTTGAAGGACATCCTCAGCTTACACACTGAAAAGACTTATTTTTCTTGCTTTCAACCCAATGTCTTCTAGATATGCCAGACTCCCTCTTGCCCTTCTTCTCCCAGTTCTTGTCCTGGAGGAGAGTGAGGAAGGGGTCCTTACACAGCTTTACCACCTTGATCATTCAAGAATTCAACATTTTGGTTCAAAATTCAGAGCTTCTGAGTAGTCTGGAGTGCAATAATTTGCAGCTATTTTAAGAAAGCTGGAATTCAATGTTGCATTTGTAGTTAGAGTTTCAGTACAGTGCTATGGGAATTTTCCATTTGGTCAAATCAAACAACATTTTCTGATAGAAAAACCTGTCAGCTTGAGAATTCTAAAGCATCTCTTAAGCCAATATTTTTGGCTAAGAAGTCAGTTAAGAACTCTCTATTTTTATTTTAATATAGGGTGTCAAAATTCATTGTCAGAAATTTCACTGACACAAAGGAAAATACTTGGGCATTTATTATTATATAGAATATTACTAAAATTTTCACGCTATAGGCATAACCACACATTCAAATAGACTAAGTAAATAAAATGCAGATTTTCAGCAAACACTATAGTCAAAAGTAGAAATTCTAACAAATAAAGAAAAAGCAATATCTTTCCTACATTTCAACTTCCATTAATTTGAGTTATTCAGCCCTGACTATAGATATTTTGGATGGATGACTATCCAGTCATAAGAACAAGTTTGCTCAGATATGAGGCACCAGGGTGATACCGCTCAAATAATTGGGTGTCCCTGCTCTGTCGCTGTCAGGAAGAGTGAGGGGACCTAAGAGGTGGGGAGAATGGAGACAGATCTCATTTCAGCATGGCAGGCAAACCCCCTCCCTACCTATCTTGCCTTCCCATGTAATAGGTTTGAGGCTCTGAAAATCAAGGGACACATAAGTGAGGATGAGGTGGATGGTCCACTCAAGAGTTTGTCTAGGGTGAGAAAATCAGCTCCACACCTCAAGACTGCCTCTGCCAAGAAAGAAAGAAGGGTAATTGTTGTAGGTGACTCCCTTCTGAAAAGAACAGAGGGCTGTATATGTTGTGCAGATCCTGCCAGTAGGGAAATGTGCTGCCTCCCTGGGGCCCAGATCAGGGACATGACTAAAAGACTGTGATTCACCTGATTGTTATTCCTTAATGATAATTGAAACTGGCAGAAATGAAGTTGCCAAGAGTAGCCTGAGGGCTATCAAAAGGCACTTTGGAGGACTGGGGCAGTCTGGGATGATGCACAAGTACAGGTGGAATTTTCCCCTGTCCCTTCAGAGGCAGCAAGTGAGCTGGGATTGTTCAACCTGGAAAAGTCAGGTATTTGTAGACAGACCTGTAGGGTGGGTGCCAAGATACCAAAGCCAGACTTTTCTCAGTGGCAGACACTCCCAGGACAAGATATCATGGGCACAAATTGAAGTACAGGAGGTTCCCTCTGAACACCAGGAGCCCTTCTGTGCTGTGCAGTGATGGAGCACTGGCACAGGCTGCCCAGGAGTCTCCTCCTTGGAGATCTCCCAGAGTCACGGGGACATGGCCCTGGGCACCCTGCTCTGGGTGCTTGGAGGATGGGCTGGAGCAGTGGGACCCAGAGGACTCTGCCAGCCTCAGCCATGATGGGGTTCTGTGGTTCCCTGCAAGTTAGTTTTTCTGTAGAAGTCCAGATCTGGATATGTGCATGCTTGTGGAACAGCAAATTCCTGTTTTGCAATTACATCTAGAAAGATAAATGTTTTCCATTTGCTGCCTCCCCTCCCACATGCCCAGCCTGGGATAAGGGTCTTGTTCAGTTCAGCCTGAGAGATGCAGGTTCAGTGGGATAATTGGAGTTTCACAGGCTTAAAGAGAGATAGGAGGGAGTGTGAGGAGAAAGCAAGGGAGGAGGTAGGAGTCCTGGCACAGATATTTAAGCATTCAAACTGTTGCAAAACCAGACCTTGAGGGAATAAAAGCTTCATGTGATGGAAATATATACTCCATAGCGATTACTTCTGCTGCCTGCAAAGTCAGAACATTGAAACAAGAAAATGCAATGATAAGTGAAGAGAGTTATGAACAACGAAGACAGAGGCAGTCCAGGCATGGGTAGACACACATGCATGGGGCAGTTGGCCTGGGCCCACTGCTGAACCAGGATCCTGGCCAACTTTTCTTTTTCTTTTCTTTTTTTTTTTTTTCTTGGAAGAAAAGAAGGGAGGTTGAGCTGACCGGTGAAAGCAAAGCCATCATAGCCTTTTGTGGCCTGCAGAACTGAGCACAGACTGCCATTGTTGGGCCGTGTAGCACAGTCTACTTTTGTTGTTTACTTTCAGCAAGGCGTAAAAGGAGCTGCTCTAAATTATGCTCTGTGACAACGAGCCAGGAGAAGAGCTGCGGTGGGAGGAGGCTCTGCTTTCTTCCTCAACTTTCACTTTTGATTTTCAGCTGAGCTAGAAGCACAATTCACTATTGCTATTATTTTTTTTTTGTTAATGCATTGGACCCCAGGCCAGGTCCTCAGCTGCAATAAATCAGATCTGCTTCCCTGCAGCCCAGGAAGGTATAAGGATGCACAGCGGTTCAGGATACAACCTGTGTCATTTCTTTTCCCCGGTAAAAATCTGACCACCACATTTATGTGCTCAATCATCATGTATGTGAACATTTTTCAAAAGCACAACTTCCCGGTGACCCAGCGTGCCTTCAAATAAAGAAGTGCTATTGGACCTCAGCAGTGTGAAAGCAGCAGTTGAAATCCCTGTCTTAACCAGCTGTTAGACCTGTGTTTGATTTCTGAAAAGGGTTAAAGGAGACCGCAGAAGAAGTAAAAGAAATAAATTGAATGCACATGTGCAATCATTATTCATACTAACGTTCCCTGTATTACTTCATAACACAGCTGTATACACAAAAAAATAGTCCAGTTTGGTTTCTTCCTATTCGAGTCTTAATAATTTCTGTTTAATGGAACACAAATGTTTGTACTCTTCATTTTGACGAATGCAGCCTAGCAGTGTATTTGTTAAGCATTAGCTAGGGTGGTTGTGACCATTTGATACAAATGTCTCTGGGCCTTTCATGGCTCCTGACAGGGCATCTTTTGAGCATGACAGTTGCCATGGGGACCAGTGCAATGCCTGTTTGGAAGGAAAATTGGGAGCAACGCTCATTACGTCAAAAACGACATCGGGAGGGGGCAGAGCAGGGAAGGAGAATGTTTGCTTCTTGTGCTGACACTTAGCTGCTTGTTTTACCCGCCACCCACACACTTCCATCAGACAATATCTCTTTCAAGCGGAGAAGTCAAAGTTTGCATCTCCTATCGTTCCAGCTGGAACAGGCAGGGGCTGTGTGAAATGAATATCATCAAGCGGGGCTGGGCACTGCCTGCCTGGCTCTATCCGGTGCTCTGAAGCGCTGTGATGCTGAGTGTGCAGTTTTCCTTTCCTCCTGCCCTCCCTGGGGCACCACCAGGACACTGGATGACACGGCCACATCAACCTAACCAACCTGCTCCAAACTAGAAGATTTATTGCAGTTTTCACTGCTGGGAGTAGGATTAGTGCGTGCACACAGCTCCATTTCTACGGATAGGGTAAGTGCCAATAAGAAACACCAGGGCCATTGTTTTCTCCCTGTGTCCCCAGTCGTTTGTAAGAAATCAAGGAGAAAGCAACCCTTTTGTAGAAAATGAGTCCTTGCTCTTTCCATTTTGGGCTGCCTTCACAGCCTCTTGCTCCATCAAAACTCTGTGTATTTCTTCCATTAGGAATTAGCCATTGAAATGCTTTTTGAAGTTCAAAGCCAATAGAATGGATCAGTCTTTCAAAAAAATAGAAACCCAAACTGAAAAAAATCAAATCCCCCCCATAAAATTGAATACCAGCCAAACAGCTGAAGGGAGAGACACTGGGGCCAAGCAGCCAGGGCCCAAGTTTGAAGGTGCACACAAAATGTTTAAGTGCTCTGCTTTGGGCAATAAGATAAGGTACAAAGCCATCTCTGTGAGTGAGAGGCTTCAACATCTTGCAGGCCATAATGCACACTCAGAAAGGTCAGGGCCAGCCGGGTGCTATGTCCCAAAGATACCTGGAACCCAAATGTCAGCCCTGCCCGGTCATCTCCTCCTCCTGCACTCAGCAGGGATCTGTTGCTCGCAGCAGCACTCGAGGGTTTGTGTTTCAGGGTTACAAAGGCCATCCAGAACCTATTGAGTCCACGCGCTAGACGTCTTGGAAACAGGACAACTTCCCCAGCATCTGGATGAATACAAATTATCTCACATATGGAATAGGGACAAAGCAGTGGATTTGGCCTCTGCTTTGTGGGGGGGGGGGGTGACTTCGGGGTTTCTAAGTGCTGTCAAAGCACTTTTCCATTCTCTCCACTGGCAGGTTGCAAATGTGAACTGTGGTGCAGGGAGAGAGGCAGTTCTGACACAGTCGCGGCTCTCCTGGCTGTGACTGCTCTGCAGTGCTTTCTCACTGGAGCCTCTCTGTACATGCACTGCCCCAACTGCAGGCAGAAATTAATTTCCTTACTTTTATTTAAATGAAGAAAAAATAAATAACCACCCTAGAACATCAAAATCTCCTAGAAATAAATGCCATTACATGCAGATGTAACAATTCTCCCTCTTCCCCTTCAGCTGTGCACCAACAGCTGCCTGTAAACTTGAACTTTCTCCACTGCTGCACAGCCTGCTACCACTTGAACTGCTCATAGTCATCTAACAGCCGCAGCAGATATTATCTCATCTAGAGATGGAGCTTTCCAGTTCTGAATGCCAGAGCTGCAAAGGTGGCTCTTTCATTCCCCGAAGAGTCATACCCACGGGAATTCTAATACAGATGTTGCCTTGGGGTGGCAGTGGGAGTCCCAGCTAGCATCAGGACCTCAGTGCTCTTTTCCACCCATCTCCTGCTTTGCATCTCCTGCTTTGCCGTAGTCAGCAGGTCACATCTGAAAGCTGGAGGAGCTCCACCAGTCTCTTTTCTCTCTCACCTTGCCCACCGCTGGATTACCACTTCACACATGTTTGCAGGGCTTGTTTAGCTCCATTGCATGGATATTCTTCATTAAGATAACAACAAGTGTGGAAGTCTAATTACTCCTGTGTAGTTAGGTGCTACCCTCTAGATAAGGACATCACTAAATTTTAAAGCAGATAATTTTGTCTAAGCACTAAACAATTCTTACACTGGCTCACTGTGTATTACATCAATGAATCAGTAGAATCAATTCAATATTTGTGCTTATAAAATAATAATATCAGCATGCTTCCTCCCTCCCCTCCCCCCAAACCAGTTTTCCCTTCTCATGAATATATATAGAGAATTAGAATATGTGAAAAGCTGGTATTGAAGCAAATCTCAGATTTAGCCTTTGATATGTGGAAAGCCTATCATTGAAAAAACAGCTCCAGAAAAAGAGTTCTATACATTTCAACAAGATTTGTATGAAAACTACTCTGAAGAATAACGTTCTATGCTAAATCCATTTATTTTCTTTCTTTTTGTACAGCCTGTGCATACAGTTTCTACCAAAATCTAAACATTTTTGGAAACAAAACCTAGATTTTTCTACCTGCTGAAGAAGATGCCCATTACTTCTACAACAAAGAAATATTTTCAGAGTTTACAGAATTTCATTATCCAGTTCCAAAGTAACTGAGTGTTTATTATTTTTGCACAATTTCACAGCATTTGTGCCTTTGTCAGATATCACAAGCACGAGACACTTCCAAAGACAAAAAAATCATGCTTTAAACATAGAATCATAGAATCATAGAATCATAGAATCACCAAGGTTTGAAAAGACCTAAAAGATCATCCAGTCCAACCATTCATCTATTACCAATAGCTCCCACTAAACCATGTCCCTCAACACAACATCCAGTCATTCCTTGAACAACCCCAGGGTTGGTGACTCCACCACCTCCCTGGGCAGTGCATTCCAGTGCCTGACCACCCTTTCTGAGAAGTTATACTTCCTAATGTCCAGCTTGAATCTCCCCTGCCATAGCTTGAAACTGTTCCCTCTGGTCAACATGCTAAGTAGCACTTGCCTGTCTATGATTTTTAAAGATAATTAAAATGATAGAAAGCTTGAATTAAGTAATTATATGCTATCACTAATAACACATTTTGAAATACTGTAAATAATGAGTATAAAAATAAAAATCACATAACATTAACTAAAATAATTTTTTTTAATACTGAAATGAATTTTTGCAAATCATTAAATGTTTCCAGTTCATGGCAAATTTCAGCTCTGTTTGATTATGTTCTGGGTCTCTAACAGTCTCAACAGATCTTAGATCTCACCAAAGAAAAATATATGCAATTTCTAAAGACTGCTGTGTCATAGAGACTCAGGAGGGCAGGGAATAAACACCATCCTAAGTGTTTGTTTGGAAGAAACTCAGCTTTCTAAACACTCGAGATAGCTTCTTTTTGTTCCACAGCAACCAGGTTTCAAAAGAAATACATTTCACTGTTCTCAAGCACAAACCTCCCACACATTCTTGCTCTTTCTCCTGCTTGAATACTTTACAGATCTGCACAGTACATACACAAATCCAAAATAAGTCCAAGCACAAATAATCATATAAGCTCAGGCTGGCCTGGCCAGGAATGTTTAGACATATGGGGGGGTTGGAACTACATGATCCTTGAGGTCCCTTCCAACCCGGGTCATTCTGTGATTCTGTGTGATTCTGTGATATATCTGCTTTTCTACCCGAGGTCCAGGTGTTTGCAGAACTGTCCTGGTTGCCCCAATCTGGATGATCTTAGAGGTCTTTTACAACCTTGGTGATTCTATGAAACCAAAGGAGATCTGAAGCCCTAGATTTGGGCTTCACTATATGCTGATGGAGAAGACCTCTGCTTCTGAGCAAGTCATCATCTGTTTCCACTAGAGCTGCAGGAGATGAGCAGGCTCTTCGGGATATGACTCATCTGAACTCCTTTTAGATGTTTAGTTGCAGTGAGGCTTCTCTCCTGAGTTCACACAGAGGGCCCGTATAACCACCACAGCTCAAACATCTATTGCTGATCACATCAGTTACACCCATTGTACTTAGTAGTAATCTGATTTGTCAAGGTGTTTGATTCCCTTGGCCATTATTATCAGATGAAATCTGTGTCCCTACCCAAAAAACTCTCCGTAGACTTTACACAGTTTTAATGGTGCTGCGCCACAACCCTCCTCTTCAATATCTTTATTGATGACCTGGGTGAGGTCCTTTGAGTGTTGGTTGATGCTTGGCTGAACATGGGCCAGCCGTGTGCCCAGGTAGACAAGAAGGCCAATTCCATCCTGATTTGTATCAGAAATAGCATTGCCAGCAGGAGCAGGGAAGTGATCATACCTCAGTATTCAGCCCTGGTGAGACTGCACCTTGAGTATTGTGTTCAGTTTTGGGCCACCCATTACAAGAAATACACTGAGGCCCTGGAACCTGTCCAGAGGAGGACAATAAAACTGGTGAGGGGTTTGGAGCAGAAGTGTTATGAAAAGCAGCTGAGGGAACTGGATTGTTTCTTCTGGAGAAGAGGAGGCTCACGGGAGACCTTATTGCTCTCTATAACTACCTGAAGGGAGATTGGACTCTTCTCCCACATACTAGAAATAGAACTAGAGGAAATGGCCTCAGGTTGTGCTAGGGGAGATTCAGGTTGGACATGAAGAGAAAATTCTTCTCTGAAAGTGATCAGGCACTGAAACAGGCTGCCCAGGGAGATGGTGGAGTCACCATCCTGAAGGTATTCAAGAAGCATTTAGATGTTGTACTGAGGGACATGGTTTAGTTGGGATGTATTGGTGGTAGGTGGATGGTTGGTTGGATGGATGATCTTGGAGGTTTCTTCCAGCCTTGGTGATTCTGTGATTCTATGATTCCATACTGTGTTCTACATAGCCAGAAAATGCTCTGGGTGCAGCATCTTGCTTGGCACTGAAAGAGCAAGTGTTTCTCTATAGCGTCATCATGGGATTTGGAAGACAATTAGCTCCTATTTATTGAAAATAGCAGTGCTTCTGCCTCTTGTGGTTTAATTCAGCAAGGGGCTAAACACCACACAGCATTTTCCTCCCCACCTCCCCATATGATGGGGGAGAGAATAGAGAAAAAAAATGGTAGAACTCCTAAGTTGAGATAAAAACTATTTGCAAAAACAGAAAAGAGAGAAATGCAATGCAGGATGCTCTGAAAGTTATGTCTCCTATTCATTCCCATGGAAACAACATCAGATACAAAGAACACAATAACACTACCTGACAGAGCAAATTCTCAGCTACAAACTGCTGTTTTTCAGCATAGTCACCCCCATTAGCTACACATTTTCTCCAGTGATGAACAAGAGAGCCTGAATTCTGTGCTCATAAAAGTCTGTGTGGCTGTCCAGAACGTGACTTGTCTTTCGTGTTGTTGCCACTGCTGAAACACACCACCCACCACCTCACCGTGCTCGTACCAAGTATTTGGTCTCCATAAAAATTCATCAAGCATTGATGAATGCCAGCAGGTGCCATTTTTTCTGCATGTCAGAATTCATTTCCACACCTTTGCTTCATACATACTTCCATGTCAGATGGTATTTTGCCATATTGCCATCTGTCACACAGCAACAAAATTTAATGGAATACTGGCAGAACAGGAGGCATAACTTTCGGAGCAACCTACCTGTGTGTGTGAGTGTGCACTTGTGTATATATATATATTTTTCTATATATATATATATACACACAAGTATACATATATGCAAATGCACACAAAAACACATATATGTATACACAGCAAAATGAATGATGCACAGAGCAGCTGCTCACCACTCGCTGCCCAATGCCCATCCAGTTTCGGAGCAGTAGCTGCCCCTCAGGCCAGCTCCTCTTAGTTTTATAGTTTTTTTCACATGATACCATAGTTTGGAATATCCCTTTGGCCAGTTTAGATCAGATGTCCTGATTCTGTTCCCTCTCAACTCATTGTTCTCCCCCACCTCTCTTCAGTGGCAGAGCAGAATGGGAAGCTGAAAAACTGAAATGTCCCTCTCTCTGTACAGAACCACTAAGCAGCAACTAAAATATTTGTCTGTTATCAACACTGTTTTTCTCCTAAAGCCAAAACATAGCATCATACCAGACACTATGAAAAAAATCAACTCTGTTCCACTTGAAACCAGGATACTACCATTAGAATGAGAAGAACACTCTATATGCAGGTAGATTCTGTTTTTCTTTGCAGGCGATCAGATATTTCTTCTGTATTTGAATTTATTTGGCCACACTATAATACTACAAGATGACAGTCTCCATCAAGGTAATGGTATGGAGAACACAAAAACCTTTACTGTGGCCAAATGAGACCATCATTCACCTCACTGTTACCTTTCGTTTCAAATTAATTGAGTAGTGGCCAAGCAGAGGGATGGAAAAGCTCTATGTGCATTTGGATATCTTGGGCAGAAAGCTGAAATTTAGGGTAAGGTAAGAGACAGTTAAATGTCAGAAACATTAGAAAAAGAGAATTGTTTGTTTTCCCTGAGTTTCCTGGGTCTTGTCTTCAACAACCCCATAAAAATTACTCAGTAGAATAGCTTGCTATGCAAGTACAGGGGTTGAATTTGTAGATTACTTCTCTTTACTGATGCAATAATAGCCTTGATTAAAAAGAACATGGATTTCTGATACGGCTCAAGTGCATCTCTGGCTGAGCTGCTATGATATGTTCCTGCTACTGCTACTCTTTGTTTAGTCATATTCATTTAAAATGAAATCACTGGCTGGTAACTGTAAATGCACACATGCAAAAGAACAAAAAACAGCCATGGTCTGATATGTCTGTTAGGTCTGCATCACTGATAAATGAGAAGGATCATTGTTTTAACTGGGAAAATTGCCATCAGGACTGAGAGTTAAGAGTGCATCCAGACAACACAGCACAGGTTATCCAGCTAGCCACAAGATATCAGCATACAGATGACCTTGAGGAAAGTAATGGAAGAAACTGTGTCTGGGTATGATATATCTGTGATGTTTTCTATTCTGGGTCAAGTGGTTGAATTGCTTAAGCAGGACAGTGCTCCTGAGATACCCTTGGAATGGTCTCTTCCTGGGCTGGCCACTTTTCCTTGTCTCACAGGCCTTTCTTTCAACACCAGTGTCATTAAGTGTAATTACCTTCCTTCCCAAAACTGACATCTGGATTTATGCATCTTGGGGTATTCTGTTACTTCAGTCTGTTTTCTAGCCTACAGGCCACTTGTCCCAACACTGGCATTCTCAGTTCAAGCTGCTCAGTTGCTTGATCCCATTGCAAACCTATGGCTGCTGTCCCAGTTACCTGCTATTGAGACAGTCCATTGTAAACCAGCTCCTCCGTTCTTTCCAGGAAACAGAAGTGCAAAACCAAATGAGAGTAACAGTGCTGTAGTGTTCCTTATCATTCCCTTTTTCCTTTGGTTCATCCAAATCTTTCTTTTTTGGAGCTGTTCTCTCATCTCTCCCTCCCACATGTCTTACACAAACCACTCTCTTACCCAGACCATTCCCTTGCAACCACACAGGGACTCCATTCAAGTCAACAGAAAGCAATCCCTGCTCCATTTCTCCTTGCGTCTATCTCTTCACCTTTACCACTCTTGTACTCCAGGAAACCTTCACATACTGTATTCATAGGGTTTGCTCACATTACTTCATTCTTTTCAAGAAACATCTGAGTTCGTCACTCAACAGACATGCACTCCTTAGGTTTTCTCCTGTCCTCTGTTGTAAGCAGACTATTTAAGGGCTCCTCCACAAATAAAACTGTGTGGAATAGTTGTTTTTCCAATCTCTTCTGGCAAAGAAGGAAGAAAAAGAATCCATTTCTCTTCTAGAGAATGATCCTTTTAGGATTACAGCTTCATTTTATCCAGGGAATTTTGTCCTTTCCCTGTTGCGGAGGCTCCTTTCTTTTAGGAGAAAATGATGTATTTGTTCTGGTCAGGTAAATAGTTTAAGTACTGTCTTATTTTTGCACCTGTGCTCATGCTTCTCAATGAATATGGCCCAAAAACCTCCATCAGAGCTGTAGATACTGGCAACAACAGCAAGTCTGATTCCATCCATGTTCTATATTAAGCAAACATGTTGAGTGCATGGGAAAAACATTTCTATATCTAGACCTATCTCTACATCTTCAGAAGAGGAATGATCTGTAAATACTGAAGAAGCTTATGCCATATGGTTCCACCTACATGATCTTCCTTCCTGTTTTCACAGTATATTTTGCGCTATTTAGCCACTTTTTTTGTTTGCTTGTTTGGCTGTTGATTTATCCACAGTGATCCAACAACAACTAGTTCCTTGTTCAGCCACAGAAGAACTGCAGCACTGACCGCTCTGCATCTGTATGTCAAATAGGTGGATGGTAATTTTTTCCTATAAATGCTCTTCCCAGCCCCATCATCTGCCTCACCTCCTGTTGTTGGTATTGCTAACATTGCCCTAAAAACAACAGCCGGAGGCTCTGGCCTCCAGTTATGTGAAGCACCGGACTACTACTTTCTGCGTGTACAGAAAAATATACATTCAGATCTGTAGAATCTCTTAATTATTTTTAAACACTTTGTGTAGTTAGCTACTCTACAGTAATTATCAATGTTTAATACTGAGTAAATAATAAATATCAACATTTAGTTAAAAGGAGATAAAGGATGTCTTATAGTTTTCTGCATTGATTTTCAGTTTCTCTTTATTTCCTTTTTTTTTTTTTTTAATTTGGAGTTCTTGTTACTTTTTTACATTATATATTAAAGATAGAACATTTTTACATATTATAGATGAAAATAATAAATAAATAAATCTGTCTCTCACTCTCCAGCATATTAATTCACTATATTTAGCTACACATGAAGGAGACCAACTGTGAATAAAAAGTAAAAGTAGTAGATTTCTTGGACCCAATTGCAGTAATGTTTTGTAATGCTTCCCCTCTCCCCTCACCCCAGAATATGGTCACAAACTAGGCTAGACTTCATCGCTTGAACTGTGGGTCCAATCCTATAAAGAATTGTAGTAAGGCCTGGCTTGACAAATCTGAACAGTTACAACCAACTCTATAATTCCCATGTGTAAAATTTACTTAGATGTTTAAGGGTTTAGAGGACTTGAGCTTACATTCAGAAACTGTGTTGTAGGTGTCTATGTGCATCAATGTGCAGAGCTGGGGGCACTTGATGGCCTTAGGGAAAAGGGTGTCCAGCTGATTTCAAATCATGTCTTTGCCTGCAGTCTCAGGCTCTGAAGTGGGCTGGGCACCAAGCATACATGTTTTCTTCTAGATGTCTTTATCCCTATATTTCCAGGAGTGGACCTTACATAATAGAATCATGGAATCATGGAATCATTTGAGTAGGAGGAGGCTCTTAAAGGACATCTAGTCCAACTCCTCTGCAATGAACACAGACATGTACAGCTAGATCGGGGTGCTCAGAGCCTGGTCCAGCCTGACTTTGAATGTCTGCAGGGATGGGACATCCACCATATCTCTGGGCAGTCTGTTCCAGTGCCTCACCATCCTGTCCATCACCATCCTGTAAGCTCCCATCCTACTAAGGCCGATCTGATCTGGATGCTCCACTGATGTCAGCAGACACAAAGTCCCTCAGAGCCTTCACAGGGATCTCCTGACTCACAAAAAACACTGAGATCAAAGCAGCCAGTGCCTCAGCGCAAAGGCACCCACATGTTGAAGTGCTCTGCATTCAGTGGGATCTAGAGCTTCAGCACAGCCTCTTTTAGTATGCAGTGTACATAAAAATGCTGTCAGACCTTGTACATCTGGCAAATATATATATATGCTTAATTGAGAGAATAAACATTTCCCAAAGATCCAGAGCTGTGAGATTCAAGCCTTGGCTGTAACCATTTGGCTTTATTCACATGCAAAGTAAATGACATTATCACAAATACCACATTAGAGTCCATCCAAAAGAACTAAACGAGACCATAGTTGAATGAAACTGGAAATATGTGTTTTTTTAATAGGATTTGGAAATGTAATATTACATTGTCATCCTCCCTCCAAAAAAGAAAATTAAAAGAAAGGCTGAGAACGAAGAAAGAGAGAAAGAGAGAGAGAAAGAGAGAAAGAGAGAAAGGAAGAAAGGAAGAAAGGAAGCAAATTGTTCCTGCTGTGGCATATGAAAGCTAGAAGAATTTAATTTTCTGGTCTGTTTGTCCTAGCATGCTTCCTTAGACTTGTCATCAGTTCCACTGGAACACAGGGAATGTAAAAGATATTTTAATACAAATTACTGTATTTGATTCATTCCATTCTCCTTATAAAATTGTCTGCTGTAAAATTATGTCTAATGTGAAACAGTTATAATTTGCTTGCTAGTCACTGTATTAATACCTATTAAAACTGACCACAGTAGCACTTACCCTGTTGCTGCAACATGCAGAAATGCACAAGATTAATTTCAGTGTGTCTGGAGAGTGCCAAAGCATAAAAATATATTGAAATTTAAAAGGTTTAATGTAACTGTTATATAGATCATCAACAAACTGTAAGTCATCTCAGACTGGCACAACCATCTCATTCTGAACATCACAGACTTCTTACAAATTAGTTTCTAGGATGTTGCCTATGTGGCTTCACCCTGATGTAGAATATTTTGACCTCAGTTTTAACACCTGCAGCACCCGTAGACCTCTTAAAGCAATTAAAAGTTCGTTACATGAGACAAATGAAATTAAGAGAGCTTCTATAAGCTGCGCTGTAGTCATCTTGCAAAAAGCATTTGTGAACAGCCCATTTGCCATCAGTCCTAATTAAAGCCTGGAACCAGACCCCAGAGTTAGAGCCTATCCCGGCACTGGATGCAAAGCAGCCTATCTGACAAAACAAAGCCTCTAAGCAATACCACATGTAAGACGGATGGTAGGACTGGCCTTTGGTGATAAGATCAATGGGGAGGCAAACACGACTAGCAGCGTTTCAGCGCTTTGATACACTGGTGATAGGCACTATAAAAAAACCTCATATCGTTTGTATCAGCCCACACTTGCCAAATGTGGCGGAATGCCAGCTCAACCCTTTTCCCTTGATGGACAGAAGCAATGCTGGAGATGTTGTTTACCACAGACCAGTGAGTGGTGGACAGAGATCTGCAACTGTGAAGTGATTAAGTGACAATAGCCTTCTGCTCCTGCAGGAAGTGCTTGTAGCTTCTCATCGAAGGATGAAAATTGCAACCATAAAGCAAACAAACCCGCCAGTAAAGATTATTACGGGCCTGCTAGCGTGCAGAGTGCTAAAAATTTGCAAACTTCAATCCTTCCTGAATATAACATGTAGATCAAACTACCTCTTACTGCTTCCAGCTGTGGGAGGCTGAGCATATGCAGCAGGAAACCTGCAGCCGCATGTAAAGGGAATGAGGCACCCATATGGTGTGGTTCAGATAGAGAAAGCCCGTGCTTACAGCACAGCACATCAAGCAGCTCTGGATGACACATGGGACCCAACGGGGAATGAGGGACTGCTGCATGGGGACAACATGGTGCCCTGCACTGTCTGCGGTTAATTTCAGTCCCTTTTTGATGAATTTGGAAGTATCTTGAACCTTGGTCTGGCTCTTCATGCCTTAGCATGACATTTGTCAGGGGAAACGCGGTGAGGCACCATGGAACATACTAAGCTGAACTGCAAGGAAGCCCTCTAAATCTCAGCACTGGCTGATGTGCAGTTTGATCCACAGAACATTTAGGCAATCTACTGCCACTGCATGGCTGTAAACACATATGCATACACTAATCTCCCCAGCTACTGCTGAAACCAGAAAGCACTTACTGGCCTGCCTCTGTACCTAGCAGTCTGTAAGACAGGGCTAGCTAGACTGTATCTATTGCTGTCCTCTGGAAGGGAGGACCCCTGGGCACAGAATAGGATGCATTTCATCTGTGCTGCGAAACTCTCCAGGGGAGGGTGATCACATCCAAAATACTTGAGAGGAATGGTCAGTGTCCCAGGCTGACTCCCATACTGAGGACTGTTTGACATTGGTGGTCAGGATGGGCTGAAAATGAGCCTGGAGGGATCCTGGTAATTTAGCAATATAGATGACTGAGTCCCAGTGCCCAGAAATGCTCCCCTGTATTGTTCAGATTATTAGCACATGCTTTGCCTTTGGGATCTCATCACCATGGGGATTAGTTGGTGTTTGTACCGCTGCAATGTGCTAATTGCTGCTTTTAAGAACATGGTCTTCTGAATATTGTTGCAGGAGACAAGACAAAAAGAGCAGTAACTTTCAGAAGTGTGAATGCATTAAAGGCAAGGACACTCATATCATCAGTGGAAGTAAGACATCATTTCAACATGTATCTAATACAGCACTACAGAAACCACAATGATTAAGAGAGCATTAAAAGGACAATTTAATTGCCTGACAACCCTAACACTGGATGTGTACCTCTTGTCTTTGAGTGGCATTTGTCATACAGTCTCGTAGCATGGATATGTAGTGAAAAACTGGAAGGGGGACAGAATTAAACCAGCAGTGAGATAGGCATTGCCACTGCAGGTTAGCCAAATTCCCTTTGCAGCCTGGTACGTCATCTCTGGCAGTTGTTAGCACAGATTCTTTAAAGAAAGGTGCAAAATCCCACGTAGTGTGTAATTATGCAAAGTCTTGCCTGTGGAACAGTTTCTTCTTTACTTCCGGAGGTGCATTATGTCTCAGAGTGTGACAGTTTATCCCAGTTTGCATGACTCTTGCATTTTTATTCCAGCTTGCATAAGAGTATTTATGATGATTCATACACATTATTTGGGGCTGTTTTTAGCATTTGTGGAGGAATTGTTAACTGCTCCTTCTTATTCCCTTGATTTTTGTCTCTGGTGTTATTATGGGGCTAGTGACAAAAGAGGCAGAGGCAGGAGCATTAGCAGCATCTTACAACACGTTTACATTTCTGCATTTTTTTCCTGACTTAAGCAAATCAGTAGCTTCCAAAGGAAATACCAGGCATTAGCAAGCCCTGTCTTACCTTTTAAATTTATCATAGAATCACAGATTCATGGGATGGTTTGGAATGGAAGGAACCTTTAAGACCATTCAGTTCCAATCACCCTGCCACAGGACAGGAATATTTTCCACTAAGTTAGACTGCCCAGGGTCACATCCAACAAGGTCTTGAACACCTATAGGGTTGATGCACCTACAGCTTCTCAGGGCAACCTGTGCCAGTGCCTCACCATGCTCATAGGGAAAAACTTCTTCCTTAGATCTAATCTGAATTACTTCTTGTCCTCTTACTGCATTTTCTGATAAATAGTCCCCTTCCAACTTCCTTGTAGGCTCCCCTTTAGGTACTGAAAGGTCACAGTGAGGTCTCCCTTGAGCCTTCTCTGTGCTGAACAAACACAGCTCTCTCCGCCTGTCTTCATAGCAGTGGTGATCCAAAACTGATAATCTTTGTGGCCCTCCTCTGGACACACTGCAACAGCTTCACATTCTTCCTGTACTGAGTGCCTCAGACCTGAATGCAGTATTCCAGATGAGGCCTCATGAAAGCAGAGCAGAGTAGGACTGTCATCTCCCTCACCCTGCTGGCCACCTCTCTCCTGATGCAGCTCAGGATACAGTTGGCCTTCTGGGCTGCAAATGCTGGTTCATGAACAGCTTTTTGTCCCTCAGGATCCCCAAGTCCTTTTAATTAGGGATGCTCTCAATGAGTCCTCTCAAACTATTCTTATATCTGGGATTGCCTTGACCCAAGTGCAACTCTTGGAAGTCAAGGGGGTTGCAAACACTGCTGGCTCATGGTGAGTTTCTCATTCACCAGCATCCCCAAGTTCTGTTCAGGGCTGCTCTCGACTGGTTCTCTGCCCAGCCTGTATTTGGGCTTACAGGTTAATTCAAGCTTTCTTTCTGTGCTGTGTCATGACACCTTCTGACTTTGTGTCAAGTATGAGGATCAGATGGGAGGTCTGGTGACTTTGCAGTGAATGGAAGTTTCTCTTCAGAAAGCTAAGCTCACCTGCTACCTCCAGCTGTGAGCTTCCAACCTATCGCTTGACAGTTTTGAGGTCTCTCCTGCACTGTGGGTGGGTTGACTAATGATGTTCCTCTGATCCTGCCATCTCTTCTTACCCAAAGTGCCACATTGCTCTCAGGACCCCTTGATGTGGTCCCATCAATCCATCATCATGTAATATGTTGTGAGCCTTGACACACCCCACCATGACAGCTTCCTCACTGAGACTGTAGACCTTGCGAGCTTGGGCCTGTGAGGAAGGAAGAAATACTTTATGAGTTGTCACCCTCAAGAGCTTTACACTTCAAGATGTAAATGTAGGAGGATATTGTTCAGAGGTCTTCCAGTTTGCTGTACAACCTTGCAAATTCAGGTGCAGAAACCAAAATCTTGAATTTCTCTATTTGACTATGAGGAAATGATTATAGTAAAATGCTGACATCTGCAAAACCTTCCATATAATTTTCACAGTTAGGGAATAGCAAACACAAAGACCCTCAGCTCGAAGCTGTCACAAGAACTGAGCTTCCATTTACCATCATGTGCTTTGCTCTTGTTGATGCCAGTAAACTCCAAGCAAGTTGTCTGAAATAGCAAGTCCATGTGTTGCATAAGTATAAATGACATGTTTTTATGAAGAGGTCCAACACACTGGCTACATCAGGAGGGGAAATAAGTGGAAAAGATGATGAGAATGTATTTCTTAGCTGGCGCATAGCAGAGGGAAAGTCCAACTCCTAATGTATTGTGGAACTATCTGGTAAAAACTTATGCATGCTTTTGGACTCCAATTCATCTGCAGATTAGAATCACTGAAGTTGCCACAGGAGAGGCCAAGCACATTAGTGAAATAACACAAGTACTCCACCCTTGGAAGATCTGTAAATACAGCACTCCAAAACCATCTGTCAGCCCTCCAAAACCACTGCAGGAAAGGTAAATATTACTAACAGCTACTAAGATCTAGAAAGAGCAAACTGGGATTTCTCCTGGGTGATGGCTAGTACTTAGACTAAGGTCATCTCAGCAGCTCCTTCTTCTGTGACCAAAGTGAAGAGAGGGTGGATAAGAAATAAGAAAAACTAAGCCAACTCCAAACACAAGAGTCATCACCGAAAACTTAGGAGTTTAAGCAAAATAATAACGAATTGTGCATTCACTGTCTTTGGCTCTGAATCTCTAGAGATAACCTGGACAACTTGTTAGGTAATTCTACTCCATCTGAGAAAAACAGTTTCTCTTTTCCTCTTGACAAATTGTTTGTGCCTGGAAATTTGGATGCTGAGGGAACTGTAAATACTGAACCACCTAAAAATCCCTAGATCTTGTAAATTAAAAAGCAGTGGAGAGTAAGTTTGTAGACAGACATGAAGGAGATGAGGATATAAGAACTGCCTTTGACTGATCAGCCTTGTGAAACATTTCTTGTTCTCTTTCAGCCATTCTGTTCTCCTTAAGAAAGAGAACAGTTCAACATGACCTTGTTTAGTGATGGAAATTTATGATGTGAGTCACTATATCACAGACTGGAGAGCATGGAGCATCTTGTTGAAGTACCCATATAGTTTTAGGATGCTTGCTCTGGTCAGACTGTTTTATGTCTAGGACTCTAACCTTTCCCCATTGAGGCTTTAGCACTGAAACTTGAGAATTTCTGCAAATTTACCAGGCCTAGACTGTCCCAGGATAAGAGGAGTCAGTGCTGAGCGAGAAGCCCATTACAACAGATGGTGCTGTCATGGTATCATCCTTAATCATCTGTAGTAACAAGGGACTGCTGAGGGCAGTGGCAAGTTGACTTTGCAGGCCTCCATGCACATCAGATATGCATCAGAACAGGAGACGAAAGGCCTGTCAGCATAACTTCTTCTTCCTTTCAGCCAGGACAGTTTTGCTGCATTGCAGACAAATGCTAAATCAGCCTCCTGAGCCAGACACAGCACTCAAGCTTTCAACAAAAGGCCTCAAAGTCCTCTTTGACCTCATCATGGCCAGAGATCTCATTGCTGCCTCTGCCAGGTATGAGCTAATTTTTGATAAACTGATTTTCAAAATGGCTTAGTCTTGATAATCTATATGTATTAGCTACACTTGTCTGTTATCTGCAAGTGTAATATTGTCTGCTATTTGTTTAACATAAATTGTCTCTGGGAGACACCCTGCCAGCAGACTCCATCACTGAAGTATCTGCGGAGTGTGCATTTGGGTGAAACAAATTAAATGTTTTATGTTAGTTGGTACGCTTAGCTAATATGCCCAAGGTATCCATCCAGGCCTAATAAGAAGAAAATTAGTATTCTCTCTTTTTCTCCAAACTCCTTTCTGTTCATCTGTGAAGTAGAAAGTACTTTTAAAAGAGGCAGTGAAAGAGCCCTGCTGATGTTAATGGGAGCTGTGTATTGCAGGCAAATTAGAGAGTGCACTTTACGTGGCGCATGACATAGAAAGTGTCACTGCTTGTCCTGGCACTTACTAGTGTGCAACAGCTGAAAGCTGACTTTCCATGCACCAGGAGTCATCGCTTAATGAAAAACTTTCAGCAGCAAACTGCACATTAGTTTTTATGGGAAGGTACCAACACACATGCAATGTCACACTCATTTTTAAAAAGGGTAGAAAGGATGACCCAGGGAACAACTAACCTGTCAGCCTCACCTCAGTGCTGGGAAATATCACAGAGCAGATCCTTCTGGAAGCTGTGCCAAAGCAAAAGAAATTAAGGGAGAATAATATGGGATAATGAACATGACTTCACAAAGGGCAGGTCTTGCCTGACCAAACTTGTCACTTTTTATGGTGTAACTGCATCAGCAGACAAGGGAAGAGCACTGATGTTATCCATCCGGGCTTCAGTAAGGCCTGGTGGATGGCAAACTGGACATGAGCTGGCAATGTGTCCTTGCAGCCCAGAAATCAAACCCTATCCTAGGCTGCTTCCAAAGTGTTGGCAGCAGGGTGAAGGAGGTGATTCTGCCCCTCATCTCTGTGTTGTCAGATGCCCTTATAAAAAGTCCCTCCCCAGCTTTCCTGTTGGCCCCCTTCAGGTACTTGAAGGCTGCTATAAGGTCCTCCTGGAGCTTTCTCTTCTCCAGGCTCAAGATCCCCAGCTTTCTCAGCCTGTCCTCACAGTAGAGGTGCTCCATCCTTCTGATCATCTTTGTGGCCCTCTTCTGGACCTGCTCCAACAGCTCCATGTCCTTCTCATTTATGGAGCCCCAGAATTGGACACAGTACTCCAGATGGGGTCTCACAGGAGCAGAGTAGAAGGACAGAATCACCTTCCCCAACTCACTGGTCACACTTGTTTTGGTGCAATCCATGATACAGTTGGCCTTCTGGGCTGCAAATACACATTGCCAGCTCATGTTGAGTCTTTCATCCATTGACACCCCCAAATCCTTCTCCTCAGGGCTGCTCTCAAGCCATTCTCCACCCAGCCTCTATCTGCACTTGGAAATGCCCCTAGATGCAGGATCTTGCACTTGGTCCTGTTGAACTTCACAAGGTTGGCATGGGCCCACCTCTCATGTAACATCTCTGTGTTTATTTCCCACTAATAGCCCTTGATCCTGAGTCACAACAGAAAGGGACAGGATTAGGTTATTTGGGCTGTCTCTGTTTGAACAAGTATTTTTGCCTGCCTTTTTGATCATTATGGCCAACCATGTGTATATGCGCACCTTGCACGGGTGTGCGCATGCTTGGTCTCATTCCAGTATGGACCTGGAAATGCATAGCTATGGCATCCTTGTCTCGCTCCATCATGTTCCTAGATTTGTCAGCCCCTAAATCAGATTACTTACAGAGAAATGGCTTGTTTTGGTTTTACTTTCATTGATAAACTTTGTTGAGAAAATACGTAATCAATGCTAATAAAAAGGAGCATTTAGACTGACTGAGTTTCACTGAAAAACAAAGGTGTGACTGAGATATGCAGCTAGGCTTAAGAACCCAGATTGGCTCTGCCACTGGCATTGCTGCTGTAGCTTGGACTACAGTATGATTTAATAAACACATAAGTCATCCAGGGCCAGAGCAGTTCTTGAAAACTCACTGAGGTCCTATGGTCACAGCAACCTGCAGGGCACTGAAATGTGGCCCCACCATCTGTGGCCACATCCCCAGATGACAGGCAATGAGAGAGAAGAAGGGGCTGAGGACAGAACACTGTGATAGAAAAGCCAGAGATGAGAGACTGCTTTACTCATCCATACACAGGGCAGGCAGTGTCCCAGCAGCTCTTTGAGCCTCTTTCTCCACTTGAATCTACAAAATGAATACGAAGAAATAATTTAACAATAGGGCTCTGTGTGACTCAAGCCACAATACTATGTGTGTCACAAACGAAAAAGCTTTTGTTTCTGTTTGGCGGGTATCCACAAATCACAGTGGCCACAAAGATTTTTACCAACATTTGCACCATCTTTGACAGTCCGCAGATGTCCCCCACTACCAGTTAATTTCCAGCCTGAGCTGGTTTAGCAAGGAGACATTGCATAGTCTCTTCTACCTTGCATATCATTGTTCCTTTAAAAAAAAAAAATAAATAATTAAATAATAATAGAAAGTTTTGTGCAGAAAGGGAGTGAAATGGTGCTACTGGGAATTGGTAATATTGCCAACTGGCTCAGTGGTATTTTTGCAGCCAGATACAATGACTCTAAAAGGAACAAAGCAAAAACACCCTAATATTTCCTCCACCGCCCTGTTGTCCCAAATGGCTGAGTCTAATCTATATAATAAGGAGTATCACTTTCAGTCCAAGGAATTATTTGAACGTGATGTGCTAAGGAGTGTACTGAAGACAGTGAAAAACCACCCTTCTCCCACTGAGCTGTTCACTGATTTTATCATTCAATTACTGCACTGTGTTTTTTTGGACCACCAGGCTGATTGATCCCATCCAGCTACACTACACCTAAATGACTTTCAGTCTCTTAAATTAAATGTCTCCTCAATTCAGAAATCACTTATTTCACTAGAAGTGGGGCCTCTTCTGGCAGGCACCTGACATAGACTGGGTCCCTCAGTGTGCAACGCTGCTTTCATTTCTTTGCAGGTCATAGATTTTAAGAAGGGGACTCACCACGAGCCTTCAAGCCAATGTCGTTTTTGCGTGGACCACAGGACTTGCTGACATCAGTTCCTGCTTCAAGTCCAAAGACAATGGCTGGAATAAAATAGATCATTTTGGAAACATTTCCAGTATACACATTCTTAACCCAGTATTAGTAGCTCAAGTGATTGTTTTTATTTCCATTTTTAATTAATTTTAATTAAAGATTTATTTCCAACTGCAGTCACTTTGTGTCTCTTTGTCTGCCACATTAAAACAGCATATACAGGCAGCTGTTAACTTAAAGTCTACAGGTTGTAATCAAGCCAAATCCTGCTTTGATGGTCCCTTTAGACCTTTCTCTACCAGGGACATTTCCCAGTATGTTCTTGAGCTGTATTTCTGAATAATCTCATGAACATCAACGCCCTTTCTCCCTCAGCTCTCTCTCCTGCTATGCACACAAACATATACACACCAGAAATGTCATTAAACAATGAGTGTATCCATTCCGCAAGCATATTCAGAGACCACACGTTGCTTATCATCAGTGCATCTGGCATGTGCCCATTCAGTCTATATTACTCTTGTTGCCTGATTCAAATCTTGTGCAGTACCAAGTTGAAACCCTGGGATCAGTGCTGGTCTGATGGGTCTACAAATTATCTGGGCTGTGCCATTTATCAGGCAAGCTCTCTCCCAGGCATCTGGAACTTCCCCAGTGTGTTAAGATTTATTTTCTTTGGCCATGTTGATTTTTTTTTCAGTCTGTTGGATACAGGTTACTCAGCTTTTTGCCCGACTTTATTATCTGCAGTTTAACCTCTTCTTTGATTACAACTAGAACAATAAGTATGTGATTACTGTTCACTGACATGAATAAATGATTAGGATTTTTTTTTCCCCTGGATATAAAACATAAATATTACAGAATAAGCCTCCTTTTATTTTTCATTATTGGCAGTTTTACTATTTCCATCTTCTAATGGACTCATGTCATTGTTAAGATCCTTTATGTTCTGGAAATACTTAAAAATTCCAAGCATACAACGGAATACTCAGCAGGCAACTTTCCTCTGCTCTGCTTGTCATGGTTCTGCTCGTGACCTGTTGCTCCTTCTACCAATTTTCCCTAAATCCTACCTTCTTATTTACATATATTCTCGTTAAGTGTTTTTGTTTTTTCTCTTGGGATCCACGTACACATATGCATGAGAAGTTTTACTTCCCTTCTGAGGCAAGCTATTTAATGACTGCAGATTTCTTTCCTGGGTGTGGTTTCTTGGGCATCCACTTAAGTATTATCCAATGATTCTCAATCATCATCCGGATTTTCCTGTTAATAAAATCCTTTTCCCAGTTGAATTTCTCCCAGCATTGTTTTCAGCTAAAATGAAATTTACTCTTTAAGGCTCAACTAATATCCTTTATTGGATTGGACTTCATTTGGTTTGGAGATAATAAATATAATCCCACTGTCGGCAGTTATACTCAAGTCATTGGTAATTGCTCATCTTATAATCAGTCTCTCTGCTGTACTAAAGGGAAGATCTAATATAGATTTCCCACTTGGATGTAGCACTGAAATTGTCATCTATAATGCCTGGAAATGGCTGCCTTCTTCTCAGGGTACTTTAGCACAGAAAATTCAGATGAGGCCAAGAAAACAGGCCATTATGCTTTCTAGAGGTCTGTCAAAGCTTTTGCTGTTGGCTAAAGCATGCAGCAAGATCATTACTGTGTGGTACACCATACATTTTCAGAATGCACACCACCACCAGGTGCAGATACCCAAACAGATGAGACTCAGTCCTAGTGGGTCAGAGAAGACCAGAGTCATGTCAGCTGACCTTGCCTGCATCTCTGGGATGTCAGTGCCCATCATCTTCTTCCTATGAACCCAACCCCAGCCTCCTCGCCCAATCCTAGCCTCCTTCAGAAACCAGTTGACTTCCCACAACTGATTTCTACTTAGTGTTTGCCTTGCATGCAAGGTCACTGAAGACCCTCCCCCAGATCTCTCTTCTTGCTCAATGGAGTTATTATTTATTTATTTATTTGATCTATCTACCTATCTATCTACCTATCTATCTATCTATCTACATGCATATTCTTATATAGAGTGTATATATAAGGCAATATATACTATTTATATCTACTGTATGTAAGTATCCCTTACTTCACTGTATGTAAGTATCCCTTACTTCTTTTCCCAGTTGACTGCATGATACAGAAAACACCTGGCCCCTCTGGGAGCCAGAGTCAAAGTTTTCCAGATCTTAGTAGACAAAACACCTTCAGTAGTACAATTTTATAATTCTATTTTTTTTTCTTTTTTTGAGGCCTGCTGGCACTCCTAGGAGCAGCCCATGTTTGCAAAATGGGCCACCAGTAGCCAGTTCAACAACCCAGCAGAGTATAGACATGCACAGACACTCACCTCCACCAACAGTGACTAATGAGCAGTTTTCATGTCAGAACGGTGATATTTCTGTCTGAATGGCTTTTCACCCATTCTTTTTTTGATACAAATGCCGTGGCATAAAGATAAGAGGCAGAGCACTTAAGACATGTTTACAAAGATTAAACCACTGACTTGGCTTTAGTTAAAGTAAATTCTCCTGCTTCCCACTGTGCAAGGAAGGTTTACAAAGGGAGGACTGGCAAAGGTTGCTTCGTCTTCTTTCCTGGCACTGTCTTTTGGCTCCAAAAACAAATACAGGACTTAAACCACATAAAAGAGTAGTAAGGTATTAGAACTTTTTTGAGGGATTTGGCATCTGACACATTCCTAATCTGTCCGGGTAGGGTTTAGATCAGCTGCAGTGCTCCTGTCATGACAGGGCAATTTAATGAGCCTGAAATTCCAACTTCCCTCTGGAGGTGAGGAGTTAGAGAGCTCTGTCCACAGGCCCTTTGCTGTGGAGGCCCCAGAAAACTTATTGCATCATAGGCTAAATCACTCTATTTCACCCTAAGGTTGTGACTGTAGAGAGAAGTAGACCTGAGGGTGGCTTTAGTGGGAAAACTGCACAAAACTGCTGTCATAGCTCCTGACACAATCAGTAAGGTGCTTTTAAAGAAGTGACAGCTGTCTCCAACACTGAAAACACAGTGTTACTGAGGGCTGGGGGTTAGCTTGCCTGACATCAGGGCCTGGTAGGATGATCATGGGACAGCGTGATGGGGTATCCATCAGGTAAAAGATTTCAGAAGAGAAGCGCTAAAAGGATAGGTCAAAGAATTAATAGGTAAGGGTTCCCAAGAAATGCATGTAAAGATCTCAACTATGGCTGGAAGCTTTGTATAAGACTAACATACATCTATGTACTATTCTGAACCACTTGCAGAGAGATTGTCTTGGCTATGACAGGAGAGGAGGGAGGGGCAAACGATTTTTCTGCCACTAAAATGGTAAAGGAAGCAGATTAAGCAAATTATGCACTTATTAGGCTTCCCCTCTCAGAACTGATTGTAACAAACAGCGAATGGATAATAGTAAATGCAAACATTAGAAAAGGAAAATCTGTCATTAAAGGTAGTTTTGGGAGAGGTAGTCCAAGGAAGATGCAATGGTGCAGGAATGCTGTGTGGGAGCACGCTGCATTGCCAGGCAGACCAGAGGGACTAGGTGCTGCACAGCCTTTCCCAGGTTGAGCTGTTCTCAGTATTTTTATTCATGCCCCAGACGATGGAACAGAGAGGATATACAGATGGCAGCCAGCAGGGAGGGACTGTCAGTAGTTTGGAGGACAGGATTTGAATTCAAAATGATCTTGGCAGACCAGTGTATTTAAGGACTAACAGAAAAACATGCTCCTCCAGAGACAAGCTCATAGATTCTACACCTCATCAGGAACAACCAGCTATATGCTGTGGGATGCGGAACAGCTGCCTGGATCATAATCTGAACAGCAACTTTGCATTGTTGCAGAAGAGGGAAGCCCCAGCTTGACAGTGCACAAAGAGAATTATCCTCTGTGAGACACACAGCCTATCTTCAGCTCTGCAAAATGACACGTGCGGTCAGGCTAGGGCATAGTTCTCCAGGAAAGATGTGGCTGAGTTGCACCAAGTCAAAGGAAACAGCAAATCTCATTAGAGATCTAGGAACATAATTCAGAAGAAGACAATTAAAATCATGGAGTTGCTTGAGAAGAGATAACATAGGACACATGACACATAGGATAAGAGATGAGCCCAGATTGAAGGACAGAAGATAAAGGTCTGAGGTTAGGAAACAGTCAGAGGAAGTTACATGGGAACAAAGTGAACCATGGCATGTCCACTACCATAGACTTTTGAAAGGTTTGCAAGAATACCTGAGTTGTAGCTGAGGCAGCTGACAGTAGAGGGATGGGGGCCATGGCTTACAAGTGGGGTTGCGTATTGGAATCATACAATTATTTGAGTTGGAAGGGACCATTAAATGTCATCTAGTCCAACTCTCCTGCAGTGAATGGGAATGTCTACAGCTAGATCACATACGTACTTTCCTACAGCTTCTGAAGTTGTCCTTTCAGCAGTTACCTCAAGGTGTGAACACGATCCTTCCCAGCAGGAGAATTCTGCAATAGAAGGGAAAATAAGCACAACCCTTTCTTAGAGTTTCTCATGGTTTGCCATATTTTTTATCACACTTGCTTATGGGAGTCCCATCCTTAAACACCCAGCACTCCTTCATGATACAAGGAGACAGGATCAGTGCCTTGAGATTCAGGGATCTACACAGGATTACTACAGGCCTGGGAGGCACATTCAATGATCTGATGGGTCAAGCTACTACCATTACCACTGAGCTAAGTTTGTTTTAAGAAAGGGGTGAAATAATGGCAAACTTTGTAAAACAAACAAACAAACAAGCAAACAAATAATTTCCCCAAATCAGTAAATGAATGAGAATTAGTGAAATAACTAAGACCAATCAAATCTCTTTATGAGCCTCGTACACTAGTACCCATACATGGTTACTATGTACTTACTGGGCAGTTATAGCCTCTGGGAACCCATTTTCTTAAGAAACAAGTTTAGAGGTAAAAAAAAAAAAAAGACAGAGATCTAAAAACCGACTAAAAACAAAGCAAAACAAAAAAGTGGTTTTAGTAAGACTTCTCCATCTATTTCAAAGCCAAATAGCATTTTAACATCAGCTTTCAGCCAATAGTGTTGATGTAGGCTGGCAAATACATTTTTCTTATTCACTCAAAAAAAAAAAATTACATTAAAAAATTGCAGACAAACGCTGAGTTGGTGTCTTGGGGGATTTAAAATACACAGTGTGCAACCTGGCTATCAAAATGACCGTCTGTGCTATCAGACTGTTGAGGGGAGGCACAGTCCATTCTGCTCACACTCTGGTGTGAAAGTGTGGCACAGCTAACCAGGCTCTAAATGCCTGCCACTGGTTCACTCTATTCATCAGTCAGTCAGCCCACAGGCAAAGTTTCTTGCAGTGTTCATTTCTGGGCTTTAATTCTCCTAAAAATCAGTGAACTGTTGATAATGGAGGTGCCTCAGAGTGTCAGGTTTTTTTTCCCCCTTGTTACATAGCTTAGAGGTAGTAAGGGAGAATAAGACAATAATGAACCGAGGAAACATCTAAAGACCATGAAAGGGCATATTTTCAACACAGACTCCCACACAGTCCTTGCAGAATTTGCAAGCTTGTCTATTTGCATTTGGCAAGTGGGTAAATGATCAGAGAAATGGCATTTTATACAGGCACTCGCAGTCACTTCTTTGTTGTACACAAGAAGTTGCACAACCGCAAAATGGATGCAACCACAAATTCTTTAGGTGCACTTCAAAATGCTGTTAAAAACCTGCATATGACTCTTTCAACATGGAATTCACTGTTCTCACCTCCACTTCTTCCTTGCTCACATCTTTAGCCAGAAACATTAAAAATACATAGTGCTCAGAGAGAAGCAGCAACCTCAGCTCTGAATCTCTGTTTTTCTGTGTTTGAATAAAATGTTTAATGTTACTTGAGCTGGCAAGAAAGGTGGGGGGTTGTGTGTGTCTTAGTAGAAATTAATGTTTTTGTTGGCTGGACAAGCTCAGGAAATTTCTATAGTGAGCGTGATGAGAGAGGATGTTTGGCAAGATGTTTTCCAACAGCTGGTACAGGTGAAGGATTAGAGGGAAAAAAACGCTTACAAGTCTTTCCCCTGATTTTCTGCTTTGTACCTTTCTTAGATGCACAACTTTAGAGTCTAATCCAAATCTCCCTGAAATCAATGAGTCTCTTTCCACTGACTCAATAAGACTTGAAGCAGGCACTCCAAATCTGTTGGTTATTAAAAATATTTTGATGTGCCTCTCTGTCCTCTTAAACACAGTTATTTTGGGAAGAAGGAACAGACACTGGCTTCTCTATGTAGCCTGAGCTCAGAGTAATCTCCCAGGTGACTCTATCCCCAGTATGGTCAAATGACATCTTGAGGATCCAAAATGGCAGAAGATGAGGTAAGGCACTCCATTCCCATATAGATGTGGGGATGGAATGAGTAACCCTACACAGACTTTCAAAATGCTTGAGGGAGAAGGTGGTTTAGAAGGGGATGTGGAGATGTGTATGTAATGCGGTGCTCTCTGAAGGACAGAAAGGATGGGACAGTTTGTAGGCAGTGAGGTGGAACCTTGCCCTTTTCCCAAGGCTTTTGGCTAAAGACTGCCTGATGCAGTGGAAGAGAAAGATCGGGCTTTAAAACTCAGTATAATTTGTTGTACAGCTTTTGTAGCCATTGCCTTCTTTGTGTTCCCTCAGTGATATGGCTCTGCTACACCATAAACACTTCAGAATATCCCTGAGGTTATTTGGTATTTATAATATATATAGACTTCTGAAAAGTGAACATTTACTGACTCCAGAATTGCTTTTGTTTAATTCATTATGAAGGTCAGAAATATTATAAATCTACACAAATTGAAACAGCCTTTTGGCACGGCTCTGACGTTTTAACCAAGTTAATAAAAACAATGATATATAGTATTTGGGTATCATTTAATCTTAGGAATCCATATTGAGCACAAAGACCAAAATAAACTCTTACAACACACATGTTTATTCACATATTAAGATTTTCTGAGACTGTTCTACATTACTGACTTTCATGTGCTTGGAAAATAAGAAGGCTTTTTCATATTCATGCTCAGCAAGTGAAAACACATCACTCAGGAGACCATCTGCTTCCCTCTGGAGTGCAGATCTTGACCGTAACACGTTGGGCTGTGTACAAACTCAAAAGGTAAAAGATGTATTGGGTGTTTCAGCGTGATCTTAAAAGAATATGGAAAATTCAGTACGAATTTCAGGGGCCCAGTATTAATTCATTTGTTACAGGAGCCAAAAATATGAGATACAATTCAAGCTTTCAACTCTGCACCTCACTATATTTATCACTTCACCCAATTCATTTACATTAGGCCAAACCTAGGTCCCTGAGTAACAGCTGAGTTTCGCCACTGCCTTCTCCAGGAGCGGGGTTTAGCCTGCAGCAAGGAAAAGAAGAAAAGAAGAAATCTCAAGGCAGCAAGTCCATCTGGAGAGTGGCAGACTGCCCACCACCTCCGTGCCCGCAGCCCAAACAAATGCAGGCGAATAGAGAGCTGTGCATTGGGCACACATCGAGTTAACCCTCCCCTGGCTCCCCAGGCTGCTGGGAGATGAGTGGCCTCACCATTGCTGGGGATGGAAGAGGAACCCTATGGGAAGTGCTGTCAGCTGCAAGGGGAAAGCTGGGCAGGGGGATCACCTCTTTTAGCTTGATAGTTGAGGGAGCTTTGGCTCAAAACTCCTCTAAAGTTTTTCACTTTTCTCCCCAGGGTGAAGTAATGGAGGGGCATGCAACACCAGTCCCTGGCAGGTGTCTCCCAGCTGAAAAAATGTCCTTCCCTCTCTGAGCTTCCAGGACAACTACAAAAGAGCATTTTGAATGCAACAGAAAGACAAAAGGGGCCATTCCAGGTGTCACCTGGAGGTTTACCAGCAGGAAGACCACAGTGCACAGCAGAAGCCTCAGTGCCTTGCGGGGAATTATTTCCTGCCCTAGGGTTCAAAAACTGAAGCAGAAAAAAAGCAGGGTTATGCTAGACAGGGAGACCTCAATATAGATACATACACTGTATGCATGGAGAGCAGCCCTGCTGAAAGAGATTTGAGGGTCTTTGTTGATCTTTTGTTGAAATGACCCTACTTTGTGCATGGCACAAAGGAAATGATTGCAGAAAAAGGCACCCTTCTCCAAATCTCAAAAAGGAAGAAACAGATGCACATTCTCTCATACATTCACACTATCAGCTGGGGATCTACAAAAAGAACATCTCCAGAGATATAACCTTAAATGTATCAGTTCAAGACTCAGTAACTTTTGGTGTATGAAGAGTCCAAAGGGAGCAAAGCAGTACCTGGTTATAGTTGCAATGGAAGGCAGACTTCTCAGGAAGAACCAGAAGATCTGGTGATCTGCAACTACTATACAAAATCTTTGGGGAATATGAACTATAGACCAGAACATCAAACAATTAAGAAGTCTGAAGCTCTAGAAAACTCATTTGTGAAGGAGGTAGGGGAAGCTGGTATTCCAATGGGAGACCTCTGGAAACGAGAGCTGCAAGGCAGTATAGCTACGTTGGGTAGAAATCCAGATAGCTTGAAGAAGACCCTATAAAGGCTCAGAAAAGTGACGTGGAACAGTAATCACATGCTGTTGACCTCACAAAAAGATATTTGTTAGTGAAGACAGAGCAGGAGAATGCTCCTAAGAGCATCTGAACAAGGAGATGGCACAAATGTGTCAGCCTTCTGGCTGGATCTTGGACACATGGGAAGAAAGGAGCCCTCTCAGTTCCAAAGCATCTCCCTGTAGCAAAGAAGAGTGAGATGGGATGGGGCTTTGACTCCTCCAAATACCAGTACATTAGTCGATATCTGGAGGCTGGAGGTGTTGTAGGAAACACCCCATGCAGCCACTTATTGGCCAGAGCAGGACAAAGCACTATGCTTCTCTTTCTAGCCTGTGGAACTGTTCTGAGCCAGCTCCTGGCTGCCATCAGAATTAGGGCTCAGGCACAGTCTGGAGCTGAGTTTTGATAACATTCTGTTCCTGCTGTGTTGTTAAAAACAGGAGAGGATAAATTTGGTCAAAGACTTTGTGAACTAGCTTTGTTGATTTGGAAGATTGAAACGAGGCCAGGGGAATATCAGGTCACATGCCTGAATCTGCACAGGAGGGATGAGTGGAGGCAGAAGGGATGTCTTCCTTTGCAACACAGACTGCACAGGCAAAGCCTGGGCATCCAGAAAGACAGCAGCAGAGCATCCACACTAAATCTGGGGGCCAACCCTTGGTCAAAAGCAGCCTGCTTATCAGAATGCTCGGTCTAAAGTTACATGGGCACATTCAGGCTTTCAGCACTTAACTCAAGAACAGAAAATGGAGCAAACACCCATGGGCCATAGGACTATAGCTGGGGGCTGGGGCCGAGTAAGTTTTCTTGTTATTGTTGTTGTTGTTGTTGTATTCAATCAGCTCCAATTTCAGCATGTGAAGCATGGGTCCCCTCCCAACAGAGGAGCTGGCTTCTTTCGAAAACCCAGTCCCCTATGGCTGTCAGGCTTGGAAAATTGATGCATGGACTAAAAATTGGTGTTTTGACATTACAAGTTTGGAAAATTTTAGAGATGAAATGAACCAGAGACTGCAGGGTCTGGGGAGGAGAGAGGGGAAGGAGTTAAAGAGCTTCCAAAACGGGATATATGAAACTGAAGAAAGTTAACTATTTGTCGCAAATCACATTTGATAAAATGCAGAAAGGATTCTGGTTTGGTTTCTGATTTCATTTCCCATTTAAAGTTGAACTGAAGTACTAAAAATGTGCTTTTACTGCAAGTGGTATGTCAAAGTGTGCAAAGGAATGCAAAAAACAATACCTTTCAGATTATAAACACTGGCTGCATCATTCATTAGCCAGAGCAAGGTCTTCACACTGCCCTGTATGTGAATTAATTCAGAATAGATTTTGAATTTGCAAAGCGGGATGTGTTCTATTCTAAACCAAAACACAGAAACATTAAGGAAAATGACAAGATTAAAATGATCTGTAGACGGCTCCCTGTGGCCAGCCCAATAGAAACAGTCAGCATAGAATTAGTTTAAAATTAGCCTTTGCTTTCATTCAGAGCTGGCATGACTCAGAGCCATTAGCCACCGCTCTGTGTCAGCTGCTGCAGGACCTGCTGAAGCCTGGCTCTGGCATTCCCACCTCCCAGCCTGCCAAGCCTCTTTCTACGGAACAGGGCAGTTTTGCAAGAAGCCTTTGCAAAATATTTTAATAATGAAAACTTTAAAAATACACAGCTGTTTTGCAAAATCCTTGTAACAAAGACCCCTTTGAGATCAGCTCTGCACAGGCTCTGCTGTGGATGTGCTACCATCAGTTCTCTCAACAGAGACATTATGGTGCCTGGCGTTCCCCCTCCTGCCTCCTTTCACCCCTGAGTCCCCTGCCTAGACCTTATTCTTTTCTGGGGCTGCTGCCTCACAAATCCTTGCTTCATTCCCTTTATTTGGGTGCCAGCCATTGCATCGTGAGGTTAAGCGCATTTGCCCCTTGGGGTGACCCCCTCAGAGAACTATTTGTCCTGCATCACTCCTCCAAGAGGACACTCTTGGGTCATCACTTGGGGCAAAATTAAGCTCCCAGCTGAACAGGGTAAAGCTGAGGAAAAGATAGAAAGGGGCTAATGAAGCAGAAGTCCCTGAGACCAACAGGCAGCTGGGCATCTCATAACTCTCTGCTGGGTGTCTGAGTCATAGAATCATAGAATCATAGGATCATTAAGATTGGAAAAGAACTCTGAGATCATCAGGTCCAACCATCAACCCATCATCTCCATGCCCACTAACCATGACCCTTAGTGCCATATCTACACTGCTCCTGAACACCTACAAAGAGTTCCTGCTGTAATTCAGCCTTCCTGCCCATGAACCTACCTAGAAGCACAGCATGGGGTGTTGTCATGCCTGAAACCTGCATGTTGGAGGTTGGCATCAAACTGGACTACTCCATCATTGTTCCTGACTGGTGTTTAGTGGAATCTTTTTCCCAGAGCGAACAGTTGATTGAGATTTGAATAGCTGCAGAGAGTTCACTGCTGTAAATAGGGTAGTGCCTGACTAGGAAATCTATTTATGGTGCTTTTATTACTTCAGGGAACATGGGGATTCAGCTTTGCACAGTTGTAAGTATTTCCCTTAAGTGGTCATTAGAAGAAATAACTCCTAGATTCACAAGCACTGGTATCTGTACATAAGCTATGTTTCCAGTAAGTTTTAATGACAAAAGAGAGAAAGCCAGCCAAGGCAGCACACTGATGGCTTTCACCCTCCTCCTAGGGAAGCCAGGAGGAATTTCCCATCTGTCTGAGCAGGAGCTGCTTGCCAATATCCTATGCTGCTGTACCTCCTTGCCTTAACATCACCAGTGGGTGAGGCAGGAATTGCTAACCTGGCAAGAAGGAGCCAGGTAGGGAGGCCTTTGCTAAACTCACACAAGAAAAAGAAAGAAACAAACAAACAAAAAGCCCACCTCCCTTTGCTGTTCTGTGGCATTTCTTCTGAGAAAAGAAGGGTCCTGAATATTATCTGGGTAAGATCAAAGCATGACTGTACTTGGTTGTGCTAAAGCCCTGTCTGGCCTCACATCTCCTCTTTGAAGGTGGCTGAATGCAATTCTCATGAAAGAAGACAAAGCAAGCATGTACAGTCTGTCCCCAGACACCCTGCCAGGCTCATCAATGTGTTCTGGCTCTTAGCAGCCCTGGGTGGGAAATTGGATGTTGTTATGTTGGGTCTCAGGTGAGTGGTGGCTGCAGGAACTGCTGGGCAAGCCCTTAGTGGGCCATGCCTGTGAGCATGCAGGGTGCTTTGCCAGGTTTCACTTTGTTTGAAACTCCTTTAATTTCTAGGTGTTGAACTTGGGCTGCGGCAGTTCAAGATATGAGTACAAACTGGGAGACAAACTCATTGAGAGAAGCTCTGATGAGAAGGACATGGAGGTCCTGATAGACAAAAAGCTGGTCATGAACCAGAAGTATGCACTTGCAGCCCAGGAGACCAACCTTATATTGGGCTGTATCGAAAGAGAGGTGACTAGCAGGGCAAAGGAGGGTATTGTACCATCTACCCTGCCTTCGTGAGACCCAGTCTGAAGTACTGTATCCAACACTGAGGCCCTCAGTACAGGAGGAGCTGGTGGAGTGGGTTCTGAGGAGGGACACAGGGATTATCAGAGCACATCTCCTTTGAAGATAATTTGAGGCAGTGGAGCCTGTATAGCCTCTCTCCTCTCCTCTCCTCTCCTCTCCTCTCCTCTCCTCTCCTCTCCTCTCCTCTCCTCTCCTCTCCTCTCCTCTCCTCTCCTCTCCTCTCCTCTCCTCTCCTCTCCTCTCCTCTCCTCTCCTCTCCTCTCCTCTCCTCTCCTCTCCTCTCCTCTCCTCTCCTCTCCTCTCCTCTCCTCTCCTCTCCTCTCCTCTCCTCTCCTCTCCTCTCCTCTCCTCTCCTCTTCTCCTCTCTAGCATTTAGTGTCAGTAGTTGCAGGAAATAAAGATGAAGTGAATGGATGGCATTTTTAAAGAGCCAGCCTCTGCATGCAAGCCTTGATACACAATTTGCACTTTTCTTGACATTTCCTTGGCAGTGTTTCAGACACAGAGCACTTTCTCATGCTCTAGGTAGAAAATGGCAGATTTTCCTGATAAAGGACAAACTAATCCCCCTCGGTCTTCCCTCTTACTTGAGTCTATGCTGATTTCACCCAGAACCAGATTTTAAAAAATCCTTTTGATTCCATGCCACACATGACACAGTCATACAACTTCCAGATGTACCAAACATTTCCCAGCATTTCCCTGAATATGAAACTCTGAGGTGGCTTCTGCATTTAGAGGTCCCAAAACATACCCACCAACATCTAATTTCATACCACCACTTTTTTTTGAGTGCACACCCTGAAGAACCATCTGCCTATGGACATGGACCTTATACTACAGGCAGCATCCTGTCAAAACCTTTTCTCCCTGCCCTGTATTCACCTGGGGTCTTAGGCCAAAAGATGCTGCCAATGTAGTCAGGGTGGAAGTGTTACCCTATGGGCACTGATACCAGAGGGCAGCTTCACACATAAGACCTAATAGCAGACAAGACTCAATGGGCTCTTGCTCAGCTATTTTGTTATTACCACTGCTAAAACAGAAATTGCATTCTGTATGGTTGCCTTGTGCTAAACTTGATTTAATCAGAACTGCACAATGATGACAAGTTTGACCAGAAGAATCAATGTTGTATCATGGAACAAGAGAAGTGGTACACTTTTGTTTTAACCAAGTGAGTCATACAAACACTGGAACTAACAAGGACCCACTTAACAGCTCTTCATATAGCTCTGATAAACAAAATGTTTCCAACTGGAAACTACAAAGCCCAACACAATAATATGAAGGGGGAATAAGAGTTTCCCCTTGTCAACTGGCTACTAACAAAAGAAAAATATGAGGAGTGAATACTTAGAAAAAAGACCGACAGTGCTGTAATATAATTAAAACCATTAAAAATCCTGTACTCTGGTTTTGCTCCCTGAAGCAGCATGTTATTTTTCTTTTTTAAGCTGTCACCACATTTTGATACCATAAGGAATAAACTAAATCAATACAAACCTCCATTTCAAAGTTGGAGGGTTTGATAGAAAGACTGACTTAAACTTCAGTAACTAGTGGGTGATGCTCAACAAAGAGCAGTCATCAGCATCTCTTTGTTAATGATAAATATTCATCAGGTATACAAGCAGCGTTGACATGGCACAGAGACAAATGCAGATGTAAGGCAAGAGAAAACACAAGCAGAAAGGCAGTTTTAAAGTCAGAAGGCGTCTTGTTCAGCAAAGTGTTGGGCCACATTTGAAGTGATCCATATCGGATGTGTAACTTAGAGAATGCAACCTTGCTCTTTTGCCTTTGGCAGTCTTTCCCATAGAGGTAAGGCAACATTCCTGTCCCTTCCTATCATATACCAAAGTTCTCCTGATGCCACCGAGGTGATGAAACTCTGATACCGGAGAAACAGCTCCACTTACCATGAACTGTATGGGGCAGTAACAAACACAAAAGTATAAACAAAGGGGCTGAAGGACTAACACACCTCATTCATTTACCTCCTTTACTTTCTTTGCAGAGGGGAAATGTACTCTGCTAGAGCTGGGAATGCACAAAGCAGTTTACAAAAGTTATTGCATGTGAATGTGCAGTCATAAAATTGTTAGCCATAAACTGTGGAAAAAAATAAAAATTAATGTGTGTTAACTGTATTCCTGCTTACTTGAAAAAACTGCCAGCTAACATTTTGATCCTTGCATAAAACATATTCTTTCAGAATGCCAGTCAGCCTCCTCCCCACCACCTTCTAAAAACTCAAAAAGCACATGTATTGAACAATTTTGCCTGCATAGGAGTCCTCAAATATGAGAATTATGGAGTAAAACATCTCCCTTTGCTTTTAATGGATTGCCATCATCCTGTTCAAGTGATATCTTTACCTTTCAGCTAAAGGCAAGACTATTCCGTCAGTACAGCAGGATCCTTTGCATTGCTACTGCCAACTTACATGCCAAGAGCAGGGAGCAGGATATGACAGAAACCTGAAAGGTGTCTTCTCTGAACTAGTGCTGGGGAGGAATCTCAGCCACTACTTTTTCCACGGGGATAAATCGCAAAACAGTAGTAGGAAAGACAAGGCCAAGGATTTTGTCTCAGGGGAAGAAGCTACTAAAGAGTGTTATTGGTAAAACAGTCTAGTGGAGCACTTTGTGTCTCTTCTGACCGCAGATGAAATGATGGGGCCAGATGTGTCTCATGGGCCACCGAATAGAGAAAACTGGTTGTGAACCTTCCTTGGATCAACATGAAAGCAGTCTAAGGCTACGGGGTACCAAGCTGCCAATAGATGAAACTCTTTGATGTTCTCATGAAAAAAAATGGACAGAAACATTTTCAATTTCACATTAGCGTGTTGTATTTTTTTTATTTTTATTTTTTACAACTGACTTGGTTTCTGTTGATATTAATTAAAGTGAGTAGTAGATTATTTTCTAAAGGCTATAATTTAAACCAGTAGTTGAATATAGACTTGAGTGCAACATTCTTCAGTACAAACCACAAGGTATGCAAGCTGGGAATGAATTCTAATTTTTTCCTGTCAAAGGACAGATTAAATATTTTTTTTTATTAATTCAAAAGCAAGCAAAGAAAATAAGATTCCCATTTTTTCCTCCAATTTCTCTGTACACTTAATCGATGTATTCTAGCAAGCTGTCAAGCTGCTTTTAAAACCCATTCTTTCTCATAGAAATATTATCCTGCTTTTATTAGTTTGAGTTGATAAATGGATCAAGAGTCTTTGAGGGTATTGAGTACTGTCAACAGAATACATCTTTCAGATGCATCCACAGCAATGGAGCTGAAAAAATATATATCATGAAACACTTAATAAAAAAGATACACAGATTTGTCTGCAAGATCGTGGGACTTGAGTTTATCTCCAGGGAGGAGTTCCAACATGAGAAAGAAAATACATAGTTCAAAAGCCCATGTTTTCAATTTGCAGCCACCTGGTTTAAATTATCCCTGCATTTATTAAGGGCGCTAAATGGGCAACTCAGCTTAGGGGAAAGGGTCATTCAAGTTGAGAATAGTCGTGTTTAATCCCTTAGCTAGTTGCAGGTTAATTGTGCTTCAAGATGCTGGATGTTCTTTACAGTGTGTATTAAAATACCACATGAGATACAGCTGGAGGGAGTTTGTCATTGATTGAGGGTTTTTTGGTTTTGTTTCCTGTGGGTATTTCTGTTTGTTTATTTTTTGAGTTCCATATATTGCCATTATAAACAACAATAGAAAACTATTAAGCACCTGGCCTGGAGGCACAGTGATCCTATGTGCTGCACAAAATGTACCCTGTCCCTGTCCTTGCACTTGCAAGTGTCTACACTCTGAGTTTTGCAGTCATCTCCTGATTGCCTTGACACTCAGTAGGGTGGGTTTTCATATAATTACATACATGAAGAACAAATGCAAGTTTTACACTTTAAGCTGGGGGTGAGAGTTGTTTTGGAGATGTTGCATTTATCTACCTGGGAACTTGCTAACAATTTTACAGTTTTTCTGTTAAGACATCCACTGATATGAAGGAAGTAGCTATTGATTATCACGGTCATTTATCTGGATGTCACCATTCTATTTAGGTGTTTCATTCACAAACAGACCCTGGTGGGAATTTAAAGTACGTTACTTGTCCTATCCATATATTAGTTCAGCCAGGATATAGCCTGGGTTTTTGTATCTGTTATACAAATAGGCAGCTGCTAATAGCCAAATGCACGCTGTGCTTGATGCAGACCTCAGGCACTTCTTTTCTTCTTCAGCTGGGATAATGATGAAGGTTGGGAAAGATGGGATGGCCTGGGCACTCACCGCCAACCTCCGCATCTGAATGTTTTCAAGTAGAAAAAAATAACCAATAACACACTCACACAAAAAAACCCAAAAACAAACACCCAACAGAACTCAGAGGCTTTCCAAGCATGATCATGTCTAAAGTCACTTTTAAATTCAAATAAATATTTGTGGGAAAACAGCTTCCACCATTCTCTTAGCACTCATAACTTAATTATAGTAGCCGCCAGGCATCTTTAAATTTCATGACTAGCAGGTCACTCTGGGTCTCAGTGACCTTGGCAGTTGTAACAGAGTAATATTTTCACAAGGATGAAATGTTCTCGAGTACATTTCTCCAATGTACTGGTGTTCACAGACATTTCTCAGCAGATCCGACCTGAAGTGCAAACATAATTCTACAGTTTCACCTAGAGGTTTATTGATAAACTCCAGAAAATTCAAGTTCCCTTTTCTTTTGCTCAGAGCTACTCTCAGCAAGAAAGGAGAGCTGCTGGGATTCTTCTTTTGGGCCCTCCATCACCTGGGGGAGTCTGCTCCAAAGGCCCAGGATCTGGAGCCTTTGAGAATCAGCCAGTGGCCACACATCCAAACAGAAAGAGGAGCACAAAGGCAACGAGAAAAGAGCAAGGGAGAAAACACGTAAGGAGACCATTATTCATTTTTATTAATTTTTTTTTTCAGTCTGATATTTTGTGTAACATCACTCCTAATATTCTCTGCAGATATTTGTCAGCTGAGTTCAACAACGACTCATGAGGCAGATGGGAATTAGTGTTTTAAAAATGCAAATCTATCACTTACTCTTAAAACAATGGTTGTAAAATGCAGGAATTATGTCAACATGCAGTCACCGCAATCTCTGCATTATTTTTCTTTGTGAATAAACTCCCACTCTGCCTTCAGACAGTCTTGCTCTTAGAACAGCACATCTTGTTTTATCAGACTAAGAAAATCTTGCGTTTGAAGAGTTTGAGCTCATGATCTACAGCTCGTTTTTCTGCCTTGAGTCATGCAAATGCAAATCCTTACCTTTAAATCATATTGATCTGAGTTGTCTATGAAATTTTCAGGGAGGCTTAAAAAGGCCAGCTATTTGCATTCTCCGCTATTTGCATTCTCTAAATGAGACAAGTGTCTCATTTGGAGAACTGATGTGCAGCACACTTTTCCAAATGCCATATTTTGGCCATGTTCAGATAACATTCCTCTGCTGAAAACTATCACGTTACTCCTTAAGGAACTGTGGTAGTATCATATAGCAAACATATCAAGATGCAGACCTTAGGAGAAAAAAAAAAAAAAAGATAAGAGCTTGCATTCTTTCATGGTGAAAGTTATTTTCTTGAAGAAAGGAGGAAAAACCCCAAACACTGGAAATCTCACAGAGCTAAAAATTAGGACCTCTCAGAAAATGTTTCATCTGATTTTTCAAACCTCTGAGTTTCAACAGATCAAAAACCGCCACATATATATTCCCCTAACCTGTGGGCTCTTACCAAGTGGAACAAGAGCTCTCAAAAAGTTTTGCCTTTATCCCTAAATCACAAGCAGATTGGTCAACAGAGACAGAAGGTCATGACCAGATCAAGTGGTTGCAATGTGCTTAATGTGCTCCTGAGACTTTGCACCTAAACCACAGATCCAGTTTTCTTCAATTTCATAATGGCTGGAAATCTTCCCAACTGAGGGATTCATTAGCAAATAATAACTTGTATGGAACAAAGACAGACCTGGCCTGCTGGGTTTTGCCTATATATTTAAGGTTTCTGCCCACAGTGTTGCTTTTCCTGAAAAGGGGTAGAAAAATTTTATTTAATTAAAGGGAAATAAATCCACTGAATTTGACTTTAAGTGCCTGATGTAAATATTCCTAGGAGTGATCTTAAACCCTGTCCCAACTCATTCATCTCCTTCAAAAAGTTTATCTTGCTGCTGTGAGTAGATGATCACCATAAAAGTTGTTATCAAATAAGATTAGTCCAATGAGGTTGAGCCCAGCAGAACTTCAAAGCTCTGTGTTTGATCATTTGTTAATTTTCTAGGTAGCCTTATGAATCTGAAGATAACAGGAGTCAACTGTCTTTTGAAAAGCAGCAAAAGCCTGGAGATCTCATGCATAAACCCATACAGTCTACTTCATATAGTTGTCCCATTCACTCATTAATAAGAGGCACAAATTGAAGTATTTTTCAATGTGCCTGCAGGCAGATAAACAGTTACCTCTACAAACCAAGAAAACATGCTCAGTGTTTGCCATTAAATTCCTGGGCATTGTTTCTCATGAAGATACTAGGAACCCAAGTTTAAATGTAGTTGTAACCCCATATTTGGTGTGTCAAATAAAAGCCAAATTCAATAGTTTACCCACATGCTTCATTGTTTAAGATAGAATAGATTACCTTGACTTCCTTGCCTAAACCTGGAATTTAGAGCCAAACTGACCCCATCACAGCTTGTAAAGGTACCGACTCTCAGGTGATAAGAAAACAGTCACATCCACAAGAATAAGCCTAACATTTTTTAAAAAAGAAGTCATTTTCCTTTTAAGGGGCTTCTGCATTAGTTTTACTATGCAGAAAGTGTTTTAAAGGGATATTACAGGTTTAAGTAATTATGTTAATAATACCTTTTATTTGATAAATTGAATCTTTTTCATTTCATTTCTCTAGATTAAAGCAACACCAACAATCACTTTAGCTGCAAACAATTCATAGTATTGGAATAATTTAGTTTGGACCTCTAAAGGTCATCTGATCCAACCTGCTCAAAACTGGTCCAACTGCATCTGGTTGCTCAGTGCACTCAGGCTTTGAATAGATAGGTCACAACCTCTCTGGGCAACCTGTGCCAATGTTTTCTCATCCTTTTTATAAAAAACCTTTTCTAATATCAATCAGAACTTCCTTCACTGCAGCTTCTGACTGTTGCCTTTTATCAACATGCATTTCTGTGAGGAATAAAACACTGTCTTCTTTGTCTCCTCCCATTAGCTAATGAGTAGCTAGTCCAACAGCTCATCTCACCTACTTAGCTTGTGGATCTCTAGTGTCAGGAAATAGCCTTTAGTTCTTTCTAGCAACTTGTTAGGTTGCCTGTGCCCTGACATAGATTCATATTGTCATAAACATTGGGAAAGACCACTAAGATCATACAGGCCAGCTGTCAACTCATCACCACCATACCCACTAAACCATGTCAGAACTATGACATGTTGCTCACTGAGTTGGTTAAAGCTCCCTGTGAGAGCCAGAGGCTGTGAGCAGCTTCACCCAAACTGATAAAGCAAAAAATTAAAAAATAAAACAAGGAGAAAAAATGTTTGCCCATGGGTCTTATGATCAGTTGCCAACAGGTCTGGTTGTTTTGTTTGCTTATTTCAAATACAAACACTCTATCCACAGCCTTTCAGGAAACACCTATGGTTTTCTTCATCTATAGGCAACAAAAAGACACTGAGCATAAAATGAGACTTCAGAACTTCCTCCTTCTCACAGTTATGTTAAAACCTAATAAAAATGATTCAGATAGCTCCTCAGGTAATAACTTCACATAAGCTAGACAACTTTACACAATGTTGGCATAAGCTAAGCGTTTAATTTTAGCAGATTTTTCAGACCCGTCTTTGTTACAGCTAATAAAATTCCTGTCCCACAGCCTGGCACTTCAGATGGGCACTAATAAATATAAATAAGTATTTAGCAACCCTTCTGCCTCTCTGTCATCAGTGTTTGTAATTATAAAATTTGTATATAACAACTCAGTTTTACCTGGCACAAGAGCATTTTGGCTCCCAACAAGGTTTAAAAAAACCCTTCCTTATCAGTTTTAACTCCACTGTGATCAGATTTTTTTTTGTTATTAATGCATTTTTTAATGCTTTGCTGTTTCTCTGTTCAACTAAAGATCTTTTATTGTTGTTGTTCTACATAACCCTCTTTTTGATGGTGGAATCACGAGTTTTGGAACAAATTGTGTGATATTCTTGAACAATTCCTGATTTTTTCAATATCTTACTTCTTAAAATATGCTCAGTTGGTTATGCCAACAAGAACTTCAAGCTTTGGAAAACTGGCCCTATCAAAGGCCCAAATATGCAGGTTTTTAGTCAGTGCCCTATAGTCATGTGCAAAAAGTAAACCCAAATAGACTGTGATCTCTGGTACCTCAGCAATTTCTTTTTTGGGGGGCCTGTAACTAACACTTTTTCATTCAGCTGTCTTTAGTCCACTATCAAGTTACCTTGTGCTGGATATAGGACTTCCTGTTTCGAGAAGACAACAGTATTATTTATAGAAACACTGAGGAAATTTGTTATTGGTCACAGGAGATCAGCAGCAAATGGCCCTCTGGTTGAAGTTATCCATGCTAAGCTTTTTGGTTGCCTTTTGACCGTTGTTATTTCCCATGCCCCCTATAAATTATTAACAGATGCTTAAGGAACAGCTCACGTTATCTCCTAGGAAGATCTACTGGGCTATAAAAGACACATACCTGTAAGCAGACTTTCTCGCCAAAGAACTGTGAAGGCACGACTTTCAGATACAAGTGACTTTTAAGACACATCTGCTGAGTATGAAGAACTGGATGACGGAGATAGACACATTAACGGAGACCCTTGGACACAGCATAACACCCGCCTCTTTAATGGGATATGGTCCAGATGCAGTATATCTCAGCAACCTGGACATTTCATGGGAGCTGATGTGTCCTCTTCCTGAGCTTATTAGTTTGGGCCCAGGGCCAGACAAAAATAACTAAGATGCATCTGGACACTCCCTTTCTCCCAGCAGAATGCATCCAGCCAGCCCAGGTGTGTTTGCGCCCACTATCACCCAACTGTCCCCTCACTAGAAGTTCCAGGGTTAATGTGGAAGAGGGAGCTCAAATATCTCTGCACCTGCCAGGACAGACATGACCAAAATCATTTCCCAATCTCCTGCTTTCCTCCTTCTATCCTTCATCTGGAGCTTTGGGTTTCTGGAGCGGATACAGGGCATGGCCAAAGCCTGAATCAGGTGGAAGAAAAGCTGACAGCACCGGCTGCCTCGTCTTCATTCTTCTTTTCACCATCCAGTATAGGCACTGTTTTAAATTACACAAAAATAGGCTGTAAAGCTCTCATCAATCTCACTTGTTCAAATGCAGCTTTTCCACATTAATCATTTATAGTGTCATGAGTAAACAATGCCACATGTGGCCGTAATGATGGTGCTGCTCCATTATTCATTCATCCCAAGGTGCACTGCTTACTCCTCTTTAAAAAGCAATGTGAAAAAGAAACTATAGAACCACCTTTTTGTTTAAGGGTCAAAGATGGGAATATTCAGGGAGTCGAGGAACACAGACTGCCCCTGCCAAGAAAAGAGCAGTGTCACATTTCAGCATCCCTGCACTCATCTTTTCTTTCTCTTTGTGCACCCAAAGATGCCTGAGCTCTCTCTTGAGAGGTGAGCTCAAAGACTGGAAACACGGCAGCTTTACTGGGACAGTGCATCACAAGGTCTCACAACCTGCTTCTAGGCAGTGGTACTTCTGAGCTATACTTCTTGCTGTCCCCAGACTATCTCATGTGCATCCAAATACCATTTTTTTTTTCACCCTATGTAACCTTTTTAGGAAGGAAAGAGGTGCATCCACTGCTTATTGCTAAAAAGTCCTGGTCAAGTTTGAGCTTTCTGTTCATGGCACCGTGCTGTGCCATTTAGATGCAATTCAATTTTTTCCTTTTCAAAATATATTTCAGAGTAGAAAGAGCTTCAGATGTGGGACTCTGAGTTTCAAACCCACAAGTACTCAGATTCTGGGGTATAGTGTGGACTCTATCCCCCCCCCACACACACACACACCAAAACAAAACAAAACAACAGCAACAACAAACCAGCATAAAAACACTCCCCAGAGCTGCCAGTTTTCTTGGCTTATCCAGCAAATCACAGATGTAAAGCTGGTATTTGAGTCCCAGCTTGGAACAAAGAGACCGAACACAAACCTCAACTTTCATTCCTGAAAGAGAAGTTTCCATCCCTCCTGTTTGCGGAGGAAAGTTTCAAAACATGACCTGACTGCACTCGAGCAGGCTGCTGGGAAGGGAGGGAGAGCTGACTCATGAGTTTTGCTACTTGAGAATCTCAACATCGGGACACTGGCCAGGTGGGAACAGAATTTGAGACTTTGGAGCCTCATTAATTAATACAACTGTGCTGTTGTTCTGGATGTTACCAGTCCTTACTGGAGTCAAGGCCACAGGAAAATGCTTGGGTTTGAAGAGACATATCAGCCAGGTTCCCTCCCTCCTCCTGAACAAATTTACCCTGGAGAAGACTACTTTTGAGGCAACACATGTGGGAAGTCCCAGGTGCCTCATTACTTCTGGTAGACCTTGTTACATGGTACTCCATCAGCACATTTGCCCACGTGAGCTGCCCCAGAGGGACGCCAGTCTCCTGTAGCCCAGTCTACTCAACAAGGTCACTTCCTATGGCATGGACATTGACTGTGGTGGTATCCTTGGTGCCATCATCTCCATTTATGGCCTTCAGCAAAATGACCCCAATGGGCCCATCCATCTGTGTCTTCTGCCTCTGCAGAGATCAGTTTTGACAATGCTCCTATTTAAAAGAAAAATGACTGCCCTGGTTTTATAAGAAACTCCAAATTATGGGCATAAAAACATTGCAAATGTAATACTAGGAGGATAATTAGATAGACATAATGGTATATAACACTGAAGTACGCTGCGATAGCAACAGACTCCTAAAGGGACAAGAAAAAATAGTGAGAGGGAAAATGATTTCACCTTTGTTTCAGACTATGAAGAAGAGCAAGAAAATGTTGCCAGCACAAACACAAACACAAACACACACACACACACACAAAGAATGTCAAGGATCTATTGGTGTTTAAGCTCTATTCCTGTTGAAGCTAATAGGAATTTCATTGCTCATCTAAACGTATACAGAATTAGGCACCTCTAGAAATTCCAACTAAGAAGAATGTTTTGACTGCTCACAAGTTGAAAACAGCAGTAACAAATAATTAACACAAAGACAGATGAAGAAGATCCCTGGCTGACTGGAAAAACAAAAATAAACGACCAAAACAAACAAAAGCTATCTTAAACTTAAGCAGAAAATGACATAAGCAGGAATGGATGAGTAACAGCAAATGGTGCAGGAGAGCTGAGAGCTGCAGTTTCAGCTGAACAAAGCATGGAGGTACACATCATTCAAAGCACTCAGTACTCTTTTCCTGGCTATCAGCTAAGCATGAGGTGCTGGGCTGCCTGCTAGGGGATCAGGGCTGTATTCAAAGAGCAGGGATGCTGTACATGCCCAGGATCTGGATTTCTCTTTACAAATTCCATACAGCTCAGCAGCTATCTGGAAATCTGCTTAGGACAAGAAGCAGGAGGAAGTGAGGAAGGGTGGGAAGAAGAGAAATAATTTGTGTGTGTATTTTTATTTTTACTAGATTGCATTATTTTTCTGGCATTTTATTTCTTGCTGTTGTCCTGACTTCTGGGTGTGGTAGGTTCTGAGCTTTGCCCTGTGTGCCTTTAGGAACAATATTCTCTGGGCAGAACTGCTTTTTCCATTTCATTGCGGCATTGTGGTTGTATGTTTATTTCGTAAGGGGAGTGTGTTATTTGGCAATTTAGGTTCATGTTGTGGGTGTGGTCCCTGTCAATAGTTTACTTCTGGATTAAATTCTCCACGAACTGTTACTTCTCTTGTAGTATACCAGACAGCAACATACCATTGTCCTCAGCAGGATTTGATTTTATTTCCCATTTTCTCATCAAAACACCCGTTTTGTCTGGAATGTCATATTCACTTTGTTAGGATGGTTTTGGGCACATGTATTGTCAACAGCCACCTGAAGCACACACAGCCTTGTGCAAGCTCTGTCCCCATTCATCAACGCTCTTCTAGATTACTTCCAGTACCACTGTGCTTTGTTCTTAAGGTATCTCTGCAGAGGCCTTGACCATGGAGCATAAACCTACCTCAAAAGTCTCTTGAGAGTAATACAGCAGGGAAGAGGAGGAGACACAGGTGCTGGCAATGGAAAATCACAGTAGTTGCTGCATGAAATAGTCTTTATGTCTTGTGAACATACAACAAGCAAAGAAATGTCATTCCTGATCATAGAAGCAACTATAAGTATCCACCACCTGTAGTAGGTATTTATTGTGGGAAGGGAGGCTCTATATAGTGGATTCCTTGCTTTTCAAGAGGGCAAACAAGTACGAGCACATTTTTCCTCAGCTGACTGCTGATACAAAGATAAGGAGAACTGCATCTTAATTTAGGCCCTTCAGGTATATGCCTGACTTTCAGTGATATGAACGAATCTTAGATAAAGCAGTGCTGAGCAATCTCAAGATATGGTTCCTTTTGCTATGTCAAAACACATATGCTAAAATAAGGCACTAGGCAAGCATCCCAAGGTCTTCTTTGGCACCCTGTCTGTTAAACATGCCCTGCTCACAGCATGGGAAATGCAATTCCTAGCAAGTAGTCACTTGGGTTACTTCTTGGTGCACATTCATGTAGTGCTAGTTTGGGGTAGAGAAGGAACCCAATGACTTGTGGCTTGGTTTTCTCTGAAAATGAAGACAAATAGGGAAAAGTTGCCCATTTGGAAGACAAAAGCAGACTCTTCCTGGACTTGCTGTGTCTATCTGGGACCCAAACACAGTCAACAACAGACTCCCATCCAAAAGTAAGTAGTCCCACACCTTTAGAGCTGGAAATCTGCCTGAAGCTCAGGTTTCTGCTGAGACCTGCATATCAAACTCAAACGTATGGCAAGCCAACCAAACCACTGTATTTCCAATGAAGTCAGGAGACAGGGAATGTAAGTGCCCATTCCTCAGGCAGTCACAGCTGGCAGTGGGGATGTGTCTCCAGCACTGGAGATGTGACCCTCTGCCTGCAGCTATGACAAGAACAGAAAGTGGTGTGACAGCATTGCTGCAGAGAGGCAGTAAAGTCATATGTATCACACCACTACTGTAGCACAGGAACAAATTAAGCCTAGGCTGAGGTTCTTTTTAAAACAATATATATATATTGTTTTTTCTTTTCTTTTCTTTTCTTTTCTTTTCTTTTCTTTTCTTTTCTTTTCTTTTCTTTTCTTTTCTTTTCTTTTCTTTTCTTTTCTTTTCTTTTCTTTTCTTTTCTTTTCTTTTCTTTTCTTTTCTTTTCTTTTCTTTTCTTTTTAAATGGCCCACTAGGTTTAATTTAGAGTATCTTTCCTTGCAACTACACAGCAGATTGACAAAACAGACTTTTTAAATCACCTCTGAAACTTCACTCAATGACAGGATACCAAAAAAGAGTCTTTTGTGTTAAAGTGTTAATTATTAAAACATGACCGAACGGTTAGTTCAATTTACAGCATCGCCATTAGAAAGAACACTGGAAACAATACGCATATTACAAGGTTATGTTATATGTGCTGTTACTTGGAGAGTCTCTTAAGTGAGTAAAGACAAGTTACGGAGCCAAGAAATTCTACACTGGAATGGTGTTAGTTCTGCTTTTCTCTCAGTACAATCTCATTTATCTGAAATGCTACAGGAAGCAAAAAATGTTTTGGCCAAAAAGAGCCTCAAATAATCAAAAGAAGTCCTGAGGAAGTGATTCAGCCAAACACTGGGGGAGAAAGGCACTTCCAGATGAAAAAAATCAATCATCCAGGTAAGTGGAAGTCAGCATTGTTTGAGTTGGAAAGGACCCCTAAAGGCCATCTAGTCCAACTCCCTGTAGGGACACCTACAGTTCGATCAGGTGCTTAGAGCCCCATCCAGCCTGGCCTCCACCACCTCTCTGGGCAACTTGTGCCACTGCCTCACCACCCGTATTGTGGAAAACTTCTTCCTTATATCCAATCTAAATCTCCCCTGTTCTACTTTGAAACCATTTCCTTTTGTCCTACCACAGCAGACCCTGCTAGAGCATCCATCTCCTTCCTTCCTACAGCTCCCCTTTAGATACTGAAAGGCCTCTTTGTTGTACATTTGTATTTGGATTGCTTGTTACAGCCAATTCTGATTCACTGATCAGTTTGTAGTTATTTATAAAAGAAACAGCATCCAGGTTACAGCAGGTTTCCAAAACAGTAACAGGCTCCATGAATGCACATGTAACCTTGACATTACTCCTCAGAGGTATCTGTTCATCTGCCTGTTCCAGACAAGAAGGAGACCAGGCTGAAGGCTGCTGAGTGCAGAGGGCAGCCATTCTGTGAATCACAGGAGCAACATACTGAGACTGAGGTTCAGTCATAGATTTCACAGCACCTAAAACCAAACTGAGATGCAGGTTCATTTTTTTGGCAGCAGAAATCCATCTCATGGGGACAGTCTAATGGGTGTTGCTGTATTCAATCAAAAGGAGCATACAGAATATACAGGTTTTTTTCCCCCATGAAGTACTAAGCCATACATAAAGCGTTGAAGCAGGGTTAGTAACTGTTTGCATAGCTATCAATTTTTCATTATGCCAAAAAATGATAATAAATGATAATACAGAAAAACCCCTCAAGCCCTATCATAGAATCACCAAGAAAAGACCTCCAAGATCATCCAGTCTGACTGTCCACCTACCAACAATATTTCCCCACTAATATCACTGTAGTTATGTTGAATTCCACATAATGAGATCTGGGTGTTTTTCCTTCAGCTGGAGATCAGTCCTTGTGTATGCTTATTTGACAGTTCAGTTATATTAACAGTTATACTCAGATCTGTTATGTATGGCAACAGCACAGACTGAATCTCGCCTCATGGCTGCAAAGAAGCGTTGAAGTCAGTGGTGACAAACTGGTGTGAAGGAAGAGCAGCACTGGGTCCTGTGACTTGCTGCATTGTTGCTTTTTTTATTATTATTTATAATTTTTTTTTCCTTCAGCCTCATTCTTTATTTAATTTACAACCTCCAGTTCTGTTCATCTTCCTCCATTCCCAAGTTCTTAGTAATAACCCTATTTCTTCAGCTCTCTTCCCATAAATAATTCTCCTGAAACAACAAGAGGAGAGCCTGCTCTGTGAGCACAAGTCCCCCTTGGAGAAGGCCAGGAGATCAATTACTCTCCTTGAAATGCCATGGGAAAAGGAGAATTTTGGAACAGGATTTCACACAACAGTTTATAACAACAGAGTGGGAGAAGGAAAAGCAATGACCGAGGAAGAAGTGCAGTGTGCAGTACACCCATTGCCTCTACTTTAATGCATGCTTCCATGGAGAACAAGAAGAAATACCCAGACATCACTGGGAATCAGTCTCCTTAGTGCTTATTTCTGATTGATTTTCCTGGCATCTAAATGTTATCATCTAAATGATAGCTACTGTAGCAATATATAGACATGAGTGCTCTTCAACTTTACAATTCCGTAACTGTTTATGTTAGCATGCAATAAAATCAGTCATCTGTGCTGCTAATTAACTGCTGCATTGTGCCGCAAGACAATCTAAGGAAAGGATATAAAAGATTAAAAATTAATTCTAGTTCAGTAGAAATGATCCCTGGCAAAACTGTATAATAAATGTAGCAACAGCTTTTACTAAATATATTTTACACTTGATGTAATTTTACACTGCCTTTGCATAAGGTGATTATTTAACTAGCAATGAAAATGCCCCCAATGTAATTTTTGTTGCTAATGTTTGCAGAGTATTTCCAAGGTTTTGCAATGTTGTGAGCCTGAAAGGCATTATTACTACTCAGTGTATGGTTGAATTAGGACCAGCAAAGAGTAGAGCAGCAGTGCTTGATTAAAAAATACGTCCCCAAGATTGGAGGAGGTGATGGCTTTCAGTTATCTGTACAGTATTTAAATGAACTTTCCTTTTTTTCTCCCCTGTATTCCAGATAACATTTGACTGCAAAGAGGAGAGTGGCAATAAGTCACTGTTGAGGAGAATACTGAAACATAAGAAAAGGAATGAAGGGAAACAAAATGAAAGGGAAACAAAATGAAAGAGAAGGGAAGGGAAGGGAAGGGAAGGGAAGGGAAGGGAAGGGAAGGGAAGGGAAGGGAAGGGAAGGGAAGGGAAGGGAAGGGAAGGGAAGGGAAGGGAAGGGAAGGGAAGGGAAGGGAAGGGAAGGGAAGGGAAGGGAAGGGAAGGGAAGGGAAGGGAAGGGAAGGGAAGGGAAGGGAAGGGAAGGGAAGGGAAGGGAAGGGAGAAAAATTTCTTTGCTCTCTTTCACTTACCTTTCTTGTGACATTAACATTAGTTTTAAAGGAAATAAAAGCTACCTGTACTTTTTAAGCTGGTTATTCTTCATTTAAAGAATCCAAAATGTTAGTCTAAGGACAAAGTTTCTGGCGAAGTAATTCAGCATATCTTGATCACAGAGCTGAACCTATTTACTTTAAGTGAAGTCCTATCATGTAAACTTTCATTGCACAAAGATCTTAAATAATGAAATGGTGTTGAACCAATTTAGAAATTTTCTTTCTTCCTAGAGATCTCCTGTCATCCTATTTTTTCATTCTCGTTAATGCCAATACCAGTAAGTAACTGTTGTATGTACAGCTGGTACCCAAATTTATAGACCATGCCAAGAACATGGGGAAAAATAGAATTTTTTGGTAACAAGAAATCTTGACCTGGCCTACAGTATAAGGGGTCTTTCAACCATCTGTGAAGAAATCTTCCTGAAAATACATTCCTTGTAAAAGAAAAAAGTGTGTCTTCTAGCACAATGGGTCTTGAGCAACCAAAGGGACCTAAGGAGGTCAAGACAAACTTCTTCTGGAGGGAAGACCAAAGGTCTCATGCTATGAAGGCTAGAGAAGACAAGAGCAGTGGGGGTAGTATGGCAGAAAAACATCACTCCTTTATGCCATACTGAATTTAATGTATAGAGCAATGGGAGAGAAGAATGGGTGTACAGTTTAGGTTGCAATAAATGTTCTCCAACTACTTGGACAGCTCTATGATGGAGATATCAGAGGATGCTGATCAGAGGATGTCATGGGATAGACAGTTCAATTGCAAGGCAGACAAACATCATCCAGTAGTGACCATTTCATGGCTCCAAGTAAAGGCACACATTCACCAGCCAGGCAGCAAGAGCACGCTCAGTTCTGAGTCAGAGAAACACATCTTTTGGAGGATTATGAGATGATGTAGGAAGTTGAGACTGCAAGTTGCCGACAATGAATACCAGACGGCCGATGCAGCGCTGCCAGCTCATCAAGGGCCTGACTCAGCAATCGGCTCTGCTTTCTGCGACCGCTGCGCCAGGGGTTTGCTGCTCCCACACTGCATAGCATGCCTCAAAAGCCAGAACAAGCTCTTCTTTTTCTTCCTTTCTTTCTTTTTTCTTTTTTAATATGCTGTTGGAGATCCTAAGCCGGTGTCTCCTAAATTGGGAAGGCAGAAGATAAGCAGTGAGGCAGCGGGAGATGGCAAGCACTCCAGGGCTCCCAGTGCTTCGTGCCCAGCTACAGACACAAAACACATACGTAGGCTTCTGGGATCTGTAACAACAGCTGCTTTCCTGTCTTCCCCCACCCTGCTACTGTGGAAACCCTCCTGCAATGGACACAAGCAGGACTGGGATTTAAGCAATGCTCCCTCTTCCTGAAGCAGGTGGGAAAAGTGCCCAGTGCACAGGCAGCCAGTGAAGAAGCTATTGGGGAAAAGAAATAGTGAAAGAAGCTGTAAAAGATGGGAGATTGTAATGGATGAGAAATAGCAGAGCATAGAGACATGCTTAGAGTCTCTGGTCAGTAAGAAACTTAGGGCATGGTTTTGCATTACTACATCTGCCATGGAAACAACCGGAGAGCAGGGATTTTCCATGTTGCATGCGAACTCTGATATTAAAAAGAAAGTTGCTCTGAGCTAGAGAGAGAAGACTAGCACAGGTTATATTACAAAAGGAAATGAATAAAAAAGATCTGGAGCTGATTTTCTCCAGCGCAATTTATCAGTCCATTCCCTGCAGTTTGTACTGCAGGGCCCAAGGTGCCCAGCAGACCCATGGCAGCAGCCAGTGTGCCAGCAAACACATCTCATTCCTGACAGAAACCTGCCTACAAATTCAAGGACATCCATAGGTCTCCTTGAGACTCTTTTTCAGGAAAACACTCATTCACCCACCCCAAATGCATAATCAGAAAGTGTATTGAAGCGTTATTTCCATTCTCATCTGCTATTTCTGTTCTCCTTTGATTATCTATTTGATTTTAAATTGTTTGTGATGAACTTTAATGTTCCACATATAACCTTTCAATCTGCATGCTACTAAAGGTAAACTATTAATATGTTCCTCTTAAGAAGCAATAATAGGGTTAAGTGTTTGCATGGCTCATTTATTAGAAAAATGTGTGCAAGTAACTCAAGGAGTTTTCAGTAAGTTACTCTTTATGAGCTAGATTCAATCAAGATTTCTTCTGGCTTCCAGGCTGCAAGTAATTGCCCAAGGCAGCTCAGTGTCGAAGCCTCAGTGCCTGCACTGGCCAACACTGCTTCTCATGGCAGCAGAGCCACGTTCCAACTCTGCAGGCCTGCCCAGCCAGCACAGTGCTGTGCTGCTAGGACACTGAGCAGCCAACCCCAACAGGCAGTCCCATACAGGAACAGTACATCAGGTGGGAGAGCCACCAAGGTGACACAGTTCCAGGACTCAAGGCTCCATAGTGGCATCTTCAAAACCATGATACAACAAAGACCAACCTCTCCTGGAGAGCCTTAGCTTGGTCAATTCAAATATCAGGGAACACCAACAGTCGGTTGAAAGGCCCCAGCTCCTCGAGAACATCAAGTTTGCCTTACCTGCTGGTGTCATGGCAGGTGAGCTGTCTTAATGTGTGGGTCTCTGGATCTTCCACCTGGGGAAGAGTCCTGCTCTGTATATCTGGTCATTGCCTAACTGTGAGCACCAGAGAGTGGACTTCTGTCTCTTCTCACCCTGCAACAGACTTTTCTTATTTTTAAACAAGATTGATTTTTTTTTTTTGGGGGGGGGGTGGGGGGGGGGGCAGAAATAATAGCTTTTTTTGTTTTTGTTTTTTAATTGATTTATTTGTCTATTTATTTTACAGCCTAGATGTATTATCTCAAACTGAAACATTCTCAAATTGGTGTTCAGAAGATGTTTTCAGTTAGAGACTGACTCTTCATATTTATTTCTTTTATTAGGATTAAGCAGGCCAAAACCAAGATGTTCTATTTTGGATTGAATAAACCACTTCAGGTTGACTACCCTCTTTCATGTACTTGAAGTATGAAAAAGAAATAGACTTTGTTGAAACAAAGATAAATGTATAAAACACTTTCTAGTCCATTTTTCACAGAGTTACATTCAAAACTTCTACTTGAATTAACTCTTCCCACTTATTTTCATGTAGGCTATCCTATTCCAAGCACTCAAAGAGAAGATATAAAACTGTTTTAAAGTAAATAAGAGCTACCTGCCATCTGTAAAACAAAACACAGAAACACAGGAGTGAATCTCTTTTTAATCTGAAACAGAAATTGTAAGCTCTGAAATTTTAGCATGTGGCCTCACCCTTACAACTGCCTGCGTTGGCTCTGCTTTTGATAAACTGAGCCACAAACACAGAGCTAAAGCCTTTGGCAAACAGTATACCTATGAATCAAAAACAGCGCAAAGGAACAGGGAGTGTATTAGTGTGGCTTTACTGAAGTCAGAGATGACACAGCTGGATCAGCAGAAGCTGAGACCTGGTGTTCTGAGGCCTCTGAACCTCAGGGAAAATATTTAGTGTCCAGTCTTCAGAAGTCTTGCTTATTTTAAATGAGCTACTCTATGCATTTTTGCATAGGTAACTAGCAAGATGTTGCATTCATTTGACAACGGATTTTTAGCTCTTCAGCATATGTTTTACATGGAGGATGGAGATGAGGGGGGATAAATTGAATTAAAATGCAGTTTGATTTCCTTTAGAAGATATCAGAGAAATAACTGCAGAGACAACTCAAATAAAACCTCCTCTCCTCTCCTCTCCTCTCCTCTCCTCTCCTCTCCTCTCCTCTCCTCTCCTCTCCTCTCCTCTCCTCTCCTCTCCTCTCCTCTCCTCTCCTCTCCTCTCCTCTCCTCTCCTCTCCTCTCCTCTCCTCTCCTCTCCTCTCCTCTCCTCTCCTCTCCTCTCCTCTCCTCTCCTCTCCTCTCCTCTCCTCTCCTCTCCTCTCCTCTCCTCTCCTCTCCTCTCCTCTCCTCTCCTCTCCTCTCCTCTCCTCTCCTCTCCTCTCCTCTCCTCTCCTCTCCTCTCCTCTCCTCTCCTCTCCTCTCCTCTCCTCTCCTCTCCTCCTCTCCTCTCCTCTCCTCCTCTCCTCTCCTCTCCTCTCCTCTCCTCTCCTCTCCTCTCCTCTCCTCTCCTCTCCTCTCCTCTCCTCTCCTCTCCTCTCCTCTCCTCTCCTCTCCTCTCCTCTCCTCTCCTCTCCTCTCCTCTCCTCTCCTCTCCTCTCCTCTCCTCTCCTCTCCTCTCCTCTCCTCTCCTCTCCTCTCCTCCTCTCCTCTCCTCTCCTCTCCTCTCCTCTCCTCTCCTCTCCTCTCCTCTCCTCTCCTCTCCTCTCCTCTCCTCTCCTCTCCTCTCCTCTCCTCTCCTCTCCTCTCCTCTCCTCTCCTCTCCTCTCCTCTCCTCTCCTCTCCTCTCCTCTCCTCTCCTCTCCTCTCCTCTCCTCTCCTCTCCTCTCCTCTCCTCTCCTCTCCTTTCCTTTCTTCCCCTCCTTCTTTCCCCCTTCCTTTCCCCTTCCCTTCTCTTTCTTTTTAATCTTTTCCCCCATTTACTGGAAAAGAATTCCAACAGAGAGCTTGTCTCTTGCATTGCCTGTATGACTGTCCTTTTCTTAGGCACCAACACTTTATCCTGTCAGACTATGTACTTTGAAAACAGTTACACTCCACTTCCTCCAGGCAGCTCTGAGTTCTTTTCCCTTCCTAAGGCTGTTGTTTTTATCAAACGGCCTTGTTCCAGCCCTCGACCTTTGGTAAGCAGCCCTTTGTGTGCCATCTCCCTTGCCCATTCACAGAGAAACCACCGTATATACTCTATACATCACAGCTTAAAGACCGGAGAGCTTTTGGATTTTTCAGAGAAGTAACAGAGGCCTGATGGCAGTCCTTCCTTTCCTTTTCTCCTACAGGTCAAATCTGCCATGACTCTGCCCACCTGGTTTATGGGGTCTTCTTGGCATAGAACTCCATGCTGTTGGGACCACTTTGCCCTTTCCCAGATCAGAGTGGTGTGGCAGAGCCAAAAGCTAACTCAGCAGCATTTTCCACTGTATGAAGCCATGATGGGCTTGCATCACAAGCACTCTGAACAGTCCTGGCTGTTCTTCCACCCCCACATCTTTAAAAAGATACACTGGATATTGGAGGAGGTTCAGAGAAAAACAACAAGAAGGGTCAAAGGTACACAGTGGTTTGCACACAAGGAACAGCTGAATGTCCTAGAAAACTTCATCCTGGAAAAACAGAAGACCTAGGAGAGGAGTAAAGTGTATGATTCAGTCAAAAATCAAGTAATTATAGTAGCATGGAGCAGGAAATACCCATCCACTCCCTTTTACAGGGGTAGGATTCAGAGGCACAGCATGGAGCTCACAGTTGGTATTTGGATCAGAACCAGCAAAAGAAGTATTTTTGCACAATATGCACTTAACTGTGGGTGCTGAGTAAACACAGGCTCAGGAGGAAACTGAACAAGTTCATGGAATAAAAATGCATTGTAGGTGGCTCAGTGTATGACAGCCACTTCTACTATAGGAGCTGCAAATGTTTGGATGCTGAAAGAATGTCTTGGGAAGCAGCATGCATACTTGCACCTTCTGCCCTAGAAGAGATAGGCTAGACAGAGCTTTAATCTGAGACAGCATAATGCTTCCTATATTTGCAATCAGTCATTCCTCTTGTAAAATCATAGCTTTCCCTTTTACTAAGGGCTTCCAGTTTATTGCATTGATATGACATGGGGCACCAAAGTCTTTCCTCCCTTCTCCAGGGAATGGCACAGCAACCCATTAACCAGCCCATTCTGCTAGGGATCAAGACATCAGGAAATGGATGATTGCAGGGCAGGAGAATCATTGAATCACCAAGGTTGGAAAAGACCTCCAAAATCATTCAACCATCCACCTATCACCAATAGTTCTCACTATTGGATGGCCACAGAGAAGGATTTCTCCATCAGCGCCTCTTTAGACCAAACAACAACCATTCTCAAGATATGTGACCGGTTTTAATCTTGACTGCTAAAGGCAGCTGGGGATAGGTGAGTTGGGTCAGCTCTGAATGTATCATCTGAGCCCTTAAAATCGTCAGGCAAACATATCCTCGCAGGGCTGTCATTGGTCTCCTCCAAGCCTTCTGTCTCTTAAGCACTACTCAACCACAGGCAGAGCTGGGAAATTGTGGTTTAGCTGGAGAAAAATAGTGGCATAAGCTGAACTGATGCATTTCTTTTCCAGTCAACCAAAACTATTAACTTTTTTTTTTCTTTTTTTTAATTTTGGAAACAAAATCCTTTTTCTTGAGTTCCAAACCAGTAAGAAATCTTACTTTGAAAATGTCCATGGCACAAGTATGTATTTTTAAAAAAAAAATCTTCCACTCTTACTTTGCTTTTTACAGCTTCTGTTCCCCCAAAGATCCATTCTTTGGCACTCTTCTTAATTCCTCCCCTCACAAGAGAAAAAAGCCACTCATCTGTCCCCATTATGAAGTCTCAGTCAATCTCTTCAACTAACACAGTGGTCAGAGATGTCTTCACTTCTTGGTGAGGAGCTCCTGAGGAGCTAAAGGTGTTTTCAGCCAGGTGTCCAAAATGGAATGGGATGCTTTGCCTTAGAGGGGGCTGAGAACCCTGTCCTAAACCCCATGGTTCCTCTGCCCCTTTTCTCTGAGTACTTGTTGTCCCTGTTGCACTCCTTTGAGTCTCAAATGCTTTGGTGTCCACTCACATATTCAGGGCTACGTACTGGTTTCTCCGAATTATCTTCTAAGGTCTATGTCATTCAAATTAAATTCATTTAAGTAAGGATATCCAGAGGCTTTGCTGCTCTACTATGCAAGAGTCACTCAGAAATATAAAGAAACTATGGCAAAGGCTGAGTCTGTATTTGAAACAAACCTGCTCAGTGGTTTGCCAAAATGTCATACCCAGCATGAGAGAGATGTGGTGCCTTCATGCCGTATGATGTGCAACTGATAGGACCGTAGCCTCCCGAAGCTGTAGCTTTAGGAGTCCCATGGGTCCCATGAAAATCCTATTTCCCATTCCCATGGAAAGAGCCCATCGCAACCCCCTGTAGCGGAAATCCTGTCTATAGTCATAACACTTCTGTCCTCCCCAGGGATACGCTTTCAGTATTTATTGTTTTCACAAAACTGAAGTGCTCTTCATCACAGAAAGTTTGTTCATCATTTCTGCTGGTCTTGTTAATCTCCCCCTCCTCTTTCACAGATAAACCGCAGTCAATGGATACGCTCAGTAACAAGCAGCACGCCAAGGAACATCTTGCATACTTCAGAGGGGTGATGTCCTACCAGACTTATCTGGCCATTTAAATGCCATTTTGAAAAATTTCTCTCAGTTAATGGTCTACTGAAGGCAAATTTCATAATAATTTATTTGGGAAGGGGAAAAGGAATTGAAAAGTGAGAATTAATACTGGATTTTTCTGGGTCTGACAGCTTAATACTTTGATTTTTGAGTCCTCATAGCAGGACTGTCCTCAGGTGCAGCCCCACGTGTCATCAAAGCATTCTCCCCCTAAGAATTCCTCTTTAATTACTGGTTCCATGAATAACCATCTCACCCTTGTAAGAAACCATGCTGAATCCACTTCTCACCCTACCCCCTGTTTGCATTAACCCCCCAAAGGAGCAATGCCTTTCCCATCCATGGGCAGTACAGTCCTCATGGAGCTCTCACTGTTCCTACCTGGACTCCACAGAAACTCCATTGTCCCCTTCTTCATTTATTTTTTAAAGCCAATCCTTTGACCTTCTAGGTTAGTAATAATTTTCCAACCATCAAACAGGCGTAAGGAGTGTGGTATGAGCCTGCCTCAGCCCCAGACCACAACTGAGAGCTCTGAATACCCTCTCTTATTAGCTTCCAAAAGATGTTAAGGCCAGGGTCAAGTGCTAAGCCCTCATATATATATATATGTATTTATTTTTACTGGTATACTTATTTTTCTGCTAATTACTTCTCAAGGCAGATAGGATGGCATGGCAGAAGCCAGATGTGGGGTTTGGGTGGATCACCTACATCTTTCCCTTAAAGCAAGCATTTCTAAAACACAGAACATCTTTTCACCTTGAAACCTGGGATTTATTAGGAAATCCTGTCATAGATAGGATGGGGAAACCCACAGCCGGAAAGCAGAGTTGCTGAAGGATTGTCCCAGAACACAAGCCAAGATTTAAAACACGCGTTTCTTACAAGCACCTCCCTTTCTTCCAATTAATCTCTTTGCAGGTTTGTTTACATTTCAATGCACCAGAACCTCAGTGAAGGAAACACTGAAAAATGTCAGTGTAGAAAATCTGATTTTAAAACTCCATTACCAAGTTACATTAAAAACTATTGCAAGTCCTTACGCAGCAATGGCCATATGCTTGCTGTCATCTGCTCCTGATCCACCACGCCAGCACCTCCCAGTGCTGAGGGTGCATCATGTCCCTGGTCATTGCTTTTTGCCATGGTCAGATTGATTTTTGGGTGCTTCTTTGCATTTTCTGCAAAGAAAATCTCTGTAAATGCCACTTGGCTATGCTGACTCTTTTCATTTTAGCACAACCTTCGCAAGCTTTGAATTCTTGCACTTTTTCACAGGACAGCTATTTGGTTACTCATGCAGTGGAATCATCTCTGACATGATGGGATTGAATTGTCTTGGAAATGCAATCCGATGTGAATATTTGACTTAGAGATGACTGTACCATCTCCCCATCAGACAGAAGAATAAGGAATTGAACCTTTTTAAATGGTGCTTGGCTTTCAGTGCTGCAGCATGAACTGGTGTCAATGTTTGCTGTGCCTTGGAAGGCAGCCAGCTCCCCCTGCCATGTGCAGGACAGCCAAAACTTCCATCCAAGCACGACCTGTGATGTGCCATCAGTCCCCAAGACAAGACAAAATCAGGAGGTTTTTTCATTGTAGACATTCAGCCGTCAGATGCATCTCCCATAAATCACACTGACAGTCGTGGCCAGGCTGTGTATCTGCAGTCCCCACCATTTTCATGCAGGGATGACAACCCTCACTGCAGACCAGAGCAGTCACTGCGGATCGAGGTCTGATCTCATGGCCCTGCTGTGAATCTAGCATCATTCAGTCACTCCCGACGGGTATTTCTGGACTCATACCAGCATCATTCTGCCTCTCTGCCTGTTTTAAGAAGAATGTTTAGGAAGAGATGCCAAAAATATATTTTCTCCAGTACAGGCACTGGCTAAGAACCTGTACTCGGTTATTAGAAACCTCCCACCATCTGGTCATTTCTATTTCAGATATTACCATTGTCTCTGCAAAATTCACAGTGTCCTGTAGCAATGGGTGCTCCAGGGGGCACAATGGGACCAGGCTCAACCATGAGCGCTGCCTCCAGAATGTTTCAGAATTGTTTGAGTCTGTGCACAGGATGCTGGCATGGTTAGAGACAAAGGCAGAGCCCACACAGCCCCTATTTTGCCCAGTTCCATGCATGAAATTCTCCTTTTTATCTGAACCAATGCTGCACAGAGGTGTATTGCCCTGCCTGCAATGGAGGACTCGGGGCTTTGTCTAACCAGGGAGAAAAGTGGTTCCCTAGAACCACAGAATCATAAAATCATAGAACCATCAAGATTGGAAAAGACCACTAAGATCAACTAGCTCAACCATCGACCTCTCCCCACCATGCTCACTGACCACATCCCTCAGTGCCACATCCACACTGTTCTTGAATTCCTCTAGGTATGGTGACTCCCTGAGCAGTCTGTGCCAATGCACCACCACTCTTCCTGAGAAGGTTTTCATAACATCTAAGCTGAACCTCCCCTGGCTCTTCAGTGCACCAGAAGAGTGGATGGATTATAGGTAACAAAACTTGATCACATTTTGCATTGGTTTCTCAGCTAGAAATCAAACTACAACAGTTGTCTGGTGGTAGAGACTCAGATGTGCCATTACAGCAGCCTGTGGGCATCAGCTTTGTCCACCATGATGTTGCAAATCACAGCAAACCATTCCCAACTCCTGAGCTCTAGAGAGCAACAGCGGGCATCCTAATATGCTCATTGTTTGAAGGTGCAGCAGAGTGAGATTGGATAGGAGCTAGAGGAAGGAAAATAAAAGCTGATATGTTTGCTTAGATGTACTCTCTGGAGAGGTGATTAGTCCTGGTTCTGATAAACATACTTCTGGGGAGTGGGAAAAAAACAACAATCAGACAAATTCACTTACCATTTCTCTGGGGGTTTTTGATGCTTTAAAGAAAAAAAACATTATCATGCAGTTCTGACACAGACACAACTCTGTACATGCTTTACAAACACTGCTGTTACAGGCTGCTTGTGAAGCAGTATCTCCAATTCAGAAGTGTCTCTTTATGAAGCCTAAGTTCCTGCATGTCCTAGGTACTTTTTTTGTCTTGGGATACCAGAATCCATCATCATCTCAAATTAATCTGCACGGTTTGTTCTAGTTAGGGCCCTAATTAGTGCTGTTATGGCAGTGGGAGCCCTGGGGAAACATGGTGCTTCCCAGGGTGCAGTCCCAGGCTGAGCAGCCAACGCAAGCAAGCTGAGAGCTGAGGTGGCAGCAGCAGCACCCACGACGATGGGCAATAATGCAGCAATACCAAGGAGCAGATCACACAACTGTTGAGTAATAACAACGGCTGCTAAGGATTGGAAGTTCCTCAGTGGTGAAATGCTATAGAAGACAGAAGTCTGAGCGGGCTGCAGGACTCCCTGGATAAAGATGCTTCAAGGACACAAAGAAGCCTTGTGCCATTGGGGCATATCAAAGGAAACATGAAGGTTTGTAGGATAAAGTGACTTAAAAGACTCTGCATCATGCCACAAGAGAAGCCCTAGAGAGTAACCTTACAAAGCAGAGTTGTGTAGCTGTGAAGAAGTCAGGCAGATCGATGAAAACCCATAGCCAAGATGCACAAACCATCAAATGAAACAAGAAACAAAAAAGCATTTTGGATAAAGCAAAAGAGAATAAATACTGTAAATATCAAAAGAGAGGGGATTACAGACCTGAGGATAACAAAGAGGCCGACAAAATGAAGTGCAAAACAGTTGAAGAAGCCAGATAGAGCATCTAAATCGAAGCCTTTCATAACACAGCACCATAAAAGGTCTTAAAGCAGGACTGGTCAAAATTTTCCATCAAAACTTCTCTACTAAATGGTAAAATTAGTACTTTTATATTATTACTCTGGCTAATTTTTTTTTTTTTTATTTTTTTTTAACCCACAACAGCTGCTTTCCATGAAAATTTTCAACATTTTGTGGAAACACCAAAAAAAAAAACAAAACAAAAAACAAAAAACCAACCCTCTGTTTATGGCAACTGACTATTTTCAGACACACAAAAAAAGAGAAGTGAACATTTTTGGTGAGCATTAAAGAATGGCCTGTAGGTTTGAGACATGACTAATCCTTTTGTTGCCAAACACTGAATATTTTTTGGTTTTCCGATAAAAAGTCCAAATTTTCTTCTGGGTTTGTGGGGGGGGAGGTTGGGAACAACTTTCCAAACCAGCAGTATTTTAAATGTCAAAAGGAAGAATTCAAACAGTTCCTGCCTTAAGGGATGGCCAGTGCTGAGGCCTTTGTAAAGAAGAGGTACTGGGGGGTCAGTCAGTGAAAAAAACAATCAGACAAACAGCCTAAATCTGGATAGGCTGAAAACAGAAATGGAAAGAAGCAGGAAAACCAACAAAAAGAAAATCATTAAAGTTATTAGGCTGGGAGACACAGTGAGAGAACTGGAGCATGGATTGGTGGTTTTGTTGTGGAAAGAGTCAAATAGCCCGGTTTTGGATAGCTGAGAAGCAGTTTGCAACTGAGCATCTGAACACATGGAGACCAAGTAGTCACAGTCTTGCATATTTGGGCAGTTGTCTATTCTGGCTGCCCCAGTAGCCTTGGTTGCTCAATAATGAAAGAGAAATTAGTGGTACATTTTTTAATTTGCCTGTGCCAGGGCAGATACTGTCAGGCCAGAAACATTTCTTCAGCCTACCGAAGTATCATTCAGTAAAATAAATACATTATTGAAAGAAGTTAAATCAAAATCTAAAATCCCAACATTTATTGCGGGAATACTATATGGTGCCATATATTAAAAATGGTTATTTAAGGAAACTGTTCTGTTGGATGGGAGCCAACCCTTGTGTTCTTAGTAATAAAATATTTCATCTCATTTCACCTCTAACTTTTGATCTTGCAGTAGGTATCACCAGAAGATGGCAGGGTAAGCCAAGGCAGCTGTAAATGTCATCATGCATTAGTGAAGGACCTGGAGTTAATTTAAACCTATTTATTTGTGATTCTCTTGCTTTTCTAGCACCTAGCAGCTTACTTTACATATGCAATAGTAGCCTGGGGTAGACTTTTCTCATGAAATTTCAGGATTAAATATGGTGCTGCAAATGTCTCCCAGCAGCCTCAACTGAAGTGATAATAGAAACCAAGTAGCCAAAACTTCTGGA